>NC_080030.1:69082979-71582979 GCF_030020395.1 Manis pentadactyla
CTCCAGGGTCTTCCCCTCTAGATACACAACTCCCACCTTAAGCCGTTTGTCTCACCTTATTCCCCTCCCACCAAATCTCCCACAGGTTCCTACTCCTCCACCCTGAAGGGACCTCTTACTCTCTGCATTTCACACTGCTCATCTCCACCTCCACTCATCACTGAAGAAGTTTCTGCCAGCACGGAGTCCTAAGACCTCCCTTACAACCACCATGTGTCATGCCTCAGGATTGTTAACCCTGGTCTCAACACTTATTCTCTCACCAGACCTATCTTCCCAACACCAGCCCTTTCTTCTCTTTCAGACTGTCCAAAAGATTGCACCATCAAGGATTCCCTTTGTCCTACGGTTGCTTTGCTGCCTACACATATGTCCCCAAAGAATGCTATTAATTCAGCCACCCTATGTAAACATAGCAATCAGCCCAAATGCAAAAAATTTCTGACCAAACCTTTAACCAGCTTGTATTACAGGATTACCAATCCCTCTCCAAAGACGATGATCCTTATTGAACCTGGAAAATGCCATTGCCACTGAGACCAAGGGCTCATCTGAGGACCGCCCCCCATCAATACAAAAATGAACTTCATCGCCCCTAATCAGCATGAAGCAGTTACTGAAGACTGACCTTCACCCCTTCCCAAATCCTCTACTACTTATAAAACAGAAAAGGGAGGAATATAAGAATATAGTAATTTATCCTCCATTTACCCCAAGGTCCCAAGCACATAAGCCGGTAAGAATTATGCCTGGACTTGCCTGGGGCTTGCCTGGGTTTACCCCGCCTTATCTCTAAACATCCCGACTCTCCCCCAAGGCAACAGGCCCAGTGGATCTGTCACAATAAAAAGCACAACTCTCTGCATCATGCTGCTGCTCCTTCTCTCTCTCCCTCACCACCCCTCCCCAGCCCCCCTCCCACCCCCCAGGGGCAGCTACTTTCTCTTTCAGATAATAAAATCTCTTGCGTGGGCCCATGTCTTCTGAGTCATCCTGGGTAAGGAGGGTCTGGTGAGACACCCTTTCACATTTTACATTCCTTAAAAAGGATTTGAGACCTACTGACAATTACAGTACATTTAGTACATCTTATTCTCAAGTTTGAGAAAAGTAAAAAAATAGAAAATATAATACACAGGTTTTTACTTTTTACCTCTTTCTCTCAAAATAAAAAAATTATTCATATTAAGTGTTTTTACATAATACACCAAAGACATCAGAAAAAACAGGGCCAAAAAGGAAATGAAAATTATGATTAATATTTTATTGTAAATATGGGCACCTATTACATGGGTTATTTGTCTTAATTGTCAAATATAAATGACCTATAATAAGTGAGGTCAAAGGAAAAGACATTCAGTCATAACAAACTAAAGTGAAAGACTGACTTATTTCAATGACAGTGATAGTGTCTACAATGTTAATAGTTGCGACACTTTAACCAAATGTACTTTTAAAATAAACCAAACAATGTCTCAAATTGACTTCAGGTATTGATTTACTAATGGGAGCCACTGCTCTCAGCTTCATGAGAATGGGCAATTGGAGTAGAGTCTATGTTACTTTCAGAAAGCATTATGGTATAAGTAAGGTATGTGATGATTTCAGTAGTCTACAGACATTTATTTATTTTATATTAGTTTACCTGGCCACATAGAAATGCAGGATGTAAATTTGCTCTTAAAAATATTTTTAGTTGATTTCTCCACCATTATCCATAATCTGCTCTAATCTGCTACACAAAATATTATAAAAATAAGGTTGACATAAATACGGCTCTCAAATATTAAATGTAAGTTTCACAGTACTTCTTATATATATCTCAGCATCCCACTTCATGTAATTCCTTCATAAATATTTAGTTTCAAGTTAAAAAAAATAAAAACCCTTCCTTTTTTTTCTAGTCATCAAATAGAAGACTCACTGCAGTAGCTGCCATAACACGTGTTTCTGTGGAAAGAATGCAATGGCTCAAAATTTCTTTTTAAAAGCACAGCTGTTATTAATGTCTTTGGAAGGTTTAATTTAGATCTGTTAATTTGACATCTTATAAACAGCTTCTGCTTTCTCTAAACTAGGTCACCATATTTAGCAGCATAACAAATTCCCCCAGAGTTATAAATCATCAGTGTAAAACATTTATATTTTTATCCCCTTTTATAGCAGACATACTAGTTTAAAGAATCATTGAGTACTTCAGCAAAAGATCCGCAAAGATTTTCATTGATCCAATATAAACTGAATGTAATTTATTCAACTTCATTTATCTTTTTAATCATTTGGTAAATATTTTATTTAGCTCTTAAGGAAGGATTTTTTTTAATTGAAAAGAGTTTAATTCCCAGTACTACTTATAGTACTCCTTATGTTAGTTTCTTCAGGAACAGGTAAATATGATGAATCTTAACATTATCCCTAATTTATGTTATTTAAGGCCATCAGTTAAACAATTTTCATGTTCAAGGATTGTGCTGCGAGTTGCATATAAAATAAAAATTTCATTTGCTAGAATAATAATTATATCTCTAAGTAAAATAGATAAAATAAAATAATAATAGCAACAATAATATAACTTGCTTATCTTGCTGTGGGTAAGATTGCAGTATTTACAGAATCTCTCATCTGGCCTTAGTACATCTCCATATCAATAGGTGTTTCCAAGGGGTGGAGAGAAGCAGTCTTCTCCATATCAATAGGTAATTACAAGGGGGATCAAGGGCCTGTCTGGACCTGAGAGGTTGGGTGGAGCCACTTTTTCTACAGCTAGGTCTTGGGAGACCCAGGCGAGCAGAAGTGGGCAACTGTTTGTAAGTAATAAATGGTTTCTCCCACTTTATTTCTCTCTTTGACTGATTTTAGTTTCAAAGATAATTTGCTCCAGGCTGGGAGATAGATTTTCCCCCTGGAGTAACACTCACCTTATCGTGTACATATTGTGTGCTAGTGCAAATATAGTGGAAGTGATTATTATTAATATGGAAGTCCCAATATAGAGAGGAAAAGAAGAGGCAAAAAAACACTGAAGATAAATGTGAAATTACTGTAATTATTAGTATAAACACTGTGTAAAATGCTATGTGAGAGGAGCTATGGAGACACTAAAGAACATAGACTAATAGAATTTTGAGCTGGAACTCTGGGATTATGTATAAGTTTGATATAATGTCTACCATAGACATGGCGAAAATTCCTTCTTTGACATTTGCTTTGGCTGTTGTATAGAATTGAAGAGGAATTTGAATTTATAAAGACATAAATGAGGGATTAGCATAGATGATGGATGAATTTAGCAACACTGGAGCAGTATGAAGAAATAGTAGTATGTATAGACATACAGATAGAAATAAAATGATTAAAAATAAATGTAAGAAACATGATATCAATAGCATAATGCCTTTATTTTAAGTTTCAAAATGTGCAACAAAATAACAATAAATGATTTAGAAAAACAAATTAAAATGTAGGAGAAGTTTCAAAATGTGTCTGTTAGTTGCAAATGTAATTAGAGCAAGAATTGGAGATCAAATACAATAAACTAATAAAATGGAAAGCTTTTGTATTTGTCAATTGTAAAAATATTTCATGAGCTCACTTGTACAATTAACTTGACTATCTAAACTTCAGACTTGTTAAAAAAAGAAGAGTTAATAAGTTTAAATCTATACTAATTGAATTTTGCATCATAAGAAAATTTAAAATAAAAGTATAGAATGAATAAAACCAATAGTGATGAAAACATTATGTATTTGGCACTGTACAGTAAAGTTAAAACTGTGATAAAAAGCATAACTTTAAAAACTCATGAAAAATAAGATAATTGAAAGATATGAATATATTCCCAATTTAACAAACTAGAAAATAAAATAATCCAGTTGAAACATAAGGAAAGAAATAAAAAAGCAAAATTAATTATAAAACACTAAAATTAAAAATTTTAATTTTTTTGTATTTTAAAACATCAAATTCTTAGATTTAGTAATTGCTATGGCTAATCAATAAAAAGAAAAAAGAAATAATTACTGAATCAGAGTAGTAAAAAAGAAAGTAATAAACTAATTTGTGCAAATATAAGCAAATCTGAAAACCTAGATGACATAATACATTTCTAACAACAAAAACATTGACTGCAATTGAGCTACGAGTTTAGAAGCCCAATTCCTGGAGGAGCAACAGTTCTTAAAGGACCATGACAAAGCAAAAGGTCAAGGTGCTTTCATGAAATTCTGATACACCTTCAAAAAGAAAAATCTATGTCACTTTAAAGTGCTCCAGAGCATACCACGATAAAGAAAACTTCAGATTCAGATTATTTTTGAAGCAAGTATGGTTATTTATATATAAACATGATATAGATGGCACTACAACAGAAAAATAGAGCAATCTCTTATAGATTTCTATTTAAAACCCAAAATATAATAATAGCAAACTGAGTCCAACACTCCAAAAGTACATTATGAAAATGCGACATGACCAAATAGAACTTATTACAGGAATTCAAGAATGGCTTTATATTAGGGAGTCATTAATGTAATCAGTGATTTGACTATATCGAAGGAAAAAGAAAGCCATAACATGATCTTCATGGATCCTCAAAGAGTATTTGACAAAACTTAATACTCATTTCTATTAAAACACTGAATAAAATTAAAAACTAAATAAGTCATGGATACTTGTTTAGTAGGTTTATGAATTATATTATTTTGATATATATATATTTTTTATTCTATACATATTACATTTTATAGGCTATATACTACACATAACTGCTAACAAAGCCAGCATTATAATTAATAGGTAATTAAAAGAGGCATTTAGGCATTTTTTTAAATAAGGAGAGGAAATCAGGCAAAAAAATACATTGTACTGATTATAGTAGGCAATACATAAGAACAAATACTATTGTAAGAATTGGGCACAGGGAGGTAAGACTGTTTCCATTTGTAGATAGTATGATAATATAATAATATGATTTTACAATAAAACAAAACCACAAAAAATAAGTTATTAAGTTAGGAAGAAGTAACAATATTCAAAAATAAAGTTCTATATCAACAAACAATAACCAGTTAAAGAAATTTTTTGTAATAACTATAAATATGTATTTAGAAATAAATTTAGGAATAAATTTAACAAAAGTATTCAATACGTGTAGTATGAAAAAAATTAAATAACTGAAATGAACAAATGAAAAACATTTTTGGTTCTCAGTATGAATGAACATTGTAATATGCAAACCATAACAAGTTAAATATATAACAATATAATCTTAGTAAAATATGAAACACATTTTTCTGAAGCTAGAAAATTTGCTCTACAGAGTGTAAAATCAAACATACAACAAAAGAGACAATGAATGGGCATATTCCTTTTTAGGTATGAAAACATACTATGATGATTCCATGCTTAAAATTACCTGCAACAGAATAAAAAGTTCAGAAATAAACACAAGTATGTGTAAAAATAAAGTCATATGGGAAAACTTGCAGGTAGCTCAAATCTCTTGGGAAATAAATGATGAACTATTTAATAAATGGTGTTTGCATAATTGGAATAGTGGTTTGGAAACAAAATAATAAAATTGGATCTAAATGAATAGCATAGAAAAATATAATTACTTAGGCAGATAAAAAGTTCATTATTTTATTATTATTAAATTCCTTTAAAAGATGATCAGCTAGCTAAAGTCAAATTAATAACAAAGTACTATGTGATTTATAACATAAAGAGAAGTGAAATGCACAATAACAAAAGCACAATGTCCAAGAGGAAAGAAACGAAGTATAATATTAAAACTTTCTTATACTATAAGTAGTATCATGTAATTTGAAGGGAGACAGGGATAAGTTTAAGATGTATATCATATGTGTTAAAAGAGATATCAAAATAATTAAACAAAGATTACAACTAATTAAGTCAAAAAAGAAGATCAGTGGGAATCATAGTAATAATTAATCCAAAATAAGTTTAAAATAGAATGAAAAGGGAATTTAGGCATATATCTGACAAAAGATGTTTAAGACTCATATATTGAAAATTACATAATTACATATTGAAAGAAATTAACAAAGAGCTGAGTAAGTGGGGAAATACATTGTGTCCATGGTTTGAAAGACTAATTATTTTAAAAATATCAATATTCTCCAAATCGATCTATAGTTGTAATATAATACCAATCAACATCACGGTGAACTTAAAAAAATTAACAAGCTTATTTAAAATTCGTATGGGAAATCCAAAGGACCTAGAATAGTCAAAATTAATCTGAAAAGAAAAAAGTTGGAGGATTTACAGTACTTCACTTCAAATCTTGTTATAAAGCTTAGAATAGTCCTCAAAGTATGATACTAGCAACAACATACAACAACATAAACACTTAAATCAATGGTTTATTATAGAGTCAAGTAAAGTATCACAAATATATGGTCAGTTGAGTTTCAATTAATGTATAAATGAATTCAGTGGAAAAATGTGTATATTTTCAACAGATGGTGCTGGGACTATGGAGTATCCATATAGAAAAAAAAAATTAACATTGATCCATACCTCACACCTTATTCAAAACTTAACTAAAAGTAGTTACTAGATGTTTATTATAAAACCTAAAAGTATAATTTTTTTAGATGGAAATAGAAGAAAATTTTTGTCATTTTGGGTTAGATGTAGGTTTCTTACAGGGAAAAAAAGAGCATCCGTAATAAAAAAAATAATAAAGTTAATCAAAATTAAGGACTCCTGATCTCCAGAAGTCTAATCAGAGAATGAATATAGAGATATTTATTGGGGAAAATATTTGCAATCACATATCAGATAAAGAAATTGAATCCAGATTATATAACTCTATGAAAATTAAGGAAAATTTTAAACAGACACTTCACCAAAGAAAATTATACAAATAACTTGGAAAATAAAAACAAAATTCAACATCATAAGTCACTGGGGAAATACAAATTAAAACAAAAACAAAATATCTCTATACACCTATTTAGAATAGCTAAAGTTTAAGAGATTGACCACACCAAGCGTTAGTGACAGTGTAGAGGAACTGAAACTTTCATACACTGTTGGAAATGTAAACTAGTGCAACCACTTTAATAAACATACAACTACTGTCACATCTAGTAACTTTACTTCTAGGTTTCTACCCAAGGTAAAAGAACACATTTGTCCATATAAAGATTTGTGCATGAACATTTAGAGCAACTTTGTTTATAATATCCCCAAACTGCAAAACCCAAATAAATGTTCATCAACAGGTAAATAGATATACAAATTGTGATATAGTAGCTCAATGGAATCCTACTGCACTATAAAATGGAATGAACTATCAATGCACGCAATAACAGATGAATTTCAAAATAATTGTAGAGAATAAAAGAAGCCAGATAAAAAATGATACATACTATTGATTCCATTTATATACAATTCTGCAAAATTAAAACTATTTTATTACTTCTCTGTTGCTACACAAAAAACTGCACAATTTTAACAGCTTAGAGTAACATATTTATTATCTCAAAGTTCCCATGAATCAGGAGTTCTCATATGAATTAGCTTGATTCTCTGATTCATGTCTTACAAGGTTGCAATCAAGGTATCAGTAGGGAGTCTGGGGTCTCATTTGAGGCTCAGGGTACTCTTTCAAGTTCACATGGTTAACGACCATATTCATTTTCTTGAAGCTATAAGATGACCTCTTCATTTTTGCCACTCTCAACATTGAGAACTCTCATCCTCCATACTCCCCCAACCCAAGTTTCTTTTCATGTGTCCCTCTTAGAACATACCAAATGGCAGCTTACTTCTTTAAACTTAGCAGGAGAATCTCTCACCCCAGTCAGCAAAGATGAAATCATATAACATAATCAAGGGAGTGATTCTCTCATCATCTTTTCCAGATGTTATCAGCTAGAAGCAAGTCACAGGTTCTGCTCACATTACAGGAGACAGAATTGTAAAGGGTGTCACTCACTGGGTGTTGTCTTAGAGAAGCTGCCTTGTGCTGGATGGGGAAGGTCAAAAGTCAGGCAGGGGGTTGTTCTTTGTTGGGTTGAGTTCTTTATATATTTTGTATAGTTATAGATAAATAATACATGTGTATATAAAATAGAAAGATACAGGGGGGCGGAGCCAAGATGGAGGCGTGAGTAGGACAGTGGGAATCTCCTCCCAAAAACATATATATTTTTGAAAATACAACAAATACAACTATCCCTAAAAGAGAGATCAGAAGACACAGGACAACAGCCAGACTACATCCACACCTGCGAGAACCCAGTGCCTGGTGAAAGGGGTAAGATACACGCTGCAGCCCGGCGGGACCCGAGGCCCCTCACCCCAGCTCCCGGCGGGAAGAGAGAGTCAGAGTGGGAGGGAGAGGGAGCCCAAGACTTCTAAACACCCAGCCCTAGCCATCTGCACAAGAGCGCAGACACACAGTGCATGCATGGGGTGCTGGAAACTAGGGAAGCAGGACACTAACACCTGTGAGTGGGTCCCACAGCCAGCGCCTCTGGGACAAAGAAAAGTGAGTGCTTTTTAAAAGTCTTAAAGGGACAGGGACCCCACAACTAGATGGAAGCATCCCGGGACACAGACCAGCAGCTGGAAATTACAGGGAACTCCGGGCACACTAACCCCCTGGGCAACAGCTCTGAGACCCCTCACGGAGGGAAACAGCCAAACAGCCAGCGTCCATTACTCTTCTGGGGACCTGCAATAGCAGAGCAGCAGCCTAAGGCTGGCCACACCCACAGCAAGGGAGCTTCCTTCATATGGGCCGGGCAAGATACAGAGACGCAGTCTACATGCAATTGCCCAACACAAGCCACTAGGGGTCGCAGTTGTCCCAGTAAAGAAAGGCCAGGTGCAAGTGGAAAAAGTCTTGACTCGCCCAGCTGACAGACAAGTCAATAGCACACCACGGCACCTATCAACATGAAAAGGCAAAAAAATTTGATCCAGACAAGACTAACCCAGACATCTTCGACATCTTCTACATCTTCCCCTGAGAAGGAACCTGGGGAGATAAATTTAACCAATCTTCCTGAAAAAGAATTCAAAACAAAAGTCATAACCATGCTGATGGACTTGCAGAGAAATACGCAAGAACTAAGGAGGGAGAGAGAATATGTCCCGACCCATGGGTAAGTCAATGTGGACCTGAGGAGGGGACTGGGAATGGATGGGACAAGAGACATGAGAAAAAGGAGACAAGACAGTGTTCTGATCAAGTCTCGTTTATTCTTGAGATACATGGGGTTTTACAGGGTAAGAAACAGAAAAAGGGAGGGGCATGCATCTGCACAAGAACAAGAGGGAGGCATATGCAGCTGCAGTTAGATCAAAGCAGGGTGTTTTCACACAGATATGCTTATTTTGGCAAGGAGCTCTAACTGCCATATGTTCCGAGCTGGTAACATGAAAGCACACAAGAGTTTCTTTCTCCCAGAAGTCTTATGATTTAATTATTGGCCAGCTCCCCACAAGAATACAGAAATAAAACAATCTCTGGAAGGACTTCAAAGCAGAATGGACGAGAAGCAAGAGACCATTAATGGACTAGAAAACAGAGAACAGAAATGCATAGAGGCTGATGCAGAGAGAAATAGAAGGATCTCCAAGAATGAAAGAATATTAAAAGAATGGTGTGACCAATCAAAACAGAACAATATCTGCATTATAGGGGTACCAGAAGAAGAAGAGAGAGAAAAAGGATAGAAAGTATCCTTGAAGAAACAATTGCTGAAAACTTCCCCAAACTAGGGGAGGAAATGGCCTCTCAGACCACAGGGGTACACAGAACTCCCATGACAAGGGATCCAAGGAGGGCAACACCAAGACACATAATAATTAAAATGGCAAAGATCAAAGACAAGGACAGAGTATTAAAGGCAGCCAGAGAGAAAAAAAGGTCACCTACAAAGGAAAACACTTCAGGCTATCATCAGACTTCTCAACAGAAACCTTACAGGCCAGAAGAGAATGGCATGATATACTTAATGCAATGAAATAGAAGGGCCTCAAACCAAGAATACTGTATCCAGCATGATTATCATTTAAATATAAAGGAGGGATTAAACAATTCCCAGACAAGCAAAAGTTGAGGGAAATGCCTCCCACAAAACACCTCTACAGGGCATCTTACAGGGACTGCTCTAGATAGGAGCACTCCTAAAAAGAGCACAGAACAAAACACCCAACATATGAAGAATAGAGGAGGAGGAATAAGAAGGGAGAGAAATAAAGAATCAGCAGACCATGTGGAAAATAGCTAAATAAGCGAGTTAAGTTAGACAGTAAGATAGAAAAGAAGCTAACTTTGAACCTTTGGTTACCACAAACTTAAAGCCTGCAATGGCAATAAGTACACACCTTTCAATAATCACCCTAAATGTAAATGAACTGAATGCACAAATCAAAAGACACAGAGTAATAGAATGGAAAAAAAGCAAGACCCATCCATATGTACTTACAAGAGATGCACCTCAAACCCAAAAACATGCACAGACTAAAAGTCAAGGGATGGAAAAAGATATTTCATGCAAACAGCAGAGAGAAAAAAGCAGGTTTTGTAATACTAGTATCAGACAAAATAGACTTCAAAATAAAGAAAGTAACAAAAGAAAAAGAAGGATATTACGTAACGATAAAGGGCTCAGTCCAACAAGAGGATATAACCATTATAAATATATATGCACCCAATACAGGAGCACCAACATATGTGAAACAAATTCTAACAGAATCAAGGGAGGAAATAGAATGCAATGCATTCATTTTGGAAGACTGCAACACACCACTCACTCCATAGGACAGATCCACCAGACAGAAAATAAGTAAGGAAACAGAGGCACTGAACAACACACTAGAACAGATGGCCCTAATAGACATCTATAGAACTCTACATCCAGAAACAACAGGGTACACATTCTTCTCAAGTGCACATGGAACATTCTCCAGAATAGACCACATACTAGGCCACAAAAAGAGCCTCGGTAAATTCCAAAAGATTGAAATCCTACCAACTGACTTTCCAGACAACAAAGGCATAAAACTAGAAATAAATTGTACAAAGAAAGCAAAAAGGCACACAAACACATGGAGGCTTAACAACATGTTCCTAAATAATCAATGGATCAATGACCAAATCAAAATGGAGATCCAGCAATATATGGAAACAAACGACCACAACAACACAAAGCCCCAACTACTGTGGGATACAGTAAAAGCAGTCTTAAGAGGAAAGTATATAGCAATCCAGGCATATTGAAAGAAGGAAGAACAATCCCAAATTAATGATCTAATGTCACAAAATTGGAAAAAGAAGAACAAATGATGCCTAAGGTCAGCAGAAGGAGGGACATAATAAAGACCAGAGAAGAAATAAATAAAATTGAGAATAACAAAACTATAGAAAAAATCAATAAAACCAAGAGCTGGTTCTTTGAGAAAATAAACCAAATAGATAAGCCTCTAGCCAGACTTATTAAGAGGAAAAGAGAGTCAACACACATCAACAGAATCAGAAACAAGAAAAGAAACATCATGACGGACCCCACAGAAATACAAAGAATTATTAGAGAGTACTATGCAAACCTATATGCTAACAAGCTGGGAAACCTAGGAGAAATGGACAATTTCCTAGAAAAATACAACCTTCCAAGACTGACCCAGAAAGTAACAGAAAATCTAAACAGACCAATTACCAGTAATGAAATTGAAGTGGTAATCAAAAAACTAGCCGAGAACAAAACCTCCAGGCCAGATGGATTTACATCGGAATTTTATCAGACATATAGAAAAGACATAATACCCATTGTCCTTAAAGTTTTCCAAAAAATAGAAGAGGAGGAAATACTCCCAAACTCATTCTTTGAAGCCAACATCTCCCTAATACCAAAACCAGGCAAAGACCCTACCAAAAAAGAAAATTACAAACCAATATCCCTGATGAACGTAGATGCAAAAATACTCAACAAAATATTAGTAGACCGAATTCAAAAATACATCAAAAGGATCATACACCATGACCAAGTGGGATTCATCCCAGGGATGCAAGGATGGTACAGCATTCGAAAATCCATCAACATCATCCACCACATCACAAAAAAGACAAAAACCACGTGATCATCTCCTTAGATGCTGAAAAAGCATACGACAAAATTCAACATCCATTCATGATAAAAACTCTCAGCAAAATGGGTATAGAGGGCAAGTACCTCAACATAATAACGGCCATATATGATAAACTCACAGCCAACATCATACTGAACATCTGAAAGCTTTTCCTCTGTGATAGGGAATAAGACAGGGATGCCCACTCTCCCCACTGTTATTTAACATAGTACTGGAGGTCCTAGCCATGGCAATTAGACAAAACAAAGAAACACAAGGAATCCAGACTGGTAAAGAAGAAGTTAAGCCGTCACTATTTGCAGATGACATGATATTATACATAAAAAACCCTAAGGACTCCACTCCAAAACTACTAGAACTAATATCGGAATCAGCAAAGTTGCGGGATAGAAAATTAATGCACAGAAATCTGTGGCTTTCCTATACACTAACAATAAACTAATAGAAAGTGAAATCGGGAAGACAATTCCATTCACAATAGCATCAAAAAGAATAAAATACCTAGGAATAAACCTAACCAAGGAAGTGAAAGACCTATACCCTGAAAACTATAAGACACTCTTAAGAGAAATTAAAGAGGTCACTAACAAATGGAAACTCATCCCATGCTCCTGGCTAGGAAGAATTAATATCATCAAAATGGCCATCCTGCCCAAAGCAATATACAGACTAGATGCAATTCCTATCAAATTACCAACAGCATTCCTCAATGAACTGGAACAAATAGTTCAAAAATTCATATGGAAACACCAAAGACCCAAATAGCTAAAGCAATCCTGAGAAGGAAGAATAAAGTGGAGGAGATCTCACTCCCCAACTTCAAGCACTACTACAATGCCACAGTAATCAAGACAATTTGGTACTGGCACAAGAAAAGAGCCACAGACCAATGGAACAGATTAGAGACTCCAAATATTAACCCAAACATATATGGTCAACTAATATTCGATTAAGGGGCCATGTACATACAAAGGGGAAATGACAGTCTCTTCAATAGATGGTGCTGGCAAAACTGGACAGCTACATGTAAGAGAATGAAACTGGATCACTGTCTAATCCCATACACAAAAGTAAATTCGAAATGGATCAAAAACCTGAATGTAAGGCATTAAACCATAAAACTCTTAGAAAAAAACATAGGCAAAAATCTCTTAGACATAAACATGAGTGACCTCTTCTTCAACATATATCCCCGGGCAAGGGAAACAAAAGCAAAAATGAACAAATGAGACTATATCAAGCTGAAAAGCTTCTGTACAGCAAAGGACACCACCAATAGAACAAAAAGGTGTCCTACAGTATGGGAGAATATATTCATAAATGACAGATCCGACAAAGGGTTGACATCCAGAATACATAAAGAGCTCACACACCTCAACAAACAAAAAGCAAATAATCCAATTAAAAAATAGTCAGAGGAGCTGAATAGACAGTTCTCTAAAGAAGAAATTCAGATGGCCAACAGACACATGAAAAGATGCTCCACATCGCTTGTCATCAGAGAAGTGGAAATTAAAACCACAATGAGATATGATCTCACAGCAGTAAGGAAGGCTACCATCCAAAAGACAAACAGCAACAAATGTTGGCGAGGTTGTGGAGAAAGGGGAACCCTCCTACACTGCTGGTGGGAATGTAAATTAGTTCAACCATTGTGGAAAGCGGTATGGAGGTTCCTCAAAATGCTCAAAATAGAAATACTATTTGACCCAGGAATTCCACTTCTAGGAATTTACCCTAAGAATGAAGCAGCCCAGTTTGAAAAAGACAGATGCACCCCTATGTTTATCACAGCACTATTTACAATAGCCAAGAAATGGAAGCAACCTAAGTGTCCATCAGTAGATGAATGGATAAAGAAGATGTGGTACATACACACAATGGAATATTACTCAGCTATAAGAAAAAAACAGATCCTACCATTTGCAACAACATGGATGGAGCTAGAGGGTATTATGCTCAGTGAAATAAGCCAAGCAGAGAAAGACAAGTACCAAATGATTTCACTCATATGTGGAGTATAAGAACAAATGAAAACTGAAGGAACAAAACAGCAGCAGAAGCACAGAACCCAAGAATGGACTAATAGTTACCAAAGGGAAAGGGACTGGGGAGGACAGGTGGGAAGGGAGGGATAAGGGCGGGAAAAAAGAAAGGGGGCATTACTATTAACATGTATAGTGTGAAGTTGGCACGGGGAGGGGTGTGCAGCACAGAGAAGACAAGTAGTGATTTTACAGCATCTTAGTATGTTGATGGACAGTGACTGTGAATGGGTATGTGGGGGGACTTGGTGCAGGGGGGGAGCCTAGTGAACATAATGTCCTTCATGTAATTGTAGATTAATGATATCAAAAGAAAATTTTAAAAAAAAGAAAGATGCATAAGATTTTTATATATTTCATATATGTATTATATATATATTGTGTATATATATATTATGTATAATATACATATAATGTATACTATATAAAGAATACCATTCAACAGCCAAAAAATAACCAAATTTTAAAATTTAATGTTTTATTTTTTATTGAGATACATACAATAAACTGCACAAACCTTAGTGTACAGCTCAATTTATTTTGACATGTGTATACACTCATGTAACCTTCACCTAGATCAAACTGTCATTCTCACTAATTATATTTTCTTCTTCACCTATTTCACTCATCCCATCATCCTTCTGGTCTGTGTCAACCACCTGTCTGTTGCCTATGGGTCTATTTTTCTGTATGTTTGTTCATTTGTTTTGTTTTTTAGATTCCACGTGGAAGTAAAATCACATACAAATAACCCAATTTAATAAGCGGGCATAAAACTTTGATAGACCTTTTTCCAAAGATATATTCCCAGTTTAATATATGTTAATATGAATATCTTATCAAATATACAATTTGCAAATATTTTCTCCCATGAGTTGTCTTTTCACTATGTTGATAGTGTTCTTTGATGCACAAAAATTTTTTAATTCTGATGTTGCCCAATTTATCTCTTTGCTTTTGTTACCTGTGCTTTTGGCGTCATATCCAAAAAATCATTGCCAAATCCAATGTCATGAAATTTTTCCCTATGTTTTATTCTAATTGTTTTATTGTAGCATTGGGTTTTTATTGTGGATATCATTATAAACTTGTGAATACATATGTATATATGTGTTTTTTGAGGTTTTAAAACTAATCCCAAGTTGCAGTAAAAGAGAAGACAGATGAATTCCAGCCAGCCAGATCTGTTACCCCCTTGGTGTGAGAGCCTGGAAAAGCTACTTCTGTGTCTCTGCGCATCTTTAAAATGGGGATGATAATGAAACTTATCCCATGGGATTTGGACAGAGATATAAATGACATAATATATAAAAAAGCACATACAACACTACCTATCACATAGTAAATCTTTAATAAATATCTTTATATTATTAGGCTTACTAGTAATATTATTGCCAGTTTGAGCTTTTATTGGTTGAGGATTTACGAGTAATGAGACTTTAAAGTTGGTATTCTGAAATCAGCCTTTAAGACTATAAATATTGGATGACTACCAAAATCACAGCTACAAAAGAAAATATAACAGCACAAAATTGATTTTACTTATAAGTCTATAAATAAGTTGCAGTGTTCATATAAGGTCGCCAATGAAAAGTTAAATCATTTCCAACTAGCCAGCTAAGTACTCCTCATAATCTTAAAATGAAATTTAATAATACAAGTGGTGAAACCATTGCCACTGCTGTATCAGAATCTGTAAAGTACAGAAGGTACTGTCACCAAACTATGAAACTACTTCCAGAAATGACCCCACAAGAGGCCTTGGAGCCAAAGGGTAATTAAAGTTGGGCTCCAAGCCACATGTGTAAACTCTGTTTTATCCTTCTAATTAATGACTGCATTACTACCTCATCCTGCTGTGGCATGGGACCCAAGCAGAATTAGCACCACTATAAACCACATTAAGACAAGTTTCCATCGGCAGCATGGCTAACACATAGTTAGTTAAATTTTACGAGGTAATAAATGCACACCATAACATTATTGAGTATCAACATCGACATTTTTGTTATATAGCAAGGAAGTCGTTCACAAAACAGGTATTTACAATGTGCTTGGAGGAGCTTCAGTTTAAATGTTGATAACTGAGGAAGCTTCATGCTGTATACCACCTATTTTCTATTGCACAGATTCTGGGCAATTTAAATTTATGTTGCATAAAATTTGTCTATGCAAAATAGCTTTTTTATTATTGAAGGGTGGAATGGTGAAGGTTTTCTCTAAATATTTCAGTTTTAGTGGTTCCATTGGATTCAAAACCATTCACTTTAGTACAGAAAAGGACTTTATATTCATACAATAGAGGAGTGTATTCATCAGAAGATATTTTTTGTTGTTTGGTTCATTGATTTTTGTTCCTTTCAGGTATATTGTATCCAACCAATTCATGCAAATCTGGAACATTAAATTTCTTATCAATTTAGTTTTCTCAAACTTTTAAAATTATTTTTGAATTTGAAGTTGAACTGACATTTAAAATTTGAGTTTTTATTTGAAATTAGAGCTTTGAATATTCCACAAAAGAAAAATTACAATGTACAGCCAATTCTGTACAGTCAACTCATGCTCATTTTGAAAATACACATTTGTTCCAATGGAATTGATATATTAGGAAACAATTTAAGCATTACTGAATTTTCACTCATTTATGTGCCATTTCATCCAGAAGAAACACTGGATGAATGCAGAAACCTTAACACAGATGAACCAAGCTGTACAGGGTGCACAACATGCATACACCTCAGACATCCACTGAATACCTACCTCAGTGCATACCAGAGAAGTGTGTGTATGTGTGTGTGTTTAAGATGGGAAAGAATAAGTGCACATTGAAAGGAAACAGTAAAGATTCAAAAGAAGTTGAAATATCAAATAGGAAGTAGAAAAAGAGGAAGTATCAAATAGAAAGTAGACATTCGGAAAGATGACGGCATATGTAATTAAGATCACATGGGAGGAATTCACCTTCCATTTGAGAAAGGCATTATGTTCATTGTAATAAGACAAGAGGATGGAGAATCCAAGATGAGTCGTCAGCTTGGTGAAAAATGTGATGGTATGCCTCGTTTTACATCTTCAGCTATCTCCGTGGAACAGAGTCAAATTCGTCTGTAGACAATCAGTGACAAAAGGAGAAATTGGAAATTTGAAGAGATTGGAAAAGGTCCAAAGCACTGAAAATGATTAGAGGGAGTGTATGTACATATATACATTTTATATATATTTATATATCAATCATATGTAAAATATTTATGATATATATATTCACACATAAAATATTTATGATAAATATATATATTCACACATAATTTTAAATGATATATATACACATATAATTTAAATGATGTTGATATATACATATTCATGAAGAATTTTCCATGTCATTACTATTATTATCTAACATTATTTTAAGAGCTGCATAAAATTCATTTAACTGAAGTTTCATTAGTAATTTAAGTTGCCCTCAAAATTTACCTATTATAGGCAGCTGGATAAACACTGGTTTACAGTAATCTTCTTAGGAAAAATTCCTAGAAGTGTGAAATCTGGATCAAATATAATGATAAAGTTTATATTGTTAACAAAGTAATATGTGTACATATTTTTAGAAGTATTGTAAATTATTTTTCAAGATAGTATATTAGGGTTTATAATTAAAAAAAAGTAATTCATTGCCCTCCACACTCTATCTGAATTCACAATTCCTAAACAGAGAAGCTTCATTCTTTTATTTTCTTATTATTTTCTCCTTCATTTCTGCATGATTTTATGCTGCTCTGTATTGATCTTTATTGACATTTCAATTTGGACATTACTTATCACTTCTTTTTTTTTATTGGATAATTATTTATTTATTTATTTATTTTTTATTTTGTTATCATTAATCTACAATTACATGAGGAACATTATGTTTACTAGGCTCTCCCCTACCCTAAGTCCCCCACAAAAACCCATTATAGTCACTGTCCATCAGCATAGTAAGATGTTGTAGAAACACTACTTGTCTTCTCTGTGTTGCCCTCCCCTTTCCCCCACCCCCAATTATACATGCTAATCATAATACCCCCTTTTTTCTTCCACCCCCTTATCCCTCCCTACCCTCCCATTCTCCCCAGTCTCTTTCCCTTCGGTAACTGTTATTCCATTCTTGGGTTCTGTGATTCTGCTGCTGTTTTCTTCCTTCAGTTTTTCCTTTGTTCTTATACTCCACAGATGAGTGAAATCTTTTGGTATTTGTCTTTCTCTGCTTGGCTTATTTCACTGAGCATAATACCCTCTAGCTCCATCCATGTTGTTGCAAATTGTAGGATTTGTTTTCTTCGCTGAAAAACATTCCACTGTATATATGTACCACATCTTTATCCATTCATCTACTGATGGACACTTAGGTTGCTTCCATTTCTAGGCTATTGGAAATAGTGCTGTGATAAACATAGGGGTGCATCTGTCTTTTTAAAACTGGAGTGCTGCATTCTTAGGGTAAATTCCTAGAAGTGGAATTTCTGGGTCAAATGCTAAGTCTATTTTGAGCATTTTGAGTAAACTCCATACTGCTTTCCACAGTGGTTGAACTAATTTACATTCCCACCAGCAGTGTTGGAGAATTCCCCTTTCTCCAAAACCTTGCCAACATTTGTTGTTTGTCTTTTGGATGGTAGCCATCCTTAATGTTGTGAGGTGATATCTCATTGTAGTTTTAATTTGCATTTCTCTGATAACTAGCAATGTGGAGCATCTTTTCATGTGTCTGTTGGCCATCTGAATTTCTTCTTTGGAGAACTGTCTGTTCAGCTCCTCTGACCATTTTTTAATTGGATTATTTGCTTTTTGTTTGTTGAGGTATGTGAGCTCTTTATATATTTTGGATGTCAAGCCTTTATCGGATCTCTCATTTAGGAATATATTCTCCTATACTGTACTGTAGGGTACCTTTTTGTTCTATTGATGGTGTCCTTTGCTATACAGAAGTTTTCAGCTTGATATAATCCCACTTGTTCATTTTTGCTTTTGTTTTTCTTGCCCAGGTAGATACGTTCATGAAGAAGTCACTCATGTTTATGTCCAAGAGTTTTTTGTCTATGTTTTTCTCTAAGAGTTTTATGGTTTCATGACTTACATTCAGGTCTTTGATCCATTTTGAATTTACTGTTGTGTATGATGTTAGGCAGTGATCCAGTTTCATTCTCTTACATGTAGCTGTCCAGTTTTGCCAGCACCATCTGTTGAAGAGACTGTCATTTCCCCATTGTATGTCCATGGCCCCTTTATCTAATATTAATTGACCATATACGTTTGGGTTAATGTCTGGAGTCTCTAATCTGTTCCACTGGTCTGTGGCTCTGTTTTTGTGCCAGTACCAAATTGTCTTGATTACTGTAGCTTTGTAGTAGAGCTTGAAGTTGGGGAGCGAGATCCCCTCCACTTTATACTTCTTTCTCAGGATTGCTTTAGCTATTCGGGACTTTGGTGTTTCCATATGAATTTCTGAACTATTTGTTCAAGATCGTTGAAGAATGTTGTTGGTAATTTGATACATCAAATCTGTATATTGCTTTGGGCAGGATGGCCATTTTGACAATATTAATTCTTCCTAGCCAAGAGCATGGGATGAGTTTCTATTAGTTAGTGTCCTCTTTAATTTCTCTTAAGAGTGTCTCGTAGTTTTCAGGGTATAGGTCTTTCACTTCCTTGGTTAGGTTTATTCCTAGGTATTTTACTCTTTTTGATGCAATTGTGAATGGAATTCTTTCCCTGATTTCTCTTTCTATTGGCTCATTGCTAGTGTATAGGAAAGCCACAGATTTCTGTGTGTTAATTTTGTATCCAGCAACATTGCTGTATTCCAATATCAGTTCTAGTAGTTTTGGATTGGAGTCTTTAGGGATTTTTATGTACAATATCATGTCATCTGCAAATAGTGACAGTTTAACTTCTTCTTTACCAATCTGGATTCCTTGTATTTCTTTGTTTTGTCTGATTGCAATGGCTAGGACTTCCAGTAGTATGTTAAATAACAGTGGGGAGAGTGGGCATCCCTGTCTTGTTCCCGATCTCAGAAGAAAAGTTTTCAGCTTCTCGCTGTTCAGTATGATGTTGGCTGTAGGTTTATCACATAAGGCCTTTATTATATTGAGGTACTTGCCCTATATACCCATTTTTCTGAGAGTTTTTATCATGAATGATGTTGAATTTTGTCAAATGCTTTTTCAGCATCTATGGAGATGATCATGTGGTTTTTGTCTTTCTTTTTGTTTATGTGGTGGATGATGTTGATGGATTTTCGAATTTTGTACCATCCTTGCATCCCTGGGATGAATCCCACTTGGTCGTTGTGTATGATCCTTTTGATGTATTTTTGTATTCGGTTTGCTAATATTTTATTGAGTATTTTTGCATCTACGTTCATCAGGGATATTGGTCTGTAATTTTCTTTTTTGGTGGGGTCTTTGCCTGGTTTTGGTATTAGGGTGATGTTGGCTTCAAAGAATGAGTTTGGGAGTATTTCCTCCTCTTCTATTTTTAGGAAAACTTTAAGGATAAAGGGTATTATGTCTTCTCTGTACATCTGGTAAAATTCCGAGGTAAATCCATCTGGCCCGGGGATTTTTTCTTTGCTAGTTTTTTGATTACCGCTTCGATTTTGTTGCTGGTAATTGGTCTGTTTAGATTTTCTGTTACTTTCTGGGTCAGTCTTGGAAGGTTGTATTTTTCTAGGAAGTTGTCCATTTCTCCTAGGTTTCCCAGCTTGTTAGCATATTGCTTTTCATAGTACTCTCTAATAATTCTTTTTATTTCTGTTGGGTCCGTCATGATGTTTCTTTTCTTGTTTCTGATTCTGTTGATGTGTGTTGATTCTCTTTTTCTCTTAATAAGTCTGGCTAGAGGCTTATCTATTTTGTTTATTTTCTCAAAGTACCAGCTCTTGGTTTCATTGATCTTTTCCTATTGTTTTATTCTTCTCAATTTTGTTTATTTCTTCTATGATCTTTCTTATGTCCTTTCTTCTGCTGACTTTAGGCCTCATTTGTTCTTCTTTTTCCAATTTTGATAATTGTGAAGTTAGACTATTCATTTGGGTTTGTTCTTCCTTCTTTAAATATGCCTGGATTGCTATATACTTTACTCTTAAGACTGCTTTTGCTGCATCACACAGAAGTTGGAGCTTTGTGTTGTTGTCATTTGTTTCCATATATTGCTGGATCTCCATTTTAATTTTTTCATTGATCCATTGACTATTTTGAAGTGTGTTGTTAAGCCTCCATGTGTCTGTGAGTGTTTTTGCTTTCTTTGTAGAATTTATTTCTTGTTTTATACCTTTGTGGACTGAAAAGTTGGCTGGTAGAATTTCAATCTTTTGGAATTTACTGAGGTTCTTTCTGTGGCCCAGTGTGTGGTCTATTCTGGAGAATGTTCCATGTGCACTTTAGAAGAATGTGTATCCTGTTGTTTTTGGGTGTAGAGTTCTATAGATGTCTATTAGGTCCATCTGTTCTAGTGTGTTGTTCAGTGCCTCCATGTCCTTACTTATTTTCTGTCTGGTGGGTCTGTCCTTTGGAGTGAATGGTGTGTTGAAGTCTCCTAAAATGAATGCATTGCATTCTATTTCCTCCTTTAGTTCTGTTAGTATTTGTTTCACATATGTTGGTGCTCCTGTGTTGGGTGCATATATATTTATAATGGTTATATTCTCTTTTTGGACTGAGCCCTTTATCATTATGTTATCTCCTTCTTTATCTTTTGTTACTTTCTTTGTTTTGAAGTCCATTTTTTCTGATACTAGTAGTGCAACACCTGCTTTTGTCTCCCTGTTGTTTGCATGAAATATCTTTTTCCATCCCTTGACTTTTAATCTGTGCATGTCTTTGGGTTTGAGGTGAGTCTCTTGTAAGCAGCATATTGATTGGTTTTGTTTTTTTATCCATTCAGTGACTCTGTGTCTTTTGATTGGTACATTCAGTCCATTTACATTTAGGCTGATTATCGATAGGTATGTACTTACTGCCATTTCAGGCTTTTGATTCGTGGTTACCAAAGGTTCCAGGTTACTTTCCTTACTATCTAAGAGTCTAATTTAACTCACGTTGTATGCTGTTACAAACACAATCTAGAGGTTCTTTTCTATTTCTCCTCCTTTTTCTTCCTCCTTCATTATATATTAGGTATCAAATTCTGCACTTTTTGTCTATCCCTTGATTGACTTTGGGGAGAGTCAATTTAATTTTGCATTTGCCTTGCAATCAGCTGCTCCGCTCTCCCTACCATGGTTTTACTACCTCAGGTGACAGCTATCCCACCCTAGGAACACTTCCATCTATAGCAGTCCCTCCAGTATAGACTGCAGAGATGGTTTGTGGGAGGTGAACTCCTCAGCTTTAGCTTATCTGGAAATTGTTTAATTCCTCCTTTAAATTTAAATGATGATCTTTCTGGATAAAGTAATCTTGGCTCCAGGCCCTTCTGCTTCATGGCATTAAATACATCATGCCACTCCCTTCTGGCCTGTAAGGTTTCTGCTGAGGAGTCTGATGTTAGCCTGATGGGCTTTCCTTTGTATATGAACTTATTTCTGCCTCTGGCTGCTTTTAACAGTCTGTCCTTATCCTTGATCTTTCCCATTTTAATTACTATGTGTCTTGTTGTTGTCTTCCTTGGGTCCCTTGTGTAGGGGATCTGTGGATCTCCATGGCCTGAGAGACTATGTCCTTCCCCAGATTGGGGAAGTTTTCAGCAATTACCTCCTCAAAGACACTTTCTATCCCTTTCTCTCTCTCTTCTTCTTCTGGTGTCCCTATAATGCAAATATTGTTTTGCTTGGATTGGTCACACAGTTCTCTTGATATTCTTTCATTCTTAGAGGTCCTTTTTTCTCTCTGTGCCTCAGCTTCTTTGTATTCCTCTTCTCTAGTTTCTATTTCATTTATTGTCTCCTCCACCGTATCCAACGTGCTTTTAATACCGTCCATGGTGCTCTTCAATGATTGGATCTCTGACCTGAATTCATTCCTGAGTTCTTGTATGTCTTTCCTACCTCCATTAGGATGTTGATGATTTTCATTTTGAACTCCCTTTCAGGAAGAGTCACGAGGTCCATATCATTTAAATCTTTCTCGGGAGTTGTATTAACAATTTTACTCTGAACAGTGTTCCTTTGGCATTTCATGTTTGTATATGGCGCCCTCTAGTGTCCAGAAGTTGTAGTCTCTGGAGCTGCTGAACCCCTGAAGCAATGTTGGGGTGGCAGGGGAGTGGTACTGGTACCTGTGGGGAGGAAAGAGCTGTTCCCTGCCTCCCGTCTGCTGTGCCTGTCTCCACTGCCTGAGCCAGTGGGCCTGTCACACAGGTATGTTTTTGTCCCAGAGCAGCTGGGTATGGATCCCTGCTTTCCACAAGAGGCAGGAATGCCAGTCTCCCCAGGAACACTGCCTGTATTAACTTTCCAACCTGGTAGTTATGCGAGTCTCATGAAAGCACCATGAAATGTAGGTTTGTGCTCCCAGTGCAGATCTTTGGAGCTAGGTATTCAGCAGTCCCAAGCCTTCCACTCCCTCCCTGATCAGTTTTTCTTCCTCCCTGTTTTGAATTTTAGGAGGAAACCTCTATCTCTCCTCTCATGCCACCATCTTTAATCCTAACCAAGTTTATTGGATAATTATAAATGGCTGTGATTCATCTCCATGTCTCTCCTGTAAATGAAATGCCTCACAAGCTGCATCTTGTTCTTCTTTGTAAATTTCATTGCTGTGGCTCTGAAGGCTCTAGTTCCTGTCACATGCCCTACCACAGTCTGTTACTTATCACTTCTTAAAATAGAAAATAAGTATCTGGCTCTGTCTCACACTGCCAGTCAACAAATACTCTCACATATATATTGTACACCAACCTCTTAAAACAATTGTTTGTATTTATGTTATTAATATGATAAAACATTGCTTTTAATAATATATATTGTATGATTACATTTTCTTTATTTTCAACTTTTTTTTCCCCCTTAAGTTAATTTAATGAATTTAGTGCCAATTTTCCTAGAGAATCTTAAAGTCTTTCACTGTGGCCAAATACGTCAGGTCATCTCAGTTCGCCTACATCCTCCTTTTTCTTCACTTTCTTTTTCTCCTTGGAGGTTTTCCTATTGGTGCCTTCTGACTCGGTTTTGCTCTTCAGCAGTAGTTTCTTCACTGCTTCACAACTAAAGACATGGGACTTCAGTGTTTTGTAGATTTTCTTATGTTTTTCTCCAATTTGGGGAAAGAGGACCCTTAGTTGCTTCCAGAGAAAGGAAGCATGAAAAGAAAATATTCTGAGTCTTTGCATATCTGAAAATGCTACCCTTAGACTTGATTGACTCTTCATCATGGTACTCCTCTTTATGGTTGTTGAAATATTGCTTCATTTTAAAAATAAATTTTGATGCTGCTGTGATGAAATCAGAGGCCACCCTGATTACTAATCATGTGTTCTTTCCTTTCTTTTTTCACCTGGAATTCAAAGATAAAACATCCATCTTTTCCTGAATAGAAAAAAATAGGCCTCATATAATTGACTTCCCTACTTTCTTGTCTTCTAAAGCAAATTACCAATGTTTAATAAATTCGTGACTTTATTTGTTCTTTATAGAAGCTAGTGTATTCCCAAGGTTAGTTTAACCAGATAATAAAATGCTCTGGCAAAGAGTTTATAACATTGCATTCTCGTCTGCAAAACTGTCCTGTTTTTGAATGCATTAAGATAAACACATCTAAATTTCTTTGAGGTTTGATACTGATACCACACACATACATACATGAACACACATATTTTGGCAAGATAAAAATATCACTTATGTTTGTTGTCTGGCCTTATTGTCATTACCTCTTCTTGGGAATATTGCCTTCATACTATTTTCATGTTATGAATGGTAGGGAAACTTTGCCTGGTTTTTAAATTTTTCAAGTGTTAGTTTTTGTACTTTAGAATAGAGAGAAACTCAATTTAATGGAAGCTTGACAGCTTTCCTCCTGGTGATAAAGTGAATTTGATCAAATGTACATTGGAGCTTTTAGATTCTGAAACATTCAGTAACCTACAGGGAATTCTGCTTGAATAGTATATGATTTACCAAAACTACTGCATGTACAGCAAGATTGTTCAGACTAAAACTCCAATCTACCTAGATCATGTTGTATTTCTTATTTTTTATTTTTACTTTTCCAAAATGGCTTATAACACCTCTGAAGTGAGGTTCTTATCTAATGAAAATTTGTTGTTTATACTCTGCAGCATACAGTTGCCATAAGGACTCAAAGCAGGATTTTCAAGCTCAGAAATCAAGTGATTCAATTCACATAATAGTAGTTCAGCTCTCTAATGTTTTCTCTTAGACTTCACTAGACCTAGACAGTTATTACTCAGAAAGATAGAGGAATAGAAAAACTACACAATTATATCTCATGATTTGCATTTAGCACTGTTGCTAAGAGATTGTATAAACTTACTTTATAGTCTACAAATAACCCTCTCCACTCATCTAAACTCTCCACTTCCTCCATAATTATGCCATACACATTTCAATAATAAAAGGAGAAAATAAAACTGAATTAGAGAGGAACAACATTTTTGTCATTAGATACTCTTAAAATCACTTTTCAATACTGTAATTCTTGGAAACTTTTTGTGACCAAAGTATTATTGATGAGATGTGATAACAGTGTGTGGTGTTTTACAGAGTGTGTTTATAACTTACATTCTAATAAACATAGCCTTTGAAAGAGAGATGTAGGTCTATTACTTGTGATGATTTCCTCCATTTATACTGTCATCTTAGTATTTACCCTCTCCATTATGATGACAGAATCAGCATATTAACACAATAGTCTGCATTATGATGACAAAATTATGGCATTATATCAGTAGACCATAAATAAATTGTTTATTAGTAAAAATATTTCTTTATAAATTGGAATACTTTATTACCTTCTGTAAGAAGGACCTATTACTTGAAAATGTAGCAAAGTACTTCTAAATCTAATGCTGTTTTTTACTGGTGCTTAACTGAGTGATTATTTGCATCACAAGAGTAATGTAATATCCCTTCAGTATTTATAATGTATCATGTCACTTATTTCTACACAGCTTTAAAGACGATACATCAATTGTTGCAGCATCCAAAAGGCACACTGTACTATTTTTTTCTCTCTCACTTTACTCAAGAGAAATATTTAGGAACACCAGAGTGCAATAATCTTGGATCTTATTGCATGTGGTCCTCAGAGAGCATATTGAAAGCATCTAATTTTTAAAAATGATCCAGGAGACAGAGCACTCCAATTTGCAAGTGAATTAAAAAAATGTTTGTTTTCAAAAAGATTATTCATATGTATATAAAAAGTGGACAGTACAGTTTAGAGCACAACAATACCTAAACTGGATATACTGTACTAGGGGGAACACAGGTTAGGACTCTTCTTTCTGGAGATAATGGCAGCCTTCCTCCTTCAGTTATCTGTATCTGCAACTGCACTGAAGGTCCTACATGTAACTGCTTTGGATTGACAGAATGTCAGAGAAAAAAAATGTTAAATATTTTGCAATTACATTAGCTACTTGTGCTGGGAATTTCACTCTTGCTTCTGTTCAGGCAGCATGCAACTCATATTCTGGTAGACCAAACTGTGATCTCGACAAAGGTAAAACCGCAAGATAACTAATGATCACCCTTGATTTTTTTTCCTCCATTACTAGCCATGTGATTAATTAATAGAAAAATATGCCACTTAAATTTTTTGATTTTTGAGTAAAAATTTACATAATTGGAAAAACTATTACTTAAGAGTAAATATACTTCTGGAAAACAAGGTTTTATTGTAATACAATATTCTTACAGTCAAACTGAATAGTAATATAAATTGTACTAAAATTTTTTCTGAATTTTCTAAAAATATAACAAAAATAGTAAAGATATTTCACATATTAAAAATACCTTTATTAATAATGATAATTTGTTTGCTATAGATGTTTCAAAACTGAATGTATTCAATGTGGTCTAAATTGTTCCTAAGTTATTCTATTTCCAGGTCCTCTTTTTAGAAAGAGGGTTTACCTTTGAGAACAATAGATAAACAGAAATAGAACACTCATTCCAACCTTGTTTTCTTTGTTACTGCATTTACCATGCATATATGTAGTGCCTCATATTTACTAAATATTTGTTTTTTGGGTGTCTTGCCAATGGGTTTCAGCCCTGGTCAAGCTCACTATGGATTCAGTGAGACCGAGGAATGACAATGGAACACAGGCAGGGTTTAATTACATGATCACCAATTTTAGAATACTAATATTGCTGCAACTGGTCAAAAATATTGTAATAGGAAGAAACCATAGGTAAGGAGATAAAGTTATGGTTTAGGAGAGAGAGTCTAAAACTGTGCAATGATAGTCGAAATATGGGGCAATATATAAATATGAAAAAGAGTTTGATGATATAAGTAATAGAATTTGTTGACTAAGTGAATCTAGCAGTGAAGGAAGAGGAAAGCTCTCTTGCCAATGTATTTCAGCCCCTGGACAAGTTCACTATGGGTTCAATGAGACCGAAGAATGGCAATGGAACATTCTTGGGGTGAAAGAGTTTATACCCAACTTTATCCCCCAATCACTAGAATCCCATCCATTCGGAGCATGTCTGCATGCAGCAAGCCAGTCTCTGCCTCTGGGCCTCTCTGTCCCCTGCAGCCCTCTGAGTCTGTGTCCTTGGCGCTGCCACCACTCCAGCCTCTGCTCTCCTGCAGCCCTGCAGCCCTGCAGCCATGCAGCAACCCAGAGCACTGCGCAGAGCTCTTAATATAGAGTCAGCAACAACATATTGTCCATATGTGTGTAGTGATCAAGCTGACCACGGCCAGGTGAGAATCCTGGCCAGAGGAACCTTCACTTTCTCCACAGAAGCAAACCAAAATAAGGATTATTTTTGAGATATTGGTACATGGAAGGAAGGACATTTTTACTGAGGTAAGGAATGCAAGTTGGATGGTGTTACTCACAGTAGGGAAGGGAAAACATTCATCCTCTCCCTGAGTAATTTTTTAAAGTAACTTTTGAAAAAGTAACACACAGAAAACTCCAAATGTAGGTTGTCTCAATCCCAATTTGAGGTTTATCTTACAAATTTTGCTCATTTTTAATTGGGTTGTTTTCTTATTACTGACCTTTAAATAGTTTTTTATATAGGCTATATATATAAATTCTACACATGATTTTCAAATATTTTTTTCTTAGTGTGTATTTTAAAAAATTTATTAACAATGTCTTTCAAAGAACATCAAGTTTTAGTTTTGAGGAAGTCCAATTTATCTTTTGTTACTTTTTTCTTTTAAGAATTGTGTTTTTGGTTTTGTGTCTATGAACTCTTCCCTAACCTAAAGTTATGAGGATTTTCTGCTATGTTTTCTTCTCTTAGTTTTATAGTTTTAGGTTTCTGCATTTATAAATGATCCTTTTGTAGTTAAGTTATTATAAATCTGAGGTGTGAGGTATGTTATAAAAATCACTTATTATTATATTTTTGCATGTAGATATCCAGTAATCCCCTAGTCATTTATTGAAAAGACAATTCTTTCTCTAGTGAATTGCTTCTGCATCTTTTTATGTTCACTTTTATTTAATTATATATTTATTTTTATTAATGTACATATTAAGAAATGCATAAATCTTCATATACAGCTCAATGCATTATGTATACGTGTGTATACACTCATGTAACAATTGCTCTGATCAAGATACCATTCTCACTAATTTTTTTTCCCTTCACCTATTTCACCCATGCCCCCACTTCCCTCCCTTATGTAACCACCAGTCTGTTTTCTGTGTTATGAGTCTATTATTCTCAATTTTGTTAGTTGTTTTTTTAGATTTCACATATAGGTGAAATCTTTATGTGCCCCATCCATACTCGGGTCCATGCATGTTGTCACAGATGGCAAGATTTCCTCCTTTTTATGGTTGAGTAATATTCCATTGCGTACATGTACCACATCTTTTTATCCATGCATCTATCCATGGATATGTGGGTTGTTTCCACATTTTAACTATCATAAATAATGCTGCAGGAGTGCATATAACTTTTCAGGTATATTTGTTTTCTTCAAGTAAATTTCCAGAAGTGGAATTGTTGGATCATATGGTATTTCTATTTTTAGGTTTTTGAGAAACCTCCATACCATTTTTTTTAGTGGCTTCATCAATTTGTAATCCCACCATCAATGTACCAGGGGTCCCTGTTCTCCACATCCTCTCCAACACTTATTTCTTGTCTGTTGATATTAGCCATTCTGACTGGTATGAGGTAATGGATCCCACTGTGGTTTTGATTTGCATTTCCTTGATGATTAGTGATGCTGAGCATCTTCTTATTTATCTGTTAGCCATCTCTAGGTCTTCTTTGGAAAAAATGTCTTTTCAGGTCTACTTTCCATTATCTAATTAGATTACTTGTGTTTTTTTGGTGCTGAGTTGTAAGAGTTCTTTATATATTTTGGAAATTAGCCCCTTATATAATTTGCAATATATCATATATATATACATATAAGATATATAATTTGCAAATATATTTTCCCATGCAGTAGTTTGCCTTTGCCTTTTTTTTTTTGATAGTGTCCTTTGCTAGTGCAGAACTTTTTATTTTCATATAGTCACACTTGTTTATTTTTGCTTTTGTTTCCCTTGCCTGGAGGGACATATCCAGAAAAAATTACTAATGCTGATGTTCAGGCATCTATTGCCTGAGTTTTCCTCTAGGAGTTTTATGTTTTTAGGTCTTATATTTAAATTTTTAAGCCATTTCGAATTTAGTTTTGTGTATGGCATAAGAATGTCATTGGTCCATATAAGTTATACCTCATTTTATTGTGCTTTGCTTTACTGAGCTTCACAGATATTTTGTTTTTACCCAATTGAAGGTTTGTGTCAACCCTGCATCAAGCAAGTCTGCAGGTGCCATTTTCCAATAATATTTCTCATTTTGTGTCTTTGTATTAAATTTTGATAATTCTCTCAATACTTCAAACTTTTTCATTGTAATTATGTTTGTTGTGGTTATCTGTGTTCAGTGAATATGACTCATTGAAAACTCGATGCTGGTTAGCATTTTTTAGCAAGGAATTCTTTTCAGTTAAGGTATGTACAGTTTTTAGATATAATGGTAATACACACTTAATAGACTATAGTATACTGTGAACTTAACTTCTATGTGCACTGGGAAACTAAAGTAAGTCATTTGACTCACTTTATTGTAATATTCACTTTATTGTGATGGTCTGGAACTGAGCCCACAATATCCCCACGTTATGCCTGTATGTTTGAGACCCACTCTGGATTCTGTATCCTGTTTGATCTGTTTCTCTGTCTTTAAACTGATACTACATTTCCTCTAAAAAAGTAGCTTTATTAAAAGTCTTGAAATCAGCCCATGTGAGTCCTCCAACTTCATTCTGTTTTCAAGATTATTTTGTCTATTCTAGGTCCTTTAAATTTTAGAGGAATTTTAGAATCACTTTAGTAATTTACACAAAAAGCCTACTAACATTTTTAATAGTAAAAGGCACCCATGAGGTGCAACCACAGATTAAACATTTTTGGCAAGAATGCTACTTTGAACATGATATTGTGATTAATAGGAGCCATGCAAAGTCTGATTGTCTGTTGCTTAGATGCATTTGATGGAACTCACAGTTCAGCTGTTACGAGCCTTGTTCCAACAAGGTAAAGTTTTGTATTCCTCTTTTAAATATTAGGTAATATATGAGATAAGACATCAGCAGTATGGAAAAATATAGTTTCCATCAGTGTTTCCTTTATTGGTTTAAACTTTAACAGTGTTGTTTTTAAGTCCAGAAAGAGGAATAAAAATAACAGGCAAGTCTCATTTTGCTTTTTGTTTATTCTTGGTCTCCGTATTTCCTAAGGACTGGAATTCTTATATTAAATATTTTTGAAATAAGAGATTTGAAATTATGTACATGTAGGTTGCACACTGGTTCTGTCACTGACCAAGAGTATAATCTTGAGCAAATTATTTGATGTTCTATGCCTCAATGTTTGTATCTCTGAAATTAGGAAAATATCATTAATTTCCTTTGGTTGTTAAGAGGGCTAACTAAATTATCATTTGAAATTAATGAAAATATCAGTCACTTACTGAAAACCAACATACCAAAAAATTATACCTCCTCTAACCCTTACAAAAATCCTGGGAAGACAGGTCTCAGTAAGCCTATTGTGCAAAACTGAGGTTCAGAGAGATTAAACAATTTGCTTCCTATTACAACACCAGCTAAGGGGCAGTGCTGGAATAAAAATTCAGGTTTGATCCTGTGCCAAGGAGACTGCTATTCGCACTTTTTAATGCTGTATATAATGACCACTTAGGAGGCTGAACTTCCTTCACAAGGTCTGGAGTTTGGACCCACAAAAATGGTCATGCAGTCTACTGTCTTAGTTGTTTATGGGATATTAGGGCTGGAGAAGAAGAAAGGATCACACCTGGATATTGGAACCCTGAGTCTTTGTCATTGATTACCATTTTATTTATGGTCAAAACACTTGAACTTTCCATGATCTCTTTTTATCAAAGGAGGAGTAATATTATTTTGTCCCTTCTACTTCAGGGACCTATGAGTGCTAAGCAGGCAAAACACTGTAATGTGCTTTGCATTCTGCAATTTCATGAAGCCTGTGAGCATGTCATTTTCATTTGATCCTCTGTCATTATAAAATTCAGGTGATATCTGTAATGATAGTAGAATGCAGCCAGACTCATGTGATATTTTCACATGGCACTGGCAATAGTATCTTGACCATATGTCACATGACATTAGCATCATGATTTATCAGCCAATGGGAAATTGAAGTTAATGTTATTTCTTTAATACAAGTCATCCTGACTCCTTTCTTTCCCATGTAGCTCCAAAATATGTGAAATATACTTGTTCACTGGGCCATTTTTGTTTTGGATGTTCCCTTTTAGATACTCTGCCTTAAAGAGATTTATTTGTAATTCCCAAGTGTTATTTGTCAAGTTCTCACTCACAGATACTAGATAGAACAAAATAAATAGAAAATGACAAGACCTCTAAAGTATAAATATAAATAATCAGTAATAATTTAGTCTATTGAGTAAGGAGCCACATTCTTTTGACACATAAGTGCTCTCTGTCTAACTGATCTTCCTGAGTAGTATAGAAGAACAAATTAAGAGACTGAAGAAAAAGGGGGTGCTTGTGTGCCTAAACTATTAAATTTATCACTCACACACAGGGCTCATATTATTTTAGAATGTACTTAATGTTTTATGTTATATAAATAACAAAATTCATTATTCCTGTAAATCTTACCACATACCCAAATATCCTCTTAAAAAATAATTGCAACCTCCATTTTTCTCCATCTATAATTTACCTTGTAAGTTTTCTTAAAAATTTTGGATTTGTGATTCAATTCTTCTTTGCAATATAAAGTTCAGTGACTTAATAATAAATGCTAGATTAACTGTTTTAATTTTGGCTTAATTGGTGATTCACGATATAGATAGATCTGAAGATGAGGTTCTTTGTAAGTAGATTAACCATGAAGTAGAATGGAAATTTGAAAACCAAATAATACATAAATTTGGCAAGATAAAGAAAATAGAAGAAAAAATATATTAAAATAAAAAAGTGACATTTACTCTTACCTTCTAATCCAGAGGTTTTAGAAAATCACTGTGATAGTGAAAGATAACTTGAGGAAAGAAAAGGACGTATTTTATAAATAACAATGTGTTAATTACAAGACAAATGCTTGAACTTGCTTCATCTCAAAGGTACACATCACCTATTTGGATTGGAAGGGTGCATCTTTCATAGTTGGAATTCTCCTCAATACTAATGCTATAGGAAAAAAGAAAACATCTAAAATACAGATGAGAAAAGAGTTTTTTGAGACACAAACAGTTCTAGAGGTAGAAGTCAGTAAGCCTGTGAAAGAAAATCATTTTGGATTTTGAATGAGTACCATATATCTGTTTCAGTTTCTTTTCATATAAAAGAATTAATAAATATATACCATTGATAAAAATAACGAAGGAAACATACAGCATATGTTTATGTTCTGCGATGTAGCATGTTTCCTTCACTATTTGAATTACTTGGAGGAGTCCGGGAGGTGCTAGAGTGAGTCCAGCCACATGAGGAAGGAATAAATCAATAAAAGCTCTGAACACTGAAGCTTGGATGAGCTTCCTGGGTTGGTAATACTCCATACATATTATCAAGCATTCATGTGAGAGGGTAATGTGTCTGAGGACAACAAGAAGCTTTGTTCGGAATTCTTCCAGATTTTGGTCTATGCTTCTTTTCCTTTGACTAGTTCAAATTTGTATCTTTTCCCTGCAATAAACATAGTCATGAGTATAATAGGTTTCACTGAGTTTTGAGAGTTTCTCTAGAGTATTAGCAATTCTGAGGGTAGTTTTGGGAAACCACCAAACTTGCATTGGTGTCAGAAGTGAGAGCTGTCTTTTGCAAACTATTTTGTCTACTTTGTAGCTGGATACCCTAATCCTTTTGCAGATAGGGGCAAAAGTGTTGGGCAGACTTGACGATATGGAGGACTGTAACCTTACTCTCTCAGTTTTCCAACTACAGGTAAATTCTATAAATGCGCATCTCTGAATTATATAGATATCTTACAAGATTTTATCTTTTTTCCCCCTATTCTTCTCATAACATTTATTTACCATTTATGACCTTGCTCTGTGATTTATCTGTTGACACATCTGTCCATCTCATTAAAGTGTGAGTTCTTTAAAGCAAAAGTTTCATATTCATTTCCATTTTGAGTGTCTGCCTCAAAGTAGGTGTTCAATCAATAAATGTTTACTGAGTGAATGAATTATTGCATAAAATTATGGTATAATTTTAATATAATTTACTCAAGATTGCTACAGTTAGGTTCTACCATTAGCATAAGGATGTCGAGATCTTGTGGATTTCACTCCTAACATTCTGTCTTTTAAATAAATAAAATTATGTCACATAATAATTTTAAAACACAATAGAGCTGTGAAAATTAATAAAGGCAAATTAATAAAGTAGATTTGGGAGGACCAAAGGGGGAACTGTGCAACTCCACATCAATTATAGAAAGAATCGCAAATTATACAGATTCCAACAGAAGAACTGTCAACAGGAAGGAATCAACAATTATAGGCCCCAACAGGGAAAGATGCACAGTGCATCTCCTACAAGAATTTGACTATCCCTGCAACTCAGTTAATGGGAACCCGTCATCACCCTGCACTCTTGCTTTTCTCCCATTGACTTTCATTCAGAACAACCCCTCCCACCATCCTCCTTTTTCTCTGTAAAATAATGTTTCTCTCCTATGTTGGATTTACCTATGGTTTTGCTATAGCCTGCATGTCCTGAATTGCAATTCTATGCTATTCCTGAAAAAAACCATTTTTGCTGGTAAGATGACAGTCTTATTTTTCACAGTAGTAAATATCATCTTTTCATTGAGAGGGCACCAATTTGAGATTCAGAATAATAGGGATATACTGAGCTGTGTTATTTAACTGTGTAGCCCTGTGGAAATCACTTCACCCATTTAAACACATTTGCTTACCCATAGAAAGAGAAGAATTAAAGTTTGTTTTATTATTTTATAATATACACCTTTCTAAATGTCTGAGAGATTTTATTGTTCCTTTACATTTTCCTCTAATTACTAAAAAAGTAATTAAAATATACAAGTATTATTTGCATTTTGAATGTATATGTATAAGTACAAAGATTTAATTCATATACATTTATATAGAAATCTTTTATTTCTCAGTCATGTAAACACTGTAGTAAGGATAGATAATTAGCAAAATATCAGATGCTATCAAAGGTGATTGAACACAATACAATTTTCTGATTCAAAAAGGTATGAAATTTAAGGAACTATTAACCATCTAAAAATATGTGTGATCAAGACTTTTATTAAGAACAAGTTTAAATTCATTACAGCAATAGGTAAATAATAATTCCTAGTAATATATGGCACTGGCTATTTTTGACAGCAGAGAAATACTATCTATTTCCATGGACTACAACACCTATTTGTTTATTCATTTGCTCATTCGCATATTTATTCATTCATTCAAAAATATACCAACCAGCCATTGTGCCCCAGGTGTTATGCTAGGCAGTGAGGTTACAGTGATGAGTTAGACAGTATTTAGCTTCAGGAAGTAAACAAGGTGCAGCTTGTTTTGTTGAGTTTTACTAAGTTTAGGTAAATAAATGATAGCTTGTACATATGCAAATAACTCTCCTTTAGAATTTACAGTCTTCTGTGAGCAGTTTTTGGGAAGAAAGACTGAGAGGAAATGTAGAGAATAACAAGTTGATCTGTCAGTGCAAGACCCAGGGTTAAACTTTCTTTAAGGCTGCTGAAATCTTGAGTTGCCAATAAATATCAAATATGTGGACAGTCTCTATGAGACCAAATGAAAATGAAAGTGTGTTGCTAATAGTTGTATAATGCATGACAGTCCCTTTAGTAAATGACCTTTTGCAAATCTGATGAGCTAAGCTAATTCACTAGTTGAGTTCTTAGACCCTGAATGTGTGCTGTAGATCACATAAGTTATGTGAGCAAGTACAAAGCTGACAGAGACCAGCTGAAGTAGATCTGAGATAATGGAGAGGCTGAGAAGGCATGTGGGAGAGTACCTGATAGAAAAACAACCATTTCTCAATTTGCCTGGGGCCTGCCCTTGCAACTAATACTAAACTGTATAGTTGGTGAAGTGAATGGTACATAGCAGAATGTAAGTGCTGGATGTTAACAGCATTCAATTTTATCACCCTCTCTCTTAAAGATACTTTGGATTCCAGTTTTTAAGCCAAATACAATCATCTGATGTGTTCACTTTCATGTGAATGTGAATAACTAAACATTTTTGAAACATGACTAATAGTGATGCTCGTTATGATAGTACAAAAATATATTATTTCACAAGTCACATTTCTTAATATAAATAAATGAGAGTTCTGAGCACTCTACATTGGCACTCCAAGCCAAAATATATTTAAAAAGTTTGAAAAATATGAGTTATACGAAAAGATTGGGCTAAGTGGTATTTGAGTGGCCATGAAATAAAAAATTAGCAAGTGCTAAACCCATTGGAATTTTTTTTTTAAAGAAGAAAAGTAAAATGTATGGGATAGATACATCAGACTTTTTAAAAGCTTCATGAAAGTTTTAAAACTGTTATAAAAACTTTCATAAATATAACTAGACTAATGAGAATTACTAAAATATAAATATGTTTTCATAAAAAGGTGACAAAAGAAGATAAATCCTCTTTTAGCTCAGTTAATATGTAGTATGGAGGTTAAACAACATGACTTGCTTTGAGATAGAAAGTGCTGAGGGGACAAAGTCATTTTTTTCCTAGGGAAAAAGGATCTGCACTTGTCTCCACAGGAATCAGCCATCTGCTTCTCCTTAGGAATTGAAGATATGTTTATCTAAAACAAAAATTATTCACTACTTGGTGAGAGAAAATAATAATCATGTCTTGGCTGCCTTTACCTAACCAGATATTTAGAAGCAACTCCATTATCACACAGCAAAATTCCTTTTATTCACCACACATAAATATGTAAGTATACAAGGTAATATGCAAGATATTAGTCTTCTTTATAAAACAATAAATTTTAAGGTCTGTTGCTTCTTTTTGAAACCATGGATTTTAGAAATTTGACAAAATAGAAACTATCATAATTATCTTCATCTTCTAGATCCAAATACACATAATGCATTTTATTAATGTAATTTGTTAATTTAAGAGAACCAATTAAATAGGAAATAAAAGATTTTATAAAGTCATTGAACTGGATTCTGGCTTCAAGAAAACACTTGCAAAAATCTGAGAGAGATTGACCTCTAAGATATTTTTGTTAACACATGGTATTTTTTATTCTAAAACCATGTCTTCTGTTTTTTATTTTATTAATGATTTTATTGTTATCGTTATTTGAACTCTAGATTTAGAGAAAAGTAGGTGTTGGAGTTTCCTTTATCTGCTGTTGCTGAGTGATTTTTGACAAGTCATTTAACCTGAATTTCTTTACCTATAAAAATATCTATGTGACAAGTTTATTATGAGTAACATAAGAAATAAATACAAGCATGAAGCTTATAGTTTTAACAAATTATGATTCAAAATAATTTCAAATAATTTAAATATTTATAGCCATATGCCTTCAAATGTGAATTCATATTTTTATCAGTAACCACAGAGACATATAAAATAGTTGAAAATTAATAAACATATAAAACATATGGAGGGAAAAATAAATATACTTACCACCTAAGCTAACTTACTTTTAAACATTTAGGTATAAATATTTTTGCATGCTTCCTGGAAGTACAAACAAAGGAATACGGAAATTCTCATTTCATTTCTTCATTAGAAACTTTCTTGATCTTCAAAACACATTTTACAGAAATTTTAAAAATATATTTAACTACTTCCTATTTGGGGCATAGTATTAAAAGTTCTCTCCAACAAAGATTTGCTGTAGATATTAGGATGATAAACTCCAGGCAGGCCACATTCTAGCTCTAATTTGATGGAAGAATGTTACATAGATGTCTGTCCATTCTCAGTGAATAAACATTAACTATTTATTGTATCATCTGGGACTTTGGCAATTACTCTCTATTGGGCAATTCAGGTTTAATCCCTCTGCTGAGCTCCAGGTTCACCAGCATATCTCTATAATTTAAAGTGCATTTAAGGTTGCCTACTGTCTGCCATTTTACTAATTAGAGATGAAATAAATAGAAATACAACAAGAGTTGGTAACATATCAGCCAAACTACCAAGCCTGAGTCAGAAGTGTCAGATTCTAAGTCAAGGTAACTTAGTGGCTATGAGATTTCCTATGAAGAGACTGTGGCTGAAGTGAACATTGAGGTTGTCAACTCTTACCCTTCTGTTCACACAGAGTTCTTGCCTGAGACTTTCACATATGTAATTAATACCCAGGGAGGAGTGGCATCTATAATTAGCTTAGGCATGTCCAGCTGAGTCTTCCTGAGCTCTAGTAATCCAAAGGCACTTCCAGAAGGCTAGTACCTTTCACTTGGAACAGGACACTGCCAAGGGCAGAGTGGAAAGTTACTTCTTTATTTGTTTTTTGTTTTTTGTTTTTTTTTGTAAAGAAAATCTTAAGGTAGGCTGAGATAAGTTACTAAAATCAAAGGTAGAAGACTATTCAGGTAATATAGGGGGAAAAGACCATGGGAAATCAAAATATAGGAAAACTGCAACACCTGGACAATAACAAACAATGCCTGCTGAATGCATAATATTCATAGCCATGTGCAGGGCAAAAGCATAGAGGTGACCCTGAGCACTGTATCAGAGGTTTATGTATTTGAAAATAATACATCAACTTATACACATGTCCCTGACCATATCCCCACCTCACACTCCCAGCCCACTCCTCGGTGATGTTCCTTGCAATCAGGAGCCAAAAGGAGCTCTTCCTACTGCTTGTGAGTTTGAATTAGATCTGCTGGGACAGGATAGGACAAAAACTGGGCTCAGACCCAGTTCTCTTGGGCAGTGACTGAACCCTCCTGAATTGGGGCAGAGGGCACAGAACAGGCAAACTTCCCAGGGAACTAAATCAGTGTGTTTACCATCCACTCACTTTTCTTCTCTAGCTCAGCATTTCCAGGTTGTCTGAAATACTCCCTTAAAGTAAACCATCAAAGCATAGGAGAGGGGGACCACAGTTGTCTGGTTATTGGTAGAAGCAAAATTGACAAGACACCAATTATTTGATTTTGATGACCAACTTTATAAAAATTCCCATTTTCCAAGTCAGAAGTTAAGATTTTCTCCCCTGACTATCCCATCCCTGAATTCAGGCACTCATCTATGTATTCTCTGGTCTGGGGTCTCAGTCCAGCTCAAGTAACCTTCTCAAACTATTAACCAGTGATTGAGCTAAACAAACAAGCAAACAACACCCCCCACCCCAAAACAACAAAGCAAAAACAAAAACCCCACTTATGAGATGCCTACATATGTCTTGAAGTGTCTTGTGTTTGTAATATGGGGGCACTCTGAGGTGCCAAGCACAGGAGGAACCCTTCTTGTCTAGATCTAAGGCCAGGACCCTTGCAGCAAAGTGTTTATTTTTACTTTCATTTTGCTCTTTTTGCTTGTCTTCTAATGCTGATTTATTCCCAAGAAACCTTGTCATGAAAATGAAGAATGTATTTGGTCCTTCAAATTAAGTGGCATAATTCCACAGATACTCTCACAGGGCAAGCCAGCAGGTTGGATGCCCTTGCTTTTTGTTATTTGAAGTCAAGGAGCTAAGAAAAGACAAACTATTATTAAGTCCTAATCCCGTGTTTGAGTTTGGAAATCTCAGATAACCATGTCACTAGAAAAGAAACCATCCTGTCCATTTATAATAGTGAATATTCTTAGAATTTTAATATTGCTTGTTTTTTTCCCCTATATCTGCTGGCACTGAAGAAAGACTTATATAAGGAAGGAAATAATTGTAGAAACCTACTTTAATTTTAGTATTGTTACAATTAGAGCCTTAACTATTATTTCATAACAATTTCTTTCTATTTTATTTCTAAAATTTAGTCTTTAATACAAACATTAGAGGAAACGTGAGTGGAATACTCTTTCTTGACCTTCTTGTTCCTAAACTGCTGCTTCATGGTGCACTTCACTGTGTTTTAGTCTTAACAATTTTATTTTTTAATCAAAATATTTTTATTGTAGTAAGAGTAACATGAGATCTAACTTCTTAAAATTTTAAATATGCAATGAAGTATTGCTAAATAGAGGCACAATGTGGTACAGTAGATCTCTAGAATTTATTCATCTCATAGAACTGAAACTTTAAACCTGTTGAACAACTCCTTATTTTTCCCCTCTTAAGCCCCTGGTAATCACCATTCTACTCTCTGATTCTATGAGTTTAACTATTTTAGATACCTCATATAAGTGGAGTCACGAATTATTTGTCCTTCTATGATTGACTTATTTCACTTAGCATAATGTCTCCCAGTTCATCCATGTTATTGCAAATAGTAGGTTGTCCTTTTTTAAAGCTGTATAATAACCTATTATATGTATATTCCAGAGTTTCTTTATCCATTCACCCATCAAAGGACATTTAATTTATTTCCATTTCTTGGTTATTGTGAAAATTCTGCAATGAATATTGGAGTGCAGATTTCTCTTCTAGATCCTGTTTTGATTCTTTTTTATATATACCCAGAAGTGGGATTGCAGGATCATATGGTAGTTCTTTTTTAATTTTTGAGAAATCTCCATTCAGTTTTACATTTCATGTTACTACCAACAATAGACCTTCTCCCCACATCCTTGCCAATACTTGTCATCTTTAGATATTTTTAAGAGCTAACCTGACAGGAGTGAGGCGATATCTCATTGTAGTCTGGATTTGCATTTCTCTGGTGATTAGTGATGGTGACCATCTTTTCATATACCTTTTGGCTTTTGGTATGTCTTCTTTGGAGAAATATCTCTTCAAGTACTTTTCCTATTTTAAATAAAGTTATTTGTTTTCTGCTATTGAGTTTTAGAAGTTTCTTACATGTTTCACATATAATCCTAATCCTTTATCAGGTATACAGTTTGTATTTTCTCCCATTCTGCAGTTTGCCTTTTTCACATGCTGATGATTTTCTTTGCTATGTAGAAGCATTTTAGTATGATACAGTCCCATTTGTATATTTGTACTTTTGTTGCCTGTGCTTTTGCTGTCACATCCAAAAATTTATTGTCAAGATCAATGTCATGAACTTTTTGTCACATGTTTTATTTTAGAAATTTTAGTTTTAGGTCTTATGTTTAAGTCTTTAATTTATTTTGAGTTGATTTTGTGTATGGTGTATGATAAAGGTCTAATTTCATTATTTTTCATGTGAATGTCTAATTTTTCCAGCATCATTTGTTGAAGAAACTGCCCTTTCCCTATTGTTCATTATTAGCAACCCTGTGAAAGATTACATACATGTCTGTTTATTTCTAGGTTCTCTTTTTTTGTGTGCCATTGGTCTGTATGTCTATTTTTATGTAAATACCATACTGTTTTAATTATTATAGTTTTGTGATATATTTTGAAGTCAGGCAGAAGAAAGCTGGTGGCATTATTCTTCCTGATTTCAAAATAATCTTCACCATTTTAAGTAGGTTAACATACCAAATCTATGAGATATACCAATACTGAGAAGGTCTGCATAGTTTTGAACCAAATACTAGACTAAGAAAGGAGTAAAATAGCACTTATTTTAAAAGAAGTTAATCCAAGGCTAACCTACTATTTTTTAAAATACCAGTTTCTCAAGTTTTTCCAAAGCTGTAATAAAGCAAAATGGTGGGCTTTATAAATTCACAGTCTTTAAAGTATATGCTCTTTTCATAGTAAGCTGTATTCATTTTAAGACTAAGCTATTCCTTGGGAACAATACATAAATGGGGAAGTTTTGTATCATATATTGGGTTATGTTAATGGTTTATAGCTAAATTAGTCTTTAAGTTGAACACTGAATTTAGCCATTTGGAAGTAAATGCTCTTTAGAGAGATCATCACTGAGAAATAACTAAGCAATCATTTATAACCGAAGGCTGTTTCCTGAGTTAATGAAGTTACTTTCATGATGGACAATCTAAAAATTGCAAGTTATTTCCTAATTACTTGTTGATTCATTTTAATGAGTATGTAATAACCTGAGAAATGGGAGTTTTTTTTTAACTTTTAAATGTATCTGAAATCATGACCACCATATGAGATGTCAAATTGGGCTTAGTTAGTATTTCAAATGAGTCTTTCTATAAATTAAACCTGTGATTTTTTTCTTGTCTTTAAATTTGATATTACAATTTGCATCTATCTTGCCGAAATGAGTCAATTCCTTTTGTCTAATAGCCAACATTAGAATTTTAGCATTAATTCTAATTAATTAGAATTAGAGATCCTTAATGCACTAGTTTATGTGATTCTAAAACTAGCTTTAAATTCTTTAAAGCACTAGTTTATGTGATTCTAAAACTAACTATGTGTACATGTGAACTCTAGAAATGGGAATTTCTTTCTTTAAATATGGGCTATAATTAGGAAATCCTTCCAGTGATCAGAACTGCATATTAATACTCTGTATGTTTGTTAAAATTTCTCTGAAAAATTATACCTACTACAGTTACTCAAAAATGACCACTGACTATCAAGTCCCAATGCTGAGAGCATGCTGAGCCACAACTTTGTCTCATTAGGGTGCTCTAGATTGCAAAATAACAAATAAGTTAAAAATACGCTAATTTCTTCTTTTTCTCCTCAATCTCGTCCATTTAGATTTAGATTATCTATGCAGAACACCCTTAGCTTTTTAGTTTCTTCCTACATGTTATATGTGGAATTAGTCACAGTCGTTTTGCCCAGGTCTATTTTAATGATATTTTACTGTTGCAAACTGATCAGCAATGCACACTTCAGAGTTCTCTGTTGGTTTTAATTAAGCAGATAAACACATCTAGTGTGACAGAAATTAAATTGCAAGAAACTTGAATTTTTCTCTTTTCCATTTTCATCATAGGAAATGTAGTAGTTCGTAAAATAGAGAAGGCTAGAAAAAACTCAGAGCTTTATGCTTAACGTAGTGATGAAATGGGAAACCATGTAAATCCTCCATGGATGTGTTTTCCAAGGAAAGCAGAGAATTGTGAAGACTCTTTACATGATGGGATATATAAGTAGGGCCCTGGAGGTCCAGATGTGAAAGTAAACTACTGGAGTTAAGCACTTGGCTGGAAATTGCTTTCTATCATCTGAGCTAGAAGTAATCAGAAGCCAGGAATGAAGGATTAAAGCAAAATACTTAAGGTCTATACTTGGCTTCTGAAAGTTGGAATTTTATTTTTCTTCTTTTAATGCCCAGGCTATCACTTGGTTCTCTTCACAATATGCAAAATTAAAAGTGTCCCCATGATAATTTTTTTTTTAAATCAGGAAAAGAAATGTGTTCACAATAAATGCAGCTCTCCAGAGCTTGTTGGGCTGTTGTAGAATACAATGCAATGATTGCCATGTGGTCAATGAGAAAATGAGACCTGGAAAAAGAAATTAAAATGCCTGACAGCGAAACCCCTTGGAATTTAATCCTGTATCTACTGTCTTCAATCCTGTGGCCATAACTTTTCAGATAATGTTATTAGGGGAAGAAAAACAAAACCACTAGATCAGATGTTACCTGGCAGGGAACATAAGAGATACCCCATAAAGGGTAAAGGCTATGGTAACCAAGTAGTTTTCTAGTCAATTCCAGTGTCAAATATTTGTCCCTGTATCATTACATGTATGATTTATAGTTTGAGAAAAATTCACTGTACTCTTGAATAATCATGAACAGATGACATTGATTTAAATAATATGGCCTTCTGTATTACATTCTTACTTTCTCTTGTAGCCTTCCATTTTTATGACCCTGTTTTCCCTTGAAAAAAACTCCACAATATAATTGAAAAGTTGAAATTTTTCCAGTTAATACTTCGTCTATTAGACTTTCCAAATATCTGTTATTAAGTTATTGTAAAATGAGTGCCATTTAGGGAAAGCACTTTGCTAACATGTTCTAATTTGTTGCTAACAACAATGAGTTTGGCAACACTTTCTCCAAATCACTGATGAGGAGACTGGGGCTCAGATAGATAATGTATCTTGTTTATGGTCACACAGTATTGGCAGACCTCTGACTTTTAAGAACTTTTATTCCATGTGATTTGGATGAGACTGCCATTGAACTAGTTTAGGTTGCTTACTACAGAGCTGTATATATAACCTTATCTGGACCATTGGCACCTTTTAGGGAGAACTGTTACGGGTACTAGGAAAGGAAGTTCCCTCCCTTTCTGAAACTGTTAGCTGTGAGAATTACATAAGCCATGGAATTTTCTGGAGACCATATTTCCTTCCCATGAACTGAAGAAAGAAATAGCCGATTGAGAAGAAGGCAGAGCCAAGAAAAGGAGAAAAAGAAATTAAATCCTGATAACAGCATTTTAGTCCTTGGCATAAAAAAAAAACCCATTCCAATTCTGAGACATCAAAGTCATGAGAACGAAAGTCCTAACAATTTCTTGTTATATTTCAGTCAAAGTACCATTTTATATTCATATGAGAGTAAAACCTAAAGTATGGCAATGATTTACTTCACCCCATACAATGGGCTGACTTTAAATTCTGCTTACTCTATCATGCTGATTCTACTGTGCCTCAAACACATCAGGCCTGCCCTGCGTAAGGGACTTTGCACTTACATATTCTGCATCACTTGGTTCTCTTCACAATATGCAAAATCTCCAGAGTAAATCTCATGTCTCACTCCCTTGCCATCACTATGTTTCAAATATCATCCCCTACTGGCTTTCCCCAACAACTCTATTTGCCATTGCATCCTCCCAAATTCTCTCCAGCACCTGTCATTCACTAGTCCCCTTTCCTGCTTTATTTTTCCTCTTAACACTTGTCATCATACCTTACTTGTTTATCATGTCTATTGCCTCCTTCCTTACCATCGTTCAGTGGCAGAAAACAGGGATTTTGTTCTCTGTGAGTACCTAGCAGATTGTCTGATACATACCAAGTGCTCAGTAAAAACTTGTGTAATGAATGAATTGAAGTCAATATTTCTATTTTAGTTGAGAACAGGGTAGGGTGATTAAGGTAGTTTGAAAAGGGTTTCTGTCATTTTCAGCTTACAGATTCTTCCCTAATAAACAGTCATTAATGATGGATCCAGGTTTCAAACTGATGTTTGATTAAAAGACTATATTATTCTATACCATTGTTAAACATTTTTAAGGACGGCATTAATTTTTTACAATAAACTGAACAAATCAGGGCTACTTAGAAGACTTAGCTAGAGAGAGTTTAAACATAATTACATACTTACTCTTTCTTTCCCTCAAAGCAATTTCTGCTTGAGAGTTCTAAGCCTATTATAAACAGATTTACCTCTATATACAATATGTGTAAGCTTGAGAATTTTGGTTCAAGCAAACCATTTGGTTCAAGATAACTGTGAGTTTAAAAGCTGTATAGCAGTGTCTAAATAGACACATCAGTTTTCTCCTCTCTTTTTCCATCTTCACAGTAGAATATAACTGCCCTACAGCTATATTATTCCCCACATGTTAAATTTCTAGTCACGTGCAAGAATTAACCATCTGTTTTGAACTCCTGTTCCACATTTAATGGACTTCATTTAATTACCTGTAGCTAGGAAGGTGGCAGTGCAAAGTGCACGAGTAGCTGTCAGTAACTCAGCTCTGAGGGGGTAGGATATTCACCACAAAGAAGGTCTGGGTAGACATCTCGTAAAGCACCGGGCCAGAAGTTTTCAATTCCTTTTCATCAAAGCTTTTCAGCTGCCTGATCCTTCCTGCTTGGTGAGGTCTGCTTTACTTCACTATTCATATTTTTTATATTTCTTACTTCAATATTCATATATTCCTTTACTATCCATACATCCTTTGACTTTGCTATCTATATTTTTAATTCAAAGTATTAATTTATTTAGAAAACTAGTTTTGGAATGGACACATATTGGTGAAATCTGTATCAACTGAAGCAATAGAAATTTCAAATCACAGAGTTAAAAAGAATGATCAAAACTGAATTTTTATTTAAGCAATTTGTCTTGAAACTACAAGTTAAAGAATTACTTTAAACAATGGCACATGTATTAAATATAGATGTTACCTTCACTTGATGTAACATATTTTGTGTAACATACTAGGCACTCAAAGTGTTTTAAGTTAATAAACTATGTGTATGTGTTTCAATTTGCAAATATTTTAAGAATTTGTTAGTAATGTTAGCTATTTATGTCTAGTTTATGGAATTGAAAATGAGTGTAAAAGTTCAATCCACATTTCAAAAATGTGAATTTTAGAGACTATCTTTAACTATGGAAAAACAGACTCACCAGAAGCTAAAGGTCTTTTTAATATTGTGATAATGTAAATTTCTCATATGTATCATGTATTGCGACACAAAACCCTTAGTCAAATAGTGGTTCTGACTTTGCATTATCAGTACAGAGCTTAACTGTCAGTTACACTCAAGTTTTGCATAGCTAAAGACCTAGGGTTCTTTTTAAATTGATTGTTTTGTTAAGATTAATTTGTTTTGTTACAATAAGTCTTAACTTTATAAATACTACATAATTAATGAAAATATATGTGTGGGGGCTCCCTGTTTTCTAAAGGAAAATTATGATTGAATTAAATATTGCATATGCTTCATTAGATCTTAAAACGATCTTATTTAAATATTGAACATCTTTTAAGAATATTGAGATGGCAATTTCCCCATGATTAAAAATGCCATCTCTATTCTTAAAACTTTAATTTCAATCATCAACCTGTTAGTTCTTCACTCTTCAGGGAATAGCACAAGTTTCTGAACAACTCAGATAAAGCTCAGAATCCATCAAATCATTGTGCAGAACAGTCCTGCTTTAGTGAATGTTCATAATTTTCAGTATTTCCCCTGCAGGAGAAAATGTTCTGTGAGCAATAGCATGAGTATTACCATTAATTCTACCATTGGCAATGAGTATAAAAATGGGACTCATCATAGATATGAGTTTATTTGTAAATCAAATGAATAATTTCATTCTGACTCCAGGCAATATTGCTTGATAATACTGATGGTGACCAATGTATTCCCAGCCTAAGAGAACTTTTGAGATCAACATGAAATACAAATAAACATATTTTTCATTTTTACATCTTCTTAAGTAAAACAAATTGAGAGGAAGCAAGGAGCTTTATTTTTCTTTCTTATTTTTCTAAGAAGACAATTCTCTTCAATGTACTTCTCAAGTACTGTCCTGGAATTTTCGGTGAGGGATTTCCCACTGGTGCAATTCTGATATGTCCATATGCATGAACAGGCCAGAAGTGACAATATTCCTCTTCAGACCAAGGGTCCCTCAAGTGAACTTGAGTGTGAAGGCCAAGGAAACAAGTGATCAACTTCTTTGATCATTTTTTTCTAACCTTTGAAAATCCCTTAATGATTGAGGCACTCATTTTCTTACACAATTAGACACAGGATTTTGAATATAGATTTAAAAAGTCTTATTTAATAGGCTTAAGAGAGCCAATTTATGAACTTAACAGCTTTTACCTCGGTAATAAAGGACACTGTGTTTTCTTGATCAAGGTGCCCTGGGCCTGTTTGAAGGATAATGCTACCACACTATCTGAAGCTGTGGTTTTCTACACAAACACATTAATAGTTTGTTTTCCTTGAATGTCTCCAGAAAAAAATAAGCATTTTCTCATGGGCCATTTGACTGCCTTTAAATTACAGAAACAGCCAAACATAGACTGGGACACCTTGTTTGGATAGTTGAGGCTGAGTCACCAGACATTGCTATTGGTTTAGTTTTGATTGAAAGAATGGGCCCTAAACTGAGAACCCAAATACAGCACTATTAGTTCTGGCAATTAGATACATGTGGCTTCTTTCTCTTTGAAACTGTTTTCTTTATTTTAAAACAGTTAATAACATTTGCTCTTTTATTACTTTAGAAATCTGATGATAATCATTCCATAACAACATGCATGTGAAGGCCACCTGAAATTAATATGATTTAAGGAAGGAAATAGTTAAAGCAGCTGCACAGGAATGAATTCATTTTATTTTACTGTAGGGATACCCCAGAAGAAATGAAAAGGAAGTAGGTAACCGGGTCTAATTTTCTTGTCCACAGAACCTCTGGGTAAATAGACTAATAATATTCGCTAAAGGAAGAGGACTTGTCTCTGGAATGCCCATGGCAAAAGATCCTGGATAAGATCATCCATAGTAAATAACACAAAAAATTTGTGAGGGATGGCTTCCTGGAGAATGTCATAGATAATACAATTCTCTGGGGAATACAGATTGGATATGTTACATAAATTAAATGCTCTCTACTGTGTGAGGGACCCTGCAGAGCTCACTGACAGACTTCATCTATTCTGGACCAGAAGTGCATGATTGTACAGGAAAGAAAGGCCCGGGATATGCTTCCATGCCCCAGATTCCTCTATGCTTCTTCTAAGCGATTTGGTTACTACTGACTTTAAAATTACATAGTAAAGTTTGATGGGTAAGGTCTTTGATTTGTGTGAATATGATTTGACAGTATTATTCTATGAGTTTGCTCAATATATGATATTGCAGTAGTAGTAATATACAGAGAGTTATTTTTTCTTATTATTATTGAGAATTATTTAAAATTTTATGTGCTTAGCATTTCAAATACATGGAATTTTGACCAGAGCTTCAATTTAGGGGTACTAGCAGGGTTTCTTTTGAGAGAATTGTTTATAAGAGCTTTAATCTGTCTTATCTATAGTACATCTTGTAGACATTTATTGAAATTCCTGCATGTAATGGTTCTGATTTAAGTTTTTTCTACTTTTATCATCTATTAGTGAGTTTTGGGCTGGTTAGGGATCTGCAAAGAGAAGTGTGTATAGTTAAAAATATAATATTAATTCACTGTTTTGAATTAAGTGCTTTAATTCCATTTTATTTGACATAAAACTAAAGCTTAAAAAAGGTATAGGGATTTTCAAGAATAGATGGTGGAGGAGGAAGGCAAAAGAGAAACCTTTCTCAACACACACACTGAGGAAGCAACTACAGCAAATACAGCTAACCTTGAAAACAACCTGAAGACTGCAGAACAGATCACCTACATCTGAGGAAAAAGAGAAGACCACACAGAGAAGGGTAAAGCATCAGAGCCATGGTCAATCAGGACCCCAGCCTTCCCACCATCCCAGCCCACAAGTGGGAGAAAAGGAATGGAGCTGGGAGAGGATAAGTACTAAGGAACTCTACATACTTGGCCCTGGAGATCTGCTCTAGGAACACAATTCCACATTGCATTGGGTTCTGGTGATTAGCAGGGCTGCACACCAGAGAGAGTTGAAGCACTCTGGGAGGCTGAGACTCCAGCCACTTGTGGAGAACAGGCATGTTCCAACAGTCCCACTGAGAACGAAAGCAGAGGTGGCAGTGTGAAAGATTTGCAGCAGCAGGAGGGGTACAGTAGGGATGAGGGATGGACAGAGTTCTCTCTATAGAAGAAAGGGTACATAGACAACAATTCTCCAGTCTTCCTTCAGCCCAACAGGTCAGGCACTCTTGAGAGTCCCACACACTTCATCCCCCATGCTGGTGGTGCAACCTTGAGGTGCTTCCCTGTGCACCTACCTGCCCAACTCCACTGAGCAGCATCAGACTATGCTGCCTGGAAGGCAGAGAGAGGCTTACCCAGCTATCTCAATCCAGCCTCAGCCCAACTAGAGAGGCACTTGCAGAAACCAGTTCTAAGTGCTCATCCTTCTCACAGGCAGCCCAGCCTGGTGCCGTATGCCCCTCCACTGCCCCTGTGCAACTTGCTGCCACAGCACAACTGTATGTCATGCCATAATGCAGTCACTGCCACCACTTAATCATGTGACTCAGCTCCATATGCCTGCCCCAGGGCTGCACGAACACCCTGATCACCACATTAGAAGAGCCGTGTTACCATCACTATGGGGCAGACAGAGGACAGCCCTGCCCACCACAATCTCAGCAGAAGCATGCTGCTCTGCTCACAAAGGGCTGGCTGAGCCAAACTTCCCTATGCAGCAGGCTGAGATAGACCTCTTCACCTGCAGACAGATGGAAAGGTAAATCTACCCATAGCCCACTAAAAGCAACTGGGGCTCTACCTCAAAGGAGAACCAGGTGCTGGAGGGTAAAGAGTCTTGAGCTTCTGGGCACCGCAGGACACCTTCTTCAAAAAGCCATTGACTCTAGACTAGGAAGCATAGCAGATCCATCTACTACAAAGGAAGAAACACAGAAACTCAGACAAAATGATGAGGCAGAGGAATATGTTCCAGACTAAAGCACAGGATAAGACATTAAAATAGGGCTAAGTGAAACAAAGATCACCAATCATCTTGATAAAAGTTTCAAAATAGTAGTCATACATATGCTCACTGATCTGTGGAAAAGTATTGATGATCTCAGGGAGGACATCAACAAAGAGATAGAAGATTTGAAAAGGAGTCACTGAGAGCTGAAAAATACAGTAAATGAAATGAAATATACAATGGAGGGAAGGAATAGTAGATTGCTACAAGTAGAGCAGACAATCAATAAGATAGAAATTAGAGAACAGGAAAATAATGAAGCTGAGGAACAGAGAGAAAAAAGAATCTATGGAAATGAAAGAATATTAAGAAAGCTATGTGACAACTCCAAGGAAAACAATATTTGCATAATAAGGGTACCAGAAGTAGAAGAGAGAGACAAAAGGAGAAAAAGTCTTTGAGGAAATAATTGTTGAAATTTCCCCAATCTGAGGAAGCAAATAGACACCCATGGCATGGAATCACAGAGTGCCTCTAACAGAAGGAACCCTTAGGAAGACAACATCAAGATGTATAATAATTGAAATGAGAAAATTAACAACAATGAGAGGGTATTTATAAGGGAAAGCCCATCAGACTAACAGCAGAGAAACTATAGAACAAAAAGGAGAGACATGAAATATTTAATGTGTTGAAACAGGACCTTTAACCAAGAATCCTCTACACAGCAAGATTATCATTCAAATGTGAAGGACAGATTAAACATATCCCAGATAAATGAAGACTGAAGTAAGTTATAACCACTAAGTTGGCATTACAGGATATGTAAACTGAACTTCAGTAGATGGAAATGTTCTTAAGCCTAAATAGTTTAACCAGTGAAAATAAAACCACAGTAAAGGTAGTAGACCAACTACTTACCAAGCAAGTATGAAATTAAAACAAAACAAAACAAAACTAGTAAAATCAACTATATAGAAAATCAGTCAAGGGATTCAAAAAAATGGAGATTATGTCATCTAATAAAGTGTGGATGAGGAAGAAGAATAAACAAATAAAAAACACTTTTAGATTGTGTTTTAAATAGAGCAATCATCAACTTAACATAGACTGTTAAGTAGTTAGTAAGCTATCCATGAACCTTATGGTAACCACAAACCTAAATCCTATAGTACATACATTAAAAATTAAAAAAGAGAAATACAATCACAACACTAAAGAAAACTATCAAATAGCAAGAGAAGAGTATAGGAGAGGAAGAAAGGAACAGAGAGGAGCTATAAAAACAATCAGAAAATAATGAATAAAATGGCAATAAATACATACCTATCAATTATTACCTTAAATGTAAATGGACTGAATGTACCAATTGAAAGACATACAGTGGCAGAATCGATAAAGAAAAAGACCCATCTATATACTGCCTACAAAAGACTCATTTCAGACCTATGAAGGGATGGAAAAAGATATTTCATGCAACTAATAGGAGAAAAAGCAAGAGTAGCAGTAATTATATCAGACAAAGTAGGCTTTAAAACAAAGAAAGTAACAAGAGACAAAGAAAGAAATTACATAATGATAAAGTGGTCTGTCCAACAAGAGGATATAACCATTATAAATATGTATGCACCCAACATAGGAACACCTAAATATGTACAACAAATACAAACAGAATTAAAGGGGGAAACTGACTGTAAAAAATTATTTTAGGACACTTTAACACAACATTCACATCAATGTGGAGATAAACCAGACAGAAAATAAGGAAACAGAGGCACTGAACAACACATTAGATTAAATGGAGTTAATAGAGATCTACAGAACATTCTACCCAAAAGCAGCAGGATAAACATTTTTCTCAAGTGTACATGAAATATTCTCTAGAATAGATCATATATTACGCCACAAAAAGAACCTTAATTAATTCCAAAAGATTGAAATTGTTTCAAGCAGCTTCTCAGACTCCAATTGTTGAAACTAGAAATTAATTACACAAAAAGTAACAAAAAAGCCTACAAAAATATGGAAGCTAAACATCATGCCACTAAATAACCAATGGATCAATGAACAAATCAAAACAGAAATCAAACAATACATGGAGACAAATGAAACAAAAATATAACAGTCCAAAATTTGTGGGACACCACAAAAGATGTTTAAGAGGGAAGTACATAGCAATACAGGTGTACCTCAAGAAACAAGATCATTCCCAAGTAAACAGTCTGGACTCACAATTAAAGAAATTAGAAAAATAAGAAAAAATGAAACCCAAAGTTAGTAGAAGGAGGGACATAATAAAGAGCAGAAAAGAAAGAAAGAAAATGCAGAACAAAACTATAGAAATAATCAATGAAACCAAGAGCTGTTTTTTGAGAAGATATACAAAATAGACAAGCCCCTAGGCAGACTTATCAAGAAAAAAGAGAGTACAAATAAACAAAATCAGAAATGAAAAAGGAACAGTCATAACAGATACCACAGCAATATGAAGATTTATTAAAGAATTCTATGAAAAATTATATGGCAATAAATTGGACCACCTAGATGAAATAGACAAATTCTTAGAAAAGTACAACCTTCCAAGACTGACCCAGGAAGAAACAGATAATCTAAACAGAACAATTACACTAATGAAATTGAATTGGCAACCAAAAATTCCCAACAAACAGAAGTCCAGAACCAGATGGCTTCAAAACTGAATTCTACCAAACATTTAAAGAAGAGTTAGTACCCATCCTTCTTAAAGTATTCCAAAAAGTAGAAGAGGAGGGAGCACATCCAAACTCATTCTTCAGTACAGAAAAATAAAATTATAGAGCAGTATCCCTGATGGACATATATGCATAAAACCTCAACAAAATATTAGTGAACTGAATTCAAAATTATATTCAAAAGATTATCCATCATAACCTAGTAGCATTTTTTTCCAGGGATGCAATGATAGTATGGTAGTCATAATTCAATCAATGTGATACACCACATTAACAAAAAGAAGAATGAAAAACACATGATCATTTCAGTAGATGCTGAAAAATTATTTGGCAAAATTCACCATCCATTCATAATAAAGTCTCTGAACAAATGAATGGGTACAGAGAATATTTATCCCAACATAATAAAGGCCATATATGACAAACTCACAACTAACATTGTACTCAATGTTGAAAAGCTTAAAGCTTTTCCTCTAAGATCAGGAACAAGACAAGGTTGTCCATTCTTAGCACTTTCATTCAATATAGTACTGGACGCCCTAGTCTTGGCAATCAGAAAATATGCAGAGATAAAAGGCATCCAAATGGAAAAGTTGAACTGTCAGTAATTGCAGATAATATGACATTATATATAGATAGCCCTAATGACTCCACTAAAAAACTATTAGAAATAATAACTGGACTAAGCAAAGTTGCAGGATGCAAAACTAATACACAGAAATATGTTGTATTCCTATACATTAAAAATGAACTAGCATAAAGAGAAATCAGGAAAGCAATTCCATTTATAATTGCATCAAAAAGAACAAACTACCTAGGAATAAACCTAAACAAAGAGGTGAAAGACCTGAACTCAGTAACCTATGAGACACTCATGAGGAAAATTAATGTAAACACAAATAAATGGAAATCTACCCCACACTCATGGATAGGAAGAATTAATATTGTCAAAATGGAAATCCTGCCCAAAGCAATTTACAGATTCAATGCAATCCTTATCAAAATACCAACCATATTTTTCAATGAACTAGAATAAGTAATCCTAAAATTCATATGGAACCACAAAAGACACTGAATATCTAAAGGAATCCTGAGAAAGAACAAAACTGGGGGTGTTATGCTCCCTGACTTCAAGCTATACTACAAAGCTACAGTAATCAAAACAATTTGGTGCTGGCAAAAGAAAAGACCCAAAAATCAATGGAACAGAATAGAGATCCAGGGTATAAACCCACATATATATGGGGTCAGTTAATACATGACAAAAGATCCATGAATATACAATGGATAAAAGACAGTCTTTCCAATACTGCTGTTGGGAAAACTGGACAACTCTGCAAGAGAATGAAACTGGATCACTGTCTAACTCTATACACAAAAGTAAACTCAAAATACATCAAAGAACTAAATGGAAGATATGAAATCATAAAACTGTTAGAAGAAAACACAGGTAAAATTATCTTGAACATAAGCATGAGCAATTTTTTTCCTGAACACATCTCCTTCAGCAAGGGAAACAAAAAATGAATAAGTGGGACAACATCAAACTAAAACATTTCTGTACAGAAATGGACACCATCAGCAGAGGAAAAAGGCAATGTACAGTATGGGAGAATATGTTAATGGTTTATCTAATAAGGGGTTAACCTCCAAAATATATAAAGAACTCATACTCCTCAATACCAAAAAAAAAATAACCTGATTAAAAAATGGGCAGAGGACCTGAACAGACATTTTTCCAAAGAAATACAGATGGCCAACATGCACATAAAAGATTTTCCAAATTGCTATTCATTAGAAAACTGCAAATCAAAAAAAAAACCAATAAGATATTACCTCACACTAGCTAGAAAGGCCACTATCCAAAAGATAAGAAATAATAAGTATTGGTGCAGATGTGGAGAAAAGTGAGAACTCCTATACTGTTGGTGGGAATGTAAACTACTGTAGCCACTGTGGAAAGGAGTAAGAAGGTCCTTCAGAAAACTAAAAACAGAAATACCATATAACTAGTATTTCCACTTGTAGGAACTTACCCAATAGAAACAAAATCTCTGATTTGAAAATATATATATACACCCTTGTATTTATTGCTGCATTACTTACAATAGCCAAGATATGGAAGCAATTTAAATGCCCGTTAATAGATGAATGGATAAAGAAGAGGTGGTACATATATACAATGGAATATTATTCATCTATAAAAAATAAATAAATCTTACTATTTGCAACAACATGGATGGACCTAGAGGCCATTATGCTAGGTGTAATAAGCTGGATGGAGAAAGACAAATACCATATGATTTCACTTATTTTTGGAATACAAAACAAAACAAAATGAATAAAATTGCTGTAGACTCATAAACACTGAGAAGACCATGCAGTAGGGGTTCAAATAGGTCAGTAGGGAGGGTGAAGGGGATTAAAAGGCACCAAAATGTTTAATCATAATGTAAGTTGGTCATGGAGGTGGTGGTACAACATGCAGAACAGAGCCAATGATTCTATGACATCTTCCTATGTTGACAGATAGTAACTGTACTAGTTGGGGGTGAGGATTTAATAATATGGGGGTAACTGTTGAACCATTGTGTAGTATACTAGAAACCAATATTAGATCATATATCAACATTATTTCAATAAAACAGTTTGAAAAGACTTAAATGAAAGTAGCTATATGTAATGGAGCCAAACCCCTAAATTTATTGGCTTGATATCTTATATCCTTTCCTTTTTCTTCAGTTTTTAAAAATCTAAGGAAAAATAGTTTGTTAAATAATAATAGTAGTTGATAAAAGGTAGGAAGGGTCATTTTGAATATTTTAGCAAATAAAACAAATAAAATTTTAAAATTGACTATTTCATAGTTTCAGAGAAAAGTCTAAGATGTAATAAGGTCTATCTATTCCTTCATGTTTACTGTATGCTACAAACTATCCTTAGGTCTTCACATTTCTTACTTAATTTAATCCTCAAAACTGCTTTATAAAGTAGTGTTATTATTATTTCCATCTTAAAGATAAGTATTGAGGCACTGAGCAGTTATCAGCACAAGTTCATGCAGCTTATGAAATAAGAAGAGGAATTAAGATCCAGGATGTCTGGCTCCAGAACTGATGCTCCTTACTGATACGATATGTTGACCATTAATTACAAGATTAAAATAAAATGACACTTATATGAAATATAATTTTTTGAAAACGTGGATTTATTTATTTTAGTCTTCCCATATTCTTACACTTTTTTGTAAGTGAGATATTTATTTCAGAGTATTGTATGTGAATTATCAGCAGGGGATTATCTGGAAACCAGAGATTGAAAGTATTAACTCCCAAAGTTAGTCATGCACCCAGATTCCTCCTTCTGTACCAACCTGTCCATGTGTTTAGGCAGGGATGTAAGATATGGAGAGCATTGTAATGGACATGGGATAGTAAGCTCTTCACAGTGGCAGAGCCCAATACAGTATATGAAGCTCTGTGAGACTAAAGGCCACTCACGGTCCTGCTCCCATGATGGAGCTGTAGACAATGACAGAGATTGTGGGAAATAGTTAGAAATGACATGGATGTAGGAAATAAAGGATATCTATCTGTCGATTATCTATCATCACCTACTATCATCTATATCTTAGTCCTCTTCCTGCTCAGTCCACTACAACTCAATTAACTTTGTGTGTCAAAAATGACAAGAGTTTTTGGCATAGCAAATCTCATAAAGAGTTTGCTCTTGTCCTTTTGGTAATTCTGCCTACCTGTCATGTTTCTGGACAAAACTAGTAAAGGAAAATATGGAGTAGAAGAGCCCTGTCAGGTTTATGGGATAAGAATTCCTTTTCCAAGTAGCAAAGTATAAAATATCAAACTGGCTTATCACAACTCTTTATGGTGCTTTAATCGGATGCTGATTATAACAGCACTGCATAATGTCAATCAATAGCAGATCACCTCACTTCCCTGACTGAACACTCACCAGCATGTCAGTTCTGAAGAGAAAGAGCTTCTGAGAAATAAATCCATAGAGATCATGCATGAGAGAAAGTCTTTGTATGTACATGAGGAGAAGACACGCTGGAGAATTAAAGCTGAGCTGTTTACCTTTGAGGAAATAATTTAAAGGGATCACTGGAAACAGAAAATGAGGCACAAAGATATCAGGGATTGTAAATGGGACTGAAATAATTTTTTTTAGACTGAATTTGCAATAACCTTACACCCATTACTTTTACATTAAAAATGTGATGTCACAAAGAGCAAGTAAATCACATGAGTTTTAGTTTGTGTTTCAGATTCTGTATTCAAGACTTTCCATTATACAACTGTAATTATATTTGTAGTAAATTGATAAATTGAATAATTAATAAATTACAATACCCAAAATAGATTTTTGATCTTTTATCATTTACTTAGGGCATTTTCAACATGGGGGAAAGCAATTTTATCTGGAGCAATATAGCAGAATGCTCAAACTTAGTAGTATTTGGAGCATAATCTCTCTGGGTACTATCATTTGGCACCAATTACCCTTGGTCTACCCTGGGTGACCTGAGGGGACTGTAGTTTCCTAAGATAGTATGTTCCAAGTTGAATTCCTAGAAGAACAGAATGTAACTGAGTATTTTAGAGCTTCTGGCCTGATTAAAGACAGTAGCTGGAGAGAAAGCTCCATATAAAACATCTGCTCCTTTATTACTTTTTATCTCCTTTGCCTCTTTTCCTCATCTTTTTCTTCACCCTCCCTTTCCTTCTCCTTCTCTTCTTATAGCTCATTCTATAGAAAGCAGACCATTTATCTGCTAACAGGATGCAGAGGAACTTCTCCCACCCTCAAAGTTACTTCCTCTTGGTCTTTTCAGGTATTAATGTAAAAGACCTGTATTCAAAACTGAAGTGCTTTATCCTTTATAAGCCAGACTGTATCTCCTATTTCTCCTCATTTTTAGCATGATAACTTATAGGTAGAGAGCACAAAATAATATTTATATATATTTTTGGTTACGCTAGTAGGATTTTTATGAGTCAATCTACTACTTTCTTTTTACTTAATGGTACTACTGGCATAAAAGCAAAACAGTCTATTAAGTTTGTATAAAATTCACATGCATTAAAATTCAACTTTTTCTGATTTATATAGAATGATAGAAGTGGCATTATCTCAATGGAATAAAAATGCTGCACTCATAGAAATACTCAATAATTCAAAGTAGAGGAGAATAAGTCAATTGGAATAAATCATTAGATTACTAGCAGGTTTTGAAACTTTTAACACTGTGACTTGTAACAGAAGAGTAAAACTTATTTATTCATTTTTTTACTGTTTCCTGTTGAACCATCCTGGTATTTTCTGAAGGACTAGCACTGCATTTACTATTAATTTGTCCCCATGGTCCAGGGGGTAAGCCTGCAGAGACTGAAACTAAGTCTAGGTAGGAAACAATAAATAAAAAATAACAACAAAAATAATTTGCATTTTTCCAACACCCTCCAGCTGTGGAAGTCAAAGTGGTTCACAAACATTAATTAAGCTTCACAAGATTCCAGTAAGTGAGGCAAATAATGTTGTGTAGATGAGAAAAATAAAGAACTGAAAAGCTAAGTAACTAGGTGAAGGTCGTATACAAGTTAATAACAGATTTAGGAATATTCCCCCGTGGTCTATTACATCCAAAATTATCTTCCCAACTTCACTAATGTTTGATCGTATCTTTTAATTTTTTTCAAATATGGGTTTCCTACCTCAAAAGAAAAATTTCTCTAAAGCTATTTGGCTGTTGAAATGACTGAGCTACAAATTTGGGGACTTATTATTGAAATTTTATTTGTTTATAATGTTCTATGCACCAGTTTCCATAGTATAAAATGTATAGTACCATTATGCCCTACTCTGTAGGAGGTTGACTCTGAACTCAGAAGGAAACCAGTACTAGGAAAAGGTAGATTACTTTCTTTTTTTTTTTTTTTTGGGTTAGATTACTTTTGCTATGTTACTATTGCCAATGAATTTGTCAGTTGTAAAGGTGCTGAAACTGATGGAAACACAGCTAAGCTAATATTTAAAAATCCAGGGAAACATGGAATAATCTGAATTTTCAATTATCTAATGACCCTGCCAATATATGAACTGACCACACACATTTTATATTTCATACATTTCATATTCAGGTCCTAATATTCTAACTGGTCACATCGAAGAAATTTTAAGTGACAAATGTATTCACATAGTTCAGAACACTTTTATTTGAGGTAGAGGGAGTTCTTAGTTTAGTTGACAACTATTTTTTGTTGTTATTCTTGTATCTTGGATGTTGGGTATTAAATAGGCAATTAATATGTGCAAGTGTAAGGAACTAGGGTTTGGGAATGAAAAAATGTAGGTATCTTTTCATTAGGCAATGTCTCTTGCTGATATATTCAATTTTAAATAACAAGACAAATATAGAAAGAAACATTAAAACTGCAGAAAAATAGTGTCCTTTATGTGTTTTATAGATAGTCTAGATTGTTAGCAAACTTAACTAGAACATGACTGCTATACGGGCTGTTTAATTTATCACAATTAAAGGTTCCATTCTATGATCAAGATCCCCATAAGCCCAGCCACTCAAATGAGAAACTTTGTGCTGAGAGAAGCTAAGTGGGTGCACAAGGGCCTTGGACACGTATTTCCCACAGCTGTGAAAACATAATTTGAGTCGGCCTTTCCATCATCTTTTATCTGCCATGTGTCTGTTTTCTTCAAGGTTCAAATTAATGATCACAGAAATAAAAAGTACATTTTTTGAAGAATTTTTTTTTCCCCAAAGAAAAAGGATGTGGAATTAAGTGGGGTTGGAGAAACTGATAATATTTATTATTAAGGGCAGAGGAAAGAGGATGCAAAATCAAGGGCAGTGAAATGCGTGAGAGGAAAGGCAAATCGTTTAAAGAAGCAAATGTAACAGAAGTTGGCAAAAAGAAATTAGAGAAAGAGTTCATATCAGCTGCCACATGCCCATTCCTATTCCTGCTCATTCCTAGTGATGGAGTCAAAGTAAATTTCAGAGGAAAAGCAGGCAGCTTCTGAGACTTAAATCAGTTTTTTCCTTCTAATATACAATAAAGAAACTAATTTAAATTGGGGAAAGAAAATATATGAATAAATTACAAATGTCTTTAGTTGCTACAAGATTTTGACTGTGGACAGCCAACTTTAATTTTATGTTCTATGTAATCTTGTCAATGGTGCCAAATACATGACAGGCTTAGCTAAATACTTTCCCTGATACTAAACAAGGAAACAGAATAATATTCTAATAATGCCTAAATACTCTATACACACAAATATCCTCACAATTGATGCATATCTAATGAGGAAGAATTGAAATAGCAAAATAAACACGTGTCAAATGATTGTGCAATATTTATAATTATATTTCACATTATTCTAAAAGATATCATAATATTTTTCCAAATGGGTTTTAGGACTAGCAATTCTAATATTTCCTAGAAAATAAATCTCTAGTTTCTTTAGACATCACTGAACATAAGTTACCAAAGAATATTAAGTTTAAGTGGGGGATACTTTCCTGAGTGACAGTGTGTAATGCCATTGATGTAACTTAGGATCCAATTTGAAAGTTATACCATTTTCACCTCAGGGTGAATCTTTGCATACCTGTGTCTACAATGAAAACCTTTGACTTATAATGTGTTCTGTCATGTTTCAAGTTACCACAAATGTAACTTAAATTGATAAACTAGATATTGTTGAAACTTAGGAAATGCCACACAATGAAGCACAATATACTTAATGTATTAATTGATGACAGATGATACATATATAGATAAGTAGGCATGTAGATATAAATATATATATTATAAAGAACATAAACACATTTATATAATAAATATGCATACTTCTGAAAAGTGAAAGGGAGATGTATCCAGATGTCAGCAACTCTAAAATTCTGTTTTTTGAAGGTGTTTCACAATTTTTAATGTTGAAAAGGTTAAGTGCAACACTGTATTTTCTTTAACATTTTCATGTTGTTCATTAGAAATCTTTGATCTTACACCTTGTAACTGAGTCCATCCAGTATATTTCAATTCTTTTTCTGTGTTTATGCCTCAAACTCTAAACATTAAGACCATTTTCCTGGCCATATATAATCATGTCTTCTCTCCTGGACACAGTTGTCTCACATGGGTGAGCACAGCAGCTGCCCACCGATGTGATCACTACTGAGCTATTTTTCTCCAGTTCACTGTGTCCAGTTAACAACACAGCAAGCCAGTCAATGTTCATACTGGGGTAGCATCTTCAAAAACCATACTTTTAAAAAATTACATAAAATTTGGAATCCAAATGCCTTAAATGTTTTTGCATTATGCTTGACAAAATCACTGAGTGCTTTCCTGGGTGTATATCTTGTTTTAAAAAATAAAAGATTCTATACCCAGGGACATATTGATTGACTTTTGCAGGTAAGTTGAGAAATAATTGAATTTTCATCAGAACCACAAAAATCTGTTACTGTTTACATATTGACCACTACCTGATTATTTTACCTCCTTAAAACATACATTTGTTTTATGTTTTTTGACCTATATCATTAATTGTTTGTACAGTTACTTTTTGTTAAAAGATATGTTTTAAAATATTTTTACTGTTTGCAATATTATTTTATTGAGTCTTTCAAAAAATATGTATAGGTTTTAGTCTATTCCCACTGAAAGACTGCTTTAGTTTCTGTGGCAGGCCTGTTCTGCTTATTGCCAGGTTGATGGATCTGTTTGAGAGCCCTGTTCTTTTGCCAGTCCGTCCTTGACCTCAAAAAGATAATGGCTGAGCCTTGATGAAGGACATGAATCTTCATATTCAGGGAAACAATTATCACAATAGGATTAAAATAAGTAAACAAAACCCCTCTGGTACAGTCTGTGGTACTAACACAAAGTTAACATCCTATAATTAAATATGAACCAATAGAAAACAGGTAGATAGATAACTTCAAAACAATAACAAACATAATGATTATAATAATCTAATTATAGCAACAACAATAATAATAATTGTTAACATCAGAATGTTAGTATGCAGAAGATGCCAGGTTAATACCCTAAAATTACTTTGGAAAAATAACAATTAGTGTAGAATTACTTATGTCACTAAAATATTATTCAAAAATGAGGATAAAGTTAAGGTATTTAAACAAGTAAAACAACAAACTAACAATCATGCAATCATAATCCATTAATGCAACAAACAATCATAACAATAAATGAAAGAACTAGTAGATAATATGCTTTAAGAGAAAAAAATAACTCAGGAAGAAAGTAGGATGTAGAAGGAAGTGTTGAGTAAAGAAATTGATACACATATCGGTAAGTCTAATAAAGAATGTTTTGAATAATAAAACCATAATAATTATGATTACTTTTGTACATGCAAAAGCAAAGATAAATGAAAATTTTGATAATAAAATCTAAGATAGTGATTGGAATTAAAGCATTATAAAACTTTTTGTTACTCTAGAGGATGGTGGATTACTAAATATCTTGTTTTGCTTTTATTTTTAAATTCAGAATACAGGTAAAAAAATTGTAAACATAACCACTAAAAATCTTCAGGTAGAGTTTTTAACATCTAAACCAGAAGTGGGCCAAAAAAGGAAAGGAAAAAAAGAGGTAAAGAAAATGACTTGTAAAGGTAAAACACAACAAAAGTTCAGATACATAGACAAATTTAACAGTTATCATAGCCAATCACAGACCATTCACCATTTAAAAATCAGAGAAAATAATCCACTTGTATGCAATTTAAAATAGACAATGCTGGAAGTTCAGTAGATCCAAAAGATTGATAAATGATTAAAATGAAATCCTACCCTCTCTCTCCTCTTGACTTCACTCTTATGACTTCTTCCATTTACCTTAAAGTCAAGACAAATAGAGATCCTTTATTTTCCTCAAACATAGCAGGCACATTACATTCTCAAGGTCTTCTATTTACTGTCCTCTTATCCTGGAATGCTCTTTCTTCCAGAACATTCTTAGCTTTAGGTATCAGCTCAAATGTCCCTTTCTCAGAAAGACCTTCCCTGATTCATCCTAACTAGAGTAGATTCTAGCATGAGGTTCTCTTTCTTTTCTTTTCTGTTTGAATTATTATATTTTTATTAAGGTATTATTGATATACACTCATGAAGGTTTCACATGAAAAAACAATGTGGTTACTAGATTCACCCATATTATCGTGTCCCTCCATACCCCATTGCAGTCACTGTCTATCAGTGTAGTAAGATGCCACAGAGTCACTATTTGCCTTCTCAGTGCTCCACTGTCTTCCCATGATCCCCCTCACACCATATATGTCAATCATAATACTCCTCAATCCCCTTCTCCCTCCTTCCCTACCCACCCACCCTTCCTCACTCCTCCCCTTTGGTAACCGCTAGTCCCTTCTTGGAGTCTGTGATTCTGTTGTTGTTTTGTTCCTTCAGTTTTGCTTTGTTGTTATACTCCACAAATGAGGGAAATCATTTGGTATTTGTCTTTCTCCACCTGGCTTATTTCACTGAGCATAATATCCTCCAGCTCCATCCATGTTGTTGCAAATAGTAGGATTTCTTTCTTTTTTATGGCTGAATAGTATTCCATTGTGTATGTACCACCTCTTCTTTATCCATTCATCTACTGATGGACACTTAGGTTGCTTCCATATCTTGGCTATTGTAAATAGTGCTGTGACAAACAAAGGGGTGCATATGTTTTTTTGAATCTGAGAAATTTTGTTCTTTGGGTAAATTCCTAGGAGTGGAATTCCCGGGTCAAATGGCATTTCTGTTTTTAGTTTTTTGAGGAACTTCCATATTGCTTTCCACAATGGTTGAACTAGCTTACATTTCCACCAGCAGTGTAGGAGGGTTCCCCCTTCTCTGCATCCTCGCCAGCACTTGTTGTTCTTAGTCTTTTTTGATACTGGCCATCCTAACTAGTGTGAGGTGATATCACACTGTGGTTTTTATTTGCATTTCCCTGATAATTAGTGATGTGGAACACCTTTTCATGTGCCTGTTGGCCATCTGAATTTCTTCTTTGGAGAAGTGTCCATTCATATCTTTTGCTAATTTTTTAATGGAGTTATTTGCTTTTATGGTTATGGAGGTGTGTGAGTTCTTTATATATTTTGGATGTTAACCCCTTGTCGGTATGTAATTTACAAATTTATTCTCCCATACTGTAGGACACCTTTTTGTTCTGCTGCTGGTGTCCTTTGCTGTACACAAGCTTTTTAACTTAATATAGTCCCATGTGTTCATTTTTATTTTTATTCTCTTTATTTTCTTTATAAAACTTGTTACAATCTATAATTATCTTAAATATTAATTAATTTACTAGTTTATTGTTTCTTTCTTCCCAAGTCATCTCCATGCAGGATGAGACTTTGTTTTGTTCATTGTTGAATACTCAGAATCTGAAAAGCTCCATGTTTTAGGACAGTAACTAAATATTATAATATAATTAGAGAATATATTACATACCTTTATATTAAAGAATGACTCTTTTCCCCTAAAACAATGGGAATGTGCAAGAACAGGAAGCTTTTGTCTTATTACCTACTTGTAAATACTGGGAAATTTTTCACAGCTTTATTGAGATATAATTAACATATAACATATATAAGTTTAAGGTGCACAATGTGATGATTTGATACAAATGTATACCACAAAATGATTACCACCATAAGGTTAGTTAACCTTCATCACCTCATATAATTACCTTTTGTGTGTGCATGGTGATAACATTTAAAATTTACTCTCTTAGTAAGTGTCAATTGTATAATACATAATTTTAACCATAGTCACAGTGGTGTACATTTGAAACCCAAACTTATGCATTTTATAACTAGAAGTTTATACTGTTTGACAGCATCTCTCCATATCTCCTGCCCCTTTGCCCCTGATAACCATCATTCTACTTTCTATTTCTAGGAGTTCAGCTTTTTCTCTGTCTGACTTATTTTGCTTAGTATAGCATCCTTAAGATTCACCTATGTTGTCAAAAATGCAGTATAGCCATCTTTTTTATGGTTGAATAATCTTCCATTGCGTATATGTATTTTTTTAAATACTGGGTTTTAATAATATTGTCTATGGTTATTTAACAAGGAAAGGATATATTCATTATTTTGTATCTAGGTTTTTTTTTTATTTCTTCCTCTCCACTTTGAGTTTAGTTTGCCCACATTATCTAATTTCTAGCAATTGATGCTTTGTTGATTGCTTTTCAAACTTTTATCTTTTTTAAAACACAAATTATGGCTAAATATATTCCTCTGTCCTGCTTTAGTTTCATGCACAAGTAATGTGAAATTTTTAAGTAATTATAAAATACTTTTGATCTATATTTGATGTATGAATTACTTGAAAGTGTATGTCTTATTGTCTAAACATATGAATTTTCATGTCATATTTCTTTGTTAATTACTAATATAAGGGCATTATATTAGGCCTCACAATTTATGTGATTTCAATCCATTAAGAGTCTCTATTTAACTCTGTCATCTGCTGTTAAGTCTGTCCATGGAGTTCTTAATTTCAGTTAGTGCATTTTTTTGTATAGTTGCTTTAAAATTTGTATTGAGTGTTTTAGCTGAATCACATGTGGATATGTTTCATATGGTGCAAATTTATTTTTAGTTTTCTTGTCTTGCCTTCTCATATTCCTAGTTATTTTTAATTGTGTGCATATACGTGTAGGGTAGCAGGGAGAAGTAACTTGAATCTCAGAATAATGTCTTCCATTAGAGATTTAATTTTTATTCTTCCAGAAGGCTGAGATATACCATCAAACCAGGGTCAGTGCAATCCAACTTCTGAGCTTAAGGCATTTAATATCTGAATGGTGGTTCCTTTGAGGAAATGTTTACCCTAAGCTTACCCTTAATGCCAAGATGTAGCCTTTTGGAGTCTCTATGAAAGTATTTCCACAGTTCTTGCAACATTGCTAGACTATGAATTCCAATATCTTTACCCAAAGCACTGCAGGCTGTCTCAAATCCAATTATACACACCAGGCTTTTAACCACCCTCAGGTTAATAAGCAAATGGCCTTATGCAAGTGCTCATTTATCCTCAACACACTCAGATGTCATCTTTTGTTAGTTTTTTACCACTTTTTTTGAATTCCCTAATTAATGCAGATGGTTTTAAAAATAATATTTTGTTAGTTTTTCTAGGATAGGATGGTTGGCCTGAATTTCTCAAAGAGCTGTAACTGTTAATTGACTTCAGAGTATTAATTCCTATTTATTTGAAATATATTTCATTAAAAAATCTATTGTGCCCATGAAATTTCTAATTTTGAAAAGTTGCTTAGGTTTATTTCATGTAAAAATCCACAACAATTTTTTTGCCAGTGTTCCAAGGACATAAAAGTTACATTTATATTATTTGTTGTAAGAATATTGATGTTTTTCATATTATTGTTTGTAATGACTCTACTGCTATTTTATTCATTTTATCTGGCTTTGTTTTGTTTTTATATTCCACAAATAAGTGAAATCATATGGTATTTATCTTTCTCTGCCTGGCTTATTTCACTTAACATAATACCTTTTAGGCCCATCCATGCTATTGTAAATGGCAGGATTTCTTTCTTTTATATGGCTGAATAATATTCCATCGTGTGTATGTACCACCTCTTCTTTATCCACCCATCTGTTGGTGGATACTTTGGTTGCTTCCATATCTTGGCTATTATAAATAATGCAAATATTGTAAATATAATAAATAATAGTGATAAACATGAGGGTGCATATATCTTTTTGAATCAATGGTTTTATTTCCTTTGGATAAATTCCTAGAAATAGGATTACTAGGTTGTATGGCATTTCTATTTTTAGTTTTTTGAGGAAACTCTATACTGCTTTCCACAGGGGCTGCACCAATTTATACTCCCACCAATAGTATTGGATGGTTCCATTTTCTCTATGTCCTTGCCAACACTTGCTATTTCTTGTCTTTTGGATAGTGGGCATTCTAACTGGTATGAGGTGACATCTCACTGTGGCTTTGATTTGCTTTGCCTTGATGATTAGAGCTGTGGAGGATCTTTTTATGTGTCTGTTGGCCATTGTATTTCTTCTTTGGAAAAATGTGTGTTCAGGTCCTCTGCCCATTTTTAATCAGGTTATTTGATTTTTGGTGTTGAGGTATAGGAGTTCTTTATATATTTTGGATGTTAACCCCTTATCAGAAAAATCATTTACAAATATATTCTCCCATACTATGGGATGACTTTTTGTTCTGCTGATAGTGTCCTTTGCTGCACAGGAGCTTTATAGTTTGATGTATAGTCTCACTTGTTCTTTTATTTTGTTTCCCTTACTCAAGGATATGTGCCCAGTAAAAATAGCTCTTGTTTATGTTCAAGAAATTTTTACCTATGTTTCCTTCTAAGAGTTTTATGGTTTCATGTATTACATTTAAGTCTTTGATCTATTTTGCGGTTTAATTTTATGTATGGAGCTAGACAGTAATTTCATTCTCTTGCATTTAGCTGTCCAGTTTTCCCAGCACCAGTTGCTGAAGAGGCTGTCTTTTCTGCACTGTATATTCATGGATCCTTTATCACATATAAATTGACTATGTATACATGGGTTCATATCTGGAGTCTCTGTTCTGTTCCATTGATCTATGTGTCTGTTCTTGTGCTGGTATAATACTGTTTTGATTACTATAGCTTTGTAGTATAGCTTGAAATAAGGGAGCACAATACCCCCAGTTTTGTTTTTCTTTCTTGAAATAGCTTTGGCTATTTGAGTTCTTCATGGTTTATGTGTTTTTGGGGATTATTTGCTCTCTTCATTGAGAAATGCCATTGGTATTTTGTTAGGGATTGCATTGAATCTGTAAATTGCTTTTGGCAGGATGACAATTTGACAGTATTAATCCTCCTATCCATGAGCATGGGATAGATTCCCATTTATTTGTGTCCTTAATTTCTCTCAAGAGTTTTTAGAGTACAGGTCTTTAACCTCTTTGGTTAGGTTTATTCCTAGTTTTTTTTAAAATTCTTTCTGATGCAATTATAAATGTAATTGTTTTCCTGATTTCCCTTTCTGCTAATTCATTGTTAGCATATAGGAACACAACAAATTTATGTTTATTAGTATTGTATCCTGCTACATTGCTGAATCTAGTTATTAGCTCTAATAGTTTTATTGAAGAATCTTTAGGGTTTTCTATGTATAATATCATGTAATCTGCAAATAGTGACAGTTTAACTTCATCCTTACCAATTTGGATGCCAATTATCTCTGTTTTTTCTGATTACTGGGGCTAGGACCTCTAGTACTATGTTTAATGAAAGTGGTGAGAATGGACTTTCTTGTTTTGTTCCTGATATTAGAGGAAAGGGTTTCAACTTTTTGTCATTGAGTATGATGTTAGCTGTGTTTTTGTCATATATGGCCTTTTTAATGTTGAGGTACATACCTTCTATACCCATTTTCCATTATGTTGAGAGTTTTTACTATGAATTGATGTTGAATTTTGCCAAATGCTTTCTCAGCATCTACTGAGATACTCTTGTACTTTTTACCCTTCTTTTTGTGAAGTCACATATACCTTTAGACAGATTTTATCTTTTATTGTTTTTTCTTTGCTTATTTCTTTATTTTTAGCTTTTCCATGTCTTTTTATTATAAGTGTATGCATTTTAACATAATCTACATTAAGAAATTCATTAATTTTAACAAAATCTGGCAATTCTTTTAAAATTGAGAAAAAAATGGTATACTTCTCTTTTCCTTCAATTTTTATTGTATGATATTATTGATTTGCCATTGTTAATTTGTCTCTCATTTACTATTTTTAAATTTTTTTGGTAAAGTTGTCATTTTTATGTTTCTCCTCCTTGTTATTTTGGAAGATATATGTTTTCTTTTATTTCAATGTTACTTTCCTTTTCATTTATTGTGCCATTGTTCCTACCATAATGTAAGATAAATAAAGTGGTGGGCAAGATGCAAGATTATTCTAATGAACTGTATCCATAAGTATTTAAGAAAGGTACTGGGTAATTTTTACTAACAAAGAAACCAAAAAGACAGCGAATTAATTGAGATATGTGTTTCTTTCTTTATTTCACCTTGAAGGACAAAGATTAAAGTTTAGTATGGTTGTTTTGCTCTGCAATCATTTGAGGTACCAGGTATCCTTCTATCTCATAACTTTACCATTCCCATATCTACATGTTAAAAATTTCTTCATAAACATCACATGAGCTTCTAGTACATAAGAAGGAATAAAGAATTCAAATGGGAATGAATCACTTCTTTTTTTGTTGTTAAAGTATAGTTGATATACAACATTATATTGGTTTCGAGTATACAGCGTAGTTTCTACCATTATCTATATTATTAAATGCTCACACCAACTACTATAGTTACTATCTGTCAATACAGATGATGGTACTGAATTATTGGCTATGTTCTTTATGCTGTACTTTCATCCCTGTAACCAATTTATATTGTGATTGAGATTTTGTGCCTTTTTGTCCCCTTCACCTATTTTGCCCTCCCCCACAGCCTCTCCTCCACGGTAACCCCAGGTCCTTCTCTGTCTATGCGCCTATTTCTGTTTGGTGCCTTTTTATTGTTGTTGTTGTTTTGTTTTGTTTTGTTTTTTTATATTCTACATATAAGTGGAATTATATGATATTTGTCTTTCTCTGCCTGGCTTATTTCACTGAGCATAATACGTTCTAGGTCCATCCATATTGTTCCAAATGACAGGATTTCTCCTTTTTTTTTTTATCACTGCATGAAATTCCATTGTATATATGCACCATCACTATATCCATTCATCTATTTATGGACACTTTGGTTGCTTCCATATCTTGGCTATTATAAATATGTGGCAATAAACACAGGAGTACATAGACCTTTTTGAATCAGTGACTTTGTTTTCTTCAGGTAAATTACTAGAAGTAGAATTATTGGATTGTATGGTATTTCTATTTTTATATTTTTGAGGGACCTCTGTACTGCTTTTGGCAGTGGCTGCACCAATTTCCACTACCACCAACAGTGTAGGAGGGTTCCCTGTTCTACACATCCTTGTCAATGCTTGTTATTTCTTGTCTTTTGGATGAGTCAGTTCTGTTTGAAAGGTTTCCTCTGCAAGTGGCACATATCACTTCTACTTATATCTGTTTGGGTATTTTTGATTGACCACAACTAATAGCAAGAGAGACTAGGAAATGTAGGCTGTAGCTGAGAATTTGCAATACTAACTATAGGAAGTCTCTTATTAAAACTGTATATGCGATGATTGATGATAAATGTCAATTACTAGAATTTTGGCTGCAAAATGAAAATATGAATTATATCTGTGTACTGTCTTACTAACATGACTTGTTTCTCTTCTTCTCATGTCAAATAAACTAAAAAAAGAATTAAGAATTTTTTCACATTCTTCTTGTTCATCAATCCTTCCAAATTATGCTTAAGAACTTGAAATACATTTAATTCCCTCTCTCTGCCCCAGTCCTCATCTTTGTACCTAACTTCTAAGTTTTACTGAAGGTTTAATACTTGTAGTTTTAGTAAATAAAACATTTTTACTCGTCCTGGGCCCTGTACCATAATCCTATTTTTACCTGTATTTGTTTCCCAAGTCCGTCATGATATTCACTTGCATTTTGAATATAGAAGTTTCTAGGTGGACTTAGGCTATCTCTTATCTGTACCTGGTTCTTTTCTTGAGCAGTTTAATTATATGCCAATTTCAAAGAACCAGCATGAGTTATTTTATTTTGATAACCTTCTCTTTTTGTCTGTTTCTATTTCACTGATTCCTCTTCTCTATCACCTTCCTTATACTTTTTTTGGGGTACTTCCTCCTGCAAACTTTTTGATGTAGAATTTTAGAGTATTGATTTAATGCTTCCTATTTTATACATAAGTATTTTTGCTATACATTTACTTCTAATTACTTCTGTAGCTACATTGCATACATTTTGATATGTTGTATTTTCATTATCATTTAGTTCAAAATTATTTCTATTGCTTTTTCTCTTTTACCCATTATGAGAACAAGTCCTGCCCATCCATAACCTTTTGTTCCAGAAAAACCATGTGTCACCATGGCTCCCTCCTTCAGACAGTATGCAAGTATATGGTATGTTGATACCCTGGAGCTGCCCAAAACTATGCCTGCCTTATCTATGGAAACATCTTATTAAGCAGGCAGACTCCTCTGAACAAGGATTTGTTCCTTGGGTCAGTGTTCACATAAGATTGATCCCTTCAAGCAAAGCATGTGTCTTTGTCCCCTCACCCCAGATGAGCAGTCCCCTTACTGTCCACAATAGCAGAGTGCAACCTCTTCCACCCTGCTGCTCCTGGACTTCCTGTAGGTAAGTATTAATAAACTCTCATGTCTCTTACACTATCTCTGGGGCTTTTCTTCAGTATCTCCAGCACTTTTCCATCACAACTTGCCAAGTAAGGCATGAGTCTATGGTAACTGTACATCTCAAAATCTTTAGGTCACACTAAAGATTTTAGGTCACACATCCATGTGATTTTGAGAAGTGTGTTATTATGTTTCCATAATATTTGGAATGTTCCTAGATATCTAATATCTATCTATTTCAAATGTAATTATATTATGTTCAGAGAAGTTACTTTGTATGATTTTAGCCCTTTTAGATTTGTTGAGGCCTGTGTTATGGTCTAGCATATGGTCTCCCTTGACTGACAAACTATGTGTATTTGAAAAGAAGCTTCATTTTGTATTTGGTGGGTAGAGTTTTATAATCAGTTACGTCATGATGGTTGAAAATGATTAAATCTTATAATTCTTTATTGATTTTTGTCTAGGTTTTTAAGAGTTATTTAGACAGATGTGGACATTTCCAGCATGCTTGGGGAACTGACAATTGTTCCTTTAAAATTTTGTAATAGAGTTTATTTCTTACAAAAATTCTTAATTTACAGAAAAACTGTGAAGATGTACAGTTACCATAGACTCATAGATTCTTTTTTTGTGTTCCAGGACCTCATCTGAGATACCACATTGCCTTCAGACATCATAGATTCCTCTGGCTTGTGACTTGTCCTCAGGCTTACCTTATTTTTATTGATATAGATAATTTTGAAGGATACTAGTCAGGTATTTCATAAAATCATCATTAATTTGGATTCATTTTAGATACTTTTCAATTTTACATCTGTTTTGTGTATATATATATATATATATATATACACACACACACACACACACACACATATTGCCTAATTTAGTTACACAACTTTATTTCCTACATAAGAAACATGAGAATTTATAACAATTGGAAAATTTTCTTTTCCCATAGAGAAAACATCTAAAAGGTCCTGTGTCCACTTGGTATGTGATTGTTTATTTGAGTTAGTCATTGTTTATTTGCTTACTAGGAGTAGTTCATGACATTTCAACATATTGTGCTCGTATCTCAAACCCTGATATCAAAATAAATATTATGTCAGTAAGACAGACCTTTACTTCAGGGTGCTGAAGTTTGCTTTCACAGATATCTGGAATTTCTCATGCCATATAAAATCATATTTAGACATGCTGGGATCACACTATGCTTATCGTGTCAGCATTGCACTTTTCAGTTGAGTATGGAATGTGTGCTTGCACTCCCGTAGTAGCTACTCTTAACAGAACAATACAATTTAATGAATTTTAGTCCCAATTCAGTGAAATACCAAATTATAATCAACTAAAATAATATAGAAAAATATGTCAGTTTGAGAATAAAAATGGTTTTTAAGCAACTGAGGAAATGTTCAGACACAATTACTGAATGAATGCTATGACAAGAAAGTTGGCATTTATCTTAGGTTGCAGATCTCCCAACTATATTTTCTAAATCTTAGTGTCTTCCTTCTCTGGATTAATATCAAGTAGTGTATTCAAGCATAATGAGAACACAATTAAAAATTTAAAAATAAACCTTAAATGTTATCTAAATGAATAAAGGTTTAAAAAGTGAGCAGCTGATATAAATGATACCTAGCAGGAAAACTTTCTGTTAACAATATCACTTACATGAACTATCTGCTCATTACCTACTAAATAATATTAAGTTGAATGCCCAATATTAAAATAAAAAATAATCACATAATGTTTAACTCATATAAGCCAAATAGAACTTTGTCTCCTGAGTTATGAGTCTTATTATCATTGACCATTTCTCATACACCATTAGGAGCTCTTAGAGTTTGTGCCATTAAAGTGATTTAAGTTAGGGAGTTCTTCAATGAGAGAATATTTAAGCTATAACAAACTATCCTTTGCACTGTTTTTATACAAATACACAGAAAAGTAAATCATGAAGCGATGCTAGTTTCTCATGATTCTCTTAACTCCGCTGTAAAGTCATGAGATTCCTTTAAGGGATTCTCCTTTTTATGCTTGCCCTTTAAATGCTAATATTGTCTCAAAGATGTTATTGTACCTCTTTTCCTTCTTCTGTAATAATCTCTCTACCAAATTTCATCCACAAAAAAGGCTTCAACTACTGGACTTCATTTCGGACCACTCTAGGCTTTTTGATCTCAATAGCCTGTAGATATTAATTGCAACATTACAATATCAACTTGACCTCATTTTTTTCTCACCCTACACAGTTTAAACCAGATCCTAGTTTCCCCAACTATCTTAATTTAGGGAATAACACCAAACGTGCACCTACTCAGTTGTCAGTCTAAAAGTTATCCCAACTCGTTCTACTCCCTCATTAGTAACACATTCTGTCACTTTACCCTTTTAAATTTCTATAAATAACTTCTTATTCCTAAGTTCACCACCATTGTCTTGATCCAGCTCTTTATCCTTTATCACCTGTACTACTGCAATTGAAAGTGTAACTGTGCCAGTCCATTCATTTGTATACCAAATACTCATGGAGCACCCCATTTGATCAGATTCTGAATAAAGTCTGACAATAAAATAAGGAAACCGTTTATTATACCTAGAGTTTTCTATGTGAAAACAGTAACCAGCCACTGTTTATACAGTATAAACCAGGCACATTACATTAATATCATTAATCATTGTAATGATTTTACAAGATAGTCATGATTATAAATCTTTTTTGAAGTGGCAATTGAATAATACTCTCTGTTTCAGACATAACATTCAAACACTTGTCTGTCTCCAGTGCTTTTTGCTTTTCCACTACACCACTCAAGTTCAAATTCCAGTACTTGCTTATGTCTTTGTACATTTGAATAGACCATTCAGGAAGTCTGGACTACTTCCACTGCACTGGGCACCTGATGAACTCTGTCTAACTTGTCCTTCACATCTCAGCCTCTGTGTCATGTACTCTAATTGGCCTTCCATGCTTGCACCAGAAAAAAATTTACATGCATTCTTCTAAGTGTGCCCTAGCAACTTGAGCTTATACCTAGAAGAAAGTATCACAATGCATTAAAATATGTTTCTGCTTGTCTGACTCTCCATACCATGAACTCCAGGAAAACAGAGGCATTCACTCATTTAACCATCTGCTGGCATGGAGGTGATCCTTGATAAATTATTTCAAAAGAGTCTGAGCTAAGAAAGCTGTTCTAAAATGTACGTAACCTGCTCTGGCCACTCCATTGTGTCTTTCTGATCTCATTTCCTACCCTCTTTTCTCAGGTACTTAACCTAGCTGATTGGCTTTCTCGTATGCTCTTCAAATATGCCAAATTCACCCCGGCCTCATTCATGGACACTGTACTGGCTTTTCTCACTGCCTAGAATATACTTTATCGATTTGTTTACTTATTTTCTTTAGTCACTCATTCATGTTATTACTCATATGTTCACATTTGGCCATTGAAGAAATAGTTGAAGGAAAATAAGTCACACATCTCCCTTGTATTAATTACACATCACACCAGAAGTAGCACTTAACTTGAGAGCAAGGTGATGTGAGGGAAGACTCTTGGGCCTTATACTACCCTCTGGTTCTTGGTGATTCTCCTATAAAATATTGTCCTCAGACTATGATTCCAAAGTGCTCCAAAGTGTAAACATTCTGGGATCTGAAGCAGTGCTTTCTTAATCTATGTGTAGGACTGGAGCTTTAATTAAAAACAACCAAACAAAAACCTTTGTAACTCTAAATACTGTAAATTTTTATTTTGTAATCCACAGCTTATTCAGTCATATATAGCAATTGTGCTTTTTGTTACATTTTAGCATGTATTTTATTTACTTCACTAGATTATAAACTCCAGGAGGGAAAAGTCTGTGGCTTAAGCCTTCTTGCCAGGTGCTTTATACCCCAACAATTACAGTGACACTGCACCTCGTTCACCTGGTCTCAGGTCTTAATTCTACTTCTGGCATAAAGGAGTGGGAGGTAGAGTGTATGAATACATAAACTTGGTTTACAATATAGTTTAGTTAGGGAAAAGCCCATACATTACTGTTTTTAAAGGAAATATTTATAGCAAAAATGTATTAGTTAATTCATTCACCATTCTTCAAAAGTATATGTAATTTTCACTTCCCTATATCCTTCAATCTTTTCTCAGTTGGTTGTAACTTTTTGTGATCCATCCTCTTTTAAAATTATTTTTAAAGTTTTATAATTATTCAGAACCATATGGTCAGTGTCACGGAATATTTAGCTTCTTCACTGATCTTCTAAGAAAACAAACTCTGTTATGAATTAGCCCCAAACAAATATCCTGTAGCACAAAATTAGCTGTTTTTGAACAGTGCCTCACCCCTGACCTTTTCTTTAGGTACAGACCTCTAACTTGCAATTATAAGGGATGATCACCAACACATTTCTTTACATCTTAGATGATAATCTCCATTGATTACTGCATCACAAATTGATCATTAATATAGTTTCTCAGAGTGCTTTTTCAATTGGGTATTGGAACAGCTAAAGAGATGGGTTACCACTTGGAAATACCATTTCATTCGCTCTCCTATTATAAGCACTGTGTAGAAGAGGTCTTTTTTTAGTTCTAAAATGGTGGGTGAAATAAAGGGAGGCTGATGGAGCTTCCTTGCAATAAAACAAATGCAATACATACTTCCTCTATAATGGATACAGTGCTAAAAGCAAAAAATTGCCCACATCCATAACTCTATATCAGATGTATCTCAAGGTATGATGCAGTACCATGTGGAGAGAATTCACTTCATGAAAAAGAGATGGCAGAGAAAGCAGTGAAAGTAGTGGCCTAGTGTCCATGACAACTTCTCAGAGCCAGGTAGCACTCGTGTGAAGGGGCTTTCCTCTAAAACGCAGCACCTTCTCTTTGCAGCCAGAACAGGAGAGAACTGATCATGCTGGGTTGAAAGCATTCCCACTGGCTGCTTTTTTCATGTTCTTGAAAGTGCTATTTGTTTTACTCCACAAGCAATGAAATCCCTCGACTTGATTTATAAAGAAAACTTGAGTGGCTAAAAATGAATGAGTACTAAAAAGAAAAAAAATTGAGTGAAACTAACTTGTACTTCCTGATTTCAAAAGATCATTTTATTTAGCATGAAAAAAGAAATGCCTTGGAAATCTATTTTTTTTGTCAAAGGTGGATACAGTTTTTAAATGTTTCAAAACAGCTGTTTCCATCTTCCTAGTTTAAAAAAAATTAAAAAGCTTAATCATAGAGACCTGACACAAAGAAGTATGAGGTGGGTGTTATCATCACCTTCCTCCTCCCTGTTGTACATTCATACCTGGGTACTCTGGGGAGCTGTTAGAGACTTGAAATAAAGGTCTAAGTTGCAGATAATATATGTATATGGACCTCTCTTTAATTTCTTGTTCACCACTGCTCAGTTCCCCCACAATGTGTCTGGAAATTGACATTTTGTGGAACCAGTTTTATGGACATTTAGGCAAAAGTCAGGAGATTCGGAAATATGTCTTACCTTTTGCAGGCTTGTTGATCATTCTTTGTATGATATTGGATCATTTTAAGAAAATATTCTGTACCATAATGGCCTTTTTCTATCTACAATGAATATCATATTTTAAATATATGGAAAAATAGCATCACAAAAGAAAAACACAATAACAACAAGATGTTCTGTAACAATAGTGACATATCAAGAGTGAGTCCGTGAGGCTGGTTTGCCACAAGTGCAAGCAATAAGTGAATGGCGTGAATGTAGAGAGTTGAAACACGATAATGAAACTAAAATCAGTATTTTTTAGTTATTAACATTTACCAACAATTCTAAACAGTATCAGTGATAAAATCCTCATTCTTCCAAAGTTTCATTATTGTTAATGGTGGTCTCAGTTCTAAACAATTGCCCACACTCAGAATGGATTGCTCTCATTGCCCCATTTCACTCCTGAGAGAACCTGGTGAAACTATTAAATAAAGGATGGAGTTATGAAAGTTACTCTTGCTTTTCAGCTTTCAAATTTTTAGTTATCAAGGTCAATGATTTTCAGACTTTAATGTGCATACAAATCATCTGTTGTTAACATGAAATTTCTAATTTTGTTGTACTGAGCCGGGAAAAATTCTGCATTTCTAACACACTTCCAGATGATGACATTGCTGCTGGTTTCTGGACCACAGTTTGAGTTGGCAGATTCTGGAAAACATTCACTAGGAACGTTGTACAGCAACCATTTAAACTTTCAAAAAACAATGAAAAAAAGCATAGGTACTAGTATTCCCACAATTCCTTAACTTTTTTAATGAAAATGTATGTTATCTTATTACTAGTGTTTTTCCAGACCAGCATGCTTATCTAATATTTTGCATTGGATTGTATTGATACATAATATTTTTCTTTTTGTCCAGTTTTACTGGACAAAACATCATATAACATCATAGTATAAATTTAAGGAGTACAATATGATGATCTGATATATTTTTATGTTGTCAAATGATTACCATTTTAAGGTTATTTAATATGTCCATCACTTAACATCCCTTTCTTTTGGTGACATTTAAGATCTACCCCCTTAACAAATTCCAAATATAAAATACTGTATTGTTACCTATGGTTGCCATGCTGTACATTAGATTCCCAGAACTTATTCATATTATGGAGTGTGTATCCTTTGATCAACATCTCCCTGCTTCCCTTATCCCCATCTCCCATTAACAGCCAATCTACTGTCAGTTTCTCTGAGTTCAAATTTTTAGATTCTACACTTAGGTTGTTATTTTGTTAGATTACTTCCATGTCTTGTATATTATAAATAATGTTGCAGTGGTCATGGGAGTGCTGATATTTCTTGGAGATCCTGTTTTCAATTCCTTCAGATAAATAACCAGAAGTAGAAGTGCATATTTTTTCCCATTCAGTAAGTTGCCTTTACATTGTATTTTTTTGTCATTGTTTTTGTTTTTCTGTACAGAACTTTTTAGTTTGATGTAGCCCCATTTGTTGATTTTTTTCCTTTGTTGCTCATGCTTTCAGTGTCATACCTAAAAAGTCATTGCCAATACCAATGCTTTTTCCCATATGTTCTTCTAGAATTTTTAATGGTTTCATTTTACATTCAAGTCTGATCTATTTTGAGTTAATTTCCTTTTTGGGTGTAAAATAAGGGATAATTTAATTATTTTATCTGTGAATGTCCAATTTTCCTAGTAAAATTTATTGAAGATATTACTCTTTCCACATTGAGCACCTTAGCTACCTTGTCAAGTATTAGTTGACCACATATGCATGGGTTTATTTCTGTGTTCTTGATTTGGTTCAGTTGCTTTATGTGTCGCTTTTATACCAGTACTGTACTGTTTCAAATGCTGTCACTTTATAATATATTTTGAAATCAGGAAGTGTGTACCTCTACCTTTGTTCTTCTTTCTTAAGGTTGTTTTGGTTATTCAGTCTCTTTTATGGCTGCATTTTTATTTTAAGATTGCTTTTTCTATTTCTGTGAAAAATGTCACTGGAATATTGATAGGTATTGCATTGCATCCATATGTTGCTTGGGGTAGTATGAACATTTTAACAATAGTAATTCTGCTGTTCCATGAATTTGGGATATATTTCTGTTTGTGCCTTCTTCAGTTTCTTTGATCAATGTCTTTAGGGCATAGATCTTTTACATCTTTGGGTAAATTTATTCATAAGTATTTTGTTTTTGATGCTATTATAAATGAGATTATTTCTGTATTTCCTTTCCAGATAGTTCATTGTTAGGGTATAGAAACACAGTTGATTTTTGTATGTTGATTTTGTATCCTGCCATTTCACTAAATTCATTCAGTAGTTCCCACCATTTTTTGGTGGAGTCTTTCATCTTTATATAAGATCATGTTATCTGCAAATAGTGAATTTTATTTTCTAATTTGGATGAGTTTTCTTTTTCTTCCTTAATTGCTCTGACTAGGGCTTCCAATAAATAAGATTGGTGAGAGGAAGTCCCTATCTTGTTCCTGATCTTCAAGGACAAGCTTTCGGTTTTTCATCGAGTATGATGTTAGTTGTGGGCTTGTCAAATGTGGTCTTTATTATATTGAGGTATATTGTGAGGTTTTATCATGAAAGGATGATGAATTTTGCTATTATCTGCATCTATTAAGATAATTGCATGATTTTATCCTTTATTCTATTAATGTGGTGTATCGCATTTATTGATCTGTGTATATTGAACCATCTTTGCATCTCAGGGATAAGTCCCACTTTTTCATGGTATGTTATCCTTTTAATGTGCTGTTCAATTCAGCTTGCTAGTATTTTGTTCAGAATTTTTACATCTATATTCATCATAGATGTTGGACTGTATTCATTTTCTTGTAGTGTCCTTATCTGGCCTTAGCATCAGTGTAATGCTGGCCTTTAAAATGAGATTGGTCATGTTCCCTCTTACCCCTGGCAAATATTTTAGAAGAGCTTGAAAAGAAGTAGCATTAATTCTTTAAAAATTTTTTTTGTTAGAATTCACCAGTGGAGCCATCTGGTTTTGGTCTTCAGGAGGTCTTTGATTACTGAGTTAATCCTTTAACCTACTAATTGGTCTATTCATTTCTCTGTTCCTTCATGGTTCAGTCTTGGTAGGTTGTATGCTTCTAGGAATGTATCCATTTCTTCTCAGATTCAATTTGTTGGTGTATAATTGTTCAAAGTAATTTTTCATTATTCTTTGTATGTCTGTGATATCAGTTGTAATGTCTCTTCTTCCTAATTTTATTTATTTGAGTCCTCTCTCTTTATTTCATCATGAGTCTTGTAAAGGTTTGTCAATAGGGAAAAGAAAATAACACTTAAAGAAGGTTTCTAAAATGAAGGAAACTATCTACCAGTGCTGTTAAAAGAATAACTGAATTCAGTATGCAACTTGTAACAAGTAATATTTACAAGAAATAATGAATGTTTCTATGACATATTAAGAAAACATGTTGAGTTAAAAAGCTACTTACATATCACAAAATAAACAGAAGTAAATTTGGTTTATAATATTTTAATCTGTTGTATAATATAAGCCATATCTCTTTGTGCCTTAGTACCTTGCTTGCCACACAGGGTAAGATACTTGGGCTATCTGTACTTTTACATGAAGATGTATTATTAAGAAAATAAAACACACATAATGTTACTTTAGGTAGTTAATAAGAATTTAAATGCAATTTATTGATAAAGACAGTTGAAAATATATATGATTATAATTTAAGCTAGCGTTTTTCCATTCAGCCAGTTTATGAACAATTATTGAGGATATTCTATATACTAGCAATTGCATTGTGTAATGAGAACAAAAATAAATTAACAATAATTATCCAAAGAAGTAGCTGATAAATATAGAATAACACACATGATACAGTAATAGCAGCAATAATACTATAGCCTGGGGTGCTGCTAGAACATGAGGTAGTGGTACTGTATGAAGTGCCATATGTATGAAGGCATTACAGCAGTGAAGCCAGGGCAGCACATGTCACTGTAGAGTGAAGGAACATTTTGATGAGTATGAAGCTAGAGACATAGACAAAGGCAGTTTTAATGGTCTGTGTGTCCTCATAAGAGTCTTGAGCTTCCTACTGAAAATAATTAAGAAACATTGGTGATGTGAGTGTGTATTGGGTGGTATGTGAGATTACCTGTAGGGAGACCAGGAAGCTCTGTAAGAAACTAAAACAAATACTAGTGGTAGCCTGAACTAAAGCATTACCATACAGGTAAGAAGCAATACCCAATTTAAGAGGCAGTAAAATTGACAGAATTTGAGAATCAAATATGGAAAGTAAAGGAGAGGCGGTATATAGGAATATTTCTGTCTGCAAATAAAAAATAAAACCAACAGTTTCTCAAAGAAGTGAGAGTTTCTTTGACTCATAAAATATGCCCAGAGGTAAAGATTGCAGTAGCTCAACCTGTGCCATAGGCATGTGATTTTCTCTAGCCTTCTGCTTCATGATTATTGAGGTATTTCCGCTTTGCTCTTGTATGTGACTTCATATTCATGTGCCTAGTGTATCCTAGGTTTTATATCTATCTATCAGGCAGGGAAAGAGAGGAAGGGGAAAGGTAGCACTGCAGGAGTCCTTTTATATCTCATTGGCCAGAACTGTACCACATGATAAACCAATATTGAAAGGGAGGCTGGGAAATCAAGCATTTTTAAATCTTGTATAGACTTTAGAGGGGAGACAGGTAAGAGAGAAGAGAATTGGATAAATGATGGGATTTGTCAACTTATGGTATATTTCCCAGAGACACACAAAATATGTGAATAGTCACTGAAATAGAAGCTTTGAACAGGTGAGAAGGGATATGTGAGGTATAGGTAGGATATTTAGTCTTAACATAAAGTGGAATATGTCCTTCTTCAGTATAAAAGATGGTAGATATGTGTGCAAAGAGTCTAAAACAATTAAAGAAACCTAACAATGTATTACAATCTCTAACTACATTAAGTACCTACACTTTTTTTCACTATTAATACTATCAATGGTTAGAAAAAAGAATTAAGTGTATTAATTATCCCTAGTTCCATTCTTGCCATTATCTCTTTCTCTATATGTATAGTAAAGGTGTGTTACTCTCAGCATAATACACTATGGTAATGCAAATTTTCTTCACCTCATTACACATGTATAGGTAATCCTAATATATAGTATCAGTTTACATAAAATCAACTGCATGCAAATTGTTGCATAAAGCACATAAAATGGATTTAGAGATGTGGAAAATTTTTGCATGATGTCAGGAAGATAAAGTCACAAAAGACTACAAGCTGAATGCAGTATGAATTATGTCCCTTGATGATACATAATATGGTGGCTCTGAGCACAATACACAAAGGCAGCTCCCCAGAGCAAAAAGACCCTTGCTTTTAATTTGAAAAATTTCTGTGTTTCCTGTTAGTTCAGCTCATGTCATTTTGGTATTATTTGTGTAATTCCCTCCTTTATTGCATGACAATTAAAACTACATAAGGAGAAGTTAGAAATCTGCTCAAACACATAAAAGAAAGTGTAGTATGGCTAATACAATGTTTGTGGATAGCCATGGGTTATTCTTAAGATTTAGAGTTCATGCCAATTTTTGTAATATAAAAGTGTAGTGATGTTGCTACAGTTAATATGTACAGGGGAGGCATATTTCTGAAGTGCACATTTCTGAAAATGTCTTTCAGTCACTTTCATATGTAACAAATGTTGCTTCTTTTTCAGCATCAAGGAATATTTAAGAAAGTACATTCTACTTTGGGCCACAAAGAAACTGAAAATTTCAAAAACCTGAAAATGAACATGACATACTATCTCTGTACAACAGATTTTTTTAAATCTCTATAAAAATTGACCTTACATAAATGTTTATCTTTAAGAAGAAATACAAATATACAATTAGGTTGAAATCATAATAAGGGGCAATAGTTTGAAAAAAATGTGTAAGAAAGTTAAAGTAAATATAATTATTATTTCATATTCATTTTATATTATTGCTTTTGGTATTCTTGATTTGTCATGTCCTGTTAGGAGTAAGTAGATATCACCCAATCTACTTATAAATACTTATATTTATCTTCATAAGTCATAAGCTTTGTTGTTTATAGTTCTGAGCAATCCTCATTATTCTGTTACATTATTTATTCATTTAATAAAAACATTTTACGTTTCTTTTGGGTTGGGATTCCTGGAAAGCAGGCTCTGAGATGGAGATTTTTGTGCAGAAAGTTTTGAGGACTCGTATCAGGTTCAGTACCTGTTGAAGAATGAAGGAAATAAAATTGGTAGAGAAATTTGGCTGGGGGGCCCCTGCAGCAATGGTATCAGCTGGTCTGTGCACGGAGCTCTAGACTGTGACAGCCTTTCAGCATTGCCCTGAACTGGTCGCTGGTCTGGGGTGCGCCAGGCAAGTGGCTTGACCTTGGGCAAAGTGACTCTGTTCAGCTGAGGGCCAGCCGCAGAGAAAATCAGCTGCGCTGCAAGAGCTCCCAGCAGCGGGGGGGATAAGGACTTAGTTCTGGGACTTGAGGGGGACACCACAGCATTCAGTACAAAAAACACATTTTGCCAGAAATACTTTTTGACACTTGGGAAGTCAGTGAAGACATAACAAGGGATAAAATTTGAAAAAAAGTGTAAGAAAACCAACATAGATTCCTGCCCTTACAGAGATTGTGCTTTCCACTTTCCACTTTCATTAATATAAATTGCCCTGATTTAGTGCAACTTGTTTTGGATTGTTTTTTTTTTCTGATATATTAATACCACAGCTTGTTTGCTTGCTTAATCAGTTATATTTGTAGGGTATGCCTTTTCTGTTTTCCACTTTTATGTTCTAGATTATTCTGTGTGAGGCCAGTTAAAAAAAAATGACAGAGTTTTATTTCAAAGAAGGAATATTCCGTATAGAGCTACTTAATATTTTAATTTTAATTTTTGTGTTACATGGGATCTTATTTATTTAACTTTCATTTTCTGTTTTTTTTCCTTTCTGAGGTTCTTCCTGACTTCTATTTTATCTGTGCTTATCATCTATAGGAGATAGAAGTTCTGTCCTTAATTCTGTTCGTGACTGTCATCTGAGTTTATAAAATTCATACTTAAGATTATTTTTTCTCATTATCAAAGACAAAAATGTATTAATTTATGATAATTCCATTGCCTCTGTCTTTCCCTTCTTCTTCTAGTCTTTGATAAATTAGTATCTATTTATAAACTTAGAGTATTTTGCACATATTTGATTCTAAATAATTTTTCTTGAATTCCATTTTGTAGCCATATTTACAATTATTAGTTTTATATATTTCATACTTTTATGAGTACCTCCTTTGTGCTAGGCATTATATCCATACTGAGGAAAAACCACTGAGTAAAAAGGTGCAATAATGACTGTCATTGAATTTGCAGTCTGATTTTGTTTTTTTACTTCTGATCTATTTTATATTGTTTTAACTCTCTGAGTTTATAATATTGACCTACTCCTGGAACAGATGACTATTTCTCTGAGTAGTTTTTTGAAGAACTTAAATTTTTAAAATTCTTGTGCTTCTGGGAATTTCTCTTGCTTTACATGTCAATGACAAACCAGCATATTAGTGCTCATGGGAGAGTGAGAAAGCTTCCAGTGAGCAGTGCTCCTAAAATCCACAGATCACCATCATTTCCCATTGGGTATGTGCAGGTGTTGCATACAGCTCAACACATTTTCATAAGTGAAACATGTCTATTTGACTAGCACCTAGATAGAAGAAGCATTTATGAACTTTAATATCTACTTGACAGAATAATGCCTCTCTAAAGTAATAATAAAAAATTATGGCCTATATTTGCCTGTCTGTTTATTCTATTTTTAGTCATTCATTTTTATTACATGTTTAAAAATGTGCTGACTGGTGACTGGTTAGAAGTAAATAATCAAATAAAATGAAATAAAACAGCAAAACTGGTCATTCATCGCTGATCATTTGAGAAGAACCTAGGTGACTTAAGACCCCTATCAGATTTTGAATAGCTATGTTTTTCTTCATGATGCTCTGAAGATTTTTTCAATGTTTAGAGTTGCAGAGAAAATGACTCACAGAAACTTAAATTTTGATACTTGGTTGATAAACTACATTTCTGTCTGCTGGAACACTTGCACAATATTCTTTACATTTGAAATGACCCTTAAACATAGTGCAACAACATCTTCAATCTTCAAGAATGAAGGAATATTTGTAGTCCAAGTTCATCCTTCAATTTGAGATTTCTTTAATTATGTCTTTGATTTTTATTTTGTCCCTTTTACTCTAGTTTCATTCCTTTTCTTTCAGTGATAAACATGTCCACTTACCATTTTCATTTTTGTCATTTTCTTTGGCATTTTGGAATAGTTTCTCTTCACATCTCATATTACTTCTATACAAACTTAAGCTATTCCTTGCTCTCTGGAATAAAGGTTTTTACTCCACTTTTCCATTTTCAGTTCTTTTATATCCTTTCTTTTTTGTTTTATGTTTGCATTTCAGTCTATACACTTAATATGACACCCTACTCTTCATTTGCAGAATTTATCTAAGGTTTTAATGGACTCAAATAAAATTTCATGCATTCCTTGAAGAAAAGTAAGTTACATAACTTACTGTGACTTTTTTAATGTATCAATACATGATTGCATTTTCTTTATATTATACTCTTTTTTGTGTGGCTTATGATTTTTCTTTGGTTGTTTGCTTCTGTTTAGTCACCTTGAACAGAGAGATTTATTAAAATTTGAGTTTTGAATTCCAATGCCCAACAGCCATTCATCTATTGTGCCAGTTATTTTCTGGATAACGTACAGAGTTGCTAGAGATATAGTTTATAGTTGTCCATGAAGATAAATGGATGCTTTCTCTGTACTTTTCCTGGTTTCAACACATTTTCTTAGGCAAGTTGGCATCCAAAGGTGCAATGCTTGGAGTTGTCATGAATTGAATGGATGGACGTTTAGAAAGATAAATGATCAAAAAGGACTCTCTTCCTAGCTTACTGAAATAGATAGAAAGAAAGAAACGCCTGTATTCTAGACATGGATCAAGACTCTGGGTGAGTTAAAGTCAATCCTTTCCTTGTCTATTATTATCTTGTTCTGATGCAGAACTTCAAGTGTGTAGTAAATATTCCAAATGTATCATTCTCACTGCATCATAATCCACAGCATAATTACTAGAATTTTTTTTGCAATAGGGACTTTAATTTTTTAAAAAATTAAAAATATATATATCTTCATGAACTTTTCAGTGCTCAGCTTGAATTCTGTGTGTACACAGGCTCTAATTTTGATATAAATGTCTGCCCAATGAGAGAAACTCATTGTTGGCTAAGCAAGTTATGTAAATAAAGGAATGTATCTTATGGTCCCATTAATTGTGGTGTCAACCATAGATATACATTCAAGCCCTTAATGTTTTAGAGGAAAAAAAAGAATATTATGTATCAGAAAATATTAAGGAACAGGGCTAGAATGTATATCTATGGTTAACGCTAAGGGGCCCATTAAGAAATGTTCCTTCATTTATGTAATTTGCTTAGCCAACTATGAATTCCTCACATTAGTCTGACATTTGTATCATAATTAGAACATCTGTTCAGACAGAATAACATTTTTTGGACAGTCAGTGCTTCAGTAATTGGGCTTAACTGGTGGCATGTATGTGTTGTAAATAAGGGAATGATAAAAGTATCCCCAAATAGAGCACCCTAAAAACCAAATTGTTGTAGAAACATTCCCACATGCATTTGTTTAATATTTCGGTCCATGAGATTAATTATCATTAATCACATACTGGAATCTGAAACATTTGCAAGCAAGAAAGTAGATGATATTAAAATTTGATTACAGATTTGTAATTATATTCAAGGCTTGGAAGATCTCTTTGTTTAATTAGAACAGTTGAAAATCAAATGTGGGTGAATACTATTTTTGTCCCCAGCAGAATCTAATCATTCTTAAGATTCTGTTTTTCTTCAAAATATCTTGTATTTTTTTATTTTGGTATCACTAGTGTACAATTACATGAACAACATTATGGTTCCTAGACTCCCCCCATAATCAAGTCCCCACCACATACCCCATTACAGTCACTATCCATCAGTGTAGTAAGATGCTATAGAATCACTACTGGTCTTCTCTGTGATATACAACCCTCCCTGTATCCTGCCTCCTACATAATGTCTCCTAATTTTAATGCCCCTTTTTCCCCCTTATCCCTCCCTTCCCACCCATCCTCTCCAGTCCCTTTCCCTTTGGTAACTGTTAGTCCATTCTTGGGTTCTGTGAGTCTGCTACTGTTTTGTTCCTTCAGTTTTTTCTTTGTTCTTACACTACACAGATGAGTGAAATCATTTGATACTTGTCTTTTTCCACATGGTTTATTTCACTGAGCATAATACCCTCGAGCTCCATCCATGTTGTTGCAAATGGTAGGATTTGTTTTCTTCTTATGGCTGAAGGTGTATATGTACCACATCTTCTTTATCCATTCATCTACTGATGGACACTTAGGTTGCTTCCATTTCTTGGCTATTGTAAATAGTGCTGTGATAAACATAGGGATGCATCTGTCTTTTTCAAACTGGGCTGCTGCATTCTTAGAGTAAATTACTAGAAGTGGAATTCCTGGGTCAAATGGTATTTCTATTTTGAGTTTTTTGAGTAACCTCCATATTGCTTTCCACAGTAGTTGAAGAAATTTACATTTCCACCAGTAGTGTAGGAGGGTTCCCCTTTCTCCACATCCTTTCCAACATTTGTTGTTGTTTGTCTTTTGGGTGGTGGCCATCCTTACTGGTGTGACATAATATCTCATTATAGTTTTAAGTTGCATTTCTCTGATGATTAGAGATGTGGAGCATCTTTTCATGTGCCTGTTGGCCATCTGAATTTCTTCTTTGGAGAAGTGTCTGTTCAGCTCCTCTGCCCATTTTTTAATTGGATTATTTGCTTTTTGTTTGTTGAGGTGCATGAGCTCTTTATATATTTTGGATGTCAATCTTTTATCGGATATGTCATTAATGAATATTCTCCCATACTGTAAGATGCCTTTTTGTTCTATTAATGGTGTACCTTGCTGTACAGAAACTTTTCAGCTTGATATAGTCCCACTTGTTCATTTTTGCTTTTGTTTCCCTTGCCTGGGGGGATATGTTCATGAAGAAGTGGCTCATGTTTATGTCCAAGAGATTTTTGCCTATGTTTTTTTCTAAGAGTTTTATGGTTTCAAGACTTACATTCAGGTCTCATCCATTTTGAGTTTACTTTTGTGCATGGGATAGACAATAATCCAGTTTCATTCTCTTACACGTAGCTGTCCAGTTTTTCCAACACCAGCTGTTGAAGATGCTGTCATTTCCCCATTTTATATTCATGGCTCCTTTATCATATACTAACTGACCATATATGCTTGGGTTAATCTCTGAACTCTCTGTTCTGTTCCACTTGTCTGTGGCTCTGTTCTTGTGCCAGTACCAAATTGTCCTGATTACTGTGGCTTTATAGTAGAGCTTGAAGTTGGGAAGTGAGATCCCCCCACTTTAGTCTTCCTTCTCAGGATTGCTTTGGCTATTTAGGGTCTTTTTTGGATCCATATGAATTTTAGAACTATTTCTTCCAGTTCATTGAAGAATGCTTTCAGTATTTTGACAGGGATTGCATTGAATCTAGAGATTGCTTTCGGCAAGATGGCTATTTTGACAATATTAATTCTTCCTAGCCAAGAGCATGGGATGAGTTTCCATTTGTTAGTGTCCTCGTCAATTTCTCTTAAGAGTGTCTTGTAGTTTTCAGGGTATAGGTCTTTCACTTCCTTGGTTAGGTTTATTCCTAGGTATTTTATTCTTTTTGATGCATTTGTGAATGGAATTGTTTTCCTGTTTTCTCTTTCTGCTAGTTCATCATTAGTGTATAGGAAAGCAACAGATTTCTGTGTATTACTTTTGTATCTTGCAATTTTGTGGAATTTGAGTATTTGTTCTAGTAGTTTTGGAATGGAGTCTTTAGGGATTTTTATGTACACTATCATGTCATTTGCAAATAGTGACAGTTTGACTTCTTTACCAATCTGGATGGCTTTTATTTCTTTGTTTTGTCTGATTGCTGTGGCGAGGACCGCCTGTACTAAGTTGAATAAAAGTGGGGAGAGTGGGCATCCTTGTCTTGTTCCCAATCTTAGGTGAAAGGCTTTCAGCTTCTTGCTGTTAAGTACGATATTGGCTGTGGGTTTGTCATATATGGACTTTATTATGTTGAGGTACTTGCTCTCTACACCCATTTTTTTGACAGTTTTTATCATGAATGAATGTTGAATTTTGTCAAATACTTTTTCAGAATCTATGGAGATGATCATGTGGTTTTTGTCCTTCTTTTTGTTGATGTGGTGGATGATGTTGGTGGATTTTCGAATATTGCACCATACTTGCATCCCTGAAATGAATCCCACTTGATCATGGTGTATGATCCGCTTATGTATTTTTGAATTCGGTTTGCTAATATTTTGTTGAGTATTTTTGCATCTATGTTCATCAGGGATATTGGTCTGTAGTTTTCTTTTTTTGTGATATCTCTGCCTGGTTTTGGTATTGAAATGGTGCTGGCTTCATAGAATGAGTTTGGAAGTATTCCATCTTCTTCTATTTTTTGGAAAACTTTAAGGAAAATGATATTATGTTGTCTCTAAATATCTGATAAAATTCAGCGGTGAATCCATCTGGTCCAGGAATTTTGTTCTTGGGTAGTTTTATGATTACAGATTCAATTTTGTTGCTAGTAATTGGTCTGTTTAGATTTTGTGTTTCTTCCTTGGTCAGTCTTGGAAGGTTGTATTTTTCGAGAAATTTGTCCATTTCTTCTAGGTTATCCAATTCGTTAGCATATAAATTTTCATAGTGTTCTTTAATAATTCTTTGTATTTCTGTGGTATCATCATGATTTTACCTTTCTTGTTTCTGATTCTGTTGATGTGTGTAGATTCTCTTTTTCTCTTAACAATTCTGAGTCAGAGTTTATCCATTTTGTTTATTTTCTCAAAGAACTAGCTCTTGGTTACATTATTTTTATCTATTGTTTTATTCTTCTCAATTTTATTTATTTTTTCTCTGATCTTATTATGTCTCTCCTTCTGCTGACTTTGGGCATTATTTATTATTCTTTTTCCACTTTCAATAATTGTGAATTTAGACTATTCTTTTGGGATTGTTCTTTCTTCTTTAAATAGGCCTGGGTTGCTATATACTTTCCTCTTAGAACTGCCTTCTCTGCATCCCACAGAAGTTGGAGTGTTGTGCTGTTTCATTTGTCTCCATATATTGCTTGATATCTGTTTTTATTTGGTCATTAATCAATTAATTATTTAGAAGCATGTTATTAAGCCTCTATGTGTTTGTGAGCCATTTTGTTTTCTTTGTACAATTTATTTCTAGTTTTATACCTTTGTAACCTAAGAAGTTGGTTGGTAGAATTTCAATCTTTTTGGATTTACTTAGGCTATTTTTGTGGCCTAGTATGTGGTCTATTCTGGAAAATGTTCCATGTGCACTTGAGAAGAATGTGTATATTGTTGCTTTTGGGTGTAGACTTCTATACATGTCTTTTAGGTCCATCTGTTCTAGTGTGTTGTTTAGTGCCTCTGTGTCCTTACTTATTTTCTGTAAGGTTGATGTGTCCTTTGGAGTGAGTGGTGTGTTTAAGTCTCCTAAAATGAATGCATTGCATTCTGTTTCTTCCTTTAATTCTGTTAGTATTTAATTCTGTTTCACATACATAGGTGCTCCTGTGTTATGTGCATAGATATTTATAATGGTTATATCATCTTGTTGGACTGACCTCTTTATCATTATGTAATGTCCTTCTTTTTCTCTTGTTACTTTCTTTGTTTTGAAGTCTATTTTGTCCTGTACTAGTACTGCAACACCTGCTTTTTTCTCCCTATTAGTTAAATGAAATATCTTTTTCCATCCCTTTACTTTTAGTCTGTGTATGTCTTTGGGTTTGAGGTGAGTCTCTTGTAGGCAGCATATAGATGGGTTTTGCTTTTTTATCCATTCTATGACTCTGAGTCTTTTGATTGGTACATCCAGTGCATTTACATTTAGGGTGATTATTGATATGTACTTATTACCTTTGCAAGTTTTGGATTCATGGCTACCAAAGGTTCTAGGGTAGCTTCTTTACTATCTAACCATCTTACTTAACCCACTTATTACACTATTATAAACACAACCTGATGTTTCTTTATTTCTCTCCCTTCTTTTTTTCTTCCTCCTCTCCTTATATGTTAGGTGTTTTTATTCTGTACTCTTTTGTGTTTCCCTTGACTGAGTTTGTGGATAGCTGATTTCTTTTGCATTTAGTTAGTATTTGGTTGGTCTACTATCTTTGCTGTGGTTCTATTTTCTCTGATGACTTTCTCCTAAGTAGCCTTAGGAGCCCTTCCGTTTTGAGCAGGCCCTTTAAAATACACTGTACAGGTGGTTTATGGGAGGTAAAGTCCCTCAACTTTTGATTATCTGGAAATTGTTTAATCCCTCCTTCAAATTTAAATGATAATCTTAATGGACACAGTATTCTTGGCTTGAGGCACTTCTGTTTCACTGCATTAAATATGTCATGCCATTCTCTTCTGGCCTGTAAAGTTTTTGCTGAGAAGTCTGATGATAGCATGATAGGTTTACCTTTGTAGGTGATCTTTTTTCTCTTTCTGGCTGCTTTTAGTACTGTGCCCTTGTCTTTGATCTTTGTGATTTTAATTATTGTATATCTTGGTGTTGTCTTCCTTGGGTCCCTTGTGTTGGGAGATCTGTGGGCTTCCATGGTCTGAGAGATTATTTCCTTCCCAAGTTTTGGGAAGTTTTCAGCAATTATTCCTTCCAAGATACTTTCTTTCCCTTTTTCTCTCTTCTTCTTCTGGTTACCCTATAATGTGAATATTGTTCCATTTGGATTGGTCACACAGTTCTCTAAATATTCTTGCATTCCTAAAAATCCTTTAATCTCTCTCTGCCTCAGCTTCACTGTATTCCTGTTCTCTGATTTCTGTTCCATTAACAGTATCTTGCACCTCATCTAGTCTGCTCTTATATCCTCCAATTGTTTGTTTCATTTCTGCTATCTCCCTCCTGAATTCATCCCTTAGCTCTTGCATATTTCTCTGTAGATCCATCAGCATGTTTATGACTTTTATTTTGAATTCTTTTTTAGGAAGATTCGTGATTTCAGTCTCACCAGGCCTACTTTCTGGTGTTTGAGGGATTTTGGACTGAACAAGGTTCTTCTGCCTTCCATGGCAATGGAAGTGATCACCGGTGAGTGGCGTGTGTGTGTCAAGTGGGAGAACAAAGTCCCTTCCTGCTTTTTGGTCACCTTGCCTGTCTCCACTGCCTGTGCTAGTCAACCACACTCAGGGAGCAGACTCTTGGTTAATCCCCTGAGCTGCCATTGGTGGGGCAGTACTCAGGATAGCCTAGGACATTGACTGTGGTTTCAGGCAAGCAGAGCATGTTCACCACGAGAACAGAGCCTGTACGTCCCTTCTGGACTCTGTGCCAGCTTCCTCTGCCTACGCCAGTCAACCAGGTGGAGGGGATAGCTTCTGGGTTAATCTCCTGAGCTGCCATGGGCAGAGCATCCCTTGGGATAACCTAGGACATTGTCAAGGGTTACATGCAAGCAGTGCATGTTCACTGTGAAAATTAAGCCCCTTTGTGCCTTCTGGATTCTGTGTTGGTCTGCACTGTCTGTGCCGGGCAGCTGCATATGAGAGACCGCCTCTAGGTCTGTTCCAGTTAGCTGTGACCTGGGAGAAGACTGTGTGGCTGCTCCACAGCAATGGCAGGTCAGCCGGGTTTGCTTGCAGTGCCAGCAGGGGTGCGGGGATGGAGAATGAATGGCAGGGTGCTTATCTTCGTGAAGGGCTTAGGAGCTGTGTTGCCAGCCAGGGTGTTCGGGTGCCTGAAGTTCCTTAAAGTTCCCAGCCTGCTGGGCTGAGTTTGCCAGGATGATTTTGTCCACTTGTTAAACCCTTGTCACTTTAAGAATTTTAAAGTACCCACTTTTCTTTTGTCCGAGGGCAGCTGGCTGTGGGGTCCTGTTCATAGTTTTAGTCTCAGATCATGCTTTTCCGTTCCTCTAATATCTCATACACCATGCAATGTGTGTCTGTGCTCCCGGTGCAGATTACTAGGGCTGGTTATTTAGCAGTCCTGTGCTTCCACTCCCTCCCCACTCTGATTCTTTTCCTCCCACTGGAGAACTGGGGTGGGGGGAGTGCCCAGGTCCCACCAGGTCATGGCTTTGTATCTTACCCTTTTCAGTGAAATGTTGAGTTCTTGCAGATGTAGATGTAGCCTGGCTCTTGTACTGTATCTTCTGGTCTTTCTTTTAGGAATAGTTGTATTTTCTGAATTTTCAAAATATATGTGGCTTTGGGAGGAGATTTCTGTCACCCTACTCACGCCGCTATCTTGAGAATCTCCCCAAATATCTTGTATTTTTAAAAATCTGCTTCTTATTTTCCATTTCCCCTGATAGAACTCTCATTCAGTCTCTGATTACCCTTATATCCAGACATTTCTCATAACTTCTTACCCCTATTCCAGACTCTCAATTATCTCCACTTTGCATATTGCCACCAGATTCACTTTTCTGTAAACATTTTGATTATATCATGTCCTACTCAAAAACCTATAGTAACTCTTCTTTCTCTTAATATAAATTTAGTTTCTTTTGCTGATAGAATCCCTATCTCTTTTGTCTATCTGTGGCCAATGTAGTAGAAACTCAATCTCTTCCCAATATAAGTAATCCAGATTTTTCCCATCATAATTAATGAAATCAGTCCACTTGTCCTTCCCCTCTCCACTTTCTGCCACTTCTAGGAGTACTTCCTCTACTTTTTCCCAGAAGATGTTAAGCATCCTACCTGTGCATTTGAATATCTTCCCACTTTCTTTCTCTTTTCAGTTTCCCATTTGAGTCAGCTGACATTTCACCTCTTGCACCAAACTCTCTTTACTATTAATATGTGAGCTATTCGCTTCCCTACCTTCTCAAAATGCTTTATTGACAATAGATATGTTTTCTATTATTGCTTATCATATACTGTGTCAAATTATAATTAATCATATAGCTCTATTTACTTCTTCAGTACAGTAAGTTCCTAGCAGACATATTATACAGATAATAATATTTATATCCTTCAGTGTTGAACATTAGACCCTATGTATGGTAGTTTTCTTAATAAATACATATCACATAAAATCATGAATTAATGTAATTCTCAGTTTATAAATAATAACTATTAGAAAAAGTATTAAAATATTTAAAGAAGAAAGCTTTAATACCATTGCACATTAAGAATAATAAGTTTTTGAACAATTTTCAATTATTGCTTCTAGATTTCATAGCATAATGTTAACTACTCACACAGACTCTCAAAATTCAGGTATCTAACACAATACAATTTTATTTCTTGCTCACATTACATTCCAATTCAGTGGTACTCAAAATCTGGGGGTAGAACTGGAATAGAATAGCACTTTGCTCCATGCAGTTTTTCAGTGATCCAGAGTGATGGATATCACTATTTCTAATACAATGTTTCATAAGAGTCCTTGGGAATTGATTTGTGGCTACTGGAAGAGAAAAGAGAATGGAAGAACATAACCTGGAGGAAATTTTTATGGGTCAAGCCTTAAAGTACTGTGCAGCGATTCTGCTCACAGTCCATTGCCCCAGGCTTAGTCACATGGCTCTACACCTAACTGCATTGGAGTCTGGGAAGTGTAGTCCCTTTCTTGTCATTTACCTCCAGAAAAAAAAAAGTCTTCATTTAAGTAACAGGAAATCTGGATTTTTGATAGATAACCCTTTTTTCTACTACAGTACCCATACAGAATTTACATTAAAATAATGTGTATAGTGTGTATTTAAATACTTGGGAGTAATGAACTATTCCAGGATTAGGATTTTTTTAACAGTGCCAGAGATGCAAATACATTAACCTTGTATAAAGATAATGACATTCTTCTGTTCTCACTTCAAGAAGAAAACAAAAAACAAAAAAAAAATGACAACAAAAATCTGAGAGCACTGTTTATTTGTTCAGCAGTTTTTTTGAAGTTACTGCCTTATTACAGACCTTTGAATTATGAGAAATGCTTTAATGTCTTTAATATATCAGTATAGCAATTAAGCATATCTTTAACCTGTTTCACAAATTTAAAATAGGATGGAATAGTTCTGTGGACTTTGCTAGAAAAGATTTATATTCAGGTAAATTTGGGTATTAAAGGATATAAAATGCATAAATTCCCACCTGAGTTTAGCCCAGCCATCTACGAATCATACCAAAAGCTCTGTAAACAGCCAACTCCATTTTACACTCATGGGGTCTCCCTCCTTAACCCCTCAGGAAATAACCTTCCTGTTCCAACCTGGCTTCTCAAAATGCTAAACTTAAAATAGTACGTGGTTTCTTTAGATCAGGGAGTTGAAAGAACAAATGGAACTAACACCTAAGACATTCTTAATTTTTGTTTATAAAGGTGATTTCAAATACTTGGAAAATTAAGTGGGATAAATTTATTTTTTTAAGCTTGTGAATATTCAAAGCTCACTAATCAAAGTACATAGCTCCATTCAACAACAAAGGAAACCTACTATTTAATATGTAACACAGTCTTCAACATACAATTAGAGGTAACTGATGAACTATAAAGTCTTGGCATTCACACTTAACAATAAACATAAGTGTACTTTATTTGAATCTCCAAACAACTGAGATACTAAAATCTTAGGTTGAAACATTTTGTGAAGGAGTCTAAAATAAACTGAGGATGATCAGGTGAGAAAGATTTGACTGCAATTTGTCTACAGTGAGAAAAAGATAATACTATCCTCTGAAGACTGCTGTGTGTCAGTTCTTCATATAAGAAATAAATGCTGCCTCATAACCTGCTAAAAATTCTAACAGATTTATTATTAAGTTCAGGGCTGAATAAAATAATTTTACTTTTTTTACTTCCCACCTTTACACATAAAAAACACAAATGTCTGTTTACATTCACAACACCACAGGGTCAGGTAAGTTATCCAAATCCTTTCTCTACCAACTACAGGTATATGTCTTAAGATAATTTATCTAAATTTCTTGGGCCTCAGTTTCTTAATCTGGAAAATAGGAAAAACATTTATATTACATAAGAGGTTTACTATGTGAATAAAATGAATTCAAATACACAGAGTATTTAGAACTTTTTTATAATACATGCTCTATTAATGTTAACTGATGCTTGTCCCATGGCAAATTTTCCATAATACAGAACACACTTTATTCCAATTGCCTGGACAGGGAACTAAAGGCCTCCTTTTGGGCTGGGATTTATGTCTGCTTCCCTCTTCAGTTTACAGATATTGACGTCCAACAGTGATGTGAATGATTTGACACACGGTCAGTTCCAACCCTGCCTACATCACTGCTCCCAAATCTCTTTCCTTAAAATATGTAATCAGAAATAAAATATTGTAGTTTAAGTCTGAAGTGGTATTTTGAAAAGGAGTCTTTAAAAACATAGTTAATGCGGTAACCTTTTGCTGTATATACTGAGAACAGAAAAATTCCCCGAATTTTTAAAAACTTTAATATTCTGGTGCCTACTTTATCTGTGAAGTTGAGTTGCATTTTTCCCTCATTTTTTCCTCATATATTAAGAATTGGTTTCTGTAATTTGCAAAATAAGAGCTCTAAATACGCTATATTATCTAACAGGTGGGAAATGGACTAAATAAAAAGAAATAATAATCTAACTCATTTTATAAATCTCATAAAAGGGATTAGCCTTTATATTTATCCCCAAATTAATTGTTCTTGGAATTTTATCTTCCCCTTCAAAGAACATCTCCAAAGGGGTGATGGTCCTTGACATGACCATGGCTAACATCACTATATAAAGAATATATCTGTGACATTTATCTTTGACATAACTCAGAGAGAGCTATGTTATGGTACTGGACAGGCCAAGTCTTAGAATGTCCGCCATGCCTTCTGGGGAAATCTGACTCTCATCCATCCTTTGATGCCCAAGCAATAATGTGTTTTGCCTCAAGTCTCTGGCACAAGGGTTGTCAAATGATAGATGGGTCAGTGATGCACTGCCTTGCAGGCTGTAAGAAATGAATGTTTTGAAATGGTATTTCTCTCTCTCTGGAATTTGAACTAGAAATTCTTAACTTAATTGTTATAGCTGAAGAGAGTCAAAGTGGCAGATGCCTCAGGATAAGGATCCAGCCATTGGATTCATTGCCTGTTGATATTTGCAAATACTGGCTCTTCAGTCCAGTCCCTCTCCCCTGAAACTGACTATCCCTCATTAGGCATGAGTTTCTAGCAGCTATTCCTCACTTGGAATCTCTGCTCTGTGGCCATCTTTGCAATTGGGCACTCTCTCCCAAGATGGAATTAGAGCTAAGGAAATGGTAGGTTTTTCATACTATTGGACTCTAAATACGGACTTAGGAACTCTGGGTGGACATATCTTATCATGCAGACTAGTCAACAGAGAAAATGGATCTATAGAGAGGGAAAAAGAATGAAAGAAACATACAATGAAAAGCAGAGATGAATTTTCAAGGCAAAATACTCCTGATTCGCTTCTTGAAAACCACCTATAAATCTGCCCTCAGGGTCTTACCTGTGTGTTATCTTTTAACATCGCTCCTTCCCTTAAAATTAAGCTGTTTTTAGTTGGTGTTTGGTATATGCAATCAAGGACTGTAACATAAAATTCACAGTTTTGTATGGAATAGAGACTATAAGTAAGAAACAACAACAACAACAAACAGCTAGGAGATAAAGACCAGAAAGAAATGGAAAATTATCAGTATCTAGAAGAGAATGGAGAGTTTGTGCCCAGAAGCAGAAATACTGTGAAAAAACCTCATGCAGCTCAGAAGATAGAGAATGACTGGTCCTTAAAGCTGCTTCATTCCATCCTATTTCATATTGAAATTCCAGTCCATAGGTTTTTTCTTTAAACGCTTGCCATTTTAAGATAATTTTCTTAAGGTATTTTTAAGAGAGAGCTGTTTTACCCAGTGCAATGAGATTAACTGAAACGTTATCAGCCACAGGGTGTTTAAGAGGAGGAAGTTTGCTCAAGTGCACTGATTCCCTTGAATTTGCTTGAGTGGTTCAGTCAAACTGCATATATAAACCACAACAGCATGCATGCCCGATTAGCGATCTCATCTTTGGGCAAAGCATGACACACAATGTGGAGACATTCTTATAAGAACACATTCTCAGATTAAGATAAAAGGAACATATAAAGGTGTTATTTCAAATCTTATTTGCTAGGAATTCATTTTATGTATTTGCTTTCCAGTTTCTGCCTAGTCAATGTGTGAATAATACTATCAACTTTTTTCTGATGTTGAAAAATACTACAGAATAGCATTTTTCAGAGGAATCTGAATTCATTTAACAAGAGTCTATATTAATAAATAAATAAATAATAGAAATTTTGAATTAGGTGTATCTTTTTCTCCCATATAAGTTTAGCATTTTAAAATGTCAGTGATCTGACAGAAAGAATAATGTTTGTGTCTGAGTGTACAGATAATTGCATCCAATTGTATTAAAACACAGAGCTAATTAGATTTCTAATTGTTGCAGTATCTATTTCTCTTTCTCTAAGTCTATTTTTTACCCTTCATTATCAGTTTAAAGTCTACCAAGGAGAAACACATTTATTTGTAGAGCTACTTAAAATGATAAGATACAAACTTAGGCTGAACTCTTCTGGGCTCAAGATTTTATATAGAATTCTTAAAACTTGTTTCACTGATGCATAACACACACACAGTCATCAGTGTACAACTCAATGGATTTTTATAATTTGAGCATACATGTAACCACAACCTAGATCAAAGAGAAAATATTATCTCAGACACTCTTAGAATATTATCTCAGACACATAGAATAATATCCTCAGATACTTTTATGGTCTCCTTTCAGACACAATTTAGCCCAGTCTCCAGGGTTAAGAATTATCCTGACTCAACACCATAGGTTAGTTTTGTCCAGTTTGTTGTTACATAAACGCAGTCACACAGTATGTACTTTTTTTCTGTCTGTCAGCATTTGGTTGGTTTGTTAGAGGCATCCATGCACTTGTATGTCACTGTAGCTTGTTCATTCTTCTTACAGCTACTCATGGTGCAACTACTGTTAGTTGTGTGAACATCCTGCAGTTTATTTATCCCTCTGCTGCTGATGGGCATCTCTTTTATTCAAGCTTTAAATGCTATGTGGCTGTGCATGAAGTTTCATCCTATCACATAAACCAGAATCTCATGTTTCAGCTCTAGCTAGAACTTTTCAAATTTTCTGAGTGGCTAAACAATTGAGCCCTACCATGTAGGATACTGATGAGATCTGGTACAGATTAGATAGATCATTGCACATACTTGAGGACCAACTCATCAACCACCTTCTTTTGACTGCCTCTTCAAACTATTTCATTCTTTAAAAAAAAGAAAAAGAAAAAGAAACCAAGCTCTTTTCTGAAATTAAAGGTTTAATCTGAAAATTTTTCATTTCTCATTTGAAAATTGCTGGTGTACTTTTTCTTAAATACAAAGATTAAGACTTTCTTCCTCTTTCAAAGAACAGTATCCTCCTGCTTTTTGGTGTTAAACATTCAGTCCATCTTCAGTTTGTGTGCCTTGGAGTCTTTCCTTAACAATGAGGTCACCTCCTCCCTACTTCTCTCCCTCCACTGGCTGGCTCTCCTCCTACCCCAGTGTTCTCTCCCTGGTGCTCCTGCTCTTAATGAGACATGCCAGCCCTCAGTTTCCTTAAGGAAACTTCCTTCCTTCATCAGTTCTCTTCCTGAAAATATTTACCTTCCTAAAACCATGGAAAAATGATACAGCCATCAACCTTGCCAACATGGAGCGACTTACTTGCTGGATCCATTCAAGCCCCCTGGTACTTTCTGATTCAGCCTGAAGAGGTTTCTTTCATAAACCACCTGGACAACCAATGATGAGTAGCACCAGAGAGCAGAGTATAGTAGCCAGATTCTAGTGACTGGCTCTTGGGTAAGGGAAGACATGACATCTTGCTGGATCTCATTTTTGTGAGTACTATCAGTATGTATTTAGGGAAAATTGATTCTTTAGCTGGTTGTTGTTCTATTAAGAATGTGTAATCCCCAAGCAAGCACTACTTTTGGAATAGCTGTATAATTTAAATCCACTTAAAAGGGAGTATTTCCTCTTTTAACAAGATGATCCATACTTTCCAATGAACTAACTAATTCTCATTTATTGGGAAAAAATTGTATCTTCTGTTTTGCTTAAGGTAAAAGTGTCTACAAGAATAATAAAAGCACCAAATTATGCCTCTTTCTATTTCTCCAGAAGAGCATTAGACTTGTTTTTGAGTTCTGCAGCCTCCTTTCAGTGCCAATTCTTCTCATTTTATTTGAAGCCATATTAATAACATTAATCTCATATTATTTATATTTCAAGTGTTGATGATTTAAATATTCATAAAACTTAAAAGTTGTGTATTATATCATGTAATTTGTAATTTTTTATCTACTACTGCCATTTACAATGTAGGTTCTCAATATCCATTGGCTGATTGACGTAGTTAGTTTCCTTTGCTCACTAATTTAATGAAACCCTGAATCAAAATACATGAAATTCTCTTATTTTTATGACTTCAAAAAATAGTAGAGGATCAACAATCAATATACTTAAAAAATGATATAAAATCATAAATATGCAACTTAAATAAATGTATTTGTTTTAATATTAATCTCACTTGCTGGTTATAGATGGAACTTCAAGCAGGTGAGTTACCTCCTTTCATACACACAGTAGCCTCCCCTCTGGATCTTGAAATAGAAATATTTCCACAAATATCCTGAGCAACAAACACTACTCTGAGCTACCCATTGTGGTGGTTGCAGAAGTATAGAAAGATTGAAAGGCTAGATTCTGGAAATATAGAACTTGGGATACAGTTAGAAGATAAGAAATCAGTATAATTAATTAAGTGAATACATATGATATCTGCCTGGTCAATAGAACACCTACATTTATTGTAAGAATAAAGGAGTCTCAAAATATAGATGGAATTTTAACTGAGAATTGAGGGTCGAGGAATGATTTGATAAGTGAACTGGTGGGAGAGTACAGAAGAAAATAATAGGAATGCATGGAGACATAAGAGAACATGGGGTCTTACAAGGACTACATGAAATTCATTAGTATTAATCATTACTTTTCAAGATGTGACCCCATGATGCTTGTATGCAGTTACTTGGGTTTATGGACTCAAAGAGTCAGTTCTGGAAAGACTGAAGTTTCAGTTTGGCCTAGGCCTCCATTATCCATTGTAATTTGGAAAACACAGCATTTAAGGATATAAGTACATTATTTGAAGAATTGATTTAAAGTATCAGAATCTTATTTGGCTAGCCAACTTTTCATTTATTTTCTATCAGAAATGTGGTGGGAAAAGTTGTTGGTAGCATACAGGCACTCTGATCTGGGCAAAAAAAGAAACTGACTTAGTTCCAGATTGAAGAGTTTATAAAGATAATTGTCAGGGTTCCATTCAATCTGCTGGTAGTAATGGAATACCTTTACCCTGCATGGAGAAGTTCTTCATGGCAGAGGCTAGAAGTGAGACCATAATATCATGAATGTGTAAGCACCTAATATGCTTATTCAATTATGGTGGACTATATTTTACGCATCAGATCGGATACCAGGTCACATTAGGTCATGATGAAAGAGCTGCGGCGCTGATAGGTACATTTTGAGCAAACTGTGCTTTGACATATCTACTAGCTTCCAAAACTATGTCTCATTCTTTGGATACCATTAGATACTGTCTTCCTTATGCATCCTTAACAAAAACTTACACTGTTTGAGGTTGACTATGTTGCTTTGATTACTTGCAACTCAAAGTATCCAACATAATATAATCAAATTTCATTGATGAAGAGTGGGTATCTGTGTCTTGCTTCAGGGCTAAGAGGCAGAGTAGGGCAAGAACAGCTACTATATATACCACACTCATTTAAGAAATAAAAAGTCTAAGGTTTGATAGAGTTAAGTGAATTATCCACAAACTTTGGGATATATAATAGTGGGACAAAGGCATAACCCATATTCTAGGTCTGTGAGTCATTATTATATCATACTGACTGTCATCTTTCAAGTTTCTGGTACTGTTATTAATGTGGTTGTTATTATTGTTCATTATTATTATTATTATTATCATTATTGTTACATGCATGAAGTGCTTTATGTGTTAACAAAACTCTGAGGAAAGATAGTTATTGGATTTTTACTATTTAGATTCTTTACCACATGCTTGTTGAAAGTAAATTAAAATATTTACCAATTTAACTTCTGTTCAGAAATAATTCCTTCTTCTTATTCTATTTCCCCCACTTAAGAATTAAACAGCATGATGCTTTAGAAAAATGTTTTAGGTGTTATGATAATTTGTTCATATATGACATAGGATATTTTGGCAAAAATAATTCTACCTCATTAGACATTCTTTGGGTCATATGAAGCACCACAAGCACAAAATTGCATCAATGATATGACTTTAATATCCCTTTTCCCAAAGGTAATGAAATTAGTAATCCATCACCTCTTTTCATTTGCTGCCCTCAGTAACTTAATTTCCCACTCCAACTTAGAATGGTTTAATTTCTTTCTTTATTGATCCCTTGTTCTTGAAGAAAATGGATTTAATTTTACTGTGAGATAGGTTTTATATATTTCAATTGTTGTTTATTAACTATTTACAATTGCAACGTTTTTTTCATTTGAACCCAAAGATAAGCTCTTATTTTTTTATGTCTTGTGTTTCTTTTTTATTTCATAGAACTCATTATTTTATTCAATTTTTCTTATACACCTTCCTAGCTGAGCCAAAATCTATAGCAAATACAGCACAATAACACATGTAGGTTATGCTATAGTTTTGTTCTTAATCTTAACTCTTATAGAAAGAAATCCCTTTTTCCTTTTGAGTTGAAACACCTTTTATTCTTCTCAGCGTATATGCTCAATTTATCAACACTTGACTTTATCTTCAAGGTTGATCTTTCTAAAGTTATAAAATTTGTTTTGGTGCTAACTAGTTTGCAGTTCTGATTTCTAGATTACTGTATGTCAAATTTAATCATAATGCTGTCAGTTGGTCAAATGGCTCAACTCCATTTTTCTGCTTCACTGATTTTTCCTTCATTCTGGCTTAAGTCATCATTCCCTGTAGGGGATTTGACAGACTAATTCTAGAAGTACAAGCATTTGCTTAAGCCATTATTTCTGTGTCTATTTCATGATGTGTTTCACATGGTTTTAAATTAATATTTAGATGATTTTTATTACTCCTAATTTTTATGTTTATATTTTTGCTTGTTCTAATTGTATAAAATTATCTGGAAAAATAGAAATTCTTTGGTGAATTTATCAAAAAATTTTAAATCTTCATCTGATGCATTGGCATTGAGCAAAGTGGTTTGGGGATTTACTGAAGAAAAATTAATGGGCTTTTTTTTTATTCGACTACATTTATTTTCATACAATGAATGTTAGTGGAAGTGTAATCATGTATTTATTGTAATTATGTGTATATTTTTAAATGTTATTATCCACTGATATTTCCTACTCACTTATTAAGAAACTTTTTCCAGCAAAAGAGAGCAGGTATTATAATTTTTCCCTCAAACCATCATTAGATCTTTGAACTCATAAGAGGATTTAGGGGCTCCTGAGAATATATGAGCATTGTGTATGTGAGGGGCATGTAGTGAAGTGGGTATGCAGTGAAGCTTCGTTGGCCCTACTCCTTCTGTATTACCTTGTCTGGGACAGGTTAACTACTACACCTTTCTAAGAGATCTAACTTAAATAATTTTAGTGAAATCATTGTTTATAACCTAATACTTTGAAGTTAAGGGAACTTAGGACTGACTTCCAACATCTGCAAGAAGATGTATAAATATGGTTTTGGTCCATTGGAAGGTACTGGAAATACCCAGAGAGAAGGTAGAAAAGAATTAAATTCTACTTGCTATAGATGTAGAATTTTGAGCTGGGAACAATTCCCAATTTCTTTTGCTTTCCATAGGTAACAAAATAACTGGTAAGTGGGAGGTCCCTGAATTGGGTCAGGGCAACTCAGCATTGCACTATGAAAGTAAAATATTGCACAGGAAGTAGCGTTCTTGATAGCAAAAAAAAAATTTTTAATAAAAATAAAATATGAGTGTTTGTGTGTGTCATGCATTTGATGAATTATAATCAAACACACTGAAGAAGCTGAAACGAGGCTGATAATTCTCAGTAGCCTGGCACATTGAGCATGATCAGATGCTCAGTGTGTTCAGATACTCAGTCAACTGTATGCTCTTGCTCAGAGCAATATAGAGTAAAATAGATGGTTAGATGTTTTTGACGTAGTAGTGGCACTAGAGGCGAGTGCCCAGCAGCCTAGCTGCCTGTGTCTGGCCGTGAAGGGCACCTTCACGTGGTGATGGCTTTATAACTACCTTGGTCCTCGATAATGATCTGGAGTATACTAAGCTGCTCAGCCTATCTGAACTGGCCATTTTCTCCAGCCTTTTTGTTGGTACTGATAACTATACAATCCCTTTCACTTGGATAATTAGAGTTGGTTTGGTTTTCTTTCCAATCAAAAAGTTATGACTAATAATTCTATTACCCTGTTCCTCATATGTGTAAACAACCTTCTGGATGTTCCCCTTCTTTCTCTCATGGGCTGGCCAGACCAGGTTATTTCTACCCCTGTCTTTCTGTTTTAACTGCTTGTGCTGATACTCTAATTATTCAGCATATCTATTTTATTGTGCTTTTTTTCTTTTTTTAATTGTCTGTCTTAGTTGCAGGAGCATATTTCGGCTAAGTATATAGACACCCACAATAAAGACCAGATTTCTCAGATTCTGCTACAACTAACAGTGGTCACATGTCCAAGGTGTGGCCAATTAGATGTGAGTGGAAGTGCTGCATACAACTTATAGTTCCTTCCCATAAAGGGGAAGGACTGCCCTTCACTTCATTCAGCTCATCCCCTTTTCCCACTTGCTGGAATGTGTATGGTAATGAGCCATCTTGGAAATGGGCATGAACCCAACCTACCAGGGATAGTGAAGTAACAAGTTCAGCGATCCTGAGCCTTGTCAACTTAGCAAAACGGAGTTCCCATACCTCCGCAACTTTTGAAGTGATGGAATAATCTCATTGAGTTAGAAGGACACATAATAAGTAATACACAACCTCACCGACATTTACTTTACCACCACCACCTTCTGATAAAGACTTTTTAACCCTCCTTTCCAGATTAATGCCATCTTCTTGGCACTAAAATACACTTTCTTATGTGTTTCTGTTTGGTGTTACCATTTAGACAATAAAGTTCTAAATGGGAGAAGTCTGCAATTTGTAAAGAATCAAGAGTGACACAAAAGCTGAAAGAGTTATGACAAAAATACATATATTATTTATCCCCAATCCCTACCCACTACATATTTTGACATATCCCAAAGGTATTTCATTTCCTAGGATGAGCAGCAGAACAACTATAATAAAGATACCTAAATCTCTGTACAAGGAAAGGATATGGACCCATTGATCCTAATAGGATCCTTACTGTTTAGGAATCACTGAGACTGTCTTGTGAAGACTATTAGTAAATACTTTTTCCAAATGACAGGTTTTCTGTCCTGAGCCTTTGGCCAGCTTATTGATGAGGACCATCCCCAAACTGAGAAGGTTTTGTGCTTAATTAAAGGCCCAATCACTATATGACATCTGCTGCTGGTGATTTTTCAATACTATGCATGTAAATTTAAGTAGTTCTGGTTACAAGCATGCAGACAGAGATGGTATGCACAAATACTTATGTGCTACTGGAAATTTAAAAAGTTAGTTTTTAACAATAGTCAATCTTATTCAATTCAGGTAAGAATATTTGCTGAATATTGAGGGATCATTACCTAATGAACATTTAAAAATGAAAAGCTCTGACAGCTTAAAAAAAATCCATAGTTATTTTGGTGACAGTCTCTGATGAACTTTGAATATGTCAGAGAGATTTAATTTTTCAGGATAATGGTTAACATGGATAATTCATAATAAGTTTAACAATTCAGAACTCAAAGCTGTTAAATAGTTGCAACTGGAATGCCAATTGACTTTACTCAAATCTAAAAGAGACCGTTAATGTACTTAATATTTTGCTGAAACATAATTCAGTCTCAATGACTTTGAAAGGGACATTAATAGTTTTCTGAAAATATAACCTTGAAAATTAAATCCATTATATATTTCCCAGATTATGGATGAAACTACCATGTCAAGTAAGTCATTACATTAGCATAATGAGGTAAGAGGGGAGATATAAGTGAAAAAACAGCAAGTAAAAGGCACATTGTACCACCATTTGCTTACATTTAACCAAAACGACCTTTAATCGCAGAGCTAAAGGGTCAGGTTTATCATCACATTTCCAGCCTTCAGGTAATATATTTCTCTTTAGGAGAACAATTTGCTGAAAATTGCTACAGCAAGAATTATGCTTGGTGCAGCTCCCTACCCACAATACTCAGGGTTTGAGTGGAAGCAACCTCTGAGAATAGCAGTTAGCCAGTTTCGCCTCCCTGAAGCAAAACACCAGAAGTGTACATGGCTATCACCCCTTCCAAAAAGAAAGCAAATAAAAAAATAAACAAGTCATTAAAAACTTATTCTTGAACACATATATGCCAAAAAAAGAAAATGGCAAAATGTTAAAATGCAAAAGAAGCAACATGGCATGAGTACAGCTGTCACACTGAGGCTATCAAATGCCAACATGCCTAGTCATCCAGCTTTGGATGTAATTTTTAAGTATTTTCCCAAAGAAGAATAGGTATGCAAAATCATATGAAAAAAATCTTTATTTGAAGCTAATAGATTAAGGTTTTCAGGTGAACTTCTTCATTTCTTGTATTCAAATGATGAATTTTTCTCTGCCTCCTGGGTATTATTTGACTTGAGAAATTCTCCTCAGCTCAAAGACATCACAGAAATAATATCCAGCAGAGTGTGTGACCCACAGCAAGCATAAGTAAATATTTGTTGAGTGACTATCAAATATATGAGTACTGATTAACTTGAAAAGCAGGCCTTGATGTTCACACATGGCATTGGTTAAGCAAATGATTGATAGAATTCTCTTGGGCAATGACTTAAAATTCTTTTAAAAATTTCCTCGTTCTATAAAAATTATGTTAGGAATGTGTTTTCCTCTGTTTGGTAGTTCTGATATGATAATGCTCATCAAAACATCAATTTCTTTGTTGTGTCAGTGACTTTTAAAAGAGGACAAAATTGGAACTGATTCCGCACACCATAATGGTGTTGATGATAGTGATAAAAGAGATCCAGTGACACTGTTCTCCTTGACCTTTACTGGCAGAGTTCTCAGGTAAGAGATCATCACTATGGGGAGAAATATTCTCTAAGCCCACCAAGAGCCCATAGCTTTGGAGCAGCAGGATTCACATTGTTCATGGATATATTGCACCAATATGGCAGGGGGTGGGGTTCATTTAATTTAATTTGTTCTGGAATTCAACATTGCTCCTGAAAAGGAAGATTAAAAGAGTTAAATGAAAATTAAATAAACATACAATACAGGATGTGAGAGTGATCTGGCTGTGGCATTTGTCACCCCACTGATCACCAGGGTTGATTGTGGCTGACCTGGCTGGCTAGGCGGGTGCCCTTTTCTTCCTCACCTCTTCGTGTGCGTCTAACCTGAAGCTGCCCACTCAGTGGAAGAGGATGACCTTCCCCAATAGAGGGAGACCAAAAATCATATGATTTCACTTACATGTGTAATCTAAAAACAAAACAAAATAACAAAACTGATATGAATTAGTCATGGGGATGAAAGTTGAGTGCAGAGAATATAGTCAATAATTCTGTACCATCATTCTGTATTGACAGATAGTTGGTGTGAGCATTTAATAGTGTATATAACTGTCGAATTACTGTTTTGTATACTTGAAACCACTACAATATTGTATACCCACTATACTTCAATAAAAAATATACGTAAAAAATTAAATTAAATTAAAAAAGAGAACAAAAAAGCAATATACCTCTGAGCCCCATTCCACTGTTGCTTTCAGAGCTCCCAGTTTGTGAATGCTTTTTATGTGCAAAATAAACTCTTAGTAATTAGTAAATAAATAAAATAAAAATGTAATACAAACTAGGTGAAGATACAAGTACCTCAGACTCTTATTGAATATATAATTCAAAGGAGTTGTCACAAGATGCCATTCTTTTCAACAGGTAGTAAAGCTCAGAAGTCTGAATAGTATCAGGTAAATGAGATGTAATAAAGTCAGAGTGATAATTCTGCAAGCAATAAAACCACTATATTATAACAAACAGTAATGATAATATGAAATAATCACAGAGTAAGATTTTAAAATTATATGACACTTAATATGCCTTCTGTCCTTTAAGTAGTGGTACATAACTGTGGTATTCACACTCTACTGTGGGTTTGATCAAATAACTGTAATAATTACAGTTAAGTTATTGAACTGTGTAACTGTACTCCTTAGTTGGTACATATAACAACCACTTTCTGTCATGTATATTTCTATGAATTTTCTTTGATGGAAGAGGAAAAGATAGAGAACAAAAGATTGACATAATTTGTGGTCCTTTTTGCCTCTTCATCTTATAGTATGGTGAATTTATAGGATTATTTCATTCATGCATGTAAATATTTTGTATATGTATTGTAATAGAAAAAAACTCTAAGGACTTCTAGGTATTTTACATATCTATGCTATGCGATTACATTCAGTCAAAAAGTCAACAGTGCCAAGTTCAATTTGGAACTCACTGACAAGTCACTTTAAGGTTCTTCAGCTCTTTATCTCCATGCTCCATTGTTCCTTAATCCACTTCCTTTCCTTTTGAACATCACTAGCTTCCTTTAGGGTGAGCCAGTTGTGAGTTTGAATCTAAATTATCATAGCACTTATTGAACTTTAATTACTATTTTGTTAATTACCTTTAAAGAAAACACAAATGTTATAATCAACCTGATGCTTTTAAAAAATTGTATTTGCTCCATTCTAGGCTCTATTCTAGTGCTTTCAACCACTTTCTAAACCAGTGTAGTGACCATATGAGGTAAATGCTATTATTCTACTAGCTTTTGGTGAAAAATCTGAGACTCAGACTTGTCCAAGATCACAAAAAGTAATGAACTTGGTATTGAAATTCATTTCTATATGGGTTATGGAGACCAAACTCTTTTTAATAAGCATAATATCAAGAACAAAATGTCTGTTGAACTTTTCTTTCTGATTGCTTCTGTAAAACTATGAAGCCAAAAATATGAATCTTGAGCATTGTGTGCTTATTAACAGTAAGGAAAAACAGGCAGAAAATTGGGTGTTAACAATGTTGTCCTTGTGCCCCTTCTTTTCACATACCTGTTAAGATCCCCTATGACCTCCTGTTTTATCTGCCAGACCCAAAATATGTAATTCATAATGGAGACTCACCCTTTTAAAAAAAGTGTAATGAAATACAACAGATTTTAGAGTGATTATAACTGACAGCTATTAACGATCTAAAAATATTTGTTTTTCCCTCAGTATATAAACTGAACACTATTCAATCTTGTATTATAAAGCAATTTAAAATGAAAGACTGTTTTGCTAACTTATTTATTTTCACCTGCAATCAACTACTTTACCTATCTAGAATTGTCCTAAGAAATAAGTAGGTTCACACTCTTCAAAAGATCTATGAGCGGAACTAAAATTATATATCTACTAACTCCTTCATAGATATTAAGTTGATCCAAAGTTATATCTGCAGTGGTTCTAAGAAGTTATTACTTGCTAGAAATCTAGAAAAAATTCACAAAGAGATCAATAGAAACTCTTAAAAGAGTTGTATAGTATTTTCTTTTTATTACCCTAAAGTAGATTTAGTAAAGGTTTACTTCTTATTGGCGAGGAATAGTGAAAAAAGGCAATTTATGAAGTCCTCAAAATAAATCTCAGAAAATCCTGAACAAATTGTAGCTAACCTGCTAAAAACATTTTGTTTAGAAATCTGGAGACCATTCTAATAAAATGTAGAAAGTTGAATGTTACCTTATAAAAGTTTGCTTGATATTATATCTATAATTTGCAAATTCTGCAAATTTTAGACATTTTTAAATATGGATACACCCAAATATGAATTGTCCAACTTTTACCTAATTGATAGGCAATAAATCTGAGTATCTAAATCTCGAAGGTTAATTAAATTCATTGTAAAGAGTGTGTTGTTATACTCTATCACAAAGTCCCATCAAACTATTTCAAATGGTTTAGTTTTTTTATTGACTAGGGTTAAGAGAATAGAGAATAATTAGATAAGACTTTGTAAACTGAATGGTGATACACAAATAATACAAATAGAAGTAATTATTTTCAATATAGCTTAAATAAGATAAAATCTTCCAAAATAGCATTTTCTTGGTTTTCATTGCATTTGCTTACTTTCACTGGTGAATAAATTTTGTTTTGTAAAAACTTAATTCGTATGCAATTTTCAGTGTGTGGAATGGGGGTGTTTGGTAAGATGAAATAAGTTCGTTCCACCCTTTCACTCCCATTGAATGAAACTATAAAAGCTGGACAGGATGCATGTAGTATCTATCTGGGAAATGAAAGTAAATGTTGGTACACATATTTGGGAAGAATATCAGGATTTGAAATAACACTATTTCACCAGGAAGTTCGACACTTCCTTCCTTCAGTGTCCTCCAGCCTGAGCACACTGCAGCAGGAAACTCGGAAGTGGCATTTGGGTGCAAAGAAAGCTCTAGAGAAGCATTCTAGTTTGGACTCAGGTTATTGAAAAAGGAGTTCTTTACACTTATATAGAATCTACCAATCAATTTAACTATTTTCTCCATTTTCTCATGCTCTAGTACCTAAGCAATTAAAAAATATGGCTGCAGGTGATGGAAAATCATAGGATCCAGAGTTTTGGTTCTCTTAGTGAAGGGAACTTTCTTCTTTGATTGGTGGAGCTGTCTTCCAAAAAGTGTGGCAATGACAAACCACAGTGTGGCTTTTTTCTCTCTATTCCAATGGCTTGCTTCAGATGTGGTCCAGCCGCAGAACTATGCAACAAAGCCAGTCAATATAGCTCTAGCTCTCTCTCTCAAGGAAAATAAAGGGGACCTACAGGAAACAATAAAGTACCAAGGAGAGCCTTAAGAGGGATAGCCTCAGGCAATAAATACCATTAAGTTTTCTATAAACTCTTGGATGGAGCCCCAAGCTGCACATGAGTAGATCTGATTCTTATCAGCAAGTTCAAGATATAATAATCCTAAATATGAATGCATATATTTGCTTCAAAATATGTGAAGCAAAAACTACCAGAATTGAGAGGAGAAATAGACCAACCTTCAATTATAGATGGAGAAATCACCACTCCTTTCAGTTACCTATAGAATTAATGGGTAGAAAATCAAGAAGGCAACAGAAGAAATGAACATAGCCATCACCACCTGAATCTAATTGATGTTTAAAGACTAATACCCAACCACCATGGAATATTCATTCTTTTCAAGTACACAAGACAGTCACCAAAGAGATCATCTTCTGTATTAAAAATAAGCCATAACAATGTTTTTAAATAAAAACATGTATCTCTGACCATAATGAAATTAAACTAGAAAATAACAAAAATAACAGGAAAATAGTCAAAAACTTGGATTAATCAACACACTTCTACATAACCCATATAGTTAGAAAAAATACTCAAGGGAAATAATAAAGTATTTTGAACTGAACAAAAATCGAAATTACCACAAAATTTGTGGAATGCAACTAAAGCAATGCATAGAGGGAAATTTGTATTATTAAATGTTTATATTGGAAGAGATTTCAAATCCATAATCTAAGCTTCTACTTAGAATATAGGAGAAAGAGAAGAACCAAATTAATCCAGATTAGCAGAGAGAGGAAATAATAAAGAAAGAAGTCAATGAAATTTAAAACAGACTTTCATTAGTGAAAAACAATGAAACCAAAAGCTGCTTCTTTGGAAAGATCTATATAACTGATAATCCTTTAGCAATATTAACAAAAAAAAGGAGAAGATGAAATCACCAGCATCAGTATTGAAAGAAGGAATGTTACAACAGAGTGTGAAGAGAAAGTATAATAATGGAATGTGTACAACTCTAGCCACATACATATGGCAACTCAGATGAAATGGGACCACTTATTGTCAAGCATAATTGAATAAGAACCAACAGAACAAAAGAGAAATTCTACAGCTATTAAATTTAATTTATAAACTCTTCCAAAAAACAAATTACCAGCTCAGATGATTTCACTGGCAAAATTAACCAACTACTTAAAGAAAACATTATTTCTATAAATCATTATTCATAAAGGGAAATGTAAATTATGACCATTATGAGATATCTACATATTATTAGAATAGATAAAAAATACTAACCATACCAAATACTGGAAAGGATGCTGAGCAAACAGATTTATCAACCGTTATTGAAGAGAACACAAATTGGGATAGCCACTCTAGAGAACAGTTTGGCAGTTGCTTAAATGTACATTTGCTATATGACTCATTAATATCACTGTTATCTAATCCAGAAAAGCAAAAACTTACGATCACCCAAAAACAGTACATAAATGTCTACAGCAACTATACCCACAATTACACCAAACTCAGCAATTACAAACAATAACAAAATGCAGCAAAGTGTTGATACATGCAACAACTTGAACCAGTCTAGAAGACAACGGTGATGGGAAAAAGTCAGTCTCAGATGTTTATGTGATACATTGCTATGTTTTGAGTTGATTTATATGACATTTGCCAATAGCTAAACTATCATGATAGAGAATCTATCAGTAGGGTAAGTGTGTGGGGGCAATGTGTGACCATAATTGTATGATACAAGGTAGTTTTTTGGAGTTATGGGGCAGTTTAGTGTCCTGATTTTGGAGTTGTGACAAAAAAGAGTTAAGTTTCTTAAAATTATTTTAGAGCTACTCTAGATTTATCAGGACTTAGCTTACAAATTAAAGATGTTAACTTTCTGTTACTTCACCTAAGCAGATGCATATCAGATCATTGTAGAAATATGTGCAGGTAAATCTCAAAATTGATATTTGAAGGATCATACCAGTATTTGATCAGTCCTAGAGAAAGAGGATTCTGGATCTGTCTCTCTCAATGTCTGTCTTCCCATATCCTGATTTATCAGCCTAAAGCCAAATTTTAAAAGCAGTATTACATTTTACAATTTGATTCTCCCTCTTTTGTAGCCTGGGACTGCTCCTTAGCAAGGTCATACAGCCTATCATATGATCTTCTTTCAAAGGGAAGCATGCTAAATAAAGATCATTTAAAGAGAAGGTTGGTACATGAAAGAACTGCAAAAATGTGAGCTTTGTTCCTGTGATAGGGTTTATTTTACTTTGTATTATATTGATTACTCAATTATATTAAGGTGAAATTTCTCATCTAAGTTTTAATTTTTATCTTATTTTAATTAATTTGAGCACAGAAATTATGCACAATTATATGCCCTGTAGATAGCAATAAATGTATTGAAGTGAAGGTGAGATGTTCTTTCTAAAGTAGCTGAGGTAACTCTGTGTTTCTTATTTTGAGATCTCTGTACTGTAATATGGGAATTTTCAACATGAGGGTTTGTACAGTTTTCATTTTATTCAAGAATAGAAGCCAAAAATATCAGTTGAATTGCTCATTTTTATTAATATCATAGCAAGGAATGATGAAGTAAATAAAAATTCCAGTCTGGTTCTTTGATGTGGGGCTAATTTTTGTTATTCCACTATCTCAAAGAAATAAGAGTATATAATCAATGTGCCAAGAGGAAAAAATAAAAATGGCAGACTCTGTTTATATTATTAGAGGACATCTTAGTTTCAATAATGTAAAGCATATAAAATAATGTAATTATCAATTTAATGGCTTCACTTAAATATATAGTACATCTTAAATGTTCAATGTCTTTTTCCACAAAACTATTTTTTTCTTCAACCTATTCTCATCTTGGTAGACTTCTGTTTCTAGATTCTATTCAAAAAGTGTGAAGGATGCTAAAAAAAGTATGTGTGTTGAAATACAGGGTTCAGTTTCATAAAAGATAAACCATAATATATAGGCACTGGTTTTGTTCCATTTTCCACTGATCAATTTTCTATTCTTTTCTTCCCTCTTTTGAAGTCAGAAATCCTAATGTTTAATGTTCGCTTCCATCCTTGCTATCCATTTGTTTAGTCAATCGAAGATGCCATCATGTTACCCTTGTAAACCTAGAGATGTTCGTGGTTCTCACTCTTCTTAGTCACTGTGAACTTCATAGTGTCTTATGATTGATTTTCTTCTTGACCACAACCATGATAAATACTTCTTTCTTTACATTCACTTCAATTAACACTTAGAATGTGGCTTTTCCTGAACGAATTTAGATTGATATAGATTGTCATCTCTACCCTGTTTAAGATTACTTCCTTCATTCTTTAAAACTACATTATTTTAAATGAAATATATTTTAATAAGCCAAGTGGAAAAAGACAAATACCATATGATTTTGCTACATGTGGAATCTGAAAACAAAACAAAATAAAATGAACAAAACAGCAATGGACTCATAGACACTGAGAAGTAACTGGTGGTTACCATAGGGCAGGGGTTAGGGTGGGTGACTGAAATAGGTGACAGGGATAAAGAGGCACAAAATCTCGATCATAATATAAATTAGTCATGGAGATGAAACTACAGCATAGAGTATATAATCAATAGTTTTGTAACATCCTTCTATAGTGACAGATAGTAACTATACTAGTTGGAGTGAGGATTTAGTAATGTATGTTGAATCACTATGCCGTATACCTGAAACCCATATAATAATGTATAGCAACCAACTGCAATAAAAAAATATGTAAAAAAAAATATATGTCATTTAATTTTGAATCTATCTCTATACCATTTTTGATATTTCAAACCTATCTGATGGGAAAATTATTGCAACAAGTCTTGAAATGAAGATACTTCTAAGCAGCAAGAAGTGACTTTACTGGATTGCCAGCACTTTTTTTACACTGGGGTAAAACTGACCTTTTCATAAACCTTTCCCTAATGGATGACATTATGAAGAAAGGCATCTTCAGCCTGAAAGGGCACTGTTTGGTCTCGCCTTCATTCAAAGAGTATAGAGTCCAAGATGAAAGTAAACCTGGCACTTTTACCTGAGTCAACTGGGGTAAATTGTCATTTAATCTACTAAACAGTAATGGCAAGAAGCCCCAGTGTCATTTCCTAGGATTAATACAAAATAGCACAGCCCAACAATATCCTCCTTTTTTAATACTGCTTAATTGGCATACAAGTTTGTGAGGGACTTCAAAATAGAAACCTGGCAATAGATATATAACTACATCAAAAGATTGATGTTTGGATTGTTTACTCTTCCATGAGAGTTAAAGCTGGCCAGAGTACTTGGTTTATCTTAATGCAATTAGCTGCAGCCCAGCAAAGAAAATAAACCTTCCTTTATATCTTTCCAGTTTTGTGTATTCTGTGCTAAAGAGCCTCAAAGACTTCTACTGCCTTCAGGGCAATAACATAAATGTTTAATTGATGTTATTAATTCAATTGCCTAACTTAAATAACATTTAAATTCTGCCTGAACCATGCAATAATATTTCTGAGAGCATGACCTTAATGTGATTTTTCAAAGTGTTTTCATATCTAAAGTGGCACCCTTTTACTAAGGACAATCTGTAACATACTATTGATATGCTGAGCTACTCAGTAGAAATCAGGTGTACAGTTGCAGAGAAATCAATATAATATAATAAAATATACATTTATATTAATTATATGTGCACAAATTATCAAGGTACATTTAAAAAATTATTCTCTTAACACTGTATTTAATTAATTATGAGCATATTCAGGTATATCGTTAAAAGGATTTAAATAATTATCAACAAATTCTCTTTAGTGGACGAAGTTTCCCTGGTATATATCTAACCAAGCTAATTAAACTCATAAATATGAGACTAGAATAGTAATACTACTGGTTGAGTTCTCTGCGGGTGTGATTAAAAAGTTCTTTTGGAGACTAACCTTCAGATATTAAGCTGGGTACAGCCTTTCAAAAAAAATGATAGCGATAACGCTTTGAGGGAGAGACAACACTAGAATAAAAGTTCAACATGCCCCAGAGGATTTTGCAGTGCATGATGACTGGAGGGCTAAAAGCTAATAAAAGATAAACTCCCTAGAAAAGTGCTGTCAAAAAGAAAAAAAAATAAAGGTGACTAAGAAATAGGCAGCCCCAAGAAAGAAAACGGGCAAGTTCTCTTTTTACAGAGATACAGAGGAAAGGTTAGAATGAAGATACATTGAACTGTCATACAATTTTCTACCTTTTAAAATGCATTTCCCAGAACTGATCTTTGCAATGTTTATTTCTAGTTTCTGACAAAGTGGAAGAATGACAGATCACTGATAGAGCTATCTTAATCCTGCAGTCTTTTGTGAAGGAGGGAATAATGAGAAAAGTTTTTCTAAACCATATTTGGAAAACAAGTTTTTACAAAGCCATGAAGAATGATCAAAGTGTGGGTCACCTACGGGTCAGATTATTCTTCCTTTTGGTACTTCCAGGACAAGCCAGGTTTGAGACTAGGAAGGAATGGGCTGCTGGCCCATCTTGTCTCTATATACCTAATAGGAACAAACAAAGTCCAGCTTGGTGTACAAGAGACTTGGATGGGGTGGAGAACATTTCTCTTACTGCAAGTCTTAGAATTATCAGTTCCATAGAAGAAGGATGCGGAAGGATTCCAGGCTTGCCTTAATGTTCTGTTCTTGCTGTTTTGAAATTCTTAATACTTTCTGAACAAGAAGCCCTGTTTTTTTATTTTGCACTTGGCCCTACCATTATGCCAGACTGGTTAAGGAGGGGTTATAAGCTTTAGTTAGTATTACATCCTAAGTATCTCTAACAGATTAAGGGGTCATCCCTTCCTCCTCTCAAGTACAAGCTGCTCTGAACCCCAGAAAATTGGGAGGATGTGATGCTGAACTCCTTTTATGTGTCTTTCCTCCATACTTCACTCAGAGCTCAAGCATCTGCTTGGTGCTGCACTGGGAGGGATACACAGAGAGACAGAATCTGAGGCATTTACAACTAAACTGCAGGACCTAAGCCGTTTACCTTGTCTTTATCACATTGCAGTGGGTGTAGAATGAGAATCTGATAAATCACAGCATCCTCAGTGGAAAGTTACATTCCTTTTAAAGCTAAATGAGATGAGGCAGTCAATACAATACTATTGATCCCCATGGGCTGTTCACAGTATAATAAGTGCTAACTCTACCTGTTTATTCTCATTTTTATAATAGCTCTTTTCCCATGAATTTGTTATTGTTCCATAAAGATCCCAATATGTAATGAGGCAGTACAGCACACTGGTTAAGTGGATGAACTCTAAGCTAGATGACTTGAGTACAACTCTTTGATCCAGCACTTCATAACTGTGTATCTTTGAGGAAATACCCTTTCCTCTGGGTCTCAGTTCCATGGTTATCAAAGGGAGTAAATATTAGTACCTACTTTGTAAGTTTATTGTGAGAACAGAATGCATTAATACATTAACTGCATTTAAAAATGTAGTTAACTTTTACCTGCTATTATTCTTTCTGTTATGAAAATTTCAACAGGAGTTTTGCATGCTCTGATGCCAAAGAACATGTAAAAATATGCCTACACATGAAAAATCAACCACCAGTGATGAGAATTAGAGTTAGGAAACATCACAATTCTTAGCAACTTATTACAGTATTAAAGACAACCATATATCTTAAATTTATTAGTAGCTTCAGGCCCAAAACTGAAGAATAATAGTTTCACTGTTAAGTTAATTCAAAGGCCTCAGCAAGAGAGAGAGTGAAAAAAAAGTGACTATTTCCCCACACAGTGGCCTACAATTGATTGTAATTACCAGTTTGCAGAAGACTGTATTGGTAGGAGGGTCAAAGATTACAGAGAACTTTCCCATTGCTCAGTAGCTAATGGGACACAGCTGCAAGGGAAATAGAACAGTATAATTAAACTTTAGTCTCTTTTGTTCCTTTCTTTAAGCAACATAGTTACAATTTTCTTGTCACCAAAGAACTAAGAAGAAACCTTCATAAGCTATAGGAAGAAAGGGTCTATTGTATGATGAAATCTTACTGATCTTGGACACTGCGACTAGTCTCTCTCATCTTATTGATAAAAATCTGACCTTAGTTAACATTTTACTTGGTTGTGAGATGTTCTTTAAGTATATTAGTATTTAACAGGACAATGAAAAATATAAAGAACGAAAGGAAAACCTTTATATTCCAACAGATCCTCACTTTTCAGCACTCTTCATCACACAATTGTATCTAGCTTCTACATTTTTATGATTTACAGAATGAAGGGCAAAAGACCTATGTTAGACAGTTTCTAAGTGTTGTCCTATTCTTATTTTCCTTAACTGATAGAGCTCCTGCCACAGCATGGAAATATTTTTTGTTAAATAATATAAAACTTCTACACATTCATTATTAATTAAAACACTTATACTCAAACAAGTAAATTACACATTTCACCAGTGATCTTTCCAGGTATAACTTATCCTCATACACAAACATGAGATTATAGAAAAAAAGTTAATATCTAAACTGTGTTATTTCCTACAAAGTTGACTGAGAACAAATATTCTCTGTGATAAGTCATAGTTTTTATTGGATATTCATTTTATAACCTTCTTTCCCCAAAATTTGCTTTTTTAGTACTGTGCACACTTACCTCTACATTTTCTACATCAAAATTTACATGGTCCTTTTCTTAGCCAGTTGTCCATTGATACATAGTCATGTTTAAAAATACACATCTTTTAATAGAACTAATAAGGTTCTGGATCTAATGCAATGGGGGTTTCAGAGATGAAATAGGCACAGTCCTCTTCTCAGTAAGCATGGATAACCACAATAGAAGTAAGATGTGCTCAGGATAATAAAGAGGGACAGATACATTTCTAGGATTATCCCACTACAGAGATTAACTTCTATTGGATGAATGGTTGTTTTCTATGATAGATGAACCATTCCATTGAGCTGCATCTGGAAAAGGTCAGACAAGGTACTGCTTCTCTCCCTGGGCCTCAGATTCTCTTAAAAAATATAATAAATGAATTAGAGTGAGGGAAAAATCCACTTTTAATATTTAATAACTATCATTATAAATTAGTGTAAAATATCAATACTTATTCTATGGTGAATGTAGTATGAACAAATCAAGATTCCCTCGGTTGCCTCACTGTCTGTGGGGACTCTAATGCCTTTTTGATACTGTGTGTTGTTTTGATAACCCTTTCCTCCTGGAGGCCTACCTCTGTGCTTTCTGGAATTCACTGTCAGCCATCAAATAATCTCCCTACCAAACCTGTATGTGCCACATCATCTCTGAAAGAGCCCCTCAGTTAATTTTTCATATTCCCCCCTGTGGACAACTGCTTTCTTTGGAGCCTTCTCGAAAAGAAGTAGTTTTCTTCCTGTACTTTGCACCCTTTGACCTGGAGGCAGGTGAATGTCCTTGATTTTCAGTTTTGCTCCCTCCCTGGCTTTCTTCTCTATTTCATTAAATTGCCAGCTGCTAATACATGCCGTCAGACTATGACAGCACTACCTGGTTGCACTGAGTTCCCTGGTCAGTGATTATTCCTCCTTATCTCTTGGGCTCCTGATCACTGTCATTCTTTTTATTCATATTGCAGCCACAGGGTGCCCATTCTAGTATCCAGGCCTGCATCCCCTCTACCTCCTCTCTTCCAGAGAGCATGTTCCCCACTTCAATCAGCTACTTATTTCATGGTCACTCTTTAAAAGTCACTTCAGTAGCTGCAAGCTCTTCATAATGTCAATTTTTCAGCTTCCAACTCTTCTTTTACCATTTCCAAGTTTTTTATCCCCTCTTGTACTCTCTTGTACTCGATATCAAAAATCTTTCTTCACTAGTTCCTACCTGGCATTATTTCTACTATTATCCTCAGCTCCCTCCTGTCCCTAATTCCCTCATCATTCTGCTACACCAGCTTATACTCCAAGGTTAATCATTATAATCACACCTCTCTGGGTTCTTGTGTCCTTGTGCTGCTGTCATTTCCTTGTGTGTGTGTGTGTACTTGCTTGGCAAAACCAAAATGGTATAGAAATACAACTCTCCTCTATTCTGTACCTAAACCTAGCAGCTTGGTTTGGGGGGAAGAGTACATAACCATACTACCTGATCATACTCTAAATTCATTAGCCTTCATCTCAAATGTCGTTAATACAACTCAACACTAAACTGTATTTCCCTAACTGGTTCCCTTTCCCTCCTCCCTTGTTGCATATACCTACTCACTCTTCAGATCTCAAATTCTACTTCTCCAAATGAATATGGTTATCCTGAAATTGAGAAAAAATAGATGAGAATTTCTATTTTCTGTAAGGCCTACCACAACTACCTCCCTATCTAAATCTTGTATCATAAACCTTGCTTTCTCTCATTAACATGAATCAAATGAAATAATTCATTAACATGAATTAAATGTTTGTGGTCTTAGTCATTTCCTAACCTTTATGTACAAGAAATTCCCATTTTCTCTCCTCAATGTGTTGCCTCTTTAATCCCTCTCTTTCCTGTATCATCTATTTTTACCTCTGTGATGAATCATCTGAATTTAGTATGCAAGCATATAATTTTTCCCATATTTAAAACAAACAAACAAATAAAAACACCTCTCCTCATGCCAAATTGCCTCATATTCCACTTCTTGCTTTTACAGAAGCACTCCTAAGAGTTTTACCTGGATTTGCCCTCTTTAGTTTCAGTCCTGAAATTGTGTTTTCCACCTATTAAAATCAGACATTAGGCTCCAGTACTTCAGCAAATCTTTTTTAATAAGCTTACTGATGACTTTCATGTTGCTAAATCCTGCAGTTGTTAATCATTCTTCACCTTGTTGATCGTTTAGCAGCTTTTGCCTCAGATCAGTGCTTTTTCCTTCTTCATACGCACTCATTCTCATGGTGATCCCAGACATTCTAAGGCTTTGCATTTCATTTAGGCAGTCGCATCTCCCAAGTTCATATCTCTAGCTTGGATTTCTATGCTGAGTTGTAGATTTACATTTTACTTCCTATTCTAATTTCATCCAAAAGTCGATTGGGTATCTCAAATATAACAAAATTAAAACTGCATTACAGAAGTCTTCCTTCATACTTGTACTATTCACTATCTTCTCATCTCAGTTAATGGAAACCGTGTGAGCCCAAATCCTCTTTTTTTCCACACTTCTCTTTATTCACAAGTCATATCCAGTGTGATTGAAAACTTAACTGGTTTTAGCTTCAACTCTGCAAAATCTGATTGGGTCTCAATAGCTTTGTTATCCACGCCTTTTACTCTCATTTGGATCACTGCAATAGACTCCTAACTTCCCTGCAATCTGCACTTACCCTGGTAGGTCGAAGCCTAGGACAATGGCCAGAGGACCTTGTGCTAGAATTTGCATCAGATTACATCATTCTGCTCAAACCCTCTAAGGCTTTCATCTCCTTTGGAGTGAGGTAAATTCTTCACAATGGCCTTCAAGGTCCTGCCTTATCAGTCCATCATCTCTCTCTCTAACTTCCTCTCCTAACAGTCTCCCTTATGCTCATTTCCTCTCAGGCTGTAACACAGAGCTCTGGCTCTGGTGCTCACCTCAGAGCCTTTCCAATTTGCACTTATCCTTTCTGGAATGCTCTTTTCCCAAATACACATATGACTCATTCTCTCACAGTCTCATATTTTTACTCAAATGCCATTTAATCCAAGATGTTTCTCATCACTATAACTAAAATAATAAATTCTTACTTTCTTTTCCCTTCTTAACATTATTTTCCTTGATAATAATTAACATCATCTAACATGCTACAGTGGATAGAAATTATTTTAGAAAACTTTTACACATAAAAGAAGAAAATTTGTATTTTAGTATATAAATTATAATCTCAGAACTTTAACTTAAATCTAGAATGAATATATTTAGGAAGGTGATTGTATGTGAATGGTGGTTGAATATTAACTGGAAAAAGGAAGTTGTATTTGGATAAGAGAAGCTAAAAGGACTTGATTTCATTTAGTACTCACTAAGGCACAATCGTATTTTGGATGGCAGAAATAAATAAGGAACCCTTCACTTATACGCTACTTTAGATATGTGAACACTTACATCCATTAATATATATCAATGGTTGCAAAATTATGTAGTATGTCATCTTTCTAGAGTGATTTATAGAAAATATTGGAAATGGACTAGTGGCAATATTTGAGCTATTGTTATGAGCCAGTGTGAGAGAGAGTTTGAGAAAGAGGTTTTCTTATCCTCTTCAGGTCATAGCCCCAGTTAAAGAAAATGACAAATTTAATTCTGATGGTGATAGAGACAAGCAGCAGGGTATTCACCTCAGCTGTGACTATTCCCTTTTTATTTCAGATTTTGTTTATTTGTGTCCTCTCTCTTTTTCCTTGATAAGTCTGGCTAGGGGTTTCTCTATTTTGTTTATCTTCACAAAGTACCAGCTATTGGTTTCATTGATTTTTTCCTTTTGTTTTATTCTTCTCTATTTTATTTATTTCTGCTCTGATCTTTTATATGTCCCTCCTTCTACTAACTTTGGGTTTTATTTGTTCTTTTTCTAGTTTCTTAGGTTGTGAGTGTAAACTGCTTATTTGGGGTTATTCTTGTTTCTTGAAGTAGGCCTGTATTGCTATGTACTTCCCTCTTAGAACTCCTTTTCCAGTGTCCCATAAATTTTGGACCATTGTATTTTTGTTTTCAATTGTCTCCATGTATTGCTTGATCTCTAATTTGTTCATTGATCCATTGACTATTTAAGATCATGTTGTTTATCTTCCATGTATTTATGGGTTTTTCTGTTTTCTTCATGTAATTTATTTCTATTTTTACTCCATTATGCTCTGAGAAGGTGCTTGTTACAATTTCAATTTTCTTGAATTTATTGAGGATCTTTTAGTGGCATAGTATGTGATCTATTCTGGAGAACATTCCATGTGCACTTGAAAAAAATGTGTATCCTCCTCCTTTTGGGTGGAATGTTCTGTAGATATCTGTTAAGTCCTTCTGATCTAATGTGTTGTTCACACACATTATTTATTTTCTGTCTGGATGATCAGATCTAGATGGTCTGTCTATTGATGTAAGTGGTATATTAAAGTTGCCTAATGTGATTAAGTTGTAGTCCATTACTCTTTTCAATCTGTCAGTATTTGTTTTACATATTTAGGTGCTCCTACATTGGGTGCTTAGATGTTTAAAATTGTTATATTCTCTTATTGGACTGGACCCTTTATCATTATGTAAGTTCCTTCTTTGTCTCTTGTTACTTTTTTGTTTTGTCATGGAGTTCTGTGTACCTCTGTGGTCTGAGAGGCCATTTCCTCTCCTAGTTTGGGGAAGTTTTCAGCAATTATTTCTTCAAAGACACTTTCTATCCCTTTTTCTCTCTCTTCTTCTTCTGGTACTCCTATAATGTGGATATTGTTCCATTTCATTTGGTCACACAGTTCTCTTAATATTCTTTCATTCCTGGAGATCCTTTTATCTCTCTCTGCATTAGCTTCTCTGCGTTCCTGTTCTCTGTTTTCTAGTCCATTAATAGTCTCTTGCATCTCGTCCATTCTGCTTTGAAGTCCTTCCAGAGATTGTTTTATTTCTGTATTCTCCCTCCTTAGTTCTTGCATATTTATCTGCAAGTCCATCAGCATGGTTATGACTTTCGTTTTGAATTCTTTTTCAGGAAGATTGGTTAAATCTATCTCCTCAGTTTCCTTCTCAGGGGAAGATGTAGAAGATGTCGAAGATGTCTGGGTTTGTCTTGTCTGGATCATATTTTTTTGCCTTTTCATGTTGATAGGTGCAGTGGTGTGCTATTGATTCGTCTGTCAGCTGGGAGAGCCATGACTCTTTCCACTTGTTCCTGGCCTTTCTTTACTGGGACAACTGTGACCCCTAGTGGCTTGTGTTGGGCAATTGCGTGTAGACTGCTCTGTACCTTCCACCGGCAGGTATAGAGGAAGCTTCCTTGCTGTGGGAGTGCGCAGCCTCAGGCTGCTACTCTGCTATGACAGGGCCCTGGAGGGGTAATGGTCGAAGGGGAGCTGTTTGGCTGTTTCCCTCCATGAGGGGTCTCAGAGCTGTTGCCCAGGGGTTAGTGTGCCTGGAGTTCCCTGGAATTTCCAGCTGCTGGACTGTGACCCGGGATGCTTCCATCCATCTGTGGGGTCCCTGTCCCTTTAAGACTTTCAAAAAGCACTCGCTTTTCTTTTTTCCCAGGGGCGCAGGCTGCGGGACCCACTCACAGGTCTTACTGTCCTGTTTCCCTAGTTTCCAGCACCCCACACAAGCACTGTGTCTGCGCTCTGGTGTGGATGGCTAGTGCTGGGTGTTCAGCAGTCCTGGGCTCCCTCTCCCTCCCCCCTCCGACTCCTCTCCTCCCGCCGGGAGCTGGGGGGAGGGGTGCTCGGGTCCCGCCGGGCTGGGGCTTGTATCTTACCCCTTTCACCAGGCGCTGGGCTCTCGCAGGTGTGGATGTAGTCTGGCTGTTGTCCTGTGTCTTCTAGTCTCTCTTTTAGGGATAGTTGTATTTGTTGTATTTTCAAAAATACATGTTTTTGGGAGGAGATTCCCACTGTCCTACTCACACCACCATCTTGGCTCCGCCTCCACTTTTTTGTTTTAAAGTCTATTTTGTCTGATGCAAGTATGGCTACTCTTGCTTTTTACTTCCAATTATTTGCTTGAAATATCTTTTTCTGTACCTTCATTTTTAGTCTATATATGTCCTTAGGTCTGAAATGAGTCTCTTGCAGGCAGCATATAGATGGTCCTGTTGTTTATCCATTCTGTCACCCTTTGTCTTTGGTGCATTCAGTCTATTTACATTTAAGATAGTTATTCATAGGTATGTATATACTTATTGCCATATTATAAATTGTTTTCTGGTTGTAGTTCCTCTCTGTTTCTTTCTTATCCTCTTATACTCTTCTCTTGTTATTTAATAGTTTTCTTTAGTGTTGTGATTGTATTTATTTATTTTGTGTGTGTGTGTGTGTGTGTGTGTGTGTTATTGTAGGCTTTAGGTTTGTGGTTACCATAGGTTCATGGATAGTTTCCCAAATGTATAACATTCTGTATTAAGATGAAGGTCACTCTATTTCAACCACAATCTAAAAGTACTTATTTTTTAATTTTTCTTCCTCCTCCATACTTTATGTATTAGATATCTTAATCTGTATTTTTTATGTATGCCTTGACTGATTTTGTGAATAGATGGTTTTGCCATTTTTGTTTGTTAACTTCAAACTTGCTTGCTAAATAATTGGTCTACTACATTTTCTGTGGGTTTATTTTCACTGGTGAAAACTGTTCAGGCTTCAGAACATTCCCATCTACAGAAGTCCCTTTGACATATCCTGTAATGCCAGTCTAGTGGTTATAAATGCCCTCAGCCTTTGTTTGTCTGTGAAATGTTTAATCTGTCCTTCACATTTGAACGATACTCTTACTGTGTAGAGGACTGTGGGTTAAAGGTCCTTGTGTTTTAGTACACTAAATACTTCATGCCTCTCCCTTATGGCCTATAAAGTGTCTGCTGTTAGCTTGATGGGGTTTCCCTGAGAGTAATATTTTTCTTCTTTATGGCTGCTTTTAATGCCCTCTCCTTATCCTTAATATTTGTCCTTTTAACTATTACATGTCTTGATGTTGTCTTTCTAGGGTTCCTTTAGTTAGAGGCACTCTGTGCTTCCATGTCCCATGTCTCTATTTCCTTCCCCAGATTGGGGAATTTTTCAACAATTATTTCCTCAGAGACTTTCTCTTCCTTTGTCTCTCTCTTCTCCTTCTGGTACCCTTGTTATGTGAATATTGTTTGTTTGGACACAGCTCTCTTAACATTATTCCATTCATAGAGATTCTCTTTCCTTTTTGTCCCTCAATTTCATTGTTTCTTATTCTCTAATTTCCATCTCATTGTCCCCTCTACTACAGCAATATACTATTCATTCCCTCCATTGTATATTTCAATTATTGTATTTTTCAGCTCTGAGTAGCTCTCTTTCAACTCTTCTCTTTGTTGAAGTCCTCCCTGAGATCATCAGTACTTTCCACAGGTCAGTGAGCATATTTATGACTGTTACTTTGAAGTCTTTATCAAGATGATTGGTGATCTCTGTTTCATTTAGTCCTCTTTCTGGTGTCTTAACCTGTACTTTTCTTTGAAACATATTCTTTTGCCTCCTCATTTTGTCTAGGATTCTGTGTTTCTTCCTTTGTATTAGATGGATCCACTATACCTGGTCTAGGGAGTAATGGCTTTATGAAGAAGCATCCTGTGGTGCCCAGAAGCTCAAGACTCCTTTACACCTGTGTTGGTTCTCCTTTGAGTTAGAGCCCCAGTTACTGTTGGTGGAGCATGGGTGGGGCCACCTTTCTTCCTGTCTGCTGGCAGTGGTTGATCTATTTATGAGCCAGGCAGTGGTGTTTGTGCTGGTGCCACCCTCTGTCTGCCCTCTAGTCATGGAGGTGCTTCTGGGATGACAGGGTGGGTGGGGCAGGCTTGCATGGAAGCATGTGTTGGGGCTGGGCCACCAGTGAAGAGGATGAGCACTTGGAGCAGGCTCGCACAGGTGCTTCCCCAGTTAGGCTACAAAAGGCCTGAGAAAGCCGGGAAAGCCTCCTTCTGCCTGTCATTCAGAAAAGTCTGACAACTGTTGTGCAAGACTGGCCAGGATGGCAGGTGCACAGGGAGGTGACTTGGAGTGAGCTGACAGTGAGGGGGATGGAACATTTGGGGCTCCCTTGAGCACCCAACCAGTTGGGCTGAGGGAGGGTTTGGGAAGTGTCCACCTGCTCTTTTTCCTGCAGAGAGAGCTCCATCCAACCCTCACCCCTCTGGCACCCTTCCCACAGCTTGTAAATCTTTCAAACTGCTGCCTCTGTATTGGATCTCAATGGGACAGCTGGGGTGTATCTGTCCCCCACAAGTGGCAGGAGTCTGCTTCCCAGAGTGCTCCAACTCTGTCTGGTGTCAAGCCTTAATAATCACCAAAACCCAATATAATGTGGACTTGTCTTCCCAGAGTTGATCTCCACAAACAGGTATGCTGAATTCCTGAGTACTTATCCCTTCCATGTTCCATTCCTCTATCTCCTGCTTGCAGGCTGCGATGGGGGAAGGGCTTGGGTCCCACTCGATGGTAGCTCTGCCACTTTACCCTTCTTCCCCAGGTGTGGGTGGTCTGTTCTGCAGTCTGCAGGTCATCTTCAGGGTGAGCTGTATTTGCTGTCGTTGCTTCCTTGGTGTGTGTGGGGGGGAGGAGATTTCTGCATTGCCTTCCTACTCTGCTATCTTTCCACTACCCCAACAACAATTTATATTTATTTTATGTGTATCTGTAGGACAATTGAGCTAATCTGCCTCAACATGGGGACCAGCATGGCTTTTGAGGAGTTATAATGGTCTATTCCATGTACTCTTCATTATCTTTGGACCAGAAGCTATGAAGTATATAGTTTTCCTTGATAGTAATCCTTACTTTATGCATATGTTTCTCCCTTTCCCCATTATGCAATTTAGTTAATTTCATAGCTAAAATTAATGTATCTACAATGAAATGCATGCCTGTCACAGTGTTACTATAAGAGTAATGATTGTGTGTAAACTTTGGAATTCTACAAAAATTTTCACAACATATTGAAAGAATATTTTAGTTTTTACTAAATGTGTCTTTTATTAAATATTAAACAAGGAATTGTGCCTAGTTTTTAGTCCCTCACTTTTTCCAATGTTATGAGTTTCTTACCTTTTCTCTCCTGAACCAATCAACCTGGCTTTGCCTACCCTCATCTTTCATCTAGTTGTCTCAGAAAGTCACTTGCTAAGTGGATTAGTGCATACAATTAATGAATCCATAATTGTATTAAGCCTTCACAGTGAATAACAAATCTGTTTCACAGCTGCAGTCTGCATACCAAGACCCAGCTGTTTTAACTCATCACGCACACTTCTGCTTATAAGTCAGAATGGCCTAATATTAGTACAAATACCTCAGAACAACTGGAAAAACACATTCCATTGAAAATAGATTAAAACTGTCACCTATGGAACCAATTGACAGGGTACTTATTGTTCTTAAGATCATCCTTTACAACTTGTAATGGAAATCTACCGCAGTCTGAATGCTGTAGTAATTTTCTACCTGAACCACAGAGCACACTAAAAAGATTTTTGTGTTTGATACTGTCAATGTTTTGCACATATACCCTTGAATCACTGGGACATTTTTATGCACAATGCACAATGGGGCTTTCATTTTAAAATTCCACATCATTTTTTTAATTTTTTGTCAGACTGCTGGAAACCACTTTACCTTTTCCCACAGAGAGCCAAATTTGCCTGAAAATTTACATATTCCTTTAGATTAAAAGGGGAAGCTTTTAACCAATACCTGCAGGACACAAAAAGTATAAATAATCCATACCTTTCTTCTCTGAGCAGAAATTTTGGAGGTGAAATCTAAACTGTTTCCACAACTCTTCTCTAACATTGACCCACAGCTAACTTTAGCAGGACTTTACTTATTAATGCAGCCTTACTGGCCCCTTTCTCTTCTGTTCCTACTCCCCTTTTCCTCTATGAGAAAGACATACTCAAGATCCATTCTCAGCCATGCTTTGACATATTTTTTATCACATAAGAGCTCTTTCTGTAGCTCTTTCAGTCAATTATTCTACTATTTCTTTATCAAGGCCTATCTTTCCAACTGGCCTTGCTGTTATTTGACCTAGTTATTAGTTTAATAGCCAGGAGAGATGGATAAAAGATCTTGAGGAAGGAAATTATCAGTTTGGAAGACACTGACCATCTCTATGGCCCTCAAACCTATCCTATCCTTGCTATCCTATAGCAATTAATTCTAGTAGACCAAGATGGTTCTGAGGATCAGTGTTCATTAGTGATTCTATTCTGATGTCCCTACTGCAAGTTTCAGAGTCTGCTCTTTCCCGATCCAGCCTTTGACTTTGGCATTGGAGGCTCTGGATTTAGCCCTTTTTATAGTTCTGTTACTCTAACTACCAAGCCTATGCTTGAGAATATTGATTTGGTCATAACAATTGACTGTAATTAGGAAAACTCTTCAGAGCTTAGAATAAGTCATGGTTCATGGTAAGAGTGAAACAGTCTTGCCAGAAATGCCCCAGCAGTGTTGTGGAAGGGATATAAAGGTAACCTAAGAGAGGTGACTAATCTAGCTGGATGAGCTATGCACAGGAACTTTAACCTCCTCCCCAGTTGTCCCTTTTTCTCTAATGGGACTCAGCAGGCAGTACCTTCACTAAAGTTACAAGGATTACTTTGATGGTGGGGCACTGGTATTGTAAAGAAGCTCAGTGTGAGTTGCCCTCTATGAATCAGGGTTAATGACAGAGGTGCATTTATGAAACCGGGCTCTCTAGTGATAATGAATATAAGAGGATTCCAGAATAGTAGGGACCACATGGCAACATCAAGGTTCTAGAGAAAGTGGGCACTGAATTACTATACTACAAACACAGGACACTAACACCTAGGTAGTTGCAAGGAATAAAGTCTATTAAAAGAGAATTTGAATGTGCATTAGGAAGAACCCTATAACACGATGGTAAGTGCGTATGGTAGCTATTCCTTCAATCATTTCTCAAAGGAATTTATGACCGTTTATACACAATGCTGGTTTATATATGGTCTTTACTAGAACAGATAAGCAGTACCACTTGTTCTGGGTATATAAATTGATCTACAAATTTGTATTCTTTTTAATACTTCCTAGGAAAATGAATCAGAAATAGTTTGGAAGTCATGTGGAACAGGCAACTGTACATAGTTATAGTCTGTGCTTGATATTACACTCTTCTTTGGCTTTGTTCTTTTCAAGTCCCAATTCTCTTCTTTCCTTCTATTTTTTCTTGAGAATACTTTCTAATATTTCACTTAAATATGAATATTCATCTCAAATCTGATTTTGAGAAGCCCAACTTGGGTCATGTCCCACTCCATTAAGATATTTTTGCAGGTTGACCTAAATCAGTTTTGGAAGAACTTGAGCAATGGTGAATAAGTGAAAAATAAAAGGGAAAAAACTTTCCCCATAAATCAAATCATGGGGGATCTACTCACACAAAACATATTCATTGTCATCTTGTTCACAGAACACTTACGCTCTGTTTAAACTTCTGCTATATAAAATATCTCTAGATATAGTCCCTGAGAACCAAGGAAATGTGTCCTTGTGTACTGTACCTTAGAGTTAAAGGAGGCTTTCCTTTCCTGTATGTATGCAAACAAAGAAACAAACAAATAAAAAATAAATTGTCTGTGAGTTCTTTTAGGAAATAACAAAGTGCTCCAATTTAAAGGAGGCCGCCATTGCTTAATGAAAAACTGATGCTGCATCCCTTGGGCACTGGAGAGCTCATGGAGCTTCATTTTTCAGTGCAGATGTTAGCTCTCTGAATAGTGTTAGATCTAAGGTTAAAAACAAAAGACAAAATACAAAGGGGAGAAGTGGCATTGCATCACTTTAGTCCACAACCATCATTACTTAATTTGAGGAGGACCTCAACAGTCCATCAAGTCAGCTGAGTGGGCCTCGAAAAGCCTGAACCCCTGGAGCAGAATTCTGAGCAGTGGCTGAGGGCTGGGCCAGGCTCAAGAACTCAGTAAACAGGAAGGAAGCTATTTTCCCTCCTCACCATTTCCTTCTTTTGCATTGCTCTCATACACCTCCCAAAAGGTACCAAAGGAAGATAAAAGGCTAAGTAAATGGGCTTGCTGAGGAAGATTATTTATTGTCTTATTTAGAGGGCTTTATAAAAAATAATTATACTGGGCTTTTTATATGAAAGTATCAGTTAGTTCAGTACTTTCTCCTGCCCTCCCTCAAAATACTAATATCCTGCATATTATATAACTGAGATTTACTGGCATCATTTAGTTGGTGAGTATTAAAATAAGGTAGAGGTTTTACTGCTTCCTGGAAGTTTCAGAAAAAAATGAGGCTGCAGTCATTTTTAAAAGCAAAAGCAAGTTGTAAAGATTGGACATTTTCACACTGTGCCTGAGTGTACACTTGCTATTTTGTAATGACTTTGCTAGAATTCAAAGAATGTTCTTCAAAAAAGGAGGCATACTTTCTTTTCCTTTTGCTTTTTTAGCTTATTGTGAACCTGCAGATCCAATGTATACAGCCCTTCATGTCCTTGTTCATAGCATTCGTGAATACATTTCTACTGAATCAAACCTCAAGCCTGTATAACGGGGCTCACTCACTCCTTCTATGACTTGATAGTTTCTTTTTGGTTCAACAGTAAAATATGAAAATGGCAATAGTGAACCCACAATAAAGTCTCTTCATCCTTTTTCTCATAAAAAATTATTTTCTCACAGAATAGGATATCCCAGTGTATTTTCAGCTTTGATGCACAAATGAATTTGGATCACACTTCGTATTTGCCTGTGTTCAGAAACATAAAATACTGGTAATAGGGCATGTGGTTTTCTTTGACAGTAATAATTCTAGCATCCTGGGAACTATTTGTTACTATTTTATTCCACTGTAAAACTTAGAAAGGAGAGGTTTCATGCTTTTCTCTATTAATTTTGAGGGTAACAGTTGGCAGAGGAGAGGTAAAAAAACAAACAAATGAGCAAAAAATCCCTTATTTTTGTATTATTGCTAATACATTTGTATTATTTGTAATATATTTGTGTTACTATTAATACAACTTCAGCTACTGCCTTTGTCTGACTAAATGTTCATTGTGTCAGAACAGAAGAAAGAAAGCAACTTCAATTATTAACTCGAGAAAAACTAAAATATTTTTATTTTGTATCATGCAATATTTATGTTCAGACTTAGTTTAGTTTTTGCTTGTGATAAGGATACTCCTTTGCATGCAAAACCTGATTCTTGTAACCTTCTATGGAAAGTAGTTACATCCATATATCAGAAGTATTTGTGGAAGGCATGCTAATCAGTCATGAAGCACAAACAAAAAAGAGGCAAAGCATGTGATGTGCTCAGCATCCCTCTCCCCAAAGCAGTGCCCTGCTGCAGGATGGAATAGAGCATCTGCCTCCACCACAAAATGAGTAAAAATATCCAAGCAAAAACTCATCTTTGTTTTCCTTGCAGATTGCACAATTTATCTCCAATAACACATACATTCATCATCACCAAAGCTCAGTGGAATAATTATGAGTATTTACCGAATAGACCATGCAAAGCCATATGCTGCTGGTGGGAAGAATGTGGAAGAGATATACTGAAAACTGGCACAAATAATCAGACTGTGAAGTCAGCCCCTTATAGCAGAGCAGTATTAGAAAATCGTATAAGCAATGAGAGTGGTCTGTGGCTTTATCTAGGGTCCAGATTTCCATGAGGCAGAACCATTTCGATAGGAGAGAATGGCAACTCCAAAAATTTCATTAGATGTCATAGAATTTTTCAAAAATAAGTTATTAAAGGGAAATGTTAATGTAAGTCATCACTGTATCTCCTTTAATCGGCAATGCTGAAAAATTCAAAAGAAAGCAGGAGTCTGAGGATGCAATTGAGAAAAGCAGTAGTATTAGTGTTAAGAAGTGCTGGCAAGTCACTGCAAGGTAACATTGTAAAAAAATAGTATATTTGCCTATTTGTCTTGAATTTTGCAGTTTATAAAACACTTCCGTATAGGTTCTCCTTTTCTACGAGTTTTTTTCAATTGTTTTTAGATACTATTATCCCCATTTTATGTATGATAAAATAAATCCAATGTTTACATGATTTATCCAAAGTTACAAACGTGTAAATGGCAAAAATTGGGCAGGAGTCATATCTCTGATTTTTACCCAGATTTGGCACATGCACAGTAGCTGAAATATAAAAACAAATGAAAACTGTCAGAATCACAGAACTGTATTTAATGCAAATCAAAACTCTTTGAGGAAACAAACTAAAAGGAAATGATTGAGAACATTATAAAACATGCTAAGGAGAAAACACAAATTCCCAAGACATAATATTGGGTTTGGTAGCCCAGAGAGTCAGATATAAGGGAGGGGAACATCCACAGCCTGCAGCAGTACCATTGTTAGGAGGCTTATTTTCCATATTAGTTCATTAAAACATTACATTTTTGCCTTTGATCCTTCTTAATTTAAACCAATTCCAATTTCAGAGTTTTAAGCCAAACTATTTTAAAATAAATCAGAGAGTTTAAGAAACTCTCTTAGCTTCTGAGACACTTACACTATCTTTTTTCATAATGATCCCTCCCACTTCACTACAGCTTTTACCATTTAACTTATTTATAATTATCTGTCTATTGTTTGTTCCTTCAACCATGATGTAAGCACCATAAAGGTAAGAAATTTGTCCTATTTTTTTAAATCACTACTGTAGTCTCAGTACCTACTGGTATGCCCAGTATGAAGTAGGAACTCATTATTTTTTTAAAATGTATTTATGAGTAAATAATTAGTTGAACCATGATCTCTTTTACTAGCTCCTTCTTTCTCATCTTCTATTCCTTTACCATGGAGATTCTATAAAACTTAATTGTTTGGACTTTACTCTCAGAATTTTCTTTCTTGTTTTTCTTTGCTCCAATGATAATTCATGATTAACCCTATTGCACTTTATTTGCAGTATCGTTTCCATTCCCACTGCCTACTCCTGGCCAAAGCATATGCCCCATGTTAGTAAATGTTTTATTTCTTTTCCTAACTTTAATCTCTCTGAATATTCAATGCAGCCTGAAATTTATTTCCACATCACTAGTCTTAGAATGCCATTTTAATCAACTCACTCCATTTTTTCAGGAATGGCTGTACAGTGGCCTGGTTCTTACCAGATGGATTTTGCTTGGGAAAAAGAAAACATGCCATGCTCTATTGCCCTGACAATGTACAATCCTTAAACTATTAGTTTACTTTCTTGATTTACCAGCATAAAGATTTATCACTTAATCAGAATCAAAGAGGTACTACTAGCCAGGGGCAGATTCAGCATAAATCAATCCCATTCCCCTCCACTCTTCAGAGTCCAATAGAAATATATATAGTTTTTGCTGACATTACTGACCCAATGTAGGATCTTCTCATAACTGAAATTTTCCATTATTCTGTGACTGCATGAAGATTACATCATTTAAGGACTCTTTTAGTTCTTAAATGAAAGTAAGTGCCAGAAATGTAAAATCCATGGGATTTTCCCAGATTTACTGAATGATATAGTCACCTTCATCTTTTCTGCTTTGTGGACGTTTTAGTTTTTTGTTGTTCAGTCCTCATTTCTGCTATATCACCCTTGAATCATAATGGGTCTCATACTGAGTTTTATCACAATTAATCCATTTACACAATATCTATTCCCCTAAAACCTGATGGAGCATATATCCAGGTATCATTGGGGAAAATGGAGCAGGAATGCCTGTTGGTCAAGTACACAGACTCTTGAGTGAAGCTGTTTCTAACACTTTATAGCCATGTGGCTTCAGGCACACTTCACCACTCTCAACCTCAGTTTCTCTATCTGTAAAATGAGGATGTGAATGGCATCCATATTAACCCAGTTGCATTCTTTTAAATTGAGAATTATTCACTGAGATCAGTAGCAATGACTTCTCTAAAACCTTTTGTATTATACATCCCTTTCCATCATCATATGATTATTCTCTTACTGAACATCAGCAATTTCAGAGTGTTCCATCACCAAAGAGAAGTTTCTTTGATGGAGCAATTAAAAAGTAAAACCACTCCATAAACACGTTTAACGTAAAACAAAGGCATGTCTTAAACCCCAAAAACTAACCATCATGTTCTTCTCCAGGCTCACATGAGAGAATTCTTACATGAGATGCTTTCATTAGCCTCATTATGTTCCTTCTACCTTCTAGATTAAAAAATACATAAATTTGAAAAGAACACCCAACCGTAGAATTTCTCTGTCTTTTTAACACTACCCAAACCATAGGGAAACCACATTTCACTGAACTCTCTCTCAAAACACCTTAACACAAGCCTACACAAGTACCTTCTTAAAACAAACTAGAAAAAAACAAATAAAACCTTCTTGTTCACATGCCCCAGTATCCCACGTGGTATGCAGTCATCCTCCTTGTAAGAAATCATAAACCTAACTTTGACTACAGGTATAGTTCTGATAGTCTTTGTCTGGTGGGCTGTAAATCAGAGTTTGAAAAGGAAATTACTTTCTTTTTTACCATGTAATGGTCCTGTAATATGGAAATCTATTTTCCATCTGAGTAGGGAAAACTCAGTTTTCCCCTGCTATTTCTCTTCTTTTTTTTTTTTTTTTTCTTTACTGCTTACACAGCACACTTCATTTCTGACACTTCTGGTCCCAAAATGTATGGAGCTTTTTCCCCACACCAAGCAATTCTCTGCAACACCATTTGGGTGTCCTACAACCTACAATTTAACTCACTTCTGATATATCTACCAGAAGATATGTCAGATCCCATAGGTTAAGAACTCAGTCCCACAAGACTGTTTCCCTGTCCTTCCCCCCACTTCAGATACCAGTCCCAAGCCCGGGTTATCACCTCTGATTCTGACCAACCAGCTATGGATTGGAGGTTCCAAGGACCACCTCCTTGGGTCTGATTAATTTGCTAGAGCAGCTTACAGAACTTGGAGAAACACTTACATTTACAAAGTTAGTAGGCTATGATACAGGATACAGATGAACATCCAGATAAGGTGATGAATAGAGTCAGTTCCAGGAGGATCCCAAGCGCAGGGGTTTCTGTGTCTGTGGAGTTGGAGTATGTCACTCTCCTAGTGTGGATGTGTTTACTAACCTGGAAGTTCTCCAAACCCCATTCTGTTAGGATTTCATGGAGGCTTCATCACATAGGCATGATCAATTATTAACTCCATTTCCAGCCCCTCTGCCCTCTTGGGAGGGTGGAGGGTAAGAATGAAAATTCCAAACTTCTAATGGGTTAATCCACTTACACAATAAAGAATTTGCCCCATGTTAGCAAATTCTTTATTTCTTTTCCTAACTTTAATCTCTCTGAGTTGGCAATATTGGTGACCATCCCTGATCTAGGAGCCTACCCAGAAACCCACCCAGATTCACCTCAATAGAATAAAAGATGCTCCTACTACTCTAATTACTTAGGAATTTACAAGGGTTTTAGGAGCTCTGTGCCAGGGGCTAGGGACATAGACCAATATATATATATATTTTTTCTATTATCTCATAAGTCCTTTAAAGTAAACTCTAATCCTCTGGAAAACTAGTTTTAATCTAACCTGCCTATAATGTAGATTTCAAGTAGAGAATTGTACAAGGGGAAATTTCACACACATATTTTAAAACAGTGTCATTCTGAAATAAAACAAATTAACAACAACAAAAGTTTACATTGGAACCAGGCTCATTCTTAAGGCAGAATCACACAGGGAGAATTGGCTCAATAGATGGGCAGAATTTTTTCAGCTCTCTTCATCATGTCTCACATTTAAAACCTCCATATAGACCCAATTTCTTTGAAGGACCATCCATCCCCTTAGATTTTCAACTTTCTTTGGAGATTCTTGATAGCCTGTACTGCTTTGGGGGTCCCAAACAATGGGGTTAGTTATCCACTGACATTATCAATCAGAAAGAGGTGAATGGTACCAAATGCCACTTAATACATTTCCCCCATGAACCTTCCTCATAACTCAGTCTTAAAGGACTCTGTCAGCTGGTCTCTAAGAGATATTCTTAGCTACCATTCCTTCCTGTAGCTTTCTGAGTCCCTTAAAACCTGACCACGAGAGTCACTGTTCTCATGGCAAACTCACTTCTGATTCCACCTGAAGCCAAGCATGTCAGGTAGCTATGGATTAATAACTAGAGGCAATACTTACTCTCATCCCTTGATTTTAAGCCCTTCATCTGGTTAGCCTGAGATAGAAAAACTTATCAGAAGTGTGGTAGCCACACAAGACAAGAACATATGCATGTATCTTCTAACAGCTTTCTAGGTCCCTAGAATCTCTGTCAAGATCACACAGCTGTGTTGGTCCTCTCCCTGCCTCTGACCCACAGACAAATGAGGAGACGCGATGAGATACTGAAGACCTGAAAGGACCAGCCAGGGGACTCAAGGTGTAACAGCTCCAGAGTAATGCTGAAAAGGCACTCCTCATATTTATTGAGTAAATGAACTTAAAATGAACTCAAACATCATTCTCCGGCCTTGAGTCTAGCCCAAGGACGCGACGCTTCTCAAGGATACCAAACTGTGTGAAGGTGGCTCCAAGCCATGAGAACTGCTTTGGTTCTCATCACTCAGTCCTTGATTACACATCAACAGTGTGGGAAAAACAATCAAGTCATGTGTGCTCATACATTTGATTTCTACCTTATTTGAATTATGTATTAACCCCATCAATCCCACACAGCTGAAAGCTAATTCTTACACATCACTGCTGTTTTGTACTTCATTGTTACATCAGCGGTTTTGAAAATATTTTATACAACCACCTTCCATTTGAGGGAGTGTATTCAAATGTTAGGCTTATATTATCATCAAAAGAAAAAAAAAAGAAACAAAGAAGATTCAATGTCCATATGACCTTGAAAAAATATATTTTTTTTATCCTTAACATGTGTTTGCCTGAAGATCCTTATTATATATTACAAATTTGACTCTATCCTGTCTCCCATTTAAAACTTTAGTTTTATCAACTACACAAATGCTGGGCATATAGCAATAACCTATTTAATAGCTTATTGACTGATTAACACATTTTTTTCTTCTGAATTTCAAATTATCTGAATGGACATCAATTGAGGATTTTGAGAAAACTTAAATTATGATTTTAAAAAATAAGTAAAAGCTAACATGTATTAAACTTCTTTTTTAAATAACTTGGAAACACATTCTGTTTTGTATATATTGGTATATTAGCTATCTTCCATTGTCTCTTAAAAAAAGCAAAATAAAAATACTTCCAGGTAATAAAACACCCAAGTTTTTTAAGTTATATACTCACATTTTTTTAACTTCCTTTAATTAACAGTAACATACTGACATTACAGGAAATTAAAGTCCCTAGAGACCAAAAAGTGACAAGAAAGTAGAAATGCAAGCACCAAGTGAAGTTTGAAAGCACACTGTAGCCTTTTGTTCATATGACCCTGGAGGCTCAGGGCAGAGGTCTTCAGACTGCTTTGCATGCTTCCAGATTACACTAAAACTTTCCAGTGGATGTGAGCTTGGACAGCAGCTTTAAGGAAATCAGTTTCCATGTTAACTTCAATCTGTATGTTTTTCTAAAATTCCTCTAACAGAATTTGTCTGTGGTCAAAGTTCTCAGCAGTGTTGCCACTACTGATTTTTCTTCCTGCATTTTCCTAATATAATTCTCCCACTTCCTAAATAAAATAAAAAGTTCAAAATTTTAACCCACCTGAATTTTATTACATTTTTCAAGTATGTAAGCAAAACTTCTGAAGTATTTTTTAAGGAGGGGTGGGAGAAGGAAAGAAAAATGAAAGAAAGGATCCAAAACAAAACAAATGTTGAAAAATGACAATCCAAAATAATCTTGTCTGCATAGTCTCTGTAACCAAAGAACTGCCTCAGCTGCTTCTTGGCAGATTTCAAATAGAAAGTAAAAAAATTCTGTTTTTTCCTAACATATCAAAGTTATATCTTTGATTAAAAAAATGTCTGAGATAAGTTAGCTTAAACATTTATTGAAATTTACAGAGCAATTTTTACTTAATTTTGGCAATAGATTATTGGACAATGAAAAATTTTCATGTATTGTTTTTTTCATTGGGTACAAGTTGGATCACCATCAAGAGTCAACTAATTGCTCCTTTATTTGTGAATTCATGTACTTACTTGTTTTATATTAATCTATTTGGAATATGGTGAGGATTCTACTGTAATATATGTAACAACAATCATTAATTCGTGTTTTGTAAGCCCTAAATTTATTGATAGCTCATATATTATCTTGCCATTTGCTATAAATTTCCATTGAACCTTGTTTTATTCTAGCAGTAAGTCATATTCATCTACAAGTACATGAATTAATTTTTAGGAGATTTATCTATTCATTAATACATTTCCAGTAAAATTTTATTTTTATGTTTAATCAATTGTATACTACTAATAATTAGATAGTAATATTATTTAGTTATAGAGAAGTATGATAGAGACACAAAAATGTTCACACATAAAGTATAATACACTAAGATGAATTTCTGTGTAAGAAATGTCATGCAAATATGAATTGATGACGGGGGGCATAGGGTTGATTGAAAATGATCCAAGTTACTTATGCAAGATTGCTAGGATTATAAACTAGGTGAGATTGTTTCCTTCTTTTTTTAGAAGAAGAAGCTATATTAGAAATGAGTTTATAATGGAGCCAATAGCTTTTCCACCCCTTGGAGGGGTCTACACTTTCCCATTTGACTCAAGACTTCCAGTTGATAAGCAACTGGTATTGCAGATATTTTTGCATTGTTTTTACCAAATCCAGGCCTCAGATGTGCAAGTTACTCATCACAGATAAGACTGCTTGCATATTTTTCCTATAAGAAGAAAAATGAGAGAATATCTATAGACTGCAAGACAATCTATACCTCATGTCCAGTGGAATACCCTGTCCTCTTCCAAGGACAATAGGAAGAGAAGGGGCTTATGTCCTATCTGTTGCTGACTCTGGCCTTGTTAGCTTCCCCTAAATAAAATCTTTTGCTAATCCATACCATAAACTGTGGATCTTTACACAATAGGTGGGGCTGCACATCTTAGCATAAAAAATTATAAATGTTAAAATACAGCATTACAATATACTTTTACATAAATAATGGTGGGTATTAACTCACTTAGATTCTATTGAATACATTAAAAGAGGGAAGTAAAAGTTTTATTGTGAAATTTCAATATTAAAACACAAGACATTGTGTATGTTGTAACCATTTAAAATTTATTTTGAAAAGTTTTAAATATAGGTTTAGAACTTATCAAAGTTCTTTTGGAGCAGATGCAAACAAAAATAAAACTTGTTGACCAATTATCCAGTTATTTAATTTGAATTAGTCATGCAAAGCAAGAGGTATGAATAAGGGAGGCTTGTAAATCCTGCAGAAAGGCAGAACAATAAGGATCACATGTTCAGTGAAAAGATGTATCAGAACAAAACAGGCACCAAAAGAGAAGACTAAGGCAACTTGCCTGTCTTAGTTTTGTTGCTGTATGTAGAGTTTGCCTTCCCTTGAATTCATAACCACAGGCTATCTCTTATGTAGTTTGGGGATAGAAATCATGCTACCAGTGTAATCCCCAAATCTCCAAGCTGAGAATACTGCTAAAAGTAACTTCAGGTTGAGGGTACCCAACAGAAACAAGCAAACTGAAACACTAGTAGAATAAACTTGAAAAACAGTCTCAAAGAATTTCCTCATATAAATCATTAAGGAATGTTGGCTTTCAATAGGAAAAAAAGGCAAGATACCAAGATCAGAACTCAACAGAAACACTCAAAATAGAATGATTTTGCAAAAACTGAAAATACTGGTATTATTAAAAGCCAAATATACAATAAACTTTAATATAGTTAAAGAAGTGAAGTGAAATCTTGAAAACATAAAAACAAGTGATTATAAAGTTAAATTTGCACATTTGAAAATTAAAATATCACTATTAAATAGGAGCCGCCTATTTATTGAAATTAAAAACACAAAGGATGGCTTAAAGGAAAGGTAGATACAGATGAATGAAGAAAGTTTCTAAAATTCATCACTGAGAGGCAAAGATAGGAAAAATATGAAAGAGCAATTGGGAAATATGAAAGATTACATCTTTATAATTGGAGTTTCAGAAAGAGATAAGAGAAAAAGCATAGGAGATGGCAAAGAGATGAAGATATTGTTGTGAGAGAATACCAATGGAAGATAGAAGATACTATAATAAGTGCCAGAAATAGACAACATACAAAGGAATAACAATTAGACTGATGCTAACTTATTAATAGCAAAGTTGGATATAAAGAGTAGAGTAAAAGTTTATAAAACTGAAAGAATTTATTAACTACTGATCGCATAATCAACTAAACTTTATTTTGACAATACAGTCTGAAAAACAGAAAGTTGACTACCAAAGGAATCAAGGAAAGAAACATCTAAGAAATATGTATGAAAAAGTGGAAAAGGAAAGAGATCTTTAAAGAAAAGTTTTAGATATAAGTACGAATGATGAGCAAATGAAATAACATGAATGTGATGCATTTAACTTAATGTGATTGAGAAAACGATCATTTTGGGGGATAAAAAACAGTAACACTAACATAAGGATTTGTTTCTAGGGTTGGATCTCATAAAAAGATGAACACAATTCAAGAACAAATAGTTTATTTGGAACAAAAATCTCAGAAATGCTGTTACTTAAATGGGGAACAAACACAATGAAGGCCTCAGACAACATAAAGCCAATATTTGGTATGCTAATATATCAAATAACTCCTGAGGTAACTGGTTTAATCCCTCTAGGGATATTTGGGAGATGCTATAAAACATGACTCAAACTCTGTGCACCTTAGGTAGAATGTGATTAGAGCATTTATACAATACTTCAGGGTCACTCTCAAGTATTCAGTTAGTACTGATGTACTCATACATCCCTAGTGTAGCTCACTCCCTCTCTCCTTGCCTTGTGAGGACAGTGCAAGAAAGGAATTGTCTGTAAACCAAGAAGACAGCTCTCACTGGAGACATAATCAGCTGGCACTTGATCTCGAACTTGCCAGCCTCCAAAACTGTGAGACATAAATTTCTGTTGTTTAAATCGCCCTGTGTATGGAATCCAGCCATTCCTTTCCCAGAATTTACCCAAGAGAATATGTCCTCAAAGAGACTTAAACATGAATGTTTATAGATTAATTTATAATAGTGAAAGCTTAGGTAAAACCCAGATTCTCTTATTGACAAGAGAATTGATAAACAAATTGTGGTATATTCATAAAATGGAAACTAATAGTAAAAAGGAATGAATATTTGGAGATATTCTGAGGGCAGATCATTAGACCTATATATAAATGTCACTTGATTTTTGACAAAGGTATGAAATCGATTCAGTGCAATACATACATAGGATTTATATTTTTGAATATAAAATTATATTTTATATAAATATGATTTATATATAATTTTTGCATATGTTTCAGCTTTATTGAGGTATATTTGACAAATAAAATTATAAGATATTTAAAGTATACAATGTGCTAATTTGATAGATGTAGGTATTGTGAAAGGTCTCCCCCATAAAATTAAGTAACACATCCATTCCCCTCCCTTTTTTTTTTTTTTGGTGAGAATATTTAAGCTCTCTATTAGCAAATTTCAATTATACAAAAGAGTGTTACCAACTATAGTCATGTTATACACCAGATCTACGAAGGTTGTTCATTTTATAACTGAAAGTTTGGACCCTTTTGCCAACCTTTCCCCATTTCCCCCAGTCCCTCAGTCCCGGACAACCACTTTTCTATTCCATTTCTGAGTTTTATGCTTTCTTTTTTTATATTCCACATGTAAATGATACCATGAAGTATTTGTCTTTGTCTGGCTTATTTCACTTAGCATAATGCCCTCCAGTTCACCCATGTTGTTGCAAATGAAAGAATTTCCTTCTTTTTTTAAGTCTGAATTATATCCCATTGCATATATGTACATTTCTTGATCTATTCACCCATCAATATACACTTAGGTTGTTTCCATACCATAGCTACTGTGAATAATGCCGCACTATAAAAATGAACATAGGAACACAGATATCTCTTCTAAAAAATGGTTTTTTTGCCTTTGTATATGTACCCAGAAGCAGATTGCTGGATCATATGGTAGTTTTGTTGTTTACTTCCATAGTGGCTGTGTCTTTCTCACAAACAATTCACAGGGTTTCCTTTTATTCACATCCTTGCCAACATCTGGTATCTCTTGTCTTTTCAAAGACCTGAAACCATAGAACTCCTGGAAGAAAACGTAGGGAGTAAACCCTTAACCCTGGTGGCAATGATTTTTTTGGATTTGACATGAAAAGCAAAGGCAAAGAAAGCAAAAATAAACAAGTGGGACTACATTGAACCAAAGATTTCTGATCAGTGAAGGAAACCACACACAAAATGAAAAAGAAGTCTATGTAAAAGGAGAAAATATTTACAAATCACATAGCTGATAAGGGGTTAATATACAAAATATATAAGGGACACATAGAACTCATTAGCAAAAAGCAAGTGACCCAATTAAATATCAATGAACCTGAATAAACATGTTCTAAAGAAGACACACAAACGGCTAACAAATACATGAAAAAGTACTCAACATCACTATTCACCAGGAAAATGCAAATTAAACCACACTGACATATCAACTTACAAATGTTAGAATAGCTATTATCAAAAAAAGAAGTGATTTATATATAATTTATATTATTATATTAAATATATGAGTTGAACCTGAGGTAATTGCTGAACATAGCATCACTATTTCTCAGTGTTACATTGTTTCCCAAAAATCTCTCTAAAGTTAAAAAAAATTAAATATATTGAATAAGTAAAACAATATCATTTTAACATTAAAATACATCTGTTTTCTCTTTACTTTAAATAATTATAAATCTGGCACAGTTAAATTTTTCTCCCTATTTCCTAATTATTGTTTTTTTACATTATTATTACATGGTATCATTTATAACATTACATGCTTTTTTTAATACTTAATTCTTACAGCTATTTGGTCTTAGCTCTATATTTTATTGTTTTGTCGGTCATCAAATATCCGTACATGAAAGTGTCTCCTTAATTATATATTCACTTTTACATCCCTCTTTTTATCTAGTAGCCTTTTAAAGTTATTTTTTAAATAACTTCTTATTGGTGTTCTATTTTGAATTAAAAATCATTGAGAGTAACACCCTCTTCTCTTGTATTTGAAATAAAACTTCTTGGTTTACCCTTTCCTGACATTATCATTCTAAACATGATATAAAACCTGTAAATATAGGTATAAAATATAAATATAAAATGCTATAGTAAAGAACTAAGTCAACTTACCCAGTTTCCCTCCTGTGTATATGATTTGTTTTAATCCAATATTGTCTTTATTTTTACTAGAAATACAGCATTGCTTTAATAAATTTGCCAATGTGTTAGAATAGGTTATACGTAAAAATAAATTAAAGATTCATTGCCAACTTCCCTGTATCAATGCAACCTTTCCTGCTATCCTGAAAATGGAACTGATTTTCTTAGGTTCTTGTTACTCAAAGTGTCGTTTTTGAATAAGCAATGTCTACACCACCTGGGCACTTGTTAGAAATGCAGAATATCAGGCCCTACCTCAGATTTACTGAATCAGAACCTACATTCTAACAGAATTCCCAGGTGGTTTTTGTGCCCCTTAAAGTCTGAGAATCACTGGCCTGGGTGCACTCTCATTTGTTTCCTTCATTGCCCCCTGAAATCCCAAGTTCCCAGGGGACAGCCAAAGGGTAAGTCTTACAAGCAGCCTTTCTAAGGATAGCTCTCAAGCTTTTAACTCTTTCCTACAAGTAACTCAAACAAAAGAACATGAAAAATGAGTGATTATTGTATGAATTTTACCCATAAAGGCATGCATTAATGTGTTTCTATTCTAAGGTAATTTTATTAATTGACAAAATTTTGGCTTTGAGTATATTAAATGTTACTGTCTTAATTTACCACACTCAATATTTTACTCTTTAGACCAATGGAGAAGTGTAGAGATAAAGGCAAATTTAAAATGGTAAATGTTCAAAAGTTTGTTTATCCCTTTTTTTATGGGATCTTGATGTTATGTTTTTGTACTTAAGTAGAATGTTTTAGAATTAATTCTAGAATGTGCAGTTTTCAAACAAAATCAGAGATTTTCAAGTAGTTCTGACTCAGACAAATCTTGATAGTATTCAGCATCCATATCCTGTCCTTCCCCAACTTTTTACTCATCTATAGTATATAATAGAGAATGCTTACTTTTGAAATATGAATACTTTATGTCTACCTATGAGAGTGTGTCATATGCTTCTTGAAATATTTTTTGCATATTATTATTATTCCTCTGGGTGAGAGTGGTTACTAAAGGTTTTATTTGTGAAAGTCATCACATTTTAGGTTTTATAGGAAGATTGCCAAACAGCAGTTGCATCAATGACTAACCTGATTATTTTCATTTATAGGATCAGAAAGAAAAAATTTACTAGATAAAATCGGAGTGTACTGTAAACAAGTAATAGTTTGAAACTCCAAATGTATTCCAGTTATGATTTCTACATCTTCATAAAGGTCAGAAATATAGGGATCAATTTTAAGTATGTGCTATATAATTTAGATCATAAGAGGGAGAAATCTTGATATATTCTTTTCAATACTTAGTAAAGTAAAATTTAGCTCATAGATGCAAATTTAAATGGTACAAATCAATCTTATTTAGAAATTCCTTCTAGCAATTTAAAATGTTTGAATAGCTAATAAGTAATGTGATGCAAATATGAAGACATATATATATCCATTACAGCATTATTTACAATAGCCAAGGTTATTTACAATACCATTCTAAGTGTCCGTGAATGGATGAATAGATAAAGAAGCTATACACAATGGAACAATACTCAGCCATAAAAAGAAAGAAATCTTGCCATTTGCTACAATATAGATGGATCTTTAAGGTTTTATGCTAATTGAAATAAGTTAGATAGAGGAGGACAAACACCATGATTTTCATTTATAGGTGGAATCAAAAACCAAAACAAATACACAATCAAAGCAAACAATAAACAAGCTCATAGATACAGAGAACAGATTGGAGGTTACCAGAGGGAAAGGGGGTTGGGAGGTAGGCAAAATGGGAGGTAGGGCTCAGTTAATTGTATGGTCATGGCTAGTAACTAGACTTAGGATAGTAATTACTTCGTAATGTGTACAAATATCAAATTTTAATGTACTCACCAAACATATAATATTATATACCAATTTTACCTCAATAAAAAAAGTTTCCATTTTGTTTCTCCAAAACATGTTCATATTAAAACCTTAGAAGGCTTAAATGTCTTCACATGCAATTCTATTTACCCCTCCCAGTCCAGATAGTCATAACTTCACCTTTAATGAGGAAAATGGTAATCTTCAAGTATTGTTATATCAGAGAATTACTTTTATAGGGAGAAACACAATTTCTGTTATAGTGATAGTTAATAATAGAAAGCATGACATGTATCAGTCAGTCAATAATAATCATGGAACTTTAGAAAGTGAAATGGGGTAGACAAACCTATTGAATAAATTAAAATATGTAAATTATTTTGAAGTAATTGAGCACACTTTGCATGTGGTATTAAAATTCGAGCAAATAATGTTTTTTAAACATTTGTTAAGCTTTGAATAGCTAGAATTAGGCAGATGTTGGGACAGCCTTACAGAAATGTATAAGGTGTAAGCATTTTAAGTAATTTATTTATTTATTTATTTATTATTTTTTTTAATGTTCAAAATGCTTTTATTTACTAAGTCACTTTGAGATTGCTTTCTGTGAGATAATTTCAACAAATAAAATGTTCAGTGAAAAACGATAGTATACAATGTACTTATCTATAGAAAAAGGTCTTATATACAAGTTAAGAAACAAAGATGTTTCTTTTAATTAAATGTAGGTTTTAAAAAAACATTCATTATGGATTACTACCATAATAAAAATGGATTTCATAAGATTAGCTCAAGTCCAGCGAAATTTTAAGAGGTGAACCAAAAGTTTTTTCAGTCATGTTCAGAAAATCTAACATGTTTACTTTCTTGTTGAGTCTTTACAAGTCTAATATTTTCAGCTTTGGTGATTAACTTCTCAGTGCCTTTTCTTTTCACGAGGCTGTTTAAGTTTGGCCTGTCTATCTACCAGAATCTTCTGCCAATATCTCTGTTCATGATCATCAGAAAGGATCTCGAGTTTCCAGCAGTGTTTTGTTTTAATTTCCATATATGCATTTATTACTGCTTGAGCATCCTCAGGAGTTTTAAATCTAGTACGGCATTCTGTATCTCCTTCTAGCAAATCAACATAAACAACTTCTGAGATAGCTGCCAAAGTATCGCTGACTTGTTTTCTGCCAGGTAGAGGCTTGGTGCTGATAATCTTCACAATCACGCCACTCACAAACTGTGGTCCTGCTGTATTAACCTTCTCCTGGGCACAACACTCTTCACTGTTTGCTGCTTTCTCATTTTTCATTCCAGATTTATTAGGTACTCCCTGGTCTGTTTCCATTTCCGAGTCTGATTTTATTTGGGATATTGTTTTTTTTAAGGAAGCCATGCTGGCTTTTTGCAGTACTAAATACTCTTTTTTCAAATACTCACTGTGACTTGCAACCACTCCTCTTCCCAACTTTTCTTTCTTTAAACACATACCCTCAAATTATTTCCTGAATTCTAAGTCCATCTAGCAAAGCAAAGGGGGATTTCCCTTTCCCCAACATTCAGATTAAATGTTTTAAATTTGTCAGTTCAGTTCTTGAGTATGCTTCCATATTCAAAATTTATGAAAATAAAAGTTTTGAATTAACTAACTAATAACATTTACTACAACTACAATTAACTAACTAGTAACATTTACTAGAGACTAAAATTTAAAGATTATTTGTTAAACCTTAAGTAATTTATTTTTGAAGAAATTTTGAATGTGGAAGCATGGAAATACCTATAACCTTTTAAATTAGGGACTGCTCCCTTATTGACAGTAAGTCAGCTTCAAATTTTTTCTCTTCTTTAATTACTTTGGGGATGGCTGAAGGCCATTAAAATAGTCACATTTTAAATCCGCAGTAAGCTAATTACCTCTGCTCTTAGTTGTTGCACTTTAAAAACATACTGCAGTCCTTTCACTTTTACAGTGCTATCATAAAACAATGTGTCCCTGTCTAATATGCAGTAATGAGGGGGTAGATTTATTATGATTCAGTTAAATTATAGATTTTATTTTAAAATTACTTAAAGTTATCACATAATTTTTAAATGGCTTTATACACAATTCCAGAAAATGTGATGCCATGGGACCATTTTGTATTTTTAAGTTGAAATTATGCAACTGGTAGGTTGAATATTAAATGAGAGAGATTTCCAGTGACCATGAGCAGTTTGAACTTCCACTGTAATTCATAGTCATACCACTGAGCCATTTCAACTGGGTCTTCTAAAGTATGCTAAAGCTATTTTATAATATATGGTTCCAAATAAGGTGGCATGCCTCATGTGTCTCAATAAATTGTAGGCAATTATGATCAACAAATAGATGAGAATAAAACCAGAGATGGATATATACAATAAACAAGGACTATTCCTAATAAATATAATTGTGTATTTTTCAGTTTCCAGTAACTTAGGACTAGGACAGACACAGGAGCTTGGTAAGAAGTTCATCATAAAAGTTGTCATTTTATTATTGCATCTGGAGCGACAAACCAATTTTTTCAATGAAAATATATGTAATATGAATTGTTGCATAACAAAAATAATAAATTGCTGTGTTGTGTTTGTATCACTGGGTTACTTAACAAGAAATAAAACCAGAGAAGCCTAAGTAAAGAATAGCAACCATATTGTTCCAAGGGTCAGTATTATTCCCTTCATTCTCTTTTTAAATTGTTCATATAAAAATAAGATTGATTTGTATTATAATCATAAATTTCCTTTGAAGAAGAGATTAAAGCTATGCTGAGTCATCTTGTTTGAGCATATGTGATGCCTGCTCAATATACAGATATTTTATTTCTTATTTAAATTTACATTTTTCCATCCTGACCTCTGGTGTTTTCTCCTGAAGATGGCTTTGAAAAGGTCAGTATACTAAAAAATTAGTGTAGCACTTTCATTTTAATGCCTCAAAAATTTCTATCGAGCTATTCTTCACTTCCAGAAATAATTTTGAAGCCTAACTATCATGCATTTTAAATTTTATAGTAGAACACATTAAATAATATGAGTACACATCATGCTCATATCAGGTATGTGGCCTGGAAAAGATTAAAGATTCATTTTCAATGATTACTGGTAACAAAAATGAATATAATTACTATAATGTCCTCTCAGCATTTATAACAGTTCTAAAATAATTTAATATCCATCTCCCTCTTAGACTGTAAGTTTTATGAGTGCAGAACAGTGTGCTCTTCTTCCCCATAATATTCTGATTGCATGACATTATATGACAGTGTCTGTTATTAATGTGTTCTCGATAAACATTTATTGAATTAATGAATGAAGAAATAGTTACTATTTAGTGAAGCCGCATTATGAGTAAGCTGACTACTCAGTTCTACCCTTTTATTCTCAGACCATGCATTCTACATTTTGTGGCCAGAGAATTATAATACAGCTGTTAACCAGATCAGGCTAGATAGTTGCTGAGAATCCACAAAATATACTCACACAGGCATTAGCAATGGTAAAGGTATGATGCAGTATGAAAAAGAGAGTGCAGGAAAACAGAAAAGTTGAAAAACTTCCAGGTACAGTTACCTGAGTCCTTCGCACAAGATGTGCTTCCTCTTCAGATTATCAACTTTTGAGATGCATACAAGTTTCAGGAAAGATATGAGTTTACTTGAAAGGTTTTTATATGTCACTGTGTAACAAGGTGCATATCACTGTTCAATAAATTTTCAATACATGATGTAAACAAGCTAGTACAGGGTGCTTCCAGGGGATTTTCAGACTTAAAAAAAAATCATTATAAATCACCAATTGTTGCATTTTGCCCTTATTTTGGCCAATGGTCAGTACCATGGTTCCAGGCATCCCTGCAGATAAGCATACATCCAGCAAGGACCAGTTTCCTTGCACTGGTTGTATACTGCATCCTGAATGGTATCTTTCAGTGCTTGCATTGTGTCATCTCCAGGCAAATACTTCTCAGGCAGACTTCAAAAGTCTGTTGCATTACTCTAAGAGTCTGGGAGTATTAGAGTATTTGATATTTAATAGAACCATTAGGTCCCATTTGGTCTCATGGTCAGAGGTACACCTCCTAGTGTAAAACAAATGTTTGCTTATTTGGTCCAAGATGATTTTGTGTGGTACTCCATTTCAGTGAATCAAATACTCTGTAAATTCTCAAATAATGTGCCAATTTAACATGCTTGGAATTATTCCCAGATAAACTTAAGTTTTTGCTTCTTTTCAAAGCCTGTAGTCACATATTAGATCATCTTTTGGTTTTGTTTTAGTGGCCATTATATCTTACTTATTGTATGGTTCTTGTTCATTTAATTCCAAGACAAAACTTTTGTTTTCTTGTTTAGAGGATCTCATTACAATGTCCCTATTCAGAGACATTTTCAGATTAATTGAGAAAGTTTTGTGTATCCAAGTATGGCCCACCTTTCTCAAGAGAAATCATTTAAATATATTATTTGATTTTTTATTAAAGACTTAAAGTATTGAGAAGTAAGATGTTCTTCTTTGATATGTTTTATATTAAACATGGTCAGTGTCTGGACTGTCTCTCTAACCTGTATCACACATCTCTTCTCAGTTATTTAGCTCTAGTCACACTGGAAACACCAGGCATGTTACTATCCCATGGGCTTTGCCCTTGCTCTTGCCTCTAGCTGGAACATGCTCCCCCTGACATATTTGTTTAACTTGGTCCTTCATTTCATTCAGGCCTCTTCTGGAGTGCCCCCTTATTAGAGAGAGACTCCCTGACAATTCTGTCTGAAATAGCACATTGCTATCATTCCTCAACCCCTTACCCTGCTGCTTTTTTTTGTTGACATTATTTTGAGGAAGGTTAATGACCAACCATTCATTCAGTGATTTGCTAAAAAGACTCACAGGACCAGAAGTAGCCATTCTCAAGGTCATAGTTTATTACCTTAAAAAATTTGCAAAGCAGGCTCAACAAGAAAAAATGATGAATCAGATAGATTGTGGAAGGGATAGGGCCAGGCTTCTGAAGTCCTTCTCTTTAACAACCATATGAGCCATATTCCTCTAGCAATGAACTGTAATAACATATCTGAGGTGTTTCTGTAAGCCAGCTTGAGTCTCAGAGTCCAGGCCTTATAGAGAGCTGCTCACCTAGGAACTTACCACATATTTGGTAACAGAGCAATGATTACTGAAGAAAAGCTAGTGTCCATCATGTATCATATTATTTCCGCAAATTAGCTAGACTATCTGGGACAGTGTGGCTCAGTGCCACAGGTGTTGGAAACTTCCTTTCCAGTTAGTAACATAGGATATTCTCCAAAGGCTAAGTTCCCAGGGCCAGCTAAGGGCTGCCCACACAAGCAAGGCCTCTTGAAGATAGGAAAGAGGTGAGCAACACCAGGGTTGCTGCATTAGCCCTTTTCTGACCACCTTATGGTCACCTGACCCATTGCATATGTATTAGTTGAGTGGTTTAAATGTCTACCTCTCCTATTGAATTGAAACTCCACGAGGTCAGGGACTGTGTCTCTTCTGCTCAATGCAAAATCTCTTATGCTTAGTGTTGTGGCTGGTAAAGAAGAGCGATTTCAAAAAATACTTTAAATGCAAAGAAGAATGAGCACTCATTGACCTCTGCCTGGTAAGGTTAATAATAGTAACTGATACGTACAAGTGAAAGAAAGAAAAGGGATAGAAAGGTGGCAGAAGAATAGTATGTTGGCGAGTGATTTATTGAACACGAGATATGGGTACTTGTGCCTCATTTTGTTCCCAAAAATTAAAAACTCAATGCTAGATAGTAATTTATACAGAGTGGGTGACAGTAATGCAATTAATGCAATGTTTGGAAATGTAAGATGATTATAAGAAAAAAGGGGAAAAGCTGTTCACTGTATTTTCTGAAATGTGAAAACAAGCTTTAATTGTGAGTTAAATTCATATGTGACATAAAAAGATGGTTAGACATGTTGGGCTGCTAAAGTACTTACTGTGAAAGGCTTTGAAATCCTTGCAAAAAGAAAAAGAAATCACTTTTTATCCTCCCTTCTTTAGCTCTGATTTCACCATATTATGGAGTGGGCCAAGTGATTTTTTTCAAGACTATCATAGGATTATTACTGAAGTATTTCCATTCCGTCCTACACCAGTAGCTGCATGCATGATAAATATTATTCAGGAATACATGATAAAATGCATATTTTCTCATAATTTGAAATAAAAAATAATTTAAAAGTTTTGCATAAATATTTCTTTACTATATCAAACTCTGATGCTAATTTAAGCTTACTTAAACAAATTATGATGTCTTTGCTGGGTCTTGAGTGTAAGCAAGTGAGGTGAAAGTGATGGAGTAAATTGAATGATGTAAAAGAAGGATGGGATAAATAAAAATGGTATACATTTCCCAAAGAATCACAAAATTAAAAAATAAGAAATTCCTAATTGCAACATTGGAAAAAAATAACTTTTATAATTATTGTAGTTGAAAATATGATATGTGATCTATGGATAATTTACATGTACTCAATAAACATTTATTTCTTTGCTATTTTTTTTTATTTGTAAAAGAGAGCTCAATGAAATTTTACCATGAGGTCTTTGAAATAAAGGAGGTAATGATAAAGAATGTTAAGAGTGTCAAGACTTTGTTATCTCCATATGTGGATGGATTCTTCTAAAAGCTATTAAAAACAGAACAAAAACCTATGACAAAATCATGCTGCATTAGAGGTGATGTCAAGAAAAATCCCTGAGCTGTTTTGAAGACATCTTTAAGCTCTAAACACAATGAAGCAGAGCAAATGAACTTTCATCCTTTCTTTGGAAAGAAATGATCAGTGAAAAGCAGCATTTCATAGAAAATACCTTAGTAAAGAGCAAAAATATAAGTCTACTGCACCCCTCAAACATTCACTCCTCAGCACTTTTCACCCATTACACCTACTGTTTTATTCCCTTTAATCACAAACACATTTTAAACTCTTCTCCTTAAAAAATAGTCCAGAGTCTAGGAACACACACTAAGAATGAATATAAATTTCTCAGACTGAAAAATAAAAACTTTCTTCTATCCTGTCCAAAGTTGGAATTTATAAAGATAATGGGAATTAGAACCAGCAGTGTGTACTTTTTGTTTACAGGCTGTCTCTTAAATGTTAATCTGAGAGCAAAAATATAAGTCTACTGCACCCCTCAAACATTCACTCCTCAGCACTTTTCACCCATTACACCTACTGTTTTATTCCCTTTAATCACAAACACATTTTAAACTCTTCTCCTTAAAAAATAGTCCAGAGTCTAGGAACACACACTAAGAATGAATATAAATTTCTCAGACTGAAAAATAAAAACTTTCTTCTATCCTGTCCAAAGTTGGAATTTATAAAGATAATGGGAATTAGAACCAGCAGTGTGTACTTTTTGTTTACAGGCTGTCTCTTAAATGTTAATCTGAGAGCAAAAATATAAGTCTACTGCACCCCTCAAACATTCACTCCTCAGCACTTTTCACCCATTACACCTACTGTTTTATTCCCTTTAATCACAAACACATTTTAAACTCTTCTCCTTAAAAAATAGTCCAGAGTCTAGGAACACACACTAAGAATGAATATAAATTTCTCAGACTGAAAAGTAAAAACTTCCTTCTATCCTGTCCAAAGTTGGTATTTATAAAGATAATGGGAATTAGAACCAGCAGTGTGTACTTTTTGTTTACAGGCTGTCTCTTAAATGTTAATCTGAATCAAAGTGCTGATTTAGAAACATACACAAAGGTGTAATGTGTGTTTTAGGATGCCATGCTCATTAAACTGTGTTTAAACTCATTAAATTCTGTGTGCCACAAGGACCAGTCTTGGTCAGTTCGGGGTTAAAATAAAGTAAAGAAAACTCCACTTCTTAGACAGAATTATTGCATGTTGTTACATGCTCCTGGAACACAAGATGCTCGTCTAGGCATGAAGTCGTATCCAGATGACATGAGAAACCCAGATATGCTCAATTGTGATCATTAAAAACTATTTACTATTGAGCTACTCATGAGAATAAAGATTGACCTCCTGGCCTGAGTCTAGTGAGGCTAATCAAATTCTGCATACCTAAAATCCCTCTCTGATTCCACCCTGGAGAAGTCATTTATGTACTGCTGTTCTAGGGTCTGCAACTCTAGCTGTCATTCAACCCAGATGTAATTGCATTTCAGTGGTGGACAAAGTATTATGCTTCATAGGCTATGGAGTAAATGCTTTCACAAGACAATTTTTATCATAAATTTGCAACATTAATATAGGTATTTTGTTCTATTTTCTAGAACAATATAATTGAAAACATTATTTACTACATCTTGAGGAAATAAAAATCAGCTAAAATAAAAACATGATATGTATTTTATAACTGTCACATATATTTGATATAACTAAAGTTATATGAAGAACCTCGTCAAATATAAATAATTTCTCTAAGAATTTAATATATTTATCCATTTTATTGCCTTATTTTCTCTGTAGCAGTATTTACTATCAGATTCTCACATCTCAAACATTGCTGGTATAACATCCAGTTTGCAACAGCTTGCATCTATATCTTCTTCCTTTATTCAAACCAAGACTGATTTCAAGAGAGAAACAAGTTTCTCCTCTCAGCAGGACCCTCTCTTGTTACTATTTAAACCAGAAATTTTAATTCTTAGCAAAGTTAAATCAAATGAGCAATGAGAAGAGTCAGGAAAGCCTGTTTCTTTGTGCTTGTATAAAGCAGTTCCTGTCATTAGTGTCTTGCCTGCCATTCATCCTCCTACTGTTATATCCCAATAAAGGCAAACCTTGGAGATATTGAAGATTTGGCTCCAGACCACCACAATAAAATGGATCTCACAAAAAGTGAATCAGAAGAATTTTTTGGTTTCCCTGTACAAATAAAGTCATGGGTATATTGTCCTGTAGTCTATTAAGTATGCAATAGCGTTGTATCTAAAAAAAAGCACATACTTAAAAATTATTATTAATAAATGCTAACCACCAGTTAAGCTTTCTGCAAGTTGTAATCTCTTTACTGGTAGAGTATCTTGCCTTAGTGTTGGAAGGCTGTGGACTGATCAGGGCAGTGCTTACCGAAGGCTGGAGTGGCTGTGGCAATTTCTTAAAATAAGACAGTGATGAAGTTTGCTGAATCAATTGACTCTTCTTTTCCTGAGGAAGAATTTCTCTGTAGCATCTGTTTGTAGCATTTTACCCACAGTAGGACTTCTTCCAAACTTGGAGTCAATCCTTAAATCCTGACACTGCTTTATCACAAAGTAGATGTAATATTCTAAATCCTTTGTTGTTATTTGAACAATCTTCATAGCACCTTTACCAGTTCCACAACAAGAAACCACTTTCTTTGCTCATCTGTAAGTAGCAACTACTCTTCTGTTCAAGTTTTATCATGAGATTGCAGCAATTCAGTCACATCTTTAGGCTCCACTCATTTCTAATTCTAGTTTCCTTGCTGTTTCCACCACATCTTGCAATTATTTTCTCCATTGCAGTCTTGAACTCTTCAATGTCATTCATGAGGATTGGAATAAAAGTCTTACAACTCCCTGTTGTTGTTGATATTTTGACCTCTTCCCATGAATCATGAACAATCTCAATGGCATCTAGAATGGTGAATCTCTTCCAGAAGGTTTTCAATTTACTTTTCCAAAATGCATCAGAAGAATCACTATTTATGGCAGCTATAGCCTTATGAAATGCACTTCTTAAATAATAACATTTGAAAATCAAAGTTATTCTTGATCCATGAGCTGCAGAATGGTGGTTGTGTTAGTAGTCATGAAAACAATGTAACTCTCACTATCCATCTCCATCGGAGCTCTTGGGTGACCAGGGCTTGGTCAATCAGCAGTAATATTCTGAAAGGAATCTTTTATTCTGAGCAGGAGATCTCAATGGTGGGCTTAACATGTTTAGTAAATCATTTTATAAACAGATGAGACATCATCCAGGTTTTTTGTCCACTTACAGAACACAGGCAGAATACATTTATCATGATTCTTTAGGGCCTAAAACCTAGAGGTTTTGGAATGTTCAATGATGGTCAGCTTCAGTTTAAAGTCACCAGCTGCATTAGCCTCTAACAAGAGAAATTTTGAAGCCAGGCACTGACTTCTCCTCTCCAGATATGAGAGTCCTATGTTGCATCATGCACCAATAGAAAGCTGTTTCATCTGCATCAAAAATGTGTTGCTTAGTGTAGTCACCTCCATTGATTATCTTAGATAACTTGGTTAACTTGCTGTAGCTTTTATGTCAGCACTTGCTGCTTCACCTTGTACTTTTATGTTATGGAGATAGTGTCTTTCCTTAAACTTCATGAACCAACATCAGCTAACTTCCACCTATCTTCTGCAGCTTCCTCACCTCCCTTAGCCTTCACAGAATTCGAGTCATTTAGGGCTTTTCTCTGCATTAGGTTTTGACTTAAGGGAATGCTATAGGTGGTTTGATCTATCCAGACCACTAAAATGTTCTCCACATTAGCAATAAGCTGTTTTCTTTCTTATCATTCAAAAGTGCTGGAGTAGCACTTTTAATTTCCTTAAAGAACTTTTTCTTTGCATTCATAACTTGGCTGCTTGGCAGAAGGCCAAGCTTTCAGCCCATCCCTGCTTTTGTCAAGACTTCTTCACCAAGCTTAACCATTTCTAGCTTCTGATTTAAAGTGAGCAACAGGAGACTCTTCCTTTCACTTGAACACCTAGAGGTGTTCTAGTGTTATGAAGTGGCCTAATTTCAATATTATTGTGAGGTAATAGCAAGCCCAAGGAGAGGGACAGAGGGGAATAGCATGTTGGAGGAGCACAACAGCATTTATTGACTAGTTCGCCATTTTTCATTGGGTATGATTTATGGCGCTCAAAACAATCACAGTAGTAACATCAAAGACCACTGATCACAGATCATCACAACAAATGTAGTAATGAAAAAGTTTGAAATATTGAGAGAATTATAAAAATTTGCCAGAGACAGAAAGTGAGCAAATGCTCTTGGAAAAATAGTGCCAATAGACTTGCTCTACTCATGGTTGTCATAAACCTTCAATTTGTAAAAAAACACAGGATCTATGAAGTAAAGAAAACGGAAGCACAGTAAAACCAGGTGTGCCAATATCTACTTATGATTCTTCCCTGCCTGAAATCTTTGTATTACTGGGGTGCAGCTTATTTCTGTGAATATTTTAGAGTTGCTCAATTAATTGCCCAGGTGCATTTCATCAGGATGTCAGGACAAATATGTGATGAAGTTTCAGCAGGAATATTGGCAACTGAGAAGGCCAGCCACACAAACAACAGAGCAAGTTTGCTTTTCCAGTTTTGCCTTACCATCCAAGAAGTGCAATGAGCACATCACTGACTTGTCTGCATTCTGGAAGGAAATGCTCAGTATTCAGATTTAGATGTCCAAAAATGGGAAAAAGTTTGGTGTGTATCTAAGTGTAATTAAATGGGAGCTTTGTGATTATACTTGCTCTTCTCCTCAAAAATATTACCCCCATGATATTGCAAGTCTGATAAAGTCACCATGGCATGAAATTACACTATGTTCTTAATTCCACAAATGTATGTGTTGTCTAGTTTCAATTCCATTTTGCTTTGAATTTAAGTTTCATCTAAATCATAGGTTAAAGGGGATATTTAAAATCAGTTTTATTATATTTCTAAGCTCCTACAAGGTTAATGAAGTTCAACACTTCTGCTGAATCTGAAAAAGAAGAAAAAAAAATTATGATTATTACAGTTTCATTTTGAAACCATGGCATAGAGCCAGGCAAAATCATTAAAATATGAACAAACACATGGTAATTATGTGAAATTCCTTTCTGTTTAAAAATTTCTGCACTTTAATTTAGTGCCTACTATCCAGGGGCAAAGCAGTCTTGATTGTAAAATGCCTTGCAGAATAAGATATATATTCTCAAAAAATATATTCAGAATAACAAATAATTGTTCCCTGCTAATTTTATTCAAAACAGTTTCTAAAGGAGTCTCTGGGAATGTCTACTTTTCCTATGTGTATGGCAAAAATATATTTTCACTTAGGGTAACTATGTTTTTTAAAAGAATTAGAAAATTCATGTACATATAATTAATGTGTCAGAATATGAGTTGGAAATAAGTAAGGTGGCTTATACTCAAGTTTCACTAACTCTTTATGGATAATGTTATAAATTGTAGGATCAGAATGGTATCCATTACAACTGTCGATTAGATTCAAAACCCTTATGTTGGATTTACACAGTTTTAATCTCAAGAGCAAAGAAATCACAGAGGGGATAAACTGTTTAACATGCTCTAGTTATCAGCTAAGTGAAGTCTCTAAATACCATGATTTTGTCAGTAATACACAAGCAGATGCTCTCCTTCTATTATAGTCTGTTCTTGCTCATCCAGATGTCAGTAGAATACTAGGATTTCAGTATTAGTCTTTGAAAATTATTGTAAATGAAAAGAATTTGGAATCTCAATGATAAAGTTTTTTCTACAAGTTCTATCCAAGATGGTGGCAAAATCAACATATACCTTACTTCATTCTCACCAGTATGAGAGAACAGAATGAGACAGGAATTGGAAAAGCCAACTATATCATTCTTCCTTGATTTTTATAAATTGTATTGAGTTTTTTAGTAATTTGGGGTGCCCAGTATGTTTTAAACTGAGGTAATTTATTAGATAAAAACATTGGTGGATTAGTTTTGTTCACATGACCAATAGAGATATTCTTTTTTGCTGAAACATTTTACCATTTTATTTTCCTAAAAACATCTCTAATACAGTCTGAAATATTTATAAATGATATATGGATTAAACAAGATGGCGACATAAGAAGTGAAGCAGAAACATCCTCCTAAACCACATATATCATGAAAATACAGCAAATGCAACTCAGCCTGAAAGAAGGACTGGAAATAAGACTGTAGCAGATGGCCTACATCTGAGGAAAAGAGATGACCACACATAAAACAGTAAAGCAACAAAGCCACGATCTGGCAGGACCCAAGCCCTCCCCCTACACCAGCTTACCGGTGGGAGAAAGAGAAATGGAGTGGGGAGGGAGTAGAAGCCCAGAACTGCTCAATACCCACCCCTCGAGATCTACTCTGGGAGCACAAACCCACATTACATGGTGATCTGGAGAATAGAGGGTTTGGAAAACAAAGACAGGCAGAATACTCGGAGAGACTGAGATCCAGCTGCTTGTGGAGAACAGGTGCCCACAACCGTCCACTCCAGGACAAAAGAGAGGCAGGCACTTTGAAAGTCATCCCAACAATGAGAGGTCTGCTGAATGGGCAAGGATTGCACAGAGGCTGCTGCTCAGGAGGAAGGACATGTGAACAAAATCATCCCGGCACTCTCAGCCCAGCAGGTTGGCAACTTTCAGGAGCTTCATGTGCTCCATCTCTCTAGCTGGCAATGCAGCAGGAGGCCCCCTGACTGCAATACAAAGCCTGCCACTTCTTCTTCCCAGTTGGCACTGGTTCACAAACCTGCTGCCCCCCATCGCACCAGGCCGGCTGGAGGGAGGCCCCACCTATGGCAGCTACAAGGGAATAGCATAGAGGTTCCTTCCTGTGTGCTCTGCCCACTGGATGCGGCAGTGGATGCAGGCACTGAGGCTGAGAAGCAGGAAAGAGCTCTTTCATCCTGGCAGGCACTGGTGCTGTGCACTGGCAACTCCTGCCTTCACTCCAGATGCTGGACAGCTCCAGAGAGTAGAGCTTCTGGGCACTTGAGTTTGCCGCCTATGCAAAGTTATTAATCCACAGAAATCATTCACAAATATGAAACAGCAAAGAACCTGGTAAAAACCAAAATCCCTCAAACAATAGAAAGACGGCTAAGTGAAACTAAAACTACCAATTTTCCTTATAAAGATTTCAAACTAAAAATTATAAACATGCTTATAGAGCTACAGAAAAATATTCAAGACCTCAGGGAGCAATTCAAGAAAGAGACAGAAACTTTGAAAAATACAGTATCTGAAATGAAACATAAAATGGAGGGATTTAAAAGCAGATGAGATGAGCTAGAGGAGAGAATAAATGGAATAGAAATTAAACAACAGAAATACAAAGAAGATGAAGCACAGAAGGAAAAAAGAATCTCTAGAAATGAAACAATATTAAGAGAACTGTATGGCCAATCCAAATGGAACAATATTTGCATTGTAAGTGTACCAGAAGAAGAAGAAGAGAGAGAAAGGGATAGAAAGTCTCTTTGAGTAAATAATTGTTGAAAACTTCCCCAATCTGGGGGAAGGGACTCAAGGAGAACAACACCAAGGCATATAAAAATTAAAATAGCAAAGATCAAGGACAAGGACAGAGTACTAAAAACAGCCAGAAAGAGAAAAAAGATCATTTACAAAGGTAAACCCATCAGTCTACCATCAGACTTCTCAGCAGAAAACTTACAGGTCAGAAGGGAGTGGCATGATATATTTAAGGCAATGAAGCAGAAGGGCCTCAAATCAATAATACTCTATCCAGAAAGATTATCATTTAAATTTGAAGTAGGGATAACAATTTCCTAATAAGCAAAAGTTGAGGGAATTTACCTCCCACGAACCCAGTGCACACAGAGGGAGAACTAATCCTGAAAGAAGGACTCCTATAGATGAAAGTACTCCTAAGACTAAATAACTGTCACCAGAGAAAATAAAAACACAGTAAGGAAGTAGACCAATTAATTATTAAGCAAATGCAAAACTAAATCAACTACCCCCAAAGTCAGTCAAGGGATACACAAAGAGTACAAAATATGATACCTAACATATAAAGAATGGAGGAGAAAGATAAAGAAGGGAGAAAAAAGAACTTTGCATTGTGCTTTTAATAGTGTAGTAAGCTAGTTAAGTTGGACTTTTAGATAGTAAAGAAGCTGCCTTTGAACCTTTGGTAACCACAAATATAAAGCCTGCAATGGCAATAAGTACATATCTATTGATAATCTCTCTAAATGTAAATGGACTGAATGCACCAATAAAGACATAGAGTTACAGAATGGATTAGAAAAACAAGACCCATCTATATGCTGCCTACAAGAGACACACTTAAAACCCAAAGACATACACAGACTAAATGTGAAGGCATGGTAAAAGATATTTCATGAAACTAATAGGGAGAAAAAATCAGGAGTTGAAGTACTTGTAGCATACAAAATAGACTTTAAAACAAAGATAGTAACAAGAGACAAAGAAGGACATTACATAAAGATAAAGGGATCAGTCCAACAAGAGGATATAACAATTATAAATATCTATGCACCCAGCATAAAAGCACCTAATCATGTGAAACAAATACTATCAGAATTAAAGGTGGAAATAGAATGCAAAGCACACATTTTAGGAGACTTCAACACACCACTCACTCCAAAGGATAAACCAACCAGACAGAAAATAAGGAGACAGGCACAGAACGCATAAGAACAGATGGACCTAACAGACATCCACAGAACATTCCACCCAAAAGCAGCAATATACACATTCTTCTCAAGTGCACATGGAACATTTTCCAGACAAACTAGGCCCCATGAAGAGCCCCAGTAAATTCAGAAGGATTTATATTGTATCAACCAGCTTCTCAGACAACAAAAATACGAAACTAGAAAGAAATTATTCAAAGAAACAAAAAAGCCCACAAACACATGAAGGCTTAACAACATGCTATTAAATAATCATTGGGCCAATGACCAAAAAAAAACAGAGATCAAGTAATATATGGAGATAAACAAAAACAAGAACTGAAAACCCCAAAATCTGTGGGACACAACAAAGGCACTTCTGAGAGGAAATTATACAGCAGTACTGCTTATCTTAAGAAAGAAGAACAGTTCAAAATGAACAGTCTAAATGCACAAATAATGATACAAGAAAAAGAAGAACAAATGAGGCAAAAAGTCAGTAGAAGGAGAAACATAATAAAGACCAAAGCATAAATAAATAAAATTGAGAAGAATAAAACAATAAAAAGACTCAATGAAACCAGGAACTACTTCTTCAAGAAAATAAACAAAATAGATAAACCCTTTACCAGACTTAGCATAAAAAAGCAAAACAAGAGTCTACAGACATAAACAGAATCAAAAAGGAAAAAGGAAAAATCACTATGGACACCACTGAAATACAAAGAATTATTAGAGAATATTATAAAAAACTAAAAGATAACAAATTGGATAATCTAGAATAAATGGACAACTTTCTAAAAAAATACAACCTTCCAAGGCTGACCAGAAAGAAAATCTGAACAGAACAATTATCAGCAATGAAATTGAATTGGTAATCAAAAAACTACCTAAGAACAAAATCCCTGGACCAGATGGCTTCAAGGATGAATTTTATCAAACATTTAGAGAAGACCTATTACCCATCCTCCTTAAAGTTCTCCAAAAAGTAGAAAAGGAGGTAAGACTTCCAAACTAATCCTATGATGTCAACATTACTCTAATACCAAAACCAAACAAAGACACCATAAAATAAGAAAATTAAAAACCAATATCCCTGATGAAAATAGATGCAAAAATCCTTAACAAAATATTAGCAAACCAAATATAAAATTACATAAAAAATTATCCATCATGATCAAGTAGAATTTATTCCAGGGATGAAGGATGGTACAATCTTTGAAAATCCATCAACATCATACACCACATCAATAAAAAGGACAAAAATCACATGATCATCTTAATAGAGGGTGAAAAAACATTTGACAAAATTAAACATCCATTCATGATAAAAATTCTAAATAAAATGGGTATAGAGGGCAAGTACTTCAGCATAATAAGGGCCATATATGACAAACCTACAGCCAACATCATACTTAACAGCGAGAAGCTGAAAGCTTTCCTCTCAGATCAGAAACAAGTCAAGGATGCCCCCTCTTCCCATTTTTATTTAACATAGTACTGGTAGTCCTAGTGATGGCAATCAGACAACACAAAGAAATAAAAGGAATCTAGATTGGTAAGGAAGAAGGTAAACTGTCACTGTTTGTAGATTACATAATGTTGTATGTAAAAACCCTAAATAATCCACCCTAAAGTACTAGAACTAATAACTGAATTCAGCAAAGTTGCAGGATACAAAATTAATACACAGAAATCTGTGGCATTCCTATACACTAACAATGAACTAATAGAAAGAGAAATGAGGAAAACAATTCCATTCTAACAATGAAGTAGAAGAAATAAAAATCAGGAAAACAATTCCATTTACAAATGCATCAGAAAGAATAAAATACCTAGAAATAAACCTAACCAAGGAAGTGAAGGACCTATACCCTGGAAACTATGAGACACTCATGAAAGAAATTAAAGAAAACACTAATATATGGAAATACTCTTGTTCATGGATGTGAATAATTAATATTGTCAAAACAGTCATTTGCCTAAAGTAATCTACAGATTCAATACTATCCCTATCAAAATACCAATAGCGGTCTTCAACAAACTAGAACAAATAGTTCTAAAATTCATATGAAACCACAAAAGACCCCAAATAGCCAGTTCAATCCTGAGAAGGAAGATGAAAGCTGGGGTATTATGCTCCCTAATTTCAAGGTCTGCTACAAAGCCACAGTAATCAAAACAATTTGGTACTGACATAAGAACAGACCCATAGACCAATGAAACAGAATAGAGAGCACTGATATAAACCCAAACATATACAGCCAATTAATATATGACAAAGGAGCCATGGATATAAAATGAGGAAATGACAGTCTCTTCAGTAACTGGTTATTGGCAAAACTGGACAGCTACATGTAAGAGAATGAAACTGGATTATTTTCAAACTCCATATACTGTTAGGGTCCAGGACTCCGGGGTTTCCCCAGAGAACAAACCACACGGACACGGAGATGTAAATCCAAGCAAAGTCTTTATTCAGCCAGCTAGCTGGGGCCGACAGCACCTCCCCTGACACGCAGGCTGAGTCCGAGCTGCCGACCCCTAGGCAACTTAGGTAGGGATTACATGGGGTTTTCACAGCTGTTGCACTGAAGCCCGCACATTTCTACAACCAATAATTTTAAAACACATTCTATATTTTAACCAATGGAGTTGAAACGAGAACGCTCTGGTTACCTAACCGCTTCCCGTAATCTCTAGCTCACACAAGCACGTCTTCGTGAGTTATCACGGGTTATGTCCCGACGCTACTGCCCACCTCTGGTTATCTAACTTAGGGCAGGCATGTTAGCTGGATGGCTCTTGCTCTAGGGTTTAGCTAGGTTTTATTAGTTCTTTTTCCTGCCTTTTGATGCTCTTTGCACTTCTTTACAATACAAAAGTAAACTCGAAATAGATCAAAGATCTGAATGTAAGTCAAGAAACCATAAAACTCTTAGAAAAGAAAAGATGGCGGTGTGAGAGGAGAGACAGAGGCTTCCTCCTAAAACTGGATACAATTAGAAAATATAATTGGTGCAACTAATCCTGAGAGAGCAACAGTAAAGAGAATGGCATCAGACTGCACACACCTGGAGAAAAGAGCAGACCTCACCGAACGGGGTAACGTACCTGATCTGTGGCTCCGCGGGACCCAAAACCCTCCCCCACCCCAGCTCACCAGTGGGAGGAAGAGAAACAGAGCAGGGATGGAGTGGAAGGTCTGGGACTGCTGAATACCTAGCTCTGGAGATCTGCGCTGGGGGCACAAACCTACATTTCATGGTGCTTTCATGAGACTCACATGACTCCTGGGTTGGAAAGTTACTACAGGCAGAGTTCCTGGGGAGACTGGGATTCTGGCTGCTTGTGGAAAGCAGGGATCCATATCCAGCTGCTCTGGGACAAAAACTTATACCTGTGTGGTCGGCCCACTGGCTCAGGCAGTGGAGACAGGTAGAGCAGCCAGGAGGCAGGGAACAGCTCTTTCCTACCCCCAGGGACCAGTACTGCTCCCCTGCGACCCCCAACATTGCTTCAGGGGCTGAGCAGCTCCAGAATAGGGATTCTGGACACTAGAGGGCGCCATATACAACCATGAAACACCAAAGGAACCTTGTCCAGAATAAAATTATTAATACAACTCCCAAGAAACATTTAAATGGTATGGACCTCGACACTCTTCCTGAAAGGGAGTTCAAAATAAAATTCATCAATAATCTAACGGAGGTACAGAAAGACATCCAAGATCTCAGGAATGAATTCGAGTCAGAGATCCAATTGTTGAGAAGCACAATGGAGAGTATTAAAAGCAGGTTGGATACGGTGGAGGAGACAATAAATGAAATAAAAACTAGAGAAGATGAATACAAAGAAGCTGAGGCACAGAGAGAGAAAAGGATCTCTAAGAATGAAAGAATATTGAGAGAACTGTGTCACCAATCCAAGTGGAACAATATTCGCATTAAAAGGATACTAGAAGAAGAAGAGAGAAAGGGATAGAAAGTGTCTTTGAGGAGGTAGTTGCTGAAAATTTCCAGAATCTGGGGAAGGAAATAGTCTCTCAGGCCATGGAGATCCACAGATCCCCCTACACAAGGGACCCAAGGAAGACAACACCAAGACACATAGTAATTAAAATGGGAAAGATCAAGGATAAGGACAGACTAAAAAGCAGCCAGAGACAGAAATAAGATCCCATACAAAGGAAAGCCCATCAGGCTAACATCAGACTCCTCAGCAGAAACCTTACAGGCCACAAGGGAGTGGCATGATGTATTTAATGCCATGAAGCAGAAGGGCCTGGAACCAAGATTACTTTATCTGGCAAGATTATCATTTAAATTTGAAGGAGGGATTAAACAATTTCCAGATAAGCAAAAGCTGAGAGAGTTTACCTCCCAAAAACCATCTCTGCAGTCTATTTTGGAGGGACTGCTATAGATGAAAGTGTTCCAAGGGTTGGATAGCTGTCACCAGAGGTAGTAAAACAACGGTAGGGAGCATGGAGCAGCTGATTGTGAGGCAAATGCAAAATTAAATTGACTATCCCCAAAGTCAATCAAGGGATAGACAAAGAGTACAGAATATAATACCTAATATATAAAGAATGGAGGAGGAAAAAAAGGAGGAGAGAAGAAAAGAACCTTTAGATTGTGTTTGTAACAGCATATTAAGTGAGTTAAGTTAGACTCTTAGACAGTAAGGAAGTTCACCTTGAACCTTTGGTAAACACAAATCTAAAGCCTGCAATGTCAATAAGTACATACCTATCGATAATCACCCTAAATGTAACTGGACGGAAAGCATCAATCAAAAGACATAGAGTCACTGAATAGGTAAAAAAAACAAGACCCACCTATATGCTGCTTAAAGAGACTCACCTCAAACCCAAAGATATGCACAGACTAAATGTCAAGGGATGGAAAAAGATATTTCCTGCAATCAATAGGGAGTATAAAGCAGGTGTTACAGCCCTAGTATCAGACAAAATAGATTTCAAAACAAAGAAAGTAACAAGAGATAAAAAAGGACATTACATAATGATAAAGGGCTCAGTCCAACAAGAGGATATAACCATTATAAATATTTATGCACCCAACACAGGAGCACCAGCATATGTGAAATAAATACTAACAGAACTAAAGGGGGAAATACACTGCAATGCATTCATTTTAGGAGACTTCAACACACCATTCACTCCAAAGGACAGACGCACCAGACAGAAAATAACTAAGGACACAGAGGCACTGAACAACACACTAGAACAGATGAACCTAATAGACATCTACAGAACTCTACACTGAAAAGAAACAGGATACACATTCTTCTCAAGTGCACATGGAACATTATCCAGAATAGAATACATACTAGGCCACAAAAAGAGCCTCAGTAAATTCCAAAAGATTGAAATTCTACCAACCAACTTTTCAGACCACGAAGGTATAAAACTAGAAATAAATTGTACAAAGAAAGCAAAAAGGCTCACAAATACATGGAGGCTTAACAACATGCTCTTAAATAGTCAATGGATCAATGACCAAATTAAAATGGAGATCCAGCAATATATGGAAATAAATGACAACAACAACACAAAGCCCCAACTTCTGTGGGATGCAGTGAAAGCAGTCTGAAGAGGAAAGTATATAGCAATCCAAGCATATTTAAAGAAGGAAGAACAAACCCAAATGAATAGTGTAACATCACAATTATCAAAATCAGAAAAAGAAGAACAAATGAGGCCTAAAGTCAGCAGAAGGAGGGACATAATAAAGATCAGAGAAGAAATAAATAAAATTGAGAAGAATAAAACAATAGAAAAAATAAATGAAACTAAGAGCTAGTTCTTTAAGAAAATAAAATAGATAAGCCTCTAGCCAGAACTTAATAAGAGAAAAAGAGAATCAACATACATCAACAGAATCAGAAACAAGAAAGGAAACATCATGATGGACCCAACAGAAATACAGAGAATTATTAGAGACTACTATGAAAACCTATATGCTAAGAAGCTGGAAAATCTAGAAGAAATGGACAACTTCTTAGAAAAATACAACCTTCCAAGACTGATCAAGGAGGAAAGACAAAATCTAAACAAACCAATTACCAGCAAAGAAATTGAAGTGGTAATCAAAAACTACTCAAGAACAAAACCCCTGGGTCAGATGGATTTACCTCAGAATTTTATCAGACATACAGAGAAGACATAATACCCATTCTCCTTAAAGTTTTCCAAAAAATAGAAGAGGAGGGAATACTCCCAAACTCATTCTATGAAGCCAACATCACCCTAATAACAAAACCAGGCAAAGATCCCACCAAAAAAAAAAAAATTACAGACCAATATCTCTGATGAATGTAGATGTAAACATACTCAACAAAATATTAGCAAACCGAATTCAAAAATACATCAAAAGGATCTTACACCATGACCAAGTGGGATTCATCTCAGGGATGCAAGGATGGTGCAACATCTAAAAATCCATCAACATCATCCACCACCACATAAACAAAAAGAAGGACAAAAACCACATGATCATCTCCATATATGCTGAAAAAGCATTCGACAAAATTCAACATACATTCATGATAAAAACTCTAAACAAAATGGGTATAGAGGGCAGGTACCTTAACATAATAAACACCATATATGATAAACCCACAGCCAACATCATACTGAACAGTGAAAAGCTGAAAGCTTTTCCTCTGAGATCAGGAACAAGACAGGGATGCCCACTCTCCCCACTGTTATTCAACATAGTACTGGAGGTCCTAGCCATGGCAATTAGACAAAACAAAGAAATAAAAGGAATCCAAATTGGTAAAGAAGAAGTTAAACTGTCACTATTTGTAGATGACATGATATTGTGCATAAAAACCCCTAAAGACTGCACTCCAAAACTACTAGAACTGATATCGGAATACAGCAAAGTTGCAGGATACAAAATTAACACACAGAAATCTGTGGCTTTCCTATACACTAACAATGAACTAATATAAAGAGAAATGAGGAAAACAATTGCATTCACAACTGAATCAAAAAGAATAAAATACTTAGGAATAAAACTTACCAAGGAAGTGAAAGACCTATACCCTGAAAACTATAAGACACTCTTAAGAGAAACTAAGAGAACACTAACAAATGGAAACTCATCCCATGCTCCTGGCTAGGAAGAATTAATATCATCAAAATGGCCATCCTGCCCAAAGCAATGTACAGATTCGATGCAATCCCTATCAAATTACCAACAACATTCTTCAACAAACTAGAACAAATAGTTCAAAAATTCATATGGAAACACCTAAGACCCCAAATAGCCAACACAATCCTTAGAAGGAAGAATAAAGTGGGGGGGATCTCGCTCCCCAACTTCAAGCTCTACTACAAAGCCACAGTAATCAAGACAGTTTGGTACTGGAACAAGAACAGAGCCATAGACCAGTGGAACAGAATAGAGACCCCAGTTATTAACTCAAACATATATGGTCAATGAATATATGATAAAGGAGCCATGGACATACAATGAGGAAATAACAGTCTCTTCAACAGATGGTGCTGGCAAAACTGGACAGCTACATGTAAGAGAATGAAATTGGATCACTGTCTAACCCCATACACAAAAGTAAATTCAAAATGGATCAAAGACCTGAATATAAGTCATGAAACCATAAAACTCTTAGAAAAAAACATAGGAAAAAATCACTTGGACATAAACATGAGTGACTTCTTCATCAACATATCTCTCCAGGCAAGGAAAACAAAAGCAAAAATGAACAAGTGGGACTATATCAAGCTGAAAAGCTTCTGTACAGCAAAGGACGCTATCAATAGAACAAAAAGTTACCCTACAGTAGGGGAGAATATATTCATAAATGACAGATCCGATAAAGGGTTGACATCCAAAATATATAAAGAGCTCACACACCTCAACAAACAAAAAGCCAAGAATCAAATTAAAAAATGGGCAGAGGAGCTGAACAGACAGTTCTCCAAAGAAGAAATTCAGATGGCCAACAGACACATGAAAAGATGCTCCACGTCACTTGTCATCAGAGCAGTGCAAATTAAAACCACAATGAGATATCACCTCACACCAGTAAGGATTGCCACCATCCAAAAGACAAACAGCAACAAATGTTGGTGAGGTGGTGGTGAAAGGGGAACCCTCCTATACTGCTGGTGGGAATGCAAATTAGTGCAACCATTGTGGAAAGCAGTATGGAGGTTCCTCAAAAAGCTCAAAATAGAAATACCATTTGATCCAGGAATTCCACTTATATATATAGGGATTTACCCTAAGAATGCAGCAGCCCAGTTTGAAAAAGACAGATGCACCCCTATGTTTATTGCAGCACTATTTACAATAGCCAAGAAATGGAAGCAACCTAAGTGTCCATCAAAAGATGAATGGATAAAGAAGATGTGGTACATATACACAATGGAATACTACTCAGCCATAAGAAAAGGGCAAATCCAATCATTTGCAGCAACATGGATGGAGCTAGAAGGTATTACGCTCAGTGAAATAAGCCAGGCAGAGAAACACAAGTACCAAATGATCTCACTCATATGTAGAGTATAAGAACAAAGAAAAACTGTAGGAACAAAACAGCAGCAGAATCACAGAACCCAAGAATGGACTAACGGTTACCAAAGGAAAAGGGACTGGGCAGGAGGGGTGGGAAGGGTGGGATAAGGGCGTGGAAAAAGAAAGGGGGCCTTACCTTTAGCATGTATAGTGGGTGGGGGGGCATAGGGAGTGATGTGCAACACAGAGAAGACAAGTAATGAGTTTACAGCATCTTACTATGCTGATGGACAGTGACTGTGAAGGGGGTTTGTGGGATGGGGGACTTGGTGAAGGGGGGAGTCTAGTAACCATAATGTTCTTCATGTAATTGTAGGTAATAAAAATGAATTAAAAAAATAAAATAAAATAAAACAACAACAACAACAACAAAAAACTCTTAGAAGACAACATATGCAGACATCTCTTGAATATAAACAGGAGCAATTTTTTCCTGAACACATCTCCTTGGGCAAGGGAAACAAAAGCAAAAATGAACTCATGGGACTTCATCAAACTAAAAAGTTTTTGTACTGCAAAGGACATCATCAACAGAACAAAAAGGCATTCTACAGTATGAGAGAATATATTTGTAAATGACATATCTGACAAGGGGTTACCTCCAAAATATATAAAGAACTCACATGCCACAACATCCAAAAAGCAAATAGCCTGATTAACAAATGGGCAGAGGATATGAAGAGACAGTTCTCCAAAGAAGAAATTCAGATGGGCAACAGGCACATGAAAAGTTGCTCCACATTGCTATTTATCAGAGAAATGCAAATTAAAACCACAGTGAGATATTACCTCACATCAGTTATGATGGCCAACATCCAGAAGACAAGAAACAACCAATACTGGGAGAGAATCCAATGAAATAGGAACCCTCCTCCACTATTGGTGGGACTGCAAATTGGTGCAACTGCTGCTGAAAGCAGAATGGAGGTTCCTCAAAAAACTAAAAGTAGAAACACCATTTGACCCAGGAATTCCACTACTAGGAATTTACCAGAAGAAAACAAGATCCCAGATTCAAAAAGACATATGCACCCATATGTTTATTGCAGCACTATTTACTGTAGCCAAAATATGGAAGCAACCTAATTGCCCATCAGTAGATGAATGAATAAAGAAGAGGTGGTATATATACGCAATGGAATATTATTTAGTCATAAGAAGAAAGGAAATGCTAACATTTGCAACAACATGGATGGAGTTAGAGGATATTATGCTCAGTGAAATAAGCCAGGTGGAGAAAGACAAGTACCAAACGATTTCACTCATTTATAGTGTATAACAATGAAACAAAACTGAAGAAACAAAATAATAGCAGACTCACAGACACCAAGAAGGGACTAGCGGTCACCAAAGGGAAGGCTTGGGGAAGTTGGGCAGGGAAGGAGGGAGAAGGGTATTAAGGGGCATTATTATTATCGTACATAATATAAGGGAGGTCATGAGGAAGGCAGTATAGCACAGAGAAGACAAGTAGTGACTCTATAGCATCTTACTATGTCGACAGAAAGTGACTGCAATGGGGTGGGGGGGGGCTTGATAATATGCGTGCCTGTAATAGCCACACTGTTGCCCATTTTAACCTTTATAAGATTGTATATCAATGATACGTTAATAAAATAAATAAATGATAGATATATGATGTGATGTTTGTGATCAACTTCTAAATAATCCAGGATGGGAAGATTGGATGGTTTATAGATGAGACAAAGCTAGCCATAGAATGCCATTTGTTGGGCCTAGGAAGTTCTTTATACTAGTCTGTCCATATTTATATGTTTTAAATCCTCCTTAATAAATACTTTTTTTAAATAAATAAGTATCTTCTACCTTAGGGGTTTGCAAATGGGTGTTCTGCAGGCTAAATCCAGTCAGCCAACGTTTCAGCCCAACAGTGCTTGAAAACTAGGAAAGTCCAAGTAATAATAATCTGAATTTCCAGATATTCTTGAAAAGTCAGATTTGGCAACATTGAAATAGTATTTCCTTATAAAAACACTTAGTGTGAAGTAGCAGCTTCTTCCATAAGGGAAAGGTGTGCATTTCCTGGATCACCCAAATGTGTTCTGTCTGGCTGACTTCACTTACTTACTTAGTCTCCCTGGCTTTTGAAACTGTTTGAAATGTTTCAGTTAGAGATTATTAAAGTTAGAGTTTTACTTTCTTATTGAAAGGTGCTGTTATTGAGAACAATTCAGTTACTTATTATGAAGAATATGCATTCAATATGGCCATCTTCTGATTTTCCAAGAAAATTTGGAAACTCAGATTATATGACATTTACCACTTTACAAATACTGTCTTGATCAAACATCAGTCACAAAAGTGACCAATAAATCAGAATGTTTTCCAATGTTCTTATAGGCAAACCCAGACCAATATGATTGTCTATGAAACAGCTAAAAATTAAATGCAATGGAGAATATCAAGGAGATATTTTATGTCCTGAAATATAAAAGAAAAAATTCCCTCCTTATCATCCAAGATTTACACTTGCAGGTATGTGAGCTGTTATACCAGTTAGTTACTCATTCAGAATTTGTGATAATTTAAGTGTTTTATTCCTGAACTCAAATATTAATCTTGCTATTCTCCAGTAAAAATCTAATCAGCTACTCTGATTACAATGATATAATCACATACGTATACACATAACATGCACACACCTTACTGCATATTAAAATATATTTTCCATTTCAAGAAATTGTAAATTTAGCATATGAGAGTGAAAGGGGAAGAAATACACCAGTGTTACAGTGAACAGAAGTAAAAGAAGAAGAATGAGTTATGGTTGTCATTATATATCATTCATGTTTAAAAGAACTTTTTGCAACATGAATATTCAATTTACAAAGCCTTGTTATAAATCAGCCATCATCAGTGAGAGATTTATCTTGCTTGCCTGTGTGATATCATAACTCATTGCTTTATGGGGAGAAAACCATAGAATAGATTGTTAAATTCATTAAAAACTTATATATTACTGTCTTGGAAAAGACCAACTTACCGAAAACTGCTAAACCATCTAATAGTCAATTCTTCTACCCAGAATTACTTTAATGAGCCTTTATTAGAATAGATATTTCAGATGCAGTTACAAGAGATAAAATGATGTCATGTCAGTTTAACAATTCATTGTAATTCACAGCAGAAGCTTTTGGGGGGTTCAATGTAAAAATATTTATATTTTTTAATTTGGTGAGGGAGATTTTTTCATCCCACCCAAGCTGAGGGACTTCACCCCTGAGGAGGTATATAATGTACAAGGAATTTCAACACCAATACCGAACCCCATGTTTATAACAGTTTCACATTTGGGTTAGGTCTAATAACAGTGTGTTTTGAGTTCTGTCTTCCAGCCTTTGGGGCACAGGGAAGCCAATTAATATCTTGATGTAGGAAGAGATGAAAAAGCTGCAGGGTAGTTTACTCTGTATTCATTCAAAGAAATGAATGCAATGCCAACACCAAAACCCTCTCCCTCCAGTTTACATAGTACAAATGGCATTTATAGGTAGATAGGTAAAACTCCTTTTGAATGTCATATGTATCCCTGAATCAATTTAAAAAATAGCCATTTACCTCATAACAGCTAATCTCTTCTAGACCATTAAAGAAAATATTTAAAATTGATTTATACAGGAGTATAAATTATTGTTTTATGTTTACTATGAATTAAATCACTAATTCATGTGTGTTACAAATACCTTTGCCTCTGCTGAAATCTAGGAATTGGGAAGAGACAACTGAAAATGTACCTTCCAAAGTTAAATTAATAAAATATGGCTTTATAATGTAGCAAAGATTATAAATAGGACACTTACTCTTTTGGGTAACAAGGTCAAGGTTACCTTAGCAGATGTATATAAATCTGTTAGGCACATTCCGTAAGAGCAATTTGGAAGCAACTAACTTTTCCATATGATGAAGTTACAAAGTTCGATTTTTTTCCCCAGAAAGTCTGTCTTCCTTCTTCGCCCATGCCAGCCTTTATGTTTGAAGATGGCATTTTTTATTATCAGAATTACTAAGAAATGAGCTACTATATCTTACTACACTGATAGACAGTGACTGCAGTGGGGGAGGGGGGGAGGACTTGATAATATGGGTTAACGCTGAAACAACAGTGCTATTCATGTGAAACCTTCATAATGATACTTTTAAAACAAACAAAAAAATAAATAAAAGTGCCTATAAAAAGAAGTGAGCTGCTATTTGTATTTTCTTAACAATTCCTTATGAATTTTCTTGTGGAGGTTACCTGCCCAGAACACTTAACACATTTTCCATGGGTATCAGCATAACAAGATGTATTTGTAAGTTTCAGCTTAACTAAAGATATAGCATGTTTAATTGTTCTGACTTGTTTCCTCATCCTCAGAAAAAAGCAGCAGATTTCAGTTGGCCAAATAAAAGGATCATGTTATGCAGTTTATAGCCCCCACACATTTTCTGTTACTTTATTTTACAATTTTCCCCAAAATAATGGTTATATAATTTTGGCCCCATGTCTTATGAAAGATATTGGCTTGAAGGGATATTGTCTTTCTAAATATAAGGATAATAACACAATTGACAGAAACTTTGCTGGACAGGATGTAAATACTGAACTGGGTAGACATTAACCTTCTACTTATGATATTTAAAGTGAACTGGGAAGGCCACTGTGTCCCTGGTGTCTTGGACAGATTGTGTTTGGCTGTGGGCATTAGGATCACTTCAAATTTCCTCTGTCCTAAAATATCCCATCAACTCTAATGATTCATTCATCAAAACATCCTTTTACGACCCTTAAAAATTTTCTCCACATTTGCCCCTAAACTTTCCATTTTACTGCCCCATACATTGGCCCTTTACAATTTTCTAATCCTTTTGCCTGAAAATCCATAACATTCATTTCTTATAACAAATTCTTCCCTATTCTCACTTTCTATATAATGGCATTTCTTCAAATTAAGAAATAAATTGAAATTAAAGAAATAAAGAGTATGTGGGCCATTACAGCCCTATAACCTCATCTCCATAGTATCAACCCTTACCCTCTGCAGATCTGAGTAAATGGAGTCCACAGATTTATTTTTTCATTAAATTTGACAAAAAAATGTAAATTTATTTGTTGGTGGAGATGCTGAACCAAATAATAGAGAAAGTGCCTAAAAATACAACTTGTAAGATACAAAAGCACACTTTTCTTCTTATTCTTCTTTACTTGTCCATTTCAAACATCTTCCACTTGTCAGAAATTTCTGTGTAGGCAACTGATGTGGTGAGGTCAACATTATCAAGACAGCACAATGGTTACTTCATGCTCTCCTTTGACCTTACTCGTAGATTACAAACTACTTAAAGGCAAGGTCAGTACCTTCCTCATGTTTGTATCTTCATCACCACACACAATGCTAGGTATCTGTATAGCACTAATTCAATATGTTGAATATGATGGTTGTAAGAATAAATGAATTATTGAATTGCAATGAATGAATGATCAGGTTTTCTTAAGACTGATGACTGAGCCTGGTGTTCTCAAAAGTTGTGATATCTATCAAGACATGATAAATAGTGATTGCCCAACTACTGCCCTTTTGGTGGTTTACTTTAAAAATAAATATATTTTATATTGATAATATGTTTCCAATAAACTCATTTTCACTCCCATGCAGTCCTGAGATAAAAAGAAAGACTGGAGTTTAGGCTAGCGAAGAATGTCGAGTGTGTCAGACATGGTCAACTTCTCTTCTGGGCAACTTATTGCAAATATGAAGAATCCCTGCCCAGGGAATGAGTTCTTAGAATGAAAAACTCAAACAAGTGTTTGTACACCTATAAACAAGTGACAGAACAATGACTCAGGCAGGAGAGGGAGGGGAAAGAAAGAAGAGAAGGAAGTCCCCAAATACGGGTGCCAGAAATATTTATATATTTATTTAAAATTAATAGTCTCACATTTATATACTGTTAGCTAAAAATCTTTCCTTCCATTTTACGACTAATCAGAGCAGTTGGGGATACTATTACAAAGAATATAAAATGATCCTGTTGAAGAGCTACATTTTACCTTTTTATTTTCAATGTGAATTTTGAGTCAGTAATGGTAAACAGTTAATTTAATTCTGGGATTTTCTTCTTCCTGCTTCACCTTCCTTAGCTTGGTTAACATTTACTCATTGTTATAGCTGAATTGTGTTCCTCCACAGATATGCTGAAGTTCTAACCCCCAGTACCTCAGAATGTGACCTAATTTGGAAATAGAGTCTTTTCAGAAGTAATCAAGTGAAAATGAAATCCTTAAGGTGGGCCTCATTCGATATGACCAGTGTCTTTATGAAAAGGTAAAACTTGGACACAGCCAAACACAGAGGGACAATGTAAAGAGACACGGGAGAAGATGACCTTGTGTCTGGAGTGATGCATTCCCAAGCCAAGGAATGCCAAGGATTGCCTTCCTGCAAACACCGGTAGCTATAAGAGGCAGCAAAGTTTTCTCAGGACTCTACTGACACCTTGATTTCAGACTTCAAGCCTCCAGACCATGAAACAATAAAGTTCTATTGTTTTAATCCACCCAGTTTTTGGTATCTCGTCGTAGTAGCAGTAGGAAACCAGAGCTCTCCTACTCTCACCTTACATGCCACTTCCTCGAGTAAATCTTCCCTGACATTTCCCCTAAATACTGAGCCTTTATTGTTCTGTACAGATAGAGAACAAATAATGGGCCTTTAATGTTCACTTATAGGTGGCATGCAGTAGACACTCAATAAATTTGAATTAAGTGAATGAATAATCTAAAGAATGGATAATTGGTTAATTCTTTGAGAAGTTGGGAACCCTTGAGGCAAACATTTGTGTGTTAAGGCTTATTCCTATTAATCATTTCTATAAAGTTAAGGACTATGGCACTTGAAGTAAAATGTACACTTCCATTACATTTAACTATCATGTTAACAGTTACTTCTTATCATCTATATACTAATTAAAATAGAAGCAATCATATTGCTATCACTCAGCATTAACCCTAATTTTAGGAGGAGGGATTCTGGTGGGGAGTATTACAAGATTAACCTTAACATATTTCAGAGAAATGAATCACAAAATGTGACAAAGATGTTTCCTGAAAACCAAAAATGAAGATACTACTGACATTTTATGGTACTCTAGAAGAGTCAATTTTCTAAATCAGAATCAAATACTTCAGGCCCAGGTCTCTTTCAGCAAAAATAAGAAATAATCTCATACTATGAAACCATCTCAGAATTTGCATTTACTCAAGACCATTCCTATTTTCCTTATGAGCAATTGAGGAACAGAGAGCTTGACAAGTTCATGGGGGTCTCAGGGCTTTGCATCTGAAGCACTTGTGTTTTCCATTTCAAGTTATTTACTCTTCAAATAAAATTAGGAAACAAATTTATTTTTCAAAGACTAAAAAGCAATAATTAATTCCTAATGTGTCTTGACTATTTCCACTTGACTCCATCTCTGGCTATCATAGTAGTCTAAGATATTATTATTCATTCTCTGCCTTCCTATACTAAATTTCAATCAGGCCTGCTATTCCCACTTTTGTCCCCACCACAGCCACCCACCACCCAATCCTGCTGAGTTTTCACACAACAGCCATTTTCTTTCTAAAACCTGAATTTGATCATGTGACTGTATTGCTTAGAACCAATAAAATGCTTTCCATTATTTTTGAAAAAACAATCAAAATCCTTAAACTGACTTTCAAAGCCTGAATGATTCCTTGCTTCTCTCCATACACACTCCAAACTTACTTTGTACAAATCTCCTTTGATCCAGTCACTGGGGGTCTCTAGATTTCTCGGAGCAGTATGCTCAGTCAGAGTGTAGATGAAATGCTTCTCCCTGAAATGCTTTTTTGTCACCTAATTTCTTGTGTGCCTTCTTCTACTAATTAGCTTCCATTTATTTTTGTATGGTCCTCTCTTAAATGTCATTTATCAGATAAGTGTTTCTTGCCCCTTGAACACTTTGTGTGGCCACTCTTATTTCTTTCATAGCACTTGTCATTCCCAATTATAATTATATATATAATTATATTTTATTATAATATATATATTATATAATTATATATATAATTATATTTTATTGATGTGATAATTTAGACTCTGTCACCACTATGAGACTGTTAGTTCCCTAAGAGTAAGCACCAGTGCTACAATAAAATACCTAGAAAGCTTTTTTATTAATGATAGTAAGCACTCAGTATGCTATTTTATATATCGATATACTCCTAACACCTTGCAAGTGACAGACTGGATAAGTACACATCAAATCAACAAATAAAAAGGAAGACAACATAATTTAATTGGTGGTTTTCCTCTTAGCATTATTCTCAGTCCTTGTTTCTGAAGGCCATTGCATGAGAATTACCAGCTTATCTGTTAAAATACATATCATGAGATCCCTGGATAGAATACTGACTGAGACTCTCTGGGCACAAAGTCAAGCATCAAAGAAGTGACTCTGATGTGCTGCTTAGTTGTGGAAACACAGCCAAGCAATGTTTCCAACAGTCACATATGTGTAACTCTGTAAGCTCCAAATTCAATCTCTTTACAGAAGAGTGAGTAAGTATTAAAATGATCCAAGCAATCTCTGTAAATGTATGAGGAATCACTAGGCTAGGTTTATGTGATATGAAAATGAATTAAAATAGGACTGATTCACTTGGAGGAGATCAGAAATTAGTAAATTAGATTTATAATCAGACTACAGTATATTGAAATATATTTTTTTAATATATTGAGATGTGACCTCTAGTCCTGATTAGAAAGTAGGAAATAAAAAATTTTGGGTGTTAAGATTCCAGTTGGAATTGAGACTTCATTGATTAGTGATGATAGTGGAAGTAGATTTCTGGAAGATAAAATAGTTCAAAGTTAGGAATCGTGAAAGAGCAGGGCTGCCCCAGACACTTGAGTCAGAAGGTATAAGAAGTTAGTTTGTAAAAGATATTGTAAGCCAAACCAAGAACTTAGATATGAAAATTTTAATCAATACAGTAACATTTACAAAGATAATGACACTGCCTTTTAGGACTTGAATAAACAAATAGATCTTTTAGCTGATTTCAGAAGCTTAACTATTTTTCTTGCCAACTTGGAGATAAGTTACCATCTAAGTTGAAAAACATTATGTTTACCAACAAGAACATTTTTTATTACTGTGTATATCAAACTGAAAACTGCAGTCTTCTAAATTCTCTGGGTGATATGCCATGTTGGAATTTTAATTGATATTCAAAGACAACTATACAAAAGCATGTTTTGTATTCTTTGATATTGTAATCTGTTTATTTTATACGGGTCACTATCTAGCTATAGAAACGCACATTAGGCATCACTGACCTAGAAAATGTATCAAATTGTTATCTGGAAAATGTTCTCAAAATAATGGAATAGGTTTCCTCTAATTCAATATTCCTCAGCCTTAGCTACACCTTAAAATACCTAGAAAGCTTTTTTATTAATGATAGTAAGCACTCAGTATGCTTTTAGTGTTCCCTTATTGTTTAAGAGATTAATAATAAATAATAAAATCTGTACTATGACAATCTGCTAACATCAGGAGAGAGAGAAAGATATCATAAAGGAAATCTATATTATATTTTCTGAAACCTAAGTTTTCTCTAAAAACACATTTCTTGTACATTCTTAGCCAGCTTCTTTCAGCTGTTAAGAGATGCTTGAGGCATCTCCTTGGTAATGTTTGAATTTCTAGTTCTTATCTTCGGGAAAATATTTGTGATTATTTCAGAATTATAATAAAAACTATTTTGTACAACATATTTTGCTCTTGTCAAATTACATTAATTGTTGGATTAACCTCCAATATTTTTCTTTTGCTTGGTATTTCTGTACACAAATGTCAGCATTTAGGATCACAATGAAAAAAGTAGTAGTATAGTCTGAAAGAATTTGTTTCTGCAAGGACCACAGAGGTCAAGCCTGCTACACGTTAGTGGTTTTGCCTTAATGTGATATGTGACCAGATTACTGTGCACTGGATTAATATTCACCCCTGAAGAACAGAGTCTGGAGAAGCCTTCCCACTCAAACGACCTGCATTCTAAAACCGTTTATACCTACATTTAATCCTTTGAGCTTTAGCTTCCTCCAAAATGGCAAGCAGTTTTCCTGTCTCTGACAGTGCTGAGGCATATTAATTAGAGCATTTAAAAACCAGAGTATAATGGCAGATGCATATTTCCTTGTACAGGAAAAAAGCATAGAAAGAGCCAGGAAGTTTATTTAAACTCTAAGTTATAATAAAGAGCTATCTATTTCTGTGTATTTCAGCTCTTGATTTTCCTCTTCTGTCTAATGGGAATAATAACTTCTGCCTTTCTTAATTCACAGACCTACAGCAAACATACAGGACTCTACACCTATATAGCAATATTAAATAATATGGTACCTTTGGCCCCCATTCACTTGGCATCCACTCATCCTGTACATGTTTTTTGAAGATATACAATGTGGGAATATTGTAATGATTAAAATTTTGACTTTGAAGTCAACCTTTGCTACCTCTTCTTGACTATGTAATCTTTTCTTCTTTATTTTTGAAATACATTTTCTCTCTCTATTTCTCAGTATTCTCACCAGAAAAGTAGAAGGGATTGGTAAAATGTACCTCAGTAATTTGTTGGGAGAACTTCATGGGACAACATGTATTAAAGACTTAGGTTAGCTCCAAGTAGTGGGTGGGAATTGAGTACTGGCAGTGCGGGAGAATGTTCAAGACAAAGTTAGCATTGCAGTCTGATCCTTAGAAGGGCCTGTTTGCAGAGCTGGCCTTTGACTGGCTTCAGGAATCTTGGCTTTGGAACATTCTGTAAACTGATCAGGTCTCTGTACCACCCTACCTAGAATGTTTGTACAGACGATATGATTTATGGTGAATATCCACCTTCCTTCTGGGAATCCTAAATTTTGTTAATCATGGCTAAGCAGAGTGTCTATGTGATCAGTCCTCAAAATCTTGTGCTCTGACTCTCAAAAGGGAGAAGTAGTGTACATTTCACCTGTGGAGGAAGAAATGTGCTGTGTTTGGCCGCTTTCAGGAGCATGTAGAGGGCCCGTGGCAGAATTCCTCCAGACTCTGCCAAATGTGTTTTTCACCCTTGCTGACTGCATTGTGTATCTTTCTCTGTTAATTCACAACCATGAGTATAACAGCCTTCAAAGGTACTTGAGTCCTTCTAGCAAATCAACAAACATGTGACCAGTCTTTGGACCTCCAACCCAAGAAGTAGCAATAATGGAATTTGTTAGAACGACCTCCATTCACAGAAACATGATGAAAGTGTTGTTTGTGGAAAAGAAAGAGGAAAAGTTAGGGATGCTAAAACCCTGATGCCTGGGTATTTATGAAATCCCCCACATATGAAACAGAAGCTGAGCTGTGACCTGTTAGGAGAGGTAAAAGTCACCAATGAAATTGAAAAAAGATAAATCTAATCTCAGGAGAGCTGACTCGATGGATCCCTTGGTTTCTTTTTGCTATGTTAGCTAAAGTGTCAAAAGATAAAACAAGAGAAAGAAAATCACAGAAAGGACCCAGAAATTCCCAAGATTATACTTTTTAAGGTGAGAAGGAAAATTTACATTTTCTAAACACCTACAATGCATCAATATTTACCAGAATTAAATTGGTATTAATCTGAGCTAGAATTGTGATGAATAAATGCATATTATAATCTCCACAGCAGCCAGTAAAAAGATAACTCAAAAATATGGGGAAAATTCAACAGAAGAATTAACATGATGTATTAGATATTTACTTTATATATAACCTACCCTTTGAGGTATATGATAAATGTTATTGCTCTCCTAAGGCTTTGAAATTATGAAAATATTAACATAAAAGTGAATTATATGAAAAACAATTTAAATTAAAATTCAAGCATAATATATGGACAATATAAAACCAAATTATAAATTCAGCAGTTTTCATCAAAGTTCATATCACATTTAAACAAGATATAAATTTATTTCCATCCATAACAAGTATGTATATTGTATATATATATATATATATATATATATAAATTACAATATTGAAATTTCTATTTAAAAAATAAAATTGTAATTGTAAACCTGGAAGAGACTGTAGCAACAAGTTCTTCACTGGCAAATGAAGAATGTTAGAGATTATCAGAGCATCCATAATTCCCTTAAAATCAATTTGTCCTGTTCCTCTGCTTTTTCCAGAAAAATATATACCCCTTGTTTCACTACAAACAGATCCCTTAAAATGTGTGCATATCTAATTTATCTTTAAAGTATTTTGATAGTTTATAAAGTTATTATATCAGCATTAAAATTCTCCTTGCCTTAGGCTTTTTGCCAAATGGTTAATCATCTTCACTAATAAAAATCTGCTTTCAAATAATCCTGAGAAAGTTTTCATATTGAAAATAATAAGACCTTTATTCATTTGTTTTGTAAAGTTCATATTTTATGAATTAGACTGAAGTAATTTATCTATATTTAGGACTAAGCAAACACTAAATACTGGCTGCAATCTTTAATAAGCAACAATAATGTAGAACTCATCAAATTGCTTCCAACAACTTATGACATTTTTCACCTTTAAGACTTTTTGAGAACATTAATTAAAATATAAATAACCGTTTTGAGTGAGAGCTACATGAACATTCAAGACCTGAACTTCATGAAGCAGGATAATTTAGCACTGGTGTGAGAGGAGCAGTACGTGTGAAGATACACTCCAGCTCAGACTCGTAATGAAACACCATTCAGAATGTGACAATTTCTTCCCTTACAAACTATGTGATTTCCAGTGTCACCTTCAGGTGGATGACACTGCTCAGTTGGATTATCACTCATGCAGTTTTCTGCTAACAAAAAAAAAAAGATTGTTTCTTGAGAGTTGTAAAGTTCAAGAGGCTGAACAAAATATAAAGGAGGAAAAGAAGAGAAAGGAAAAGTTTTAGAGTGTTCGTGAAGCCCTCTCTGGTCTGCTTGGATGCAGTCGGTGTGAACCATACATTTCAGTGTGATTCAAGATGAAAAACGACTTCTGGTGGTCACAGGAAAATGTGGGCTTAGAAAATCACACAAGCCACAGTGTGATTACCAAGAGTTTAGCTTATTTTGTCTTAATTTTACTTTTAAAAGGAATCAGGGATCGTTGAATTATATTTGTAGCAAATAGGTTAACTAATAGAATCCATGTTTGAAATTTAGAATCCACTAAGATTTCAAGATACCAAATAGGTAAAGCAGATAAAGCCAGGAACAGAGAGAGATTTGTAACTTTTAAGTAATTATATTAGAAAAGAAATAATCTTAAACCAATAACCTAAATGACCAACTGAGAAATAAGAGTACAAGAGAAACATCAGCCTACAGCACACAGAGGAATTAAATATAAAAGATTAAAGTAGAAATCAATGAAAAAATGGAGAAAAGAAGAGAAAATCAATGACACTAATACTTGGTCCTCTAAATGATCAACAGAATTTGCAAACCTTTATCTATATTGTGCAACAGAGAACACACATATTATCAAAATCAGGAACAGAAGTCAAATTCCCATTATTTTTAAAGGTTTTGTAATTCAAAGGTAAGCTTAACCAATCCATAAGGGGTGTGCCAAAAAAGACAAAGAGAAATTAGACAGAAATAAAACTGAAGATATTTAGGTCAATACCAGGCATTCATAAGCACTTTTTCTTCCCTCATTTGAGAAACAGTGGAGAAGTTGATAGCAAGAACTGAAAGCAATCAGAGGAAGGTTCCCAGTGCATTTAGTATATGCCACTAATTTAGTTAAGATTATGTTCTAATACATATTGTGAATCTTTTGTGCACATTTCTTAAGACATCCTTGAAAAAAAAAGAGGTATTGAGCAAAATGTGATTAAGTTAGCCAGACAATTTAATCAATATACTGTCGGTATTCCTTTGATATTGGCATTAGGTTGTTGTGCTTTAATTATTTTACTGTCTGAGAAAAGAAACTCAACTTAAAGTTGTCAATTTGTAAAGAATATTAAATCAGGAACTTTCCAGGTTATTCAGAAAGGGTTTCCAGGGGAATAGAGTAATAAACTCTGTGATAAGTAATTTAAAACAACTTAGATTATCACAAAGGGAAAAATTTAAAGCGTTATTACAAAGCATTTGCAAACTTCAAAGCAGTAGCCCTGCTTAACCTGGAAACCTCCTGGTTAACAGTTTTTCCCTTTGCAAAGGAGATTAAAAGAAATCTACTCATTGGCAGGATATAATCAGTTTCCAGGTTCAGATCTCATTGTCCACTGACCATGAAGGTTAAAGGTCCAGGTTCCCCTCCAGAATCTATGTAGTAGTCAAATAATAGAGAGGAGATGTGTAAAATTAAAGGCTTACTAAGTTTTTCCAGGAATTCACTTAAGAACGCTTGTGTTCATTCAATTCGAGGTTTGTATTCAAATGTATTTGTTTGACTATGCAATGTCTTTTTGTGTGACTATGCTAATGGGAACTCCCTCTGTTACATACTGGATAAACGGAATGAAAAAAAGGTGAAGCTCCCACCTGCACTACTTACCCCTACGGTCATGAGTGACTCAAAATCCAAAGTTCCTAGCCACAGTGAACTTACTCTTCAAGTTTAAAGTCACTCCCAATTTCACTAATTAAAAGTATACTTGCCACTAGAGAGAAGTCAAGGATAGTCTAAAGCTTGATGAAGATTATGAGCAACTCAAAACCAGGCTTAATATTATGTTGATTTTTGTAACCCAGCACTCATTAAATATTATTTGACTAAATGAATAAATGGATGAGAATATAAATGAATAAATTAAAGAGAAGGATCATGCTTTAGGGAGTATAATTTTATGTTCTGATTTACATTCAGGTGCTTTTAACATAGTTCTGAAATTTATCTTTCTGTGATTTATCACGTTAGTTTCAAGTGATCTTAACACCACTTTAAATACACATATACATATAAATATACATACATGTTTCTGATAAAAGCATGTATCATAATTATTTCCCTATGCATATGTTTCCTATTTTTTATTGTACTAGAAATCCAGATGAAAATGAAAGATTCTTTCTGAATTTTCAAAAATTACCAAATTCAAGCATTCTTCTTGGATTCTTCAAGAGTAATAAAATTAGGGACATAACCCTTGGCTCAGATTCTGTATTTAGTACCTTTGATTCAGTCAACTGAGCAAGTTCCTGCTGCACATTTTGTGACTAGTTTCGTAGGCCAGCTGGGAGTAGTACATGTTGGCATTGATATGGCTTTTTACACTTGGCACTTTTAAAATATCACAAAATTGGCTGGTATTGATAAGGAAAAAGAGCCCAATCCTTTAAAATATCCATTCATGTGATCCATTATGATTCTCAATTGAGAATTTTTGTAGACATTTGAAATAGATGGAGGCCTTACTCCTGGTTCCTAAAATAAATCTGCAAGTGAGATCCATAATCATTAAACATAATTTAATCAAAATTCAAAAATCATAAAGCTGTAAGAACAATTTTTTTTTAATTCATGGCAAATGTGACCTCAACTGATGTATGGTTACTAGTTAGAGAAGTTGAATATTCATATGTTCTGCTGCAAAAATATTGTGTTTAATTATGGGGTATAGCCCCAGATAAGTCAGGTTGTGTTTTATAATATGTGTCTGTGTAATGTATTATGTTTCTAAAATTAAAAAACATACTTTAAATTCTAAAACACATCTAGTATAGAGTTTTGGATAAGTATGGTAAACTTATAGATCATAAAACAGTTCTCATTTTGCTTGCTAATTTCCAGTGAAAGACCCATTTTGATGAACATGGAAGCCTGACCAGAGCTTTGGTTCCTGGGATCATTTTGATTCAGTTTTTAAAAATCAGATTCTGATGTCTTTGGGTTATATATACGTGGCTAGAAATATATGGATAAAGACAAGTGTGATGGTTATGAGCAATGCCAATAGATTGGCTAGAGAGTTGTAGTTTTAATTTCTCTAAGGGCCCAAAGGGATAACCTGCATGTCAGACCACCTTTTCTAGGAGACTGGATACTATGGGGGAGGTGGGGGACCTCCCCTTGCTCACAAGTCCTACCCCAGTTTCATCCAAGGTGATCATATTCATCCCAACCCCCCAACATCTTCATACACACTTGGCCTTCACACCAAGATACCTTAGTATGTAAACTTTGTTCTGCTTAATTCATATGTATTAGGCATTTCTAAAGATAAAATGGAAGGAAAAAGAAGCTCTAAGCAACTACCAGTTCAGCAGCATACATACTGCCCAGCTTTATTCGAGGAACTAGGAATGAAGAGTAGCTGGTTCCTTTCACTTAATCTTGAGTGCTTACAGGAGCCCTGTTGAAGCATCACAATGGATCAATTAATCAAATTTGGGTTTTCTTTACTTCCTTGTGTTGTTTTGTTCTTTAAATGTATTGTCTTATCTAGAGATTTGGAGCAAACCGGGAGTAAAAGATCCCTGTCAATGCCAGCATGTGATCTAGTCACAAAATGAAGAGTGAAAAGTTCTTATTCAGATGACATAGTGAAAGATACTACCTACTAACTAACCACATGCTTCTCTTACCACTATGTAATTTTTCCCAATAAATCCTATATATTTACAGAAATATACTATAATTTGTTAGACCTGTGTAGGTTTATTATACTGAACTGAGACATTTAGTTTCTTTAGTATTGTTTCACAAATTGTACTCTCGTTAATAAATGTACAATTAATAAAGGATCTACATAATTATATATGCACATTTTATTTTCATAAAATTGCCATTATATCATCATATCTGTATTTTTAAACAATGCTAACATATGAAGAGATCAGGTTTGGAATTAATTCTGCTTATATACAAAACCTAAAAAAACTATGTTAAGATTTACAGCATTATTTTATGAACTATAGGACTCTAGTACCATTACTTCCATAGTCTCACTTACTTTTGTAATAGTATTGCCAAGTAAATCCTCCACATTGTGATTCAGTCATGAATTTTGATGAAAAATTAAATTTCCTACTAGGTGAAGAATTTATCCACATGAAGAATATGCCTAAGAAGGTTTTAAAGACTTAAGGCATTTCCAAAAGTAGACCAATACCAATTTCTATAATTTTGTGAATATTCTCCTTATGAGGTACCTAAATATGCTAAGCGCCTACCCACCATCTTTGCATCAAAAAATGGGGTCCTCCTTCACATCTCACTCATTGCAGTTCCAGCCAGAAACTGTGGGAGCAGCCTCAGTCATAGGTTCCATCTTCTTCCCTATCCATCCCTTTCTTAACATGCACTTATATCTGCCAGTCTTAAAATGTTCTTCAGGCTACATTATCCAATGTAAGATGAAGCTCATACTTGGTCACATTTGAAATTCTTTCCCTCAGAGCTTCATGTGGGTCTGTAGATGAACATAAATTCAGAGGAAAGAAGACAATTCATCTAACTCTATATACCTAGAATATTTGAACCTTAGATCTAATCCAACTGCAAATTCTAAAGTACTCACATACACCAACACAAAAAACATGAATCCTAGCTACAATGACACTGAGAAGTGACTTTAAGGCATTATGTTGAGCTCATAAACCAAAATTATAGCAATTTCTGTGTCAGTCATTGTACTAAATGTTTTAAACATATTACAATATTTAATATTCACAAGAACACTCTATGGAAGATACCAATATACCTAGATGAGAAAATTAAAGAACAAAGAATTTACGTAACTAGCTTAAAATGGCAGAGCAAGGAGTTAATACTGAACATTGCAGATCTAGAATATGCACTTTTAGTCACTACACTATGCTAACTTATATATGTTATTATTAAAACAAAAAAAAGTCACTTTTGAGTCACTACACTATGCCAACTTATAGTAGATATGATTTGTTATTAAAACAAAAATATATAATGGACAATGTAGTAGCCATTTTGCTGCTCAAAAAGTAATTCCAACTCTATATCTTCCAGGAAACATGGTAGGATTAAATTTGCTGGCTCCTTGTTAAGTATTCAATGCTCCTATATAGTTCTGGTAAATAAGTTCTGTGTATCATTTTCAGACCTAATATTTAATTGCATGTGTGAGACTTTTTTACATAGGGAAATGCTCAAGTTGGTCCATACTTCATCTGTTTGTATTCATTAATAATTGCAATGAGTAAAGGTTTCTATCAATCTGTGAGGAAATATAGGTGAACAAAAATCAAAGTATATTGCTTTAAAGCACACAAATTTGAGAAGTGCTTGTTAAAAACAGTAAAATCTACATATATTGTGTTTCTGATATACCAAAAAAAAGTAAACAAAGCATGTAAAACATTAATCATTCTAGAGTTTTCAAAAGAATTAAGATAAGATTTTTATCATATAATTTTATATTTATTTTATAATTTCATGTATCTAGCAAATGATTTCTTGCTTCCACCACCACTGTTGAAGTAAAAATTAAGATACATGATGGAAAAACACAGAACATGGAATAGTAAATGTTCTATTATCATTAGACTAGCTCACTTAAAACATAGTAAAATGTTTACACTGTAATAATATAACTTAATCTAACAAGTATGTGTTAGCCACCTAGTATATGCCAATTATTGCTGATTGAAAAATTAGGACAGATTAAAAAAGAATTTTAGAAAAGTAGTTAGGTATCTATAGATTCTTCAAATATTGTATATATAAATATTAGATATGATACACCTAAGATTGGAATAACAGTTTCTGGAGACAAGAAATTTATCACATAACTGAATATGTCATTGTCTTTTGAGTTCTTCAATTGTATTCTGTTTTAAAGAATTTTAAAATGCCATATGTGTTCATTTAATTTTAAAATGTTAGCTGTATATAAATTAGAGAACAGAAAATTTTTCCATAATGAAGTAAAAAAGATGGGTTTCTCCCACCTAGGAGAGCTGTAATTCACAACTATCTATATTATGTCATTTAGGATGAATAATTAGAAATATGCCAGCATTCCTTTTGGCTATTGCAACACTTATTTCTTGGGGAAATATTTATGGAGAGTTTAAAAAAATATTGAGAAAAGAAATTTCCTTACACAATTTATGTAAAGTCGTATTTCTCACTTTATGAGGGTATGTGTCAGCGAACAGATTTTATGGACAGGCATAATTCAACTTATGTCACTAGTAAAATTCTGGACAATATATTCATCCAAATAAGATAGCAAGTTTGACTTTCCAAAGGAAAACTGTTGGCAAATAACCATAATATCAGGCTTTCCAGTCTCAAAGGGAAACAGGTACTGTGTCTGTGTGTACATAAGAGCGCCTCTCCAGCTTTCCCACCTCTCTGTTGTCATTTCCAAACAAGAGTCTTCTGTATTGTTAACAAAGCCATTTCCCTAAATTATTTTATAACATTTACTCTTACGGACAATGAAATATACTCTTCTTTTTATTTTTCTTAGTGAGAAACATATGGTAACAAAAGTTACCATAATGAAGCTGGAATTGGTAGAATTAAAGAGGAGGTAAGATTGACTTGAACTAAGTTATAGAAATGTGAAGATTGAGCCTCTCTTACTAGTGGAAACTACAGTTACAGAAACATATTTTTTATTAGATAATCATACAGTAGAAAAGAAATTATTTATGAATAATTTTAAACCAAATTTGGAGAAAGGTAAAATATATTCACAAACCCTCTTTTTTGGGAAGCTTTAATTTTATTCTCTTTGTTAATAGTAAGTGGAAAATATTGTTGCCTTTATTGTCTCTTGTCTTCCTTTGACCTAATTTCTTTTTTGCACACAGGCATTGTTGGTAAGAAGAGGTAGAAAACTGTATTAAAAGGTAAACTGATACACATTATTATTTTTTTTTTTGTCAAGAGTTTATTTGAGTACATCAGTTTGAACCAGACAGTACCAAAACAAGGTGGTTAGGAGCACTCCACTGACAGGAACTTGCACAGATAAAACATCCTACATACTACCCAGCTAAGGACCTAAATGGGAGTTTTTATAGAGAAGACACTGAAGTAAAGGAAAGCAATTACTTAATTGGTTATAGCTAAAGCAATTGCCTTATTTGGGAAAGCCTAGTTGGCTCTTTGTGACTGGTGGTTGTTAAGTTTCACTTTCTGGAATTTTATTGACTCCGAAGTAGGTTTCATTTTTATGTGGTCTACCAAGGCATTAGAGCCACTTCAGTCTAATGGTCTCCATGCTTAAGTACTTTAACAATTGATACTTGAACTATAAACTGATGTTGTCTAGGGACAAAGACTGGAGGGAAAAAAAAATCATTCCACTATATATGCTTTACCTCAATCCTGAAGAAATGTTACTCTGAAAATTGCTGTTGGTACAATTAATGTGTTCATCTACTGTCTTGGGGTTTTTGTATAGCTAAATTAAAAAAATATTGTGGAAGCATTTACATGTCACATATTATAAAATAAAAATTTACAGATGGAACATCCAGAACATGTTGCCTCACTACTGTACTAGTCCCTTTGGGGGATAAAGGAAGGACTCATACTTTTTGCCCTTAGAGGAGCGTCGTAGTTTTGGACAGATAAAACATCCTACAATTACCCAACCAAGGACCTAAATGGGCAACTCACTTAGCCAACAGCACATGGTGGGATTTTAGAAGGCTGTTCTCTTGAGTCATTCTGACACTGTTTAAATCTATATCCAAACAATACAGAGATTTCCCAAGACCCCCAAGTGGTTGCCTGAAATCACAGATAAGTACCAAACCCTATATATACCATGTTTTTGTCCTTTACATACGTATCTATGATAAAGTTTAATTTATAAGTCAGGCCCAAGAAGAGAGTAACAACAACTAACAATAAAATAGAACAATTATAACAATATACTGCAATAAAAATTATATGAATGTGGTCTCTCTAAGTATATTAATATATTTATACTTCTTGTGAGGATGCGGAATGAGTCAGAGGATCTTCTGCTTCTGGACTATATAGTTGGCTGCAAGAAACTGAAATGGTGAAAAGTGAAAATCTGGGAAGGTGAAACCATGGAGAAGGGGGACCTACTGTACGGTATATTGATCAAAAGCACTGGCTTTAGAGTCATCAGGTCTAGATTTAAGAACCACTTCCCAAGTAAGCAAACTTGGATAAGTTACTTAACATTAAATTTTGGTTGCCTCATCTACAAAATGGAACCGATGATAGTACTCACCTCACTGGAGTTTTGTAGAATAAAATACTATAATAATTATAAAAATGTTTAACTCAGATCCTTACACATTGTAAATGTTCATGTACTATTACCTTCTGATGTCATGATTAATAATAGGATGACACTTACTGTCAAAATTGATTCCATCCCAGAATAGCCTGTACTTTGCATAGGGGAATATAGATATATGTCAATTGGATCACTAGGAACTGCATAATGGTTTACATATTTATGCTTAAGTTGACAATGGTTTCTCAAGGAAAAAAATCAGTTGTCCATTTTGTTTTCTTGTCCCAGAGATAAGCTGTCACTTAGCCAGTGTTAGCCAACCCATCAGATATATGGTAACTGGAAATCCTATATTTCCTACTATTTGCTTTCTTTTATTCCTGGGTTCTATAATGAGGGCTTATTTCTAATAAGAATTTGAGATAGACACAGTAATGTTTATTCTATTTGTGTTATGCTCACGTTAAGTTCTTTATAGTGTCCTACCCAGTCATCCTAAAACAGAGGCTAGTTGTTTTAGGAAACAACATTTAATTGGATGCTTATTTGCACTAGATTGTCTTTATATCAATGAAACTATACAACAGAGATAAAAATGTTTAACACTTAAGAAAGAACAGAGAATATGGAGATTTTGGCTGTTCTGATTATCTGCAAAGTATTTATCCTTGGATCTTTCTGAAAAAAAAAAATTATGTGCTCCAGATAGGTGGCTTTTGAGTAATCAGATATGAAAAATTTAAAAGTTGGCATTAGAAATGTGCCTGTAATGGATACAAACAAGTGAAAATGTAGCTAATTCAAGTTTGTGGGTGAGATTGAAATATTTACTTATTTTGCATTATTTGTAAAATGTTAGCAGCAGTTTCCTACAATTCAAAGTACATTTATATTATATATACTAACAGATGTACTTAGATTCACACAATTTTAAAAATGGATTACAAGGTGCTTCAGGGGCAATTAATTTAATCCACTCATTCTGCAATAAAATAAGTCAACCCAAGAGATTTATGAGATACCCAAGGTTACACAAACAGTTTGAGTGGAGCCTGAACTGTAATCTAGATCACCTGATTCTTGGTTCCATACTCATCTCATTGTGTAATACAGAAATGAGAGGACAGAGATGGATGCTCCAGATGTTTCAGAAAGGCCAGTGATTCCAAGAGAGTTTCATGGTTCTCAGATATCAATCTCAGTTATTGCCAAACTTTTCAGGAAAACTGGTGTTCTAGAAGCAGCATTTACACTCCAAAATGCTACTGTAACCACAATTGCTTTTTGGAAGGCATATATAGACACTCCCTATATTATGTAGCCATTACCTACAATTATTTAATATAATTGCAATGTTACCAGAACTTTCTCTTTGTTACCAGAAAAGCCTGAGATTTAAGTAAATTAAGTTTTCTGTTAATCAGATTGTTCATTATCTTTTCCTCTTGAGATATTTACCTGAAAGAGGCAAAGCTGCCAATATAAGAAAGGCAATTATCTCATTAGGATGTGATCACTTAGACGGTCAAACACGAAAATAGTTTTCTCTGTATTCATTAGCTGTGAGCTAAAATGGCCCACTTTTTATTTCCATTATGTTAGAAAGTCAAAATTCAAGTATTTGCCCTCTTTTTTGATGTAAAATGTTTCTTATTCTTTCTGATGAACTATTCTGGGTTCATATATGTCTTAATAAAAACGTATATTGGAAATTCCTATTTTTAATAATTTGAGAGTTAAAATATAATTTTTCAACAGCCAAATACTGTTTTTCTGTTATTCATTGTGCAGCACAATACTGATTTTAAAATATACTTATAAAAAAACCATTATTTTAAAAATAGGTATTTTCCTATCTTGTAGTATATGGATGAAGACTCTCATACATAATACTCATTTCCCAAAATTCTTCATATCAGCCAGCCTTTGTGGGTATAATATATAGAGAGAAATTGACATGCAATAATACATACATTCATAGGCTTGCTTTTTTCTATATTGTTAGACCATCACTTCTTTCAAATTATCTTTAAGAAATATTCCCTGATATCAAGGCAGGAAAAAATGTAAGAGGACTAAATGGAAATCTATTTACAGAGAAGTGACCAATTCTAATCTAAAACGGAAATAGGGAAATGAGATATGGTCTCAGCTGAACTTAATGAACAAAACTAAGAGACTGCAGCTCAGAAGTAAATCATGGATGATTTGTGACTCAGAAAAAGCCCACCCAGGATCTCAAAGCACAATTCAGGACAGATGGTCTTCAACCTTTTTCTATATTTTTATTTATAGTAGACCTTGTTTAAAAATGTTATTTGTTGCCTAAGGTGCCTAACTGGTTTTCTTGGTTTCACTGGAGATGGCTGGTAATTACAGGTATGCTTTGGTTATGTTACTGTACTCCTATTATGTTAATGTGTGTGTGCAATTTAATTAGTAGTTTAAAACCTATACATGCTGAAGTTACTCTACAAGAAGATATGTCAAAGAAATAATCAATCATCCCATATTTTCTTCCGCCTGCTACTTCTATAGCTTTTCTTCTCCCTTCCTAACTACAACCCTTAAATAGAATTCGTGCCTCATATCGAATTTACCGAGTATCATAATTCTTCTAAGTGGTAAAGACACCTTAAGACAAATGCTGGGCATAGAAGCCACAGGGCATAAATATGCAAAGAAGTAAAAAGCTAACCTTTTCAAACAATAAGGCTTCTCTCTCACTTACCAACTTTACATTTCCCTGTATGGCCCTGGAAGATGACTGGTTAGCCAGAGACGGGTAAGATTCCTCAAGGGAGGAACAACCTAAGACAGGCACAGTCGCAGGGGGGCCATCAGGTGAGAAAATGTGGATCAACAGAGGTGAGGCTTAGAACCTCACCCTCCCTGTTCTGAGAGAAATCTTCTGCATACGTGGATGTTTTATTGCCCTTGTCTAGCTCGGATTAACACATAGTCTACAGGCACACACCTGATGAGAGAAATTTGGTATCCACATATAAATCAAGTATAAAAATCAAATGAGTATTCATATTTGAACTGACTGTTTATAGTTCATAATGCATGAGCAAAACCGAAAGTTTCTGTGATGACTGCCCTTGTACTGTTCACTATGTAACTTATTCACTATGTAAGAATTTGTTCTCCCTGTAAGAACTTGTTCGTTATGCTTCAGAAGATTGGAGACTGACGAAAATTAGGCTTGGGGTGGATTAATGATTGTGCATTGAGCATTGACCCCCCCTATACAGAATTTTATTGTTGTTAACAACCATTTGATCAATAAATATGAGAGATGCCCTCACAAAAAAAAAAAGAAAAAATATATATATATACACACTTCCAATTGTAAAATAAATAAGTAACCAGGATGTAATGTATAGCGTAAGGAATATAGTCAAAATATTGTAACAACTTGGTATGGTGATAGCTGGTACCTAGAATTATCATGTATATAAATGTTGAATCACTGTGTTGTACACCTGAAACTAATGTAATACTGTGTGTCAACTACCCTTCAATAAAAAATAATTATCTAAAAAAAAAAATACATCTCCAAAAAAAAAAAATGTTATTTGTAATATTTACCAGTCTTAACTATAAGGAAATATGTTATCCACTAACACAAATTTCTTTTTTTTTTTTTGGCATTTTAATGAAAACCTCCTCACATTATTCATTTGGTAACTGATGATCAAAGTATCTTTCCTATATTTACCCTGTCTAGAGTAAAACTTTGCTTAGTAATCTTTATTGATCACAAATACGTGAAATACAAGCATCTTTGCAGAGGATGCTTTTCATTTATAATAACTAAGCAAATTTTACTACAACTTATGAGACCCAAGTATGTTTTCATCCCAGATCATAACATACTAAACCTTCCAATATGGCAAATATTTAAATAAGACCCTCTTTGATAGCTGGGAATAACTGGTACTGAAGACTTGGAAAATACAAGAACCCTTGGAAAAATACAAAGGTTGCAAATACAAATAAGACATTCTTTTTTGTATAATAAGCTAGCAAATTAACAAAATAATTAAAATACATCCACAGAGAAGGAGCTGAGGTGATTACAGCAGGAAAAGCAATCCTTCAGAGACAACCAGGGAGCATTTTAAATACAGTGGAAGGTTAGAGGGAATTTCAAAAAGTGAAAGTAATGGTTGTAGGTATATTAGGGGAAAATGCCTAAGTTTAAACATATAGGCAGGAATGATTAAAACTTGTATAAAAGATGACAGTGGAACCAACTCAGCCAGCTTTATTTGTGAAACAAGGAAATAAAGACTTACTTCTCTTAAAAAAAAATGACAGTGGACATGGGTTAGAGGAAAAATATATCAGTCTGTTAGATTTCTATAAAAATATTGAAAATCTCGTCATTGGCTATTTGTCTAAATGTGAATTTGTGACTTTTTTGTGGTTTAGATAATATTTAGTTGATATTTTTCAGTATCAGTTCTGAGACTTTTCTTCAATTCTTAAAAAAATTCAAGCATTATCTCACTTCTTTCCTCCTGTTTGCTAGAGTTGTTATCTTTTTAGATAAAACTGAAGCTTCTCAATCTATTCTTCATATCTGGTACCTTTCAATGCTTGCCATCTCTTTATTTCTCTATGACACATCCTGTGGTACAATTTCATTTCTAAATTTAAATTCCTGTAATTATTTTTCTCTATCCGACTATCTGCTAGTCTACTATTTATTTCATAGATTTTTTTTCAAACATTCTGTTTTCATTTTCAAGATTTCCAAGAAGAAAAGATTGTGCACTCCTGTCTTGACTAGAACTCTCACTGACATTTAAAATAAATTATATCTTTGCTCCAGGATAGTGCTACTTCCTATTAGGTCAGTTTAACTGCTATAAAAATCACCTGGTTTGTCCAGTCACCATGAATTATTGCCCTGCCTTCTTATTTGTTACCAAATATCTGCCACATTCACTTTCTTTATACATTGATTAAAACAATCTTTGTTTTAATTTATGAGAAACATAACAACCTATAATAAGCTGATTATATTAAAAATTTCAGCTTGTCCCTATCACACTGAGGCTGACATTTTAATCTGCATTCTGCTCATATGTCTGTATTAAGTTTTTGAAGAAAATTAAAATAGAAGAGAAAAAATCCAGACATCCTAACAGATATTTCTTATTCTCTAGAAAGATTAAATAATTATATGATAGACACAGAACTCACAAGCAGAATTTAAAGAAAATGACATTCTATAAAAGTTGCTTCAGTACAATCATATTCAGTGAATCATACTGTTGTGCCTTCTAACCTCTGCTCTTAAAAACAAGCCCTTAGAAGGTCATTGTGACCTTAAATGATGTTGGTTTCCTTCTGATTATGCTGTAACTTGACAGGAGCCATAAGAAGGCCACATTGTAAATGATATATCTTGGTCACTAACATTCTTTTCTGCTGGAAGTCAGACAGCTCTTGTCAAAGCTCCTAGACCAGATAATGTTTTCCTCCTCCTTTAAAGGAGAATCTGAAAATACTATCCAAAGTACTGTCAAAGACCCAGAATTTTCTTTTTTTGTATATAGGTCATGTCTTGAAAAAAAAACTAGGTGTACACACATAGACACACACTAAAGAAAATAAATTATATATATATAAAGAAATTTTAAATTCACATTTTTTGTTTGTTTGAGCCATTTTGCTTTGTTTGCTTGTTTTTACTTATGTAATCTGAACTAATGTAAGTACAGTGGAAGATATGGTACTATTTCTTTCTTTAAAAAAGTTAAGAATAGAGAAAAAAAAAAGTTGGGTGTGGAAGGGAAAGTTAAGTTTAAGGTTTCTCTCTAGTCCATGGAAAGCATTTAAAAACACTGACATAAATATTAATGTGTGAGGTTAACCACCCCTTATTCTTAGTGTATATTAAATTAATTAGTACTAGATTTTAACATTTATCCCCACAAATTTTAATAAGCGAAATGGTCAGAAGGAACAAAGGCTAATGTTTTTTCTATTTAACATTCTTTTTTTTTAATTGAAATACAGTTGATACACAATCTTATATTGGTTTCAAGTATACAATGCAGTAGTTCAACAGTTACCATATTCTTAAATCCTCATCCCAACTAGTGCAGTGACTATCAACATAGGAAGATGAACAATGACTAATTTTTAAATAAGCTGTTATTAAAAAGTTCATTACTACAAAAGCCTTTATCTTCTAAGTTGACAAAGCACATTTTTGAGAAATTTTTTATACTATCAAAAGTGGGAATTTATGTTACTGAACACTGCAAGCTTTCATGGTGTCTTAGCCTTAAGAATACTAAAACTTTGATGACAGTAATACTGTCATTCAGTTTTTGTGCCCAGAAAAGGGCAAGGTAGAGTTGGTGCAAATAAATGTGATTTGATGAATTGAATGAGGGAAATAAGCTTCTAGCTTACTCCATTGTTCCAACGTAATAGAAGGTGCTTCATGCTAATGTGGTATTTTAAGAAAAAAAGAACACATGTCTGTGTCATTTTAAGAGGGAAGAAAGCAGTAATAAATTTAATTGCCACTGAACAGGTACAATCCATTTTTTTCTGAAGGAATTATTAATCCATAGAAAGATTACAGACATTTTAAAAGACCATGCCACCAAGCTGTATGTCACAGGATTATAAAAAAGTAATATCATTTTATAGGTAAATGAGTCTATGAGGGACTTTAGATAACTTCTAGTCTTGTTTCAAGCACCTGGAAGATCTATCTTTAATATGAACTAGCACATAAATTGAGTATTACTGAGAGGTCAAATTACACTTTGGTGAAGATGGAAGAAGTGATGAATAATAATAACGATTCCACTTTACACTTATGTAGCAATATATGCCATTTAATCTTCTTTTATATCCATAGCTCTATAGCAGAAAGCAAAAATTTCATAATATCAAAATTATGATCCAGCTTTATCTTCCATCTACCTGCCCTATGCAACTTCCATGCCTTCCATACTGAGTATCTCTTTTCCTGGAAATGCCAGGAATTCTCAATGCTCAAATTAGAATGCTACTCAAAAATCAAATATACATGTATAGACAGCATCATCTTTGTAACTAAATATCATTTCTCAATATAAGCAGTGATCTTCAGGTTGAAGTGGTTAGACATATTTGCATGGATTTTTATCATGATGGAAAATCAAAGCAAGAACCATGAAAATTTTCACATCAAGTGTATTCCCTAATGTAGCCCAAAAGTGTGTAATGTAATGGTGAGGTCTTTCTCTGAAACTAGAAATATAACAATGACTTCTAAAACCTCTGCTTTGCCCACTGTTAATATTCAAGCAATACCTGCATTGTTACTGCTATAGATGCTGTGGTAAAAATGCTAAAAAGGAAAGTGATTGGAGTTGGAAAGAATGACAGTTGTATGGTATTCTCCAATTTTATGAATTTGTGATTCCAATAATTTTACATTGCTAATAGTTGGAAAACCATACCATATTCTTTACTATGGATAACATTCATGATCACAAATAAAATATCTGCTATTTTCGTTTCACTAGACTTTTGTTCTGAATTACATAAAGCACTTGGATACAAGTTTACTAGACAAATTCTAAGCCTTTATGAAATTATTTTCAACCTTGCCATTACTAATAACTACATATAGTCTCTTTGATGTATATTTATTTAAAATATTTTCCTCCCAATTCCCAGAATACTAAATGATCTGAAACAATGCCTTTGAGAAAGTTGTGGTAAGAACATAAAGAAGTCTATCTGAGAGAGTAAAAGGAGCAATCTTTGCGACAGAAGATCAAAGGCTATTACAAATGTCATTAAACTGGATGCCATGCTTTTTGGAAAAGAATAACTAGGAAAATATGTCAAGCTGTGTAATTTTCTTTTTCCTTTAGTCATGAGGACAATGGTGGCTGAGAATGACAGCTGCCTAATGAATCTCTACATATATTCTCCACAACTACTAGCACCATTAAGTGACACACACACAAAAAACAACCATAACAGCACAATAATCCACATGCTTAGAACAACTAGAAGCCAAATCATACCTAAAACTACAAATCAAATGTTAGTATTAAGGCAAACACTAAAACCCCCGTAGGGTCCCATTCATGATCTTGCCACAAACCTTTGCCTTTAGCATATCAGACATGTCGCTTCCCACCAGACACCAGGTAAGTTTGGGGTCACGGGGGGGGGGGCGGGAGATGCCACTACAACAAACACTGCCTGAGACTCCCCTCCCCTAAAGGGAGACACTACAGCAGGCAGGTGGTATAGGCGTTGCTCTTGATCCATCTCTACTCTCCCATCAGGAGACGCTCTGTAGCTCTGCCTGGAATACCCTTCCTGCCCCGTCAGGCAATGCCATGAGAGACCAGCGGGAGTCACAAGAGCACCATATATGTGAACCTGAAGAGAAAAATCATACTTCAAACGCTTGAAAATTAAATTGTAATCGGAACTGCAATCCACAAAAACAGTCCAGGACCACTTGCTAAAAAATCCTAACCAAGGTGCCTTCTTGATGAAATAAAAGATATTATGACCCAGAGCCTCCTTACATACGATGAAATGATTAGGATACAATTAAAAACCACTTGTCATACCAGAATCAAGAAAAATCACACCTTTAATGAAAACAATCAACTGACACCGACACCAAGATGAATCAGATGCTGGAATTTTCTGACAAGGATTTTAAAGTAATTGCCATAAAATGTTCCCAGCAATTACAAATTGTCTGTAAATAAATGAAAAATTTAAAACAAGCTCAGAAAAAAAAAATTGAAGTTACTAAAAATTAAATGGGATTTATAGGACAGAGAAATATAATAAATGAAATTTTAAAACTTGTTGAATGGACTTCAAATGAATGGTGTTAGGAAAATTGGATATCCACATGCAAAAGAATGAAATTGGACCCTTATTCCTTACCACACACAAAAATCAACTCAAAATGCATTAATAACTTAAATGTAAGACCTAAAATGAAACCATAAAACTCATAAAAGAAAAGATAAGGGAAAAAAAAAACCTCCTTGACATTGGTCTTGCTTTGGATTTGACACCAAAAGCTCGGACAACAAAAGCGAAAATAAACAAGTGGGACTACATCAAACTAAAAGCTTCTGCACAGCAAAGGAAGCATCAACAAAATGAACTGGCAACTTACAGATTGAATACACATTTCAATAAAGAGGATATAAAGATGGAAAACCAAGTACATGAAAAGGTGTTCAGCCTTGTTAGCCATTAGGAAATGCAAATCAATACCATGATTAGATAGGATATATACCTGTGAGAATGGTTAAAATTAAAAAAATAATATGATAATACTCAAAGCTGACAAAATTCAGAGCAACTGGAACTATTATACATCACTGCAGATGATGTAAAATGGTGTGGTTACTCTGGAAAACATTTTGCCAATTTTGTATAAAGTTAAACATACACTTACCGTATGACTAAGCAAACCACTCCTGGGTATTTACCCTAAAGAACTGAAAGTTTATATGCATACTAAAACGTATATACTAATGTTCATAGCAACTTTATTTGTGATAACGAAAGCTGGAAATAATTGAAATATCCTTCAACAGGTGAGTGGATAAATAAAGGCACATCCATACAATGGAACACTACTCAGAAATAAAGAGGAACACTATTGATAGGACTACTTAGATGAATCTCAAAGATGTTATGCTGATGATTACATGTCCAACAAAATATGTACTGTGTGGCTCCATTTACATATTATTCTCAAAAATACAAAACAATAGTAATGGAAAACAGGTCAGTGGTTATCAGGGGTATAGGTGGGAGTAATGGAATCACCATGAAGGGATAGCCTGAAGGAGAACTTTGGAGTTATGAACTACTGTATATCTTCATTGTGGTGGCAATTACTCAACTACATGCATATGTTAAAACTCCTAGAATGATATGAGAAAAACATTAATTTTATTGTATGATAATTAGAAAATAGAAAATAAAGGAATGAAATCCAAAGACAAAGAAACACTTATCACAAAAGTTAGAGTAGTAATTATTTCTGGGAAAGTATGGAAATGTGATTATCATGGATTCCAAAGTATATCTTAAGGTCCTGATAAAACTCTGTATCTTAACCTAGGCATTCAGTATGTTTTTAAATATCTGGTGTATATGTCAACAGTTTTGAATGATAATTTGGAAACATCTAGTGATATTGAAGATGTGTAGATACTATGCTTTAATCATTTCATATATTCTTTTAAATAAATTTTGGTACATTTCTCCAAGGAATCATGTATGAGCATTTATTGCAGCAGTTTTTCAGTGAAGAAAATATTTAGGTGTGATCTATCCACAAAAAAGAAAATTGATTAATAAAGCCTGGTTTAATAACATGATAAATAATATACATATCATTGAAAATAAATAAGCATCAGTATCAACATGGATATGTCTCAACAACTCAATGAAAGTAATAAAAGCAGGTTGTGACATGATGCATAGAAGTAATTATTTATTACTGAAAAAATTAAGCTAGAAGATAAAACATGCACAAAAAATAGTGAATGCCAAATACAGTGCTAATCTCTTGGAAGAAAATAAAATGCAGAAGGAATGGAGGAAACTATAAATTCATCTATAATGCTTTATTAAAAAGAAGAAAATAACTGTCAAATTTGGCAACCCTTCATACAACTAGCTGGTGTGTGAAAAGGTATTGATTACAATATTTTTGTCTGTATACTTGAAATATTTCATAATTTAAGGGCATGTTGATTATATTTCTGTCAACAGATTTTTCTTAACGGTGGACTGCTCCAGTCATTTGTTACATTCCTAGCCCCTGTGTGCATTTGAATTTGAAATCCCTGCCTTTCAATGTGAGGCTAAACATTTATTAGGCCTCTGACAACCAACAACCTTTGTAAACACTTGGCTGCTTGGACCTTAACCTTTTTGCTTCTGTATTTTGTACACTAGGCTTACCAGCACCATTTTTACCAAAAGTGCTCCTGTTCTATCACACCTGTGGCCTGTTATTCTAGGTCATCCACACTAAGAACGGAACAACTCTTTTCATGGTGTTGCCCTCCTTGAGCTGCTGCATCTCTACCCCTCTCCAGGTCCCTGAGAGAGGCTATGGATACCATACTGGGCCATTATGGAGGTAGTCTTTATTGTGCTCTCAGCGTTTTCCTACAGATTAGAAAGAAGCCCTCTATCTGGGCAGGAGTGAGCTGGAGTGCTTTCTGATAGCAGTGCAGGTGAGGCTGCTCCTGCCAAACCCAAGTAGCCCTGCAGGCACCCAGCTATCAACTTATTTTTTTTCTGGATTCTTCCTGGAAAATCTTACCATGATTTGCAAAATTGGAGTTTTCTAAAATCATCTTTAAAAAAAAAATTCTGCTCTGTGGAAAGGAGGTTGGATTTTTGACGAACTACTAGGATTCTGCTGACATTTGTCTTCAACAAATCTCTTTCTAACATTTGTACAAAATGGAAACATACAAAATATCCGCCGCTAAAGGACTTGAGGTAAAGTAATTGGTTGCTTAAACAAAGTGAAACACATTTCTCAGCTTATGAATATGAAATGATCAGTTTTTAAATTACCCTTCATTAAATGTACAAAGTAGGTACATTTAATGAGTTCATCAATATGAAGTTCACTTAACAAGCTCACTGTTATTAAAACAACTAATATATCCTGTCATTAAGTTGATAGAGTATAAATGTATGTTGGTAAAATGGGGATCTATTCACTTATGCCAGAAACACTTCTGAAAATGTGTTTGGAAGATATTTCAGGGTTTGGCTGAAGTTAATTAGCACTTAAGTACCACTTAAGGAAATACGTCCTTATGAGAGGCTACTTCTGTATGATAGTCCTAAGAAATGTGTCATATAGAAAGATTCAGATTGTGCCTGTCTTTTAGTTCATCAAGTCTAAAAGAAATGGCTTTCTCTCCCTTTCCAAAACAAAAGATGGTTTGCCTCTTAGAAAACACTTTATTTTTTAAACTCTGATAACTAGTTGTTTCTCAGGTATTTTGAAATAACCTATGTAAATGTTAATAATTTATCTCATAAAAGATAATCTGCGTACTCAGTAATATATAAAATCCTGGATGTAGGGAGGGGAGATTTGCTTCTTGCTTGTCATATACTTATGCCTTTATGTGTTTATTGTATGGTCCTTCTATGATTTTTAATGGTGTGTGTGTGTGTGTGTGTGTGTGTGTGTATGTATGTAAACCTTTATGTGACCACATTGCTGCTACTGACCAAAGAAAATGAGATTTTTAAGGTGAAGAATTGTGTATCACAGTGTGGGTAAAGTGAAGTTTCCTATGACGAGAATCCTCACCTGAACCTAAACTACTTGATGATGTAACCGGCCTGCTGCTAGGCTACTGCTTCCACACCTGTAGGCAATTAGCTATTATTGACTGAGTCACTATATAAAGAAACTGGGCAGAGGCAGAGATGAAGGAGAACTGTAGACCTGCACACTGTTGGATACAGATGTAATTCTACTGCCTGGAGAGCACCTATCCCTGGAGAGGAAGCTGAGTAATAAACCCTTTCACCCCAAGAACGTTCCATTGTCATTCCTCGGTCCCACTGAATCCATAATGAACCTGCCTGAGGTTGAAACCCATTGGAAAGACAATTGGTGACATCAGCAGGGTTCATTGTTGACCAAGAAAAAGAACAGGCAGCCCTTATGGGATGGGTGCTTCAGTGGGCTGCCCCTGTGAATGGGGAGACAGTCAATTGTCTGCCAATGGGTATGTGGTCTGAGGTGGCTTGCCTCCTAGAGGGCTGTGCCCCACCCCAGGACTGGAGGCAAGTTGAGGTGACACCTGAGGCAGTAGGGGTAGCCCTTGATATATATAGTAAGTAGGTCCTTTGAGAAACTGAGTGTTCATGAAGCAGAGAGGACAGTGTGCTGGCTGCTTCTCACAGTATTAAAAATGTCTACAGATAAGAAGAACATGCTCCTGAAAGAGACACAAGAAACAGCAGCATGAGAACGTGAGCTGCAAACTGCTGTGGATTCATTGAAGAATGAAACGGCATTGATACAAGAGGAGGCAGCACAAGAATGCTGGCAGCAAGGTGCCATTGACGAGGTAAAAAATTTGTTGGTGACTGAAATGGCATCACAATGAGGTACCGTGGAAAAGTTAAAGGCCATGAGGAAAAGGATGGACCCCTGAAAAACACACGGGACAGTGTGAAAATGTGAGCTGCAAGGTCCAGTGGATGAGGCAAAAGATTACTTACAGAATGAGACAGCAGTGCTGCCAGGTGCTCTGAAGGAGGCAAAGGCCATAGAGGAAAAGGACATATTCCTGAGGAAAGCACAGGCGGAGGTGGCATGAGAACCCCAGCTGTGAAGCATTGTAATGAAGGTAAGAGACCTTCTGAAGACTGAGCTAGTATTGCTATGAGGCACGGTAGAAAAGGTACAAGTTGTAGCAGAGGAGGCACTCGAGGGAGGGGAGAGAAAGGTGCCATCAGCCGTGGAAAGAGAGGAGCTGCGGAAGGATGAAGGGCTGGTGCCAGAGGCATTGACCCCTCCTGTATTGAAAGCATGTCCAATGGTTATAAAGAAAATAAAGACACAGCAACTGAGGATTCCCCCAGGAGAGGTGCAAACTCCTCCCCAGGTTATGAAGCACTCTATGCTCCACCCCTATACTCAGGAGGAGCTCATGGATTTGGGCTCCTGGTTTAGGCAGAAGCCCTTAGAGTCAATATCAGCTTGGCTCCTGCACATGTGGGATTTAGGGGTGGATGGAATTGTTCTCTTGGGATCAGAGATGGGAAAGCTGGCTTCCCTGACAGTGTAGCCTGCCTTGAGGCAGCGACTACAAAATGCACATCAGACCCCAGGGAGTCACTCCCTCCTCGATTGGCTTATGGCTGCACTTGGTGCTGTGTGGCCCAATTAGGGTGATTTACCATCCTCTCCTGCTACATGGCAGACATATGCTGAGCTCCAACAGGTGTTTTGGAAGCTATGCATAAAAATTGCCATCTATAGTCCAGAGAATTACAACCCAGATTAAGAGCCTTTTACTTCAGGGATGAGAAATGTTGTACATCAAATGGCTCCCATATCCATCTTTGGGTCTCTAGTGGCCATTCTTGCCCCTCACTTAGGGCTTCCCATAAGTGAGGTTACCCATATGGTAGCAGACATAGGAGAGGCTGAAGCTGTGAGAACACAGAAAGAAATAAGTTCTCCTACTCACAGGAAGAATTCAAAGGGTCCCATGAAGGTTACAAGGGCCCAGATGTGGGTTGATTTAATATGGGCAGAAGCAGATGGAAGGAAATTAGATGGGAAGTCAAATAGGATCTTACTGGAGCTATGGCAACAGCTGAAACCAGAGCAGCAGTTCCAGCCATTAAGACCAAAGAGGCAGAGGTCAGAGACAGAGCCAGCCACGAGTCTGACCTGTGTGTTTGCAAGACTTCCTGCTGGAGAATGAGCCAACCTCACTTGAGCCCACACAGGAAGGTGATTGGTGAACACGGTTTGACTGAGGGAAAGGTCAAGGTAACCGCCCTGAGGGACCAGCGGGGGACCGGAGGCCACATGTTGAAATAGCTATCGATTGGTGCCCAGTGAACATAAATGTGTCCTGGCTCTGGTGGACACAGGGGCTGAATGTTCACTAATTTATGGTAACCCTGAGTGGTTTCCCAGGATACCCACTATTACAAATGGACTGGGGGTAAGGCTAGGAGAATGAAACAAGCTCAAATCCCTTTGGTAATAGGGCATCTACCCCCAAAGGAGTATACTGTGTATATGTCTCCTATCCCCGAGTATATTTTGGGGATTGATATCCTGCAGGGTCTATGGTTGCAGACCACTGTAGGTGAGTTCAGACTGAGAGTATGCGTGGTGAAGGCAGTTCTGAGGGGACATACTAGGCACCTGCCCATAGCTTTGCCTGTGCCTCAGCGGGCGACCAATACCAAACAATACAAACTGCCTGGAGGGCATTAAGAAATTGGAGAAATCCTCCAGGAACTGGAAAAGGTGGGTATTACAAAGCCCACTCATAGTACTCTCAATTCCCCAGTTTCACCAGTACAAAAACAGGATGGCTCCTGTTATAAGACAGTGGGTTACAGAGAATTGAATAAAGTCATACCCCTATGCATGCTGCTGTCCCCTCTATTGCAGGCTTGATGGATACCCTCAGCCATGAACTAGGAACATACCATTATGTGGTAGATCTTGCTAATGCCTTCTTTTCCATTGACATTGAGCAGGAAAGTCAGCAACAGTTTGTCTTCACGTGGGAAGGATGGCAGTGGATTTTCACCATCCTTCCACAGGGATACCTCCGTGGCTCTACCATTTGTCACAGACTTGTAGCCCAGATCTGGCTACATGGGAGAAATTGTCAACAGTGCAGCTGTACCACTATATTGATAATATTATGCTTACATCTGATTCTCTTTTAGATCTAGAAGGTGCAGCATCTAGACTACTGCAACAGCTACAGGAGAAAGGATGGGCTGTGAACAGCACCAAAGTTCAGGGACCTGGTTTGTCAGTCAAATTCTTGGGGGTCATCTGGTCCAGTAAGACTAAAGTTATATGAGAAGCAGTCATAGATAAAGTCCAAGCCTTTTATACCCCTACAACTGTGGCATTGTTACAGGAGTTTTTGGTCTTCTAGGCTACTGGAGAGTGTTTAGCCTACATTTTGCACAAATTCTGAAGCCCTTATGCTGGTTGATATGAAAGGGCATCAGGTAGGTGTGGGATGAGGCATGTGCATCTCCCTTTAGTACAGCAAAACAGGCTGTCAGGGCTATTCAGGCTTTGAGTATGATAGACCCATCAAGGCCCTGTGAGCTGGATGTTCATGTGACTGAAGATGGTTATGACTGGGGTCTCTGGCAGTGGCTTGAATGAACTTGCCAACCTATTGGATTCTGGTCACAACTCTGGAAAGGGGCAGAGGTACAATACACTTTGATAGAAAAACAACTAGCTGCCATGTAGCACGCCTTGCTGGCTACAGAACCCATCACTGGAATGGCCCCAATAAAGTTAGTATTTACCTATCCCTTCAGGAGGTGGTTATGAGACTGGACCCAAAGCCAAGGAGTGCTGTGGCACAAATGCCCACACTGGCCAAGTGGGGTGCATACCTACAGCAGTGTAGTGCCCTCTCTAGTAATCCCTTGAGTGAAAAACTACAACACTTATTGGGGTGAGTGACATATACTTGTGAAAAGCAGGAAGAATTTACTTTAGAACCATTAGAAGCAGAGAGGCCTTATCAGGAGGGAAGACCCCCTATACCTGAAGAGCATGGTACACAGACAGCTCCAGCCATGGGCAGCCCCCAAAATGGAGGGCCATAGCTTTCCATCCTAAGACTGAGACAATATGGATGGAAGATGGTGAGGGAAAGAGCAGCCAGTGGGCAGAGTTGTGGGTCATGTGGCTTGTGATCAGCCAGGAGCCCTTCCCTATAGTTGTCTGCACTGACAGCTGGGCTGTCTATTGGAGCTTGACCCTGTGGTTACCAACCTGGTACCATGCCAACTGGCTGGTTGATCACTGACCCTTTTGGGAGCAAGAATTATGGCAAGACTTATGTGCCTGTGGTCAGACTAAAACAGTTACAGTATACCATGTGAAAGGTCTTTTGCCACTGGCATCCACAGAAAATGATGAAGCAGATAAATTGGCCCAGATAGGTTGGCTAAAAGGAAAGCCTCCTTCTGATGTAGCCCAATGGTTACATCAGTGTTTGTTGCACATGGAGCAAAAGACAATGTGAGCTGTAGCCTGTCAGTGAGGCTTGCCTTTGACCTTTGAAGAAGTCAGCAGAGCTGACTCTCACTTTTATGGCATGGTACCAAGGAAAGTCAGAGAAAGTCAGAGAAAGACCCAATGGCAGTAGATCTCAGAATATACCAACAAAATTACATGGCCTAAAATCGTCTCTAGGTACACAGTTTGAAGTGCAAAGTCCAAAACCCATGCTTGAAATAAATCTGTTCAGAGAAGTATAAGGCACATGGTCACACAAAGAATCACACTGATAAAAATACATGAAATAAGCAAACCAATCTATCAATAGCAAATAGAACCTTTGGGTTTTGGAACCAATAATGCAGACTCTCCCCCATCATACTCTCCCACACAGGAAATATTCCAATAATTGGTCTAGGGAAACCAAAACACTTACTTATAAATAAAAAGCCCAGCTATTATATAAATATACATAAAATTACATAATAATTTCAGACATTCTATGTAATAAAATCTTTCACAAGTACATTGTAGTTATGTAACAGATAACAATTTTGTCCAGATAGTAATATCTAAAGCTGAAGATGTCCATATCTTATAAGAAATTTCACTTGTAAGAATATACCTAACAGAAATATGAACATGTTTACCCAAATTCATATATACCAGAATGTTTGCAGCTGTGCAATTTTTAATACTCCAAATTGGCAAAACCCACAAGCTCTTTAAAAATGGAGGGATAAATAAATTATGGTATATACATACATGCTATATAGCAATAACAATGAATAATATTCAGAAAAGAGGCAAAAATATGTATAAGCCTCATAAATACAAGGTTAAGTCTGATTTTAAAACTACATAATAAATTATTCTATGTATTGAATTTCCAAAGTAGGCAAGATTAATCTGCATTGTTGGGAATCAGGGAAATCATTAAACATGAGGGATGCAAAGAGAGTAATGTTGGGAGCACTGATACTAATGTTGCTTGTGATTCATGTGCATATTACGTGGGTCATTTTGTTTGGAAAAATTCATTGAGCTGTGTACTTACTGTATTTTCACACATGTGTGTCTATGAAGTATCTATAGATCTTTATTAAAAATATAAATTTGTAATCAAATATTTTATAATAAATTTAAGTAATTGTCTCAACAAAAAGCATTTACAAAGGAAATGCCAAGAACTCAAATAAGATAGTGAGAAAAGAAGGAAAGATAAGATGTAAGCTAGAAAAAGTCAAGAAGTTGAAGCACATGAACAACCATCAAATACCTGAAGAAAATATTTGAAGAAGTAAAACTGAGAATACACATTACACAATCACAGGGGGTTTTTTAGAGGTTAGAACAGAGTAAGATAAACAGAACAGAAAAAAAAATTTTAAACAGTAAAGAGAAGTTACCAATATTGAAGATACTCCATGAAATACAATGTATGCATGTTTGGAATAAAGGAAAATGAAAAACAAAACAGTAAAACTGAGATATTTAAAAATATATTTTTAAAAATATAATTGGACAAATATCAAAAAAGGAAGATGAAAGTATCAATACTGAAAGACTACACCATGTTCCCTTATGCCAAGGAAAATAAAAATACAAGAATTAACCATGAGACACATCCTAGTGAAGTTTAGCATTTCAAAGAACAAAAAAAAAAGTGCAGCTAAGCAAAAGGACTGTGGTAGGGAGTGGCATGAATTCTGACAGATTTCAGATCCTCTTGACTAGCATCATTCCTCTCTTAGAGGAACAATATTCATAACATCCTCAAACAAGGTGTGGCTCAAGAGCTGCACATCCACACCATCTGCCCATGAATTATGAAGGAAATATACAAACTGAAATAGGGGCACCATTGTTAACATGAACACTTTTTATGAAGAGTAAAAAAGATCACTCAGAGAGGATTAAAGATGGCAGCGTGAGAGGTGAGAAAGAGGCTTCCTTCTAGAACCACACACAATTCGAAAATACAGTTGGTGCAACTAATCCTGAGAGGGCAACAGGAAAGAGGATGGCACCAGACTGCACACACCTGGAGAAAAGAGCAGACCTCACCGAACGGGGTAACGTACCAGAGCCATGGCTCCGTGGGACCCAAGCCCTTCCCCCACCCCAGCTCACCTGTGGGAGGAAGAGAAGCAGAGCACGGAGGGAGTGGAAGGCCTGGGACTGCTGAATACCTAGCTCCGGAGATCTGCTCTGGGAGCACAAACCTACATTTCATGGTGCTTTCATGAGACTCGCATGACTACCAGGTTGGAAAGTTAATACAGGCAGAATTCCTGAAGAGGCTGAGATTCCAGCTGCTTGTGGAAAGCAGGGATTCATATCCGGCTGCTTTGGGACAAAAGCTTATACCTGTGTGACCGGCCCACTGGTTCAGGCAGTGGAGACAGGCACAGCAGCCGGGAGGCGGGGAACAGCTCTTTCCTACCCCCAGGCACCAGTACCACTCCCCTGCAACACCCGACATTGCTTCAGGTGCTGAGCAACTCCAGAGAGTAGAGCTTCTGGACCCTAGAGGGCACCATATACAAATATGAAACGCCAAAGGAAACTGGTCCAAGGTAAAATTAATATAACTCTGGAGAAAGATTTAAATGACTTGAACCTTATGACTCTCCCTGAAAGGGAGTTCAAGATAAAAATCATCAACATGCTAATGGAGGTATGAAAAGACATCCAAGAACTCAGGAATGAATTCCAGTCAGAGATCCAATCATTGAAGAGCACAAAGGAGGGCATTAAAAGCAGGTTGGATACAATGGAGGAGACAATAAATGAAATAGAAACTAGACAAGAAATAGAAAGAAGCTGAGGCACAGAGAGAAAAAAGGATCTCTAAGAATGAAAGAATATTGAGAGGACTGTGTGACCAATCCAAACAGAACAATATTCGCATTATAGGGATACCAGAAGAAGAAGAGAGAGAGAAAGGGATAGAAAGTGTCTTGGAGGAGGTAGTTGCTGAAAACTTCCCCAATCTGGGGAAGGAGATAGTCTCTCAGGTCATGGAGATCCACAGATCTCCCAACACAAGGGACCCAAGGAAGACAACAGCAAGACACATAGTAATTAAAATGGGAAAGATCAAGGATAAGGACAGACTGTTAAAAGCAGCCAGAGGCAGAAATAAGATCACATACAAAGGAAAGCCCATCAGGCAAACATCAGACTTCTCAGCAGAAACCTTACAGGCCACAAGGGAGTGGCATGATGTATTTAATGTCATGAAGCAGAAGGGTCTGGAACCAAGATTACTTTATCTGGCAAGATTATCATTTAAATTTGAAGGAGGGATTAAACAATTTCCAGATAAGCCAAAGCTGAGAGAGTTTACCTCCCACAAACCATCTCTGCAGTCTATATTGGAAGGACTGCTATAGATGGAAGTGTTCCTAGGGTTGGATAGCTGTTACCAGAGGTAGTAAAATCACGGTAGGGAGGGTGGAGCAGCTGATTGCGAGGCAAATGCAAAATTAAATTGACTATCCCCAAAGTCAATCAAGGGATAGAGAAAGAGTACAGAATATAATACCTAATATATAAAGAATGGAGGAGGAAAAAAAGGAGGAGAAAAGAAAAGAACCTTTAGATTGTGTTTGTAACAGCATATTAAGTGAGTTAAGTTAGACTCTTAGACAGTTAGGAAGTTAACCTTGAACCTTTGGTAACCACGAATCTAAAGTCTGCAATGTCAATAAGTACATACCTATTGATAATCACCCTAAATGTAAATGAACTGAATGCACCAATCAAAAGACACAGTCACTGAATGGATAAAAAACAAGACCCACCTATATGCTCCCTACAAGAGACTCACTTTAAACCGAAAGATATACATAGACTAAAAGTAAAGGGATGGAAAAAGTTATTTCATGCAACTAACAGAATAAAGCAGGAGTTGCAGTACTTGTATCACACAAAATCAACTTCAACACAAAGAAAGTCACAAGAGACAAAGAAGGACATTACATAATGATAAAGGGGTCAGTCCAACAAGAAGATATAGCCATTATAAATACCTATGCTCCCAACACAGGAGCACCCACATATGTGAAACACATACTGACAGAATTAAAAGGGGAAATAGAATACAATGCATTCATGCTAGGAGAATTCAATACTCCACTCACTCTGAAGGACGACAGATCAACCAGACAGAAGATAAGGACACAGAGGCACTGAACAATACACTAGAACAGATGGATCTAACAGAAATCTACAGAACTCTACACTCAAAAGCAACAGAATACACATTTTTCTCAAGTGCACATGGAACATTCTCAAGAATAGATCATATACTAGGCCACAAAAAGAGCCTCAGTAAATTCAAAAAGATTGAAATTGTACCAACCAGCTTCTCAGACCACAAAGGTATGAAACTAGAAATAAATAATGCAAAGAAAATGAAAAATCCCACAAACACATGGAGGCTTCACAACATGCTCCTAAATAACCAATGAATCAATGACCAAATAAAAACAGAGATCAAGCAATATATGGGGACAAATGACAACAGTAATTCAACACCACAAAAATCTGTGGAATGCTGCCAAGACTGTGTTAAGAGGAACGTATATTGCAATACAGGGATATCTCAAGAAAGAAGAACAATCCCATATAAGCAGTCTAAACTCACAATTAATGAAATTAGAAAAAGAACAACAAATGAGGCCCAAAGTCAGTAGAAGGAGGGACATAATAAAGACTAGAGCAAAAATAAATAAAATTAAGAATAAAACAATAGAAAGAATCAATGAAAGCAAGAGCTGGTTCTTCTAGAAAATAAACAAAACAGATAAACCCCTAGTGAGTCTTATCAAGAAAAAAAGAGTCTACTCACATAAACACAATCAAAAATGAGAAAGGAAAAATCACTACAGACACCACATAAATAAAAAGAATTATTAGAGAAAAATATAAAAAATTATATGCTAACAAACTGGATAACATAGAAGAAATGGACAACTTTCTAGAAAAATACAACCTTCCAAGGCTGACCAAGAAAGAAACAGAAAATCTGAATAGACCAATTACCAGCAACAAAATTGAACTGGTAATCAGAAACCTACCTAAGAACAAAACTTCTGGACCAGATGGCTTCACCGCTGAATTTTATCAAACATTTAGTGAAGACCTAATACCCATTCACTTTAAAGTTTTCCACAAATTAGAAGAGGAGGGAATACTTCCAAACTCATTCTATGAGGCCAGCATCACTCTAATACCAAAACCAGCAAAGACACCACAAAAAGAAGAAAATTACAGAACAATATCCCTAATGAACATAGAGGCAAAATACTCAACAAAATATTAGCAAACCAAATTAAAAAATACATCAATAAGATCACCCATCGTGATCAAGTAGGATTTATGCCAGGGAAGCAAGGATGGTAAAACATTAAAAAATCCATCAACATCATCCACCACATCAACAAAAAGAAGGACAAAAACCACATGATCATCTCCATAGATGTGGAAAAAGCATTTCACAAAATTCAACATCCATTCACAATAAATACTCTCAACTAAATGGGTACAGAGGGCAAGTACCTCAACATAATAAAGACCATATATGACAAACCCACAGCCAACATCATACTTAACAGTGAGAAGCTGAAAGCTTTTCCCCTAATATCAGGAACAAGACAGCCATCCTCTGGGCCTCTCTGCCTGCACAACCATCCCACACAGCCATCCTCTGGGTCTCTCTGCACAGTCATCCTGCACAGCTGTCCTCTGGGCCTTTGTCCTTGGTGCTGCCACCACTCCAGCCTCTGCTCTGTTCTTCTGCAGCCTTTCAGCCATGCCACCAAGTCACACCCAGTACACTGGATGGAACTCTTTATATGGAGTCAACAGCCATGTATTGCCCACAGGTGTGCAGTGAGTTAGTCAACCAGGGCCAGGTGAGAATCCTGGGCACAGGTACTCTCATTTTATCCACAATTCACCCCTCCAGGATTCCCTCCTCTCAATCTATGTGCCTTTAGTCCTCTGCCATGGTCCTTGTAGAAGGAAGTTCAGACATTGTTCTCCAGCCTCTCCAGCAAAAAGTCTTGCAGACACACAGGCCAGACTCATGGCTCTGTCTCTGACCTCTGCCTCTTCAGTCTTAATGGCTCCAGTAAGATCCTATTTGACTTCCCATCTAACTTCCTTCCATCTACTTCTGCCTGTATTAAATCAGCCCACAGCTGGCTCCTCATAACCCTCACGGGGCCCCTCAAATTCCTCCTGTGAGTAGCAAATCTTATTTATTTCTGGGTTCTCATTGCTTCAGCTACTGTACGTGTCACCTTGCATTTTGTAATTGCTGCCTCAAGGTGGGCTGCACTGTCAGGAAAGACAGCTTTCCCATCTCTGAGCCTGACAGAACAATTCCATCCACCCCTAAGTCCCACAGCCACTGGCTCAGCCTGAGTATAGGGGTGGACCACAGAGTGCTCCATGACCTGGGGAGGGGGCTGCTCCTCTCCTTGGGGAACTTTCAGCTGCTGGGTCTTCATTTTCTTTACAACCACTTGGTGTGCTTTCAATACAGGTGGGGCCAGTGCCTCTGGCATCCCCACTTCATCCCTCCCCAGCTCCTCCATTTCTGGGAATGATGGCACCTTTCTCTCCACTCCCTCAAGTGCCTCCTCTGTTAAAGTGCCTCACAGCAATGCTAGCTCAGTCTTCAGAATCTCTCTTACCTTCACCTTAATGCTTCGCAGCTGATGTTCTCATGCCACCTCTGCCTGTGTTTCCTTCAGGAGTTAGTCTTTTTCCTTGATGGCCTCTTCCTCCTTCAGAACACCTGGCAGAACTGCCTCTCATCTCCAATGGCACCTTGCTGCCGGCGCTCTCGTGCTGCCTCCTCCCACATCAATGCCATCTCCTTCATCAGGGAATCCACAGTGGTTTGTAGCTCGTGTTCTTGTGCTGCCATTTCTCGGGTCTCCTCTGTAAACATTTTTAATACTCTGAGAAGCAGCCAATCCACAGTCCCCACTGCCTCACGGGCACTCTGCTTCTCAAAGGATCTGCTAACTATACCAAGGGCCCCCCCTGCAGCCTCAGGTGTCACTTCCACTTGCCTCCAGTCCTGGGGTGGGGCCCAGTCCTCTAGGAGGCAAGCCACCTCAGAGCACATACCCATTGGGGGATGATCTACTGTCTCCCCATTCACAGGGGCAGCCTGCTGAAGCACCCCTCCCATAAGGGCAGCTTGTCTTTTTCCTTGGTCAACAGTGAACTCTGCTGACTTTTGTCAATTGTCTTGCCAATGAGTTTCAGCCCCTGATAAGTTCGCTATATATTCAGTGACCAAAGTAAATGACAGCAAAATGTTCTTGGGGTGAAAGGGTTATACCCAACTTTATTTCCAGGTGGCAGGTCATTGACTAAAATCCCATTCACTCAGAGCAAGTCTGCATGCAGCAAGCTGGTCTCTGCCTCTGGGCCCCTCTGTCCACACAGCCATCCTCTGGGCCTCTCTGCACAGTCGTCCTACACAGCTGTCCTCTGGGCCTCTGTCCTCTGTGCTGCCACCACTGCAGCCTCTGCTCTGCTCTCCTGCAGCCTTGCACCCATGCCACCATGTCATGCCCAGAGCACTGGGTGGAGCTCTTTATATAGAGTCAACAGCCATGTATTGCCTACAGGTGTGCAGTGAGCTGGTCAACCAGGGTCAGGTGTGAATCATGGCCACAGGAACTCCCATTTTATCCACACACCTAAATCAAAGTTATGAGTGTGGAGATCAGTGGGTCTAGGTGGATCTGTGGGTCCACTGGACCACTGTATGGTCAACTTAGGCAGGACTCCATTCATCATTTGGCCCATGTGTTCACACTCTAAGGGTACCACTGTCTCTAGATATTAACATCAACTCAGAATTTTTGTTTAATAGTCCTAAAAATGTTATGGTATTCCCCTTTCTACAATTCACTGTAACCCAAGTAATCAGTCACAGACCTCTTTGGGGAAGAGCTGGTATAATCACACACCATGATTATACCATATATAATCACCATGGTTTCATAGGTCTAAAATTTAGCCCACATTCAGAATTGACAAGAATCCATGAATTCTTTTTTTTTCTTTTATTTTGAGACACTTGCCTTCAGATTTTTGTTGTTCTTCATTGATTTATTCTTCTTGTACAAGGTAAACAATATTTTGTTTTGGTCTATTAATCCATCCTTTGCTCCTGGGAAAACTATGTTCTAGAATGCTTTTACAGTTCAGACTCCCTTGACTGATATTGACTTTTCCAGTCATTGTCCTAATTGTCACTCCTAGTTTCTAGGACAGTTAGATTCTGCCACTTCTCCTCTCCTGTTTTTAGGATCTTAGAGTCTCTTTTGCAATCAATGAACTAAGTTCTGTAACAACTTATACCATTAGCTGTGCCCTGCAGAGGAAAACCATCACCAATTTTCAGTGTTGCTGGGACTCCCTGATCATTCACTCTGTATTTTTTTGGCAACTGGTATATACTTTGGGCCCTACCGTAGTACATACTGATATGGAGCATTTTCCTGATTCCAAGTTACCCTCTTCTCTGAGCCATTTAATCCATAACACCACCATTTGTCACAACAATTCTGACATCTCAACTTCTCCCGGCATGGACAATCACTTTTCCTTACATCTGTGATCCATTCTAGCAGTGAGTTTGCATCAAACATATTTTTTAAATTACATTAATCTCCCTTATTATAGTAACACACTAACCCTTCTGATAGTGTATTCTTCAAATAGAGGGAATAATGACAAACATGGTAGATTTAAAGACCTTTCCTCTGATAAGGCAGACATTTAATATTTACAAGGTCAGTGATCAAGTCCAGGTGACACCCTCCACTTCTCAAAAGAAACAGTCAAACACTCCCAGTGCCCCTTTCCCTTCATCCTCACTCCCCAAAGCTCTTTTTTCACCTTGCTTGCTGCCCGCTTGCTGAACACATAAAAACATTACAGATACAGAAGCAGAAAGATATAAATTGCTCCCCTTGCCTTTGTTTGGGGCTCAAACTTTGGGAGATTACTCCCCTATGAGCCCGCCAGTATAAAATAAAACTCAACCCTCCAAGACCTCCAAGTGCCACTTGGTTCTTCAGTCAGCGATCCAGTCCAGGTTTTCAGGTTTTTCCTTAGCACATCCTTTACATTTTTCTATTTTCTATGAAAAAAAAATCTTTAATATTCTGACTTGCCTTAAATTTCACTGACATATCTTTTATATATCTTTAAAAATCATTTGTTGCTACTTTCCCAGTATCTGAGAATACCTCCCTGGCAACATTTGCTTAATCACAGCTTGAGATCACTTATCTTTCCTTTCCATAAAGTTGTTCAAATTGCCCATTCTTCTCTACCATTTATTCTATCAAACGTGCAGAAGAGATTATGTATATATAGTTCTTGAAAAATAAGCATAAAATAAAGAAATCTTGAAAGAAGTAATGATGATTTTTAGTTTTCAGCAATCTTTCTCCATGTTTATATTACTCTTTATTATTCAGGTTATTTAAAGGATAACATATATCTTATATAAGATAAATAAAAAGTGCCAAGTAGTTTCTATTAACTTTTAAAGTAGATTGGGAACCACCTTGGCAAACATCAAATATATGAAGTTTTAAGAAGCAAGGTTAGCTTTTCATTTCCTAAAGCTAATATTTTTCAGAAAATACTTCATCCCTATTTGTTGTTATTGCTTTGTACTCACAAGAGTATGGTGTTCTAATTTGCACTCAACTATTTGTCAAGTTGAACTTAATTGAACTACACCTTTTAAATAGTAAAACAAATTGTTTTTCTCTTTTTCTTACTGTGTATTTCCTTTATCCTTTACAGTTATATTTTTCAGAAAACTTCCATAATTTATGTCAGACTTTTAAAATTCTTCACACAAGTTGAAGGAAAAACATATGTTTCAAGTCATTTTATATGGAGGCAAGTATGCATTATGGTTGCTTCTCTCTATTTGGTGTCCTGGGAATGTAATTCAGTAGAATTTGGAAAATTCTCATTACTCTTCCTGGCAATCATTCTGGTTATTCTTTGTATTTGCTGACTTAATTTTCTGTCTTTTCATTCAGTTGATGGCTTTGGCTGCTGTGAAAGAGGCAAAGGGAATAGGCAAGGACTCAAAAACAGATTTTGTAAAGGTTAAAAAAGTCCACCATTCATTTCAACTTCCAGTAATGTACTGTACTCTATCAGGCATGCTAATGCAAAAATCTTTACACTAGTGCCAAACAGTTAAAATGGATATATTATCATGAATATTCATGATTGCATTGAGAATGGAAAATTGTGTGATGCTCAACTTTTTCTGGTTGCATTCCAAAAATTATGTTTGCATGGCCCTCCTTAGGTGTCATTACTTGAAAGACAAAATTTGAATGGTCAATCACCATTTTTTTAAAGGAGTATGCATTGAGTTTAGCAGAATGTTGGTGATTTGATATTTCCATTGGTTTGTGACTTACAAAAGATAGTTTTCCTCTATCTTAACCTTTCAGGAAAAAGTAAAAAAAATGTTTTATAAAAATAAAAAATAAGCATTTGGCAATGTTGTAAGAGCAATGAATTACCTGTTTTTCTACATTCTCAGTATTTGCTTCATGATAAAGTATGTACGAAAAACTGTGGTAAAGTTAAAATAGATCATTGATGTTAGGCAGCTTGAAGGTTTAATACTTTTTTAGGCCAATTTTCATCAACTATGTAGACTTAAAGTAATATCTTTTGAATAATTGCGGGCCAAAATGAAGGTATCTTTAATAACTGCCCCATTTACTTGCTTCCATTTGACTCATTCCCATTGTTTGAAATAATTGTTTTTTCACTTTCCATGTGGTGTGGAATCCATATGCCTCATACGGCAATGTTGCCAGGCATCTACATCTAAGAAGTCTCTTCCTGCACATCAGGTGTAACTTCAACTTGGATGGGGAGTGTTCTTGACTCTGAACAAGAAAGAATTCTCAAGCAGGTAGGAAGAGTGTTGCTAAGGAAGGAATTCATTAGCGCGAGAGCAGAAATGAATGGCAGCAGCGTTGCAGGCAGCTGAGAGCAGGAAAATACTGAGGTGCAGAGGGAAAGTTTGCTAAACATTTTCCTGGTATAGGTCAGATTCCCTTGCCATCTCTTAAAGCCAGGGTCACTTGGCATCCCATGTCCATTTGGACCTGTTCTGATTGGGGGACTACACCCTGACACCTCGGGATTTGGGGAGCCACAGAGCACAGGATGGAATGAGATTGTATTCTGACAACTTCCCAAAGAAGGGAGATTTTCAGGTGGGCTCCTGCCGCTGCAGTTTCATCCAGGTCACCCAGGCAGGGGAACTCGCAGGCCCAAATCTGAGCTTTCAGCAGCCCCTCCCTACTTAGCAGGGGTAAAATGGAGACTTGGAAGTAGAAGGAGACAGCAAAAATACAAAGCACAGTAAGTTGAGTAGTGAGAAAGCTTTATTTAAAGATACCCACTGAAAGAGAAAAAATGTGCAGGTGTCCTCAGGCAGGAGGTGTGCTGAAAGGCTGGGAGTTCCCTCTTTTAAGTATTTTTCAAAGGACAGGGTGTATGTATGTACTTGTAAAGTGGTCTCCAAATGCTTATCTCCAGTGAGAGACATTAAGTTTATTTTATTATCAGCCCTCCAGGTAACTCTGCAAAATTAACACAAGAAATTGGTCAGTTTGTCTCCAGGATAGCAGCTTCCCTCTGGGAATATATCAATCAAGACCACCTGTTCTGCCCTCAAAGTGGATTTAGTTATTGTCTGTTTGCTAAAGAATATATTAGGAATCTTACTGCCTAACTTCCTGATTTTTAAAATTGAATCTTAGCTTTCAGATGGAATCCTTCCTGTTCTTACTGTACTGTTTATATGTCAGCATTTTTCATCATAGGCAGCTTCACCTGTAACTTCTCTCTTTCTGTGGGGCTTCCAATTTGGGACTCCTAGTGGGGAAATGGTCTAGGGTAAAGCACCTCCTGGAGTGGTGGGGCCTTCCCCAGAAGTGGGGAAGGGTGGAGACACTGGAAGCTGCAGAATTAGCCTTACATGAGACAGAATGCTATTTAGAGGCCCTGAGTGAGGTCTCTTCCTTGAGATAGTGGAAAATGTTATTGAGGAGAGAGAGAGGGTTATACAGGAGAGAGAGAGAGGGCTAACGAGGACAAAGAGGATTATTAAGAAGGGTAGTGAAGAGAGAGAGGAACTTAGGTGGGAGAGAGACACACTTTGGCATCGCTTGGAGGAGCTGGGCGATAACCTATGGGATGCCCTTAAGGAAGAGAGACAGTTATTGAAAAGAGAGGTCACACTCCTGGAAGATTCCTTAGCAGTGGTGAGGTGGGAGGTGACAGGAAAAGCTGGGTTGCAGGAGGCCATAGGGGAGGGGGAGGATAGAGTGGGCCTTGAGCCCCCGAGATGGTGGAGGATCCATGGACAGAAAAGGAGTTGGGGCCATGGGCTGATCTGCTGTGGAGGCCACCATCCGAGGTACCAGCCTCTCCTGTATTAAAGGCTGCCTGGCTGTAATTAAAAATATAAAAACAAAAGAGCCACAGGCTCCTCATAGGGAGGAGCCTCCCCATACCCAGGTTGTGGAGCACTCCAAGCTCTGCCCCTATACCCAGGATGAGCTGGAGGACGTGAGTGCCCAGTATAGGCAAAAGCCATCGGAATTTCTGCCTATATGGCTTTTATGACTCTGGGATATGGGGATGGAAAACATTGTTATGTTGGGTCGTGAAATGAGTAGGCTGCAGTTGCAAAGTGCCCATCATACCTCAGGGAATCAGACACTTCTGGAATGGCTGACAGCTGCCATCAGGGCAGTTTCGCCTAATCAGGCTGATTTACCTTATTTAACTACTACTTGGATAATGTATGTAGAGCTCCAACAGGTATTGTGGGGATTGGGTGTGAAAAATATAATCTATAATATGGGCTCCCAGAGCCCTGATAAGGAGTTATTCACTGTAGAAAGAAATCTGGTGCTGCATACAGCTCCCACATCTCTCTTTGGATCCCTAGTGACTACTCTTTCTCCCCACATAGAGCAACCCTTAAGTGAGGCTACTCGTACTTTAGCAGATCTGGGGGAGGCTCTGACTAAAAAGAGAGGTGCAAAAGGCCCCATGAAGGTGTCGAGGACCAAGATGTGGGTTGATTTGACAAAGGCCAGGGTAGTGAAAGAAAAACTTGATGGGCAACCCAATAGAATTTTGTTAAAACTTTGGCACCAATTAAAACCAGAGCAGCAGTTCCAGCCACTAAGGTCCAGGACACATAAACCAGAGTCAAGTCCTCATGCCTGGCCTGTGTTCCCGGGGGACAGTACTCAGGATTCACCTGAGCCCTCACCCTCACAGGAGGGCAATTGGGTAATATGGTTCGACTGAAGGGGGTTCAAGACCCCCACCTTGGGGAACATGGTGGGGACCAGAGGCCACATGTAAAATTAGCAATTCATTGGTCCCCTGTGAATGTACAATGTGTGCTGGCCCTGGGGGACTCAGGAGCTGAGTGTTCTCTGATTATGGCAGCCCTGAGCATTCTCCCAGGACCCCTACTGTGATAGATGGCTATGGGGTAAGGCAATTAGGGTGAAAAAATACCAAATCCCACTGGGGATAGGGCATTTACCCCCTAAGGAGTATATTGTGTACATTTCTCCCATCCATGAATATATTTTGGGCATATACATCCTGCAGGGACTCTGGTTACAGACCACTGCAGGCAAGTTCAGACTGAAGGTATGTGTGGTAAAGGCAGTTCTGAGGGGACATGCTAAGCACTCACCTGTAGTTCTGTCTGTACCTCAGCGGGTAACAAATACTTGGCAGTATAAATTGCCTGGGGAGGCAGGGGCACAAGGAAATTGGAGAAACTCTACAGGAGTTGGAGAAGATTGTGGGCATCATAAAGCCCACTCATAGTCCTTTTAATTCCCCAGTGTGGCCAGTGAGAAAGCCAGATGGCTCCTGGCATATAACCATGAACTACAGGGAATTGAATAAAGTCACATCCCCTTTACATGATGCTGTCCCCTCTATAGCAACCATTCTGCACATCCTCAGCCAAGAGCTTGGAATGTATCATTATGTAGTAGACCTTGCTAATGCTTTCCTCTCTATTGACATAGCACAGGAAAGCCAGGAACAGTTTGCCTTCATGTGGGAAAGCTGGCAGTGGACATTCACTGTCCTTCCACAGGGATACCTCCACAGACCCACCACCTGTCACAGACTTGTAGCCCAGGACTTGGCCACATGGAAGAAACCACAAATGGTTTGGCTGTATCACTGCACTGGTGATATTATGCTCATGTCTGATTATCTTTCAGATTTATAAGGTGTAGTACCTAAACTGCTGCAACATGTTCAGGAGAAAGGATGGGCTGTGAACAGCACCAAGGTTCAAGGAACTGTTTTGTCGGCAAAATTCTTGGAGGTTGTCTGGTTGTATAAAACTAAAGTTATTCCTGAAGCAGTCATAGACAAGGTCCAGGCTTTCCCTACCCCTACCACTGTGGCAATATTACAAGAAATTTTGGATTTTTTGGACTACCTGAGAGTGTTTATCCTACACTTGGCACAAATTCTGAAGCCCTTATGCCGGTTGGTATGAAAGGGCATCAGGTGGGACTGAGATGAGACATGTGCTGCAGCTGCTTTTACTGATGTTAAGCTAACAGTAGAGGCCTTAAGGCTTTGAGTGTAATTTACTCATTAAGGCCCTGTGAGCTAGATGTTCAAGTAACCAAAGATGGTTATGGATGTGGTCGTTGGCAGCAGCTTGAACGGACATGCCAATGTATTGGATTCTGGTCACAACTATGGATAAGAGCAGAGGTGTAATACACTTGATAGAGAAGCAACTGGCTACTGTTTACCATGCCTTGCTGGCTACAGAGGCCATTGCCAGAAGAGCTCTGACCAAGGTACTGACCACCTATTCCATCATGGGGTGGGTGCAAGACTGGACCCAAATACCACAGAGTGGCATGGCACAGATGCCTACACTGGCTAAATGGGCACATATTTATAGCAGCATAGCACCCTCTGTACTAGCCTCTTAAGTGGAGAACTCCAACACTTACTGGGGCCAGTGACATATAGAAGTGGAAAGCAAGAATAACTTGCTTTTGAGCCATTGGTAGCCGAGAATCCTTATCAGGAAGGAAAAGCCCCTATTCCTGAAGATCCTTGGTACACAGATGGCTCCAGTACTGGGCAGCCGCTGAAGTGGAGGGCTGTGGCTTTCCATTCTAAGACTGAGACAATATGGATGGGGAATGGAGAGGGGAAGAGCAGCCAATGGACTTAGTTGCAGGCAGTATGGATCATGATCACCCAGGAGCCCTCCCCAGTAGTTGTCTGCATGGACAGCTGGGCTATCTTTCAGGGCTTGACTCTGGCTACTGACATGGTACCATGACAACTGGATAGTTGGTCACTGGCTCCTTTGGGGGGCAAGAGTTAAGGCAACACCTATGGGCTTCTTGTCAGACTAAGACTGTTACTGTATATTATGTGACTTGTGTAGACACAGCTTTTGGCCTATTGGTTGCTTTTCCTGATTGTCATTTAGGTCAGCAAACCACCAAGAGGGGTCTAGAGTGCCTCTTTGCAGTCTATGGCCTGCCACAGGTGATTGAGTACAATCAAGTCACACACTTTATGGGATGTGCATTATAAGAATGGGTACAGCAATTAAGAACAAAGTGGAAATTTCATGTACCATATAGCCCTACTAGGGCAGGCATGATAGAGAGGTACAATGTTTCTTGAAATCTGGCCTGAAGTCAGACCCAATAGTATATGGGGCTAGTCAGTTCGCTTGTGGACAGTGCTACAGTGTTTGAATGAGAAGCCCCAAAAAGGAGCCTTGATCCCTGTGGATATGCTAACTCACATTGCTGCCTCTCCTATACAAATATATGTGCAAACCAAAGAAGAGTTATTGAAGCCATGATATGGCCAGTAGAGCAACATCCTGCTGCCTGCCCCAACTGCATTAAAACCCAGAGACACTGTTGAATGGACGTGGCCATAGACATTTCGACGCTTGGACCAGTGAAGGCTGGCCATTCTGGCACCTTGGGGAAAAGCCTTGGAAGCTGGTCTCCTGTGTGTTCCTGGAGTAAAAGCAGAGTGGCTCCCAAAGATTATGGTAGTATACCCAATGCATCTTGGAGGTAAGAGCATATTATGGGGAAGTTTTGTTTTTTTCTTGATGGCCAGCACATGTATTGACCCATATTTAATTCCCACAGGGAGATGGGTGAAAGTCTGGTATACTAGACCAGGGTGAGATCCATTTCTACCACTGTTCTATCACAGGACCGTTTTCTTGCATATATCTTACCTGATGGACAGGATATGCCTCTGTTGGTGTCATTAAAACATGTATCTTATTGCCCTTAAATTTATTTTCTTCTGCAGTTCCTGTGGCCTGGATGCACCCCCTTGCTGCAGCTGCCATTTGATGATTCCCCTGAACCCTCTACCTGTTCAGCTACTGCCTACCTGTGGAATGGGCAACCTATGGATTTAACCTGCATAGAACTTTGAACCTAACTGAATCCACTGGCTTGAGGATTATCACGATTTTATTGTTGTTGCTACTGTATGTCATTAGTCTGGTCACAATGCTCTAGTTTTCTTACCCAGGGATGCAACAAGCAGACTGTAAGGTGAGCTTTCTGGAGGGGTGGCCTGTGGGTAAAGTTGTAGTATTTCCAGAACCTTTTGCCTGCCTTTAGTGCATCGCCATATCAACAGGCTTTCCTAAGGGATGTAGAGAGGTAGTTCATCTCCGTATCAGTGGGTAATTACCTGGGCGACAGAAGGCTTATCTGAACTGAGTTGTTGGGGGGAGGCTTTGCTTGCTTCTGCTGGAGCAGGAGAGAGACAGTCCCCAGACTGCAGTTTGTAAGCAATAAACAGGTTTTAAAGTTTATTTCTCCCTTTTACTGATTTTAGTTTTAGAAGTATTTTGCCCCAGGATTTCCTCTCCCCAGAGCTACAGATGTGAAGACTCTTCCTAAATGTAAGATCTCCTAAAATTTATCTCAACAAAATAATACATACAATACAGTTAATTGTCCATTCAAATTATGTACTAAACTTTGAAAACAAAAACTAGTATAAAATGAAGCTACCAATTTTTTTTGTCCAACCTAAGTCATCTACAAACTGGAAAGAAATTTTACTTATTTTTCTCTTATAAAATAACAATCCTTTTGATTGTTAAAAAATTATGTGTGTCTATATGAAATGATACTAAACCATACAGATTACATTATTGTGGAACTTATTTAAGAACTTTAAAGTTACAGTCATGTCCTGTAAATTTTAAATCTGCTAGTATCTTTACAGTTAAATTTTTATTTCACCTTCATGGTAATTTTATAGTTTCTAACTTTAGATGCCATTCTAATTTGAAGTTAGTGCTAACCTCTTCCACAGACTTATACAGAGGCAAGTGTACAAAATCAATGATATAGTTTAAGAGGTGTCTAGTTGCCCTTCCTAAGAATTCATATCACATATGCTTTCATTTAAAATTGTATCACAGTGATCCACCCCCAGATTTTTCTCATATGTTTGTATCATTAAAATGGATTTAGTATCTGGTAAAAAAAATTGAGTGGTTTTTTTAATTTTTATGAATCTTAATTACAAGTCTGCTATTGTTAGTGTAAAGAGAAGTGAGTCTAATTTATTTTGATAAATAGATTACATATGGGTAATATAATTTGATTCATACAATTAAAATGATACATATAAATGTTATACAGTTTATTCAAATAAACAAGTTTAGCCTTTTAAAAGTTGGTAAAGAAGGAAAACTAAACTGCTTATGATTTAGGTTTCAGAAAAACTGTAGAATATTAACTTTGAATAATTATACATTTCCTCTATATTTCATAGGTGTTGACATGTTTAGATATTGTATTTTAACAATTAGTGGTTCAAGTTGTAGAACATTTCTCCAAAACATAGAAATTAGGAAAATTCTGCATGTCTTTCCATTTCTAATTTATGTTGATGCAATAAATTAGTATGTGAGATCAGGTCACTATGTAACTTTTCATTCTTTACCATTAAATGTGCTAATTTTCATTCACTTCATATCTACCCTAAATTGCTCATTTTTATTGATGTAAGAATAGTAAAAATACAAAAAACCTTGAGATTGTCTAAAGTTGTCTTAAGTGAAATTGCTTTGACATACATACATTTCTGATATATATAAACATAATTCTCAATTCAATAATAGTTGTCTTAAATTAAATTATAATAAGCTATCCTAAGAGATTAGTGAAATCCAACTATGAATACTGCCTAGTCACATGATATATCCCTGGACTCTTGAATCACTTAATAATCCCACTCATGTAAACATTTTTGAATAATCAGACACTCAACCAGGAGGAAACTAAGCAAGATACATATAGTAGTCAACCTAGTCTATCATTTATATTTGCATAAATAGCAATATGTTGTTTATAAGAACACACCATACACCCATCATAATGAAGTGTCTTAGCATTGAGTTAACTGAAATAGTGGACACCAACACCACTGTGATAAATCACAGTGTATATGCATTTAAAGAACTCAGAATAAAGTCTGTTCTATCAGAGTCTCAGCTATATCATCTCATATAAAGTGAGCTATAAAACTCTGCAGCTTACTGTGTAAGAAACTGAGGCCACGGGATTGTGGGGACAATGAAAAAGGAAATTCCTCCCAGAAAGCAGAAACTGATTGACTAGTCATGACATATATTCTATATAATGAGATTAATTCTTCCCAGTTCTTATCTAGGAGGATTTGGTCAGTACTGTGAACCAATTACTGCCAAGTTTTCACATTATCCCTTTATCTGAATGGAGTGTTTATATACACTTACTGTTCTTATGTTCTCAATCACTATATTTGGAGGATTGTAGAGAAAAGAAATCATCCATTAGTTTATGGGTCACTTAGAGGATCAAACTCTGGACCTAAAGACAGGACTGAGTAGCACATGGAAATCCCAGACTTGTGTTGGATACAGTAATTTAGAGAGAACTAAGTAAATTGTCATGTGATGGTTTCTTGAAATATTCCTTAGGAGGCAACTAGTACATGACTGGGTTATTTCTTTTGTCACGCCTTAATCCTCACCTTTGGACTGTAAATATTAGTCTTGAACTTGCTCTTCCATGAAGATAAAGAACATACTAAGAGACAGTAAAATAGAAAGATTCAAGTGGTTTGGATCCTTGAAGAATTGGAGTAGATTTTTCATGCCACACTATTTCCATCATATTGCATAAGATAGAAATAAACTCAAGTTTAGGTTTCCTGCTGCTCAGAGCCAAACCTAATTCTAACTGATAGCATTGATCATGTAATAGACCCAAAGAATTTCACAACTATAACAAAATCAATACCATGTAAGCAATATTCAGTTAGCACTTGCAATTAAATTATAAACCCAAAATTAAAAGTTAGTTCTTATAAAATGTCTATAATTTGTTCACTTTAAGGTATACTTTCTTATAACTTGTTGAGCAGAAGATGCCATGAAAATAGAAATCTTAAAGAATTGAATGACAATGACAGTGTAAGTATGAAAAAGCTGGAATTTAGTCAAAGTGGTTCTGAAGAACAAATTCATGAGTAAAATTCAGTTATTAAAAAATGAAAAATAGAAAGTAAATTAACTTAGCCTTTTATTCAAAGAGATGAACAAGAATTATCAAATAAACTCAAATAGCAGTAAACCATTATAAAGATACAGACAAAAGAGAGTGAAATATAGAAGAAAAGAGAGAGATGGTCAATAAAATGCGAAAGTACTTTGCTGAAACCTAAAATATATTTTAAAAAGCCCTCTCACTAGTGTAATCCTGAAACATTAGAGAATTAATAAATAGCTAATTTTATTCAATATTAATAAGTGTTAATTCAAATAATTTATTAAATATAGAAAAAATTTGAAAACATTAAGTGCCAATTTATCCCATATTTATAAGAAAACCTGAGCAAACAGTACAAAGGAAAATAATTGTATTAAAAAATTTACTTCTCAAAAGACAGTAACTTAAATGTTTTAAAGGCAATTTCTACTAAAGAATTGAGGAACAGAAAAACCCAACTTTCCCAAAGCATAAAAATCTTTCCAGGACATAGAAATACCTTGGAAATTTTCCAACATACACCTGCTATGAAAACAAAAACGGGACAGACAGCCCCAGGAAAGCATTGGCCATTCTCATTTTTTAAAACAAGATAAACATCCTTAATAAGATTGCAGCAAATTAAATGTAGCAAGTTCTAAGAAATAAGCATCATAAACAAAGACAGTTTATCATATAAAATTAGGAGAGATCAACTTAAGAAAATATGTTGATAAATATGTAATTCATTACCTTAACGTGTTCAAATAGAAAAAACATGTTTCTGTCAATAAATGGGAAAACTGATAAAACTCAGTAAAATTTGAAAACTTTGAGCAGACTAGAAAGACTTTTTTTAAAACTTGATTAAACTTGCCTATCAGAAGCTAATAGTAAAGATTGTGGGGACAATGAAAAAGGAAATTCCTCCCAGGAATGCTTTTCATTCATTTGAAAAATTATTTCAAATTGTTTGACAAAAAATCTAAAACTCTCATACATTATTGATTGAGTTTAGTTTTATATATGTATTCATGATGAAAAAAATGGCAGCTTTTCAATTAAATTCAAAGTAAAAGAAAAGGTTTTGCCTGCTATTACTGCTATTTTTCTGCACTGTTATAGAGGACTTCACAAACTATTAGGAAAATAAAAAATAATGGGTATGAAAGTTTGGTAAGGATGGGTCTAGAGAGTCAAAATAATAATAACTTTTCACAGTAAGGGAAATTGGGTCATTTAAATACCTAAAATAAACACTTAAACTTTGTGTTATATAAGTTAGTTCAAAAATATTGTCTAAAACTACAACATTCTACAACTAATAGTTTTCCTATATAAAAACAAAAAATAATGACCAAAATCCCATAAAAAATAAGTGTGATGGATTTATATGGGGTCCTTTTAGATAGGCAGATCTCTGTTTTCAGATTTCCATTTCCTGTATGTATATACAGATTAGTGTGGGGACAGAGGAGACATTTGGAAGGCAGATGTGAAATAGCTGCCATATTATATTTATGTTAGGAAGATGGGTGAAGGGCAGGAGGTAAGGCTGTTGCACCTGGTGAACATCACCACAAAACTGCTTACACATTTGTTACATTGGGGGGCAGTGAGCTGCAATGCTACCAAGCCTTCTCCTTCCACTTTTCTAACTCATGGATCAGAGGCGTGCTTAGCTTCAATACAAAGATTAGCAAATTTACCTGTAGATCTCTTTGGAGGCTTGCCAATAGTGGGAAACCCAGGAAGTCTATCTTGGAAGGTTCCAATTTGACTTTTTTTTTATTATTAATGTATTATTCATATACACTTTATTAAGGTTTAACAGGAAAAACAATGTGGTTATTACATTCACCCTTATTATCAAGTCTCCCCCCATGCCCCATTGCAGTCATGGTCCATCAGTGTAGTAAGATGCCACAGAGTCCCTATTTGTCTTCTCTGAGCTACACTGTCTTCCCCATGACAATAGCATTCCAAGATGTGCCACATCTTCTTTATCCATTCATCTACTGATGGACACTTAGGTTGCTTCCATATCTTGGCTATTGCAAGTAGTGCTGCGATAAACATAGGGGTACATATGTCTTTTTAAATCTGAGAAGTTGTTTTCTTTGGGTAAATTCCTAGAAGTGGAATTCCCAGGTCAAATGCTGTTTCTGTTTTTAGCTTTTTGAGGAACCTCCATATTGCTTTCCACAATGATTGAACTAGTTTACCTTCCCACCAGCAGTGTAGATGGGTTCCCCTTTCTCGGCATCCTCACCAGCATTTGTTGTTCTTAGTCTTTTCAATGATGGCCAACCTAACTGGTGTGAGGTGATACCTCATTGTGGTTTTAATTTGCATTTCCCTGATAATTAGTAATGTGGAGCATTTTTTTGTGTGTTTGTTCGCCATCTGAATTTCTTCTTTGTAAAAGTGTCTGTTCATATCCTCTGCCCATTTTTTAATAAGGTTATTTGCTTTTTGGATATTGAGTCATGTGAGCCCTTTATATATTTTGGATGTTAACCCCTTGTCAGATATGTCATTTACAAATATATTCTCCCATACTGTAGTATGCCTTTTTGTTCTGCTGATAGTGTTCTTTGCTGTACAGAAACTTTTTAGTTTTATGTAGTCCCATTTGTTCATTTTTTATTTTGTTTCCCTTGCCCAAGGAGATGCGTTTAAGAGAAAAGTTGCTAATGTTTATATTCAATACATTTTTGCCTGTGTGGTCTTCTAAGAGTTTTATGGTTTCAAGACTTACATTCGGGCCTTTGATCCATTTTGAGTTTAGTTTTATGTATGGGGTTAAACAATAATCCAGTTTCATTCTCTTGCATGTAGCTGTCCAGTTTTACCAACACCAGTTGTTGAAGAGGCTGTCATTTCCCCATTGTATATCCATTGCTCCTTTATTGTATATTAATTGACCTTATATGCTTGGGTTTATATCTTGGCTCTCTAATCTGTTCCATTGGTCTATGGGTCTGTTCTTGTGCCAGTACCAAATTGTCTTGATTACTGTGTCCAATTTGACTTTTATTCTCCATGGTATGACTGTTATTCCTTTATGAGCGCCTTATCTGCAACTTCAGCTTGCAGACCACACAAGGAAGAGCCTAACCCCATGTAGACTATAATATGTAGTATCTGCAATTGCATGTGTGTAAATATTTTAAATAACCCCTATCATGGAATCAGTAAGACATTTTGTTAACCTTCTTAAACTGATTCTGGAATTTACATTGGAATGATAATTTGGAAAAGAAACATGGTTTTGTATTACATATGTATTACAAGATTTACTATAACGCTATAGGAATTAAGATAATCTAATACAAAAATAATTGAGAAATAAAACAAGGCAACAAAATAAAGAACTTGAAAGTAGAACCCCTTTTATAGAGGCATCTGATTTTTTACAGTTACCAAAGCTATCAATAAGGAAAGAGAAATCTTTTCAAGTTATGGTACTGGAAAAATTAGATATAAATTCAGAAAAAACAAACCTCAATCCGTATTTAATATCACACAAAAATTATCTTGATGAGAATCATGTACCTAAACATAATAGCTAAAGTCATATGGCTTCTAGAGGAAAATAAAGGAGAATATCTTCATGATGTGGTAATATGAAATAGTTTCTTATACAAGTCACAAAAGTAATAACTATAAAAGAAAACAAGATAAATTAAACTTAGTCTAAATTTAAAAGTTCTGCTAATCAAAAATACTTTAATTAAAATGAATAACTGAGAGAAAATATTTATGAAATAATTTTCAGATAAAAGACTGGTATCCTGCATTCATAAAGAACTCCTACAACTCAATAATAAAGGCCAAACAATCCAACTTAAAACATGAACAAAAATTGGAAAACACAAGTAGATATAAAATGGCCAATAAATACATGAAAAAATGCTTATACTTTTTAGACAAAGCTAACCTGCATACTTACTAGTATAACTGAAATTTTAAGGACTGGTAACACTAAATAGTCACAAGGGTATGGAACTACTAAAACTCTCATACATTATTGATAGAGTGTAAAATGATACAACAAACTTAGGAAAATGTCTTGTAATTTCTTAACATACTCCTACCATATGTCTTAGCAATTATTTCCTTGGTATTTACCCAAGATAAATGAAAATACAAGTTTAAAAAAGACTTTTGCAAGAATATTCATAACATAACATCTGTCTTAGTCTGTTCAAGTTGCTATAACTAGGCTGCTTATAAACGACATTAATTTATTTTTCATGGTTCTGGACCTGGAAAGTCCAATATCAAGGAATCCATTTTATGAATATCTCTAACAAATACATCCACTCAATCTAGAAAAAAAATCTGAACACTGGTTGCCTCTGGGTAGAGCTGAGAATTAGTTGAAAAAGGAAGTAGAGAACATTCTGGGGTAATGGTAATATATCTTGATTTGGTATGAATTTCACAAAGTATATATTTGCAAATACACAAGAAAAAATCTTTACATTAGTACTGAACTTTATTCTTGATGTGCATGCTGAATTACTTAGAGAAAATGTCTGTATGTCTGCAATTACCTTTGAAATGGATAAATGAGTAAGATGAACTGATGAATGCATAGTGGTATAGCTGGAAGGATAGATGTATAATAAAACATGTGTAGCAAAACGGTAATGATAGAACCCAGGTAGTCTATATGTGAGTACTCTCAGTAAAATTATTTCAAATTGTTTGACAAAAAGTGGATTTACACATATAAAAAAACCACTAAAGCATAATACCTATTAATGCTGAGCATAAACATATCCTATAACCAGAACCAGGAAATTCCAGTCTCAAATGTATACCTAATAGAAGCATATATACATGTTCATTTAAAGACATGTACAGAAATATTCATAACAACATTATTCATAATTGTCTTGATTTAGAATAATTCAAATGTACATCAACAGTATATTAGGTAAATAAATTGAGGTATATTCATGCAATGACACACTAAATGGCAGAGAGAATGAATGAGCTATAGTTATTAATATGGATGAATCTTAAAATACAATAAGTTCCTTAAAATCTTTGTTCAGCTAAGGAATTACTAGTCAACCCCATTTCAATTTGCAACATCTTCTAATACTCACTATTCACATTCCCCGCTTATAAGTACTTTCTCATATTTATTGGTTGATTGATGTCTTTCTCCCCACTAGAAGGTAATATCTGTGGAGGCTGGATTTCTGTTCTTTTCTCTTTTTATTTAATTAATTTGTTTTCTGTTATATTTTTAGTTCCTGAAACAATGCTTGTTACATAGTAGTTCCTCAATAAATATTTGAGAAATGAATGAGTTGAATGAATTTTAAAAAATAGGCCTTTTAGAGAGAAGAATAAGGATGGCATGAATGAAGCTACTTTGTATTTCTCTTCTCACTTCTTTATTCCTCCTTGCCCCTTACTCCTACTCCTAATAATTTAAGGCACCAAGTGGAATTTAATTTTCTTATTTAGCAATATTTCTTTATCTCAAAATCTTCAAATATGTTCAATTATTATTTACTCTTAATTTCCTTAAATTTCTTTTCTAATACTTTTCTTGTTTTTCATTCATTACAAATTTTAAGCCCTCATAGTAACATTCAGGGGTTCTTCAGGAACAGGGGAATGTCTCAATCTCTCCTAGCTCCTTGGAAGTTTATGATTCCCAATCTAAGTAGGAAAATGCTGGAGCTCACGTAAAGAACTGCCTGTGATCTCAGAATGTGTTTAAGCAAATGTCAACAGCAAGGTTACTGATGAGCATTTTCTCCATTGAAGGTAACAGTAGGCATGTCAAATCCCAAATGGGAATTATAATTATCTAAAATACTGCATAAGATAAATTTAGGTAATATTTTAAGATTATTTGAACTATGAAATTTTTCCTAACCATATACCCTTTTGCTACAGAAGACCTCATTTTTTATTTTTAGGCTAAATTGAAAAACTACTTAGCTTTCAATATTTTAATAAAAATGTCTTATCTGGACTAAAAATGTACAGATTCAGCAATAGGTAGACATTTGCTAATGAGCAATTGTACAACATAATCTCTTAGGTCCCTGAGGTGCTCCTGGGTACTGGATACATAAGATTCTGCATGAATAATGTCCATCTTCTACCTTTCACATATAATAACCAAGAACATCACCTGTTTCACCTGATTGGTGCCAGGGGCCACAGAGTACTTAGCTTCCAACTAAAATAGAGAGTGACAAGGTAAGTTGATTTGTATTATTTTAACTAAAAATTCTAATAAATGTTAAATACAGTTAACCTTTGGTATATAACTATTAGATTTCACATTTCCCACATATATAGAAAATATTATTATGTAGAAATAATCCAAGAGGGTCACCAAGTGCAAGTTTCTGATAGTGATAAAATGTGTTTTGTGATGTCTTTTCAAAAATCATCTAAGGAGAAAAAAGATGTTTTCTTTTTATCTATGCTACATGTTACAATGCAAACCATACAGTGTATTTTAATGAGGAGGTAGATCTTGACAAGTATATGTTCACTTAAGAAGAAGACATACATTTGTTCTCTTTCATCATCCTTTTTAGTTTATTTCTTTGTTGTTGCTTATGATCAAGATGATATTCTTCCACTAAACATCATCTCTAATTAATGAGATATTGGTTCAGAGAAGAGAGAAATGATGATAGTAGGCAGAGCTCTTTTGAAGACAATATTGTGCTAAAGATGATAATAACGATAAAGCTCAATATGAAGGCCTTGGTTTTTACTTCAAGTGGTCAAGCATATGAGAACTTGCTGTTTCACACAGCAAGATGAATGCCTAAAACAAATAAACTGATACTATATGAAAAGGAGAAAATAGCAAAAACATTTATGTGTACCTTTCTGAGTGAATTTAATATGCTAGTCATGTGGAAATACATCATTCAGTTCACATGGACATATAATGACTGCAAAACTGTAAGAATTTATTTGAGGAAAATGTGTATTAGCAACTAACAGGTTTAGAATAATTACAGCCAAGTGCTAATTATACACAATATTGGAGGCTTTTAAAAGTGCTTTTAAAAGCAGTACTAGAAACACAGCTCTCTATAGCCATCAAGTATATCTCTACAGGGAAAAAAAAAATTTCTGAGTTTTGTAGAGGATAATTTTAACATATTAGAAGCATCTGTAAATTATATTTGTCCTTGTAACTATTCAATTTTCAGCATTATTCAAAATCTACTACTATCACAATCTACTTAGTTATTAGAATTAGATGTATTCCTGGATATCAACTTGGATAATTTAGCAAAAAAACAACATATATTTGTATCTATGTATTTCTTACAAGGAGTTACTCAAATGTCAAAATTCAACACAATGTGTTAGAGTAAGGTATTTACATCCATTCTGCCTGTTTATGTCTTCATTGGTGAGTGTAATCTATTTATATTTAAAGTAAGTATTGATTTATATTTAAAATTATTACCTAAATATTGTTACTTTCTTTGTTTCGTCTGATTTTTTAAATTAATTTTTAATTTTTTAACTTTTACAGCAATGTACAAATAGAATGCATAAATCTTAATATACAGCTTATTGAATTTGACATGTGTATATATATGACAACCACAAGTCTGTTCTCCATGTCTATGAGTCTATTTTTGTTTTGTTTGTTTTGCTTCTTAGATTCCAGATATAAGTGAAATCATATGGTGTTTGTCTTTCTCTGGTTTATTTCACTTAACATAATACACTCTAAATTTTCTGTTTGATTTGTAGTCCTCTGTTATTATCTTCCTTTGTAATTTAATGATTTTTTACATATGTGATATACATTTTTTTCTTTATCTTTTTGTATCTGCTAGGTTTTTTCTTTGTGGTTACTATTGTGAGTGCATAAAAACATCCTATTGTTGTAACAGTCTATATGAGCTAATACAATTTAACTTTGATCATACATGCACAAAAACTTGACATTTTTATTCCCCCACACATACTTTATTAATTATATCAGGATTTACTTTTTTAGATTGTGTATCCAATCATGAATTTTTGGATTATAGTTATTCTTAATACTTTTGTCTCTTAACTTTTATACAAAAATTAAAATTCATGACCATCCTTATAATAGTTTTATTTTATAATTGCCTATATATTTACCTCTACCAGTGAGATTTCAACTTTCATAGGCTTTCATGTTTCTGTTTAGCATCTTTCCATTTCAATTTGAAAAACTTCCTTTAGCTTTTCTTCTAGGGAAGACCTTTTGGTGACAAACTCCCTCAGTTTTTGTTTATCTGGAAAGTCTTTATTTCTCTTTTATTTTTTAAGGGCAGTTTTGCTGGGTATAGTGTTCTTGTTTGGTAGGTTTTTTTCCTTTAAATAGTTAGAAAATATCATGACATTCTTTCCTGGCCTACACAACTTTTGCTGATAAATCCACTGAGAGTTTACGGCTATCCCTTGATTGATAGGTTGATTGACAGCTCTACATTATATAACTTTTTTCTCAGTGTACAGGTACCTTACCCATAAGTATCTGAGTGAAGTCCACAGGGAGGCCAAAACCACAGCTCCAATTATGTTTAGATGTTATTTTAATGATGTGGGTTATTTTCAGATAAGGTCTTCAGACCTTGAGCATGCCCTCTAATCAGGGAAGCCCTTGTGGTCTTTGGCCTCTTGACAATCTAGGTGTCCTTCACTCTATGGGCATCCTTGACTGTGGAAATGGGAACTAAGGAGGGTTTATGGGTTGGCCATGGAAGAGTCTTCCCTAGTGATGGGGTGGCCCCTTTCTCTTGCTTATGTTTAACTGCCTACTGTAACAAAATTCTTCATTCTGCTCTCTCCCATGTGATTTTTTCCTTATTTCTGTGATCACCTAGATTCTAGGGATCTCATGAAGGTATTGTTATCCATTGAAGCTTGTCAAATCAGTGGTTTGACAACAAAATCTTTAAACAGGCAAATAAATTAGAAGATTCCCAATTTCACAAATAATTTAAGAAATTAAATTATATGAAATAGTCACATATGGTTTTCATCCAGCACATTGTTAAAAAATTGTTTAAATATACAAGGTTATGGAATTTGATAATTGATGTTACAATACGGTATTATTTATATTGTCAGTTTACATAGTCTTCTTCTCCACCCTGTTTTCTTATAATAAAAAAAGAAAAACCTAAACACTAGGACATTGGAAAAACAATAGGACATTGATTAAATGCATTATAGTTTATAAAACAGACCTGTGAAAGCAAGAGTATAGAATTTACATTGCTTTCATTTCTTCTTCTATCAGAAGGTATGTAACATAAAGCAAATTATGTAAGATTTTGTTTCCTCCTCTTTAAAATGTGAGTGACATTAGTACTTATAGATAGTTACACAGATGCTGTGTTAAGTAAGATTCTCTTTTTCTTCCTCTTCCTCTTTTTTCTTCTTCTCATTATCATGATTAATTTACATTATATGGGTTACCTCATTGAGTTCAAAATATATCTGTATATGTAAATAATTTGTCAAATAATTGTAGTATCATATAAGAAGTATGAGAATAAGGAGATGTGTTCACATATATAAGGGCATAAAATGTTATCCACAATAGAAATAACAAGTGAAAATATTGAAATAAATAACTTGGAATTTTTGCAACAGTTTCCACTGTGAACATGTTACTTAATCATGCATAACATGTAATATACACAATTTTACATAATCATTAGCAGATAACAAGGTTGAGTATGTACAAAACTAGAAGCAATGTTTGCACTTGAGCAATTTATTCAAGAAAATATTTAAATTGTTGCTTGTTCATAATTTTTAATGTTGTCTAAATGAAGATATTTGTTATATGGAAAGCATTTTAAATATAAATGAATAATTCCCTGCATAACTGGTTGGTGTTTAAAGGACAAAAAAAATAATGGATAGGAAAGAGGAAAATATTTTAAAGCAATCCTGGTTACAAGTGGTTTTAATCTGTAGCAATTTGATGTTTCCCCAATTTAGGCTGTTCTGTCTAAAACACAAAATGATGAACAATCAGAATAAAAATCAGATAATCTACAAAAATGACTGATTTGTGGATGAAACCTTAGAAATCAAGCTGGACTTAAGAAAACTAATGGTAGCTATTGTAGTTCCATTATGGCGGCCCCATTCAAACCAGTGCATAAACAATGATACATCTTGATTCAATGTATGCTCTAACAGAAAGTTTTCATCAGTGTAAAAGTGTTCACATATTTCTAGAAATACCAGTCTTACAATGATCAAGTAGCAGTTATTGAGCAGCATTGCTCTGCTATAAAAGGGTATTTCCCCCACTCATATCTTTAACATTTATAATGCTATCCCTGTGTGTCAGACATCAAAAATACAGGGAGGAAACATGAAACCCATTGTCTTCCCTAAAATAATTTATCATCTATTTAGAGCATTAACATTTAAAAAAACAATTTAGTTAACAGAAACTAAATAAAATACATACTTACATGTTAACACCAGAAAACTCTGGGAGCAGACAAACCCATGTCAATAATGGTGAAAAAGATTTGAAACATTTTTATAAAGAGATGGCTTTTGAGTTGTTGCTTGAAGAATGATAAAGCTGAACAAGAAATTTCTCAGTGGGAGAAGAAAGAACCAGAGAAAATATATGAAAGATATTTTCAGAACTTGCATAGTGTTAATATATGCAAATAATTTTGAAGTTATGTAAGCCAGGATTAGAAATACATTGTTTTGCTAAGAGAATTTTTTGTCACATGTTTGCATAAATAATGATCCTGTAATCAATTTTTTCTAACTTTCTTTTCCCAGTGATAGTTGGAGTCAATATTATAATGGAGGATTTTTTAATGGCCATTTGAAGACTTGCAGATGGAAGAAATTAAACTCAAAACAAGAACATGTTTAGTTTTGCTGTCTGACAATCTCAATTTCCAGGTGTTATCATGACTTCATTGGTAAATGAAGTGACAAAGAAGCTTGATTAATGGACTAATCATTTCACTTGATTTTCTTTTTTGTGGTTTCTATTTAATTGCTTATATAAATGGCCACAGGTGCATTAAGCTCTGTGAGGTTTTTTTTGGTTTTGGTTTTGTTTTTGCTACTATTTACAAGGAGTTGAATGTAGAAGAATAGCAAAGTTTTCCATTAAAATTCTGATGAACATGTATGGATTTGAGATTCAGAATATCGCTAAACAATTTTACTGAGACTTTCTATCCTGAGGGAATATTTTGCCTGATTGGGAATATTAAGTTCAGCTGTCAATGAAGTAAGATAGAGTTCAAGTATTGCTTGAATATAGAACTCCTCATCAATAAAGTAATTCATTAGTAAACGACAGCTCTTATCTATTTCGATTCCTGACACACATCTGACAAAATTTAGAATTACAGAAGAACAGATATGTTTTTATTATATCATTAAAGCAGGAGGAAAGAGTGATTTAAAGAAGACACATAAAATATGGAAACTGTATTCACAACCATGAGTGAGGAGATTTAAAGAACCCCAGAGGTTATCAAGTCAAATCTTCTTATTTTATAGATGAGGAAAGTAGAGTTCAAGACTTTGAGGGATTTCACCTGGGTAAATCATACTGGACTTTCAGGCAATTGCTGCTTCCATTGCATCAATCTGCTTCCACATTTGGTTATAAAATCTCTCCCATAATTTAAAATAGCACCGTATGAAAATATAAGTCTATTTTGAAATATAATGTAAGCACATAGAAATACTACAATAATATTCTTGGGGTCCCTGATATTAAAGTGCTTAGAAAGGCAAAGCCAATTTTTACCCACCAGTCATCATTGTCTCTGGATAAGGTCAAAGACAGTTCTGCCTTACAGTACCCCCAAATTCTTAACTTTATCTTAGCATAAACCATTGCACAGCACTTCTTTCCAATCCAGTCTTAGAGAGTTATGAATATTATTCCTATTCTTATATAATGAAAGCAAAATAGAGAGTTTAAAGAACTTGCTCATTATTACATAAATTGGAAATGCCAGACCAAGGATTAGAACCAAGGTAGTGCTTTCTTTTAATTAAAATATTGTTGATGTACAATTGTAGATTGGTTTCAAGTATACAACACAGTGGTTCAACAGTTACCCATATTATTAAATCCTCACCCCCACTAGTACAGTTACTATCTGTCAATATAGGAAGATGTTACAGAATCATTGGCTATATTCTCCATGCTGCATTATCATTTCTATGACCGTCATATTATGACTGAGATTTTTGTGCCCCTTTATCTAAACTCCTCCCCCTACCCACCCCAAACCTCCCACATGGTAACCACCAGTCACTTTGTAGTGTCTATGGGTCTACTGCTATTTTATTCATTTTGTTTTATTTTATTTTTATGTTTCACAAAAAAGTGAAGTCATATGGTATTTGTCTTTCTCAGCCTGGCTTTTTTCATTTAACACAATACCTTCCAGATCCATCTATGTTATTGAAAATGGCAGAATTTCTTTTTTTAAGGCTGAATAATATTCCATTGTACCATATCTTCTTTATCTATTCACCTATTTATGAACAGTTTGGTTGCTTCCATAACTTGGCTGGTATAAATAATACAGCAATAAATATATGGGTTTATATATCTTTTCCAATCAAGGATTTTGTTTTCTCCAGGTAAATTCTTAGAAGTGGAATTACTGGGTCATATGGCATTTCTATTTTTATTTCTTTGAACCTCCATACTGCTTTCCATAGTGGCTGCTCCAATTCACATTTTCACCAAAAGTATAGGAAGTTTCCTTTTCCTCCACATCCTCACCAACACTTGTTATTTCTTGGTTTTTGGATAGTGGCGATTTTTTACAAGTCTTTGGAAAAGCCTTCTTATGCCTCTATCTGCACACTGGGGATGCCTATAAGCCAATGCTCTTCCCTCTTTTTTTCCAACATCACTTGATCACAGGTTGTACTGTTGTGACAAACTGATTCATCTATGATAAGCCTGGGGATGACTAAAATACAAAAGACACAATAACTAATGTTAGTGAGAATATGGAGAAATTGGCACCCTCACACATTGCAAGTGGGAATGTTAAGTGGTACAGAACTTTAGAAAGTAGCTTGGCAGTTCCACAGAACATTAAACAGAGAATTATAGTAATTCCTCTCCTAGGAATTTCTTCCTGAGAGAAATGAAAATATATGTCAATGTTAAAAAGTGTCCTTGAAACTAATATAAGATTGTAAATCAATTATACTTCAATTAAAAAAAAAAGTGGTGGAATGAAAGTCCACAACACCAAAAAGAAAAAAAGGAAAGAAAGATATGAAGGGCATTGTTGAACTTTTAAACCTTGAAACAATATATATATAGTATTCATCAAGCTGTAAATCTAGTTCATATAAGTTGAGTGTGAAAATAAATGTTTTCATTAAAATTTAAAAAACAAGCTGTCCACAAATATGTATTATAACATTATTCATAATAGCCAAAAAGTATAAATAACACAAATGTCCACTAACTGATGAATGGATATGCAAAATGTGGTGTAACTGTATTGTGATGGTTAATTTCATATGTCAAATTGGCTAGGCTCTGGTGCCTAGTTATTTGGTCAAAACTAATCTAGATATGGCTGTGAAGGTATTTTGCAGATACAATTAATATTTACAATTAGATTGGAAGCAAAAAGATGGGAAAATAGATGATATGCAAGCATTAATTTTTTAGAGAAGTAGTGGCTATGTTAGAATCCAATATAGTAAATGTCAGAGCAAAGAAAATTACTAAAAATAGAGCTATTCATAATGATAAAAGAGGAAGATAATTTCTAAATGTCTATGCACCAAAGAACAGAATCTCAAACACAAGAAGCAAAAATTGATAAAGCTGAAAAAAGAAATTAACAACTCTCTGACTGTACAAGCTTTAGAACAACTTCAGAATTTGACTCTCTGCAAGTGACAAAACTAGACAGAAAATAATCAATAATATAAAAATCCCTGAATAACATAATTAACCAACAGCCTCAACTGGACATATGTAAAACACACTACCCAACAACAAAACAAATGTTTTTTTCAAGGTCACATGGAACATTTGTCAAGATATACTATATCGTGAACCATACAATTTTTTTAAGAAACAGCAAATTTAGGTAGGCAAAATAATAGTGTGTTCTATGATCATAAAAGAATCAAACTAGAAATTAACTACCAGAAAAACAATAAGAAAATACCTAAATACATGGAAATCAAGCAAGATACTTCTAAAGAGACCGTGGATCAATCAGAAAACCCCAAATATATATTCTGGCAAGAATGTGGAAAAATTGGATCATTCATACATTAGAAGCAGGGTTATAAAATGGTATAGCCACATTGTTATGTTCACACAAAAATTTCTATGCAAATGTTCATAAAAGCTTTATTTGTAATACCCAAAACTAAACATAAGCAAGATGTCCTTCAACAGGTGAATGGTTAGACAAACGGTGTTCCATAGTACCATGCAATACTACTCCATAACCAAAACTAAATGACTACTGATGCACTGAACAACTTTGTAGACACTCTAGGGAATTAGTCTGTGTTAAAAGATACTGCCCAAAAGGTTATAGACTATATTATTTTATTCATACGACATTTCCAAAATGGACAATAGATTAATGGTTACCAGAGTCAGGGTTACCAGAGGGGACAAAGATGAGAGGATGAGAGGGATGTTGCTGTGGTTATAAAAGATCAATAGGAGGGATCATTGTGGTGATGGAACTGTTCAGATTGACTGTGTTCATGGGTACAAACTTACACATGTAGTGAAATTGCATAGAACTAAACCTAAATATACATAATGGAGTACAAGTAAAAACAGGTAAATCTGAATAAAATTAGTGGATTGGATCAATGCCAATATCCTCATTGTGATGTTATACTACTGTTTGCAACATGCGGCCTCTGGGGAGAAAGTGAATAAAGTGTATAAGGGAACTCTCTGTATTATTTCTTACAACTATATCCCAATCTATAACTATTTCAATACACACTTCAGTTTTAAAAAGGAAAGAAATACTGCTGCAACATCAACATGGATGAACCTTAAAAACTGTGCTAAGTGGAAGAAGTTACAAAGAGATACTAGATGTGTATTTGCTTAGTGCTGAGGAAAGGAGGAATCAAAATGATTGCTAATGGTTGTAGTTTCTTTCTGAGATGACTGAAATGTTCTGAAGTTAGATTGTGGTGAATATATTAAAAGACCACTCTATTGTACACTTAAATGGGTGAGTTTTATGGTGCAGCAATTATATCTCAATAAAACTTAATAAAGAAAGATAATCAGGGAACACTACGGCATTTAATTTCTGTCAATTCTTTTTCCTTCTCCCAAATTTGTAGTGGTTTCCCAAATATACCAGAGATTTTTTTCTGTTTTAACTGACTTTTCACATTTGAGCATTTGTCTGAACAATCTTTGACTTAACTGCATGAGCAGATGCAATGAATAAAACCTCTTGGAGTAAATTATGAAGCCAGCTGCTCATGCATGAGAAACTGACATTACGTACAAATTAGCACACTTTAATTTACCTCCGTAACTTGTCCATGTTTTCACAGGTCTCTGGTAGAGGAAATGTTGAGGTTGTATTGTTTATTCCTGCTATCTTTCTCCTCCAGTAAGTTCTCCTTTATCTGCTCTTTTTTTTGGTCTGATCCTGTTTCATTTCAGAGTTTCAGAAATTTCCAAGCATTTTCCCCCTGTTATGACTCTCTCCCCTGTTTTCAAAATAAAAGACTGTTTTTTTTTATCAATTAGACACATCCAAGTGGAAATACTGAGTAGGCAGGTCAATATGAGAAGTCCAATCTTTATTTGAGAGTTTTCATGGTATCAATGGTACTTAAATGTGTAGGGACTTTTCCCTGGTGTATGCCATTAAAGATAAGGATGAATAGTGAAGGTATTTAAAGAAGATTGAGGAGTCACTGGTGAGTTACAGGAAAAAAAAAATATATTTGTTGTCTTTTAATAAAATTGCAGATTTTTTTTCAGGAGGATGTGAGATAATTGTGCAAAATGCTGACCACCTGTGAGGTTAAATGAGGATTAGTATACATGGGACCTTCACATAGGATTGTGCTTGAGAATGTGATCACTAGAACAGCTTAATGTTCTTGCTACTAATTCCTGCTAAGGCACCTATAGTTTTACTCACCATCACTTCTTTTGCACTATCAGTACAAATGTTAGCACAGCAAAAAATGTTGGCAGAAAGACAGAAATGAGCAGGAGGGAAAGGAGAGAAGGACCCCCCAAAATGACTCAAAAAGTTTGTCACATAGAGCCAGAGAGCCAGAAATGACTAAGAGAATTAGTTAGATGAAGCCATAATTTCCAAGTGTAACTCAGTAAATGTCCAGGGTGTCCCCAGATAAGAAAAATCAGAAGCACAGGCACAGCAGAGAGTCTGTGCTCATTTCACCAATCAGGACAAGCCTAGAGAACTAAGAGCTGTCAATCAAAGACTTAACTGACCTGTCAAAACCACATAAAAGAAACCTCAGAATGAGCAGCCGGGCCTGTCTCATCTTAGGCAGGCCTGTTCTGTTACTCTATGCAGAGTGCATTAAAACTTACTTTGTTTTCTTGACTTTGGCTTTTTGTCTCACTATATCTGACTTCCCTGCGACACCAAGCCAAGTTCCTTCCTTCCTGACAATATGAATGTAGGGGCAATACCTTAAGATTCAATTCTTCATATGCTTTTTCATCCATAAATAATTGAATATTTTGACATAATTCTTCTAATTGTCTTAAAAATTAGTGAGGGATTATTCTATTATAAATAAAAGAATATATAGTAATAATTTACAGTAAATTTTACTGAATTTTTGAAACATAAAATATGCTTGAAAAGTTTTAAACAATGCCAATTGGGTGTAGTTTGATTTTAAGCTCAATGTTTCATATTTTCAGAATACAATGTTATAAACAATAAATATAAAATTAAAAATAATTTCAGCTATTTAGCCTAACTTGAATTTTGCTGCATTTGGATGATAGACATTTATTAAGCACATGCATAATAATATCTTAAACCCTTAACCACCCTAAACTCTATTTATAATCTAAGCATTGATATATCTAATGGGTTTATGTGTATTTAATACAATTTTAATCAAGTAAATAATAATAATATGTTTGAAATTTTGGTATGAATAATTTGTTTGCTTGCTGTCTCCCACGTGGATTATTTCAAGCAGAGGTAGCTTTTCTTCAGAAGCACAATGAAGCAAGCTCCTGTTAGAGAAAGAGCTTACTGGAAACATGAAGTAGATAGAGAGCCAAAGGATGCTTTCATGTGGAGATGAAAGTCACAAAGTGTGTAAATTAAAAAAGAACAGTTTCATTTATCATTGTCTTTTTATACCTGGACAGAATGCTAAATGCCATCTGTCAAAACTGTATTCAAGGCAATAAAGGGCATTTGTTTATCTGTGAATAATTAAATGGACCTGGATGAGATTTCAATGGAAATATGTAGAGTTGAGATTTCCAAACAATCAAGCTTGACATTTCCTTCAACAGGCTGGGCCTTTTTAGAGGGCAATTTTCAAGGACAATTCCCCTTTCCTCTTTTTCTTCTTGCAATATGGCTATTCAACATTTTTTTCCTTTTAAATATTTGACACATTTTGAATCACTAGGAAATTAGAAAGAGTTTCAAATATTCACCACCATGAAAGTGTTGCCTTGGGATAGAGAGATAAATAAGGTGAAAAAAATATTATTAATTTAGAATGCTAAGGGTGGGTTTTCACCAAAACTGATGGAAATAATACATATTTTATAAACTGACACATTGAGGAAATAAATCACTCACAAAAGAATACTATACCAATTTTTGACTGTTTTCTTTTTTCTTTCAAAGAATAAGGCATCAAATTGGAGGTGGGGGAGAGGAAGAATCACATTTTTCAAACCTTTTTGTCTTTCTCTGTTTTTTAAAAATTTTTTATTAAGAATGAAATGAAGGAAAATAGAATGATAAACATTAAAATGAATAACAAAAATTTATGGAAAAGAAAAAAATGTATAAATATTATGTTTGTTCTTGGAAATAATAATGTAATGTCTTAAGTTAGAGTTTATGAAAACCATATTTGAAAAATGTATGTTAAAATGTCCAGTTTTCAAGTAAGTAACTGTGACAACTTTCTTGACAAAATGTAAAATATTTCACAGATGAAACAGAATAGAGACTCCAAACATATATGGTCAATTAATATATGTCAAAGGAGCCATGAATATACAATGGGGAAAAGACAGTCTCTTCAACAGATGGTGCTGGCAAAACTGGACAGCTACATGTAAGAGAATGAAACTGGATCACTGTCTAACCCCATACACAAAAGTAAATTCAAAATGGATCAAAGACCTGAATGTAAGTCATGAAACCATAAAACTCTTAGAAAAAAACACAGGCAAAATCTCTTGGACATAAACATGAGCGACTTCTTCATGAACATATCTCCTCTGGCAAAGGAAACAAAAGCAAAAATGAACAAGTGGGACTATATCAAGCTGAAAAGCTTCTATACAGCAAAGGACACCATCAATAGAACAATAAGGTACCCTACAGTATGGAGAATATATTCATAAATGACAGATCCAATAAGGGGTTGACATCCAAAATATATAAAGAGCTCATGCACCTCAACAAACAAAAAGCAAATAATCCAATTAAAATATGGGCAGAAGAGCTGAACAGACAGTTCTCCAAAGAAGAAATTCAGATGGCCAACAGACACATGAAAAGATGCCACACATCACTTATCATCAGAGAAATGCAAATTAAAACCACAATGAGATATCACCCCACACCAGTAAGGATTGCCACCATCCAAAAGACAAACAACAACAAATGTTGGTTAGGTTGTGGAGAAAGGGGAACCCTCCTACACTGTTGGTGGGAATGTAAATTAGTTCAACCATTGTAGAAAGCAGTATGGAGGTTCTGCAAAATGCTCAAAATAGAAATACCATTTGACCCAGGAATTCCACTTCTAGGAATTTACCCTAAGAATGCAGCAGCCCAGTTTGAAAAAGACAGATGCACCCCTATGTTTATGGCAGCATTATTTACAATAGCCAAGAAATGGAAGCAACCTAAATGTCCCTCAGTAGATGAATGGATAAAGAAGATGTGGTACATATACACAAAGGAATATTATTCAGCCATAAGAAGAAAACAAATCCTACCATTTGCAACAACATGGATGGAGCTAGAGGGTATTATGCTCAGTGAAATAAGCCAGGCGGAGAAAGACAAGTACCAAATGATTTCACTCATATGTGGAGTATAAGAACAAAGAAAAACATGAAGGAACAAAACAGCAGCAGAATCACAGAACCCATGAATGGACTAACAGTTACCAAAGGGAAAGGGACTGGGGAGTATGGGTGGGAAGGGAGGGATAAGGGTGAGAAAAAGAAAGGGGGTATTACAATTAGTATGTAAAATGTGTGTGGGAGGGTACAGGGCAGGATCTACAGCACTGAGAAGACAAATAGTGATTTTATAGCATCTTACTACGCTAATGGACAGTGACTGTGAAGGGGTATGTGGGGGGGACTTGGTGAAGGGGGGTGCCTAGTAAACATAATGTTGTTCATGTAATTGTAGATTAATGATACCAAAGTTATATATATATATTTGCACTGCCAAAAAAATATTTCACAGAAATAAAATATTTTGTTAAATTTATTTTTAAATATATCAAATTTTATATAGATTTGGACTTCTCAAAAGATAGTACAATTTATACTAAAAAGAACAACCCAAAGTAAAGAAGTTCAATGTTCAGAGTAGTGCTGTATTTGTATTTTTCTTCAAATCAATAAAACAATATAGAATTAAGATAGTTTTTATATATCTAAGATATAAATAAAACATGCAAATGAAATTGTTAAAGTAGCTTTGAACTCAATCTAAAATAATTATTAGATTTTTTAAACTGAATTTGAACACTAGGAAGGATACAGTTCAGTAAATTGTTACATTTATGTCTTGAACTTTTTTTTCATTGACTATTAATGTTGCAAGTCTTAATTTCAGTTCTTTGAATCAGCTGCTTCAAATTAATGCATAAATCAATTACTAGGGAAAACCAAGATTCAATTCTAGGCATAAAACTGTATGAGAAAAAAATACGAGCTCTTGGAAAATTATATAAGAAAATAAATCAGGTAAAAAAGTGATAAAAGGTATGATAATTTATAAATAAATTTTAAATTGGTTAAACATATTCACCATTACATTAGAAATATGTTTTTTATGAATGTATAGTTGTTTTACAATAAAGAACTAAGAACTCTTCTAATAAGTTTTATTGGGAAATTTCCTGGGTTACTCAGAAAGATAAATAATTGTTCCTGCTATCAGTATTGCCTATATTATCAATGTGAAAGTATTTCAACTAGAAAAGATGCACTGTGGCTTACTCTACTTTTACTCGGTTAGCATTAAGCCTCTGCTATGGAAATAATTATCTTTTAATCATACAGCTCTAAAATTAGAATGAATTGGGAGATTTAAGGTTAGAATTGGAAAAATACTATTAAAATACTTTTAGAAAAACAATCAATTTGCATGTTGTGAACATCCTAAATTCTATAAAGGAAAAAATCAAAGGCTTCTCTAATTGCACACAAAATTATAGCAAGGGTGTACTCTATGTTATTAAGCAGAAGTGCTTTCCCATATTCTTCTTATTTTCTCTTATGGAAAGTAATGTAGTCTTAACCCCTAAATAGTCCTTTGTCTCCCTGCAAATTCTTCTAAATGTGGCTTTGATTGATAGGGTCTTATTGTCTCATATATTTAAGGTACTTGCACAACATTGAAAAGAACAGACAGCTAGGATTTCATCAACCTTGTATCTGTAAATATTGAAGGATTTTATCTAAAACTTTTGTTATTATTATAATATGCTAGGAAGAGTGGGCAGAAAGCTCTCCTTTCTCTTTCACCTACTGGAGACTTCACAAGACCAATAAAAAAATGAGCTGATTCTAACAATCTAAGAATTTGCATGAGCCCATAGGTTTTGGTGATTTACCTACAACAACTAGGGGGATAAAAAGACAACTGCACAGAAATAACCTTAATTAGTTATCCTCACTGGCAAAGAAAAACTAGAAAATGAATGGGAAAAAATAATTGTAGATTTTGAGAGTTGGATATGTCAGGTGAAAATATGAAAATCAGAATATATGGGGGTGCTGAGGAAAAATATATTTTAATCTTAGGAAAAGATACTATATTTTTATGAAGTGATCAACAGCCTATAGTTTCTCCTTATGAAAAAAGTACTAACACTATATGTGAATTATAAACATACCTAAAATAACATTTTCTGAAATGTTGAGGCTAATGGGTATGAATTAGCAAAACTTATTATAGAATTTCTTTCTTTGAATTCAGTAAATGAGTCTACCTGAAGGCAAAGGGATGAACTAAATTACCCCTCTTTTCACACTAGAAAAAGAAAGTAATACTATATAAGAATTGTAAGGGGTTTAGAGTACGGGATATGCCAGGCATAAGCATAATTCCTACTCTCAATACCTTTACTTAAAAAATGAAGTACTACAGTTGTTTTAGTGCAGGCTGAGGTATAATTACACTATTTTGACTTATAATTAGTCAAATGTCAAAAAATGGGGTATAGAGTATGAAAAAAAGAAGAAATGGATAGTCCTATTGTAATTATGGGGGGGGGGGAATATCATCCTAGCCAGGGGCAAATTACCTTTGAATCCAAAATCAGTCAAAGGGAGAGATACAGTGGGAGAAACCCATTTATTGCTTACAAGCAGTCATCCACTTCCGCTTGCCCGTGTCTCTCATGATCCAGCTCCAAAAAAGGGACCCCACCCAACCTCTCTAGTCAAGATACGTCCTCACTCCCACTTGTAATTACCTATTGATGTGGGAATAGACAACTTCTCTCCACCCCTTGGAAACACCTATTGAAATAGAGATGCACTAAGGCCAGGTGAGAGAGTCTGGAAATACTGCAAATTTACCCAAAGCCCACCCATCCAGAAATCTCACTTCTTAATCTATTCACTCCCCATCTTCCTCAATGGCTCCTGTGAGATAAAACTGGAGCATTGTAACTGGACTAGTAGCATAAATAGCAACAGCAATAAAATCATGAAATCCTCAAGCCAGAGGACTCAGCTAAATTCAAAGTCCTATGCAGATTAAATCCATAGCTTGACAATTGTAAAGGTGCCAGTAGCTAAACAGGTAGGGAGGTCAGAGCAATCATCACTCAGCAACTGCATCCAGGGGGTGGGACCAGGCCACAGGGACTGTAGAAGAAAATAACATTAAGGGCAATAAGAAACATGTCTTAATGACACCAGCATAGGCAAATCTTGTCCATTAGGTAGGATGCATGCAAGAGAGTGGTCTTGTGATAGGACATTGGCAGCAATGGGATCTCGTCCTGGTCTAATACACCAGACTTTTACACCCCTTCCTGTGGGAGTTATAGATGAGTCAAGATATATGGTTAGGGGAGGTAAATGCACTGGCCATAAATATAAAACAAAGCTTCCCATAAGATGCTCTTACCTCGCAAAGATTTTGAGTACACTACCAGGATCTTTGGGAGCCATTCTGTTGTTACCACAGGACCACATAGGAGGCAAGCTTCCAGGACTTTTCCCAAGTTGCTAAAATGGCCAATCATTGCCAGTCCATATGTCAAAATGTACAGGCCATGTCCATTCAACAGTGTCTCCAGTGTTTAATGCAGTTGGGGTTGGCAGTAGGTAACTCCTCTTTGATTTTCACATACACTTGTATAGGAAATGCAGCAGTGTGGGTTAGCATATCCACAGGGCTCAGGACTCCTTTTCCGGGCTTCTCATTCAACACTGTAGTACTGTCCACAAGCAAACTGAGTAGCCCCACAGACTATTAGTGTTGGACTTCAGGCAAAATTTCAACAAACCATTGTATCTATTTATGATGCCTGCCCCAGTAGAGTTATATGGTACATGAAACCTCCACTTTTATCCTAATTGCTGCATCCATTCTTTTAAGGCATGTCCAGTAAAGTGGGTGCCTTGATCACTCTCAATCAGCTGTGAACAGCCATAGGCTGCAAAGAGATGCTGTAGGCCCCATTTGGTGGTTTGCTGATCTGTATGAAGTGCAGGAAAAGCAACCAACAGTCCAATAGCTGTGTCCACACAAGTCATGGTATAATGAAATCCTTCTGATATGGGCAGAGGCCTAATATAGTCTATCTGCCACCTGACAAGGGTTATCGGCCCCTTTACTATTGTCCCACGTTGCTGCAGAACTCAGTGTAAGTCCATCTTAGAGCACACAAGGTACTCCTTCTGAGCTCTGCTGACTTCTTCAAAGGTCAACTGCAAGCCCCACTGATGGGCTACAGCCCACATTGTCTTTTGCACTGCATGCAACAAATGGACTACATCAAATTGGGCTACATCAGAGGAAGGTTTTCCTTTTAGTCAATGCACCTGAGCCAATGTGTCTGCTTCATCATTCCCTGAGGATGCCAAAGGCAAATGGCCAATCACATGATATATGGTAATAGTCTTAGACTGACCAGAGGTCCATGGGCCTTGCCACAACTCTTGCCTCCAAAGGGGCCGGTAACCAACCATCCAGTTGACGTGGTACCATGTCAGTCACCACAAGGTCACACCCTGATAGATGGCCCAACAATTAATGCAGACACCTATAGGAGAGGGCTCCTGGGTGATCACAAGCCATACTGTCAATAACTCAGCCTATTGACTGTTCTTCCCCTCATTGGCCTCCATCAGTATTGTCTCAGTCTTAGGATGGAAAGCCACAGCTCTCCAATTCAGGGCTGCCCATGACTGGAGCCATCTGTATACTAAGCATCTTCAGGTATAGGGGCATTTCCATCCTGATAAGGACTCTTAGCTACCAATGGCTCAAAAGCAAGTTCTTCCAGCTTTCCACTGGTATACATCACTGCCCCCAGTAAACACTGGACTTCTCCAATTAAGGAGATAATAGACAGGGCACGATGCTGTTCTAAGTATGTGTCCTATTTGGCCATCGTAGGTGTCTTTGCCACACCAGTCTATGGCCTTTGGGTCCAGGTTTGCACCAACCCTGTGATGGGATAGGTGGTTATTTCCTTGGTTGGAGCTGTCCTGGTGATGGGCTTCATAGCCATCCAGGTGTGGTACATAACAGCCAGTTGCATCTCTATCCAAATGTCCTGGACCTCTGCTCTTTTCCATAGTTGTGACCAGAATCCAACAGGTTGGCATGTCCATTCAAGCCACCATCAAACACCCCATCCATAACCATCTTTGGTTACATGAAGATCTAGCTCACAGGGCCTTGATGAGTCCATTACACTCAAGGCCTGTAAAGCATTGACTGCTTTCATAGCAGCAGTAAAAGCAGCTGCACATGTCTCATCCCAGTCCCACCTGATGCCCCTTCATAACAACCAGTATAAGGGCTTCAGAATTTGAGCCAAATGTGGGATAAACACTCCAGTGGCCAAAAGGTCCAAAAACTCTTGTAATACTGCCACAGTGGTAGAGGTAGGGGAAGCCTGGGCCTTATTTATGACTGCTTATGGGATAACTTTAGTTTTATCCTACTAGACAACCCCCAAGAACTTTACTGACAAACCAGGTCCCTGTTCACAGCCCATCCTTTCTCCTGTAGATGTTGCAGCAGTCTAGGAACTGCCCCTTCTAAATCTGCAAGAGAATCAGACAAGAACGTAATACCATCAATGTAATGATAAAGCCACACTGTTTGCAGTTTCTTCCATGTGGCCCTGTCCTGGGCCACAAGTCTGTGACAAATGGTGGGACTGTGGAGGTATCCCTGTAGAAGGAGAGTGAATATGTACTGCTGGCCTTTCCACATGAAGTCAAACTGTTCCTGACTTTCCTGTGCTCTGTAAATAGAGAAGAAAGCATTAGCAAGGCCCACACAAAATGATTCATCCCTACCTCATGGCCGAACGAGTCCATAAGGGATGATACAGAGGGGACAGCAGCATGTAAAAGTGGATATGACATCATTCAGTTTGATGTAATCCATGGTTGTACACCAGGAGCTGTTCGGCTTTTTCATTGGACATACTGGGGAATTAAAAGAACTATGAGTGGGCTTTATGATGCCCACCTTCTCCAACTTCTGTAGAGTTTCTCCAATTTACTTGTGTCCCCCAGGAAATTTATATTGCTTAATATTTGCCACCCACTGAGTTACAGGAAGAGCTACAGGTGGGTGCTTAGCATGTCCCCTCAGAACTGCCTTTACCACACATACCCTCAGTCTGAACTCACCTGCAGTGGTCTGTAACCACAGGCCCTGCAGACTAGCGACCTCAAAATATATTCAGGGCTGGGAGAAATGTTACATGGGGTGTATGTCTTATCCCCAGTGGGATTTGGGCTTTCTTCACTCTAATGCCCTTATCTCCATAGCCATCTATCACAGCAGGGTTACCAGGAAAATGCTCAGAATTGCCATGAATCAGAGAACATTCATTTTCTGTGTCCACCAGTGCCACGACACACCATGTGCCAAAAGGTGGGGACCTTGATGCCCCCCTTAGTCAATCTTTGATGTTCAATGATTCTCCTGTGGAGGTAAGAGTCCAGGCAGAGCCTGAGTACTGTCCCACAGGAAGTCTTGCAGGGACACAAGATAGATATGGGGCTTTGCCTTTGGTTTCTGTGTCCTGGACCTCAGTGGATGGAACTACCACTCTGGCTTTAATTGGTGCCACAGTTCTTACAAGATTCTATTGGACTTCTCCTCAAGTTTTTCTTTCACTACCCATGCCTTTATCGAATCAACTCACATCTGGGTCCTTGAGATCTTCACAGGGCCCTTTGCACCTGTCCTTTCAGTAGTAGCCCATACTTCCTTCCATGCTCTTATTGTTTCAACCTCCCCAGATTTGCTAACATACAAGTAGCCTCACTTATGAGTTGCCCTATGTGGGGAACAATAATAGTAACTAGGGACCCAGAGAAAGATAAGGGAACTGTATGGAGCACTAGATTTCTCATTATTACAGTGAACAACTCCTCATCAAGGCCCTGGGGGTCCATAATATAGATGACATTTTTCATACCCAACTCCCATAACACTTGCTGGAGCTCTGCATATGTTTTCCAGCTAGTGGCTAAGTATGGTAAATCACCCTGATTAGGTCAAACTGCCCTGATGGCTGCTATCCACTAATCCAGAAGCTCCTGATTCCCTGAGGTGTAACGGGCACTTTGCAACTGCTGCCAGGAAAGGGTGAGTCACCAGGGAAGCCAGTCTACCCATTTCGGAACTTGACGTAACAATGTTTTCCACCCCATATTCCAGAGACTCAAAAGCCATGCAGGCAGAGGTTCTGATAGCTTTTGCTGAAACCAGATACTCATGTCCACCAGCTCCTCCTGGGAGTAGGGGTGGAGCATGGAGTGCTCCACAACCTGGGGATAGGCAGCTCTTCCCCAGAAGGAGCCCACGATTGTTGTGTTTTAATTTTTTTAATTACAACAGGGTGGACCTTTAATATGCAAGAAGCTGGTGCCTCAGGCGATGGCCTTGGCAACAGTTTGACCCTTGGCCTCACTCCCTCATCTTCTCCTGACATCTCCTCTACCATGTCTGGGCTTGAAGTTACTGCTCCTTCCTTCCCCTACCCCCCAGCAGCGTCCTGCAACACAAATTATCCTGCTGCCTTCTCCCTCACTGCTAACGTATCTTCTAGGATCCCGACCTTTCTTCTCAATAACTGTCTCTCTTTCTTAAGGGCATCCCATAGGTCATCACCCAGCTCCTCCAAGTGACATCCAAGTGTGTCTCTCTCCTCAATAACACTTTCCATTTTCTTGAGAAACAAACATCCCACAATCCTGTTACATGGCCACTCAGGGTCTTTAAGAAGTGTTCTAACTTATAGAGGGCTAATTCTACAGCTTTCAGTGTCTCCACTCTCCCCCAAATATGGGGAAGAGCCCACCCCACCTAGACCAATTTCCCAGTAGGGGCTCCCCAAAAGGAAACCTAATGGATAGGGTTTCCCAAGTGAAGCCACACCCTCCACCACTGCCAGAGGTGAAGGTGTGTCATCACCCTCCACTGCAGCAGCCACTGAGGCTTCTCCACCATCCACAAGGGGGTTTCTGGGTATCTTTCCACCATCTCTAGAGGCAGCCCACCCAAGCGTCACACCCACTAAGTCAGATTTCAGGTTCAGAGGTCCTGCCAACTATGCCAGTTGTAAGTCTTCAGGGAAAATATGTTTCCAACCAGGGGCAAATTACCTTTGAAACTGAAATCAGTCAAAGGGAGAAGTAAAGTAGGAGAAACCCATTTTTGCTTAAATGCAGTCATCTACTTCTGCTCACCCATGTCTCTTGCGACCGAGCTGCAAAGAGATACCCCACCCAACCTCTCCAGTCCAGACATGCCCTTGTTCCTCCTTGTAATTACCCATTGATGTGGAGATGGACTTCTTCTTTCCACTCCTTGGAAATACCTATTGATAAGGAGCTGCAAAAAGGCCAGATGAGAGATTCTGGAAATATTGCACTTTTACCCACACTTATTGTGCCAGATTTCACTTGATGGTAAACTGATGGGGAGCAGGATGTACTCAGACTATCTTTTCACTTTCTGATTTATTTTTCAGGTGTCTGTATCAAATTTTCTGTTTTCTGTCTCTTGGACATTAAGGATTAGAAATGCTTTTCTCTTGAACTACACCCCTAACAGGGGAACAATTCCAGTCTATCTTTTGGATTTCCAAATATTAGAGCCTCTCAATCACAGCTAGTGGAATAAGGTTTTCCAAAGAATCAACAATGTATATTTCCAGCAACTTCTCTCTACCTATGTGGTTGTAAATTAGAACAGAAAAAGTCAAAGCATAATATTTCTCTCTTTTCAAAGAATAACTTCTAAACAATAACTGAGTTCAGAACTTATGTATGTATCCTAGAATGCATGCACTGATCAGTTTAGGTTGTTGTCACTCTGAATAAGGGGACATTTATTTCCCCTTTGTTCTGTTCCTTACTAATTATTTTCCATTTCTACTAATGTTCTGATGTTTTTTCCCACTTGTACTATTTTAAATTTATAAATTGATTGTTCTTTCATTTTGCCATAAGAGTAAGACTGAAATTTTTTTTAATTTGGTTTTAATATACATGAAGTAATTAGAGCTGGCCTTATAGTTATGGATCATTTTAGGAGATCTAGGTTAAGTAGAAGACTTATTTGCAAGGTTTACCCCAGCTCTTTAAAGTTCTTGAATTATTGGTATTTGATATTGAAGTCCTGCTATAAATGAAATATGGCTTTGCTTGTCATAATCACATGCATGTATCTCTCTTAAAAGCCTTATGGAAAGGGTTGTTATGTATTTGAGCTGCATGTGTTGAGTATGTAGCATAGATACCAGGTCTGATAAGTAGAGAGACTGATGAATTATGGGGAAAATATAACTCTTAATCATTTTGATTTTATAACTTAGTCCATTTTGAGAATACAAAAGTCATTTTAGGTAATGCTCAATCTTTTAGAAGATAGTTGGCTCAACCTCTTTCATAGTTTATCTTCTCCCTAGCTTCTGTCAAAAAGAGATGTGATTATTTGACCTCATAATGGCAAAATAAATAAATCTTCATTTCCTCAAGGTATATTCTAAATCCTCTGGCCAGGTTAAAAAGTGGTTGGTTTGATAACTTTTGGGTGTGGCTAGCCTCCAACTTAGTCACATCTCTGGGCATCCTGATGTCACCTGCTACTGGAATTTGTGGTCAGAGTTCAGTCTTATGAGGATCAGAGCTTGGAAACTAAAATCTACTAACTTAGTTTCCTTGGCCTTAACCTTTATCTATCCTCAATATGATGTGTGGATGAAGTGCTTATTACAACATCATTTCATTTCTTCCCAGACAGACTTCATGGTAAGCCTCCCAGCTCCCAACTCAGATCAGTGTTGTACAGTTGAGGATCTGGAGTACAACCTCATCTCCACTGCCTGAACACACTTTTATCCCGTTAACTATGATACCAAGAGATCATATGAGTCTCTCCCCATAAACATCAAACACAACCTCAGAGTGGAGCAAATGTTGGAACAATGCTGAGTGATTCTCTCAAGAAGACATTACATAAAAGGACTGTGAATCAGCAGCTGGGACTAAGTTTCCATTGTTTTATCCTTCCCAGCAGGTAGAGTCGCTTGATGAAGATAAGTAAATTATATGGAGAAATTATAAGTTTTCTCTATATCTGACTCACTGAGAATGTAAATTTGTGACTCCCAACACACTTACATTGTTGTTTACTCCTCTAAAACTTTGAAATGGTCCTGTTTGTGGATGCATATAAGAGGTATTTTTTTGTTCTGTCAGACTCCAAAAGGAATTGTTTTTAGCGTAAACATTAATTTTTAGCATAGAGATAAACACTGACAAAATTAAGTATTCTCTATCGGCTAATTACAACAATTATGAAAAAAAGACACCAAATTAGAGCTGCTATGCAAAGGAAGATTTTGATAACAGTGAATTTGATGTTAAATGACATTTGACATGGAAATTTATCCTTCCTTTGGAATGAACCAGCTTTTACTCACCAATTTCAAATTCACAAAATAATTTAACTTGTAAATCTATGCCACTGTGGGCAAGAATTGGTTCATAGCTCAACCCAATGCTCATAACAACAATTTACAAGGTAAATTTTCTTCCAACTCCATAAAATCATATTTATTGAAATTTCCAACTATGAATATTTGAATCAGATATGCAAATTAACTTCTTTAAAAATATAATTTCCCTTAGAAAAACAAATCTGAGAATAACTACACAATGTAATGCATTATCAGTTAATCTTGTTCTCAAACAGATGAACATAAATTTATAGATTACAAAACCTGTCTCAATATGGAGTATCTGTAGAGGCTCTTAAAGTATTAAGTATCCAGTTGTTCAATGAATGCTAATTGGTAAAGATGCTAATGATATGTTAACTCATTTCCCAAAGGACCCTCTTACTGTCTGTTGGTTTCCACATCCACCTATTTTAAACATTGAAAGAAAAGTCAGTAATAAAAAGCAGATATTTTCCCACAATTTGTAAATTCCGAGAAATCTCTCATTATACATTTTAATTGCACACACTTCACACCTACACATGCTCACACACAGTCCATTCACTGCAGTTAATTAGTGTATGATTATTAACTTTGTAAACCCCTCCCCTCTTTGAATTATAACAGATACTTCAGAGCTTACTTGACTGAAAAAAAAAGGGAAAAGGCCTTATCTTCTGTTTATTACTTTGGTCATGATTATTCTTCCTCTTGCACAATACAACTATTTAGTGCTGGCCTTGCTTGCTCCATAGGAAACTATTTCTTTGGGAGTAGTAACATAAAGGAAGCCACATAAATGCTCTTGATAGTACTAGAGACTGATGCCTCATCTTTAGCCACATCCATTTTATCTTCATAGTTCTTGCTTCTCAGGTTTATGTTTGCAGAATATTTTCTCTGTCTTCTGCTTGTCCTTTCAGGGTACCCAAGGAAGGTAATGTCTCCTTTTTAGGTGTCAGTTTGAGAAAGAGGAAGGCATGGGCATGTTTATGCCATCTTCCTGCTTGATATCCATTACAAGTCTTAATCTTTTCTCTGACTTGCCCATTTACTCATTTTCCACATATTACTCCTGCTATACTCATAGACACACATAAACAAGTTTAAGGACTTTTTTTCTTACTGTAGGATACTGGTATCCTGTTGCCAAGGTAGATGATTCTTGAGGGTGTTAGTTATGGGTTGTAGAAAAATTTCTACATGTGGTTCCTAAAAATTACATGGAAAAATGGTTCCAGGTTCCTCATAATTTAACACATATTCATGTAAGTATTTAGGCTAAATACTTTAGAGTAGAGAGTCCTGGTCACAAGAAACTTACACTCTTGCAAAATGAATTAGTATGCTTAGCTCTGTTGCAAAGCAGTATTTTGGAAGGAAAAACTGACTCTAAATTCTACATGTGAGAACTTGATACTTCTCCCAAATTCATCCAGAGCTCAAACCAGAACAAGACAGTAGAAGGAGAGAAAGGGATGTTCATCTCCTTAAGATAATGACTGCAGTAGTTCTAACTCAGGCTGGTGAGGCTATATGTGGATCATCAAAACTTACACTTAGAAACTTAACACAGATTTTCAGTATTTCAGGAGTCCAGTAGAGGAACTTAAATAGCTAATGACACTAAACACTGAATATCTTCTCATGTGCTTATTTGCTTTTTGTCAGTGGTATATTTGTTCACAACTTTTAGCCCATTTTCAAATTGGATTGTTTGGTTTTCTTCTTGTGGAGGTTTGAAAGTTTCTATATATATATATTCTGGATATTTTTTCTCTGTTGGATATATGATTTGCAAATATGACCTTTCAGTCTGTATCTTGCTTTTTAACTCCTAAAATGATATTCCATAGAGCAAATTTTTCATTTTATTTTTGTTTAGTTATTATAAAGCCTTATTTATTAACATTTTATTTTTATGAATTGTGCTTTTGGTGTCAAATTTAAGAACTTGGCCTAGTCCTGAAGCCCAAAGATTTTTCTCTTAGTTTTCTTCTAAGAGTTTTGAATGTTATGTTCATGATCTATTGAGTTAATTTATGTATAATGTAGGAGACCCAGCAACCTTTGTATAAAAATCAACACTTAATTGTTTTTGTTAAAATCAGGCATGTTCATATGGATTCATTATCAAGTTCTCTATTCTGTTCCAGTGATCTATGTGTCTAATGCTCTGTCTGCCTTTGCACAGTCTTGAATCTGAAGTTGTATAATGAAAATCTTGATACTGATTTCCTCTCATTTTATTCTTTTTTTCCTTCAACATTTGGGTCTATAGCTTTCATTATAATTATTAGAATAATTTTGTCTGTATTTACAAAAAAATGTTGCTGAGAATATAGTAGCTTTTGATTAAATCTGTACACCAATATGTTGAAACTTGACATATTTATTCTGTGAAGTCATCCAATTCACAATCATGAAATGTCTCCATATTTATTTGGTACTTTAGCATTTTTCTTTCATCAGCACTTCATAGATGTGGTTTGTTAGATTTACACCTACATCTATTATTTTTCAGCAAGTGCGTATGGTATTATGCTTTTAATTTCAATGATCATAGGTTGACTGCTGGTACATAGATATACAATTTATTTTTGCATGTTTATCTCATATTTTGCCAATTTGATGAATTCACTTGTTAGTTCTATGAGTTTTATTTTCATGTTTGTTGATTCCTTGGAACTTTTTACATAGGCAAGCATGTTATCTGCAATTAGGCACAGTTTTATTTCTTCATTTCTAATATACATATATTTTACTTATGTTATTGCAGTGGCTACAAAGTCAGCACAGTGCTTTATGAGTTGTGAAAGCAGACATGCCCACCTTGTTCCTGAACTTAGCTAGAAAGCATTGTTTTTTTGTCATTAAGCCTAATAATGTTCATACTTATCATTGGGGTCTGGAATTTGCTGTTGAGGTTTTGGGACAATGTGAAGAGCAAAGAAGGCAGCCAGAGTCATCATGGAGGGTGCTCAAAAGAGGCCACTTTCTTCTGCATAAACTGCACTTCTTATACTGCCACAGTGCTAATTCATGGCTACATAAGTATTGAAGATGCACATGTGTGTGGCCTTCATGAGTACAACACACTGTGTTTACAGGTTTCTCAAGGCCAGACATACCTGGCTCCATACAAGGCTGGACGTATTCAGGGTGAAGCAGCAGACAGCTGTCCTCACCGAACTACAGGGAAAATGGGGGTGTGCTTCCCTACACTTGTATATAATGTTAAGTATAATAATGTTCATACTTAAATATGTTTTTTTAGATGCTCCTCAAATTGAAAAGATCCCTGCTAATTCTACTTTTCTGAAAATTTTTATCCTTAACAGATGTTGAATTTTTTGAAATACTTTTTCTGTATCAATTGATAGATGATTTTTCTCTTCAGCTTGTTAGTTACATTGATTGATTATCACTTATGGGATCAGCCCTTCATCCTGGAATAAATCTTATTTTGTTGTGGTGTATAATTCTTTTTATATATTGGTAAAACCTATTTGCTAATATTTATTAATAATTTTTGTTTCTATACTCATGAGAGATACTGTTCTGTAATTTTTTTTGTCTGATTTTGATATTAGGTTAATATTAGCTTCATAAAATAAACAGAGAAGTATTTACTACTCCTGTTTTCTGGATGAGAGTGTGTATAATTTGTATTAATTTTTCTTTAAACATGTAGAACTCAGTGAAATTATCTGGGCCTACATATTTTTCATTTTGAGATTCTTAAGTTATAAAATTAATTTCATTACTAGGAAAGTTCCAAATTATTATGTATTCAAATCATTTATTTACTATTGTATGAGCTGTGGTAGCTCTTGTTTTTTGAGGAAGTGTCCATATTGTCTAAGTTATTACACTTATGTGTGAGAGTTGTTTGTAGTATTCGCTGAATATCCATTTGATGTGCGCAAAACCTACAATGATATCACTTGTTTCCTTCCTAATGGAGCAACATATTTCTTCTTTTTTTGTCAGTTTTGCTGGAGAATTATCTATTTCCTCTATCTTTTTAAAGCATGAGATTTTTGTGTGATTGATCTTATTATTTTTATTTTCAATTTCATTGATTTCTGATTTTATCTTTATTACTTCCTTCTTTCAGTTTGTTTGGGTTTATTTTTCTATTTCTATTTTCTCAAGATGGCTGATTAAGAACCTTTATGCTTTTCAGATATACACTTAATACTAAAATTTTTCTTTCTACTCTGTTGTAATTTCAGTCAGTTCATTCAGTTTTTAAATACTCTCTCAACACCTCCTCTTTGACCCATGAATTATTTACAAGTGTGTTTAGTTTCCCTAAACTTTGAAGATTGTATCATTATCTTTCTACTATTTATTTTAATTTGATTTCACTGTGGTCCAAGACACCACTCTGTGGGTTTCATTCTTTAGAATTTGTTAAGGTTTATCTTAAAGCCCAAGATATAGCCTATCTTGGTACATGTTCACTGGGGATTTAAATAGAATATGAATTTTACTATTAGGTGAATTGTTTAAAGAATGTCACTTAGATCCTGTTAATTGATGCTGTTATTGTGTTCTTCTATATCTTTGCTGATTTTGTATCTAGTTTTTTAAAATTATTGTTGAGAGAGGGGTATTAAAATCTCCATCTTAAAATGGATTTGTCTATGTCTCCTTTCAGCTTTGTCAATTTTTGCTTGACATATTTTACAGTTCTGTGGTTTTGTACATATACATTTAGGATTGTCATGCATTCGTTGTGGGTTGATCTTTTATCATCATATAATTCCCTCTATGTTTCTGGTAATTTTCCTTGTCAATATTGTGACTATAGCCAGTCTTACTTTCCTTTGATAAATATTTGCATGATATCCTTTTTCAATTGTTTTAAAGCTGCTTATATCATTGTTTGATGAATTTTTTGTAGACAACATTTTCTATTTTTAAACATCTAGTCTGCTGATCTCTGTCATTTTATTGGTATAATTAGACCATTTATATTTGATGTAACATTGAATGTAAAGGTTTAAGTCTCCTGCTTTATTTTTTGTTTTCTGTTTTTCTGTATTTTTTGTTCAACTTTTTAGTTCTTTTTTCTTTCCTGTGGGTTATGTGAATTTTTTTAGAATTCTGGATGTTTATATATAATGTTTTTGTATCATCTCTTTGCATAGCTTTTTCAGTGCTTGCTTTAATTAATATATATATATATATCTTATTAAAATCTACAAATATAATTTTCCAATCCAAGTGAAATGTGGAAATCTTATCTCTTTTTATGTCCTTTCACTCTCCTCCATTTATAATACAATATTAAATATTCCTTCTATAAAAATATGGAAAAACATATCACAGTGTAATAACTTTACTTCAAATATTAAGCATAATTTAGGAAACTTAAGAGGAGAAGAAAAGCTTATTGTATTTATTCACTTTTTGGCAGCTCTGTTATTTCTTTTTTCATATTCCAAGATTCCTTCTTTTCCTGTCCCCTTTCTGTTAGAAACTGTCTTTTTCCATCATTTGGGGGTAACAGATGCTTAGGTTGCCTTTATCTGAAGATATCTTGATTTTTCTCTTCCTACAGGATATTTACGTTGGATATCAGATTTGGGTTGGCAGTTTTTTTCTTTTAATGCCTGAAAAATGTGATGATTTTTCCTGGCATATGTAGTTTCTGATAAGAAATCTGTTGTTATTCAAGTTGTTTTACCCTAGAAGTAAAATGGTTTTCTTGCTTGCTGAGTTCATGACTTTTATTTCCTTGTATTTGATTTTCAGAACTTTTACTATGATGTTTCTTATTATAATTTTTTTTCTTTGAGATTTACTCAGACTTTTGACTCTCTAGGTTTATATTTTTGTCAAATTTGAGGAGTTATCCATTACTCAAGAACTTTTTAAGCCTCACCATATATCTCTTCTGGGATTTCAGTGACATGAATTTAAGATATTTTGTTAATGTTCCAGAGATCCATGAGACCCTGTTTTGCATTTTCTCTCTGCTCTTCATATTGGGTCATTTCTTTATGTTCTGTCTTCAGGTACATTGGTTCTTTCCTATGCCTTCTCAATTATGATGTTGAGCATTTTCACTTTGGTTATTGTATGTTACCATTGCAAAAATTATTTTTGTATTTTTACAGTATATATTCTATTTGTTTGCTGAGATTTTCTATATTTTTATTGTTCAGTAAATGTTTGTAATTTGCTCATTGAAGCATTTATATGATATGTGTTTAAAAACCATTGTCAGATAATTCTAACAGAGTTCTCAGAAAATTTCTGTTATCTCAGTGTTGGTTGACATCTCATCTACTGGATGTCTTTATTCATTCAGTTTGAGATCTGCTTGGTTCTTTACATGATGAGTAATATTTTTTCTTAAAACCTGGGCATTGTGTACATTATTCTATGAAACTGTAGGTCATATTTATATTTTCTGTCTTAGCTGACTTCTCCTCATACTACTTCAACAGGGGAAAGGTGGTAGAGCTGCTTCATTTCTCCCAGGTCAGAATAGAATTCCTGGTTCTTTACTTGGCGTGTGTTAACACTTAGTGTTAAGTCCACATTACTAATAGGTGGTAATCAAAGTTCTTACTCCCTTATAGGCCTATGCTGATACTTCCCTGGCTAAGAAGTTAGGAGTGTTTCCTTACTGTGCCCCACATGGCTTCTGCTACACCATGGGGCTCAGGAGTGTTGGGTGATCTCATTACTACTGGGTCATGGGGACAACCATTGATCTCCACTAGTTCTCTTTTGACACCATCTTAGTCGGGGGCAAGGAGCATTGAAGTCTAGATGCCCTCTGTCGTTCCTACTGGCACTAATGGGATGGATGTGCTCATTATCTATACATGAGATTGGAAATATTGGCTCCCTGCTTGTTTTTATTCGACACTATGTCTGCAGGGAATAGGTGAGTCAGTGGTGTTGGGGTGGTTCAATAACTAGTTTCAGTTGGGAAAATGTGGAAGTCTAGGATCTCTATTCAATATTTGCTAGTATAAGTGGTTTTGGGTCTCAGTTTTTCTGTGGTGATAGTTGGGAGTAGAATGGTGATAATCTAAAAATGTTCTGAACTGCTAGGGTGCCCTTTTCCAGGTCTTTTGTTTAGAAATGCAGGCTTTTATTGTTCAGTGTGTGCATGTGTGTGTGTGTTTCCTTTGTCCTCTCTGGGTTGCTGTGTTATATACAAGTCAAAAGAAAACCTAGAGAATTCAACTGTGTCTCTTCTTGGGTTCTGAACCCTAGACAGTCTCTTTTTCTTAATCTTTCAGAGTCTTCTTATGTTAACCTTATATATACTATCCAGGGTTTTTACTTGTACTTAGTAGGAGGAATGGGGAATATACATTCATTTCATCTATTCTCTACCAGACATCCCAATATTTAAAAAATTTGTTTCTAACAAAAATAGTTTTAAAAGAATATATTAGTAGAAGAAACTGGTAAATCAAAAGTTAAATTTATATATGATCTTCTTACTCAATTTTTTATTAGTTTCTCATACATATAAAAATATTAATAGAATTTTAATAAAAAGATTTTGATATCACATATAAAAGTATTTGAGGGGGAGGAGCCAAGATGGCAGTATGAGTAGAGCAGCACACATCTCCTCCCCAAAACATATATATTTTTGAAAATATAACAAATACAACAATCCGTAGAAGAGAGACAAGAAGACACAGGACAACAGCCAGACCACATCCACACCTGAGAGAACCCAGTGCCTCACGAAGAGGGTAAGATACAAGCCACAACCCGGCGGGACACAAGCACCCCTCACCCCAGCTCCCGGCGGGAGGAGAGGAGTTGGAGTGGGGAGGGAGAGGGAGCCCGGGACTGCTAAACACCCAGCCCTAGCCATCCACACCGGAGTGCAGAAACACAGTGCATGGGGTGCTGGATACTAGGAAAACAGGGCAGTAAGAACTGTGAGTGGGTCCCCGCAGCCGGCGCCCCTGGGACAAAGAAAAGCGAGTGCTTTTTGAAAGTCTTTAAGGGACAAGGACCCCACAGCTGGACGGAGGTGTCCCAGCACAATCAGCCCAGCAGCTAGAAACCGGGGAACTCCGGGTGCCCTAAGCCCCTGGGTGGCAGTGCAGCTCTGAGGTCCCTGATGGCGATAAACAACCTAATGCCCATTCCCACTCTGGCATGCTGTTCCACCATAGCAACTGCATGGGGAGCTTCCTTCACAGCACCCGGGCAAGAATCAGAAATCGCGTCTGCATGCAACTGCCCAGCACAAGCTGCTAGAGGTCGCGGTTCTCCCAGGAGAGGAAGGCCACAAACTAGCAAGAAGGGATGTTCTCCAAGCTGACACATGCCAACTACCAACGACTATCTCTATCACCATGAAAAGGCAGAAGAATTTGATACAGACCAGATTAACCCAGACAGTCTTGCCTGAAAAGAAACCTGGGGAGATAGACCTAACCAATCTTCCTGAAAAAGAATTTAAAATTAAGGTCATAATCATGCTGATGGACTTGCAGAGAAATATGCAAGAGCTAAGGAGGGAAAATACAGAAATAAAAAAATCTGGAGGATTTAAAAACAGAATGGATGAGATACAAGAGGCCATTGATGGATTAGAAACCAGAGAACAGGAACGCATAGAAGATGACGCAGAGAGAGATAAAAGGATCTCCAGGAATGAAACAATATTAAGAGAACTGTGTGACCAATCCAAAAGTAAAAACATCGGCACTATAGGGGTACCAGAAGAAGAGGACAGAGAAAAAGGGATAGAAAGTGTCTTTGAAGAAATAATTGCTGGAAACTTCCCCAAACTGGGGGAGGAAATAGTCGCACAGACCACAGAAGTACACAGAACTCCCAACAGAAGGGACCCAAGGAGGACAACACCAAGACACATAATAATTAAAATGGCAAAGATCAAGGACAAAGACAGAGTTTTAAAGGCAGCTAGAGAGAGAAAAAAGGTCACCTACAAAGGGAAACCCATCAGGCTATCTTCAGACTTCTCAACAGGAACCTTACAGGCCAGAAGAGAATGGAGTGATATATTTAATGCAATGAAACAGAAGGGCCTCGAAACAAGGATACTGTATCCAGCACGATTATCATTTAAATATGAAGGAGGGATTAAACAATTCCCAAACAAGCAAAAGTTGAGGGAATTTGCCTACAAAAACCACCTCTACAGGGTACTTCAGAGGGACTGCTCTAGATGGGAGTACTCCTAAGGCTAAATAGATGTCACCAGAGAAAATAAAATCACATCAAAGCAAGCAGACCAACCAAATACTAACTAAATGCAAAAAATAAAATCGATTACCCACAAAAGAAGTCAAAGTAATCACCAAAGAGAACAGAATAAAACACCCAACATATAAATAATGGAGGAGGAAGAATAAGAAGGGAGAGAAATAAAGAATCATCAGAGAGTGTTTATAATAGCTCCTTCATAAGTGAGTTAAATTAGGCAGAAAGATAGTAAAGAATCTAACCTTGAACCTTTGGTAACCACGAATCTAAAGCCTGCAATGGCAATAAGTACATATCTTTCAATAATCACCCTAAATGTAAATGGACTGAATGCACCAATCAAAAGACACAGAGTAATAGAATGGATAAAAAGCAAAACCCATCTATATGCTGCTTACAAGAGACTCACCTCAAACTCAAAGACATGCACAGACTAAAAGTCAAGGGATGGAATAACATATTTCATGCAAACAACAAGGAGAAAAAAGCAGGTGTTACAGTGGTAGTATCAGACAAAAGAGACTTTCAGAACAAAAAAAGTAACAAGAGATAAAAAAACGACATTACACAATGATAGAGGGCTCAGTCCAACAAGAGGATACAACCATTATAAATATAGATGCACCCAACACAGGAGCACCAGCATATGTGAAACAAATACTAACAGAATTAAAGGAGGAAATAGAATGCAATGCACTCATTTTAGGAGACTTCAACACACCACTCACTCCAAAGGATAGATCCACAAGACAGAAAATAAGTAAGGACACAGAGGCACTGAACAACACACTAGAACAGATGGACCTATTACACATCTATAGAACTCTACATCCAAAAGCAACAGGATACACATTATTCTCATGTGCACATGGAACATTCTCCAGAATAGACCATATACTGGGCCACAAAAAGAGCCTCAGTAAATTCAAGAGATTGAAATTCTACCAACCATCTTTTCAGACAACAAGGGAATAAAACTACAAATAAGTTGTACAAAGAAAGTAAAAAGGCCCACAAACACATGGAGGCTTAACAGCAAGCTCCTAAACAATCAATGGATCAATGACCAAATCAAAATAGAGATCAAGCAATATATGGAAATAAATGGCAACAACACAAAGCCCCAACTTCTGTGGGACGCAGTGAAAGCAGTTTTAAGAGGAAAGTCTATAGCAATTCAAGCATATTTTAAGAAGGAAGAACAATCCCAAATGAATAATCTAAAGACAAAATTATCAAAATTGGAGAAAGAAGAACAAAAGAGGCCTAAAGTCAGCAGAAGGAGGGACATAATAAAGATCAGAGAAGTAATAAATAAAATTGAGAAGAATAAAACAATAGAATAAAATCAATGAAACCAAGAGCTGGTTCTTTGAGAAAATAAACAAAATAGATAAGCCTCTAGCCAGACTTACTAACAGAAAAAGAGAATCAACAAACAAGAACAGAATCAGAAACGAGAAAGGAAAAATCAAGATGGACCCTACAGAAATAACAAAGAATTATTAGAGATTACTATGAAAACCTATATGCCAACAAGCTGGAAAAACTAGAAGAAATGAACAACTTCCTAGAAAAACACAACCTTCCAAGACTGCCCAAGAAAGAAACAGAAAATCTAGACAACCAATTGCCAGCAAAGAAATTGAATTGGTAATCAAAAAACTAACCAAGAACAAAACCCCTGGGCCAGATGGATTTACCTTGGAATTTTATCAACATACAGAGAAGATAAAATACCCATTCTCCTACGAAGTTTTCCAAAAAATAAAAGAGGAGGGAATACTCCCAAACTCATTCTATGAAGCCAACATCACTCTAATAACAAAACCATGCAAAGACCCCACCAAAAAAGAAAATTACAGGCCAATATCCCTGATGAATGTAGATGTAAAAATACTCAACAAAATATTAGCAAACTGAAGTCAAAAATACATCAAAAGGATCACACACCAAGACCAAGTGGGATTCATTCCAGGGATGCAAGGATGGTACAACATTCAAAAATCCATCAACATCATTCACCACATAAATAAAAAGAAGGAGAAAAACCACATGAGCATGTCCATAGATGCTGAAAAAGTATTTGACAAAATTCAACATCCATTCATGATAAAAACTCTTAACAAAATGGGCATAGAGGGCAAGTACCTCAACATAATAAAGGCCATATATGATAAACCCACAGCCAACATCAAACTGAACAGCAAGAAGCTGAAAGCTTTTCCTTTGAGATTGGGCATAAGACAGGGATGCCCACTCTTCCCACTGTTATTCAACATAATGCTGGAGGTCCTAGCCATGGCAATTAGACAAAACAAAGAAATACAAGGAATCCAGATTGGTAAAGAATAAGATGAACTGTCACTATTTGTAGATGACATGATATCGTACATAAAAATTCCTAGAGACTCCACTCCAAAACTACTAGAACTAATATTGGAATTCAGCAAAGTTGCAAGATACAAAATTAACACACAAAAATCTGTGGCTTTCCTATACACTAACAATGAACTAATAGAAAAAAGAAGTCAGGGAAATAATTCCATTCATAATTGCATCAAAAAGTATAATACCTAGGAATAAACTTAACCACAGAAGTAAAAGACCTATACCCTGAAAACTAGAAGACACTCTTAAGAGAAATTAAAGAGGACACCAACAAATAGAAACTCATCCCACGCTCCTGGCTGGGAAGAATTAATATCATCAAAATGGCCAACCTGCCCAAAGCAATATACAGATTTGATGCTATCCACAACAAATTAACAGCAGCATTCTTCAATGACCTGGAACAAATAGTTCAAAAATGCATATGGAAACACCAAAGACCCTGAATAGCCAAAGCAATCCTGAGAAGGAAGAATAAAGTGGGGGATATCTTGCTCCACAACTTGAAGCTCTACTACAAAGCCACAGTAATCAAGACAATTTGGTACTGGCACAAGAACAGAACCACAGACCAGTGGAACAGAATAGAGTCTCCAGAGATTAACCCAAACATAAATGGTCAATTAATATTCGATAAAGGGGCCATGGACATACAATGGGGAAATGACAGTCTCTTCAACAGATGGTGCTGGCAAAACTGGACAGCTACATGTAAGAGAATGAAACTGGTTCACTGTCTAACCCCATACACAAAAGTAAATTCAAAATGGATCAAAGACCTGAATGTAAGTCATGAAACCATAAAACTCTTAGAAAAAAACCTAGGCAAAAACTCTTGGACATAAACATGATCGACTTCTTCATGAACATATCTCCCCGGGCAAGGGAAACAAGCAAAAATGAACAAGTGGCTATGTCAAGCTGAAAAGCTTCTGTACAGCAAAGGACACTATCAATAGAACAAAAAAGGCATCCTACAGTATGGGAAAATTTGTTCATAAATGACAGATCTGATAAAGGGTTGACATCCAAAATACATAAAGAGCTCACACACCTCAACAAACAAAAAGCAAATAATCCAATTAAAAAGTGGGCATAGGAGCTGAATAGACAGTTCTCCAAAGAAGAAATTCAGATGGCCAACAGACACATGAAAAGATGCTCCACATCGCTAGCCATCAGAGAAATGCAAATTAAAACCACAATGAGATATCACCTCACACCAGTAAGGATCGCTACCATCCAAAAGATAAACAACAACAAATGTTGGCAAGTTTGCGGAGAAAGGGGAACCCTCCTACACTGCTGGTGGGAATATAAATTAGTTCAACTATTGTGGAAAGCAATATGGAGGTTCCTCAAAAAGTTCAAAATAGAAATACCATTTGATCCAGGAATTCCACTTCTAGGAATATACCCTAAGAATGCAGCAGACAATTTGAAAAAGACAGATGCACCCCTATGTTTATCACAGCACTATCTACAATAGCCAAGAAATTGAAGCAACCTAAGTGTCCATCAGTAGATAAATGGATAAAGAAGATGTGGTACATATACACAACAGCATATTATTCAGTCATAAGAAGAATACAAATCCTTTCATTTGCAACGGCATGGATGGTGCTAGAGGGTATTATGCTCAGTGAAATAAGCCAGGCCGAGAAAGACAAGTACCAAATGATTTCGCTCGTCTGTAGAGTATAAGAACAAAGAAAAACTGAAGGAACAAAACAGCAGCAGAGTCACAGAACCCAAGAATGGACTAACGGTTATCAAAGGGAGAGGTACTGGGGAGGATGGGTGGGAAGGGAAGGATAAGGGCAGGGAAAAAGAAAGGGGGCATTATGATTAACATGTATAATGTGAGGCAGGCATAGGGAGGGCTGTACAACACAGAGAAGACAAGTAGTGATTCTACAGCATCTTACTATACTGATGGACAGTGACTGTAGTAGGGTTTGTGGGGGGTCCTTGGTGAAGGGGGGAGCCTAATAAACATAATATTCTGCAAGTAATTGTAGATTAGTGAAAACAAAATAAAATGAAATAAAAAAAAGTGTTTGAAAATACAACTATTAATATAATGTGAATTATCCAAAAGATTGCTCCGACTTTCCTACATTCCTGACACTCTATTAAGCATATCAAATACATCATTATTAACTGCAATAACATTCGTTCATTTTGAAAATCTGCCAGTATGGCCCTAGCTTTTATGTTATCTGTTTTGCTCAGCATTAAATTTTCCCTCTAAAATAAAAATTCAGTGATATTATGTGATAGACCTATATGGTAATTTTTACATCTCTTTACTGAATCAAGAGATTAGATGATTCTACACATTTTTGCATCAGTGTCTCCATCACCTTCTTTCATGAACCCTAGAAATGTTCATTAACCTATTTTCCCCAAATTCCAAAGTTCTATTCCTAATTTGATGCATATTCAGATTGCAAAAATTGTGCTAGGAACAGTCATGTGCCAAAAAACTGCTGTTAAGTGGATGTGTTCATTCATGTATTTACAGCATAGCCTGTTCTCTAACTACTAGTATGCACTATAGTTTATTTAGTTACACTTGGAGAAAGCAGATGTATTTCCTTAGGCAATAGCTTACTTTTTCTGAAATTGTACAATATGGGATAAGTAACTGTTTTGGCATGTTATGCTTTGATACATTCTCTAAGAGCTTTATGTAATTTTAGTAGCTAATATTTTGCTGCTGTTTTCATATACTTACATAAATATATCAAGGCCATGACTTATTCATTTTATATTTATAATTATTTATTTGACTAAAAATATTACTATGTTATTTTCCCTGTTTAGCAATTGAAACAAAAGTGGAAAAAAGTCCTACATAAAATAGCTACATTTAAACGTTATGAATTATATAACTCCAAAATTTTGTAAGTGTACTCATTTTACTTTGTGAGCACCAACGAAGTAAACATGGATGAAATGTACTTTACAAGGCCACACCTTAATAATTTCTCTATAGCAATTAGAATTCAATTACCTTTTGATGGCTTTGAAATATCTATTAGACAAAGACAAAAACTGTAACTCTTGGGCATACTTTAAAACTATAACTTAATTGTAGGCACTATTGAATTAAATACCCATTGTACTATAGTAAAAATCACCCTCACATTATCATTTAATACTGAGTAATCATAAATTGCTCATGAAAAAATTTGTCTTAGTAAAATGAAAAATTAGAAAAATGAGAAGAGTATAAATAATTTTAGGAATCTAAAAGAGAGAATGAGATATAAACCGAAATCAACAACTCAACTCCTCAACAACTCAACTCAACGCCTCAAAGTCAGAGGGCACATGAATGCTAAAAAGAAAAGACTATATTCTTTAGCTCTTAAAAGAAGACTTGTTAGTGGAGAAAAAAGATGTTTACCTAGATAAAATAATTAACAGTCAGTAAAGTAGATATAATGGACCACCAAGAACATCATACATGTGCATAATATTCATCAAAATGAAAGCAAAAAAAATAATCCCCCCACCTGAAGTTGGAAGAAACAAAATAGTTCTTAAAAAGCTTTAATTAACATACTCAGAGGAATTCAAGATGACATTACTCATGAAAACAAAAACAGCAGTGTCAGGAAATAGATGGTGGCATGAGAAGTGAGGCAGACACCTCCACCCAAAATCATATATAACATGAAAATACAGCATATACAACTAATCCCAAATGAGTATCCTGAAGACTGCTACAGACTGCCTACATCTAGGGAAAAGAGAAGACCTCACAGAAAAGGGTAAAGTATCAAAGCCACAACTGGTGGGACTCAAGTCATCTCCTTACCACTGCTCACAGATGGGAAGAAGAGAAACAGAGTGGGAATGGAGTAGAAGCCCAGGATTGCTGAAACTCAGACCTGGAGATCTGCTATGGGGGCATGAACCCACATTACATGGTGCTCTAGAGATTAGTGGCATTGGAAAACAAAGAAAGGCAGAACACTCAGACTGAGTTCCAGCCTCTTGTGAACAACAGTTGCACACAATGGGCAACTCCAGAAGAAAAGAGTCAGCATTTTTAAGGACTTCACAATAGCCAGAGGGGTGATAAAGCATCAAGGATTACACAGAGCTTGCTCCCCAGGAGAAAGGACAAGTGGACAAAATTGTCCTGAAACACAGCCCAGTAGGTTGGAAACTTTCAGGAGCTTCAGGTGCTCCATCCCCCTGGGTAGCAACATAGTGGAAGGCCTCCCACTGTGATACGCAGCCTGCTGCTCCTTCCTCCTGGCTGGTACTAGTTCACAAAGCTGCTACCCCCACCATTGTGCCAGACCAGCCATAGGACTGCCCTGCCTATGGCAGTTACAAGGGTATAGCACATAAGCTCCTCCATGTGCAGCTAGCTCACTGTCATTGGCAATGGAGGCAGGCACTGCAGCCAGAAAGCAGGAAAGAGCTATTTCCTCCTAGCAGTCACCAGTGCAGTGTGCATGCAACCCACAACATTGCTCCAGGTGTTGGGCAGCTCCAGAGAGTAGAGCTTCTGGGCACTAGAGGGCGCCACCTAAACAAAGTTATTGTTCCATAGTAATCACTAGAAATATGAAAAAGAAATCTTGTATAAACCAAAATCCCTCAAACACAAGAAAGAGGGCTAAGTGAAATGGAAATCACCAAAATCCTTGACAAAGATTTCAAAATAAAAATCATAATCATGGTCAGGGAGCTACAGAAATATATTTAAGATCTCAGGGAAGACTTCAACAAAGAGATATAAATTTTAAAAATACAGTATCTAAATGAAAATTATAATGGATGGATTTAAAAGCAGATTAGATGAAGTAGAGGAGATGGGAAATGAAATAGAAATTAGAGAACAGGAAAACAAAGAAGCTGAGGCACAGAGAGAAAAAATTATCTCTAGGAATGAAAGAATAAGAGAAGTGTGAAACCAAATCCAAACGGAGCAATATTCACATTACAGGGTACCAGAAGAAGAGAGAGAAAAAGGGATATAAAGTGTCTTTGAGGAACTAATTGATGATAACTTCTCCAGTCTAGGGAAGGAAATAGTTGCTCAGGTCATAGAAGTGCAGAGATGTCCCAACATAAGGGACCCTAGGAAGACAACACTAAGACATATAATATTTAAAATGGCAAAGATCAAGAACAAGGACAGAGTATCAAAAGCAGCCAGAGACAGAAAAAACACTCTGTAAAAGGAAAACCTATCAAGTTAGCATCAGACTTTTCAGCAGAAACCTCCTGCAGGCCAGAGGGAGTGGCATGATATATTCAATGCAATGAAACAGAAGGGCCTCAAATCAAGAATAGTCTACCCGAAATGATTATCACTTAAATTTGAAGGAAAGATTAAACAATTTCTAGATTAACAAATTTGATGGTATTTACCTCCAACAAACCATCTCTACAGTGTATTTTAAAGGAACAGCTCTAGATGGAGTTGCTCCTAAGGCTAAATAACTGTCACCAGAGAAAATAAAACCACAGGAAAGGAAGTAGACTAATTAATTATTCAGCAAATGCAAAATGAAATCAACTACCACAAAGTCAGTCCAGGGATACACAAAGAATACAGATTATGACATAATTATAAAGAGTAGAGGAGGAAGAAAAAGAAGGAAGAAAAAAAGAGTACCTATAGAATGTGTATGAAATAGTATAATATGTGAGTTAGACAGTTAGATAATAAAGAAGCTGCCCTTGAACCTTTGGTGACCATGACTCTAAAGCCTGTAATGGTAATAAGTACATATTTATCGATAATCAGACTAAATGTAAATGGACTGAATGCATCGATCAAAATACATAGTTACAGAATGGATAACAAAAACAAGATCCATCTTTATGTTGTCTACAAGAGATTCACTTCAAACCTAAAGACATACACAGACTAAAAGTGAAGGGATGGAAAAAGATATTTCATTCAAATAATAGGGAGAAAATAAAGAAGTTGCAGTACCTGTATCAGACAAAATAGATTTCAAAACAAAGAAAGTAACAAGAGTCAAAGAAAGACATTACATAATGATAAAGAGGTCCATCCAACAAGAGGATATAACTATTATAAGTATCTATGCACCTAATAGAGAAACACCTAAATATGTGAAACAAACACTAACAGCTTTAAGGGGGGAAATAGAATGGAATGCATTCATTTTAGGAGACTTCAACATACCACTTGCTCCAAAAGACAGATCAACCAGACCAAAAATACATAAGGAGACAGAGGCACTGAAAAATGCATTAGGACAGTTTGCAGATGATATGATATTGCACATAAAAACACTAAGAAATCCACCCCAAACTACTAGAATAACTGAATTCAGCAAAGTTGCAGGATACAAAATTAATACACAGAAATTTGTTACATTCTTATATACTATTGATGAACTAGAAGAAAGAGAAATCAGGAAAACAATTCCATTTGCAATTGCATCAAAAGGAATAAAATACCTAGGAACAAACCTAATCAAGGAGGTGAAAGGCCTATACCCTGAAAATTACAAGACAGTCATGAAAGAAATTAAAGAAGACATCAATAATGGGAATATACCCCATGCTCACAGATAGGAACAACTAGTACTGTCAAAATGGCCATCCTGTCTAAAGCAATCTACATATTCAATGCAATCCTTTTCAAAATACCAATGGCATTCTTCACCTAACTAGAACAAATAGTTCTAAAATTCATATGGAACCACAAAAGACACCAAAGCCAATGCAATCCTGAGAAGGAGGAACAAAGCTGAAGGTATTACACTCCCCAACTTCAAGCTCTACTACAAAGTCACAGTAATCAAAACAATTTCATACTGGTACAAGAACAGACCCATAGTTCAATTGAACAGAATAAAGAGTCCAGATATAAATCCATACATATATGGCTAATTAATGTAAAATAAACAGCAGGGAAATGACAACCTCTTCAACAACTGGTTGGCAAAACTGGGCAGCTACATGTAAGAAAATGAAACTGGATTATTCTCTAACTCCATACACAAAAGTAAACTTGAAATAGATCAAAGATCTTAATGTAAGTCATGAAACTGTAAAAACTCTGAGAAGAAAACGTAGGCAAAACTCTCTTGAATATAAACATGAGCAACTTTATCCTAAACACATCTCCTCAGACAAGAGAAATAAAAGCAAAAATGAACAAATGGGACTACATCAAACTAAAAAGCTTCTGCACAGCAAACCACACCATCAGCAGAACAAAGAGACATCCTACAGTATGGGAGAATATATTCATAAATGACATATCTGATAAGGGGTTAACATCTAAAATATATAAAGCCTCAACACTCAAAAACCAAATAACCCAATTAAAACATGGGCAGAGGATCTGAAAGGACACTTCTTCAAAGAAGAAAATCAGAAGGCCAACAGGCACTTGAAAATATTATCTACATAGTTAATGTTCAGGAAAATGCAAATTAGAACCATAGTGAGATATCCCTTCACACCAGTTAGGATGGCCGACATCCAAAAGAGAAGAAATAATAAATGCTGGTGAGGATGTGGAGAAAGAGGAACCCTCCTGCACTGTTGGTGGGAATGTAAATTAGTTCAATTTTTGTGGAAAGGAATATGGAGGTGTCTGAAAAAAACTAAAAATTAAAATACTATTTGACCCGGTAATTCCACTCCTAGAAATTTTCCCTAAGAAAATCAGATCCCTGATTCAAAAATACATATGCACCCCTTTATTAATTGCAACACTATTTACAATAGACAAGATATGGAAGCAACCTAAGTGTATATCAGTAGATGAATGGATAAAGAACAGGTGGTACATATACACAATGGAATATTATTCAGCCCTAAAAATAAAACAAATCCTACCATTTGCAACAACATGGATGGAGCTGGAGGGTATCAGTGAAATCAGCCAAATGGAGAAAGACAAGTACCAAATGATTTCACTCATTTGGGGAGTATAAGAACAAAGAGAAAACTGAAGGAACAAGACAGCAGCAGATTCACAGACTCCAAGAAGAGACTAGGGGTTACCAAAGGGAAGGGGTTGGGGGTGGGTGGATGAGGAAGGAGGGAGAAGTGGATTAAAAGCCATTGTGATTAGCACACATAATGTAGGTGGGTCATGGGAAGGCAGTGCATGGAGAAGGCAAGTAGTGACTCTACAGCATCTTAATTTGCTGATGGACAGTGACCGTAATGGGGTGTAAGTGGGATCTTGATAATATGGGTGAATGTTGTAACCACAATGTTGCTCATGTGAAACCTTCACAAGGTTGTATGTCACTGGTACCTTAAATTTTAAAAATACATAAACAGCATGAAACGAATAAGAAATAATTAGGGAGAAAATAGAACCATGGAAAAATATTGAAAATGAAGCCAATGTTGATAATTTCTTTATGTGTGAAATGTAAAAATAAATAAATAGAAAGATAGATAAATTATAGACTGATACCCAGAGAAATTTCCCCTACCTTTTGTTCCTTCAAAATGCATATATAGACCAAAAAAGCTATGAAACAATTCACTAACGGAAAAACTAAGTCACTGTAGATACTAGAACAGTGTTTTTCAAAGTGTTATGTATGGGCTACTTAGAAACAATGGGGATGTTTAATAAATGAATACAATTTCACAGACCCAGAAAATAGCCACTAAATCTTAATTTTTGTAAGTGTAGCTAAGACAGATGTATTTTAATAAGTTTTCTTAGGAAATCTTAGGGTTATTATAGTTACTGCTATATTAAACCATTTAAATAATTCAAAGATAAATTTCAGGTATTTTTTAACATTTCTTAACCCCTGAATTTGAAAAAAACAAAAAGATGTGTGTGTGTATATACCTGCACATATGTATATATATACATGCACATAACTTGCCACTGTAAAGGAAACATTCTTTGTTCCCATATTGCAGCATCTCCCTATTACACTTAATGTTTGTGAAGATATTTATCTTATTTTGGCTATTTTCTATCCTTTCTTCATTGAATTCTAAAATTAAGGAAGCTTCTTTGATTAGATGTTAGCTTAGTGTATAGCTCATAGTGTGCTCAATATTTTCTTTAAATGTCTTGAAGTTTACTGTCCAGTATAACACTGACTAGTCACATTATTGAGCACTTAAAATGTGCTTTGTCAGAACTTCATAGACTTATAACAAAAGGCAAAATATCTCACTAATATTTTTATAATAATTCCATATTTTGATGAGTTAAGGATGGTAAACAATAAAAACAAAAAAAATGTTTTCAGACCCTTTCAAGTATTGTTAGTGAATTTATCTCATTCTCTGTGGACTACCTTTTAAAGGAGTGTCATTACAAAAATTGTAGATTATATATTCTTGTTTGCTAATTGGAAAAACTTTCTCATTAAACATTAAGTTCCTTGAGTTTTAAGCAACAGATTGTCAAGACACTTGTGAAATGACTAGGGAAGGAGGAGCATCTAAAAGTTTACCTTTGCATTCATCCTTTCTTGCCACAAAAGTAAAAACAACAAATGGGGGACCTATTAAGGTTATAATTAACAACCTGTTTCTAACCAAGAAAACTGTGACAAGCCTTGCTGCCTAATAGTTTTTTGTTTCTTTGTTTGTTATCAGAGCCAGGTAAAATTAGGAAATCTTGGGCCAGCTTTCTCACATGATGCATCAGTATTTTTTAAAATTACTTCAAGTTAAACAAGGGAGACATGATTTTCTCAGGGAAGGAAATAGTAGAAATAATACATATAATATTGATTTGTTTTATCATTATATATTGATTTATACTTTTAATACAAATATAGATATTGATTTGATTTTTTTCCAATGAAATGTCATTTCATGAACTGTAGGTAGAAAACAAATATATTTTTTAAATTTTAATGATAAAATATTGGTTAATTACTACATTTTTCCTCCCTTTAAGTTTACCATTCCATTTAATTCACTTCACTATCAACGAACTATGTGAATATATATTTAGTTTTACTACCTTTTAAAATCATGAATTCATGAATCAGCATGATTACTGAATGTTCAAGAATAGACTGGTATTGAAAGATTTTCACAATGACAGTAATTGTCATCATATATCAGAAAAGAGAAAATGGGTCTAAAGGTAGTCCTAAACTATTAATTAACATCAGACACAGAAACTGAATCTCATTCATAGTCATATACTTAATAGAAAGGAATATATCACTAGGTAGGTGAATTAAGTTTAGTTTTCCTGTGTAGTCATTGCTGCATTTTTCTACTTATTAGTAGAAAATAATTTTATAATACATTCTGTGCTCTCTTTTTTTGTGGGTGTTTGTTTATTTTTAATCAATGTGTGATGGACAATTAATTTATTCTAATTCTGTACTTTGAATGATCTTTCAGCCTGTCCTTTTCCCTGCTTCAGTGTTTTTGGAATAAAAGTCATTTTTTTAATTATAAATGAAGACTTAAGAGGAAAAAATAAAAGCTATAACTGTTATAACTAAACTAGAATGTAGAGAAAATATGGAGGAAGAACATAGATGATGTATGTGGTCCTTATATAACCATAGTATTTTTGGAAATCTGTGTATGAAATTGGAATATGAATCAAAGTATAATAATAACATAGTATTTGAAAACTTCATTCAAAAAAACAATTGCAGCACTACCATTATGCACTTGGAAGACTACATCTAGGCCTATATCTGTGGGAAAAATCTTGCATGATTTGTAATTTTGTTTTGTTTTAACGTTTAAAGGAAAACTCTCAAGTCTTCCTAACTTTCTAGATTTCATTTCTTTAAACTAATGCATGCATGATGTTTGATGTGTTTCATTTTCAGCTAATATCAACAATTATATGGAGACCATCAAAAAGTAGATGCCCAATAGTTACTTAACTAAAGGAAAGTTAAAATGGTAGAGATTTAATTGAATTTAAGAACAGTTTAAAGGAATTGAAAGAACACTTAATATTCTTATCTCAGATAACAATCAAAGTAAACCAATTTGTTTTAAAACTAACTTGTGATTATGTTTTCAGTAAATGAAAGAAAAGCCCCAAAAAACAAAGAAGATAAACTTTATTTTGCTTCTTAATTGAATGTAGAAAATTTCATGTCTTTTATTCCCAATATTAACTACAAAAACAAACTAGACCATATCATATTATTACCTCAACAGAGAACTAAAGATGCTACTAAACAAAAGTTAAATAAAAATATAGAGAATGTCAAGAAATTCCTAAGAAAAAAGGTAGCCAAAGCTGCTTTCAACCCTGAGAAAGAGGAATAAGGAAGTGCAATGAATATTGGTAAGAAAAAAGTTGCATTTTTAACAAATTTTAACATCCTTGTGTGAGCTAATATAACAGATGGAAATTACCAAAGGTTTTAGTTACAGAGTATATACCTACCATCTGCTCTTTCCCAAAAATCATCTGTGACTGCTTCAGAATAGTATTGGGAAAAGGTTGGGGTCAAAAAGAGAACTGAGAAAATATCCACTGAATTGTGTAATGTTCGATGTAACATTAGAGCACAGTCAGAGAGTTGAAATAAATTTTTCCTACAAATTCCTGGAATTTACTGAAAGTAAGTTAATGGTTGTTGATTGTTAGCTTTTAAAGACTGGTTACCCAAGAGGAGACTAGAAGAAAATCACTTAGAATCTCTTTGAGTCTTCACTGAGCATATAAAAGAAGTTTCTCAAATGTTGGATGTAGAGCAGCAGGGAAGAGAGACTCAATATCAGGATTGAAATTAGGGTTGCAAAATTCCATGACAACCAAAAGAAACAACTGTTAGCCATGCTATGAAGCAGAGCAAAATACAGAGTGATTTAAAAATCTAGCTTCTAGAATGGAGAGGAACAAAATATCTCCAAAGGGTTGCTATTACTCAGATATCCAGCCAGGCTAAACATAGAATACAGATCCCACATTACAACTTTGACCCAAGTAAGGAATTGAGACTAACTTCTGCTTCAACACAGCATACATTCAGCTCAGTTCAGATAAGCAGGCTGAGAGAAGCAGAGGTGTTCCCTGTTCTGGATATAAATATTACTTAACTCTATTTATACTGTTCACTAACACACATTGTCTAGCAGGTAAAGAAGCAAAGATAAGGTGACTTGTGGTCAAGGAAAAGAAAGCACCATAGCTAAGAGATGGATAATGTGTAGGGATTATCAGAAAGAACTTTAAATAAGTATGATAAATACATTAAAAGGTTAGTATAAAGAATGGAAAGCATGCATAAATATGAATAATATCAATACAGAGATGTAATTATAAAAGTTGAGCATATTAAAATAGTAGACACTAAAAAGTGGCATCAGAGCTAATTAATTCATTTAAGATATTAAAAGTTGACTGCATATAGAAGAGAAAAGGATCATGAATATGAAGATAGGTCAGGATAAATTATCACAAGTTAAGCAAAAATAAGTCAAGTATGGGACAGAATAACTATGATCCATAGAAAAGTTCCAAATAATCTATAATACTGTTAGGAAGTATGAAGAAAGAAAGTGGAGTAGAAGAAATACTTGAATAGATAATGACAGAGAATTCTACAAAACTGATCACAGATATCAACCTGAGGATAGTGAGATATTAATGCATCCAAGCTGGATTTTAAAAAAAGAAAAGACAAAAATTGAAATACATTTAAGCACATCAAATGAACTTTGATGAAATATAAAGTATCTTAGGAACAAACAGAGAATAAAAATCACATTCCATCCACTGGGTAAAGGACAAGAATTATAACTGTCCTATTATCACAAATAATGAAGGATACAACATAAATGGAGCATTATCTTTAAAAGTACTGGAAGAATAGATTTTCATCTAAGAATTGCATTCACAGCAAAAATAACTGACAAAGGTGAAACAATCCTTAGAGGAAAATTTATAGATTTAATTGCTCTATCAAAAAGTATAAAATCAGTAATTTTAGCTTCTACCTTAGAACACTAGATAACAGATGAAACCTAGTTAGGTAGAATAAATAAATAAATAAAAATAACAGTGGGTATTAATGAAATATACAAAAAAATAGAGAAAAACATGGTGATATGTAGGTCCCTGAGAAGAATAATAAAGTTGATTATCTCCTAAAAAAGTATTCAAAAATAAAAGTCACAGAAAATAAAATGACAGATATCAAAAGAGAAAGAGAGGAAATTATGACAAATAATACAGGCATTAAGTAGGTAATAAGCTATTATGAAAACTTTATGACAAAAATATGACAATAGATTTTTATAAAACTGACATATCTGGAGGAATACAAATTATCAAAAGTAACAAAACAAGAAATATTATGTAATTAAAATATTATTGTTAGTAATGTATTAGTGGTAGAAAATTCATTACCCACAAAGTAAATTCCAGCTATATGACCACACTGGTAAATATAATAAAAATTTTAGAGAATAAACAGGGCTTTTCTATATAAGTTGTTTTATGAGACTTATGTAAGCCTGATAAAACTGGTAAAAATATATAAGAAAAAAATTACAGGTTAATATCTCTCATAAACTTAGAGGGAAAAATATTTTGCAAAATATTAACAAATTGAGTCCTGCAATACTTCAAAAAGATAGCATTTTATAATCAAACTGGAAAGTCAATTTAACATTCAAGAATCAGTCAATATAATTCATCATATTAACTGAATAATGAGAAAAATCATATGATTATCTAAATAGTTGCAAATAAAAAAAACATTTGAAACAAATATCATACTCTCAGTAAACCATGAATAAAAGGGCAATCCAACAGTCTGACAAATGCTATCTATGAAAAACCAATTTGTACCATCACAATAATGAAATATAGAATGATTTAACCCTAAGGTTAAAAAAAATTCACAGATATTCTTTGTTGAAATGACAACTAATTCATTTTGTATTAATTTCTGGGGAATAAATAGATTTTCTGCTATATATCTTGACCATGTGTAAGAAGGTCAGAATATTCTTAATATCAAAAATAAAGGAGGGTAGAGCCAAGATGGCAGAGTGGGTAGAGCAGAGGAAATATCCTCCCAAAACCACATATACTTTTGAAAATACAACAAATACAACTCTTCCTAAATGAGAGACCAGAAGACACAGGACAACAGCCAGATTACATCCACACCAGCACTTGTGAATGGGGAGAGGAAGGCCACAAACCAAAAAGAAGGGGCGTTCTCCCAGCCATCACTCGCGCCAGCTCCGCAAACTATCTCTATCACCAGGAAAAGACAGAATTTGAGACAGACCAAAACCACAGTGTCAACCCCTGAGAAGGAGATAGACCTAACCATTCTTCCTGAAAAAGAATTCAAAATAAAGATCATAATGATGCTGACAGAGCTGCAGAGAAATATACAAGAGCTAAGGGATGAAGTTCGGAGGGAGATTACAGAAATGAAACCATCTCTGTAAGGATTTATAAGCAGGATGGATAAGATGCAAGAGGCCATTGAAAGAATAGAAACCAGAGAACAGGAACGCATAGACGATGACGCAGAGAGAGATAAAAGGATCTCCAGGAATGAAACAATATTAAGAGAACTGTGTGACCAATACAAAAGGAACAATATCTGCATTATAGGGGTACCAGAAAAAGAAGAAGAGAGAAAAAGGGATAGAAGTGTCTTTGAAGAAATAATTGCTGAAAACTTCCCCAAATTTGGGGAGGAAATAATTGATCAGACCATGGAAGTACACAGAATTCCCAACAGAAGGGACCCAAGGAGGACAACACCAAGACACATAATAATTAAAATGGCAAAGATCAAGGACAAGGACAGAGTTTTAAAAGCAGCTAGAGAGAGGAAAAAGGTCACCTACAAAGGAAAACGCATTAGGCTATCATCAGACTTCTTAACAGAAACCTTACAGGATAGAAGAGAATGGCATGATATATTCAATACAATGAAACAGAAGGACCTTGAAACAAGAATACTGTATTCAGCACGACTATCATTTAAATATGAAGGAGGGATTAAACAATTCCCAGACAAGCAAAAGTTGAGGGAATTTAACTCACACAAACCACCTCTACAGGGTATTTTAGAGGAACTGTTCTAGACGGGAGCACTCCTAAGACTAAACAGATGTCATGAGAGAAAATAAAATCACAGCAAAGAAAGCAGACCAACCAAATACTAACTAAAGGCAAAAAATAAAATCAACTACCCACAAAAGCAGTTTAAGGAAACACATGAGAAAACAGAATAAAACAAACAACATATAAAGAATGGAGGAGGAGAAATAAGAAGGGAGAGAAGTAAAAAATCACCAGACAGTGTTTATAAAAGCTCAATAACTGAGTAAAGTTAGACAGTAAGATACTAAAGAGGCTAACCTTGAACCTTTAGTAAGCACGAATCTAAAGCCTGCAATGGCAAGAAGCACATATCTTTCAATAGTCACCCTCAATGTAAATGGACTGAATACACCAATTAAAAGACAGAGTAATAGAATGGATAAAAAAGCAAGACCCATCTATATGCTGCTTACAAGAAACTCACCTCAAAACCAAAGACATTCACAGAATAAAAGTCAAGGGATGCAAAAAGATATTTCATGCAAACAACAGGGAGAAGAAAGCAGTTGTTGCAGTACTAATATCAGACAAAATACACTTCAAAACAAAGAAAGTAACAAGAAATAAGGAAGGCAATTACATAATGATAGAGGGCTCAGTCCAACAAGAGGATATAACCATTATAAATATATATGCACCCAACACAGGAGCACCAGCATATGTGTAACAAATACTAACAGAACTAAAGGAGGAAACAGAATGCAATGCATTCATTTTAGGAGACTTCAACATGCCACTCACTCCAAATGATAGATCCACCGGACAGAAAATAAGTAAGGACACGGAGGCACTGAAAAACAAACTAGAACAGATGGACCTAATAGATATCTATAGAACTCTACATCCAAAAGCAACAGGATACACATTCTTCTCAAGTGCACATGGAACATTCTCCAGAATAGACCACATACTAGGTCACAAAAAGAGCCTCAGTAAATTCCAAAAGATTGAAATTCTACCAACCAACTTTTCAGAACACAAAGGTACAAAACTAGAAATAAATTGTACAAAGAAAACAAAAAGGCTCACAAACACATAGAGGCTTAACAACATGCTCCTAAATAAACAATGGATCAATGAACAAATGAAAATAGAGATCAAGGAATATATGGAAACAAATGACAATGACAATACAAAGCCCCAACTTCTGTGGGATGCACCAAAAGCAGTTTTAAGAGGAAAGTCTATAGCAATCCAGGCATACTTAAAGAAGGAAGAACAATCCCAAATCAATAGTCTTACATCACAATTATTGAAACTGGAAAAAGAAGAACAAATGAGGCCTAAAGTTAGCAGAAGGAGGGGCATAATAAAGATCAGAGAAGAAATAAACAAAATTGAGAAGAATAAAACAATAGAAAAAATCAATGAAACCAAGAGCTCGTTCTTTGAGAAAATAAACAAAATAGATAAGCCTCTAGCCAGACTTATTAAGAGAAAAAGAGAATCAATAAACATCAACAGAATCAGAAATGAGAATGGAAAAATCACAACAGACTTCACAGAAATACAAAGAATTATTAAAGACCACTATGAAAACCTATATGCTAAGAAGCTGGAAAACCTAGAAGAAATGGACAACTTCCTAGAAAAATGTAACCCTCCAAGACTGATCAAGGAAAAATCACAAAAGTTAAACAAACCAATTACGAGCAAAGAAATTGAAGCGGTAATCAAAAAACTACCCAAGAACAAAACCCCCGGGCAGACAATTTACCTCAGAATTTTATTAGACATACAGAGAAGAAATAATACCCATTCTCCTTAAAGTTATTCAAAAAATAAAAGAGGAGGGAATACTCCCAAACTCATTCTATAAAGCCAACATCACCCTATTACCAAAACCAGGCAAAGACCCCACCAAAAAAGAAAATTGCAGACCAATATCCCTGATGAATGTAGATGCAAAAATACTCAATAAAATATTAGCAAACCGAATTCAAAAATATATCAAAAGGATCATAGACCATGAACAAGTGGGATTCATCCCAGGGATGCAAGGATGGTACAACATTCGAAAATCCATCAACATCATCCACCACATCAACAAAAAGAAAGACAAAAAACACATGATCATCTCCATAGATGCTGAAAAAGCATTCAACAAAATTCAACATCCATTCATGATAAAAACTCTCAACAAAATGGGTATATAGGGCAAGTACCTCAACATAATAAAGGCCATATACCATAAACCCACAGCTAATATCATAATGAACAGCAAAAAGCTGAAAGCTTTTCCTCTGAGATCGGGAACAAGACAGGGATGCCCTCTCTCCCCACTGTTATTTAACATAGTACTGGAGGTCCTAGCCACAGCAAATAGACAAAACAAAGAAATACAAGGAATCCAGATTGTTTAAGAAGAAGTCAAACTGTCACTATTTGCAGATGACATGATATCATACATAAAAAACCGTAAAGACTCCACTCCAAAACTACTAGACCTGATATCAGAATACAGCAAAGTTGCAGGATACAAAATTAACACACAGAAATCTGTGACTTTCCTATATACTAACAATGAACCAATAGAAAGAGAAATCAGGGAAACAATTCCATTCACAATTACATCAAAAAGAATAAAATTCCTAGGAATAAACCTAACCAAAGAAGTGAAAGACCTATACACTGAAAACTAGAAGACACTCTTAAGAGAAATTAAAGGGGACACTAACAAATGGAAACTCATCCCATGCTCCTGGCTAGGAAGAATTAATATCGTCAAAATGGCCATCCTGCCCAAAGCAATATACAGATTCGATGCAATCCCTATCAAATTACCAACAACAATCTTCAGTGAACTAGAACAAATAATTCAAAAATTCATATGGAAACACCAAAGACCCCGAATAGCCAAAGCAAACCTGAGAAAGAAGAATAAGGTGGGGGGGATATCACTCCCCAACTTCAAGCTCTACTACAAAGCCATAGTAATCAAGACAATTTGGTACTGGCACAAAAACAGAGCCACAGACCAGGGGAACTGATTAGAGACTCCAGACATTAACCCAAACATATATGGTCAATTAATATTCGATAAAGGAGCCATGGACATATAGTGGGGAAATGATAGTCTCTTTAACAGATAGTGCTGGCAAAACTGGACAGCTACATGTAAGGGAATGAAACTGGATCATTGTCTAACTCCACACACAAAAGTAAATTCGAAATGGATCAAAGACCTGAATGTAAGTCATGAAACCATAAAACTCTTAGAAAAAACATAGGCAAAAATCTCTTAGTCATAAACATTAGCGACTTCTTCATGAACATATCTCCCCGGGCAAGTAAAACAAAAGCAAAAATGAACAAGTGGAACTATATCAAGCTGAAAAGCTTCTGTACAGCAAAGGGCACCATCAATAGAACAAAAAGGTATCCTACAGTATGGGAGAATATATTCGTAAATGACAGATCTGATAAAAGCTTGACATCCAAAATATATAAAGAGCTCACGCACCTCAACAAACAAAAGGCAAATAATCCAATTAAAATATGGGCAGAGGAGCTGAAAAGACAGTTCTCCAAAGAAGAAATTCAGATATCCAACAGAAAGATGAATAGATGCTCCACATCGCTAGTCATCAGAGAAATGCAAATTAAAACCACAGTGAGATATCATCTCACACCAGTAAGGATGGCTACCATCCAAAATACAAACAACAACAAATGTTGGCGAGGTTGTGGAGAAAGGGGAACCCTCCTATACTGCTGGTGGGAATGTAAATTGTTCAACCATTATAGAAAGCAGTATGTAGATTCCTCAAAATGCTCAAAATAGACTTACCATTTGACCCAGGACTTCCACTTCTAGGAATTTACCCTAAGAATACAGCACTCCAGTTTGAAAAAGAAAGATGCACCCCTATGTTTATCACAGCACTATTTACAATAGCCAAGAAATGGAAGCAACCTAAGCATCCCTCAGTAGATGAATGGATGAAGAAGATGTGGTACATATACACAACAGCATATTATTCAGCCATAAGAAGAAAACAAATCCTACCTTTTGCAACAACATGGATGGAGCTAGAGGGTATTATGCTCAGTGAAATAAGCCAAGCGGAGAAAGACAAGTACCAAATGATTTCACTCATGTGTTGAGTATAAGAACAAAGAAAAACTGAAGGAACAAAACAGCAGCAGAATCACAGAACCCAAGAATGGACTAACAGTTATCAAAAGGATAGAGACTGTGAAGGATGGGTGGGAAGGGAGGGATAAGGGTGGGGAAAAAGAAAGGGGGCATTATGATTAGCATGTGTAATGTGGGGTGCGGGCACAGGGAGTGCTGTACAACACGGAGAAGACGAGTAGGGATTCTGCAGCATCTTACTATACTGATGGACAGTGACTGTAATGGGGTTTGTTGGGGGGAACTTGGTGAAGGGGGGAGCCCAGTAAACATAATTTTCTTCATGTAATTGTAGATTACTGATACCAAAAATAATTAATTAATTAATTAATTAATTAATTTAAAAAGTTTGAAACTGTACCAACCAGCTTCCCAGACCACACAAGTATGAAACTAGAAATAAATTATGCAAAGAATATGAAAAATCCCACAAACACATGGAGGCTTCACAACATGCTCCTATAACCAATGGATCAATGACCAAATAAAAACAGAGATCAAGCAATATATGGGGACAAATGACAGCAATAATTCAACACCACGAACTATGTGAGTTGCAGTGAAGGCTGTGCTAAGAGGGAAGTATATTGCAGTACAGGTCTACCTCAGGAAAGAAGAACAATCCCATATGAACAGTCTGAACTTCACAATTAACAAAACTTGAAAAAGAAGAACAAATGAGGCCAAAAGTTAGTAGAATGAGGGACATAATAAAGATTAGAGCAGAAATAAATAAAATCAAGAAGAATAAAACAACAGAATCAATGAAAGCAGAAGTTTGTTCTTCAAGAAAATAAGCAAAATACATAAACCCCTAGCCAGACTTATTAAGGAAAAAGGAGAGTCTACACACAAACAGAATTGGAAGTAAGAATGGAAAAATCACTACGGACACCACAGAATACACAGATATATTAGAGAATACTATGTAAATTATATGCTAACAAACTGGACAACCTAGAAGAAATGGACAACTTGCTAGAAAAATACAACCTTCCAAGGTTGACCCAAAAAGAAACAGAAAATCTGAACAGACCAATTACCACCAGTGAAATTGAATTGGTAATCAAAAAACTACCCAGGAACAAAACTCCTGAACCGGATTGTTTCACCACTGAATTTTAACAGAAATTTAGGGAAGACCTAATTCCCATCCTCCTTAAAGTTTTGAAGGTATCCAAAAAGTAGAAGAGGAGGGCATACATCCAAACCCATTCTATGAAACCAGCATCACTCATACCAAAACCAGGCAAAGACACCACAAAAAAGAAAACTGTAGACCAATATCCCTGATGGACATAGATGCAAAAATACTCAAGAGAATATTAGCAAACCGAATTCAAAAACACATCAAAAAGATCATAGATCTTGGTCAAGTAGGATTTATTCCAGGGATGCAAGGATGGTACAATATTTGAAAATCCATCAACATCATCCAATACCTCAAGAAAAAGGCCAAAAATCACAGAATCATATCCATAGATGTTGAAAAAGCATTTGAAACAATTCAACATCCATTCATGATAAAAACTCTCAGCAAAATGGGTACAGAGGGCAAGTACCTCAACAAAATAAAGCCATATTTGACAAACCCACAGCCAACATCGTATTAACAGTGTGAAGCTGTTAAGGATGTCAAGACAAGGATGCCCACTCTCCCCACTTTGATTAAATAGTACTGTAGGTCCTAGCCATGGCAATCAGACAACACAAAGGAATAAAAAGCACCCAGATCAGCATGGAATAAGTTATACTGTTACTGTTTGCAGATGAGATGATATTGTACATAAAAAAACCATACATAATCCACCCCAAAACTACTAGAACTAATATCTGAATTCAGCAAATTTGTAGGACACAAAATTAATACACAGAAATCTGTTGAATTCCTATACACTAATGATGAACTAGTAGAAAACAAAATCAGGAAAACAGTTCCATTCACAACTGCATCAAAAAGAATAAAATGCCTAGGAATAAACCTGACCAAGAAGATGAAAGACCTATACCTTGAAAACTAGAAGACACTCATAAGAGAAATTCAAGAAGACACCAATAAATGGAAATACACCTCATACTCATGGATAGGAATAATTAATATTGGCAAAATGTCTATTCTGCCAAAAGCAACCTACAGATTCAATGCAAATCCCTATGAAAATACCAATAGCATTCTTTAACAAACTAGAACAAATAGTTCTAAAATTCAGAAGGAACCACAACAGACCCCAAATAGCCAAAGCAATCCTGAGAAAGAAGAACAAAGTTGTGGCGATCATGCCTCCTAACTTCAAGCTCTACTACAAATCCACAGTAATCAAAACTATTTGGTACTGGCACAAGAACAGACCCATAGATTAATGGAACAGTATAGAGTACCCAGATACAAACTCACACTATATATGGCCAAGTAATATACTGTAAAGGAGCCTTTTATACAATGGGGAAATGACAGCCTTTTCAACAAACCATGTTGACAAAACTGGACAGCTACATGTAAGAGAATGAAACTGGATTATTGTGTAACTCTGTATACAAAAGTAAATTTGAAATGGATCAAAGATTTTAATCTAAGTCATGAAACCATAAAACTCACAGAATAAAACATAGGCAAAAATCTCTTTAATATAAACATGAGCAACTTTTTCCTGAACACATTTCCTCGGGCAAGGGAACCAAAGCAAAAATGAACAAATGCAACTACATCAGAACTGAAAATCTTTATAGCAAAGGACACAATCCACAGAACAAAAAGTCATCCAACAGTATGAGAGAATATATTCATAAATGACATATCTGACAAAGGGTTAACATTCAAAATATAAAGAGTTCACATGCCTCAACACCCAAAAAATAAATAACCCAATTAAAAATTAGGCAAAAGATCTTAACAGACATTTCTTCAAAGAAGAAATTCGAATGGTCAACAGGCACTTGAAAAGATTCTCCACATTGCTAATCATCAGAGAAATGCAAATTAAAACCACAATGAGGTATCACATCACGCCAGTTAGGATGGCCAACATCGAAAAGACAAACAAGAACAAATGCTTGTGAGTATGAAGAAAAAGGGAACCTTCCTACACTGTTGGCAGGAATGTAAATAATTCAACTGTTGTGGAAAGCAATATAGAGGTTCCTCAAAAAATGAAAAATAGAAAGACCACTTGACTGAATAATTCTACTCCCAGGAAATTACCCATACAAAACAAAACATGATTTCTGATTCAAAAAGATATATGTGACCCTATGTTTATCACAGCATTGTTTACAACAGCCAAGATGTGGAAGCAATGTAAGTGTCCATCAGTAGATGAATGGATAAAGAAAATGTGGTACCTATACAGAATGGAATATTATTCAGCCATAAAAAAATAAATCCTACCATTTTCAAGAACATGGATGGAACTAGGGGGTATTATGCTCCTTATGAAATAAGCCTGGTGGAGAAGACAAGTACCAAATGATTTCACTCATTTGTGGAGTATAACAGCAAAGCAAAACTGAAGGAACAAAATAGCAGCACACTTATAGACTCCAAGAACAGACTAGCAGTTACCAAAGGGAAGGTGTTGGGAAGGTTTGATGGGATAAGGGGATTAAGGGGCACTGTAATTAGCAACCACAGTATAGGCAGGTCATAGGGAAGGTGGTATAGCATGGAGAAGGCAAGTTATAGCATTTTACTATGATGATGGACAGTGGCTGCAATGGAGTGTGGATGGGGACTTGATAATATGGGTGAATGTTGAAACCACAATGATGTTCATGTGAAACCTTCATAAGGTTGTATACCAATGAAACTTTAATATAAAAAAATAGAGTGAGCTTAATTTTCTTAATATTTTTTCCTGGTTAAATGCACATAATTAATTTCTCTTCTGTATAAGAGAAATTAACATTTTTCTATATTCTAAAGTATAGACAAACAACATTAGTTTATCACCTATTCAAAAAGAATACATAAACCTAATTCAGAACAAGCTGGAGACTAACAGGAAGTATTGACAAAAGATTCACATGTATTTTAAGCCAAAATCTGTGCAGTAAGTCATTTTCATTTTTCTAACTTCTAAGTCCCTGACCACACACAGGTTACACTAATTTTCCTAAACAATTGTGTAAGTGCAGTATGATATCAGCATGTATGATTTACAAACACAGATCAAAGCCTGATAATTGGTGAGCATCATTTTTACACAGTAGATATGTCTGAATAATTAATTGAGGCTTTTTAATCCCCATAATACATTATTTTGTAGATGTTTCCACTCTGTAACTGAAAGAATCACTGTAAGCATTGTTAAATAATTTATTCTTGCTTCCAAAGATAGAACACACTATAAAGAAATGCTCATATTAGAGGTAGCTGTATCATAGACCAATGATGTACCTCAGAGCATCTGTTATCTTTGATGTCTGATTGGAGGGTTGTATTAGAAACCATTGCTTTTTAAACTTGTCCATAGCATCTCAGATGTAGCATATCTCTCTAATTACAAATTATTTTAATGGTACTTTAGTTTTAGTATTGCTAGGTTATGAATACCAGTTTCTTTACAGTAAGTTACATATACTGTGTTTGTTCATATCTTCCTTAAATTTATTAATTAAACTCACATTTATTGAGCAACTATTTCATTCCAGGCAGGAAATTCTGTGTCAAACAAGGTAAGTACAATTCCTTTCCAGGCAGGAAATTCTGTGTCAAACAAGGTAAGTACAATTCCTGCTCCCAAAAAGCTATGTACTATGATGGAAAATATAGGTAATAAATAAACAGGAAAATAAATAAATACTAATAGTTATCTAGCAAATAAAATAATATTATATGATAAAGAGTAAGCAGGGGGTCACATTATATAATACACTGAGGTAAAGGATAGGTTTGGGTGGAATCCGAAGATTTATATTTTTCCATGTTAATTTAAAATGTAATTTGCCATACCAGTGAATAATAAATCATGTAAGCAACTGTATGTACATGTTTGGAATTCATGGGAAATTTGAGCCATTGGTGTAAAAAATTAGGAGTAGAAAACTTATAAATGCATTTAATGTATTCTACTAAGATGAAAATGTCGAGGAGAATATACACAGAGATTTTCTACAACTGAGTCCTAGCATGCCAACATTTAGAGATCTAGCAAAGAAAGGGAATCAGGCAATGAAGAATAAAATGTAGAAAGAGAACCAGGAAGATAGTTCAGATCAGATCAGATTCTGAAAGTACATCTAACAAATTTTGAGTGCAATAATAAAAAGATAGTAATTTAAAGTTATTAATTAACATAAATAGTAAGTAACTTGAAAGATTTGATATTCATTCCAAAGAGGAGAATAATTTCATTCCTAGAAATTGTGGCTCATGATTATTTTTGCATAACGCTGGCTTTTGGTTATTTTTCAGAATATTATTTAATCCAATAAAGTTTTTCTTAACAGAATGTTCTTGCTTTTGACTTTCTTGTGACTCTAGACCTAGGGGTCAGCAAAGTTAACTCATTATAATACTCATGCATATTCAAAATGCTCATACATATTCAACAGCTACACATCTTTTTGCTTACATTAAAGAATTTCCAAAATGATAACAATTGATCATTCTCTTGTCAACCTTCTTTGAATGTCACTTGGTTTAGTTTATGTTTACATAAAACCTATAAGTTATATAATAAACTTGCTAAGCATGTTAATCGCAGGTCAATTATGACAACTTTAATGATGAAAAATATACAACCAAATTTTCCTTTCGTAGTGCTGAGAAATACGTCTTAGCAGAGAAGACACATTGGATGGGCTTTGGTTCTGTATTATGATTTGTGAATGATTTTGAAGATAGTTTGCTTCCTCTTTCAGAACTCATCTGTGATTTTCTGCTATGTTGTATTTTCAACTTCATGCCCCCTCATGGCCCGGTATATGGAATCAGAGCCTTCATGTCTATCCTTTTCCCCTAAAACATTTGAGTCAGATTTTCTTCAATATAAACATACTTGCCTCCTTTCCCGTTACATCTGTCAGATCTGGTTTTAGAGTACAACATTTGCTGAGGAGATGCTACAAACTGAATTGTTTCTCCCTGAAAAAACGATATGGTGAAACCCTAACCACAATGTGATTCAAAGATAGAGCCTTTATAAAAGTACTTAACAGTTTAAGGAAGTCTAATGGTGGGCCTTAGCCCAAAAGGACTAGTGTCCTTAAAAGAAAAGGAAGAGATACCAGAGATTCTCTGTGATGCATGCACAGAGAAGAAACCTTGTAAGGACATAGAGAGAAGGTGCCAGTCTGCAAGGCAGAGAGAGGCCTCACAAGAAACTGAATCTATTGGTAACTCAGTTTGGGGCTTATACCCTGAAGAAATGTGAGAAAATAAATTTCTGTTGTTAACTACGCAGTCTGTGGTATTTGGTTATGATAGTCCAAATAGACTAATACAGGAGAATGCATGGTGACCAGATGACCAGGGTCAAGTATGTTCAGTTGAAGAGATGCAGATTTTTGTTTGTTCACTATTTTTCACCAAATTTTTTCTCATATTTTAAATAAAAATTTTAAATGCTGCTAAAAATACTTTTTAAAAAAGTGATTGCTATTTTATGATTCTTTGGGGGTTTTTTTGATGCTGGCCTCTTACTCTTATTCATTTTTGTTTTATGCTTTTCAGACATCAATGTGGTGTCATCATGAATAAATTCATGATGTTCTTTACAAAGAATATTGTGTACTGAGTCCAAATTGTTTTCCCAATTTTATAATTTGCTTTATTTAGTAGATTTGATTCTGAATGATTTTTAATAATTTCAAGGGAAATACAATTTTTGTTTTAGGAGAAATGTTTGTAATTATTGAGACTGTTTAAAACAGTTATTTTATTTTGTCCCTGAAAATAAATCCAAGTGAAAATTTTCACATACATTTGGATAGAAATACCATGCAGGGAAAGTGATAAAAATTATTAATTGGAGATAAATTAATATTGGTAAATTGAGTAACACATAGGAGTCAGAGAAGAGAAAGTATTAAATACTTCAACTAGAGACCAATTCATCAGGACAGGAGAAAGATAGAAAGTTATTAGCCTGATTATAACAACCTGATGAGGTAGAATGATCCCATCAGTCAGGGGCCATCATTTTATTAAGGGAAACAAGGCTATGTTATCATTAGCTCCACAGGGTCTAATTCCATCATCAGGCTACTAAATTGGGGACTGTTCAGATCTAAAGAGTCAAATGAAGAATCCTCATTCAGGAATATATCTTTTAGTTATAAAGATTTAACCATTCACTCTTTATGCACTCAATATTCCTTTGACATCTACAATTCTCCAGACACTTTGGTGGATACTGGATATGTAAACCTCAAAACATAACTAAAACTCAGGCCTACGCATAAGTAATTAAAGTTTTATTTAAAATACGGAAATAAATTTCCATTATTTATTTAAAATCTGGAAAAGGAACTTAATTATCATGCAGTATGATAGAAGCAAGCAAAGTACTTATGGGAGCACAGAATAACAAGTGAGAAAAATGTCAGAAAAAATTCATGAAGGAAACGGATACTTGAAGTGAATTTAGAGATAAATTCAGAAGAAATGATTGAAGTAATATTCCATATTAAAGAAACAGAGGTACCCAGTGAGCCACAATTATTGCTGTATCATTAGTTACCTATGGAAGGAGAGTCATGTGAAGCAGCATCACACACAGATAGGGACCAGATCATGAAGGCTGAAGGCCAATATGAGAACAGTCATGGAGAACCATTAAATGGTTTTTAGAAGGCCACTGTTATGTCAAGACTTGTGCTTTGTACAAATCACTTAGCACTCTGGAAGGAAGGGCAGATCTATGGTCAGAGTGGAGTGAGGAAGCTATTGCAGTTATCCAGTTGTGGATTAAGAAAGGCAGAAATTTAGCTAACAGTGGTGAATCAGGAACAAAAGATGGGTTGAGGGATAGTTGGAGGTCAAATTAATAAGATGTTGAGACTTCCTTTTCCTTCTTTCCTTTCTTATGAGGATCTTTGAATTACAGTGAAGTGAATATATTAAGCTGACCTTGGATAAGTTATCTGGACCCAAACAAAAAACCTCTGCACTGAGAATCCATAATATGTGAGAGCCGTGGTGAATTCCACTTTATGGATGGGGTATGGGGGATATGGTTGTGAGGCCCATGGTTCTAAATAAGGAACACTGTGGATAGAAAGAAAAGCAGAAGCCTAGTCTTCCAGACATGACAAGATAAAGCTACAGAAAAGGGTGGTAAAAGTGTGAGTTATTACTATTTGAAGTAACAGAAGTGCTTGGAATTATGTCAATGGATATAGCAATTCCTAATTCCAAAAGGAAAACAGGGGAAACATAATAATTACTCTTGGGCTAATTAATAGGAGAGTGAGCAGTTTAATCTCCATTTATCACTTTTACCCTTCTTTGTCCTTCTTTGTGTTTTATGAGGTTAATTTTTTTATTGCATTCCTTTCCTCTTGGATTCTAGTTAGGTTCACATAATGCCAAGTACTGACGGAAGACTGGTGGGTTAGAAGAAAGACTGGGGGAGTTATTTTCTTGGTTATCTCTCACCAGTTTGTAGCAGAATATCCATATTAATTTTCTACCTGTAGTCATACTTGCTTTGTGGCCATACTCTTCCAAATTAAAATTCTCTCCAGGGGTTCCATTTACAACCTTTTATTCTCCCTTTAAACAATACACATTGTTTTTGGTGACTAGGTACATAAACTTCTTTGTTAGTTCCCTTACTCTTACCATACCCTAATATTAAGCTTTCTTTAATTTTTATTTTGAGTAAGCTATTCTTCTGGGATCTGTACTGATAGAATAATTAGTACTATGAGTGAGTTAGGAAAAGGACACAAAAAATAGAATTCTGGAATTTGGTAGGTCATATATTTGATTAGTTCATGGACAGCCTCCTTGCTGGAGAAAAAAAAATAGAACAGTAATAATTCATGGCACACAGTAATACAATGATTACTTAAGTTATTAACAATCGTGGCATAGCCTAAAACAGAGACAGAGGGTTGAGCATTGGTAGAAAAAGTGATTAAGGAACTTGGACATACGGAATCAATGGTGACTATATAGTTTATTGAGTAGTCTGGAAGCTTCTGCTGCCCCAGAGAGAATATATAGGAAGGTATAAATGCAATGCCTTAAACTAATAAATTAAATAAACCTGATTAAAATTTAGAGAGATCAGAAAGTCTCTTTGACAATCTTAATGAAATCCCTGACCTGGTGTATCTAAAGGAAAGACATGCTGAAATTAAGCCTAGAACATGAATGCAATGCTTGCAGAGTAGAAATACCAAATAAATAACACAGTTCTGCCAGGCATTTTATGTTAAATAAAAAATAGTGATAGGGAAAGTTTGGAACCCTGTTTCCTCAAAATGGAAATTCTGAATACACAAATAAATTTGATTTTGAAATCCCTACATCACAAACTTTATTGAGAGTAGAGACATTTCCTTATACCCATCCACACAAGTATATGAAAGAGACAAATTTTCAGATGCAAAAAATATTAAGGACTTAATGTGGGTCATTGCCTCACAGGGAATGGTTATTTTCCTTGGGGTGGTTCATCACCCTTCATTGCTTCCAGACTCACAAGGAGAGCGAAATCCCTATATTTTCCTGTATAAGAATGTACCATGGTGTGGATAGATTACACATGGAGGACTTGCAGGATTCTCCAGCTTCTCCTGGCAGGAATCTGAGGAGCATGCATGTGAAAGGACTCTAAAGGTACAAGACAAAGAAGAACTGAGTATGAGATGATTGCAAACATAAGTACATTCTCCTAGGACTCAGGATTTACTTACATTGGATTAGTTGTGTGGTTATAAAAGTCTTCAGGACTCCTCAAAAGATAGATGATGATCAAGTTGAAAACCATCACAAAGAGAAGAGATTCCTTATTCTTAATGAGTTTGTAACCACCTTCAAATCAAGCATGTGTTCACAGAGCAAAAAAATCTGTGCTATTATATATGGAACATGTACAGATTCATTATCTAAATAAACTCCAAATAATCATCAAGCTTTCCAAATGTTATTCTAATATTTTAATATACATTGACATCAATCAGATAGATAAATGTCCTAATTGAATTAATGTCATGATGAATTGAAAAAGGAAAAAAATGATGTGATCTCTAAATATGATTCCTCAAGCACAAATGTGTCAAATTTCATCTTTAATTGTGAATGTAACTTACAATAGATATTTGCCAACTGCAGGAATGACTTCTTTCTCTAGGCTTGAAGTGATATTTAATTAATCAAAGAGCTGGAAAATATAGGATACTAGGAACCTATTGAGTAAGCAGAAGTTTATTATTCTGTTGTTTCACTATCCACTAATTTTAAACAACTTAAACATTTAAAGACAAAAGGGAATATTCAGAACTTTCCAGTGTTATCACAGTTTTTGACCTTTGTTTAGTGGATGAATAATTTTTCATTTTTTTGTGAAGATCTCTACTTCCTACATTTTATGGAGTTGGACATGAACTTTTTTCTCTAAATGGAAGAACTTTGGGACCTTTCTGTAACCTTTATTGAGGGGTGATATAACTAGTATTGATGACAGCCAATAACAACTCCATTTACCTAATTTAAGGTGAGTACAATGGATATATCTTTCTTCATGCATTATTGGCAATATTATGAAGCCTACTGGAAAAATTCTGGATCAAGTTTTCACAATCATAACAATTTCAATTTATTATAATATTGTGTATATCTTTCTGATGAAAAAGTATTTTGTTGCAACTTCCATGAAGAAAACAATTAATGTTAAAATCTTTTTCCAAATTTCCCCCATAATAAAACTGATAATAAATTATACAACAGTAAGCTAGATTCTTTTAAAATATTCTGTATGAAATGCAAATTTAAAAAATCCTATCTGAATCAAAACACAGATTTATTAATTTAAATACAAGAAAAATTGTTCACCCATACATAACCAATTACTCTCCAAACTCTAGAGATTATTCTTAGTCTTAAGTAATTAATGAAGCTGTTAAAGTTATACACAGAATTAACATAAATTATTACAAGTTGAATAAAACTCATTTAGGTACATCAGAAATATTGGATTATATGACTCTGCTAAAAATGGTGAATATTTTCTCACATGCTAACGAGTATAATAAATAAATGTCATTCACATTTCTGAATTTCATAAATTTTATTTACATCACTACAATTTTTCTCAATAATGATTAAGATAGAGACAAATATATTACACAATTTTCCCTTCTGAACTTTGTAAACATTTCTCAATTTTCTGCAAACTAATGTTGCTGAGTGGAATCCTTGCCAGGCTGATTTTTTTCCTATTCCTTCTACCTCTATTCCTTAGGATTCCTTCACTAACCTTGAATTTGAGTACCTTCACCAGTATGAATCTTAGTGTTGATGATTTATCAGTTTTCCTTGGGCAAAATGAATTCAATCTTTTATGAGTCCTTGAAAAAAATGTGTTCTGTCTTTTTATCTACAATCCACTCTTAAAACACTATTCTATTGCATCCTTTTCTAGTGATGAAATCATAAATAGAAAAAGCACGTGAGGAGGTAGAAGTTCACAACTGTGGAGAGAGAAACAAGAGGCTTCCAAGGTATTGGCAAAACAAAATTTTGTTGTCTAATGAGACTAGCTGATATTATTGTTTAAATACACATCATACATATATTCTCATTAAGATACACTCAGAGTAAAGATCACAAAAATATAAGAAAATATAAAACAAGATATGTATATACTCTTTAGTATGTTTCCTAGGAAAATTTAGGCTTTGTTATTTCTTCCTTCCATATGTATTCAAGAGTTAAAAGGATATGATTTCTAGCATGTTAGCTCTGACCTTTACTGTGTGACTAAGACAAATCACTTTTATCTCTGAGTTTCATGTTCTCTCTACATATAATTAAAAGATCAGAGAATATGGTGGTAAAAAAGCCCATATAGTGTTACATCCTTGACTTCAGATGTAAGCTGCTGACAGCCAGTGCTGCTGTTACAATAATCATGTAGCATTACTGATTGCGTCAGTGATGAAGTGGTTTTTATTCTCTAATAACAATTAACAGTAGAAATTACAGGCAAAGATTATAGATTCTCTTGATTTTCTGCAAAAAATTACTTTGGTGCAATATAGTATTGAATGAAAGGAAATAAGAAGTGACAAGAAGCATTCAAAGATATCCTTGGATACAGAAACAAAGGCAATGTACTATTTTGTATGATTGAATTCAGGTAGCATAAATGGATAAACCTTTCATTTAAAACTATAATTTACTCAAATATACAAATAATAGGTCTGTCTTAACATGATGCATTTCTATTATTATCATGATATTTTCTGTTTTTCTTAGAACTCAATGATTCTTTAGAAAAATGTAATTCTAAACTTGATTTTTCAGTTTTATTATGTTGCATTGTTAATGTTGTTTTCACTGAGAGCTTACTCTGTTTCAGGTACTTTTCTAAGTAATGGGAATATAAATCTAAGTAATACAGGAGTTTTGGTAATATTGTTTACTTAGATAAAAAAAATTAAAAATAGAAATATAAGTAATATTGTGAAAATGAATGCCTAAAATTATAGCATCTTGAAGGAAATCTAAATACAGTTAAAGCAATATAATTTTGAAGGCTAATATGCACATAATTTGCACATACATTCCATATACCAAGAAATAGGAGATTAATAACTAAATAAAACAAGGCAATAACAACAATAAAATAAAATTTTTTGTAAAGAGGTATTGCTATAAGAGAACTTTAAAGGTTTAAATGAATAACATAAATAATCCACAGAAGGAAAAATTGAAATGACTAAATCAGAAGGAAGTTTGTTATCAGGAATAACAGACAATAGCTATCCTACATAAATCAGCTACTGTACCTAAAACATACCATGAAAAAATAGAATAGAGAAATCTATGTATGTAGGTTACTATGAAAGGAATCCAACAGCATCCTTGTAAAATCGCGTGGTGTTTTTCCACTACAGGCTGGACACGATAGCAAAAAGCAGTTCAGAGCCATTGGGCTCCTGATTTTAGTACAACCAGTGAGATCCCAGACATGCGTGAGTGAAACCTTGGGCACAAGGTGGGCATGACTGACATAACAAGATACAGTGATGTTGGTGATCAGATTGTTTTTTTCTTCAGAAGTCTGTGAAGATGGCTAACTCATCTCAGGTTCCCAGAGAATGAAATAGAGGGAGAGTCTATTAAGGACTACATGAATCATGTAAATAGATGAATTCTAGGTCTACTGGGCATAGAACTTGAGTTGTTCTTAGAGGGATTTATATTTGTATTCTCAGTTCCCAGATGCAAGCTAGGTTAACATCCAGAGCCTCTTTTGTGAAAGATCTTATGTCAGGAGAAAAAAAAGTGAAATATTTTGAAAGGGACAAAAGATAAAGGTGTATACTTTCAGTGGAATGCCAGGTATTCTAGAGGCACCTCCCAGGTTTATCTGGTATCATAAGCATCTGAATCTTTATTGTCTTTATTTTGCAACTTTGTAGAAAAAGAAGACACTTATAGAGTATTGATGGTGTTGTAAATAATTCTGTTCAAATAATGCAAATGCACAGTGAAGATGCTATTGAAGTCCACCCCATGGATGAGGCCAGTTTTGCATTTAGTTGCAAATTCAGCTTAGCATTTCTGATTATCTATACTTGTGCATACTCTTTGAATTATTTTTTCAAGTGGTATTCACATCTTATGGACTCCCTCTTAATGGGAAAATAAAATATTTGACACATGCTCAATTTGTATTTATATAAGAGTTACCTTAAAAAATTATTTTAACAGTTTTTGAGCTTATTCACTGAGATGCCCAAAAGATTCACCTGACAGAGAGGTAAACCAATAAATATATATATTCCCATAGAGAATACCAAGGAGAAATGCAACTTTAACTTTTATAACCGTTTCTGTAGAAATTTGTCTTTACTGATTTTATGTTGTGTTTTGTTTTGATTTCTGGTTTATTCATGGGTGATCAATTTTTCCCCTTGGTGGCAGCAGTGATTGGGATTTTGTTTTTATAGTCTGTGAATTTGATGATCTCTGTAGATGGATAATAGAGATATACTATCTGTTGGGTGAGAGACAGTAGAGAACCAGTTTGTTGATCCTTTGTATTTGGTTGTCCATTTGTCTGTTTTAAAACATAATCAATGGAGAATTTTACATCTACTGAGGAGAAAGCCTCTTTGAAGGCTCAAGTGAGTGCTTGTGTTTCTGTTTGTACTCTTGAACTGTTGCTGAAATTGTAAAACTGAAGCTTTAAGCAATCTATATGTTCATGCGTATATGTACTGCAACTCGGAGAAGTCTTTACCTCTCATGTGATGAGGAAATTTTCTCCCATCTCCAGACAGTATTAATAAATTGGATTATAATGATTCTTAAATTAAAGGAAATCTATTCTGATTGATTTAGAGAGATCATTAAGCACCTTTTAAAATAAATTTTTCCTTAAACTACCAGGAAATAAGTTGAATTTCTTATGCTTTAAATACTGTGGACTGAAAAAGAAATATTTCTTTCAGCAGATGCAATTGCTCAAAATCATTTTCAAAACAAGTTCTTAGGGAAGTGAGAGGAGTATGTGTTCTAGTGTTTAATTTGCCTAAATTCTTATATTGCAAAAAATTCTCAATTATCCATATTTCAGTTTTCTCTGTGAAGTAGAAATCAGTTACTTTGGATAAAAGCTACAGTTAATATAAGAAGTTGAGACTACACTAGCGGCAATGGTGACACAACAATAATATGTGTGTGTATATGTTTGAAGTCACTTTTTTAGAGAATTTATAGGTTCACAGAAAAACTGAGGGGGTCATGCAGAAATTTCCCATATAACCTCTGCCTCCACAACATGCATAGACTCCCCCAGTATCAACATCTCTCCAACCAGAATTGTACATCTGTTACAATTGGTGAACCTACATTGCACATCTTAATCATCCAAGGTCCATAATTTATCTTACAGTTCACTCTTGGTCTTGTACATTCTATGGGTTTGGAGAAATGTATAATGACATGTATCCATCATATGGTATCATACAAAGTATTTACATTGCCCTAAAAACCCTCCATGCTCCACCTAGTCACCCACCTTATCCCAACCCCTGGCAACCATTGATACTTCTACTGTCTCATAGTTTTGCCTTTTCCAGAATGACATATACTTAGAGTCATACAACATGTCATCTTTTTTTTACTTTTAATTACTTTTTACTTTTGATTACTTTTTTTTACTTACTAATATGTATTTATAGTTTTTCTGTGTCTTTTCATGGCTTGATAGCCCATTTCTTTTCAGTGTTGAATAATATTCCATAGTCTGGATGTACCCCAGTTCATCTATTTACCTACTGAAAGATATGGTTCACAGCATGAATTTTGCCAATTATGAATAAAACTGTTATAAATGTCTATGTGCAGATTTTCATGTGACATAAATTATCAACTCCTTTGGGTAAATACCAAGGAGCACAATTGCTAAAATCTTATGGTGAAAGTAACTTCAGTTTTTTAAGAAGCTGCCAAACTGTCTTCCAAAGTATCTGTACCATTTGCATTCTCACCAGAATGAATGAGTCTCTGTAGTGATATTTCATGGTTATTTTAATTTTAATTTCCTTGATGACATATGATATTGAACATCTTTTTATATACTTTTTTTACATATGCATACCTTCTTTGCTGTAATGTCTATGAAGGCCTTTGAAGCATTTTTAAAGTTTGGCTTATTTTCTTATATTGTTGAATTTTAAGAGTTCTTTGCATATTTTGGATTGTGTGTGTGTGTGATTTTTTTAAGGTCAAATACTAATTTTGCCCTAAAGCAGATGATCTAAAATACTCTGATCTCTGGACCTCTTTACACTCTTAAAATCACTGAAGACAAATATTCTTCAGTATTGTATTATATGAGAAATAAAAACTAAAAAATGTTTAAAACATTTATTAATTTAGTACCAAAAAATAATGAATACTTTTTAAAAACCGCCGCCATAAAGTAATGTTTGAGTATGTTCATAGTATGAAAGACATGGTGAAACATAAAATTTAGAAAATAAATTTTATTTTGTCTTAATTTGTGATACCTGAATCTGTAAAGAAGCTGTAAAGTATGTTAGAATTTTGGTGATATTTTCTCAGTTTTGAGGGATTTGTTTCTTTGGTTTACTGATTAGTGACTTCATCAGTAGTATTGAAGATTTCATGTAACCATTTGTGTAACATGCTTTGATATCAGAACTTTGGTGATATACTGGAATAATTTTCTGTGCTTTCCATGAACATTATTATGTTTTAATTACTTAACGAATAGGAAAAATATTTTGTAGTAATGTTTTCATTAATTTTTGTCCACAAATGCAAATCCACATTACAATTTCTGTTACCTGTAGTTGATATATTAAGTCATTCTATCCATATGTATAAACCTTGAATAGAATATTTCAGAGCACATTTTGTAAGGAAACAAACCAAAAATGTCCAGTATGATTGAGTCACCCATGAGGCAACATCTGCATCACAGAGTCAGTTTGTATATACAATGTAACCATACTCTAAAAAGAAAACAATAAAATACCTTCTTTATACATTAATATATTGTAACAAATTTCTGACATATGGAAATAAAATATTTTATGCAAATTTATGATTTGCACAAAAGCACCATAGATGCTACTAGTGGCTTTATTGGCAAACATAATTAATTATATTTTATTTCTTCACAATCATATTACTTTTTAAAAACGGTTTATTAATGTTTGATTAAATATTTAACCAGTTAGCCTTTCTCAAGTACCTATGAGTCTATCTTTTTTTTCCTGCTTATTGAAATATAATTGACATGTAACATTGCATAAATTTGTGAAGAACAATGTGTTGAATTGTAATACATATATATTATAAAATGCTTACCACAACATGTTGGTTAACATATCCATTACCTCATATAGATACTTTTTGTGACTGTGTGGAAATGTTTAAGATCTACTTTCTTAGCAACTTTTAAGTATACAATGCAGTATTAACTGTAGTCACTGTGCTATACACTGCATATCCAGAACTTATCCATATTATAACTAGAAAATTTTACCCTTTGATCAACATTTCATCATTTCTGTAACCTCCCCAGTCACTGACAATCATCAATATACTCAGCTATGATGAGTTTGAGATTTTTGGACTCCACATATAAGTGAGATCATAGCATTTGTCTTTCTCTGTCTTATTTCACTTAGCATCATGCCCTCAAGTTTCATCCATGTTGTTGCAAATGACATAATTTCCTTTATTTTTTATGCTGAGTAATAGTCTGTTATTCCTGTGTGTATATATATATGCATATATATATATATATATATATATATACACACACACACACACATATACATACATACAACTTTTTTTTTGTCCATTCATTATCAATGGACACTTACCTCGCTTTCATACCTGGGTATTGTGAATAATTTTGCAATAAATATGGGGGTGAAAACATATCCTTAAGATAATGATTTCATTTCCTTCAGATATATATTCAGAGTGGAATTAGTAGATCATTAGGGAGGTATACTTTTAATTTTTTGAGGACCCTACATATTATTTTCCATAATGGCTGTACCAATTTACATTCCCATCAACTGTGTATGAGGGTTCCCTTTTCTCCATATCCTTGTCAGTACTTGTTATCTCCTACTTATCATATCCAAGTATGAAATGATAACTTAGTGTGGTTTTGATTTGCATTCCCCTAATGTTTTGTGATGTTGAGCATCTTTTTGTATACTTGTTGGTCATTTGCACATATACTTTAGAAAAATGCATGTTCAATTCTTTTGACCATTTTTAATAAGATTGTTACTTTTTCTTTTTTCTCCGATTGAATTGTATGAGTTCCTAATGTATTTTGGATAGATGTATTTTGATAGACCTGCTTATCAGATACATGGCTTACTAATAATTTCTCCCATTCTATAGATTGCCTTTTCATATTGTTGATTGCTTCTTTTACTGTGCAGAAGCTTTTTTTGTTTGATGGTAGTACCACTATGTTTACTCTTGCTTTTGTTGCTTGTACTATTGTGTCACGTACAAAAAAAAAATCAGCTGGGAAGTACCTTAGGTTGGACTCCTAGGTTACACGGGGTCCCTGCTCAGGCTTCCTGGTCAGGCAGGGCTGGAAGGTAAGCTTAACAGTTGGGTGTGGATGCTAACTTGACTACCCGCCCAAGCAGAGCAAAAAAATGGGTTCTGGGTTCTGCAGTTGCCGAGGTTCTCTGGCTGGGCTGAAAGCTATGTTTCACAGGGCTGCTGGCTTGGTTGTCTGCCTGGCTAGGATCATAGGCTGGGTTTTGAGGCTGCCCTGGGGTTGCTGATCAGCTTCCCTGGTCAGTTAGAGGCTCTACTTAGCAGCTGGGCATAGTCGATGACTTGCTTCCCTGAATGTGGGGCTATAAAACGGCTTCGCAATCAGTAGAGCCCTTTGACTGGAGACTTATGTAGAACTGCCCACTGAACTCTAGCCAAACAATCCCAGTGGTTCTGCTCTGCAAATGGCCAGATATGCAAGCCTGTATCTCTGCTTGGACACTAGCATCAGCAGGAATGTAATTCATCACGATTGCTGATTGCATCTTTGCCATCACTAGCTGATCGCTGGTGGTCTAGCCCCACTTATCTCTCCAATGATCCCTGTGAAGTGAGACCTAAGTGGGTCTCCCAGGAAGCATCCCTTATCCTTGGAAAAGCTGGATACCTACCTTGGGTTTTCTTTTTCCCACAGGAGAAATCGTGGACCCCAAGTCTTGATGTGGCACTGTGCTGGCCTTGAGGAGGGGCAATGTGGTCAAATGTAACTGCTCCTCTTACCCTTCAAATGTAGTTTTCTTTTTTTTTTTGTCATCCAGTGAGATGCTTCTGCCTTACTCTTGGGTTCTAGCATTTTTCACAAAGGTATCTTATCTATGGGTAGTTGCTAATTGGTATTTAAATGAGGGGGGTTGAATTGGGAATGAAACTATCAAACCATCTTGCTAATATCACTCCTTATCTTAATTTAATGTTTATTCAGAATCGAACTCTAAATCTAGAAAAAAATGAAATTAAATATTTAGGATATCTTTATATCTAAAATAACCTTTGAGATTTCCCAGAGGACCATTGGAAAAATCATCCAGATTGATTAATTACAGTGATGACAATATAAAGGCAAAGCAGATTAATGAAACCTTAGTCTTCTTGGATTATTTTCTTAAAAGCTATCTTTATTTCATTTAAAATATAAATGTGTTAATTTATTTTATATCCACTGTGTTCTAGGAATTTTCTAGAAGCAGGATATGTAACAGTGAGCAAAAGAGAAAAAAATTCCTTTCCTCACAAAGTTTTCATACTGGAAGAGGAATATAGAAAAAGATGGGATGGAAGAGAAAGAAAATATGTGTAGTGTGCTCAATAAAGTGAGGAAAAGTCCACAGAAGAACCAAGATTTGAGCAGACTCAAAGGAAGTGAAAAGTCAGTCATGTAGTCACTTATGGGAAAAAGCTTCAAGAAGAGAAAAGTGCTGTAAAGGCTCTGAATTGAGAAAATGTTGATGAGTTATAGGAATGGAAGGTCTGGGTGATAGGAATACAGATGATAAGGTGACTATGAAATGGATAAATTACGAATATGTAAGACTCTGTTGGCATTAAAAGATTTTTTCTCTATTTGAATGACATGAAAGACATTGGTGGGATTGTGAAGAGGAATTACATGGTCTTTCTTGTATTTTTAAAGGATCCCTTAGCTGCTACAGGGGCTAGGAGAGAACCAGGAAGTCAGTTTAGGAAGATACTATGGAAGGAGAGAGAGGATAGTGGAACAGCATGGCCATTGCATAGCAGTGAGAAATGGCAGGTTTATGGTGTTTTGGAGAGCATTCATATAATTTTCTGATAGATTAGGTTCAGAGTTGAGAGAAAAAGCCTGAGAACTGGAAGAACAAAATCGCCATTTACTGTGGTGTGAAATATTGTGGAAGAAACAGCTTCTAATTTGAGAAAGTTATAGGAGCTCAGTTTTGGACATACTAATTTTGTGATGCCCATTCAACTGTAGAGAGAGGTGGAATAAGGAGTTGAATGTTTGGTAGTCAGAGAAACTGCTAGGATTTGTGATGTAAATGTTTAATTCCTCATGTCAGTATATTGGAATTATTTCATGCAAGGCAGTCATTTGCTTTGTTTTCTTTGTTGAAAGGGCCATGACATTTATTCTAAAATTCATATTATGTCTGTAGTTGATAATACCATATCAATAAGCTAATTGTACACATTTTTTGAGTTATTGAAGAAATGTTCAGGTTAACTTCTATTTTTATAAAAAGGGAAAGATATTAACAGAGATAATGGGAAAAAAAAAAAGAAAATTGGCATGAGAAAATAGATGACAATGAATCTATATACTACTCTACCTATACCTAAACCTGAAGTTACCCATCCCTTTTGCTTAAGATAGTCAGGATTCATTTATTCAGCACTTACTGAGCACCAACAAATCCTAAGTAAAAGGAAATGTGGGATTAATATATAAATCAAGTATAGAAATCAAATGTACAATCATATATGACTTGGTTATTTTTCCTGTAATTCCTGATAAGTGATGAGGAACAGAACAAACAAGACCAAAAAAGTTTCTGTGACCTAATTGCCCTGGCTATTGTTTCAATACCATGTAAAACATCTCGCCCCAGGAGACTGGAGACTGCCTAGGATTAAGTTTAGAGTTAGTTAATGGTTGTCTATTAAGTCCCCCACACAGAATTCTGTTGTTTTAACACGTATTTGTTGAACAAATACAAGGGTGCCCTCTCAGCACCACTCTTGCGCTGTTATGCCTTGAGTCCCCTGGCTGGTCCTTTCAGGTCTTCGATATCTCATCGTGTCTCCTTCCTTGTCTGTGGGTCAGAAGCAGGGAGAAGACCAACAAGTGGTGCCCAAACAGGTACCCTTGAAACTCAGAACGGGAAAGCTCTGAACAGCGTCGATCTGGTAAGACTCCCAGGAAAGCATACGTAGGGACAGGATTGAGACATCAGGGACACTATAATGGGCCAACATAAAACTAAAGAAGATAAACTGGAGGATTACTTAAAATTACTCAGTGCCCTCCTGAAAACCTCAGGGGTGAAAACTTCTAAAAAAGAGTTTGCTCAACTTCACAAATATATTTAAAAACATTGTTACTGATTGCCGCCACAAGGAACCCTCAGACAAGCTGATTGGAGTAATGTATTAAGAGATTTCAAAAAGGCTCACAGACAGGGAAACATTATTCCTGTACCTGTTTGGGTAGATCGATGGCCCCTCAATAAAGAAAAACTGGCAGCCTTACAGACATGAGTTCAAGAACAGCTTCAGTTAGGTAGGTTAGAATTTTCCATAAGCCTGTGGAATTCCCCTGTGTTTATTATAAAATAGAGTCTGGAAAATGGAAACTCTTACATTTCTTAAGAGTAATGTAATTCAGTCCTTAAACCTATGGGTCCTTTACAAGAAGGCCTCCCTTCTCCAGCTATGATTCCGAAAGACTGGGACTTGGTTATCATTGATCTTAAAGACTGTTTTTTTACAGTTCCTTTAGCTGTGGCAGATAGGAAAAAGTTTGCTTTTACTGTACTCTCCTTACATTTACAAGCTCCTTTAGAAACATTCCAATAGAAAGTACTTCCTCAAGGAATGTTAAACAGCCCTACAATTTGTCAAAATTATGTGCACAGGGCTCTCTTGTCCCCTCCTGGCATGAGCCAGGAGCTGTCTGTCCTCTCACTGTATCTTTAAATAAAAGCCTCTCCCTGGCTCTCCTACCTTGACTGTTTGCTAAGTTCATTTATCACCTCCACAAACAAGAAGCCCAGCATCATCTTTGGAGACTTGTCCAGGATAACTTCAGAAATGAATATCAGCATCTGAGCCTGCCTTTTCTTCTTTCGCTGTCCTCATAGAAGGAAGCCGTCTATAGCACACAGCATCGGGCGCTCGTCAGCCATTTAAATGGGACTAGCCCAGCTGCTGATCTAAAAGACTCGAGTGACAGGTTCCCCTGTGTCTCCCTTAGTGGATCCCCCATCTCCCTTGGGAGCTGGGAATGTCAGCTGAGTGGAGGCCAGGATTCCCTTTCAGAGGCTTCTCCTCAGATGTGAGGGACTGAGGAAAGCCGTGGGCACCTGAGAGAGTCTAGGCTGAGGCTACACTTCAGTGGCTTCTCAAAGGTCCGCGTGTCTGGAATCAGACTCCAACAGCCCGCCTGGGTGTCCACAAGGAGTGTTTCTCTTTCTGTCTCTATGACTTCCAGCCTGCTTCTTCAGCCGCCCTGGCCTCTGAGTGAGGCAGGGGATGTTCCTCTCTCCAAACTTCATCAGTTTCACAGAACCTAATGCCCACCACTGCAGGGTAAGAGATTGCTCTTATTCCTGACTAAATGTTGTACGCTTTTATCTCATAAAATGTGTCTGAGCACCCGTTAGCCACTTAAAAGATTATTAGCATCGGCCACCAGTCTCAAGTCTCTGATTAGAAAGGCTTGGCCCCTGAAAGAAGTATACAATATTATAAAGTTATGCAGCTAAATATATTTTGCCACAAAGAAGGAAAACAGTCAAAAGTCCCATAGACTACTACAATATGGTATTTGTTTTCTAAAATTTTTTTGGTGAAAATATATTCTTATTGGGCTCATTATCCAAAAATTGGGAGATTTTTAAACTAGACTCCCTGAAATGGAAGAAATTTATCTTCTGAAATACAGCCTGATTTTAAATAACTGGTGCTAGAATTGTACTTGCATTTTATTTCCAGCCCCCTGGACACACACAGTCCCTATCAGTTCAGATTGAAAGAATATTGCTTCTCTCTCACTTACCAACTTTACATTTCCCTGTATGGCTCCGGAAGGTGGCTGGTTAGCCAGAGACGGGTAAGATTCCTCAAGGGAGGAACAACCTAAGACAGGTACAGTCGCAGGGGGGCCATCAGGTGAGAAATTGGGGGTCAACTGAGGTGAGGCTTCATGCCCCCAATTTTGAGAGAAATCTTCCTCACCCACCGCTGTTTTGTTGTCCTTGTCTAGCTTAGATCAATACCTAGTCTATAGGCACCTGATCACCTACACTTGCCTTCCTACTGCACTAAACTCTACTTTCCATCTTTATATGACACCACGATTTAAAAAATAAATTATTTTTCATGAAAAAGTAAACTGTGTTAAAAAGCTTTCTATTAGAAACTAATCTTTATTACATTTACCCACTACTTCAGCATTTTATTAAAAAAATAAGGGGGAAATGTGGGATTAATATAGAAATCAAGTATAGAAATCAAATGTACAATCATATATGACTTGGTTCTTTTTCCTGCAATTCCTGATAAGTGATCAGGAACAGAACAAACAAGACCAAAACAGTTTCTGTGACTTAATTGCCCTTGCTATTGTTTCAATACCATTTAAGACGTTGCGCCCCCAGGAGACTGGATTAAGTTTAGAGTTAGTTAATAGTTGTCTATTAAGTCCCCCACACAGAGTTCTATTGTTGTTAACATGTATTTGTTCAACAAATACGAAGGGTGCCCTCTCAGCATCACTCTTGCGCTGTTATGCCTTGAGTCCCTGACTGGTCCTTTCAGGTCTTCGATATAGCATCTCCTCCCTTGTTTGCGGGTCAGAAGCTGGGAGGGGACCAACAGGAAAAAAGTATTCTGAAATACTATTAAATAAAATAACAGCTTTTCTACTTCACAGTTATATTCATAGCTACAATTATGGTTAAATTCACAGTTTCATTTTTTTCCTAATAAACAAGTTCACTTGCTTCTATAAATGCATGAGAGGTCATTATAATTGTTCATCTTTCTGGATGGATTCCAAATCATAACTGAGGATAGAAATAGGAAGGGGAAGAAGTAGCAATAACTGAAATGTTTGATGTGAGAAAAGAATGAAAATGACTTAATAATTATTTATTACATGTAAATAAATAGTAAAATATTTAAAATATTACTTAATGATTTCATTTATCCATTTTCCCAATAAATCCCTTAGCCATTATCCCAGTAAATCTAGAGAAAATTATAGTCATGATAAGTAAATGATTAGTGTTGATACACTTCCTAGGGATTAAATATTGCCAGTGGTATTGCTATGTTAAATGAACTATTTGTAACTACCACACTGAATTAGAAAATCCATATTTTAATATTGAAAGAAAAAATGAAATACCAAAACCAATTTGGTTCCCTCACAAAACAACATTAAAAAAATCCTAGAAATTAATTTCTATATTCTTTATGTATGTGTATACATTCTTATTAGAAGTTTCTGAAGATCTCTCACATTGAGAAAAAATAACTCAAAATGTTATGCAATAATTTATCAAAAAATGAACACAATAAATTCACAAATGTAGAAAACATAACAAAATCGTGATATATTTTGATAACATTTTATCAATTTTAAAATGTCTGCATGAAAAGTTGAACATGTTTAATCCTAAATAATATGCTACATATATTTATGAAAAATATTCCTATTAAGATTGTTAAAGCAACATATTACCCATAAGGTAAATTCAGTTAACAAGAGTATTTAAAATGGAAGTGATTTAAAGAATTTTTATTTATTTTAGTATGAATTTAAAAATAGCTAACAGAATCTAGCTGTTCAAAAAGAAACTTTCATTCCATCACTTTTATTTAAGATTATAGTTATATATTTAATGGGTAATAATTAACTTCTGTCTCTTCCACTAGATAATAAGCTATTCATGAATATTGAATCCTAGCTTATTCATGAATGGTGAATGCATGAAAGAACTGTCTTTTTCTCCTAAGAATATATTTTCAAGGTATAGAGTAAGATGAATATGCAAATTATGCCATTGAGTTTGCAATGTGAATACCATTATACATGTTGACGAAAACATTTTATCAGTTTTTTTTTTCAAAACAGCTTATTCCTAGTAAGGGTGATTTTTAACTCGATTTCCCTAATTTTGGGGAAATATACTTTTACTTTTAAATGAAAGCTGAAAGGACATTGGATTCATTATATCCAAATTACTTGTAAGGGTCATGGGCAAGCTGTGCCAAATGTGCAACTTTGGCATACTGACTACTTTCAATTAAAGCAATTGGAGAATGAACCAGTGCAAGAAGGATACTATGAGTCTCCTCTGTTCCCCTTGAAACCAGGAAATAAATCCCCCGTAAGAAAGGTACTCTGTGCACTGGGAGGTAAAGAGACATCCTTATCACCAGAGATAGGAAATTCAGGCTGGGCAGAAGCTTGTGTAAACAAACCTTGTTACTTTTTTTACTAATTTACTATCCCAGTCCAAATGCTGCTTAGAATTGCTTATTAATTGAAGCTCCCAAACATAAGTTTTCTTTGCCTTGTCAATTCCTTACAGATTTATTGTCTTTCTGTCTAAAATGTATAAAACTGCCTGCCTTGGTCATTTCTTTGGGTCTCAATTTCATTACTGGACCTCAGTGCACACATAATTAAACTGCTTTTTTTCTCCTGTTAATCTGTCTCATGTGGATTTGATTTTTAGACCAGCTAGAAGAACCTTGAAGGGAAACTTATTCCTCCTCAATATTACCTTTATTTAAGTCCTTCTGAGATGAGTCTTTCATTTTGGAAGAGGCTGAAAAAAGATACACTGGTACTTTAAAATACACTTTTGAGTTAAAAGTAATATACATGAAATGAGGTTCGGTGAGAGCAAGACTGAAGCAGAAAGGAGGAACAAGCTATCTGGTATCCGGAGCAGAGAGTTGTTTATGTGCAGGTGGGGTGGATAGAAAAGAACAAACACAAATCTTCCAATTTAATGTCTCATTTGAGGCTTATAATAAAAATAATTAAGCAAAGACAGTATCATGTTGAATGGGCTATTACTGAACATATTTTTAATATTGAAAGAGTATTCAACCTTCTAAAGGTATAAAAGTTGTTAGTCACCAGCCAAAAAGATCTTAAAGATCAACTTAAAAAAAAATTATTTCAAAAAGTATTTTAAAACTGATAACTAGTTAAAATTTGTATTAAAATTCTCTTCCTGTGGCTTTATTTCTGACCTGTACTAATTGCATTGAATGTTAAATGGCTGGCTAATTATGCACATTTTTTCTTGATCATGTTCTAAAGAGTGATTACATTCTTATTTGATGCTACACTAGGGTCATGTTTAATTAAAACCTAAAGAAAAAAATACTACATTACATTACTTCTCAACAATGAATACATATAATAAAGGTTGATCACATATAGTAATTAAGTCCTACATTTTCAAAACGACATTAACTTATATTCCAATCAAATAAATTTTTAAAGTCAGCATACAATTTTTCCTTTGGTTTCACCTCCCTTTACTTACTACCTCCTTATCATTGATACTGTAGCATTTCTTTGAACCTACCAGTTATACCTGCAACAGCTGGACTAACCATTGGTAGATCACTATAAAAATTCACGGGCACTTTATAAACCATGTTCAAATGCTCATTTTTTTGTTACAAGCATCAATGCATTGTGCTATTTGCCTGCCCACTTACCTGAATTCAAATAGCCTGATACAGAACTCAAAGCACAGGCTCTACAAATGTAAATCACTTAGAATATGCAAATTACAAGTTTTTGTTTTAAAATGTGAATGTTTGGTTAAGGATACTAAATCATTTTTCCATCCAAAGCTGTTTGCTTAATTACAAATTTGAAATGCACATAGAAAACACTCCTACCCCAAAATCTCTCAAATCCAACATACACTTCTTTGGCATCCTCTTAATAAAGTCTGGCTTCTGAACATTAATTATTAACTTTATAGAGATATACTTATCGAGAAAATTTTAAATACATGCATAGAGCTCATTTTTGGTACATGATGACCATTTAATGTTAAAGTTGTTTTTGTAGAAAAGAAATCCAAACTCCTAAGAAAATGTTGTAAAAAAATCATGCAAATTTGCTATTCTATGATGTAAGGATTTAATGTGACAAATGAGCTGACATAATTATATAATAATATCCAAGAGACAACTAGCTTCAAGCTGAATCTATTATTAAAAAAATTACTCAAGTATCATCTAAATGTAATATATTACTTAGTGAAGAAAACGCTTTTATTTATTGCTGTGTATTTAACTTTATGTACTTTCATCATACTCATGCATCCTGTTAAGAAAACTAACTAGATAATATGAATATCATTGTCAAATCTCATCTACTTTAAAGAGATGTCACCAAACATATCAAGTCAGTATACCAATTCTTTGAAGAAATAAAATATAATTAGTTATGTTTGCCAATAAGGTCACTAGTAGCCTCCACGGTGCTTTTGTGCAAATCATAAATTTACATAAAATATTTTATTTCCGTATGTCAGAAATTTGTTACAATATATTAATGTATAAAGAAGGTATTTTCTTGTTTTATTTTAGAGTATGGTCCCAATGTATATACAAACCGATTCTGTGATGCGGATGTTGCCTCATGGGTGACTCAATCATACTGGACATTTTTGGTTTGTTTCCTTACAAAATGTGCTCTGAAATATTCTATTCAAGGTTTATACATATGGATGGGATGTCTTAATATATCAACTACAGGTTATAGAAATTGTAATGTGGATTTGCATTTGTGGATAAAAATTAATGACACCAAGGGAAATATTGGTGTGAAATCTGTAAGAAATAGAAACGTCTCCCTCATAATGATCTTTTTTTAGGTATCAGGAAACTTATTTAGCTATTATACTTTAAAATATTAAATATCCCTGCAAAAGAACAAACAAAATAACCAAAAGAATAGAGTCTTAGTTTAAAATAATAAATGATCTTCCCTAAAGGATACAAGGGATTATGCATTATCCATTGTGGGTACACATATTAATATTTTCCTTAATTTATTAAAAAATATTCAGTGAGCATTTTCTGTGTACTAGTTAACATAATACCAATTGAAGTCATTAACACCACAATAAAAACAGCCAAAGTCTGGTGAAGAGACAGCAAATAAGCAATTCTGATAACACTGTGAAAATCTTTTGAAGGAAATTAGCAAATATCAACTTGAACTCCACATTATTTTCCCCAACTCATTTCCCTATAGGTATGACATAAGGTTAAATGGTAAATAGTATTGAGAAATTTGGTTCCATTAATTCATGTTGATCATAAGACGCCATAGAAAGTTTTTTGAAATAAAGATTCCTAAGTTACAGCTTATCCAAAATAAAATTACATATAGAATCAGGATTTAAATGTTTAAAAGATGAAAATGTACTTATAAGAAGAAAATAAGTGTGAATGGTTTATAATGTCATGGTGAGGTAGGTTTCTCTAAATATATATCGATAAAAGCAGTATGTGATAATAAAAAGATTATAAAAGATATTCCTTAAGTGAAATTGTGAATTTACCTACAAAAGCAATAGAAAAACACCAAACATGTGAAAATATTTCAAAACCTAGTGAAATCAAACAAATGCAAAATAAATTGACATAGTGCTTTTAATTTAAAAAGTTTTAAATTTATTTTTCTTTTAAATGGTAGTCTCATATGGGCATGAGTTTTCAAAAATGAGCTCTATTTTAGTGGAAAAATTGTAAATTAATGCAAAATTCCTAGAAGGAAATTCAGCAAAGCTTATGCAAATGCAAAAAAGATTTGGGAGGGGATTATTTTAGAGAAGATGTACAAAATCATACTAAAATCATTTGCATTTCATAAACTAACAGTAAACTATTTAAAGAGGAAAAATCCCATTTACAATAACATGAAAAGGAATAAAATACTTAAAAATAATCTTAACCAAGAAAGTGAAATATTTATATACTGAAAAATATAAAACATTAATGAAAGAAATAAAAGAAGACACAAACAAATGGGAGAGGCATCCTGTGTTTATGAACTGAAAGTAATACTATTGTTAAATGTCCATGAGACCCAAAGTGATCTACAGACTCAGTGCAATCCCTATCAGATTTTCAATGGCCTTTCTTTCAGAGGTAGAAAAAACAATTCTAAAGTTCATGTGGAACCATGAAAGACTGTGAATAACCAGATCCTACCTGAGCAAGAGCACAACTGGAGGTATCATGCTTACAGATTTCAAAATATATTACAAAGTTATAGTATTTCAAACAGAATGGTACTGGCCTAAAGACATACCTGTAGACAATGGAACATAATAGAGAGCTCAGGAATAATTCATGCATACACTGAAAACACACAGTGTGAAAAGGATGGTCCCCTTAATGAGCAGTATTAAGAAACCAGATACCCACATGAAAAAGAATGAAATTGGACTCTTATATTACTTCAATTCAAAAATAAAAAATCAACTAAAAATAGATTAAAGCCTTAATCATAAGACCTGAAACTGTAGAATTCCTGGAAGAAACCATGGAGGAAAAGCTTCATGACAAAAGCAAAATTGGACAAGTGTGACTACATAAAACTAAAAATTTTCTGCACAACAAAGAAAAAAATTCATCAAACAAAAAGTCAAGTTATGAAATGAGATTAAATGTTTGTAAACCATATATCTAATAAAGGGTTAAGCTATAAAATATAAAAGAAATTCCAATAACTTAATAGAAAAAGAAAAAAACTAATAACCTATTAAAAAATGCAGAGGAACTAAATAGACATTTCTCCAAAGAAGACATAAATGGCCAATAGGCAAATGAAAAGTGTTCAACATCACTAATCATCAGGGAAATACAAATCTAAACCATAGTGAGATCACCTCACAGAATGTCAAGTTAGCTATTTTAAGAAAAACAAAAGGCAAAATGTTGGCAGAAATGTGGGAAAACTGGGACCATTGTAGACTGTTCATGGGAAAGCAAAATAGTGCAACTATGAATAACAGTACTGAGGTGTCTCAAATGTTAAAAATAGAAATAGCACATGATCCAGGAGTCCCACTTCTGGGTATTTATCCAAGAGTTGAGATCAGAATCTTGAGGATATATTATTACTTACAAGTTCATTGCAACAATGTTCAAAATAGTCATGAGGTTGAAACAAGCCAAATGTTCACTGAAGGATGAATGGATAAGGAAAATGTGGTATATACATATGATGCAATATTATTCAGCTGTAAAAAAAGAAGGAAATCCTTCAATATGTGACAATATGGATGAAACTTGAGGACATAATGCTAAGTGAAATAAGCAAGTCTCAGAAGGACAAAGAGTGAATGATTCCACTTTTATGAATATATATTTAAAATAGTCAGAATTATAGAATCAGAAAGAATGGTGGTTGCCATGGCAAAGGAGATGAGGAAATGGTGTGTTGCTGATCAACAGGTTTAAAGCTTTAGTAATATAAGATGAATACATTGCAAAGAACTGCTATACAACATTGTGCCTCCAGTTAACAATATTTTATCTTACACTTAAAACTAGGTTAAGGGGGTAAATGTCATATTAAGTCATAAAAACAGAAATTTAAATAAAAGAATTTAAGGTTCACTATAGGACCAAATCATGAAAACTTTTTTTTTAGCACAGATCTATTTCATCCATTCTTTTAAATATTTAGTCTAAAATTTGTCCTTAATGTTCCCTATTAATTATATAATTTCCTCTTGTACCTGTTGCCTTTTCTCAGTTATATATATTTAATATTTTTAATATTAAATATATAAAATTAATATATTTTTCATTTATTTCTTTTATTATTCTTGATGAGACTTGTCAATTTTTCTAGTTTATTCATCTCTTCCTTTTATTTATTGATTTCTTTAAAACATTCTAACATATACATTTAATGTCATAACATTTTGTTCCACATGCGAATTTTGTTCCTATATATTGGTACATAGTGATTAGTCTTCTGATTATCATTTTCTTGATAGTTACTGAATTTAGGTTTGACTTAATTAATTTGAATTAGTTAGATGGATTCTTATAAGTTTCCATTTTGATGCATTTGCTTTTGCCTGTCCTTTCTTACTCTACAAAATGTCAGGCTTGATCACAAATAATACACACTATAAAATATTATCAGAAATACAAATAGAAAAGTCCACACTAAGAAAAAAAGCAAAACATGTACGAACTTGTAATTCTAAAGTTCCATAAAATGGTTATTGATTGAATACCAAATTTACCTTAAGTTTTCTGGCAGTCATAACAAAAAAAAGAAAATAATGTCAATTTTACATTGAAGCATATCAGATAGGATGTAAAAAGTAACAAAAATGAACCTTCACTTGATATTATAATTTAAAACAAATCTTCATGTGGACTTTATATAGACTCTAAATTTTTTGAAAAATGTTTTTTGTAATATATGTAAAAAACCACGTGAGCTATTATGTTTATATATAATGTTTTAAGGTATTTATATATGTGGTAGTTTTATACTACTTCCTACCTATTTCCAATTCTCAGTCTTCTAGACAAAAATGACTGACACACTTCTTTGCTCATGGTAATTGTCCAGCCTTGTGAACAGTTTAGTTAATGGTTGTTAACGTAATTGCCTGTGTAGGTCCCACACAGCACTCTTTTCCTTCTGGCATGGTACAGTGATGGTGTTCAAGATGGTAGCCATTCCTTAACCCATGTACCAGAGTGAGAATAATTCAGAAGAGGGCCTCTGAGACACATAATGGACGTAAAGCATGTAAAAGAAATAAAATCTATGTAGTTTAAAGTCTCTGAAATTAGGGAGTTATTACTAAGCATAATCTTGCTCCACATAGTGGATTTCAAACAATTCGTTCCAAGTAAATTTATATTGTACGAAAATGTTTAGACCAATTTATAATGTGTATGGATTTTGTTCCAAAAATGTACTTGAGTAACACGAATTACATAAATAAAAATTTTTCTCCAAATACCAACTCATCTTTGGCAGGATAACAGGCAGTTACAATTTGTTCTCTGAGATAGAGGCCAAAGTATGGGGTTGCTATAAAGTCAGAGGTGATTCAAATATTTTGAAACCCAGAGTAAGTCTGTCAAGTTATTGCTCCATTATGAAAATTTAAAAGTTTAGCAAGTCTTCTTAGAAGAATATACATCTTCTCCATTGTGCACAGAAATTATTTCAAGAAAAGTTAGAATTTTCTCAAAAGAAAACTTGGAGTTCTCCCCTCCCAAACTAATATGAATTATCAGTTGACTCTTGAATCTTAAAATTTGTTCAAAAATATTTACTACCCAATTTTAAGAAGGAGATGTACAATTTTTTAATGAAAATTGCTATTAATTTTTAATTACCAGTATTCTAAAGGAAGGAACACTGTCCTTACACCTCCCATCTATGTGCATTTTCAATTCCCCTTTTTATTTCCTCCTCTTCTCATACTCTCCTCTGGCTTTGCAAAATCAAACTTGCAGTACCAACGCAAGTGGATCAGACTCCCTCAGAAGTTTGCTGATATTAAACTCCTTTTCAAATATATCTTCTTTTCTTTTTCTATCCTATAAATTATAGATCTAAACTTTTTTTAACATATGAAAACTAGAACTCATTGTAGATATAAATTAATAATTGAAAAGACAGTGGATTTTCCTTCCATAGTTATATGTATTCTTTAATATGAAGCAGTTGTTAATAATCCACAGGAAATGCATGGCATGGGAAGTATTTTTGAAAGGTGATGCTCTCACTACACTTCAAATCACAGTGCATACATCAATGCTCACTCCATCTGTTAATTAGAAATGGTGACTACTTTCAAAAAAATTAATATGAAGGAAATTGGCTCCATTTCTTGACCATAAGGACATTTATTTGTTGCATTAATGTATATTAATTGTATTAGTAGGAGTAATAGTGGTATTGTGTTATGGTAATACAATGTCGGAATCCCCCTCAAATCCTAAGTACTTGGATTTTCATTGAGGTTACATAGACAAAAATCTTAAAATTACAAATGGCACCTTTTCATACAAAACCCACCAAAACCAAAAATAGTTTCTAGAAAATCAATTAGTAGACATATGACTAAAATGTCAGTTAAAGCTAAACTCATAGAGACACATGCACTGCATATAAACACAAATTTTAAATTATTGACTTCATCTAATATAGCAAAAACAATATTTTTATCAAACTGGGAATATCAATTAGATAACCCAGTTTGTGATGCTCACAATCTCAGTGCAATGCTCACAGTCTAAGTGTGAGGTTCACAGTCCATGTCTAAAGTTTACACATTACATATGTTTCTGAACAAAAAGTTTTGCTGATATACATGTTGTCTATTTGCATTTGTGCTATTCCAACCCTTATATTTCTGTTCAGATGAAAAATGAAAAAGCAGCATTGGGGAAAAAAGGTGGTGGCATAACAAAGCTATAACCCATCAGAACCAGAGCACTCCCCCCACCCCAGCTCACTGATGGGAGGAAAGAAACAAAGTGGGGAGAGAGTAGAAGCCCAGGACTGCTAAATACCCAGCACTATAAATCTACTCTGGGAGCACAAACCCACATTGCATGTGCTCTGGAGATTAGAGGGGTTGAAAAGCAGTCAGAGACAGATTCCAACTGCTTATAGAGAAAAGGTTCCCACAAACAGCTGCTCTGGGATAAAATAAAGGTGGGCACTTTGAAAGACTTCCCAACGCTGAGAGGGCTGCTAAAGGGGCAGGGAATATATAGAGCTTGCTGTTCAGTAGAAGGAACAGGTAGACAAAATCATCCTGGCACACTCATCCCAGTAGGTTGGGAACTTTCAGGAGCTTCAGGCATTCTATCCTCCCTGACTGGGAGTGCAGCCCTTGAGGTCCCCTGCTGTGATAAGAAACCTGCAGCCTCCACCATTGCACCAGGACAGCTGGAGGGAAGCCCCACTTATGGCAGCTTAGGGCCTTAATGCAGTGGCGGCTCCCTGTGCATGGCTCACTGGCCCTGACAGTGGAGGCAGGCACTGTGGTTGGGAAGCAAGAAATGCTTTGTCCTCCTGGCAGACACCAGCGTGGCTCTGCTGCAACCACAGCCATCCCTCCAGGCCAGCCAAAAGGCAGCACCTATGGAAGTTTAGGGGCTTAAGGCAGAGGCTGCTCCCTGCATACGGCCCATTGGGCCCTGACAGCAGAGGATGGCTTTCAGGCACCACCGCCACTGCTCCATATGCTGGGCAGCTCCAAAAAGCAGAGCTTCTGGACACTAGAGGGCGCTTCCTACACAAACCTGATATTTCTCATTAACCAATAGCATTATAAAAAGGCAGAAGAAGCTTGTTCAATCCCAAATTCCTCAAATACCAGAAAGAGGGCTCAGTGAATCTGAAATCACCAATCTTCCTGAAAAACAACTCAAAATAAAAGTTGTAAGCCTGCTAATGGATCTACAGAAAAACATTCAAGGGCTAAGGGATAAAATAAGAGGGAGATAGACACCTTAAAAAGTACAGGAGCTGAAATGAAACATACAATGGAGTGATTTAAAAGCAGATTAGATGAGGTAGAAGAGATGGTAAATGGAATAGAAATTAGAGAAAAGGAATACAAAGAAGCTGAGGTAGAGAGAGAAAAAAGGTTCTCTAGGAATGAAAGAATATTAATAGAACTGTGTGACCAATCAAAATGGAACAATATTCACATTATAGGGGAACAAGAAGAAGAAGAGAGAAAAAAAGGGATAGAAAGTGTCTTTGAAGAAATAATTTCTGAAAATTTCCCCAATCTGGGGAAGGAAATAGTCTCTCAGGCCATGGAAATGCACAGATCTCCCAACACAAGGGACCCTAGGAAGACAACACCAAGACATATAATAATAAAAATGGAAAAAATTGAGGACAAGAGGAGAGTATTAAAAGCAGCCAGAGACAGAAAAAAGATTACTTATAAAGGAAAGCCCATAAGGCTATCATCAGACTTCTCAGTAGAAACCTTACAGGCCAGAAGGTAGTGGCATGATACAGTCAATGCAATGCAGCAGAAGGGCTGCAAACCAAGAATACTCTTGGCAGCAAGATTATCATTTAAATTTGAAGCAGGGATTAAACAATTTCCAGATAAGCAAAAGTTGAGTGTATTTACCCCCCACAAACCATCTCTACAGTGCATTTGGAGGGACTGCTATAAATGGAAGTGCTCTTAAGGCTAAATAGCTGTCACCAGAGAAAATCCAACCAGAATAAAGGAAGTAGACTAATTAATTACTAAGCAAATGCAAAATTAAATCAACTACACAAAAAGTCAGTCAAGGGATACACAAAGAGTACAGAATATGACACCTAACATATAAAGGGTGGAGGGGGGAGAAAAAAGAAGGGAGAGAGAAAAGATAAATAATCTTCAGATTGTGTTTACAATAGCATAAAAAGCAAGTTAAGTTAGACTGATAGTAAAGAAGCTGCCCTTGAACCTTTGGTAACCATGAATATAAAGCCTGCAATGGCAATAAATACATACCTGTTGATAATCACCCAAAATATAAATGGACTCAATGCACCAATAAAAATACATAGAGTTACTGAATGGATATAAAAGCAAGACCCATCTATATGCTACCTACAAGAGGCTCACTTTAAACCCAAGATATACACAGACTTAAAGTGAAGGGATGGAAAAAGACATGTCATGCAAACAATAGGCAGAAAAAAGCAGGAATTACAATACTTGTATCAGATAAAATAGATTTCAAAATATAGTCACAAGAGCAAAGAAGAACATTATGTAATGATAAAGGGGGCAGTCCAACAAGAGGACATAATCATTATAAATATTTATGCACCCAACATAGGAGTACCAATATATAGAAACAATATTAACAGAACTAAAGGGGGAAATAGAATGCAATGCATTCACTTTAGGATATTTCAATACACAACTCAATCCAAAGGACAGATCAACCAGGCAGAAAATAAGTAAGGAGACAGATGTACTGAACAACACAATAGAACAGAAGGACCTAACAGACATCTATAGAACACTCCACTCAAAAGCAACAGGATATACATTCTTCCATAATGCATATGGAACATTTTCCAGAAGAGATTACATACTAGGCCACAAAAAGAGCCTCAGTAAATTCAAAAAAATTGAAATTGTACCGACCAACTTTTCAGATCACAACAGTATAAAACTAGAAATAAATTGTGCAAAAACAAAAAGTTGAGAGGGGCGGAAGATGGCGGCGTGAGTAGAGCAGCGGAAATCTCCTCCCAAAACAACATATATCTATGAAAATATAACAAAGACAACCCTTCCTAGAATAAAGACCAGAGGACACAGGACAATATCCAGACCACATCCACACCTGAGAGAACCCAGCGCGTCGCGAAGGGGGTAAGATACAAGCCCCGGCCTGGCGGGAGCCGAGCGCCCCTCCCCCCATCTCCCGGCGGGAGAAGAATAGGCAGAGCGGGAGGGAGACGGAGCCCAGGACTGCCGAACACCCAGCCCCAGCCATCCGGGCCAGAGTGCAGGGCGCTCGATACTAGGAAAACAGGGCAGCAAGAACAGTGAGCAGGCACTGGAGGCTGGGCGACAGAGGACATAAGAAAAGCGCGCGACCATTTTTTTTTTTTTTGCTTTTTTGCTGCTTTGTTTTGGCGAGTGCTTTTTGGAAGTCTTAAAGGGACAGGGACCCCAATACTAGGGAAACAGGGCAGAAAGACCGGTGAGCAGAGGCCTGAGGCTAGCACCGGAGAATAAGGGAAAACGAACGACCACCTTTTTTTTTTAATTAAAAATTTTTTTTTTTTTAATTAAAAAAATTTTTTTTCTTGTTTTTTTTTTTGTGGTCGTTGTTTTGTTTTGGCGGGTGCTTTTTGGAAGTCTTAAAGGGGCAGGGCGGGTCACTTAATCCAGAGGTAGGGAATCCGGGATCTCTGGGCACCCTAACCCCTGGGCTGCAGGGAGCAGGGAGGCCCCTTACGGAGATAAACAGCCTCCCAGCAGCTCCTGCTCCAGCGCGACTCCACCACTTTGGAGTAGCTGCCCGAGCCAGGCCACGCCCATAGCAACAGCGGAGATTAACTCCATAGCAGCCGGGCAGGAAGCAGAAACCCTGTCTGCGCGCAGCTGCGCAGCACAAGCCACTAGAGGCCGCTGTTCTCCCAGGAGAGGAGGGCCACAAACCAACAAGAAAGGAAGTCCTTCCAGCCGTCACTCGTCCCAGTTCTGCAGACTATTCCTATCACCATGAAAAGGCAAAGCTACAGGCAGACAAAGATCACAGAGACAACACCAGAGAAGGAGACAGACCTAACCAGTCTTCCTGACAAAGAATTCAAAATAAGAATCATAAACATGCTGACAGAGATGCAGAGAAATACGCAAGAAAAATGGGATGAAGTCCGGAAAGAGATCACAGATGCCAGAAAGGAGATCGCAGAAATGAAACAAACTCTGGAAGGGTTTATAAGCAGAATGGATAGAATGCAAGAGGCCATTGATGGAATTGAAATCAGAGAACAGGAACGCATAGAAGCTGACATAGAGAGAGACAAAAGGATCTCCAGGAATGAAACAATATTAAGAGAACTGTGTGACCAATCTAAAAGGAACAATATCCGTATTATAGGGGTCCCAGAAGAAGAAGAGAGAAGCAAAGAGATGGAAAGTATCTTAGAAGAAATAATTGCTGAAAACTTCCCCACACTGGGGGAGGAAGTAATCAAACAGACCACAGAAATACACAGAACCCCCAACAGAAAGGATCCAAGAAGGGCAACACCAAGACACATAATAATTAAAATGGCAAAGATCAAGGACAAGGAAAGAGTGTTAAAGGCAGCTAGAGAGAAAAAGGTCACCTATAAAGGGAAACCCATCAGGCTAACGTCAGATTTCTCAACAGAAACCCTACAGGCCAGAAGAGAATGGCATGATATATTTAATACAATGAAACAGAAGGGCCTTGAACCAAGGATACTGTATCCAGCATGACTATCATTCAAATATGACAGTGGGATTAAACAATTCCCAGACAAACAAAAGCTGAGGGAATTTGCTTTCCACAAACCACCTCTACAGAACATCTTACATGGACTGCTCTAGATGGGAGCACTCCTAGAAGGAGCACAGCACAAAACACCCAACATATGAAGAATCGAGGAGGAGGAACAAGAAGGGAGAGAAGAAAAGAATCTCCAGACAGTTCATATAACAGCTCAATAAGCGAGCTAAGTTAGGCAGTAAGATACTAAAGATGCTAACCTTGAACCTTTGGTAACCACGAATTTAAAGCCTGCAATGGCAATAAGTACATATCTTTCAATAGTCACCCTAAATGTTAATGGGTTGAATGCACCAATCAAAAGACACAGAGTAACAGAATGGATAAAAAAGCAAGACCCATCTATATGCTGCTTACAAGAAACTCACCTCAAACCCAAAGACATGTACAGACTAAAAGTCAAGGGATGGAAAAACATATTTCAAGCAAACAACAGTGAGAAGAAAGCAGGGGTTGCAGTACTAATATCAGACAAAATAGACTTCAAAACAAAGAAAGTAACAAGAGATAAAGAAGGACACTACATAATGATAAAGGGCTCAGTCAAACAAGAGGATATAACCATTCTAAATATATATGCACCCAACACAGGAGCAGCAGCATATGTGAAACAAATACTAACAGAACTAAAGGGGGATATAGACTGCAATGCATTCATTCTAGGAGACTTCAACACACCACTCACCCCAAAGGATAGATCCACTGGGCAGAAAATAAGTAAGGACACGGAAGCACTGAACAACACAGTAGAGCAGATGGACCTAATAGACATCTATAGAACTCTACATCCAAAAGCAGCGGGATATACATTCTTCTCAAGTGCACATGGAACATTCTCCAGAATAGAGCACATACTAGGCCACAAAAAGAGCCTCAGAAAATTCCAAAAGATTGAAATCCTACCAACCAACTTTTCAGACCACAAAGGCATAAAACTAGAAATAAACTGTACAAAGAAAGCAAAGAGGCTCACAAACACATGGAGGCTTAACAACACGCTCCTAAATAATCAATGGATCAATGACCAAATCAAAATGGAGATCCAGCAATATATGGAAACAAATGACAACAACAACACTAAGCCCCAACTTCTGTGGGACACAGCAAAAGCAGTCTTAAGAGGAAAGTATATAGCAAGCCAAGCATATTTAAAAAAGGAAGAACAATCCCAAATGAATGGTCTAATGTCACAATTATCGAAATTGGAAAAAGAAGAACAGATGAGGCCTAAGGTCAGCAGAGAGAGGGACATAATAAAGATCAGAGAAGAAATAAATAAAATTGAGAAGAATAAAACAATAGCAAAAATCAATGAAACCAAGAGCTGGTTCTTCGAGAAAATAAACAAAATAGATAAGCCTCTAGCCAGACTTATGAAGAAGAAAAGAGAGTCAACACAAATCAACAGTATCAGAAACGAGAAAGGAAAAATCACGACGGACCCCACGGAAATGCAAAGAATTATTGGAGAATACTATGAAAACCTATATGCTAACAAGCTGGGAAACCTAGGAGAAATGGACAACTTCCTAGAAAAATATAACCTTCCAAGATTGACCCAGGAAGAAACAGAAAATCTAAACAGACCAATTACCAGCAACGAAATTGAAGAGGTAATCAAAAAACTACCAAAGAACAAAACCCCCGGGCCAGATGGATTTACCTCGGAATTTTATCAGACATACAGGGAAAACATAATACCCATTCTCTTTAAAGTTTTCCAAAAAATAGAGGAGGAGGGGATACTCCCAAACTCATTCTATGAAGCTAACATCACCCTAAAACCAAAACCAGGCAAAGACACCACCAAAAAAGAAAACTACAGACCAATATCCCTGATGAACGTAGATGCAAAAATACTCAACAAAATATTAGCAAACCGAATTCAAAAATACATCAAAAGGATCATACACTATGACCAAGTGGGATTCATTCCAGGGATGCAAGGATGGTACAACATTCGAAAGTCCATCAACATCATCCACCACATCAACAAAAAGAAAGACAAAAACCACATGATCATCTCCATAGATGCTGAAAAAGCATTTGACAAAGTTCAACATCCATTCATGTTAAAAACTCTCAGCAAAATGGGAATAGAGGGCAAGTACCTCAACATAATAAAGGCCATCTATGATAAACCCACAGCCAACATTATATTGAACAGCGAGAAGCTGAAAGCATTTCCTCTGAGATCGGGAAGTAGACAGGGATGCCCACTCTCTCCACTGTTATTTAACATAGTACTGGAGGTCCTAGCTATGGCAATCAGACAAAATAAAGAAATACAAGGAATCCAGATTGGTAAAGAAGAAGTTAAACTGTCACTATTTGCAGATGACATGATACTGTACATAAAAAACCCTAAAGACTCCACCCCAAAACTACTAGAACTGATATCGGAATACAGCAAAGTTGAAGGATACAAAATCAACACACAGAAATCTGTGGCTTTCCGATATACTAACAATGAAGCAACAGAAAGAGAAATCAGGAAAACAACTCCATTCACAATAGCATCAAAAAAAATAAAATACCTAGGAATAAACCTAACCAAAGAAGTGAAAGACTTATACTCTGAAAACTACAAGTCACTCTTAAGAGAAATTAAAGGGGACACTAACAGATGGAAACTCATCCCATGCTCGTGGATAGGAAGAATTAATATCATCAAAATGGCCATCCTGCCCAAAGCAATATACAGATTTGATGCAATCCCTATGAAACTACCAGCAACATTCTTCAATGAACTGGGACAAATAATTCAAAAATTCATATGGAAACACCAAAGACCCCGAATAGCCACAGCAATCCTGAGAAAGAAGAATAAAGTAGGGGGGATCTCACTCCCCAACTTCAAGCTCTACTATAAAGCCATAGTAATCAAGACAATTTGGTACTGGCACAAGAGCAGAGCCACAGACCAATGGAACAGACTAGAGAATCCAGACATTAACCCAGACATATATGGTCAATTAATATTTGATAAAGGAGCCATGGACATACAATTGCGAAATGACAGTCTCTTCAACAGGTGGTGCTGGCAAAACTGGACAGCTACATGTAGGAGAATGAAACTGGACCATTGTCTAACCCCATATACAAAAGTAAACTCAAAATGGATCAAAGACCTGAATGTAAGCCATGAAACCATTAAACTCTTGGAAGAAAACATAGGCACAAACCTCTTAGACATAAACATGAGTGACCTCTTCTTGAACATATCTCCCCGGGCAAGGAAAACAACATCAAAAATGAGTAAGTGGGACTATATTAAGCTGAAAAGCTTCTGTACAGCAAAAGACACCATCAATAGAACAAGAAGGATCCCTACAGTATGGGAGAATATATTTGAAAATGACACATCCGATAAAGGCTTGACATCCAGAATATATAAGGAGCTCTCATGCCTCAACAAACAAAAAACAAATAACCCAATTAAAAAATGGGCAGAGGAACTGAACAGACAGTTCTCCAAAAAAGAAATACAGATGGCCAACAGACACATGAAAAGATGCTCCACATCGCTAATTATCAGAGAAATGCAAATTAAAACTACAATGAGGTATCACCTCACACCAGTAAGGATGGCTGCCATCCAAAAGACAAACAACAACAAATGTTGGCGAGGCTGTGGAGAAAGGGGAACCCTCCTACACTGCTGGTGGGAATGTAAGTTAGTTGAACCATTGTTGAAAGCAGTATGGAGGTACATCAAAATGCTCAAAACAGACTTACCATTTGACCCAGGAATTCCACTCCTAGGAATTTACCCTAAGAACGCAGCAATCAAGTTTGAGAAAGACAGATGCACCCCTATGTTTATTGCAGCACTATTTACAATAGCCAAGAATTGGAAGCAACCTAAATGTCCATCAATAGATGAATGGATAAAGAAGATGTGGTACATATACACAATGGAATACTACTCAGCTATAAGAAAAGGGCAAATACAATCATTTGCAGCAACATGGATGGAGCTGGAGGGTATTATGCTCAGTGAAACAAGCCAAGCAGAGAAAGAGAAATACCAAATGATTTCACTTATCTGTGGAATATAAGATCAAAGGAAAAACTGAAGGAACAAAACAGCAGCAGAATCACAGAACTCAAGAATGGACTAACAGGTACCAAAGGGAAAGGGACTGGGGAGGATGGGTGGGTAGGGAGGGATAAGGGGGGGAGAAGTAGGGGGGTATTAAGATTAACATGCATGGGGGGGTAGGAGAAAAGGGAGGGCTGTACAACACAGAGAAGGCAAGTAGTGATTCTACAACATTTTGCTATGCTGATGGACAGTGACTGTAAAGGAGTTTATAGGGGAGACCTGGTATAGGGGAGAGCCTAGTAAACATAATATTCGTCATGTAAGTGTAGATTAGTGATAGCAAAAAAAAAAAAAAAAAAAAAAAAAAAAAAAGGGCAGTTCCTGTGTGGTAACCTCCAACGAGTTCTACACAAGGGTATAAAGGGCATATATAGTGTAGGCAAAGGGTCTGTTTGTGTTTATACAGAGGATCAAAGCCTAATTGGGCTACCCCGAAAATGAACTAAGATACGATATGAAAAAGAACTTCCAACATCTGCACTCTCTGGAAGACTCATGCCAGAAGATGATCATCAAAAAACCCCAACAAAGATCCACGCACTGCTACAGCTGTAGATGCACTCATACCACCAGTTCCTGGACTTGCCATGGGAATGAGGAAGGAGATATCTAAGCTGGCCTGTGCATACAGTAAAACAACAAAATTGGACTGGATCTATACTGTTGGAACTCAACCAAGAATTTGGAGAAGTGCAAATTGTAGCGCTCCAAAGTCTTACAACTACAGACTATTTACTGTTAAAAGAACATATGGCATGTGAACATTCCCCAGGAATGGGTTGTTTTAATTTGTCTGATTTCTCTCAGACTGTTCAAGTTCAGTTGGACAATATCCACCATATCATAGATAAGTTTTCACAAATGCCTAAGGTGCCTAACTGGTTTTCTTGGTTTCACTGGAGATGGCTGGTAATTACAGATATGCTTTGGTTATGTAACTATACTCCTATTATGTTAATGTGTGTGTGCAATTTAAGTAGTAGCTTAAAACCTATACATGCTGAAGTTACTCTACAAGAAGATATATCAAAGAAATAATCAATCTTCCCATGTTTTCTTCCGCCTGCTACTTCTATAGCTTTTCTTCTTCCTTCCTAATTACAACCCTTAAATAGAATTCGTGCCTCATATCAAATTTACCGAGTATCAGAATTCTTCCAAGTGGTAAAGATACCTCAAGACAAATGCTGGCATAGAAGCCACAGGGCATAAATATGCAAAGAAGTAAAAAGCTAACTTTTTCAAACAATAAGGCTTCTCTCTCACTTACCAACTTCACATTTCCCTGTATGGCCCCGGAAGATGACTGGTTAGCCAGAGACGGGTAAGATTCCTCAAGGGAGGAACAACCTAAGACAGGCACAGTCGCAGGGGGGCCATCAGGTGAGAAATTGGGGATCAACAGAGGTGAGGCTTAGAACCTCACCCCCCCCGTTCTGAGAGAAATGTTCTGCATACGTGGATGTTTTATTGCCCTTGTCTAGCTTGGATTAACACATAGTCTACAGGCACACACCTGATCATCTACATGTGCTCTCTTACAACACTAAACTATGTTTTCTACCTTTATCTTGTATCTACCTACCACTTCAGCATTTTATTAAAAATAATAATAATAAAGAGAGAAATGTGGTATCCACATATAAATCAAGTATAAAAACCAAATGAGTATTCATATTTGAACTGACTGTTTATAGTTCATAATGCATGAGCAAAACCGAAAGTTTCTGTGATGACTGCCCTTGTACTGTTCACTATGTAACTTATTCATTATGTAAGAATTTGTTCTACATGTAAAAACTTGTTTGTTATGCCTCAGAAGATTGGAGACTGACAAAAATTAGGCTTGGGGTGGAATAATGATTGTGCATTGAGCATTGACTCCCCTATACAGAATTTTATTGTCGTTAACAACCATTTGATCAATAAATATGAGAGATGCCCTCACAAAAAAAAAAAAAAAAAAAAAAAAAAAGGACAGACTTCCAATGGTAAAATAAATTAGTAACCGGGATGTAATGTATAGCATAAGGAATATAGTCAAGATATTGTAACAGCCTGGTAGGGTGATAGCTGGAACCTAGAATTATGTATATAAATGTTCTACCACTGTGTTGTACACTTGAAACTCATGTAATGTAATACTGTGTGTCAACTACCCTTCAATAAAAAATAATTATTATAAAAAAAAAAAAAAAAGTTTCACAAACACATGGAGCCTTAACATAATAATCAATGGACCAATGACCAAATTAAAACAGAGATCAAGCAATATATGGAGGAAAATAAAAGAACAGCTCAATGCCCAAACTTCTGTGGGATGCATCAAATGCAATTCTAAGAGGAAAGTATATAGCAATTCAGGTCTATTTAAAGAAGGAAGAACAATCCCAAATAAACCATCTTAATTCACAATTAATGAAACTGGAAAAGTAGAGCAAATGGGGCCCAAAGTCAGTAGAAGGAGAGACATAATAAATAACACAGCAAAAATAAAAAAAAATTGAAAAGAATAAAACACTAGAAAGAATTAACCAAACCAAGAGCTGGTTCTCTGGGAAAATAAACAAAATACATAAACTCCTAGACAGACTTATCAAGAAAAAAAGAGTCTACACACATAAATAGAATCAGAAATGAGAAAGGAAATATCACTATGGACACCACCAAAATACAAAGAATTATTAGAGAATACTATGAAAAATTATATGCTAACAAACTGGATAACCTAGAAGAAATGGACAACTTTCTAAAAAATAGAAACTTGCAAGACTGACCAGGAAGAAACAAAAAATCTGAACAGACCAATTACCAGCAAAGAAATGGAATCAGTAATCAAAAACCTACCTAAGAACAAAACTCCTGGACCACATGGTTTCACTGCTGAATTTTATCAAACATTTAGTGAAGACCTAATACCCATCCTCCTTAAAGTTTTTAAAAAACTAAAAGAGGAGGGAATACTTCCAAAATCATTCTATGAAGCCAGCATCACTCTAGTACCAAAACCAGGCAAAGACACAATACAAAAAGAAAGTTACATTGGACAATATCCATCATATCATAGATAAATTTTCACAAATGCCTAGGGTGCCTAACTGGTTTTCTTGGTTTCACTGGAGATGGCTGGTAATTATAGGTCTGCTTTGGTTATGTAACTGTATTCCTATTATGTTAATGTCTGTGTGCAATTTAATTAGTAGTTTAAAACCTATACATGCTTAAGTTACTCTATAAGAAGATATGTCAAAGAAATAATCAATCTTCCTATGTTTTCTTCCTTCTGCTACTTCTATAGCTTTTCTTCTTCCTTCCTAATTACAACCCTTAAATAGAATTTGTGCCTCATATTGAATTTACGGAGTATCATAATTCTTCCAAGTGGTAAAGATACCTCAAGACAAATGCTGGGCATAGAAGCCACAGGGCATAAATATGCAAAGAAGTAAAAAGCTAACCTTTTCAAACAATATTGCTTCTCTCTCATTTACCAACTTTACATTTCCCTGTATGGCCCCGGAAGATGACTGGTTAGCCAGAGACGGGTAAGATTCCTCAAGGGAGGAACAACCTAAGACAGGCACAGTCGCAGGGGGGCCATCAGGTGAGAAATTGGGGATCAACAGAGGTGAGGCTTAGAACCTCACACCCCCTGTTTTGAGAGAAATCTTCTCCATCTGTGGATGTTTTATTGCCCTTGTCTAGCTTGGATTAACACTTAGTCTACAGGCACACACCTGATCATCTACATTTGCTCTCTTACAGCACTAAACTATGTTTTCGACCTTTATCTTGCATCTACCTACCACTTCAGCATTTTATTAAAAATAATAATAATAATAAGGGAGAAATGTGGTATCCACATATAAATCGAGTATAAAAATCAAATGAATATTCATATTTGACCTGATTGTTTATAGTTCATAATGCGTGATCAAAACCAAAAGTTTCTGTGATGACTGCCCTTGCACTGTTCACCATGTAAGAACTTATTCACTATGTAAGAATTTGTTCACCATGTAAGAACTTGTTCGTTATGCTTCAGAAGTTTGGAGACTGACGAGAATTAGGCTTGGGTGGATTAATGATTGTGTATTGAGCATTGAGTCCCCTATACAGAATTTTATTGTTGTTAACAACCATTTGATCAATAAATATGAGAGATGCCCTCTCAAAAAAAAAAAAAAGAAAGTTACAAACCAAGATCCCTAATGAACATAGACACAAAAATACTCAACAAAATATTAGCAAACTGAACTCAAATATACATCACAAAGATCACACATCATGGTCAAGTGGAATTAACCCCAGGGATGGAAGGATTGTACAACATTCGAAAATCCATCAATATCATCCACCACATTAACAAAAAGAGGAATGAAAACCACATGATCATCTCCATAGATGCTGAAAAAGCATTTAACAAAATTCAACATCCATTCATGAATAAAAACTCTCAACAAAATGGGCATAGAGGGCAAGTACCTCAACATAAAGGCCACATATGACAAACTCACAGATAACATCATACTTAACAGTGAGAAGCTGAAAGATTTTTCTTTAAGATCGTGAACAAAACAAAAATGTCCACTCTCCCCACTTTTATTCAACATAGTACTGTAGGTCCTAGTTATGGCAATCAGACAACACAAAGAAATAAAAGGCATCCAGATTGGTAAGGAAAAAGTTAAAATGTCACTGTTTGCTGATGATATAATTTTGTACATAAAAATCCCTAAAGAATGCACTCCAAAACTACCAGAACTAATATGTGAATTCAGCAAATTTGCAGGATACAAAATTAATACACAGAAATCTGTTACATTCCTATACACTATTTATGAACTAGCAGAAAAAGAAATCAGGAAAACAATTCCATTCACAATTGCTTCGAAAAGAATGAAATACCTGGGAATAAATCTAACCAAAGAATTGGAAGACCTATACCCTGAAAAGTATAAGACACTCTTGAGAGAAATTAAACAAGACACTAATAAATGGAAAACATCCCATGCTCTTGGGTAGGAGAATTAATATTGTCAAAATGGCCATCCTGCCTAAAGAAATCTACAGATTCAATGCAATCCCTATCAAAATAATGACAGCATTCTTCAATGAACTGGAACAAATAATTCTAAAATTCATATAGAACCACAAAAGACCCTGAATAACCAAAATAATGATTAGAAGGAAGAATAAAGCAGGGGTATTATGCTCCCCAACTTCAAGCTCTACTACAAAGCCACAGTAATCAAGACAATTTGATACTGGTGCAAGAACAGACCCATAGATCAGTGGAATAGAATAGAGTGCCCAGATATAAACCCACACATATATGGCCAGTTAATATATGATAAAAGAGACATGGACATACAATGGGGAAATGACAGCCTCTTCAACAGCTGGTGTTGGCAAAACTGGACAGCTACATGCAAGAGAATGAAACTGCATTACTGTCTAACTCCATACACAAAAGTAAACTCGAAATGGTTCAAAGACCTGAAAGTAAGTCATGAAACCATAAAACTCTTAGAAGAAAACATAGACAAAACTCTCTTGAATATAAACATGTGCAACTTTTTCATGAACGTATCTCCTCAGGCAAGGGAAACAAAAGCAAAAATGAACAAGTGTGACTACATCAAACCAAAAACCTTCTGTACCTTCAGTAGAACAAAAATGTATGGGAGAATATTTTCATAAATGACATATCTGATAAGGGGTTAAAATAAAAAAATATATGAAGAGTTCACATGCTTCAACTCCCAAAAAGCAAATAACCCAATTAAAAAATCGGCAGAGAATCTGAACAGACACTTCTCCAAAGAAGAAATTCAGATGGCCAACAGGCATATGAAAAGATGCTCCACATCCCTTATAATCAGGGAAATGCAAATTAAAACCACAATGAGATATCACCTCACAACAGTTAGGATGGCCAACATCCAAGGGGCAAGCAAAAACAAGTGCTGGTGAGCATTTGGAGAAAGGGGAACTCTCCTATCCTGTTGGTGGGAAGGTAAATTAGTTTAACCACTGTGGAAAGCAATGTGGAGGTTCCTCAAAAAACTAAAAATAGAAATACCATTTGACCCAGGAATTCCACTCTTAGGAATTTACCTGAAGAAAACAAGATCACAGACATATGCACCCCTATGTTTATTGCAGCACTATTTATAATCACCAAGACATGGAAATAACCTGTGTCCATCAGTAAATGAATGGATAAAGAAGATGTGGTACCTGTACACAATGGAATATTATTCATCCATGAGGAGAAAACAAATCCTACCATTTGCAACAATATGGATGGAGCTAGAGGGTATTATGCTCAGTGAAATAAGCCAGGTGGAGAAAGACAAGTACCAACAAAGCAAAAACTGAAGGAACAAAACAGCAGCTGACTCACAGAACCCAAAATGGACTAGTGGTTACCAAAGGGAAAGGTGTTAGGGAGGGTGGGTGATAAGGGAGGGGTAAGGGGATTAAGGGATATTATGATTAGCACACATAATATAGGGGGGACACGGGGAAGGAAGTATAGCACAAAGAAGACAAGTAGTGACTCAATAGCATCTTATTACGTTGATAGACAGTGACTGTTATGTGACTTGATAATAGGGTAATGTAGTAACCACAATGTGGCTTATGTGAAACCTGAGCATAAGATTGTATATCAATGATACCTTAATTTAAAAAAAGGAAAAAATAAAATAAAATAAAATAAAAAAGAAAAGAAAGCATGTAAAGACACAGAAGACAAAATAATCAGACATATGAATTACAAAGACATGGGCCTCAAAGTGAAAAACTACTTGTCTGAGTAGGTGGGGATTTGAGAGAAGAAATGACAGCTTAAGTATGATATTGCAGTAGAGAACTGAGAACCTATTGAATTTCTTTGGGCTTCCAAGCTAATTAAAGTTAGAGAGAAAGAGCAAAACCAAAGTATCCTAGCACAACACCCATTTGCTTTTACTATTGCCTCAGATAAACATGAAGAAAACAAAACAAGGAAAAATATAAATAATAGGATTTATTGGTGATCGAACATCTGTTCAGTGCATTTTTCAGTAAGAAACATATTTCAAATTGTCAGCCACTTCCGTTCCTAAATTGTACACTACTGTCTTGTTGTGAAAATACCTAAAGCACGTAGTTGTGGATTAATCAATCAATGAAATTGTTCTTTTATAACCCACTCAGCTTTCTAAAAAATTTATTGTCACCTTGTACATTCTATTGCTGCATATGTATTCTGAGTGAGCAATTTCAGTCTAATACTATTTTGTTCAAATTTATGAGAGGGTTGGGATTGCTAGCTAATTATCAATAGCTAATTAGAGTCACAAACCTTATCTTTAAGAATATAAAATATTTGATAGTAAGTAAGTGAATTAGTATCAATAATATATACTTCTACTCTTAAATTTGTAACATCTCTTTTATATTTGGTTTGAAATGCTTGACTCCTGTTTTGCTCACTGTTTTTAGAAATAAATTGTTATATATATATATAAAAGTTTTCAAATAGTCAGAGCTAACCCACTTTAATCATGAATCCTTGTTTCTATTCTATCCATTTTAATGGAGTTACTTTCAAATCCTTTGCACATAACATTGTCTCCTTAAACAAATAATAGACACATCTTAAATATTTCCTGAGCAACCCAGCTCATAATCCTTTACATTAAAGATCTTTAGAGATGAAAGAAATTTTGTGTAGGTCAATCCCCTCATTTTGTAAAAGAATGAAATTAAGATTCAATAAAAGAATGACCTTTACAACCCACTGAAAGACCTAGGGCTCTAACCCAGGTCCAGGGACTCCTGCCTACCTCATTTGTCTGATTCCTTTTTGGGCTCCACAGTTGGGAAAGTGAATGGAAACTTTTGTCCATCTATACATGCTATACTGTTGAGTCATTCAGTACATTTCAGCCCCTGTGGTAGAATTTTACCTTGACATCATTTTCTATATGTGATTGCATTTAAAACCTTATAGCCTAGAAGCCTCCTTTTGATGATAATAAGAGGTTAAAAAGGACAAACTAGATAGGTAAGTTATTTTATAATTGAGTATACCCTAAGTGCATGAAATAGGATTGGATGAGTGACTAAGAGTCTCCTGCACAATAAAAAAAAACTTTTTATTTTGTTTTCTTTGGGACATATATACTATCAGATATAAATATAAATTTGTATAATATAAATTCTAAATCAATTAATTTCTCAATTCTGATTTGGTCATTTTAGTAACTTTTGGTCAAATGAAATTTTGTAATGATGTTCTAAGCCAAGTGTTAGAATAGGTTTTCTGTAATTCCTGGTGCTTTTCCTAAATTCAAATTAAAATTAATTCTGGAAATTAACAGCTGAAAATGTATATACATATTGTCAAAATTAATCATCTAGAAATTTTGTTAAAGTAGAAGAAACAGCAGTTGGAATACATCTACATCTATATGTAGATACACACACATACACATGACACGTGTATGTGTGGTTATTTATTCAAATGAAATGTCCAAGGATCAAAGCCTTAATGACAAAGCCACTCAATGTTCTTAAATTTTAAAGACAATCTTTAAAAGAAAAGTTAAAAGTAAAAAGCATTCATCTTGATGCTTATTTGTGTTCTGAATAATTCCAGAATAAGGCTAACTGCACTGAATTTTACAAAATGCCAGGGGTATATTTAAGTTAACCAAGAGGTAAATGAGCCCTGGTGTCCATTTTTATGGTCTTTAATTAATCTATACCATTTAGACTGTGCCATTTCCCAAAGGCTTTGGAACTAACTGGCTCATGTTTAGTGTTCAGGAAAGAAGGAACACATGTTTTCACCTTGTGTGCGTCACAGAAGACTAATACTTTCCAGTGACTCTGCTCTTACTTTGCCTCAGGCTGGCTTTCAGAGGCCCCTGATATGGAGGTACCTATAGGTTTTCTCTTTGGAAAGCAAATTTCATTGGGTTGCTTTGTTTCAGGGTTATTTGAAAGTTGAATACCTCCCTGAGGAATTGTTTCTATAGTGATTGCCAATTTTCTGCTTCAGAAGTTTATGATCAAATCATCTCTAGTAGGATTTTTTAGTTGGGATTCTTTCTACTGCTGATGTTTGAGGACATTTACTAGCACATGTTAAAATTTCTTTTTCTACTGTAGTTAACATTTATAATTTTTAGCACCCACTAAAATGAATTATCTAAAGCATATGGCTTAGAAACTGATAGATTTAATTTCAAGGAGGAATAAAGGATATAGGATTTTTAAATGGAAGGTGGGAAGACTGTGGGTAAACATTCAAAAAAGAAACAATAATCTTTAAAATTAGCTTTCAGATAGAAAGATTTTGTTAAAGGAAAATAATGACTCCTGGAATCTAACAAACATTTAGGGAAAGGTCTCATGTAAGTGGATGTAACAACCACAATTAAACACTTCAATAAAAAAAGTAACTTAGGTAAAAGAACAAACAAAAAAACATTTTCTTTTGGTTTACTTTTCAAATATAATCTCAAAGGAAATGAACTTTCTTAAAATATTCTCATAATCTGTCCATAGATGCCTCGTTAATGCCAGTATCCATCAGGGCCTTTAGTATTCTGAGGGAGTAAGCAGTAAGTGAAATAATAAGTGATATTCTAATGAAGACAATGTATAATGAAGATAGTACTGTATCCTGCATGAAACTAAGATCTAATGTGACACACATTGCCCAACAATAACTCTACAAATTGAACTCCATTTGCCAGATTTCTGTATAACAACAACAAAAAACATTAAAATGTTTTTCAGAAAATGCAATCCCTAAATCTCTCCATTTTATCTAATCTTCCAATTGTTCTAGGATGCAGTAAATATAGAATAAGTTCTATTTCAAAATATTAGGGTCATTTTAACTTTTGGTTCAGTATGCTCCATGCTAGAAATACCTGCTCCTACTTTATTTGGCTTTCTAAAAGAGAAATATATATGGAGCATATGTGTAAACATGAATGTAAATCCATTTCAGAGAGTCTATTTCAGTCTAATAAATCTAAAATCAAAAATTGCTAAAAATATTGCTGGAACCACTATTTAAATGTTACAATTTAAGGATCATTCCCAAAGGTAATATACACATTAAGAAGATGATGATGATAATAATGGCAAATTTCAAGATAAATTGAAAAAATTTTGAATGCCTCTCAATTATGTGTTTTGCTCCAGGCTGGCTTTACACAAAAAGCATTATTACAATTTTTATTTTTTATTTTTTAAAAATACCAAGTAGCTTATAACATTGTGCAGAAATTTTTTGAGTCCATATGATCAAGAGATGAGAGAAACCCCAAATTTAGTGAGTCACAGTTTTAGCAAGCATGACATTTCCCTTTTCTAAACCTAAGATTAACCTCTAACTCTCTATATTGTATTTCCATCTTTGTGTTTCACTTCAGAAACATATCCACTACATGGTAGAAAAATACTGATATCTGAGTTCATTAATTTTTCCATTATAGCCAAAAACACCAGGTAGAAACTGAATTAAAACATTTTTATAATCTCTTCCAGCTTTATCAGATCAATGAAAGGAATTTCACAAAACAATTTACTAGGTTACATATAACTTCTAGATAAAGAGTGAGAGATGGGTATATCTGCAGGAGTAAGAACATTTTCAGAGAAAAAGATGTTTCTTAATGAGTGACCATACAAAAAATAGAACATGTCTTGTCTGGCAAAGTTTTCAAAATTATCTAAATTACCTTACATCTATAAAAGCACATTTTAAAGCAAACACTCACATGGAACAAAAATAATTTTAAATAATGAAAACCACAAATATCAACATACAAAGTGAGTATTGAGAAACCAGACTGTAACTTCTGAGGTAGAAGTGTTAATGAGACTCAAATTCTGGTTTCATTCCTTCGATTCATTCAAAATCATTAATAAATAAATTATATTGTGTCAAGAACTGTGCTACACAAATAACAAATCATTCTTATCTGCAAACGGTTTCAGTACAATTAAATATTGGAAAGGGTGGGGCAAGAAAGAACATAATAATACCAGGCAAAAATTTCTATGGTAGAACTACAACAGATGATATCAGAATATATAAAGGGTCCCACAAAGCTGACTTCATAGGCAGGGCAACCTTAGAGTAAACTTGATGGAGCAGGTGATGACTGAGATCTGGGAGATGAGTGGAAGTACTCATAGTGGAGGATGGATGCACGTGCAGGGGGCTGGTTGAGTGTGCTCTGTGGGACTTGGAATGTGTCCCACACCTGGGGATGCAGCAAAGAAGAAATTGGTGGGTCAAGATTGATGGGGAACCAGTCACTGATTAGGCAGGAATTTGAGAAATTTGTTAAGTGGTTTGTCCCTTTTATTACAGGCAAAGAGAAACAGCTAAATGATTTTAAATAGGGAATAGCATATCCCACATTTTTGGACATACTTACTTTGGCAGTTAAAGGCAGTTTGGACTAGAGATATGGGACTGATTAAGAGACTGTTTTTATAATTTCAGTAAGATTTGAGAATGATTGTCCCTGAAGTCATGGAAGACATAAAAAAGAATTGGGCAAATTAAGGAGGTATAAACAGATTGAATCAGCAGAATTTGGTAACTGATTACAGGATTAAAAAGAAGAAGTGAATGATAGTTTCTGATATTATGATGTTGAAAGCTGGGTCATTCACCGAATTAAAACAAATTTAAAGTATAGAAGGAGGGGGTTAATAAATAAAAAGTTTGGTTTTATGTATTTCGAATTTAAGGTACTTCAGATTATCTGGTTGGAGATATCTAGTGGGGAGTTAGATATGTGGTTTTGGAAAATTACGTTGAAGATTGCTGTCTTGAGATTCATCATCATGCAGATGGGTGTTGAAACTTTGGCATATTTATGGTGAGGTTAATGAGAAGAGGATTGAAAGTGGGACTCTAGAGCATCAATACGATTGGCACGTTCAGAGAAGGAGGGAAAGGAGATAGAGAATTACTGAACAATGGAAGAAAGTCAAAGTATAATTATATAAATCAAGTAAGTGAAAATGTGAAAATGCCAAGATGGGTATCCCCAGCTTCAAACATTATGTATAATACGGTCAGGTGAGTTAGAGCTTTAAAAATTTCTGTTGGATTTAGAAACATGACCGTGGCAAGAATAGTTTTAAAGGCATTAGGACAAGAAAAATAGATTGCACTGGGTTATAGAGTAAATGAGCGATAAATAGAATCAATTGAGAGGCTACTTAATGAATTCCTATTATACATAATGCCCTACACAAGATGTTTTAGGTAAAATTATCAAGACAAAAGACATGGTTTCAATCCTTTATATTTTCTAATAGGTGACATAAACTTTATTTACAGGCATTCTGATTAATCCTTTGATTAAAAAATTGCAAGATTTACTTCTTTTATGAGGCTTGGTCTTTAAGGAAGGGAAGAATTATAGTAGAAGTTAGGAGGAGAATTGATTCATAAATAAAACTTACCTCATTTTAAGATGAAAATTATCTTAGATGAGAAGGTTATATGATATTTATAATACAATATATATGTTTCTAATATGAAGCCTACAGTTATGCTGTGCATGTGTACAGCACTAGAAATTGATACTCTGTCAGTTGATATTAAAGGACAAGATGAAAAAAATTCAGAGCCTTAGTCTGAAGATGTGTGGCAGAGGGCTTGTGACGTGGAGGTAAGGTAGGGAGAAGGAGAATCCTAAACCAGTATTAATTACTAATATTAAGTCTAAACAATACCCAGATCTTGCTCTTTATACCAAGTGGAATTGACAACAGGTAAAAGCTTTAAGGGCAAAAGCTGTAGTTTCAGTTTTGCATTAGCTGTACTTAATCCTATTACTAGCATCTAAGGTAATTAGTAGCTCAATGCATTCTCTCTACATGTCATAAATTGCAAATGAAGCCAACCACTAGGACAAAATCCAAATGATTGCCCTTTTTAGAATGACATAAACAGAAAAGTAATTTATAAATAATGCTTTATTAACATTAGGATGTGTTTAAATATTATCAAAGAACAGTGAAAGATAGCTAGTTCAACAAGAGATCTTATAATTGTATATAACTTTAGAGGTCATCTAGCCCAGAAAAAGCTCAAAACTAATTAATGCCCAGTTGACTCAGTCTGAGTCAGCCTCTATGTCCTCTGCACTTTAACATGGAGAATGGGGCTTGCTTTGACACAATCCAGGATGACTAGTTAGTTTGGCTCTTTTTCCATGGCCTTAGGACTATTCCAGCAAGAATTAACAAGAATTCAGTGCAAATCCTTCACTACTCTTAAAACATGTGATTTATGAGTCCTACTGATTGAAAATCTATGGTGTAACTTCATTTTCTAACAAGAATTAAGTTAAAAAGTAAGGATTTCTGACTCCGAATCCAGGGATTTAATGGGTAACTATTGAAAAATTAAGGAATCTAGTAGGGAAAAATTACTTTCAGAATGAGCAGGGACATTATTTTACTGCCTAAGAAAATAATCCCCCATCCCATTGTGCTGGCATGACAATCTATAAGAATTCATCCATAAATGAGTGGTCAACTTTGTAAATGCTTACAGTGTTTGAGTTTCTGGAAATAGAAAGACAAATGAGAATTATAGAGGAAAGAAATGTTCCCTTAAATCTACTGCAGTTTTCATTAGGAAATCAATGATAGAAGAGAAGAAAATATGCATGAGCCAAAAAAAAGGAAGAGACAAAAAATAATTAGGAAGTCAATTATGTCAACTAACCATAAAAAAATCCATTAAAATTAGAAACCATCAGATATGTCAGTTCTTGGGAAACTAAACACCTCTTTTAATTACCTTTGAAACATAATAATTTTATAGCTGCAAGCATTGCATACATAAAATTTGTCAAAGGCTTGTGGCTTTTTTATTTCTGAGAAGTTTATTTTTTACTTATTAAAGTTATTGTAATGCTGTAAACATTTACAAAAACAAATATTTAAAGAAGAAAGCATGCACTGGAAAAATCCTGATTTCATAAAATTTTGCCATGAATAATATAAAATGATCATGAAGGTATAAGATAATAAAGAATTTGTCAACATTTTTGTTCACATTAAAGAATATCTTCTTATAACTGCTGAATTAATCTACCAATTATAATATAGTTTTTTCCATAAGAAGGACACACTTAAAGAAAATAACATAAAAAATATTCCATTTGTACCATCGCTGTGAAGATTTCGCAAATGGAAAAATATATATACATATGGTTAAAGTTTTCTTTAAATAAGTATCTGCAGCAAAAATATGACCTCCAGAAAAATGGAAAATCAAAAAGAACTGAGACTTACTCTCTCTGATCATAAAATGAAAACTTCAATACTATTGACAGGGCTTCAAATGTTGAACCTGGAGAGAGTATTAGAGATCATTTATTCCATCTTGCTTGTTAATTGCATCTCTGGTGGAAAGAGAGTTGGCAGAGCAACAAATCAACAACCAACTACTTCCTGACAACTTGATTTCCCAGGTGAGTATTGTATGTGTGTGCATTTGTGTATCCCCATACACAGACACATAATGCACATACAGGGCAGTCCCGGTCAGTGAACTCTTTATTATAAGTGAAGACTTTGGCTCCATTTCTCAGATACTCTCTTATTCTGGGTCATCAGTTTTGATATTCAAACCAAATTTTGGGTTGATTATGTCAAAGCTACTTTTTTATAGCTTAAGTTATTAGTATACATAAGGATACCCTCTAAACTTTAACTTTGACATCTCAAAAGCAGACACAGAAATAAAAACCCAAAGAGTCTTGGAGTAGAACAGACTGAGCCACTTATCTCTTTTATCAGACCCCTATTTTATACTCTGAGACCAGTAGTTGCAAACTTCAGCTGCAGCAGGATTACTTGGAGACTTGTTAAAACACAGAATGTTGAGTGGCCTTGTCCTCCAATTGCTGATCCAATAGGTCTGGGTTGGAACATTTATAACATTCCTTTGCTGATACTACTGAACAACATTTGAAAAATCACTATGCTGAATGGAGAAGACAGCAGAGGAGACAACACCAATTAAGAAAGAATTTGCAGTTTAATGCTTCTTTCTGAATTAGAATAATAGAAGGAAAAAAGAAGAGTTAATTAAAGCAAGGAGAGTAGCAACAAAACTCCCTTTCCAACAAAGCACACTTTATGGAAGTGATGTATTTATCCTTTTGTAATCAGCCTAAAGAAATGAGATGGACTCTCCTACCAAACTTTCATTTGTATTTTGAGACTAATATCACTACACACATACCCAGATGGTGTGAAAATGTTTATTAGTCACATAATAAGCCTTTCTAGGGAGAGCAGTTTGGGTTTCCATGCTAATCCAAAAATGGCTTGAGAAAAAGATCAGGGAAGGGCAACTAGCTTGGGTTTTTATGGTGATAGGATGGAGGGCTGGGATGGTCTCCACATGTGAAAATTCATGTTACATGGTTTGAACTTTCCACTGGTGCCAAAAGAGAGAACATGCAAGATCTATCAACTTACCCAGATATGGTATTAAAAAACGGGAATGATAGGCTTGCAACCTGTCAACAGTTAAACATTAAAAACAGAGTCAGAATCTTTACTAGAATTCACTCCTGAAGATGTACTGATAACTAAAATATACCATGTTTAATATAATTGAATTTGAATTTGTTTACATAAGCCATTCTGACACTCCATGGAGCCTGTAGCATGAAGCCAGCAAATCCATTTTTCAAGAGTCCAACATTATGTATTTAACATTGAAAGTGAGTACCTTGGTCACTGTCAAGAATACTTGGACCTTCCCAAGGAAACAAAGGGTATTTTGGTGGGGCTGTATACTGTGGTGTTAGTATGTGCAGAGGCCTTTGTGACCTTAATTTATGTTTATGATATTTATGAAGCATGTGATTTCCAGCATTTTTTAGCCCAAAGAGAATGACTTTGGGTATGGAAATGTTTTTGCCATTCATCAAACCAGATGGCCAGGCTATTGGCAATGGTGAAGCATGTGTAAGAATATGCAAGGCAGTGATTCTTGGCCAAGGCATTCAATGCTAAAAATAACTGCCTGAATTTGGCTAAATGCGCTGACCCTTGGAAACTGTTCTCTATCAGGGATTTCCTGATTAAAGCATAAGAAGCAGAAGCTCTTCAGAGAGTTCCAACACACATGACAGGATCTTGCCACCTATAAAGTGTTTGAACTCCCTTAGCTGTTGACTAATTTGACCCAAGGGTTGCCCAAGTAGCCAAGTTTTCTGGCAGAGAGGTGGCCTCCTCTGGAACACTGATGTCTGGGCAAAGAACTAAGGATAGCAGAGGCCACCCCTTGTTCCAAGTAAGGTATACAAGAGGGAGTACAGGTGTCCTGGAAGTATAATTTCTGCCATAGCAAGGAGGCCTTGGTGGGCATGCTGTGCTTATGGAATGCTGCTTCCATGACCAAGGCACAGTGGACAGTGATTCAGGACATCTGTATCCAAGAAAGCCCATTAGAAAACCAGCAATTGCTGCCCTAAAGGTTTATAACATGAGACTGAGTAAGGAAGTTTCTTACATCAGAAGACTATGGTAATCATAGTCTATACCATATACTATGGTAATCATGGGTGATTCAGGGGCTCCAGGAAGCATGAGAGGAAGAAGATAAAACCTTTATAGTGAAGTAGTAGGGGGGTGAGAAGATGAGGGATTGGAACCGTTCTATAGAAATTTAGATAAATTCTAGAATTGTTTATTGGAGGTGTTCACAATCAGGAGAGCCAGTTCTTAAATAACAGTACAAGTAGACTTAACTAAATTTGCAAATAAGGAAAGGATTATGTTCAGAAGGTCTAAAAGATGTTGAGCTTGCTTTAACATTCTAGATGCTAATAGGGGCAAAAGCTGTTTCCTGACAGTAACAGGGTTAGAATAATTCTCAGATGACCAAATGAAAAAATTTTTCCAGAATTCAGTTGAGATGGTGGAGCCATACACTATGTATGAGGAAATAGGATATCCCCTTTTTGTGCGTATTTTCATGTGCTGAATAAATGTTCAAATGAATCTCCTCAGAGGCAGATGTTCTTAATGTAATATCAAAACTACTCATGGAGAAAGTTGTATGTGTTTAAAATCTTACCTGCAAAGATGGTGATGGTAAGGCTGTTGAGCTACTTATTGGTAGCTAAGTAAAAGTATATTTGTGTCCTTCTGAAGGTGCAAGCAAATTAGCTGAAGACTGTTGAAACAGATATGTAACAGAACTTGCTACCCAATTTTATAATGCCAAAATATTTACCAATGTATGGAGTCAGTAATTTCAGTAATAATTGGTATGGGGACCTTAATATGTGGAAACATTGCATTGAAGTAGCAGTAATGTACCATGAGGTACTGTTCACTCTTTCCATGTATGAGAACAGGACAAATTGAGCTGTTAAATGAAGCAGTGAGGGTAATCACCCTTCTCTAAGTAGGTTAACTGTTTTAACTGATGGGAAGGGAGAAGGGTATTGGCTCTGTTTTGTCAAGCCAATTGTAAATGCCAATGACTTAATTTTTATTTATTACTTCTCGAGTTGGAGCATCCATGCTTGCAATAGGATATTTTAGAATATGACAATGGGAAAGTTAGGCAAAGCAATAGTTTAAACTAGAAGGATAATTTGAAGTATAACTTTTTCTTCTTTATTTTATATTTGGTAACTCAATAGAGAATATAGTGCAAAGTCTAGTTGGTTCCCTTTTATCTTCTGTTATGGAAATTATTTAAGTAAACATATGGCATCCAATTGAGTCAAATTGTAGTTGTTTTTTAGTTTTTTGTTTGTTTTCCCCATGTGTATAGTTCCCTTGGCCCTTTCTTTCTTTCTCTCTTCCTTTCTTTCTCTTTTGTAGTTACTGGATATACTACAGTGTGGGGCACTCTCTGTCTTTCTCGTATTTACAGACTTCTTCCTCCACATAGTCATAATTCAGTATCAGGGTAGGAAGCCTTTCTAATGACAATGATTGCTTTATTGAATTTGAGGACCTTGAGCTTAAATCAGGTTTGAAATAAATCCTCAGCTGTGCCATGAGCTGGGGCAGGGCCATGGATTTTCCCTTGTAACTCCCAGGATCTGGATCTTTGTTGTAACAAAGGTATAGGTAGCAACAGTACCAAAGGCAATTCAAAGGCTCCTAGTGAGCCATTTATTTAGAAGTGTGACTTCAGCATACCACAGGGTGATGGCTCTTCCTCCACAAGTGACCACCAAGAGTCCATATTACACAGGATGTTAGTCTTCACACCAAAAACTGTATAGAATAAGACCAATGCCTTTTTGACACACACAATCAATAATTACAGGATAAGAGTTGTTTCCAGAGTATAGTGTCAATCACAGATTATGCTGTACTTGAGATTCACAATTCAATCTGAATTATATAGATGAATCTGAACTGTGATAAACAACCCAATGCCACTTTGCAGAGGACCCATCTCACATTCCTGTCTCAAGTTTTGGAGATTTTGTTTTGGTTAGTTACATCTATAACAGAAATTTTCTAAAACTCACAAAGTGCAGCTCAAAGGAGCATGCCAAAGCACAAGCTTATCAGCATGCACCATGTCAGAGTGTGTGCTAGCCAGCAGGCAGCAGAGCCAGTCAGCAAGCCAAAGCAAGAAAAGAAAGACCTCTGGTGGTGGTGATGATCACATAGGCACATTGCACACTGTGTCCATAGCTGTGGCCTCCTGTAGATATGGAATGTGTTCCTCCATTCCCAAGCTTGGTTTGGACATAGTTACTGATGAAGCCACATACATTCCAAGAGGGCATAGAAAGATTTATTACTCATATAATGAGGCTTTTTGGGTAGAGTGGAGTGTTCTAGGCTGGTATATTAATGGCCTGAGAAAGTAAAGAGAGGCAACCAGCTATAATAGGACATATTGGTGGTTAGAGAGTGGGCCTGGGAGACAGGATTCCCACAGTATGGGCTGCTTATGTGGCATGAATTTCCTTGTAATGCCAAAGGAGGACACAACTAGGTTTTCTTATCACTTTGTCCAGATGTAGACAGCAGGGGGAGAGAGGTGAAGCTTGAAAACTGTTACATATCAGATATGAAAAGGAGGCTCTTCATTATAACTCTATTCTTATCTCTTCAATTCTCTTACCATGTTTCACATTATTATGTTGGATGGGGTAAAATATAGAGAGCTTCAACCCACTCATATAAAATCCTAAAATTAGAAGAGAGGAGAGGACTTAATATTGATGGTAATATTCATGGAATTCTTTATGATAAATATTTCATATATTTCCATTTCTTTTATTTTGCTCATAGTTAAACTGAGAATGAGTGTAAGTACTTTGCATGTGGTCACACAGTTGTGAAAGAGTAGAAGTGGGTTTAAGACAGGTTTAGGGTGACTGTTTAACCACAAATCACTTTTTTCAATTTAAGACAGGTTTAGGGTGACTGTTTAACCACAAATCACTTTTTTCACTATTATGCAGTTAGGGTTTGTTTTTCCCCATGTGGTTCCTCAAGTGCATACAAAAAAACTCAAATACAAAATCAAATTGATAGAATTGAATACAGATTGCATGGCAGAGCTAATTTTTGTGTACTCTGTTTTAAATCTGGGGAGAGGAAATCCTGGGGCAATATACCCAACTGAAACCAAAATTAGCCAAAGGGAGAAATAAAGTTTAAAACCCGTTATTGCTTATAAAAAGGAATCTCTCTCTCTCTCTCTCCCTTTCCTGCTGCGGCAGAAGCAAGCAGTTCTCCCCACCAAACCCCTCAGGCCAGGTAATTACCCATTGATATGGAGATGACTATTCCTCTCCACCCCTTGGAAACACCTGTTGATATGGAGATGAACTAAAGCCAGGGGAGAGAGTCTGGAAATACTGCAATTTTACCCACATCTGTCTACATATCTATGTGTCTATGTAGGGATCTATCTATCTGTATTTTCTAAGAATCTTAATGGTTAGTATGTTTGGACCGTTTTCAAATGTTAGTGGCATTTTATTGTGTCTTAGGAAATAAGAAACTGATATTTAATTAAACTTTTATCACTAGAAAATTATCCATATTCAATCTCATTAGATTTTTTTTTCCTTAGGGATTGAATAACTTATTTTGTATAGCTATTTTGGTATAATCATCCTAAAATAGATTTTCTGTCACAGTGGAGGAGGTTGAAGGTAAATGGATTAGTTACTCTACTTTTCTAATTTCTTTGGTAAGGACTGCACACTGTAACTTTAAATATATTATATGTTTTTTGTAATTATTTTATTATAGCTATTCAGGTAGTCAAACTAAGACATAAATTTGCAAAAGTTCTGATTGGCTCAGAACCAAGAGTTACCTGTTCATATTTCTCCAACATCACAACTTCTGCTTTTTCTCATGTAAATGAGCTTAAAGAGACAAAAGAAAATATGCACCTAAACAAGTATAATTCTGGCTTAGTGTATGATTCAGTTATGACGAGTAGGCACTGCACATGAACAAACGTAAAACTAAATATATATGTCCCTCACTAATCTGATAATATTTAAAAGGATGGAACCATAATGGAATAAATATGACCTTAGAACTATCTCCTTATCTAGTCTCCATAGTATTCATATTCAATCAGAAAGATGGGAGCTAACAGTCAGGAAAATGTATTTGCTAAGTGCTCAAATTATTCACCTAGTCATTGCAGACTCAAAAGTGAGTCGTTCTAAGCTGTTCTATAATATGACCTCATGAAATGAGGCTATCTGCAATATGCCCAGCCTTTTTTTCTTATTGTCATCTCTCATATTTTGAACAGAGCAATGCTTTCTTAACTATAAATTATCATACTAAAACTTCTGTACTGCAAAGGACACCATCAGCAGAACAAAAAGGCAACCTGCAGTACGGGAGAATAAATTGTTAATGATTTATCTGATAAGAGGTTAACATCTGAAATATATCAAGAACTCATATGCCTCAACACAAAAAAATAACCTGATTAAAAAATGGAGGAACTGAAAAGACATTTATCCAAAGAGGAAATAACAGATGGCCAACAGGCACGTGAAAAGATTCTCCACATAAGTAATCATCAGGGAAATGCAAATCAAAACCACAATAAGATACCACCTCATGCCTGTCAGAATGGACACTATCCAAAAGACAAGAAACAATGAGTGTTGGTGAGGATGTGGAGAAAAGGGAACCCTCCTACACTGTTGGTGGGAATGTAAATTGGCACAGCCGCTGTGGAAAGCAGTAAGGAGGTTCATCAAAAACTAAAAACAGAAATACCTTATGACCCAGTAATTTTGTTTCTAGGAATTTACCCATAGAAAACAAAATCCCTGATTCAAAAAGATATATGCCATATGTTTATTACTGCCTTGTTTACAATGGCCTACATATGGAAGCAACCAAAGTATCCATCAATGGATGAATGAAGAAAAAACTGTACCTATATGCAATGTTATATTATTCGGCCATAAAAAAGAAATAAATACTACTATTTGTGACAACATGGATGAACCTATAGGATATTATGCTAAGTGAAATAAGCCAGGTGGAGAAAGACAAATCCAATGTGATCACTTATTTGCAGAACATAAAAGCAAAACAAAACAAAATGAACAAAATAGTAGACCCATAGACACTGATAAGTGACTGGTGGTTACCATGGGAGAGGGGTTGGGATGAGTGGGTGGGGAAGGTGAGGGAAATAAAAGGGCACAGAAATTCTCAATCATAGTATAAGTTGGTCATGGGGGTGGTGGTACAGCATGGAGAGTATAGGCTATGATTCTTTAACACCTTCCTATGTTGACAGAAAGTAACTGCACTAGTGGGAGTGAGGATTTAATAATATAGGACTGTTGAATCACTGGGTTGCATACTTGAAACCAGTGTAAGATTGTGTATCAACTGTAGTTCAATACAAAAGATAATTACCCACAAGAAAGAAAAATGAAGAACTTGTTTTTATTTAAAATATTTATTTTTATCAAAAATGAAAAAGCTACAGTTAAAAGAAAAAAGTCTTTTTCCTTGATGACTGCCTATTTTTATTCTAGAATTCATTAATTCTTTGATTCAGTTCTTGCTTCCTAGCATTTTAATCACCAAGAGCTAGGAAGGGAGATTTCAAAAGGTAAGTAAGAGCTGTGTTGCAATATGTACAGCAGTGTTGCCTCTAGGAGTTCATAGTCAAGTAGCAGGTCAAGTCAATAGGGAAATGACTAAGAAACACTATATATGTATGTGTGTATATATATATATATACACACACACACACATACACACACACATGCACATATATATATATAAACATACTACATATGTTCTATGGTGGAGAGGCATGGATTGAAAGCTATAGGAGGATAGAGGGTAGAGACTGAGGGAAGTAGAAATGTCTTGTTACAGAAATATGGCATTCATCCTATCTAAAATTCATTAGACATTTCTAAGGGTCTTACTTCTCCTAGTATATGCCAAGATCCTTCAGTATAGGGGTTCCTGAATCACTCTGTAGCCTTTTTGGTGCTTAGAACTGTGTGAGTGTGTTTATGTGCCTGCATGTGCCTATGTAAGTGTATGGAATAATGTTTACTGTTCAATGGAATAAGATATAAAAGAAAGACAGGTGAGTGGTGGGATGATACATGAAGTCTGGGCCTGTTTCCTTCTCTGTAGAACTACCTCTTGATTCTTTCTCTTCTCAACCCACTTTAAGGAACATCACAATATGGAAAAGAAACAATACATAATAAAACTGTGCATTTGACCCTCATAGCTCTGAGTGGTCTCCCAAATATATATCAGTTAGTAATTAATTGGTCCCTATAGGATACCATGCTATGTTTATAAATCATGCTTTCATCTCACCTGATCAAACTTTGAAAACCTCTCATCTCCACACATTCTATAGACTCCTCAGCTTATATATTTATATTGGGGAATTAGGTCAGTCACAGCATAGCTACTGAATTCAGTATTTTGCTCTTTGAAGATACCCTTCTTTTCTGTCCCATATGGCTTTTTCCATGGTTGTTCCAGCATCACTCCTCCTGGGTTCTTGCTACTTCTTTCATACTCTACATTTAATTAAATGTTATCACCTTATGTTGGTGTCTTATTCATGGTTCTCTACACCCCTATTATGGGTAGTAATCTGCTTTACTCAATGTCTACTGATTATAAAGGTTAGCCAAATCTTAAAAAAGGTTTCACAGCAAAATTTAGGCTGGCATTTGGCCAAAAATTTGGGTACTATAACTTAGTGAAATTGACATATAAAAGAAACTATCACAGGGTTCATCACAAACAGGAAGCTGAATGATAATTTATTCCAGGTTAACCTTTAATAGCTGGAACCAGATGTGTGTCTTCCCAAAGGGAGCAATATGACACAGACAGGATAACTCACTATAATATCAAAACAAATATCTGATATCTGTAAAAAACACATCTAATATATGTTTTATCAAGAAAGTCTGTCTAATTGTTTAGAAAATTAAATTTACTTGTCTTCAGAAAGCATCCGAGTTGTGTTACAAGAATTGAACCAAAAATATTAGAAAACCTGCGATCAAGGTCTTGGTTCCTAGACAAAACTCCAGAGGTAAGTTGTTGGTAGGCCCATACTCTCTCTGAACCTGCAGGTTTCTTTCCTTTCCTCTTTCTAGCTTCTTGTGGTTTTCTGGCAATTGTTAGCATTCCTTGGCTTGCAGATAGAGCAATTGTTTTTTTTGTCACACAGCATTCTCCCCTCATGTGTCAGTGTCTTCTCATCTCATACGAGAACACCAGGCATATTGGCTTGAGATGCCACCTATTCCAGCACAACCTCCTCCAATTACATCTGCAACAATCGTATTTCCAAATAAGGTCACATCCTGAGGTACTGGGGTTTAAGATCAACATATCATTTTGGGGCACAAAATTTAACTGTAACACTTGTGTTCAAGGATATTTCCCTAGGACTCAATTTTATCATCTATAAAATGAAAGGATATAAAAATAATTTCTCAGATAACTTTTAGCATTTGCATCCTTTAATTTTAATAGCTATTTATAACATTTTTATTCATTCAAGAAATATTCATAAAAATTAAAATACATCTAGAGTACTAGAAATATAGAAACACATGGCAGTTCTCACACTCTGGGTCTTCCAGTTCAGTGGGCAGGGTGAAAGTATAATGGTGGAACTACACTGTGAATAGCTGGTTGGAGCGGGAACAATGAAATTCTCCTTAGAAGAGAAAGAGTTCTGAGTTTTGAAAATGAGTAGGAACCCATAATTTAAGAAGATCAGAAATAGTATTTAAGCAGAGGAAAGAGTTGAATGTGTATTTGCAAAAACATGAGGTACAAGAAAAATATTCAGCGTTCAACAAATATCTGGTAGTGTGAGCTTCACAGGGGCCTCAGCTCTGGAAAGGTAACTGGTAAGAAATGAGACTGAAGAGATATGTATGGCAAAATTATAAAGAGCCATAACTATCATTCAAAGGATATTGAAATGCATCCTATAGCCATGGTGAACTTAATGACTGGTATGTTTGTATGCTCTATATTGTTCTAATTCAGTTTGGCAGCAGAATGGAATATAGAGGATAGGTCTTTGCGGAAACAAAAACCAATTAAAAGGCAAATGATATCACTCAGACAAGAAATATTAATGGATTGAAATACAGCAGTAGCTGAGAGAATGTGGGCAAGAGGATAGACTTTGGAGTCAGTAAAAATATAGAGTTGCCATCATTTGGCAATGAATTAAATTTGGAAGAGGAAGAAGCTGATGAAGAAAGAGTAAGATTTGTCAAGACTTTTGGTTAGCTCTATAATGGTGTATTTCTGTGAAGTTGAAAATACTAAAAAAAGGAAGCATAATAGCAAAGTTGAGGAGTATTATTTTGTAAATGAGGAACTGGAGTGGGTTAGGACATCCAAACAGAAATGCTCCATATGCAGTTGGAGATGTAGGGCATTTTGACTGTGCTCAGACTCAAGTGGGATTGGGACAAGTTCTCCTGGCATACAGGAAGGAGTTGGTGTGCACAGGCTGCATGATTTATTTAAACAAAGCTCTCCTTCTCACTATTTGGGCATTTCTACCCCTGATTTCCATAGGAGAGGAGGGTTCTCTCTGGTAAAAAAAGAATTGGAAATGTAATGTCTTCTTTGTTTTACAAGTCAGGAAACCAGGATTAGTAAATGAGGAAGCCCAATGGGATTCCTGCAAATATTCATGTGTAGGAGGTGACAGAACCAGTTCAGTGGCCTGTACACTACAGATAAGGATAAAAAGAAAGTATTAGTTCTGCCTATCAGATCATTGATATGAATCATGATTCAGAACAGGTGACAAATTAATCAATATAGGGAATAAAACTGCAAAGAACTTCAAACACACACAAGTGCAGATTTTTAAATGTTATGTTAAAAACTGAATAAGGTCTATAGCATAGTTAGTAGTATTGTACCAATGTCAACTTCTTAGTTTTGATTTACTACATCTGTATAAGGTATCACCTTAGAGGAAGTTTGATGAAGGGTACATGGTGCTCTGTACTATTTTTGCAACTTTCTTGACTCTATAATTATTTCAAAGTAACAAATGTTCAAAGAAAAAAAATGACGCTAAGTCAATTTTGCCTTCACCTCACCTCTCCCTTATGTATTACTAATTACCTGATTGTTGAACAACCCAGGTTATTTTTATTGCAGATACATGGGTTTTGAGGTGGCCATTATTTATTCCATTTGCAGTCATATTTGAAGAAAAGAGTAATTTACCTGAGAATAATGATTACATCATTTATTTATATAATGTTAGCCCATCTCTTATATAAACTTGAGAAAGTTACTAAATCTTTCTGTTCCTTAGATTACCCAAATGTAATGGAGATAATGGTTGCTAACTGCTGTAGAGAGGATTAATGAGTTAGCATATGAAAAGACTTAGATTATGTTTTTAGAAGGTGTTATCTTTGTGATCATGTTTGCTGGTAGTTTCTAGCAAAATGCCTTGTGTATATTAAAAATATTTGCAATTACATTTATGGCAACTATTTTAAAAAATCATATCATTTAAATGCTTATTTCAGTATATAGTACTACTCAGCAGAAATGCTTTAGTTATTTTTGCTAACATTAGTGCTTTCAATGTTTCTGAATTAATAGATACTCTTATAGTCACAGATCTCAAGTGTCAGTCACAAATAGCAATTTAATGAAGACAGTGTACTGCAGCAATCCCTTAAGTATTTATTAGATAGTGATTCATCTGCATTTTGTGATGGAGGCCTAATTTGCCAAGAAGACACAGACCTTGCAAGAATCTATAAAATTTGACCAACTCACACAGTTTTTAATTGATAGGCCTTCTCCTAAGGCTACACATAATAAAATGAACGACATTTCATTTATGTTCTTTGACATTAGCCAACTAGTAAGTTAAAAAGACTCATGAAAAGCATAATAAACAAGGTTTGAATTTAAAAAGTAAGAGAAGGAAAAAGAGGAGAGAGAGGAGCAGAATGATGAGGAAGAGTTATGAAAGGAGAATGAGAAAGGTAAGAAGAAGGACATGCATGATTGACTTAACAGAAAGAAACATGTTCTAAAGCACAATTGACCAACCTGACCACCATTCATAAAATTTAACAACAAAATAATTTAGAATTTCTTTTGGAAATATTTGTATTCAATTCAAAATTAAGCTGACGCATTATATTACTTATCAATTCATATAATTGCATATTGACAATTTTAGTGAAAAGAAACCTTTGTCATCTGTAACATTTTCTACCTACTATATTTTTGGTACCTCCTGAAAAATTTGTCACTAATTATGTGCTTAGTTTCTAATAATGATTTATAGCAATTCCACACTGTCTTGATTAATGTTATAATAAATCTCAAAATTAGGTAATATTCTTGCCACATTGTTCTTTTTTTCCTCATACCTATTATAAGTCAGCATTTCCATATGAATTTTAGAATCACTTTCACAGTTTCTATATTAAAAAATAGTCTGCTGCGGTTCTGATTTGAATTGCACTAAATCTATAGAGCAATTTGAAATGACATCTTCACAATACTGTGTCTTCCAGCCCATCAACAGTATACATCTGTCCATGTATTTAGACCTATTTTAATTTCCAAGCAGTCAGTTTCAGTTTTCAGTTCACAGGCCTTGCATATCTTTTGTCAGATTTATCCTAATCATTTCATATTTGATATGCTATAAATGGTATTTTTTAAAATTTCTATTTCCAGTTGTTTGTTTTTACTATATAGTGATAAATCCTGCATCCAATTGCAATAACCCTCCCTTCCATACTAATCTACTTTATTGTCTGTGAGTCTGCCTTTTCCGGACATTTCATATACATAGAGTCATAGAACATAGGACCTTTTCTATGTGGACTTCTTTACTTAGTACAATGCTTTTCAAGGTTCATCCATTGGTAGTATATATCAACGCTTCATTCCTTTTTATGGGTAAATTATATTATGTTATTTGGACACACCAAATTTTGTGTATCAATCCATCCATTAATGAACATTTTACTTGTTTCCACCTTTTGGCTATTTCAATAAAGGCTCCAATGAACATTCATGTACACATTTTTATGTAAGCATGTTTTCAATTCCTTTGGATCTATTTCTAGGAGAGCAGTTGTTGGGTCATAACTGTGTTTAATTTTCTGAGTAACTGCTGAACTCTATTCCAATGTGGCTACATTATTTTACATTCTTATCAACAATATGTGAGGGTTTTGTTTCATCCACAATATCACCAATATTTATCATCCTTTTATTATTATTATTATAGTCAACCTGTGTGTGTGAAGTAACATATCATAATGGTTTTTGCTTACATTTCATTAATGACTAACAATTTTGAGTAATTTTTCATGTGCTTATTGGCTATTTGCATATTTTTTTGGAGAAATGTCTAGTCATATCTTTTGCTTATTTGTTAATTGTCTTATTTGTCTTTTTATTGTTGATTTACAGGACTTCTTTATATATTTGGATAAAAATCCCTATCAGATGTATGTTTTGAAAGTATTTCCTCCATTTCTCTATATTGTCTTCATACTCGATAGTAACCTTTGAGACACATTAATTAATTAATTAATTAAACTATTTATTTATATTTATTTTTTAAATTTTGTTATCATTAATCTACAATTACATGAAGAACATTATGTTTACTAGGCTCCCCCTTTCACCAAGTCCCCCCCACAAACCCCATTACAGTCACTGTCCATCAGTGTAGTAAGATGCTGTAGAATCACTACTTGTCTTCCCTGTGTTGTACAGCCCTCCCTATTCCTGCCTCACATTATACATGCTAATCATAATACCCCCTTTCTTCTTCCCCACCCTTATCCCTCCCTTCCCACCCATCCTCCCCAGTCCCTTTCCCTTTGGTAATTGTTAGTCCATTCTTGGGTTCTGTGATTCTGCTGCTGTTTTGTTCCTTCAGTTTTTCTTTGTTTAATTAAGTCCAATTTATCTATTTTTTTTTTTTGGTTCTGTTTACTTTTGGTTTCACATGTAAGAAACTATTGTCTAATCCAAGTTCATGAAGATACATAGCTATATTTTCTTCAAAAAGTTTTAGACTTTTTAGGTCTTATATTTAGGTCTTTAAGGCCATTTTGAGTTAATTTTGGCATATGGTATGGAGTAGTTTCAATTTCACTTTTTTGCATATGGCTATCCAGTGGCCCCAGCACTATTTTTTGTAAAGAATATTATTTCCTCTTTGACAGGTCTTGACTCCCTTATCAAAATTTGCCCTATTCTTACATTTAGGAAGACTCATTCAGTCTGTCAGCATTAAGCATGACTTGAATTTTAGGTAAAGATACCTCTTATCAAGTTGCACGATTTGTTTATTGTTTGTAGAGAGACTTTTTAAAAAAATCAAGATTGAATGTTGAATTATGTCAAATGATATATTCCATATCTCTGGAGATGATCACTGACTTTGACTTTTTAGATGTAATATCCTTCTTTGTCTCTTGTTACTTTCATTGTTTTGAAATCCATTTTAGCTAATATAAGTACTGCTGCTACTCTTGCTTTTTTCTCCCAGTATTTGCATGAAATATCTTTTTCCATTCCTCCAGTTTTAGTCTGTGTATGTCTGGGTTTAAAGTGAGTCTCTTGTACACAGCATATAGATGGGTCTTGTTTTTTTTATCCATTCTGTAACTCTATCTTTTGGTTGGTGCATTCCGTCCATTTACATTTAAGTTGATTATTGATAGCTACGTACTTATTGCCATTGTAGGCTTTAGATTTGTGGTTACCAAAGGTTCAAGGATAACTACTTGACTATCTAATAGTCTATCTTAAATTGCTGATTACTCTATTTCAAACACAATCTAAAGCTACCTTTTTTTTTCCCTCCCCTTCTTCTTCCACCTCCATACTTTATATATCAGGTGTCATATTCTGCACTTTTTGTGTATCCTTGACTAACTTTGTGAGTAGGTGATTTAATTTCATATTTGATAAGTAATTAATTGGTTTACTACCTTTACTGTGGTTTTATTTTCTCTGGTGACATCTATTTAGCTTTAGGAGTATTTCCATCTAGAGCAGTCCTTTCAGAGATCTTGTAGGAATAGTTTAGTGGTGGTGAATTCTCTCACTTTAGCTTATCTTGAAATTGTTTAATCCCTGCTTCAAATTTAAATGATAATCTTGCCACGTACAGTATTCTTGGTTGGAGGCCCTTCTGTTTCATTACATTAAATATATCATGCCACTCTCTTCTGGCCTGTAAGATTTCTGCTAAGTCTGCTTATACCCTGATGGGATTTCCTTGATAAGTGATCATTTTTCTCTCTATGGCAGCTTTCAATCCTCTCCCCTTTTCCTTGATCTTTGTCATTTTAATTATTATATGTCTTGGTTTTGTCTTCCTAGTGTTCCTTTTGTTGGGAGAATCTTTGAGCTTCCATGACCTGAGAGTCTATTTTCTTCTGCTGATTGGGGAAGTATTCAACAATTATTTCCTCAAAAAGACTTGCTGTCCCTTTTTCTCTCTCTTCTTCTGGTACCCATATAATGTGAATATTGTTTCCATTCGGGTTGTTCACACAGCTCTCTTATTATTCTTTCATTACTAGAGGTTTGTTTTTCTCTGTTCCTTAGCTTCTTTGTTTTTCTGTTCTCAAATATCTATTTCATTTATCATCTCCTCCACCTCATCTAACCTACATTTAAATCCCTCCATTTTATGTTTCATTTCAGATACTGCATTCTTCAGCTCTGATTGACTGTTTTTTCAGGATTTCTATCTCTTTGTTGAAGTTCTCCCTGAGATCTTGAATACTTTTCTGTAAATCAGTAAACATGTTCATGACTTTTAATTTGAAATCTTTATCAAGAAGATGAGTAATTTCAGTTTCACTAAGCCCTCTTTGTGTTGTTTTTGTTTGGAACAAATTCTTATGCCTCTCCAATTTTTAGTGTTTTCTATGGAAAATAGGTTTCCATAGGATGCACCTCTAGTGCCCAGAAGCTCACTTTCCTTTGGGGGAGCCCCGGCATTTGGTGTGTGGTGGGTGTGGCACCTTTCTGACTTGCTCAGGGTGATCTGATTTCAGGTGGGCTGTGTGGACTGTCAGCTAATGTTGCAAGCAGGTAGAATACTCTCTGGAGCTCCCATTTGTGGAGCCACCAACTATGCAGCCTGCTGCAATGATGGAGGCCACTGGTGAGTGGGACTGGTCCCTGCCAGGAGGAAAGAGGTCAGCTGGGAGGGTTTCCTGCCTTCCCAGCTGTAATGCCTGCCTTCACTGCCAGGTTTAGTGGGCCTTGCATGCATAGAGGAGCCTCTGTGCTATGACCCTGTTGTTACTATATTTGGGGCCCCCTCTGGCTGGCCTGGCTCAATGGCAGGAGAAGCAGGTGTGTGGGACTGGAGCCTGCTGAGAGGAAGAAGCAGCAGACTATGTATCACAATTGAGGGCCTCAGGGCTGCATTGCCTGCCAGGGGGATGGGGCATCTGAAGCTCCTGAGAGTTCCCAACCTGCTGGGCTGAGTGTGCTGGGTCCATTTTGTCCACCTGTCCCTTCTTCTGATCGGCAAGCTCAGTGTAATCTTTACCCCTTTAGTACCCCTCTTGCTGCTGAGAAGTCTTTCAAACTGCCTACTTGTCTTTAGTCACGGGGGACTGGTAGTGCCTCCATGTTCTCCACAGTTGGCTAGAATCTCAGCCTCTCTGAGTGTCCATCTGTCTTTGCTTTCCAGCCCCACTAATCTCCAGAGCACCATGTAGTGCGGGTTCATATTCCTGGAGCAGACCTCCAGGGCCAGGGGTTCAGTGGTCTGGGCTTCTACTTCTTCCCTGTTCCACTCCTCTTCCTCCCACCTGTGGGTTGGAGTGGGGGGAGGGTTTGGTTCCCACTGGATTGTGACTTGGCCACTTTACTTTTTTCTGTGAGGTACTTTCTTCTTCCCAGATGTAGGCAGGCTGTTTTGCAGTTTTCAGGTCAGTTTCAGGATTCTTTGAATTTGCTGTATTTTTGTGTTTTATATGATTTTGGGAGGAGGTTTCTGCCTTGCTTCTTATACCACCATTTTTTCCCAGCATCCTCATTTGTCTGCTAATTATTACATGTGTGTCTGTTCTGTATATGTTCTGATGAATTGCTTTTTCTCCTGATTATTGGATATATTTCCCTGTTTGCACACCTGAAATTTTTATTGGATGCTAAACATTTTGAAATTGACTTCATTGGCTGTTCAATATTTCTGTTTTTTTATAAATATTATTGAGCTATTTGAACTTTGTTCTGGGATGCATATGAGTTACTTGAAAATAGTTTCATTCTTTTAAGTCTTAGTTTTAAGATTTGTTAAGTGGGATTTGCTAGTTGAGACAAAAACAGCCTTTCGATCTTGGCAACGTTTTTAACTACTGAGGCAAAATCCTTCAGTGTGCTCTCCCCAATACCCAATGGATTATGAGTTTTCGCAGTCTATTTTGTGGAAATAGGAAATTATTTTGATTCTGTTTGAGCTCTGGCACTCTTTTCTCCATCCATTTACATTATTCCATCTCTAATATTGGAGAACTTCCTGACCTTCATGCCATGGTCAGTATTCTGGGGAAAATGCAATGAAAGGGAGACCTTGAATATATCTCTAGAGCTCTCTGTGCAGTTTAACCTTCTCTTGAGCTCTGCCCTATGAACTCAGGCTTCCTTGATCTCCTTGGATTTTCAGCTGTGTGTCCTCAACTAGGGAGTCTGCCAGGATGAACTTGGATCCTCCTTTCCTAAATTATGCCTGGAAACTCACTGAAGGAAATAATTGGGGGCAACTATAACACATGCCTTTTGGTTTCCTATATCTCAGGGATCACTGTCCTTTGCTACCTGATGTTCAATAGCATAAAAACCATTATTTCACATATTCTTCGTGTTTCTTATTGTTGTTATTTTAGATGAAGGAGTAAGCCCAGTGCATGTTAATTTACTTTGGCAAGAAACAGAAATTGTACAGTTGATGCTTTTATTCTTTATATTATACCACATTCACTCATAAATTGTCATACTTAGAGGTTCTGCAGTCTGCATTGCCAGGAGCCATGCTACTCAAGCTGTGTAGGGAAGCTCAGGCTGGAAGAAGACCCCCATCAGGCAGGGGCCCTTGCAGCTGGCTCCCTCTATTACCCACCTTGATTTTACTATTTTCCATTATACTATTGGCTTTGTTTTTGCTTGCATTGTTGCCAAGGGTTAACTAACCTTTGCTGAGCAGTGTGGAAAGGATGAGAACATAAACTTCCCAAAAGCTTTTCAGGACGGTGCTCCTGAAGAATAGAACATGCAGGGGCCAAATGGCGATCTTAGCATAAAGTACTGAAACCTGCTGTTAGTCAAACATTGACCACCCCATTTCCACTGAGAATGTCCCCCTTGTTTACAATGCTAGTGAAACTAGTGATGGAAAGTTTTATAGAAATAGAGTCATGAGAAAATATTGAATAGAATAACCCTGTTGACACTTAATTAATCATCTCATGTTTTCTTCCCTCTACTACTTCTATAGTTTGTTTTTCTTCTTTCCTAATTATGGCCCTTTACTAGAATTTGTGCCTCATATATGAAATTACCAAATACCATAATTTTCCAGGAAGTAAAAATACCTCAAAACAAGTGCTGAGCATAGAAGCCACAGAGCATAAATCTGGAAAGAAGTAAAAAGCTAACCTTTTCAAAGAATATTACTTCTCTCTCACTTAACAACTTTACATTTCCCTGTATGGCTCCGGAAGATGACTGGTTAGCCAGAGACGGGTAAGATTCCTCAAGGGAGGAACAACCTAAGACAGGCACAGTCGCAGGGGGGCCATCAGGTGAGAAAAAGGGGGCCAACAGAGGTGAGGCTTAGAACCTCTCCCCTCCAGTTTTGAGAGAAATCTTCTACACCTGTGGATGTTTTGTTGCCCTTGTTCAGCTTGGATTAAGACCTGGTCTGTAGGCACAAACCTGATCATCTACACCTGCCTTCTTACAGTTCTAAATCATGCTTTGTATCTATATCTTGTATTTACCTACTACATTAATATTTTATTAGATTCACATATAAAGTTTAAAAATCAAATGAATAATCATACATCATATTTGACTTGACTGTTTATAGTTTAAGGTTTGTAGTTAAAACAGAAACAGTTTCTATGATATGAATGCCCTTGCATTGTTCACCATGTAAGAACTTGTTTAGTCCCTGCAGTAGTGGAGTCTTGGAGACCTGTGTAGCATATGTCAGGGAGATTTTGGTATCCACACAGACAAAAGAGAAATGTAGATAAGAAGGGGAAATTTAGTTTGCTGCCTACTGTGCCCTATAAAGGGGTATAAAGTGAAGATATGAGTTTATGATTTTAGATTGATTATAAATTTATTAAAGCCTCTAAGAATATTTTTGTGGGAAAGAATCCTAGCTAACTGTGGCACTAGGTGACTTGTATTTCACCCTGAGCTGATAGACTCCATAGTCGCTGCTACATACTGCACGCTCCTACAGTCATATGCACTTCTTAGAAACTGCGTTGCATAGAAACGTAGAACACAATAGAGTACATGTTGACGGGAAAAGTTTCGGTCAAGGAACAGAAAAACAATCACCTGTCTAACGCTTGACCAACCATAAATAGATTAGAAAGTAAAAGAAAGAAAACAGCTTGCCTATACTTATTAACCAACTGCCTATACTAATTAATCATCAGAATAATAAAAATAATCATATCCTTGTGCAAAATAATATAAATAAAGTTGTCATCGGCACTTTGTCAAGAGACCACCTCCATCTGACTCCGTGTCCTGTCTCTCCATACGCCGACTCCGTCCTGCACCTTCAGGCATCCCATCCCTAAGCTGGAGCTGGACTCCCGCACTACATAAATTGCCACTTTGAGTCACTGAAGGCAATTGTTAGGAAAAGTTGGACAATGTATACATGTTAGTAACTTCATATTTAAATTTCTCCACTAAAGATAATATAATTTAAGGATTAAAGGAATCAAAAAATTTTAAAGGAAGTTCCTATTTATATTTAAATAAGAATGCTCTTCAAAAACTGATAATATAAAGAAGTACATTAAACAATTTAGTGCCACTTTTAGTAGCAGAAAAGACATTTAGCCACTATTCCGTTATTTATGTCAGGAATGCCCATTGAAAAAGCAATCATTTGGAAATGATATGACATCAAGCTACTAGAAATTTGTTCCAGGAGAATACTTATAAAGCCCCATTGTATTTCTAAGATGCAAGAGAATGTTTGAATTCAGAATGTTGAAAGGTTGAAAAAAATAAAACAAAGGAAACTATCCAAGGAGTGGACCCATAAAAAGAAAGATAGCATTGATTTAAAAATTAGAAACAAGAGTAGATGGTAAAGGTTGACTATTATAAGATCCAATTCTTACATTTGTGTTATTTCAAAAGGGAAAGAAGATAACAAATTTCTATCTAGAGCCAATTTCCAAATGAGAGCAAATTGCAATTCTACAAAACCATCTCATAGGTTCTGGTATCTACAGCCCTCAATTAACAAAATGAGTCGCTAGGACTCTCTTGCTATTTAATGCAGAGAATGGAGTGCTGCTGATATCACAGTGACAAATGCCTGTCAAAGACAATATTCAGAAAGGGTAAACAGTGCTCTAATGTGACTCTCACAGGGAAATAAACTAATCACACACAAAGTAGTTATCTTACTTGTGATACTGCGTCTGCTCTGGGAAAGCACACAGGGTTTAGAAGGATTTGTTTGGATCTGCCTTCTCTGATCTTTTTTCAGTTCAGGGCCCCATACAAGCTAAATGAGAAATGGAAACTTGTCTTTGACATCATCCCTGACTCTTTTCTGAACACTCCTCCTTCGGTTTATGCTCCATCTCATGCTTCACTTAAAAACAAAGAGCAAAACAAAACAAAAAAATGAGACTGGACTGTTTGATGACCACGTATCTCATTCCAAACTTTTCTTTTATTTTAAATAAATACTATGAAACCTCCAAAATCAGCTCTCAAGTCATTTAAAAGGAAAGGACCTCATCTTTTCTGGAAAATTCTCCAGACTATATTTAGGGAAAAAGACTCAGATCTTATTAAGTTTCCAATACTAATTCTGTATGTGTACTATTTCTTTCTGAAAATACAGCTGTAGAGAAAAGGCATATAATGTGTCTCTGAAGCTAGCACATTATAAATCTATTCTCATATTTTGATGTAAATATCCTTTTAAAAAATAGCACATTGAGTCTATTCACCATATGTTATTTTAAATATGACTGAAAATTTTGAAGTCTCATTATTGCAGAGGAATATGAAACACATTGAAAAACATCACAATTAACTGTTAAAATTTATTTGTTACTAAGTATCATCAGTGTGACTTTAGGACTTTAGAGTGAACTAATATGTAATTAATGACATTCAGCATTTAAACATATTTATGCAATGTATGCTTGTTTATGGAACTCTGTGTATTGCAGAGGAATATGAAACATATTAACAAACATCACAATTAACTGTTAAAATTGATTTGTTACTAAGTACCATCAACTTGACATTAGGACTTAGAGTGAACTAAGGCGTACTTAATGACATTTGGCATAGATCTGTTTTCTCCTACTAGAGAATAAGCCCCTTTAGATCAGGGACTGCTAGTCCTTTCTAAAATATGCTTTCTGGAATATTTCTTTTTGTATACACAGATTGACTATATTTTAGACAATTGTTATCAGATAGGGTTTAGTCATTAAATGAATAAAACTTTGAAAATAATGCACACACTAGATATGAATAAATACAGGTGTATAAATAAATGTGTGTTTGAATATGTGCATGCTGTATATGTGCATGTGTGTAAATATCAATCCCAATAATCTTCCAAAAAGGTATTCAGGGTAAAATGTCAATTTTTCTGACCCAGGAAAAGCCACAATTTAAATTATATAAAAAATACAAACATGTAGAAATTATTACATCAACACAGGACAAAAGATAAGCATGTAATTATGACCTCAGTATTGTTAAGAAATTTTGACATTGTGTTATAAATTGTCCGCATTAAGAAAGATACCAAAACTTAGATCAAAACATGCATGGAGCTTTGAGTGACTTATGGAGAAGTGAACCAAGATGCAGCTGACCACCCTCACTCAGAGGAGTTTAGGTGGACTCTGAATAAGAGTGGGTTCTGGATAATGGGAAGAACCACATATAAATTCATTTTTCTCCTAGGGATAAATAAGTGAACCTGCTAGCACTTTAGAAAAATATTTCCAATAAATGAACTACAGCATGACAAATCATATGACATGGCTGAAAATGATGTTTGCTTATTATGTATAGCTGTTGTAAGGTAAGCAAAAGAGGAATCTGTAATATTATGGCCCAGGCAACAATGAAATATCACTAAGCAGCATTTTAAAAATGAAATAATAATACATCAAACAAATGGATGACTCTTCTTCAAAACATTATGATAAGTAAACGTAGGTATAGACACAAAAAAGTGCACATTGAATGATTACATATGTGAAATTATAGATCAGATAAAACATATACATAATTGTAGAAATCAGATCCAAATTTACCTGAAGTGGAAACTATGGGTGTTAACTTCAAAAAGGAACCAAAGCTGTTTGGGGGAAATGCGTATGTTTTATATCTTGAATGCAGTGTGGTCACATGGATGTACATTTTCAAAACTAATTGAATTAAAGCTTAAAATGCATGCATTTTGTTACATGTAAATTATGCCTATGTTGATTTTTAAAATACCATTTACAAGAGTATTAAGAAAACAAAATACATAAGTTTAAAGTATAATTTGATAATGCAGACCTGAGGCCTCTATAATGAAAACTTAAACTATTTCAGTGGGAAATTAAGGAAAATTTCAATTAATGTATGGATGTATCATCTTCATGAATTGGCTTTTTGAATGGAAGCTGACAATTGAGTCTAAAAGTTTTATGGAACTTAAAAGACATAATATTGATTCAAAATATTAAAAGATGGGAATAAATTTGTAGAATTGACATGACTTGATCTTAAAGCTTACTATAGATGACCTTAATCAGAAAGTGTGATAATTGTGTAAGAGTAGGTAAATAGACTAATGTAACAAAATGAGGAATTCAAAAAGAGAATAACACATACAATGCACTGACTTTTGGAAAAGGTTCCAATGTAATTCAATGGGGAAAAGAAACTATTTTCATCAAATCATGCAGAGAAACTGTATAAACATTTAAAAACAATAAACAAACCAAATCCCTACCTTTAGTCATATACAGTTAATAAAGATGAATCATAGATCTACCTATAAAGAGTGAAGCCTTAAAAAATCTAGAAGACTTGAGAAAATACCTTTTTGTCCTCATAATAGGAAAATTTTCTTAGAGTAGATTTGTTTAAATGAGATTGATAATATAAGAACATTGATGTATATTTGACTTCATTAAAATTAAAAACTCCTGCTTATCTGAAGAAAACATTAGCAAAATGAAAAGGCAAACCAAAGAAGAACATATTTGCAGTACATATAACAAAGGATTTGTGTACAAACTTTTTAAGTCTTCTTACAGATCAATAATAAAAGTATAAATAATCCATTAACAATGGTCAAAGGTCTTAAACTAACACTTTCAAAGAAACAGGTACAAATGATCACTAAGCACATGAAAAGATATTCACTTGCTTACATGGAACATGCACCAAGGCAGACCACATTCTGGGTTATAAAACACACCTTAAGTAATTTAAAATAATAGGAATTATACATCTACTTTGAAACCATAAAAAGATTAAATTAGAAATCAGTAGCAAAAAAATAACTGGAAAAATCCCAGAATGCTTAAAGATTCAATGACACTCTTAAATAAAACCTGAGCCAAAGAAGAAACTTAAAAGAAAATTTTAAAATATTTTGAACTAAAAAAAAATGGAAATACCACAAAGTTTGGGAGATGCAGAGAAAGTGGTTTTAAGGATATTTATAGCATTGAATGCATATGTTAGAAAAGAAGAATAATTTAGAATCAATAATCTAAGTTCCTGCCTTAGGAAACTAGAAAAAAAGAGTAAATGAAACCCAAAGTAAATAGAAGAAAAATAATAGAAGAATAATAAAAGATAAGGCAGAAATTAATGAAACTTAAAACAGAAAATCAGTGGAAAAAATCAACAGCACCAAAAGCTGATTCTTTGAAAAGATCAATAAAACCAATAGGCCTCTAGCCAGGATAAATAAGAAAAAAGTAAAGAAGATACAAATTACTAACATTAGAAATAAAAGGAGTCCATAAATACAGATCCCATGAATATTAACAAGCTAATAATTGTCTACTATGAACAATTCTATGTCTACAGATTTGATAACCCAGAAGAAATGGGCCATTTCTTTGAAAAACTAAATTTGCTCCATCTCACACAAGAAGAAATAAATAATCTGAATAGGTCCATGTCTATTAAAGAAATTGAATCAATAATTAACTTTCCAAAACAGAAAGCACTAATCATAGATGAGTTCACTGGTGAATTTTATGAAACATTTAAGGAAAAAATCATACCAATTCTCTACATTCTCTTTCAGAGGATGGAAACAGAGGGAATATCACCTAGCTTATTGTATGAGACCAGTATTAACCTAGCACCCAAACCAGACAAACACAGTGCAGGAGAAGAAAACTACAGGCCAATATCTCTCATGAACATAAATGCAAAAAGACTCAACAATATATTAGCAAATTGAATTCAACAATGTATAAAAATAATTATTCACCATAACCAAGTGGTAACTAGCATATCCTAGATATGCTAGGCTGGTTGAACATCAAAAATCAATTACTATAATCCATTACATGAACAGGTTTAAAAAGAAAAATCACATGATCATACAAATAGAGCATAATTCAATGCCACTAGAAATTAACAATGTTTTAAAAGAATATTCTGAATAGAAGTAAAAAGTTGCCATTCAATATTTCTTGGATCAAATAGCAAACATATATGTAAATTTCAAAAGTTCTGGAACAGAATCCTGAAAGCATGTCAGTATCTATGAAGCAATAGGGTACAGTTAAAGCCCTTATTACAAGTAGGTTACAACATTAAATGTTTGTATCATTGAATTTCTTTTTAATTGAAAGATGCACACAAATAAAAAAAAACTAGAAAAGAATGAAGTGCATGTGAAGAAATAAATATTAAGAATAAAATAAAAATGAGTGAGTTAATAAAACTGAGAAAAGATATAGAAAAACAAAACATGGGAAATTCATAAGGATTGAGAAAGCTAAATACAAAAATAAATACTCTAAAAGCAGGATCTTTGAAAACATAAACAAATAAACTATTATGTAATACAGTCAAGACACAAAAGGGAGAAAGTCACAAACACACAGATTAGAACTGGAGAAAAGGGAAATAGTTGTAAAATTGAGGGTGTGTGTATACTTCTACCACTTTCCCAATTCTACATAAATACATTTTAAAATAAACTTTGACTACATATTCAGAAGTGCATGTATCATTTGTATACAACCTGATGATGCGAACACACCTTTTACCATCACCTAGTGCAAGAAATACTCTTGGCACCAGTAAAATAGCCCTTTTCACGTTCCATTTTTAACATCCCCCTTACTTCCTAAAGGTAAGAACCATTCTGACTTCTAACATTATAGATCAATTTGCCTGTTTTTATTTTGATGCAAATGAAATTATTTACACATTCTGTAAACTAAAGTCTTCTTTTAGTCAACATTATTTTATGAAATGATTCATGTCATTAGATGTAGTAGTAGTTTAACTCCCTTCATTTTGTAAATACCATCATTTATCCATCAAACTGTTGATGGTGATATGAATTGTTTCTAATTTAAGGATGTTATATATAATGCAGCTGTCAACATTCTTTTACTGAACACATAATTTAGGTACTGTATAGATTTCCTTAGGCTTGTGGTTTCCTCCTGAGACCTATCATCTCTGGACCAAGTAGGTATTAGTCCTGGTATTTTGGCTTCTCCAACTATTTATTCTGTTCTTAAATGAAACACTATACCCCAGGGACTGAGAACTGGCATTCAAACAGGCATCAAATAAAATAAAACGTTAGATTCAGAGTGGGTTTAATCTCAACAGGTAAGGAATTGACCAATGAAAACATGAGGTTAGAGGAAAGTGACCTTATAAACATGCTTTCCTTAGATGCATGGACTACCCTGAGACAAAGTTCCTCTGAATCTTTTGTCACAATATTCCTATCTGCCAAGTGGAAGCACTTATCCAGAAAAGTCTTCACAAATGACCATGAAAACGTAGATGGGGAAAATCATCAGCTCATAGTGCTTTATATTACCTCTGTTTCGTTTTCCTTTCTCCTCGCTGCTGCATTTTGGTGTTTGCACTTCCAAACAAAGTATGCCTCATGTTCCTATAGCACACAGAGTAAAGCAATTACTGAACAGAATTTTTGGATATGTATATTGTGCATCTGTGTTGGATATGAATCCAGGATGGAATTGTTGGTTAATAGCACATATGCATGATGAATTTTAGAGATAATGCCACATCATTTCCCAGAGCAGTTGTGTTACTTAGTGAAGTGTAGTCTCAGCAGGAGTCATTAAAGACTATGTAAATTAATTTGAGCAATATTTAAAATACATATTTTTCTAGAAAAGTAAAAGTTTACTAAAAATAGATCCCAGGAGAGACAGAAAGTTTAAATAGACCAAACTATAAACAGGAAATAAGGGAAGAAATTGAGATTTCCTAAGGAAAGTGTGAAAACAATATGTTTGCAGAAGAGATTTCTAACAATTTGATGAAGAGAAAAGAAATCCAATGCTAGCCAAAATATTTCAGAGAATAGGAAGAAAATCTTTAAATAACTTTTTGATATTACTTCACAGTCATGACAACTCAGATTAATGCCATTTGTAAAAATGTTTTAAGAATCTGAAGTAAAATTGTAGTAATAGAATCTGACAGCATGACCAAATGCAGTTTACTCCAGAAAACATCAATATTAGAGAATCTATTAATGCAATTTACCATCTTAATTAGATACTTTTTAGAGGTCTGTTTTAATTCCCTATATATATATATATATATATATATATATATATATATACACATACATATATATATATTCAATTAAAAATTAATTTTTAGTGGTTGTTTTAGGATTATAGTTAACATCTTAATATAAAAATCTAAGTCAGGTTTATATCAATTTAACCACAATTTTACACAAAAATTACTCTTATATCCCTTTGCTTCTCTCCTTTGTACTGTTATTATCACACATACAGAAATTTTCATTTGTTTCTTAAATCAAGTAAAGAAAAAGCAATACAAACAAAATATACATTCACACTAACTTTTCTATTTCCCTATTTAGTTAGCTTTCCTGGTGCTTTTGATTTCTTCCTGTAGGTTCAGATTACTGCATAGTGTCCTTTCATTTCAGCCTAAAGATCTCCCTTTAGTATTCTTCTGTGCAGGAAACATATTTTATTGTTTCTTGAATGCTTCATATTTTCTGTGTTGAAAACAAGACATTTTAAATAATATGCTCTGGCAAGTCTGGTATCAGATTCTTCCCCCCTCCCAAAGGCTTTTTGTTCATCTATTTTTACTGTTCTTATTTATTTCATGACTTTTCTGAAGTAATGCTGTAAAGCCAGTGTTCTTTGTCATCTGTGGCCACTGAAGTCTTCTTGGTTAACTTAGTGACCAGCTAGTGATTAGACAGAGATTTCCTTAAATTCTTAAAAGAAAAAAAAATTAGGTCTCCCAGACTTTGCTGAGGGACTCTGGGCACATACTGAAGCAGATTTTTAACACTTAGTCAGATATTGTTTTGACAACTCTGCTTCAGGTTTACTTTCTGCTTGAATACAGCCTTAAGGCCAGTCAGAGGTAAGGGCTTAGGGCTTTTTCACAACTTTCCAGCATACGGGCACACACCTGTGCATCCACACCGTCCTGCCTCTGTGTGTGTTCTTCTAGATTCACAAGAATTGCAGAGCTTTTCAAAGCCCCTATAGATAGCTCTTTCTTCAGCTTTTCCTTTTCAGATTTTGTTTAGCCTTTTATTTGCCCAAACTGTTATCTTATCACCTTAGGCAGCCATGGAGTTAATCAATTGACTCTAATTGATTTTGATAATGCCCCCAGAAAAAAGGCTTTTCATGCCAGGCAAACTACATAAAGACAGACCTTAAGTAAAATCTTCCTAGGAACCACCAGACAGGTCAAATAGAGATATTTCTTTGGAAATGAGACTTTGAAGGATCTCCCACCTCTTTCTGCCCCCTCCCAGGCTACCAGTCTGCAGGCTTTCACTATGGTTACAGGCTGTTGGCTTTCAAGGTTACTGTAGAACTGGAAGGAGGGATGGTTATAGGGCAAGTTAAAAGTCACAAAGCTCACTGTTTTCACTAAGATTTAGCCGATTTTCCTGAATAATGATCACTGCATTGTTACAATCTTTCGGTTAATTTTTGGAGTTCTAAAAGTTGCTGACAATATTTGTCAGTTTTCTCATTGCTTCTATGAAGAAGAGAACTTTTGGAAGTCCTTTCTCCTCTATTTTTGCTTATGTTCTTACTATCTGTCTTAGTTTGATAGACTGCCATAACAAAGTACTACCAACAGGGTGGCTTAAGCAACAGAAATTTACTGTCTCACAGTTCTCGTAACTAGGAGTCCAAAATCAAGGTGTGACCAGGGCTGGTTCTTTCTGAAGGCAGTGAAGGGAGGCCTTTTTCAGGGCTTTTTCCTTAGCTTATAGATGAACATCAGGATCACATGACATTCTTCCCATATGTGTATCTGTGTCCAAATTTCTCCTTTCTTAAAGTATACCAGTCATATTGGTTTAGGGCTCACTTCATTATAACTTAAAAATCTCTGATAGGAATCTCCAAATGGGGTGACATTCTGGGGTACTGGAGAATATGAAAATAATGAATTTTGGGTGTTATAATTCAACCCATAACACTGTCTTAATTGATCTATGTAGAAAATTCACAGGACTAGTTCCATAATGCAGGAGTCATGCTAAAAAATAAAAAACACATACATATTAAAATAACTCAGTTAATTAGAATTTGATGAATACTTCCTTAACATGGTATCTTCACTTTTATATGTTCATATATTAATGTATTCGTTATTCCTCCTAAATTTGTATCTTACTTAAAGACTTTCTTGCTATTTCCAGGGGGAAAAAAAAGGATGATCATTATTACCACTGCTATTTTATAGAAAGGTAGGAGTTTTAGCCAATGCAGTAAGACAACATAAAGAGTTCAATGCATAATAGTTGGAAAAGATGTATAATTATGAGTTATTATATATTTGGAAAACTACAAAGAATCAATGTGAAAAAAAGCTTCTATAAACAATATGAGAGCCTTGAAGAGTTGCAGGCTATAACACTGACATGCACAAATCCATGATCTCAAGGGTTCCACTTCCAAGTATGACAGAGTAGTGTGCAGAAAATCAATGCTACTGCCAAAACAAGTGGAAAATCCAGATTAAAAATACTGTAAAATGCATTTGTTTGAAGGCTTTGGAGAGTTGCTGAGGCAATAAATAATGAGAAAGCATAATCCTTGAGAATTCAGCAAATGTCTTCAGGGCAAAATTAACAGGTTGATGTGATCATTTCTCTGCTACTCTCTTCAGCATATCAGTTCCTGAAGTTTATAATATTGGTTTCTTTTCTCCATGACACTGTAAAACTTCAACTGCTTTCTCTGCATCTTCATACTTGTCTTCTGCATGGCCCTGCACTAAATTATCTGTGTCTTGTTCTATGATCACAACTGGCAATTTCCTTGAAGAATAAATGCAATTGCAGCATTTTATTTTTTTCTCTTCCTTTTGTCCTTTAAAGTTTATAAGGAATATGATTTTCAGTTAATGTTACATGTCAAGGAAAATTTTCCATCAAGGATTAAGGTAGAATAAACATACTTTTCAGGTATTTGAGGACTTATTTTCTATTCAGTTTTCATTAAGAATTTTTATAAGGGTGTCCCGCATTTAGATTTGGAATCAAATAATTAGTGGATCCAACCTAGGAAAATGTAAGAGGAAAGTCTCAGGATAATAACTATGAAAAAGGAATAAAATAAGTTACACTTATTCTACTTTGGAGAACAAGATAAGAAAAAAACAAGAATAATAAAAGAGTTTCTAGAAAATAAATGCTTTCTGTAGAACAGTGGATATAAGGGGGAGACTGAAAAAAATTATCTTGATAAAGAAATGAAAAGAAAAAAGATAACTGAAATAGGAGAAATAAAAAGTTACAGAAGAGAACATGGTTCACATATGAAGCTAACTATTAAAAATAGAATGAAAATCCAAGGAAAACAGCAAAGTAATTTCTAGTTACAATAAATAATGTGTTGAGGGTATTGCGAAGAAACTCTAATTCTCTTTTTCCAGTAAGAACAACAACAACAAAAAATCAGAAACTCTAGAATAAAACACTAGTGTTATCTCCTATGTATTAGAACAGATACAGATTATAATTAATAAAAACAGAAAAAACAGTTGTGGTTATTTACACTTGCCCACATAAACATTAAATAAGCTAAGAAATGGGTGTAAGTAATCCTCAGAAGGGGAAATGGAGAGGAAGGCAGTAAATGTAAGCTAATATTTTTATATATCACAATATAAGCCCAAAAGATAAAATTTGGCAAATAAAGAAATAACAGCATGAACAATTTTTACTGAATTGTATAGGTAACCACTAGAAGACTTAAAACAAATTTTTTTTAATTGTTTGCACCTGGAACTGGGATCAAGCTTGAGAAAAATAAGATAGGGACGATTGTTTTTATTATTTGCTCTTTTGTACTATTTAAAATGTACAAGCAAGTATGTTGATTAAAAAATTCTCAATAAAAGGGATGAATAACAAAACATAAACAGTAAAAGAGTAAAATAATGAGCAGATAGACTAAGTTAAGGGATTCTCTTCTGCAGTGAAATAGAATGGAAGGAAAAATAAAAAAGTTAAGCATATGTGACAAATCCAGAAATTCTAATGCATAAATTAACTTCCATGATGAGTGAATAAAACAGAGTCAGTTTAAGAAGTAACCAGAAGCATAATTAAAGAACATCGATCTAAACTAAAGTCATGGATTTTTAGATGCAAAGTCTACTGAAGATCAAAATAGAATAAGAAAAGGGAAAACACATAAACATATCATGATGACATTTTACAACATCAACTATAAATTAAAATACTAAAATCTCTAAGGAAAGATTTTTAAAAGATCATCCCAGAAAGCACTAGAAAAGACCAGCATCAGTTGTCATATGAGCAACATTGGATTAGAAGACTATTGTGCAATGTTATTAAAAGGCTGAAAAAAATGCTTTTAAACAGGGAATGGTGCACTGAACAGTAAACATTCAATTGGAGAAATTTCAGAAAATTTACCATGTAAAGATCCTTCCCCAAATTGCTTAGTAACTATATCCAGGCTGTGTTATTTAGTTATTAACAAAATATTTGCCTTAGTCCAGTAGCATGTCAAATGGGAATGGTATGTTAGTACATCATTGCTTAGATTCAAGAGAAATATTCATGAGAATACCAAGAAAAAAGCAAAGATCTCCATTAGTCTTGTCTCCTAAGGAAATAATGGTTATTGAGGCAAGGTCTATCCAGACTCTTAGTTTAAATTTTGACATTTTTCTAAAATGGAACTGCACTCCATGAAAAATGTTAAAACTGCAAATATTAAGGTTTTCATATTTTAGATGAAGAAACAAAAACACTGAAAAGTTGAGACTAAGTACAGTTAGTCACATTTAGAAGTAGATTCTCAGGACTTATCACCTTCATTTCTTTCTAATTCTAACTATTCTGATGTAGCCAGAGAGTTCTGGTTTTAAAAGTTCCGGATAAAAATGTGCATTCATGTAAGTTGCATGTAGTTCTTTTGGTTAGTCCTTATGGAGTAATCTTTGGGATTCTGAAGGCTTTTTACTAAAACTGCTTCTCCTTCTTTGAAATGCAGTTGTCTTTGTGAAGGGTAACTACTTAAGATTAGGGAGATGCTGTGCTCTGGAGCTTGACAAAGAGACAGCACAAATGTGGTCCCTCCAGTCTCGTCTCTGGAGAGTGGTCCAGCAGACTCCTAGATGTGTGCGCGTTAAATTAAATACCTGCCCATCCCGTCAGTGCTTTAATATAAGCAGGTCAGCCTCCTTCTCTAAGTTTGGGCCTACTGGCTGCTGGGCCCTGGGGTGAGTGAGTCTGCAGGCAAACCCTTTAAGAGCCATTTCTCAGATTCCTATGGATTTACGGGGGTCTCAGGATATCAGTCCTGGGTTTTCAAACTAATATGTTTTGGGGGCTTGGAACTCAAAAGTATATCTTACAATTTGGGATGCCTGATGTGAGATTCAAACCCTGCTCCTCAGGGAGAGGCTCCAGGTTTTGAATTCCTTCCTGGTTGTGGGGTTGCCAAGCAGGGTTGGGTTTATGGTGAGATTGTATCATGGTTTCTCTTACCTGCTTCTATGTGGTTTTCTTCTCATTTGCCTGATGTCATCATTCAGCTGGCCTTTAGGTTTTTATTGTTTTTTTTAAGAGGAAATTGTTCTAAATGAGGCTGTAGACTTAGTGTGTCCATGGGAGGAGATGATTCAGTTTCTCCCCATGTCGTTATCTTGAACTGGAACCTTGTGGGGTTTTCTGGGAAACTAGATAAGAGAAATTTGTTTGGGGATGTGATTTCCATGGTTACCATGTTACACAGCTGAAAAGTTCTGGAAAAAGGAAAAAGGAAGAGCCAAAGACTAGTGTTACCTACCTGATAACTTTACTTAGTTGTCCCAAAAGTAGTCAGTCCCCCAAGTGGAACTGATCTTAAAGCAGAATAGCATCCTCTTGGGCTGTTTAGACTATTTTCTTTTTGTTAAAAAATACTTTCCCTGAAGTATTTTTCCTAAAAGTAACTTTTTACTCTATGTGTTTTTTTAAACTAAATTATGAATGTTTGACAATTAATTCAACATATGTTTATATGCATACTTTCTCCAGCTATGTTATTCCTATGAATGAAATTATGAAAACATTTTACATCACTGTAAGCAGGCTTTTACTTTATTGTCTAAACACTTTAGAAATTTGTTTACAGCTTCATTTTATAGTTAATTAAGAATATGAAGTTTGTATAACATATAAAGATGGGCAATTTATTGTAAATATTCTGTCACATTTTACAGCTTCTATATGAGGATATAATAAATAATTGCTTATTATATCTGAGACATGTTGATTTATTCCTCTATTTGAAAATATACAATAATATAACACTGAGTGGTCTTGCTGATTTTGCTCAGTGATAATGCTTCTGTTACATGGTTATAGGAAAGCTTAAAAATATGCATGTTTTATTATAGCAGTGCCTTATGAAAAAGTAATTCTTAATAGGTATAGTCCTTGTTCATAAAGCTCTTGCTCTGTTTGGTGATTCTGTTATGGTTACTTAAGATGTTTCCTAAATGCTTTGATATGTTTTCTTATGACATAAAAATCACAATAAAAATATATGTTGCCGTAATAGCATATGGCAAGACATTTTTACCAAGCAGTATGAACAATTTCTAAATTCCATTATGTGATTAAGCAGTGAGGCACAACAGGTTATATTACATTGTGAAGTTCTATAATAGGTGTTGAAATTGCCTCTCAACATCACACACGGGAGTATCTGAAGCTTTTACATGACAATTTCACAGGGTTATAAAAAAAGGATAAATGAAGTCATTAAAAAACATTTTTCTTAGGTAAATTTAAATGCTTCCATCACCCAGTGTGCAGTCATTAAAGCCTAATGCTTTTTCCTGGGAAAATATTTCACATAGATTTTTTAGCTTCTTTTACTGGTGACTCAAAATTTATTAAATTTGACTTATTTAAATTTGGTTCATATCTTGAAAAATAATGGAGGCAATTACCTTCAATTCAATTTCCAAGGTGACAGTTTATCAATCATGGTAATAAGTGCTTGGATTTCTTCATAACATATTTGACTCTCTGACTTTTCCATTTTTCTTCAACTCTCAGATTGCCTCCAGTACTTTGTGGAATCTTCTTTCCTGTCTCATTTGAGAGTGAGAATGCCATTTCCAGTGAACGATTATGGAATTTAGGAAATGGAAGAGGATTAATGGGGTAAGAGGGTCCAAGAGTATGTAAATGGAGAACATCAGCCACTCCCCTAAATTATAATATAGGAGCACCAGAATCAAATGTATTAACTTAATTTTTTTGTTACACAAAGTAACTTATAAAGTTACTGCTTATTTATTAAATGGCAAGAAGCTATGTCCACATTCATAAAGTTTTTTCTAAATTGCCCAAGGATTAGAGCAACAAAAGCTTTTGGCTTCTCAGTTCAGCTGAATTTTGAATGCCCTGTATAGTATTCGTTTCTGCAAAAACTGATACTGAGGCCTCTGTACTCAAGGACCGGCAGATTATTTAAATTATTAAAGGTATATTGGTAAAAGAGAGATGTAAACTAGATAAATAAATTCAGCCACTGAAGTGTACCCTCTTAAGCCACATACCATAGTCATTGAGTAGAAGTTAATTTTTGGTGAAACTGGGGGACACTTAAAAACCATACAACTTAGAATTATCCCTACCCAAGAGTAAAGGTGCTGGAAATTAATATTGTCACTCTACAGAGTCATTGGGTGCTGCTGGGGTAAGGAAGTGGACATTAATTCTACAGCAACGGCAGACTCTCAGGAGCACATGAGCAGAGTGACCTTCCACAGTTCAAGATACAAAGAACTGAGGCGCAAAGATGCAGACAGTGGCAGCTGCAAGTTGGGGGAGGCACAAAGGAAAGTCCAAGGAATGGGAATAGGCTCTGCCAGTATGTATTACATCCACAGAGCATGGCCACATTTCTGCTCACTACACTTCTTTCCCAGGTTTTCTATCATTTATAATTTGATAATCATATTGTGTAGCATATTAACTAGGAAACTGAAAAAAATGTTTATCAGTAAAGATTGAAAGGCAGTGCTAGGCCTGCATATAGAGAGACTAGATACACTCGATGTTGGTTATCACCTGTGCATTCTCCACTGGGTCCTTAGATGACTTCACTGTAATTATGGGGTCAACTTCCACTTACATGATGAGGAATCCTAAATGCAACCGTATCCTGGATATCTCCCCTGAGCTTGAATCATTTGTTCAACTATCTTTTGTGAATCTCATTCTAAGTAATAACAGTTTAATAAAACAGCAGCTAACATTGATCACTTTGTGTCACTGTATTATGCAATGAGCTTTGAATCTTCACAACAGTCCTAGAAATACATACTGTTACTACTACAAATTAAAGAGGAAATAGGCTTGGAGAATTCAATTACAGTTTGTTCAAAGTTAGTTAGTTCAAAGTTAACTAAGTGTGCTGGTATATGGGGTTGAGTCAGGCATTCTGATTCTTTCCTTTTCTTTATCTTATTTTATTTTATTTCTATTTAGGCATCCTGATTCTTAAGTCCCTGTATCAATCAAAGTTGAACCAGGGACACTGAACCAGTAGGTGATACATAAGAGGTTTATTGCAGAGAATTGGCTTATGCAATGGTGGGGGCTAGCTACACAAATATGAAATCTGTGGAGCAGGCTATCAGGAAGGGCATGGTTTAATTCTTGGACATAAGCTAAAGTTGCTATCCGCCACTGAGGTCTATATTTACTGACCTCCTATTTAGTGTAACGTACATGATGATAGACTTAAATGAGCACATGTGGTAAAATTAATTCAATATTGTAAGGCCTTCCACTGAAACATTTACATATTTATCCATTCACTTATTAAACACCCATTGATTATTGTAAAATAGGCACAAGAGGTATAAAAATGAATATGATGTGAATTTTGCCACAAAGAGGTCAAGATCAGTTTTATATCATCTAAGGAATCTAGTGACATTATTGCATGACATTTTTTTAATGTAATATATTTATTGGAAAAGCTATTACAAGTTAGGAAAGAAAATTTTAAATAGATGACCAGGACTATGAGTTTATATTATAGTTTTATGGAAAGGCTTTGATCAAACTGAACAAAGGGATAGAAATTTGCATTAGGAAAAGTAACTGATTAAAATTTATAAGTGTGAATGCTATAACATTACTCTATTGTAATTTCACACACACACAAACACACAAAATCCCAGAATTTAAACTATAAAGCAGTTTGGCAGTTCATATTTAAAACAAAAATCCTATTAAAGTAAGGGTGACAATTGCTGAACTATTCCTTCATGGATAATGAATGGTTTAAAATTTTCTATTAAAAAATTCAAGGTAGTCAAATGGTTCATGTCTATGATTGTATATTTTTAGCACAATTTGTCTTTGTTGAGTAGAACTACAAACAAAATAATAGTTTGATAATGTGACAAGATGAGCCAAAGAGCTTATTTCCAGTCTGCCATATTAAATGAAAAACAACTAAAGCCCAAAAGAGAAGATCAGGTATTTAACGATAATCAACATTATATTTATTAAGCATTTTGCTATTTGGAACTAACAGAAAAAGAAAGATGATAGTTGAAATTATTTTATTCATTCAAATTAAAAGTGTTTCTCCCATATTTCATTTCCAGAACAGGAAGAAAAATCTTTAAAAAATAGAAATCAAGAAATTACTGGGATAAGGATTGGCTATAAGTAGGATTTATAATCCAGTACATATTCTTCTCTCAGAAATCTTTGTAGCATTAGAAATATATATATACTTTTATACTCCCATGCAAATTTACTTGTTTATTTTTCAATCATTCTGTGAGGATTTGGAGACTATACATAGAAACAGGATTCACATTAAAAATCCACTTTCCTAGGTAAGTGATTTGTCTTCCTACCCTCTTAGTCTCGGTAAGTGAAGGAGTATTGAGTTCAGTTGCCCCACCTTGGCATGTCCCAGGGCATACATAGTTCCTGATGCTGTTCTAGTACTGCCTTTGGCCAGAGGATACCACCATCTACCATGTGCTCACTGCTCATAGTTCTGGAGTTCCAGTTTGTTCTATTTTGGGGATAGGGGGGCTCAGAGTATATTTATTTTTCTATTTCCTGCAAGCCTAGGAATAAAAAGTATATATATTTTTCTAAGATTTAGCTGTTGTCAGTGAGAAGACGTTTTAGAAAACCTAATCTGCCATCTAATTGGTATGGGACATATGTTTAGGATTTTGAACTCTGTAAATATTTTACCTATATAAAAATTAAATTAATTAAAAATCATTAGACTGAAGCAGAACAAACCCAAAATGAATATTCAGTTTGATTCATGTGAAAAACCACCAACTATTTTAGAAATCACCAACTAAATACATTTTTTAGAATACTGAATGTGTTTATTGGGCACAAGAAAACACAAAAAAAGATACAAATATGTAAAAGTTAAAACTCTTGACACCATGACACAGTACCACAGAAGTGGAAAAGAAATAAGGAACTTACCTTTTGTTTAATATAATTTTGTAATATTGTTTTACACAAAGAGAGTGCTCCCAAAAATATCCACCATAAGAACTGTTCCAGTATTTCTTGACAACTTTTAGTGTTCCTTCTCAGCTACATGCAAACCTTTATTAAATCATTTTTCCTTTCAAAATAATTCCACACACTGCTGGCAATTAAATTAGAAAAGCAGTAAAGTTTACTACTTTCAATGGACCGTTTGTTTCTTGTTAAATATAGAAATGCTGCCTTAATGTCATCACTTTGCAGTTTGTTTTCAGGGTAAATGAGCATGGCAGGGACTCAAGGTTTTAGATAATATTCCCTGCCATTTTCATCCTTTATGAGCTCCAGGTAGAAGAGTGGCTTTCGAATTAATTTATTACTGAGTACTTTTATGATAAAGCCTAGTTTATGCTGAGTTGTGCTCTACTTTACAATTGTTTTACATAGGAAACTGAACTATCTGGAAACCATCTATGGCAATGGATTGTGAAAACACTGTTTAGAGGGTCAAAATATTGATGTTGTGAGACACTTGCCAGTAATATGCAACATTATGTGGTAGAAGAATAAATGGTTTAATTTATTAATAGTTACCCTTTTTCTTTTTAGTGATAACACTTAGTTTAAAAATTGTTTCTATTGTGAATTTACGTGGCAGTTTAGAAACAAAACCCACAATTTCCATATTTACAGGTATAGATAGAATGAGAAATGTAGTTAAATAATGTATCAAAGTCTTTGTTTTGAAAGACTCAAAGGAAAAAATAACAAATGTGTTTTAATATTAATATTAATATTAAATTTAATATTAATATTAATATTGAGGTGTTTTAAATACTAGTAAGATAACTTGAGAGACTAGACTTAAACTGGAGGAAACACTGCGACTCTAGATGGAGCAAGCAAATGTACAAGAAGTCAGGTTATAAAATGTATGAATTGCAAGATTAAAAAGTTATAAGAACACTAAGGGAATTAGTAAATACAGGAACAGGAGATACAGAATTTGAAGTTATCCTAGTTGCATAGACTCAAAGTTGTTTTTCCTTGAGGGGGGAAAACAGGGAAAAAAGATAATCACATAGTCACATTCAGTATTCAGTTTTAGTGGTATTAGTCTCTTTTTTATTATAAATTTATTTTTATTATTCAGATATTGAAACAAAGTCTATAACTCTGAAAATAGTGAATATAATCAGATTTTTAAAAATATTTTATCTTTTTTTTACTAAAAAAATAAGCAATGTCTTTTTATAAAGTAATTAGTGAAGGTACATATTCTGAAGAATTTGTTACATTTACTAAGGAAAACATCTGGAGATCTAAATTGCACTGAGTTGGATATAACACCTTAATATTTATATACTTTAAAATATTCATTCATGTTCTTTGGTATATAATGTTGAAAACCCAAAATAAGAAGCTTTAGGACTTGAAGGTGTACATCCCAGTGAAATAAAGCTCACTTTTAAGTTTTACCCGATTTTATCATTGAATCACTAAAATGGGGATGTTAATGTCCTAAAAGCTCATTCTCTCATCCTTCTAAGTCAGTGAAGTGGCACTTCTCATTGTCCTTGGGAGTTAGGCGTGGCCAAACTTTCTTGACTGTTATTGAAAACAAACATAGTTAAATGAATAGATATGGCTTGGGAGATTCAACATCATAAATATATCATCACAACAATTTTATTTACAGAATCAAAACAGTCTCAATCAAAACCCCAATAGTTTCTCATGAAAATTTTGTGACAAAATTATTCCAATGATATGTGAACTGATAGGATTTAAACAGATATGATTTCCAGGACTGGGTCTTAAGAATCAATATCTTCCTCCAAGCCCACTTTACTCTTTCCACTGTCTGAAATTGTGATTCCATTTCAGTCATGCAGGTGATGACAATACTCTTGTTAGAGAAAAACAAGAGAGAATCAACCTGGGAGCCCAATCAATTATGGGTTACAAAGCCATCTCACATATATGGATTGCTTAACTTGAACTCTTCTGGGAAAAAATCCTCTTTTCTCTGTTATTTTTGTCTTCAATTACTCTGTACGTTAGTTTGGGTTGTGATTCCATGGGTCCAGTGAAGTTGATGTGACTTGCTCTGGTCAGTGAAAAGTGACTGGGGATGAAACACTTTCAGGAAAGATGCTTTAAAAGCCAGATTATTGTCCATTGTGTCACATTTTTTTGTGTTACAAGAGCATTCAAATGCTGAATAGAGATTTTTCTGTCAAATGATGTAGACTAAAGACAGCATGGAGTGATGCCTGTACCAATGTATTATGGATATTTGGTATGTAAGCAAAAAATAAGCTTTTGTTGTTAAAAATCACTGAGATTTGAAGGTGGTTTGTTACTGCAGCATATTGGACACTAACTTGGCTAATTTAAAAAGATTAGACTGAACCTTGATTGATACTCAGCCATGTCATGGTTATAATATGGTTATAATCAACCAGGCTATAAAAAGGAGTACTGGGTTACAAAATGAAGTGAAAAAATTCAGTTGTGAATTGTGTATGGAACATTATAGAAACAAATACAGTATAAAATGCAAAATATCTTTCAAGTTTTTTGCAGGTACACAAGCATATGTTTTCTATAGATTTAATGGAGGAAAGGAAATTTGTAGCTCAAGTCTACATAGTTGATAAAATCCAAAGGTACATTAGTGAAATAAGGGAGAAGGTATAGTGAGGACAGCTGAAATTTTAAGAGAGAGTACTGGTGAGCTTTTAATTTTAATTAGAAAATACAAAGGACAAATTATTAGAGCAAATGAAAAAATATGTCAGAAAGGACAGTGAGTAAATCCTGAACCTGGGGAGAAAGGCAGCCAAAAGTAGGCAAGAATAACTTGCTGTGCTGTTCACAGCACAAACAGTAAGGCCGTTTAGGGAAGGTAGTGGAGATGCTTTTGAAGAGCTCACTAGACACGTTTGGCCTCAGACCAAACCAATTTAGAGTGAGCTTAGGGATAAGGGATATAGCAGGAAAAGAATACACATGCTAAGTATTTAGAACTGAAAAGAAAACAAAGTGAGAGCAACAAGTAGAAAGGGTAAATAAGTCAAACAAAAGCATTTCAAGGATCACAGGAAGTGTTGGAACACAGAAAGAAAATGACAGAGGTTGATTAGATAGAGGAAAGTGATAAAGTTTGAAGCATCCATCACACACGTGAAAGAAGATGGGGGGCCAGAGGTGAAGGATGGAGGGCAAACTGGGGTATCTGGATAAGAAGTGCTGACAGAGAAAAGGTGCAGTAATGATGCAGAATCAAGGAGCAGCTACCCATTTAGAAAACTGTGGGAATGAAACAGACTCTATAGAAAATATCTCTTGTTATCTTTTATCTTTTCAATCCTCTGAATTAACTACTATTACCTACACATTCTGTTTTCTCTTCATGAAATAATACTATAAACACTTTCATAGTTTTAATACTATGAACCTATATCTGTGTACAGAATAAAAATAGTTAACCTAAAATGTCTGTGCACAGATTAACAGTTACAAAGTGATCCTACATGTAACCATCAAACTGGTCAAAAATAGAACACTGCAAGCTACCTTAAAACCTGCTTTGTGTCCCTTCCGGTTCACAAACTCTTCCATCCTTTCCCTACAGGAAACCACTTTCCTGTATTGTATGGTAAAAATTGCTAAAATTTTAAGATAGCTTTACTCTGTTAACTGCATTCCTGAAAATATAGATGAGTGTTGACAGCATTTAAACTTAACATAAATAGAATCATTTAGTATATATTTTGTGGCATGTTTCTTTTACTGAACATTCTGTTTGTAAAATGCAGTGATGCTAATGCATATCACTGTAGTTCATTCATTTCCCTAAGGTATTATACTATTATATAATTATTCTCACATCCATTTAATATTGATGAAACTTTCTGTTATTTCTAATTTGAAACTCTCATAAGTAATATAGTTTTGCACATTTTTGTCCATGTATCCTGGAGAACATATGGATGCACACTTTGGAGTGGAATTGCTAGATCATAAGGTAGTTACCCTCTTTGCTAGATAAAGCCAAATTGTTTTGCAATATGGTTGCACAATTTAGATTCTGAATAACAGTATATAAGAATTTCTGTTGCTTCACATGGTTGCCAACAATTGGTTTTCTCAGGTTTAACACTTTATTTATCTTATTGTATACAATTTTAAATCACTGTGGTTCTAAAATGTGTGTTATTAATGACTAATGGGACTCAACATTTTTTCACAAGATTCATAGGGTTTTCTTGTAAATACATATATTTGCAGATTTTGTAGATTTTTTTCTCTGTATAATTGATTTGCTTGAGTTTGTTTTAATTTTCCTGTATGATACCTAACTGTCTCAGCACCACATATTGAAAAGAATGCCTTTGACCATGGTCTATAATCGATTTTTGTCACTATAGCAAATGTCTAAAATATGTAGTTCTGCTTTTGAGATATCTGCTCTTTTTCATCGATCTAGTTGTCAATCTATGAACTAAATTAATGTCTTATTTATTACAGAAAATAAATTTTCTTGTTCACTAATAAAGCAATTCTCTTATTTATCTTATTCTTCTAGTAAAGTGGCCTCATTATTCTTGACATTTGCATTATCATACAAATGTTAGAACCGGTTGGACAATTTTCACAAAAAAAGATTGGATTTTTTTTTTAAACTGCACTAAATCTGTATATCAATTGTGGTAAAGAAGATATTTTTATGATATAGAATCTATAATACATCAATATTTATATATACACAATCAAAAATAATTTATGTGTATATTTTTAAATAAGTCTATGTGAGTAAAACTGTAGTATTACCAGAACGTCTCTCCTGGTGTTAATGCATCTCCATATCAATAGGTGTATCCAAGGGGTGGAGAGAAGTAGTCCATCTCCATACCAATAGGTGATTACAAGGGGGTATCTAGACCAGAGAGTTTGGGTGGGGCCCCTTTTTACAGCCAGGTTGTGAGAAAAATGGGTGAGCAGAAGTGGATGACTGCTTATAAGCAATAAACGGTTTCTCCCACTTTATTTCTCCCTTTGACTGATTTTGGCTTCAAAGGTCATTTGTCCTGTCTGGGAACATACTTTACCCTGGAGTTACAGTCCAATAAGATTTCTATTTTCCCTGTTGAAAAATCATAAATCTAGTATTTAGATTGATTTTTAAGTATACTATAGTTTATATGCTAATAAAATTTTGAAATTTCTGTTGTTGAGACCTAGAGAATTACAAATAAACTCTATTGATTTGTAACTTCTTTTAATTTTAATATTTTATTGGCTATTTTCTGTAAATATAGACATATAATTGCTAAATAATGGCAGACTGTATTCCTTCCTTCCTGATCCATACAGATTTTATTTACTTTTTTGGCAACATATATTGACTACAGCATTTAATAAATAGTAATAATGAAGAAGAAAAACTTTGTCTTGTTCTATATTCAGAGGGAATACCTTTTGTTATTGAAGTATTGTTGATATTCAATCTTACATTGGTTTTAAATATATAACACAGTGGCTCAACATTATTAAATCCTCACCCCACTAGTGCAGTTGCTATCTGTCAACATAGGAAGATGTTACAAAATCATTGTCTGTGTTAAATAAAAAAGAATGTCTGTTGGAGGTATTATTGTAAATAATCTTTATCAGATTGTAGAAGTCCTTCTATATTCTTAGTCTACACTGAGTTATTATTTAACCTTGTATGTATATTGAATTTTACTACCTGCTTTTTATTGCATGTAGGAAGATGGCATGATTTTTTTTTTGTCTTTGTAACACATTATGGCAAATCTTTGTTACTGCATTTACTTGACATCTTTTCATACCTGGAATATTTAGGATATTTATGTACATGTTCAGTATTAACATTGGACTTTAAAGTTTTCTGTCAGTATTGTCTTCACCAGATAAGATATAAGATTATGCAACTTCATATCTACATGAGTACTCCTGGCTTTCTATTTTAAAAGGCTTTGGATAAGCCTAGAACTTTTTCAGAATGTCTGAAATAATTCACTATTGAGGTCATATAGGCCAAAATTTTCTTCATAGAAATATTTCTGGCTATCAATTCAATTCCTTACATAAATATAAGATTATAGAAATATCCCAGTTTATCTGGAGAAAGTTTTGCTAAGTGTTTTTTTCTTTAATAATTTGTTCTTTTCTAATCTAAATTTCAAAATTTGACCTAAGACTCTTTCAGAATTGTGGAGTAAGAACCTTTGAAAAGCCATTCTTTTATAAAAACAATAGTAAAATGGAAAACATGAACAAAATTACCTTTTTAAAGAGTGTGGAAATTAGTCAAAAGCAATAATCTGAGTATTTATTCAAAAAACTACTGAATTCCGTTATGAACAATAAGCTTTGTTATATTTAACTTGCCCTATTCCCATCCCTTACTCCTCACTTTCTTGGTTCCTTGAGAACCAGCACCCTTATAATCATGGTAATTATGAAAACTAGCAGTCTAGACAACTGAAAGGGGCAGGCTGGATGTATAGGCCCTTAAAACCTTACCTGCAAGAAACGAGATGAACTGGTTGTCAGTTCACTGGCAAAGCCCTATTTACAGGGCTTGTTGTAATTTGACCTGATTCAGAGCCCCCAGAGTAGTTGTCAAAAACAGTAAGTGGCAGTTGTTTCACTTGAAGTAATTAAGATCCTAGAGAAGATCAAGGAAGAAGATATGTGAATGCCCAATACTCAAAAGATACTCAACATCAACAGTTACTAGAAAGAAGTAAATTAAAGCCCCACTGAGATACAAATTCAAAATTCACTTCTACTAGAATGGCTAAAATGTTAAAAACAAAACAAAACCCCCATTACCAAAATTTGGTAAGGATGTGGAATAATCTTTATTCATATTCATCAAATAAGGGAAAATGACAAAATGACCATCAGCAAGAGAACTAGGCAAATTATTTTTTTGTATTACTACAGTGTATTACTACTCAACAAAAAAGGGTAATTTGTTCAATAGCATGCATGAATCTCACAGAAACAGAAAGGGTACCTAATACATGATTTCATTTATACGTAGTTAAGAACAGACAAAACTAAACTATCACGGTAGAAATAAGAAGTTTAAAAATTTTTAAATAAGTTCTTTTTATCAAGTTATTATTTAAAAATAAATAAATATCTTGAAAAACTAAAAATGCAAATATTATACCACCCAGCAATTCCACTTCTGGCAATTTATCTGAAGAAAACAGTATTTCTAATTTGAAAAGCTATAGCCACCACTCTGTTTATTGCTGCATTATTTACAATAGCCAAGATATGGAAGCAACCGAAGTGTCCATTGACAGATGAACGCATAAAGAAGATGTGGTACATTTATACAATAGAATATTATTCAGCCATAAAAATGAAATCTTGCCATTTGCAACAACATGGATGGATCCAGAGGGTATTATTCTAAGTGAAATAATTCAGCCAGAGAAAGACAAATACCACATGATCTCACTTATATGTGGAATCTGAAAAGCAAAGTGAATCAAACAGAAATAAACTCATGACCACAGAGAATGCACTGTTGGTTATCATAGGAGGCAAGAACAGGTGAAATAAGTGAAGGAGATAGAAAGGTACAAATTTCAAATTATAAAATCAATTAGTCACAGGGCTGGAAGTACAGCATAGGGAATATAGTCAATAATATTGTGATATCTTTGTATGTGACATGTTTACTACTCTTATCATGGTGAACATTTTGTAATGTATATAGTTGTCATATCACTATGTTGAATATCTGAAACCAATATAATATCATATGTCAATTATATTTCAATAAAATTAAAAAAATAAATATCTGCTCTTAGAATAAAACCATTTCAATATTGTATTTCAATTATTTACATAATTTTAACTGAACCAATTTTAATTTTCCCTGGTATTTTCCAAAAAACAAAATTTTCTTCTTTTGGTTTCTTATTTGTATTTACCTTATCATATCTGGGGAATACCTCTTAATAATATTGTTGTGAAGAACATTTCATTTTTTTCCTAGGTTCTGACAGCTAAGATACCTAAGTATCTCTTTCTCTTGCTTTCATAAGTGGAAGTAAGTATCTTGTGTCAAACTTTTTCTTCTATAAAAGTTGCATCATGTCCTTTATTGTTCAAATGGAAAATCTGAAAGTTGGCTAGCCTAATTATATTTTTCAAAATGTATGCTTGTAGAATAATTTCTGTAGAATTTTGATTTCAAAATTATGTCAATGTGCATAGAGCTGCGGGTTTCTTTAATTCATTCCATGGCTAAGTATGCTCCACATTCTCTTTTAAACATGTCTAGTTTATGATTTTTTTCTATTATCTCTGTCCCACAGTTCAAGTCCATAACCTTCTCCCTCTGAATCTTGGTAAATGTTTCAAATTTGTTCTCGATCTCACTGGTTAGCTTTTGTGTATTGTTAGTTCTGGTCATTATACTATTGATTGTTGATTCTAATTACCTTAGCAAGTTTTAAATACAAAGAGTGGAGATGAAAAGAGGCTTACTTTATTTTTAGTCTGGACTTTTGCTCTGTTTTCACATACGTGAGTAGCCAATTTTGTTTCTCAAGACATTTCTAATGAAATTATAGTTTATGTTGATTTGTCTCAAGGTCTAATTATAAGCTGCTTAATAGATACAAAAAATGATTAAAAGAATTATATAAATGTCATCACCATTATTATTCTTAATTTGAAGTATTTAAAATGTTTCCAAAGATAAAGTGAAGATTGTTGCTGAGAGTGTTTGGGGTATTGGAATAAACCTTTAGGGTTTGTTTGCTTACATTCCCTCCCACTATCAGCTATTCTAATTTGACTGAGGAAAGTCTAATGTCCTCTGGGACAGGGCTCTACATGATCCTGTACAACAATAAAGCCTGTTTCTGAATGTTTTTGTACTATCCACACTGCTGGTGCCTGCATTGCTGAGGCACCCAGGAAATAACTGTGAACTCAGAATCTCCATGGCAAATTCAACTCTTTCCACAGTTTGATTCTGAAGTCTAGACAGAAGAGAGGTAGTGTTTTACTTTAGTCACTATACTCCTTTCCAGCAAACAGGAAGCTCCTTTCTTTGGGAAATCTTGAACCGCCAATAGCAATGTTTAATAGCATTTTGACTTACTGTATTTACTAGCCAGAAGAGAGGATAGAAGAGCTGAGAAACTGACATCTTTAACCTCCATGCTGAGAGAATTGATTCAGGAGAATTGTCATTTTTCAATATCATTATGGCTATTTTTAATGGAAGTTATTAAAGCAATGTTTTAAAGGAAAGCTGGGGCATTATGACACCTCCTCCAATAGCACTTGGCAAGATTCTGTTCATTCTGCCTGTTATCAAATTGACCCAACCACTTAAGTATTACTGTGTTGCCTGTTACAAAATACTTATTAAGTATTGCCTGTTATAAAACTGACCCGATCAATTAAATGTTATTGAATGCAGATGTTTGTTTGCTCTTATAATGAAGTACTTTGGACCACCTAAAAATTCAGAAGTGAAAATTTATATTTTATAATCAGAAACATATGTATTATGAACTGTTTTATCTCAATATTACTGAAAGCCTGTAGACCAAGGTTAAGAATCTCTGGCTTAGGTTGAATGGGAAATCTCAAATTTTATAACATGCCCAGCCCCAACTTGAGTTAATATAAAAAAGCCTTTGAAAATAAAAATACATCCTAAAGCAATTACCTGAAGTATACCAAAGCCTGCTTTCACATCTTTGTCAAGTTGATGTTTCGTCCAAGACTTCAAGGTACTTCAGCCGCAAAAAGAGTGTTGGTGATATTATATGTTTAAGAATAATTGTGATAGATGGTGAATACATTAAAAGCTTAAGTAGTCAGCACTTATGGGAAATTTATTGCATAAAATTTGCATATTAGGCAAGGACCTCCTTTACAAATGAGAACCTTTCTTCTCTGTAAAATATTTAGTTCAGGAAATGCTAAGAGATAATAACTGACCTAGGATTTTCTCTGTTATGCCAATATCATATTACTTCATAAAAGAGTTAAGTTTATTCAGACTTTTTAATTAAAATATTTCCAGGAACAATAATACACCTTCATATAAAGTCCACCCACAGAAGGGAATAGTCATTTTTCACTTTGACCTGTTATGCTAAACCTGAAGAAGGTCTTTTACATGTGTGATCTATCATGGGAAACCTTTATCCCTCAAGTCTTTAGAAGACCCCAGTTTATGAATGAGCCTTTGACTACCCATTTAAATTTGGAATTTAATTTGTGACTATTTTTTGAAGACAGGGCATTGTAGTTGGTAATAGTATTCTTAGAAATATTCTAATAATATTCTTTAAAATTTGTAAGTTTAAAGTATAATTAATTGGTTTTCATGAACAGCATAAAAACTCCTTGGGAATTACAAGTTATTGCTGCTATTACATCTAAAAATACTCCTTGTTTTGCTCACAAATATTTATGTTCTGGACCAAACATACATAAGAGAAATATTTGAAAGTGAACATATGATATTCATTATAATAACACTCACTTTTAGGTCTTTAGATTTATAGGTTTATGGAATTTGAAGGAAACTGTCATCCTGCTTAAAAAGCATCCCTAACATATATTCTGTAGGTTTTCAGTGGAAAGGGAGAAATTTATAGTAGGGATAAGATTTTTAAAAAAAAGACAGAAATCAATCACTAAATCAAGTGAGAACCAGATATATATATAAATGTGAATATATTCAGAAACTGTTTCTCAAATTTTACAGGCTATATACAAACAGTTTTTATAGCAGATTATTCTATGTAAAGGAAGATATTGATTTCTACTTTGGGGATTTTCCCAGGAATGGAGTCAAGGTTTTTGTTATCCCATAGCATATGTATTTGTCTAAAGTCAAATCTTAAGAAAGAAGTGTACTGAACAAGTATCTAATTGATTAATTCCAAATAAAATAATTCTTGCTTATGTCTATGTCTATGCAGATCAAGCTATATAAGAATTATGACAAATTTTAATATGAGAGCTAAAGATCAGGATCAACAGAACCAGCTCCCTTCCTAAATTGGCAGAAGTACACATATGGATATAAGACAAGAGAATCTTGTTTCTCTAATGCTTTGATAAACAGGAACTTTTGCAGTTGCAAAGAACTTGAATAAATCTATAGCCTTCTGAAATCCACTGAAACATAATAAGGGGATATGGTGACAGACCACAACTCATTGCTTTTTTGTCATATTTGTTCATCCATTTTCCTCTTTCTGGCATCTCTAGTTTCTCTTCCATTTTTCTGTGAGATTAGTTGAGATGCTTTTAGAAGTATTATAAAATTGGCTTAAAAATAAGAATAGTCAGTGTGATGGTTAATTTTATATGTCAACTTAGCTAGGATATGGTACCCAGTTGTTTAGTCAAACACCAGTCTAGATGTTGTGGTGAAGGCATTTTCTTTTTAATGTGACTAACATTCAAATCTGTGGTTTTTGAATAAAGCAGATTACTCTCCATAATGTGAGTGGGCCTCATCCAATCAGTTGAAGGTCTTAAGATAAAAAGACAGATCTCCAGGAAAATAAGGAATTCTGCCTCCATATGGCCTTTGGCTTCAAGACTGCTACATCAGCACTTCCATGGGTCTCCAGCTGATCTGCACTGAAGGGAAAAAAATAATAACTTTGGAAGATTGTCTTCTCAATCTGATAGCACTAAGGTGTTTTATTTTTGGTAATTGAAAACATGATCTGTATCCTGGGATAAATACCAAATATTAAGAATAGGAGATTCACTTCTACAAGTAGCTGTACCAGTTAATGTCCTTTCATTAAGATTTTGAGTAATAATTATAAATATTTAGTCTTATACTTCCTATTTTTTACAAGAATGAAAGGAATAAGCACAGAATCACTAAATATTATGTGCATTCACTTCAAATTTACTCAAGAAGGATACTGGTCAGGGTCATTAAGGACTTATCTAATCATATCTTTTTAGGACTAGAATATCAGTCTAAAAGCAAACTATTGCTGGTAACCATCTTTTAATTTGTCTTTCAAATATATTACTTAGTTTTAATAGCTAATTTCTTTACTTTGTTTCAAAGAAGAGCTAGTTATGAAGATCTAAGTTTCCTTTAGCAGTAAAGTATTCCCCTAACCTAAGGAAAGAGCTACCTCAATCAAAAATACCCCAGAGGGAAATACAGATCTCAAAAATATTTAAAAAAATAATAGTATTACACATTAAGCAGCATTAAGCATAGGCTGCATACGTTACTATCCTCAAAGTTTAAATACTGAACCTTGAAAATTTCAAATTTGTGTTAGGTATAAAGCAATAAAGTTTCCTAAGCAAAATTAATTGCACAGATTTTTAAAAATGCACTTAAGTAAAGGTAAAATAGAACTTTGTTTTATAAACCTACTTTAATATTATATCTATATATATAGATAAATACATATATCCATATATATCAATATATATTACAATATTTTAGTTAATTTTATTGTATCATATATACATATATTAATTATAATCTAACATTAATAAATGAATAATGACTATCTCATCATTTGAAAATCTATACTATAAAATTGAATATATATATATAAGAAAAAATAATATTAAGTGACAAAAGCCCAATAGGAGAATTGAAACAATAGTAGCAATACAAAGGAAAACAATGAATCAGAATTATAGATATATGTCACATTTTTGTAATTTTGAAATAATGTATGCTGAGGATACTGGCAAAAAAGGATAACTGGAAATATGAGTCTACTGGGTATAATTATTTTTTAAGAGGAAATTGTTTTTTCTAAATGCTAAGGGAATTTGCAGCATAGATTTCTCTGTAAAGAATGTTTTGCAATATCTTCAAAATCAGCTTTATAAAAAATAAAAATTAGTTTTATGTGGCCATTTCTTGTATCAATTGCCAATAACATTTGTGGATATGAAGTTAAATTATATTTTTATGGAAACATATCTCCTTGGAGTTAAAAGGATAAAGTCCAGTTTCATAAATTTCATGATACATATTGGAGAGACATAGATTATAGAGACATAGAGAGACTGACAGTCATAGTAGTCCCTGGGTGAATGTCTCATATCATCATATAAATGGATCTTCAGTTGGAGCTGAAAGAGTGGCTTGAAAACTCATGTATCTACCCATGACTGTAAAAGTCCAAGAAGAAAACATAGGGGAAACTTTCTTTACATTGGTAGGATCAGTGATTTCTTTAATATTACACCAAAAACACAGCAACAGAAGCAAAAAACAGACTACATAAAACTAAAATGCTTGCACATGAAAGGAAATAACAGAATGAAAAGGCAACATGCAGAATGGGAGAAAATATCTGCAAACCAGATATCTGTTAAGCAGTTAACATCCAAATTACATAAGGAACTTTTGTAACTCAATAGCAAAAAAAACAAATAATCTAATTGAAACTGGGCAAAGGACTTTAACAAACATTTCTCCTAAGAATACATACATGACCAAGAGGTATGTGAAAAGTTGCTTAACATTATCAAGGAAATTCATTACCAATGAAACTTATCAGGGAAATGTAAATCAAAGCTGTAATGAAATATCAAGTCACTTTTGTTAGAATGGCTATTACTAACAAAAATAATAATAAATGTTAGCAAGGATGTGGAGAACTGTGAATCTTTTTACACTGTTAGTGGCAATATGAAATGGTGCAGCAGCTATGGAAAACAGTATGGTGATTCCTCAAAAAATTAAAAATAGAACTACCATGTCACCCAGCAATCCTACTTCTAAGTATATATCCAAAGAAAATGAAGTCAGTATCTCAAAGAGATATCTGTACTCCCTTATTCACTGCAGCATTGTTCGCAATAGCCAAGTTATGGAAACAACCTAAATGTCTATCTACAGATGAATTACAGTCAAACTCATAGAAGCAGTGAATACAATAGTGGTTGTCTGTTAAAACAAAATACTGTGTTGTATATTTGAAAGCAATGTACGATTGTATATCAATGATACTTCAATTAAAAAAACCTATCACACAAACACACACAAATACATGCACACAAATCCTTCCAAAGAATGATGAAATTTATTTTATTTTCCATTAAACTGGGTTCTTAGGGGGCAAACAAAAAACAAAAATAGTAAGTGATATTCAGGGGCTAGGGAGTGGATAAAACAGGGAGTTGTTATTCAATGGCCATAAAGTTTGTTAGGCTACATGAGTAAGTTCTAGAGATCTACTGTGAAACATAGTAACTATAGTAAATAGTATGGTTTTGTACACTTAACAATTTAAAAGGGTAGATCACATGTTAGATGTTCTTACCACAGTACAAACAAAAAGCACCAAAGTGACATAAGGAAACTCTGGAAGGTGTTGAATATGTACTACCTTTATTATGGTGATGTCATCATGAATGCTTCTATATGTCCAAACTCATCAAATTGTATACATTAAACATGTGAAGTTCTTTATATATCAATTATACTTATTAAAGTTAGATTTATAGATGATAGATAGATAAAAGGTAGATAGTTAGGTGATAGTAGATAGATGATAGAATCCAGAATACATTTTACCACACAACAATAACTTCAAATGAATGACAGTGGAAAAGGTTCTCTAATCATGGATGACTGAGACTTTTCAGCTCTCCCCAGAAAACACATAATGTAATTTAGGAGGGACAAAGCAATGAGTTTCTAATTTCAGGCTTTTCATCTAAGTTCAATTTTTTTCTGTTTATTCCACTGTAACTTTGAAATCTCAAATCTCAACAGACATATGTAGTATATAAAAACACTAGTGGCTTAATTAAGCTTTAACCTAAGCAGGATATAACTTGTTGAATGTCTAGATACATTCAGATGGTCCTTGATATTGCTGATACTATTTTCATATACTTGAACTTCAGACCCTGCAGCTTAGTTTGAAATTACCTCAAACAGGGTTTTGAAAAGTATGCACGCTGAACCTGATGCAGCTCCTGGCCCCTTCTCAGCCCATCTGCTTCCTATTGATATGGATAGGATTAAGATAGATTAAGCAATTCATAAATGTACAGCTATTTAACTCAGGATTATCATTTACATCTAATATGTTCATGAGATTGGCATCCAGTACTACCCATCATGCTGCTTAGTAATTTTCCATAACCATAGGCAACTACATGTGGTGACCTTTAACAAGTATACAGAACTAGCTGATCTCAAATTGGCAAGAGATATCGGTAAGGCATTTTCATGCTAGTACTAACATATGGGATGACGTGAGAAATTCCAGCTCACCTTCCATATCTTCTCTATGTCCCAATGTACTTAGCAAGTGTATTTCCAGAATCCATGGCATATATTTTTAATGGCTTATTCCCTATTAAATCTTAAATTTATAAACTATCTACCTTTTATAAATGCATTTGGGGAGCAATCTGTGGTCAGAAGAGTATCTATGTGAATATCCTCTTCAGTATCAGAAACTGTCTAAGTCACTTTTGATGCAAGTGGAACTGCTGTGCAAGACATTCCCATTTGTTTTACCATCTCCTTTTCTACTGAAGAGTCATGTAACTTCTTTATGCCCCATTCAGTTGTCCTACCGGTTGCTAGTTATGATTACTGTTGAATAAACACTAAGAAATAGTGACAAATGTAACTATGTCATGTTACAAGAGCTAATAATTTGAATATAATAGCTTCAGAAGGATTGAGAAATCATAGTTATTTATGGAATGGGGAGGAAAATAGAATTTTACCAAAGGGTGGGCACTCAGTAGAAAATAATGCAAAAAAGGTCTTCTACAGTTTTCAGTAATGTTATTTAAAATTAAAATAGACAACCGTGTATACAAAATCATTGAAAATAAATATATTTAGAATATGAGAGTATTACATAAAATATATGATTCTATTAGATATTATGATGGAGGTGGAATTTATGTTATGTCATGAGGAGGATGGAAACTGATAAAAACCAGATAGTGAGAAAGATCATAAATTTAGAATTTATTGAGTGATTCAGAAAAAGATATTAAGTAAATCAAAAGTATCATTTGTTTATGTTATAAGCGTCAATACCAGAAAAGAAGAATGGATGTACAGGCAAGTCCTATTCATAGTTCATTAATTTGTTTAACTTTCACAAATTAGATGCCCCACTCATTTATCACTCCCCCAGTCATCTGAGCACATGTAGTTGTCACTCTCCTCAGCTAAGTTCCCCTCAGTGAGGATGGTGACAAGAGAAATGAGAATCCTATCTCTGATAGTGAATCTAATTGACAAACAGATTGAATAATACTTTAAATAACTAGAATACCCTTATTTAGAGTGCTATGAAGATTAAGTATGACAATGTAGAATTGAATGTAATGGCTGATATGGAGATTAACTCTTTCACATAAATCTATAAAGGCAATGAGAAGCTCTGATACAGAATGTACCAGGAACACTAAATTTTAAATTTCATCTAAATATCTTGTCGCCTACAAAGTCTCCAAAACTAAGGTTTTTTTTAAAAGCACAGACTTGAGAAATATCAGTAGAATTTCAAGTAAATAGGGCTGGCAACCATCAGTGATTTCAGTTTCAGGAAAGAGACTAGGGTTGAGTAATATTGTGAGTAACAAGAGAAAAAAAAACATGGACATAAATTATGACACCATTCTGAAAGCATAACAGTGGAAATAAAAAATGCAGTGAACGTATAAGTGAGCCAAGAAGTGGATAAAGAAAAGAAAAAAGAAAAATAAACCATGATGGCTATCAGATTCCTCTTATCACTGTCTATTTTATGGAACAATTTGATGGCAAATGTATGAAAAAATAGATTGAATAAACCTTTCTTAGCCTACCAACTAACTAGAAGTAAGAGAAAATACTGTTGCCCTCATGTTTTCTTATGACAACAATCTATTCTGAAAACTTTTTGTATGATCTTAACCAGCAAATGCTGAAGAAAACAATTGATGCTTTTGATCCGGTTTTGTTTCTTTTCGCCTACAAAATAAGGTGAGCATATTAGAAAGATAAATTTCAAAATATTCATTGTCATAGTTTAAAAATGGGTGCAGCCAGATGATAGCATGGAAAACAGCATAATGCACATGCTTTCAGATAGTATCACTTTGAGGATTTATTTATAATTCCCCGAATCACTTAACATATAACACTGGGAGTGCATTTAACATGGTGGTCGCATCGCCATACCATTTTGGCAGTTTTGATCAGCTTTGTCATTTCAAACATCTAGTAGTTTTGATACAGATTCATGCACTGATCAGAGCCATTTTTATCTCATACTTAGCACACCAAAACTGTTAGGAGTTATAGGATTCACTATAACTCTCACTATAGTTAACATAGTTAACTATAACTATGTCTTATCAAAAACTAAATTAACATTTTACTGTGTTTACCAGAGGCAATAGTTCATAAAAAAATAATTTTACAAAAACTTCACATTCCAAACTGTTTAAGTTTTAAGATGTCTAATCTATAACTGTAGATAAAAAGGAGAAAGCATATCTCCTTTTCCTGCTGACAAAATAAAATGCCAGGTTTCAAATATCTGATGGAAATTTTGATTTCCCATCAACCTGTGTTTAGTAGAAATAAAAAAGTCTAATAAGATCGTTAAAATTCCTTAAAAATTTATGTAATCAGTGAGGTCACAAGTTTGTTTAAAATGAAGATGTTAAAAACTGCCTATTAATATTATATTTCTAATCTTTATCCAGTATGATGATTACTTTATGTATTGGGGTAAATTCATTTCAAATACTGTCTAATTTCATCTACTGAGAGATAGTAATTGGCTGAAGAGAAAAGCAAAACTTTGTTCATCTCTGTGAATGTAATTTGGTAAACTTTTTACTTAGCAATTTTCCTCAGGCAATGGTTGTGCATTAGTTTTCATCCCAGAGAAATTCTGGTTCTCATTCCCTAGGGGTTTACCCAGCAAATGTCACATTTTCCAAGTGTAGATAAATTCATAAATCAATGTATACAGCTCATATTGCCTGAATCTTTATAGCAAATTTTAATCAGCTAAACACATACAAATTTTGCCACACTTCATCCACTGCTATGATACGATCAGAGTACAGCAGATATCGATGTATGACAAAGAAACATTGCAATTAATGTCAGACAGATTCTGGGTAAAATATCTTATGAAAATGTGACTAACATTTTCTTTCAGTGACTCAATCATATCTTCACATTGTAAAATAGACTGAACAGATAATTTTGCTATTCATAGGAGAACAGCTTCAGATACAATAAAGAGATTTTGTCAAGTTTCCACAAAGTTGGGTTGCTTTAGGAACCTGAGAGGAGACACATATATAGGTCATGTCGGTGGATGAAAAAAAGAGAAGGAAGGAGAAAGATTAGGTTTTGCTTCATCCTGTCTTGTGACTTCAAGAATATATATCTGGTTGTGTCCTTTGAGCAGAAGAAATAGATGAGAAAATAATCTACACTGGTCATGGTATTGTATATAACAAAATAAGGAGATTGCTGACAAGGCAGTTCAGGAGAGAAATATGAACATCTCAAAATGGGTACAGAGGCAAACAATGTAAAGATAATCTGTGTCTCTGTAAGGGGCCACCAACTGTGCCCTATATGGCACTCTATGGAGGGAGGGAAGCCACATGCTACCTGGTGACAGGCTGGTGTTGCCAAGCTGATTTCCATCTTGGATAGGGTAGAGATTGTACTCAGTAAACTATGTAACTAGCACATGAATTTGCCTTTTCTGTCTCAGTACATGTGTTGACATCACCATTTGTGGAACTACAGAGTGCTTGATTCTTTACCTCTCAATACTGTTGCTGACTAAAAGACATATTTTATACGAAGGAAGTACAGTTGTGGGCTCATACTCAAAGTATTCATTTGTCTTACCATGTGCCCTTTAAAATACGCAACATGATAGAATAATGAAACAGGATGGTGAAGACTCAATTGCAGGGAAAACATTGCTAAGGGAAATTGCTAAGGAAAAAAATTGCTAAGGGAAAACATCTCACAGGGTTGAAGCACTGTTCTATAGGATACTTTATGCCTTAAACCAATGGTCAATATGTGATGCCATTCTCAGAGCCAGGGACAAAGGGTAGAAGAAAGAATGGCCCTCTCACAATTAAAGCTAATAATAATAATAATTGCAGTAAAAATACATGTGAGGCCTGACCTCTAGGGCTTCCATTTGCGTTCAGCTAATGAAGGTCTCTGGAAGTAGAGTGGCTGGGTATTCATCCCCTTGCTGCCTGCTGCTCAGTATGTAGTCCAGCTGTTGCTGCATTCTACTCCCTAAACCACAGCTTCTCTCGAGGCTCTGCTCTCCAGAGAAAACCTCCACTGGGTGGCAGCAAATGTCCCCCCCCACCTTGCCCTGACAGGCCTGGGGATGGTGACCCTTCTGTACTGTGGCCTGGTTCCAGAGGTTTCTTCGTTTTATATTTGTTGCCCATACTGCTCTAAATTTTATTTGTTAAACTTTCTTCAAAAATACTCTTTTGAATGTCTCATTGTTCCAGGCAGATTTCTAACTAATAAGTTATTAAATGAAAATGATGCATTTTAGATAACCAAGAGGTGCTCAACAAAATCAGAGGGGAAAACAAATGGGAAGAATGTGGAGAAAAGAGGCCCAGGAAGAGTCTGATAAACCAAAAAGGGCCTTGCAAAGCTAATGTATAATTCAAAATAGATCACAGACCTAAATGCAACACACAAAATTATGAAACTCCTAGAAGATAATATAGGAGAAAATCTAGATGACCTTGAGCATGACAATAACTTTTAAGATACAACAACAAAGCCATGATATATGAAAGAAATAGTTGATAAGCTAGCCTTCATTAAAATTAAAACCTTCTGCTCCACAAAAAGCAGTGTGCTTTTAGGGCAGTGAAAATATTCCATATGATATTATAATGATGTCACTATGCATTTGTCCAAACCCACAGAATGTACAATGCCAAGTGAAAACTCTAAGGTAAACTATAGAATTTGGGTGACTATGATATGTCAATGTAGGTTCATCCTTGTTAAAATATAAAATGTACGATTCTGGTGAGTGACATTGATAATGACGAGGACTTCGCCAAATATCCCATGTACAGGGCCTTGGGATATTTGGGATATCTCTACATCACCCTCTCAGTTTTGATGTTAATCTAAAACTTATCTAAAAAACAGTCTTAAAAAAATATGGGAATGAATCTTTCTCGTAGAGTAGTGAGGATAAAATGAGATAATATTTTTATAGAATAAGGTACCTAGCTCATGGTAAACTAGCATTCATAGATGGTAATTCTCCAGCTGTTTTCTCTGAATACGATGAACAAGCATTGGCTCAGACTAGTTCTCTCTTCTGTTTGTTAACTCTACATTCAGTATGATGAAATGTATATATGATGAACATTATATGTGATTGGATAATGGGGGAGGTTATGCATGTGTGAAAGCAAGAGGTAATGAGCAATCTGTATCTTCCCTCTCTTTACTGTGATCTTAAAACTGCCCTAAAAATATAAAGCCTTACATTTAAAAAATAAAAGAAAAAAGAGGGAAACCTTAATGCATGTTAAAAATCCTGCTTTTAAACATCAAACAATATTGATCATCAAACACAATATTAAACACAAAATATTAAGCTCAACATCAAATAATAATGATGTTTTAGAAAGATTGCTCTGATTATAAGATGAGGAATTTATCATCTACATAACAGGTCTGCTATTATATTTTAGTCTGTCTATCTTGGAGTTACTTTGTTCTCTTTAACTGCCAAACTGATAGAAGTCAAATCAGTAAGCACACTGACTTCCAGTGAGCTCAGTTCTAAGCTTTGGCACATTGGCACTTTGGAGGATCATTGTTTAAGGAGGGATCAATAGAGAAGGAATATTTGATCAGCAGATCCTACTTCAAAAAAGTGTTTATACCAAAAATACATCCATTGCCTTATTCTCCATACTACATTATGCCTAGGACAACTATTCCATCTTTTTCAGAATACACTTACTACTTGTTTCTCTGACCAAAGCCCCTAGCATTTTCAATTTGTAAATATCAGAAAGACTGTAAGCAAGCAGGCTATAATTGCATCATCTTGGATATTTGGATAAAAGATCTGGTATCACCAGAAGGTCAGTAACATAATAACAGAGCAACTTTCTCAGCAAAATGAATAGAGATTTTCAAATTATTTTAAGATTAAGTTCAAAACAAAACAAGCAATAATTTTTATTCAGAACTTTCTGGCTAAAACAGAAATTAATATTGTATGTGCATATGTCTAGATGAATGGATCTACATCTTTATTTTCATTGTTTTATTTTTTTAATGGAGATAAACTTTCCATTCAGTAAAGTTTAGTCCCTCCACGGTACAGTTCTAGAATTGTGAAAAACAAATACCACTTCCACAATTAGAATATATGCTATGTCAATCATACTGAGGAACTTGTCTTTCTTTCTTAATTTATTATGGATGTTTTTTAAATCAGAAATGATGTTAAATATTTTCAAATATTTTTTTGCATCTATTGAGATAATCACATGATTTTTAAATTTTTGTTGGTTAATTGGTGAATGACATGCATTGATTTTTAATTATTGAACCAAAAGTATACTCTTGCATAAATTCTAGTTGATATACTATCCTTCTTACATATTGTTGGATTTGATTTAATAATAAATTGCTAAAGATGTTGTATCAATGTTAATGAGGAATATTGGTCTCTAGTTTTTAGGTTTTTTTTCTTATATATGATTGGGGCAATAGAAAAAATCTTAGATTAGTGATTTGCAAACTTTGTTTTAAGCTATCTATATGAATATATTCAAGAAAGTTTCTAATACACAACCATGGTTGTTTTGTTTTATTTTCCCATTCTGAAAATGTCTGCTTATTTCTGGAGTGGCAGTTGATATCATTAAACACTTGAGAGATATTGTGTCCCTTCCTCCTGTCCTCCATGGTTTCTGATGAGAAATCTACTGTAAGTCAAATCATTATTTCCCCATAGGTAATGAATCACTTTTTTTCCTGGCTACTTTCAAGCTTTCATGAAAATTTCTTAACAGTTTGTTTATGCTGTGTTTGAACATGGATTTCTTTGAGAATATTTTGTTTGGGGTTCAGTTAAATTCTTGAATTTGTAAGTTTATACATTTTACCAATTGAGAAGTTTATAAGCATTATTTATTCAGAATACTTTGTTTGCATTGCAGTCTATGTTGTTTAAGGTATTTAGCCTTTACAAAGTGATGCAAATTTCTAGCTAACAATTTTACAATATATACCAAGAATATTAAAATAATTCATGTTTTTTTATCCAACTATCCTTTTAGAAATCTATTGGATTTACTTATATTTATTAGAAACAAATAGAAATAGATGTATAATTATTAGGCATAATTAGAACAGTTATCAACTGTTATATAGTTATAAACAAAGTTACCTTCGTAACGTTTATTATTCATGAGAACAAAACTTTATATAAATGTTTAGGAATAGGGAATTTAGGCTAGGCAATCTAGTCTAAATTATCATAAGGTAAGCTTTTAATAACAACAAGCAGAGCTATTATACTAAGTTAAATATTTTTTGAGTGCTCAGAAGACATATGTGGCTTATGCTAGTATTGCAGTGATCACTAAAACATACCATATAAGATCTTTAATTTCTAATTAGAAAGATAGTAAAAATAATTGTAACAATTATATAATAAAATATTATCAAAATAATATGAGGTGTTAAAGAAACCACTGAATAATTTAGGGAGAATATTAAAGCAACTGGATCTTAAATTTACAGAAAAGCTTAGAATACAATTATTAACTTACACATCATTTCTTTGTTTTGTTGTCTTTACTCTTCACCACATTAAATAGTTCAAAGCAAATAATGAATAAAACCATTAATGTTCAAGATTTGAAGACTTTTCAGATGTCACATGTAAGTAGCATATTCAGTTTTATTTCCCATTAACTTATGAAATGAAATATTATTAATGTTATTTTTAGGTAAATAATTCACAGAAAAATCTATTTTTGTCATTATTGCTATTAGTACTATTAATATAACAATTGTATATGTTGGTACATTCCTAGAGAATTACAGGAAACATAGGTAGGAAGTACATTTATCTGTTAAAACCAGAGACAATAAATAACCAGAAAAATAGAAATTGCTCATTTTATTTATCTTCATTAAAAAAATGCCTTTAAATAGGGAGGCCAGTGCTCACATGGGTTTCACTATTACTGGGTCCCATTTTTCTTTCTTCTTTGTCACCTTTGTTTTCTCTTTCCAGATCCCTTCTATCTAACACAGCTGCACAGGTTCCACCTGCCATGAATGCATTTAATACAAGAAAGAAAGAAAGAAAGAAAGAAAGAAAGAAGAAAGAAAGAAAGAAAGAAAGAAAGAAAGAAAGAAAAGAAAGAAAGAAAGAAAGAAAGAAAGAAAGAAAGAAAGAAAGAAAGAAAGAAAGAAAGAAAGAAAGAAAGAAAGAAAGAAAGAAAGAAAGAAAGAAAGAAAGAAAGAAAGAAAGAAAGAAAGAAAGAAAGAAAGAAAGAAAGAAAGAAAGAAAGAAAGAAAGAAAGAAAGAAAGAAAAAAAGTTCAATGTATTTCTCTTTGGAAATACATTCTCACATGTGAGAAAATTTCCTGGATATCCTCCTTCAATTAGCAATTGAATCCAATCTAATAATCTTAGTGAAAATTAATATTCTACTAAATTTTAATGGAGATATCACTAATATGTTATTACATAACAGTTTACTTTCTAGGACTGAAAGTATATCTTAAGAATATCAGTTCCTAAAAGTTCTATTTCGTTGTTTGGTTAGGTAAACTTGTACAATTAATTTGACCTTCTTGGCCTTAAGTGAGGGAAAGTGGATTGCTAATCCTAAATTTCCGTCCAAAACTCATTTTCTAAGATGCTTTACGTTGCAACATATTACTGCCCTCTGGGCAGTTGAGCTTCAGAGGCCAGCGACTCCAAGTTACTTTTTTCAAGGCTTCATCTTCCAACAATATCTTTACTTCCACAGTTTGTGTTATGTCACACTAGAACTAGGGCCATTAATTCAGAAGATTAATACCTCACAGAATTCAAAATGAATTCTTATATTAGAATTTTCAGTACTCTTACAGCAAGAAAACTTTGTGAATATATGATAGCTGTGACATCTGTCTTGATTATTGTTATATCAAGTCAGTCAATATATTTCCAAAGTTGACAGATTTTATGAAAAGATAGACACCAATTTGAATATACTACATATAAATTTATATCTGCCATTAACAGTTCTTTTTCTATTTCTCCTCCATTTTATGCTTTTTCTCTCTAATTTGCAATATTCAAATATTTTTAGCATTTTTCTGCTTTAAGCTCGTGAAGAAATTGCTCTTTTATCTTTCTTCTCTTTTTTACCCTGGAGATAACTTTTGCATCCTTAATGTATTAGAAAGGTTAGGAAAACAGAATTTTGTGCCTACAAACTCTTGCTTTTTGTGATTTGTTTTGCATTAAAAAAGCATTACAGATATATGTGTATGTGTGTACAGCAATATTTATTTTATATAGTTAGTTCATCAAGATATATTCACCTAATCACCAGTTCCATTGCTATTCAGCTATTAATTCCTTTATTTACTTTTATATTTAGTAGGATAACCTTCCTTCTCTTTGACATAAGCAACAGTAAAAAAGTTCAATATCTATCATTTGTTTCAATAGGCTAGAAATGACTCTCTCTCTCACACATTTTATTTGTTTGAAATTACCTTTATTTCATCTTCACTTTTGAAGGACATTATTATTTGGCTTGAAATTCTACTTTAGAAGTTCTTTTTATTCAATAATTTAAATATCCTATGCAATTATTTTCTGCTTTTACTTTTTATTGTAGGGAAGCCAGCTGTCTTATTATTGCTCCCTAGTTGATCTTTATGTTTTTCCACTCTTTTGTTTTTAGAAGTATAACTATGATGTGCCTAGTTGGAATTTATCTACATTTATTATATTAGAGTTCATAACATTTTTTGTATCTATGGATTGCTGTCTTTCATCATCTTTGACAAATTCTCAGTTACCAGCTCATCAAATATTGCTTCTGCTTCCTCACCTTCTTCAAGATCTTCAATTACACATACTGAAAAGACATTTTTAGGTGTCCTATGTGTCTCTTTGCTTTATTCTGTATTATTTTTCTTTTGTTTCTCTGTGTGTCAGCCTGAATATTCTCTAATGATGTCTAGTTGATTAGTCTTCTCTGATGTTGAGTTCAAACTGATCTTGAACCATCTACTCAGTGATTACTTCTATAATTGGTTTGCATCAATTTGAAGACATATGGCTTTCCAGGAATCCCAGCTTAGAGTCTAAGGTTTCCACCAGGACCCCTCTTGCTTGGTGCTCCCTTATACTCAACTATGCACATGATAGTACATAAGGTAAGCTCACCTTTCCAGCTGCTCTTCTGTTGATTTCTTAGATTGATTTTCATGTGTAGCACAAGGGTGGACAAATGCCTAAAGGATAAAAGATTAGAGGCTACAGCATCTGTCTTTACACTTCCCTTCTGCCTGGGTTTCTCCCTTTCCCACAAGTTTTGGCTGCTTTCATAGTAAACCCCAACTCCAATTTTTGTGTCTTTGCCCCATGCTGTCATCAAAAGCTCTACTGGTTTCCCAGCATTATGTCCACAGCTTTCTGGTTGTCTTCTCAACTTGATGCTCTGCCTTGAGTAAAAATCATCACATGATCCAGAGCAAAGGCAAGACCAATATGTCATGCTTAACAAACACACACACACACAAACATACACACACACACACTATCTTCCATTTTCTCAAGGATATTTGCTTTTCAATCCCTGAATTAGTCAGCAACTTTTAATGTAAGTTCAAAGAGATTTTTAAAAATCCATTATCTATTTGTAGTAGAGCATTGGTTTGCAAGACATTCTGTCATATCCAGGAAGGAAATTCCTGTGGTTTTAATTTGCATTTGCTGATTTCATGTAAGAAAAGTATCAGCTCATGTCTCAATGCCCATTCATATTTAAACCTCTATGAACCTTCAGTTCATAATTTTTCAATAGGTTGTTGGAATTTTTCTTATGATTGATAGAAATGTTTATTTGGGAAAAAATATTATAAACTTTATGTGATGTACATATTTCCTCTGAGATTATGAATGAATTTTTTCATTCTTAAATAGTGATGTTAGTGAATATTTTCAGATGTCAAATTTGTCAGTCTTTGCACAAAGAGACATATCTTTTTCAAACATTTTTAAGTAGGAGGTAATTATTTGTTTTAGTGTTTCTCTTATCTAAAATAAGCATTAAAAGCTATAAATATTCCTCAAAATATGACTACATTCAAAGAGTTTTAAAATATAAATTATGATTTAAATGTAAATCATAAAATTACCTATTTTATAGATTGCAATAGTTGAATGATGACCCTGTCGTGTATTTAACATAAATATTATGGATATTATCAGACATTTTTTCATTTGTTTTATTAATACATAAGTTAAATCATTAAATTTCATCCTTTTTAGAAAACAGTTCTGCAAGTTGAACAAATGCGCACAGTTGTATTAAAAATGTATTGAGGACCCAAGATGGCAGCATGAGTAGGCCAGAGGAAATCTCTTCCCAAAACCATATATATTTTTGAAAATACAACAAATACAACTATTCCTAAAAGAGAGACCAGAAGATGCAGTACAACAGCCAGGCTACATCTATACCAGTGAGAACCCAGCACCTCACAAATGCAGTAAGATACAAGCCATGGCCCAGCGTGACCTGAGCACCCCTCACCTCAGCTCCATGGCGGGAGGAAAGGAGTCAGAGCGGGGAGGGAGAGGAAGCCCAGAACTGCTAAACACCCAGCCCTAGACATCCACACTGGACCGCAGACACAGTGCATGCGTGGGGTGCTGGAAATTAGGGAAATGGGACAGTAAAACCTGCGAGTGGGTCCCCGCAGCTGGCACCCCTGGGATGAATGAAAAGCTAGATTTTTTGAAAGTCTTAAAGGGACAGGGACTCCACAGCTGGACTGAAGCACCCTGGCACACTCAGCCCAGCAGCTGGAAATCCTGGGGAACTCTGAGAGCCCTAACCCCCTGGAAGACAGTGCAGTTCTGAGGCTCCTCACAGCAATAAACAGCCTCCCATCCATTTCTCCTCCAGCGTGGCCTTGCCCTAGAAGGGGAGCAGCCTGAGAGCAGCCACACCCACATCAACCGCCCAGAGCCTCCTCAGCAGCCACCCAGGCCAGACTCAGAGGCACCAACAGCATGCAGTGGCCCAGCACAAGCCACCAAGGGTCGTTGCTCTCCCAGGAGAGGAAGGAGACCAGCAAGCGGGAAGGGACATTGTGCTCCCAGCCGACATATGTGCCAACTGCCCACAACTACCTCTATCACTATGAAAAGGCAGAAGAATTTAATCCAGACAAGAATATCCCAGACAAACCTGGAAAAGGAGCATGTGAAGATAGATTTAACCAATCTTCCTGAAAAAGAATTGAAAATAAAGGTCATAACCATGCTGATGGAGCTGCAAAGAAATATGCAAGAGCTAATGGATAAAGGTGGGAGGGAGAATACAGAAATAAAACAATCTCTGGAAGTACTTAAGAGCAGACTGGGTGAGGTGCAAGAGGCTGTTAATGGAATAGAAAACAGAGAACAGAAACACAGAGAAGCTGAGGCAGAGAGAGATAAAAGGATCTCCAGGAATGAAAGAATATTAAGAGAACTGTGTGACCAATCCAAATGGAACAATATCCGCATTATAGGGGTACCAGAAGAAGAAGAGAGAGAAAAAGGGATAGAAAGTGACTTTGAAGAAGTAATTGCTAAAAACTTCCACAAACTGGGAAAGGAAATAGTCTCTCAGACCACAGAAGCACATAGAACTCCCAACAGAAGGGACCCCAGGAAGGACAACACCAAGACACATAATTAAAATGGCAAACATCAAGGACAAGGACAGAGTATTAAAGGCAGCCAGAGAGAGAAAAAGGTCACCTACAAAGGAAAACCCATCAAGCTATCATCAGACTTATCACCAGAAACATTACAGTCCAGAAGAGAATGGCTTGATATATTTAATGCAATGAAACAGAAGGGCCTTGAACCAAGGATACTGTATCCAGCACAATTATCATTTAAATATGAAGGAGGGATTAAATAATTCCCAGACAAGCAAGAGTTGAGGGAATTTGCCTCCTACAAACCACTTCTACAGGGTATTTTAGAGGGACTGCTCTAGATGGAAGCACTTCTAAGGCTAAATAGATGTCACCAGAGAAAATTAAATCACAGCAATGAAAACAGACCAACCAAATACTAACTAAATGCAAAAAATAAAATCAACTACTCACAAAAGCAATCCAAGGAAACACAAAAGCGCACAGAATAAAACACCTAACATATAAAGAATGGAGGAGGAAGAATAAGAAGGGAGAGAAATAAAGAATCATCAGACTGTGTTTATAATAGCTCAATAAGTGAGTTAAGTTAGACAGTTAGATAGTAAAGAAGCTACCATTGAACCTTTGGTAACCACGAATCTAAAGCCTGCAATGGCAATAAGTACATATCTTTCAATAATCACCCAAATGTAAGTAGACTGAATGCACCAATCAAAAGACACAGAGTAATAGAATGGATAAAAAGCAAGACCCGTCTATATGCTGCTTACAAGGAACACACCTCAAACCCAAAGACATACACAGACTAAAAGTCAAGGGATGGAAAAAGATATTTCATGCAAACAACAAGGAGAAAAAAAGCAGGTGTTGCAGTACTAGTATCAGACAAAATAGACTTCAAAACAAAGAAAGTAACAAGAGATAAAGAAGGGCATAACATAAAGATAAAGGGCTCAGTCTAACAAGAGGATATAACCGTTATAAACATATATGCACCCAATAGAGGAGCACCAACATATGTGAAACAAATACTAAAAGAATTAAAGGAGGAAATACAATGCACTGCATTCATTTTAAGAGAATTCAGCACTCCACTCCCTGCAAAGAACAGATCCACCAGACATAAAATAAGTAAGGGTACAGAGGCACTGAACAACACAATAGAACAGATGGACCTAATAGACATTTACAGAACTCTACACCCAAAGGCAGCAGGATACACATTCGTCTCAAGTGCACATGGAACATTCTCCAGAATAGACTACATACTGGGCCACAAAAAGAGCCTCAGTAAATTCAAAAAGATTGAAATTCTACCAACCAACTTCTCAGACCACAAAGGTATAAAACTAGAAATAAATTGTACAAAGAAAACAAAAAGTCTCACAAATAAATGAAGGCTTAACAACATGCTCCTAAATAAACAATGGATCAATGATCAAATTAAAATAGAGACCAAGCAATATATGGAGACAAATGACAACAACAACACAAAGCCCCAAATTCTGTGGGATGCAGCGAAAGCAGTTCTAAGAGGAAAGTATATAGCAATCCAGGCATATTTAAAGAAGGAAGAACAATCAAAAATGAATAGTCTAATTTCACAATTATTGAAATTGGAAAAAGAAGAACAAATGAGGCCTAAAGTCACCAGAAGGAGGGACATAATAAAGATCAGAGAAGAAATAAATAAAATTGAGAAGAATAAAACAATAGAAAAAATCAATGAAACCAAGAGCTGGTTCTTCGAGAAAATAAACAAAATAGGTAAGCCTCTAGCCAGAATTATTAAGAGAAAAAGAGAGTCAACACACATCAACAAAATCAGAAACAAGAAAGGAAAAATCAAGACAGACCCCACAGAAATACAAAGAATAATTCAAGAGCACTATGAAAACCTATATGCTAACAAGCTGGAAAACCTAGAAGAAATGGACAACTTCCAAGAAAAATACAACCTTCCAAGACTGACCAAGGAAGAAGCACAAAATCTAAACAGACCAATGACCGGCAAATAAATTGAATTGGTAATAAAAAAACTACCCAAAGGAGAGCAAAGGACATCAATAGAAGAAAAAGGCATCCTACAGTATAGGAGAATATATGCATAAATGACAGATCCGATAAAGGGTTGGCATCCAAAATATGTAAAGAGCTCATGCACCTCAACAAACAAAAAGCAAATAATCCAATTAAAAAGTGGGCAGAGGAGCTGAACAGACAGTTCTCCAAAGAAGAAATTCAGTTGGCCAATAGACACATGAAAAGATGCTCCACATCGCTTGTCATCAGAGAAATGCAAATTAAAACACTATGAGGTATCACCTCACACCAGTAAGGATTGCCACCATCCCAAAGACAAATATCAACAAATGTTGGCAAGGTTGTGGAGAAGGGGGAACCCTCCTACACTGCTGGTGTGAATGCAAATTAGTTCCACCATTGTGGAAAGCAATATGGAGGTTCCTCAAAAAGCTCAAAATAGAAATACCATTTGACCCAGGAATTCCAGTTCTAGGAATTTACCCTAAGAATGCAGCAGCCCAGTATGAAAAAGACAAATGCACCCCTATGTTTATCACAGCACTATTTACAATAGCCAAGAAATGGAAGCAACCTAAGTGTCCATCAGTAGATGAATGGATAAAGAAGATGTGGTACATATACACAATGGAATATTATTCAGCCATATGAAGAAAACAAATCCTACCATTTGCAATAACATAGATAGAGCTGAAGGGTATTATGCTCAGTGAAATAAGCCAGGCAGAGAAAGGCAAGTACCAAATGCTTTCACTCATATGTGGAGTATAAGAACAAAAAAAAGGAGATGGGCGGAGGATGGAGGCATGAGTAGAGCAGCGGAAATCTTCTCCCAAAACCACATGTATCTATGAAAATATAACAAAGACAACCCTTCCTAGAATAAAGACCAGAGGACACAGGACAATATCCAGACCACATCCGCACCTGAGAGAACCCAGCGCCTCGCGAAGGGGGTAAGATACAAGCCCCGGCCCGGCGGGAGCCGAGCTCCCATCCCCCCAACTCCCGGCGGGAGAAGAATAGGCAGAGCAGGAGGGAGACGGAGCACAGGACTGCCGAACACCCAGCCCCAGCCATCCGGGCCAGAGTGCAGGGCCCTGGATACTAGGAAAACAGGGCAGCAAGAACAGTGAGCGGGCACCGGAGGCCGGGCACCGGAAGACACCAGAAAAGCGAGGGAACAATTTTTTTTTTTCTCTCTTTTGTTTTGGCGAGCACTTTTTGGAAGTCTTAAAGGGATAGGGACCCCAATACTAGGGAAACAGGGCAGCAAGGCTGGTGAGCAGATGCCTGAGGCTGGTGCCGGAGAATAAAGAAAAACGAGTGGCCACCTTTTATTTTATTTTTTTTTTATTTAAAAATTTTTTTTTTTTTTTGTGGTCGTTGTTTTGTTTTGGCGGGTACTTTTTGGAAGTCTTAAAGGGGCAGGGCAGGACACTTAATCCAGGGGTAGGGAATCCGGGGATCTCTGGGCACCCTAACCGCTGGGCTGCAGGGAGCAGGGAGGCCACTTATGGAGATAAATAGCCTCCAGGCCGCTCCTCCTCCAACGCGACTCCACCACTTTGGAGCAGAGGCCCGAACCAGGCCACACCCACAGCAACAGTGGAGATAAACTCCATAACAGCCAGGCAGGAAGCAGAAGCCCTGTCTGCATGCAGCTGCCCAGCACAAGCCACTAGAGGTCGCTGTTCTCCCAGGAGAGGAGGCCCACAAACCAACAAGAAGGGAAGTTCTTCCAGCTGTCACCCGTCCCAGCTCTGCAAACGATTCCTATCACCATGAAAAGGCAAAGCTACAGGCAGACAAAGATCACAGAGACAACACCAGAGAAGGAGACAGACCTAACCAGTCTTCCTGACAAAGAATTCAAAATAAGAATCATAAACATGCTGACAGAGATGCAGACAAATACGCAAGAGAAATGGGATGAAGTCCGGAGGGAGATCACAGATGCCAGAAAGGAGATCACAGAAATGAAACAAACTCTGGAAGGGTTTGTAAGCAGAATGGATAGGATGCAAGAGGCCATTGATGGAATTGAAATCAGAGAACAAGAATGCATAGAAGCTGACATAGAGAGAGACAAAAGGATCTCCAGGAATGAAACAATATTAAGAGAACTGTGTGACCAATCCAAAAGGAACAATATCTGTATTATAGGGGTCCCAGAAGAAGAAGAGAGAGGAAAAGAGATGGAAAGTATCTTAGAAGAAATAATTGCTGAAAACTTCCCCACACTGGGGGAGGAAATAATTGAACAGACCATGGAAATACACAGAACCCCCAAAAGAAAGGATCCAAGGAGGACAACACCAAGACACATAATAATTAAAATGGCAAAGATCAAGGACAAGGAAAGAGTCTTAAAGGCAACTAGAGAGAAAAAGGTCACCTATAAAGGAAAACCCATCAGGCTAACATCAGACTGCTCGACAGAAACCCTACAGGCCACAAGAGAATGGCATGATATATTTAATACAATGAAACAGAAGGGCTTTGAACCAAGGATACTGTATCCAGCACGACTATCATTCAAATATGACAGTGGGATTAAACAATTCCCAGACAAACAAAAGCTGAGGGAATTTGCTTTCCACAAACCACCTCTACAGAACATCTTATAGAGATTGCTCTAGATGGGAGCACTCCTACAAAGAGCACAGCACAAAACACCCAACATATGAAGAATCGAGGAGGAGGAATAAGAAGGGAGAGAAGAAAAGAATCTCCAGACAGTGTATATAACAGCTCAATAAGCGAGCTAAGTTAGGCAGTAAGATACTAAAGAGGCTAACCTTGAACCTCTGATAACCACGAATTTAAAGCCTGCAATGGCAATAAGTATATACCTTTCAATAGCCACCCTAAATGTTAATGGGCTGAATACACCAATCAAAAGACACAGAGTAATAGAATGGATAAAAAAGCAAGACCCATCTATATGCTGCTTACAAGAAACTCACCTCAAACCCAAAGACATGTACAGACTTAAAGTCAAGGGATGGAAAAACATATTTCAAGCAAACAACAGCGAGAAGAAAGCAGGGGTTGCAGTACTAATATCAGACAAAATAGACTTCAAAACAAAGAAAGTAACAAGAGATAAAGAAGGACACTACATAATGATAAAGGGCTCAGTCCAACAAGAGGATATAACCATTCTAAACATATATGCACCCAACACAGGAGCACCAGCATACGTGAAACAAATACTAACAAAACTAAAGGAGGAAATAGACTGCAATGCATTCATTCTAGGAGAGTTCAACACACCACTCACCCCAAAGGATAGATCCACCGGGCAGAAAATAAGTAAGGACACGGAAGCACTGAACAACACAGTAGAGCAGATGGACCTAATAGACATCTACAGAACTCTACATCCAAAAGCAACAGGATATACATTCTTCTCAAGTGCACATGGAACATTCTCCAGAATAGACCACATACTAGGCCACAAAAAGAGCCTCAGAAAATTCCAAAAGACTGAAATCCTACCAACCAACTTTTCAGACCACAAAGGCATAAAACTAGAAATAAACTCTACAAAGAAAGCAAAGAGGCTCACAAACACATGGAGGCTTAACAACACGCTCCTAAATAATCAATGGATCAAAGACCAAATCAAAATGGAGATCCAGCAATATATGGAAACAAATGACAACAACAACACTAAGCCCCAACTTCTGTGGGATGCAGCAAAAGCAGTCTTAAGAGGAAAGTATATAGCAATCCAACCATATTTAAAAAAGGAAGAACAATCCCAAATGAACGGTCTAATGTCACAATTATCGAAATTAGAAAAAGAAGAACAAATGAGGCCTAAGGTCAGCAGAAGGAGGGACATAATAAATATCAGAGAAGAAATAAATGAATTTGAGAAGAATAAAACAATAGCAAAAAATCAATGAAACTAGGAGCTGGTTCTTTGAGAAAATAAACAAAATAGATAAGCCTCTATCCAGACTTATTAAGAAGAGAAGAGAGTCAACACAAATCATTATCAGAAACGAGAAAGGAAAAACCACGACGGACCCCACAGAAATACAAAGAATTATTAGAGAATACTATGAAAACCTATATGCTAACAAGCTGGAAAACGTAGGAGAAATGGACAACTTCCTAGAAAAATACAACCTTCCAAGATTGACCCAGAAAGAAACAGAAAATCTAAACAGACCAATTACGAGCAACGAAATTGAAGTGGTAATCAAAAAACTACCAAAGAACAAAACACCTGGGCCGGACAGATTTACGTCGGAATTTTATCAGACATACAGGGAAGACAAAATACCCATTTTCCTTAAAGTTTTCCAAAAATAGAAGAGGAGGGAATACTCCCAAACTCGTTCTATGATGCCAACATCACCCAATACCAAAACCAGGCAAAGTCCCCACCAAAAGAGAAAATTACAGACCAATATCCCTGATGAATGTAGATGCAAAAATACTTAATAAAATATTAGCAAACCAAATGCAAAAGTATATCAAAAGGATCACACACCAGGACCAAGTGGGATTCATCCCAGGGATGCAAGGATGGTACAACATTCAAAAATCCATCATCAACATCATCCACCACATCAACAAAAAGAAAGACAAAAACCACATGATCATCTCCATAGATGCTGAAAAAGCAATTGACAAAATTCAACATCCATTCATGATAAAAAACTCTCAGCAAAATGGGAATAGAGGGCAAGTACCTCAACATAATAAAGGCCATAGACAATAAACCCACAGCCAACATTATAATGAACAGCAAGAAGCTGAAAGCTTTTCCTCTGAGATCTGGAACAAGACAGGGTTGCCCACTCTCCCCACTGCTATTTAACATAGTACTGGAGGTCCTAGCCATGGCAATCAGACAAAACAAAGATGTACAAGGAATCCAGATTGGTAAAGAAGAAGTCAAACTGTCACTATTTGCATATGACATGATATTCTACATAAAAAACCCTAAAGACTCCACCCCAAAACTACTAGAACTGATACCGGAATACAGCAAAGTTGCAGGATCCAAAATCAACACACAGAAATCTGTGGGTTTCCTATACACTAACAATGAACCAACAGAAAGAGAAATCAGGAAAACAACTCCATTCACAATTGCATCAAAAAAAATAAAATACCTAGGAATAAACCTAACCAAAAAAGTGAAAGACTTATACGCTGAAAACTACAAGTCACTCTTAAGAGAAATTAAAGGGGACACTAACAGATGGAAACTCGTCCCATGCTCATGGCTAGGAAGAATTAATATCGTCAAAATGGCCATTCTGCCCAAAGCAATATACAGATTTGATGCAATCCCTATGAAACTACCAGCAACATTCTTCAATGAACTGGAACAAATAATTCAAAAATTCATATGGAAACACCAAAGACCCCGAATAGCCAAAGCAATCCTGAGAAAGAAGAATAAAGAAGGGGGGATCTCACTCCCCAACTTCGAGCTCTACTATAAAGCCATAGTAACCAAGACAGTTTGGTACTGGCACAAGAACAGAGCCACAGACCAATGAAACAGACTAGAGAATCCAGACATTAACCCAGACATATATGGTCAATTAATATTTGATAAAGGAGCCATGGACATACAATGGCGAAATGACAGTCTCTTCAACAGATGGTGCTGGCAAAACTGGACAGCTACATGTAGGAGAATGAAACTGGACCATTGTCTAACCCCATATACAAAAGTAAACTCAAAATGGATCAAAGACTTGAATGTAAGTCATGAAACCATTAAACTCTTGGGAAAAAACATAGGCAAACACCTCTTAGACATAAACATGAGTGACCTCCTCTTGAACATATCTCCCCGGGCAAGGAAAACAACAGCCAAAATGAAGAAGTGGGACTATATTAAGCTGAAAAGCTTCTGTACAGCAAAAGACACCATCAATAGAACAAAAAGGAACCCTACAATATGGGAGAATATATTTGTAAATGACAGATCCGTTAAAGTCTTGACGTCCAAAATATATAAAGAGCTCACACGCCTCAACAAACAAAAAGCAAATATTCCAATTAAAAAATGGGCAGAGGAACTGAACAGACAGTTCTCCAAAAAAGAAATACATATGGCTAACAGTCACATGAAAAGATGCTGCACATCACTAAATATCAGAGAAATGCAAATTAAAACTACAATGAGGTATCACCTCACACCAGTAAGGATGGCTTCCATCCAAAAGACAAACAACAACAAATGTTGGTGAGGCTGTGGAGAAAGGGGAACCATTGTACACTGCTGGTGGGAATGTAAATTAGTTCAACCATTGTGGAAAGCAGTATGGAGGTTCCTCAAAATGCTCAAAACGTTCTTACCATTTGACCCAGGAATTGCACTCCTAGGAATTTACCCTAAGAATGCAGCAATCAAGTTTGAGAAAGACCAATGCACCTCTATGTTTATTGCAGCACTATTTACAATAGCCAAGAATTGGAAGTAACCTAAATGTCCATTGGTAGAAGAATGGATAAAGAAGATGTACATATACACAATGGAATACTACTCAGCCATAAGAAGAGGGCAAATCCTACCATGTGCAGCAACATGGATGGAGCTGGAGGGTATTATGCTCACTGAAATAAGCCAAGCAGAAAAAGACAAATACCAAATTATTTCACTCATCTGTGGAGTATAAGAACAAAGGAAAACTGAAGGAACAAAACAGCAGTGGAATCACAGAACCCAAGAATGGACTAACAAGTACCAAAGGGAAAGGGACCTGGTAGGATGGGTGGGTAGAGAGGGATAAGGTGGGAAGGAAGAAGAAGGGATTTATTAATATTAGCATGCATGGGGGGGTGGGAGAAAGGGTAGGGCTGTACAACACAGAGAAGACAAGTAGTGATTCTACAACATTTTGCTATGCTGATGGACAGTGAATGTAAAGGGGTTTATAGGGGGGACCTGGTATAGGGGAGAGCCTAGTAAACATAAAGTTCTTCATGTAAGTGTAGATTAATGATAACAAAAAAAAAGAAAGAAAGAAAGAAAGAAAGAAAGAAAGAAAGAAAGAAAGAAAGAAAGAAAGAAAGAAAATGGGGATTACTCCCTCATAGGTTAAAACTAACTGTAAATCAACAATTAATGCATGCTAGAAATATCCTTAATTTTGATCACTTAAAGGGTGTCAGATGATCAGCTATGAAGGTACATTTTTCTGATAATATTCCTTTCTCTTAAAAAAAAAAATGCAGTCCCTGTGTGGTGACCTCCATTGAGTTCTATACAATGGTATAAAGGGCATATCAAAGTGTGGGCAAAGGGTCTATTTGTGTTTATACAGAGGATCAAAGCCTAATTGGGCTACCCAGAAAATGAACTAAAATACAATATGAAGAAGAACTTCCAACATCAGCACTCTCTGGAAGAGTCATACCAGAAGATGAGCATCAAAAAACCTCAACAAAGATCCAGGCGTTGCTGCAGTTGTAGCTGCATTCATTCCACCGGTTCCTGGACTTGCCATTGGAATGAAGAAGGAGATATCTAAGCTGGCCTGTGCATACAGTAAAACAACAAATTTGACTGGATCTATACTGTTGGAACTCAACCAAGAATTAGGAGAAGTGCAAGTTGTAGGGCTCCCAAATCCTACGACTACAGACTATCTACTGTTAAATTAACATATGGGATGTGTACAGTCCCCAGGAATGGGTTGTTTTAATTTGTCTGGTTTCTCCCAGACTGTTCAAGTTCAGTTGGACAATATCCCTCATATCATAGATAAGTTTTCACAAATGCCTAGGGTGCCTAACTGGTTTTCTTGGTTTCACTGGAGATGGCTGGTAAATGTAGGTCCGCTTTGGTTATGTAACTATATTTCTATTATGTTAATGTGTGTTTGCAATTTAATTAGTAGTTTAAAACCTATACATGCTTAAGTTACTCTACAAGAAGATATGTCAAAGAAATAATCAATCTTCCCATGTTTTCTTCCATCTGCTACTCCTATAGCTTTTCTTCTTCCTTCCTAATTACAACCCTTAAATAGAATTTGTGCCTCAAATCGAATTTACCAAGTATCATAATTCTTCCAAGTGGTAAAGATACCTCAAGACAAATGCTGGGCATAGAAGCCACAGGGCATAAATCTGTAAAGAAGTAAAAAGCTAACCTTTTCAAACAATATTGCCTCTCTCTCACTTACCAACTTTATATTTCCCTGTGTGGCCCTGGAAGATGGCTGGTTAGCCAGAGATGGGTAAGATTCCTCAAGGGAGGAACAACCTAAGACAGGCACAGTCGCAGGGGGGTCATCAGGTGATAAATTGGGGATCAACAGAGGTGAGGCTTAGAACCTCACATCCCCTGTTTTGAGAGAAATCTTCTGCATCCGTGGATGTTTTATTGCCCTTGTCTAGCTTGGATTAACAGTTAGTCTACAGGCACACACCTGATCATCTACATTTGCTCTCTTACAACACTAAACTCTGTTTTCTACCTTTATCTTGCATCTACCTACCACTTCAGCATTATATTAAAAATAATAATAATAAAGAGAGAAATGTGGTATCCACATATAAATCAAGTATAAAAATCAAATGAGTATTCATATTTGAACTGACTGTTTATAGTTCATAATGCATGAGCAAAACCGAAAGTTTCTGTGATGACTGCCCTTGTACTGTTCACCATGTAAGAACTTGTTTCACTATGTAAGAATTTGTTCTCCATGTAAGAACTTGTTTGTTATGCTTCAGAAGATTGGAGACTGATGAGAATTAGGCTTGGGGTGGATTAATGATTGTCCTTTGAGCTTTGAGTCCCCTATACAGAATTTTATTGTTGTTAACAACCATTTGATCAATAAATATGAGAGATGCCCTTTCAAAAAAAAAATGAAATCATACCTGAAAGTTTATATGTGACTTACTTCTTCTGTCTTACATGAACAAGTCTTAATGAAGGGATTTTTTTTTTCTAACAACTGCACTTTTTTCCAGAGTGAACTGCAAATTGCTCCTTCTACTTTTTTTCCCAGGCTGCTCAAAATATGAACTCCTGTCAGAGCTGCCAAGGAAAGCCAAAGCCTGGACAGACCAAACAGCCCTTGTCAGATCACTGTGGCCACATTATGCGGCATCAGCCTTAACAGGGAATGACTCCATGAAGGAGGCAACCCAGACAGATGAGCAGACTGCTTCTGAGGACTCACCTGGAAAGGAAGCTTCATGCTGAGTTGTGTTTAAAGTAGGATTTTTTAAAAGTCAAATATGGAATAGAACAAAAATATGAGTGCAGAAGGTCCTTGACATTTACTGACAGATGACTTCATTTAATCTAGATGATAACACTTTGTTTTTTATAGAATTTCAGGAAGAAAACTAATTAGGCCCAAACGGTGAACATACAAAATAATTGTGAAGAAATTTAAGGGTAATCATTAGACAGAAATGAACAGACATGGGAAATTTTGAAAGCTAACTATGTGAAGGTAAGGATATTTTAATGTGTGCTTTACTGATGATAAGAAAGGAAAGGGGGAGAGTTAAGTAGGTGAAATTAAAACAATAAGATTTGGAAAATAGCAGGTGGTTTAAATTGAAATTAGAAAAATGTCAAGCTGATAAAAATGCTGATGATAAGGGTAAAATTAGGCAATGAAGATGTTTCAGGAAGAAAAGTCAAGTGACACATGCATTTTTACCTATTGATTTTTAGGTAGAGGAAAGGTTTAGAAACATACACCAGCAAAGGAAAAAGTATTATTTGGGAGTTATTAGGACAAAATTTCTGTGGCATATTAATATTGCTAACACAAATCTGTTTTTATTAATTTAGAAAAAATGTACTTATTTGAATGTCATTGCAATTTTTATTTCAGGTTATTCTAGGTAAAATTATTTTAGTGCTCTATGCATTTAGGAATCTACTGTAATTTCTAGCTACTAATATAAAGTATAGGTCAATAAATATTAGACATAGAAATAAAGAGAAGTTGCTCTTCACATATAACCTGCAATATTCCCCAAACTTTAATTTTTGTACTAGAAATTTTAGAATGCTCATATAGAATTAGAGTATTAGAATATTAAGGTTATTGTAATAAAAATCCCCTCTCCTTCCTTTAAAAGAGTACATCATATCTGGGTGCTAAGGCCCCCCTTTGTACATATTACTTTGGTCATAATCACTTCATTGGAATTCTCCCTACTATGTGATAGGCTTCTTTGTACCTTAATGTTCTTTCAGAGTAATGTTCAAGCTGTCCCAGGGTATTTCTCTTAAGTAAAACACTGTTATGTAACTATGTCAGTGGTATTCCAATTTGAACTTAATGTGTATTCACTGCTGGAATTTAAACTTACCTTAATCCTATCACTGCTGAAATTAAAATAAACCTAGAAAGCTCATAGAGTATATTAATTAAAGTCTGAGGAGCCTCCTGAGAATGAGACTTCTCATCCTAAAGGATAAGGGAATCTGGCAGGAAATGTTGGTCCAGTAAGACCAAAATCATATCAAAGGCAGAATTCCTTGCTGTTTCTTGCCCACTCAGTCCTCTGCATTCTTTGACCTAGGCAATCACCAATCTTCTCCTCTCACAATAAATTAATTCAACCTTTAGAGTTCATATAAATGCATGCCTGGTTTTGTGCTTCTTTCACACAGCATAATATTTTCTGTATCATTCCTTTTCATTGCCGATTATTGTCCTCTCTCTCTTTTACTCACATGATGATGGCAATTTGTATTGTTTTCCTTTTTATCTTTTTTTACTGTTACCAATATTTAGTACAGGTCTTTGGGGTACCTATTTTTTTCTTGGACAATACTTAGAAATGGAGTTTCTGGGACATGTGGTAAGTATGCATCTAACTTTATAAGAAACAGTCAAATGGTTTTCTAAATCAGTTCCATTTTACATTCACATTTGATATTATCAGTCTTTTAAACTTTAGCCATTCTATGACTGTGTATACTATTTCAGTGAAACATTTCATTGTGGTTTTGTGTTCTCCTAATAAATAAAGAGGAACATTTTTATATTTGTCATCTGTATATCTTTTTTAGATGAAGTGTCTGTTCAAATCTTTGCCTTCTTTTTCTCATTGTTAAGTTTTAAGTGTTCTTTATGTATTCTGATTATGAGGCCTTTATCAGATATATGATTTGCAAATATTTCTGCCAGTCTATGGTTTGTCTTTTCATTCACTTAACACTTTCTTTTACAGAGTAAAATGTTTTAATTTAGCTAAGGTCCACTTTAACAATCTATCTTTTTTTTTTAAGTTGTGCTTTTATATCCTGGCTAAGAAATCCTTTCTTGTTCCAAGCTAACAAGGAATTTATCCTGTATATTTTTCAAGAAGTTTTTGTTTAAACCTATTCTTTATTAAGCTTGTAGTTTAAGTACAAGCTCCTTTTAGGGTAAATTTTTAAGTATGGTATGATGTAGTTATCAGTTTTATCTATGTAATTTTCATGTAGATATCCAGTTGTTCCTATAATCTTTGTTAAAATGGTTATACCTTCTCCATTAGGTTATTGTCAGGGTGGAGAAAGGAAAAACAAGGACATGAAAATAAAACAGAGAGATGCCATAGGGGGAGAACAGACCAGACCCCAAAGTCCTAGCCATATATGGAAAGGGGACAGCTCTCACTGAATTCCATCCTGATGTGCCAACTAAGACCCGGATGTCAGCCTCCTCCCTCTTGGAAGGAAAAAAGTTTCTAGTTAACTATTATGTCACCTTTAGCCACACCCCCTAGGATAGCTTGCCCACTCCTCCCCCTCCTAATCCCTTATAAGAACCCCATCTCCCCAACCGAGTGTGACTTCTCTGGCCTGTGACAAGAAGGCCACAGAACCTCAACCAGGGGTATTTAAATAAATTACCTGGCCCTTTGTTGCCTCTCTTTGCCTACTTATTTCGGCTAGAATTTATCTTACATATGGTGCCGAAACCCGGGAAGGAGCGTGAACGCAGAACCCCGACCAGCCACCGGCGGCCCTGCCCCCTCCTTCCCTGACCCAGGACTCAGCCTGCTCTCTGCTGCGTAGATTATTTTCTGGTGAGTCCCTCAGTTTCCCCCGGTCTGCTTCCCTTCCTAACTCCGTCTCACCTGGTCCATCTGAAATCATAGCTACGTCCACGTCTTGGGCATTCAGCCCATCCGTTGTGAGTATCCGGGATACTCGCCCCTGGCCCTGCGGTGGGGGAGACGTCCCTCACCCTGGCTCCCAGGCCGTCTCCCCTGACTTGGTGCACTTGGAACGCTGGGCGCTCCTCTCAGCAGGATTTTTTTTTAGGAAGTGGCGCAGACATGAGGAACCAGCCCATGAAAGCAGAGGCTCACATCCCACTGCGGTGTCTCATTTCTAATCTGGCTACTCTATATTTGTCCCAGGAAGTTCGCAAACGGAAGCTAGTCTTTCCTTGCTCTGAGGCTGGGCCTCAGTATCCCTTAGACAACCAATCTCGCTGGCCCCCTGAGGGAGCTTTTGATTTTAGCCTCCTCACCGACTTAACTAATTATTTCCACTGGAGCGGAAAGTAGAATGAAATCCCATATGTGCAGGCTTTTTGGACTTTGCACTCCCATCATGACCTTTATGTTAAGTGTTCTATGACTCAGGTTCTCCTGGCCCAATCTCCAGTTAAAGATTGTCAGCCTCTTACTCTGCTCTGTCCTTCCTTTTCAGATCTGCCAGAAAACCTCAGTCGCCCGCCTCCCTCATCTCACAATCCCCTCCCCCTCTCTCCACCACCATCTTTAAGTCCTTTGTCTTCACACGTGTTGCTTCCATCTTAAAGTCCTGCATTCTCAACCATGCTGTTGTCCTGCTCTCCTCTTCCGGTGGCTGCACCACACCCTCCCCTTCTCCTTCCACCTTCACCGCCCTCTTCCCCCACCAGAACATGCCCCTTTCCGCCCTCTAGTTCCAGAAGCCATAGACAAGAAGCTGAAAAGAGAGGGAAGGCAACTGGATATCAGTGACTTAAGTCTTTGTATCAGTTTGTCTATCTGTGTATATGTTTCTATGAAAAAAGTGTTGCTGACTGTAGTTGTTGTATCTCAGTTTGTACATTTGTGTGTCTAAGTGTATAAATGAAAAATATTTTATTTAAAAACAAGCGCTTGTGAAGATTGGGCATTCTGGAACTTCCAGAGAATCTAGTAAAAAATGTTAAGCATTAATGCTAATTTGAGTTTAGCTGAGGCGAGCATGTCCTTGTTATCGGCTGCCTAGGTTTACCTAAGGTCATTTAAGTCAATGTTTTCTGCTAAATCTTTTAAGAATAAAATGCTTAAAGGCTTGGCTTTGTCTAACATTCAGTTAAAGTTTTTTAAGGAATCTAGCATAGTTGCTAAAAATAAGTAAACAAGCCTAGAAAATAAATATCTTAATAATAATACTGTATTAATGTATAACAGTATATATATATATATGCAAACAGCCTGAGAATTTTTGTAGTAACCAAAATTCTTAAAGTTTGCTAAGTTATATAGACATATTTTGTGCCTAATAAGAAATTGTGCTATAAAGCACATTTCCAAAAATGATAATATACATTCATAAATGTATCTATCTGAAAAATGCTAGTGTAACAGTTTACAGTAGCCTATTTTTCAGTGTTCACTGAAAGTTAAAGTAATAGTTTTAAGTTCTAATCAAAACTACTTAAAGTAGTAAGGAAAACATTTCTGCATGCTAAAAAATGTGTCTTTTGATAAAAAAAAGTTGTAAAAAGTTTGTACAAGAATTTAATATAGACATGCTATATAAAATTAAAGCAAATGAGTCTCACTATCAAGTACACAGCAAAATTAGAATTTTGTTTTCAGTTAAAAAAACAAAGTTTTCTTAACTGTTAGTCTGCTCTTAATATTGAAATATTGCAGAAAGTTCATCTAATTGTTTTATCAAAGCAGTTTCTTATGCTTAAAGTCTCAGTGAGTTGTCAGAGTCTTTAAGAAAATGAGATCTTAATATTAAAAAGACTAAAAGCTAAACTTTGATAACAACTGTGTAACCTTCTTTATTTGCCTTTGAAGTACTTTGTGGTCATTCTAGTTAATTAGATAAGTGTTGCTTCATAGCAACCTATGGTCCTATTTAAGCAAGTGCCTTAAAACTTACAACAACTTCCCAAAATCAAATTCAAAAAAGTGCTTTTGCCTCTAGTTAACTCGGACATTTTCCAGAGAGCCCCTAGAACATGTCAGAAAACCTTTTTCTCATTGGAGAAAGTATTTGGCTAATTTGGCTTATTTATCTGATATAAAATTACCTGCCTAATTGCCTGGAGAGCACTGTCAAAAGGAATGATGCTAAACTTTGTTACTAAATGTTTTGTGTTACAGAAATATCCAAATTTATTTACAACAACTGTCTTACAGTAAGCTCTCATCAGATCTTTAACCATTGTCATTTGTAAGTCTTCTGTCATCTATACTCACTGTTTTATTACTCCTAAACTAGTGAAAAACTAGATTTCAGCAGAACAGGTATTAGTTACATAAGATTAAGTAAACTAAGGAAGATGATTTTGGTGGCTTTTTGTTTCAAATGTTGTTGATAAAGTGTTTTAAGCTTTTTCTCTTAAGCTGACAACAGTTTAGTAAATGACTGCCTTTATAAGCAGAATTGAAACTTTATCTTTCTCTCTACCTGATCCCTCCAGAATTTAAAAACTCTCAGTAACTATTTTTATGTTTTATGGCAGTATATTTATTTGCACAAGCTCAATAAGAATCTGCTTTCCTTGTAAGAGAACCAATTAAAATCACTGGTTATATTTCCAAGGCTTTGACTGGAACATCATACCTGAGAGACACGTGTGTAAACTCAGATATGAACAGACAGCTTTAAAGAACTAAGATTGAATTTATAAAGCCAACAAAGCCCCTTAAAAGAACTGGCCTAGTACCTTGCTTACAAAGTTCCCAGCAGCCTTACCAAGTGAGTAAAGAAAGTCACTGTCTGGCAGATGCAAGAACCTCAAGAATGTTTTGGGAACCTCACAGAAGAGAAGAATTCACCCAAATGTACAGGTACTGCAGGCACAACCTGATGGCAAGTCTGGCTTGGCTTTCTGGCCTCAAAAATCCCTTAAAAGTTCAATCTTAAATTCCTTATGAAAAGTTCCAGCAAAGCATATTTAAAAAATCCCATGTAATCAATTGCTCTTCTTGCTGCACTCATGCAAATAATCAAGCCAACTGTTAATTATTTTCTTAATCTAGCTACTTCTAATAAAAATAAAGGTGATTTTAGAGAAAAGTATTGTTTCAATAATGCAGTCTTATCTATACTAAATCCTAATACTAGTCATTGAGATGTAAACTCGATCCAGAATTCCAGTCCCCCATAATAGCCTGGCTAATGCCCTTACTGGGCCCCTTAATAACAGTTTGTGGTTTACTCTTAGTTGCCCCTTGTATCCTCAGGTTCCTCCAACAGCAGCTAACCCAGATGACCCGAGTCGCCACCAACCAGACGTTACTTCACCGTTATGCACATCTTCCCACTGAACCCCCTCCTTCAGCCTAATACCAGCCTCAAACTCCCATGACGCCCCTTGTCAGCTGGAAGTAGCCAGATTGAGTCGTTGCCCATTATGACCAAAAGGCTGGAATGTTAGGCTGGAGAAAGGAAAAACAAGGACATGCAAACAGTCAGAGAGATGCCATAGGGGGAGAACAGACCAGACCCCAAGGTCCATGCCTTATATGGAAAGGGGACAGCTCTCCCTGAATTCCATCCTGATGTGCCAACTAAGACCCAGATGTCAGCCTCCTCCCTCTTGGAAGGAAAAAAGTTTCTAGTTAACTATTATGTCACCTTTAGCCAATCATACCTCTCCACACCCCCTAGGATAGCTTGCCCACTCCTCCCCCTCCTAATCCCTTATAAGCCCCCCACCTCCCCAACTGGGTGTGACTTCTCTGGCCTGTGACAAGAAGGCCACAGAACCTCACCCGGGGGTATTTAAATAAATTACCTGGCCCTTTGTTGCCTCTCTTTGCCTGCTTATTTCAGCTAGAATTTATCTTGCATTTATGTTTATGGTTTTTCAAAACTCCATTGTCTCTGTATGCCAATTTCTGACCTCTATATTCTGTTTCATTAATCTGTATGTTCATATTTATGCCAATACCAACCAAAATGACTTCAGGTCTTTTTTTCCCAAATGCTCTCAGAGTTTATTTTATTTGGTTCCTTTTATATGCTCCAAGGTAGCACAACCATTTCATAGATACTAAGGTCCTCTGACTTGAAAGTCACAAGCTTATGTCAGAGGCTTGTTGTTTTATATCTTGAAATTAGGTAGCATAAGTCTCCAATTTAGTCTTTTTATTTTTTCAAAATTGTTTTGGTTATTCTAGAAATATTTCATACTTCTTTATAAGTTTAGAATCTGTATGACAATTTCTGCAAAAGTCTGCTGACATTTTGATTGAAATTGTACTTAATGTCTTGAACAATTGGAGGGAATTTCATTTTGATAGTATTAAGTCATCTAATCCATGAACACAGTGTATCTCTCAATTTGTTTAGGTCTTTAAATTTTCTCAGCAATGTTCTATAATTTTCTGTACAGGTCTTTTACATTTATTTTTTAAATTTATAATTAAGTATTCCTTGTTTTCATTCATATTATAAAAAGATTTAAAATTTAATTTCCAGTTGTTTGTTACTGATATATAGAATACATGTGATTTTTATATACTGCCCTTTTATTCTGAGATCTTGTTAAATTTTCATTAATTTTAATACCCTTTCAAACAATATGTGTGCTGCCCATTTTCCTTTACAGAAAGTAAGAACAGTTTCCTCTGAAATATAAATTGCTTTTCTAGTTTTTGTCCTTTCCTTAATAATTAGACCCTAGTGAGTCTCTTGGTCTAATATGTAAATCATAGAAAAACATTACATGAAAGATCACTTTAGAATTCTTCTACATCAGCAATGATTATATTTTTCTTAGCATATTATTTTGATCTACTTTATTTCAAGGTTTCCAAAATTATAAGACACATATATCTACTGCTCATATACAATGAGTACATATGTTTTAATATCAGTCTTTAAAGATCTTGAAGCAAAAATCCATCATGATCTTAAAATTTTCCACTTTTGCAGCATTCTCACAATGAAACTATAAACACCCTAATGGCATTGCTGGAATATTGGGGAATTTGGTTCCACTCTTTAAACAGGGGAAAAAAATGCATATTCCTGTAGATACTTACCTAAACACTTTATTAAGTGTAGTAAACAAGGGATTTTGATAGGATTTTATGAAAGCCAATCATAGACATTATTAAATGTGCAAAATTTAAAGAAGTCCCAATTATAGTATTTTTCAATTGATATAAAACATATTTTTTAAATATGAGCTATATATGTTTACACAGAATTATCATGTATTCCAATGAAATTTTTTTAATGGAGTCACCATTCTATTTAACAAATTACTATATAATTAGATGCTTGATTATGAAATTATAACAACCCATTCCAATGGTATTTCATAATAAGAAACCTGATCCATTGATAATACATTCATTTGTTCATCTTACCATAAAGTAGCAGCAAACAAAATGAACGAACGTAAGTCAAAATTATCCTCATTGCCGCCAAATAATTACACAATACTCTGAAAAACCACTACTAAGTTACTTGGTAGTTTCAGTTTTTTCCCCTCGTGACACTTTTTTCCCCCTTCCTCACATTCTTCACTTTCATTAAAATAACACTGAAGCTTGTCATGAAGGCACGGGGCTAAAGATTTTTCCTGATACAGCATGGAGAGAGGCATCTACCCTGTTTAGAAAGAAAACTAACTAGGAAAGAAAAAATCCTGGCACTCATTATCAATAAGAAGCTATTTACTTAACAACATTTAAAGGAATATGATGAACAACATTCTCTAAAGATCAGACCAATCTCACAGTCCTTCTTGGTCTAATAGAATCCCAGTCCTCTTCCTAGCTTTTGGGTTTAAAATTGATATTTGACTCTGTTCTGACTAGGGAGACACATGAGAGAAGAGTGCTGGAGTAGACTCTAGGAAGACAACCTTCTTTTTAAAAATAGACTAATCTTCAGAACACCAAAGTGTCAGTGAGAGAACAGAAGAGTATTTCTAGGACCTACTCCCTGATGTAGCATTTTCTACTACATAGTTAGGTTAAGCTCTCATTTATCTGGCAATAAATACTTGACTGGGAATAAATTATCATCCACAGTTGGACAGGACAATGGCAGTCAGAAAATGATCGATTACCTGGGCATTTATATTTATTTATATATTTATTTACATAATCTTATTTAAATTATCTATTTTTATCAGATACTTTTCATTAGTCAAAATGTTAAACCCTTCTTCCCCAAGAGAAAACTCCCTGATTAAATATTACATTCACACCCTGTGTCTTGGCTCTTTATTTCTAGGTTGTACAAACTTCCAGAAGAAAACTACAAAACAAAAATGGAAAGCATATAAACTCCAACACTAGGGGCAAGTTGGAGAAGAGAGACTGAAAAACAGAGAAGCATTGACATGTCTTCCCACATGACAAGATAATTTGGCCTATTGATCAGAAAATCTAGAAATGTGTAGTTCTGATCCCTTTCACTTACAAGTTCCTTGCAGTATCTGTAGTAATTCAAATGGGAAGGGGAAAAAGAACAAAGATGTCACCCTTGAACTATATAATACACACTAAATGTATTAAGAAGCACGATTTTAAATTATTTCAAACAGATTAAACACACACTATATTTTTATCATGCACATACAACTTTGCCATTTGATTCTTCTATCCCATTTAATGAAAACTAGAAAATGAAATTTTCTAATCAAATAACAATTATTATCCTTTTGTGTTGAATGAAATTGAAGTGGGGATAGGAAGTGACTACTAGATAAAAGAGAAGTCTCCCATATGTCATCTTCAGTGTGGTCCTTCACATTCTCATTGCCATAAGTAATGTAAAAGTAGGTATGGTTTTACAAAGTATATGTTTGTTATTTGTTTTTCATTTCCATATTAAGGACAATGCTGAGACATTCTCATATTTGAGCTTTAATTTTACTCTGGAACTGTGGAAAATAGTAATCAGGTCTTGAAAGTTTATCTTTCTCGCCACGGATCTTCATGGTCTACTGGAAGTAATAAAGTGCGAATTCTGCTCTTTGAGAGACAGTACTTCAGAAGAGTTTCAGAAAAACTCATCACTAAAATATTGCCAATTAAGGAACACCACTAAATAACAATCCCTCCATTTATTTAATGCTAAGCAAATTACATGTATCATCCAGGGAATTTACAGAAAACAACACAGCAGAATAAATATTATTTACAGATAAGAAAACAGAAGTTTAGAGCAGTTAAGTAATTTAATTGCTCATGGTCACACTGATTATTAGTGTTGGAGCTGGGATTTAAAATGCATTTTCTTGAACTCAGACTTGTGTACTTCATCAATGAAGTACATGTCCTATCAATAATGTAAAATGGATTCGAAGTCTATTAAACTAAATAGTAGGAAGCATTGGGAAAAAATATACAATTTTTATCTTTGCAATCAGTTTGAAGGAAGAATAGGTTATATATAAATACATCTATTTATAGGAACAAAGAATATATTTATACAATAAAAAGAAGAGAATAATTAGAGTTGCTGTTCATAACAGGAAACATATATCAAATCAAGTACTCAGGGATCTAATAGAAAACACCTTAAAATTATAATGCATCATATCAAATGAATTTACTCTTAAAGCAGGATAGTTCAAAAACTCTTTATATTATACATCATATCAAAACAAAAATATATCCTCAATAGTTACAGAAACTATATTCTTAAATACATGTCATTTTAACTCCAAATTTAAAAGTATAATAAAAATATATCTTAGTGAAGATTATTATTCTAGCAACTTTAGCAAACATATTCCTTGCCTTCTGGAGCTCAAGATACAGACAATAACATACAGTTCAATTAAGATAAATTCTGTAGTGAAGAAATTCCAGAAACATGGCACAATCATATAGTCTGATCTGTAGGCAGCAGCAACAGGGAGGGAGAGATTAGGGAAGGGTAAATAAATTGACATACTTTTATCATAGCATGGAAAGGCAAAAAAACTGTATGGAGTTTAAAGAAAAAGGAAATTGAGCATATTAATGTAAAGCATAAACAGTAGAAAAACAAAAAAGTAAAATATAGCTACAAAGTAGGTAGAATGAAGGAAGGGGCTTAGGGTGATAATGTCTGTATAAGTTTATGCTTATACTTTTTGATAGCAGGGATCTAAAGTCTAAAACTCAGAAGTTAAAAATAATAGTGAAATCAGATAATGTAGGGCCATGAATATAGGCAAAAATTAAACAAAAGCAGAAATGCATAGTAGGAACTGCTTCTAGACAGAAAGGCTATGACTGGAGATGTGTTGAGCCAGGAACAACTGATTCCTATTATTAATTCTTCAGTACTATTGAATTTTTGTCAAGAAAATTAATTAAATTGATTTGTAAAGTGAACTAAAAGAGAAAAATAATTAAAGAATGTTTCAATAAGTAAAGAGAAAATATTCTCTCAAGAGAACATCGAGATTATTGTTTCAATTCCCCTGAAGGAACAGGTTGCCACTGACTTCTCAATGTAGCAAGCAGGTAACCTGACAGTGCCCTGAAAGGGAACTCTATTATGTCAAAGGCTATAAGACTTATGGCTGTAATCAGGAAGTTCAATAATTCCCCTTCCTCACAGGGCAGATAATCAATCAACCAGTGAGCCAGCCATCTTGGAGCAACCATCTCTCACTATCATTTCATATTTTCTTTGAAGTCATAATCAATGCAGTATCTTAGCAAATGAGACTGAGAAAAACAAATACTAAAATGAAACAGATCATAAAATAATTATTTTCAGATGGCATAATATATACCTAAAAAAGTGAAAGGAGGTAGAATTGATAAATTAGTTTAATAAAATAATCAAAACCAGTACAAATATGCCAAATTCAACAGTATTCACTCATATTAGTCACATGTAGTTAAATACATAACAAAAAAGATAGCATATGATACAAATAAGTGTACAAATCTGTAATAAAAACAATCTTACATATCAAACTTTTTGAAACATTGCCTATATGAGTTTTCCGAAATTTTACATCTGTTATACCAAAATCACATTCTTCTTTGCTTTCAAAATATAAATACACATTTCTCATGGATTATTTCACTTAATCTCTCAGTTAACCACATCTCTTTTTTGAAAATTTCTTTATTTTTTATTGCTTTTATATTATATCTTCCAAAATTTCTTCTTACTTCTCTGCCTTTTTCCACAGGTTTGCTTTTTCTTCTTCATCTACTCTGAAATATTAAACTTCTCAGGGTGCAGTTCTTGGCTCCTTTTTCTTATCATTCTACAAAATTATCTCATGCCCTTCTATAAATATAAGTCTCCACCTTCATATAGATGACTTCCAAAATACTAAAGCCAGACTACACTACTCTCCTAAAGTTTAAGACAACTCAGCTTGCATATCCCTCACATAGTCCAAATGTCACATTTCCCACATGGAATTTATAATTTCCCCAACTTTTTGTATCAGTGTGTGACTCCAGCATCAATCCACCTAGGCAAGTCAGTACTCTGAGTGTGATGCTTGATTCATCCTTCTCTTTTCCCTTCCCATGTAATCTAGCACACAATCCCATGGACTGTTCTTTCTGAATGTACATGGAATTTATTAATTCTTATTTTCACTTCTACAATTCTGTTTTATCTATCACTATGTTTCACATGGATTCTTGCCCTGAATTCCCAAGTGTTCTTATCCTCTCTCTTTAAATCCCTTTAATTCTTTTCCATAAGCAACAAGAGCCACTATTTACTATGTTACTCTTACTATGTTACTCTCATACTTAAAACATTTCCATGATTCATCATCTCTCCTTAAAATAAAGTCTAAATATAACATAGCTGCTAAGACTGTCTGGTTACTGTTATTTTACTTTAGCATTATTTATTTCTCAACATACCCAATATAGTTAACAACTGAGCCACGTTGAGCTTCTTTCAATCTCTTGAAACTGCTATGTAATTTTCTCCTGGGTTTGGGCATGCTGTTTCCTATGTTTAGAAACACTGAACTCTCCCCCATATATATATTGTTTTGACAGTTATTCCTATTCACTCTTTACGTCTCAGTTTAAATCACTTATTGGACTTTGTAAAACAGCATCTGATTTTCTTCCTATGGATTTCTGCAGCATACTTCACTTTCTTTATCACCCTTACTATCATTGCACCTCCCACTAGGTTGTAAACTCTTACATGGCAAGAGCTATGTCCATTTTGTTAATTCTTGTCCGCCTGGGGCCACACCAAACTTGGTGTTCATTAAGCACTCAATTTTGCTTCCTACTTGATAAAGATATCATTTCTTGATTTTTTCAGACTTTACCTATAAAAATTCACATCCACAGTAACCATCTGTCATTTTCTCCATTCATAAAAAAAAAAACAAAACGAAAAGATTGACCTTGTTGCTTTGTGGTCAAGGTCGGCCATGTGCATTCTTTGTCTCAGATGCTTCTGACTGGACTTCCGCTATTCACATTCTCTCAAATATTTTCAATCTTTTTTCTTTTTTAGTGGATTCTATGCTTCTGAGTATAAACTGCTCCAATTCTCCTGCCTCTTAAAAATATCTGTCCTTAAGTTTCTTTTTGTTGCAGTCCTAAACTCTCTCTTTTCTTTTAGCATAAAGACCTTTAACAGAGTTTCTAAAATTGCTATTTCATGCTTTCTTACTTCCTACCTAGTGATCACAGAGAATAAATTTACTAAAACAAGTATCAACCATTGTCTGTATTGATTTGAAACCATCTTATAGCTTTGCATTACCTCCAAGAAAATCAAATCATTTTAGTAGAATATGAAAACCCTCCATCTCACACTAATGTCTCATTATGACCACCTTATGCCCTTGATTCCTTAATGCAACCAGAATTCCCAATGAGTCACCTAACCAAAATAAATTCCTAGTAGCTTTACTCTTCCTCTTACATATCCTGTTTACTGGGTTGAAAAGTGTGCCCTAAAAACTCACATCTACTCCAAACCTCAGAATGTGACCTTATTCAGAAATAGGGTCTTTGTAGATATAATCAAGTTAACATGAGGTCATACTTAATTAGGGTAAACTCTATCCAAGACTTGTGCCCTTTTAAAAGGGAGAAGTCTGAGCACAGACACATAAACAGAGGCAACACAGGTGAAGACATAAAGGAGAATGCATGCAAAGACAGAGGCTGAGATTGGAGTGATTCCTCTACAAATCAAAAAATACCAAGGATTTTAGGCAACTAGCAATCAATAGGTAGGAGCAAGAAACTTCCTCCAACCCCAGAACCTTCAGAAAGGTGTCCTTGATATCAGACTTTTAATCTCCAGAACTATGAGACAATAAGTTTGTGTTGTTTTAAACCACCTAGTTTGTGTTACTTTGTGTAGCAACTCTGGGGAACTAATATGACCCAAAATTCAGAGCAATATATCTTGATAGTTTCTGGTTAAACACAACTCAAAATCTGACTGGTTAATCATTTGTAAATTTCAGTTTATTTTAAGTTTATGGATCTAGTTTTGCCATTTTCCTCATATTATTAGGTCTTCTTTATTGTGATGTTATCTGTATCACAGGATATTAAATACATTTGAGACTGCTCACAGTCAACCAAGGTTTAACAATCGTAATCAAAACAATTGAGAATAATTTAGGCAACCCACTGAGTTTTATCCTCTTTGTAAATGGGGCTTCTGTTGCAGGCTTTTGTCTTAAATTATTTCTGAGAAATCACAGAAAATGGTGCCTTGAAACAAAGAAAATTAGTATCTCTTGTTGCTGGTGTTCCTTTATCAGTCACTATGGGCAAGAATCCTACCACACTTTGGGGCATTAACAAGGAGGCTAGGTAGTGCGCTAGGCAATCTCCACAGTCACGGCAGTCCACATTTGTCTAATTAAGGCTAACATTTGTTTCCGTTGCTACAGAACCTCAGGAATCAGCTGAGACTCAAAACTGATTTCGTTTACATGATCTATTGGGAGGGCCAATGGCTCTGTTTAGTTTTGAGGTCGTGACTTCCTAATTTCTTTGTTGGAGATGCTCCTATATCTGCCAATTTTTAATAAAAGCATGTGCACACATACACACACATTTTACCTCATAAATCAAAGAGGACACCCCCACTACATCAATCATTTTATTGTATCTATCTCTGGGGAGATTGTGAATCACTTTAATTTGTACAAACAAGAAGACAAAAAATTCTCAGTGAAATAAAAATGTTTAGTCTTGCTGTCTCCTTAAAGCAGCACAATGAGGTAAGACACTGATTTTATTTTCTTTCACAATATTTGTTCTTCTGAAAGTTAGTGAACTTTCGTGGGGGAAAAAAAAATCTCAGTGATATTTTGGTCTGGAAACTCAAAGCTAAAAAACATGAAAACTTGGTGAGAACCAGGAGACTACCCGACAGAGTAAAAAGGTCACCATTCATGCCTCTTCCTCTTCTACAAATACAGAGAACTCCGGAATGCACGTTAGGAAAATCCTGTCAAAAGAAGCAGTGCCAGGAGCAACCCTTAATGAGAGTTGTAAACTAATGAAGAATTGTACTGGAATTCTTTCTTGAAACATTCATGGCAAAGTACTTCCTTCCGCACTATTAGTCATTAGTCTCTAAAAAAGTATTGTGGGAGTAAATGTCAACTAAATTCTGCTTTTATTTGATGTATCTGCTAAGTCAAAAAAAAAAAGTCAGAAAAACAGTCCAGACACAGCAATTACATAGATGGGCAAATGAGAGAAAACAAGTCTGTCTGATGAAGAGATATTTCAGGGAATCTGTTATTCTAATGCAAATGCTACATTTTCCGGATGGTTTTGTTTGAAGAGAAACTGCTTTACTGCGGTTGTCAATGTTAAGCAAGTTTTCATGGTGTGTTGGACCTCTTGGGCTCTGAAGTGTGTTCCCACTTTCAAGCATACTCCTCCGGGGAACAGACAATAAATCTGACCCTCTACCTGGATCCCTGAAGAAGACAAGGCTTCAGTTCATGCACAGTACACGTCAGTCCAGGCATATCTGTGAGAAGATGATTACCTTACAGAGTAGCCAATGCCTTTCAAATCACAGAGATGGCCAAGACAAGCCTGGCAACATCCAGAGGAAGAATAAAAAAAAACAAGGGTAAACAAAATATAGTTCGTAGTGAAATGTACTTTGTCACTGAGGTTTAGTGTCAAAGAACATCAAACAAGATGAAGTTGGCTAGATAATTTATGTTGCATCTAGCACACTCCATGGTATATTGAAAATTAACAAGGCACTTCTGACATTATCATTAGCAGCTATGGGAAGCATGACACTGACTGTCACCTGTATTCTCCCTTTCCAGACAGAGCAGGCTTCTCCTCACACTAAAGCTGATTTTTCCTGTACTCTCTTCTTTCCAGACTTAGGCAAAATAGTTAGAGAGGTGGAGAGATTTTTCTTTTCCTCAAGAAATGTTAGCCAGTGAAGTGACCTGAATTTCTTAGAAGAAAAAATCGAGACATGTTGTGGCCTCACTACACCATTCAAAAAATGGTTTATTATTCAAAATATTTTTCAGAATATTCAGAATTTCACATATTATATATCAGTTCAAGATATTTGCAATATATCAGTTATTTTTCAGAATATTCCTCTGAAATATATTGAGTGCTACTTATCATGAACAATTATTCCTCTAGAAGTAAAACTATCTATTATTTTCTGACTATTTATATTCTACATTTCTTTCAGAAATATGAATCTTTTGGAAACACATATTCTATTTTTAAAAAATGTCTTTTACCTGTCTGATTATTTAAATAACCCATTGTAAGTCTGGGGAAAGGAAATCCCAGGGCAAAATACCCCTAAAAACCAAAATCAGTCAAAGAGAGAAATAAAGTTTAAAACCCATTTATTGCTCACAAACTGCAGTCCCAGGCCATCTTTCTTCTTTACCCAAGCAGCAACCACACTGGCCCTCCCCCTCACCTCTCAGGTACAGATAAGCCCTCTGTTGCCCTGGTAATCACCCACTGATATGGAGATGAACTTCTCCACGCCTGAGGAAAGATGCAAATGCGCTAAAGCCCCATTTCTTTCCACCTCTGAAAGACTGTTGATATGCAGATGTACCAAAGCCAGGCAAGAAATCCTGGAAATGTTTCAATTTTACTCATACCCATTCATTTTGCATAATTTTCAAAAAATAAGATTTCTCCTAGATACAGTGTATTCTTCTTCACTTTACCTCTTTGGTCTTCTTCAACTAGGGGAATTAATACTAAAGCTCTAAACTACTTTTTATCATTGGCTTACCTTATTTTTATTCCTTTTGATATTGAAGATCCAGCAAATGCTCTACTCAGCTCAACACTTGGCTCAGATTTCTTCATAATCCCTTTCCATACCAGCATCTAAAAGGACTTGTATTGAAGATCAATACGATTTCTCAGCCTTACAGTTATTTAATCCTCTCAATCATTTTATCTGGATTAACTTTAACATCATCTATGTGTCAGGCATTGTGATAATAAGCCCTTTGGAGGAAAGGCAAGTAAAACATAGAAACTTTCTCAAGACTTTCCCAATATGGAAGTTATGGGATTTATACCTCCTATAACTCAGCTGTCTTTCCCATTCCAAAGCACAGTGGCCTACCTTGCAGAGGTCAGCACCTGCATTTCTTTATCTAAGTGCTTTCTCTCAAAGTTAGATCCCCCTCTGCCTTGCCCAAAGCAACATGGACATGCCAGAGATGGCTTTTAGAAGCAACCGAGGTGGGTAGTGGGTAGTGCATTAATGTGCTGGTCCCCTTTTCCTTTGGGCAGGAGACTTCTCAGACTGGAATAAGATTTTATTGCTTAAAGTGGTAACTTGCTGTATAGTATCCACTTCACTGGCAATTTCCCCTTCATTTTTTCTCAGTTCCTGTCTTAGTTTAGTATCCTCCAGAAGTAGAATCTGATACAAGTATCAAGCAGAAGTCATTTATTTGGAGGGTAAAAGGAACATTGGAGCACAAATGTGATGTCGGTTCTTGTTCACTGTTAGGGTTCGGGACTCCAGGGCTTCTCCAGAGAACAAACCACACAGGCACGGAGATGTAAATCCAAGCAAAGTCTTTATTCAGCCAGCTAGCTGGGGCCGACAGCACCTCCCCTGACACGCAGGTCGAGTCCGAGCTGTCGACCCCCAAGCAACTGTTGGATTCTCCCAGAGGAGGACGCCACCCCAAATTATTCACTGAAGGCGTCTCTTGATGCAACAAGCAAGAGGAATTTATTCAGAGGCCAGCTAGCTGGGGTCCATGCGTTAGCCCGACGCAGCGGGTCTCAACGAGGACCCCGAACTCACAAAGCCAGAAGTTTTTATAGCATTTTCAAAGGGGCAGTATTTTCTACAGTCACAATACAGTGTTTTTTTTTTCATAGACACATAAATTTTCGGCTGACGCCTCATCCTGGGGGTCTGGTTAGATAAAATCACTTTCGGAATGTTTATGGTGGTTCTAGCAAGATAAGCTTAACTGATTGAGGTTGGCTAACTAAAGGTCACTACAATTAACACTGGCTGACTAACTTGTTTTTCAAAGTTCTAGTAATTTTTCTCCTTCTAGGTTAGAAAATGGTGTTTAAGCCTTTAAGATGGCTGTGCTTATGCTAACTTCTGATTCTTCAGGTTCTACATTTCCCCACTTCTCTTTAAGGGCATTCCAATCATGGAATGTTTGTATCTTCTTGTTGGGTGAGTGAATAATATTGTTGCTTCAACATTAGTACATGAATGGCATTCACTCTTTCTCTAACAAAAGTTATCAGCCGATTCAATATGCAGGGTCCTAAAGTGAGGAGCAACACAAGGATGAGTAAGGGCCCAGCCAGAGTGGATATCAAGGTCATAAACCACGGGGACCTAGTGAACCGAGATTCAAATAGCCCTTGACTGGCTTCTCGTTCTCTCTTCCTCTGGTCTAGCCTCTCCCTAAGCTTTGACATTGAATCTCTTACTATTCCGGAATGGTCTGCATAAAAGCAGCATTCTTCCTTTAAAGCTGCACACAATCCTCCTTCTTTTAGAAACAGCAGATCCAGCCCTCGTCTGTTCTGCAAGACTACTTCAGAGAGGGAAGTCAGAGATTCTTCAAGTTTAGTAATGGATTGCTCTATGGTTTTTAGGTCTTCATCAATAGCTGTCTTTAGTCCCTCATGATGTTGGTTCTCTTGGATAATAGCAGCTGTCCCTGTTCTTACTCCGGCTGCGACTCCTATCCCTAAAAACACAGCTAAGGTCAGCGAGACCGGCTCCCTCCTATATCTATGCCTAGGTTCAAATTCAGCTACGAATGAGAGGTCATCATGATACATCAACCTGGGCACCAGCTGAACCATGATACAGAAATCGTGGGAGGAGTTGAAGGCAGAAGTAGAGACACATGAGGTCACTCCAGTGTTACAAGCCCACCACCCTTCGGGAGGAGGGACTAGATACTCATTTTCACCTGAGGAGGTCACAGCTATGGTTTCATTACACAAAGCTTTATGGGTGGGGGGGACTGAACCTAAACATTTTCCTCTTCCAGTTACTTCAGTCAGAGTTAGCTTCTTGTGGCTTCCCCAGCTACAGATCTCGTGACGGGTTGTCCTGTTAAAACTGCCTAACAATCCCAATCCTTCATATTAAGGCGGCCCAGAAGAGAAACACAACCAACAGGATTCAGTAGTGTTAGGGTTGGTGGTATTTAAGACCTGAAAAGCCCCTTCAAGGAGGTTGAGAAGGCGTTGTCCGGTGCCAGGAAAGGAGGTGACTCGGCCAAGAGTGGAGGCGGAGGGAGTGGTGGCAGAGTCCATAGGTGGGGCTAGGGCCTGTTTTGGGGCTGGGGCTGGGAGACATGGTTGATCCCGCAAGACAGCATTGGGTCCTACTGGGACAGCCAGAAGAGTCTCTACCTTAAGCCTGAGCATAAACAAGACTCCATTATCATAGCCACTCTGGTAGAGTCTTAGTCCCCACATAAGCCCTTTTTCCCAGTTTGTTGCCCTTTTTCCTGCATCTGTGAAAGAGATGTCAATAGGGTTGCAGGTGGGATTAGTCGTGCATTGGGCACGAGCGGTATTCCACTGGATTTTTATGAGGCCTAGAGGAGATCTCCCTGCGCTTCCTGTCAGCCAATGGCATGTCCCTGTTTGTTCACAACCCCAATTTTTGCAGAAAAAATCTGTCTTCCCACCACACTGTGAGGCCTTGGCACTATTGGCTGAGGGGGCTGGGCATACATAGAAGCAGGTATTCTGGAGCTCTTTCATGGTCCCAGAGCCCCAATGCACTGTATAATCTCAAGTACCACATCCGGGTACCCCAACTTTATCTTCATACCATGGGTCTTGTTTGAAGAGAGTGCACAAATCTACAGTGAGGGTAGGCCACCAAGTTCCCCTAGGGTGTTGTCCTGTTAACTGGACTACTACTTGTTGGGAAGCCGGGGTAATGATTTGCCATGTGAGTAACCTGGGTTCATGGGGGTTAGGGTTCTGGAAGGTGTGAAGTAACTGGGTCATCAGAATTAGAATTGTTAGTGACACAGTCATTTTTACACAAGTGAAATTTAAGAGGGTTATCAGTTCGAATTAATCGCCTGTCCGGGTCTGGTTGAGGCGCTTTCTTCAGATGTGAAGCATGTATCCAGGAAGAGATGCCATCTACTTTTACAGCTGTAGTTGTGGTCAAAAGGACGATGAAGGGTTCTTTCCACCGAGGCTCAAGATTGTCCGTTCGATGTCGCCTTACGTAGACAGAGTCTCCCACTTGGAACGGGTGAGGTACTGAAATGTCCTCTGGCCGATAGGCTTCTCGGATAGAGGCCCACACTTCTTTCTGCACAACTTCCAGAGCCCGTAACCTTTCAAGCAGAAACTTATTAGTCACAGATTCAGGGGATACGTGGAGGTGAGCTGCATTTAGGGGAGCTGGGGCTCCAAACATTATTTCAAAGGGTGTTAGTCTAAAATGGCTGGGGGTGTTTCTAACTCGGAATAAGGTGAAGGGAAGGAGGACCAACCAATCATATAAACCAGTCTCTATGGATAATTTAGTCAGGGTCTCTTTTAGAGTTCTATTCATCCTTTCTACCTGTCCTGAGCTCTGGGGCCTGTATGCACAATGCAATTTCCAATCCGTCCCCAAAATCTTGGCCAATCCCTGACTTACCTGGGCAACAAAGGCAGGGCCGTTGTCAGAGATGATTACCTTTGGGATTCCAAACCTGGGAAATATTTCTTCAAGGATCTTTTTAGACACCATCTGAGCTGTCTCAGTTTTGGTGGGGAACGCCTCTGTCCATCCTGAAAATGTGTCTAGGAAAACTAGAAGGTACTTATATCCATACTTAACAGGCTTAATCTCAGTGAAGTCAACTTCCCAGTAAGCTCCTGGGCAATCCCCTCGAAGTCTTTTCCCGGATGTTACTGGATTTTTACTCACATTTACTAATTGGCAGGGAACACAATTTCTTACAACCTCGTCAGCCAGTTTTCCTAATCCAATAACATGATAAGGGGAGTCTTGAACCAAGGTCTTTAGGTTTTTTGCTCCCAAATGTGTCAATTGATGCAATTGCCTTAAGTATTCTTCTGCCTCTCTCTTAGGCAGGACAACTCTCCCTTTTTCAGACTTGTGTATCTCGTGGGGTGAGGAATTTTTAAACCCTAATTTGTTTATACAAGCGAGGTCTTCGGGTGTAGACTGGAAGCTCTTAATACAAGTGGCCTCCAGGTACACTTGGAGGGGTAAGATATTCATTCCCTGGGCTGCTTGTTTTGCAGCTTGGTCCGCCCTTCTGTTTCCTTGAGCTATTAGAGAGTCACTTTTTTGATGCCCAGGGCAATGTATTATTGCCACTTCTCTAGGTCTATGGATGGCTTCTAACAAATTTAAAATTTCTTGTTGGTTTTTAACATCTCTCCCGGCAGAAGTCAATAACCCTCTCTGTCTATAAATAGCCCCGTGTATGTGAGCGGTGGCAAAAGCGTATTGGCTGTCGGTATAGACGTTAAGTCTCTTACCTTCTGCCATCTTTAGAGCCTGAGTCAGAGTGACGAGCTCTGCTCGCTGTGCAGAAGTGCCCGTTGGAAGTCCACTGGCCCACACGATTTGGTTATCATCCACTACTGCAGCTCCTGCCATTCTCTTACCATCCATAATGTAACTGCTCCCGTCTGTATACCAAGTCAGGAGTCCTGGTCCTTCTAAAGGCTGATCTTGTAAGTCCTGGCGGGTCCCCGTCTCCTCAGCCAGGATTTCCTGGCAGGCATGAAGTACTTCTTTTCCCAAATCGGGGAGCAGAGTAGCTGGGTTTAGGATGGCGGGTGGGGCAAATTCCACACGATCACAATTCAGGAGTAAGGTCTGGTAATGAGTCATTCTGGCATTTGACATCCATCTTTCGGGTGGTTGCCGGATTATGCTCTCCAACGCATGTGAAGCAACCACAGTGAGTTTTTGTCCCAGTGTTAGTTTGTCAGAATCTTTAACTAGGAGGGCCACAGCTGCTACTACTCTCAGGCAGGCAGGCCACCCACTACTCACAGGGTCTAATTTTTTTGACAGATAGGCGACAGGTCTCTTCCAAGGTCCCCATTGTTGGGTCAACACTCCTCGAGCTACTCCGCTCCATTCGTCCACGAAAAGGACAAATGGCTTAGTTACGTCTGGCAATGCTAGAGCGGGTGCTGAGAGGAGGGCTTTCTTGATATCATCAAAGGCCTATTGTTGTTCAGATCCCCAAACAAACGGGGCTGTCCCCTTGGTAAGGGGGTACAGAGGGGCGGCCAAGGAAGCATATCTGGGTATCCACAATCTACAAAACCCCGCTGTGCCCAGAAACTCGCGAACCTGGCGTGCTGTAGTGGGAACCGGAATCTGCGTCACAGTCTGCTTCCGGGCTTCAGTAAGCCACCTTTTCCCTTTTCTCAGGGAATATCCCAAATAAATCACTTGTTGTTGGCAGATCTGTGCCTTCTTAGCAGATGCTCTATACCCTAATTTGGCAAGTTCAGTCAAAAGGGCTTCAGTGGTCTCTTGGCAGGTCTCCTGGGTGGGAGCGGCTATCAATAAGTCATCAACATATTGCAGCAAAGTTACCTGTGGGTTTGAAGCTCGGTAGAAAGCCAAGTCCTGATGTAAAGCCTCATCGAAGAGGGTGGGCGAGTTCTTGAATCCTTGCGGCAAACGAGTCCAGGTCAATTGCCCAGTAGTTCCTGTGGTGGGATCTTTCCACTCAAAGGCAAACAGCGATTGGCTGTTCTGGTCCAAGCGCAGACAAAAGAAAGCATCCTTTAGATCTAAAACTGAATACCAGTGTTTTTTGGGGCCAGGGATCTTAGTAGGTTATAGGGATTTGGCACGGTGGGGTGAATGTCCTGTGTCCTTTTGTTAACTTCTCTTAAATCTTGTACTGGTCGGTAATCTCCTGTTCCTGCCTTTTTTACAGGCAGCAAGGGGGTGTTCCATGGGGATTGACATTTTACTAATATTCCCTGTTCCATAAGCTTCTGGATATGTGGCCTAATTCCATCCCTGGCTTCTTTACTTATTGGATATTGCCTCACAGTCACTGGCAAGGCTGAAGCTTTTAGTTCTATGATTACAGGGGCCTGGTTCTTGGTGAGCCCCATGCCCGCCGTCTCCGCCCAGGCTCCTGAGAATCTGTCGAGCCACTCCTGACTAATTCGGGAGGGCTCTGGTTCCATAAAAAGACAGTATTCGTCTTCCAATCTTATGGTCAGAATACTCAAGTTCAAAGGCTTATTTTCCTGATTAGTCACCAGAGGTTTCTCAGCTTGAAAAGATATTTGGGCTCCTACTTTGGTCAAGATGTCCCTTCCTAACAGGGGCGTAGGGCATTCCAGTATAATGAGGAACGAGTGTTTTACTCGTCCTACTCCTAAGTCTACTGCTCTTCGGGTGGTCCATGCATATTATTTCTGGCCTGTAGCTCCAATCACCCAAGATTTTTTGCCAGAGAGAGGGCCCTTGTCTTTAGTTAATACAGAATGTTGAGCACCGGTGTCTACTAGGAACTCAAGGGGTTGCCCCTCCACTTTCAGAGTTACCCTGGGCTCGGGGAGGGGTTCCAAGCCCCGTCTTCCCTAATCTTCATCTTCCAGCAGAGACAACACCTTTTTTGGAGGCTTCTGCAGTGGCTTTTTAGGGCATTCTTTCACCCAATGTCCTTTCTCTTTGCAGTATGCACATTGATCTTTATCCAAAGGAGGCCGGTTGCCCAGGTGCCCTGCCTTACTAGTTCTACCACTAGAGGGCGGGCGTCCCTTACCTTCTACTACTGCGGCCAAGATTTTTGTTAAATTTCTCTCATGCTTCCTATCCCTCTTTTCCTCTTTACTTTATTTTTCCTTTTCCTTCCTTAATTCCTTCTCTGCCTCAGTCTCTCTCTTATGATAAACTTTCTCAGCTTCTTTCACCAAATCTCTCAACGACAAATCCTGTAAGCCTTCTAGTCTCTGAAGCTTCTTTCTAATATCAGGCACTGATTGCCCAATAAAGGCAAGAGCCACTGAAGCACTGTGTTCCTCAGAAGTGGGGTCAAAAGGAGTATACCGCCTGAAGGCTTCCATCAGGCGTTCTAAGAACACTGCGGGTGCCTCAGCGGCTCCCTGACTAACCTCTCTTACCTTGGCCAAATTGGTGGGGTGCCTTGCAGCCCCGCGAAGACCTGCCACCAGAGCCTGGCGATAGATGGTTAGTCGCTCCCTACCTTCTGGAGAATTAAAGTCCCAGTTGGGTCTGGTCAGTGGGAACCCCCTTTCTATATTATGAGGGAGTTGCGACGGTCGTCCGTCAGCTCCAGGCACATTCTTTCGCGCTTCCAGGAGGATCCTTTCTCTTTCTTCTGTGGTGAAGAGTACCTGTAAGAGCTGCTGACAATCATCCCAAGTGGGCTGGTGAGAGAACATCAGGGACTCTATCAGTCCCATTAGTCTCTGCGGTTCCTCTGAAAAAGGAGGGTGGTTAGCTTTCCAATTATATAAATTGGCAGAGGAGAATGGCCAATATTGCAGAGGTTGGAAAGGCGGGTCTCCTTCTTCCCCGAGAATGGGGGCCCCATAAGACCTGAGGGGAAAAATACCTGATGGGTCCAATGCAGCCCCTCGGCGCCGCCAAGTTCCCTGGGCCGGTCCCAGAGCTGGCCCTGATGCCTCGGTACCAGAGGCTAGAGGCATCGGAGGTGCCGGGGCCGGAGGCAGGAGGGTAAGGAGGGGGATCATCAACCATTAGCAAGTCTTGAGTGTCAGGGTGTATTTTGGTGGTCTCTTTCCCTTTTCCCCGAGGTTGAGCCTGAGCCAATAAGACTCGAGAGTTCACTTTCTTTTGCACCCAGGGCTTTACCCAGGGCGGTGGATTTTCCACCAATTCTTGCCAGAGCACAATGTAGGGCTGCTGATCCGGATGTCCCCGAGTTGAATTCAGGAAAACAACAGCTTTTACTGCAAGCAGAGTGGAGAGGTCAAAAGTCCCCTCCGGGGGCCATCCAACGTTAAAAGTGGGCCACTCGGAGGTACAGAAAGTCTGCCACAGCCCTTTTTTAACTTCTACCGACAAGTCATGCGCCCTTGCTCTCACTTCTGTCTAATGACCTAACGTCAGGCTAAGGGAGGTCATCACAGTCTGTCCCATTGCCAGTATAGCAATTATTAGACACGTAAAGGACACATAAAACAGAGACACACAGAGATTAAACACACAGCGGCCGCTTTTTGTCTTCCTCAGATTTCTGACCAAGAACCGGAAGGAATCAGTGGGCTGATACTCTCGGCGCCCAAAAACCAACCCTATCTCATCCGGTTCACTTTTGCAGAAAAACAGGTGGGAGGCCACCAGGCGTTCCTGGCCCTCCAAACTCCCCGGGGCGTCCCCCAGGGTTGCAGCCTGTGGTGCTCCAAGTACGTCTACCGACCGCAGTCGCAACCCCTTATGGGACCGGGACGGCTGCCAGACAGAGGGTACCCTTTTCAGAACTCCGACCGGTCTCACTGAAAAGCAGAACACAGAATACAGACAACTCAAGGCGCCACTAATCTTACCTCTTCCTCCAAGAACGTCTTCGGGAGTGAAGCGGGGTGAGCGCACGATCCCGGATGAGCCCCCAAATGTTGGATTCTCCCAGAGGAGGACGCTGCCCCAAATTATTCACTGAAGGCGTCTCTTGATGCAACAAGCAAGAGGAATTTATTCAGAGGCCAGCTAGCTGGGGTCCATGCGTTAGCCCGACGCAGCGGGTCTCAACGAGGACCCCGAACTCACAAAGCCAGAAGTTTTTATAGCATTTTCAAAGGGGCAGTATTTTCTACAGTCACAATACAGTGTTTTTTTTTCATAGACACATAAATTTTCGGCTGACGCCTCATCCTGGGGGTCTGGTTAGATAAAATCACTTTCGGAATGTTTATGGTGGTTCTAGCAAGATAAGCTTAACTGATTGAGGTTGGCTAACTAAAGGTCACTACAATTAACACTGGCTGACTAACTTGTTTTTCAAAGTTCTAGTAACTTTTCTCCTTCTAGGTTAGAAAATGGTGTTTAAGCCTTTAAGATGGCTGTGCTTATGCTAACTTCTGATTCTTCAGGTTCTACACAACTTTAGGTATAGATTATATAGGATTTCCACAGCCATTGCACCAAAGCCCACACATTACCACAACCAATGAATTTAAAACACATCCCATACTTTAACCAATAAAGTTGAAACGGGGGCCAGCCGCTTGCCTGATCTTTGCATTAGCATTCCTTAACGTCTTGTCACGAGTTTCGTCCCCCTTAGGGTATGGAAACTGGGTGGCTCTCGCTCTTGGGTGTTTCCTGCATTCCTTTACATTCACAAAGCTGAAGAATGAGCTTCACCAACAGTCAAGGTAGAAGAGCATGGTACAGGCTTTTATTTAGAGATAAAGTGAAAGGACAGAGCTCCCGGTTCATGCCAGGAGGGGATAAGACAGGCCGTAGTGGTGCGTTGTCTAGGGGGTTTTATAGGCAGTTGAGGATTTTTCAAGAACATGAAAAAACTTAGGGGTGTGGACTTGTTAAGTGGTCCTTGAATATTAAAAATTAACTTAATGTAAAGAATTTCCTGCCTTGATTTCTCTCCGGGACACACAGGTGCCTTGGTCCGGGAGCATATCAAAAGGCTGCCTGCCCAGTCCCCAAGGTGGGCTGAGGTATTGTCTATTTGCTAAAGAATACTGCCTCTTGAACTTCCTGGGTGTTAAAATGCAATCTTATCTTTAAGATGAAATTCTTCCTGCCTTTTACCATGCAGTCTACAGCTTGTTTTGAGTGCTAAATTAGTTGCTCAGTTTGCAAAATCACCTCCTTAGATCTGAAGGAGGAAAGACAGCAGGTAGCCCTGGGCCTTTTAGTATGTTAAAGTCAATCTTACACGTGGTTACAAATGATTAGCATAATAAAACATGTGCTACTCTTCTTTATCTGGGGAACATTAACTGATCTCACTGAAGAATGATTCTACAGCTTAATGTTTAATATAGAGTTTCTTTGCCCATTGTTAGCATTGCTCTGACTGCAAATATGCTGCCTTGCTTTTTCCAGAGGCCTTCACCCTATTCTGTCTACACCCACGGTCCCTGTCTCAAATGGAGAAGTGATACAAAAAAGGAAGCAATCCATTCAAGTGTGTATTACTAAGCTAACAACCACAGAGTTCCCTCAAAGGAAAATTCATGCCTCAGAGTTGGGTCAACCATGGGAAGAGAGAGCTGGGATACACACCCACTCCCATAAATTATTGATTGAGGGTTCTGGTGCTCATTTATTCACTAGTACCTCTGCCCTGCCAGTTGCAACAGCAGAGTGGTATACATATTGGGGGGAAGAAGCCCTTATGCACAGAGATGCACTTACTGGGACTTGGAAATCATAATAAGCATGTTGAATTTAGGTGGTTTGAGGTTTGATATTGGGCAGGATATTGACATTGTTTACTGCCCTTCCCCATTTGCCACCAATATTTCCTGGGATCATTTGTAACACATTATTTGCACTAGAATTTTTATCTCAAGGGTTACACTTGGAGGATCTCACACTAAGATAATCATATTTATTTATGAAGACAACTTAACTTGTCATAACTGATAAACACTAAAATAAATGTAAAAACAACATGCTTTGGGGGAAAATCAGGGGAGAATCAGCAAGTGTCTCTTGTAGGAGATAAAGATTAAGATAGTTTTAGACCAGTAGAGATTAAGTAAACAAAGACAGGGAGAAGGAGGCAGGTGCCAAGAACATTTCATCAAGTGGTAGGAGAGGGACAAGTATGGGACCGTGGGAGTTGCCTGGCCAACATATAGACAATAAGGTTATGGGTTTGATTGTACAGATTTAAAATAATGATAATGCCAATTAGTCATTTGTCCAATTTTTATTATCATATGCATTCTTAATTCTTAAATATATCAGTTTAATAAATAATATATTTATTAATATTAAATCAATAATTATTAACTATTGCAATAATTACATTTGCTTTTATTATGATTATAATAAACATAGTTATTATATTTATATATTTATAAAAATTAATAATAATATATTTTATATGTGTTCTTAACTTTCTACAGTAACACAACACATATGTAAGTGATGTGCATGCACATTTTAATTATGTATTTATTAAGAAACATTATGCTTTACACAGAATTTAAAGAACCCATAGTTATCTAATGCTCTGATACTTGTTGGTTTCAAGAGTTTATAATAGATTGGAACAATTTGCATTTTCTTTTTTTCAATTTGTGTTTTTATCCCATTTAGTGCTTTATAGTCCTCATTAAATAGTAGATTTGAAATAAGGAACGATAGCCCAGAGATTGTAAAATGAGAAAACAGAAACTGAGTTGCTTCTATTCTGTTCTTTGTGAGTGCCAAGAGAAATGATAAAACGTGCTGTTCCTCTTTGACAGGAAACATAAAATGGCTGCTTGAATGAATTGATTATTTTTACAATAACTGGGCACTACAGCAAAAAATATCAGTGTTTTCCATGTCTTAGCCTTTTTGGCATTTTGGAGGGGTGGGTTAGCAGAAAAGAAAATCTTTGGAATTTTTTAACAAATATATTAGAATTTCTGGGAAATTTTCCTAATGAAAAAATTTAGTGGAAATGTGACTGCTGAGATCCTTGAAGACATTAGAATGTATTCTTAAGAAACGTGGATATGGAGAATATTACATGTTTTGGACCAAAATGGGATGTTTATGAATGTCTTCCAAAATTATGTTTAAGGTGAATCTTCCTATTTCACACACACACACATACAAACACACAAACTTTTTTGAGTTTCCAATATTAAAAGGAACCTTTTGGTATTAAAAGGTATAAAAGTGTTAATGGATCAATTAAAAAGAAAGGTTGATATGATAATGTGGCTGTACTCTATTGAATTTATATTATATGTAAAAATATATGTATATTTTTATTTAGCATAAATTTAAATTGACATTTTGGTGTACAGTCCTATAAATTTTAATCATGTATAAATTCATATAACCATGACCACAAATGGGATATTTAAAAATACAGTCACCCAGCCCCCATATTTTCTAATGCTATTCATTTGTATTCATAACCTCTACCCACCTCTAAACATGAGTAAATATTTATAATGGAAAGAAAGTACTGTCTTTCAGAGAACTAATATAGATGGAATCACATAGTATGTAACTTGTTTACTCAACATAATGCCTTAAAAATCCATCTAAGTTGTTGCAGATATTAAGTTTGTTCTTTTCAATTGCTGAAATCCATACAATTCAGTATTCCATTGTATGAATTTACAGTTGTTTAGGCACAATTTGAAGTCATTGTCTTTATGTTTTTCCCAGGTGTTGGTGATGATGGAAAAAAATATTCTATAAACATCCAGAATAGTTTATTTTAATTTTTCATGTCTCTAGGGTAAATAACTGATAGTTATATTTCTGGGCCATAAAGTAAGTATATGTTAATACTATAAGAAGCTGCCCAGTTTTTCCTAGTGGTTGTATCATCTTGCATTCCCCATACCAATGTATGAAAGGCTTAGGAACATATTTTCCAATACTTGGCATTATCTCTATTTTTATATTAGGTATTCTTCCATGTCCTTATTTTGCATGTTTATATTATCTTTAGTGAATTGCCTAATATATTTATCATTTTTCTTTAATAAGGTTATTTATTAGTGTTGACTTTTGGATGTCTTTATATATTCTGGATAAGTCTGTTGTTGATATGCAATTTGCAAATATGTTATTTCAGTCCGTAGTTTGTATCATCATTCTCAAAAGAGTGTCTTTCACAAAGCAGAACATATTGATGGAGTCCAGTTCATCAATTTTTTAATGGATAGTCCTTTTTATGTCAGATCTAAACACTCTGTCTAATCTCAGGTGGAAAGATTCTTTGCTATGTTATCTTCTACAGTTTTATAGTATTTCACATTTAGATTTATGATTTGTTTTGAGTTGATTTTTGTAGGATGTGAGGTTTAAAATGCTTTTGTTGTTGTTTATATTTAATTGTTCCAATGATCTTTGATGAAGATTAACCCTTTTCCATTTATTTGCCTTTGCACCTTCATCAAAAATCAAATAGCTGTATTTGTGTGTGTGTATTTCCGGATCTCTATTCTGTTCCACTGATATATGTGCCTATAACTTTTCTGATACAGTGTTGTCTTGATTACTGTATCAACCATATTCTTTTTCAAAATTTTTGTCTATTATAATTCCCATTGCTTCCTATAATAAATTTTAGAATCAGCTTGTCTGTTTTCTTAAAAATCCAGGTTTGATTTTAATTGGAATTGCTTTACATCCATAGATCAGTTTGGTATAATCTGACATCTTTACTATGTCAGTTCTTCCAATTCATGTCTACAGTATGGTTCTCTGCTTATTTAGGTCTTTGTTGATTTCTTTCATCACTATTTTATGGTTATAGCATACAAATCTTGTACATGTTGTATTAAATTTATACCTAGACATTTAATATTTGGAGGTCTAGTAAATGATATTTTCTATTTCAAATTTCATTTTTTTATTGCTAATGTATAGAAATTCAATTGAAATATGTGTCCTGAAATTATACTGTAGATAATGCTCTAGGAAACATTTCTTTTCTTTGTAGATTCCTTGGAGTTTTCTACAAAGAGATTAATCTCACCTGAAAATAGGAAATGTTTTATTTCTTCCTTTCCAATGTGTATGTCTTTCACTTCAGTTTCTCTTCTTATTGTACTGACTAGGACTTCCAGGGTTAGGGTAAGAGTAAAGAGAATAGACATTCTTCCTTTCTTAGAGATCTTACAAGGAAAACATTCACTATTTCACCATTAACTTTGATGTTATTTGTAAGTTTATTGTAGTTGCCCTTTATCATGCTTAGTAAATGTCTTCTAGTTCTAGAAGGTTGCAAGTTTTTATCACTAATAGGGTTGAGCTTTGTTGAATGATTTTATGCATCAACTGTCATTATCATACACTTTTTTGTTCCCTTTTGTTAATATGGTAGACTGTATTGATTGATTTTCAAATACTGAACCATCTTGTCATTCCCAGAATAAAGCCAACTTGGCCATAATGTATTGTTATTTTTATATATTTCTAGGTTTCATTTACTGATATTTTGTGGATTTTTTTTGTCTATATACAGGAGGTTTGGAGTCTGTATTCTTATTTCCTGTAGTGTCTTTGCTTGGTTTAGTTATTGGAGGGTGTTAATTGTCTACTGCTGTATAACAAATTACAAAATACTAAGTAGTTTGAAATAACACCCATTTAATATCTCAGAGATTTTTGCAGGGAGGTTAAGACTGGGCACAAAATAATTGTTCTCTCTGTTCAATGTCTCACGAAACTGAAATCAAGGTGTCAGGTGGGCTACAGTCTCATTTGGAACTTGGGCTCATTTTTTAAGTTCAAATGATTGTTGGCAAAATTAATTTTCTTTCAGCTGAAGAACTCATGAAATTGCATCTTCAAGACAAAAACCAAGAAGGTTTCTTTGGCACCATACCTTCTTTTAAAAGCCAGTCTGATTAAGTCAGGACCACAGTGGATAAACTCCCTTCTGATTAACTCAAAGTTAAGAGATTAGTGACCTCATGATGGGAATGCTCATCTATCACATTCCAGACTATGCTCATGCTCCAGGGGAGTGGATCATGCAGGGCATGCGCACCAGAGGTCAAGAATCATAGAAACTATAGAATTCTGTTTGCCACATGGGTTTGGCTGTGTAACATGAATTGGGAAGTTTTCACTCATATTTTCTTTCCTTGAATACCTTGTATAGAACTGGTACTACATCTTTGTAAATCCTCTGTAGCATTTCCCAGTGAAAAACATCTGTATTTGGAAATTTTTTATTCATAATGTTTTTTAATATAAATTCAATTTCACTAAGTTATATATTACTTATAGTTATCTAGTTCATCTTGGATGAATTTTGTAGCTGGTGGTTTTTAAGGAATTGGACAATTTCATTGCATTTCAGAATTTTTGTGTACAGTGTTTGTAAAATTCCTTCACTATATGCCTGACATTTGGAGAAATAAGGGTCTTTAGCAATATTACCTATTTCATTCCTGATACTGGTAATTTGAATCTTTTCCCTTCATTTATCAGTTTTGATAGAAGTATATACATTTTAATGAACTCTTCAAAAACACAGATTTTGGTTTCAATGTTTTTCTCTACTGTTTTCTGTTTTCAATTTCATATATTAATATTCTTTATTATTTCCTTCAGCCTCTTATATTTTACTCATGTTTTTTCTAGTTTCTTCATCAGCATCTTAGATTATGTTTTGAGAACTTGCCTGCTGTAAGCTTTTAATGCAATAAATTCCCCTTTTGATCTGATTTAACAATGTCCTGCAAGTTTTGATATGCAGTATTTTCATATTCTATCAATTCAAAATATAGCCTAAGTTCCCAAGCAATTTCTTCATTGACACGAGTTATTCATAAATGTGTTATTTCCAAATGTTTGATTTTTCTGTTATGTCTCTTACTAATAATCTAGTTTAATGCCATTACATCATAAAATATTTTGTATAACTAGAAATGTTTTAATTTGTCAAGGCATGTGTTATTACTCAGAATATGGCCCATCTTTGAGAATGTTCCATATGTACTTGAAAGAATGCATACTCTGTTAATGAATGGAGTACTCTGTAAATGTCACCTATAACCCTTGGTTGATGGTGGTTTCAGGTTTTCTGTAACTTTGTTGATTTTCTATTATTCTATTTATTATTAAAGAGAGAAAATCTTGATATCTCCAAGTATTACTGTAGGTTTTCTTTTATCTCGTTTGAATTTGTCAGTTTTTGTTTCAGATACTTTGAGGTCCTATATTTAGGTGCTCTATTAGTTTACCATTGTTGCCATAATATTTTATCAAAAACTTAGTGAATTAAAACAACATAATTTATTTTCCTCCACAGTTCTGTAGGTCAGGTGGGCTTGGCTGATTTCTATGATCCAAGTTTTACAATACCAAAATCAAGGTGTCAGCCAGCTGAGGTCTTAGTCGAGGCTCTGGGAAGAATTGACTTCCAAACTCAGTCACAGATGTAGACAGAATTCAACCCCTTCCAGGTGTAGAAAAGAGGTTTTCATTCCCTCACTGGCTGTCAGCGTGAGGGTGGAGAGGCCTCTTTTCAGTTCTTGCACATGGTCCCCTATCTTAGGGTTAACAACATCATCTAAAATCCTTCCTGTGCTTGGACTATCTCTGACTTCTTTGCGTCTCTTGATTTCAGCCAGAGAAGGTTCTCTTCTTTTAAGAGTTCATGTGATAGATTTAACCCACCTAGATAATTCAAGATCATTTCCCTGTCTGAAGGTCCATAACCTTAAGTACATCTGCAAAATCCCTTTCACCATGTAATATAATATATTCATGGAATTGAGGGATTTGAGTGTGAACATCTTTGGGAAGAAGCATTCTGCTTACTACAGGTACATAGAATGTATAATAGAAATGTACAGTAATTACACTTTTGTGACGAATTGGCCTTTTAATCATTAGTAGAGCAGTATTGCTCTTTGTCCGTTGTTATTTTTTTTCTGAGGACTATTTTGATAATAATTGAACATGTGTTGCTTTTGATGTTTTTCTTTTCCATTTTCTTACTTTTAACCCACCTTTACTGCATCATTGAAGTGTTTCCTATAGACAATATATAGTTGAATCTTTAGTTTTATCCATTCTTCCAATCTCTAACTGGTATGTTTAGACCACTTACTTACCTTTGCTTAGTTTTCAATATATTTTGATTTAGGACTATCATTTTTTATTATTTGTTTTCTGTTTGTTCCTTCTATTTATTATAGCTCTACTGAAAATATTTCAGTATTCCATTTTAATTTTTTTCTATTTAAATATAATTCTTTTATATTTTTTATTTTATCTCTTTGTATAGTTTTTGGCAGGGGCCAAGTGGCAAGAAGATGGAGAGAGAAATGTGGAGCGCTCTGCCAATAGGGAATCTAGGTCATCTGATAAGAGAAGAATGTGACCCTGCCTCCGGACTTTTAAGCTCTTTGTGGCCCCCAGTGCTGCGTTGTGGGCAATGTCATCACTGTGACAGCAATGGAATTACCTGGGAGCTGGCACATGAGAAAACAGAAAATTTTAATTTCTTAAATTAAATTAATTTAATTCTTAAATTAAAATCTTAATTTCTCTGAGCATTATTTCCCTTCTATTTCCTTGCATTAGACCTAGAGAGCTTCTTTGGAGTGCCCTCTTCAACCTGGTCTTATTTCTTGGTTTTGGGCTACATTGTTTCCAAGCCAGGAAAGAATGGGGGAAAAAGTGTAAACTCATGTCTGATTTGGTGATATTTCAATTTTTTGTTTTCTTCAATCTACCCACCACAGTTTACTTTTAAGTCTTCAAATAGTGCCTCATATATTCTATCCACATTTTACAGTTTCCTTACAGATAAAGGAAAAAGTCTGCTTAGTTCATCCTGGCCTTAAACAAGAAGATAAATTTTGATAAAGTCAATGACAAATTTGTAGAAATTAGACTTCAAAACAGGGACCACAATGTTATTAATTTATTAATAGGCCAATATGTAAGGATAAAGTTTATCCTTTTTAAAAGTACATATTAATGTAATTAAAACCATTAATCATTTATTTTTTCTATTATTGTACTGCATGTTATTTTAGTGCATATTATCTCTCCTTTTTTTCTGACATGGTTATATATACAGATTTCAAGAAAATTTCAGTTTTTTTCTTTTCTGGCCAATAAAATTTATTTCATGATTACTACTGGAAATTCTTTTGTCAAATAAAGGAGATGAAATTAACAAATAATTATGCATCAGGCTTCAAATGTTCAAAGGTTGATTTTGCCTGGAGGACCACCATTTCAAATGTTTGAAAGAATGACTTGATATGACAATTTTTGTAACTATAAGGAATTCAGTATGGCTAAGTGACAGGTGAAAAAATTCAGAAGAGAAATCTAGTATGTATTTTAAGGTTGTTGATTGAACAAGTGTTTTTAGCTCTGCTCCTAACTCAAGTAAACACAGTAAAAAAGAGAAAATAGCAGCAACTAATAGGAGGAGAAAAGGAAAAACAGAAGGATAGGAAAAAAGATAGTAGAGATAGTAGTTAAGGAAAATCACAAACTGACAGTTCTAGGTTAGAAGAAGAAAGTAAACAACTACATTAGAGCGAGAAAATTTGTTTAGAAGAGATACCTTCAAGAAGTTGAAATTAATAGAATGTTGATATGCTTGACCATCTTAAGAAAAAATTTTATATTTTATTTACAGAGATTGGAAATGAATTTATTACAGGAATTTAAAAAGCAAACAAATCAAAAGTAAAATGGCTAATTCCAAAGAAAACAAAAAGTTGTATAACAGTATAAGTATTTACTTAAATGGTGTTTACATAGAAAACAGTAATATACTTAATGCATATTCATATCCAATAATTGTAATATAAATACTGTGGCATAAGGAATGTGATATTCAAGAAACAATTTACTTCCTCCTGAAGAGGAATCAGCACAGTCTTTTTGATTCTACATGTGGCCAAGTGATTACTTCTGACTGATGGACTATAAACAGAAATGATGTACCTTGTTTATAGGTCTGGTCCTAAATTATCTTAAACTCTCTTCTGTCTCCTTGCTTTTCCCTCACATTTGGATGGATAGAGATCTTTGAGGTACATACTAAGTTGGAGCAGTTTGTGTCCTTCAGTATTTGATGAAGAAAAACTTCCCAAGGGATCAAACAAGAATAATTACATTAGATTTTAATTGAGAAATTAAGTCACAGAGCTCTTCCATTTTTTTTTTTCATGTAAGAGCTAGTATTTTTTGGCCTAATACACAAATCGGATCTAGAGTTCCACCACTGGCTTCTGGATGGTGGCATGGCGACAGCTGTGTTCTATAGTTGAGAGGTAAGACTACTGTTGAGGTTTGTGAATGTTCTAAACCATTCTTTCAGGGACCTAAGCATTGAAAAATAGGAGAACTATAGAACAGCACCAGAATCATCAAGGGTCAAGGCCATTTTCTTTTTCTTTCCTTCTTTCACCAGTGTTCTCCAAATGGGAGATATATATCTATATATCTACATAGATGTATAAACAAGAAATTGACTTACGTGATTGTGGAGGCTGCAAAGCCCAAAGCCCAAAGTCCACAGTATGAGCGGGCAGGAAAGACAATGATACAGTTTTAATCTGAAAGCAATTTACTGGAGAATTCTCTCTCGTTCAGGGAGATTGATCTTTTCGTTCTATCTAGATGTTCAACTTGTTACTGGAGAGGGGTTCTTGGTCTCATCAAAAGAAAGAATTCTAGAATGGACACAGAAGTGGCTGTATTTCAGGAGTTTACTGGGAAAGAAGAGATCAGATTAAAGGGGAAGTACATGGAGCTGAGCTGAGCATGGGCATACTCAGAGGGGGTTGCCCCAAGGAAACAATATGAAGCTTTTTTACATAAAGGGAGATGAATATTCACTGAGTGGGGATAGGTTTCAAAGAGAATATGTGGGCTTTCTTGGAGTTTGGTCATGCCCCATCCTCATATCAGGCAGGGGAGTTTTTGGCTGTATTTGGTTCTCATCAGAACTGTCATGGCAGTTGTTCCCCACAAGGAAGGTCAGACTACAATGCCAATGTCATGGCAATGAAAGTATCATGAGCTTTAGAGGGAAGTTTGGGTCAACCTCTCCATATTGGAACCAGTTGGTTTCAGCTGATCTTTTATCTACATTCCCACTCTCCACATTCCCAGAGAACAGCTTACATGGAATGTGTAGGGTATAAACGAGCTGAATGTAAACACCAGCCAAATTCCCCAATACCCCTTCCCTGCCCTAGTCGGCTATCTACCTACTCTAACAAACTGAATGAGGTCCTACCACATTACCGAGGACAATCTGTTTACTCAAAATTCACCAATTTAAATATTAATTTCATGCAAAAACAAAACTACAAGCTGACATGGTGAATTAACTATCACACTTCCTTTTTCTTTTTCCTTTCTTCCTCTCCTCCTCTGTCCCTTCCTTTCTCTCCCTTCCTTTTTCTCTCTCCTTTTCTGTCTCTCTCTCTTTTACTTTTTTTTTGATTAATGTGTTTTTGAACTGGTTTATATGCTTATCTGTTGATGAAGTGATAGGAGAAGAGGAAAAGTCTTAGGAGAAGAAGGTATGATTAATTCAACAGTTTGCTTGAATTGTTGACAAAGTGCAGAAGGAGATAATAATCACTCTCAGGAGAGAAACCTCATCAGCCAAGAAAGGAGAAAATCCTAGTGCCCTCTGTTCCCACTGCACTTCCACTCCCCAAACCTTACCCCCAGCATGGTTGAAAACATACCATCTTAAAATTTTGAAATACTGTAATTCTTCTCATATTATAACCACTTATTTCATTTCCCAGTCATTTCTCCTTCACCATTAGCAAAACTGTCAATCCTTCATTTCCAAGCTCTTTAGTCATAAAATCAAAAAAAAAAAAGATTTGTTTTAGTAAAGCTACAGTCTTTACGAAACCCCTTTATCTTATCTTGCTAATTCAATACTCTTGTTTGAAGGGGACTTAGTTTTTTCCCCCAGGAGTTAATTTTAATTTTAGACCCCCCCTTAGAATAAGTGCTGCCATTTCAAAGATCCTACCTCAGCCAATCAGGACCCAGATCCTACTCCAACCAATCAGGATCTGCATCCTACCTCAGCCAATCGGAGCTTGGGCTCTCTCCTCACCAGTCAGCAAGAAGCCCATCAACCACCCTTAGACCCTGCCAATCAACCTGAGCCACGACCTCTCACCCCACCAACTACCCCTAGACCCAGCCAATTGGCCAAGGCCACACCCTTCACCCCACCAAAAGCCCCTAGATCCCCAATGAAACCTTTGTACTTTTGAAACTCGTTCTCTTTCTCTGGCATCTTGCCACTGCATTGGTGCAGATGAGAGATTGAGCTTGAACTAGCTCAAATAAAGCCTCTTTGCTTTTGCATCGGTGTTGGCTCCTTGATGGTCTTCTGGGATTTGCAACTTTGAGCACAACATTGTTCATTTTGCCTCCCTCTAAATTCAAACTCTAAAATATTTTTGGATACATTTAAAAAATTTTGTTAATGGGAGTCAAGACAAAAAATCATGTTGCTTAACTTTATTCATGGCCTCACTTAATTTCAGAAACATGTTTGTAGAACCTAAGGTGATTCTAGCATTCAACTTTATTTCCACATGCTTCTTTCTTTCTCCTATGCAAACTTATGTAACTTACACTATACTTTATTACCAATGACATCTTTGTGGATGAGTCAAATATTTCATCTGCCTCCATAACTTCTGTCTTTATAGGATTTCATTATATTTATCACTGTCTTGCCTGAGTGTTTCAGCCCCGGGCAAGTTCACTATGAATTCAGTAAGAGCAAAAAATGACAACAGAACACTATGGACAAAAATGGGGCTCATGCCAAGCTTTATTCCCAACGTGGAAGGTCAAGCACTAAAACCCCATTTACCTCTGTCTATGCCTAGGTTCAGTGGCTGCCCAGGCTGTGTCTCTGCTCCAGGCTCTGCCCTCGCTTCCAGCCCCTACCCCTTCCCTCCTGCTCTCTTGCTCTCTTCTCTAAGCTCCCTTCTCTAGGAACTCTTTTTCTGTCTCTGCTCCAAGCACTGGGGGAATTCCTCATAGCAGTACTGGCAGTAATGGCCTATTGCCAACAAGTATGCAAGCATTCCCTTTGCAGTAGATTAAGCATTACCTCATCACATATACACAATGGGTATCAGGTGAGAATCCTACCTATGGAACTTTCATTTACAACTATAAGAGAACCCCATCTCTTGGTTTTATTACTCAGTACTGTTTCCATGAACTTCAAAGAGAAATCAAAATGTACAACAAAGGCTGGTTTGTTTTCTCAAAATCTGCATTTCTTTTTTTCTTTTTTTTTTAGGTGAAATGCATCCTAATTTTAATTTATTTTTAGGTTTTTGTTGTTGTTGTTGTTATCATTAATCTACAATTACATGAAGAACATTATGCTTACTAGGCTGTCCCCTACCCCAAGTCCCCCCCCCACCCCATTACAGTCACGCTCCATCAGCATAGTAAGATTGTAGAATCACTACTTGTCTTTGCTGTGTTGCAAAGCCCTCCACTTTCCCCCACCACCCACATTATACATGCTTATCATTATACCCCCCTTCTTCTTCCCTGCCTTTATCCCTCCCTACCCTCCCATTCTCCCCAGTCTCTTTCCCTTTGGTAACTGTTAGTTCTTTCTTGGGTTCTGTGATTCTGCTGCTGTTTTGTTCCTTCAGTTTTTCTTTTGTTCTTATACTCCACAGAAGAGTGAAATCATTTGGTATTTGTCTTTCTTTGCTTGGCTTATTTCACTGAGCATGATACCCTCTAGCTCCATCCATGTTGTTGCAAATTGTAGAATTTGTTTTCTTCTTATGGCTGAATAATATTCCATTGTTATATGTACCACATCCTCTTTATCCATTCATCTACTGATGGACACTTAGGTTGCCTCCATTTCTTGGCTTATTGTAAATAGTGCTGCAATAAACATAGGGGTGCATCTGTCTTTTTCAAACTGGAGCGCTGCATTCTTAGGGTAAATTCCTAGGAGTGGAATTCCTGGGTCAAATGGTAAGTCTATTTTGAGCATTTTGAAGAACCTTCATACTGCTTTCCACAATGGTTGAACTAATTTACATTCCCATCAGCAGTGTAGGAGGGTTCCCCTTTCTCCGCAACCTTGCCAACATTTGTTGTTGTTTGTCTTTTGGATGGTAGCCATCCTTACTGGTGTGAGGTGATATCTCATTGTGGTTTTAATTTGCATTTCTCTGAAGACAAGCGATGTGGATCATCTTTTCATGTTTCTGTTGGCCATCTGAGTTTCTTCTTTGGAAAACTGTGCAGCTCATCTGCCCATTTTTTAATTGGATTATTTGCTTTTTGTTTGTTGAGGTGCGTGAGTGCTTTATAAATTTTGGATGTCAAGCCTTTATTGGATCTGTCATTTATGAAAATATTCTCCCATACTGTAGGGTACCTTTCTGTTCTATTGATGGTGTCCTTTGCTGCACAGAAGCTTTTCAGCTTGATATAGTCCCACTTGTTCATTTTTGCTTTTGTTTTCCTTCCCCGGGGAGATATATTCATGAGGAAGTCGCTAATGTTCATGTTCAAGAGATTTTTGCCTATGTTTTTCTCTAAGAGTTTTATGGTTTCATGACTTACATTCAGGTCTTTGATCCATTTTGAATTTACTTTTGTGTATGGGGTTAGACAGTGGTCCAGTTTCATTCTCTTACATGTAGCTGTCCAGTTTTGCCAGCATAATCTGTTGAAAAGACTGTCATTTCCCCGTTGTATGTCTGTGACTCCTTTATCGAATACTAATTGACTAATATTATTCGACAACTAATTCAAATATTAATTGAATAATATGTTTGGGTTAATGTCTGGAGTCTCTAATCTGTTCCACTGGTCTGTGGCTCTATTCTTGTGCCAGTACCAAATTGTCTTGATTACTATGGTTTTGTAGTAGAGCTTGTAGTTGGGGAGTGAGATCCCCTCCACTTTGTTCCTCTTTCTCAGGATTGCTTTGGCTATTCGGGGTCTTTGGTGTTTTCATATGAATTTTTCAACTATTTGTTCCAGTTCGTTGATGAACGTTGTTGGTAATTTGATAGGGATTGCATCAAATCTGTATATTGCTTTGGGCAGGATGCCCATTTTGACGATATTAATTCTTCCTAGCCAAGAGCATGGGATGAGTTTCCATCTGTTAGTGTCCCCTTTAATTTCTCTTAAGAGTGTCTTATAGTTTACATGGTATAGGTCTTTCACTTCTTTGCTTAGGTTTATTCCTAGGTATTTTATTCTTTTTGATGCAATTGTGAATGGAATTGTTTTCCTGATTTCTCTTTCTATTGGCTCATTGTTAGTGTATAGGAAAGCCACAGATTTCTGTGTGTTAATTTTTGTATCCTGCAACTTTGATAAAATTCCGATATCAATTCTAGTAGTTTTGGAGTGAAGTCTTTAGGGTATTTTATGTACAATATCATGTCATCTGCAAATAGTGACAGTTTAACTTCTTCTTTACCAATCTGGATTACTTGTATTTCTTTGTTTTGTCTAATTGCCATGGCTAGGACCTCCAGTACTATGTTAAATAACAGTGGGGAGAGTGGGCATCCCTGTCTTGTTCCCAATCTCAGAGGAAAAGCTTTCAGCTTCTCGCTGTTCAGTATGATGTTGGCTGTGGGTTTATCGTATATGGCCTTTATTATGTTGAGGTACTTGCCCTCTACACCCATTTTGCTGAGAGTTTTTATCATGAATGGATGTTGAATTTTGTCGAATGCTTTTTCAGCATCTATGGAGATGATCATGTGGTTTGTCTTTCTTTTTGTTTATGTGGTGGATGACTGATGGATTTTCAAATGTTGTACCATCCTTGCATCCCTGGGATGAATCCCACTTGGTCGTGGTGTATGATCCTTTTGATATATTTTTGAATTCGGTTTGGTAATATTTCATTGAGTATTTTTGCATCTATGTTCATCAGGAATATTGGTATGTAATTTTCTTTTTTGGTCGGGTCTTTGCCTGGTTGTTGTATTAGGGTGATGTTGGCTTCATAGAATGAGTTTGGGAGTATTCTCTCCTCTTCTATTTTTTGGAAAACTTTAAGGAGAATGGGTATTATATCTTCTCTGTATGTCTGATAAAATTCCGATGTAAATCCATCTGGCCCAGGGTTTTTTTTCTTGTGTAGTTTTTTGATTACCGCTTCAATTTCTTAGCTGGTAATTGGTTTGTTTTGATTTTGTGTTTCTTCCTTGGTCAGTCTTGGAAGGTTGTATTTTTCTAGGAAGTTGTCCATTTCTTCTAGGTTTTCCAGCTTGTTGGCATAAAGGTTTTCACAGTAGTCTCTAATAATTCTTTGTATTTCTGTTGGGTCCGTCATGATGCTTCCTTTCTCATTTCTGATTCTGTTGATATGTGTTGATTCTCTTTTTCTCTTAATAAATCTGGCTAGAGGCTTATCTATTTTGTTTATTTTCTCAAAGAACCAGCTCTTGGTTTCATTTATTTTTTTCTTTTTTATTCTTCTCAATTTTGTTTATTTCTTCTCTGATCTTTACTATGTCCCTCCTTCTGCTTACTTTAGGCCTCATTTGTTCTTTATTTCCCAATATTGATAATTGTGATGTTAGACTGTTCATTTGGGTTTGTTCTTCCTTCTTTAAATATGCCTGGATTGCTATATACTTTCCTCTTAAGACTGCTTTCACTGCGTCCCACAGAAGTTGGGGCTTTGTGTTGCTGTTGTCATTTATTTCCATATATTGCTGGATCTCCATTTTAATTTGTTTGTTGATCCATTGATCATTTAGGAGCATGTTGTTAAGCCTCCATGTGTTTGTGTGCCTTTTTGCTTTCTTGGCACAATTTATTTCTAGTTTTATACCTTTGTCGTCTGAAAAGTTGGTTGGTAGGATTTCAATCTTTTTGAATTTACTGAGGCTCTTTTTGTGGCCTAGTATGTGGCCTATTCTGGAGAATGTTCCATGTGCACTTGAGAAGAATGTGTATCCTGTTGCTTTTGGATGTAGAGTTCTATAGATGTCTGTTAGGTCCATCTGTTCTAGTGTGTTGTTCAGTGCCTCTGTGTCCTTACTTATTTTCTCTCTGGTGGAACTGTCCTTTGGAGTAAATGGTGTGTTGAAGTTTCCTAAAATGAGTGCATTGCAGTCTATTTCCTCCTTTCGTTCTGTTAGCATTTGTTTCACATATGCTGGTGCTCCTGTGTTGGGTACATATATATTTATAATGGTTATATCCTCTTGTTGGACTGAGCCCTTTATCATTATGTAATGTCCTTCTTTATCTCTTGTTACTTTCTTTGTTTTGAAGTCTATTTTGTCTGATACTAGTACTGCAACACCTGCTTTTTTCTCCCGATTATTTGCATGAAATATCTTTTTCCATCCCTTGACTTTTAGTCTGTGCATGTCTTTGGGTTTGAGGTGAGTTTCTTGTAAGCAGCATATAGGTGGGTCTTGTTTTTTTATCCATTCAGAGACTCTATTTTTTTTGATTGGTGCATTCCGTCCACTTACATTTAGGGTGATTATTGATAGGTATGTACTTATTGCCGTTTCAGGCTTTAGATTCATGGTTACCAAAGATTCCAGATTACTTTCCTTACTATCTAATAGCCTAACCTAACTCACTTAGTATGCTGTTACAAACACAATCCAGTTTCTTTTCTATTTCTCCTCCTTTTTCTTCCTCATTCATTCTTTATATATTAGGTATCAAATTCTATACTTTTTCTCTATTCCTTGATTGACTTTGTGGATAATCAATTTAATTTTGCATTTGCCTCACAATCAGCTGCTCCACCCTCACTACCATGATTTTACTACCTCTGGTGACAGCTATCCCACCCTAGGAACACTTTCATCTATAGCAGTCCCTCCAAAATAGATTGCAGAGATGGTTTGTGGGAGGTAAACTCTCTCAGCTTTTGCTTATCTGGAAATTGTTTAATCCCTCCTTCAAATTTAAATGATAATCTTGCCAGATAAAATAATCTTGGTTCCAGGCCCTTCTGCTTCATGGCATTAAGTACATCATGCCACTCCCTCCTGGCCTGTAAGGTTTCTGCTGAGAAGTCTGTTGTTAGCCTGATGGGCTTTCCTTCGTATGGGATCTTATTTCTGCCTCTGGCTGCTTTTAACAGTCTGTCCTTATCCTTGATCTTTTCCATTTTAATTGCTATGTGTATTGGTGTTGTCTTCCTTGGGTCCCTTGTGTTGGGAGATCTGTGGATCTTCATGACCTGAGAGACTATCTCCTTCCCCAGATGAGGGAAGTTTTCAGCAACTACCTCCTGAAAAACACTTTCTATCCCTTTCTCTCTCTCTCTCTTCTTCTTCTGGTATCCCTATAATGAGCATATTGTTCCACTTGGATTGGTCACACAGTTCTCTCAATATTCTTTCATTTTTAGAGATCCTTTTTTCTCTCTGTGCCTCAGCTTCTTTGTATTCCTCTTCTCTAGTTTCTGTTCCACTTATTGTCTCCTCCACCATAGCCACCCTGCTTTTAATACCCTCCATCGTGTTCTTCAATGATTGGATCTCTGACCTGAATTCATTCCTGAGTCCTTGGATGTCTTTCCGTACCTCCATTAGGAATTTGTTGATTTTTACTTTGAACTCCCTTTCAGGAAGAGCCATGAGGTCCATGTCATTTAAATCTTTCTCGGGGGTTGTATTAACAATTTTACTCTGGACAAGGTTCCTTTGGGGTTTCATGTTTGTATATAGCGCCCTCTAGTGTCCAGAAGCTCTATTCTGGAGCTGCTGAGCCCCTGAAGCAATGTCAGGGGTGGGAACGGTACTTGGGGTAGGAAAGAGCTATTCCCCGCCTCCCAGCTGTTGTGCCTGTCTCCACTGCCTGGGCCAGTGGGCCGGTTACACAGGTATAAGTTTTTGTCCCAGAGCAGCCAGATATGGATCCCTGCTTTCCACAAGCAGCCAGAATCCCAGTCTCCCCAGGAACTCTGCCTGTATTAACTTTTCAACCCAGTAGTCATTCAGGTCTCAAGAAAGCACCATTAAATGTAGGTTTGTGCTTCCAGAGCAGATATCTGGAGCTAGGTATTCAGCAGTCACAAGCCTTCCACTCCCTCCCTGCTCCGTTTGTCTTCCTCCCACCAGTGAGCTGGGTGGGGGAGGGGCTCGGGTCCCATGGAGCCACAGCTCTGGTATGTTACCCCATTTGGTGAGGTCTGCTCTTTTCTCCAGGTGTGTGCAGTCTGATGCTGTCCTCTTTCCTGTTGTTCTCTCAGGATTAGTTGGGCCAATTAAATTTTCTAATTGTATCCTTTTAGGAGGAAGCATCTGTCTCTCCTCTCATGCCACATCTTTAATTCGAATCTGTATTTCTTTTAAATGAGATGTTCTTTTGTACTCAGTTACACATGGAGGTTATGGAACGTAATAGCTTTTTGTCTACACCAACACTAGCACTGCTTTAGCAGTGAATATTTTTCAAAAGATCATTTCACTAGTTAGATCAGGACATTTGGAGTCACTCAGAAATAATGTTATAGGAAGCATTACTTGTTTTGGGGTCTGAAATTAAGGTAATTTTAAACTGCAGGTAGTTCTATTGTTAGTATCATCAAAAATAAAAGTATTTTACTGAATTAAGGCTCTCTTCAACTTGGGCAGCAAGGAGCCTGACCACTATAATTGTCATACACATAACATCTTACTATAAAAAACAGAATTATAGACAGCTTAAATCAGAAAGTAAGGATTCATTCTGAAAATAATTTAAATTTCCTCCTCTCTGGCATTACGTGTTGGCAAAATTTAATAAAGAAGTATATAAAACTGAGAAGTCTTATCCTTTTGAGGTTTTTAATAACAAGATTGGCATCAATTTATATGATCTAGCATAAGTACATGGAAAGGGTTTAGTTAAGTGGAAAATTTTCTCTCTAATCTTCATAGTTCTTCTAGCTTGTCTAAGAATCAAACTGACATGAAACAGATTAACAGGAGAAAATCAAACAAAAGTTTAGTAACATGTGTACCTGCTACATGCATGGGAGAGACCCAGGAAAACCAAGTGGCTCTCCAAAATGGCTGAAGCCATCACCTTAAATACCATCTTCAGCTAAAGAGTAAAGATGTTGCAGGTAGAGAGTCAGTTATGGGAGGTTATCAGGAAAAGCAAGTAAACCGGAGTAAGGTTGTTATGACAATTTAAGTCATTGTCTTCTCCATTGATAAGGATTTCCAGAGATTTAGAATCATCCCCCTCTTCCTGCAAAGCCAGGGAGACACCCTTAGGAATGGAGATTTTCCCTTATGCATGTAAATGACTGTAGTTCTGGGTAAAGGGTGCTCCCAGACTGGGGCAAATAAACAAGTTAAACCAAAGTAAGGCAAGGGAAAGGGTAGGTTGGGAGAAACCATTTTTTCATTGCACACAGCTTGCTCAAATTCGCTGGCTAGGCCCAGTCCGACTACCTCTTCTGGCTGCTGCTCTCACTCTCTCCTTCTCCCCAGTCCACGTTAGCAAAACCCGACTGATGGTCCCTGTCCCTGTAACTGTGGCATGACCTCACTTCCTTGCCCGCCCCTTCTTGGAGGAACACTGTGGGTAGGTCCCAGTGACTGTCAGGAACCAGACCAATTATGTACCTGGAATGGAGGGGAGGAGAGAATCTCTCCCCATTCCTTCCCCCAGAGGCTGCAATGATAAAGACCTACAGATATGCATATAGACTAAGGCCAGGCTGGAGATTCTGGAAATTCTGGGATTATCCCACAGTCTCTTATAAAAGGATGATTTCTACTTAGTTTTTAGAGCTCTTTTGTCTGCAGTTTCTTAAAAATATCTGGCTTGAAATAATAGATGTGCCAAAGAAGTACATCTTGGAGTGGCAAAATTTGTTCCCCTACAGGTTGAACTAAGAAGATTCTTGAGAAATTTGTACTGGTATATAGCTAAGAGCCAGTAGGATTACAATGAACTCATAAATAACAGTGTTGGGGTAATCCAAGAAAGTAAGAAGAACTGGAACAGAGGGCATTATTAAAGGGAAACATTTTCTTTCTGTTTTTATTTTTCAGCTATATACAGAATCCATGAAAATTTCTATACATATGTTGGGGATAAACACTTGCAATTCTAACAAAATAAAATGTTACTGAGGATAGGTCCTTGGTTTCACTGTAAGAAAAAATTCAAGAATGGATGTAGAAAGGCAGTTGAGCATTGAGAGTTTGTTTAGAGAATAAAGCTCAGAGAACACAAGAGTACACATCTAGAGTTGGGATGTAGGCAGACCTATTGGGGGATCATACTGTGGGAACAATAGGGAGCCTTTTCTATATGAAGGCAGAAGAATATTCACTAAGTGAGATTAGGTTTCAAAGGGAAAAGGTGGTGTCCTCCTAGAGTTGAGGCTTGCTTCACTCTCACATCAGGTGGGGGGTAGTTTCTTTACTAAATCTGGTTCTCATAACTGTCGGTGTGGGGAGACATGATTTTTGCACTGTTAATGAGTATGTAATGCATTTGGATGTGAAGTCAGGGTCAACTTCTCCTCTGTGTTGGAATCAGCCTGTTTGGGCTGGTCTATTATCTATACCCTCACTCCCCACACTGAAGGAAGGGCTTGTACAGAATGTGTACAATGTAACCAAGCATCTGACTGAAATTCCCCTCCCTCTCCCTACCCATGTCTAGTTATATACCTGATCCAACAAAAACACAATATCCTGGTGAAACACTTTGGTTCTTTTATTAGTGTGCTCATGCCAACAGAATATAATTTCTCTATTTAAATTTCATTCTTTAAATTTTTTTCTAAGATTACAAGCAAAAATCTAATTGGCAAAGCAATGTGTATGTGTGTGATTTGGAGCCAAATTACTATTACTAATATTTTGCCTTTAGTAATATTGTTCTTCTACTGAGAAATACACAGAGGGAAACTCACTCCTCACTCTGCAAAACAGAGAATCACCTCACTGACCTAGAGGTGGAAAACTCTGCCTAATGTAAGCTCAAACCTTTGATTTATCCAACACACTAACAATATTATTTTTGACAGAGATCCAATGAATTTCAAGTCTGGTCTCTATAAACCATTTATGGCTATAAGCAATCTTCTCTGGCAGCCTTATTATGTATTTATGAATCCTTTTGGGGTAGATTTCTTACTATATCTCCATTTTATCAGAATAGAAGAGAGAATGAATATCAATTTATTTCAAAATTTTTTGTCCCCAGCACATATAACCATATTAAAAGAAGGATTTGTTAGAAAAGTAAAACTCATTCACAATCAATAGCCCCTTTTGTACCAAGCAAATTCATTTGGGACTGCACTGATGGACATTTGTAGGATGAGGCAGCAAATGCATTGGCTGACTATTTTGGAATTTAGCAAGAGTAAACTTTTTAAGAATACAAAGTGCTAGAACTCCAAGTAAGTTAATGCTATTAACTACATTTTGGAGACTTTTACAAGGAGATTTTTGCCATTCTGAAGGCAAAAAAAAAACATCGTTTGTTTTTGACATCCCCAGAATCCAGTAACCTTAATTGTAAGAGACTAATTAGAGAATGAAAAGTTCTGGCTACTAAAATAACAGCTCTCCTAGTTCAATGCAGCAGTGTGTCCAGAGGTGGGAGGAGGGGTATGACCATGGCCTCCAGCCATCAAATACCACCTGTATTCTTGTTTCTTCTGTTTAATCACAGATGGGCTTACAGAAATTTGGAGCAGCATGAAAGATCCATGGCCTAATCAGAAAAAAAAAGTATTCTCAAAGAATTACTATAATAATCTTATTATTATTTCTAACCTATGGATAAAATTCCAGTTTAAAAGTGGCACCTTAAAGTATTGTGTCTGAAATGTCAATGATGGCCTTCAAAGTTTTGCCTCCATCCAAATAGTCATTTTAGTTTTTTATGCCAACAATTACTGGAAAGCACACTGAGGAGCCATCACATGTAAAACTGTCCTAGGATTTGAGGAGTAAAGCAATCATCTCCTGAAAGAATTTCAAGAAACAAGAAAGGATTTTATGAAAAATATACTAAGAACAGGATTGAATTACAATTAACTAAAATGAAGGGATTTCAACTATGCTCTACTCAGAAAAGTTTAGATTCTCCTCTACCAGTAATTTAATTGCAGATTTTTAATAATGCTGTAGTTTCTCCTGTGTGTAATGAGATATACAATCAACTATTTTTGGTATGAAAACAAAAAATAACTTGAATTACTCAGAGTATTTCAAGTATCTGTTATTGCATTAATGCATTTATACCATCCCCATATTTACAGCATTGTACATGACACTACTAAATAAAAAAGAGAAAGAAAAGAAACTTCCATCTTTCACTGTGGAGAACTGTGGTTAATTTAACTTGGCTAGGCTATTGTGATCAGTTGTTTAGTCAAATTTCAGTCTAAATGTTGCTGAGATGATATTTTTAAAATGTAATTGATATTTTAAATCAATTGAGTAAAGCTGATTACTCTTCTGATATGGGTGGGCCTCATCCATTCAGTTGAAACCTTTAAAGAAAAGACGGAGTTCCTCCAACAAGAATTTTGCCACCATACTGTTTTCAGTTTCAAGATTGGAGCATCAACTCTCTCCTGAGTCTCTAGCCTGCTGATGTGAGCTGCACATTTTGGGCTTATTAATCCCTAAAATTGCATGAGCCAATTCCTTAAAATAACTGACTCTACACATACACACACACCACAGACACATATATTCTTATTCATCCTGGAGAACCCTTACTCATTCAAGAGCTCATTCATATTTATTAAGAACTTTGGGTCACGAGAAGATGGCAGCATGAGTAATTCAGAGGAAAACCCCTCCCCAAAACATATATATTTATGAAAATACAATAAGTACAACTATTCCTAAAAGAGACAGCACTGGATGCAGTACAACAGCCAGGATACATCTACATCAGCGAGAACTCAACATCACACAAAGGGGGTAAGATACAAACCGCGGCCAGGTGGGACATGAACACTCCCCCACCCCAGAACCCGGCGGGAAGAAAGGAGTCAGAACAGGAAGGGAGTGAAAGCCCAGGACTGCTAAACAACCAGCTCTAGAAATCCACACCCTGAGTGTAGACACAAGGTGCATGGGGGGCTGGATATTAGAGAAACAGAAAAGCAAATCCTGTGGGCAGGTCTCCGCAACCGGCACCCCTGAGACAAAAGAAAAGCAAGTGCTTTCTGCAAGTCTTAAAGAGACAGGGACCCCATAGCTGGACGATGTCGTCCCAGAACACTTAGCCAGCAGCTAGGAATCCCAGGGAAGCTTAGGCACCCTAAACCCCAGGGAGGCAGCACAGCTCTGAGGCCCCTCACAGCACTAAGCAGCCTGCCAGTCATTTCTCCAACTGGCACGGACCCTGAAACACTGGCCCAGTAGCGGGAGAGTGGCAGCACGTGCCAGGGGCTGCAGCACCAGAAGGGACTGGGAGCAGATCGCATGCACCAACGGCACCAGAGGGGACCAGGAGAGGCTTGTGTGAGCCTGCAGCAGCGGTGACCGAACAGCCCGGGCACAGCTCGCGCTCACCGGCTGCAGTGGAGCCAGAGGAGCCCGATAGAGGCCCATGTGGGAGAGCCCTGTGCACACCAACAGCAGAGCCAGAGGTAGCAGGCATGCTCCCAGCAGCAAACTGGAATCCCAACCCAACGCACAGCCGCCCAGGCCAGACCCAAAGTCAGCTGCTGGCACACAGCTGCCTGGCAGCGGCGCCACTATCACGGAGGAGTGTACCTGGTGTGCCTGCCACTCCCAGCAGGGCTCTGCACTGCTCTGACGGAGACCTTGTACACAGCAGCTTAAGGAATTAACCCGGTGGCTGCTCCAGGATTGCGGATAACCGACACAGGCAGTGGAGAAGGGCAAGGCATACAGCAAGCAGGAAAGGACTTTCTTCTCCCAGATGACACACCCGCAACCCACCTACAGCCATTGCTATTAAAATGAAAAGGCAAAAAAATTTAGTCCAGTCCAAGATAGTTCAGACAACACCTGAGAGAGGATCTGCACAGACAGACCTAAACAGTATCCCTGAAAAAGAATTCAAAATAAAAATCATAAACATGCTGACAGAGATGCAGAGAAATATGCAAGAGCTAAGGGATGATGTCTGGAGGGAGATTACAGAAGTGAAACAAACTCTGGAACGATTTACAAGCAGAATGGATAAGATTCAAGAGGCCATTGATGGAATAGAAACCAGAGAACAGGAACACATAGAAGCTGACTCAGAGAGAGATTAAAGGATTTCCAGGAAAGAAACAATATTAAGATAACTGTGTGACCAATTCAAAAGGAACAATATCTGCATTATAGGGGTACCTGAAGAAGAAGAGAGAGAAAAAGGGATAGAAAGTGTCTTTGAAGAAATAATTGCTGAGAACTTCCCCAAACTAGGGGAGGAAATAGTTGCTCAGACAACGGAGGCATGCAGAACTCCCGAGAGACGGGACCCAAAGAGGACAACATCAAGGCACATAATAATTAAAATGGCAAAGATCAAGGACAAGCACAGAGTATTAAAGGCAGCCAGAGAGAGAAAAAAGGTCACCTACAAAGGAAAAACCATCAGGCTCTCATCAGACTTCTCAACAGAAACCTTACAGGCCAGAAGAGAATGGCATGATATATTTAATGCAATGAAACAGAAGGGCCTTGAACCAAGGATACTGTATCCAGCATGATTATCATTTAAATATGAAGGAGGGATTAAACAATTCCCAGACAAGCAAAAGCTGAGGGAATTTGCCTCCCACAAACAACCTCTACAGGGTCTCTTAGAGGGACTGCTCTAGATGGGAGCACTCCTAAAAAGAGCAGAGAACAAAACACCCAACATACGAAGAATGGAGGAGCAGGAATAAGAAGGGAGAGAAATAATCATCAGACTGTGTTTATAATAGCTCAATAAGCGAGTTAAGTTAAACAGTAAGGTAGTAAACAAGCCAGCCTTGACCCTTTGGTAACCACGAATCTAAAGGCTGCAATGGCAATAAGTACATATCTTTCAATAATCACCTTAAATGTAAATGGACTGAATGCACCAATCAAAAGACACAGAGTAACAGAATGAATAAAAAAAGCAAGAACCATCTATATGCTGCTTACAAGAGACTCACCTCAAACCCAAAGACATACACAGACTAAAAGTCAAGGGATGGAAAAAGATATTTCATGCAAATAATCAGGAGAAAAAAGCAGGTGTTGCAGTACTAGTATCAGACAAAATAGACTTCAAAACAAAGAAAGTAACAAGAGATAAAAAAGGACATTACATAATGATAAAGGGCTCAGTCCAACAAGAGGATATAACCATTATAAATATATATGCACCCAACACAGGAGCACCAGCATATGTGAAACAAATGCTAACAGAACGAAAGGAGGAAATAGACTGCAATGCACTCATTTTAGGAGACTTCAACACACCATTTACTCCAAAGGACAGATCCACCAGACAGAAAATAAGTAAGGACACAGAGGCACTGAACAACACACTAGAACAGATGGACCTAATAGACATCTATAGAACTCTATATCCAAAAGCAACAGGATACACATTCTTCTCAACTGCACATGGAACATTCTCCAGAATAGACCACATACTACGCCACAAAAAGAGCCTCAGTAAATTCAAAAAGATTGAAATCCTACCAACCAACTTTTCAGACCACAAAGGTATAAAACTAGAAATAAATTGTACAAAGAAGGCAAAAAGGCTTACAAACACATGGAGGCTTAACAACATGCTCCTAAATAATCAATGGATCAATGACCAAATTAAAGTGGAGATCCAGCAATATATGGAAACAAATGACAACAACAACACAAAGCTCCAAATTCTTTGGGATGCAGCAAAAGCAATCTTAAGAGTAAAGTATATAGCAATCCAGGCATATCTAAAGAAGGAAGAACAATCCCAAATGAATAGTCTAAAGTCACAATGATCGAAATTGGAAAAAGAAGAACAAATGAGGCCTAAGGTCAGCAGAAGGAGGGACATAATAAAGATCAGAGAAGAAATAAATAAAATTGAGAAGAATAAAACAATACAAAAAATCAATGAAACTAAGAGCTGGTTCTTCAAGAAAATAAACAAAATAGATAAGCCTCTAGCCAGACTTATTAAGAGAAAAAGAGAGTCAACACACATCAACAGAATCAGAAATGAGAAAGGAAAAGACCCCACAGAAACACAAAGAATTATTAGAGAATACTGTGAAAACCTATATGCTAACAAGCTAGAAAGTCTAGGAAAAATGGACAACTTCCCAGAAAAATACAACCTTCCAAGACTGATACAGAAAGAAACAGAAAATCTAAGCAGACCAATTACAAGCAACGAAATTGAATCAGTAATCAAAGAACTACCCAAGAACAGAACCCCTGGTGAGATGGATTTACCTTGGAATTTTATCAGACATACAGAGAAGACATAATACCCATTCTCCTTAAAGCTTTCCAAAAAATAGAAGAGGAGGGAATAATCCCAAACTCATTCTATGAAGCCAACATCACCCTAATACCAAAACCAGGCAAAGACCTGACTAAAAAAGAAAACTACAGACCCATAACCCTGAAGAACGTAGATACAAAAATACACAACAAAATATTAGCAAACTGAATTCAAAAATACATCAGGAGGATCATACACCATGACCAAGTGGGATTCATCCCAGGGATGCAAGGATGGTACAACATTCAAAAATCCATCAACATTATCCACCATATAAACAAAAAGAAGGACAGAAAACACATGATCATCTCCATAGATGCTGAAAAAGCATTCGACAAAATTCAACATCCATTCATGATAAAAACTCTCAACAAAATAGGCATAGAGGGTAAGTACCTCAACATAATAAAGGTCATAACTAAACCCACAGCTAACATCATACTGAACAGTAAGAGGCTGAAAGCTTTTCCTCTGCGACCAGGAACAAGGCAGGGATGCCCACTCACCCCACTGTTATTCAACATACTACTGGAGGTCCTCGCCACGGCAATCAGACAAAACAAAGAAATACAAGGAATCCAGATTGGTAAAGAAGAAGTTAAACTGTCACTATGTGCAGATGACATGATATTGTACATAAAAAATCCTAAAGCCTCCACTGCAAAACTACTAGAACTAATATCGGAATTCAGCAAAGTTGTAGGATACAAAATTAACACACAGAAATCTGTAGCTTTCTTATACACTAAAAATGAACTAATAGAAACAGAAATCAGGAAAATAATTTCATTCACAATAGCGTCAAAAAGAATAAAATACCTAGGAATAAACTTAACCAAGGAAGTGAAAGACCTATACCCTGAAAACTACAAGACACTCTTAAGATAAATTAAAGAGGTCACCAACAAATGGAAACTCATCCCATGCTCCTGGCTAGGAAGAATTAATATCATCAAAATGGACATCCTGCCCAAAGCAATATACAGATTTGCTGCAATCCCAATCAAATTACCAACAGCATTCTTCAATGAACTGGAATAAATAGTTCAAAAATTCATATGGAACTGCCAAAGACCCCGAATAGCCAAAGTAATCCTGGGAAGGAAGAATAAAGTGAGGGGGGATATCGCTTCCCAACTTAAAGCTTTACTACAAAGCCACAGTAATCAAGACAATTTGGTACTGGCACAAGAACAGAGCCACAGACCAGTGGAACAGAATAGAGACTCCAGACATTAACCCAAACATATATGACCAATTAATATATGATAAAGGAGCCATGGACATACAATGGGGAAATGACAGTCTCTTCAACAGATGGTGCTGGCAAAACTGGACAGCTACATGTTAGAGAATGAAACTGGATCACTGTCTAACAACATACACAAAAGTAAATTCAAAATGGATCAAAGATTTGAATGTAAGTCATGAAACCATAAAACTCTTAGAAAAAAACATAGGCAAAAATCTCATGGACATAAACATGAGTGACTTCTTCATGAACCTATCTCCCAGGCAAGGGAAACCAAGGCAAAAATGAACAAGTGGGACTATATCAAGCTGAAACGCTTCTGTACAGCAAAGGACACCATCAATAGAACAAGAACAAAAAGGTATCCTACAGTATGGGAGAATATATTCATAAATGACAGATCCAATAAAGGATTGACATCCAAAATATTTAAAGAGCTCACACACCTCAACAATCAAAAAGTAAATAATCCAATTGAAAAATGGGCAGAGGAGCTGAATAGACAGTTCTCTAAAGAAGAAATCCAGATGGCCAACAGGCACATGAAAAGATGCTCCACATTGCTAATCATCAGAGAAATGCAAATTAAAACCATAATGAGATATCACCTCACACCAGTAAGGATCACCATCATCGAAAAGACAAACAACAACAAATGTTGGTGAGGTTGTGGAGAAAGGCGATCCCTCCTACACTGCTGGTGGGAATGTAAATTAGTTCAACCATTGTGGAAAGCAGTATGGAGGTTCCTCAGAATGCTCAAAATAGAAATACCATTTGACCCAGGAATTCCACTTCTAGGAATTTACCCTAAAAATGCAGCACTCCAGTTTGAAAAAGACAGATGCACCCCTATTTTTATTACTGCAGTATTTACAATATCCAAGAAATGGAAGCAACCTAAATGTCCATCAGTAGATGAATGGATAAAGAAGATGTGGTACATATACACAATGGAATATTACTCAGCCATAAGAAAAAAACAGATCCTACCATTCGCAACAACATGGATGGAGCTAGAGGGTATTATGCTCAGTGAAATAAGCCAGGCGGAAAAAGACAATTTCCAAATGATTTCACTCATATGTGGAGTATAAGAACAAAGGAAAACTGAAGGAACAAAACAGCAGCAGAATCACAGAACACAAGAATGTACTAACAGTTACCAAAGGGGAAGGGACTGGGAGAATGGGTGGGAAGGGAGGGATAAGGGCAGGGAAAAAGAAAGAGGGCATTACGATTAGCATGTATAGTGCCTGGGGGGCACAGGGAGGGCTGTGCAACACAGAGAAGACAAGTAGTGATTTTACAGCATCTTACTACGCTGATGGACAGTGACCGTGAAGGGGTATGTAGGGGGGACTTGGTGAAGGAGGGAGCCTAGTAAACATAATGTTCTTCATGTAATTGTAGATTAATAATACCAAAATAAAAAATAAATAAAAAATAAAATAAAAAAAGAGAACCTTCTAAAACTAAAATTGTTTCTTTTATTCCATTCGTAATATTATAGTCACTTACTTTGAAATGTTTAATATTCAAAACTAAGAGATTTTAGCTCATTAGATGACATTTCTAAAGAGCTTGTCCTTATTCATTTATTCAAGAATTCTTCATTAAAATAGGACTAAGTGTGGACATTGCTCCAACAGCCAAAGTGAGTAAGATAGATGATTTTCTGCTCTCAAGGATTTTCTATTCTTATATAGGCTATTCTTATTCATCCTGGAGAACCCTAACTCATTCAAGAGCTTATTCATACTTATTAAGAACCTTCTAACAGGAATTCTTCAAAAGTCACTAAATTTTTAAACACAACTTCTATTAAATATTATCTAATGTTAATAATTGCTGATATCAAAAGTTTCTTTTAAAATAAAGATGCTTCTAATTTAAGTAGATCTACCTTGTGACAGTTTTAATTATCCAAACACTTTCTCCTAATGTTTCATATACATCTGAAGTTGTGAGTATATAAGAATTATTTGATTAACTGTTTAATTCCTTAACTCAATCAATTTGTATATCTCACATGTTTAAGAAGTATTTAGGACAGCTTGAAGAGAGACCCAGCCATTGTAATAGTAATTTATGTAGTTAATAGAATAAAACTCACAAGAAACAACCAGATACAAGATAACAGTCTTCCCTTTCTAAAATTTAAACTTTTCTATAAGTTTGGATTATAATTTCTCACAAGAAATCACTTATTTTAAGTGTTGTTTATGAACTACTACCGGCCCTAATTGAGGGCTTCATTATTTTTCAATAGGACTATACTAACAGCCTCTAAACAGAACCCTTTCACCTCCAGGCTCTTCCATCTTAAATGCGGTATATGCACTATATGAATATGTAATTGGCTTATTCAAAAATTTTCAGTGATTTTATATCTAATACAGAATATTCATCCATCAAAGTTCCTTAAAGTCTGGTTAATACTCAGGCCCAAAAGTCTGAAGCATGAAAACTGCTTTCAAATCTTGATATAAAATGAAAGTTTAACAATTATTGTTAACTTTAGATGTATGAACAAAGAGGCAGATGGAACTGGGTGGGATGCAAAGAAATCTAGCAGTACTCAGAGAAAGGTTTTTGGCTTATGAAAATATAGCAGATTCTAGGTAGGAGTTTTGTCAAGAACTGTTTCAGAGATGTTACCTCATTTGTGAGTATATATGTGTATATGGCATATGTATATATGAAACATGAGACACCTGAGCCAAGGAAAAGAATTTCTTGATACAAGATCAACAGGCAGAGTAACATGGTTATAATCCATACCCCACATGGATTATACCCTAGACAGGCAGGCAAGGTAATGAGCTCCACTGAAAACTTTCTGTAAGTGGTGGGTTGGTTTATATGTGATGGAGAATAATGGACTTTTTTGTTTTTATATAGGAAAGAGGAGGTGCTTTCTCCATCATTCCTGAGAAGATGGAATAAACCTTGGTTCTATGCAGATATTATGTAATTAATCCTAGGCTCTCATTTGAATCTTTGGAATGTAAATACATATTTCTAAGAGCCAGATAAACCCCAGTGTCAAAGCAAAGATTTATCTCCAAGAATTGAGTTTCATCCTGTTGACATGCAAATATCTAGGGGAATACTGTTTCTGTTTTTGTCCTACCATGGGAGTTTAATTTAGGAGCTTAGTCCAGGCTGTAACCAGTGTCAATGTCAAGTAGATAACATGTTTTATTATCTTTTTGAATTGGAAGAATTAACTAGATAAATTATACCAGCTCTAAATCTCATGGTATGTGAAGTGAAAAATATTTCTAGGAAAGTGAAAGTACACATTCCTTACATTTATATTTTATACCTTTCCATACTAAGGAGACTAGAAGTTTTCTCAGGAGCCTTGATAAATCTCCCAGTTCATTTGCTCTATTTCAGTATTAGACTACTGTATTGAACTTTGTCATGACTTTTATAAAATATTAATTAAGGTGTAGCATCTCTTTATACCAAGAAGTCTGGTTATAAATTGACTTTTTCCAAGCCATAAGAAAAAATACACATACTAGTATCTATTGCAAGTCTCTTTGCAAGTTATTTATTTTTTTATTTTTTTATTTTTTATTGAAGGGTAGTTGACACACAGTATTACATTAGTTTCAGGTGTACAACACAGTGATTCAACATTTATATACATGATAATTCTAGGTACCAGCTATCACCATACCAAGTTGTTACAATATTTTGACTATATTCCTTATGCTATACATTACATCCCGGTTATTTATTTATTTTACAATTGGAAGTGCGTGTATATATACATATATATTTTTTTTTTGTGAGGGCATCTCTCATATTTATTGATCAAATGGTTGTTGACAACAATAAAATTCTCTATAGGGGGGTCAATGCTCAATGCACAATCATTAATCCACCCCAAGCCTAATTTTCGTCAGTCTCCAATCTTTTGAAGCTTAACGAACAAGTTCTTAAATGGAGTACAAATTCTTACATAGGGAATAAGTTACATGGTGAACATTACAGGGGCAGTCATCACAGAAGCTTTCGGTTTTGCTCATGCACTATGAACTATAAACAGTCAGTTCAAATATGAATATTCATTTGATTTTTATACTTGATTTATATGTGGATACCACATTTCTCTATTATTATTATTTTTAATAAAATGCTGAAGTGGTAGGTAGATACAAGATAAAGGTAGAAAACATAGTTTAGTGTTGTAAGAGAGCAAATGTAGATGATCAGCTGCGTGCCTGTAGAATATGTGTTAATCCAAGCTAGACAAGGGCAATAAAACATCCACGGATGCAGAAGATTTCTCTCAGAACAGGGGCGGTGAGGTTCTAAGCCTCACCTCTGTTGATCCCCAATTTCTCACCTGATGGCACCCCTGCGACTGTGCCTGTCTTAGGATGTTCCTCCCTTGAGGAATCTTACCCGTCTCTGGCTAACCAGTCATCACCCGGGGCCATACAGGGAAATGTAAAGTTGATCAGTGAGAGAGAAGCCTTATTGTTTGAAAAGGTTAGCTTTTTATTTATTTGCATATTTATGCCCTGTGGCTTCTATGCCCAGTATTTGTCTTGAGGTGCCTTTACCCCTTGGAAGAATTATGATACTCGGTAAATTCAATATATGGCACAAATTCAATTTAAGGGTTGTAATTAGGAAGGAAGAAGAAAAGCTATAGAAGTAGCATGCAGAAGAAAACCTGGGGAGATTGATTATTTCTTTGACATATCTTCTTGTAGAGTAACTTCAGCATGTATAGTTTTTAAACTACTAAGTAAATTGTGCACACACATTAACATAATAGGAGTACAGTTATGTAACCAAAGCATACTTGTAATTACCAGCCATCTCCAGTGAAACCAAGAAAACCAGTTAGGCACCTTAGGCATTTGTGAAAACTTATCTATGATATGGTGGATAACGTCCAACGGAACTTGAACAGTCTGAGAGAATTCAGATAAATTAAAACAACCCATTCCTGGGGACTGTTCACGTCCCATATGTTCTTTTAACAGTAAATAGTCTGTAGTTGTAAGATTTTGGAGCGCTACAATTTGCACTTCTCCTAATTCTTGGTTGAGTTCCAACAGTATAGATCCAGTCAAATTTGTTGTTTTACTGTATGCACAGGCCAGCTTAGATATCTCCTTCTTCATTCCCATGGCAAGTCCAGGAATTGGTGGGATGAGTGCATCTACACCTGTAGCAGTGCGTGGATCGTTGTTGGGGTTTTTTTGATGATCATCTTCTGACATGAGTCTTCCCAAGAGTGCTGATGTTGAAAGTTCTTTTTCATATCGTATCTTAGTTCATTTTTGGGGTAGCCCAATTAGGCTTTGATCCTCTGTATAAACACAAACAGACCCTTTGCCTACACTTTTACATGCCCTTTATATCATTGTGTAGAGCTCATTGGAGGTCACCACACAGGAAATGCTTTTTTTTTTTTCACATTAATCTACACTTACATGACGAATACTTTGTTTACTAGGCTCACCCCTATACCAGGTCCCCCCTATATACCCCTTTACAGTAACTGTCAATCAGCGTAGCAAAATATTGCAGAATCACTACTTGTCTTCTCTGTGTTGTACAGCCCTCCCCTTTCTCCCACTCCCCTATGGATGCTAATCTTAATACTCCCCTTTTTCTCCCCCCCCTTATTCCTCCCTACCCACCCATCCTCCCCAGTCCCTTTCCCTTTGGTACCTGTTAGTCCATTCTTGAGTTCTGTGAGTCTACTGCTGTTTTGTTCCTTCAGTTTTTCCTTTGTTCTTATACTCCACAGAAGAGTGAGATAATTTGGTATTTCTCTTTCACCGCTTGGCTTGTTTCACTGAGCTTAATACCCTCCAGCTCCATCCATGTTGCTGCAAATGGTAGGATTTGCCCTTTTCTAATGGCTGAGTAGTATTCCATTGTGTATATGTACCACTTCTTCTTTATCCATTCATCTATCGATGGACATTTAGGTTGCTTCCAATTCTTGGCTATTGTAAATAGTGCTGCGATAAACATAGGGGTACATTGGTCTTTCTCATACTTGATTGCTGCATTCTTAGTGTAAACTCCTAGGAGTGCAATTCCTTGGTCAAATGGTATGTTTGTTTTGAGCATTTTGATGTACCTCCATACTGCTTTCCACAATGGTTGAACTAATTTACATTCCCACCAGCAGTGTAGGAGGGTTCCCCTTTCTCCACAGCCTCGCCAACATTTGTTGTTGTTTGTCTTTTGGATGGCAGCCATCCTTACTGGTGTGAGGTGATACCTCATTGTAGTTTTAATTTGCATTTCTCTGATAATTAGCGATGTGGAGCATCTTTTCATGTGTCTGTTGGCCATCTGTATTTCTTTTTTGGACAACCTTTTTGGTCTGTTCAGTTCCTCTGCCCATTTTTTAATTGGGTTATTTGTTTTTTGTTTGTTGAGGCGTGTGAGCTCTTTATATATTCTGGACGTCAAGCCATTATCGGATCTGTCATTTTCAAATATATTCTCCCATACTGTAGGGTTCCTTTTTGTTCTATGATGGTGTCTTTTGCTCTACAGAAGCTTTTCAGCTTAATTTAGTCCCACATGTTCATTTTTGCTATGGTTTTCCTTGCCCAGGGAGATATGTTCAAGAAGAGGTCACTCATGTTTATGTCTAAGAGGATTTTGCCTTTGTTTTCTTCCAAGAGTTTAATGGTTTCGTGACTTACATTCAGGTCTTTGATCCATTTTGAGTTTACTTTTGTATATGGGGTTAGACAATGGTCCAGTTTCATTCTCCTACATGTAGCTGTCCAGTTTTACCAGCACCATCTGTTGAAGAGACTGTCATTTCGCCATTGTATGTCCATGGCTCCTTTGTCAAATATTAACTGACCATATATGTCGGGGTTAATGTCTGGATTGTCTAGTCTGTTCCATTGGTCTGTGGCTCTGTTCTTGTGCCAGTACCAAATTGTCTTGATTACTATGGCTTTATAATAGAGCTTGAAGTTGGGGAGTGAGATCCCTCCTACTTTATTCTTCTTTCTCAGGATTGCTTTGTCTATTCGGGGTCTTTGGTGGTTCCATATGAATTCTTGAATTATTTGTTCCAGTTCATTGAAGAATGTTGCTGGTAGTTTCATAGGGATTGCATCAAATCTGTATATTGCTTTGGGCAGAATGGACATTTTGACGATATTAATTCTTCCTAACCACAAGCGTGGGATACGTTTCCATCTGTTAGTGTCCCCTTTAATTTCTCTTAAGAGTGAGTTGTAGTTTTCAGAGTATAAGTCTTTCACTTCTTTGGTTAGGTTTATTCCTAGGTATTTTTTTTTTTTGATGCAATTGTGAATGGAGTTGTTTTCCTGATTTCTCTTTCTGTTGGTTCATTGTTAGTGTATAGGAGAGCCACAGATTTCTGTGTGTTGATTTTTTTATTGCAACTTTGCTGTATTCCGATATCAGTTCTAGTAGTATTGTGGTGGAGTCTTTAGGGTTTTTTATGTACAGTATCATGTCATCTGCAAATAGTGACAGTTTAACTTCTTCTTTACCAATCTGGATTCCTTGTATATTTTGTTTTGCCTTATTGCCGTGGCTAGGACCTCCAGTAGTAGGTTGAATAACAGCGGGGATAGTGGGCATCCCTGTCTAGTTCCCGATCTCAGAGGAAAAGCTTTCAGCTTCTTGCTGTTCAATATAATGTTGGCTGTGGGTTTTTCATAGATGGCCTTTATTATGTTGAGGTACTTGCCCTCTATTCCCATTTTGCTGAGAGTTTTTATCATGATGGATGTTGAACTTTGTCAAATGCTTTTTCAGCATCTATGGAGATGATCATGTGGTTTTTGTCTTTCTTTTTGTTGATGTGGTGGATGATGTTCATGGACTTTCGAATGTTGTGCCATCCTTGCATCCCTGGGATGAATCCAACTTGGTCATGGTGTAGGATCCTTTTGATGTATTTTTGAATTCGGTTTGCTACTATTTTGTTGAGTATTTTTGCATCTACGTTCATCAGGTATATTGGTCTGTAGTTTTCTTTTTTGGTGGGGTCTTTGCCTGGTTTTGGTATTAGGGTGATGTTAGCCTCATAGAATGAGTATGGGAGTATTCCCTCCTCTTCTATTTTTAGTAAAACTTTAAGGAGAATGGGTATTATGTCTTCCCTGGATGTCTGATAAAATTCCGAGGTAAATCCATCTGGCCCGGGGGTTTTGTTCTTGGTAGTTTTTTGATTACCGCTTCAATTTCGTTGCTGGTAATTGGTCTGTTTAGATTTTCTGTTTCTTTCTGGGTCAGTCTTGGAAGGTTGTATTTTTCTAAGAAGTTGTCCATTTCTGCTAGGTTTCCCAGCTTGTTAGCATATAGGTTTTCATAGTATTCTCTAATAATTCCTTGTATTTCTGTGGGGTCCATCGTGATTTTTCCTTTCTCGTTTCTGATACTGTTGATTTGTGTTGACTCTCTTTTCTTCTTAATAAGTCTGGCTAGAGGCTTATCTATTTTGTTTATTTTCTCGAAGAACCAGCTCTTGATTTCATTGATTTTTGCTATTGTTTTATTCTTCTCAATTATATTTGTTTCTTCTCTGATCTTTATTATGTCCCTCCTTCTGCTGACCTTAGGTCTCATTTGTTCTTCTTTTTCCAATTTCAATAATTGTGACATTAGATCATTCATTTGGGCTTGTTCTTCCTTTTTTAAATATGCTTGGATTGCTATATACTTTCCTCTTAAGACTGCTTTTGCTGTGTCCCACAGAAGTTGGGGCTTAGTGTTGTTGTTGTCGTTTGTTTCCATATATTGCTGGATCTCCATTTTGATTTGGTCATTGATCCATTGATTATTTAGGAGTTTGTTGTTTATCATCCATGTGTTTGTGAGCCTTTTTGGTTTCCTTGTACAGTTTATTTCTAATTTTATGCCTTTGTGGTCTGAAAAGTTGGTTGGTAGGATTTCAATCTTTTGGAATTTATTGAGGCTCTTTTTGTGGCCTAGTATGTGGTCAATTCTGGAGAAGGTTCCATGTGCACTTGAGAAGAATGTGTATCCTGTTCCTTTTGGATGTAGAGTTCTGTAGATGTCTATTAGGTCCATCTGTTCTAATGTGTTGTTCAGTGCCCCTGTGTCCTTACTTATTTTCTGTCTGGTGGATCTGTCCTTTGGCGTGAGTGGTGTGTTTAAGTCTCCTAGAATGAATGCATTGCATTGTATTTCCTCCTTTGGTTCTGTTAGTATTTGTTTCACATATGTTGGTGCTCCTCTATTTTGTGCATATATATTTATAATAGTTATATCCTCTTGATGGACTGATCCCTTTATCATTATGTAATGTCCATCTTTTTCTTTTTTTATTTTCTTTATTTTGAAGTCTGTTTTGTCTGATACCAGAATTGCAACACCTGCTTTCTTCTCTGTGTTGTTTGCATGAAATATCTTTTTCCATCCCTTGACTTTAAGTCTGTGCATGTCTTTGGGTTTGAGGTGAGTCTATTGTAAGCAGCATATGGATGGATCTTGCTTTTTTATCCATTCTATTACTCTGTGTCTTTTGATTGGTGCATTCAGTCCATTTAAATTTAAGGTGATTATTGAATGGTGTGAATTTATTGCCATTGCAGGCTTTAAGTTTGTGGTTACCGAAGGTTCAGGGTTAGCTTCTTTTCTATCTTACTGTCTAACTTAACTCGCTTGTTGAGCTATTATAAACACGGTCTGATGATTCTTTATTTCTCTCCCTTCTTATTCCTTCTCCTCCCTTCTTCATACCTTGGGTGTTTTGTTCTGTGCTCTTTTTAGGAGTGCTCCCATCTAGAGCAGTCCCTGTAAGATGCCCTGTAGAGGTGGTTTGTGGGAGGCAAATTCCCTCAACTTTTGCTTGTCTGGGCATTGTTTAATCCCTCCTTCATATTTAAATGATAATCGTGCTGGATACACTAATCTTGGTTCGAGGCCCTTCTGTTTCATTGCATTAAGTATATCATGCCATTCTCTTCTGGCCTGTAGGGTTTCTGTTGAGAAGTCTGATGATAGCCTGATGGGTTTTCCTTTGTAGGTGACCTTTTCTTTCTCTCTGGCTGCCTTTAATATTTTTTCCTTGTCTTTGATCTTTGCCATTTTTAATTATTATGTTACTTGGTGTTGCCGTCCTTGGATCCCTTGTCATAGGAGTTCTGTGTACCTCTGTGGCCTGAGAGGCCATTTCCTCCCCTAGTTTGGGGAAGTTTTCAGCAATTATTTCTTCAAAGACACTTTCTATCCCCTTTTCTCTCTCTTCTTCTTCTTGTACCCCTATAATACGGATATTGTTCCATTTCGATTGGTCACACAGTTCTCTGAAAATTCTTTCATTCCTGGAGATCCTTTTATCTCTCTCTGCATCAGCTTCTCTGCGTTCCTGTTCTCTGTTTTCTAGTTCATTAATGGTCTCTTGCATCTTGTCCATTCTGTTTTGAAGTCCTTCCAGAGCTTGTTTTATTTCTGTATTCTCCCTCCTTAGTTCTTGCATATTTCTCTCCAAGTCCATCAGCATGGTTATGACTTGTGTTTTGAATTCCTTATCAGTAAGTCTGGTTAAATGTATCTCCCCAGGTTCCTTCTCAGGGGAAAGTGTAACAGATGTTGAAGCTGTCTGTGTTAGTCTTCTCTGGATCAAATTTTTTTGCCTTTATATGTTGATAGGTGCAATGGTGAGCTGTTGACTTTCTGTCAGCTTGGAGGGCCAAGGCTTTCCACTAGCTCCTGGCCTTTCTTTACTGGGCCAACTGCGACCCCTAGTGGCTTGTGTTGGGCAGTTGCGTGTTGACTGGGTCTCTGTATCTTGCCCGGCCGGTATATGGAGGAAGCTCCCTTGCTGTGGGCATTGCCGGCCTCAGGCTTCTGCTCTGCTATGGCGTGGCCCCAGAAGGGTAATGGACAGGGGGATGTTTGGCTGTTTTTCCTCCATGAGGGGTCTCATAGCTGTTGCCCAGGGGGTTAGTGTGTCCGGGGTTCCCTGGAATTTCCAGCTGCTGGGCTGTGACCCGGGAAGCTTCCATCCAGCTGTGGCATCCCTGTCCCTTTAAGACTTCCTAAAAGCACTCACTTTTCTTTGTCACAGGGGTGCCGGCTTCAGGACCCACTCAAAGGTCTTACTGTCCTGTTTCCCTGGTATCCAGCACCCCACACATGCACTGTGTCTGCGCTCTGGTGCGGATGGCTGGGGCTGAGTGTTTAGCAGTCCTGGGCTCCCACTCCCTCCCTGCTCCGACTCCTTTCCTCCCGCCAGGAGCTGGGCTGAGGGGCACTCAGTTCCCACCGGGCTGCGGCTTGTATCTTACCCCTTCCACCAGGCGCTGGGTTCTCGCAGGTGTGGCTGTAGTCTTTTGTCCTGTGTCTTCTGGTCTCTCTTTTAGGATTAGTTCTATTTGTTGTATTTTCAAAAATATATATGTTTTTGGGGGGAGATTACCACTCTCCTACATACGTCGCCATCTTGGCTCCAACCTGAAACCTGTTTATTCTTTATTAGCAGTCGTTGACTTCTGCTTGCCCATGTCTTTCATGACCTGGCTGTAAAAAAGGTCCCCACCAAACCTCTGTGGTCCAGATATACCCTCACTACCCCCACTCTTGTGATGACCTATTGATATGGAGATAGACTACTTCTCTCCACCCCTTGGAAATACCTACTGATATGGAGATGAACTAAGTCTAGGTGAGAGATTCTAACTCCTGTTTTTCTGGTAATGGACCTTAACTTATTCACTAAAAGAATAAATGTGTACCTACCATGTACAATGGGAACATTAGTCACATGGTTCCTAACATAACAACCCAGGATGATATATATTCAAACAGAAGATTTTTAATTCTTAATTGGAAGAATATGAGGAGTGTCATTAGAACGCACTGTGTACTTCTGGTGTGTGTGTGTGTGTGTGCACATGTACAAGCACACACATACATAAGTGCTTTTTTTTTTTTTGGTGACGGCCTTCTTCCTGGAATAAAAAATACATCTAGCTGAAATTCCAGGTTTTGTACACACAAGCCAGTCATATTAGTAGATTGAAATTGGCTTTGTTCTTTTTTCAGAATATTGCTTTCAAAATGTCTTGTTATAAATGTAATTCTCTCAAAATTAGAGTTTATTAATTTTGTATTCCATTTTTCTCTTTTCTCCTTCCAAATTTTCCATTACTATCAGATACTATATAGTATTAATTTTCTATGGTACTAATTTTTTTCATTCATAAAAAAATGAATGCTCAATGAAAAAAATTGAAAATTTCTGCAAAGAATAAAAAGTGCTCATGATCACACCACTAGTATGTTATGCTTCATCATTTATATTAATAGTGTGGAAAATGTAAATAAAATATTTCTATATTTTCTTCACATTTTACCTAAATTGGACCTTTTGGTCAATTCGTTCATATGTGAATTGTTATATATGTCCCTTTTACCTTACAGATTTTTCTTCATTGGTATGTGAAATGCTTTTGGATACTGTTGAAAAGATGAACTATGAGGCTAGTATTTTCTTAATAAAAAAACCTGGCATTGAAAGTAGAATTTTTAAATAAAGGTCGTAACTGAGAAAATAATATTCTGCAAAGTTTAACAAGATAACAAATTAAGACTTCTACTTGTGATTTTTAATTATTATTTAGATACTATATTACTGTCATTCTATTCAATTAAAGAATATTAAATCTTTAACTTACATGCTTATTTTAAATTGAAATTACGCATGATAGAACACATTTTGATATTTGCAAAAAACTAAGGACATCAGCATATAATACTTCACAATGGTTGCCAATTTCCATATGGTGTTTATTAAAAATATTTTTTTGCTAATTAGTTGCAAAGGATTACACCATCCAAAAAAGACACTAAATGTTTTGCCAAACATATTTTACTCCTCTCTTACCTGTGAAAAGAAAAATCAACTGATTAGCACTGTTAAAAAGATAAGCCCTGCCTGAAAAGATAACTTCTGCCACATCTAGCAAATTCCCTTCAGTGAGTTTCCATATCCCGATTAGATGACTGAAATCTTTTCTCTCTTTAATTAGAAAGGTAGTGGCCACTTAACTTGATGTAAATTGTGACTCATCTTTTACACAGTATATTATACCAGAAAATAATGAAATAATTGGTTATTTAATTCAAAAGTCTTCACCACTGTAGCTCACAATTATGAATTGAATTATCTAGAAAACAGTATAAAATGGGAAAATTACTCACAAAAATCCTAAGCCTTTGTTTTCCTTCAATAGAAATAGCATCGTGAGTTTTGAAAATACTGTACTATTGTCTAGAGTTCACCACAGATATTTTGAATATGTCAATATGAAACAAACCATAATATATATAAAACTATATGTAAACTCTATATATTTATCTTAAAGATTTCACTATAATTTCTGATTATTGCCAGGTTTGAATTAGAAATGGATTCATTTTCAATATAAATTTTCATATAAATGCTGTTTTGATTAATCACTAAACCTGGATAATAACAATCTTTCCATAAGAACTCATTCATATTATTAAAAAAACATTTTCATTGGAGATTGAGTAGAAATCACATAGGCCTGAACACTTTTATTCAGCACTTTACTGGAGATATATTATAAACATCACTCTTTGATCACACTGAAATAAAACTAGAATTTAGTCTCAAAAGCAAAAACAGAAACATCCTTCCACTTGGAAATTGATAGACCTCCTATTAAACATCTCTTAGATAAAAAGAGAAATAGAAACTAGGGAATAAAGATAATGACAACAAAAACAGCACTGTTCAAAATTTATGGAGTAACAAGGAGAGAGAAGAGGTAAATTAATTGCACCAAATATTTTTTCACTAAAAATGAAAGAATTGAAATAACTGAGTTAAATCCCTAGCTCAAAAATTATGAGCTGCAAACAAGGAAATCAAAAGAAGGCAAAGTGAAGGAAGTAATTTAAAAAAAAGCATTGATTAATGAGGTAGAAATTAGAAAAAAGCAGATTTAATTAATAAAAATACTGCTTAAGAAAAAAAATTAACAAATCACTAGCTAATTTTATCAATGGAGAAAAGAAGATACAAATATACAAAATAAGAAAAAATGGATCAAATAACTATTAACAATGATTAATTTTTTAAAAATCCTAGGAGGCTACTTTGATGACCCCAAATGAAAAAAAAAAAATAGATGAGATGCTCAGTACCTTGGGAAACCACAAATAACTAAAGTTGAAGTTTGGAAAATAGGAAAGATTGTATGTATTATTTACGAAGAATTTTGATTGGTGTTGGTGGCAGACAACTAATCTTGGCTAAATATGATCAGTTGCTAAGGTTATCGCTAAGCAAAAGTCTGTTTCGACAGCAAGTGAGATGTTTGTGCAGAGTTCTTAGAATATTTGTGGTTTGGCCCAACTCAAAAGTTAATAGTTAGGGAGAAAAAAATCTTTAGAAAATGTATTCACAGAGTACTTTTCCTTTATCTCTTCAGAAATTCTCTTGTCCTTCTTGACCCTAATATGTACCCAAGGAAATGGTCCTGTACTGACCTTATTAATGGTAGTGTTCTTAAATCTAGCCCCATGCTTTTGTACGCCTATGGGCATGTTCATAAAATTTAATTTTCTAATAAGCTCTGATGAAGTGATGAATTACACAAATGGATTTCAAAATATTGAACCATCCTAACATGCCTAGTATTAACACCACTTAGCCATGGTGATTATTTATATTTTTACTGTGCTATTGGTTTCTATTTGTCCATACTTTAATATTCTCAGTAATTTAAAAAACATTTTTCTTATTGAAAATCCAAACATGAAAAAGGTAAACCCCTCTCACATATTACCCACCTTCCATAAATATTAACATCTTGTCATTTTGTCATCTGTACTTTCTCCCACTCCACATAGCCTCACTCAATTATTATTATTACTATTACTATTTTTATTATATAGGTTTATTTGGGGAGATAAATTTATATTGAAGTGCACAAACCTGTTATTCAACTATAAAAATGCCATTCCTGGCTAACTTCTTATATCCTATATTGAAAAAAAAAAAGGTAGTTACTCTCTTATTACTTACAATGCCATAGTTGTTCCAAGCTTGCTTAGATTGAAACAATATAATTCCATCTGCATAAGCAATTTCCTAATATAATTTATTTAGTGTACATCATTGTTTATGATTCTGCATTATCCATTGAGCCACTTGAGAATATTGACTTCCAATGATCTCTCAAAAGTTATTACTGTACTTCATTGGCAAAGAGCATAAAAGTAAGTTTTGCTCATATTATGCAAAACAGATAAATGACACTTCATTTTCTAGTTATGTTAAATTAACTGCTCATATTTTTAAGGTATTAAGTTAGAAAAGCACATTTTCCAACCATGTTTTCTCTTGAACCCTCAAGGTCATAATCAATGCATTCCTACACAGAGATCCTTTTCAAAACTGACTAAACACATCTCTCACACATTGCCATCAGTAGGAGAAATAAAAGAAGGAGATATGAGTCAAGCAAAAGAGCAGTCCAGTTTGCTCAAGGAGAACCTATTCTTGTCCAGCATGGCCTAAGACTGGCTGAGGAGCTCAGAGCCTTACCACATCAGTGAGGGCCAAGAGAAGATAATAATCTGCAGGGACTTTGTCACTGCCACACAACAGACTTGAAAACCCTTAGATGGGACAGTTGAGGCCACCCTCATAAGAATACCTGGCATATAACATGAACACTGCGGAAGGGTTAGGGGGGTCACCCTGCATGCTTGTGGCAAGGAACACACAGTGAAGGATACCTGCCACCATCCCAATCTCTCCAGGTGCTGTAACCTGGAGGAGACATGCTAGTCAGAACACAGACAGACATCTGATACATGGACACACACATGTGTCTTAAATCCAAAGGCTGGCGGTGAACCATCCCAAACCCAGAGCCCTCAGTTCATCCTGTGTCCAACTATCAAAATGCCATTAATAGATGAGGGAGAATCATCTCAAATCAACAACATTCTGGAAGCAGAATCTTGTGTGATCGTTCAACAGAAACACCACAGCAACCGGTGAAAGGAACCTGTCCCTCAGGGTGCCCTTCTGGAACCCAACTCCATCACAGGTTTGGACAACTCATAGGCTGTTTGCCAAGTACTGTACTTGGACAACCAGTTGGATTCATGTATTGGTGTATAGTCAGAGAGAGAAAACCAGGAACTGGAAAACAGTTCTCAGAAGATACTGGACAAGGTTCAAGGTATGATTGCCAGGTGCCTCTGCCTGTCCTAGGTCCCAAGTCCTGGGAGTGGGACTTAGAGGGTCTTCCTTGCCAAGGCCCGAGGATGATACTGCTTTTCAGCATCACTTTAGCAATTGCACTTTCCTCCAGATACAGCAGTTGCTTCAAGATTCCATATTATCTTCACATGCTCAAAGCCAACATCATGAGTTTCCTTCAGAGGCAAGAGCAGAAGCCTGGCAGCCCTCCCAATACCTGAGCTCTAGCTTTGTAGAGCCCTCTTTGAGACTGTAGATTGGGCTAATCTCATCCCCTTATATCGACTCCAACCCTAAGGGAGTTACCTCTTTCCTGAGGTTATCTTGGAGTGACCTCAGTTTTCCCTTCTTGCTCATTAAATGTTCCAACACATGCATAAATAATTTTCTTTATTATATTCCTCTGTTGAGAGGACTAGTATGTTTTTGTTACCTTGACTCAACTCTAACTGATACACTTATAAATCAGAGATAAAGAAAGTGTTCACTTATTGGAAAGAACTTTCTAAAATTGTTCAGTATGAAACAAGTGTTGTATGACCTATTAATTTATGATTTACATCAGAAAAACTGGTTTGGTTAGGACAAACTCAAACATTATGCCCCCACTGTGTTAAGATAAAATTGGCTAATTTATGTAGATTTGAAAAACAGTGTGAGATTAAAAAGAATTAATATAGAATAATTAAAACATAATGGACTACCATGCTTTTAAATTATTTTTGCAACAATTTGTTGATATTGCTGCATATTATTAATTAATAACATATGTTAAATATCACACGATATTTTTTGTGTTATTCCCATTTACCTACCATGATTAATTCAATCATAAATTATAAGGGTTTTGATACTTTCATTTCTGTCTGTGTTCTTCAGGATTTAAAAGCAGCAGGATATAATCACTAAAGATACAACATGAAAAACATTCTAAAAATGTGATAGTTAATAAAGTAGGACTTTTAACAAAGGAGTTTTACCATGTATGACCTAGCTGAGGCCATTTTATATTTTATTTTCTCTATTATAAACTGCATTTACAATAATTAAAAAGAAATAAATACTAATTGGATTAAATATGCACCACTCTATATCCACCAGCCAAATATAGTCATTTAAAGCATTGTACTATAACATCAGTTACATTTCTACAAAGAACAGTAGAGACAATCTCTTTCTCTAATTACCACTTCAGTTATTTAAGTGGAAAAGTTCCCTCCAAGTATTGACAAGTAATATAGAACACCTGCTCTTAATGGTGAAGAACAGTGGAAACTTTTATTGTGCTTACTGCTATTTCTCTTAATAACTTTCAAATCACTCAATACAGTTCTACTTATCAGATGAGAAATTTTGTAGACAGTACATCCTCTAACACTGTGGTAATCAAAATAATGATAAACTCTAAAATTCACACTGACAAAGTCAAGTATATTGCATTAGTTGGCAAAATGACTCAGACCTATAGATGAGAATGAAAATATGAGCCACACATTTTAGCATTGAGATTATTCTTTGACTTATCTTGGAGAACACAGAAATCGAAAACACCAAAACCCAGGTTATGAACGACAGGAAAACTTTTAAAATAATTCTCCCTCTGGACTAAATATTTTTTTTCTTCCTCCAAATATCTTATCTTCATATTCATTAATTTTGAAGTGAAAATAGCATTTAGGTTAGTAACTCTTATAGATACTACCTAAACAGAGTCATCATATGCAATCTTATATTTAATATTTAGACTGCTGATACTTTAAATGGTAAAAAATAGACAATTATTATCATTATAAAGTGTAATATAGAATATTTTAGAAAGAAATTAAATTAGAGCTGAGTTATCCAAATTAAACAGTTTTACTTAGTAAAACTAATTGTCTGTTAGATATATATTCAAGCACAAACCAATGAAAAGAGTAAAAATTATTTTTCTAAGCCTTGACTTATTTTGCCATAATTTCCCATGATGGACCTTATCCTGTTGCCAACTAGCTCTTTAACAGACTGAGGGCTTCTGAGGATCTCAAACCATATCTATAACAGTAGTCAATTATACAAAATCCATTTCATAAAACAAAAACACAACCATGTATAAAGTACAGGTACTAAATGTTTCACTTCTATTCATTATAATATTCAGTTGAAATGTAACTTACCTTTTAAACTTGACTACTAGAATGTCTTTAGTATTCATACAATTAGCGGAACAAATTTGTACTTATGATGTAAACTACTCCTATTTGCTGATTTCAAAGTACCGTGTGACTATAATATCTAAGTTTAACAAAAGTGTAAGGAAGAAGCAATATGTTCCACAAAAGTAAATAAATATATAATATTTCATGAAGAGTTACCAAAAAGACTCAGATTCTTTACAACTGTCACAGAAATGATGTATTATTTAAGAACAATATTAACTGATTTCACCTTATAACTTTATATATTCACCCCATGTATATATATTATGGTACTCTATGGTACAGAAACTGAAATGTTTATTTGCAAAATGATTCTAGCTTTTCTTTTGTATATTCTTTTTTCTTTTTTTATATACTCCCAAAGAAGCATCTTAACAGAGAAAGGGAAAGAATGAGTCTCAACTGTCAGGAAGCCACACTCATTCTATAAATTGTACTGAAGCTGAACACTAAAACTTTGTTCAAATTCCTGGAAATATGGATCTCAGTAGCCACAAGAATGTAAAACCTATATAAATGTTAAAATTTTCAGGCATAATGGCATCTTTGGATGAATTTAAATCTATTAAGAAAATAATTTATTATTTAACACTAAAGCCCAAATGTAAAATGGCTACATCATATGGTAAGTTTGTTTCATTTTATTATAAAATGGAAAATTACTTTCCGAGTGTTTGTACAAATTTTGTATCTCAGCTGGCAATGTTAGGCCACCCACTGATACATCAACTCACATCCACCAAGTGAAATCATTTTGAAGGTCAAAGCCATCCTGAAAATGAAATATACTCTAAATTATATAATACATCTTTTAATAATCCAATACATGATTAAACAACCTGCCTAATTATGAAACATTCTCAGAAACATCTTTTTAAAATCTTGAGTAAATGGGATTCTTCTTAAATTTATTTGCAATGCAAGAAAAGGAAAACTATTTGCAAATATGCATAGTGTACATCATGAAATTTATTCAAGTTTTTGAATTAGTTTATTCTTAATATTTGAGCCTTCCTCTCCTAAAACCATATAAGAGAAATGTCATGGATGGTCATGTGTGAGGATGTAGAAATAGAGTTCTTTAAAGGTTTATCAGTAATTTTGTTTATGTAGCATGGATCCATTCTTTGATGAAATTAATTTTAATTGCAGATGGAGTATCTTTGTTTTGAAGTCTATTCTGTCTGATACTAGTACAGCAACACCTGCTTTTTTCTCCATTTTATTTGCATGAAATATCTTTCTCCATCCCTTGACTTTTAGTCTATGCATGTCTTTGGGTTTGAGGTGAGTCTCTTGTAAGCAGCATATAGATGGGTCTTGTTTTTTTATCCATTCAGTGACTCCATGTCTTTTGATTGGTGCATTCAGTCCATTTACATTTAGGGTGATTATCTATAGGTATGTACTTATTGCCATTTCAGCCTTTAGATTCATGGTTACCAAAGGTTCCAGGTTAATTTCCTTACTATCTAAGAGTCTAACTTAATTCACGTAGTATGCTGTTACAAACACAATCTAAAGGTTCTTTTCTATTTCTCCTCCTTCATTCTTTATATATTAGGTATCAAATTCTGTACTTTTTGTCTATCCCCTGATTGACTTTGGGGATAGTCAATTTAAATTTGCATTTGCCTCGCAATCAGCTGCTCCACCCTCCCTACCATGATTTTACTACCTCTGGTGACAGCTATCCAACCCTAGGAACACTTCCATCTATAGCAGTCCCTCCAAAATAGACTGCAGAGATGGTTTGTGGGAGGTAAACTCTCTCAGCTTTTGCTTATCTGGAAATTGTTTAATCCCTCCTTCAAATTTAAATGATCATCTTGCCGGATAAAGTAATCTTGGTTCCAGGCCCTTCTGCTTCATGGCATTAAGTATGTCATGCCACTCCCTTCTGGCCTATAAGGTTTCTGCTGAGAAGTCTGATGTTAGTCTGATGGGCTTTCCTTTGCATGTGATCTTATTTCTGCCTCTGGCTGCTTTTAACAGTCTGTCCTTATCCTTGATCTTTCCCATTTTAATTACTATGTGTCTTGGTGTTGTCTTCCTTGGGTCCCTTGTGTAGAGGGATCTGTGGATCTCCATGGCCTGAGCAACTATCTCCTTCCCCAGACTGGGGAAGTTTTCAGCAATTACCTCCTCAAAGACACTTTCTATCCCTTTCTCTCTCTCTTCTTCTTCTTCTGGTATCCCTGTATGCGAATATTGTTCTGCTTGGATTGGTCACACAGTTCTCTCAATATCCTTTCATTTGTAGAGATCCTTTTTTCTCTCTGTGCCTTAGCTTCTTTGTATTCCTCTTCTCTAGTGTCTATTTCATTTATTGTCTCCTCCTCCGTATTCAACCTGCTTTTGATACCCTCCATCGTGCTCTTCAACGATTGGATCTCTGACCTGAATTCATTCCTGAGTTCTTGGATGTCTTTCCTTACCTCCATTAGAATGTTGATATTTTTATTTTGAACTCCCTTTCAGGAAGAGTCACAAGGTCCATATCATTTAAATCTTTCTCAGGAGTTGTATTAATAATTTTACTCTGGACAGGGTTCCTTTGGCGTTTCATGTTTGTATATGGCGCCCTCTAGTGTCCAGAAGCCCTATTCTGGAGCTGCTCAGCCCCTGAAGCAGTATCGGGGATCGCAGGGGAGCGGTACTGGTGACTGGGGGGAGGAAGGAGCTGTTCCCCGCCTCCTGGCTCCTGTGCCTGTCTCCACTGCCTGAGCCAGTGGGCCGGGCACATAGGTATAAGTTTTTGTCTCAGAGAAGCCAGATATGGATCCCTGCTTTCTACAAGCGGCCACAATCCCAGTCTCCCCATTAACTCTGCCTGTATTAACTTTCCAACCTGGTAGTTATGCGAGTCTCATGAAAGCACCGTGAAATGTAGGTTTGTGCTCCCAGAGCAGATCTCTGGAGCTAGGTATTCAGCAGTCCCAAGCCTTCCTCTCCCTCCCTGCTCTGTTTCTCTTCCTCCCGCAGGTGAGCTGTGGTGGGGGAGGGGCTCGAGTCCCGGGGAGCCACAGCTCTGGTACTTTACCCCGTTCGCTGAGGTCTGCTCTTTTCTCCAGTTGTGTGCAGTCTGACGCCGTCTTTTTTCCTGTTGCTCTCCCAGGATTAGTTGTGCCAATTAAATTTTCTAATTGTATCCAATTTTAGGAGGAAGCCTCTGTTTCTCCTCTCACAACACCATCTTTAATCCAAAAAAAAAAACTATCATTTAAATTTGAAGGAGGGATTAAACAATCTCCAGTTACGTAAAAGCTGAGATAATTTACCTCCAACAAACCATCTCTACAGTCCATTTTGGAGGGACTGCTGTAGATGGAAGTGTTCCTAAGGTTGAATAGCTGTCACCAGAGGTAATAAAACCACAGTAAAGAATGTAGAACAGCTAATTACTAAGCAAATGCAAAATTAAATTAACTATCCCCAAAGTTAATCAAGGGACAGGGAAAAGGGACAAAATATGATATCTAATACACAAAGAATGGAGGAGGAAGAAAAAGGAGGAGAAACAGAAAAGAACCTTTAGATTGTGTTTGTAACAGCATACTAAGTGAGGTAAGTTAGACTCTTAGATAGGAAGGAAATTAACCTTGAAGCTTTGGTAACAACGAATCTAAAGCCTACAGTGGCAATGAGTATATACCTATCAATAATCACCCTAAATGTAAATGGACTGAATGCACCAATCAAAAGACATAGAGTCACTGAATGGGTAATAAAACAAGACCCATCTATATGCTGCTTATAAGAGACTCACTTTAAACCCAAAGATATGCACAGAATAAATGTCAAGGGATGGAAAAAGTTATTTCATGCAAACAACAGGGAGAATAAAGCAGGTGTTGCAGTACTAGTATCAGGCAAAATAGACTTCAAAACAAAGAAAGTAACAAGAGATAAAGAAGAACATTATGTAATGATAAATGGGTCAATCCAACAAGAAGATATAAACACTATAAATATATATGCACCCAACAAAGGATCATCAGCATATGTGAAACAAATACTAATAGAACTAAAGGAGGAAATAGAATGCAATGCATTCATTTTAGGAGACTTCAACACACCATTCACTCCAAAGGACAGATCCACCAGACAAAAAATAAGTAAGGATACAGAAGCACTGTACAACATACTAGAACAGATGGACCTAATAGACATCTATAGAACTCTACATCCAAAAGCAACAGGATACACATTCATCTCAAGTACACATGGAACATTCTCCGGAATAGACCACATACTAGGCCACAAAAGGAGCCTCAGTAAATTAAAAAAGACTGAAATTCTACCAACAAATTTTTCAGGCCACAAAGGTATAAAACTAGAAATAAATTGTACAAAGAAAGCAAAAAGGCCCACAAACACATGGAGGTTTAAGAACATGCCTCTAAGTAATCAATGGATGAACAACCAAATTAAAATAGAGATCAAGCAATATATGGAAACAAATGCCAACAATAACACAAAGCCCCAACTTCTGTGGGATGCAGCAAAAGCCATCTTAAGAGGAAAGTATATAGCTATCCAGGCATATTTAAAGAAGGAAGAACAAACCCAAGTAAATAGTCTAAAGTCACAATTATCGAAATTGGATAAAGAAGAACAAATGAGGGCGAAAGTCAGCAGAAGGAGGGACATAATAAAGGTCAGAGAAGAAATAAATAAAATTGAGAAGAATAAAACAATAGAAAAAAAATCAGTGAAACCACTGATTTCTCTTTGAGAAAATAAACAAGATAGATAAGCCTCTAGGCAGACTTATTAAGAGAAAAAGAGAATCAACACACATCAACAGAATTAGGAATGACAAAGGAAACATCACAACGGACCCCACAGATATACAAAGAATTATTAACAACTACTATGAAAACCTATATGCTAACAAACTGGAAAACCTAGAAGAAATGGACAACTTCCTAGAAAAACACAACCTTCCAAGACTGACCAAGGAAGAAACACAAAATCTAGACAAAGTAATTATCAGCAAAGAAATTGAAGCGGTTATCAAAAAACAACCCAAGTACAAAACCCCCGGGCCAGATGGATTTCCCTCAGAATTTTATCAGACATATAGAGAATATATAATACCCATTCTCCTTAAAGTATTCCAAAAAATAGAAGAGGAGGGAATACTCCCAAACTCATTCTATGAAGCCAACATCACCCTAATACCAAAACCAGGCAAAGACCCCACCAAAAAAGAAAATTACAGACCAATATTCCTGATGAACATAGATGCAAAAATACTCAACAAAATATTAGCAAACCGAATTCAAAAATACATCAAAAGAATCATACACCATGACCAAGTGGGATTCACCCCAGGGATGCAAGTATGGTACAACATTCGAAAATCCATCAACATCATCCACCACATAAAAAATAAACACATGAACATTTCCATAGATGCTGAAAAAACATTTGACGAAATGCAACATCCATTCATGATTAAAACTCTCAACAAAATGGGTATAGAGGGCAAGTACCTTAACATAATAAAAGCTATATATGATAAACCCACAGCCAACATCATACTGAACAGCGAGAAGCTAAAAGCTTTTCCTCTGAGATTGGGAACAAGACAGGGATGCCCACTCTCCCCACTGTTATTTAACATAGTACTGGAGGTCCTAGCCATGGCAATTAGACAAAACAAAGAAATACAAGTAATCCAGATTGGTAAAGAAGAAGTTAAACTGTCACTATTTGCAGATGACATGATATTGTACATAAAATACCCTAAAGACTTCACTCCAAAACTACTAGAATTGATATCGGAATTTTATCAAAGTTGCAGGATACAAAATTAACACACAGAAATCTGTGACTTTCCTATACTCTAACAATGAACCAATAGAAAGAGAAATCAGGAAAACAATTCCATTCACAATTGCATCAAAAAGAATAAAATATCTAGGAATAAACCTAAGCAAAGAAGTGAAAGACCTATACCATGTAAACTATAAGACACTCTTAAGAGAAATAAAGAGGGCACTAACAAATGGAAACTTATCCCATGCTCTTGGCTAGGAATAATTAATATTATCAAAATGGCTATTCCGCCCAAAGCAATATACAGATTTTATGCAATTGCTATCAAATTACCAACAGCATTCTTCAACGACCTGGAACAAATAGTTCAAAAATTCGTATGAAACACCAAAGACTCTGAATAGCCAATGCAATCCTGAGAAGGAAGAATAAAGTGGTGTGGGATCTCACTCCCCAACTTCAAGCTCTACTACAAAGCCACAGTAATCAAGACAGTTTGGTACTGTCACAAGAACAAACCCACAGACCAGTGGAACAGAATAGAGACTCTAGATATTAACCCAAACATATATGGTCAATTAATATATGATAAAGGAGCCATGAACATACAATGGGGAAATGACAGTCTCTTCAACAGATGGTGCTGGCAAAACTGGACAGCTACATGTAGGAGAATGAAACTGGACCACTGTCTAACCCCATACACAAAAGTAAATTTGAAATGGATCAAAGACCTGAATATAAGTCATGAAACCATAAAAATCTTATAAAAAACATAGGCAAAAATCTCTTGGACATAAACATGAGTGACTTCTTCATGAACATTATCTCCTCTGGCAAAGGAAACAAAAGCAGAAATGAATAAGTAGGACTATATCAAGCTGAAAAGCTTCTGTACAGCAAAGGACACCATCAATAGAACAAAAAGATACCCTACAGGATGGAAGAATATATTCATAAATGACAGGTCTGATAAAGGGTTGACATCCAAAATATATAAAGAGCTCACACACTCAATAAACAAAAAGCAAATAACCCAATTGAAAAATGGGCAGAGGAGCTGAACAGACAGTTCGCCAAAGAAGAAATTCAGAGTTCCAACAGACACATGAAAAGATTCTCCACATCGCTAGTCATCAGAGAAATGCAAATAAAAACCACAATGAGATATCACCTCACACCAGTAAGGATCGCCACCATCCAAAGACAAACAACAACAAATGTTGATGAGGTTGTGGAGAAAGGGGAACCCCCCCTACACTGCTGGTGGGAATGTAAATTAGTTCAACCATTGTGGAAAGCAGTATGGGAGGTTCCTCAAAAAGCTCAAAATAGAAAAACCATTTGACCCAGGAATTCCACTTCTAGGAATTTACCCTAAGAATGCAGCATCCCAGTTTGAAAAAGACAGATGCACCCCTATGTTTATTGCAGCACTATTTACAATATCCAAGAAATGGAAGCAACCTAAATGTCCATCAGTAGATGAATGGATAAAGAAGATGTGGTACATATACACAATGGAATATTATTCAGCCATAAGAAGAAAACAAATCCTACCATTTGCAACAACATGGATGGAGCTAGAGGATATTATGCTCAGTGAAACGAGCCAGGCAGAGAAAGACAAGTATCAAATGATTTCACTCATATGTGGAGTATAAGAACAAAAGAAAACTGAAGGAACAAAACAGCAGCAGAATCACAGAACCCAAGAATGGACTAACAGTTACCAAAGGGAAAGGGACTGGGGAGGATGGGTGGGAAGGGAGGGATAAGGGCGGGGAAAAAGAAAGGGGGCCTTATGATTAGCATGTAAAATGTGGGTGGTGCATAGGGAGGGAAGTGCAACATAGAGAAGACAAGTTGTGATTCTACAGCATCTTACTACACTGATGGACAGTGACTGTAATGGGGTGTGTGTGGGGGACTTGGTGAAGTGGGGAGCCTAGTAAACATAATGTTCTTCATGTAATTGTAGATTAATGATAACAGAATGAATTTAAAAAAATTTATCAACATTCCAATTACAAAATGGGAAAAGACTTCAACAGACACATGACAAAATAAAATATACAAATGGTCAATAAAAAGAATCCTTATCTTTTTTTAAAAAAAAAATAAAAGAAAAGATTGAAGTATAGGAGGGCCTAAAAATGAGCAGATTACCAAACAGTGAGAAATTATAATTCAAAAATCCAGTAAGTCACTATTAAATAGTTCTTATATGTATATAAAACAAAAACTAAATAAACTGCTTGCTATTTGGCCCTAGAACCTTAGAAAGAACTTGCAGTTTTTTAATATATTTGAAGCATATCTGTGGTCTTTGTTCTATATTTAAGAATAAGTTCAAGAGATCAACTTTAAAACATTAGGCTGGAAAACAATCACAGTAAATTATTGCTTAGAACTACCAAGGGATCATCTGTTCCTGAGATTCTAAATAATTAGACAGTCCTGTGTTATGTGAAATATATTTTCTTATTAACAAAAACATGTAAATATTTTAATAGTAAACCACCACTGTGAGTGTTTTGTTTTACAAGTATGGTCAGATTAAAGATGAAACATAATTATATCCATCTTCATGGATCTTGACATATTGTCTTTGGTGGAAGAAAAAAAATGAAAGTAAAGATGGTATGTATTGAATCAGATATAATTTTGAATTCTATTATTAGAATATAGCATACAAGTAAAACTTATCTGCCATGAGAGTTGTCACAGCAAAAATTGAAATCCTGGACCTAGTACCTTAAGACAACCTTAGCAGATGTAATTACGTGCATTACTCCATGGAACAACCTCCTCATCTCCTTTGTAGCGCTGTAACATGTAGACTATTTAAAGTATTCATGGCGTATCCTGTGAATTACTTGCTTTATCGCAACTTCCTTCCACAAACCTTCCTGTATACTGTAAAGTCTGGAAGTAAAAAGCCCTATTTCCCAGGCGCCTTGATGCCAGGGTTCTGGAAGTAAATTTCATTCTGCAATGAAATACAGAATCCTATGCAAGATTTTGAATGAAAGTCAATAAAGTTTCTCTTCAAATGCTTCCAAAGACATCACCAGCTCCATGGGCAGCTCTGGAAGCAGCAGGAGTCCAGGACAAGAGAATAATGTTTGTACCCCAGCAGGTTCTTTAGCCCCTGTAGTCCCTTTACTCCTGCTCTGTCATTCCTTCTAACAATTTCCTAAGCACATTCCTGGTATTTAATCCATTTCAGTTTACATATCGATTGTGTTTTTCACTTCTTGTGCTGAACCAGTACTGATATAGGAGGAATGACATATAACCAAAATTTGGGTTCTAAAATCTTCCATAATAAATAAATCTGCATAAATAACATTATAACTGAAAATTATTAAAATGCTAGAGACAATTAAGCTTTCTTTGCAATGCATGTAGAAATACATGCACATTTATTTTCTGTTAAAGGTATTGGAAAAAAATCAGGGATGAAATTCTATTTTCCCAAAAGTTTGTTTGGCTTTTGTTTATTTATTTTGGCAAGCATATATGTGCATGTGTGTGTGCTGCACATATATATATTATTTTTCATTTAGGAAAGAAGAAAAAAAAGTTGTATGTTTTTCCTCCTCCTCATCATCATCAGTAAATATGTCTTTGCTCTTTGATGAACCTAAAATTTGTAATATAAGTATTAAAACTGACTTTTTAAAGGAAGCATTTCCTGTAGTTTATTAAGGTGGCCTTTCTCCATCAGACTGACATTGAATAAAATTAAGATTACTTAAAAAACATATTAGTTTTAAATAATCATAAGGCTTTAACTACCTTGCATCTTTGCCTTGTTATGTATCGTTTGAAATTTAATTAATACTTTGAAAAAATCTTAAGTGAAAGAACAGTGTCTGTTTAACTTGATCAAAAATTATATTTAAATTATGGTTTTTAAGGAAAGCAAAATTGTGCAGCATTTAAAGCCTTTATTAGATATATGTATATATATACTTATAAAGGATATTCACATATATTAGCTCATGTAACTCTCTTAATGATGTTGTAAGTTACTGCTATTTTGCAGAGGAAGAAAAGGAAACCTGGTGAATTTGACCAAACTAGTTAGTCAAGAGTCAGAACTAAAATTTCATTCCAGGTGATCTGAACTGTGAGTCATATAATGTTTCTATTGCATTATGATGATTTCTGTACATTCGGCATCTGGTATTTATTAAATTTTAGCTGGCTGACATAAAATTATAATCAAGGATGAAAATAAATACATCAACACATAATTGGAAATACATAAGTATTCAGCCCAGATTTAGATTAAATTCTCACTGGATAAAATTCATATTTACAGGAATAAAAATTAATTGGTCATGTGTATATAATGAAGGAATTGTTTTACTTCCCAAATTTCTATTCTATTGGCTAAATTATATATCCTGGAAAGAAAGACAAAATCTAATCAGTTGTGTTGTATATTGCCTGAAGAAATATTAAGTTAATAAAAGAGGAATAACCCCAAACAATCTAAGAAATTAGTTAAAAGTTAATTATCATATCTTGATGTAGGCCTAGGGAGAGCATGGCATACTAATACATACAAATATCCAATCTTGGTTGGCTTATACTGAAGTTATGTATATAAACTGGCATAACTTGAAAATCCAGATTCTGTAATATTATCTAATTATTTTTCTAATCATATTTTTACAATGTAATTCTAATTTTTATGTCTACATGGGGTGGTGAAATTAGATGCCTAAGTTTAGTTGGATCTAGATCTACCACATGCCAAATATGTAGATCTAGGAAACACTTGACTTGTAATTTGATTCCCTCATACATAAATGAGACTAGCAATACTTTCAGTGTCCCAGGATTATTGCAGTATTGAATGAGTTAATAAAAGCAAAATTCTTAGAAGACAGTCTGACATATGAAAAGTGGTTAATAAGTATGAGGTAACACTAAGTAGTAATTAACATACATTGTTTTCACTATGGACTAGGTAATAAAGTAGACTTTAATATGCATGATTTCTTTACTTTACAACTCATTTATGAGTAAGATCATTTATTTAGATGAGGAAATTGACCCTGAAGAAGATTCCACTGATTATCAGTGGCTAATATTCCAAAATGTTCTGTAGATATACAATGTCTCACATCTGAGATTCTTTACATATTAGTTGTCTGTGAATTTGTTTAAAATGATTCAGTTCTGTAAGAAAGTAATATATTTTAGAAGATCAGATGTTTAATTACTTCATGTACTTGCAAGTTGCAGATTAAACTTTCAAAACTGGTAAGTGACTTTACAAGGTACTGTCTTTTTATGAAATTTTATCAACCCCAGATGATAGCTCCATTTTGTCACGTTATAAATTTGAGAGCAATTTCCTGTCTACCTTTTCTATGGAGTGATTATAAAATCTTAAATTCAAATCTTGTAACTTGTCTGATCTTAATATTTAGAAGACAAAACTATACATTCTATTTTAATATTAAATCCCCTGAGAATATCTGTGAAAAATTTTCACGAGCTGCTTAATATAGTTTCACATCTTGCATTCAATTGTCATATGCTGTGATTATAAATAGATTGATGCAGAAGGCGGAATGGAGATTTTTTTCTGGCTCTCACATTTACAGATGAAAGAGTAGAATAACCTTTCTGGCTTCCTTCCATTCCCTTTCTTACGCTTCGCTAACAGAGAGAGAATGACATCTGAATAGATACGTGAATGGAAGGTATGGGGAGAGGGAAATCAGTTTTTTCTCTTTTAATATTTCTCTCTCTCTCTCTTCCTCATCATCATCACTGTCATCATCATCAGTACTATTATTGCCATCATTGCTATTATCTTAACCTGTCTGCCTTCAGAGAGGGTATTTTCTACACAGCTTTCACATATGGGTTAAAATTATGGAATCTATATATTCTGCTCCCTGAGAAAAGGTGCAAGAACACAAGACTTGTTCACAGTAGCCTGTAACTGAGTAGGTAAATCTGTTCTGGGATGAATTATCAGTAAGCTATTTTGGTCACAGACCTAGTCACACTTTTCAATCATTTTTTTAGTAATAAAGGTACAATCAAATTATATATTGACCTTTCAATTAGTTCTGAATTTTGGAAGAGATATAATATTAATTCTCCCCTAAAATTTTCAAAACACAACCACAATGACCTTCACTGTGACCACCATACAGCCATAGTACAAGAAAAACAGGAGACTCTAGTTGTGAATCCAAATACCTTCCTTTTCCATATTTCCATTCCACTACTATTTCTGACTGTATTTTAATTTGTCTTGAGCATCTTCCAGTTTATCTGTTTATTTACTCATTTTCCCCTAGACATGCCTCCACTAGAGAAGTGCAGATGTATTCAGAAGCTGGTTGCCTAAAAACTGAGTACTGATTCTCCATTCATGTCAAATATTTCATTGAAATATTATATAGAACATTGTTAAAATAAAATACATATTATGCAAACAAGTGTTACAGTTTGGTAGGAATCACAAAAAAAGTCAAAGCAACCATTTTTGATACTATTGTAAAAGCAGCCAGAGGAAGCACATTTGTACTGAACTTTCAAGAGGCAGAAAAGATAACCTAGTAGGTCACTTTTGGATTTCATTTCTGTAAGTATTTGGACTCATCAAATGCATTACTAAGTCCCCTAGAGAGATATATACACACAAATTAATTTGCCTAAAAGCCCACTCCATTGCTTCAGAGAGAAGCATAAAAGGTTTTTCATAGTCTATTATTTATTAAGGTCAGTAACTTGGTTTCTAGGTAAGAGTCCCCAATATAATCAGGAAATCAGAGGTAACAGGCCAACAAATGAAAGAGAAGTAAAAAGATAAAATTAGAATAATTTGAAATATTGTTGGCATATATATATGTATATGTATATGCAGTTACCTGTTGGAGGATGAGCTCCTCAACTAAATAGTGCTAATAACTGCCAATTCTAATAACTGAAAGATAGAAAATGCTTCCAAGAGCACTTATCTAAGTCAGTTCAAATGGCATTGCCCAGAAACTCTTTTGTGACCAAGATCATTTAAAGCCCAGGAAGATAAGAACATCAGTACACTTTCCTGGAGGGAATTCCCAAGAATGAAAGGATTCAAATATATTTGTGAAATTTTAACAGATCATTTTTAGATATGCATATTAGTAGTACCAATTATTATTAAAAGGAACAAAGATGGTTTTAATATACACCAAGATCCTAATGCATTTATTCATGGGAAGGAAGATTAGAAGCAAGGACAATAAAAAGAAAGGAAACAATGGGGTTTTTTTTTCATTTCTGAAAAAGAGATGTATAAGCAACATTCCATTAGTGATTTAGTCTTTGTGATGGCCCTGGCCTTTCTTTGATACATTTACATATATGATACATACATGGAAAATAACATTATACTACATTATTTTAAGATAGGTAAAGCAAATTGATAGATTTCTTATTTTACATGTTTAACAATAAAAGGAAGAGAAGAACAAAAATATTAAAGATTTTTCAGAAGAATGAGGAATTACCTGCTATAAACATGTGAGCAATGACCTTATGCTTGAATATTTAACACTAAATTTAATAGTCCAAACATGGGTCTGTATATGGTAACACTTTGCTGTATTCCATTTTTCTTTGTATTAGTATTTTTCCCCCTTATTCAGTGTTTTGTTCTGTTTCATAGCATGATTATCTCCCATAATTTGAAGTTTTTAAATGAGATTTACAAAAATCATTAACTTATAATCAGCACTGACTAGGTATGGTATATAATGATGGTACCCTTATTTAAAGCTTCAAATAAATCTTAAGGTATAGAAAACACATGCCTAAAGGCCCAAGGTGAAAACTGCTGAGTTTTGTTGGTTATGTGAAAAAACTCCTACCTTTTTATCTTTTTGACCACTATACAAATATTGGATATGAATCTGCTTACTGCTTGAAAGTTTTAATTGCTGAAGATCAGTACTGGAAAAACACATCTATGGTTCTTGCTGGTATGGAAGAATTTGATTTTTTTCCACTTAAAAAGCACAATGTCAAATCCTAGGAAAGAATGAAAGGAAATATCTGTTCTTAGTTTTCTATTAATGTTTTTCTGATGTATTAATGAAATGCATGTAAAATATTGAAATGAATGCTGTATATATTACTCATTCACAAGCAAAATATGCATTAACTATTTTTCCCTGTTCCTGCTGCAACAACTGTATTAAATAAACAGATCTGCAAAATTTTATATTTCAATTATACTGATTATAATTCAATATATCATATTAAAGTAATTTAAATTATAGTAAGACAATTTTGCACTGGTAGAATTTAAGAAGGCAAAATGAACAATTCAGCAAAAAAGCAATTGCCTCTAATTTCCTATGCTAATTACTGAAGCTGCACTTGATTTAAAAAATGCAGTCCAGCTCTCTCAATTTTCCATGCATAAATACTTCTTAATTATTTTCTTAAATACAAGGCTTCACCTCTCCTCCTACAATATATACTTGGTACTTATCGTTTTTTCCTTTTTTTAATCATCATATGATTTTTTTAATTGTCTTCTTTGGAGCTACTTTCCATTGCCTCCTGAAGTCATCAGACCCCAAACACCAAGTCTAAGGCAATATTTCTTATGCCAATCTTAATTAACACAGTCAATATCATCATGTATAATTGTGGAGCTGCTTATGGGTGAAAATTATAGCTAAATATTTTTGGATATCATAATATCACATGAAATACGTAGTAGAATTATTCAGTTGACATAAATGACTATATGCATCATTGTTTTTATCTTCAACCTCCTTCAGGAAAGAGGACTGAGGTGGAAAGCTTATAATTTTCTTTACTCCTTCCCAGGATTTGCCTTATATGTAAGAACAAACTAGAGTTCTATGAACATCTGAACAGATCATTTGAATGGACGTGGGTTCTTCCTATTGTGAGTGCATTCTATCATGTATCAAACATCAGTATTCGAGATTTTTAATGAAATCAGCAACCTACATAATTTGAACCTGTAAAAAAATCTGAAATACACTTTCAGGGTTTTTATCCAATAAGGAGTTCAATTTAATAAAATGTAAAATATTTTCTTCATTTGTTCGCAACAATATTAAATCATAAAAGTTCAAATGCATGAACTTGAAAAATAGTAGCTTGACTACTAAAGAAAAAAGGGACATCCAGTACTTTGTGATTTAACTTTAATTAAGTTAAAAACAACACAGACTTAAGTTTAAGGGATTTGGATTCTACCCATAACTATGTATGAACTTCGCAAAATTATTTAATGTATTTTGGACACTTTTTTTTATTCATAATATGAGAGATTTGGGCCAGATGATATCCTTTGGATACTTTATAGATTTAAAATCTTGTGACTATATAAACATATAAAATGTCTACATTTTATAATATTCTAAGTGTTGAAAAGAGACTAAGGTGTTAACTCAAGATTTACAGATCTAATTTTATAGTTTAGGACACCAAATGACTAATTTACTTTGTTTTGTGGCATATATGGGGGGAGGGACCATCAGAAAGGATCTTGCAGTCTATGTATTTCTCTCACTAGTGAAAAACATTTACATTTTGGGATCATAATCCAAAGGGTACTACATACATTGTTGGTATAAATCTCCTATTTCACTTTATTTAGCTTGCCTTTTAACCTTGATTTTATCACCACTGCTTTACTTAAAACTATTTTATTTCAATGATTAAACATCAATGGCCTTTACCAATAAGGCTAATAATATTTTCATAGGTAAGAAAAAATAAATAATGACTGAAAGGAGGAAAATGTTATTATATACATACTCCTAACAATTTATTTCTATTTTCTGCATTCTTCATATTCTCAAGGTTATTGCAATCTGGCATTAATTAGTGGTGATTGTATTTAGCAATTTAGCAATTGTGGAACTGAATGAGATCACATGAGGAATGAGTTGTATTAATTGCAAATTTCAAAACTGAGTGTGTTTAAAAAGCCTAAAAAATAAACCATTTGCCAAAGCAATCACTCCAAAGGGATACAAAAATTTTATATTGATTTGCTGTCCTTATCAGAGATAATCTTCACATTCAAATATAATGAAGGCAGATTTATCTGAATATCAAAAGCTATCTCAAAAGTCTTCAAGTACATTTATTTACACTCAGTCTATCCAAACAGGTAGGCAGGTGATAGACTGGAGCTTATGTAATTAGAAATTAGTGGTAATAACCCCTCCTCTAAGATAACGTAGAACTGATAGATTGCCATTTTGAATCTACCAACCATATAAAGTTTATAAATTACTTCAGCTTTCTGCATCTCTATTGCCTTATTCATTAAAGGAGTTTCCTAATAAACTTAGAGATCCCTAAAATATTCACATTACAACATTTTTGCTTTCATATTATCAGAGATGAAGAGAGCCTAAATATTGAAAGACAAAAACTAATAAACAAGATGTGCTACTAGCATTAAGAGAATCTGAGTTAGTAAGACTTCACATAAAATAGAGTAACATAAAAGAAGGAAAAATAAATCTGAGCCATGCAAATATAATCACAGAGCATGGATTGGCCCATAGGAAAGCTATCTGCAGAAAATACTGTGAAGCAATGAAAAAACAATAGAGGAAAATTCTTCAAAAAGGAAAAAAAATGCAGGTGAAGACACAATCAAGTAGAGGAAAAGGAAATTCAAAACTTCATACCTGTAGGGACAGAGAGTTTTAAGAGGTGGGAGGAAGTAGAAAATTGAGGCTCTTCCAGCCCTGTAAGTTTAAAGCGAACTGCTAGTGACTCTAAGGTATAATAGTTAGACTCTTTGGCAATCTGCTTCTGTATTCTTTGTCAGAAGTGATCATATGATGGAAAGATATTAGAACAAAATTAGGTTTTAGAAAACTGGAGCCCAACACTAGAAAGAAAAATGTAATAAAAGAATCTATACATCTTAGTCAAGAGAAATAATTTTCCCGGAGTCTAAGAAAACCTGCAAATTTAATAACTACAGCATGTTAGCAACTCTCTGAAAAATCATGAAGGCAGCACAAAGACTGGATATGGGAAAAGGACCTTCCTCTTTGTGAAACAGGAAAGATATGTTCCACAATCCACAGTCCAGTGAGAATGACAGTAAATTAATATTTAAAAAAAAGCTTTTATTGTAACTGCTTATAGTTGAAAGAAATTGAGCAATAAACCTTGCACAGTCTCCCTAAAATCAATATCAAGCATTTTATTATCATTTAATTATTTCATACCTTTTAATGTTTATAAATTTGAAGCTCTAAAAGGTTGGACATTTAACAAGTTTTACACAGCCAATAAGTAACAATTTCTGATCTAAAATCTAGTTCTCCTACCTCCAAATCCTGTATTCTTTCCACGACACACCTCCTGACTTTGGAATGTTGAGTCTGTGACATTGGAAATGCAAGAAACTTATAATATTTTATTTTCTTTAAATACATTGTAGACTGTTAATCAGTTGCATATTACTCTAACAAACCTGTACAAAAATTAGTGCTTTAAAAAACTTGGCATGTTTGAGTAGCTTTGCAGGCTGACCAGAGATGAAATTTATTAGCTTGAATACTGGGTGACTGCACTGGTCTGACTGATAGGGGAACTAGCTAAGTAGATAGCCTCTCCCACTGGGTGGGAGGCATAATTGGTGAGGGCAGGAAACTCATGATGAAGCCTTTGTGTCCCTGTGAGAAGCAAAGATGTCAAGGCAACTATTAGACAATATCCTGTATCCTGTAGGCAATTTTTCTTGAGATTACCTTAAATTTATAAGTTATTTTAGGAAGAAATGGCATCTTTATAGTGTAAATTTTTCCAAAGGAATATATAATATTATATCTGCTCAAGATATTTAATGTCTTTTATAAATAAAGTTATTTTTATTTATAAGTTATTAAATAATTCACCATTAGTATTAATCATAGGCATTTCATTTATTGTTGTTAATATAAGTGGATTTCTTTCATTATATATTTTCAGTGATTGTTGTTTATACATATAAAAATGATGGATTATTTACGGTTCTTTATCTAGAAACTGTCATGACTACCTTTAATGCTTGTGCTATTTTCCACTAGATTTTATGTGGTGTTCCAGGTATATGGTCATATCATCTGAATAAAGTGTAATTTTCAGTATCTGTTCCAATTTTTATAATTCTAATTCATGCTTTATTTTCCCTACTGAGAGTTCACAACAATGTTTATTGAACAGACATAGCTATCATTTTTAAAAATTTTAGTAGTTTGCTATAAATTATCCCTTTTGCATGATGGGACTGGGGTTCAGATGACATGGAAGATCTAAGTATTCCTATTATATAGTTTAGTTTACTGTCAAAAATAGTAGGTGTAGAATTTTATCAAAAATACTGCCATCACTTATACTAATCCTTTTTTTCTTCTTGGATATGTTGCATTATTGATTCCTAAATAACAAACCACCTTTACAGTCCCATAATTAACCTCACATCCTTATGATTTATGGAATATTCTGCTCAATAATAACTTTTTAAGGTTCTTACATTGATATAAGTAATTTTGATGCAAAGTTTTCTTTTGCATGTGTGTAGTTGTTTGGTTGTAAATACTAATATAAAGCCCTTTTCATAAAAATTAATTAGTCATTTTCCCTCTTTGTTGTATTCTAATACTTTAAATAGCATGAAAATAATCTACTCATTTTACTTTTTCTTGGAGTTATTCTGTGAAACTGACTGGATTTAATTCTTGTGTGTTGGAGTATATAGGATCCCTTTATGCAAACTTTGAAGTTGTGAAGTGTCTAAGATTTTACCTTAGAATAGCAGTAAATTTGCTTTGGGAAAGGGGATTATTATTAAATTCTATTGCTCGAAGCCAAGAACATGCAGAACATTTAGAAATCTAAGGAGGTTTGCTTTGCAACGTCTTGAAAACAATGACCTACTCTATATTATTTCATTTGTCTGGATTTTCTAATGTATTTGGTATGAGTTCTAGGAAGCTATATTTCCATCGAAAATTATGAATTTCATTTGTGTTTTCCAATGTGTTTGCACAGATTGACCACATCACTTGTGATTGCTTCAGTTTTCCCTGTTGCTACTACTATTTCATTCTTTTTTTTTCTTTTTTTTTTTTTTTATTGAAGGGTAATTGACAACAGTATTACATTACATTAGTTTCAGGTGTACAACACAGTGATTCAACATTTATATACATGATAATTCTAGGTACCAGCTATCACCATACCAAGTTGTTACAATATTTTGACTATATTCCTTATACTATACATTACATCCTGGTTACTTATTTATTTTACAATTGGAAGTGTGTTTATATATCTATATATATATATATACATATACATATATATATATATTTTGTGAGGGCATCTCTCATATTTATTGATCAAATAGTTGTTAACCACGATAAATTTCTGTATAGGGGGGTCAATACTCAATGCACAATCATTAATCCACCCCAAGCCTAATTTTCGTCAGTCTCCAATCTTCTGATGCATAACGAACAGATTCTTACATGGAGTACAAATTCTTACATAGTGAATAAGTTACATGGTGAGCAGTGCAAGGGCAGTCATCACAGAAGCTTTCGGTTTTGTTCATGCATTATGAACTATACACAGTCAGTTCAAATATGAATATTCATTTGATTTTTAAACTTGATTTATATGTGGATACCACATTTCTCTATTATTATTATTTTTAATAAAATGCTGAAGTGGTAGGTAGATACGAGATAAAGGTAGAAAACAGAGTTTAGTGTTGTAAGAGAGCAAATGTAGATGATCAGGTGTGTGCCTGTAGACTATGTGTTAATCCGAGCTAGACGAGGGCAATAAACATCCATGTATGCAGAAGATTTCTCTCAGAACATGAGGGGCGAGGTTCTAAGCCTCACCTCTTCTGCTCCCCATTTTCTCATCAGATGGCCCCCCGCGACTGTGCCTGTCTTAGGTTGTTCCTCCCTTGAGGAATCTTACCCATCTCTGGCTAACCAGTCATCTTCCAGGGCCATACAGGGAAATGTTAAGTTGGTAAGTGAGAGAGAAGCCTTATTGTTTGAAAAGGTTAGCTTTTTACTTCTTTGCATATTTATGCCCTGTGGCTTCTATGCCCAGCATTTGTCTTGAGGTGTCTTTACCACTTGGAAGAATTATGATACTCGGTAAATTCGACATATGGCACGAGTTCTATTTAAAGGTTGTGATTAGGTAGGAAGAAGAAAAGCTATAGAAGTAGCATGCAGAAGAAAACCTGGGAAGATTGATTATTTCTTTGACTTATCTTCTTGTAGAGTAACTTCAGCATGGATAGGTTTTAAACTACTAATTAAATTGTTCACACACATTAACATAATAGGAATATAGTTACCTAACCAAAGCATACCTGTAATTACCAGCCATCTCCAGTGAAACCAAGAAAACCAGTTAGGTACCTTAGGCATTTGTGAAAACTTATCTATGATATGGTGGATATTGTCCGACTGAACTTAAGCAGTCTGAGAGAATTCAGATAAACTAGAACAACCCATTCCTGGGGACTGTTCATATCCCGTATGTTCTTTTAACGATAAATAGTCTGTGGTTGTAAGATTTTGGAGTGCTACAATTTGCACTTCTCCTAATTCTTGGTTGAGTTACGACAGTATAGATCCAGTCCAATTTTTTGTTTTACTGCATGCACAGGCCAGCTTAGATATCTCCTTCTTCATTCCCATGGCAAGTCCAGGAACTGGTGGGATGAGTGCTTCTACACCTGTGACAGTGCGTGGATCTTTGTTGGAGTTTTTTTTTTTGCTGATCATCTTCTGTCATGAGTCTTCCCGAGAGTGCTGATGTTGGAAGTTCTTTTTCATATCGTATCTTAGTTCATTTTTGGGGTAGCCAAATTAGGCTTTGATCCTCTGTATAAACACAAACATACCCTTTGCCTACACTTTTATATACCCTTTATATCATTGTGTAGAACTCATTAGAGGTCACCACATAGGAACTGCTTTTTTTTTTTTTTTAATCATTAATCTACACTTACATGACGAATACTTTGTTTACTAGGCTCTCCCCTATACGAGATCCCCCCTATATACTCCTTTACAGTCACTGTCCATCAGTGTAGCAAACTGTTGTAGAATCACTACTTGTCTTCTCTGTGTTGTACAGCCCTCCCTTTCTCCCACCCCGCTATAGATGCTAATCTTAATACCCCTCTTTTTCTGCACCCCCTTATCCCTCCCTACCCACCCATCCTCCCCAGTCCCTTTCCCTTTGGTACCTGTTAGTCCATTCTTGAGTTCTGTGAGTCTACTGCTATTTTGTTCCTTCAGTTTTTCCTTTGTTCTTATACACCACAGATGAGTGAAATCATTTGGTATTTCTCTTTCTCCACTTGGCTTGTTTCACTGAGCATAATATCCTCCAGCTCCAACCATATTGCTGCAAATGGTTCGATTTGCCCTTTTCTTATGGCTGAGTAGTATTCCATTGTGTATATGTACCACTTCTTCTTTATCCATTCATCTATCGATGAACATTTAGGTTGCTTCCAATTCTTGGCTATTGTAAATAGTGCTGCGATAAACATAGGGGTACATTGGTCTTTCTCATACTTGATTGCTGCATTCTTAGTGTAAATTCCTAGGAGTGCAATTCCTTGGTCAAATGGTATGTTTGTTTTGAGCATTTTGATGTACCTCCATATGGCTTTCCACGATGGTTGAACTAATTTACATTCCCACCAGCAGTGTGGGAGGGTTCCCCTTTCTCCACAGCCTCGCCAACATTTGTTGTTGTTTGTCTTTTGGATGGCAGCCATCCTTACTGGTGAGAGGTGATACCTCATTGTAGTTTTAATTTGCATTTCTCTGATAATTAGCGATGTGGAGCATCTTTTCATGTGTCTGTTGGCCATCTGTATTTCTTTTTTGGAGAACTGTCTGTTCAGTTCTTCTGCCCATTTTTTAATTGGGTTATTTGTTTTTTGTTTGTTGAGGTGTGTGTGCTCTTTATATATTCTGGACGTCAAGCCTTTATCGGATCTGTCATTTTCAAATATATTCTCCCATACTGTAGGGTTCCTTTTTGTTCTATTGATGGTGTCTTTTGCTCTAAAGAAGCTTTTCAGCTTAATATAGTCCCACATGTTCATTTTTGCTATGGTTTTCCTTGCCCAGGGAGATATGTTCAAGAAGAGGTCACTCATGTTTATGTCTAAGAGGTTTTTGCCTTTGTTTTCTTCCAAGAGTTTAATGGTTTCGTGACTTACATTCAGGTCTTTGATCCATTTTGAGTTTACTTTTGTATATGGGGTTAGACAATGGTCCAGTTTCATTCTCCTACATGTAGCTGTCCAGTTTTGCCAGCACCATCTGTTGAAGAGACTGTCATTTCGCCATTGTATGTCCATGGCTCCTTTGTCAAATATTAACTGACCATATATGTCGGGGTTAATGTCTGGATTGTCTAGTCTGTTCCATTGGTCTGTGGCTCTGTTCTTGTGCCAGTACCAAATTGTCTTGATTACTATGGCTTTATAATAGAGCTTGAAGTTGGGGAGTGAGATCCCCCCTACTTTATTCTTCTTTCTCAGGATTGCTTTGTCTATTCGGGGTCTTTGGTGGTTCCATATGAATTCTTGAATTATTTGTTCCAGTTCATTGAAGAATGTTGCTGGTAGTTTCATAGGGATTGCATCAAATCTGTATATTGCTTTGGGCAGAATGGACATTTTGACGATATTAATTCTTCCTAACCACGAGCGTGGGATGCGTTTCCATCTGTTAGTGTCCCCTTTAATTTCTCTTAAGAGTGACTTGTAGTTTTCAGAGTATAAGTCTTTCACTTCTTTGGTTAGGTTTATTCTTAGGTATTTTATTTTTTTTTGATGCAATTGTGAATGGAGTTGTTTTCCTGATTTCTCTTTCTGTTGGTTTATTGTTAGTGTATAGGAAAGCCACAGATTTCTGTGTGTTGATTTTGTATATTGCAACTTTGCTGTATTCCGATATCAGTTCTAGTAGTTTTGGGGTGGAGTCTTTAGGGTTTTTTATGTACAGTATCATGTCATCTGCAAATAGTGACAGTTTAACTTCTTCTTTACCAATCTGGATTCCTTGTATATTTTGTTTTGCCTTATTGCCGTTGCTAGGACCTCCAGTAGTATGTTGAATAACAGTGGGGAGAGTGGGCATCCCTGTCTAGTTCCCGATCTCAGAGGAAAAGCTTTCAGCTTCTTGCTGTTCAATATAATGTTGGCTGTGGGTTTTTCATAGATGGCCTTTATTATGTTGAGGTACTTGCCCTCTATTCCCATTTTGCTGAGAGTTTTTATCATGATCGATGTTGAACTTTGTCAAATGCTTTTTCAACATCTATGGAGATGATTATGTGGTTTTTGTCTTTCTTTTTGTTGATGTGGTGGATGATGTTCATGGACTTTCGAATGTTGTGCCATCCTTGCATCCCTGGGATGAATCCAACTTGGTCATGGTGTAGGATCCTTTTGATGTATTTTTGAATTCGGTTTGCTATTATTTTGTTGAGTATTTTTGCATCTACGTTCATCAGGGATATTGGTCTGTAGTTTTCTTTTTTGGTGGGGTCTTTGCCTGGTTTTGGTATTAGGGTGATGTTAGCCTCATAGAATGAGTATGGGAGTATTCCCTCCTCTTCTATTTTTAGTAAAACTTTAAGGAGAATGGGTATTATGTCTTCCCTGGATGTCTGATAAAATTCCGAGGTAAATCCATCTGGCCCGGGGGTTTTGTTCTTGGCAGTTTTTTGATTACCACTTCAATTTCGTTGCTGGTAATTGGTCTGTTTAGATTTTCTGTTTCTTTCTGTGTCAGTCTTGGAAGGTTGTATTTTTCTAGGAATTTGTTCATTTCTGCTAGGTTTCCCAGCTTGTTAGCATATAGGTTTTCATAGTAGTCTCTAATAATTCTTTGTATTTCTGTGGGGTCCGTTGTGATATTTCCTTTCTCGTTTCTGATACTGTTGATTTGTGTTGACTCTCTTTTCCTCTTAATAAGTCTGGCTAGAGGCTTATCTAATTTCTTTATTTTCTCAAAGAACCAGCTCTTGGTTTCATTGATTTTTGCTACTGTTTTATTCTTCTCAATTTTATTTATTTCTTCTCTGATATTTATTATTTCCCTCCTTCTGCTGACCTTAGGCCTCATTTGTTCTTCTTTTTCCAATTTCGATAGTTGTGACATTAGACCGTTCATTTGGGATTGCTCTTCCTTTTTTAAATATGCTTGGATTGCTATATACTTTCCTCTTAAGACTGCTTTTGCTGTGTCCCACAGAATTGGGGCTTAGTGTTGTTGTTGTCATTTGTTTCCATATATTGCTGGATCTCCATTTTGATTTGGTCATTGATCCATTGATTATTTAGGAGCGTGTTGTTTAGCCTCCATGTGTTTGTGAGCCTTTTTGCTTTCTTTGAACAGTTTATTTCTAGTTTAATGCCTTTGTGGTCTGAAAAGTTGGTTGGTAGGGTTTCAATCTTTTGGAATTTACTGAGGCTCTTTTTGTGTCCTAGTATGTGGTCTATTCTGGAGAATGTTCCATGTGCACTTGAGAAGAATGTGTATCCTGTTGCTTTTGGATGTAGAGTTCTGTAGATGTCTATTAGGTCCATCTGTTCTAGTGTGTTGTTCAGTACCTCTGTGTCCTTACTTATTTTCTGTCTGGTGGATCTGTCCTTTGGAGTGAGTGGTATGTTGAAGTCTCCTAGAATGAATGCATTGCATTCTATTTCCTCCTTTAGTTCTATTAATATTTGTTTCAGGTATGTTGGTGCTCCTGTATTGGGTGCATATATATTTATAATGGTTATATCCTCTTGATGGACTGCGCCCTTTATTATTATGTAATGTCCTTCTTTGTCTTTTGTTACTTTCTTTATTTTGAAGTCTGTTTTGTCTGATACCAGAATTTCAACACCTGCTTTCTTCTCTCTGTTGTTTGCTTGAAATATCTTTTTCCATCCCTTGACTTTAAGTCTGTGCGCGTCTTTGGGTTTGAGGTGAGTCTCTTGTAAGCACCATATGGATGGATCTTGCTTTTTTATCCATTCTATTACTCTGTGTCTTTTGATTGGTGCATTCAGTCCATTTACATTTAGGGTGACTATTGAAAGGTATGAATTTATTGCCATTGCAGGCTTTAAGTTTGTGGTTACCAAAGGTTTAGGGTTATCTTCTTTACTATCTTACTGTCTGACTTAACTCGCTTGTTGAGCTATTATAAACACAGTCTGATGATTCTTTATTTCTCTGCCTTCTTATTCCTCCTCCTCCCTTCTTCATATGTTGGGTGTTTTGTTGTGTGCTCTTTTTAGGAGTGCTCCCATCTAGAGTAGTCCCTGTAGGATGCCCTGTAGAGGTGGTTTGTGAGAGGCAAATTCCCTCAACTTTTGCTTATCTGGGAATTGTTTAATCCCTCCTTCATATTTAAATGATATTCGTGCTGGATACAGTAGTCTTGGTTCGAGGCCCTTCTGTTTTTTTGCATTAAGTATATCATGCCATTCTCATCTGGCCTGTAGGGTTTCTGTTGAGAAGTCTGATGATAGCCTGATGGGTTTTCCTTTGTAGGTAACCTTTTTTTTCTCTCTGGCTTCCTGTAATACTTTGTCCTTGTCTTTGATCTTTGCCATTTTAATTATTATGTGTCTTGGTGTTGCCCTCCTTGGATCCCTTGTCATGGAAGTTCTGTGTACCTCTGTGGTCTGAGAGGCCATTTCTTCCCCTAGTTTGGGGAAATTTTCAGCAATTATTTCTTCAAAGACATTTTCTATCCCCTTTTCTCTCTACTTCTTCTGGGATACCTATAATTCTTATATTGTTCCGTTTTGTTTGGTCACTCAGCTCTCTTAAAGTTCTTTCATTCCTGGAGATCCTTTTATTTCTCTCTGCATCAGCTTCTCTGCATTCCTGTTCTCTGTTTTCTAGTCCATTAATGGTCTTTTGCATCTCGTCCATTCTGTTTTGAAGTCCTTCCAGAGCTTGTTTTATTTCTGAATTCTCCTTCCTTAGTTCTTGCATATTTCTCTGCAAGTCCATCAGCTTGGTTATGACTTTTGTTTTGAATTCTTTTTCAGGAAGACTGGCTAAATCTATCTCCCCAGATTCCTTCTCAGGGGAAGATGTAGCAGATGCCGAAGCTGTCTGGGTTAGTCTTGTCTGGATCATATTTTTTTGCCTTTTCATGTTGACAGGTGCTATTGACTATCAGCTGGGAGGGCCAAACTTTTCACTTGCTACTGGCCTTTCTTTACTGGGGCAACTGCGACCCCTAGTGGCTTGTGTTGGGTAATTGCGTGTAGAGTGGGTCTTTGGGTCTTGCCTGGCCGGAAGGGAGAAATTTCCCTTTCTGTGGGCGGAATTTGTCTCAGGCTGCTTCTCTGCTTTCGCAGCGCCCGGTGGGGTAATGGATGGGGGGGCTGCTTGACTGTTTGCCTCAGTGAGGAGTCTCAGAGCTGTTGCCGAGGGGGTTAGTGCACCCGGTTTTCCCTGTAATTTCCAGCTACTGTACTGTGACCTGGGTTGTTTCCGTCAAGCTGTTAAGTCCCTGTGCCTTTAAGACTTTCAAAAAGCCCCCGCTTTTCTTTGTCACAGGGGCATCAGCTTCGGCACCTGCTCAGAGGTCTTACTCCCTGTTCCCCCAGTATCCAGGGCCCCCTGGGCACGTACTGTGTCTGCGCTCTGGCCCGGATGGCTGGGGCTGAGTGTTCAGCAGTCCTGGGCTCCGTCTCCCTCCCGCTCTGCCTACTCTTCTCCCACCGGGAGCTGGGGGGAGGGGCGCTTGGGTCCCGCAGTCCAGGGCTTGTATCTTACCCCTTTCACCAGGCGCTGGGTTCTCGCTGGTGTAGCTGCAGTCTGGCCACTGTCCTGCGTCTTCTGGTCTCTCTTTTAGGGCTAGTTGTGTTTGTTGTATTTTCAAAAGTATGTATGTTTTTGGGAGGAGATTCCCACTGTCCTACTCACGCCGCCATGTTGGCTCCACCTCCTACTATTTCATTCTTATAATTTCTTATTTTAACTATTGATATTTTCTCTCATTTGTCTTGATACAATTCATTAAGATTTATATTTTTAAGGAAACAACTATTGAAGGAATTATTTTTTCCTATGCCTCTGTGCTTTCTAAGTAACTTTTGTTCCTATGCTACATAATGTTTTCCCTTCTACTTTATTTTGTTGCTCTCATTCCTCTATTTTTAGCTTTGGAAATATTTCTTTTACACTAAGTCTTTCATTTAATATAAATATTTGGTTCTATGAATTTCATACTATTGCTTTACCTGTATCTACTGTGATATTTTAAATCACTTAGCTATTTATTTTTTAATTATTAATATGACCCCACTGTCCATTTGTACCTGCTCTTTTATTTTTAAATAAAAGTTATAAATATATATATTTATTTGAAAAAATACATAAAATGTATTTGAAATATTTTTATTTTAAAAATTCATTAGAAATACTCTAATATATGTATATATTCATCATTTGTGAACTTAAATGGTACAAAATATAGTAAATAAAATGCAAAGTAAATGTTTTCCTTTTCCCCACCCATTCTCAAAAGATAACATTACTTTTTATTATTCCTTACAAAAAATGTGCATATCCTAGCATATGTCTCTGGATATATATCATTTAAAATATACAGAAGGATCATACAGTAGATACACTGATATTATCTCTTGGAAACCTTTACATATCAGCATTTAAAATTCTACCTCATTCTTTTGAGTAGATGCATATCAACACTGTTTTTAAACAATAGCTGTTTGTAAGTAGTACAAGCACGACATTTTAAATTAATAAAGGCAGAATTTGAGAAAGTGATTAGATTGAGCTGTAAAATCTTTCCTTGTTTTTTCACATGGAGGAAGGAAAACCAACCAAAAGGAGGGCCTATCATTCTAATAATTTCATCTTTTTGCCAAGCTTTGTTTGGGGAATGTCTTTCTTTTCTAATTTCTTGCTAGAAAACTATACTGTTTGCTTATTTTGTTTCAATTTCTAGTGCTACTAAGCTACAATTAGATAATGTTACTTTTATAATTTCAGAACTTGAACATGCAATTGTGACTTTCTGATAAGAACTCATATGATCAGTTCTTGTCAAAATTCTACAAGTTCTTGAAAAATGACTTGTTCTCTTTTCTCAGGGTGAAGAGCTGGTATGCTATTTAGGTCTAATATAACCTTGCTCTTTTTCTACTTGGAAAGAAAGGTTGGCAAATCTGTTTTTTCTTCAATTTCTGAGGATCCTTTGTTTTCCCTCTTATTTCTTCCTTTTTTCCCTGTCTTCTCTCTGAGGACTACCGATGCTTCTCTCCATACCTGTTTCTCCCTAAGAAACCGTGACATTTGAAGGCTGCCAATCTTGTTACACACAGCTTCCAGTCTCTCCGCTTTAGTCGGAGCTGTGCACTACCAGGTGCTGATCCATTCAGTGATTTGGCATTTATTTCACTTTCTATTTTCTGGGAATGATTAAATCTGTGCTTCCTCTAAGTACTTCCCTCTATCTGTCTTAGTTACAGAATCTCTTAATCTTTTACTCTTTGTTTCTTGCAGTGAGAGCTCTATTGAAACATGTTTTATTTCTCTACTTACAGATAATTTCAAGGATATAATCTTCTATGTTTCCTAATCAAAAGAAGGTATGGGTGCTGTGGCTGTGTGGTTTTATCTGTCCTTTTTGTTTTTTATGGGCTGTTTGAAAAAAATGTAGGAGGGATTCATTATTGGACTATGCTGAATAATTTAATATTTTCAGTATATTTTATTTTTAAGTACATTGTTTAATGTAAGAAGGTAGCTATTTACTCTTCACAGATAAGATGAAAAATAGGAAAAATATGTCTCCATTCCCCACCTAATCTCTTATCCCTATGTTTTTTTAGTGTTTGCTTTGTTTTGTGTTAGCTTTTTTCTTTTATTATTTCATTGTCAAGTTTGAAATACACAATCTCTTCTTTTAATTAAATTCCCACAGCTGAGCCTTATTTCCACATAAAAAAATGATTTTGTTTTCGATTTGCCCTTTTACAATAGCTTTCTCTTATTGAATACTTGATTTTGATTATTTTCTTAGATTTCTATAACATCATCAAAATTTTATTTCCAGAATGAGCTGATAGGGTGCTATATTTTTGAACTCTTGAAAATGTCTTATTTGAAGAAATAAAATATAAAATAATTATTGGATCATAGGTAAATTCACAAAAAAATTTACCATACAGTTGCCTGTCACCTTCTCAGTTTAAATACTGATATGGAGAAATTTAAGACAACATAACATTTTCCCTACCCATATTGATGATTTTATTTCCTTCTCTAAGGGTCCATAGGACAATTTTTCCCACTGAATTTCAATGATTTTAAAAGTTATCCTTAGGAATGATAGTTCTCTATCAACTTAATTTTCTTGAAATATTTACATTGACATCTTAAAATATTTACATTTAAAAAAATTTTAAATACTTAATGTTGAAATCTCTATGTTTACAATGTTTTATTCTATTACATGCTTTTATTTTGTTTGTAGTTGAATTTTTCTCTTCCTAATCTTCCCAATGTTTATATTGGATCTCCTTGGTCTCCCTTTAATATCTATCATTTTAATGTATTTTTTCATTTTCTTTTTTGTGACTTAATCAAACTTAGTCATGGCATCCTTGCCTGACTATTGTTTCCTCTTGAGTCTCCTTTTAATTATTTTCATTATGTGTATCATCTCTTAAGTGTTTTCTTTCAATTTCCTTTTTGACTTTTTATTTTATTAATCTCTTTTAAATTCACATTCCTCCTTTATATCTCTCCTTAAGATCCCTCCTCTAACTCATTTTATGGTACCATTTTGCTGACCTTCTTTTGAAGCTGTGGAGCACAATTTGTCTAATCTCAGCAGATTCTTTAGGCAATTCCTCTCATGATATTGCTTATCTACCTTTTGCATACATTTCTTTCCATTTTTTTAAGTGCCTTTGCTCTAGTTCCATAATGGTTTACTTATAATTAGTATTCTTCTTTGAAAAATATCAACCCACTAGAGGAAATGAATAGAGAGATCTGAAGGAAACCTTAATTTTTATTTTTTATTTTTTGATATTAATTTCTCAAACATCTCCCTCCATCCCCCAATGAGTATTGCCCTGGAAAGAGTTCTGTTCTTGGTCTCCAGTAATTAACAAGTTAGTGTGATTATTGAAGGGCTTCAATTGTGATAATCTTGCAATCATGGCTGTTTCTCCTTTTGTACTGCTCAACACAATCTCTGTCATATAAAGACATACTTGGAAAATAAAAGTTCAATGTTGGCATGATTTTATTATCAGGTCTACCCCCATCTCACACATTAATGCATGACTGGATCTCCATCAGACATGCCTCCCCAGCAACCACACACACACTTTTATGTCATAACTTAGCCATTACCTATGTTCACTGTAATCAAAATTGCTAGATAAAGCCCTCAAGATGTACAACTACTCAACTATTTGTAGAAAAATGTGTACCCACTTGAATTCAATTGAGTTACGTAGATGTTGTCAATATCCGCTTCATATACCTTCAAATCCATAGTACTGGAATGTTTATAACATAGTTTACGGTATGGAATTCTGACTTTCTCTGCTTTATTAACATATAGTTATTTTCTTTATTTTCAGTATTTCATTGATTTTAGAAAGTTTCAAGTAGAGTATAGAGAGGAATATACTCACCTTCATGCTGCCATCTTTGTCAAATTGCCCTTCAGTGATTTTGATGACTCAGTGACTCTCTATTAGATGTCTGCTCCTTTTAATATTTTCCTTGGTTCTCTAGGTAGAAATCTGTAACAGATATCTAATTTTATTTTTCTACTTTCAGTTCTTAGCGCTATATTCAGGAGTTTGACAAGTTTTTCTACTTTCTTGCTACAGATAAAGCAGTGCATGTCCATTTTACATTTTATGACTGATTTTAGAAATTATGGTACTACTACTTATTTCTCATTCAACTGCTAGACAATGATATTAAATTCAAAGATGCTGTCATTTTCCCCAAAACCTGTTCCCTTAAAATTTTTAATCATTAAAAGCAAGCATATTTTCCATATGAAAATTCATGCTATCTTTAATTAGTATTATTAGGGTTCACTTTAAAATTAAAGAGAAAATATATTATTTCCAATAGAATTTAAAATTATCAAAGATAATATAAGGAAATTAAAGAAATTAGAAACATTTATTTTTGTATTTAATTCTATATTATTGTAACTAGATAGTGAAATTTAAAATGGTGTAGTTAAAATTTTCTACAGCTCTCTCACAATACACTTTTTAAAGGAAAAATAGTTTCTTTCCAATTTAATCATTTTCATCCTTATCTCTAAGAGCAATGCAAAGAAATGTTTTCCTCTAACTATTCCTAACTTAAAGTGTTCCCAAAATTGCCAGTTTTGCAGTTTATAGGAAGAAAAGCCACTTAAAGTAACCACTTTAAAACAAAATTTAGTAAGACCCTTGTCACCACAGCAGGAAAAAAGAACAAACACTTAAGCAACCATGTTCAGAAGTCATTTATTTAAGCATTCATTTCCTTAGACATACAGGAAATTAAATGCAAACAAACTAAATATAGGTTTTTAATTAAGGCCTCAGCAGTCTGTATATTCAGGAAAAAAATATATTATTGCTACTTAAGTGAATAGAACAGGAAAAGTGAGCTTATGAATAATGAAATGTGTATAAATGATGACACTCTTCATTATAGCTCTTAACATAAAATGGCATAAAATATAATACAGTTAAATATTTTGTAGCTTGACTGAACCTAAAATAAAGCAAAGGCCCTGAACTAAAGAAGAAAGATCAAGAAGAAATCTCATTCCTTCAGTGATGGCATAGTTCAATGTAATTAATTAGTTCAATAAATGTGAAATTAAACTACTTCTAAACTCTTGCTGCTTTATTTTCCACTGAATTTCTCATTTTCTTTGAAGGAGACTGTACATAAGCACAGATAGTAATAGAAATACCCCTATTCCTTATTTCTAGAATTTGTAAAACAGTAAAAATAAAACAAACAAAAACCCCTAGATACTAGGTGATAGTATCATTTTTTTTCCTCATATTGAATTTTGAACACTTCTTGTTTAGGAAGGAACACTTCCACATTCTTCCTATTTGAAATTTTTGGTTACTAAGACAAGTTGAATTGAGATGAAGAGTGAGGAATTAATGCATTTAACACATCAAGACAGACATATAAATCATATTTTTGAAGACTGCTTGCAAATATTACATTGCTGAGTAGATTTTCAATATTTATGTGTAAACATGCCCTGTGTGGGTTTATGTGTACACATGGGTAATCTGGCAAGCCTGAATGTCAACTCTTCATTTTGAAAGGCAATTTTAGCTAGAGAACAATACAACCTACCTCAAAGTGAAAAGCTACTGATTTTACTAATTCTTAAGCAGAGCTCTCAATAATATGCCACTTTCATTATCAAAAAGTATGCTTAATAATATATAAATACCCCACCAAGGAAGCATTAAAATATAAGTTTAAAGAACAGATGTTAAAAACAGAACATACTTATGGGTTTCTAGAAAAAAATACAAGTAAGGCAAAAGGGATTTATTAAATGATCATAAAAGTAACAAATATTCATTCAATATTTAACTGGCAAATATAGTCCTTCTATAAAACATGTCTAGGATGTGAAGAATGTCTCTAAACTTGAATTTTCAAACAAAATCCAGACAACAGAATATATGTGCTTCAAGGTTATTCCCTATTTGATTAGGGAAAAACATAGAGATTTTATCTGAACCAGTCCCTAAAGGAATGGATAGAATTTCAACAGGTAGAGAAGAATGAATAAATTATTTCAGTATGACAAAATAACAAGAGTGAAAGGATCTGAGAGCATATAAATGATGGAATTATAGAAGGTACTGAAGGATAATGGGCCCCAAATTCCATCTGCATGAAAAGTAGCCTGGAGGTTCAGTTTAAGACCTATGTGCAGATATTAAGATTTGGAATGACTGACTGAATTATGAAAGTATTTACTAAATACTGAAGATGGGAGTTTGATTTAAAAGTAAATAAACTCAGTTTTAGACATATATTTGAGGACCCAGGAGACCATTTACTTGAGTATGTCTGGAAATTAATAAATTTGCACCTGAAAAAAAGAACATGAGCTTTTGTTTTTATTTTGTCATGAACAAATCTCCCTATGAGATTAGATTGTTCAAAACTATTTTTAATCATTATTAACATTCAAAAACTATATTTAACAGTGATTTTCATGAAAATGGTGTTTGTGGTAGCTTTGTGAGCTGATGAAATGCAAAGACCAGTAATCCTTTTGTGTTTAGAAAAATAGGTCTTAATAAAAAGCAGACAATGAGAAGACATAGAAAACAGTCCTCGGAAATGGAGGAGAATGGAGAGTGTATATTGAGAAGTTTGAGAAGATAATATCTAACTGGATGAAATCAATGCCTTCAATTATGGTGGATACATCAATGAAGAAGAGAGAAATGGGAGATAAATTGTCATTAATGACCTATCAGATGAAGTGTGTTCTGAAAAGAGGTGATGAGTGTACCACATTTTGTAAAGTTTTTAAGCGAATTAAATGGCAGTTCTAAGTTGAGATTCTTCAGAAGAAGTAGGGTCAGTATAAATGCTAATTCTGTCAGAGAATATATGAAGGAGAATAATTCACCAGCCATCTTACTGTGACAACACTCTGGTGACCTGGACAGCCACTCCGCTTCAACCGTGATGATTGTCACGATGCTGAAGAAAATCCAGGCTTCTAAAACCAACTTCAGAGTTGCCTCATTATCTTTCTAGGTCCCATTTTCTCTCTTTTGCAACCGATTGAATCCATGTAAGTTTCTTCGACATGGTCTCTTGAATACCTGTCTCACTCTACTTACTACTTTATCACTCAGATCCTCTTGCTAGCCAAACTTTTGAATATCTTTTGAGTTTTTTTCTTGGCTTGTTTTCTCTTCACACAATGTTTGATGCTCTTTCCTCACAAAAGCATTGAAACCCTTTTTCACAGATTTATTGACTTAATTGGAATACTAAATCAAGAAGACATGTCAGCCTTTTATTATACTTTATTTTCCAGCAACTTTTCACATTTTTCTCTATGGTTTTCATATTAAATATTGCCTTTTGTGATAATAAACTCTTCAGGGTTTTCTCCTCATATAGCCACTGTTTATCTTACAAACTGCGTTGTATGCTTCTATGTCATAAATTACATTTACTCCTTAGGATCTGTCTAAGATCCCTTTTTCTTTTATTTCTCCTGGGTGATTTTTCCACTTTTCCAACTGGGTTTTAATAAATACCTATAAACAAATCCAAGGCTCCCACCCAGTTCTCTCTCCTTAGAACCAGACTTGAATTGCTAAGTTGATATTTCCATTTGAGTTGTCACATCAACACTCCAAATTCATTATTTTCAATACTGAGTGTTATATTTTCCCCCTAAAACCTGCTTTTCATTCTGAGTTGCCAATCTCAATGAAAGTTGCCAAACTTTCTACAGTTACTCATACAAAAATTTTTATTTCATTTTAAAAATACCTTCATCTGCCCCTTCCTTCATTCCATACATCACCAAACCATATCAATTCCTAGTGTTACACCCAGAAACCCATCCATTGTACTTAACCCTGTTTTGCAGCAACTACATATATCTAGGTATATCTCACCTACATTGATGAAATACAAAATAAAACAATGAAAAGATATCTTTTTTACAAGTTTACTTGCCCCAGTTTTTCCCTTCTTAATCTGTTCCCCTTACTAAAGTCAAGAAATTGTTCTAAATTATATATTCATTCCTATGTTTCAGAATCACCTCTCTGTCTTTTAGGACTAAGTAGAATAGCCTCATGTGGTCTACAGATCACTTTGTGATTTGGCCCGTGATTATTTACCAAGAATCATCTGTCAGGGCTTATGATCTAAAGTGAAGTATGTTCAGCTTTCATTCATTTGAACATGCAATGTGATTTCTAACCTCTGAATTTCCCTCACTTGGTCCTTGTCCCACTGCCACAAAGAATTGAAGGGCAGAGACACAGTAGTGAAGCAGAGGAAAAGTTTTATTTAACGTTACTTAGAGAAAAAGTACAGGCCACCTCAGCAAGGAGAAGAGCCCTAAAAGTTTGGAGAGAGAAAGTTTAAAGTTAAAAGGTTACACACTTAGAAAGTGTGGGTGATGTCAGAGAAAGGAGTGTCTGGAAAGGTTGGGGGGTTCCCCTTTTTAAGGATTCTTTAAAAATGTGACTAAGGGCTAGGGGAGAAGACTTGTTAAGTTGTATTTGAATACTTAGAATTAACTTAACACAAGGAACTTCCTGCTCTGATTTCTCCCTGGGATACCTGCAAGAGGTCTGGGAGCATATCAAACAAGACTGCCTGCCCAGCCCCCAAGGTGGGCTGAGTTATTGTCTGTTTACTAAATAGTAAGTTAAGAATCTTACTTCTCAACTTCCTGGGTGTTAAAATGCAGTCTTTAAGATAGAATCCTTCCTGAGTTTTACTGTGTTGTTCATAGCTGGGCCTGCATGCCAAATTAGTTGCCCCAGTTGCAAACTACTTGATTAGGGCCAAAGGAGAAATAAACAATGTATAGGTAGGGTTAAAAAATAAGCTGGGCCTGCATGATTAACACAATAAAGATATGGGCTTTGGAAAGATGGTGGCATGAGAGGAGGGATACATGCTTCCTCCTAAAACCGTATATAATTAGAAAATATAGTTGGTGCAACTAATCCTGAAAGAGCAACAGGAAAGAGGACGGTGCCAGACTGCATACACCTAGAGAAAAGAGCAAACCTCATGGAAAAGGATAACATAGCAAAGCTGTGGCCCAGCAGGACCCAAGCAAATCCTCCACACCAGCTCACTGGTGGTAGGAAGAGAAATGGAACATGGAGGGAGTGGAAGGCCTGGGACTGCTGAATACCTAGCTCTGGAGATCTGCTCTGGAAGTACAAACCTACATTTCATAGTGCTTTCATGATATTTGCATGATTATGGGGTTGGAAAGCTAATACAGGCAGAATTCCTGGAGAAACTGAGATTCTAGCTGCTTGTGGAAAGCAGGGATCCATATCTGGCTTCTTGGGAACAAAAGCTTATACCTGTGTGCTCAGCCCACTGGTACAGGCAGTGGAGACAGGCATAGCAGCCGTGAAGCAGGAAACAGCTATTTCCTCCCCCCAGACACCAACACCACTACCTTATGACCCACAACACTGCTTCAAGGGCTGAGCAGCTCCAGACTAGAGCTTCTGGACACTAGAGGGCGCCATATACAAATATGAAATGACAAAGGAATCTGGACCAGAGTAAAATTAATATAACTTCAGAGAAAGATTTAAATGACATGGACCTTATGACTCTTCCTGAAAGGGAGTTCAAAATAAAAGTCATCAACATGCTAATGAAGGTACAGAAAGATATTCAAGAACTCAGAAATGAATTCAGGTCGGAGATCCAATCGTTGAAGAGCACGATGGAAGGTATTAAAAGCAGGTAGGATATGGTGGAGGAGATGATAAATGAAATAGAAACTAGAGAAGAGGAATACAAAGAAGCTGAGGCACAGAGAGAAAAAAGGATCTCTAAGAATGAAAGAATATTGAGAGAACTGTGTGACCAATCCAAACGGAACAATATTCACATTATAGGGATACCAGAAGAAGAAGAGAGAAAGGGATAGAAAGTGTCTTTGAGGAGGTAGTTGCTGAAAACTTACCCAGTCTGGGGAAGGAGATGCTCTCTCAGGCCATGGAGGTGCACAGATCTCCCAACACAAAGGATCCAAGGAAGACAACACCAAGACATATACTAATAAAATGGAAAAGATCAAGGATAAGGATAGACTATTAAAAGCAGCCAGAGAGAGAAATAAGATCGCATACAAAGGAAAGCCCATCAGGCTAACATCAGATTTCTCAGCAGAAACCTTACAGGCCAGAAGGGAGTGGCATGATGTACTTAATGCAGTGAAGCAGAAGGGTCTGGAACCAAGATTACTTTATCTGGCAAGATTATCATTTAAATTTGAAGGAGGGATTGAACAATTTCCAGATAAGCAAAAGCTGAGAGAATTTAACTCCCACAAACCATCTCTACAGTCCATTTTGGAGGGACTGCTGTAGATGGAAGTGTTCCTAAGGTTGAATAGCTGTCACAAGAGGTAATAAAACCACAGTAAAGATAGTAGAACAGCTAATTACTAAGCAAATGCAAAATTAAATTAACTATCCCCAAAGTCAATCAAGGGATAGACAAAAAGTGCAGAATATGATACTAATATATAAAGAATGGAGGAGGAAGAAAAAGGAGGAGAAAAAGAAAAGAACTTTCAGATTGTGTTTGTAACAGTGTATTAAGTGAGTTAAGTTAGACTCTTAAATAGTAAAGAAATTAACCTTGAACCTTTGGTAACCATGAATCTAAAGCCTGAAATGGCAATAAGTACATACCTATCGATAATCACCCTAAATGTAAATGGACTGAATGTACCAACCAAAAGACATAGAGGCACTGAATGGATAAAAAAACAAGACCCATCTATATTCTGCCTACAAGAGACTCACCTTAAACCCAAAGACATGTACAGACTAAAAGTCGAGGGATGGAAAAAGATATTTCATGCAACTAACAGGGAGATAAAAGCAGGAGTTGTAGTACTTGTATCAGACAAAATGGACTTCAAAACACAGAAAGTAACAAGAGACAAAGAAGGACATTATATAATGATAAAGGGGTCAATTCACAAAGAAGATATAACCATTATAAATATGTATGCTCCCAACAGAGGAGCACCAACATTTGTGAAATAAATACTAACAGAATTAAAAGGGGAAATAGAATGTAATGCATTCATTCAAGGAGACTTCAACACTCCACTCACTCTGAAGGACTAATCAACCAGACAGAAGATAAGTAAGGAAACAGAGGCAATGAACAAGACACTAGAACAGATGGACCTAATAGACATCTACAGAATTCTACACCCAAAACCAACAGAATACACATTCTTCTCAAGTGCACATGGAATATTTTCAAGACTAGATCATATACTAGACCACAAAAAGAGCCTCAGTATATACAAAAAGATTGAAATTCCACCAACCAGTTTCTCAGATCACAAAGCTATGAAACTAGAAATAAATTATGCAAAGAAAATGAAAAATCTCACAAACACATGGAGGCTTCACAACATGCTCCTAAATAATGAATGGATCAATGACTAAATAAAAACAGAGATCAAGCAATATATGGAGAAAAATGACAACAATAATTCAACACTGCAAAATCTGTGGGACACAGCCAAGGCTGTGCTAAGAGGAAAGTATATTGCAATACAGGCCTACCTCAAGAGAGAAGAACAATCCCATATAAGCAGTCTAAACTCACAGTTAATGAAACTAGACAAAGAACAACAAACGAGGCCCAAAGTCAGTAGATGGAGGGACATAATAAAGATTAGAGTAGAAATAAATAAAATTGAGAAGAATAAAGCAATAGAAAGAATCAATGAAAGCAAGAGCTGGTTCCTCAAGAAAATAAACAAAATAGATAAACCCCTAGCCAGACTTATCAAGAAAAAAAGAGAGTCTACACATATAAACAGTATCAGAAATAAGAAAGGAAAAGTCACTATGGACACCATAGAAATTCAAAGAATTACTAGAGAATACTATGAAAAATTATATGCAACAAACTGGATAACCTATAGGAAATGGACAACTTTCTAGAAAAATACAACCTTTCAAGGCAGACTGAGGAAGAAACAGAAAATCTGAACAGACCAATTACTAGAATCCCATAGATATGTTGCCCACAAGAAACGCACTTTAAACCCAAAGATATGCACAGACTAAAACTCAAAGGATGGAAAAAGATATTTCATTAAACTAACAGAGAGAAAAAAGCAGGAGTTGCAGTACTTGTGTCAGACAAAATAGACTTCATAACATAGAAAGTAACAAGAGACAAAGAAGGACTTTACATAATGATAAAGGGGTCAATCAAACATGAAGATATTACCATTATAAATATGTATGCTCCCAAAACAAGAATGAGAAAGGAAAAATCACTACAGACACCTTAGTGAAATTGAACTGGTAATCAAAAACCTACCTAAGAACAAACCACCTGGAACAGATGGCTTCAAAGCTGAATTTTATCAAACATTTAATGAAGACCTAATACCCATTCTCCTTAAAGTTTTCCAAGAAATAGAAGAGGAGGGAATACTTCCAAACTCATTCTATTAAGCTAGCATCACTCTAATATCAAAACCAAGCAAATACACCACAAGAAAAAGAAAATTACTGACCAATATCCCTAATGAACATAGAAGCAAAAATAATCAACAAAATATTAGCAAACCAAATTCAAAAATACATCAAAAAGATCATCCATCATGATCAAGATGGATTTATTCCAGGAATGCAAGGATGGTACAACATTAAAAAATCCATCAACATCATCCACCACATCAACAAAAAGGACAAAAACCACATGATCATCTCCATAGATGCTGAAAAAGCATTCGACAAAATTCAACATCCATTCATGATAAAAATTCTCAACAAAATGGGTATAGAGGGGAAGTACCTCAACATAATAAAGTCCCTATATGATTAACCCACAACAAACATTAATTATACTTAACAGTGAGAAGCTGAAAGCTTTTCCATTAAGATCAGGAATAAGACAAGGATGCCCACTCTCCCCACTTTTATTCAACATAGTACTGGAGGTCCTAGCCACAGCAATCAGACAACACAAAGAAATAAAAGGCATCCAGACTGGCAAGGAAGAAGTTAAACTGTCCCTGTTTGCAGATGACATGATATTGTAAATAAAAAACCCTAAAAATTCCATTCCAAAACTACTAGATCTAATATCTGAATTCAGCAAAGTTGCGGGATACAAAATTAATACACAGAAATCTGTGGCATTCCTCTACACTAACGATGAAGTATCAGAAAGAGAAATCAGGAAACAATTCCATTCACACTTGCATCAAAAATAATAAAATACCTAGGAATAAACCTAACCAAGGAAGAAAAAAACCTATACTCTGAAAACTACAAGACATTCATGAGAGAAATTAAGAAAGATACCAATAAATAGACACACATCCCATGCTCATGGATAGGAAGAACTAATATTGTCAAAATGGCCATCCTGCCTAAAGCAATCTATACATTCAATGCAATTCCTATCAAAATACCAATAGCATTCTTTAACGAACTAGAGAAAATCATCCTAAAATTCATATGGAAACACAAAAGACTTCAAATAGCCAAAGCAATCCTGAGAAGGAAGAATAAAACAGGGGGAAATTATGCTCCCCAACTTCAAGCTCTACTACAAAGCCACAGTAATCAAGACAATTTGGTACTGGCACAAGAACAGACCCATAGACCAATGGAACAGACTAGAGAGCCCTGATATAAACCCAACCTTATATGGTCAATTAATATATAATAAAGGAGCCATGGACATACAATGGGGAAATGATAGCCTCTTCAACAGCTGGTGTTTGCAAAATTGGACAGCTACATGCAAGAGAATGAAACTGGATTATTGTTTAACCACAAACACAAAAGTAAACTCGACATGGATTAAAGACTTGAATGTAAGTCATGAAACCATAAAACTCTTAGAAGACAACATAGGCAAACATCTCCTGAATATAAGCATGAGCAACTTCTTCCTGAACCCATCTCCTCGAGAAAGGGAAACAAAAGCAAAAATGAACTCATGGGACTACATCCAACTAAAAAGTTTTTGTATGGCAAAGGACATCATCAACAAAACAAAAAGGCATCCTACAGTATGGGAGAATGTATTTGTAAATGACATATCCAACAAGGGGTTAACATCCAAAATATATAAAGAACTTAAACACCTCAACACTCAAAAAGCAAATAACCTGATTAACAAATGGGCAGAGGATATGAAGAGACAGTTCCCCAAAGAAGAAATTCAGATGGCCAAAAGACACATGAGATGCTCCACATCACTAATTATCAGGGAAATGCAAATTAAAACCACAATGAGATATCACCTCACACCAGTAAGGATGGCCAGCATTGAAAAGACTAAGAACAACAACTGCTGGTGAGGGTGCGGAGAAAGGGGAACCCTCCTACACTGCTGGTGGGAATGTAAGCTAGTTCAACCATTGTGGAAAGCAATATGGAGGTTCCTCAAAAAACTAAAAATAATAATACCATTTGACCCTGGAATCCCACTCCTTGGAGTATACCCAAAGAACACAACTTCTCAGATTCAAAAAGACCTATGCACCCCTATGTTTATCACAGCACTTTTTACAATAGCCAAGGTATGGAAGCAACCTAAGTGTCCATCTGTAGATGAATGGATAAAGAAGAAGTGGTACATATATTCAGTGGAATACTATTTAGCCATAAGAAAGAAACAAATCCTACCATTTGCAACAACATGGATGTAGCTGTTGGACATTATGCTCAGTGAAATAAGCCAGGTGGAGAAAGACAAATGCTAAATGGTTTCCCTCATTTGTGGAGCATAACAATGAAGCAAAACTGAAGGAACAAAATGGAGCAGACTCACAGACTCCAAGAATGAACTAGAGGTTACCAAAGGGGAGGGCAGGTAGGGAGGGAGGGAGAAGGGAACTGAGGGGTATTATGTTTAGTTCACATGGTGTGGGGGATCACGGGGAGAACAGTGTATCACAGAGAAGGGACAAAGTGGATCTCTGGCAACTTGCTGCACTGATGGACAGTGACTGCATTGGGGTATGGGTGCGGACTTGATAATGTGGGTAATGTAGTAACCACATTGTTTTTTCATGTGAAACCTTCATAAGAGTGTATATCAATCATACCTTAATTAAAAAATAAAAATAAAGTAACAAATAAAGAAATGTTGAAAAAAAAAAAGACATGGGCTTTGCTGAGTTACCCTCCTTTATCTGGGGAATATTCAAATATTCCAGGCCAAGTTGCTCCTGGCTTTTTGAGCTTTAATTGATTAACTTTGGGTCTTTTTTAGTGGGCTTTTCCCTGGCCTTATTCTCTTTCCACCCCTCTCAAATCTACTTTCCTGCCTAATAATAACACTCTTACTTTTGTCTCTGCTTATAAACTCTAATGATCCTTCAAGTTTCAGGGTTGTTATCTTCCACTGGAAACCTCCTAAACCTTCTAATTGGCAGAAGACCTTCTTCTATATTTCACAGTGCTTAGACCAACTTGCTGAGATTTCCTTTTACTTATTTGTATCTTTTACAAGACTCTAAGGTGCATGAGCGTCAAGACTATTTCTATTTGCCATTCTATCCAAGGAACCTTTATCTGGCTCCATATAGATGCTCTAAAGGAATTTATTAAATCAACAGAAGCATTCATAAAATAACAAATAGATGAAGCAAATACAAAAATAAGCCTGAAAGGAGCAGGAGGGAACAAATCATACAAATAGATTTTATTTTCTCACAATCTCTAATGAATGCCTCATGTTCCCATGGGTAACTAAGGCTTATTAGATAGTGATTTTCAAGTGGAGTGATAAGTCCCCTGTAGAGGGTCTATTTGAATTTGTGGGTCAGGGCTAGCAATACTGCTCTTCTATAACAGTGGTTCTCAACTATGCATGCTTTTGCTACTTAGCAGATATTTGGCAATGTCTGGCAATGACAGTTTTGATTGCCATAACTTGGGGAGTAAAGTGGGGGAAGGTGACTACTGACATCAGTGCATAGAATCCCAGAGTGAAGCAAAACACTGTGTAATGCACAGAGAAAACACCATAACAAAGCTTTATTAAACCCAAATGTCAGTAGTACTGAGGCTGTATGAAATGAGACCTGAAATTAATATTATGTGCTGCCTTGACATCTAATGGACCTCAAATGGCCTAACCACAAGTTACCCTCCTGCTCTGCTCCTATGGACAAGATTCCCAAGCCAAACAACTCTACTTATCAAATGGACCAGTTGCAATTGCTGGTTATCACTGAATAGCACATTTCAATTTTCTGCCAGACTGCAGAATGTTTCAAACAAGCTAATCACATCCTCCTGTGAACCAGGGAACACCCAGGTCCCTTGTTACTACAAAGCCTATCTCCCAGAGCCTCTGTTCGTGCACTCTGTTCCCAAGAGTAACGCCGATGTGGCCCTCATCCTCTATGCTGTGAGTGTATGTGATTAATAAACTGCTGATCTATCCAGTGTTGGGTGTCAGGTGTTCTGCCATCCCATAAACCTAGTGTGGGAATTCCTCCCTCACCAAGGGTGAAGACTGATCAAAATGGGTTGAGAAACCCTACTCCATGGGAGCATTACTCCATGTTTTTTTTAGAATTTCTAGGTTAAATGAAAAGTTCTTGAAAAGGGATGAGATAGTATTTCTGTCAAGGTTTCACAGTGGAATAAAGAGCTCAGAGCTCGTTACAGGTCCTTTCCAGAGTGGACTCCTTCACATTTAAGTGATTTGGGATAATTTAGTCCATCTTCTTCAGAATTTATTTCCTCAAAGTAAGTAAGAAGCTAGAGTAGTAAGACTAAATGGATTTTCTTCCTGAGAGGAATATTCCTTATTTAGTCTGCTCTCTGTAGCTTTAAAATCTTGGTTCCAAAACAAGATGCTATCTATTTGGTTAAGATATCATTTCACAGATCTGGTGTGGCCAACTTACATAATGGCCTGTAAACATGTTGTCCTGTACCCTACATCCTATATTTAGCATCTGATCGCCACCAAATAATTAGATCCAGTTCTAAAGTAATCTTTTAGCATTTGTATTTTAACAAAGATATTGTAGTGATATTATAGTAAGTAACACTTAGCAACACTCAGCAAAAACTTAGAGTAATATTTATAGCATCAATTTTCTAAGTCATTGTGAAAATGAGGAAGATAGAGTAGCATTAGAAAATGGTAGAAATACATTCAGTAAGAAAATTAAATGTTACAATATTGTAAAATATGTATTATTATACAGTACTTTGTGTTATTAGTAAATTAATTTTCACCAGTAATTATGTTTCCTAAATTAAGATTTGCAGAACATATTTCTAAGATGTTCATGAAGCACTGTAAAATAATTATATTACAAATTAATATAAATTAAGAAGGAAATGTGGAAAATGCTAAATTCTTTGACATCTTCATTGAGTTCCACAATGAGTATAAAAAAATATTTTCAATGCTATTTAATCTATGTAATATCTCACACTTATTTAATTAAAAAATTTATTTTTTGCAGACTAACTTATTTTAATACCACAAATGTTGCAAAGAATGAAGTTAGAGAAATGTCATTTTAGTTGATTTTGGAATTGTTATTGCTATATATGTTAATATCATATATAGATAGGTGTGTGTTTATGTATGGTTTTATCTGTGTAAAGTATTTAAAATTAACCAATATAGAGAGAGGGACAGAGACATGAACTATTTAGAAAGTATGTACCTATGATCTTAATTAATTGGTAACATAAATGTGTTCTACAAAGAACTAGATATTGCTTAAAAATAACACATTAAATAATAAAAATTATATTTATAGATTCAGAATCAGAGAACAAAGTGATTTATTTATATTTTTTAACATTTTTACTTTTATAATTGTTGAGTACTATAGTAAAGTGTTACAATAAAACAAGCAAGAATACAATATAGAGCTTTGTGAGGACAGGTCATTATGCTGCTCAAACCTAATGATGCTGAGCAATTTATAGCTTTTAAAATTATATACATTTATTATTACTCAATTTTCAATGTCATTTTCTGATGACATATCAATAAATATTATCTTCTGTCCTGATGTTTATGTGTGCATTCATCTCATGCATATACCATGACTGCAACTTCTATTGACTTTTCTCTGGCTGCCACGCTGAGCAAGAACCATGTTATAGTTTGTTCTGCATGATCTCATTATTGGACTTCTGTCAATATTTAAGAACAGATTTTGCATATCAACACCACCGTGAGAGTCAAAGTTGATTTAGAATGTTCTTCCAAAAGATCATATAGTAGTTCGGCAAATTTAAACTAAGTTATATTTTTGTCATCTTTATATCTTAATGATATGAAATTGATTTTAGATGGTTTAGAAATATTTTTCTTCATGCTATATATAAGATAAAAAAGAGAGAGTAATGCTCAGAGATGCAGGTGATGAGGTCACAGAGATCACTTACATTGACCTGAAGTAGTCTTTTATCTTGAGCATCCTGATATTTTTGTCAAGATTCTTAACTATATATTAATGTGCCATTTCTTCTGGAGAAGCAAAACTTTCCTTGGCAATCCTGATTTAAGTGAAACTTTTACATTGGTTTTAATCTAAGCAGTTGTTTAAAAGTTACCTTTTTGACAAAGTTTGCCCGAACCACACCATCTAAAAGATCAAAAGCCTTCCACATCATCATTCTCTAATCCCCTAGTGTTTCTTCTTGAAAATGTTACTTCCTTAACTGTAATATGATAAAAAATAACAATATGTTATTATTAATCTATTTCTTTAACTAGAATGCAAGATTCAGGAAGGTAGATACTTTTTCTTGTTAACATCTAAGTCCCAGTTTCTATAATAAATTCTCTTATATGGGGCAAATGGAGACACAGGAAAGTGTACCATCGTAGCACAGTCTGAGAAGAGGCAGAAGCAAATCTTTCTTCTTCTAGAGAAGGTATAGGAAAACCTCCCACCTCCAGGACACAAGCAAACATCTACTGTTCCTGGAGAAAGCAAAATTCCTCTGCACATAGATATATGGGCAGGAAACTTGTTATGACCCACACTTTTGCATTGATAAAATATTTCACTAGGCATGACAGGGGATGAGGGTAAGTAATTTTTACTAAAACTAAAAAAAATTTCCTCCCAGAAGCCACAAAGAATACAAGTCAGAGTTTGGTTTCCACAAGTCAGAGGGACAAGAATTCTTATAAAGGGCATGTCCAAGGCCAAGGATACAGGACCTGTCAAAGACTGAAGCTGAACTAAAAAAAAACCCAAAAATCTACAAACTTCTTTCTGAACTGCATAAAAAGAAACCTTCTCTGTACCACAGGTGTGCATGGACTGCTGATGAGACTAACAAAGAAAAAATAAAAATAAAAACCTTCAGCATCCCATGCCCCATTCTAAACACAGGATAACAACAGACCACCACTAGAAAAATTCCCTTTTGTCAGCTGGAGATTGTGATAACAACAAAACCTAAACCCAGCCTAAGTCCTGACTTGATTAACTCGGTGCCACATAAAAAAGGCTTGAAAGAAGTTTCATGCCCATTTCTGGCTGTAATATTTATCTTAGTCTCTACTGTTTTCCACAAAGTTCTTACATTCAATAAAAATATTTCTGAGACACAAACAAGAAAAATCCCAACACATTTTTGAGAGATAAAGTGATGAATAGACTCAGAGATCAGAGATGATGCAGAGGCCTGAACTATAAGACAGGACCTTGAAAATAACTGTGTTATTGGTAGACAACATGTATGCAGAAATAGAAAATCTGAGCAAAAAGATTATAAATATAAAGAAGTTAAGTGGAAATGTTGGAAATAAAAATTACAGTATCAGAGATGAGAAATTCCTTTGATAGGCTCATCAGCAATTTGGATATAGGCAAAGAAAAAAATCTGTGAAATTGAAGGAAGTAAATGAAAATAAACTGAAATACAAAGAAGAAAAAAAATGTATGTATTTGGGGGGAACAGAGCAAAATTCTCAGAGCTGTATAACAATATGAGTCAGTACATATGTGAAATTTAATTTCCAGAGAGAAAAAAAGAAGAAAAGTGAGACAGGAGAAATATTTAAGAAAAAAAATGGCCTAGAATTTTCCAAAATGAATGAAAGACAACAAAACACAGATCCAAGAAAGTCAGAAAAACCCAAATAGGAAAAATATAAAAAGCAGCCAACTCACACATCAGCACACAGTCAAACTGCTGAAAGCCAAAGTAAACAGTTAATCTTGAAGGTAGCTGGGGAAAGGGGAGGCAAAGAAAAATGCAAAACATTCAGAGGAACAAATGAAATACTTATACCAGATTAGTTATCAGGAACAGCAAAAACCAGAAGACAATAGAGTTATATTTATAGTTACAAAAAAAATTGACACAGAATTCTGTTTCCCCAATATTATCTTTTAAAAAGTGTTACTAAAAGACTTTCTCCTGTAAGGTGAAAGAATTCATTACCAACAGACATGCAGTATAAAAAACATTAAAGGAAAAGCCTCAGGAAGAAAGAGTAACCAGAAGGAATTCTGTATCTATCAAGAAAAAGACAGACCAACAGAATTTATAAAAATGAACTCAAAGATACAAGAAATTTTCTGAATTTACATATGTCTAAATTGATCAAAATACATAATTTGTGTATGTATAGTTTATTGTAGGTCAATTATACCCTAAATAAAGCTGTTTAAAATTGAGAGAGTGCTAATACTGTCCACAAATAATAAAATGTGTTGTGTGGTTCACCGAAGGTTCACAGAAACATTTGACAAAATTAAACAACCATTCATAGTAAAAGCTGTCAGCTGGGGAACATTATTGATTTAGATATGGGCATTTACAAAACACCTACAGCTAACATATTTTTAGCAAAATTTTGAACACTTTGATCTATTGAACACAGGTTTATCAACTTCTGACAACTTCTATTAAATATTCTACCATAATTCTTAGCCAATTAATAAAGAAAAATGACTGATATGCAGACGAAAAAAATTCTACTCACACATGAAGTAATGTCTTTCATGGATAACATTAAATAATCTCTAAAACCACTACTAAAGATAATTAATTTAGCAAAGTTGTAGAATATCAGGCTAGTGTAAAATCAATTTTATTTCTAGTGGCAAAATATTAAAAATGAAAAATTTAGAAGGAATATCCTTTATAATTTCATCAAATCAGGAAATAATAATAAATTTAACAAAAAGATGTGCAGTGCCTCCCTACTAGAAAGTATACTACATTACTGAGAAAAATTTTTAAAGATCTAAACAAATGGAAAAACATGTTCATGGGCTAGAATTCAATATTTTGATATTTCCAAATTTATCAATATATTCAACATAATGTCAGTCAAAATTTCAGCTGCCTATTTCAAAGGAATTGACAAAATGATCTAAAAATTTATAAGTAATGCAAAAGACAGAAAAATAAAATAATTTTTACAATAAGAATAAAAGAATGGCTTTGAGGGTTTATACTACCTAATTTAAGAAGCACCATAAAACTACAGTAGTCAGGACCCTACTGCCTAATGATAAGGATTTTTGGTTCAAATAGAGCCCAGAAAAAGACTCATATGTGTATGATCCTTCAGACAGTCCAAAGGGGGAACAGTAATTTTTTCAAAAAATGGGGCAAAGCAAACTGTATAACAACAACAAAAAAGAACCTAAACATTTAATTACAGCATTCACAGAAATAACTCATAATAGACCTCAGTAAAGATTTCATCAGAGGACACAAAACATATTAATTACTGAAACTTGAATGTTTGGACTTTATCATAATTAAAAACCTATGTTTCAAAGATAAAAAGATGAAAATTCAAACCACAGACTGTGAAAAAATATTTATAATACATATTTCTAACAAATGATGGGTATTTAAAATATGTAAATAACTTATAAATCAATAATAATAAAGCAAAAATCTAACACACAGTAGAAAAAAACATTAATTTCACAAATTAATGTACACAAATGATCAATAGGTACACGAAAATGTATGATATCATTAGGCAATGCTTCTTAGGTACTACAAAGTGCAAATGAAAACTGCACTGAGATACTATTTTACATACCCAGAAGAGTAAATATTACAAATTTACTATTAAAAATATTACATAATTACTAATAAATATTAAAATATTAAATATCTGCTGAGCACATGAAATAATTGGAATTCCCATACATTGTTGGTAGGATTGTAAATTTTACAACCATTTAGAAATTTCTTATAGAGGTAAACATATGCCTATCATATTAGTCAAGCAATTTTCCTCCTAGGTGTTTACACAGTGAAATGGAAATATATGTCCAAAGGATTAGTACACAAATGTAAATAGAAAAATAATTTTTAATAGCAAAATCTAAAAGCTAAAATAACGAACAGGTGAAAAGACTCACATAATATGGTATATTCATACAATGGAGTACTTCTTATTATTAAAAATTCGCAAACTTCTATTATTCTTATCAACTAAGTGAACAAAAGAATATATATTATATTATTACATTTATGTCAAACTCTTGAACAGGCAAAAAGATAAGATGGTTATGGAAATCAGATTAGTAATTACCTGCAGTATAGGAGGGGTTGATTGACTTCAAATGCCATGAGGAAAATTTCAGATACAATGAAAATGTTCCACTAACTGATTGGCACCATCGTCAAAAACCATTTGACAATAGATATGAGAGTTTATATCTGGCTCTATTTTATTTCACTGATCTATATGTCTGTCTTTATGCCAGTCCAACACTGTTTTGAACAGTTGTAATACACTTTAGGATTAGGAAATATGAAATTTGCAAACTTGTTTTTTTTTCAAGATTTTCTTGTCTATTTGGGGTCCCTTGAGACTCTATATGAATCTTAGGATATATTTCTCAAATTCTGTAAAAACTCTTATTGGGATTTCAAAAGAGATTAAATTGAATAAGTAGATTATTTTGGGTAATATTGACATCTTAATAGTATAGGTTTTCCAATCCATGAATAGAATAATAGGATGATTTCCATTTATTTATGTCTTTAATTTCCTTCAGCAATATTTAATAGTTTTCAGTGTACAATTCTTTCATCTACTTGCTTAATTTAACTCCTAAGTATTTTATTCTTTTGAGACTATAGTGAATGTAATTGCTTTCTTAATTTCTTTCTTGGATTGCTCATTGGATCATTTTATAATGATAATATTTAAAATTAGAAAGATCTACCTCATCTATCTCAGCATTTAAGTTAAAATTGAAAATAAAACAGAAAGAATAATTACAAAGATTAAATACGATCCACTGTTTTTGTAAAGTTTAGGTAAAATATACCCAAGGTCATTTGTTTACAGAGTTGAGTAGTTGTAACAGAGAACATATGGCCCACAAAACTGAAAATATTTACTCTCCAGCTCTTTACAGAAAAGGTTTGCCATGCCCTAATATAATCAAACTATTTTTCTATACAAACAGTGGCTTACAAAATAAAGAATCCCTTTGTCTCACATTCAAGAGGTCATACTGTTGTCTATTTAAATTTCATGAAGTAGCAGTTATGATTAACATTGTTATCTGGAAATCTAATCTGGGGAGGATCCCTGTATGCTAGGTGTGACCTCAACCCTGGAGAGGGTTCTTGACTTTGATGGGGAAGGAATTCACAAGAAGATCGAGCAGGTATAAGCAAACAGTAGCTTATTAAAACAAAGTACACACTCAAGGAAGGAGTGCTCCATGCTCAATAGGTGACCCTTGGGTGTATAGGTTTGGGTTCTTAAAAAAGGTCTGATTAACTATATTCTTGAAATATTCATGGGTATGAGGGTGGGTAATTTGCTTAATGGGCTGGGTTGTGCATAACCAGTAATATCCCTTTGGCATATAGGCAGTGTGGAGAGAGTGATGGTACCTATGTCCAGGATTCTCATCTGGCTCTTGTCGGCATGCTCACTACACACACGTTGGTCAGTACATTGTTATTGACTTTATATAAAGAGCTCTGCCCAGTGCTCTGGGCTGTTGACGGCTGCAGGGCCAGCACAGCTGCAGAAGGACAGAGACTGGAGTGGTGGCAGTGCTGACCACAGAGACTGAGATGGCTGCTGGGGCAGAGATGCCCAGAGGCAGAGACAGGCTTGCTGCATGCAGACTCACTCTGAGTGGATGGGATTCTAGTGATTGACCTGCCACCAAGGAAATAAAGTGGGGTATATACCCTGTCACCCCAAGAATGTTCCGCTGTTATTTTCTCAGTCTCACTGAATCAAGAGTGAACTTTTCCAGGGCTGTAACTCATTGGCAAGATGCAGTTAGAAAATTTTAGCATATACCCTAAGAATACAACAAGTATACCGGGTGCACTCTAGTGCCTCCATCCCCCATTTCTTTTGTGGGATTACTTAAGGTCAACTTTGTTCCTATTGCATGTCTGGTGAGGGGGAAAGATAATGTTTTCCCTGAAGAGGAAATTGACTTGGTAGACAGATCACAAGACTATTTTTGGTATGTTCCAGTTGCAAGGACCCTGTTTTTTGTACCTTTTGATTTGAACCCTGAATCCCTCTGCTCCCTGTTCTAGCCTACCTCATCTTTAGGATTCAAATTCATCCCCATTTCTGTTTATTTTCCAGAATTGGTTCATATGACTGCTCCAAATTTTAAAGGAGTCTATGAAGTAGCATATTCTGAGTTGGCACTTACCACAGCAAACATTTTTTTATATGAACAAGAAAAAAGAGAAAGGATATTTGCAGTCAGTTTGTAAAGCATTGTGAAAATGGAAGCTCCTGTGGCCAGGATCCTCATCTGACCGTGATCTACTTGATGATGTAATTGGCTTACTGCATGGGCTACTGCTTACACACCTGTTGACAATAAGCTATTACTGCCTGTGTTGCTCTATAAAGAGCTATACCCAGGGCTTGACAGAGAATCTGGAGCAGAGAGCAGAGACTGGAGGCAAAGACAGAGCCTGGAGCAGAGCAGAGCCTCAAGTGGAGGTAGAGGCTGAGGCAGAACCTGAGGGGAGGCAGAGACAGTGATGGAGATGGACTTGCCAGAAGTGGACCTGATTCTAGCATTTGGACTGCCATGACAAGAATAAAGGTTCATATAAACTCTTTAACCACTGAGCATTCCATTGCCATTTTTTGGTCTCACCAAATCTAGAGTGAACTTGCCCAGAACTGAATCCCCTTTTGGCCTGGAACTACAGTTATATTTTCACACTGTGTTGCACTCCTCAGTTGCCAAGGATCATAGAGAATTATTAGAAATTACTGTATTATGGGATAAAAATAAAAATTTCAATAATAAAAATATACAAAATATTTTCTCTGATGCCAATATCATAAAATAAGAAATTAGTAACTCTGGTCCAACTAAAATAACAAATTTTTGTAAACAATAAAAAAACTAATCTCTTAATTAAGCCTGAGTAAAAGAGGTTGACAATATTGACTTCAGAACCAATTATGAGAAGAGAAAATTATAACAACACACTTCAAACATGGCATTCAAATTGTATTCAAATGAAAAGGTGTAAATACCTTATTATTGTTGTGGGAAGTTGGGGTTCCTATGGCCAGGATCCTCACTGAACTTAAACCATTGATGACATAACTGGCCTGTTGCTAGGCTACCGCTTCCACACCTTTAAGCAACAAGCTATTATTGCACTATATAGGGAGCTCATCCAGGGCTCTGGGTGGAGGTAGAGGTGCTAGTGCTCGACCTACTGCCAGGAGAACAAGCCGGGTAATAAACCCTTTCACTCCAGAGAACATTTTGCTGTCAATTTCTTTGGTCACATTGAATCCATAGCAAACTTGCCTGGGGCTGGAACCCATTAGCAAGACAATTGGCGAAAGTCGGCAGAGTTCATTGTTGACCAAGGAAAAAGACAGGATGCCCTTATGTGAGCGGTGCTTCAGCGGGCTGCCCCTGTGAATGGGGAGACAGTGGATTGCCCCCAATGGGTATGTGGTCTGAGGTGGTTTGCCTCCTAGAGGGCAGGGACCCACCCCAGGACTGGAGGCAGGTGTAGGTGACACTTGAGGCTGTAAGGGTGGCCTCTGGTATAGTAAGTAGGTCTTTTTGAGAAGCAGAGTGCTCATGATGCAGCAGGGACTGTGCATTGACTGATTCTCATAGTATTAAAAAAAATTTGCAGATGAGAGGGACAAGCTCCTGAAAAAGACACAAGAAATGGCATAAGAACACAAGCTGCGAACTGCTGTGGATTCATTAAAGAATGAAATGGCATTGATACAAGAGGAGGCAGCACAAAAGTGCCATCAGCGAAGTGCCATTAAAGAGGTAAAGGCCATGAAGGAAGAGGACAGACCCCTGCAGAAACCACAAGAGGCAGAGCTAGAACGTGAGCTGCAAGGTAAAACATTATATACAGAATGAGAAAGCAGCACTACCAAGTGTTCTGAAAGAGGAAAAGGCCGTAGAAGAAAAAGATGCACTCCTGAGGGAAGAACAGAAGGAGGCGGCACAAGAACGCCAGCTGCAATGCACTGAGGTGAAGGTAAGAGAGCTGCTGAAGACTGAGGTAGCATTGCTGCAAGGGATGGTAGAAAAGGTAAAGGTTGTAGCAGAGGAGGCACTCAGGGGAGGGGAGAGAAAGGTGCCATCAGCCCCAGAAATGGAGGAGCTGGAGAAGGATGAAGGGGTGGTGCCGGAGGCACTGGTGCTTCCTGTATTGAAAGCACACCCAGTGGTTGTAAAGAAAATAAAGACCCAGCAGCTGAAAGTTCCCCAAGCAGAGGAGCAGCCCCCTCCCCAGGTCAAGGAGCACTCTATGGTCTGCCCCTATACTCAGGCTGAGCTGGTGGATTTGGGCTCCTGGTTTAGGCAGAAGCCCTAGGAGTCAATATCAGCTTGGCTCCTGCATCTGTGGGACTTAGGGGTGGATGGGATTGTTCTGCTGAGATCAGAGATGGGGAAGCTGTCTTCCCTGACAGTACAGCTTGCCTTGAGACAGTGATTACAAAATGCACATCAGACCCCAGAGAGTCACTCCCTCCTCCATTGGCTTATGGCTGCACTTTGTGCTGTGTGGCCCATTCAGGGTGATTTACCATCCTCCCCTGATAGATGGCAGACATATGCTGAGCTCCAACAGGTGTTATGGGAGCTAAGCATAAGAAATGCCATCTATAGTCCAGAGAATCATGGCCCAGATGAGGAACCTTTCACTACAGGAATGAGAAATATTGTGCTTCAAATGGCTCCCACATCCTTCTTTGGGTCTCTAGTGGCCATTCTTGCCCCTCACTTAGGGCAGCCCATGAGCAAGGTTGTACATACAGTAGCCAACTTGGGAGAGGCTGGAGCAATGAGAACACAGAAATAAATGAGGTCTTCTACTTACAAGAAGAATTTAAAGGGCCCCATGAAGGTTATGAGGAACCAGATGTGGATTGATTTAATATGGGCAGGAGCAGATGGAAAGAAATTAGAGGGGAAGTCAAATAGGATCTTACTGGAGCTATGGCAGCAACTGAAACCAGAGAAGCAGTCCCATCCATTAAGACCAAAGAGGCAGAGGTCAGAGACAGAGCCACAAGTCTGACCTGTGTGTGTGCAAGCCTTCCTGCTGGAAAGTGATCCAACCCCACCTGAGCCCACACAGGAAGATGATTGGGGAACATGGCTTGACTAAGGGAAAGGTTGAGGTACCTGTCCTGAGGGACCAGGGGGGGACCAGAGGCCTCATGTTGAAATAGCTATACATTGGTTCCCAGTGAACAAACAATGTGTCCTGGCTCTGGTGGACATGGGCTGAATTTTCAGTGATTCAAAGTAACCCTGAGCATGTTCCAGGACCCCCACTATCATAGATGGATACAGGGGTAAGGCTATCAGACTGAAACAAACCCAAGCCCCTTTGGGAATAGGGCGTCTACCCACAAAAGAGTATACTGCATATATATCTCCCATCCCTGAGTATATTTAAGGGGTTGTTATCCTGAAGCATCTATGGTTGCAGACCACTACAGGTAAGTTCAGACTGAGAGTACCTGTCATGAAGGCAGTTCTGAGGGGACATGCTAGGCACCTGCCCTTAGCTTTGGCTGTGCCTTGGCAGGTGACTAGTACTAAATAATACAAACTGCCTGGAGGCCATAAAGAAAGTGGAGACAACCACCTGGAACTGGAAAAGGTGGGTATTATAAAGCCTATCCATAGTCCTTTCAATTCTCAAGTGTAGCCAGTAAAAAAGTTGGATGGCTCCTGGCATATGATGGTGAATTACAGAGAATTGAATAAAGTCATACCCCCTATGCATGCTGCTGTCCCCTCTATTGCAGACCTAATGGATACCCTCAGCCATTAACTAGGAACATACCATTATATGGTAGATCTTGCTAATGCCTTCTTTTCCATTGACATTGAACAGGCAAGTCACTAACAGTTTACCTTTATGTGGGAAGGATGGCAATGAACTTTCGCCGTCCTTCCACAGGGATACCTCTGCAGCCCCATCATCTGTCATAGACTTGTAGCCCAGGACGTGGCTACATGGGAGAAACCACCAATGGTGCAGCTATACCAATATATTGATGATGTCATGCTCACATCTGATCCTCCTCCAGATCTGGAAGGTAAAGCACCTAGACTGCTGCAACATCTACAGGAGAAAGGAGTGGCTGTGAACAGCACCAAGTTCCAGGGACCTAGTTTGTCAGTCAAATTCTTGGGGGGATCTGATTGGGTAAGACCAAAGTTATATAAGAAGCGGTCATAAATAAAATTCAGGCTATTCCTGCTCCTACAACTGTAGCATTGGTACAGGAGTTTTTGGGTCTTTTAGGTGGCTGGAGAGTATTCAGCCCACATTTGGCACAAATTCTGAAGCCCTTATACCGGTTGGTATGAAAGGGCATCAGGTGGGACTGGGACGAGACATGTGCATCTGCCTTTACTACAGCAAAATGGGCAGTCAAGGCTGTGCAGGCCTTGAGTGTGATAGACCCATCAAGGCCCTGTGAGCTGGATGTTCATGTCACTGAAGATGGTTATGGCTGGGGTCTCTTGCAGCAGCTTGAATGAACTCACCAACCTATTGGATTCTGGTAACAACTCTGGAAAGGGGCAGAGGTACAGTACACCTTGAGAGAAAAGCAATTGGCTGCTGTGTATCATGTCTTGTTGGCTACCGAACCCATCATTGGAATGGCCCTGATAAAAGTAATAACCACTATACCACCTTGGGGTGGGTACAATGCTAAACCCAGAAGCCAAGGAGTGATGTGGCACAAACGTCCACTTTGGCCAAGTGTGGTGCCTACCTACAGCAGCATAGTGCCCTCTCGAGTAGCCCCTTGAGTGAAAACTCCAATGCTCACTGGGGCCAGTGACATACACTAGTGAAAAGCAGGAAGAATTTACTTTAAAACCATTAGTAGCAGAGAGGCCTTATCAGGAGGGAAGACCCCCTATACCTGAAGAGCATGGTACACAGACAGTTCCAGCCATTGGCAGCCCCCAGAATGGAGGACTTTGGCTTTCCAACCTAAGACTGAGACAATATGGATGGAAGATGGTGAGGGGAAGAGCAGCCAATGGGCAGAGTTGTGGGCCATGTGCCTTGTAATCAGCCAGGAGCCCTCCCCTATAGTTGTCTGCACTGACAGCTGGGCTGTCTATTGGGGATTGATCCTGTGGCTACCAACGTGGTACCGTGCCAACTGGCTGGTTGGTCACAGACCCCTTTGGGGGCAAGCATTGTGGCAAGACTTAGTGGGCCTGTAATCAGACCAAAAAAATTATACTATATCATGTGACAGGTCATTTGTCACTGGCATCCCCAGAAAATGATGAAGCAGTTAAATTGGCCCAGATATGTTGGTTAGAAGGAAAGCCTGCCTCTGATATAGCCCAGTGGTTACATCAGCATTTGTTGCATGCAGAACAAAAGATAATGTGGGCTGTAGTCCATTGGTGGGTTTTGCCTTTGACCTTTGAAGAAGTTAGTAGAGCCCGACAGGAGAGTGTCATATATACTGAGTTCCACAGTAACATGGGACAATAGCTAAGGGGCCAATGCTTCTCATCATGTGTAGGTAGGTTATATTGGGTCTCTACCTGTGTCAGAGGATATCGGTGTGGCATGACTTGTGCGGACACAGCTACAGGACTTCTGGTTGCTTTTCCTACATGTTGTGCAGACCAGCAGATGACCAAAAGAGGCCTGGAGTATCTATTTGCCACCTATGGCGGACCACAGGTAATTGAGGGTGATCAGGGCACCCATTTTGCTGGACATGCATGCAAGAATGGGTGCGAGAGTTGGAAATCAGATGGAAGTTTCATGTGCCATACAATCCTACCACAGCAGGCATGGTAGAGGCAAAATGGCTTGTTAAAATCCACACTAAAGTCATGTACCAGTCTTCTGTGGGGATAGTCAGTCAGCTTATGGACTGTGCGGTGTCATTTGAATGAAAAACCCTGAAAGGGAGCCCTGAGCCCCATCGACATGTTAAAACACATTGCTGCCTCCCTATAAAACTGCAAATACAAACCAAGGAAGAATTGTTGAAGCTGAGGTTCAGCCACCAGAATAATATCTTGCTGCCAGCACCAACTGCACTAAACCCCAGAGACTCCATCAAGTAGACGTGGCCTTAGACCTTTTGACACACGGACTAACAATGGCTGGCTTTCCTGGCACGTTGGGGACAAGGCCTGGAAGCTGGCCTACTGTGTATTCCTGGAGTAACAGCTGAGTGGCCTCCAAAGATCACAGTAGTATATCCTGAACAACCAGAAGGTAGGAGTTTCTTACTGGGGAGTTTTGTTTTATCATTATGGCCAGTGCATGCACCTCCAGTAGCACTATATATAGACCCTTCAGTAACCCCCACGGGGAAAGGAGTAAAAGTATGGTATACTAGACCTGGAAGGGACCCTCTCTTGCATGCATACTACCTAATGGACAAGATTTGCCTATGTTGGTGTCATTAAAACATGTGTCTTTACGCCCCTAAGGTCTTTGTGGATTGGGAACTCCCTCTGGCTTGAGAATTATTATAATTTTTGTTCAAAATCTTGCTGTATCTTAATTTTTGTTATTATCTCTAAGCTTTTGTTCATGATCACCCCTGAGGTCTTTGTGGATTGGAAACCTCTTCTGGCTTGAGGATAATTATAATTTTTGTTACCTGTATCAAAGTCTTGTATCTTAATTTTTGTTATTATCTCTAAATTGTTGTTATCTGTTGCTGTTGTGGAATCTGGTTACAGTGCTCCAGCTTTCTCACACAGGGACCATCCTGAAAGATAGAGAGCATGTAGATTGTAAGGCAAGAATCCTGGAGGGTTGGACTGTGGAGAAGTTGGGGTTCCTATGGCCAGGATCCTCACTGAACTTAAACACTTGAGGATGTAACTGGCCTGTTGTTAGGCTACCGCTTCCACACCCATAGGCAATAAGCTATTATTGCACTATACAGAGAGTTCACCCAGTGCTCTGAGCAGAGGCAGAGACACTAGTTTCGACCTACCACCAGGAGAACAAGCTGGGTGATAAATCCTTCCACCCCAAGAACGTTCTACTGTCATTTCTTTGGTCACATTGAATCCACAGTGAACATACGTGGGGCTGGAATGCATTGACAAGACAGTTGTACATCAAAAACTACAATAAAACAGGCTGTAAAATAAGACATCAAGTATAATCAAGCTTGTAAAGGTTTAAAGATAAGCAAAGAAAAAATTAACATAAGCAAATATAAAGAAAAATATTGATTAGAAAATAAAAAACAAGAGAATTTATAAGTTTATTGAAGAGTTTGGTGGGTTTGTGCTTGTCTACCTCATGGTGCAATGAACATCCAGGCTGATTTTCAGCCACTGTGCACCAGCACAAGCTACTAAGTGTTTAATAGCCAGCATCTGCTCTAACTGCTATCTCTGCTGTGTTGGTTATTTAAATATTATGAGTATCACTGATGTGAATTCGCAAATTCTAATGAGGCTTAATATGAGACACTTATTATAAACATAAAGGGGACATAATTATCAAATATAATTGAAGCAAACTCAGTTGAATAGGAAGTATTTAAACTGGTTTCCTTCACCTGACCACAACCTACTTCTCTTCAGGAGGCTAAAGGGCCAAGAGTTCATTTTTCAGTTGAAGTGATCATCTTCAAAGACTTCCTGCTTGCCCGCCTGTGGTTCTCCCTTCTGCCTTCCCTTTTTTCCTCCCTTCTTGCTTTCCTTCTTTGATTTCTATGGATCTCATAATAGGCACTGTTTCTTCCCTGTTTGGAATATAAAATTCTTACTTTTTAAGTTTTTGTTTCATATATGCTGGAAATTGAGATATTGTGAATGAACTTTAAGTATTATTAAATGCCAAAATTCCTGGGAAGAATAAATGTATTGAGCTATTGCTGTACATCATGTGCTGTCAGAAAAGGTCAATCTTTGAAGGCAAAGCCTGGATGTTGGTTTCCTAAGTAATATAATTATAGATTGGGTTTGTATTAAAAAGAGTGGCTTTATAAAGTTTTTCCTCTATGATTTAGACTTGGCCAAAGCTAAAGCTAGACTCCCATACTGAAAACAGTTGAGCATTAGAATATCATGAAACAACTAATATTCTGCAAGCCCATTAGTCTTTGCTTCCTCTAGGTTAAACAGGGGTCATAGAAGAACAAATCACTCTATGAACATCTAATATGGCTAATCAGGAAAGATGGAGAAACAAAAGTGCAAAACATTAGGAATAAACAGGAGCTACTGCTGTGGTTATGGAAGACATCACAGCACAATAATTATGAGTGAATACTAAGTGAGACTCTGTGCTCATGAATTTGAAAACCTCCATAAAGTGGATCATTTGCTAGGAAAACATAGAGAATAAAATCCCCATAAAGAAGAAAATCCAATAATGTAGAAAATTAGGGAAAACAAAGACTCTCATCCATATTAATTTATGACTCAGAATCTCCAAACTCTCACTAAAATATAACTTTATTAAAAGCTGAATTGAGGCCTTTAAATATAGACTTTTATATATTTATATAGGTTTTGCTTATTACTCATTAATAGATTTTGTTACGGGTGTTAATACAATTTGTTTTCCCACTGCTCTTATAAATCGACTATTGTTTTCTCCAAAGCTGTATGTTAACTGGTCGCATTAATGAACTCTTTTATTAATTCTTGTTATAAGAACATGTTTAGCTGCAAATAAGTGAACAGTCAACCAAATTATGTTAAAACAAAATATGAAGTTAATTAGCTCACATAATTAAAAACACCAGGCCTAACCTAGTGTTTTACAGATGAGGTTTGATTCAGTGCTTAAATAGCTTTTAAGATCAGGATCCATCTCTTTATTTTCTTCCTCCAATCAGGTTGGCTCCATTTTCAGACAGACTTTATTCTCTGGTCACATGAAGCTATTAGTACCTCCTAGGGCTATGTTCTCCCAAGAGACTGTAGAGAAAATGAAAGTCCCTATGGCCAAGATTCTCACCTGACCCTGGTTGGCTAACTCATTACACGTGTGGGCAGTACATTATTATTGATTATGTATAAAGAACTCCACCCAGTGCTTTAAGCTGCGAGGAGGCAGGAGAGCAGAGGCTGGAGTGGTGGCAGCTTCGAGGACAGAGACTGAGACAGCTGCTGGGGCAGAGAGGCCCAGAGGCAGAGACCAGCTTGCTGCATGCAGATTCGCTCTGAATGAACAGGATTCTAGTGATTGACCTGCCACTGTGGGAATAAAGGTGGTATAAACCCTTTCACCCCATGAACATTCCAGTGTCATTTTTTTCAGTCTCACCGAATCAAGAGTGACCTTGCCCAGGGCTGAAACCCATTGGCAAGACAATGATATTTACTAGTTGAGAGAATTTGCATCCCAGCATTGCCAACTTATATCATAAAACTGCTTAAATCACTTGCCCATCTCCAAAACCACAATGGTCAGGAGTGCTCAGAGCCCATTTCTGATCTTTGATGCAGTAGAGATGGCTACAGTTCCACCAAAACATTTATGGGGCTCTTCCCTGGAGTAGAAGTATTGCTCGGTAATGATTTCCCAGCCATGCACTACTTTTCTGAGTAACCCCCACAACGTGTGAAACTAGGTGGAGTCATTACCAATTCTCACTAATAGAATGTGAGAGAACAGATTGTGAGTACCTAAATATTAAGACTTCTTAAGATTAGATTATTCTTGCATTTAAAAACCCATAAATTACCATGGTATATATCATTAATATATAATTATCTAGCTAATATTCTAGTAGTTTTCCTGTATATATATTATCTTGGCCTAATTTTGTATAAGTGGATATATTAAACCTATAAAAAACACTGAGAAGATTTTGTCCTTTATTGTGCACTGGACAATTAATTGTTAAAGAAAGTGTATATATTCTGAAGGTTTGTGGGATCTTGTTTTAAAACAATCTAGGCCTTTATGTGGAGATAGAGACTGAAGAAAATAAATTTCTTTTACAACTCTTTTTTCATTATTAATTCACATTTCTGATCTCTAGAATCAATTTGATCTACATATTTTAATGAAGTCTAACTTTATCAAATTTTTGAAGTTTTTGGTATAGAGTATCATATAATATTTTCTTTTAATTATTTACATTTCTGTCATATCAATATTTTGGGCCAATTATTTTGTCTATTTCTTTGATCAGAGTTTCAAAGATAATTCTCTTCTCTCCTATCCTCCTCATCTTCCTTTCCTCTCTGTCTTTCTGTGGAAGCATGTGGGGAGGTGGAGTCCTTTCCAAAGAATTAACAGTTGGTTTTATTTATCTGTTCTATCGTTTTTTATCCAAAAAATTATTTTATATTGCTTGTGGAGTAGTGTTGTAATGGTTCTTTTTCCCCACATTGTCCCGATTAGATTCGTGAACATTAAGTGTTCAGTTGGCATCTAAGGGTCTAAGAAATAGTGTAGTTGTTAAAAACTTAGCTGTAAAAAGGAGAGCTGCCTGTAATTAAATTCTGGCACAATAGTTTATTGGCTGTAAAACCTTAGGAAAGTTACTTAACCAACTTGTTTTAAACTTATTTTAGAATATACTATAAAATATTTCAGAGATACAAAAAAGTATACAGCATAAGATTATACCCATTTACCAACACAGACCTTAAGAAATCAACATTGTTCATGTCCTTAAATATCCTAGTGGGTCTCATCCCAACTGCATTAACTCCTTTATACATTTGTTATATTCTTCAGCATTTTTACCACATGTTGTAATTTTGCATTTTTCTACTGTACATAACTGATATCATACTGGATGTACCCCTTCAAAACTTCCTATTTCCCTACAATAATATAATGATTCATTCCTTTCATCTTTTTTGTAGTTATGTTTTCTGATTATATCAGATTGACTTTTTTATTTTTGTTTTATTTAGATTATATTCAATCTTGTATTATCAGCAATGATGCTGTGATGATTACTGTCAACTATGTGACTGTAAATGTGCTATTTAGTCCCCATAAAGTGTAATATGAAGATTTGGCAAGGATTAATTTAGTTAATATATATTTTTAAAAAGTAGAAAACTGCATGGCATATAACCAAATATAGTAAGATAGTGATGTTGTCTTGAGATACATATATATATATACTCCAGCTTGATATTCTTCTGAGAGAAAAATTTTAATATTCTTGACTCTTTTTAGTCTTATAAATTTTAGAATGTATTTTCTGTTTTTTGCAAACTTGCAAAATGATAAGTAGAAAATACACTCCTATGAACAAAAAGGAAATATGATATTCCCATCCAGTTATGCTATCAGCAGGAATAATCATCCAATATTTTGCAACAAGAATCTGGAACGCCCTGCTCTGTTAAAATGATGTATGAAAATATTCTTTTTTCTGTGATCATCTTTCTTTTTCAAAATTCACTTTATACAGTTAGCCAATGGACCAATTCCAATGGCACATGAGTGCACAGAGGTGATCAGAAGGATATTGATTGCTTGAAAATGTAAACATTCTTCAGATTAATCATTCTAATTGATATTTCGTACCACAGAGACAGTGAACCGATGTGACCAGCTCTCTATTTATTACCTGGACCTAATGTGCCCCTACTCTTCCAAGGAGTTATTGAGGATGCTTCGAGTCCACAAGTTTCAGTGTTAACTTTCTCCCTTTGTCACATAGCATTCAAAATATTTGGGTGTTTTTCCCTTTCTCAAGTGTGCATTACCCAGGTAATCAGCTGTAGATCCCTTTGAGCAAAGATAATGCTGTAGAGTACCTTCTACTGGGTACCTGACTTCCTGTCAAGACAATGGGTCAGGATCTGAAAACTGGGCAAGGTTCATGATATTTTATTATGGTGATGCCTTCAGCCTTCTGAAAAACCATCTTCAATTTCTTATGATTATAAAAGTTCAGTAATACCTTTGTGGATATTGTGATTAATTATAAGAAATATAATTATTCTTTATCTCCACTTCTGGCTCATAGTTCTCAAAACCCTGGGAATTTCAGTTCCACCCTCTGATCTCCAGGGAAGGAGAATGGGCTGGAGGTCAAATCAATCAGCAATGGCCAATGATCTAATCAATCAGTCTATGTAATGAAACCTCTACAAAAATCCAACAGGAGGGTTTTATAGAACTTCTGGGTTAATGAACACAAGGAAACTTGGGAGAGTGGCACACTCAGAGAGCATGGAAACTCTTCGCCCTCTCTCTATACCTTGCCTTATATATGTCTTCATCTGGCTATTCTTTCATATCCTTTAACAAACTGTTACATGCAAAAAAGTGTCTCCCTGAGCTCTGTAGCTGCTGTAGACAATTAATCAAACCTAAGGAGAAAGGTGTTGGAATCTCCAACTTATAGCCTATTGGTTAAGGCACAGGTAAAAGCCAGGGACTTGTGACTGGTGTCTGAAGTGGGGGGTGTGGGGTAATCTTGTATAACTGAGCACCCCACTCACTTGTAGAATCTGATGCTATCTCCAGAGAGTGTCAGAATTGAATTAAACTGAGTTGAATTCTCAGACTATAATTTACCTTGTTAGCTGCCTATCTGTTTTGTCCCTACAAACACTGTTTGATTAATAATCCACAGAAGTATCTGAGTTAGGCCCCTTGATTGCCACTCTGACTTTACTGTTCATTAAAATTACATCCATCTGGTTTTAAACACTTAGCCAGTGCCACCTGGCCTCTGTTGTTTTCGGGTTCTATCATCTTTCCAGTGAGCCTTGTTCTATAAAACCTCTCCCACTGTTTCCTCTGATCTACAGAGCAGAATCAGACACTGGTGCTTCTCTCACTGGTGTACTCCTTATAGCTTTGTTAACTGACATTTCCTTTGGGCCTTCCTTATGAGCACAGTTCCCTTCTGGCCTTTCATACAATCTCCACCCCAGCCCACCCACTTTCCGGAGTCTTTTAAATCCCTCCTTCACCCTTTACTGTGGCAGTTATGGTATTTTGACCTCACTTATCATGGGTCATTGCTTATTCCATGCATCTAGGAAATATCCTCATAGCAAGTATGCACCATCTCTCAGAAATCTTGTCAGATATTAAATCTTACACAGGAGAATCCTCACAAATCCATAACCTCTTCCTTATGGCCTGGTTCCCTTGAACAAAAAAGCTTGCTGTTAAATTCCTGATACATTGTTTGGGATGTCTGTCTGCATTTCAAATAGATCTAGGGGTGTAACTTTCCTGGCTTGTAAGACCTTTGTTGGGTTTTGAGAATAAGGTACTGTTGGAATTTGAGAAGTGTACCTTATTGTTATATTCCCTGAAAAAGTCTGTATAATATTTGTGTTACTTCTCCTTATATATTTGTGTATTTCAAAAGCAAAGCTATATTGACATGGGGTTATCTATGTATGATGGGTTTAATCATAAATTAATTTATGTGATTGCCATTGGAATGGTTAGTTGGTCTTTTTCTGTAAATTTCCACAAACTATGTTTTCAAGATATATGTCCATTTAATCTAAATTATCAAATTTATCAGTATAAAGTATTTATAACATCTTATTACTGTCCTAATCTCTGTAAAATCTATAGTAATATCATATTTTTATTCCTGATATTGGCATTTTGTACTTTCATTCTTTTCCTTAGTCGTTCAGTGATTTATTGACTTTATTAAACTTTTAAAGTTTAATTGAATTGAAATAATTGTATTTTGGCTTTGATGGTTTCCCTATTGCCCATTTTTTCCTATTTCCTTGTTTTTTTGTTTTTATCTTTTACTGTTCACTTCCACCCACATTCTACGGGTTTCATTTTTTTTTCTAACATCTTGAGATGAAAACCTGTATCATTAATTTTCAGTTTTCCTTATATTTTAATATAGGAATTAAAGTCTAACTAAAGCTATGCAGTATTTGGCAACATCCTACAAATTTAAATTTAATTTTCTTATCCTGGGATAAATAATATTTTCTAATTTCTATTGTTATTTTTATTTGAATCACATATTATTTAGAATTGTAATCACTTAATTTCCAAGTACTGGAAGACTTTCTATTTTTCTTCTGGTCATTGATTTCTAATTTCTTTCCTCTCTGGAAAGATCGCAGATTCTTAATGATTTCAGTGCTTTGAAACTTGTTGATTACAACCCAAGATATCATCAATATGCATACTCTCACTCTTGTAGGAGTCTACATATGTTCACTTGGTCAAGTTTATTAATTGCATTTTTAGACCTTCTATAATATTTCCAAGTGTTTGTTTTGTTTTGTTTTTGTTTTTTCCTGCTGCTTCTTGCATAGGAAATGTGGCATACTTTCTTACTATAATACTGTACTTGTTCTCTTTTCTTCTAGTTTTGTCAGGCTTCCTAAGATTGACACCATTTGTAACTTCTTGAAATGGACATGTAGACAACTAATATTTTACAGTCATTCTTCTTCTAGTTTTTTATGCTTTAAATTTTATTATAAGCAGATCTGGAAGAATCCATCAAATAGTGTTGTGTCATATTTGTATCACTCAACACAATTCATTTCCTAATTTCCACTGTGTGTTCTTCTTTGACCCATATGCCATTATAATTATATTGTGTAATTTGTGAATATTTTGGATTCCCTAGTTGAACTACTGTTATGGATTTCTAGCTTTATTCAAGTGTGTTCAGAGAACATCCTGTAAATTATTTCAATTTTTTGAGCTTTGTTTAAACTTGCTTATGTGACCAGTATATGGTTAATTTTGGTAAGTAATCCAATGGTACTTGAATTCTTCAGTTAGTAGTGATATATATGATCTATATGTCTACTTACATCCTTACATCTCTACCTATCTATCTAGTTAGATATAGATACTTATATATACATTAAGAGTCAACTGGTGCTATACATTTTTAAAATCAAACACACAGAGAGCCATCCTTCTTTTCCTTTGATAGAAAAAATAATTAGTTCTGTAAATTCTTAACATCTGTAGTTCTATGCTGGCTTCATATGAGGTTCTCAGTTCTTAATACTCATCTTACTTGGGCTCAATGTCTTGTGTAAATTTTAACATTCCAACATCTAGATTAACAGAGACCATCAGTGTAGGCATGTCTTAATTGGCCTGCCCCTTCTTACTGACCTTTAAGTACTTGGGTTTGCCAAGTCTCATTCTATTGTTCCCATTGGTGGGCTTCTGAAGAAATCCTTCTTGTCTAGATTATACATCATCCTGAATTAGGTGTCATTTCCTTCTTTCAGAACATGTAATTCTGTAACTCAGAACTCAGTGTAATCTTCTGAGAGACATTCCAATCAACTTTATATACTTTCTAGCACAGTGATACAATGCACAAAGGGAAAAAAGTTTTGTTTTTGTGAGTCCAGGAATAATACCTAATACTGGTTCCTCAGCCTTGTATATGGTTGTCCAAATGCAGCCCTGTAGTGTTTTATTGCCTTCTAGAACCAGAACCCAAATCTACTTTTTTTCCTGGCACAGGTACACTATTCCAGTTGTTTTTCTTCAGTTTCTAGTGGCAAAGAGGCTTTACATATCAGTAATTCCAAAGACTTTTTAGTAGTGTTTATTCTCTGAAAGCCAAACCTTCAGTGACTGATCTCAGCCAGGGTAGCAAAGGCAATGACTTTAACTTATAAAAACTTCTTTGACAATTGCCTAATATCTCTATCCAGAAAGTTCTCTAATTTCTTAATAACTAAAGTGTTTATACATGTTGAAATAAAAGATCTCTAGTTTGCAATTAATTCCATGAGAAATATTTTTAATTGCTTTTTTCTCACTATAGAGAAAGCACATAATCTTGCCTGGCTTTGTTTTTCTAGTAAGTTCCTAACAGTCTCATCTTGCAGACTTTATGATTCTAATCATGGTCTCGACTGGATGCTCTGACTTTGAAGTGTGCTCCAAAGTCCATCATGGGTTCATTAGGTCATTGCTTGAGTTGTTTTCCCTGTGATAAAAAAAAGTCTGGTTGTCATGGAAAAAAATGTGGTATTTGCTATTTTAGGATAAGAATTTTAACAATAGGTGCCACCAGCACTTCCACACTACTCTGGCATAAAAAAAATTAAGTGAAAATCCATTTTAAAAGATTCACTTCTGCAGAGCCAAATTCCTACCAGTATGCTCAGGAAAAATTACTATGATTGTATTTGTATTATATTTTTTGTTATTCCTTTCACATGCAGCACAAGTCTTCCCCAAGCATGTGCTTCTTTTAAGCTCCTCAGCTCTACATCACATCCAAATGACCCCACCCCACCATTTCTTCTGTATATATTTTATTCTCTTATCTATAGATTTCCACTATAACTCAACCTCACATTTCTAGCCTTAATTTCTTAGTTTTACTCATTATTGTGATCTACTTAAGAAAAGGATAAAAGAGACCTATCTAGCAAAAAGCAAATGCTACTTTCGCTTGTTGGGAAGTACAAGAGGCTCTAAATAATCCTGAAATAATCTGTAGGATTACAGACACACACACACACACACACACACACACACACATCCTGACTTTTAAACTCTGAGCAACACTTCCTCTATTCAATTCAATATATTTAATATTGTAGAGAAAGCTTTTGTTCCCAAATTCATTGCTAAAACTGCCTATAAAAATGTTTGTCTGTGGTTTTGTACTTCATATGTTTTTAAATAAAAATTTTGCTTACAAAAAATTTGCTAATAAAATCCTTAGATAATTACCTTATCACAATATGTTTACAAGCATGTGATAAGTATAAATTTACAAAACAAAACCAATTAGTTTGCCAAAAAGTTATCATTTTCTCCTTGGTCCACTTACATTATTAAGAACAAGGTTAATATCATTCTTTCAACTAGATAGTCAAAGATGCATTTGAGGATCAATAAAATGTTCTTTAAGAGCATATATTTCACTTTGCAGCTTAATCTTCACTTTCTGACCCAAACTAGTTTTGGGCACAAATACTATGTAAATTCCCTAGCATATTTAGCTATCATAGAGGCCTCTCCATCCATAGTAATCCAGGTGAAAATATATTCAGACAGTTAGAATCTTTTATTTCATTATTTTATTGTGATTGTTATGCTCAAGTCAAACTATTTATTTATCAATTAAAATTACTTTTCTTCAAAATACTTATAACTCTATATTGTTTGTACCCCCATGCAATTATTGCTATAATTTTCTGTAATCAAATTTCTTTCCATATCAATGTTTAGTCTCATTTCCAATTAATTAGTTATAAAAGAAATATTTGACTCTCTGACAACTTTTAGATTGATCTTACTTTGTATTACAAAATAATAAGTTGTAATTTGAGATTTTTAAAGAAAATGAAGAAAGGGTATATCATACCAGGTAGAATGTAATAGCTCATGGCAGGTCAACAATTCCAATGGCAGCAACTAGAAAAACTATGGTGAATAGATTTTCATTAAGTATCAGAGAATTGGAAAATAGACTGGACAATCTAAAATATCAGAATAGGGACAAGCATTTGGAGCATGGGTGGCCATGCCCCATTCTGGGTCCTGAGAATGGTTTCTTTTGTTGATTCATGACAGGAAAGGGTTTTGTAGGTAAGGGGGGCACTTTTCCTTGAGTTCAGTTTGCAAAATGTTCTGTTTCCTGATCTGGGTTCCTTATTATATGCTTGCTTTCCATTTTTGAAAATTCATTGAGCTCTACACTTATGTATTTGCATTTTTTGTATGTACTTTATACTTCAATTAAATATTTTTTAAAGTAAATGAAGAATAGCATCAAAATACACAAACTAGAAAATTCTGTAACTTTATAATATTTGGGAACTCGCTGAGTTGAGAAATGGAACAAGGCATAATTTAATGGTGTTTGTAAATAACATTTGATTGAGTATAATTGTGACATGATTTGAATGCATTCATGAGTGTCACTGTTTAGTTTTCTGTTTGCATAGTGACAAGTTCAATAATTTATGAAGCTAGCAGCTTTGACATTTTTAGATTTACTGATAAATCTAACATTATAGCTTGTTTAATCCAGGAGACCAGCACCTCTCACTAAGCATGTGACATAAAGAGTAATTGGCCCTCTTCTCTCTGATTGTGCTCTAGGTTTAACACAACTATTTTTTTCCAGCTAGACAGATTTCCTATTTCTTAATAGCTCATTGTACTTTCTTCTCCAGACTTTCACCACACAAGATTGCAAACAATGATATGGAGATACTGGATTTATTTATTTGCCTTGTGTGCATTTGAAAAGAGAAGTTAAAACATTTCAAAGATTATAATTACACAGAGGAGATGGCAATTAATAAAAAAAAAAAGTAAGAAGGAAATCTAAGAGTCACATGAAACCAAGAGACTATGAGGGATGCACACAGGTGTGTCTAATATACTAGGGCTCCTGGAACAACTACTGGGATATAGTAGACATTCAACATATATTTTCTGAATTTAATAAATAAATTTTTAGAACTGTGAAATTTTTCTCTAAATCTTTGTTTTTGTGAAGTTTAATTTTACTCAATCTATCTATGTATCCTATGTCTTTGAGGTCATCTTGGCATATCACTATTTTCCCTCATGCCTACCCCCAATTTAGGGTCCCAGACAGAAATATGTAACTAAGAACATGTTGAAAGCTTAAGTCGTAAGTTTGTTCATCACAGCATTCATTATAAAATAAGTATTACCTATATATCAACAAATGGAAGATTAATTAAATTCATTAATTTAAATATGTATACTTTAATGAATGATACAAGATAATTTATTTCTGAGAAGTGGATGCTTTTAACTTTTTAAATACTCATGTATTTATACTATCTAGAAATATTGCAGCATAGTAATTGAAATCTTAGGTTTTTTGGAATAAGATAACACATATTAAGCACTTATCATTGTATCTGGCACAACCTAAATAAAGTAAAAGTATTTTTATTATCACATATGCTTTATTTTTTTATAAGCATATTGATACTGTTTTAGGAAAACAAAGTAACATCATAATAAAAATATTTTATGTAGATTTTCATGGATATGGAAGTGTTTTTGATAGACTTAGTGAAATCATTTGTTCAAAAATCACTCATTAAATGATTTTCTGCACATAAAATGTAGGAATAGAGACTAAAATAAAAAGTCAATGTTAATGTTCATCCTAAGGTTTTTTGAATTATAGACTGTTTACTTTTCCTCCCTCTGTTTTTGATATTTTACCAAGAAATGCCATATTATTGAATTTAGTTATAAAAAAGTATGAAAAATCAACACATGCCCCTTTTTGAAAAATGTAAATACTGAGGCAGATCATGACCGTTACATGCTTGCAGCAGCACAGAATGAAAGCAGCGCTCACATTTTTTCATCACGCTCAAACCTTATCTTTATCACTTTTTAGATGTTTGCTTCTCATATTTTCATGTCCTTTTAAGGCTAAGACCTAAAATTGTGAAGATAGGAAACTTTTTTGCAAGCTAGTAGTTTTCAATCCACTAAAAACAATGAGCTCTCCAATTAAGACAAGTAGGTAATCTATAAGCCAAATTATATTTTTAATACTTATCCTAATTTACGAAGCTCAGGTCTCTAACCAAAAGTTGTAGTTTCCCTAGAAATTCACCCTTTTCAGCTGAAAGGAGCCTTGAAATAGCTCATTCTAAGAGACTTCTCTTTCCTCCAACCCAGAGGAAAAGCCTCTCCAGAGTCCCAGACAGTCTAAACAAGGCTGAGTTTTCAATCAACGCCATGAAGAGCATTGACAGGGCTTAGGAGATTCAATAAAAGAAGACCAGGAATAGACCTCAATGTTCTTATCCTTCATGATCCATGAAATCATTAAAAACCAATATTTGATTGAGTTCCTCCCTGGATCAGACAGTCTCTGACAAGGGCAATTGCAAATTAATTACCAATAACTAATTAAAGTAATTGAAGGAAATATTCAGAGACTGAAGTAGAGAGAACTTCATAGCATAAAAATTGTCATGAAGAAGGTAGATCAAGAGAAACATACCAGACAAGGTGATAAAAAAAATGGGGAAAAGTCAAACCAGGAACCTCTTCATCTGATTCCTTCCATGAAATCCTTTGGAAAACTCAGAACCACCTTATTTCTTAGTGAAGTCAGGCCAAGCCCAATATATGAAACAGCCTACCTTCACCTCTTTCATAGCTCACGTCGTGTGTGGTTTGACAAATCTATAATTTCTGTCTGGTGCATATCATCACTTGTTCTGAGCTGTGGCTGACTAGCTGTTGTACCTTGAGTGGGGTTACATGCTTGAGATAGTCCCAAAAAGAACTTGCTCAATTTACCCCGACTGAAAAATCAGTGGTGGCAGTGGGCTTGACTAGCAATTTAGTGAAGTGTCAACTTCTTATTGAAGAAGTATGTGTGACCGAGTGGGCTATGGAAGTTTCTTAATTCTTTTCACCTCTTCTGCTTTAGCTGCTTGTTTTGGGACATTTCAACATTTACCTAATTTTCAGACATTTAATTTCTACTTAAAAAATACTGGAGAAGAGAGAATAGAAAATGGATAAAACCTGTAAATGTTTATTTTCACATCTTTTATAATAAAAAGTACCATTGCAATAGATCAACACAATTTATAGAAACAACACATTTAGATTATTCATTGTTTTTCTTTAGATACATCATTCTTTTGTCCCAATAGTGTAAATAGTTAAATTATTTATATTTGCTGCCCCCTCCTGCCATTACCAATTTTTCCCAAGATATCTTTTTAAGAGCAAGAGAATGGACTCTGTTTTGCCCTTTATGTGGACAGACAGAAATGCTCTCATAGCCTCAATTAAAATAAGTAGAAAGGATGATCGTAAAAGAAACAGGACAAAGAGCCATGTTGTTTCTGTGCAGCTACAAGAATGTGAAGGAAGGCTAATAATTTCAAAGGTTTCAGATAAAATATGAACGTGTAAATATATAAAGTCACATGAGAATCAGTAGCATATTCAATAACTGCAAAATATGTTAAAACTTTGACCACTTGGTTAAAAACTAAAAGATAATCATTTACAATACAATTTTAAGTGTTTATTTGGAAAAGTTAGTTATCCCTAGGTTAGTCTTCTGTAAGAATTTGACCAGTTCCTTAAGTTCCCTCCAGGGTTATCATATAACCCCTCTCTGGTGAACTGCAGTGACTGCCTTCTTTCTGAGAAGCGAATGCAACAATGCTAATGAGAGGTGTTCGAAGCAGTAAAACTGCAATCAAATATTAACAAGCTTTGATTCCAAGAACATTATTCATGCTCATTTTGGATTTCTTGTGAATCAGAGAAATAGGCAGAACTGTCCCTGTTACGAATCTATGTATATGTACATCTAGTTCTCATATGTCGATTTTGTGAATAGAAGAAGTGCTCTGCTTTGATCTATATTGTTAGTGAGGAAGAAATGACATCTGCAAGAAAATCTGTCTAAACTAAACCTGACTTAATCAGTCCCTGAATATATTAATTTAATCCTTGGTCTTCATTTATATTCCAATGAGCTGTGGCAATAACAGAAATATTTAAGTACTAATATAGCAGTAAGTAATTGAAAGTTTCATTCAAGAGAAAAGGTTATTAGGTTTTAGATTATTGAACAGTGTCAGCTTCACAGAATACACAGGTACCTAATTAGCCCAGTATTCATATCTTCTCTTGTGTATCCATTTACTTTGCCTTAGATCAGTCATAGAAGAAAGGAATGTCTCAAAGTAAAGAAAATACACCTGAGAAAAAATGTTCTGAAATAATAGAAACAAGCTCTGAAGAGTTTTCAGAGGCTTAAAATATTTTTTGAGGGTGAAAGATAAACAAAGGGAAAAAACAGTAATAAAAATAAGAATTCAAAATAGACCCTTAGGGGATCATTTTTTTCACTAACAAAAAAGTAGATATTTCTTAATGAAACAAAAACTCTCATCAATGTATCATGTCCTTTTTACCTTTATTAGACTTCAGTTTTGAAAGTTTCATGTTGAAATTGACAATGTATTTAACTGTTTAGTTAGTCCCATAATGTCCATGAAGATAAGTTATGATTTGTGCACCAGGAAGTGTCTGCTATGCTTGTGAGACACTTTCCTTTCATTTTGTATTATTATCTTAAATAGATATCATTCATCACTTGCTGTGATAGGAAATAATATTGGCATACACAGCATGTATGGCACTAAGGGTAGAAAATTCAGCTACTAAAAAAGATTCCAAGATAATGTAGGCTATTCAATAATTTAGTAAATAAATATACATTTGTCTGCCTCTGACAGATTAACTGTATTCATTAGCAATAACACTGAAACAAATGAGCACAACTAGAACTTCCATTTTACTTCCTTTAACTCTGGAAAAGCTAATGAGTTAATTCCACATTAAATCACCTAAGGTTACAAGCCACAGGAACTGAAAAGATCCGTAATTCTCTGTGAGCCGGATTATGCCTTGGATTATATACCATTTCACTGCAGCAACAATATCAAGTTCTCACATGGGGTGGAGTAATTCTGGGGTAGGACAGGGGCTGAGGAAAAAGATCTGCATCATTGATTGGTGGGTAAAATAACATGTAATATGTGCAAACCTTTGACAAACTTTATAAATATCTCAAAAACTGACCAGGGAATTCAACTGAATGTTAAATAGACTACCACCTTTATACTGTTTCCTAATTTACAGTGTTCTTCAACTGACTGCACTTCAGAATTACTAAATTTAGTATGTTCTAACACTGACTCCTAAGTCTTCACCCACAGAGACCTTCACTTAATAACCTGAAGGTAGACCCAAGACACAGTATTTTTATAAGCTCTCCAGTTGATTTAAAAACTGTTATGCAAACATTTGCCTTTAAAAAATAAACTGACCCAATCATACTCCTAGAATATGTGCCCAATGGGAAAAGCAGCAATTACTGCTTCCTACCTGGTTATGTCCACTCCTTCTATGCTCTAATTTTAAGAAAATTAAAAATTTTACAATTTGATATGGACATTCACTCTGCAAAAGGATGATATCACTTCAGCAGCTGAAGCCAGAATGTTCTGGAGAAAAGCTTTTGAAATTCATAAAGATCAGAGAAGCCCACTGATACAGAAACACTCTCATCCTTGTATGTTTGACTGTGTGAATCTAAGAATAGCAAAAGCCCACCTTGAGCCAGTTCTATAGTCACCAAGAAAAGACTAACTTCTGTGGAAACACTAATAATGAAGAGGTGCTGACAGTGGCTGACAATGATTTTGTTTAACTTGTAAGCCTTAATATAAACCTATAAGGTCACAGTTAGGCAAATCGTAGGATATTTTCTACATTCGTAATTCAACATGATTGGCTACTACTGTTTGTTGCTGTAATTATCATGCAAATATAGACATAAAAGTTTGCTGTTGCTAAAAATAGGTTTAGTGCAGGTTTGCAAATGAGCTTTCCAGAAACAAGGTAATATTTCCCCAGAATAGTCCTCAAAAGTAAAGTCATGGCATTAGTGAAGCAGTGTTTATGTGGAAAATTATAGCATTGAATACACACATTAGGAAAAAAGAAAACTCTAAAATCAATTAAATTTTCAACTTTGAGATACTAGGAGGAAAGAAAGGAAATAAAATCAAAAGTAAGCAGAAGAAAAGTAATAATAAAAGTTAAAGCAGAAACCAATAAAATTGAAAACAAAATTCATGGAGAAAGTTAACAAAATCAAAAACATATTTTTTGAAGATATTAATAAAATCAATGACTATAACCAGGATAACTAAAAAAATATATAGAGACATAAATTACTAATATCAGAAACAAAAGAGAATATTACTTAAGATCCCATGTCCATCAAAAGGATAGTAAAAGGCTACTAGGAACAACTCTATGCCTACAAACTTGATAACATGAATGTAATGGGCCAATTCCTAGAAAGACAAAATCTGCCAAAACTTATACAATAAGAATAAATAAACAATCTGAATAAGCTTATATCTATTTCTTTAATTAATTGAATTAATAAACAATAACCTTCTAAACAGAAAGCACCAGACCCAGCTGGATCCATTTGATTCAATGTCTACCAAACATGTAAAGAAAAAATTATATGAATTCTCTACAATCTTTTTCAGTGAACAGAAGCAGAAGATATACTTGCTAATTCATTTTATGAAGAATTACACTAAACCAAAATGAGAAAAACATATTACAAGAAAAGAAGACTAGTGACCAATATCTCTCATGATCATAGAAGCAAAAATCCTTAACAAATATTAGCCAATCTAATCCAAAAATGTATAAACAGAATTATACACTGTGATTAAGTGAATTTATCTCAGGTACACAAGGCTAGTTCAACATTCAAAAATCAATTAATGTAATCCCTCACATCAACAGGTCATGAAGGAAAAAAATTACATATCATATCCATAGATTCAGAAAAAGCATTTAACAAAATCCAAGACCTATTCATGATTAAAATTCCCAATAAACTAAGAATAGAGAACTTCCTCAACTGAAAAAATATATACAAAACTTAAAAGTAACATCATATTTAATGGTAAGAACCTAGAAGCTTTCCGATTAATACTAGCTACAAAGAAAGGATGTCCTCTCTCACTACTGCTTGTCAACAATATACTGGAAGTTCCAGTTAAAGCATTAAGACAAGAGAAAGAAATGAAAGATAGGATGAGAGGAGAGCAGACAAAAGATGGCAGAGTAGGGAGGCGAGGAAAAAACCTTCTCCCGCACACATACACCAAGAAAGCATCAATAGCAAATACAACTAACCCTGAAAATGACTGAAGACTGCAGAACAGACCACCTACACCTCATGAAGAGAAGACCACACAGAGAAGGGTAAAGTGGCAGAGCCATCATCAATCTAGACCCCAGCCCTTCCCTCTCCCAGCCCATAGGTAGGAGGAAGAGGAATGGAGTGTGGAGGGGATAACTGCTCAGGAACTCTGGAGATCTGGTCTGGGAACACAAGTCCACATTGCACTAGGCTTTGGTGATTAATGGGGCTATGCACCAGAGAGAGTTGGAACACTCTGGGAGGTTGAGCCTCCTGCCACTTGAGAAGGATAGGCATGCTCCATCAGTCTGATGAGACCCAAAACAGAGGCAGTAGTTTTAAATATTTATCAGTAGCAGGAAGGGTGCCAGAGGTGCAAGAGTTGGAGGGAGTTGTCTCTGGAGGAGAAAGGGCAGGTGGACAACACTCCCAAGCCCTCCTTCAGCCTAACTCATCTGCACTCATGGGACCCCAAATATTCAAACCTCCTTGCTGGTGGCTTAGCCCTGAGGAGTTTCCCTGAGCAACTGCCCACCCACCATGCTACTAGACCCATTATCATCAGACTTTGTTGCCAGAGAAGTGCAGAAATATTTTGCTACCTGGCAGGCAGAGGGAGGCTTTCCCAGCTATCTTGGCCCTATGTCATCCCAATGGGGGAGGAGCCTGTGGGAGCCAGCTCTGAGCATTCCTTCCTCATTGCAGGTGACCCAGCCTGGTATGGAGAACACACATGCCCAATGACATGAACCTGTGTACCTGCTTGCACACTGCCATGAGCTGCTACATGCCCATGCCTGGCCTCCACATGACTGCATGCCCCAACAACTTTCACCCCACCCTTCAGAGCTTGGCACCCACCCACCCCCACTCCATTAGCCCAGCAGTTCCACAATTGCTGAAGGATAGACAGAAGGTGGCCCTGCCCACAAAAATCCCAGCTGCTCAGCTCATATGTGGCCCACTGATGTGAGCTTCAATTCCAGCAGACATAGATAAACCATTGCTCGCAGACAGAAAAAAGGCAACTCTGCCTATAGCCCATAAACAGAAATTAGGGATCTACAGAAAAAAGAACCAGATACTGTAGAGTAAAGAGTCTTAACATTCTGGGCACCACAGGATGCCTACTTCAACTTCATAAAGCCATTGCTCTCTAAACTGAAAAGCATAGCAGATCTACCTAACACATAGGAAGAAACACAGAACCCTGACAAAATGAGGAGGCAGATAAATATGATCCAAACAAAAGTACAGGGTAAGACACCAGAAAGAAGGCTAAATGAAAGAGTCACCAATCTTCTTGATAAATATTTCAAAATAACAGTCAAAATATGCCCACTGATCTGTGGAAAAGTATTGACTATCTCAGGGAGGACTTCAACAAAGAGATTGAGGAGCTAAAAAAGATCCACTCAGAACTGAGGAATACAGTAACTGAAGTGAAATATACAATGGAGGGAATGAATAATAGATTGCTGTAAGTAAAGGAGGGAATTAATGAGATGGAAATTAGAGAACAAGAAACCAACAAAGTTGAGGAATAGAGAAAAAAAAGAATCTCTAGAAATTAGCAGATGTTAAGAGAGTATGTGATAACTCCAAATGGAACAATATTCACATAATAGGGGTGCCAGAAAAAGAGAGAGACAAAGGGGTAGAAAGTCTCTTTGTAGAAATAATTGCTGAAAACCTACCCAGTCTTGGGAAGGGAATAGACACCCAGGTCCTATAAGTACAGAGAGCCCCTACCAAAAAGAACCGAAGGAAGGCAACACCAAGACATATAATAATTAAAATGGCAAAGATTAAGGATAAGGAGAGGGTATGGAAATCAGCCAGAGAGAAAAAGAATTACAAAGAAAAATCCATAAGTCTATCAGCAGATTTCTCAGCAGAAAATGTACAGGCCAGGAGGGAATGTCATTAAATATTTAATGTATTGAAACAAGAGGATCTTCAATCAAGAACCCTCTGCCCAGAATGATTATCATTCAAATTTGAGGACAGACTAAACATTTCCAGATGAAGGCTGAAGGAATTTAAAACCAATAATCCAGCAGCATTACAGGACATGTTAAAGAAACTTCTGTAGTCAGAAATGTTATTAAGCCTAAACAGTTTTCACCAGTGAATAAATGAACAGTAAAGGTAATAGAGCAGTTACTTACCAAGCAAGAATTAAATTAAAAAACAAACAAAACACAATGGTTGAACTAATTTACATTCCCACCAGCAGTGTAGGAGGGTTCCCCTTTCTCCACAACCTCACCAACATTTGTTGTTGTTTGTCTTTTGGATGGTGGCGATCCTTACTGGTGTGAGGTGATATCTCATTGTGGTTTTAATTTGAATTTCTCTGATGACTAGCGATGTGGAGCATTTTTTCATGTTTCTGTTGGCCATCTGAATTTCTTCTTTGGAGAAGTGTCTGTTCAGCTCCTTTGCCCATTTTTTAATTGGATTATCTGCTTTTTGTTTTTTGAGGTGTGTGAGCTCTTTATATTTTGGATGTCAACCCTTTATCAGATCTGTCATTTATGAATATATTCTCCCATACTGTAGGGTACCTTTTTGTTCTATTAATGGTGTCCTTTGCTGTACAGAAGCTTTTCAGCTTGATATAGTCCCACTTGTTTATTTTTGCTTTTGTGTCCCTTGAACAGGGAGATATATTCATGAAGAAGTCTCTCATGTTTATGTCCAAGAGATTTTTGCCTATGTTTTTTCTAAGAGTTTTATGGTTTCATGACTTACATTCAGGTCTTTGATCCATTTTGAATTTACTTTTGTGTATGGAGTTAGAAAATGATCCAGTTTCATTCTCTTACATGTAGCTGTCCAGTTTTGCCAGGAGTATAAGAACAAAGAAAAACTGAAGGAACAAAACAGCAGCAGAATCACAGAACCCAAGAATGTACTAACAGTTACCAAAGGGAAAGGGACTGGAGAGGATGGGTGGGAAGGGAGGGATAAGGGCAGGGAAAAAGAAAGAGGGCATTATGATTACCATGTGTAATGTGGGGGAGGGCATGGGGAGGGCTGTGCAACACAGAGAAGACAAGTAGTGATTCTACAGCATCTTACTACGCACATGGACAGTGACTATAATGGGGATTGTGGGGGGCACTTTGTGAAGGGGGAAGCCTAGTAAACATAATGTTCTTCATGTAATTGTAGATTAATGATAACAACAACAACAGCAAAAAAGTAGTGAAACCAACTATACACAAAATCAGTCAAGGGATACACAAAAAAATGCAGATTATGACATCTGAACTGTGGAAGAGGAAAAAGAAGAAATACTTTTAGATTGTGTTTAAAATACAGCAATCATAAACTTAATATAAGCTATTACATAGTTAGGAAACTATCCATAAACTGTGTGGTAACTACAAACCTAAAGCCTATATTAGATATACAAAAAGTTAAAAAAGAGAAATCTAATCATAACACTAAAGATAGTCATCAAATATCTAGAGAAGAGTATAAGAGAGGAACAAAGGGACAGAGAGAAACTATAGAAACAACCAGAAAACAATAAAATGCCAAAAAGTACATACTTAGCAATAATTACCTTAAAATGTAAATGGATTGAATGCACCAATCAAAAGATAAAACCCATGTACATGCTGCCTACTAGAGATGCATTTCAGATCTAAGGATATACACAAAATGAAAGTGAAGAGATGGCCAAAGGTATTTCATGTAAATAATTGGGAGAAAAAAGCAGGAGTATCAGTACTTATATCAGACAAATAGATTTCAAGACAAAGCAAGTACAAAAGACAAAGAAGAACGTTAAATAATGATAAAGGGATCAGATCAACAAGAGGATGTGATAATTATAAATATCTATGCACCCAATATAGGAGTGCAAAACATTTAAAACAAATTCGAACAGAATTTAGAGGAGGGAAACAGAATGAAACTCATTCATATTAAGAGACTTTAACATACCACTTACATCAATAGATAGATCAACCAGACATAAAGTAAATAAAGAAACAGAGGCAATGAACAACACATTAGATCAGATGGACATAACTGGTATCTGCAGAACATACACATTTTTCTCAAGCTTTTCCTCTAAAATCAGGAACAAAACAAAGATGTCCACTCTTACAACTTTTATTCAACATAGTAATATACATGCTAGAAATGGCAATTAGATAAGATAAAGAGATAAAAGACATCCAAATTGGTAAGGAAGAAGTAAAACTCACTTTTTGCAAATGATATATTATATATAGAAAACTCTAAAGACTCCACCAAAAACACTATTAGAATAACTGGATTCAGCAAAGCTGAAGGATATAAAATTAATACACAGAAATCTGTTGCATTCCTATATAATAACAACTGAGTAGAAAGAGAAATCAGGAAAATAATTCCATTTAACAATTGCATCAAAAAGAACAAAAAAATACCTAGGAATAAACCTAATCAAGGAGGTGAAAGAACTATACTCTGAAAACTATAAGACACTGATGAGAGAAATTAAAGAAGACACAAATAAATGGAAATCTAGCACATGTTCATGGATATGAAGAATTAATAGCATCAAAATGACCATCCTGCCCAGTGCAATTTATAAATTCAATACAATCCCTATCAAAATACCAATGGCATTTTTCAATGAAGAGCAGATAATCCTAAAATTCATGTTACCAAAAAGACAATCAATAGCCAAAGCAATCTTGAAACAGAACAAAGCTGGGAGTATTATGCTCCTTGAGTTCAAGCTATACTACATAGCTACAGTAAACAAAACAGAATGATACTTGTACAAAAACAGATCCATAGATAATGGAACAGAATAGAGAGCTCAGAAATAAACCCATGCATATATGGTCAATTAATATACAGTTAAGGATCCATGAGTATACAATGGGGAAAAGCCTTCAATAATTGATGTTGTGAAAACTCGTCAGCTACATGCAAGGGAATGAAACTAGATTACTATCTATCTAACCCCATACACAAACGTAAATTTGAAATAAATTAAAGACCTCAGTGTTAGCTATGAAACCATAAAACCATTTATTTCTTAGAAGAAAACATAGGCAAAAATCTCTTGAATATAATCATGAGCAGTTTTCCTGGATACATCTCTTGGGCAAGGGAAACAAAATAAAAACTGAGTAAGTTGGACTGCATCAAACCAAAAAGTTTCTGTAAAGCAAAGGACACTATCAGCAGAACAAAAAGACAACCTACAATATAGGAGAATATATTCATAAGTGATTTGTCTGATAAGGGTTTAACAGCCAAAATACATAAAGAACTCATATGCTCCACACAAATATCAAATAACCCAATTAAAAAATGGGCAGACACATGAACAGACATACACACTAAGAAGATACAAAGATGGCCAACAGGCACATGAAAAGATGGTCCATATCATTAATCATCAGGAAAATGAAAAGCAAAACCACTATGATATGTCACTTCACAGAATGGATACTATCCAAAAGACAAGAAATAAGAAGTGTTGGTGAGGGAGTGCTCAAGATGGTGGCAGAAATCTTCTCCCAGAAACATATGTGTTTTGAAAATACAGCAAATACAACTATTCATAAAAGAGAGACCAGAAAATACAGTACAACAGCCAGGCTACATCTACATCTGCAAGAAATCAGCATTACACGAAAAGGGTAAGATACAAAGCCGTGACCCGGCAGGTCCCACCCCAGCTCACTGGTGGGAGGAAAAGAATGAGAGTGGGGAGGGAGTGGAAGCACAGAAATGCTAATAAACCAGCCCTAGTAATCTCCACAGAGAGAACAGACACACATTGCATTGTGTACTGGGTATTAGAGAAATGGAAAAGTAAAATCCAAGATGGACACTGTGAGTGGGTCACCACAGCCAGCTCCCCTGGGACAAAAGAAAGCAGGTGCTTTAAAAGTCTTAAAAAGACAAGGATTTAACAGGTGAACAAAATCATCCTGGCAAACTCAGCCCAGAAGGCATGGAATCTTAAAAAAGCAGCACCCATCTATATGCTGCCTAAAAAAGACTCACCTCAACACAAAGACATACACAGACTAAAAGTGAAGGGAGGTCAAAAGATGTTTCATACCAACAATAGGGAGAAAAAAGCAGGTGTTGCAGTACTTGTATCAGACAAAATAGACTTCCAAACAAAGAAAGTAAAAAGAGGTAAAGAAGGACATTACATAATGATAAAGTGGTCAGTCCAACAAGAGGATATAACCATTACAAATATCTATGCACCCAACACAGGAGCGCCAGCATATGTGCAACAAATACTAACAATTAAAGGATGAAATAGAATGCAATGCATTCATTCTAGGAGATTTTAACACACCACTCAGTCCAAAGAACAGATCAACCAGGCAGAAAATAAGTAAGGACACAGAGGCACTGAATAACACACTAGAACAGATGGACCTAACAGACATGTAGAGAACTCTACACCCAAAAGCAGCAGGATACATATTCTTCTCAAGTGCACAGGGAACATTTTCCAGAATAGACCATATACTGGGCCACAAAAAAGAGCCTCAGTAAATTCAAAAGGATTGAAATTCTACCAACCAACTTCTCACATCAAAAAGTTATAAAACTAGAAATAAATTGTACAAAGAAAACAAAAAGCCTCACAAACACATGGAGGCTTAACAACATGTTCCTAAATAATCAATGGATAAATGACCAAATTAAAACAGAGATTGAGCAATATATGGAGACAAATGAAAACAACAGCACAAAGCCCCAACTTCTGTGGGACGCAGTGAAGGCAGTTTTAAGAAGAAAGTATATAGCAATCCAGGCCTATTGAAAGAAGGAAGAGCAATCCCAAATGAATAGTCTAAAGTAACAATTATTGAAACTGGAAAAAGAAGAACAAATGAGGCTCAAAGTCGGCAGAAGGAAGGGCATAATAAAGATCAGAGAAGAAAGAAATAAAATTGAGAAGAATAAAAGAATATAAAAAACTCAATGAAACCAAGAGCTGGATGTTTAAGAAAATAAAGAAAATAGATAAACCCCTAGCCAGACTTATTAAAAAGAAAAGAGAATTTACACACATAAACAGAATCAGAAATGAGAAATGAAAAATCAAAACAGATGCAACAGAAATACAAAGAAATATTAGAGAATACTATGAAAATCTATATGATAACAAACTGGATAACTTAGAAGAAATGCACAACTTTCTAGAAAAATACAACCTTCCAAGACTGATCAAGGAAGAAACAGAAAATCTAAACACACCAATTACCAGCAATGAAATTGAATCAGTAATAAAAAACTACCCAAGAACAAAACACCCAGACCAGATGGATTCATCGCTGAATTTTATCAGACATTTAGAGAAGGCATATTACTCATTCTCCCTAAAGTTTTCCAAAAAATACAAGTAGAGAGAATACTTCCAAACTCATTCTATGAAGCCAGCATCACTCTAATACCAAAACCAGGCAAAGACCCCACCAAAAAAAGAAAATTACAGACCAATATCCCTGATGAACAAAGATGCAAAAATACTCAACAAAATATTAGCAAACCAAATTCACAATTACATCAAGAGGATCATATACCATGATCAAGTGGGATTCATCTCAGGGATGTAAGGAAGGTACAACATTTGAAAATCCATCAACATCATCCACCACATCAACAAAAAGTAGGACAAAAACCACATGATCATCTCCATACATGCTGAAAGAGCATTCAACAAAATTCAACATCCATTCATGATAAAATCTCTCAACAAAATGGGGATAGAGGGCAAGTACCTCAACATAATAAAGACTGTATATGACAAATCCACAGCCAACATCATACTTAACAGCAAGAAGCTGAAAGCTTTTCACTTAAGATTGGGAACAAGACAGGGATGCCCACTCTCCCCACTTTTATGCAACATAGTACTGGAGGTCCTACCCATGGCAATCAGACAAAACAAAGAAACAAAAGGCATCCAGATTGGTAAGAAAGAAGTCAAACTGTCACTATTTGCAGATGACATGACATTGTACATAAAAAAACCTAAAGACTCCACTCCAAATCTACTGGAACTAATATTTGAATTCAGCAAAGTTGCAGGATACAAAATTAATATGCAGAAATCTGTTGCTTTCCTATACACTAACGATTAATTATCAGAAAGAGAAATCAGGGAAACAATTCCATTCACAATTGCATCAAAAAGAATAAAATACCTAGGAATAAACTTAACCAAGGAAGTGAAAGACCTATAACCTGAAAACTACAAGAGACTCTTAAGAGAAATTAAAGAGGACACTAACAAATGGAAACTCATCCCATGCTCTTGGCTAGGAATAATTAATATTGTCAAAATGGCCATCCTGCATAAAGCAATCTACAGATTCAATACAATCCCTATCAAAATACCAACAGCACTCTTCAACGAACTGGAACAAATAGTTTTAAAATTCATATGGAACCACAAAAGACCCTGAATAGCCAAAGCAATCCTGAGAAGAAAGAATAAAGCAGGGGGTATCTTGCTTCCCAACTTCCAGTTCTAATCCAAAACCACAGTAAACAAGACAATTTGGTACTGGCACAGAAACAGACCCACAGACCAGTGGAACAGAATAGAGAGTCCAGATATTAACCTAAACATATATGGTCAATTAATATATGATAAAGGAGCCATGAATATACAATGGGGAAATGACAGCCTCTTCAACAGCTGGTGTTGGCAAAACTATACATCCACATGTATGAGAATGAAACTGGATCATTTCTAACCCCAAACACAAAAGTAAATTCAAAATGGATCAAAGACCTGAACGTAAGTCATGAAATCATAAAACTCTTAGAAAAAAATATAGGCAAAAATCTCTTGGAGATAAACATGAGCGACTTCTTCATGAACATATCTCTCTGGGCAAGGGGAACAAAAGCAAAAATGAACAAGTAGGACTATATCAAGCTGAAAAGCTTCTGTACAGCAAAGGACACCATCAATAGAACAAAAACGCATCCTACAGTATGGGAGAATATATTCATAAGTGACAGATCTGATAAAGGATTAACATCCAAAGTATATAAAGACCTCATGCACCTCAACAAACAAGAAACAAATAAGCCAATTAAAAAATGGGCAGAAGATCTGAAAAGACACTTCTCCAAAGAAGAAATTCAGATGGCCAACAGGCACATGAGAAGATGCTCCACATTGCTAATCATCAGAGAAATGCAAATTAAAGTCACACTGAGATAGCACCTCACACTAATTAGGATGGTCAACATCCAAAAGACAAACAACAACAAATGTTGGTGAGGATGTGGAGAAAGGGGAACCCTCCTATGCTGCTGGTGGGAATGTAAACTAGATCAACCATTGTGGAAAGCAGTATGGAGATTCCTCAAAAAATTCAAAATAGAAATCCCATTTGACCCAGGAATTCCACTCCTAGGAATTTACCCTACGAATGCAGCAACCCAGTTTGAAAAAGACACATGCACCCCTATTTTTCTTGCAGCATTATTTACAATAGCCAATAAATGGAAGCAACCTAAATGTCCATCAGTAGATGAATGGATAAAGAAGAGGTGGTACATATACACAATGGAATATTATTCAGCCATAAGACGAGAACACCTACCATTTGCAACAACATGGATGGAGCTAGAGGGTATTATGCTCAGTGAAATAAGCCAGGCAGAAAAAGACAAGTACCAAATGATTTCACTCATCTGTGGAGTATAACAACAAAGAAAAAACTGAAAGAACAGAACAGCAGCAGATCCACAGAACCCAAAAATGGACTAATAGTTATGAAAGGGAAAGGAACTGGGGAGGATGGGTAGAAAGGGAGGGATAAGGGGAGAAAAGGGGCATTATGATTAACCCACATAATGTAGGGGGTGGGGCACAGCAAAGGCAGTACAATACAGAGAAGACAAGTAGTGATTCTATAGCATCTTTCTACACTGATGGACAGTGAGTGTAATGGGGTATGTGATGGGGTCTTGATGATGTGGGGAGTCTAGTAACCATAATGTTGCTCATTTAATTGTACATTAATGATAACAAATAAATAAATAACTTAAGAAAAAAGAAAAAACATGTGTTGGTGAGGATGTGGAGCAGTGTGCCCTCCTACTTTGTTGGTGGGAATGTAAATTGGTGCAGCCACTGTGCAAAGCAGTATGGAAGTTCCTTGAAATACTAACAATAGAAATGCAATACAACTGAGTAATTCCATTTCTAGAACTTTACTCCCAAAAAACCAAAATCCCTGATTCAAAAAGATATTTGCACTCTTTTATTTTTACTGCATTATTTACAATAGCCAAGATATGGAAGCAACCTAAATGTCCATCAGTAGATGAATGGATAAAGAAGATGTGTGGCATACACACAATGGAACATTATTCAGCCATAAAAAAAATCTTGCCATTTGTGACAACATGGATGAACCTAGAGATCATTATGCTAAATTTAAGCCAGGTGGAGAAATACAAATACCATATGATTTCACTTTCTTGTGAAATCTAAAAACAAACCAAAACAAAAAGGAAAAATTGGAGTAGACTCATAGACACTGATAAGTGACTGGTGATTACCATGGTGTGGGCAGTGGGTGTGGTGAGTGGGGAGGGTGAGGATGATAAAGGGGCAAAAAAATTTCAGTTGAATATAAATTGGACACATGGATGGTAGTATAACATGGATAATACTGCCACTGGCTCTGCAACATCTTTCTATGTTGACAGATAGTAACTGTACTAGTTGAGGTGAGGATTTAATAATGTGTGTAACTATTGAACTACTTTGTTGTATACTTGAAACGAATATTATATTTTATATCAACTATACTTCAATAAAATAATACAGAGAATAAAATGTTCCTGCTTCTATGAAGCAGAACCATTCAACCCTGCTTTGCTTCAAAGTTATCGAATGTTTTTCTTCTTAACTACAGAAGCTGCTTGTGTTATCCGTATGTTAAAAGACATTGTTAAGCTGTGACCATCATCTTGGTCAACTGGATGCTGTGAATTCCCTTCCAACATAGATATGGGGAGCGCATCTTATTCAAACCCTAGAAGATGGTAGAGGAAGACCCTTAGATGATCTCACCATAACATCACATCCCCACTCCCACCACACATACACATACACATAAAACCACCCCTCCCCTCTACACCCAAGACACAAACAGACACTCAGAAAGAAAACAGAACAAACAGACATCCAGAAGCACGATCTGGGATCAGAAATGAAAGCCAGGAGAAACAGTTAATGGGAGGAGTATTGTACCTAAGGGTGGGAACTTACAGGGAAGATTCTATCTGGCACCTGAGCCTGGGCCAGTGTGAGTCCTGATTCAGGCCCTGAGGCAGAAACCTTCAGGTGGACTCAGCTGGTTCCTGGTCAGTCACTCTCCCTGGTGACAGGCCAATACAGAAGAGTAATACCGTCTGCTGAAAAGCTTACCAAATTTTGGCCTGCAGGTCTCCTAAGATAAAGATCAAATAACAAACTGCTCACGTGTTAGTGTGTCATTTGATTTGTTTTATCATTCTTTCTGGCAACATAAATCTTTATTCTGAGATTACTTTTCTTCTTTTTGTAATGCAAAAAGAATTACTTCAGTGCAGGCTTTTTGTGATGGTATTATAATTGATAATTTTCCTGAAACGTAGTATTTCTGGGAACTTAAATGTAGGTTGGCAATCACTTCCCTCAAAAATCTGAAGATATTCCAATATCTCAGCTCTCTTGCTGCAACTGGGATTCCATTATTGTCTAATTGTCATTTTTCCTTTTGGGTACATAAAAAATTTCTTCTATCCTTTGTGTTGTACAGTTTTACCAGGACATGTTTGAATGCAGATTGATTTTGTTTATTCTGCTTAGGATGTCATAAGTCCTGGCTTTATGAGTTGTGGTTTTTTTTCTTTAGTTCTGAACAATTGTTGCCATTTTCTTTCAAATATTTCTTCATTTTCTCTCTCACTTTCTGTGATTCTATGTCAGCATATGTTAAACCTGTGCATTTTTTCATTTAGCTCTTACCTTCTCTTTCATGTATGTCTTTATGTGTAGTGCACTGACTGATTTATTAAGATATATTTACCAGTTTATCACATCTCCATTCAGTGTTTAAGCCACTCAATGAGATTTTTATTCCATCAGTTATATTTTAACTTATAGGACCTCATTTACTTTGTTTTTCTTCTTCAAATTTAATTGTATGTTCCTGGAAATTCCTTTATTTATAGTTTTTGGAAGACTTATCTTGCTTGCCTTGCCTTCTTTTCTGAATTAGAACTTTGGCTGTGAAACCCAAAAATAAATATTGTATTAAAAAGATTGATGGTAACATTGATTAAAGTGATAACAAAGCAAAGACATTTGTTCTATCAAGTTATATTTCCAAACTGTAGTACTTATAACAGTATGGGATTAGGCAGCACTAAACAAACAGACTGAAGAGAATAGAGGTGCTTGAAAATGACCCCTACATAAATGGAAATTTGATACATGGACAAAGGTGGTTCTACAGAGCAGTGGGAAAGGAAGAAACTAAACAATGATCCTGGAACAGTTAGTTGAATTTGTCAAGAAGAGAAACGTGACAGTTAGTTTGCTAGGGCTACCACAACACAATGCCAGAGTCACAGTGGCTTGAAAGACAGGAATTAATTTTTTTAGGCTTTGGAGGATAGCAGTCCAAAATCAAGGTATCAACAAAATCAAAGTTTCTTCTGAAGTTTCTCTCTGCAACTTGTAGATATCTGCCTTCTCATGATTCATTGCATGGTCTTTCCTTTGTTGGGTGCACATCCCTGATGTCTTTTTGCTCAAATATCCTCTTCTGATAAGAACACTGGTCATAATAGATGAGAGTCCACCCTAATGAACTCATTTGAACTTTACCTCTTTTAAGACCCTATCTCTAAACACATTAATTTTCTCAGGTATTAGGGAATATGACTTCAACATATGAATTTGAGGAGCGATGATTCAGCCCATAACAGGTAACTTACATGAAAATTTATTACAAGTAGATTAGCAACTAAAGTGTGAAAAATCAAAATTTTACCCTGTTAAAAATGTAAAAATATTTTCACAATGGAGGAAGGAAGGATAGATTAAATACACTCACACACACACAGACACACACAAACACACACACACAGATTGATCAATTACTACATTAAATTTTATTAAATTCTTTCTTTCAAAAGATACCCTAATGAAATGAAAAAACAAGCTGCAAACTGGGAGAAGATATTTGCAATACTTATAACCTCTAAAAGACTGAGATAAAGAATACATTTAGTGGAGGCAGAGCCAACATGGCGGCGTGAGTAGGACAGTGGGAATCTCCTCCCAAAAACATATACATTTTTGAAAATACAACAAACACAACTAATACTAGAAGAGAGACCAGAAGACACAGGACAACAGCCTGACTACATCCACACGTGTGAGACCCAGTGCCTGGCGAAAGGGGTAAGATACAAGCCCTGGCCTGGTGGGACATGAGCACACCTCCCCCCAGCTCCCAGCGGGAGGGAGAGGGAGCCCAGGACTGCTAAACACCCAGCCCTAGCCACCTGCACCAGAGTGCAGACACAGTGCATGTGTGGAGGGCTGGAAACCAGGGAAATACGGCAGCAAGACCTCTGAGCGGGTTCCGAAGCTGATGCCCCTGTGACAAAGAAAAGCGAGTGCTTTTTGAAAGTCTTAAAGGGACAGGGATTTAACAGCTAGACGGAAACAACACAGGTCACAGCCCAGTGGCTGGAAATTACAGGGAAAACCGGGCACACTAACCCCCTGGGAAACATCTCTGAGACCCCTCACATAGGTAAACAGCCAAACAGCCCCCCCGTCCATTACCCCTCCGGGCACTGTGAAAGCAGAGAAACAGCCTAAGGCAAAACACGCCCACAGAAAGGGAAATTCCTACACTTCGCCCGGCAAGACACAAAGACCCAGCCTACACGCAATTACCCAACACAAGCCACTAGGGGTCGCAGTTGTTCCAGTAAAGAAAGGCCAATAGCAAGTGAAAATTTTGGCCCTCCCAGCTGACAGTCAATAGCACCTGTCAACATGAAAAGGCAAAAAAATATGATTCAGACAAGACTAACCCAGACAGCTTCGGCATCTGCTACATCTTCCCCTGAGAAGGAACCTGGGGAGATAGATTTAGCCAGTCTTCCTGAAAAAGAATTCAAACAAAAGTCATAACCATGCTGATGGACTTGCAGAGAAATATGCAAGAACTAAGGAAGGAGAATACAGATATAAAACAAACTCTGGAAGGACTTCAAAACAGAATGGACGAGATGCAAGAGACCATTAATAGACTAGAAAACAGAGAACAGGAATGCAGAGAAGCTGATGCAGAGAGAGATAAAAGGATCTCCAAAAATGAAAGAATTTTAAGAGAGCTGACTGACCAATTGCAAAGGAACAATATACGCATTATAGGGGTACCAGAAGAAGAAGAAGAGAGAAAAAGGGATAGAAAATGTCTTTGAAGAAATAACTGCAAAAAACTTCCCCAAACTAGGGGAAGAAATGGCCTCTCAGACCACAGAGGTACACAGAACTCCCATGACAAGGGATCCAAGGAGGGCAACACCAAGACACATAATAATTAAAATGGCAAAGATCAAAGACAAGGACAAAGTATTAAAGGCAGCCAGAGAGAAAAAAAAGGTTACCTACAAAGGAAAACCCATCAGGCTATCATCAGACTTCTCAACAGAAACCCAACAGGCCAGAAGAGAATGGCATGATATACTTAATGCAATGAAACTGAAGGGCCTCAAACCAAGACTACTGTATCCAGCACGAATATCATTTAAATATGAAGGAGGGATTAAACAATTCCCAGACAAGCAAAAGTTGAGGGAATTTGCCTCCCACAAACCACCTCTTCAGGGCATCCTACAGGGACTGCTCTAGATGGGAGCACTCCTAAAAAGAGCACAGAAAAAAACACCCAATATATGAAGAAGGGAGGAGGAGGAATAAGAAGGGAGAGAAATAAAGAATCATCAGACCACATTTAATAATAGCTCAACAAGCAAGTTAAGTTAGACGGTAAGATAGTAAAGAAGCTAGCCCTGAACCTTTGGTACCACAAACTTAAAGCCTGCAATGGCAATAAGTTCATACCTTTCAATAATCACCCTAAATGTAAATGGACTGAATGCACCAATCAAAAGACACAGAGTAATAGAATGGATAAAAAAGCAAGACCCATCCATACGCTGCTTACAAGAGACTCACCTCAAACCCAAAGACATGCACAGACTTAAAGTCAAGGGATGGAAAAAGACATTTCATGCAAACAACAAAGAGAAGAAAGTAGGGATTGCAATTTTGGTATCAGACAAAACAGACTTCAAAATAAAGAAAGTAACAAAAGACAAAGACATTACATAATGATAAAGGGCTCAGTCCAACAAGAGGATATAACCATTATAAATATATATGCACCCAATACAGAAGCACCAACATACCTGAAACAAATATTTACAGAACTAAAGGAGGAAATACAATGCAATGCATTCATTCTACAAGAATTCTACAAGAATACCACTCACTCCAAAGGACAGATCCACCACACAGAGAATAAGTAAGGACACAGAGGCACTGAACAACACACTAGAACAGATGGACCTAATAAACATCTACAGAACTCTACAGGCAAAAGCAAAAGGATACACATTCTTCTCAAGTGCAAATGGAACATTCTCCAGAATTGACCACATACTAGGCCACAAAAAGAGCCTCAGTAAATTCCAAAAGATTGAAATCCTACCAACCAACTTTTCAGACAACAAAGGCATAAAACTAGAAATAAACTGGACAAAGAAAGCAAAAAGACTCACAAACACATGGAGGCTTAACAACACGCTCCTAAATAATCAATGGATCAATGACCAAATCAAAATGGAGATAAAGCAATATATGGAAACAAACTACAACAACACTAAGCCCCAACTTCTGTGGGACACAGCAAAAGCAGTCTTAAGAGGAAAGTATATAGCAATCCAAGCATATTTAAAAAAGGAAGAACAATCCTAAATGAATGGTCTAATGTCACAATTATCGAAATTGGAAAAAGAAGAACAAATGAGGCCTAAGGTCAGCAGAAGGAGAGACATAATAAAGATCAGAGGAGAAATAAATAAAATTGAGAAGAATAAAACAATAGCAAAAACCAATGAAACCAAGAGCTGGTTCTTCGAGAAAATAAACAAAATAGATAAGCCTCTAGCCAGACTTACTAAGAGGAAAAGAGAGTCAACACAAATCAACAGTATCAGAAACAGGAAAGGAAAAATCATGAAGGACCCCGCAGAAATACAAAGAATTATTAGAGAATACTATGAAAACCTATATGCTAACAAGCTGGGAAACCTAGGAGAAATGGGCAACTTCCTAGAAAAATACAACCTTCCATGACTGACCCAGAAAGAAACAGAAAATCTAAACAGACCAATTACCAGCAACGAAATTGAAGCGGTAATCAAAAAACTACCAAGAACAAAACCCCCGGGCCAGATGGATTTACCTCGGAATTTTATCAGACATACAGGGAAGACATAATACCCATTCTCCTTAAAGTTTTCCAAAAAAATAGAAGAGGAGGGGATACTCCCATACTCATTCTATGAGGCTAACATCACCCTAATACCAAAACCAGGCAAAGACCCCACCAAAAAAGAAAACTACAGACCAATATCCCTGATGAACGCAGATGCAAAAATACTCAACAAAATACTAGCAAACCGAATTCAAAAATACATCAAAAGGATCATACACCATGACCAAGTGGGTTCATCCCAGGGATGCAAGGATGGCACAACATTCGAAAGTCCATCAACATCATCCACCACATCAACAGAAAGAAAGACAAAAACCACATGATCATCACCAGAGATGCTGAAAAAGCATTTGACAAAGTTCAACATCCATCAGGATAAAAACTCTCAGCAAAATGGGAATAGAGGGCAAGTACCTCAACATAATAAAGGCCATCTATGATAAACCCACAGCCAACATTATATTGAACAGCGAGAAGCTGAAAGCTTTTCCTCTGAGATCGGGAACTAGACAGGGATGCCCACTCCCCCACTGTTATTTAACATAGTACTGGGGGTCCTAGCCACGGCAATAAGGCAAAACAAAATATACAAAGAATTCAGATAGGTAAAGAAGAAGTTAAACTGTCACTATTTGCAGATGACATGATACTGTACATAAAAAACCCTAAAGACTCCACCCCAAAACTACTAGAACTGATATCGGAATACAGCAAAGTTGCAGGATACAAAATCAACACACAGAAATCTGTGGCTTTCCTATACACTAACAATGAACCAACAGAAAGAGAAATCAGGAAAACAACTCCATTCACAATTGTATCAAAAAAAATAAAATACCTAGGAATAAACCTAACCAAAGAAGTGAAAGACTTATACTCTGAAAACTACAAGTCACTCTTAAGAGAAATTAAAGGGGACACTAACAGATGGAAACCCATCCCATGCTCGTGGCTAGGAAGAATTAATATCGTCAAAATCGATATCCTACCCAAAGCAATATACAGATTTGATGCAATCCCTATGAAAGTACCAGCAACATTCTTCAATGAACTGGAACAAATAATTCAGAAATTCATATGGAAACACCAAAGACCCCGAATAGCCAAAGCAATCCTGAGAAAGAAGAATAAAGTAGGGGGGATCTCACTCCCAAACTTCAAGCTCTATTATAAAGCCATAGTAATCAAGACAATTTGGTACTGGCACAAGAACAGAACCACAGACCAATGGAACAGACTAGACAATCCAGACATTAACCCAGACATATATGGTCAATTAATATTTGATAAAGTATCCATGGACATAAAATGGCAAAATGACAGTCTCTTCAACAGATGGTGCTGGAAAAACTGGACAGCTGCATGTAGGAGAAGGAAACTGGACCATTGTCTAACCCCATATACAAAAGTAAACTCAAAATGGATCAAAGACCTGAATGTAAGCCATGAAACCATTAAACTCTTGGAAGAAAACATAGGCAAAAAAAACCTCTTAGACATAAACATGAGTGACCTCTTCTTGAACATATCTCCCCGGGCAAGTAAAACAACAGCAAAAATGACCAAGTGGGACTATATTAAGCTGAAAAGCTTCTGTACAGCAAAAGACACCATTAACAGAACAAAAAGAAACCCTACAGTATGGGAGAATATATTTGAAAATGACACATCCGATAAAGGTTTGACGTCCAGAATATATAAAGAGCTCACACGCCTCAACAAACAAAAAACAAACAACCCAATTAAAAAATGGGCAGAGGAACTGAACAGATGGTTCTCCAAAAAAAAATACAGATGGCCAACAGACACATGAAAATATGCTCCACATCGCTAATTATCAGAGAAATGCAAATTAAAACTACAATGAGGTATCACCTCACACCAGTAAGGATGGCTGCCATCCAAAAGACAAACAACAACAAATGTTGGCAAGGCTGTGGAGAAAGGGGAACCCTCCTACACTGCTGGAGGGAATGTAAATTAGGTCAACCATTGTGGAAAGCAGTATGGAGGTACATCAAAATTCTCAAAACAGACATACCATTTGACCCAGGAATTGCACTCCTAAGAATTTACCCTAAGAATGCAGCAATCAAGTATAAGAAAGACCAATGCACCCCTATGTTTATTGCAGCACTATTTACAATAGCCAAGAACTGGAAGCAACCTAAATGTGCATTGATAGATGAATGGATAAAGAAGAAGTGGTATATATACACAATGGAATACTACTCAGCCATAAGAAAAGGGCAAATCCAACCATTTACAGCAATATGGTTGGAGATGGAGGATATTATGCTCAGTGAAACAAGCCAAGCGGAGAAAGAGAAATACCAAATGATTTCACTCATCTGTGGAATATAACAACAAAGGAAAATCTGAAGGAACAAAACAGCAGCAGAATCACAGAACTCAAGAATGGACTAACAGGTACCAAAGGGAAAGGGACTGGGGAGGATGGGTGGGTAGGGAGGGATAAGGGGGGGAGTAAAAGGGGGGTGTTAAGATTAGCATGCATGGGGTGGTGGGAGAAAGGGGAGGGCTGTACAACACAGAGAAGACAAGTAGTGATTCTACAACATTTTGCTATGCTGATGGACAGTGACTGTAAAGGGGTTTATAGGGGGTACCTGGTATAGGGGAGAGCCTAGTAAACATAATATTCGTCATGTAAGTGTAGATTAATGATACAAAAAAAAAAAAAAGGGAGTTCCTGTGTGGTGACCTCCAATGAGTTCTACACAAGGGTATAAAGGGCATATAAAAGTATAGGCAAAGGGCCTGTTTGTGTTTATACAGAGGATCAAAGCCTAATTTGGCTACCCTGAAAATGAACTAAGATACGATATGAAAAAGAACTTAAAACATCAGCACTCTCGGGAAGACTCATGACAGAAGATGATCAGCAAAAAAAAAAAATACTCCAACAAAGATCCACACACTGTCACAGCTGTAGATGCACTCATCCCACCAGTTCCTGGACTTGCCATGGGAATGAAGAAGGAGATATCTAAGCTGGCCTGTGCATACAGTAAAACAACAAATTTGACTGGATCTATACTGTTGGAACTCAAACAAGGATTAGGAGAAGTGCAAATTGTAGCACTCCAAAATCTTACAACTACAGACTATTTACTGTTAAAAGAACATATGGGATGTGAACAGTCCCCAGGAATGGGTTGTTTTAATTTGTCTGATTTCTCTCAGACTGTTCAAGTTCAGTTGGACAATATCCACCATATCATAGATAAGTTTCACAAATGCCTAAGGTGCCTAACTGGTTTTCTTGGTTTTACTGGAGTTGGCTTGTAATTACAGGTATGCTTTGGTTACGTAACTGTACTCCTATTATGTTAGTGTGTGTGCGCAATTTAATTAGTAGTTTAAAACCTATACATGCTGAAGTTACTCTACAAGAAGATATGTCAAAGAAATAATCAATCTTCCCATGTTTTCTTCCACCTGCTACTTCTGTAGCTTTTCTTCTTCCTTTCTAATTACAACCCTTAAATAGTATTTGTGCCTCATATCGAATTTACCGAGTATCATAATTCTTCCAAGTGGTAAAGATACCTCAAGACAAATGCTGGGCATAGAAGCTACAGGGCATAAATATGCAAAGAAGTAAAAAGCTAACCATTTCAAACAATAAGGCTTCTTTCTCACTTACCAACTTTACATCTCCCTGTATGGCCCCGGAAGATGACTGGTTAGCCAGAGACGGGTAAGATTCCTCAAGGGAGGACCAACCTAAGACAGGCACAGTCACAGGGGGGCCATCAGGTGAGAAATTGGGGATCAACAGAGGTGAGGCTTAGAACCTCACCGCCCCTGTTCTGAGAGAAATCTTCTGCATCCGTGGATGTTTTATTGCCCTGGTCTAGCTTGGATTAACACATATCCTACAGGCACACAGCTGATCATCTACATTTGCTCTCTTACAACACTAAACTATGTTTTCTACCTTTATCTTGTATCTACCTGCCACTTCAGCATTTTATTAAAAATAATAATAATAAAGAGAGAAATGTGGTATCCACATATAAATCAAGTATAAAAATCAAATGAGTATTCATATTTGAACTGACTGTTTATAGTTCATAATGCATGAGCAAAACCGAAAGCTTCTGTGATGACTGCCCCTGTAATGTTCACCATGTAACTTATTCATTATGTAAGAATTTGTTCTCCATTTAAGAATTTGTTCGTTAAGCTTCAAAAGATTGGAGACTGACGTAAATTAGGCTTGGGGTGGATTAATGATTGTACATTGAGCATTGACCCCCCTATAGAGAATTTATTGTTGTCAACAACCATTTGATCAATAAATATGAGAGATGCCCTCACAAAAAATATATATATATATGTATATATACACGCACTTCCAATTGTAAAATAAATAAGTAACCGGGATGTAATGTATAGCATAAGGAATATAGTCAAAATATTGTAACAACTTGGTATGGTGATAGCTGGTACCTAGAATTATCATGTATATAAATGTTGAATCACTGTGTTGTACACCTGAAACTAATGTAATACTGTGTGTCAACTACCCTTCAATAAAAAATAATCATCTAGAAAAAAAAAAAGAATACATTTACTGGAAATTAGACTAACCTACCTAGGGAGTATGATAAAATTTCCCCATTGCACTGATATCTGGAATTTCTTTTAGTACAAGAATAGAAATTTCAAGAATATTGTATACATGGTTGATATACTTGAAAATTTGCAGCTTTAAGAATATAGAAATATTCTGTAGTTAGCATGCTAATTAATCCAGAAATATGGAACTAATCTCTGAGTATTAACAATATATTGCAAATATGATTAAAGAAGATGTCTTTGAACTCCATTCAGAATATGCAAGTCCCTTTGGTTTGATGAGCATATTAATGTCATCTCTACCCTGTGTGCCCACTAACATTGGTCAGTGTCTTTCTATTTCTATCATAATAACAATAATAAGCTATTATATCTAAATTTAATTTAAAGATGGTTTGAGTGATAACTATTACTTGCTATTAAATTTCAATGCTTATTAGTTTCATTTATATTTATTGTTATGTTTTTATGACTTTAATTGTAGTGACCTAATAAGAGCAAAAGAGAAAAATGTATATATATATATACATAGTATTCATCATTGCTATGTGAGGAATAAACAATATCAGAACATTATATATAAATGTCTTCCAGTAGTTATTGAAACAGTCACTTACCAGATTTTACATGGCAAACATATATGTCAAACTCTCAAGGAACTGAGCAATAGCACCAGTACACAAGTCACACTGTGAACAACAATTCAGGTTCAACAAAATGTCAACTTGTACATAAAATTATTTCTTTTGATTAGAATGTTATTGATATTCTAGTTTTGCTTTACCGAACTTAGAAATTTGCTTTTAATTTTGTAGTTTATGGCTGTAAGTAGTTACAGTTTACATTTGTACATATTAAAGAAATGCTGTAGTAAAAATAATTTAATTAACAGTATATGTGAGCAGGTGCTTTTTTAAAAATGATATCCATATATTACTTGAGAAATAATACAGCCTTATATTTTTCCTTTCCTTTTATATTTTCATTTCCTTTCTAATAAATGAGGGTTTCTAAGAAATAAAATGCTTAGCCTACAAATAGGCAAAATTAATAATATCTCTAGGTCTTATTTTACCTCATAGCTTTGACTCTAATAATGAACCCAGATTGGTCCAGATATTCAGGCATTCTAATCTACTATTTTAAACATAGAACAAATTTTAATGTGTCAATTATTTTCTATTTTTAACTTCCTCAGACTTAATCTTGGATTTTGGATAACCATGAATTTATCATAATTTAGGAAGACTTATGAGTGAATGAGTGAATTTCTGTTACAACATGAAACATAAATGTACACCAAAGATACTTTAGGAAACATATCTCTCCAGAAGAATCAATCTCTGTAACCATAGCACATCATGGTTGCTGCAAGATCTCATCTAGAATAACATTTCCTACTAGGGGTATAATTTTCCTTTAGACAAACTTTGAATGAGTTTCTTGAGCCCTTAAGGGAAATTGAAAGATTACTGGTCACTAGAAATAAATGGAATCTGAAGTAAGTTCACTTTAGTCTAACAAATGACTCTCATTATTCAAGTCTTAACATTGCCATTAGAAATAGTTGGAAATTATTTGATTTGACCATAAGTGGCTCATGTATAAATAGAAATAAGAAAAAATATTGTTCTTCAAAAAACACATGAGCACATTATAAGATACTATGAAAATAGGTATCTAAAAACAAAATCATTAAGCTATTGAATAATATGCTGCAACATAAACACTAAGAATTTCCTAGAATTTAATATCATCATATTAAATTTGCAAAGATAGATTGACATTTTCTATGAGTCTCAATGCATGGGTATTTATAATAAATTAACCTTAAATTAAAAAAAAACTAACTCCAGTTAGATAGTCATTATGTACTTACATAGATCTGTCACAGGAGTGCATTAATATTTATCTGACAAACCATATGGTACATAATGGAAAGACCTTGGATGTCAAAGTAAGAAAAGCACAGATTCAAATTTTAGCCACCTTAGTCTGTATATTTTGCTTTTGGTTGGCCAAAAAACTGAGTATGTTTCCTCACCTATAAAATCCTTGAGGTAAGCTTTTCATCATAGGTGATTATAAAAATTAAATAAAATATAATATGTAAGAATTCTAGCCTATGTCAGCTTATAATAACATGATAATTACTGTTCCTGCCATATCCTCAATTATCCTTCCATAAGTAAAACACGAATTATTATGCCTTATTTATATTTGAATTTCTAATATAAAGTTTGACATGGGAAACTGTCTAAAAATATTTGTTATATGAATGTGCACTGTCAGCTCACAGTCTAGGCTTTCAGTTCTCACTAGCTACTATGAAGAAGCAATAGAATTTTGATTAGACAACTGTTTAAGCATATGCTAATTCAGTATAGAATGTTTTACATATAGGGAAATTATACTTGGAAACCTAAATTTTTTCAATTAAGGAAATTGTTACATAGAGATGCACTCCAGCTACATTGATTTAGCTTATATGCATTTGATGAACTCATAATTCACAATATTTAAAATACAACTATAATAGCATTAAACATTTGTATACATATTTACATTTTACAAAATGTTTTCATATATAGCAACTCATAAGATAAAAGTGTTATATTACACATTATTGGAAAGAAGAGAGAAGACATTTCTTGCCACAGATATTGTAGAATTGCTGATTCTATAATATACAAATTTCCTAATTGGTATTATAAATTCACATTTTATGTATTAAATTAATTTGATAATAGACCTACATTAATTGCATCTTCCAATAATAATTTTCGTAGTCAACTACAACATCCAATTTAATTCAAATTCAATTTGACATAGTTTGGGAAGCATTTCAAACTCATACATACAATAAGCTCTGTATTACAATTAACACTGCTAGAAGGATAACCATTAACTTTAGTCCATATTAGAAAATACTTCTTTACTGTCAGTACATTTTGAAATGACTAGAGGAATTCAAAAGATACATATTTCATTATTTTATTTTGAAATCTCTTAAAAAACACAGTCATTTCTATAGTTTACTTCAATAAAAATAAAATTTCAAGTAAAAATACTATCAAAAATATAAATAGTAAAGATAACAATGAATATGTGGACATGCCAACATATAATAATTTTAAATTCTACATTTTTCAGACACTTAAAAAGGGAAATGGTCTCAGTGTCCACAATGAAATTCTGTTTATGTAAAATACAAAAAGAACACACTGAAAATAAGCTGTTGAAAGTCATAATAGTGGTTAGCCATGTGGTCAACAGAGATTAGAAAGATACAGGAAAAGTTTTCTATTGTGTTACCCATGTTTTATTGTTTGACTTATATGTTGTTATACAGGTATGTTTATTTTAGACAATTTACCTAGCTTTATCTTATGTTAGCTCTTTTACATATGTAGTATTCTTTAAAAACAACTTTTGAAAAATAAAGAAAGAAATTATTGTTTTTTTAATTAAAAGGAAACTGAAAAATTTAAAGTGACAAGCAAAAAATATCCATCATATGCATAATAAGAGCCTTTAAGGAGGAAAACTAAAGCAAGAAAGAGGGAAAACTACTAAAATTATAATTCAAGGAAATATTCTTGTATAGTAAAAGCAATTAAAATGACATTTTGAAAGAATGTGTCATGTTCCTGAGAAAATCAATCCAGATTTACCAATACTGAAGCATAGTCTCAAAAAATCAATAGAAGCTAAAAAAAAAAAAAATGAATAAAGGCTTGGAGCAGACCAGGAAAAATACCAAGTCAAATGACAGAATAGGGGACCAAAAAGCAAATCTTTATCACTTTCAATCTCAATTCTTCAGGCCAGAACAATGTGTATTAAAATATTTAAGACACCCAAAGGAAGAAAATATGAACTAAGATATTATATCTACCAACAGATTTTCAAAATAAAGTCTACAGAAAACATTATTAATACTAAAGAATTCAGAAAATATTGTTCTTATTGGTCTCTTTCGAAGGATCTACTAGAGTTCAGGCTTCAGGCACCATCATTCATTCAGGGTTTAGGGTCTACAGTTCTGGAGAATGTTTTTTGTTTTATTTCTTTGCTTAATTTCCCCCACCAAGCTCTCTGTGAAACTTCTCTAAGATTAATATTGGAAATGCTGACTGTATTCCATGTATTTTAACTTTTGCCCATCCTTTTCATTACTAATAGAATTGACTCTCTTGTATTTCTGTTTCTGTAATTAACTTTCCAGCAATGCTCACTTAGCAATTTAACCTATACTCTGATTTTGCTTACATGCCATTGATATATACTCAAATATATTAATGTTTATTATAAAATCATCACTGAAATATATTTCATTGATCAAACGTTTTCTTTCTACAAATCTCTATTTGAGTATTTTTTTTTCATGCAGTTATTCTGAACTTTCTGTCAGGATAACTCCATTGTTCTGCTGGTAGGTTATTAATTTTTCTTGTTGAATTTTTTGCCTCACTCTTTTGATACTTTTCATTTTCTGGTCACATTTAATTTGAGAGAGCCTAATTGCTTACCTTTTTCGAAAAAAAAATCATAAGCTATCTAATAAAAACAACCTGTCATCTTATTTCTCCCACACCTATGCTTATATATTTAACTTATTAGTAGATATCACTATTAAAGTCAAGTGTATTGGGTGAGAAGAGGGATCCACTAACCTAAGTGCTGCCAGTTTAATCCCAAATTAATTACCTTAGTAAATGTCATAAGAACTCTTCCAATTATTTGGATCCTCAATACTATGATTAAGTATGATATGTTTTTCTTTACAATTAACACTTAGTCATACATATAATGTTCTCCACTAGTCTTTATGTTGATTTATCTCTAAATATTTAGGTTTCTGTAGGAATGGGAAAAAATATAAGTAGATTGAATAATACCAAATACGTAAAACAGTTTGAATCAGCTGTTTATTATTGAATTAAGGTAATGATCCCCATTCTATCTTCCTCATAGAGAAAAATGTGAACTATATATGAAGGAAGGATTGATCATTGGGAAAAACTGCTGTTTTCACCCAGTGTCTGTAATTCAATCAACAGGTATTAGACTGGCCAGGTACAGGGAAATATAACTGAAGATCAATAAACTAGAAGACAAGTGTGATTCAGATGTTGCAGTATGCTCACAAAGGCTTAAAAATAAATGTTTAAGGAGGGTGAGTGGGAAGGGAAGGAGAAGGGGAATAAGGGGCATTACAATTAGCATACATAACGTAGAGGGGTGCATGGGGAAGGCAGTATAGCACAGAGAAGACAAGTAGTGACTCTATAGCATCTTAGTACACTGATGGACAGTGACTGTAATGGGGTGTGTGGTGGGGACTTGACAGTGGGGGGAATCTAGTGATCACAATGTTGCTCATGTGATTGTATATTAAGAATATCAAAATAAATAAATAAATAAATAAGGAAATGTTTAAAAATTATAAAGAAATAGCAGAAGATGGAGAAAATACCTTTAAATATGAAACATTTTACCAAAAATTAAAACTGAAAAAGGAGCAAACAGGAAATTAAAGATGGAAAAATTCAGTAACAGAAACAACCAATCAGTTGGAATAAGAAATTAGACAACAGAAGAAGACAGGATTGGTGAACTGTTAAGCCAAGCCAAGACAAAATATACAAACTAAAGCATAGAGAGAAAAGTGAAAATAATAGGAAAAAGAGTAATAGTCATAGGGGATCCGGTGAAAAGATTTCAGATTCTCGTGGAATTTCAGAAAAAGATGAGAGACAATTTAACAGAGTTGATAAAAGATCAGCATATATTCCAGATGTTCTGAAAACACTAAAGAAAAAATATGCAAAGAAAACCAAACCTAGTTTATTTTGTGGAACGGCTGAACACTAATGACAGAAGAAATCTTAAAAGCAGTTAAAGGATAGAGACATTACTGTCAACAGAGCAACAACAGAATAGACAAATGACCTCTCAACAAAAACAAGACATTTTTAATGTGCTGAAAAATTATTGCCAACTTAGATCTGTTCTAAAATAAATCAAATAATGTTCTTCATGAAAAATGATTATTTTAGAAGGAAGTAAGGAAAAGAGGGAAGTTATAAGGAACAGAAGAATAGGAAACCATATAGGAGAGTGTGACTCTCTCTCTATGCATGTGTGTGCGTGTGTGTGTGTTTGTGTGTGTGTGTGTGAAAGTGAGAGAGAGAGAGAGAGAGAGAGAGGTCTTGTAATGATACCATCTCTGAGGTTTGAAATACATATCAATTAAAATGCATGAAAATGATAAAACAAAAGGCAAGATTGAGGTACATGGATGGGGACAAATTGTCTTAAAATCCTAACACTATTGAGCTAGCAATAAAAGTGTTCACTTTATTAACTGTAATGAACCAAAGATACATTTAAATCTTATGGTAACTATTAAAAATGGGAAAATCATGTAAAACTAAAATGTTAATAAGGGGGAAAATGCACTGATAACTATACTAATCAGAAACAGTCAAGAAAGGATTGGTAAAAAGAATATAATACAGGTGGTTCAAATAGAAAGCACACAGTAAAATGTAGACTTAAACCAAAAATTATGAAAAATTACATTCAACATGAAGGCAATAAATAACTCTCATGAACATAGTTGCAAAAATTCTTAAAACACTTTCAGTATATGAAATCAAGATAATATATTATGGCCAAGTGTCATAACCGAATGTTATCTTGCAAACTCAGAGGTGATTTGACATTTGAAAATCAATCAGTTCACCCATTAAGAAAACTAAGGGGGCTGAAACACGATCAAAGACACCATGATTGCCTGAAAAATAAAATGTTAAGCAAAGTAAAGATCTCCCAAAAGGGTCCACCATGATTTCTTATGTACGAAGGTCAACAACAAGGAAAACTCATCTATGATGTTAGAATAGTAGTTATTCTTAGGTGGTTGGGGAAGCGGCTGTGAGTAGGCAGAAGGGTACAAGAAAAGGCTGAGAAAAAATCACTGCAGCAGTCAAACCTACTGCTGAGAAACATGGAAATAGCCAGATGAAATACAAAAAACATCTAACAACCACCCCAACACAATTGTCAGAATGTAATTAAGAATTCCCAAAGGGAGCCATACTCAGGAAGCCAGTATCTTGAAAAAATGGGAACTACAGAGTAATGAGTAAATTCTGTAAGCTTCTCATCCCTTGGGACATTTGATGATTATCTTGAGAGAGAGTCCTGGTAGAACTACTCCCACTAAAGGCAGAGAAATCAGGAAATATGTGTCAATTTCATGGGCTGGAGGATCAGAAAGGGAAGATTATAGGTACAAAAACAGACTATGGGAGAGAAGGAGTTGATCAAGAAGCTATATCCCTGAGAAAATGTAGCACAGGAAAGTAAGCCTAACGTTATATTGTTGTTTATCTTAAGGCAATCACCAAATCCTTGAACTGTGTAGAGCAGAAGATAAGAATCTGGTCAGAAAGCTCCTGGTGACCAAGCAAGTATTTCCTGCGGTTTACAGGGCTGAGAAGACAAATTTTGGAATTCAAGACTCACCAAGAAGAAGGATCCTAATAAATACTTCATCGCATTTGGAAAGCCTGGAGGGCTGCTGAGGAAGCAAAGTGGCAGTAGAGATAAAAATAAACCATGTTACAGTCACATAATTGAATACTAAATAGCAATAAGAAAGAATGACCCAGTGCAACACTCAAGGCATTGGGTGTTTCTCACAAGTACCTATCCAGTGAAAGAAACCACAGAAATAGCACTTAACATGATTCCTTTTTTATGAAGTTCAAAAGTAGGCAAAGCTAATTTTTAATATTAGGAATCAAGATAATAGTCATAGGGGAAACAGTAAGAGTGTGAGAGACATTTCTTGATTAATGGTTTTGCTCCATTTCTCCATCTGGGAATTTTACACATGGATAGGCTTCCAATATATATTTTTTATTTGTGAATATTTATACACCTACTTAATGTTGTAGTGAAAAGTTACTTAATAAAAGGAAGAAATCCAGTGAGTATTTGAACACTTAGATCTTTAATGTCATAGGAAATAAAACAAGTTAAATGTCAATATTATACATATTTTATTGAAGAAAAATAGGGCAATCAATAAATAACTTTCAAGCATAAAATGTAGTAAATTGGAAGAAAATCCTGCAAAGAAAGTGGAATGGAAATATGAGTTCACAGAGGGTAAAGAGACAATTAAGTTTTCAGAATGTTACAAAGAGAATGCTCATGAACTTTTAAAGTAGATGCTGGTGGATATCATTCATTATGGTATTTATATTCCATTGGATAAATTTTACAAACTGTTGCAATATGTTACAGTTTTACAATAGTTTTCACTAAAATGTCAATATTTAAATATACAGAAGCCACAAATTTTGCAAATTAGAATAAAAAATATATGTGTCAAGAATATTAGATTTTAAGAATATATTTGAAGGGATAAACAAGCAATGAATTTTGATGTTCTCTGTGTCATGTAGACTGTTTTTATTCCTACTAAGAGCTAATGAAGTGTTTATCATATACAAAGTTCATATATATATATATACAGACTCTATGCCTGGGATCTCAGGATTATTCTATTAGTTTACTTGTGTATCTCTGTATAAATGCTACAATGTTTAAATTCCATGCTATTATGATTAATCTTTATATTTGTTATAGCATATCCTCTTAACATTTTAGAATTCTTTTATCTATTTTTTATTCATTTACACCTTCAGATTTATTTAAGATAAGCTTGTGAAGTTCCAGGAAACATGTGATAGGGATTTGGGAGTAAATATTTATTGCAGTTTGGAAGGTGTTAAATGAGATTTTTCACAATCCTCAATCTTTCTATACACGGTCAGGCGCACACTACAGTGACTTTCAGAGAAAAAGTGAATGGAAGTTTAAAATTCTGACTCTTTGCTTATCTGAAAAAGTATTTTATTCTACACTAATACTCGACTAATAATTTACTTTGGATATATGTTGACAGATAGCAGCCACACTTACCATGGTGAGCATTTAGTAGTGTACATAATTGTCTAATCACTATGTTATACACTGAAATCAATATATTATATATCAACTATATTTCAATTAAATTTCTTTAAAAGGAGCATCAGTCAAGAAAATAATAATAGTTTTCCTTGAAAAGTATTCTAGATGGACAATATTTCACTCAGACCATGATAGGTATTACTCCCCTGCTTTATAGATTCTACTGTTACTGTCATCATTCTAGTCCGCAAGTATTTGTATGCAATTTTTTTTCCTCTTTGTCTTCCTCCTCCCACCCTTTCCTGGGAATATTAATTATCTTATAATTGCTTTTCAAAATTAAAATATTATAATATCACGTCAGTGTATTTTTTGTGAAATCACTGTGTAGGACATTTCATGTGTATTTTAAATCTGAAAACACATATCCTTTAGTTTGGAGAAATTTTCTTGCTTTATTTTGATCAATCTGTAACTCATGTTATTCAGAAACTGCATCAATTAAAGTTTATTTCTAATTTTGCCCTCTTTTGAGTTTTGTAGTTGTTACTGTTGCTGCGTTATCTGGAAAATTCTTGAGTGTAGGCCCAAAGTATTTCATTGTAATGTTTATTTCTATTGACATATTTTTATGTCTAAGAATGCATTATTTTAAAATATCTTGTTTTGCATGTATATCTTTTATTTCTCTAAGATATTAATTAGGTTGTCTGCTGGCTTTATTTTTTTATCGATTCTTCTGTTGCATCTGAGTTCCTTTTAGTGTTCTGTATGGCTTTATACCTATCTTTTACATTAAAAAACATTCTAAAATTTACCTGCCCATTCATTTTCGAGATGGAGGGACTAAAAATCTGCTTAGATGTTCTGGTTGTGGACACAGTACTTGCCCACTGCTAATCTTTACAATAGGTTGATTATATAGGGACTTAGCAATTGGGTATCACAATTATCCATAATATTATTATTATTTGAGGCAGTTGGTTTCCCAATCCAGTTTAGTGAAATATTTCTGCCTGAGGAGTATAAACCTTGTTGCTGGCATTCTAGAAGCAGAGCTAGAGAAGAATGTTGGTTATCTATTGATAAGCCTGTTTTCTATATGAACAGGTTCACGGAAGGAATCTGAGGATTGAAATGCTTGTCATGATGTCTCTCAACTACACTTTCATTTTTCATCGTATACCACATTCCTTCATTTTCTTAGGCAACAGATATTTTCCATTCATTTTCTGTAATAATGAATACTTCGTGTATAGGTTTTAGTATTGTGAAAATGAAGGAAACTAACCACATGGGAAAATCAAAGGCTCTTTATTCTGGGCTTACTGTATATAGCAAGGAAGTGAGCCACCATCATTCATGTTCTGACACAGAGTGGGAAACATTATAGTGCAAAAAAATGAAGACTTTAGGTACACCCTGAGGCTGTTGGCATCAGGAATCTGTCTGAGGGCTAACTCGAAGTGGAGCATCTTATGTGATTGGTTAGGTGTATATGAGTGGCCTTCCCTGGTTGGTCCTAAGTTGAAACCTGGGGCAAAAATTAGGAAAGCTTCCAGTTATTAATCAAATCCTGGACATTTTGAACTGATTATTACAGAAGTTATTCTTTAGCTTCCTGCATTGTTACTAGAGATAGTAATCTAGCTTCCTATAAGTCTGATTTATAGCACGTTGGCTGGCTAGGTTGTTTATCATAGATGAGGGGTTGGTTTCCTGCAAGTTATGAGTCAGTTCTATATGGTCTGCCCACTGTCTGTTTATATATTCAGTCTCTCAATATTTTCTGCAGTACTTCATTACTATGAAATAACATGATTCTGTTGATAGCTTAGGTATACTTGTTACCTTCTTTAATCATTTTTTTCTATTGTTTTTACATCTTTATTTTTCTTTTGCAAATACAAATAATGCTGCAATGACTCTGTGTGTGTGTGTGTGTGTGTGTGTGTGTGTGTGTGTGTGTGTGTGTGTGTGTAGAATTGTTGGAATATTCAGTTAAATTCCAAGAAGTGAAGTTGCTGGCCCAAAAATAAACACACAGTAATATTTTTGTTTTTGAGGTGGCCAAATACTCCTCCATAAAGATTGCCTCAGTTTTCATTCCCCGGAGCAATGGTATAGAAGTCAGCTAATCTAGTCAATGGAGTACATTATCAAGAGGTTTAAAAGTTGCTAAATCTGATAACTGTATCTATTTCTTATGAGTGGGAGACAATTTGTATGCATAAAAGCAATTTTTATAACTTGTTGAATTGCCTGTTTGTGTCTTTTACCCATTTCCCAATTAGGTGTGGTCTATTGCTTGCAATGTCTTATGGGATCTTAGCCATTTATCTGTGACATGTGTTGCAAACATTTTCTCTCAGTTTATCACTTGACTTTGATTTTGCTTGTAGCATTTTGCTGTTGTTAACACCATCTGGGGTCTGTGTGTGTGTGTGTGTGTGTGTGTGTGTTAGTTGAATTTGTCAAATTTTCTCTTTGAGTCAACTCTATTTTCAGCCATAGCTAAAAAGCTTTGTCTAACACCTTTGTTACAGGATAATTCACTATACTTTCTTTCGATATTTGAATAGTTTCACTTATTACATTCATACTTCTGATTCATCTGGAATTAATTCTTATGAGATAAGGGTCATACTTTACTTTTACCAATGGTTATTCATTCAGTCAGACAGAAACAATATTTATTAAAAACTTAATCTTTTCCCCAATGGTTTGAGTTGCCTCTTTTATAGTATACTAAATATGTGCTAGAGCTTATTTCTACTGCCTGCCTGTCTATTCAAGTACCTGTACCAAGCAGTTTTATTCTAAATTTGTGCAATTTCCTCCTTACAGCTTTTCTTTTTCAGTGTTTACCTGACTAATTTTGAATACATATTTTACCATGTGAAAGGCGTATCAACTAGTTCTGTATTTAAGCTTGTAGATAAGTTTTGTGGAATAGCACTAAATATTTAATATTTTCACTGATTCACTAAAGCATTTTAGGTATACTAGTATTTTATGCAGATGGTCTTTTACTTCTTTTCCAATTCTTATGTTTTATATTCTTAAAATTTATTTCTTTTAATTACATTAGCTAATATTTGCAGTACACTGTTGAATAAGTAATTGCAAGGATTTCACAACTGTATATATTGAAAGGAATCACAACATAAATGTTCCTCCTTGTTACACTCTAGCAACCATGTAGCCTGCTGTATGGTCCTTAGTTATATTGATTTATTTGAATAAGATCTTCACATATCTTTCCTCTGGATAGAATTGCCTTCCACACATTAGTCATCTAGAGAAGTTTTATTAAAGCATTAGGTTTCAGTTCTAAAGTTAGTTCCTTAAAACATTCTCCCATGACTTCCACTTACATGTGGTAAAGTCAATTAACTAGTGATATAAAACAGAATACAAGGAAGAGAAACTGAGCGGGGAGGGAGTGGAGGCCTGGGACTGCTGAATACCTAACTCCAGAGATCTGCTCTGGGAGCACAAACCTACATTTCATGGTGCTTTCATGATTCTCGCGTGATTACAGGGCTGGAAAGCTAATACAGGCAGAATTCCAGGAGAGACTGAGATTCCAGCCACTTGTGGAAAGCAGGGATCCATATCCGGCTGATCTGGGACAAAAGTTTGTACCTGTGTGCTTGGCCCACTGGTTCAGGCAGTGGAGACAGGCATAGCAGCCGGGAAGCAGGAAACAGCTCTTTCCTCTCCCCAGGCACCAATACCACTCCCCTGCAACCCCTGACATGGCTTCAGGGGCTGGGCAGCTCAAGAGTAGAGCTTCTGGACACTAGAGGGCGCCATATACAATTATGAAACGCCAAAGGAACCTTGTCCAGAGTAAAATTAATACAACCCCTGAGAAAGATGACATGGACCTCATGACTCTCCCTGAAAGGGAGTTCAAAATAAAAATCATTAACATGCTAATGGAGGTACAGAAAGATATTCAAGAACTCAGGAATGAATTCTGGTCATAGATACAATCGTTGAAGAGCACAATGAGGGTATTAAAAGCAGATTGGATACAGTGGAAGAGCCGATAAATGAAATAGAAACTGAAGAAGAGGAATGCAAAGAAGCTGAGGCACAGAGAGAACAAAGGATCTCCAAGAATGAAAGAATATTGAGAGAAATGTTTGACCAATCCAAACAGAACAATATTTGCATTATAGGGATACCAGAAGAAGAAGAGAGAGAGAAAGGGATAGAAAGTGTCTTTGAGGAGGTAACTGCTGAAAACTTTCCCAATTTGGGTAAGGAGATAGTCTCTCAGGCCATGAAGGTGAACAGATCTCCCAACACAAGGGACCCAAGGAAGACAACACCAAGACACATAGTAATTAAAATGGGAAAGATCAAGGATAAGGACAGACTATTAAAAGCAGCCAGAGACAGAAATAAGGTCACGTACAAAGGAAAGCCCATCAGGCTAACATCAGACTTCTCAGCAGAAACCTTACAGGCCAGAAGGGAGTGGCATGATGTATTTAATGCCATGAAGCAGAAGAGCCTGGAACCAAGGTTACTTTATCGGGCAAGATTATCATTTAAATTTGAAGGAGGGATTAAACAATTTCCAGATAAGCAAAAGCTGAGAGGATTTACTCCACAAACCATCTCTACAGTCCATTTTGGAGGAACTGCTATAGATGGAACTGTTCCGAAGGTTGAATAGCTGTCACTAGAGGTAATAAAACCACAGTAAAGAAAGTGGAACAGCTAATTTTTAAGCAAATGCAAAATTAAATCAACTATCCCCAAAGTCAATCAAGGGATAGACAAACAGTACAGAATATGATACCTAATATATAAAGAATGGAGGAGGAAGACAAAGGAGGAGAAAAAGAAAAGAACATTTAGATTGTGTTTGTAATAGCATATTAAGTGAGTTAAGTTAGACTCTTAGATAGTAAGGAAATTAACCTTGAACCTTTGGTAACCATGAACCTAAAGTCTGCAATGGCAATAAGTACATACCTATCGATAATCACCCTTAATGTAAATGGACTGAATGCAACAATCAAAAGACATAGAGTCACTGAATAGATTAATAAACAAGACCCATCTATATGCTGCCTACAAGAGATTCACTTTAAACCCAAAGACATACACAGACTAAAAGTGAAGGGATAGAAAAAGATGTTTCATGCAACAAATGGAGAGAAAAAAGCAGGAGTAGCAGTACTTGTATCAGACAAAATAGACTTCAAAACAAAGAAAGTCACAAGAAACAAAGTAAGATATTACATAATGATAAAGGGGTCAATCCAACAAGAAGATGTAACTATTATAAATATCTATGCTCCCAACACAGGAGCACCTATAAATGTAAAACAAATGCTAACTGAATTAAAGGGGAAATAGAATTTAATGCTTTCATTCTAGGAGACTTCAACACTCCACTCACTCTGAAGGAAAGATCAAACAGACAGAAAATAAGTAAGAACACAGAGGCACTGAACAACATATTAGAACAGATGGACCTAACAGACATCCACAGAACTCTACACCCAAAAACAGCAGAATACACGTTTTTCTCAAGTGCACATGAACATTTTCAAGGGTAGATCATAAACTAGGCCACAAAAACAGCCTCAGTAAATTCAAAAAGATTGAAATTGTACCAACCAGTTTCTCAGACACAAGGTATGAAACTAGAAATAAATTATGCAAAGAAAATGAAAAATCCCACAAACACATGGAGGCTTCACAACATGCTCCTAAATAACCAATGGATCAATGACCAAATAAAAACAGAGATCAAGCAATATATGGAAACAAATGACAACAATAATTCAACACCACAAAATCTGTGGGATGCAGCCAAGGCTGTGCTAAGACAAAAGTATATTGCAGTACAGGCCTACCACAGGAAAGAAGAAAAATCCCATATAAGCAGTCTAAACTCACAATTAATGAAACTAGAAAAAGAAGAACAAATGAATCCCAAAGTCAGTAGAAGGAGGGACATAATAACGATTAGAGCAGAAATAAACAAAATCAAGTAGAATAAAACAATAGAAAGAATCAATGAAAGCAAGAGCTGGTTCTTCGAGAAAATAAACAGAATAGATAAACCCCCTAGCCAGACTTATCAAGAAAAAAAGAGAGTCTACACACATAAACAAAAACAGAAACTAGAAAGGAAAAATCACTACAGACACCACAGAAATACAAAGATTTACTAGAGAATACTATGAAAAATTATATACTAACAAACTGGATAACCTAGAAGAAATGGACAACTTTCTAGAAAAATATAACCTTCCAAGGCTGACCAAGGAAGAACAGAAAATCTGAACAGACCAATTACCAGCAACAAAATTGAACTCTTAATCAAAAAACTACCTAAGAACAAAACCCCTAGGCCAGATGGCTTCACTTCTGAATTGTATCAAACATTTAGTGAAGGCCTAATACCCATTCTCCTCAAAGTTTTCCAAAGAGTAGAAGAAGAGGGAATACTTCCAAACTCATTCTATGCAGCCAGTATCACTCTAATACCAAAACCAGGCAAAGACACCACAAAAAAAGAAAATTACAGACTAATATCCCTGATGAACATAGATGCAAAAATAATCAACAAAATATTAGCAAACCGAATTCAAAAATACATCAAAAAGACCATCCATCATGATCAAGTAGGATTTATTCCAAGAATGCAAAGATGGTACAACATTTGAAAATCCATTAACATCATCTATCACATCAACAAAGACAAGGACAAAAACCACATGATCATCTCCATAGATGCTGAAAAAGCACTGGACGAAATTCAACATCCATTCATGACAAAAACTCTCAACAAAATGGGTATAGAGGGCAAGTACCTCAATATAATGAAGACAATATATGACAAACCCACAGCTAACATCAAACTTAACAGTGAGAAGCTGAAAGATTTTTCTTTAAGATTGTGAACAAGACAAGGATGCCCACTCTTCCCACTTTCATTCAACATAGTACTGGAGGTCCTAGCCACAGCAATCAGACAACATGAAGAAATAAAATGCACCCATATTGGCAAGGAAGAAGTTAAACTGTCCCTGTTTGCAGATGACATGATATTGAACATAAAAAAACGCTAAAGAATCTACTCCAAAATTACTAGATCTAATATCTGAATTCAGCAAAGTTGCAGGATACAAAATTAATACACAGAAATCTGTGGCATTCCTATACACTAACAAAGAACTAGCAGAGAGAGAAATCAGGAAAATAATTCCATTCACAATTGCATCACAAAGAATAAAATACCTAGGAATAAACCTAACCAAGGAAGTGTAAGACCTATACCCTGAAAAATACAAGACACTCGTGAGAGAAATTAAGGAAGATACCAATAAATGGAAACACATCCCATGCTCATGGATAGGAAGAATTAATATTGTCAATATGGCCATCCTGCCTAAAGCAATCTATAGATTCAATGCAATTCCTATCAAAATACTAACAGCATTCTTCAATGAACTAAAGAAAATCGTTCTAAAATTCATATTGGACCACAAAATACCTTGAATAGCCAAAGCAATTCTGAGAAAGAAGAATAAAGATGGGGGCATTACGTTCCCAAACTTCAAGCTCTACTACAAAGTCACAGTAATCAAGACAATTTGGCAATGGCACAAGAACAAACCCACAGACCAATGAAACAGACTAGAGAGCTCTGTTATAAGCCCAACCATATATGGTCAATTAATATACGAGAAAGGAGCAATGGATATACAATGGGGAAATGACAGCCTCTTCAACAGCTGGTGTTGGTAAAACTGGACAGCTACATGCAAGAGAATGAAACTGGATCATTGTTTAACCCCATACACAAAAGTAAACTCGAAGTGGATCAAAGACTTGAATGTAAGTCATGAAACCATAAAACTCTTAGAAAAAAACATAGGCAAACATATCCTGAATTTAAGCATGAGCAACTTCTTCCTGAACGCATCTCCTTGAGCAAGGGAAACAAAAGCAAAAATGAACTCATGGGACTACATCAAACTAAAAAGTTTCTGTCCAGCAAAGCACACCATCAACAGAACAAAAAGGCATCTTACAGTATGGGAGAATATATTTGTAAATGACATATCTGACAAGGGGTTAACATCCAAAATATATAAAGAACTTACATGCCTCAAAACCTAAAAAAGCAAATGACCCGATTAACAATGGGCAGAGGATATGAAGAGACAGTTCTCCAAAGAAGAAATTCAGATGGCCAACAGACACATGAAAAGATGCTCCACATCACTAATCGTCCGGGAAATGCAAATTAAAGCCATAATGATATATCACCTCACACCAGTAAGGATGGCCAGCATCGAAAAGAGTAAGAACAGCAAATGCTGGCAAGGATGCATAGAAAGGGGAATCCTCCTACACTGCTGGTGGGAATGTAAGCTAGTTCAACCATTGTGGAGAGCAATATGGAGGTTCCTCCAAAAACTAAAAATAGAAATACCGTTTGACCCTGGAATCCCACTCCTTAGAATTTACCCAAAGAATACAACTTCTCAAATTCAAAAAGACCTATGCACCCCTACGTTTATTGCAGCACTTTTTACAATAGCCAAGATATGGAAGCAACCTACGTGTCCATCAGTAGCTGAATGGATAAAGAAGAGGTGGTACATATACACAATGGAATACTATTCAGCCATAAGAAAGAAACAAATCCTACAATTTGCAACAACATGGATAGAGCTGGAGGACTTTATGCTCAGTGAGATAAACTAGGCAGAGAAAGACAAATACCAAATGATTTCCCTCATTTGTAGAGTATAACAATGAAGCAAAACTGAAGGAACAAAATAGCAGCAGACTCAGAGACTCCAAGAATGAACTACTGTTTACCAAAGGGGAGGGGTGTGGGAGGGTGGGTGGGTAGAGAGGGAGAAGGGGATTGAGGGATATTATGTTTAGTACACATGGTGTGGGGGATCACAGGGAGAACTGTGTAGTACAGAGAAGGCACATAGTCGATCTGTGATATCTTTCTGCACTGATGGACAGTGACTGCATTGGGGTATGGTTGGGGACTTGATAATATGGGTAAATGTAGTAACCACATTGTTTTTTCATGTGAAACCTTCATAAGAGAGTATATCTATCATACCTTAATAAAAAATTAAAAAAAGAAAAAAGAACAACAGTACAGTGAAGCCTCATCAGATCAGAAGGCAATGGGTGTGATGCTTACCAGGTGAGGATGATTCACTGACAGTATGGATGTGAAAATGCGTAGGAATAAATGAAGTTGGAAGTGTAATTGATTGATCTTTTTCCAACTATCCCTTATACTTCATATATACATATTTACATATAATCTATATTATATATATATAATACATATACAATTAATATCATTCCCTTGTTTTCAAATTGTTGACCAATGATAAATATTATCAGATATTTTTCACCAAATTTATCAGAAACATCAATTAAAATAATATTTATATGGATTGTAAATATCATAAATATAACTTAATAGGGAATATATTATTTTATAATTTTATGAAATTGAATTAAACTCAAATATTTCATATGAATCAAGTTAAAAGATCATTCTCTTTAGAAGACAGCATAAATAACAGAATGAAAACTTTCTCTCTAAAGCTTTACTTTTAGTAAATGTAATTCTTGCTACTAATTTCTTACCCCATGTTCACTATTCCTTTATCACTTACTAACAGATCTCTAATTTTGACGATATGCACAGCTAGGAGAAGCAATGTGGGACAAAGTAGCAATAGGGACACAAAGAAAGCAAGCAGAAAATTTCTGGGATTAATTTCAATATATAAACAGCTTGGAAGTCATTACTTCCACCTTTACAACAACAATAAAAATATGAACAACTGAAAATCAGTGACATTTCTTAAATCCATCAGAAAATTGAGATCACATGGAAAATTGTGACCCAAAAACCTGAAGAGTAGGCAAATATAGAAAACTGCGGCCAAGATCAGCTTATCTGAAGCAGAAACCATGGTCATAAACTGGTACAAACACTTAAACTGTAATGTTGGTGAACTGCTAGAGGCTGAGTATGTACAACTGGAGAGTGAGAAACTCCTGGGGACACAGTTTTATGAGAGGCCCTACACATTCATGCATTTTACCTACAGGAAACACACTCTCATGGTAAAGATTTGAGAAAAATTCCCTCACGTTTCCAGCAGGAAGAGGAGTAAAGTAACCACTTTGAAAACTTTCCTATTGTATACCCCATAGCAAAATTCTGCTCTCCAAAGATCTTTCACCACAGCTCTCTTCAACTTGGGGTAAAGGGACAATTAGCCCGTTAGGCCCCTCTACTCACCCTACCTCATCTAAGTCAAAGGCAGGGCACTGAGAAAGACTTCTGATGTCAGAGCCCAGGGACTCAGGCCCAGTAAAAGACTGAGATTTAATCATAAAATTACAGAAGTTTCCTCTCTCCACAATTTGCAACCTTATCAACAGGGCTCCAGTTTAACAGTGGATTAAAACCAAAAGAGATGGCAAGGCACAGACTCTACTTAAGAAGTACTTAGGGAAAACCAAGGACAACAAAGTTAAAAAAAGAAAAACAGACAACAATTTACAAAAAAGGACATTTGAAGAAACTGTAGCCTTCAGCATCTATAGCTGCAATAAACATTAAATACAGCTTAACCCATAGCCAGATTAACATAAACCTCATATTAGATGTCTATTTACCTCACTTCCCATTCTGACACAACGTGCACATCTTTCAACAAAAAAATTACAAACCATGCTAAAAAGAATGACAAAACCAATTAAAGAGACAAAGCATAAGAACTGAATTCATATATAATGAAATGTAGGGCAACAGGAACTTTTGTTCATTGATGGTAGGAATACAAAATGGTACATACACTTTGGAAGATAGTTTGGCCTAAGGTAAACATAGTCCTACCATATGATCCAATAATGTTACTGCTAGATATTTACCCAATTGAGTTGAAATATTATGTCCACACAAAACATCCACAAACTTATTTATGCCTTTATTCATAACCATCAAAAGCTGAAAGTAACCATGATGTTCTTCAATAGATAATTGATAAGCAAGATGTGGTATATTCATACAATGAAATATTTTTCAGTGAATAAGAAAAGAATGAGCTATTAAGCTACAAAAAGGAATCTTAAATGTGTATTTCTAAGTGAAAGAAGTCAATATGAAAAGGCTACATAGTGAATGATTGCAATTATATGATATCCTGAAAAAGGCATATCTCTAGAAACCATAAAAATATCATTATTTGCCAAGGTTTCAGAGTGACAAAAGGAGTGATACACAGAGGATATTTTTAGAGCAGTGAAACTATTCTGTATGATACTGAAATGGTACATACCTGACATTTTGCATTTGTCAAAACCTGTAGAAACAACACAAAAAGTGAACTTTCAAGAATGCAGATTTTGAAAGATCATTTAAGAGGTTGGGGACTCCAAGGAGAAAATGAAGACTATGATAAGAGACTTTATCTACATTACAAATGTATGGAAAAAACTCACTGAAGGGGATAGGGAATAAGGTAATAATCTACGTATTTTCAAAATGAATGTAATCTATATGACTAAACATAAAAGAAAGTACATATACACATTGTATTCTAGTTGATAAAGTGGTTACCTTGGGGGCATGGTTTAATAATTCTGGTATTGCTATACATGTATGGTGTAACTGAACAATTGAGTAAATAGATGGCAGATTATAAGAGCCAGGATTCTCACTGTTGGAATGGGAATAAGTAGGCAAGCAAATGGAGGAACCTAGAATGATTCACTGATAATGGATTAAAATTGCTGACATCAGTAAGAGCTCATGTTTTACTTAATATAGATACAGATGACTATATATAATATAGATAGATAGGTAGATATCTGTACACACAAGTGTCAGTATACACACATAGTTTTTTGCTCTGGCAGATGAATGGGCTAAAATGATACCCCAATAATACTCTAGTAGCAGCAAGTGCATCTGAGATCCAGAATTTTCTTCTACTACCATTACCCATTAAAAGGACCAAGTCATCTTGGAAAAATGGCTGATTCCAAGACTGGAGCAAGAAATACACAATATAAGCCTGGAGCATTGTGTAATGCCAGAAAATAGAAAGTGTCAAAAATTGGCCAGGTGTTGTCAAAAGGATAAGAAGCCAACTGAGAGAATTTCCGATGGCCAAAGCTGGAACAATTTAACAACAAAATACAAAGTAGCATTGGATTAAAAGTATAAAACAAATGTCTGTGAATTCATGCTAATATGAGTAAGTGGTTGAATAATTAATATTTCCAAAGAGACAAATCTCTCCTGTAGAAGAATTTCAGGTAAATTACTTAGATGCTCCACACTAAATGAAAAAAAATATTAAATCACTACTCTTTAAGTATCGACTGCATATAGAGTCTTCCGTCTGGACTACAGTACAGAAAGAGGGAAAATGAAAGTAACATGACGAGGGAGAAATCTGATACACTACTTCAACCAGGTGCTCAAAGGCAACATCAGCAGTGATAAAGCATGTGATGGAAATGGCTCCTTAATTCTGTGACCCCAAAAGGCCATAACCCCAGCCTAATGGTGAGAAAAAACATCAAATTCCAATCCTGCTATACTTGGCCAGTAAACCTCAAAATTGTTAAGGTCACCAAAAACAAAGAAACTGTCACAAACAAGAGAAACCTAAGGATACATAACTGCATTGTGATATCATAGATGGGATTCCAAAACAGAAAAAGAGCATTGCATTAGAACTAGAGAAAGTTAATAAATTATGAACTTTAGTTAATAATAATGAGTTAGTATTGAGTCTTTAACTGTAGCAAATATGCCATAGCAATGTAAGTTGTAAATAATAGGGAGAAAGTATGTGAGGGGGAGTATACATGAACTCTACTATTTTCTCATTTTATCTGTATATCTTACTGTTCTGAAAAATAAAATCTATTCATCATAATTTAAAAAAATACTCTAAATGGGGCTTCTAAGAAAGCTATGGGTGTGTTTTAATAAATAGGAAAAGACCTTTCAGGCACCACCTGCCTTTTGCCTTGAATCCTTTCCTTCCTACTTCCTGCAGTAAAGGGATACTTCTTAAAGTGAAGCAATCTTCTCAGGACAGTGACAAAAAATGTCTGAGGATGCAAGAAGAACTGGGTTTTCAGTGACTTTCTTGAAGAGTAGCTATAGTTATAGGGTGAATTGGCCCTGCTTATAGACATGAAGTGTGCATTTTTCAAGAGTAAAAATCATAGTGTCTAATCATAAATGAAGTAGAATTCTGGATCTCCATTACTCATATATTAGTGCACTAGAGCACAAACAAAACAATGTTGAAGAATAATTTTATCCTAAGTTACATCTAGATCATTCTTTCATGTCCTTGATAGGATACATACCAAGGACTCCTAGACCCTCACAGGAGAGTATTAACATAATCCCTACTCTCTTTCAAATATCTTTGAGAAAAAATTGTCAACACTCATAAAATACATTTCAAATTCAAAACATTATAAAATGAAGAAAGCAATATTTGGAGAAAACTATTTAAAGTATAACTTTTTCTTCCATATAATGTAATTTTATTTCCAAGTCAAAGTATAAACCAGCAGAGATATGGTACCTGAAGCCCTGGAATTGTTTGCAGGGAAAAATCACTTTTATTGATTTGCTTTTAGTCTGATGCCTTTGGCCTATATTCAGTATCAATGTAAGGCAGAGCCCTGGGAAACTCCCTCTTGCATCTATTATTTAAAAAACAACAATATGATATATCAGACTGCACAACCTATGAGGATTTCAGGAGAATGATTGTCTAAGAAGTGCTTTATTTCTTCTGAGTGACTGGATTATTTTCACAAACACTGTGAATTATACAGTTATGTAGGCTTTCACATGAACAGTAGTTGGTAGAATGCTTTCAGTCAGATTTGTGGATTACTTAAACAAGTACAGAAATAATATACTGACAAATACATGAAGCACTTTTGCTACCATTCTAACCTATTATAGCCATAGTTATACTAAGAACTGAGGGCAGCATCTTTCCTGCTGAGAAACTACACAGCATCTCCAACAGCCAAGAGTTTCAGCTCAGGCATAATGATTAACTAGACCAGTTTGGTATATGTCATGTGGATCATTATCATATGCATATTGATTTTCCTGATTTCTGGAGGATTTTATATTCCAAGAATTGTTTCCTTTCTTCTTTCACTTTTGCTTTTAACCTTTAGCATTTTATTGTAAAGCAAGGGTGGTTTCTATTTGTTTTTCTGCCTTTGTCCTGGATTTTCAGAACAAACACCACTAGTTTTGAAAACACTCTTCATCTTACTTCAAATGAAACAAGAAACCACAATGAAAGACTACCTCTAAGAATTTTTAGAGACTATTTTTACAAAATACTGAGTCAATACAAAATAATACTTTAAAATGTGCATGAAAGAAATATAAAGCATTATCACACAGCTCTCAACATCTTACTGATATCTTGCCATGCACAGGTGGGAGAGGCTCTTTATGGTATTACAATTAAAGTGGAATCATTGGATCATAGGGCATGTGTTTTTTCAACTCGAAGCAGTAAAACCACATGTTCTTCTTTTTTCCTTAAAGAAGCTCTGCTAATTTATGCTCCACCCAGCAATGTATTTGCTTTCAATTTGCTTTAGGCCTTTGCCAATGCTTACTACTGCTAGGATTTTTTCTTTCTTTCTCCCCAGATCTGAAGTAATGGTAGTCCATTTTGGTTTTGTTTGTACATCCCTTGCTGTTAATGAACTTAAAACATCTATTCTTATGTTTATTAGACATTTGGGGTATTTTCTTTTGTTAAAGCATCTATACATCTCTTTTGCCTATATTGTCCTATTTGTGTTTTTCTTACTGATTATGAGTTTTTTTTAATAACTGCTGGATATTTGAGGTATGATTTGTAAAACCCCATTTTTATGGGTTTTTTTAATTCCCTTTATTGTGTCTTTAGGTGAAAAAAAGTCTTTTTGGTTTTAATATACTCAACATAAATTAATTAATTTTGTTTGTATTTTTTGTTCATTTTAACGAAATATTCTTTGCCTTGGTATCTCAAAGATTTTTTCTTACTGTGTATTTTTATGAAAGTCTTATACCTTTTCCTTTCACATATAAATTGCTAACCCAACCAGAATTGATTTTGTGTATGATGGAAGTAAGGATAAGTATTAATTTCTATGGCTTTGTAAGAAATTGCCATATACTTAGTGGTTTAAAATAGTACTTTCTAATTATTTCATGGTTCTATACGCAGGCTTGGCATAGTGGGTTCTCTGCTGAGGGTCTCACAAGATGATTTCAAGGTGTTTGCAGGGCTGTGTTCTCATTTGGAGCCAGTATCTTTTCCAAATTCACTGATTGTTGGCAAGATTTGTTTCCTTGAAGCAGTAAAACTGAAGTTCCAGTTTTCTTGCTTGCTTTTGTCTAGGACCTCAGCATATCACCAACTTTTTCAGCGCAGGAGAACATCTTGCACTGCTTCTCATCCCTTTAAGGGATCATCTGATTAGGTTGAGCTCACCCAAGACAATCTGTTTTTTGATGAACTCAAAGTCAGTTGGTTAGGGAGATTTGTTACTTATGCACAATAGCTTTTGCTTGGCAATGTAACACAATCTGGAAATTATATCCTTCCACATTCACAGATTCAGCCTACACTGAACAAGAGAAGATTATACAGCATTGCACCAAAGGGTGAGAATCTCGGGAGCATCTGTGATAGGTAGATTTCTGCCTACCACAGGGTCTAATTTTGCTTTAATCCTTTTGGAGAGCCAGTTGGCCTGGTTTCATTTTGTTCATTTTATTTCTCACTACTTCACGCTGCCACTCCTCTCATAAATCAAGTTCCCATATTGTCTGGGTGTTTTTCTGGAATCTTTAGTCAGTTTCACAGTGCTATTTCTCTTTACCACAACTTCTGATTACTACAGCTTTTTAATAACTCTTGATGGCAGGTCCATGAATCATTTAGTCTTATACATCTTCAGAGGGGTCTTAGCAGTATACTTGGGATTTTTCTATTTAAATCTTAGAATTAACTGACCAAGTTTCAAAAATATTTCTATTAGGATTTGGAAAGAATTAACACCTTTAGTAATCCATAAATATATTGCACTTAAGTCATTTTCAACTTACTTAGATGTCCTTTAACATCTCTCAATAAAGTTTTAAAGTTTTAATAAACATCTTGAATATTTTTGATAGATTTTTTTCCATCTACTTTATATTTTGATGGTCTTATAAATAGTAACTTTAATTAAATCACATGTAAAAACTACTTTTTGTGAGCATAAGGAAATGCAATCAATTTTTGTGTACTTATACTTTATCTTCTACCTTGCTAAGGACTCAAAGTAATTCTAAGAATTTAACTATAGGTTCTTTGGGGTTATTTACATAAACAATTATATAGTCTATTAATAGTATACTTTTGTTTCTTCCCTTATTTTGATGTATTTTATTTTCCTTTGTTTTCTAGTTGAAATTTTAGTATCTTGTTGAGTCGGAGTGTTGATAGCTTGCTTCCTCATATAGTTGTTTAACTTGAAGCAAAGACTTTCAGTGGTTTACCATCAATAGTAATTTCTGCTGTTATTTTTATGGATATACTTTGATACTCCAGATATCATTTCTTAATACTATGGATTATTCTTTTCCTTCTTAGGTCATCTCTGACTCCCAAGGACATAGACCAGGAAGTTACATTTCCCAGACACTCCTGTGACTGAAATTCCAAATAAATTTTACCATGAGATGAACTGGGATGATTTGTGGAGAATGGAAGAAAAAGGAAAATTGATAGTTATGGGTTTTGGGTTTATAAAGGAAGGTTTTGGATATTCTGAGAACTAATCACTTTCTTTTTGATGGAATCTAGGGCTATTGTTGAAAAGTTTTTTGTCATCTGGACACATCCAGAGTTTTGGTAAATTGTCTTGCTGACATTTGTCCCATTAGTCTTCAAAGTGTTGTCCAAGTTTCTAATACTCTATATTAAATATCTTTATTTTTAATACCTACTGTGACTTCAGCTTCCAGACTGATCCTAAGCAAATCAACATTCATTGTGAACAGTGATTCAAAAGAAACAACTACAAAAATGAAAACCTTCCCAAAAATGTGATTTATTTTCTGATCTGTTAGATTTTAAAGCAGTGATGATATTACCAGTATATGTAAGATACTGGTACAGAGTGACAAAAAAAATGCTTAAATTTACAAATTTACATTGGTTATTGTTTGAAGTGGTGTGGTAGTTTAAAAGGATGTGAATGATCATGTTATGTTTTGCAGTAAAACCTTAGCTAGAAATAATGAGTATGAGGACTATGAATATGATTTCTTTCCTCGTGTAGTTACAGACCACTGAAAATCAGAAACAAATTTTGATCGTGTGGGCTGCTCACTTACAATGCAGACTAGATTCACAGTCTTATCAAATGTCTTCTCTTAATATTAATCTATTGACTGGGAAAGAATCATTCTCTGAGAATTGAAATAGAGGCATTAGTTTGGATTCTCAATAACATCAATATCTTACAGTCCAAGGTCCCACTGAATCTACCTTGCATGATAAGCATACTTTCTGCCACTGCCTACATTTTCTGAAGACCCTATAATGATCTCATTTGAGCAATAAGTTTGAGGACTGTGGATATAAGATGGCAGTCATGCTGTAATTCCTCTCAGGACCATGACACAGACTTATGATACCTTTAAATCTATATGTAGTGTTGTATCCTAGCAACTCAGAAAGAAAAATTAAAGTTTGTCCCAAGAAGAGGTACATGTATATTAAATAAATTGCAAGTTTTCCCAACTTATATTGTCAGAAAACTTTGGAGTACATGAAGGGATGGATTCTAAGGATATTAGATCAAGAAGGAAGAATATAATTTTGGATTCGTCCAAATTTATTAGTCATAAGTACACTTTCTAGAGATTCTGAATTTAATGTATAAGTTTCAGCAGTTGAAAATAGTACTTAGAGTTTGCTTGGTTGCTTGATGAAATGCCAGCAACAAAGGAAAGTAAACTGAGATACCAGCACTTGTTTGGTATGATGTGGAAGAAAGACTTCTCATGGATTAGACATGCATGGGTGTTGGGAGAGTGAAAACAAAGGTTTTGTCAGCAGTTTCTGGACATCTTCCTAAGAACCCACTCCACTTAGGTGCAGTAGTAAGCAGAAGTGATAGATATTGGATTTGATGATTCTCACCTTTCTAGAGTTTCTGAAATGTACTTTTCTAATCTTTGTTCTGGATGTAAAGATTTTATAAACTTCTACTTCCTCTAATAAACTCCTTCCCATTGGAACTGTCTAGGGTGCCTTCTGCTTTCCTTACCCAATTCTGATGATTTCCCCTTCCAAGATCCATTTTTCTCTTTGGACCAGAGACAATTTTTCCTATCAGATAGTGAGCATTCTGACATTTGAGTATCTGGTGTTTTTGGCACCAAACTTCTTGTCTAAATAAAAGAAATCCTCGGTGGCAATGAAAAATGATTTCAACACTATTAGCCACTGAAATTCCTGAAGGCACTAAAATCTATGTTTTCAGACATCCCTGCCTCATGGTTGCACCCATTCCCTTGCAGCAGTTTGGTTATATGAGTCTATGAATTATCATATTTCTCCAAGTTATTCTGAACCAGGTTGCTATCACCTGCAAACAGAAGCACCAATAAACACAAACACACACATAATAAACGCATAGACAAGAAGACTTCTGACATGTAGGTAAGCAGTATATTTCAACATGCATAGGAATAAAGCTGAAAACAAATTAATTTGTATTGAGTTTTATAAAGCAGCTGATTATTACCCTTTGCTTTATAAACTTTCAAAAAAAATGAAAAAATATGATAAAAAAATAATCACATGACATAGAAGGTAGAAAAAGTCCATAAGACATAAATGATGTTGAAGATTCTATAGTATAGAAACCTCAAAATTTTTATAGTTTCTGCCAAGGATATGTAAACGTAAAAATTTTCTAAATATGACATATATTTTTATCAAATATGTTATATAGATATGAGCTTCTTTATAAATTCTATTAGGTATTATGCTATTAGTTGACCCTGAGATATATTTAAAACTTCAGAGATCAACTATAGGATTCAATCAATTGATATATTATCATAAGTATTTTAAATGTGCTGACTATAAAATACACATATTTGACAAACCATTAAAAAATTGCAGGTTGCAAAATTTCCTGGGAGCTAAACAAAAAAAAATCATATATAATAGACTATTCTGATGTCTTCATCTATAAGCCCAGATACCTTAGCTCTAATGCAGAGTGATTGTTTCAGATCTAACTTCTTATCACATGTAGGCCTAGAAGTCATAAATGACAAAACTTTCCATTATGCCAAGTAACTTATTTTACAATATGCAGTAACCCTTTAAGTTCTGTATTCATTATTCAAAAGATAAAGCAGCTCACGTAAACATTCCTGATTATTAAAAGTATACTTTCAATATAACTTCAGGGAGAAAGAAGCAGCAGCAATTTGCTCTGTATTTTTCCCTTTAGATGAAAAAATATTATAAAGTAATAAACCAAGTAAACAAAAACTTCCTAATGCACAATTCTGTCTTATTTTGTAGCTTCCTAAAATTTTAAGAACATATACATTTATGTAAACTATCCTTAATTATGCATCATATGGACAACAGTTTAGTACTTTTGACCTTAGGTTTCTTGTCCAGGGGATAATGAGCAGGAACTGAATTTCAATGATGAAATTCAAATTTATATTAAAACATAAAAGTACAAAGCAATTAATTCAGAGTATTTAACAGCTTCTTAATTTTAAATCAGGTTGTGCTACTAAAAGCAGATCACCTTATCAAGATGCCATAGAACACCAAATTAGTCTTTCTGGTCATTCAGGTATTATCTTTAAAATTACAGCCACATCCACTCGGTGTTCTCTTGGTGACTTGAAAAGTAAATATGCTTCAAATGACTTAATTTACATTCCATAAATTTAGCAATTTGTTCTCTCTTTACTACATTATAAAAGGTCCCTTTTTACTGGACTCTGAGGTATCTCGGCCTCTTAATCATCAAACTCTATGCTTATAGTGGTTTAAATGAAGCTTGCTGCTTTTTTTATTTGCTCTTTTCTGATCACCCAACCAGATATTTAGTCAGAAATTCACTCCCTTTTCTGTGATATATTATTATACATACATACTCATATACATGGGCACATACACAGAGAATACTAAACCTTCATCAAACATTGACTATATATGATGATAAGGTTGATTAAAGGGCTATGTGAAAGTGGATTTGCTTATACAGTCATTCATATATGTAACCTTTTATTAAATGCACACTATGTGCAAAGACATATTTTAGGTCCATGGGGAATGCACAAATGAGTAAGAAGAAATAGCATTGCCCTTAAAAGAGTTAGAAACCAAAACTGGTATAAATCTATAAGTAACTATAATGTGAGACAAAGGGAAATGACTTCCACAAAGCAGTATATATGTCCATGGATGTACCATGGGATGGGCAATTAATGCAAGTGAGGAAATGGGGAAGGCTTTATGAGGAAACCATTTAATCTAAACCACAAAGGAAATAAAACTGTAATGAGAATATAAAGGAATAAAGGGCATTAGATGTTTTTTGTTTATTCTGCCTTGTAACCAAATACTAAGAGACATGCAAGAACATAAGGCAGTATGAGAATTTTGTGGCTAGAACCCACCTGCACTAAAGACAGATGTTTTAGTTAGCACTCGTGGTTTTCAAGTGATGGAAACAAATTGGAGCTAGTTTACAAAATAAAATTAGAATGGGACTAAGATAAATTTGTCCTAAAAAATCAGAGCTACCTCAAAAAAACCCAATGGTGCGGAAGTGCCACAACACGAAAGCCATCAAGATGCTTTAACACCTCTTACCTTGTCTTCTCTTTGCCTATCTGATTATTCTGTTTCACTTTCTTCTTCCCCAGCTTTATGGAGCACCTAATATGATCATACCATAGTTCCTAAGTTTCCAGTTACAGTTCTTGGCACCAGCAGAAAAAAACCAGCATGTCACTGATATTCTGGAAGATTCTGATAATTCTCTCTTCATGGATCAAGGGTCTACCACTGGTCTAGTGGACAAAATGCAGTGCATACACTGTCTTATTTCACCCTCAGGATGAAAACTATTATTATGCAAATGTTAAGAATTAGGTAATTAAGATGCCTAATGAAGTTTAGAAACTTATACAAGTTCATAAATCAAGTAATTGGGTCATTGCTACTATTATGATTTCAACACAGTCTGATAATCAGACTCAAAAGCCTATACTTTCAACCATGAAGTTACACTGTTACTATTTCACACACATGGCCCCTTGCCTACCTGAGATGAGAGCAAAGACTATATGAAACCGATTTTTAGCATAGTTAAAGCAAATTTGTACTCCTACTCTTCCTTAAATCTTTTTTTTAACACTGTCATTGTCAGCTATTTCACATGCATGAAGATACTTGTCTACTGGTAAGAGTCTTAAGAGTTGTACAATGTAGTTTAAAGTGGTAGTTTTTACTGTTTTTCCAATAAGTACATTATTTTAAAAATTAAACATAAAATAAATAGCAAATACAGACTGCTTCAGACTATTACAGAAAAAATCAATTTATTCCAGGGAGCAGTTAATGAGATGTCACACTATATAAAGAGTCTTATCCAGTATATAAAAGAACAAATATTCCAGAAATGGGGCCTGAGACTCTACATACCTATTAGTACTCCAGGTGGTTAAGAGTAGGAAGGAAATTCCAGCACCCATGTGGAAAAAGACAATGCATCTTCTTTTCTATAGACAAAAACTTAGGCTTAGTTAGATTCCCTTATGCTCAAGGATGAAGAATAGAGTAAGTGTGAGGCTAAAATATTATCATAAAAGATGAAGAACACAGGATTCAAGAGGCTGTAGAAAGACACACTTTTGAAGTAAAATGCTTCAGTAAACAGGAAAAAATTACACAAAACATTTGTTTTATACTTTTAATGAAATTCAGGGAAAAAACATAGAAATATGCCTACCCATTTCCTTTTATATCTGTTTGCATTTGAAAATGGATATTTTTGCCTTTTTTCAGTTGGCATTTTCTTTATGAGAAAAATGCCAGGTTTGCCAAGAAGAAAATGTGGGTGGCATATTCTTAATCCAGGTCTCACCTTACAAAAAATTCTGCCTCCTCTCATTAATGACTATATTCACAAGTCTTGGATTTTAGTATTATTCACTAAAGTTTTACCTGAACTTTTATAATTATTTAATTGAGTAAATAGAAAATTACAACTTACACACTTTTAAGACATCCTGTATGTGTGATATTTCATGGCTTAAAAGCTGACCAAATCCTAGCTGATTAGAAGACTAAGATGTAAGCATGGGTGAGGGAGGCAGAATTCTGTGGAAATAAAAATTAATTAAGGTGGAAAAAGTCAGAGGTATGTAGCATAAATGCTAAGAGAATCATCTTCATGGATGTTGAAAGCCCTTAAATCATGACAGTTGTTAGAATGAACCATTTGGTGCATAGTCAATAATTGCTAGAAAACATTGCAAGAAGATACAGTTACAGAAAGATGGCGTGGCTCAAAGAAGTTTTATATGTGAATGAGTATGTGATGGGTTATAATAGTAATAGAAGTTGGGAATATATGTCATCAGAATGATAGTGATGCATGAAGTGGGACAATGAATACCATTCACTTAAGGGGGTGTCTTCAAAGAAAAGGCCTCTCTTATAGCAAAGCCAGTTAAGATGACAAAATAAGATAATTACTTCAATGAAAACATATTTTGTATTGATGGTAGACAGAGACTCCCAAAAGACATGACAAAGGAGACTGAGATGGTGAATAAATTTCTTAAATATTTAAGGAATACCAACTCTATATCAGAAAAACAGAATTTGGCAAGTTTGGTTAAGTTCTGAGCATTGGTTTCAATGGAACACAGAGTAACTGCACTCATGAAGCTTTACATGCCAGACATTTGCCTAAAATTGTGCAGGCTTAAAGAGCATCAAATGAGATGTATTTATTATCTGCAATGTCTCCTTCTGACAGCATTTTGGAAGACTATGTTAATCTCAGTGATAGCTACATCCTAAGCTCTTCTTTTCTTTTTCAGACGTGGACCTAAAAAATGTTTAAATCAGTTTCAGTAAGCCAATGCACATTGATACCAGGTAAGCATCAATAGTATTAAAAAGCCCTCAATATTAGATATTAAAAGCTTAAATTCATGAGTTCCATGTAAGTTTTATAATTTTTTTTCAAAAAAAGTGCTTCCATAAGCAATTGCAAAAGAAAATAACATGCACATTTCTGGATTATACTTTTCCTGTTACCACATTGTAGGCACTATCTCTCAAAGAATAGTGAAATAATTCTATTATCCTCACTGGTGCTATAGTGAAAAGCACCATGTTAAGACCTGCACACAGCAAATAGCTAAGTAATCTCTCTCTGGACCAGCAGTGGTAATGTGTATAGTTTACTTGGCACATTTTGCAGGTCAGGTGTTGAACTTTGTATAATCCTTGAATAACAATTACAAAGCCCTGGAAATGGCTGTAAGTTTTTTAATACTGCGCATTTTTTAAATGTAATACATTTGGGATATAAGAAAACATGCATTTGGCAGGGTTTTTTCCCTCAATGGTCACTGAAAATCTTGTAATCATGGAAAAACCATTATAAGTCCCTTTTGGTTGAAGTAGGTTGTATAAACATCAGGTATTCACAAGATAATTATTTGATTATCCCATTCTCTTCCATGTTTTGTTTAGTTTTTACAAGTACTTGTTTATGTGAAATTTATATAGCTTCTACAGATAGGAGTTGCTATTTCTTATTTCATTTCAATGAGAAGTTGTTGGAAAGGACAAACATTATTAAAAAAGGACAGAATGGGAAGAAAGGTGGACAAGAGCATGAATGACAACTTAAACTCAAACCTGGCTACAAAGATGTTTCTCACCAGCAATCATATATGTTAATACTATAGGTAGAAATGTCTGATTATAAGAAGAGAGTTTCTTATTACTGGCTAAACCATTCATTAATAATTTATTTACACTTCTATGTTGCAGGGAAACCTAGTAAGTTCCACAGAATGGAACTAATGCTTAGCAAATTCATTTGCAAAGCATTCAATATGAATTTTGCACACCAACCAGAAAATCTCTGGGTCTAGACTACTGCAAACTTATGTGCAACACTGGAAACGCCCATGTATGGGAAATAAGAATCTTCACAACTTGTGTATAATTGTACTTGTCAGCAGCATCTATATCTTGAATGTAAGATTTGAAGGACTACATTTATTATGTCAAAGGCAAATTAGCAGCTGCTTAAGCAGGGATGGTAGAATTCTAATATAACATCTGCAAAACAGCTTTCTGTTTCTAGAATTAGCTTTTTCTCATACCAAAGAGCTTTCAGTGAGTTTCATTGATAAACTTCTCACTACATATGTTTCAAACGGTGTTTCATACCCTAGAGTAACTATTTCAACTGGTATGACTGGTCTCACAAACCTTCAGTCACTGAGATACCTCCCTCTACTTTATGCCCCCTTCAAACAAACCGAGGGCAGTATAATGTTTCTCTAATTAATAACAGTGTCTTTCATTACCACATTAGTCTCTTATCAGTATAAGCCTAGATGCTTGAATAGGCTTTGACTAGTTTTACAGTCTCTAATATATTTTAAAATATCATTTTTGTTATGTTACATTGTCTTCTAACTGCATCTCCCTTGGAATTCTAAAATGAGAGTCAGGTGATGCAAGGGGCTCATACCTTGTCACCATAAAACAAAACAAAAAGCAAAAATAAAATTAGAAGAGAAACTTTCACAATAAGGAAACGGGTGTGAGCATGGACAGAGAAAAGTATTATCTAGATACTACAAGAAAATAGTTTTTTTCTTAGACACAAAGCAAAGATGTCAGCAAAGAGCACAAGCCCCAGAATGAGAGGACCATTCTATATTGTGACAAATTATAAAGAAATATTGTAAAGAAATTAATGGAAATTGAGGGCAGATGAGAAACTGGCCAAAAGAGATAGTAGGCATGGATCTACACCTAAGGAAAGAGTGTCGGGCATGAGATTTTCTCTTATTTGAATTTTCAAAATGTGGCAAGGTCGTACCAAGCAAAAGTGTGTACTCTCCTGACCTGAAGGGTAACCTCCTTAATTTGGTAGGACAAAGACTGTAAATAATAGATGTAGAATATTTCCATTTGTAGCAACTATTGCCTCAGTGGACCAAGAACGAGCCTTTGGGGGTTGTTCCACAAACACGTGCAGCAACAGGACTCGGAGAACGGATAGGCAGTGCATCTCTTTCCTGACTCACTTCTCCCTGACATTGCTGAGCCTTACCCTGACTTGGACCAGCACCTCCCTAAATCTGAAGGACAATCTCCATAGAGGTGGAGAGCATCCCTCTGTGTATACCAGGAAAGAAACCAGAGATGAGATAAGATGTAGTTCTACTCCATAGAATAGAGAACTGACAATCCTGAGAACACAAACCTTGTCTACAGAACGGGGGATGTCAATGGTGTAGAGAACATAACATTTTCAGAATGAAAAGCCAAAGAATAAAACCATGGAAAAGGGCAAAGAGCATATATGATAGATAGAAAGGAAATGGCGAGCAAACATACAGATCAAACAATCATTCTTCTTCACCATTTTAGGTGCCAGAGGATTATGAGGAAATGTACTGGGATGGTCAACCTCCAAATGCTCCTAGATCCCTTGCTGAAAATCACTGACTACCAGCCCAATTAATGAAGGGAGGGAGATGTATTCCTCAGCTGTGATCTTTAATAATCCTAAAATTATTGTAGGGGTGAAAGCAAAGAGAAAACTGTGAGCCGGTTTGCATGATTGAAATGAATTGAAGGAATTGACCTAGAAATTAAAAAATGACAAAAGCCGAGAACAAAAATACATAAAACCAATTAGCATGAGTTTCAATGAAAGAGGTATTTTGCAAATAGATGAAAGATAAATGTTTTGGAAGCAACCATACTTCATTACAAAAATATTACAACTCATGTTGTTTCAGAAAGAGCTTCTGAAAATAGATTTCAAAAAAGTGTTGAGTGATCTCTCTCTTTGTGCTAGCACCTTAGTTCACTTTAATGATGGGTGACTTATATATATAAGCTTTTAATATATGTAGGTTTTCTTAACAAGCTGCTGAGTTCCAGCTTATGTTGTCTTGGTTATTTATAACATTTATCATTTATTGCTAATGTCACTGTCACATTTCCAGTGTTTAGTCTAAAGAAGTTTTAATGTCAACATGTAGAATGTTGACTCTTGTCAGGATACACCTGCCCTGAGTAACATAATGCTTAAATAGATCACAACCCAACCAGTGTATTTTTTAGGAAAAAAATATAATCTACAAAAATATCACCTTGCCAAAGGGGATGAGCATACAATATATCAAAGTGTTTGACCAAAGTGAGGAATTGTGAAGAGGATAAAGGAAAAGATTTCAGTGTTTTTATTTATGTTTTGTTTCTCTAAAGAACATAAAAATGTTACAAATAAATGCAACTAATGAGGAAATCCATGTTTGTTTAAATCTTTATTGAATGTGTTATATCAAGAAACCATCTTCACACTTGTCATATTTAAGAATAAAATTGCCCATAAAAAAAAGGAAGAAATCATTTCTTTTCCTCTGGATGTTTGCCAGAACTCAGTTCTTAGTGGGAAAAAACAAAAGCAAAAACTCACAATCTAAACTATGCTAAGACTGCCACTCCTGAATAATTTGGGGATCACTGGATATTCATTGTTAAAACAAACCTATGACTTTAAATGGATCTTTAGGAATATCTGCTCTCCTTTAGTCTGGGAGATATACGGAGTAGCCCCTTGAGCTGCCTACCAAGCTTTAAACTCTGGCACCATCACTACCTAGTTTTAGACTTTGGAGACATACATTCTCACGTGCAAACTGGAAATAGTAACACTATCTACCTCGAAGAGATAATATATGGATTAAGTGAAATAACACATATAAAATACTCAGAAGAAACAAGTCACAAAATAAGTACTCAGGAATTGCTGTTACCTGAATTGAATATGAGGTTCATAATAAACATTTAATGTACAGTGAAGATTTGCTTAAATCACTAATGGTTGTACATTTCTGTGGCAAATTTAGTTTCCTTGCTCTGAACACTATGCTCTAGTGACCATCCGTGAATAACCATTAACTGATTATTGTAATTTTTGTATTCACAATTACAATGTGCAGGTATGATGTCGTTGGATTCAAGTTTCAAGTGGAAAGTTTCCCTTTTGTAAAACTAGAGTGATTGCTATAACATAGCTGTACTTTTAAAGAGTACAAATAAAAAAAAATTTTTTTAAGTTACATTCTGTTTGAAGTACTGTCAACCTTTTTTTTTCTTTCTTTTGATTTACTAGATCAAGCTGATTTAATCTATTGGAAAGCAAAAGGCCCCAGTTTAGTTGACTTTGAGTTAGTCAGATGAGAGATTATCCTGGGTGGGCACAATCCAATTGGGTGTGCCATTAAAAGGGGCTGTGCCCTTCCCGAAAAGAGAAATTGCAAACAAGAGAGATTCTCCTGCTACCCTGAGGTCCTGGAACTTATGCTATCATCAAATCTCACGTCTGACTAACCATTAGCCACAGAGACTGTGTCCTGCTAGGACACAATCTCAAAGGACCCCATTATTTGTTCACCATAAATATTTATGAAATGTGTGTAGCCTCTGAGCTTCTATAATCCCAAGCTCCCAAAACCTATAGAGACCCTTCTTCATGGGAGATGGTAGGGTATTTCCACCCTAAACCTTCTACCTTGCAAGAAAAGACAGAAATCATGTTTTTCTTTCAGAACAAGTCTATTTTACAAGTTGGTCTGAATTAATTAGTCTGCCACTTCTAGAGCTTACATGTATGCATATCCATGTACATATTATATACATATATGTATAACATAAAAATGTGTATGCATTTTACATATATGTACATTGGGGTGTGTGTGTGTGTGTATGTGTGTCCTGAAGACTTAGACACTGCTGTTGCAATAAGTCACACTAACAAAAAGAAACAAGAAAAAATTGGATGCTGCATATGCGTGGGCCTTGGCCTTTCACAAGATGTCTCTGTCTGGCATTTCTGTTGACTTCCTTTCCCCACCAGACCTTTACCAGTCATTCCTGCCTAGATACAGAATAGGCCTCTCTCCCCACTCTCACTGACCTTCAGGCTCAGGCACAAAATTTACTTAAAGCAGACATAACACCCTTGAAATGAAACCCTGACAAGAAGACATTTACATTGTTATGTAAAGTGGTTTATCTCCTCACTGATTAAAACATTTCCTTTTCTCAAAAGAATTTTGGCTCTACTTCTAAATAATCCAAAGACCATTAAAATATTTTTCCTCAAAATAAACATTACCCATCTCCAAAGATAAATCAGAAAACATCTATAGCCAATTTAAAATAATAATTTGTACCCATTTTTACTCTTCCAGATTGCAAATATTGAAATACAATCTCATTGACAGCATTACATTAAAAGTTTGATATAGCTAAAGAAATATTCAAGCCCAAAATTTATTTTAGAAGTATTGTTAAAAATATTAGTAATTAGAAGTATTGTTAAAAAATTTTCTTAAATAAAATACAAATTTCATTATAATTATCATACATAAAACAAAACTTTCTTTATAGAACATAGGTATGTGTCTACTGCAGTAACAGGATTACTGCAGTAAAGGCTGTGTGTGTGGGTAATTACATTTAATGAGCCCAACTGGATTTGATATATAGCATCAGCTAACACCCAAAAGATTAGCAAAGGTTTGCACTAAACATTAAGTGTGGCTAAACCAGCTTTGAATAGTAATAATTACAATTATGATTTCTTAGTTGCCTCATTTAACCAATTGATTCATCCTCTTTGTCTTGATATTTGTATCTCCATTAGCATGAGTTCTTATTCCTCAGGGCAATATTTCTTTGTCTCTTCATCTTCACAGCATCCAATTTTCCAGGAGTTGGAAATCAAATATCTGGCATTAAGTGGGTAACTTTAATGCCTAAAGCTTGCAGAATGTTAAAGGCTGGATGTTGAAGATCAAGTGCTATGTTAAATTGGAGAATGCATATCTAGACTAAAGGTATGTAAATACAAACTTCCTAGAACACTCTGTTACCACATAAAACATATCTGCAGAATGATTTTGGCTGAAGGATATTCATTACTGTCTACTTTCATAGATCAGTAATTTGTAAATTTTGGGTAAAATAATCATTTGAGATTGTAATGAAAGACTATTCCCTATAGGGTTTTTTCCCTCTGTTTTTATACTACAGCTTGGACAATTTCACTCAAACTAAGTTATATTCATACATACATATTTTAATATTCATACACACTGACATGCATATAGCATATGTGTGTATATTTAGATAGATAGACAAATGAATTCACTTTTATTGGAGTAATCAATGCACATGGCTTAAAAGTAAAATAGTACCAAAAAGATTGTACTGAAAATCATCACGTCTCTGTTTCCACTTTTTCCACTCCTCCATTCTTCTCAGAAACCACCAGATGCTTGATTTAGATTTTTGTTTAGCCTATTTTTTTGTAGATATTTGCATTGCTGATTTTTTATTTACTTTATGCTATGATGGATGAGGATTAAGTAATATTACAACAAAAAACTCTCCTTCTCTATCCTCTCAAAGTATTATGTCACTATTTCCATTAAACATTAAAAGAGCATTTATGGCAATACATCTTTGTAAGTATAGTTCATGGCCAAGCCAAGCAGAGTGCTATCATTACATTTCTCTTCTGTGAATGGTAATGCTTTATCTTTCCCTGTGATTATAATTGTCCTTTTTTGGGCAATGCATTGTACTTAAAAATTCCATCATATCAGGCTTTTTTCTCATCATTCTTAGTAGTGGTGTGTTTCCATGATTTAAGATAAAAAACAAAGAAATACACAAATATAAAAATAAAGGAGAGAAACAGTCCCTGTATTTCAGTCACCCATCTTCTCATGTTCTGCAGCAACCGTTCCATGTACCTTCAGCAACAACCAGTGTTGACAAATTCTTGTGAAACCTTTCAGAGACAGCTACACACACACACAAACAAAAGCAAATGTACAGTCTTACTTCTTCCGTATTTTATATAAATGCTGGCATACTCTATATATATTCTGAACCTTACTTTTTTTCTTTTATTATTTTTATTTAGTACAGAAAAATTAACTTTTTTGGTATACAGTTCTTGAGTTTCAGCAAAAACATACAGTTGTGGTACTACTACTATAATCAATGTACAGAAATTTTCCCTTCTGTGGATTCTTTTTTAATTCCACCCACCCTTAGAAACAACTAATCTGTGTTCTTTCTCTATAATGTTGCCTTTTCCAAGATATGAAATAAATGAAATTATTTAATATATACCATTTTAAGTCTAATTTTTAAAATTTGGCATAATGTATTTGAGATTCATCTGTGTTATTCTACATATCACATTTCATTCTTTTTATCTGAGTAGTAATCCATCATAAGGGTGGGCCACAGAATTGGTATACATTCACCAGACTAAGGACAGTCTGATTTTTTCAGTCCATGATTATGAATAAATGCTACTCTCCCCAAAAATATACTGTACATGAAGATCACAACTAAGCAAGAGAACACAATTAATATTAAATATTGGAACAAATGGGATATAAAAATTGCTATTTGGAGATGTCAAGAAAATGAGGAAATCTGATCTGGGAAATGGATAGGCAATTTAAAATATTTAAACCTTGGCTAAGATAACTAATAAATGGTAAATATTTATTTCAAAGCTATAATATAAAGCTTGCAATATCTAAGAAGATCTCACTCCAGTAGGAGACAACCTATGTGAAATAGTTTATAGATTTAAAAACTCATTTGGATTCAATATAGGTAAGACAATCAAGTACTATCTTATCCAAAAATCCTGTTACTAAATGTTTTCAAATATATCACTCTATAGTTGTTCACAATTTATGAAGAAAAATGTCATCATACTTTTTACATTTTGGAAAATTATAAATAGCATGGTAGATATTCAGAGGAAAGAGTCAGTTCTTTTGAAGGAGTGAAGTAGGACTTAAAAAAGCATTTGGTTATTTTTAATTCATAAGACAAGGAGGTAAAAGGAGAACACACACAAAGGCATAGAATGTGAATAGCCTGTTGTGATCAAGAAATGATAAGAATTTTAGTATAGTTGAAAAAACTTTTATATGAAAAAAGTGATATGAATGGAATTGTTAAAGTGAACTGAAATCAGCTTAGATGACATGATAAGAAGCAATAAAGAAATTTTAACTTTATCCTTAATTATATTTTAAGAGTGATCACATACTACTTATAAAATTTAGTGATTTACTTAAGTTTTCTAACGTTTGTAATTTGTAAAATTTCATGATTGGACTTTGTCACTTTTTATCAATTGTGACTGTACTTTAGAATCATCTGGGAAAAAAAAAAATACCAGTACCAAGGTTAATATCCTGAATGTTTGATTTAGTTAGTCTCAGGCAGGGTTTCTCAACTCTGGTACAATTGATATTTTGTGCTAGTTTAGCACAATCCCTAGCTTTTATTCACTACCTGCCTAACCAACCCCCTTATACTTGTGTAAACAGAAATATACCCAAACATCCCATAGAAGTCAAAATTCTCCCCTTTCTCTTGAGGAAAAATATTGGCTGAAGGCATACTCTGAATTTGTCATTGTTATTTGACATGTACTAATTTGAAGCTATATTTGCTATGTTAACTTTAAAAATCATATTCTGAAAAAAAATTACATATAATTAAATCATACACACTTAACATACATTTTTTTATGAGTTTAATAAATGCATATACCTGGATAACAGCATCAATCAAAATGTAAAACCCTTCAGATTCTGAAACAATGAAGCTCCATCAGGACCTGTGCTACTACAGATGACACTTATAAACTCTGGACAAAATAGAAAAACACAATGATCTGAAAAAAAATGGGAAAATAACCTAAATCAAGGAGATTGTGGAGTACAGCAGAAAGTTGAAACAATGTACTAGCAAAGCACAAGTTTCCCATTTGTATGGTACTCAGGCTGAAGGCAGGATGAAGTCAATTCCATGTGGGGCAACAAAACTCAGAAAACTCAGTCTTTTTTTGCCTGATGATCCAAAGAACAGAATTCATGTAACAAGAGCCACTAGAAAGTGAGAAAGAAATACTGAAAAGGTGAATCAGAGAGAAGGATCCACCAGTTTGATGTAAAAACTCTGTACAACTATGGTGACCATTACATAAGCAATCCTTGAACATCTACCTGCAGCCCAAGACCTAAACTTTAGAATTTGAATTCAATCAAGTAAATTGAACACTTAAAAAAGACATCACCATGCTGTGGAAAAATAAAATGGAATCCAGTATGTCCAAAACATAATATTCATAATATCCAAGATTCAACCTCAAATTATTCAATATACAAATTGCCATGCAAACATATCCAACTCTGAGGTAAAGACAGTCAAATGAGCCCAAATACAGGATACAGATATTGGACTTAGCAGACATATTTCAAAGCATCCATTTATTACTATAAACTGAAGGAAAATATATTTTCAATAAATTAGAAGATAGGAACTATCAGCAAAGAAGTAAAAACTGAAAAAAAAAAAGAATTATAAAACTGATAATTATCTGAAATTTGAAGCCAACTAATTTAGTGTAACAGAAGAATAGGGGAAAAAAGGAAAGCATCAGGGGACTTAAAAGTAGAAATTATCCAATGTGAAGATGAAAAAGAAAAAAAGATTTTAGGGAACTATAAATAGCTTCAGAGATATTTCTGGTATAATAACAAAAGGTCAACCACATGCATGTAATTAGAGTTCCAGAAAAAAAAAAAGAAAGAAAATAGGACAGGGAAAAGAAAAGAAGGTATACTGCCTGAGAAATGTCCCAAATTGGGTGAAATATATATATTTACATACTTAAGGAATCATGGATCAGAGTAGGATTTTTTAAATGCCTGGGTATATCACTGTCACATTGCTAACAACTAAAGGTAATGAGAATTTGGAAGTAATCAGAAAAAGAAAAACATGAGATATTACATACAGGGAAACAATAAAAAAATTACTGACTTTCATTTAACAATGAAAAAATTACTGACAATTTGAAAGACTATGGGGATCAAAGACATTTAAGCAACAACTTTAATGTGCTGAGAGCTCAAGAAATAAGTAAATAAATGAAAGTACAAACAACAAATCCAGAACTCTGTGCCTAACAATGAAAGCAACAGAAAGCCATTTTCATATAAAAGAAAATCAAGAATATTTGTCATTCAAATACCTGCTGCATGAGAAATTCTAAAGGAACACCAGGTGAAAATATGCATATTCAAGAGGAAATGAAGAGAGATACATTATATCAGTAATTGTCTTATAAGGTTATTATATATATATATATAAATAATATAGGTTATGATGTATATATAAAAAATAACCATATATACGTTTTATAGGGTTTATAATGTATTTAAATGCAAAACTCATGGAAACTATAACACAAATGACCTGTATGGTTGAAAGTTTTCTACATATGATGGGATGTAGTATATTTAATTATAAGTAGGCTTTTAAAACATAACATAAGAATATATATTGTAATTGCCAAAGCAACCAATGTAAAGAAGATAAAGAAAAAGAGCCAAAGGTAAATTGAAATGAATGAGTTTATGCCAATAAATTTAACTGCAAAGATGAAATAGACAAATCCCTTGAAACTTAACAAAATGCTAAGCTAGAAGTGACATAATATGAAATGTTACATATATGATAAGCATGTTCTATATCTTCATGGGAGTTTGGATTACATTTAGTTTTATTTGTCAAAATTTGGTGGTTGTAATGTTAATATTTATGCATTTTTTGTATATAAATAGGAAAAATGTTATAAATGGATATTTAATTCTACTTAATGATATACAGGCTAAAGTATTTAATGGGAGGTATGCTGATGTCTTCAATTTGATTTGAAAAGCACCAAAGTAATTGATCAGTGGATGGCCAAATGGATGGGTAAGGAATTTGTAACAAATGGAGAATAATGAAATGTTAGTGGGATAATCTTGGTCATGGATATATAGTGGGAGAGTTGTTCATAGAAAAAACTCAGTTTTATTGTATATTTTAAAGACTTCATAATGAAGTGTTGAAAAATGTGGAACATTGCCATCTTCTCTATAAATTCCCTTTTGCCATTTTATAGTCAACCCTTCCCCTCTACCAGAAGAAACCAATGGTCTGATTTCTCCCACAATAGCTTAGTTTGGCCTATTCTAGACCTTTGTATAAATAGAATCATACAGTGTGTATTTTCTTGTTGATTTTCATTAGTGAGTAATATTCCACTTTATAAATATATCACAGTAGGATTTGCCACTGTGAGTTCCAGAAAAAACCTTAGTGATGGTTATTTGTATTGTTCCAGTTTCTCATTATTATAAATAAAATTCTGTCAGGGTAACAACTGTCCAGGGTTTCTAATATGCAGGCAAAATTGAGAATCACTGGACTATGTAGTTACTAAGGTTCGTTTCCATTAGAAAACTTAGTGTTCTGGCTATCAAGGGAAAGATTCAAAGGAAAATAATCAGCACTACAGTTTTAAACCTACTTCTGTGATACAGATGTCTCACAATCAATTAATATATATCTAATTGGTTTACACTAATTGGAACCAATTAACTTAAGCAAATAAGCAGGCTCAAAGGCCCATATGTGTCATATGTTAATAGATTCTTAAAACATAGCTGCTTAAAGCAAGTGTGAAAAAAAACGTATGCTTTGTGTAAGGCTAATCAGATGGGCTTCACATTATAAATGTGTCTCAAATAAACATAACCTTGTTTCTATGTAATAGTTATGAATCCACACAAAACAGAGAATTCTGGGCAATATGATTGGAAGAGTTGGTTGGGAAAATGAATCTTTATTTTAGTTTGTCAATTCCAGCTACTTTTATTATTTGAAGAGAAATAACAACAACAAAACAAACATCACTATAGTGTGTTTGAAAAAAACCAGTCAGGTAAAATGATTGCAACCAAATTAAAAAGCAGAAAAATATAAGCCTCGAGAGGCAGAGCCAACATGGCAGCCTGAGTAGGACAGTGGGAATCTCCTTCCAAAAACATATATATTTTTGAAAATACAACAAATACAACTATCCCTAAAAGAGAGAGCAGAAGACACAGGACAACAGCCAGACTACATCCACATTTGCGAGAGCCCAGCGCCTGGAGAAAGGGGTAAGATACAACCCCCGGCCCAGCGGGACCCGAACACAACTCCCCCCAGCTCCCCGCAGGAGGGAGAGGGAGCCCAGGACTGCTAAACACCCAGCCCCAGCCACCCGCACCAGAGCGCAGACACAGTGTGCGTGGAGGACTGGAAACTAGGGAAATAGGGCAGCAAGACCTCTGAGCGGGTTCCGAAGCTGATGCTCCTGTGACAAAGAAAAGCGAGTGCTTTTTGAAAGTCTTAAAGGGACAGGAACTAACAGCTAGATGGAAACAACACACGTCACAGCCCAGTGGCTGGAAATTACAGGGAAATCCGGGCACACTAACCCCCTGGGTAACAGCTCTGAGACCCCTCATGGAGGTAAACAGCCAAACAGCCCCCCGTCCATTACCCCTCCAGGACGTGGCCATAGCATAGAAGCAGACTATGGCTAGCCACGCCCTCAGCAAGGGAGTTTTCTCCATACCGGCTGGAAGGGACACAAAGACCCAGTCTACACGCAATTGCCCAACACAAGCCACTAGAGGGCGGAGTTGTCCCAGCAAAGAAAGGCCAGTAGCAAGTGAAAAGTGGCCCTCCCAGCTGACAGTCAATAGCATCTATCAACATATAAAGGCAAAAAAATCTGATCAAGGCAAGACTAACCCAGACAGCTTCGGCATCTGCTACATCTTCCCCTGAGAAGGAACCTGGTGAGATAGATTTAGCCAGTCTTCCTGAAAAAGAATTCAAAACAAAAGTCATAACCATGCTGATGGACTTGCAGAGAAATATGCAAGAACTAAGGAAGGAGAATTCAGAAACAAAACAAGCTCTGGAAGGACTTCAAAACAGAATGGACGAGATGCAAGAGACATTAATGGACTAGAAAACAGAGAACAGGGATGCAGAGAAGCTGATGCAGAGAGAGATAAAAGGATCTCCAGGAATGAAAGAATTTTCAGAGAACTGTGTGACCAATCGAAATGGAACAATATCCACATTATAGGGGTACCAGAAGAAGAAGAGAGAGAAAAAGGGACAGAAAGTGTCTTTGAAGAAATAATTGCTGAAAACTTCCCCAAACTAGGGGAAGGAATGGCCTCTCAGACCACAGAGGTACACAGAACTCCCATGACAAGGGAACCAAGGAGGGCAACACCAAGATACACAATAATTAAAATGGCAAAGATCAAAGACAAGGACAAAGTATTAAAGGCAGCCAGAGAGAAAAAAAGGTTACCTACAAAGGAAAACTCATCAGGCTATCATCAGACATCTCAACAGAAACCCTACAGGTCAGAAGAGAACAGCATGACATACTTAATGCAAAGAAACAGAAGGGCCTCGAACCAAGACTACTGTATCCAGCACGAATATCATTAAAAAATGAAGGAGGGATTAAACAATTCCCAGACAAGCAAAAGTTGAGGGAATTTGCCTCCCACAAACCACCTCTACAGGGCATCCTACAGGGACTGCTCTAGATTGGAGCACTCCTAAAAAGAGCACACAACAAAACACCCAACATATGAAGAAGGGAGGAGGAGGAATAAGAAGGGAGAGAAATAAAAAACCATCAGACCACGTTTATAATAGCTCAACAACTGAGTTAAGTGAGACAGTAAGATAGTAAAGAAACTAACACTGAACCTTTGGTAACCACAAACTTAAAGCCTGCAATGGAAATAAGTTCATACATTTCAATAATCACCCTAAATGTAAATGGACTGAATGCACCAATCAAAAGACACAGAGTAATAGAATGGATAAAAAAGCAAGATCCATCCATATGCTGCTTACAAGAGGCTCACCTCAAACCCAAAGTATGCACAGACTTAAAGTCAAGGGATGGAAAAAGATATTTCATGCAAACAACAGAGAGAAGAAAGCAGGTGTTGCAATTCTGGTATCAGACAAAACAGACATCAAAATAAAGAAAGTAACAAAAGACAAAGAAGGACATTACATAATGATAAAGGGCTCAGTCCAAAAAGAGGATATAACAACTATAAATATATATGCACCCAATACAGGAGCACCAACATAACTGAAACAAATACAAACAGAACTAAAGAGAGAAATAGACGGCAATGCACTCATTCTAGGAGACTTCAACACAACACTCACCCCAAAGGATAGACCCACTGGGCAGAAAATAAGTAAGGACATGGAAACACTGAACAACACAGTAGAGCAGATGGACCTAATAGACATCTACACAACTCTATATCCAAAGGCAACAGGATACACATTCTTCTCAAGTGCACATGGAACATTATCCAGAATAGACCACACACTAAGCCACAAAAAGAGCCTCAGTAAATTCCAAAAGATTGAAATCCTACCAACCAACATTTCAGACCACAAAGGCATAAAACTAGAAATAAACCGTACAAAGAAAGCAAAAAGGCTCACAAACACATGGAGGCTTAACAACACGTTCCTAAATAATCAATGGATCAATGACCAAATCAAAATGGAGATCCAGCAATATATGGAAACAAATGACAACAACAACATTAAGCCCCAACTTCTGTGGGACACAGAAAAAGCAGTCTTAAGAGGAATGTATATAGCAATCCAAGCATATTTAAAAAAGGAAGAACAATCCCAAATGAATGGTCTAATGTCACAATTATCGAAATTGGAAAAAGAAGAACAAATGAGGCCTAAGGTCAGCAGAAGGAGGGACATAATAAAGATCAGAGAAGAAATAAATAAAATTGAGAAGAATAAAACAATAGCAAAAATCAGTGAAAACAAGAGCTGGTTCTTCGAGAAAATAAACAAAATAGATAAGCCTCTAGCCAGACTTATTAAGAGGAAAAGAGAGTCAACACAAATCAACAGTATCAGAAACAAGAAAGGAAAAATCATGATGGACCCCAGAGAAATACAAAGAATTATTAGAGAATACTATGAAAACATATATGCTAACAAGCTGGGAAACCTAGGAGAAATGGACAACTTCCTAGAAAAATACAACCTTCCAAGACTGACCCAGAAAGAAACAGAAAATCTAAACACACCAATTAACAGCAACGAAATTGAAGCGGTAATCAAAAAACTACCAAAGAACAAAACCCCCAGGCCAGATGGATTTACCTCGGAATTTTATCAGACATACAGGGAAGACATAATACCCATTCTCCTTAAAGTTTTCCAAAAAATAGAGGAGGAGGGGATACTCCCAAACTCATTCTATGAAGCTTACATCACCCTAATACCAAAACCAGGCAAAGAACCCACCAAAACTACAGACCAATATCCCTGATGAATATAGATGCAAAAATACTCAACAAAATATTAGTAAACCAAATTCAAAAATACATCAAAAGGGTCGTACACCATGACCAAGTGGGATTCATCCCAGGGATGGAAGGATGGTACAACATTCGAAAGTCCATCAACATCATCCACCACATCAACAGAAAGAAAGACAAAAACCACATGATCATCTCCATAGATGCTGAAAAAGCATTTGACAAAGTTCAACATCCATTCATGGTAAAAACTCTCTGCAAAATGGGAATAGAGGGCAAGTACCTCAACATAATAAAGGCCATCTATGATAAACCCACAGCCAACATTATATTGAACAGTGAGAAGCTGAAAGCTTTTCCTCTGAGATCGGGAACTAGACAGGGATGCCCACTCTCCCCACTATTATTCAACATAGGACTGGAGGTCCTAGCCATGGCAATCAGACAAAATAAAGAAATACAAGGAATCCAGATTGGTAAAGAAGAAGTTAAACTGTCACTATTTGCAGATGACATGATACTGTACATAAAAAACCCTAAAGACTCCACCCCAAAACTACTAGAACTCATATCGGAATACAGCAAATTTGCAGGATACAAAATCAACACACAGAAATCTGTGGCTTTCCTATACACTAACAATGAACCAACAGAAAGAGAAATCAGGAAAACAACTCCATTCACAATTGTATCAAAAAAAATAAAATACCTACGAATAAACCTAACCAAAGAAGTGAAAGACTTATACTCTGAAAACTACAAGTCACTCTTAAGAGAAATTAAAGGGGACACTAACAGATGGAAACTCATCCCATGCTCATGGCTAGGAAGAATTAATATCGTCAAAATGGCCATTCTGCCCAAAGCAATATACAGATTTGATGCAATCCCTATGAAACTACCAGCAACATTCTTCAATGAACTGGAACAAATAATTCAAAAATTCATATGGAACCACCAAAGACCCCGAATAGCCAAAGCAATCCTGAGAAAGAAGAATAAGTAAGGGGGGATCTCACTCCCCAACTTCAAGCTCTACTATAAAGCCATAGTAATCAAGACAATTTGGTACTGGCACAAGAACAGAGCCACAGACCAATGGAACAGACTAGAGAATCCAGACATTAACCCAAACATATATGGTCAATTAATATTTGATAAAGGAGCCATGGACATACAATGGCGAAATGACAGTCTTTTCGACAGATTGTGCTGGCAAAACTGGACAGCTACATGTAGGAGAATAAAACTGGACCATTGTCTAACCCCATATACAAAAGTAAACTCAAAATGGATCAAAGACCTGAATGTAAGTCATGAAACCATTAAACTCTTGGAAGAAAACATAGGCAAAAACCTCTTAGACATAAACATGAGTGACCTCCTCTTGAACATATCTCCCCGGGCAAGGAAAACAACAGCAAAAATGAACAAGTGGGACTATATTAATTCTGAAAAGCTTCTGTACAGCAAAAGACACCATCAATAGAACAAAAAGGAACCCTACAGTATGGGAGAATATATTTGAAAATGATAGATCCGATAAAGGCTTGATGTCCAGAATATATAAAGAGCTCACATGCTTCAACAAACAAAAAACAAATAACCCAATTAAAAAATGGGCAGAGGAACTGAACAGACAGTTCTCCAAAAAAGAAACACAGATGGCCAACAGACACATGAAAAGATGCTCCACATCGCTAATTATCAGAGAAATGCAAATTAAAACTACAATGAGGTATCACCTCACACCAGTAAGGATGGCTGCCATCCAAAAGACAAACAACAACAAATGTTGGCGAGGCTGTGGAGAGAGGGGAACCCTCTTACACTGCTGGTGGGAATGTAAATTAGTTCAACCATTGTGGAAAGCAGTACGGAGGTACATCAAAATGCTCAAAACAGACTTACCATTTGACCCAGGAATTGCACTCCTCGGAATTTACCCTAAGAATGCAGCAATCAAGTTTGAGAAAGATCAATGCACCCCTATGTTTATCGCAGTATTATTTACAGCAGACAAGAATTGGAAGCATCCTAAATGTGCATCGATAGATGAATGGATAAAGAAGAAGTGGTACATATACACAATGGAATACTACTCAGCCATAATTAAAGGGCAGATCCTACCATTTGCAGCAACATGGATGGAGCTGGAGGGTATTATGCTCAGTGAAACAAGCCAAGCGGAGAAAGAGAAATAACAAATGATTTCACTCATCTGTGGAATATAACGACAAAGGAAAAACTGAAGGAACAAAACAGCAGCCGAATCACAGAACTCAAGAATGGACTAACAGGTACCAAAGGGAAAGGGACTGGGGAGGATGGGTGGGTAGGGAGGGATAAGGGGGGGGAGAATTAGGGGGGTATTAAGATTAGCATGCATGGGGGCTGTGAGAAAGGGGAGGGCTGTACAACACAGAGAAGGCAAGTAGTGATTCTACAACATTTTGCTATGCTGATGGACAGTGACTGTAAAAGGGTTTATAGGGTGGACCTGGTATAGGGGAGAGCCCAGTAAACATAATGTTCACCATGTAAGTTCAGATTAATGATACCAAAAATAAAAAAAGGCTATTCCTGTGTGGTGACCTCCAATGAGTTCTACACAATGGTATAAAGGGCATATAAAAGTGTAGGCAAAGGGTCTGTTTGTGTTTATACAGAGGATCAAAGCCTAATTGGGCTACCCCGAAAATGAACTAAGATACGATATGAAAAAGAACTTCCAACATCTGCACTCTCTGGAAGACTCATGCCAGAAGATGATCATCAAAAACCCCAACAAAGATCCACGCACTGCTACAGCTGTAGATGCACTCATCCCACCAGTTCCTGGACTTGCCATGGGAATGAGGAAGGAGATATCTAAGCTGGCCTGTGCATACAGTAAAACAACAAAATTGGACTGGATCTATACTGTTGGAACTCAACCAAGAATTTGGAGAAGTGCAAATTGTAGCGCTCCAAAGTCTTACAACTACAAACTATTTATTGTTAAAAGAACATATGGCATGTGAACAGTCCCCAGGAATGGGTTGTTTTAATTTGTCTGATTTCTCTCAGACTGTTCAAGTTCATTTGGACAATATCCACCATATCATAGATAAGTTTTCACAAATGCCTAAGGTGCCTAACTGGTTTTCTTGGTTTCACTGCAGATGGCTAGTAATTACAGATATGCTTTGGTTATGTAACTATACTCCTATTATGTTAATGTGTGTGTGCAATTTAAGTAGTAGCTTAAAACCTATACATGCTGAAGTTACTCTACAAGAAGATATATCAAAGAAATAATCAATCTTCCCATGTTTTCTTCCGCCTGCTACTTCTATAGCTTTTCTTCTTCCTTCCTAATTACAACCCTTAAATAGAATTCGTGCCTCATATCAAATTTACTGAGTATCATAATTCTTCCAAGTGGTAAAGATACCTCAAGACAAATGCTGGGCATAGAAGCCACAGGGCATAAATATGCAAAGAAGTAAAAAGCTAACCATTTCAAACAATAAGGCTTCTCTCTCACTTACCAAGTTTACATTTCCCTGTATGGCCCTGGAAGATGACTGTTTAGCCAGAGATGGGTAAGATTCCTCAAGGGAGGAACAACCTAAGACAGGCACAGTCACAGGGGGGTCATCAGGTGAGAATTTGGGGATCAACAGAGGTGAGGCTTAGAACCTCACCCCCCTGTTCTGAGAGAAATCTTCTGCATACATGGATGTTTTATTGCCCTTGTCTAGCTTGGATTGACACATAGTCTACAGGCACACACCTGATAATCTACATTTGTTCTCTTACAACACTAAACTATGTTTTCTACCTTTATCTTGTATCTACCTACCATTTCAGCATTTTATTAAAAATAATAATAATAAAGAGAGAAATTTGGTATCCACATATAAATCAAGGATAAATATCAAATGAGTATTCATATTTGAACTGACTGTTTATAGTTCATAATGCATGAGCAAAACCAAAAGTTTCTGTGATGACTGCCCTTGTACTGTTCACCATGTAACTTATTCACTATGTAAGAATTTGTTCTCCATGTAATAACTTGCTCATTATGCTTCAGAAGATTGGAGACTGATGAAAATTAGGCTTGGGGTGGATCAATGATTGTGCATTGAGCATTGACTCCCCTATACAGAATTTTATTGTTGTTAACAACCATTTGATCAATAAATATGAGAGATGCCCTCCCCCCCACAAAAAAAAATTTAAAAAGCAGCCTTTATTGTGATATATTATGCCAATAGTCTCTGTAATTATAATGACTGGTTTTTTAACCATAGTATTAAATGAGTAACATTTGGAAATACAAAATAAATTTGTCACCATAGAGGATTCGTTTCTAAAAAAAATGACCTGGAGAGACATAAAAGAATCCGAATGACTCTTAGGACTATAAAAGTAAGTGGAAAATACATTCTTTCCATCATTATATAGCATAAGGTTATCTTCTAATAAAATTACAAACTGAGACAGGAGGGGGCGGAAGATGGCGGCGTGAGTAGAGCAGCGGAAATCTCCTCCCAAAACAACATATATCTATGAAAATATAACAAAGACAACCCTTCCTAGAATAAAGACCAGAGGACACAGGACAATATCCAGACCACATCCACACCTGAGAGAACCCAGCGCCTCACGAAGGGGGTAAGATACAAGCCCCGGCCCCGCGGGAGCCGAGCGCCCCTCCCCCCAGCTCCCGGCGGGAGAAGAGCAGGCAGAGCGGGAGGGAGACGGAGCCCAGGGCTGCCGAACACCCAGCCCCAGCCATCCGGGCCAGAGTGCAGGGCCCTCGATACTGGGAAAACAGGGCAGCAACAACAGTGAGCAGGCACTGGAGGCTGGGCGACAGAGGACATAAGAAAAGCACGCGACCATTTTTTTTTTTTTTTGCTTTTTTGCTGCTTTGTTTTGGCGAGCGCTTTTTGGAAGTCTTAAAGGGACAGGGACCCCAATATTAGGGAAACAGGGCAGAAAGATCGGTGAGCAGAGGCCTGAGGCTGGCACCGGAGAATAAAGAAAAACGAACGACCACCTTTTTTTTTTTTTTTAATTAAAAAAAATTTTTTTTTTTTAATTAAAAAATTTTTTTTTTCTTGTTTTTTTTTTTTGTGGTCGTTGTTTTGTTTTGGCGGGTGCTTTTTGGAAGTCTTAAAGGGGCAGGGCGGGTCACTTAATCCAGAGGTAGGGAATCCGGGATCTCTGGGCACCCTAACCCCTGGGCTGCAGGGAGCAGGGAGGCACCTTACGGAGATAAATAGCCTCCCAGCAGCTCCTGCTCCAACACGACTCCACCATTTTGGAGCAGCTGCCCGAGCCAGGCCACGCCCACAGCAACAGCGGAGATTAACTCCATAGCAGCCGGGCAGGAAGCAGAAACCCTGTCTGCGCGCAGCTGCGCAGCACAAGCCACTAGAGGCCGCTGTTCTCCCAGGAGAGGAGGGCCACAAACCAACAAGAAAGGAAGTCCTTCCAGCCGTCACTCGTCCCAGTTCTGCAGACTATTCCTATCACCATGAAAAGGCAAAGCTACAGGCAGACAAAGATCACAGAGACAACACCAGAGAAGGAGACAGACCTAACCAGTCTTCCTGACAAAGAATTCAAAATAAGAATCATAAACATGCTGACAGAGATGCAGAGAAATACGCAAGAAAAATGGGATGAAGTCCGGAAAGAGATCACAGATGCCAGAAAGGAGATCGCAGAAATGAAACAAACTCTGGAAGGGTTTATAAGCAGAATGGATAGAATGCAAGAGGCCATTGATGGAATTGAAATCAGAGAACAGGAACGCATAGAAGCTGACATAGAGAGAGACAAAAGGATCTCCAGGAATGAAACAATATTAAGAGAACTGTGTGACCAATCTAAAAGGAGCAATATCCGTATTATAGGGGTCCCAGAAGAAGAAGAGAGAGGCAAAGAGATGGAAAGTATCTTAGAAGAAATAATTGCTGAAAACTTCCCCACACTGGGGGAGGAAGTAATCAAACAGACCACGGAAATACACAGAACCCCCAACAGAAAGGATCCAAGAAGGGCAACACCAAGACACATAATAATTAAAATGGCAAAGATCAAGGACAAGGAAAGAGTGTTAAAGGCAGCTAGAGAGAAAAAAGTCACCTATAAAGGGAAACCCATCAGGCTAACGTCAGATTTCTCAACAGAAACCCTACAGGCCAGAAGAGAATGGCATGATATATTTAATACAATGAAACAGAAGGGCCTTGAACCAAGGATACTGTATCCAGCACGACTATCATTCAAATATGACGGTGGGATTAAACAATTCCCAGACAAACAAAAGCTGAGGGAATTTGCTTTCCACAAACCACCTCTACAGAACATCTTACAGGGACTGCTCTAGATGGGAGCACTCCTAGAAAGAGCACAGCACAAAACACCCAACATATGAAGAATCGAGGAGGAGGAACAAGAAGGGAGAGAAGAAAAGAATCTCCAGACAGTGTATATAACAGCTCAATAAGCGAGCTAAGTTAGGCAGTAAGATACTAAAGAGGCTAACCTTGAACCTTTGGTAACCACGAATTTAAAGCCTGCTATGGCAATAAGTACATATCTTTCAATAGTCACCCTAAATGTTAATGGGTTGAATACACCAATCAAAAGACACAGAGTAACAGAATGGATAAAAAAGCAAGACCCATCTATATGCTGCTTACAAGAAACTCACCTCAAACCCAAAGACATGTACAGACTAAAAGTCAAGGGATGGAAAAACATATTTCAAGCAAACAACAGTGAGAAGAAAGCAGGGGTTGCAGTACTAATATCAGACAAAATAGACTTCAAAACAAAGAAAGTAACAAGAGATAAAGAAGGACACTACATAATGATAAAGGGCTCAGTCAAACAAGAGGATATAACCATTCTAAATATATATGCACCCAACACAGGAGCACCAGCATATGTGAAACAAATACTAACAGAACTAAAGGGGGATATAGACTGCAATGCATTCATTCTAGGAGACTTCAACACACCACTCACCCCAAAGGATAGATCCACTGGGCAGAAAATAAGTAAGGACACGGAAGCACTGAACAACACAGTAGAGCAGATGGACCTAATAGACATCTATAGAACTCTACATCCAAAAGCAGCGGGATATACATTCTTCTCAAGTGCACATGGAACATTCTCCAGAATAGACCACATACTAGGCCACAAAAAGAGCCTCAGAAAATTCCAAAAGATTGAAATCCTACCAACCAACTTTTCAGACCACAAAGGCATAAAACTAGAAATAAACTGTACAAAGAAAGCAAAGAGGCTCACAAACACATGGAGGCTTAACAACACGCTCCTAAATAATCAATGGATCAATGACCAAATCAAAATGGAGATCCAGCAATATATGGAAACAAATGACAACAACAACACTAAGCCCCAACTTCTGTGGGACACAGCAAAAGCAGTCTTAAGAGGAAAGTATATAGCAATCCAAGCATATTTAAAAAAGGAAGAACAATCCCAAATGAATGGTCTAATGTCACAATTATCGAAATTGGAAAAAGAAGAACAGATGAGGCCTAAGGTCAGCAGAAGGAGGGACATAATAAAGATCAGAGAAGAAATAAATAAAATTGAGAAGAATAAAACAATAGCAAAAATCAAAGAAACCAAGAGCTGGTTCTTCGAGAAAATAAACAAAATAGATAAGCCTCTAGCCAGACTTATTAAGAAGAAAAGAGAATCAACACAAATCATCAGTATCAGAAAAGAGAAAGGAAAAATCACGACGGACCCCACGGAAATGCAAAGAATTATTGGAGAATACTATGAAAACCTATATGCTAACAAGCTGGGAAACCTAGGAGAAATGGACAACTTCCTAGAAAAATATAACCTTCCAAGATTGACCCAGGAAGAAACAGAAAATCTAAACAGACCAATTACCAGCAACGAAATTGAAGCGGTAATCAAAAAACTACCAAAGAACAAAACCCCCGGGCCAGATGGATTTACCTCGGAATTTTATCAGACATACAGGGAAGACATAATACCCATTCTCCTTAAAGTTTTCCAAAAAATAGAGGAGGAGGGGATACTCCCAAACTCATTCTATGAAGCTAACATCACCCTAATACCAAAACCAGGCAAAGACCCCACCAAAAAAGAAAACTACAGACCAATATCCCTGATGAACATAGATGCAAAAATACTCAACAAAATATTAGCAAACCGAATTCAAAAATACATCAAAAGGATCATACACCATGACCAAGTGGGATTCATTCCAGGGATGCAAGGATGGTACAACATTCGAAAGTCCATCAACATCATCCACCACATCAACAAAAAGAAAGACAAAAACCACATGATCATCTCCATAGATGCTGAAAAAGCATTTGACAAAGTTCAACATCCATTCATGTTAAAAACTCTCAGCAAAATGGGAATAGAGGGCAAGTACCTCAACATAATAAAGGCCATCTATGATAAACCCACAGCCAACATTATATTGAACAGCGAGAAGCTGAAAGCATTTCCTCTGAGATCGGGAACTAGACAGGGATGCCCACTCTCTCCACTGTTATTTAACATAGTACTGGAGGTCCTAGCCACGGCAATCAGACAAAATAAAGAAGTACAAGGAATCCAGATTGGTAAAGAAGAAGTTAAACTGTCACTATTTGCAGATGACATGATACTGTACATAAAAAACCCTAAAGACTCCACCCCAAAACTACTAGAACTGATATCGGAATACAGCAAAGTTGCAGGATACAAAATCAACACACAGAAATCTGTGGCTTTCCTATATACTAACAATGAACCAACAGAAAGAGAAATCAGGAAAACAACTCCATTCACAATTGCAAAAAAAAAAATAAAATACCTAGGAATAAACCTAACCAAAGAAGTGAAAGACTTATACTCTGAAAACTACAAGTCACTCTTAAGAGAAATTAAAGGGGACACTAACAGATGGAAACTCATCCCATGCTCGTGGCTAGGAAGAATTAATATCGTCAAAATGGCCATCCTGCCCAAAGCAATATACAGATTTGATGCAATCCCTATGAAACTACCGGCAACATTCTTCAATGAACTGGAACAAATAATTCAAAAATTCATATGGAAACACCAAAGACCCCGAATAGCCAAAGCAATCCTGAGAAAGAAGAATAAAGTAGGGGGGATCTCACTCCCCAACTTCAAGCTCTACTATAAAGCCATAGTAATCAAGACAATTTGGTACTGGCACAAGAGCAGAGCCACAGACCAATGGAACAGACTACAGAATCCAGACATTAACCCAGACATATATGGTCAATTAATATTTGATAAAGGAGCCATGGACATACAATGGCGAAATGACAGTCTCTTCAACAGGTGGTGCTGGCAAAACTGGACAGCTACATGTAGGAGAATGAAACTGGACCATTGTCTAACCCCATATACAAAAGTAAACTCAAAATGGATCAAAGACCTGAATGTAAGCCATGAAACCATTAAACTCTTGGAAGAAAACATAGGCACAAACCTCTTAGACATAAACATGAGTGACCTCTTCTTGAACATATCTCCCCGGGCAAGGAAAACAACAGCAAAAATGAGTAAGTGGGACTATATTAAGCTGAAAAGCTTCTGTACAGCAAAAGACAACATCAATAGAACAAGAAGGATCCCTACAGTATGGGAGAATATATTTGAAAATGACACATCCGATAAAGGCTTGACGTCCAGAATATATAAGGAGCTCTCACGCCTCAACAAACAAAATACAAATAACCCAATTAAAAAATGGGCAGAGGAACTGAACAGACAGTTCTCCAAAAAAGAAATACAGATGGCCAACAGACACATGAAAAGATGCTCCACATCGCTAATTATCAGAGAAATGCAAATTAAAACTACAATGAGGTATCACCTCACACCAGTAAGGATGGCTGCCATCCAAAAGACAAACAACAACAAATGTTGGCGAGGCTGTGGAGAAAGGGGAACCCTCCTACACTGCTGGTGGGAATGTAAGTTAGTTCAACCATTGTGGAAAGCAGTATGGAGGTACATCAAAATGCTCAAAACAGACTTACCATTTGACCCAGGAATTCCACTCCTAGGAATTTACCCTAAGAATGCAGCAATCAAGTTTGAGAAAGACAGATGCACCCCTGTGTTTATTGCAGCACTATTTACAATAGCCAAGAATTGGAAGCAACCTAAATGTCCATCAATAGATGAATGGATAAAGAAGATGTGGTACATATACACAATGGAATACTACTCAGCCATAAGAAAAGGGCAAATCCAATCATTTGCAGCAACATGGATGGAGCTGGAGGGTATTATGCTCAGTGAAACAAGCCAAGCGGAGAAAGAGAAATACCAAATGATTTCACTTATCTGTGGAATATAAGAACAAAGGAAAAACTGAAGGAACAAAACAGCAGCAGAATCACAGAACTCAAGAATGGACTAACAGGTACCAAAGGGAAAGGGACTGGGGAGGATGGGTGGGTAGGGAGGGATAAGGGGGGGAGAAGTAGGGGGGTATTAAGATTAACATGCATGGGGGGGTAGGAGAAAAGGGAGGGCTGTACAACACAGAGAAGGCAAGTAGTGATTCTACAACATTTTGCTATGCTGATGGACAGTGACTGTAAAGGGGTTTATAGGGGAGACCTGGTACAGGGGAGAGCCTAGTAAACATAATATTCGTCATGTAAGTGTAGATTAGTGATAGCAAAAAAAAAAAAAAAAAAAAAAAAGGGCAGTTCCTGTGTGGTAACCTCCAACGAGTTCTACACAAGGGTATAAAGGGCATATAAAAGTGTAGGCAAAGGGTCTGTTTGTGTTTATACAGAGGATCAAAGCCTAATTGGGCTACCCCGAAAATGAACTAAGATACGATATGAAAAAGAACTTCCAACATCTGCACTCTCTGGAAGACTCATGCCAGAAGATGATCATCAAAAACCCCAACAAAGATCCACGCACTGCTACAGCTGTAGATGCACTCATCCCACCAGTTCCTGGACTTGCCATGGGAATGAGGAAGGAGATATCTAAGCTGGCCTGTGCATACAGTAAAACAACAAAATTGGACTGGATCTATACTGTTGGAACTCAACCAAGAATTTGGAGAAGTGCAAATTGTAGCGCTCCAAAGTCTTACAACTACAAACTATTTATTGTTAAAAGAACATATGGCATGTGAACAGTCCCCAGGAATGGGTTGTTTTAATTTGTCTGATTTCTCTCAGACTGTTCAAGTTCATTTGGACAATATCCACCATATCATAGATAAGTTTTCACAAATGCCTAAGGTGCCTAACTGGTTTTCTTGGTTTCACTGCAGATGGCTAGTAATTACAGATATGCTTTGGTTATGTAACTATACTCCTATTATGTTAATGTGTGTGTGCAATTTAAGTAGTAGCTTAAAACCTATACATGCTGAAGTTACTCTACAAGAAGATATATCAAAGAAATAATCAATCTTCCCATGTTTTCTTCCGCCTGCTACTTCTATAGCTTTTCTTCTTCCTTCCTAATTACAACCCTTAAATAGAATTCGTGCCTCATATCAAATTTACTGAGTATCATAATTCTTCCAAGTGGTAAAGATACCTCAAGACAAATGCTGGGCATAGAAGCCACAGGGCATAAATATGCAAAGAAGTAAAAAGCTAACCATTTCAAACAATAAGGCTTCTCTCTCACTTACCAAGTTTACATTTCCCTGTATGGCCCTGGAAGATGACTGTTTAGCCAGAGATGGGTAAGATTCCTCAAGGGAGGAACAACCTAAGACAGGCACAGTCACAGGGGGGTCATCAGGTGAGAATTTGGGGATCAACAGAGGTGAGGCTTAGAACCTCACCCCCCTGTTCTGAGAGAAATCTTCTGCATACATGGATGTTTTATTGCCCTTGTCTAGCTTGGATTGACACATAGTCTACAGGCACACACCTGATAATCTACATTTGTTCTCTTACAACACTAAACTATGTTTTCTACCTTTATCTTGTATCTACCTACCATTTCAGCATTTTATTAAAAATAATAATAATAAAGAGAGAAATTTGGTATCCACATATAAATCAAGGATAAATATCAAATGAGTATTCATATTTGAACTGACTGTTTATAGTTCATAATGCATGAGCAAAACCAAAAGTTTCTGTGATGACTGCCCTTGTACTGTTCACCATGTAACTTATTCACTATGTAAGAATTTGTTCTCCATGTAATAACTTGCTCATTATGCTTCAGAAGATTGGAGACTGATGAAAATTAGGCTTGGGGTGGATCAATGATTGTGCATTGAGCATTGACTCCCCTATACAGAATTTTATTGTTGTTAACAACCATTTGATCAATAAATATGAGAGATGCCCTCCCCCCCACAAAAAAAAATTTAAAAAGCAGCCTTTATTGTGATATATTATGCCAATAGTCTCTGTAATTATAATGACTGGTTTTTTAACCATAGTATTAAATGAGTAACATTTGGAAATACAAAATAAATTTGTCACCATAGAGGATTCGTTTCTAAAAAAAATGACCTGGAGAGACATAAAAGAATCCGAATGACTCTTAGGACTATAAAAGTAAGTGGAAAATACATTCTTTCCATCATTATATAGCATAAGGTTATCTTCTAATAAAATTACAAACTGAGACAGGAGGGGGCGGAAGATGGCGGCGTGAGTAGAGCAGCGGAAATCTCCTCCCAAAACAACATATATCTATGAAAATATAACAAAGACAACCCTTCCTAGAATAAAGACCAGAGGACACAGGACAATATCCAGACCACATCCACACCTGAGAGAACCCAGCGCCTCACGAAGGGGGTAAGATACAAGCCCCGGCCCCGCGGGAGCCGAGCGCCCCTCCCCCCAGCTCCCGGCGGGAGAAGAGCAGGCAGAGCGGGAGGGAGACGGAGCCCAGGGCTGCCGAACACCCAGCCCCAGCCATCCGGGCCAGAGTGCAGGGCCCTCGATACTGGGAAAACAGGGCAGCAACAACAGTGAGCAGGCACTGGAGGCTGGGCGACAGAGGACATAAGAAAAGCACGCGACCATTTTTTTTTTTTTTTGCTTTTTTGCTGCTTTGTTTTGGCGAGCGCTTTTTGGAAGTCTTAAAGGGACAGGGACCCCAATATTAGGGAAACAGGGCAGAAAGATCGGTGAGCAGAGGCCTGAGGCTGGCACCGGAGAATAAAGAAAAACGAACGACCACCTTTTTTTTTTTTTTTAATTAAAAAAAATTTTTTTTTTTTAATTAAAAAATTTTTTTTTTCTTGTTTTTTTTTTTTGTGGTCGTTGTTTTGTTTTGGCGGGTGCTTTTTGGAAGTCTTAAAGGGGCAGGGCGGGTCACTTAATCCAGAGGTAGGGAATCCGGGATCTCTGGGCACCCTAACCCCTGGGCTGCAGGGAGCAGGGAGGCACCTTACGGAGATAAATAGCCTCCCAGCAGCTCCTGCTCCAACACGACTCCACCATTTTGGAGCAGCTGCCCGAGCCAGGCCACGCCCACAGCAACAGCGGAGATTAACTCCATAGCAGCCGGGCAGGAAGCAGAAACCCTGTCTGCGCGCAGCTGCGCAGCACAAGCCACTAGAGGCCGCTGTTCTCCCAGGAGAGGAGGGCCACAAACCAACAAGAAAGGAAGTCCTTCCAGCCGTCACTCGTCCCAGTTCTGCAGACTATTCCTATCACCATGAAAAGGCAAAGCTACAGGCAGACAAAGATCACAGAGACAACACCAGAGAAGGAGACAGACCTAACCAGTCTTCCTGACAAAGAATTCAAAATAAGAATCATAAACATGCTGACAGAGATGCAGAGAAATACGCAAGAAAAATGGGATGAAGTCCGGAAAGAGATCACAGATGCCAGAAAGGAGATCGCAGAAATGAAACAAACTCTGGAAGGGTTTATAAGCAGAATGGATAGAATGCAAGAGGCCATTGATGGAATTGAAATCAGAGAACAGGAACGCATAGAAGCTGACATAGAGAGAGACAAAAGGATCTCCAGGAATGAAACAATATTAAGAGAACTGTGTGACCAATCTAAAAGGAGCAATATCCGTATTATAGGGGTCCCAGAAGAAGAAGAGAGAGGCAAAGAGATGGAAAGTATCTTAGAAGAAATAATTGCTGAAAACTTCCCCACACTGGGGGAGGAAGTAATCAAACAGACCACGGAAATACACAGAACCCCCAACAGAAAGGATCCAAGAAGGGCAACACCAAGACACATAATAATTAAAATGGCAAAGATCAAGGACAAGGAAAGAGTGTTAAAGGCAGCTAGAGAGAAAAAAGTCACCTATAAAGGGAAACCCATCAGGCTAACGTCAGATTTCTCAACAGAAACCCTACAGGCCAGAAGAGAATGGCATGATATATTTAATACAATGAAACAGAAGGGCCTTGAACCAAGGATACTGTATCCAGCACGACTATCATTCAAATATGACGGTGGGATTAAACAATTCCCAGACAAACAAAAGCTGAGGGAATTTGCTTTCCACAAACCACCTCTACAGAACATCTTACAGGGACTGCTCTAGATGGGAGCACTCCTAGAAAGAGCACAGCACAAAACACCCAACATATGAAGAATCGAGGAGGAGGAACAAGAAGGGAGAGAAGAAAAGAATCTCCAGACAGTGTATATAACAGCTCAATAAGCGAGCTAAGTTAGGCAGTAAGATACTAAAGAGGCTAACCTTGAACCTTTGGTAACCACGAATTTAAAGCCTGCTATGGCAATAAGTACATATCTTTCAATAGTCACCCTAAATGTTAATGGGTTGAATACACCAATCAAAAGACACAGAGTAACAGAATGGATAAAAAAGCAAGACCCATCTATATGCTGCTTACAAGAAACTCACCTCAAACCCAAAGACATGTACAGACTAAAAGTCAAGGGATGGAAAAACATATTTCAAGCAAACAACAGTGAGAAGAAAGCAGGGGTTGCAGTACTAATATCAGACAAAATAGACTTCAAAACAAAGAAAGTAACAAGAGATAAAGAAGGACACTACATAATGATAAAGGGCTCAGTCAAACAAGAGGATATAACCATTCTAAATATATATGCACCCAACACAGGAGCACCAGCATATGTGAAACAAATACTAACAGAACTAAAGGGGGATATAGACTGCAATGCATTCATTCTAGGAGACTTCAACACACCACTCACCCCAAAGGATAGATCCACTGGGCAGAAAATAAGTAAGGACACGGAAGCACTGAACAACACAGTAGAGCAGATGGACCTAATAGACATCTATAGAACTCTACATCCAAAAGCAGCGGGATATACATTCTTCTCAAGTGCACATGGAACATTCTCCAGAATAGACCACATACTAGGCCACAAAAAGAGCCTCAGAAAATTCCAAAAGATTGAAATCCTACCAACCAACTTTTCAGACCACAAAGGCATAAAACTAGAAATAAACTGTACAAAGAAAGCAAAGAGGCTCACAAACACATGGAGGCTTAACAACACGCTCCTAAATAATCAATGGATCAATGACCAAATCAAAATGGAGATCCAGCAATATATGGAAACAAATGACAACAACAACACTAAGCCCCAACTTCTGTGGGACACAGCAAAAGCAGTCTTAAGAGGAAAGTATATAGCAATCCAAGCATATTTAAAAAAGGAAGAACAATCCCAAATGAATGGTCTAATGTCACAATTATCGAAATTGGAAAAAGAAGAACAGATGAGGCCTAAGGTCAGCAGAAGGAGGGACATAATAAAGATCAGAGAAGAAATAAATAAAATTGAGAAGAATAAAACAATAGCAAAAATCAAAGAAACCAAGAGCTGGTTCTTCGAGAAAATAAACAAAATAGATAAGCCTCTAGCCAGACTTATTAAGAAGAAAAGAGAATCAACACAAATCATCAGTATCAGAAAAGAGAAAGGAAAAATCACGACGGACCCCACGGAAATGCAAAGAATTATTGGAGAATACTATGAAAACCTATATGCTAACAAGCTGGGAAACCTAGGAGAAATGGACAACTTCCTAGAAAAATATAACCTTCCAAGATTGACCCAGGAAGAAACAGAAAATCTAAACAGACCAATTACCAGCAACGAAATTGAAGCGGTAATCAAAAAACTACCAAAGAACAAAACCCCCGGGCCAGATGGATTTACCTCGGAATTTTATCAGACATACAGGGAAGACATAATACCCATTCTCCTTAAAGTTTTCCAAAAAATAGAGGAGGAGGGGATACTCCCAAACTCATTCTATGAAGCTAACATCACCCTAATACCAAAACCAGGCAAAGACCCCACCAAAAAAGAAAACTACAGACCAATATCCCTGATGAACATAGATGCAAAAATACTCAACAAAATATTAGCAAACCGAATTCAAAAATACATCAAAAGGATCATACACCATGACCAAGTGGGATTCATTCCAGGGATGCAAGGATGGTACAACATTCGAAAGTCCATCAACATCATCCACCACATCAACAAAAAGAAAGACAAAAACCACATGATCATCTCCATAGATGCTGAAAAAGCATTTGACAAAGTTCAACATCCATTCATGTTAAAAACTCTCAGCAAAATGGGAATAGAGGGCAAGTACCTCAACATAATAAAGGCCATCTATGATAAACCCACAGCCAACATTATATTGAACAGCGAGAAGCTGAAAGCATTTCCTCTGAGATCGGGAACTAGACAGGGATGCCCACTCTCTCCACTGTTATTTAACATAGTACTGGAGGTCCTAGCCACGGCAATCAGACAAAATAAAGAAGTACAAGGAATCCAGATTGGTAAAGAAGAAGTTAAACTGTCACTATTTGCAGATGACATGATACTGTACATAAAAAACCCTAAAGACTCCACCCCAAAACTACTAGAACTGATATCGGAATACAGCAAAGTTGCAGGATACAAAATCAACACACAGAAATCTGTGGCTTTCCTATATACTAACAATGAACCAACAGAAAGAGAAATCAGGAAAACAACTCCATTCACAATTGCAAAAAAAAAAATAAAATACCTAGGAATAAACCTAACCAAAGAAGTGAAAGACTTATACTCTGAAAACTACAAGTCACTCTTAAGAGAAATTAAAGGGGACACTAACAGATGGAAACTCATCCCATGCTCGTGGCTAGGAAGAATTAATATCGTCAAAATGGCCATCCTGCCCAAAGCAATATACAGATTTGATGCAATCCCTATGAAACTACCGGCAACATTCTTCAATGAACTGGAACAAATAATTCAAAAATTCATATGGAAACACCAAAGACCCCGAATAGCCAAAGCAATCCTGAGAAAGAAGAATAAAGTAGGGGGGATCTCACTCCCCAACTTCAAGCTCTACTATAAAGCCATAGTAATCAAGACAATTTGGTACTGGCACAAGAGCAGAGCCACAGACCAATGGAACAGACTACAGAATCCAGACATTAACCCAGACATATATGGTCAATTAATATTTGATAAAGGAGCCATGGACATACAATGGCGAAATGACAGTCTCTTCAACAGGTGGTGCTGGCAAAACTGGACAGCTACATGTAGGAGAATGAAACTGGACCATTGTCTAACCCCATATACAAAAGTAAACTCAAAATGGATCAAAGACCTGAATGTAAGCCATGAAACCATTAAACTCTTGGAAGAAAACATAGGCACAAACCTCTTAGACATAAACATGAGTGACCTCTTCTTGAACATATCTCCCCGGGCAAGGAAAACAACAGCAAAAATGAGTAAGTGGGACTATATTAAGCTGAAAAGCTTCTGTACAGCAAAAGACAACATCAATAGAACAAGAAGGATCCCTACAGTATGGGAGAATATATTTGAAAATGACACATCCGATAAAGGCTTGACGTCCAGAATATATAAGGAGCTCTCACGCCTCAACAAACAAAATACAAATAACCCAATTAAAAAATGGGCAGAGGAACTGAACAGACAGTTCTCCAAAAAAGAAATACAGATGGCCAACAGACACATGAAAAGATGCTCCACATCGCTAATTATCAGAGAAATGCAAATTAAAACTACAATGAGGTATCACCTCACACCAGTAAGGATGGCTGCCATCCAAAAGACAAACAACAACAAATGTTGGCGAGGCTGTGGAGAAAGGGGAACCCTCCTACACTGCTGGTGGGAATGTAAGTTAGTTCAACCATTGTGGAAAGCAGTATGGAGGTACATCAAAATGCTCAAAACAGACTTACCATTTGACCCAGGAATTCCACTCCTAGGAATTTACCCTAAGAATGCAGCAATCAAGTTTGAGAAAGACAGATGCACCCCTATGTTTATTGCAGCACTATTTACAATAGCCAAGAATTGGAAGCAACCTAAATGTCCATCAATAGATGAATGGATAAAGAAGATGTGGTACATATACACAATGGAATACTACTCAGCCATAAGAAAAGGGCAAATCCAATCATTTGCAGCAACATGGATGGAGCTGGAGGGTATTATGCTCAGTGAAACAAGCCAAGCGGAGAAAGAGAAATACCAAATGATTTCACTTATCTGTGGAATATAAGAACAAAGGAAAAACTGAAGGAACAAAACAGCAGCAGAATCACAGAACTCAAGAATGGACTAACAGGTACCAAAGGGAAAGGGACTGGGGAGGATGGGTGGGTAGGGAGGGATAAGGGGGGGAGAAGTAGGGGGGTATTAAGATTAACATGCATGGGGGGGTAGGAGAAAAGGGAGGGCTGTACAACACAGAGAAGGCAAGTAGTGATTCTACAACATTTTGCTATGCTGATGGACAGTGACTGTAAAGGGGTTTATAGGGGAGACCTGGTACAGGGGAGAGCCTAGTAAACATAATATTCGTCATGTAAGTGTAGATTAGTGATAGCAAAAAAAAAAAAAAAAAAAAAAAAGGGCAGTTCCTGTGTGGTAACCTCCAACGAGTTCTACACAAGGGTATAAAGGGCATATAAAAGTGTAGGCAAAGGGTCTGTTTGTGTTTATACAGAGGATCAAAGCCTAATTGGGCTACCCCGAAAATGAACTAAGATACGATATGAAAAAGAACTTCCAACATCTGCACTCTCTGGAAGACTCATGCCAGAAGATGATCATCAAAAACCCCAACAAAGATCCACGCACTGCTACAGCTGTAGATGCACTCATCCCACCAGTTCCTGGACTTGCCATGGGAATGAGGAAGGAGATATCTAAGCTGGCCTGTGCATACAGTAAAACAACAAAATTGGACTGGATCTATACTGTTGGAACTCAACCAAGAATTTGGAGAAGTGCAAATTGTAGCGCTCCAAAGTCTTACAACTACAAACTATTTATTGTTAAAAGAACATATGGCATGTGAACAGTCCCCAGGAATGGGTTGTTTTAATTTGTCTGATTTCTCTCAGACTGTTCAAGTTCATTTGGACAATATCCACCATATCATAGATAAGTTTTCACAAATGCCTAAGGTGCCTAACTGGTTTTCTTGGTTTCACTGCAGATGGCTAGTAATTACAGATATGCTTTGGTTATGTAACTATACTCCTATTATGTTAATGTGTGTGTGCAATTTAAGTAGTAGCTTAAAACCTATACATGCTGAAGTTACTCTACAAGAAGATATATCAAAGAAATAATCAATCTTCCCATGTTTTCTTCCGCCTGCTACTTCTATAGCTTTTCTTCTTCCTTCCTAATTACAACCCTTAAATAGAATTCGTGCCTCATATCAAATTTACCGAGTATCATAATTCTTCCAAGTGGTAAAGATACCTCAAGACAAATGCTGGGCATAGAAGCCACAGGGCATAAATATGCAAAGAAGTAAAAAGCTAACTTTTTCAAACAATAAGGCTTCTCTCTCACTTACCAACTTCACATTTCCCTGTATGGCCCCGGAAGATGACTGGTTAGCCAGAGACGAGTAAGATTCCTCAAGGGAGGAACAACCTAAGACAGGCACAGTCGCAGGGGGGCCATCAGGTGAGAAATTGGGGATCAACAGAGGTGAGGCTTAGAACCTCACCCCCCCTGTTCTGAGAGAAATCTTCTGCATACGTGGATGTTTTAGTGCCCTGGTCTAGCTTGGATTAACACATAGTCTACAGGCACACACCTGATCATCTACATTTGCTCTCTTACAACACTAAACTATGTTTTCTACCTTTATCTTGTATCTACCTACCACTTCAGCATTTTATTAAAAATAATAATAATAAAGAGAGAAATGTGGTATCCACATATAAATCAAGTATAAAAACCAAATGAGTATTCATATTTGAACTGACTGTTTATAGTTCATAATGCATGAGCAAAACCGAAAGTTTCTGTGATGACTGCCCTTGTACTGTGCACTATGTAACTTATTCATTATGTAAGAATTTGTTCTACATGTAAAAACTTGTTTGTTATGCCTCAGAAGATTGGAGACTGACAAAAATTAGGCTTGGGGTGGAATAATGATTGTGCATTGAGCATTGACTCCCCTATACAGAATTTTATTGTCGTTAACAACCATTTGATCAATAAATATGAGAGATGCCCTCACAAAAAAAAAAAAAAGGGACAGACTTCCAATGGTAAAATAAATTAGTAACCGGGATGTAATGTATAGCATAAGGAATATAGTCAAGATATTGTAACAGCTTGGTAGGGTGATAGCTGGAACCTAGAATTATGTATATAAATGTTCTACCACTGTGTTGTACACTTGAAACTCATGTAATGTAATACTGTATGTCAACTACCCTTCAATAAAAAATAATTATTAAAAAAAAAAAAAAAAAAAATTACAAACTGAGATCAAATAATATACTTTTAAGGAATGCATATAGATAAGACAGTCTGTATAAAAATGGAAAGCAGAGTATTTGGAGTACTGTTTTTTTAGCTCTATTTCCACCATTGATTGTGAAACAGGGCAACATTATAGCTTTGGATCAAATGTACAAATGTAGTGCTATAGTAATGACAACCAGCATGACCTGAATTCTGTTAATGAGTGGTTTTTCAGTTGAGCCGGTATTAAAGAGAATGTGTTCAAGATCTCTAGAAGAGAAGAGAACCACTTGGTGAGCCACCAAAAGGTTTTGGCCTCAACTTGCTAATGACAGGAAGTGGGGCCAGCCCTGGTCTTCATCACGGCAAATCAGAAGACCCATTTTTTCAAACTAATTTTGGGTAGAAGAGAGAACAACTCCAGACTAACTTTTAAATTGATCTATATGACTACTAAAGTGTTACAGGCTGGCAAAATCTTCATTAACTACTGCACTGAGAAACCTTTCATGTGCTCTCACTTATTATATAGTGCATAGAGGCTGGAGGATGTTAGCCCTGCTAGAGAACCTCATGCTAACCTTTGAACTGCCCCAGCCACTGGAGGCAAATGAATGGGCTGGAGGGAGGAAATACATGACCAGGCAAAGATTATTGTCAAGATGTATTTGTCATTTATGGGAGTGAGTTCATGAGTATTTAGCACATTACTAGCATTAAGCAAATAAACAAAGCTCTACCTAAATAAAAGCAGACTATGCATGGAGCAATTATGAAAGTGTGTCATCCAGGAATGTAAAGGATACAATTATGTACACCTGAACTTAAAAAAATAACAAGAATAAAACTGAATTCCTCTCACAGTAATTAAAGCCCCTAATCAGTGACAGACCCTTGTGGGTAAAATTGCAGTATTTCCAGAATCTCTCACCTGGCCTTAGTGCATCTCCCTATCAATATGTGTTTCCAAGGGGTGGAGAGAAGTAGTCCATCTCTGTATCAATAGGTAACTACACCGGGGAGCAGGGGCATATCTGGATTGGAGAGGTTGGGTGGGGTCCCTTTTTGTAGCTGGATGGCAAGAGACATGGGCAAGCAGAAGTGGATGATTGCTTTTAAGCAATAAACAGGTTTCTCCCACTTTATTTCTCCCTTTGACTGATTTTGGTTTCAAAGGTATTTTGCCCCCCAGAGTCACACCCTATAATCACACATTACTATGCTGTTAGAGGAGAAAAAAAGTCAGAATTCTAAGAGATGGTTTTCCGTATTCTATTTTTACAAACAGCAGCAACTCTGGAGGAACCCAATGATCCCATATTTAACCAGAAGATCCTTAACTTTAAAAGTCAAAACCTGTCCCACCTATGGTAAACCCTCAAACACAATTACCTCTTAATACAGAGAAAACCATCTGTTAAAGAGATAGGTTAAAGACCGATAGTTCAAAAGAAATATGACAAGAAATAGAAGTAGGCCCATGACAGTGGAAGAAAAGTGATTATCACACAAGAAAAATAATTATAGCAAAGTATGCTGACAGATGTTAACTTCACTGATTGTGAAATTTCACAATCTTTACAAATATCTAATTATTATGGATATATACCTGAAGCTAATATAATGTTATAGGTCAATTATACCTCAATAAAAAATGTGATTATCAAATAAATGTAATGGGAAATACATAGTCTCATTCATAATAATTTTCTTAAAAATAAATGAAAGCAACAATTAAGATTTAATTGCTCATGACTCAGATTTGTAAAGATTTCAAAGCCGTAGAACACCCACTGCCAAAGGGAATCTGTGGAAGTCAGTGCTATAGTAGGCTGCTGGTGTGAGTGTGAACTCATGCGAACTAAAGCTGCCTTTCTGGAATTCAGAAAATAATCTAAAGTAAAGGCTGCATTTTCTGAACATGATGTTCAGCTTACCAAAAATACTCCATAGGTTGCTAAAAAAAAGTGCAGCTGATTAAATAGGCAAACATGGTTCAAGGAAAGCCATGGGTTTCTATTCTTAAGCCAGTGGGACTTAATCAAGAGTCTGAACTATTTTTGCACATTAATAAAGGCAGCCACCATAGAATATTAATTGTAAGATTTTTAGAAGAGGAAAACAGCTAAATGAAAATGTGCCTTCACTGCTTGAGCTTAAATGAGCTCTTTCAGTTTGGAGGTCATGAAATGATCATCCTATAAGAATAGTCCCCTGTGATTTCCTGTTTCTTATGACTCAAAGATAAATCCTTGCATGTTTTTCTTTGATGAGAGCAGGGTCCACACTAGATTAATATCTTTTGCCAAACTTTAAAGAGGTGTAGGTATTTTGAGTCAGTCTAGGTAAAATTCAATTGGTTTAGTAAATATAAATAGGTGAACTCTGTTGAGTCAAAATAAATGCTTACCATAGTGATTCTGACTGTGCAATTTGAGCTGAAAATAACTAACCAGTCTCCAGCATTTACATTTTCCCCAGCAGAAGAATGCTGCTCTAACACTGTCAGTCCCTGGGGAAAATAGGGTCTTTGAAGAGACAAAAACATTCTGCTGGAGTTACTGGATTGTATGTAGAGAGAGTATAAAAGCAAGATGATTCCCAGTTAAACTAAGAAGAATTCTTTAAAATGTAGAAAATATTATTGAGGTTTTCCTTTGAAAAGACATATAGAATAAGAACAAACTCGCAAGAGTTAGAATGGAATAAAAATAATACAATAACCATAACATCCATTTTACATGTTGAAAGTGTACCTTATTTTTCATACATTATGCTTGTCCATATTTTTTTTGCAGCAGCCTTGTGAAGTATACATTATTAAGTTGGTGCTATAGTTGAGATAACTAAGCACCTTAGAAGGTATGTTTCTCAAGGCAACGAATGTGCCTGGAGCGAACAAGCCAATCCCAGGTGTTCTTTCTTCATTTATTCTGCTAGGTCCACTGGACACAAGGTACAACAAGAATCCTACTGCTCATTTTGCCAAAAAAAAAAAAGCTTCCCCTCTATTTCTTGTATTGACTTCACTCCACAGTACAAAGTGGTACTTTTGTATCTGATTTGATTCACGTTCTCTATTGAGAGTTAAGCTATTTGCTCTCCAAGGGGAGGCTTCTCTATATTCTCATATCCTCATTACTCCCGTTGGACTCACCCCTACCCCATTTTACACCCACCACTCCCCTCAGCTATTATGCACTGTTCTTGCAAAGGGTACTGCTGTAACTGGAGCGACTCTCCCATCCCACCACATTCACTAAAGAATGCTGAACTATCGACAACATCGATAAAGTGTGAGTTGCTCACACTCTCTTAGGCATTTTCATTTGGATTTATAGTCATCCCCAAAGGAGCCATACCCAAAGCCAGGCAAATGCATCTACCTGTCCTAGACTTGCCATTCTGCGGTTTACACAAAGGTTCTATTTGCTTACTGTGGCAGTTTCATCCAGTTAGTTTGCAACTGAATAATAACGAAGTTACTATTTATTGACTGCTGGCTATGTACCAGTCATTGTACCTTTCATATATTTATCTCATTCCATAAATACAGAACCTTATTACCTAGGCATTAGTATTATCTCCATTTTATAGATGAGGAAACAGAAGCGGATTTCAAACCAGGCATCTTTCAGAGTTGCATAAACTTGTAAACTCTACGTTACGCTCCATAGAGTGAGACTACGTGATTTCGCCAAAAGTTGTCACCAATAAAACGATTTATTTAAGGGACAAGTGTTCCTCTCTCTCTAACAACAATTAGAAATCTTAGGCTAAATTTTTGAATTGAGACAGAGTCAAGAGGTTGGATCAGGCAAAATCTTAACTATGTGCCATGGTTGATTGTCCTGCCATTCTGGTCTGTTAAGCAAAATAAAAACAGCAAGATCTGTGTTTTCTCAAGAGATGGCCTTGGCCTTGCATTCCTCACAAGGACGTTAGGGGAGGCAGCAACATAACAGTACCACTGGATGTCACCTTCCACCTCCCCGTTCCAACCCTCACCTATATCACTGCCTTCATAGGCTCCAAAAGTCAGCTGAGGTGCATCTCCCCAGAGACCATCGCCCTACCTAAGTGGCTTTCTGTACATGACCTGAGCCCTGTATTTTAGTACAGTTTGTTCCACCTTGCTCTGGAATCATCAGTGTGTGTCTCTCTGGCCCGAAATTGAGAGCTATTTGGAGTATTGCTCTGCTTGAGAATGTCACAGCACATGGTGTCTAGCACTATTTAGGAACACAAATATGTGTGGTGATGGGCGTTTGCTAGACTCACTGCAGTCATCATTTCACAATATATACATATATATACAAATCATTTTGTTGTACATCTGAAACTCATATTATGTGATATGTCAATTATACCTTGAAAAATAGGCATCACATAAAAAAAAACGTTCAAACTTCTGAGTTTGTGTGCTCAGGGATGAAGTAACAGTATTTATTTGGTATAATTCCTTTTGTGAAACCAAAAGTGTAAAAGCCTACAACTAATACATTCATAATACAATTATAATGATAGCTTTTAGTTATGGAAAAATCATCTATTTTCTCTAACCCTCATTTTCTCCTCTGTAAAATGTGATAATTCATGAGATTTTTGGTGAGGGTTGAATGAGTTTCTTGTAAAATTGTATAACATAATAAGTGTTTAAATGTTATTATTAAAACCTTGAGGTTATAAGTGACTTTTGAAAATGGAGCAAGGACTACCTTTTCTGGCTGTGGTTTGTCAAGACAACACTGGAAAAGATAAAGCCAATCATACTTTCTTCAGTGTTCTCCTATGTTTATTCTGAAAGAAAACCAAAATAAGCCATCAGGAATCCTGGAGAGAAGAAGTAGGAAAGATGAAGAGGAAAAAATGACATAAAGACCTCTGTTCTGTTAAAAGGAGTGAGTTTTCCTTATTCTTCAATAAATTTTTTTATTCCCTTATTCAAGTTTGATATAATGCTATTGTTTCATAATCTTAGGATTCAGTCTGAACACTGAAAGGATCTGATTTACAATACTTCAAGTATAGCTTTCTCCTTCTGTGACCATTAGCCACAAATTTCGTAATGACTTACAAAGACGTTTCACAATCATTTTGATGGGTTACCTCTGCACACAACTTGGACTACAAGAGGGGATCTCAGATGTTCCCTTAAGTCATAGCAGGAGTTCGGAGAGAGAAGTTTCCCCAAAATAAAAAAAAGCTATGTTATAGAATGAGTCATTGTGCTGAATTAGAAGAGGGAACCAGAGGTAAGTAGTCATATGAAGTAAGTAATGTATCCATAAAATTGCCCCTAATATAAAACTCAATAATTTTGTTATCTCCAGTAGAATAAATTCTAGTTAATTTATTTATTATATAATAATTTTGAGCTTCATTAGATTAGACCCATTTAATAATATAAATCTGTCATTACACAACAATATGACTCATACAATTTCCTGACATTTCTTAAAATTTGTCCTATTAGCCATATCTTCTTCTAAAACAAACTCTAGAAGAAATATGTACTACCTAAATCATTTGTGAGTGAACATATTTTTTTAAAGAAGCAGCTCTTTTAGTAAATCCTTTAGGGACCATAATATATAAAATGCAAATGTTTCAACAGACTGGTGTAAAGTGATACAAAAAGCAGATTTTGAAAAGTTAGGTCTTTTTTCCTTAAGGTTTTGAAAGTCCTATAGGACTTTCTAATTACATTAAATGTCACATACATTTTATTTGGTACTTTGAATCTATTAAATTTTATCTAAAAAGGGACACAATATGAATTTTTTTGTTTTTGTCTTAACAGATTTGTCCAAGATATTAGTAAATACAAGTAATCATTAAGCTGAACTTGAAACCAAATTGACAAGTTTCATATTAATATGCCTGCACTGTGGCTACAAGCTTACTATAGGACATTGAATTTAAGCCAAAATATGCACATTACTAATCTCCTGTCTTATTTAAAAAATGACTCTATAACCACTTTAACTTGCTTTTCAATTCAGAAATGTAGACCACAATGTAAAGTTTGAAATGTTGCACAAATGGACAGTAGTGTCCGATCTCAAATTCTTATAGCAACATAGGTTCCCATTTACCTTATGCCAAATGCCTGTCATTAATGTTCTAGAAATTCATTAAGACACTGAAATGGCACAGGAACAAACTCACAAAGCAGGGTACAACCCAGAGAGCAAACTATAAAAGACAGATAAAGATCAAAGACAGACAAACCACTATAGATAAATTAAATGCAATCTGCTAAAGAATAACTTCTATAGTTGATTCATATAGAACATTATCAGCAATGTTGTTGCATTCATGTCATTCCAGGAGGTTACAAAGAAATTAATGGGATATTGAATACCTATAATTTTGCCAAAACCAGATTATTATATAACTTTTAGGTGCAGAAATAAACATTTTCTTTAGAACTAGGGGAATTTTGTAGTAACAACTAATTTAGAAAATTACCTACATTTATTGAATGATGGAGGAGAGAGTGAAAACTAAGAAGAGTAATGTAGATATCTCTGATATAATTTCTGTATTTTAACAAACTATTTCATCTACAAAATATGACATCATGAACATGTGCAAACGAATGAGGAATATTATCATGCCTAGTTCTCTTTTGTACTAGTAAGAAGGAAGCAACATTTTGGGATGGTTGCCTATAATCATTCATCTTTTCTTTCTTAATTTTTCTAATTCATGGAAATAATTCTATGGAGAAAAAGCAAACAAAAATGCCTCATCCAAGTGGCCCCTTCAATAGACAATGTCCAAGTACGTTTATATCCTAGTGAACCACACAGAATGTAGATAATAGGTTCCCAAGAGTTTTATATTTTTCTTGTGAAATTCACAGTAACTAAACTTTTTTAAGTGATCAACTAATCAGTTATCTAGAAAAGGCATACATTAAAAAGCAAACTGTAAGTCCTGGGTGTAAAGATTTTCCCAACCCAGGAAAAATTACCTTTGAAACCAAAATCAGTCAAAGGGAGAAATAAAGTGGGAGAAACCTGTTTATTGTTTAAAAGCAGTTGTTCACTTCTGTTTTCCTGTGTCTTTCATAACTAGGCTGCAAAAAAGAGACCCCACGCAACCTCTCTGGTCCAGATATGCCCTCGCTTCCCTCTGTAATCACCACTGATATGAGATGGACTACTTCTCTCCACCCCTTGGAAACAACCATTGATATGGAGATGCACTGAGGCCAGGCAAGAGATTCTGGAAATACTGCAATTTTACCCACACAAGCATACTTTTTTAGAACATCTATTTACAAACAGTTTTATAAACTACTATAAAGTATTAAAATTCCATCTTCTTATGTTAACAAAGTGTATTCTATAACTAATAATTCACTTATTTTCATAAAGTTATTTTGAATATATGCTATTGTACTAGAGAATGTACAAAAGGCAGCTAAGGAGACAAATCCCTTATAACAGTGTACTTATTAAAATAAATGCATATATGAAAACCATGTACAAATATCAAAGATTTGCTTAAATGTTAGAGTGAATAGCTTTGTACAGTCAGAAAAAATGAGTGCACTGAGTTACAAGTCTGGGCAAGGTGAAAGGCAATCAAGTTATTTTTGAGATCCAAGGAAATCATAACACTTGAAGATTACTTTTTCACAAGGTGAATAATTTGTTTGCTTTTTATAATTTCTCCAGCACTTCAAAGGATGTGTGCATCTATATTCCACATGGACATTCTGATTTAGACACCTTACAATTTTGAAATCTTTCATAGAACTACACAAGGAAATGCTTAGAGCCCTATTATAATATATTCATTTTATTTCAATCTGCAGTGTCACCAAAAGGTTAATTTGAAAAGTGACTCCATTTTAATTGCTTTAGGTATTAAGCCAATGAAATGTTTTGGAGAGTTTGTCTTAGAACACTTAACTTATGAAAAATCTCAAATTAAATATCATACAAAAGGTAAAACTTGAGCATCTCTATTCCTTTTCTTCACTCCTTTAAATTATTCATATTACATTTAAACTCATTTAAAAAATTTTAAACAATATAGGGGTATGTTAAGTAAAGCTTATATGTCCAATTCACTATTTCACCAATACATTCTTTTCCATTTACAAGAGATGTTTGGTATAACCATTCAGGCTTTTTTTCTATGCAGCTGCACACACTTGTATACAGTGCCAGATGAATTTTTTTGATCAAAATGAGATCATACTACAGATATTTTTGAAAATTAAAATAAATTCCTTCATGGTACTGTGGGTTAAATTTTTAGTATTTCCAGAATCTCTCGCCTGGTTTTAGCACATCTCCATATTGACAGGTGTTCCTAAGGGGTGGAGAGAAGTAGTTCATCTCCATATCAATTGGTAATTACCTGGGAGACTGAGGGCTTATCAGAACCTGAGAGGTTGTGGGGGTTGGAGAGGGACTTTGCTTGCTTCTGCTAGAGCAGGAGAGAGAGGGTCCCTGGACCACAGTTTGTAAGCAATAAATGAATTTTGAACTTTATTTCTCCCTTTGACTAATTTTGGCTTTAGAGGTATTTTGCCCCAGGATTTCCTCTTCCCGGAGTTACAAGTACAAAAATCATGAATATATTTCCACATCATCACAATATAACTCCTTCTTTTAAGAGGGTGCAGAGTATTCTATGGTACAGATGTGTTATTATTTAACCAAGCATTTACTAGAGATGGACACATATTTGCTTTTGAAAATTCCCCTTAAAATATGTTACCCTTAATGTTCTTACACAAATGTAACTGGGCACATCTACAAGCATTTCTGTAGTTTAAATACTTTGAAAAGAATTTTTAATTATGTCATTTAAAATTATGATAGTTATTCATAGATAGACCTTAAAAAGGATTTATCAGTTTATATTCCTATCAGAAATGTGTGAAAAGGTACATTTCCACTCATGTCTAATACTAGATAGCATCAGTTCTTTCCATTTCTTTTTCCATATAGTATGTAAGAACTGTAATTCACTGATGTGAAACAATTTGTCCTTTACTGATTTTCAGTGAGTCTGAACATTTTTTCAGTTATCTATTGAGTATCTGTGTAACCTATCATACAATTAGATACAATAAAGTATCTATTTATGTTCTGCCTACTTTGCTTCTAAGTTATTTGGGAATTTTATACAGGCTCCTAAAAGTTATTTATTTATAAAAGATATTTTATTTAGTAACTATTTTGCAGTTATTTATTCTTAACGTGTATTTTATATTACACTCTGTTTTTCACTGTACTGATTTGAAATTTCTGGACTGCCAAATCCATCAGTCTTTTCTTTCACAGTTCCAAAACTTCAGTAGAAAGCCTTACTTATCCCTAATTATGACACAATTTTCTTACACTGCAATCTAGCACTTTTATATTTTTTTTCCACATTTAAGCTATTTGTACTGTAAGACCTACGGCCTTATTCCAGTCTGCGCTTCCCCCTGGCAAGAAAATGAAGGCCACGGTAGATCAATGCAACAAGCAAGAGGTTTATTATTCCAGCTAGCTGAAGTCCAAGTGTCTGCCCGACACAGCGGGTTTCAACAAGGACCCCCGACTACTCAAAACCAAGGGTTTATATAGCATTTTCAGAGCTCTTAACACATAGTAATTTTCCACAGCTATGCATTATTTTTGCAAGTCACACATCCTGGGGGTTAAGCAAGAGCAAGATAAGACCATCCCTCAATTGTTAGGGCGGTTCCGCACGATAAGCTGACCAGTGTCGCAACCGCCCATAGCTTGGTATGTACGACTAGTTGACCAAGAGTCACAGACGCCCACAACCCAGTGTTCATGATTAACTTCTTTTTCAAGCCTTACCCAGTTTCGGTTCTTCTTTCTAAGTCACGTACTCAGAAAATGGCTTCTCGGCCCTTAAGATGGCTACTCTTATGTTAACCTATTCCCATTCTTTCAGTACATCTTTAATTTTTGGTATAGTATTATCTGGGAGTTTAATATTATTTTTGTAACAAACAGCTAGCTAACTTTTCCAAAAGCATTTATTTAACAGTTTATGTTTTCTCTTCTTAGAAAATCTCCATTTTCTTTGAACCCATCTTAATAATGTATGGATATTTCCTCTTTCATTGCATTCTTATTTATGCCTTGATTTACTTCCCGATCTATAAGAATCAAAGGTTTCTCCATGATTAAGTATCACTTGTAATGAAGAAAAGACAGGCAGACACAGATACACAATTCCTTGTTTTCAGTTCAATCTGTGGGATTAAATGGAAAGATTACATGGCCCAAAACCAGAATGTGTATTTATACCAATTAAATAAATACGAGCAATATATGGTAGTATAAAATATATTTAGTCACTAGTGCTCTACAGACCAACTCTGAAGATAGCTGTTGATATTTCCCAAAAAGTCAAAGTTGATACTTGTCACTGCAGGTATGTAAACAACACATTCTGAAAGGAAATGGGGAAAGCAAGCCAGCAATCAATTCAGTAGGCTTGTACATCCCACTGCTGTGCAGAGACATTCCTCATTCCGCAGTGAATAAGCTCCTCATCCTGCTTCTACCAGGGGGCATTACTGGGCCCCGACAGTGAACATTAAAGGAAAGGAGATTGCAGGCTAGAGAATTAACAAGAGGAAATGAGAAAGAAGGAAAACATTGTTCTCATCAGTCCCTACAATTATGAAGTTAAATCATTCCTTGAGGGTTATTATGGTGATAGCCATATAATGGAGAGGAGGCTGGAAGATTAGGATAAGATATGTTGTTTCTGAGCTTATATAAAAAGTAAATTTAGGAAAAAAGCAGAAGAAAGTGATTTCTACCACAGAACACATACTTTGATCTTTGTCTAGCAATTTGATGGTTTATTAAGATAAAAATGAGAATTAGAAGCCCTTTCTTAAGCACTCTTGAGCAAATGTATGGAAATGGACATTGTTTTGGTTATTGTTAATGGAACTGGACCATTGAAGATGCATTCTTTAGCTGTTTATTATAATTATTGTTATTATTGTTTAAATGAAATGCCTTTGGCATTGTCCTTCATAATTAGAATGTTTTAAATCTTATTTTCAAATCCTGCAATCACCGTTCCTAAGACTAAGCAGTTGAAAAAGAAACAAACTTATTTTTAAAAATAAGTTTAAGATCTCATCCAAACTTTGTCTGCCATTATCCCATTCCTTAAACTTATTTACATATATATATATAAACTGTTATCATTTGTATTTTTAAAATAATTATTGAAGTAAAATTCACGTAACACAAAATTAACTATTTTAGAGTGAATTACTCAGTGGCATTTAGTACATTCACAATGTTGTAAAACCACCACCTCTAGATACAGAGCATTTCCATTGTTACAGAGTAAAACCCCTCACGCACTAAGCAGTTTCTTTCCACTCCCTCCTTCCCCTGTTCCCTGGCAACCGCCAATCTGTATTCTGTCTCTAAAGATTTATCTCTTCTGAACATTCCATATAAATAGAATTACATAATATGGGACTTTGGGTTTAGCTTCTTTCATTTTGGAGATTAATCTACACTGTAGCATGTATCAGTACTTTATCCACTTTTATGTTGGAATAATATTCCATTGTAGGTATATACCACAATTTGTCCATTCATCAATTGATGGGCATTTGGGCTATTTCCACCTTTTAACTATTGGGAATAGTTCTGCTATGAACATGTGTGTTTGAATGCCTGTTTTCAAAATTCTTTTTGGTATATAGCTAGGTGTAGTGTTGCAGGGTCATATGGTAATTCTATGTTCAACTTTATGAGGAACCACCAAACTGTTTTACAAAGAGGTTGAACCATTCCCACCAGCAATATATAAGGTTCCAATTCTTCCATATTCTCACCAACATCTATTATTTTCTATTTTACTTGGTTGTTTTTGTTCTTGTGGTGTGCATGTGTCTATGTGTTTGTGTGTGTGTTTCAAAATATCCTAAATCTTAGTGGGTATGAAATGGTACCTCATTGTGGTTTTGATTTTCTCTAATAACTAATGATTTTGACCATATTTTCATGTATTTACTGGCCATTTACATATCTTTGAAGAACTACCTAGTCAATATTTGTATTCTTAAGCCCCATGAAGTGGAAATCAAACATCTAAAACTTCATTTTCTCTGCTATCATTCTTCAAATGCCCATTCTATTCCTTTATTCTAAGAGCAAAAGAAGGGCTCTCACTATTTTATTTTCCCTGATCTTCTACTTCAATTCAGAAGATGTAGGAAAAATGCCTCAGAAACACATAGTTAGAGAAGCTAGATGTGCTTTCACATATTCAGAAAGCAACCAACTAAGCCTTTAGAGGCTAATCAGGAAATTGTGTGTACTAAAAAAAGGTTTACCCTTTATGCTCATGTAGTGAAATGGAGATGTAACTAAAGAAATTTAATTCATAAGTGAATGGTAACAATAGCTGAGTGACAACTAATGTGGCATAAAGTCTAGCAAACGGCCTTTTCTTTTCCTTGAATTTCAGTTTCCCTAAGGCATGTCGCACTTCACAGTCAGAGCAGAACTTTGGAAAAACAAATCTCTGCTGAAGTTTACTTCCACATATCCCCGGAAAGTCAATACTGACTAGATACATGGAGAAGTTCCTCTGCCATTAATTAAGTATCTTAAGCATACATTAAGTCACATCATGGATACAAGACGCTTATCAGGATATCAAGGGTATGCCCTTCTTTTTGTTCCTCTTTCCTCTAAATTGTATTTTATTATCTAGAAACATTTTGGCTCCCAAGTTGACTTAATGACTCTTCTCAGAAAATAATCCTGATTGGTTTTGAAAATAACCTCTACCTGACCTGCCTAAATAGCACAGAATGTTTCAGAATTTCTGTTCCTCCATTTATTTATTCACTCAAAAGTATTTCAAAATGTCCTATAAAGGCTAGGCACCATTTTAGGCATGGGAAATTTAAGATTAACCTACCACAATCCATCTCTTAGGAAGCTCACAGCCTAGTCAAATAGACAAAACAAGAAAATGGATGGTTATGATACGGTACAACAAGTGCAAAGATCGTGATAAACTCAAAGTGCTATATGAGAACAGGAAAAACAAATAACTCAGATAGGAAGACTCATGAAAGTTTTTCAAAGAAGGGGGAACTTGAGCTAAATTTTACAGTAAAGCAGGGAAGTGAAACTAAAATACTCTATATGAGTGTAATGCCTTCGTTGCCCAAGAATGTATGGCATGCTCTCTTTCATCAGCTACCACAATTCATAACCTTTTATTGCAGCTCCTGTCCTCTGCCCCGAATCTTCCATTCATGATAACCATATACCACATTTTCTCCCAGGACGTGAAGGAGAGTAAAATCTGAACACCATCTTCAGTATCACAGTTGTTTTTATTCTCACCAAAATGAAATTCATTAAATAAGTTGAAGCTTCAAGAATGCATAGACTACCACCAAAGTTAACACATATGTTTAAAAAATAGTGTTTTGGCATTGTTAACATATTATTAATGGATGTAAAGTTAAGGCTAACCATTGTCCCCAAAACAGTTATATATAGAGACAAAATCTCTCACATACAGAAATTTCTTATGGATAAATTTCAAATTTATAAGAAAATTTGGTAGAATCATTAAAAACTTAATTGTTTAGCTCTAATCTTAAAGTATTTGATTTAAATCAAAGTACAACATTTTTGGATTTATAAACTATTTTTCCCAAGAAATTGAATGTTGTCATTACATTTTACCCTGACTTTGATCTCTATTGTGACTGAAATCCTTTAAACAGAGCTCTGATTTTCTAAATATTATTTTCTAGATAATAGTTGGCCCTTGTTTAATCAATGTGGGTAACATATCCACAGATCTAATATATGGGGGAGGATTTCTTTCTTTTTAGAGAATAAGGGGTATTTATTTGCTTGCTTAAAATTTCACAATGCTGAAAAAAACATAGGCAAAAATCTCTTGGACATAAACATTAGTGACTTCTTCATGAACGTATCTCCCCAGGCAAGGAAAACAAAAGCAAAAATGAACAAGTGGGACTACATTAAGCTGAAAAGCTTCTGTACAGCAAAGGATACCATCAAGAGAACTAAAAGGTACCCTACAGTATTGGAGAATATATTAGTAAATGACAGATCAGATAAAGGCTTGACATCCAAAATATATAAAGAGCTCAAGCACCTCAACAAACAAAAAAAACAAAAAGCAAATAATCCAATTAAAAAATGGGCAGAGGAGCTGAACAGATAGTTCTCCAAAGAAGAAAATCAGATGGCCAAGAGACACATGAAAAGATGCTCCACATCGCTAGTTATCAGAGAAATGCTAATTAAAACCACAATGAGATATCACCTCACACCAGTAAGGATGGCTACCATCCAAAAGACAAACAACAACAAATGTTGGTGAGGTTGTAGAGAAAGGGGAACCATCCTACACTGCTGGTGGGAATGTAAATTAGTTCAACCAGTGTGGAAAGCAGTATGGAGATTCCTCAAAATGCTCAAAATAGACTTACCATTTGACGCAGGAATTCCACTTATAGGAATATAACCTAAGGATGCAGCACTCCAGTTTGAAAAAGACAGATGCATCCCTATGTTTATCGCAGCGCTATTTACAGTAGCCAAGAAATAGAAGCAACCTAAGTATTCATCAGTAGATGAATGGATAAAGAAGATGTGGTACATATACACAATGGAATATTATTCAGCCATAAGAAGAAAACAAATCCTACAATTTGCAACAACATGGATGGAGCTAGAGGGTATTATGGTCAGTGAAATAAGCCAAGCAGAGAAAGACAAATACCAAATGATTTCACTCATCTGTGGAGTATAAGAACAAAAGAAAAACTGAAGGAACAAAACAGCAGTGGAATCACAGAACCCAAGAATGGACTAACAGTTACCAAAGGGAAAGGGACTGTGGAGAATGGGAGGGTAGGGAGAGATAAGGGTGGAGAAGAAGAAAGGAGGTAGTATGATTAGCATGTATAATGTGGGGGGTGGGGGAAAGGGGAGGTCTGTGCAACACAGAGAAGACAAGTAGTGATTCTACAACATCTTACTATGCTGATGGACAGTGACTGTAATGGGGTTTGTGGGGGGGACTTGGGGTAGGGGACAGCCTAGTAAACATAATGTTCTTCATGTAATTGTAGATTAATGATAACAAAATAAAAAGAATAAATTAATTTTAAAAATTCACAATGCTAGCACAAATAGACAAAAAAATAGACAAAAAGAAAATCTCTTTCCTTCACTCATCTCTTGCAAAATCTAATTGTATACATTAGCAGCCTTCAGAGTAAATAAAATTTTGTTTCTGTATCATCATTTTTCTGAAAACATTGAGTAACAAATACCTGCAACAGGGCTTGGGGAATTCATGTATATTTGCACATTGTCTTACCTCAAATTACCATAAATTTTACCTACTGCTTGCCCTGCAGCACTTTCAGTGATGATTTTGGTATTTATTCAGTAGGAAAATCTCAGAGGCTTTCCTAATCCCTATTAAAGAACTCCATGTAGCAAATTCAGAGACAGAATAGGTATCTTTCTTGAAAGAAAGATTAACTCCACCTGGAAACTGAAGTAAGCTCATAACTGTTTACAGGCTCACATGGTTTACTTTACATTTTTCAAGTTGCCTAAGGCCATTATAAATAGCCAATGAAATATAAAAATCTTGAGGTGGAAGATGAGAAAAAGTAAAGGCAATAGGACATATGGTTAGCATGGATTTGTTTTTCTTTCCTTACTTAGAACCAAAAGATAATAAATGGATTAGAGTAACTATCAGCTATTGATTGCATTATAGAAGCATTGGGGAGGAATATAATGCTATTTTATAAAAATTGCTATTTTACTCAGCAATACAGTGAGAAAAACTAACAAATTATTTTTGTGATCATTAAATGATATGATGTGGATAAACCACTTATATGAGGGTGTGAACATAGTAGAAGCTCAAAATTGATAAGTAATTATTATTGATAAAAAATAATTGATAAATAATTTTTATGAAATAATTAAAGTATAATTGTCATGGAAAAAATATGCCTATTAATACAAAAGAAGTATTAGAATGATGCATAAGCTATTTGGCCAGGGTTTAAAGACTTGGCTAGAATAAAATATGAATGGTTAATGCTTAGTGATAGCCCCAGGAAGGTCTGATAAAGTAAAAAGAAAAGGGACAAGTTAATTCTAAAAACAGAAATGAAATAGTAATGTATTTATATCTTATAGGAAATAAAATCTTGGTCTTTTGGGGAAAAAAGAAAATATCTGTGCTTCTACCTTTGAAAAAATAAATATTATCTTAAGAGTGGATTGTTGCAGCTTGTTTGGAAAGTCAACATAATGTAAGTGGGTGATATTTAAACAACACTGCTCAATTGGTCTGCATAAAAAATTATCAGGACATTAGAGATTTCTACTTGGCAGTTCAGGAAAAAGAAAAGGAAAAAAGAAAAAGGCATGGGAGGAAAAGTCTCAGAATAAAGTAAGGCTTGGAAGGGAGCAAGCTGGTCTTGGAGCAAGGATATCCAATGATTTGGTGGGCAGAGCCAGTGAACTTTAGAAAAGATACACCTAAGAAAATTAATGTTTATGTTGTTGCCATTCTGAACTGTGAAATGCTCTAATGTTCCTCCATAACCTCAGACCCTCAGGAAAACTATATGACCTGACTATATTTTCTTGTCACTGCTCCAATAAATTACCACAACTCAATGACTTAAAACAACACATTATTCTCTTACAGTTACAGAGGTCAGAAAACCAGCATGTGTCTTGAGGAGCTAAAATCAAGGTGTCAGGGTGCTGACATTGTAGAGGAGAATCCATCCCTGGCCATTCTGTCTTCTAGAGATGGCAGGCATCCCTTAGCTTGTGGTCATGTCACTCTTATCTCGGCTTTTGTCACGTTGCCTTCTTCTACTAATACCTGATCACCTTGCATGCCTCTTATAAAGATGATTACATTGGACTCACTATGATAAAACAGGATAATGTCATCTCAACGTCCTAAATTGAATCATATATGTAAAATTTCTTTTACCATATAAGGTGACATAACATTCATAGCTGCCAGGGATTAAGATGCAGATATCTTTGGGGGATGGGGAACATTATCAAGCCTATTGTGCACATAAACATAAACTTACACACACAGGAATAGCTTTTGTGATACAGATATTTTGGTGAAAGAAAAGACTGGAAAATATCCAATATAGGAAAGGTAGTGAGTATAATGGACAGAAAGAAACAAGTGAAAATAAGAAGAAAGTAAGACAGAGGATTAAGCTGAAGCAAAAAAATAGAGGGTAGTTTTGGCCATGAGAAATGGAATGAATCTCTTTAAAAAGTTTGGAGACTTTTGGATATGTCAAAGATACTGGGATAAAGGAAAGAAAAGACTAGGTTTCTTATAATATGTGAAATTAAGGACAACAAAATTTAAATGCTAAGAGAAACAGTGTGCTGGAACTTTTCTGCTAGACTCCTAGATTCTTACAAAGGTATTCTTATCTGTGGGTGGTTGTCAAAATCAATATTTTATGGGGTGATGAGAATAAAAAACTCTGACACTGCCATGTTGTTCACAGAAGACACAGTTCAGATTGAAAGATACAAACAGACTGGGAAAAAAAGGTTAGAAAATTATGCATCGTGCAAATAGAAACCATAATAAGAGAGCTGGAATGCCTAGAATAATATCAGACAAAATAGACTTTAAAACAAAAAATTTCATTTTTGGTGAGTACAATTGTTTAATGTATATTGCTCTTCTACTATTCAATCTTGCTTAACTTGTTTATTAGTTTAAATATATTTTTAGTGGATTTATCAGGATTTTCTATATACAGGATTATGTCATCTGAAAATAAAAATAGTCTTACTTCCCCTTTCCAGTCTAGATGATTTTTATTTCATTTTCTCGACTAATTGTCCTGGCTAGAACCATTAGCGCATGTTGAGTAGAAGTAATGAGAACAGACATCTTTGCCTTGTCTCTGATCTTAGAGGAAAGCATTCAATCCTTCATCATTAAGTATCTTAGTCCTGCATTTTGTAGATGCCCTTTAACATGTTGAGGAAGTCTTCATGTATTACCAACTTACTGAGTATTTTTATCATGGAGATTGGATTTTGTCAAATGTTTTCTCTGCATCTGTTGAGATAATCGTGTGATTTTTGTCCTTTATTCTGTTGATACAGAGCATTATCTAATCTTATTGGGTGCATAGATGTTGTAACTTTTATATACTCCTGTCGGATTAAACTTTTTTTCATTATACTATATCCCTGCTTATCTCTATAGAAAATGAAATAAAAATCATCTAGACTGGAAGGGGAAGTAAGACTATTTTTATTTTCAGATGACATGATCCTGTATATAGAAAATCCTGATAAATCCACTAAAAATATATTTAAACTAATAAACAAGTTAAGCAAGATTGAATAGTAGAAGAACAATATACCTTAAACAATTGTACTCACCAAAAATGAAATCCACTAAAAAATGGAATCTACAATAAAATAAAAAAGAAAACTTAGGAATCAGTTTAACTGCATTTAATAGAAATGCAAAACATTTACTTTGAAGACTACAAAATATTGTTGAAAGAAATTTAAAAAGACCTAAATAAATATGCAGGTATTTCATGTTCATGGATCAGAGGATTTAATATTATTATGATGGCAATACTCTACAAATTGATCTGCAGATTCAATATAATCCCTACCAAAAATTCCAGTGGTGTTTTTGGAGAAATAGAAAAGCTGATCATAAAATTTATATGAAATTGCAAAAGACTCTAAAAAACTAAAACAAATTTGAAAAAGACGAAGAGTGTTGGCAGATTCACATTTCCTCATTTCAAAACTGATTGCAGAGCTACACTATTTAGGAAAGTGTGGTGGCCTCATACAAAAACAATAATATAAATCAGTTCAATAGAACTGAGTCCATTAATGAACATTCACATTTATAGTCAATTCATTTTCAACAAGTGTACCAAGAAAATTCAATAGGGGAAAGAGTATTTTCAACAAATGATGTTGGGACAATTGGATATCAATGTGCAAAAGAATAAAATTAGATCTCTTCATCACAGCACATACAAAAGTTAATTCAAAGTGTATCATAGACCTAAATGTAAAAGTTAATGGAAGAAATCTTTGGAAAATAAGAAGTAAATCTTCATGACCTTGAGTTAATCAAAGCACTCTTAGTGTGACATCAAAACCAAAAGTGACAAATGAAAAACTAGAAAAATAGGACTTTGACAAAATTAGAAACTTCTGTTTCAAAGGATACCATAAAGAAAATGAAAAGACAATTCATAAATGGAAGAAATGTTTACAAATTATCTGTCTGATAAGGGATTTGTATCTCAATTATATAAAGAAATATTAAAAGAAAAGAAAAATAATCCAACTTAAAACTTTAAGTAGACATTTCTTCAAGGAAGATAAACAAATGGCCAATAAACACATAAAGAGAAGCTCAACATTGGCGATCAGGAAATTGCAATCAAAACCACAATAAGATACCACTCCACACCCACTGAGATGGCCATTATCAAAAAAGAAATATAAGAAGTGCTGACAAGAATGTGGAGAAATTGGAACCCTTATGCACTGCTGGTAGGAAATGTTAGATGCTTAAAGGCCACTTTGGAAAACAGTCTGACAAGTCTTACAAAAGTTAAACATTGAGCTATTATATGACTCAGTGATTTCACTTGTAGAAATGCTCCAAAGAGGAATAAAAATGTATGTACATAAATTTTGTACATGAATGTTTATAGAAACATTATTAGTAATACCCAAAATGTGGAAATAAGCCAAATACTCATCTGAGAATAAACAAAATGTGATATATACATACAATGGAATATTATTTAACAATAAGATAGGAAATACTAATACATGCTAAAATATAAATGAACCTTGAAAACATTATGCTATTGATGGAAGTCAATCATAAAATGTATGATTCCACTTAGATGAAATTTCCAGAATTTCCACTTAGATGAATGTATGATTTCCACTTAGATGAAATTCCAGGGAAATAATTGGAAACATAAATAAATTAGTGGTTTCCTAGGAGTTGAGGAGAATGATTATGGAACAAAATGGGAAATGTCATCCAAGGGGTGCAGGGTTTATTTTTGTGCTTGCAGTGAAAACGTCCTGAAATTGACTATGGTGGTTCCATAATCCTGCGAATATAGTAAAAACCATAGAATTATATACTTTAAGTGAGTTGATATATGTTAAGTGAATTATATCTCAATAAAGCTATTACATATAGATTTTTTTTAATGAGCAAGTTAGAAGACACTATAGAGAAAGCTTGGTTATAGATTTTTCTGTTATATTTCTCCTGGAATGAGCTGAGTCCTCTACAAGTACAATCTGTTAGATATCATTAAAACAATTAAGCAACCCAAAGGAATCATATAATTTCTCTTTATTCTTTTATTAAACAAAAAGTCTACATCTGTAGACTACATTCTAAGATGGAAATAATGAACTCATAAGATTAATAAAGACTTTCAGAATTTTGAATGAAAATGGAAAAGAGTAAGTACATCTCAAAAGAATATGAAAAGATTTGAACTCTTACATTTGGAAAACAAAAACTGGGGTAGGTATTACTGAACTCCAAGAATTATTGAACAGCACAACTAAAGCTAACATAAACTTACGTATATCTAATGTTAAAAGGAAGAGGCAAACATGTAAATCAATCTAATAATTTGCAGATAAATATAATGACATATCTTGAAATAATATAATAAATGGAGTATTTTTTAACCCAAAATGAGATAACAGAAAAAATTATTCCTTTCAGAAGAGTTGAGACTAAATTAAGAGCTATAAGTCCTCAGCAGATATTTAAAAGCTCAAAGATCTCTAGAGTTCATTTTGGGGTGCTAAAAAAACCAGCTGGATATGTCAGACTTTAAATTCAGGAAAGTAATTCTTGTTTTCAAGTGGATAAATCAAGTAGGCCACTAGATATACAGGTCTGGGGTTCAAAGAAAAATTCTGGGCTGAAGGTACACATTTGAGAGGCTATAGGATGTAGATGAGAATGGATGAGATTACCAAGGGAGTGTGTATAAATATATTGGTGTAGTGGATAGAGTATAAGTAGATGTGGATAGCATGAGTATCAAGCAACACGATTACTATAATCTTTGATATACTGCAAGGATATATTTGAAGAGAGTATTTCTTACTCCTGAGTTCATAGCAATCCAGTAAAGTTCCTGGTATTCGAGTTCAGTCCAAGAAGTGGTTATTGTCAATATACTAGATGTAAAAATGAAGGGGAGATATTACAATAAAAAACAGTGTCAAAGTAAATATTGAGAGATAAGAGTTAACTGATCCAACATTATTACCTTCAGGCTGGCTTCCTCCTTAGAAGTTGGAGGACACAAGTTTCCCTGGCAATTGGCTATAGCCTAGTCATTAAGGCAGTCTGTTCTGTCAACTGCAAGTCTTACACACCCCTATGCTGCCAGGGGAGGCTCCCTGCTTCTCCAACACTGAAGGCTGTTATGAAAAATATGGATTCCAGTTTCAAATATCACACAGCAGAAACTATACAGCTTGGCCCCCAGGCTCAGTATTATGTGAGGGGAGGAACTAAAGTATATTCAACTATATGAAGCAAAACTAGGACCAGGTGTTCTTTGGGAGGAAAGGGGAGCATGGGGTTTTGAAGAGAGGTGCATTGCACTTTATACTTTGGGACACATTTTAAAATTTTGTGCACTGTGGATGTATTATCTAGGCAATTTTTTTCTAAAAGCAAATAATAGTTTCCACATCTGTAACAATAAAAAGTATTGCTACAATGTTATGTTTAGGTAAAGCAATTTTTCACAAAATAAGAGTAACTTGAACATCAGTTTGTTCACTAATTAAAGACTGAGCATTTAGTATACACTATGAATCTGCCTCTCTCAACATCCAAGCACTAATTCCCTTAAACACTCTTTCAAGTAACTTTACCCATTTCTTCTGATTGTTCTAAAATCAGAGTTTAAATTCTTCTTAGATGAATTTGGAAATTCTGAGTCTTATTTGAAAAATGAAACCTTATTTGTTATTGGGTTAATACACATATTGCTGAGACTGTTTTTGTGCTTGCATTGGAAAATCTACACCTTTTAAGAATGTAAATAAAGGAATCATTTTCATTTTTCATATCGCTTGTTCTTTTCTATTAACATTATTTTCTAATAATTTATTTCAATAACCTGCACACTACTTTGATCCAACATTGTGGTCTGAAAAATTCATTTTCTAAATTAGTTGTAAGAAGTCATATTTTCTATTATTTTTAATCACACTTCTTCTATCCCTAGATATATAATAAGTATTTTTTTCTCTCCTAGATGTCGTAAAATAAAGTTTTATTGTTGAATTGTTATATGTCCAATCCTAACAATTCTGTAAGGTATATAGGCCTTGAAGTTTATAAATACTGGGCCACCACTCTCTTGGACAACCAAGAGAGGGAGCCCACACTGGATGACTGCCCAGAAAATATTCCCAAATGGAAAAAGAAAGTATTCTGCCATTGGCATTTAAATAAGTCTAGATGTATACAAAGGTATAAGTAAAATAAGAACATGTTGTTTTATTAGACAAACACAATACTGTTCAAACCAACCATTTTCCAAGCATTGCAGTTCCTCCTCTAACATGTGTAAACGCCTCACGCATTTAAGAGACAGGTACCAAAACAGCATCCCTGTTCCGTTCTGAAAAATCTCCTAAGGTGATACATAGCCAGGGAGATTGACAGAGCCAGTATTTAAACCCTGATCAGCTGTCTGTTCTCTGATAACATGCCCTTAAATGCTGTACGACGCGGCCATCTAGAGCCGAGGAAAATAGGACTATTCCAAGCCAGGACACTCTGATTTGGAATAGTTCCCTGGACATCCCAATTAATAAATACACTTATGGCAAGATCAGGTGACTGGACCTTTTCCAGGCAGCATCACAATGACAAGCAGGTCCCACCACAGTTCTGTGAAGGTCAAAGTATTTTCATAAGACCATAGCTCTTGCTGATCATAAACACAATTTCAGATTCAAACAATAAATGGAGAGTGTGCTGCTTTGGTATATTAGTCCTGTGCTGACTGCAGCGAGGAATCCAAACGAAGAGGATTCGTTTCCCCTCTGGTGGTCATTGGCCTCTTTCTATCTTTAGCCACCAGCCAGCAGCTGCATATGAATTTTTATCAAATAATGTGTTCATATTCATAAGACATTTCCCCAGCACTTTTATTGACATATCTTGGCTTAATCCACATATTGGCTCAGGAAAAATGGTGTACAAATCCCTAAAATAAAATTGTTCAGGAAATAACATTATTCGTAAGTATAAGTTGACAGCTCCACATTCTCATCCCATTAAGGTGTCCAAAGTGCTAAATATTTTAAGATAGCCTCCTGGTTTATCTTTACATTTACAAAACAACTGAAAATCCTGGGAATTCACTAGTACAGGAAAGCTATGAATGTGTAATATTTCTGTTTCTGTGGAATTTTCTCACCAGTTATATTTGGTTATTGGATCTCTATCTCCTTCATTCACTGTACTGAGTAAACCCCTCCCCATGACAGTTGATTGCTGAACTAAAATCTGAGGAGGGAAAGAAGCAAATTTGCACACAGTTTGTACAGCAATAGATTCAGCAGTATACGGTAAGACATTATGAGTTAAAGTAATATTAAAGAATGCTAGCAACAATTCAGAGCAGACTCAGAGAGAACTCATAATCATAAAGTCATCTTTAGACAAGGATAATAAAAACAGTTACAGTAAGCAGACTGAGTCCTCAATAACACTGGCTAAATCACAAGGTGAAAAATGGAAAAAGAAAGCTATAGACAACATTTGAGCATAGTAGAGAGAAATTACCAAGCCATGAGGTAATAGAAATGTCACAACCCTGGAGACAGTGTTCCTGATGACTTCTCTCAGTGCCATTCATTTCCCTTCAAGGTCAAAGAAACTTTGGGAATGATGAACACCAGTTTCTTTTCCTTTTTCTTTTTCCTTCTACTTTTAATTCTTTCTGTAAAAGTCTTACCTGAGATCTAACTAGAAAGTTGTAATAGCAAGCCCTGGTTTGGAGAAAAAAGCAAATATGATTTCTTCTGAAACTGATGCTATAATCCACGAAGATTCTTAAATCTAATTCTATTAGAAAAGGGAAAGGAGCATCAAATATTGATAAACTGGTTTATAGAAAATTACTGAAGAATTATTATGAGAAATTTTCTAATAATTCAAGGGTAAAATCTCCAGTAGTAGGCCTCATGGAAAGTAAAAAATGGAATGCTGGGACACTGACTTTGTTTAGAAATCATGGTTGTCCTTTCCCAGCTAGTGATAAAATCAGATGTTTCTCTGGCCTTGTCAAATTAGTGTGCATTTCTTATGTTACAGAATTTCTATTTGTTTATCACTTTTACCAGTGTCCTATAATATAAGCAGTTAATGCACCTAATACACAGTAATGAGAAAGTCTAAGAAAATTAGACCTGGGGTTAAGAGCCTTTTTTTAAGAGTCAGAAATGATCAGTCTGAACTGCCAAGATCTTGGCTAAAAGGTGAGGAGACTAATTCAAATTTCTCTTTTATAATTAAAGAAATATAACCTTTGACTTTAGAAATTATTTTATTTTGAGAATAACAGATTAAATCTGTATGTGATGCTTACTTTTGACCTGGATTAGATCTCTCAGAGGCTGTTAAGAGGCATATAGACCTAGTAAAACTGGAAAGAGAGGTCAGGTAGGCAGTCATTTCCCAAGAGCCACTGTTACCAGCTTTTGACCATTTGGGAGATTCTATCCAAGTAACTGATTTTAAGTCTCACATGTAAAACCAGATTACATATCTGTCTATGTATTAGTTTTACATAGGCTAAGCACTGGAAAAGAGACCACAAAATATGGCAGCTCAAACAAGGTAGTTTTTTTTTTTTTAATCTCTTTTGCAAGATAATCAGAGGAAGTAAGCCATCCAGGGCAGGGAGGTAAGTGTGCTCTACAAGAACACCCAAGGAGTCAGGTTAGTGTAAAGCCCCTGTCATCTTTATTAGGAGCCTTTCTGCTTTTTCTCTGTAGGTCCAATGTTGCTGGCTGCTCCAATCTTCATTTTCTACACAAGGAGAAGGCAGAAAGAGGGAAGTGAATGAAAACCAGCATTCATTGACCTGATAATAGTTCATATCACCTCTCCCTGAATTCCAGAGTCACCAGGCCACACCTCACTGCAAAGAAAGCTGGAAAATTAAACGTCAAATTATGCAAACTTAAAACTGCATGTGTGTGTGTGTGTGTGTGTGTGTGTGTGTGTGTAGAATGCTATTGCTCAAAAGGAAAAAACAAAGTAGTGAAGGAAAATAAGGAACACTACCTGTCACATATTATCTGATAATGAGAAAGCAGTATTAAACTTTGAAGCTGACTCAGTCAACATGTCTTGTGGACCTCATATAACTAACATTTCCAATAGATTCCAGTCCAAATATATTCCAGGAGTAAAGATAATGAGATAGACTTAAACCAGGTAAACTAGATGTGATGATACTTGGCTTACATTAGAAAATAGCTGTGGTACTACAATTAATGGGGCTTCTATCTTTTCAACAAAATTAGAACAATAGACTCAATTTCACAGCAAATTCCTCTGTACCAAATGTAATAAGAAAACCTAGTACAATATTTATTAAAGTAATAGTGAATCATAGAAAAATGGCAATGAAGAATAAATCAAGAACTGTTTTTAGCACCATTTATAATTCCACTTTATGTTCTAAATGATGCCATGATTTTTTGCCAACAACGTATTTTTGATCAACTAATGGTGTATTTATTATTTCAGCTCCTTGTCAGGCTCAGAGAGTTAATAAAATGGATAAAGAGAGCTTAATGCTGAAGTATTTTTCTATTCTAGATTTGAAAATTATAGGACAATTTGATCTTACTGAGTCTTTGAAGATAACATGATAGAATAAATTATAGCCCTCAATTTCCCTCCCCCTCAAGGAGCATCATTTACCAGTGTTCATTGTCAGATGACTTGTGATGTATTGCTGTGGTATAAGTATACTTTCCCACTGATTTACATCAGGCTAACCATGCACTTTGTTTTAGTCAATAAGATATGGCAAGAGCTGCCAGTATTCAAATTCAGAATAAATGCTGATTCAGAGATTATATGGTTTTGCCAGTTCTCTTTCCTTTTCACTCTGCCTCAATAGCACCAAGTCTCAGAAAGTTGCTGCTCAGTCAGTCTGGATCCTGGAATGAAGATATAGGTGAGCACAAGAGCACAGCTAATGTTACCTCATGTGATAATTAATTTTATATGTCAACTTGAGTAGGCCAGAGAGTGCCCAGACATTGTCCAATATTATTCTGGGTGTGTCTGTGAGGGTGCTCAGAAATGGCATTAACATTTGAATCAGTAGACTTGAGTTAAATAGATGGCCTTCTCTAATGTGGATGGTCCCCATCCAATCAGTTGCGGACCTGATTAGAATAAAAAGACTTGACCTCCTCAAATAAGAGTGAATTTACTCCTGTCTGACTATCTGAACTTCAGCTGGAACATTGGCCCTTGCTGGGTCTTAACACTGCAAGCTTTTGCACTGAAGTTACACTGTCAGCTCTCCTGGGTCTCCCGCTGCTGACTGCAGATCTTGTGTGACACAAGCCAATTCCTTATATCAATAAACATGTATCTCCTGTTGGGTCTGTGCAATCGACCTCCAAATAACCGAGAGACGTGTGGATGCAAAAGCAAGAGCTTTTATTGGGTAGCCAGCATGCTGGGGTCTCACACTCACAGGTGGAAACCCCAAAGTACAAGTTCGTTCTTCTTTTATACACAGGAATGGGGTTGTGCGCAGAGCGGGCCGTGCGCAGAGTGAGCCTAGATATGACCTGACCTTTACTGAATCTTGACTGCCGGGTGGGCGAGTTGTCTTCTTTCTATTGGCTGGGAGCATCTGGCCAGTTTTGGTAACTATGTTGGTTAAATTTTTTGTAACTCTTGTAACTTCCTCTTGATGTGACCTGTCTCTTACAAAATGAAGTCACTTATAAAATGGAGTAGCTTATGTCAAGACTCTTTAGTCAGGAATCCTCATTCCCCCCTTGAGTTTTGCTCTTTCAAATCTTTGAAGTAATGGAATAGGGTCTTCCTTACTCAAGGGCTTGTACTGAGATCTAAGGACCATGAGTTGGATGGTGGAGATCCATTTCTGTACAAATTTGAGAAGGGCATTGATAAGGCAGGGGCCACATGTAAGAGCCAGTATCAGAAGTAAGAGGGGACCTACTACTGCTGCTAATAAAGTTGTTAGCCATGGGGACCAGCTGAAAGGTTTTCATACCAGTTTTGGGTGGCTGCTCTATTTCTCTGCCGGTTTTGAATCTTAGTTTTTAGTTCAGTCAAAGAATTTTGAATTACACCTGAGTGGATGGTATAAAAGCAACACTGTTCTCCTAAGGCTACACATAGTCCTCCTTGTTGCAAGAGCAGTAAGTCAAGTCCCCTTCTATTTTGTAGTACAACCTCTGCTAGGGAGGACAAAGACTCTTCTAGATGGGCTAGTGTAAGTCCTACTGTTTGGAAATCATGGTCGATAGTATCACTGAGGGCTTTATAATTTTTATATTGGAGGACTAGAGATGCTATGCCTGTACCAGCACTAGCCAGCCCAACCCCCAAAATGGCAGAGACTACTATGGTGGAAATAATTTCTTGTTTTTGCCTGCTTAGACTCTTTTGACTTAGGGCATTGCTCTCAATTATTTCTTCTTCACCATGCACTACTATCTGGGGGATGAGTTGCACAAGAATGCAGACATCATCATGAGTTCTAAGGGTGTCAGCATGGATACAAGTGGTTATTCCCATTTTACAGGCCCACCAAGTGTTGGGAGGGGCTACTAGGTATGATTGGATCTTGGAAGTAACATTAAGGGTCTAGCTACATAAGCAAGGGTAAGGAAGCTGTCAGTTAGGGGCAACACAAAGTCCTTGCCCTGTGAGGGCCTGTAGGGTAACTCTAGGAGCATGCGCAAAACTCCTTTGGGACCACCGGCATTTGGAGGAGTCAGTCTCAGTAAAGAAATTGGCTACTAGAGCAATGCCATCATAGAAAGGGGGTTTGGAGTCTAGGCAAAGCCAGCAGGATTGGGTTACTTCTGGCTTTGAGATATTTAATACCTGATAAGTGGCCACAACTAGGTGGAAGGTACTGGGTCGAGTTAGGGACGGGAGGGGGTTAAGTGGCCTAGCTTTAAATCTGACCCTGGATCTGTCCTAGGCGAAGGGTAGGTAGGTCTCACGGTAGATTTCTGAGGTTTCTCAGGGAGTGGAGGAGGAGGCTGAGGTTCCTCCGGGAGTGGGGGAGGAGGAGGCACTGGGTTCGATCCCCAAATGACTCGTAGTTTATTCAAGAGTGGGGCCTCCCAGAGCATAATCATAAAAAGAGCTCAGGGGTCTGCTCCCTTTGCATAAAAGAGAAGGCCCCACATTTTCCCCAACTTCCATTCTTTCCACTTAGTCTTTCCTATGGAGGTGAAGCAATTGCGGATCGGGTTACAGTTTGGGTCACTCCAGCAGGAAGGCCCCTCAGACTGGCTAACTTGTATACAATCACCTTGTACAGAGGGTCTCCAATTTTTCTTACCCGTAGACTCACAGCCCCAGATGGCACAGAAGGAGTGTTCTGGGCCCCTACATTTAGCCTGCTGAGACTAACTTTGGCTATGTCCGGGACAGACATAGATATTGTGTTGATGTGTCAGGTCTCAGTACCCTAGGGTCCTACACCCTATCCCTTCGGTTGGGTGTAGGTACTTAGGGTCCCCTCTTAAGCCCCAGATTGTCCCAAATAACTTACAAACATCAAAGTACAGATTGGGGAACCATGACTTAGGGTGTCCTTCTTGTTCTGTAGAGTTGATAATGTCTCCAGTCACGGACTTGACAATGATCTACTCAAGTTTCCTTGGGAAGTGGGGACTTCCGGTCACCATTAGTTCCAGGGCTAAAGCCTGGAGAACCAGAAGCAGCCACATGTTGGGTAATTTTTACTCTCAGAGGGTCAGTCAGATAGGCTCGAATTGTCCATGTAGACTCTTGATCTTTAGGAGTGGCCATGACCTGAGTGTGATGGATCTACGCTGATATCCTATCAACTTTGATCACTGTGGGAGTTGCTAGGTCCTTTCCAACATGGCTCTAAGGTTTCTTTGTGATGTTTTTTGATCAGTACCAAGTCTCCAGGTTGGAAATTTTGGGGCTCTGGGGGAAGCTTTTAGTACCGCCTGTAAGTTCTGACATAAGGCTTCTTGGACCTGGAACAAAGCTTGTAGGGAAGAAAGTTTTTATCTTTTTGCTCAGCTAACAGATCAGCTCGCAAATTAGGAAGGATTGGGGGAGGCCTGCCAAACAGGATTTCAAACAGGGTCATGCCCAATCTATAGGGAGTGTCCCTGACCCTGAACAGAACAAAGGGGAGGAGAGTCACCCAGTCACCACCAGTTTCTAGCGTTAATTTGATTAAAATCACTTTAATGGTCTGATTCATCCTTTCTACTTGACCTGAGCTTTGGGGATGATATGCACAGTGTAGCTTCCAATTAGTCCCCAGTATATGGCTCAGCCGTTGTGTTACCTGAGAGACGAAAGCTGGTCTATTGCTAACCCAATAAAAGCGGGAAGGCCATGCCTTGGAATAATGTCTTCCAGGAATTTCTTGGCAACTACTACAGCAGTTTCTCTTTTGGTTGAAAGGGCTTCTATCCATCTAGAAAAGATATCTACCTAGTTTGGCGAAGCCAGGAATCCAGAGGTGGCAGAACCCTGCTCTCCCCAAGAACTCTCTGACAGCTCATCTACAGTCTCGCCTTGGTAGCTGGAAAATAGTCTCTTTTCTGGCCTGGGATAGGCATCGGCATTCCCCCTTGAGTTTGTATCCCAAGTAGGTGACTTCTTCTAAATAGAGTTGAGCTTTTTTTAGCAGATGTTCGGTACCCTTGTTTTCCCAGTGTCATAAGTAAATCTTTAGTGGCAGCCTGACATTCTGTTTCTATCTGGGCAACTATAAGTAAATCATCTACATATTGAAGCAGGCTCACCTCTGGGTGGAAACGCTAGTACTCACTCAGATCTTCATGGAGGGCCTCGTCGAAGATGATTGGTAAGTTCTTGAATCCCTGAGGCAGCCTGGTCCATGTTAATTGACCATTCAATCCATCCTCCAGATCTCTCCATTCAAAAGCAAACAGCAGTTGACTCAAGGTGGCTAGCGGTAAGCAGAAGAAAGCGTCCTTTAGGTCTAGGATAGTGTATACAACCCTGTCAGGTGGCAAAGAGCTCAAAAGGGTGTAAGGGTTGGGGACTGTGGGGTGGATGTCCTCCACCCTTTTATTAATTTCCCTCAAGTCCTGTACCGGACAGAAGTCATTTGTCCCTGGTTTCTTAACAGTCAGTGGAAGGGTGTTCCAAGTCGACTGGCACAGGACTAGAATTCCTGCCTGTTGCAGGCATTGGATATGAAGGGCAATGCCCACCTTTGCTTCTTGGGGGATCAGGTACTGCTGCACATGGACAGGGGTGGTGGCAGTGGCCTTTAGTTGACCACTATCGGTGCCCGATGCTTTGCCCATCCGATGCCTCCTGTCTCGGCCCATACTTCCGTGATCTTTTTTAGCCACTTATGGAGGAGCTCATAGTTGTCTTTTTCTCTTCTCAGGCTAGTGTAAAGTCTATGTTCATCATTAACCAATAAGGTAAGAATGCTGATGGGGGCTCCACTCTGGTCATTTACGGAAACCGAGTCGCCCTCAAAGTGGATGTGGGCTCCCACCTTGGACAGCAAATCTCTCCCCAGAAGTGGGTGGGGGCACTCAGGGATAACCATGAATGAGTGGGATACCCATCCCAATTTTAGGCCTATGGATCTTCAGGTAGTCCATGAATATCAGTGAGATCCTGTGGCTCCCTGTATCCAGGACTGTTTGGGAGAAAGAGGCCCCATGGAATTCTTAAGGATTGAATGTTCTGCTCCAGTGTTGACCATAAAAGTCACTGGCTTCCCCTCCACATTCAGGGTTACCCAAGGCTCGGGGAGGGGACCGAACACCGTCCCCCTCAGTCGTCTAAGCCTTCCATCTGGAGGACCTTGGGTTGTTCCCTGGCTTCTCTCTTGGAACATTCATTTTTCCAGTGGCCTCTCTCTTGGAGTAGGCACACTGGTCTCTGCAGCAGGTTCCAGCCCTTGGGGGGGGCTTTGGGATCTCAAGGTCCCTATCGTTCAGTCAGCCTTTTTAATTCTCGGTTCTGGGCAGGACCTTGTAACGAATTAGCCAACAAAATCTTAGCCAACCTGCAGGTCTGTCGCTCTTCTGGACTGTCTTGGTTATTGAACACTTTCTCAGCCACTGCCAAAAGTTCGGCTAGTCTTTTTCCCTCAAAACCTTCTAATCTTTGTAACTTCCACCTGATGTCTGGTACTGATTGATTGACAAAGGCCAAACTTACCATGGACTGGTTCTCAGAAGCTTCTGGGTCCAGGGGAGTATAGGTCCTGTAGGCTTCCAACAGTCTCCCAAGGAAAGCTCCAGGAGATTCTGTGGGCTCCTGTTTCACCTGACTTACTTTAGACAAATTGGTGGGACGGCGTGCCACCACCCGGAGACCCCCCATCAGAATCTGGCTGTAGACAGTGAGCCTCTCCTTACCTTCGTCCATACTGAAGTCCCAGTCGGGCCGACTCAAGGGGAATCTGATGTTTATAATATCTAAATCCATGGCTGGTCTCCCATCAACCCCTGGGACTAGTTTCTGGGCTTCAGTCAGGACTCTCTCTCTCTTTTCAGTAGTGAAAAGAACCTGTAAAAGCTGATGGCTGTCTTCCCAGGTGGCTGGTGGGTGAAAAGGACTGAATCCAACAAGTCTATAAGTTTACTGGGTTTCTCAGAGAAGGAGAGGTTCTGCATTTTCCAATTATACAAGCCACTGGTAGAGAAAGGCCAATGAAATAAGAACTGTTGGCCATCGGGGCCCAGTGGGCCCACCGCCTGCAAAGGTAGGGCCACAGTGCCTGTGGTGTTCTCAGGAGCTCATCAGTCTCGAGAGCGAGTATGGGGAGGACTAATCAACATGGGTTGGTCCTCCAGGTCAGATTCCTTTTCCATAGGTAAAGGTTCAGGAGGATTGGAGAGAGGAGTGGGTCCCTATGGCGGTGGGTGGGGAAAGGATGGATCTTCTGAAGAGGGGTCTGAAGGGGGGAGGACAGGATAAAGAGGTGGGGCTGAAGGAACCGAGGGTTTGGGATTTGACTTGCTGGGTGCCTTAGAGGAGCTTTTAGCTTTAGAGGAGGCAGTGGCCACGAGGGTCGCCTTTAAAGGTGGAAGAAGGGGAGCCAGCCATTTAGGTCAACTTTCCACTAGAGTCTGCCAAGTCGTGATGTAAGAACCTGATTGAGGTGCCTAGGACAACTATATACAAGGTCCTTGACCCTGAAAATGGTGGGGAGGTCAAACATGCCCTCCTCAGGCCACCCAACTCCAAACTTAGGCCATTTGTTCCTGCAAAAGATAGAAAGTTTATCCTTTTTGACAGTGAGACCAAGATTTTTAGCCTGGGTTCAAAAGTCACTGAAGCGAGATATGAAGAGAGACAGAGGAGTAGAGTGTGACTGGCCCATGCCAAAGAGAAACAAGAAGACAAGACATACAAATATGAGTATACAAACAGAGAATGCAATGTTCGGACGCCTTTTTTCCAAAAAGAAACCAGACAAAGAGGGACGACCTCTCCCGTAAAAGGGCTCCATCAGGGAGCGGCCTCCCTTCTCCCCCCAGACTGAAAAATAAAGTCCAAAAAACAGAAGTGAGCGAGGGACGTCTCTGTGCTCACCAACATGTGGGGAAAAATAGTGCATCCACCTAGTCCCTGGATCGCCAGATCAGGTTTCCGCTGATAAACGGCACAAATACAAGGACCCACAGCACATAAACAGGCAGTCAAACACTGCAGTCACACTCACACTTACCCACACACTTCGCACAGTCACCAGTTATGGGAGCGCTATCCCGTACAAGCCCCAAAATGTTGGGTCCATGTAATGGACCTCCAAATAACTGGGAGATGCATGGATGCAAAAGCAAGAGCATTTATTGGGTAGCCAGCATGCTGGGGTCTCACACTCACAGGTGGAGACCCCAAAGTACAAGTTCTTTCTTCTTTTATACACAGGAATGGGGTCGTGCGCAGAGCGGGCCATGAGCAGAGCGGGCCTAGGTATGACCTGACCTTTACTGAATCTTGACTGCTGGGTGGGCGAGTTGTCTTCTTTCTATTGGCTGGGAGCATCTGGCCAGTTTTGGTAACTGTGTTGGTTAAATTTTTTCTAACTCTTGTAACTTCCTCTTGATGTGACCTGTCTCTTACAAAATAAAGTCACTTATAAAATGGAGCCCTTATGTCAAGACTCTTTAGTCAGGACTCCTCATCTCCTATTGGTCTGCTTCACTGAAGAACTCTGAAACACCCTGAATCTGGTAGTTAAGATGAGCTAGAAACTAACTTTAAATGAATGTATTAAGCCACTGGAATATGAGTGTCATTTGTTATAACAGCAAAACTTATTAACAAAGATTGATTTCTAAGAGTTCTTTATACATTCCAGATACAAGGCCTTTATCAAGAAGAAAAATAAATTGCAAATATTTTCTCAGACTGGAAATTAAGTCAACTTTTGAAGAACAGAAGCTTTTAATTTTGATGGAATCCAATTTATTTTTTTTTCCTTTAAAGGTTTGTGCTTTGTGTCTAGGAGACTTTTGCCTATTTATATTTAATATTGTTATAAACAGGTTTGTATTGTCTACTGTCTTGATATTTAAAAAATTTTTCCTATCTTTATGTTCTTATTTTGTTCTTCCTCTTTTTTTGTATGTTGACTACCTACCTTAATATTTCCACTATTTTCTCTACTGGCTTATTAGCTGTATATCTTTTATTTAAATGGTGGCTCTAGCATTTGCAATTAGCATTTCTACACAGTCTACCTTAAAATAATAACATCACATACTGTTAGACCTTTATAAGAATAAATTTTAACTTCTCCCCTTGCATCCATTTTGATATTAACATATATTTTATTTCCATGTATATTATAAACAGACATTACTCAATTCTTTTTTAAATAGCCAATTATGTTTTTGTTATTTTTTAACTTTTTTTATTGAAGTACAGTTGATATATAATATTATATTGGTTTCAAGTGTACAACACAATGATTCAACACTTATACATATTATTAAATTCGCACCCCAGCTATTGCAGTTACTGTCAACATAGACATCACAGAAACATTGACTACATTCTCCATGCTGCACTTGCATCCCTATAACCAATGTGTATTATGAGACTTTTGTATCCTTTCTCCCCTTCACCCACCCTACCCACCCACTCTAACCCCTCCCCCATGTTTGTTATAATAGACTTCATTTTTTTACAGAAGTTTTAGGTCACAGCAAAATTGAGCCGAAAGTGCACAGAATTCCCACAGATGCCAGTACCCTCACCCACAATCTGCACACTACTGAGATCCGGCACCAGAGTGGTGCATTTGTTACAATCAACAAACCTACACTGACACATCGTCACACCCAGTCTCCACAGTTTATAGTAGGGTTCACTCTTGGTGCTCTACAATCTGTGGGTGTGACAAAAGTGACATGTATCCCCCATTGTAGCATACAGAATAGTTCACTGCCCCAAAAGCTTCTGTACTTTACCTATTCCTCCCTCTATAACCCAAATCCCCTGGCAAACACTGAATTTTTTGCTGTCTCCATAGTTTTGCTTTACCTAGAACATCATATAGTTGGAATCACAGTATGCAGCTTTTTCAATTGGCTTCTCTCACCTTGGTAATATGCTTTTAATGTTTCTCAATGTCTTTTCATGGCTTAGTAACTCATTTCTTTTTTAGCACTGAATAATATTCTATTGTCTAGATTTACCACAATTTATTAATCCATTCACCTACTGGAATGTTGTTTTCAAGTTTTGGCAATTATGAAACTTGGTGGTTCTAAACTTTAGGCAATTGTGAATAAAGCTGCTGTTAATATCCAGGCTTTGGTTTAGACAAGATTTCCACTAATTTGGTTAAATATCAAGGAGTGTGATTGCTGGATCTTGTGGTAAGAACATGTTTAGTCTTATCTAAAATGGTCAAACTGTCATCCAAAGTGGCTGTACTATTTTGCATTCCTGTCAGCAATGACAGGAATTGTGCCTGTTGTTCCACATCCTTTCTGAGATTTGATATCGTCAGTGTCTGGGATTTTTGCCGTTTCAATAGATGTGTTGTGGCATCTCTTTGTTGTTTTAACATTTGTGTTGAGCATATTTTCATATGCTTATTTGTCATCTGTGTATCTTCTTTGGTCAGGTGTCTCTTAAGGTCTTTGTTCCAGTTTTTAATCAGGTTGTTCATTTTTTTATCATTCATTTTAATAGTTCTTTATACATTTTGGGTAAGAGTCCTTCATCAGCTTTGTGTTTTGCAAATATGTTCTTCCAGTGGCTTCTCTTCTCATTACTTTGGCAGTGTCTTTCACTGAGCAGGAGCTTTTCATTTTAATGAATTCCAGATAATCAATCACTTCTTTTATAGATCCTACCTTTGTTGCCATATCTAAAAAGTCATTGCTAAACCCAAGATCATCTAGCTATTCTCCCATTATTTTCTAGTTTTATAGTTTTGCATTTTACACTTATGACTGTGATCATTCTGAGTTAATTTTTGTGAACTGTGTAAGATCTGTGTCTAGATTCTTTTTTTGCATGTGAATGTCTCAGTTTTATTTTTAATCAACTTTATGAGGTATAATTTATATACAATAAAATTAAATGATTTGAGGTATCATTATTATGATTTTGGACAAATATAAACAGATATTTAAATGTCCTCACCCCCAAATTTTTCCTTGTGTCTATTTGCATCAAACCCTTCCCCTTAACCCAGGCCCCTGGCTGTAACAGATCTGCTTTTTGCAGTGCTATTTTGCAGTGCTTTTTGCTTTGCTATTCCTCGAATTTCACACAAACGGAATCATACAGCATAGAGTCTATGCCAACTGACTAAGCTTCTCTTACTTAGCATGAAGTTTTTGAGATTCATTTATTCCACGTGTATCAATAACTTATTCCTTCTGCTTACTGAATAATAATCCATTTTGTGGTAAGTATTTTTCAATTTACCAATTGACAGACATTCAGGTTGTTTTCAGGCGTTTGATATTATGGCAGAAACTGTTTTATAAGAATTCATGCACTAGCCTTTATATGGGTATATTTCCCATTCCCTTGGATAAATAAGCAGGAGTGGAAGATCATGACAAGTACATGGTTAACCCTATAGGAAATTGTCAACCTATTTTACAAAATGGTTGCACCAATCTACATTTCCACCAGCAATATATATGAGAGTTTTCACTTTGCTTCACCACCTCACATACACCTGCTTTTGTCAGGCTTTTAAACTGTGGATAGTCTAGAGATATATGGTACCTCAATGTGATTTAATTTATATCTCTAGTGAATAATGATGAGAAGTGTATTTTTATCCACTTATTTGCCAATATGATGTAAATATTTTTTTCCAATCTGAGTATTACATTTTAATTTTTCTAACCATGATTTTAGAAGAACAGGTTTTAAATTTTTGATTAAAATTTACCTGATTTCTATGAACTATTTAAAAATATTTTCCTAAAACAAAATCACAAGGATTTTTTCCTGTATGTTTGTCAAAAATTTTGTAGCTTAGCTCTTTCACTGATAGCTCATATTCATTCAGAGTGGTTTTTTGTATATGGTATGAAGTAAAAGTTGAAAATTACTTTTATCCCCAAACAGATTTCCAAGTACTACATCATCATTTGTTGAAAAGACTATCATTTCTTTATTATATATCCATGGTCTTTAATTCAAAATTAGTTATCATTTGTAAGCTGGCTTTTTTTTAACTTTATTCTGTTTCATTTATGTAACTGTCTATCCTTACAAAAAACTCACATATTTAGTAGTTCACCTTGCAGTCTTCCAAATGTGTTCTTCTTTTCAAAATTGTTTGTATATTTTTATGGGCTTTTACATTTTTTGTGAGTTTTTATCCAGATTGTCAATTTCTACAAAATTGACTGCTGGCATTTTTATTAGGCCTGAATCTACAGGTCAGTTTAGAGCAATATTGAATGTTCTAATCCATAAACATGGAATATTTCTACACTTTATTAAATTTAATTTCTGTCAGTAATATTTTGTAGTTTTTACTGCACTGGTACTGGCATTACACATTTTTTACCCTTATCTCTGTAATTATTTCTTGCTTATTGATACTATTGTAAATAATACTTGATTTCAAATTCCAACTATTTATACATAGTATATAATGCTACAATCGATTTTTATATATTGACCATATATTGTATAATATTACTAAATTCTAATAGTTTGTATAGATTTTGTGATATATTCTACATAGATTATAATGTCATCTCTAATCTGTATATGTAATTATTATTTATTTTCTTGCCTTACCTTACTGCACTGGCTGAACAGCAAATTGTTGACTATAGCTGGTAAGATTTATATGATTGCCTAGGTCCTAGTCTTAGGAGTAAAATGTCTATCTTTGATCATTTAGTATGATATTGGCTATATGTTTTTCTTAGATGAATTTTATCAGGTTGAGAAAACATGATATATTTTACCAAAGGAGTCATTCATATTTTATTCATATTTTACCAGGAGATTTTATTTAAATACATCCAGTGCCTTTTTACCTTAATTGAGTGATTATGCCATTTTCCATTTTAGTCTGCTGATGAGGTGAATTACATTAATTTTGAATGTTAAACTGACCCTGCATTCCTGGGATAAAACTTACTTGGTCATAATGCATTATCCATTTTGTATATTTTTGTATTTGATGTGCTAGTATTTTAACAAGAACTGTTGCATCTCTGTTATGATGGAAACATCATAGTATTCTTTGCTAGTAATACTTTTATCTGCTTTTGGTTACTTTTTTCTTCTTGCTACTTTGTTACTTACATAGTACTGTATCTTGAGCCAATATCTATCATATCTTCATATTCAAAATGCACCAGATAAATATATATCATGTCCTTTTCTCCCAGGATCCCATCCAGAATACTACATTACATATAGTCATCATTAGATGTCCCTTAGACTTCTCTTGGCTGGAACAGTTTCTCAGACTTGTTTTTGATGATCGTGACAATTCTGAGGATTACTGGTCAGGCATTTTGCAAAGTATATCTCAATAGCTATTTGTCTGATATTTCACTCATGATTAGATTGGGGTTATGGGTTTGTGAGAAAGATCACAGAAGTAAAGCACCATTTTTCTCCCATAATATCAGATACATACTATCAACATGACTTATCACTGTTACTATTGACCCTCGTCACTTGGCTGAAACATGGCTTGTCAGATTTCTCCACTATAAAGTCACTCTCCCTTCACCCCCACATCCATAGTGTACTCTTTGTAAGGAAGTCACTATGTGCAGCCCACACTTGAGGAATGAGGAGGTATGTTACACCTCTTTGAGGAAGAAGTATCTGTATAAACTATTTTGAGTTTTTCTGCACAGGAGATATGTTTCCTCCCTCATTTATTTACATATTTATTCAACCATTTATTTGTAACAGTATGGACTCATTAATATTTATTTTGTATTTTGTATTATAGTTCTATCCTATTTTATTTGTGCCTCAAATTGTTCCAGCTTTGGCCATGTGATTTCAGTTAGTTTAAATGACTCTTTAACATAATCATATAATTGTAGAGTTTTGTTTTTATCACTTCTTACCTTCTGACACTCTAAAGCCCTCCAGGCTCATGTATAATTCCTTCCCCAGTCCTCTAATTAGCCATTACTCCAAAGAGTCTTGTACTTGTTTTTGAATGTTGTATTCATGTGCTTATAGAATTTGGACACTGATCCTTTCAATAATGATCTACAATAATAAGGCATGTAAACTCTACTGTATCATTTTTTGTGTAATATAATTTCAAGCACAATAAATTGAAAAGTACTTTTAATATAACTTTCCAAAATTCTTATTTCAAAATTCATATTTATGCACTATTGCCTTGATGAACTAAAGCCAATTAAGATATTTTTTAAATGAAGCTCACCTATGAAAATTCAGATAATTCAGGATCCAAACACCTTCACTTGCATCCCCTAAACTGTTATTCAATATATCCTACCCCCTTATTCATTACAAGTTTATGGTTCTACCCATCTCATTTTTTTAGCAAATAACCAGTTCCTTTATAAATACTATTTGTACAGCTTTCCAACATTCTGTACATGTAAGAAGTTATCTTTTGAATGAATGTATAGGTTTATTAAATCATTTACACAACATGGCATGACATAATAGCCACTGTTTATAATATTTAGGAATTTAAAATTCCATTCGATGTTCTTACACCAACAGAAAATCAAAATGTACAAATCGAATTAAACATGAAAACACAGTGCAGTCTAAAATTAGTATTTCTAGGGAAATGTTCAAGTAATATTCTATAAGTACAGTCCTTCAAGCCGTTATTACATTGTCCAAATATATTTGACTTTCAGATTTTATTTCATAGTCTGTTCAGCATCTTTGTCATTACTGAATGAGATATCATTCTGTGATCTCTTTTGTCAACAGACCCAGTGAGAGCTAGATTCAGAGTCTAAGTAGACATGTCAAATTAAAGATAAGTACTTGAAATGTATCATTAATAAATGGCTTGTTTTAGTTTCTACTATTTGTGGGCAATCAAAAAATATTGAGTCTAAATAAAATATGTGTATGACTTCAGGAAAGAGTTTAATGTTTATAGATATAGAAGTTAGCCATAGGACAGAAAAATGAATGAGGTGTTCTATATTTTTCAAGTTAGTTTTATGACATAGGAAAATGCAACTCTTATGCCTACTTGCAGAAAAATATCATAGGTATTTTTCTTCCATTTGAGAGAAGTAAATCTCTTGGTGTCTACTCCTGGAAGCCTTTTCCCTTACCACCACTCTTTACCTTGCACCCAAATACTTTTATCTTTAAACTTGATAATCACCTTCAACACCATTTTAAAAGGATGTAATACAAAGGTTTATACCTCACCAACAAAGATGGCTTGTTGAGGCATTTTCAATGTAATTGGCTTTTTAATGAAAAAGAGAGTCTCCTAAATTCAGATCTAGCCAGATTAAAATCTTTGAATTCAACTCCCTATCATGGAGTTTGTCCTCTAAAACTCAAGTTCTGTAGCAAGGCTTCTCTGCTAGTCCCTGACTAAGCCTCTCAAGAAGGCATTTTATTCATCACATTTCAGAATCCAGGTGAAGCTAATCCATCAATCTCTGCTTACACAATGTTCAATTAGACACATTTTAAATTTCCTTTCTTACTTAGATTGGAATATGGCACATTTTGCCAATGAACAGTTATTTTCAGATCTGCATTCCTTAGACTGTGATGAACATTCAGCTGGTGGCTATTCTTTAGTGGTGGTGTAATTAATAGATATTTTGTTTCCGAGCACATTGTTCTTGATCTGAAACAAATTTTGGTCCCTGTCACTTTTTTATTTGAATGTAGATATCTTAATTGAGCCTAATATCAGCCATTGTGCAAACATACTTAAAACTTATCATGCCAAAACCATGTAATGTAAGCTTTAAAAAAAATAATAAGCAATGAATTTGTGAATGGTTCAATTCAGTGGTACTGGATTCTCCCAGTATATAAACTACTCTTTTGGAATACACCTCCCAGTTTTGGAATATGCATTAACACCTTCCATAAATCATTTAGTCCATAGAAGTAATAAAATTTCTTAAGTAATCCAGCAGTAATCTAGTGAAATATAGAGCAGTACTACACCTTAAAGACATCTCAGAAAACTACTTAAATACTGGGAGCATCTGACTAAGGCAGTGAAATATCCCAAGGTAATTTCTCAACTATGTATTCCACTGGATGTGAAATGACCTTCCTAGGAGACTCACATTCAATTTTATGCCTCTAGGTATTTACACTGGAAATTCAAAAATGAAAGGGTGAGATTAAGCAGTCATGTTCTTATTCAAGGCCTACTTTTGTCATTTTTAGATTAACTATAAAATTACATATATAGTCTACAGTCCCTAACTATCAATGTATTACAAAACCTCCATATGCTCAATAGCATAATAACTATACCCTAAAGTTTTAAAGTCATATAGAAAAACATAAATTTAAAGAGAATAAAGGAAAGCTGTTAAGTAGTTAGACAACAGTCTTTACAATGGAAACATAATTGAATTGGAATTATTTAAACTAGAGAATAATGGACTGTAAGGTGACTTACTGATGAATATAGAGAGCATAATGATGAGGGAAACACCAACTTGTTCAGCATACACCAAGAAAAAAATTAGAAATGTATTAAATTTGGCAATTGAATCTTCCATCCTTGCCCCTAACCTATCTCTATTCCCATCTTTTCTGTGTGGATTTAAATTATAAATAGGACAATATCATTTTAAAGTATGCATATCTAATATTTCCAATGCTGTAGTGAAATGTTTGTCCTCCAGGTGAGTATAAGACAAGTACACAGTACATTTTTCATGATGTGTTTAAAAATAAAAAGCTGGCTATTGTACTTATTTTTCAAATAAAGTTTTATTTTTTTAATGAAAAATATAAAAAAGACCATTGAAAATTTTAAATACAGCTATTGGGTGTGAAATGAATTATTTTAAGCAAATGGTAAAAGAGGTAATGAAAGAGATAAAGTTGTTGAAATAAATATCCTGTTCTACAAGTATACATAGAGACTTTCTTTAGAATACATTTTTTGTCTGTCCATTCATTTTTGCTTACTATATGCCATCCTGAACCTTCTGTTTCTCCTACTGCTCATTTCTCATTGTCAAACTATCAGCAAATCACTTGTAGTCCCAGACTCTCTTTTCTGTGTTTATTTCACTTAACATAACCTGCTAAATCTGTATATATATCCCCTCCTATTGAGTATAGCATCATATTATGGAAAAGAGATTTTGCAGACATAATCAAGGCAGCAAATAATTTGATTTTTATTTAACCAAAAGACCATTATCTGGATGGACCTGACTTAATCACATGGGTTTCCTTAAAAATGAAAAGATACAAATCAAGAGTGGAATTCTCCTGCTGGTATTGAAGATATAAAATTTCATATTGTGGAAAGGGTCACAAATTAGAAAACTGTGTGGCCTCTAGAAACTGAGAACAGCCCCTGGCCAAGAGTTAGCAAGAAAACTGAGAACCTCAGTTCTATACTTTCAGAGAACCAAATTCAGCCAAGAGTCATGTGATCTTGGAACAGGACTCTGAGTTCAAAGAACACAGCTTGACTAACACTTCTCTTTCAGCTTTTTGAAAACCTGAGCAGAAGACCCAGCTATGCTATGCCAGACCTCTAACTTACAGAACTGTGAGATAGTAAATTTGTCTTATTTTAAGCCACTAAATTTGTCACATTTACTGGAAATTTGTTATACAACTGTAGAATCCTTCACTAAGAATCAACCTTATTGAAGATAGAAAGTTAGCATAAGTATAGCCATCTTAAAAGCTTAGACACCATTTTCTAACCTAGAAGGAAGAAAATAGGAAAATATTAGAACCTTGAAAAACAAGTTAGTCAGCCAGTGTTGATTGCAGTGACCTTTAGTTAGCCAACCTCAATCAGTTAATCATACATACCAAGCTTACCTTACTAAGAACCACCCTAACATTCCGAGGGTGATCTTATCTCACCAGACCCCCAGGATGTGGCGTCAGCCGAAATGTATGTTTTTTGGAAAAACAATGTGATGTGCTTGTGGAAAAATATTGCCCTTTTTGAAAATGCTATAAAAACCTCTGACTTTAAGTGCTTGGGGTCCTTGTTGAGACCCGCTGCGTCGGGCTGACACTTGGACCCCAGCTAGCTGGTCTCTGAATAAATTCCTCTTGCTTGTTGCATCAAGAGACGCCTTCTGTGAGTGATTTGGGGCGGTGCTCTCCTCTGGGAGAATCCAACACAACAATATATATGCTCAGATGTCACCTAAAAGTCTAAAAGTATTTTGATCCTTCATATTCTCACGTTTGAATCACTCAGTAACCACATACATCCTCTCACTAAAACCAACAAATAAATAAATAAAACCAAAAAGGAGGTCCTATTGACATTCTATTTCTTAACTCCAAACCATCAGCTCTCATTTTTTGTCAGTTATCTTGCTTGTATATAAGAAGTGTAGCGAACTAAATAAAAAAGAGCTGTTCGCAGTGGAGAATAAAAAGAGACATTAAAAAATGACAATTCTTGAACATCTTACTAAAGCACTACCTATAAATTTCCCATAGAATCAATCATGCCATATGTGTAGGCATGAACAAAGAAAACTTAAATTAAAGCCAGTGTCAACCTTCCTGACTATTTCATTCCACCATACCTAGATACAGGCCCACAATATTCTAGCAGGCCTGCCAACTTCCATGATGCCCATTGGCCATAAGCTGACTTCTATAGTTAGTCACCTGTCAAGATTCAAATTTTTCTATTTTCTTTGTTACTAAATAGTTGTTGACAGCAAGTATAAAGAATAAAAGAAATGATAGCAAAATATACTGCCTTTGCCACCCCTGCAATTTTTTTTTCTTGCAAGCCCAGCAAACTGCCCTGCCAGATTTCACTCTTTCTCCTAAATAAAGTACAGCTAAAGGTAAGATTATTTGCCTCCTGCTTTCAAATGTACCCTGATGTGGGTAAAATTGTAACATTTCCAGAATATCTCGCCTGGCTTTAGTATATCTGCATATCAATATGCATTCAGAGGTGGAAAGAAGTATGGCTTTAGTGCCTTTGCATCTTTCCTCAGGGGTGGAGAAGTTCATCTCCATATCAATGGGTGATTACCTGGGTAACAGAGGGCTTATCTGTACCTGAGAGTGGAGTGGGAGGGCCGGTGTGGTTGCTGCTGGAGCAGAGAAGAAAGATGGACTGGGACTGCAGTTTGTGAGCAATAAACGGGTTTTTGGACTATATTTCTCCCTTTGACTAATTTTGGTTTTTAGGGGTATTTTGCCCCGGGATTTCCTTTGCCCGGACTTACACCTGAATATATATTAAAATGTTATTTCTAATAAATTCCCCTTCAATAATATGAAATAGACATTTTCCTGCCGTTCGATGCTAGTGATGGATTGACAACATTGACTACATGATATAACACCACACTACACAAATGCCCAGCTCCTTTGAAGGTAGTCAATAGGCCCTCTTAGACAATGGTGGATCTAAGCAAAACGTGTTGCTGTAAAATTCTTTAGATTTCTGCCAGGTTCCCCTTAATCCATCGCTTTTCTGTTACAAGTAGATTTTTTTCTCATTTCTCAAAAAAAGATGATGTTGACAGATTGCTGGCATTAAGTACCCTGCTGACCCAGTTGATTCTAATTAATTACCATAATGCCTGTCAGCAAATATTTGGCCTTAGCTGTTGTAATTATGGAAAATTTTATTAAAGCTTAATCTGGATACCAATGTACAAGTTACTTCTGCAACTTTTGATCAATGGATTGTTGCATTTATGACTAGACTATATGAACTAGAGAAGTGGAGAGAGGATTCTTTATTAATTGTTATAGAAAAGCATTGGAATCTACATTATGGTCATATACAAAGACCACTAACATTCCCAGAGTGAATTCCATGAAAGCATGTCATACCTGTTTAATCCAAAAAGTGGAGGAAAGTTTTATAGCAGGTGAATTTCAAAATAACAGCTTCCACATAAGGCATGTTATTGTGGAAAAGTCCTGTATATATTTATCATGTACTTAAAGTTGTAAAATAAGTGCTTTTCTGATTAAAAATGGGTAACAGTCTTGCTAGAATTTTGTTAGAAATTATTTACTCCTATCTTTTATGAAGGATTTCTGCATTATATAAGTTCTCTTAATGAGTAGTGCAAAATGTCAAATGTCGAAAGGAAAAGAAACACGTTTGTATATTGTTAGCTCAGCCAAGAATATAGACCTTAATGGCAAAAATATTATAACTTAAATCCATCTTAGAAAAGCCAAGCTAGATTTTCAGAAAAGGAATTGCAATACCTGATTGCACATTCACACGAGCAATCAACTAGCCAAAGAAAGGCTAAAAAAGACACTTCCTAATGTCCAACAACACTCAGCCTCTTTCCAAGGATGTGTTCCAGGCCTTAGGTTATTATAATCATGCTGCCTGCCCTATCCCTGACCTTCTACTCCATATTATCGCTTCCCAGTTAGTATTTAAGTTGAAAACACACCTGCCTAAATGCCTAAGGCTTAGTGCTAAATGCCTGCACAATACAGCTAAATGGGCTGAATGCAAACCAACATCAAACCTTCCAAACATGTGCTTAAAATGCACTGAGTGAAGCATTTTTATGCAAAAATGACAGAAAATGTAATCGAAAAGAAAACATCTAACAAAGCCATAGCCAGATGGTGTTCTTTATTGGGGGCCAGCTCATATTTCTGAGCTTTTGAAAATGTCACGCTTATTGCTGTTCAATTCTAGATTTACATCCTAAATTTGGGAAAAACCCTTCTCCTGTGAATATTATGATCTCTTTCACATTTGTCTTGTAACTTACCATTTGGAAAATGCTTCCAGTTTTTTGAAACAATTTTTGTTTTGTACAATTTGGTACATACAATATATGTTTATTGTAGGAAAATAGAATGGGAAGCAATGTAAAAAAATGTGAAAGTAAAAAAAAAGTAAAATCTTGAACATGCTATTGCTTATATTCTCCTTTTCAAAATTTTTTTTTATAATTAGATCAGTATGGTAGAGCTTGCAAAAATGAAGTAAACAGATTTGGAAATTTACTTCTTAAATTGAAAGTTGCATTGTGACAATTTTCCTATATCAATAAAACTATATATTCAAATTAACATTTAAATAATTGGGTATTATTCCACTTTAAGGCCATCACATAATATATTAACCAGGACAATACTGTGGGCTGTTATTTTCCTTTTATCTAATTTTTCTATTTCTAGCAATGCTACAGTAAATATTCTTACACATATAACTTTGTACTCTTCTTAAAATGTTTGCTTATATTCCTAAAAGTGGATGCATTGGGCCAAAATATATTTATAAGTCTAATAACACATATTACCAATCATCTGGCAATTCTGAATGCATTTAAAGATCCAAAAAGGTTATAAGTATTCTTAATGGCCACAAAGCCTCCGAAACACTGGGACATGAAAGGCATGTTAAAAACAGAGCAAGCCAAAATGGAATCCCTTATACTAAGCACTACGTGATCAAACCAAGACTTAGTTACAGACTGGGCTCCAGAAATGGAGTCTTAAACCTAGGAATTCCCCAATCAGCATTAGTTAGGTAATCTGCCTGATAGAGCCCTGCTATCCTCCAAAGAATGTTAACCTTACTATAATCAATATGCTTTTCTGGGCAATGTAACTTCCTTTTCCCTGCTCCCTCCTGTCTATAATGTGAGAAACACACTCACTGGTCCAAATTCAATAAGTGGACACGGAGACAAAGAGAACAGCGGAGCGAGGCTTTAATGACGGTCTTGCAAGATCAGGTGTCTGGTGGGCAGGCACACCTGGGGAGTTTGGCGCCAATAATTAATCTCCTAGTATGCGAGTCCCTCCCCTGGTTTCTCATTGGCTGAGTACTACAGGGTTCACAGTCTTCCCCGGACGTCGCCTAAGCCCGTTATATCTTTCCTTTACATGTCTTAATTTTATTGGTAGGTTTAAAAAACTCAAACAGGTATGCCAGGCCCTTATCAATTCCCCCACCCCCCCTCTCAGCCTGAGCAGCTTCCAACACATGGCCCTTTGTTCATACCTTACTGTTAAAATGTTTAAACATCCTAGTGGGAATAAATCACATTTAGGTTTTATACTCTTACCTAACATATAACAATCTTTCATTTTGTGCATTTCCTCAGAGCACCTTTTTGTTTGCCAGATTAAATGTTCCCAATTCGTGAATCTTTGAACAAAGCCAGTACAATCTTCAAAATTTACTTAGTTGAATTTTTTTTAACAGGCAGAAAGTGGTAATTGCTAGTTTTGATTCTATTTATTAATATGATTAAATATTTTCACATATTTTAACTAAATATGTGTGTATATTGACTAATTTTTTGACTCTCTATTATATTTTGTCTTTTACATATTGATTTGTATGTACTTTTTATTATTGTGCCCCTGCTTGTCATATGTAGCATATTTTTTCACTTAGTTTTTTTATATCTTCATTGTACTTATAACATGTTCTCCTGTATTTTACATATTAGATGATGCCCCTTTTCTTTTATGACTTCTAATGGATCCATTTGTAACTTCAAATCTTGTGTATCCATTTGCTTCAAATACTTCCACAAGCCAAGTTTATTAAATTATAAACAGTGTTTTCTTCTAGAGTTCATTTTGGTAAATCAGTTATTCCAAAACTTTTCCTCAGTGATTTAAGATGTGTTACTCCACAGAGGGGAAAATCCCGCGGCAAAATGCCTTTGAAACTGAAATCAGCCAAAGGGAGAAATAAACTTTAAAACCCGTTTATTGATTACAATGAGTTATCCTATGTCTCTCTCCTGCTGCAGCAGAAACTACCAAGTACTCCCCCCCAACCTCTATGGTCCAGATAAGCCCTTGCTCGCCCATGTAATTACCCACTGATATGGAGATGGACTACTTCTCTCCACCCCTTGGAAACACATGTTGGTATGAAGATGTACTAAAGCCAGGTGAGAGGTTCTGGAAATATTGCAATTTTACTCACAGATGTTATCTTTATTATATACTAAATGCCTGTATTTACCTGAGTGAATTCATAGATTTAGGGGTTGATTTCCTATCACAGTATTTTAAATACTATAGTATTATAAGTTTTCTTGTCAGCTATAACTCCTTTCATTAATCTAATTTTTAAAAACTTCTCCTATTAATAGAGAAAATCTAAAGACAGATTTCTTTTTTGCCTGCCTTTACTAGTGACATGTAATATTTATTGGTCTTTTGTAATACAAAATATGGTCTATATATATTCAATATTGGGACCTGAGATTAATTTTTACAAGTGTAGAGTTTTAAAGTTTTCAATTTGCATAGATAGTACTTTATTCTTTACACAGAACATTTTCATCCATTACATACTAGATTATCTCATTTGTTTCATTTGTGTTGGCTTCTGCTTTAGGAAAAAAGTTATTATCAACATTGCACCTCTTTTTTCTATTCCTCAGAATTCTAATCTTTCCACGTTATTTTTCAGGATCATTTCACAAGTATGTCTTTCATATTCAAGCTTCAAATTTTTTGACAGCCATAGGTTTTATATTGCCTGCCTCTAATACTGTGTGTATTCTTGTCTTCTTTCAATTCTTTAACCATTTTATTGAGTTTATTTTTATACCTCTACTTCACCTTTTTGCGGAGTTATTTCTTCTTTAGGATTTATGCTCTTCATATTTAGAGGATACCTTTTCATACACCTTTCAGGAAGCTAAATAACTTTATAATAAATAGAAGCTCATTTTCATAGTTATGTCATCATGTTTTTCCATGTAGTTTTTTAGTTTCTTTTAGTGTAATCTTTCTTAAGACTATTCCAGTGCTACCAAATGGATATGAGTGCTCAACTGTAAAATCACAGAAGAGAAACTGAAGTCCAGAAAAACTATGAACTCAAATTAAGGAATCACTCCCTTATAAAGAAAATAAAATTGGAAATGATGCAGTTGTGTTTGTGGTGTGATTTATGTAAAAAAGGATGAAAACAAATTCTAGTCTGTGGATCCATAAGTTAAAAATAAAGACCTCTTTGTTCCATGAAAAGATATGAGACAAGGAAGATTTTTTCTTTATTAATTTTATTTTGGTATCATTAATCTACAATTACATGAAGGACATTATGTTTACTAGGTTCGCCCCTTCACCAAGTCCCCCCCACATACCCATTCACAGTCACTGTCCATCAACATAGTAAGATGCTGTAAAATCACTACTTGTCTTCTCTGTGTTGCACAGCCCTCCCCATGCCCCGCACACACTATACATGTTAATCGTAATGCCCCCTTTCTTTTTTCCCACCGTTATCCCACCCTTCCCACCCATTCTCCCCAGTCCCTTTCCCTTTGTTAACTGTTAGTCCATTCTTGGGTTCTGTGCTTCTGCTGCTGTTTTGTTCCGACAGTTTTCTTTTGTTCTTATACTCCACATATGAGTGAAATCATTTGGTACTTGCTTTCTCCGACTGGTTTATTTCACTGAGCATAATACCCTCTTGCACCATCCATGTTGTTGCAAATGGTAGGATCTGTTTTTTTCTTATAGCTGAGTAATATTCCATTGTGTATATGTACCACATCTTCTTTATCCATTCATCTGCTGATGGACATTTAGGTTGCTTCCATATCTTGGCTATCGTTAATAGTGCAGCAATAAACACAGGGGTGCATCTGCCTTTTTCAAACTGGAGTGCTGCATTCTTAGGGTAAATTCCTAGAGGTGGAATTCCTGGGTCAAATGGTATTTCTATTTTGAGCATTTTGAGGAACCTCCATACTGCTTTCCACAATGGTTGAACTAACTTACATTCCCACCAGCAGTGTAGGAGGGTTCTCCTTTCTCCACAACCTCGCCAACATTTGTTGTTGTTTGTCTCTTGGATGGTAGCCATCCTTACTGGTGTGAGATGATATCTCATTGTGGTTTTAATTTGCATTTCTGTAATGACAAGTGATGTGGAGCATCTTTTCATGTGTCTGTTTGGCCATCTGAATTTCTTCTTTAGAGAACTGTCTATTCAGCTCATCTGCTCATTTTTTAATTGGATTATTTGCTTTTTGTTTGTTGAGGTGTGTGAGCTCTTTATATATTTTGGATGTCAACCCTTTATTGGATCTGTCATTTACTAATATATTCTCCCATACTCTGGGGTTCCTTTTTGTTCTATTGATGGTGTCATTTGCTGTACAGAAGCTTTTCAGCTTGATATAGTCCCACTTGTTCATATTTGCTTTTGTTTCCCTTGCTGGGGGAAATATGTTCATGAAGAAGTTGCTCATGTTTATGTCCAAGAAATTTTTCCCTATGTTTTTTTCTAAGAGTTTTATGGTTTCATGACTTACATTCAGGTCTCTGATCCATTTTGAATTTGCTTTTGTGTATAGGGTTAGACAGTGATCCAGTTTCATTCTCTTACATGTAGCTGTCCAGTTTTGCCAGCACCATCTGTTGAAGAGACTGTCACTTCCCCACTGTATGTCCATGGCCCCTTTATCAAATATTAGATGACCATATATGTTTGGGTTAATGTTTGGAGTCTCTATTCTGTTCCATTGGTCTGTGGCCAATGGTTCCATTGGTTCTTGTGCCAGTACCAAATTGTCTTGATTACTGTGGCTTTGTAGTAGAGCTTGAAGTTGGGGAGTGAGATCCCCCCAACTTTATTCTTCCTTCTCAGGATTGCTTTAGCTATTCGGGGTTTTTGGTATTTCCATACGAATTTTTGAACTATTTGTTCCAGTTCATGGAAGAATGCTGTTAGTAGTTTGATAGAGATTGCATCGAATCTGTATATTCCTTTGGGCAGGATGGCCATTTTGACGATATTAATTCTTCCCAGCCAGGAGCATGGGATGAGTTTCCATTTGTTAGTGACCTCTTTAATTTCTCTTAAGAGTGCTTTATAGTTTTCAGGGTATAGGTCTTTCACTTCCTTGGTTAGGTTTATTCCTAGGTATTTTATTTTTTTTGATGCAATTGTGAATGGAGTTGTTTTCCTGATTTCTCTTTCTGTTGGTTCATTGTTAGGGTATAGGAAAGCCACAGATTTCTGTGTGTTAATTTTGTATCCTGCAACTTTGCTGTATTCCGATATCAGTTCTAGTAGTTTTGGGGTGGAGTCTTTAGGGTTTTTTATGTACAGTATCATGTCATCTGCAAATAGTGACAGTTTAACTTCTTCTTTACCAATCTGGATTCCTTGTATTTCTTTGTTTTGTCTAATTGCCATGGCTAGGAACTCCAGTAGTATGTTGAATAACAGTGGGGACAGTGTGCATCCCTGTCTTGTTCCCGATTGCAGAGGAAAAGCTTTCAACTTCTCGCTCTTCAGTATGATGTTGGCTGTGGGTTTATCATATATAGCCTTTATTATGTTGAGGTACTTGCCCTCTATACCCATTTTGTTGAGAGTTTTTATCATGAATAGATGTTGAATTTTGTCAAATGCTTTTTCAGCATCTATGGCGATGATCATGTGGTTTTTGTCTTTCTTTTTGTTGATATGGTGGATGATGTTGATGGATTTTCGAATGTTGTACCATCCTTGCATCCCTGGGATGAATCCCACTTGGTCACGGTGTATGATCCTTTCAGTGTATTTTTGAATTTAGTTTGCTAATTTTTGTTGAGTATTTTTGCATCTACGTTCATCAGGGATATTGGTCTGTCATTTTCTTTTTTGGTGGGGTGTTTGCCTGGTTTTGGTATTAGGGTGATGTTGGCTTCATAGAATGTGTTTGGGAGTATACCCTCCTCTTCTATTTTTTGGAAAACTTTAAGGAGAATGGGTGTTATGTCTTCTCTGTATGTCTGATAAAATTCCGAGGTAAACCCATCTGGCCCGGGGATTTTGTTCTTTGGTAGTTTTTTGATTACCACTTCAATTTTGTTGCTGGTAATTGGTCTGTTTAGATTTTCTGTTTCTTTCTGGGTCAGTCTTGGAAGGTTGTATTTTTCTAGGAAGTTGTCCATTTCTTTTAGGTTTCCCAGCTTGTTAGCATATAGGTTTTCATAGTACTCTCTAATAATTCTTTGTATTTCTGTGGGGTCCACCATGATTTTTCCTTTCTTGTTTCTGATTCTGTTGATGTGTGTTGAATCTCTATTCCTCTTAGTAAATCTGGCTAGAGGCTTATCTATTTTGTTTATTTTCTCAAAGAACCAGCTCTTGGTTTCATTGATTTTTGCTATTGTTCTATTCTTCTCAATTTTTATTTATTTCTTCTCTGATCTTTATTATGTCCCTCCTTCTGCTGACTTTAGGCCTCATTTGTTCTTCTTTTTCCAATTTTGATAATTGTGACATTAGACCATTCATTTGGGATTGTTCTTCCTTCTTTAAATATGCCTGGATTGCTATATACTTTCCTCTTAAGACTGCTTTTGCTGTATCCCACAGTAGGTGGGGCTTTGTGTGTTGTTGTTGTCATTTATTTCCATATATTGCTGGATCTCCATTTTAATTTGGTCATTGATCCATTGATTATTTAAGAGCATGTTTTTAAGCCTCCATGTGTTTGTGAGCCTTTTTGCTTTCTTTGTACAATTTATTTCTAGTTTTATGCCTTTGTGGTCTGAAAAGTTGGTTGGTAGGATTTCAATATTTTGGAATTTACTGAGGCTCTTTTTGTGGCCTAGTATATGGTCTATTCTGGAGAATGTTCCATGTGCACTTGAGAAGAATGTGTATCCTGCTGCTTTTGGATGTAGAGTTCTGTAGATGTCTATTATGTCCATCTTTTCTAGTGTGTTGTTCACGGCCTCTGTGTCCTTACTTATTTTCTGTCTGGTTGATCTGTCCTTTGGAGTGAGTGGTGTGTTGAAGTCTCCCAGAATGAATGCATTGCATTCTATTTCCCCCTTTAATTCTGTTAGTATTTGTTTCACATATGTTGGTGCTCCTGTGTTGGGTACATATATATTTATAATGGTTATATCCTCTTGTTGGACTGAGCCCTTTATCATTATGTAATGTCCTTCTTTATCTTTTGTTACTTTCTTTATTTTAAAGTCTGTTTTGTCTGATACTAGTATTGGAACATCTGCTTTTTTCTCTCTGTTCTTTGCATGAAATATCTTTTTCCATCCCTTGACTTTTAGTCTGTGCATGTCTTTGGGTTTGAGGTGAGGCTCTTTTAAGCAGCATATGGATGGGTCTTGCTTTTTTATCCATTCTTTTACTCAGTGTCTTTTGATTGGTGCATTCAGTCCATTCACATTTAGGGTTATTATTGAAAGGTATGTACTTATTGCCATTGCAGGCTTTATGTTTGTGGTTACCAAAGGTTCAAGGTTAGCTTCTTTACTATCTTACTGTCTAACTTAACTCGCTTATTGAGCTATTATAAACATGGTCTGATGATTCTTTATTTCTCTCCCTTCTTGTTCTTCCTCCTCCCTTCTTCATATGTTGGGTGTTTTGTTCTGTGCTCTTTTTAGGAGTGCTCCCATCTAGAGCAGTCCCTGTTAGATGCCCTGTAGAGGTGGTTTGTGGGAGGCAAATTCCCTCAACTTTTGCTTGTCTGGGAATTGTTTAATCCCTCCTTCAAGTTTAAATGATAATCGTGCTGGATACAGTATTCTTGGTTTGAGGCCCTTCTGTTTCATTGCATTAAATATATCATGCCATTCTCTTCTGGCCTGTAAGGTTTCTGTTGAGAAGTCTGATGATAACCTGATGGGTTTTTCTTTGTAGGTGACCTTTTTTTTCTTTCTGGCTACCTTTAATACTTTGTCCTTGTCTTTGATCTTTGCCATTTTAATTATTATGTGTCTTGGTGTTGCCCTCCTTGGATCCCTTGTCATGGGAGTTCTGTGTACCTCTGTGGTCTGAGAGGACATTTCCTCCCCTAGTTTGGGGAAGTTTTCAGCAATTATTTCTTCAAAGACACTTTCTATCCCTTTTTCTCTCTCTTCTTCTTCTGGTACCCCTATAATGTGGATATTGTTCTGTTTCGATTGGTCACACAGTTCTCTTAAAATTCTTTCATTCCTGGAGATCCTTTTATCTCTCTCTGCATCAGCTTCTCTACGTTCCTGTTCTCTGTTTTCTAGTCCATTAATGGTCTCTTGCATCTCATCCATTCTGTTTTGAAGTCCTTCCAGAGCTTGTTTTATTTCTGCATTCTCCCTCCTTAGTTCTTGCATATTTCTCTGCAAGTCCATCAGCATGGTTATGACTTTTGTTTTGAATTCTTTTTCAGGAAGATTGGTTAAATCTATCTCCCCAGGTTCCTTCTTAGGGTAAGATGTAGAAGATGTCGAAGCTGTCTGGGTTAGACTTGTCTGGATCAAATTTTTTTGCCTTTTCATGTTGATAGGTGCAGTGTTATGCTATTGATTCATCTGTCAGCTGGGAAAGTTAAACCTCTTTCCACCTGCTCCTGGCCTTCCTTTACTAGGACAGCTGTGACCCCTAGTGGCTTGTGTTGGGCAATTGCATATAGACTGGGTCTCTGTATCTTGCCTGACCAGTATGGAGGAAGCTCCCTTGCTGTGGGTGTGGCCAGCCTCAGGCTGCTGCTCTGCCATGGTGTGGCCCCGGAGGGTTAATATATGAGGGGCTGTTTGGCTGTTTACCCCTGTGAGGGATCTCAGAGCTTTTGCCCAGGGGTTTAGTGCGTCCGGAGTTCCCTGGAATTTCCAGCTGCTAGACTGTGACCTCCCATGCTTCTGTCCAGCTGTGCGGTCCCTGTCCCTTTAAGACTTTCAAAAAGCCTCGCTTTTCTTTGTCCCAGGAGCGCTGGCTGCGGGACCTGCTCACAGGTCTTACTGTCCTGCTTCCCTAGTTTCCAGCACCCCATGCATGCACTGTATGTTTGCGCTGTGGTGCGGATGGCTAGGGCTGGGTGTTCAGCTGTCCTGGGCTCCCTCTCCCTCCCCTCTCCAATTCCTCTCCTCCTGCTGGGAGCTGGGGTGAGAGGCCTCAGGTCCCACCGGGCTGCGGCTTGTATCTTACCTCTTTCACTAGGTGCTGGGTTCTTGCAGGTGTGAATGTAGTCTGGCTGTTGTCCTGTGTCTTCTGGTCTCTCTTTTAGGGATAGTTGTATTTGTTGTATTTTCAAAAATATATGTATATGTTTTTGGGAGGAGATTCCCACTGTTCTACTCACACCACCATCTTGGCTCCCCCCTCTAGACAAGGAAGTTTTAAAGCAAATAACAAATGGTTTGAATTTTAGGAAGAAAAACCTTCATTATATTTAGGTAATAAGCATGATACTGGCAAAATTATCCATTGGTCAACCTGTTGTTTAAATTTTATTACATGAGTAAAGTCTTTTACTAAGAAAGGAAATTTAATTGCAGAATAATTCTATGTTATAGATGAAATAGCTCTAAATTCTATGATTTTATATACTAAAAATTATATACAAAGTATAGCATATGTGACAAGGTAGAGAAAAAATTGATGAAAGGCCTGCACTAGCTGCCTAAAGCAGTTCAACTGGAATTCACGAATTGTTTGTTATTATTGACTATTCAAAAAATTATAAGTGTTATTATATAGAAATTATTCTTAACCAGCATTCTACTGGTCATAAAAATTAACATGACTCTGATTTATTCAAAGTTTATTTTTTCTAAAAGAAAAGAGCATTATAAATAGAAATACAAAGAATATTTTCACTGAAAGGCTTTATTATTCTAGGTGATATGATTCCCAAACCAATTTTGAGGATGATAATGGACATCTTTATAACCCCTTTTAGTTCTTGGGGCAAGGGGGCTCAACTCCTGGAAAAAATTCCCCTATGAATCCAGTGACACCAAAGCAAGGCCAAGGGGTAAAGCAGGTTGGGAGATTGCTGGAATTCACTAGCTGGGCCCCACTCTGCTCTGTCAGTCCCTCTAGACACCATGCACACTCTACTTGCCTGCCCGCCCCTCTGGCAGGAACCCCATGAGCAGAGCCATGGTGACTGACTGGCACCAGACCAGTTAGATGCCAGGAATGGAGTGGAGGAGAGAATGGCCATTTTCTCTCCACCCCTTGTCCCCATCAACTGGAGTCTGCAGCGATAAACACCCATTGATATGTACATGAAATAAGGCCAGGTAGGAGATTCTGGGAATTCTGCCATTTAACCCATGCAGTCTAATTGAAGAAATTTTGGAATATTTAAAGAAATAACTTAAGTAAAAGTTTGAATTCTGTTTTAGGAAGAATACAGTAAAGACAAAAAGTGGATCCTACAGGATCATGAGAACTTTTATCCAACAAAGACATTGTTTATGGTGTAGTGTTAGCATAAAATCAATTTTCCAAGAAAAACAATCAAGTTGAGAGTAAAAAAAATGGATAAGTAGCAGCCAAAATTAGATATATAGTGAAATTGGACAGGTACAAAGAAAGGGATATTTAGAGAGACAGTCTCCATATATTTTATTGTTATATTGGAAATGATTGAAGGACTAGTCACTGCTGTTATTGAGGCAGGGATAGTGGGACATAGGCAGCCTTAGAATTTGTGGCCCTGGTAAGGGGAAAGCAGGAGGGTATCAGGCCCAAAGCCTCAGAGTAAACAAGGAGCCATATCCTTGACATCTTGAGAATTCAGTGTGAGAAACCAGGGGCCGTATCCTGAACATCTGGAGAATTCAGCTTGAAAAACAAAGGGGTCTTCGTAGCAACAAGCCCCTGCCAATCCTATAAACTTCCTTCTTTGGGCTTATAAACCCTAGACACTGAAGCCCCAGTGGCCTCCACTCTTGGAGCCCCTCCCATTTAGAGGGAATCTTTTTCTTTCCTTCTTATGCATTAAAAACTTTGCTGGTTGCTCCATACTCATGTCTGCTGGCTTCATTCTTCATCAGGTCCAAGACACAATTCTGGGAACAACAACATCTCAGCCAGTAACATTGTGGTGATATAAGAGGAAGGACTAAGATATAAAACCATGTGTCTTCTTCTAAACAAGGCAAAATTATTGATTTTATGAAATGCATATTCATGTATGTGTTTTACTATAATTAATTACAATAAAATATTTAAATTATTGTATGACTGTGAATACTGGAAATTTGCTATGAGAGTATATTTCAAGTGCTCTTGTCAGACACACACCCAAAAATGTTAACTATGTGAGAAGATATATTAATTAACTTGGTTATAGTAATCATGCCACTATGTATATGTATGTCAAATCATTGTACTATACACCTTAATTTTATACATTTTTATTTAAAAAATAAGTGATTTTTTCAATTTAAAATAGGCAAAAAAAACAAAATGTAACTAGCCAATCTGTGCATCCCATTATATTAGAGTCTTTAGGCTATAATTCCAAACAAGCATTGCTGTCAAAGTGTTTGCCACCCAGCTATAACACTGAGCTATTAGAATCATGGCTCCCTGGATCTACTGCATCCCTGTAAATTTGCTACTTCCTCAAGCTCATGGTTTCTTGGGAGCTGCAGTTTTCATCTAGGATTAAAAAATGATTCAGGGAAATAAACAGGGACAGTATTACACCACACAAACTAATATCCAAAGAGTATATAATGATGATACTCCTTTTCCATTTGATAGAGCCCTGCATCTTTGAATCTGGGGACTGATTCTGTAGGAGGTATGAAGCTTTATTCTAATTTTTCTTTACTAGTAAGTAAGATTGAACTAAAGCCTTGTAATTATATTCTCAGTCAGAAAATCAGTTCTATAATTACTGTTTCTCCTTCCTTTAGTAATGATAGTACCTGTAAGTTTGATTATACTGCTTTGAAATTTTGTATTTTAATGCATCTTTAGGAAACTTTTATTGGGAAAGTATGCATATTATAAACTGTGGTTCAAAAATTATTTTGAGCTGGAAGTCCTGCTGTTTCACTCTGAAGTTATCACAACTTATTTGGTCAAAACAATGATACCCTCACTAAATCGGTGTGAAAACTGAGGGCCCAAGTAGTTCAATGGCTGGTGTTAGGCCACACAGCTGGAGACAGGGAGAGCTGAGGCTAGAGATCAGATATTTCTTTCCATTATAACTGTTTTCCATTTTTACAATGAGAATAGCAACAGCAATATTACATATAGCAAGAGGACATGATAAGGGACTGCTAGAACTGTGTGAGTTTCGAAGATGTTCTAATCCTTCATAGTCAAGAAATTGACAAAAAATCCATTTATGTAGTTAAGACTGAAATTTGAGATATATAGTCAAAATATAAGCAACTAGTTATTCCACATGTGTCATTAAAAGGGAAATGGGGTATGCAAATTAATATTCTGGAAGTAATGTAGTTTAATAAAAATTATCTTTCCAGGTCAAAATGCCAAGTTTATAGTCTCTGATATCTTCTCTCTGCAAATGAAAAAAAAAATCACACACTTTATAATAGCATCTTTGAATAAGAATACCAGCCAACTTTATGCCAAAGAAGTAAACTTAACTAACTCTAGCACTAATAATGGTAGATTAAGGAAGAAAAGATTAAGTTAGAGCAAAGAGCAACTTTATTTAAGTAAAAATGCAGTTTATAAAAAATAATAGAGGAATTACAGTTTGGGACAAGCAAGCTACAATGAACCATTAGCAAGTCCAAAGAGGCAAAGGGAGGGTCAGCTTGTATTAGACCTTAGGAGGAAACAGGAGAGTTGCTCTGAACAAAAGTTTATTGGTAGAGATTAAGTTTGATATTGCAGTGGTTTCTCATTGGCTGCAGGCGGTCATTAGTGCATTGTTGCTGGGGCAGGGAGGGATCTTCCTTTTCTTAAAGACAGGAGATAAATTCCTATGTAAAAATGCTCTACTTTATCAAAATATTTACCTTCCTTCTTCCTACTGGTTATGGAGACTGCAACAAATAGTATATATATAAAAGCTCCCACTTCAGGGCTTCCCAACTCCATTTTAAATGAGATTCAAGTTAGAACCCAGGCATTTGCATTATAATAAAGCTCTCTAGGTCATGGCTAGTACTAGGGTTAGGTGTACAAGGCATTCTTCTTAAGCACAACATTTAAGAGGGCACCAAAACCTCAGTAATCAAAATCTATAATATTTTATTGCAATGTTTTTAAATGCAAAAAAAGTCAAGGATGAAAAAATATCAATTAAATAAATTAAATAAAGCTATGATAGGCTGCCTGCATTTGCATGACCCTGTCCCACTCACCTCATTCTAATCCCAACCCTGTTCTAATAAAACTTTATTGATAAAAACAGAGGCCATCCATGGGCCATTTCTTCCCAAATTCATTTTTTAAGACAGTTTTTTTTTTATTGCATTTTAAAAAATATAATGCAATATATTCATATACAAATATTATTCGTTTTGATTACTGAGGTGTTTTGGCACCCCTTTAAATTTTGCACCAAAAACAAAATGCCTCATTTGCTTTAACCTAGTCCCAAAGCCTGTGAGAATTTAAAAACACTCTGCTTAACTTTTCTGAGAATCAATTCTCTGAAACATTAAAAAATTAAAAAGGAAGAAATAGTAAGCTAGGCTGAGACAAAAAAATCACCATTTCAGCATGGGACAATGTAACATCAAAACCTAAAAACCAAGAAATTGGACTACACACTACACACAGCAATTCAGTTTTAGATCTGAGAACCTATTAGCACCCAAGTATATGAAGAGGCTCTAAACACAATCAAAGCACTCTATTTTTAGCAAGTGCTTGACATAAAGAAATTTCTCTTCATTATGAATGATTAAACTCAGGTGGAAACTATTAAGAATCCAGTGCAAAAGAAAAAGAGTAGGATTATTATTTCAGAACAGAATCAATCTCTTGAAAGTAATTTAACACAGGAAATAAATGAGGATTTTAAAAATATCTGCTTCAAGTCTCCAAAAAATTAGATATAAATGTTTCTGTGAAATAATATTAAAATATCAGAAAGAGATAGTAGCTCAGATGAAGAAAATTAGCTAAAATGAAGTCCAAGATGAAAGAGTAAGTTAAAAGAAAAAATTTAAGAACACAAAATGTAAGAGATTAATTTAAATCTACTGTAAAAGAAATTAAAAGAGCAGAAATGACTCAGAAACTTAATATGTGATACAAACCAAATTCCAAAGTTCTTCCAGATTTCAGAGGAATAAAAATACAAGAACACAGATATACAAATAATAAGAAAATACAATAAATATAGAGAAAAGAGAGAAATGTTTCTCAAACACAGAGATTTGAGTTGAAAATATAATCCTAATAAGTCCAACTAAACCAATAAACCAAGTTATTAAAAAGAAAACATACCACAGTTAAAAACAAAAACAAAAACAACTGAACATGGAACTCAAAATAGTTTATAACATACAAAATAAATGAGTATTAAAACATATATATCTTGGTAAAATTTTTAACTTTGAAGAAAAATGTGTATACATGTAAACATAACTTATATACATGGAACAAATATTCTGGCTTAATCACAAATGTGTAAGAGCTGCCTAAAGAAATCTATGAACTTTAACTTTGAGATGAAACAAATGTAAATAAAGGAAAAGACAATATTTCTAAAATGGAATATAAATATTATAACATGATTTTTCCCTAAGTTAATAATGAATTTAATAAAATTAACAAACAACATCTCAAATGAATATTCTGAAATTAATCAAGAGATTCAAACTTCTGCAAGAAAGAATATATACATAAGAATGGTTATGAAATTCTGTAAAGAGTAAAATAAAGCCCTCTTGAAAGATATTCAATATATTTTGAAAATGTAATAATATTTTGCATAGTGTGGGGTAAATACAAGTTTTCACGGAGAATTTCCAGAATTTCCTGCCTGGCCTTAGTCCATTTATATACCAATGGATGTTTACCATGGCAGAGCCTCTGGTCTATCCAGGGCAAGGGGTGGAGAGAAAACAAACATTCTCTCCAGCCCTCCATTCCTGGTACCTAATTGGTCTGGACTTTGCCAGTCACCAGGGACCCACCCATGGAGTTCCTTCCAGAATGGGCAGGTTGGGGAGAGAGTGCGTGCTGTGGCTGGAGGGAACAGATGGTGTGGGGCCTGGCTTGCAAACCCCAAGCTGTTAGAAATAAACCCCTTTAACCCAATCTGCCAGTTCTTTTGTTCTCCTTTGGTTTCACCAGATTCATAGGGAAATTGCCCCAGGCTGGAACACCCTGCTCCCCAGAGCTACACATGGGAATAAACATTCACCAAAGAAAAAAGGAAACATAATGGTATATGCTGAAGTTTAATATAGGGTTTATAAAGGAATTACAAGTTTATGTTAAGTAACAAAGTATTTGTTAAATTTTACTTAAAAATTAACTTAAATAAATCTATCAAGTTTAATCCCATTTTACATAATATCCTAAAATCACTTGATAAAAAATTTAAGAATAAAGAACATGTAAAAACCAGACAAATTAAATAACTAGATTTAAAACTGGATCAAAAAAACTTTAAAGCAATCAGGAAGGAGAAAAAATAGAAGGCATAGAACAGTGTAGTGAAACTATAAAACAAAGTAAAAAGCAAGAAAATATTTGCAAAAAAAACAAAAGGCAAAAGTGAGATAAAGGGTTACGATAAATAGAAGTGGATTAAAATACAGGTTTTTATATTTGGGGATATGCATAAGGCATTCTCCAGGTAAAGGAAGGTCTGATTTTTCCTTCAAAACCCCTGGTAAAAGGCAGGGATGAGAAAAGGTAACTCATTTGATCCATAATTCCACTTTCACACCTATGTGCAGAACACCAGTCTTTTAACTATACAGGGAAAAAGAAAAAAGGAAGGAAAGAAAAAGCCTGAGAATTTTTCTTCTATCAAATCATAGAGTCATTTTGGAAAGAACTAGGAAAGCTAAAAGAGGCACTGTGTCCCCAAGGCAAAGCCCTCCACTTTACATAATTTAGGAAGTCCAATTTTATGTGCATTTCAAGCCAAGCTTTAATACCTATAGCCCAAAGACAGTAATAAAGTAAGCAAAACAAAATGGATTATTGTATGTAAGTACATTTCAAACTAAAAAGATGTATGAGATTGTTTGCATTATTTGAATTTGTAACTTCAAACATAGAGATTAAAAAAATATATTTAAATATTAAATTTTGCACTGTGATACCCCTTCATATAAACAAGAGAGCTGGAATTTTTTCCCTACCATGAAATGCCAGTAATGAGTATTGTTTTTTGAAGAATAAATATGTAATAGAGTTTTGGGGCTTGAATCCTTACCTAGGAGAAATATTTCATGTCATTCATTGTCTAAAACATGAATTGACTTTTTGAAGTATCTTACATAACTAATTCTCAAATATTTCATAATTCTGATATTCTGAAGTTATATTTGGTTTATACTATATGTTACACTACAGTTCAATAACTTGTATTCTTAAGCCTTTATTGACACTATCAGTTATAATTGAGAAAGGCAAACAATAATGATAGTTCCTAGGTAATGGTTTATATCAGAGATCCATTTTGGAATTCAGTATTTACAAATAGTCCAATTTGGGAAAAAGAATTCAAGATGTCATGTTTATTTGAGAAAATAAATGTCAGTAGAGAAAAGGGAGTGAAATGAGTTTCCCAAATATATATATGTTTCCTGGGGAAAAACAAATCAACTTATACACTTAGGTAAATACATGGGCAAACATTTGCCAAGAAATCACATTTGGGAGAATATTTAACTATGTATGCTGACATCAACCAAAAAGATCTGTTACATAATTCAGCATTTGTTGGTGAGCTGAGGTGGGGATTTTGCTCTGGGTGACATCAATATGTTGATTTCTTTCAGAGTTAAAATTTTTTATGCCTTTATATACTTATCAAGCCAATTAACTACCTGACTATATTGTACATCAGTCAATTAGGAAAAATCTTCAGTTAACTAAAGTTTAAGGGCTAAAAAAATTTACTTGGTTCATTTAGTCACCAAATAGTTATTGAACACTCTATGTTCCAGACACTTTTCTAACCCCTGAGAATGAAAATATTTAAAAAAATGAAAACAAAATTTAAAACCAACATGCACTGTCCTTGCGGAGTTTATTTCTAAGCATATTAAGTGTATTTGGGGGTGAATAAATAGATAGGCAATAAGAATGTACAGCTATGGAGAAAAAAAAGGCAGAAAAGCAATATGACATGTGTGTTGGCAGGTGGCAGAGGGTGGGAAGTGCAGTGATGCATTAGACAGGGAAGACATTACCGAGGAGGTAACACTTTGAGAAATAGCCAAAAGAGGTAAAGGAACCAGCCTGTAACTATTTGTAGGAGAATTTTGCAGGCAGAGGAAAGAGGAGGTACAAAGATACCTGAAACAAAGGTACACCTGACCCCTAAAATGCCTGAAGTAGATAAGCAAGGGGAAAACTTTAGGGGATGATGTCTAAGAGGTTTTTGGTATAAATGGGAACAGCACTCACTGATCATGAAGCTGATAGGCCATGGTGAGATCGTGCTTTTACTTTGAAATGAAAACACCTTTAAAGTTTTTAGAAAAGGAGTTTATTATATATTTTATATGCTCTGTCCTAAACTTTACTTTTTGGTGGTACTATTTCTGGATAATAATGGAATCTAAAGACATAAATTCTATGTCTCTGCAAAATGTTATCTCTTTGTATCTAAGTCTATTTAAAAATCTAACCTTGATCATCACTTAAGCATCATGTATAAATACACTTATTAATTTTGATACATTTACATTAAATTTTTCTCAACCTTAAGAATTAAGTAATTCTGTGACAGTCACAGGTATCATCTCCACGTTATTCAGTCATATAAAAAATTTACTAATGACAAATATATCTAAATAACTGACTTCATTTATAATTGTGTTTCATTAGTTACAAGAAACAATGCCATAAATAACTTAAGTTTTTCTTCCAACATAAATTGTAAATTCTTAGCCATGTTTCCAGTTTGATTTATAATTTCAATGCTCGTTTCTGTTTAGGACATATAATATCTATTGCCTACAATAGATACTCTTTTATAAAACTACCATCTGTAATAAAAATACCATCTGGGGAATTTTTTAAAACTAATTTACAGTAACATATCATAGAAAAATCACTTACTTTATATGTATTTATATTAAAAAATTAAGCCTGTGGAAATTTTATTCATATTTCAGTTCATTAGGTTTTTCATTGTGAATATTTCCATATGCCTGATAACCCTTAGTTTTTAAAAATATATATAATGGCACTTACCATTGTAGTTATGCAACAGACATTTTGTTAACACTGTAAACAAGTAGGGAAACTCTTTACTTCATTAAGAAATAATGTTTCATTTTTCCTGAAAAATAATTGCTTTTTTTTCCTGTGTCTATTTTGAAAGACATTCAAATAGAGAATGCCTCTCTCCAGTTAGAAAAAAATGGCACAAGCATGATGATGCATAGCAACAAATACTTGAACTTAGGATCAGGATGACAAAGGGGGGAAAATGACAGGGACAATCCAGATGTGTGCATCCCATCTAAGAGTGGATGCTGTTATGTACTTACTTTGTACCAATTACTTTCATTCAGAAATGTTAATTCACTTTGTCTAATCTTCCAATTTGCCAAAAATGCTAGAACTCTGTATTTTTAGATGAAAATTGCCAACTTAAAAAATATATGAATCAATCATTTTTAAAACATTTTGCAGTTTAGACAAAACTAAGTGTGCAAGTTGTGTTTAGCCTCTTAGTCACACAAAGTGGTGTTTCTTGTAGCCTTAATATAAAAGTTCCAATATCCATTTGAGAATACTTAAAGGATGAGAAATAGAAGACAAGAGAAGCAATGTTAAAAAAAAAAGAAGACGAGAATTTCCTAGCAATGAAGAAAGATATGACTCTTAAAACTCTTGCATTTTAGAAGCAAAAAGAAAAATAGCAAAAAGAAAACTCATACTTAAAAAACAGAAAAAGTATGAAGACAAAAATAGTAAAAAGCTTCCAGAGAGTATAGGGGAATAAAAAACTACATAAAAAATTACAATTATATGAACAACAAAATTGCCAGTGACAACATTGGAAACAGAAAGACAAGGAACCAAAGCTTAAAATACTAAGAGAAAACTGCCTTTAATATGGTAATACATACCCAGCAAAAGGATTATTTTCAGACAAGTGGACTCAGACATGTATCACAAATGTATTAATTCTAAAAGCAAAGCTAGTGGATGTTTTCCAAGAAGAAATAGAGGTGAATCATAGAAGGATGGGACAAGAATTTGGTAAAGGTTCTTCACCAACAATTTGATGTGTAATAATTGAATGTGTAAAAGAAAATTATTTTAATAACAATCTGGTACTTAAGTTACAAGATCAACCTGAGATTGACAGAAATTAAGAAAGCATGCAGTTCTTCAAATACCTGGGGAAGGATATAGCCTAATTTTTCATGATATTATTACAAATAGAGAATTTAGCATGTGTATTAAATATTTGAAGGAAAATCATTTTGAATAAGGAAAAACAAAATTATAGAGCAGAGAACCCTAAATCAGAATGAAAGAAGAAAATATATTTCATGTCAGTAGACAAGGACAATTATTCGAAGGTTGAGATAACTGGCTATCAATTTTTTAAAAATCAAAATTAAATCCCTGTATTATTACATTGAACAAAAAATTAATTTCAGCTGAATTATAAACCTACTATATAACAAGAACTCTATAGATACCATAAGTGTACAGAAATATGTCACAGACAATATATTTTGAATCTGGAGTAGGAAGGGACTTTAAGATGCAATGAGGATAAAGCAGGTACAGGCACGTACATGCACATGAGTGCTCATAGCAGCAATATTCACAATAGCTAAAAGGTAGAAACAATCCAAGTGTTCATCAAAGGATGAATGGGAAAACAAAATGTGATATTATACATATAATGATATTTGTTCAGCCACAAAAAGTCATGAAGTATGATAAATGCTATAAGGTGTATGAACCTCAAAAATATCATGCTAAGTGAAAGAAGCCAAATACAAAAGGCCATATATTATATGATTTCATTATATGAAATAACTACAATAAGTAAATCTATAGAGCCAGACAACAAATTGGTGCTTGCCAGGTACTGGAGGGAGGAGGGTAAGGAAACTAACTGCCTAGTGGGCATGTAGTTTTCTTTTAGGGGAATGAAAACATTTTGGAACAGATAGAAGTGTTTGTTTACAACATTTTGCATATAACAAATAACACTGAACTGTATACACTTTTAAAAAGTTAGTTTTTGTTATGTGAAATTTACCTCCATAAAAAAAGAAAAACACACACATAACTGGTAAAAATAAAATGATTTTATTATAGCATAAAAATATAAATAACTTAATTTGGTTTTGGGATTTCAGACCATAGCAATGAGAAAATCTGAACAAAGACCCTAAATAGCCAAAGCAACTTGAGAAAAGGAGGAACAAAGGTGTCAGTTTCAAACTATATTACAAAGATATCATGATCAAAACAGTCTGATATTGGCATAAAAACAGACACTTAGACCAATGAAACGTAACAGAGAGCCAAAACATAAATCCATGCAAATATGGTCAATTAATTTATGACAAAGGAGCCAAGAACACACAATAGAATAGTCAATAAGTGGTGTTGGGGCAGCCATATGCAAAAGAATGAAACTGAAACCCTATCTTACATCATACACAAAACTCAATTCAAAATGGATTAAAGATGAACATGAAACTTTAAACCCTAAAACTCCTAGAAGAAAACATAGGGGATAAGATCCTTGACATTGGTTTTAGCAATGCTAGTTTTTTGCCTGTATTAAGTGAACAGGAAGATCAGATAATGGTTCATGCACAAGTCTGCTGTTGTTGTGACCATAAGTCTCAGCCTCATTGCCATCTTTGTATGAGAAGTATAGATAATGTAAACAGAAGAGCTGGAGAGACATCCATCTGCCCATATAACTATATACTGCTTTGGAGTGTCTTTTCCATAACAAAAAGATTTTCAGTTGGCCACTTCTTTCAAATGAACCCTAAATTCATTAAAAAGACATCTACAGTTGGTTCCCAAACCATACCTCCACTTTTCCATTATTTTCTTTTCTATTATCTGCATGTCAAGAAAATTCATCTTCTCAGCATATTAGAATATGTCTGATACCTTCCTACAGTGCTACATTTGCTTTTGCACATAGCTCTAGACGATGAGCCTTCTCTAAAATGTGGAATATTACCTCATCTGCATGACCCAGCTCAAGTGCCATCACCCCCTTGAAGCTTAGTGTACCAGTACATTTTTAAGACTCTTGTCTTTAATGCTTCTCTCAGCATATTGGAAATATGTCAATGGCATTCACTTTAGCAATGTGCCTCTCTTTCCCTGTCTCTCATACACACGTAAACTCCCCAGGATCGTCCCCCAAAGTCCATGTTCATCCCTTTCTTCAGTGTGATTTATCCCAAAGATACAAAGCCCCATGCAAGGTTTTTAAAGTGCAAACATAATTATTTTACTATAATCAATGAGACAAATATGAGTATAAAATAAATATACATAGTTGGACTAGATAGAACTCAGCTACATTTCTCCTTCATTAATTCATTTATTCAAAAAACTGATTGGGCACCTACTGACTCAAATGCTTTTCTAGATTCTAGGGATACTGCAATAAACAAAGCTAGTGAGACAGACTATATAACAAATTTTCAGTTGATAGTGAGTGCTGTGAAGAGTAAGAAAATAGAGAGTTTCAGCCATTACTATTTGAGTAAAATGGTCATTGACATACTTTCCAAGGAGGTGTCAAAAGAGCAAAGATCTGATTTCTTCAGGCTTTTTCACTCTTCCCCAATTTCCAGTCTAGTATATTTCCAGACAATTATCTTTTGGTTGAGTTGCTTGAAACATTTCTTACTTAAATGACCTAGACAAAATCAGGCTTAATATTCAATTCTTAGCTATCAATTCTGTGAAAGAAAAGCCTCCATAAAATCCAGTGTCTTCAGCACTTTTAAACAAGTGTTGAGTTTTTTACTTATTATTATTTTATTCTTTGTATGCAGATTTACCAAGTGTGAACTTTCTTGGATCTATTTTTCTATCTGAACTCTGAATCATCTTAGAATCACTGTCAGCTAGGGCGCAGCCACAACATATTCACTGCCATGCATGTGTGAAACTCATCATGGCTGTTCATATTGTCATCACTTTGAGGTATGTGCACTGTTGATAGTTTATGTGTTGAATTTAATTGCTATTTCATAGAGCTTCAAATGATGACACCCTGCTTCTACTTTAAAAAAAAATGTTATTTTTACCAAGAAATGCTCAGAAACAAATACGCAGGACATAAACGTGAAACAAGTATTTGTCATTGGAGGAAAGGAATGTCTGACCCACGTAGCCTCTCATCTTCCGGCAAGCTAGGTGGGACTTGTTCACATGGTGCTAGCAGACATCCAAGGAGAGAAAGGAGAAATGTGAAAGTCCTCCTCATGACTAAGCTCCCAGTTGGGCCAGTTCCTCTCCCACCACATTCTATTAGCCCAAGCACATGACAACATCAGGCAGATACAGTAGGTGGGGAAATTTCTTCTCAGATCATGGGTTCCTAAACTTTAGTGAGTGTGAGAATCACCTGGGTTCTTTAGATCCTCAGGGTATGGGAATGGGGAGTGGAGTCTAGGAATCTCCATTTTGAACTAGTTACCCAAATAGTAACATACATGTTCATGTACTAGGAAACACACTGGGAAAATTTTTCCTAGACATTGTTCTTGAATCTTCTTAAACAAAGTGAGATATACTTTTTTAATAATGATTATTTGATAATAAGAACAACCAACACTATCAATAAAGAGTCTTAGCTCTCTTATACTCATTACCTTTCAAAAGAAGTATCTTTTAAAAGGCATAAAATACTAATAAGAAAGATATGCATCAACTTTAGACATATTTTCCACTTTGTAGGGGGGAAGATAGGATTAAGGAAAAGTAAAAAAAAGAGATGTTTCAACTATACAGTATTTTATTTTTCTTAAAAAATTATTTGTTGAAACATTGCGAGTGTACGTTTACCCAGTGCACACTCCAGGGGGTCTGGCACAGAATGGGGCATATGAGGAGTACCCCCTCCCCCACCTGGAGTTGTACACTCCATGGTCTTTCCAGTCGTATGTGGAAATGCTGGCAAAATGCTCTTTATTAAAGATACTTGTGGTATATACAACAGCATTATTATTTTATAGACTTTTTAAAACTTTTACATAATTTTTAAAAATTAAGTTACCCAAAGAACTCATTTTATTAGGTGAAGCAATATGAAATTGCCAAGAGTTAATCATTTGAGCCCACAAAAAGTGCAGTTTCATGTGGTTTGACCCAGTATATCAAATGAGGCAAAACCCCTCCTAGCCAGTCAAGTTTCCTGTTTAATTAATATCGTCCTAAACTAGGCATGAAACGAAAGAAACAAAACAAAGAGTTTCGGGCTCAAAAGTCATTTAATCATATGTGATCTCCAAACTCACACTAAACTTACTTAATGTCTAAACAAAGGTTGCAATTTAATATAAATATAGTGTATAATTTTCATTCAACATTGAAAAAGGACACATTTTTCCTTTGACAGATAGCTGGCAAATATTGTCTGGCCAGGAAACTGTGGACCATGTATCAAAGCTTCAAGCTTGACTATTGCCATGTAATTTCTTGCACATGTGTTTTAGAGAACAAAGTTTCAGCATTTATTAAGGTTTGCTTATTGTATTACTAATATTGGGGAATTTATATTATTTGCAAACTTTGTAATTATTTGTTACTTGCAGTTCTTGTAGTCTTCCATACTATGCATACTTTAAATTTTTTCTTCTATATTTTTATCCCATTTGCTCTTTTTCCCAAACCTTACATATTTATTACATACCTACATATTTTTATTTTATTTATTTATTTATTTAACATACCTACATTATTTTATTATTACATACCTTACATATTTATTACATATTTATTACAAACCTACATATGGTAGCTACTACATACCAGGCACTGGGGATACAAAGTTGAACATGACAGATATCCCAGCTTTCAGGGAGCTGATGTGATGACTAACTGCTGTGAGCATTTCCTCCTTCACGTTAACAAGGCTCACTGTGTGGGACTTGGGGTTGTTCTCCTGCTTGGCTCCCATCATGGAGTACCTACTTCCCCAGACCTAACAGAGAACTGCACTGATGACACCACAACTTACTCCTGATGTCGAGGGGAAGTACTGTGTTTTCCCTCTCTCTACTGTTCATTCACAGAGGATATTCTGCAAGCTCTTTGGACATTTCCCTTTAGAGCTCAGTATGTACATGCAGTGTCCCCACACTGGCCACCCAGGCTGACAGAATATGACTTGACAAAACACATTAACGCTAACCCTTAACAAAGGGGCTGGATCTATACCTACCCTGCAGGAAATGCCAAAAACTGAGAAGAATGCATAGATGCCATCTCTATGAGCACCCCATCAGTTGATCACTTTGAAACACTGGATTGCCAACTTCAGTGAACTTCAGAATCACCCAGAGGTTTATTAAAGTACTTATCATTGGGCCCCCAACAGGATGTTTCTGAAAAAGTGGGTTTGGGGTGGGACTAAGAATTTGCGTTTCTGCTTATTCTTGTCTCAGAACCCCACTTTGAGAACCCTTACCATAGAGTCACCTGAAATTGTGGAAAAAAGAAAGAAATGGACACTTTTGCATCTTACATGTGGAGATTTTTGTTTTTAATTTTTAATTCCAGTATGAGTAGTTTTTACACTTGCCATTTCCTCTAATTCATTTTCTACAACTAAACAAATGAAAACTTCCTTAGTACAATGAAATAAAATCAGTAGAGTTCAGTTTTTATACCAATAAAACAATATGGGATTGGTGTTTGCTTTATTTGTCTATTTGCCATCAACTTCTCTAAAGACTGTGCTGTCTTCTAATCTCAATCTAAGACTTTTGGTTTCTTTAATGCAAACATTCCTTTAATGTAAAAAATACATGAAATGATATAAGTGCTAAATAACAATTGAATTTTACTGTTTTAGTTCTGTCTTGGGTAAACAATAAGTAACATTTTATGATTCCTTTAGACTTGGTGGAGGTGGGAGAATTATATTTTCCTAGAATAACACTAAAACTTTCCAAAATGGAGAGATGACTGATGTACTGTTGATCCGAGGATACAAAGTTAGTATTCAGTTGACCAACTGAATTCCCTTATTATTATCAGAGAAATTTCCTTTTAGACTGAGGACAAGTAGAGATTACTTGAAATTTTAGAGTTCATGAGCATTTTTCAATGCTCAGAGTCAGTGAGTAAGATATTTACATTAAGTAGGGTCTAAGATTTTAAATAATTCCTAGGAGTTATGTTCCATTTTTCAGAATAAACTAAATATTTCATTTTTTAAAATATTTAACATATGTGTTACACATCGGGAAGGTCATTTCCAATGTGATTTCCAACACTGAACATGCAATAATAATGTCAGCAGAATGGCATCATGCAGAGCTCTCCTGGTTCTTCAGAAAAGAACACCTCAGGGACTGTGGGGGGGGATGAGGGGGTGGCCAACTTGCTGTGCTCTTGTCATTTAGGGGAGAAGAATCCTTGATTCCTGATTAGCCACAGAGGCACCCCCGGATCCACGATATGCTACCAGTTACTGGGGGCAAAATTTACCAGTGAAATTTAGAAATGATGGATCAAACTCCCAGGAAATTGGGGACACATAAGAAAATGCAGAGTAACAAGAAAAAAACAAAATGTGCAATCCCTTGGTTATCATTAGTAGCAGTGGTAGCAGTAGTTATAATAGTTAAAATGGAAGTAAGTGATGGGTAAAGCTCAGGTTCCAGCTGGCCTGAACTATGACTTTTAGTTGCGGGGCACCAACCAAAGGAATGTGTTGGAGAGGAACCTGGGATCCTGCCAAATCTAGATTCTGGATAGCCTGAGATAAAACTGCCAGCCTCAGAACCATTTCCAAAGAGAAACGATATGCTGAAACAATAGACACAAAAGAAGGTTAGAGTGATTCCCAAGACAACGGGAAAAGCAAAAGGGAGAGCCAAGGAGTTCATCTTAACAGAGTGGAAACCTATAACTGGTTATTGAGAAATGGAGTGAATAAATCGAACATTGATGGGATAAAACGAAGGAGAAAGAAAAAAGGGAGAATCAAGGGACTCATTCCAGGAGGGTAATAATAATCTTCAAGTAGTAATTTAAAAATGGATGAACAAAGCACATTTTGATGGAGTCAAAAAGCACTCTCAATGGTTGGGTGGACCAACAGAGGTTCCTTTGAAGGACCCTAAACAAATCTGCTTTATTCACCCCAGTTTGGGAGATGATCCTACAGCAATCTGATCAGCATAAGAATTGGCACACCTCCCCACCACTGGGGACCCAAAGTCTTATACACATGAATGGGCAAAATGATCAAGTCGTGGAGAAAAGACATTTCTGGGACTCTTTGACACTAAAACCCTACACATTTTGGTACCTAAAAGGGGCTACAACTCAGTTGAGAGTGTATAGAAAAGTAAGGGTTGAGAGATTAAGAGATAGCTTGGATGAAAATTGCAATATTTGAACAGACTTTATTTGAACAAAATTTGAACAGAAATAGTAGCACATCTGTTACCTGAATGTATTATGGGAATGGAGATTTTGCATGACTGGAGAAAATACTCCCTATATAGTCTTATAAGGCATGCAAATCTATCCTTCAGACAATAGTAATTGGACATACTAAATGGGAACCTGTAAGACTGCCCAAGCCCAGACAGAGTAGAATAAAAGCTGGAGTATTGGAGTGCTGGTATGAACAAATTATCTGTGCAATTTTCTGTCCTGGGCATAGATAGGGTATTACTGCAAAAGTCTTTGTGAATTATCTAGCAATTACTACTGGAATTTCAGACCAGAAACTAACTATTTGAGAGACAATTAGTAGCTGGATATTGGGTTTTGATTGAGACTGCATCTATGGATGAAAGATATAAATTTATCTTAAAGACTGAAATTCCGATAACATTTTGAGTAATGTCTTAGAGATCCTCTAATAGGGAGGGTAATGCCCAGAAGAGTAACAAAAGAAATTGAAATGGTTTATACAAGAGCATGTTGCTGGGGAATTCAAGAAGATATTAATGAACAGGAATGCTCTTTTCCTCTAAGATTGACTTTGGAACCACCTGCATGGCTACTTGGACTTATTACTACTTAAACGGTACCAATAAACTTCTCCTGATTGAGTTAATTTAAGAACAGCAGTTCCAAGGGAAATGGAAAGCATCCTGTTTGGAAAGCTGCCTCTCTAATTGAAGAAAGTAGGTCAAATTAGCTTAGTAAGCTGAACTACATGCACCTATATTTGGTGTTTTACCACTCAAGGGCAGTAACCAATAGCCTGGCCATATGGTCAGGAGAAAGGACAATGGGAAACTCTCTTGTTAAGCGATGCCAATTTGGTTCATGGCTCTATGGAAATCACTATGGGAATTTGAGGGATGCACTAAAGTGCATGTTGATGCCCATCAGAATATCCCCTTCTAGGATTGGAAGATGAGTAGAATTGGTGAGCAGATATTCTGGTGGACTCAACTGAGGTGGCCACCTGGATTCATAAAAGGATTGGACATGGGATATGACAGCAATGCAGAGATGAGCTGAATCTAGACATATTCCACTTGTACCTTGTGAGGTATCAAATGCCAAGGAGAACTGTTCTTCTGCCAAAATAAGAGACCGAGACAGCAGATGGCTGGGGGAAGATTCCCTGTGGCTGAGATAAACTTTCAAATAACTGGCAAGTGGGACTGATGCCCTTAGCTGCAGGAGGCTACAAATGTGCCCTAATAGGAATAAATGTTTACCTTAGGCTGAAACCAGTGGTAGATGTAAATGCTCAGAGTACTATAAATAAACAGAACAAAAGATATCACACCAATTTGCACCACCAAGTCATATTCCTTCAGACCAAGCATTTGCACAGCCATACTGTCAGAGATGGGCAGAGATATAACATCCTCAGTATAACGATATGATAGAGAATTAGAAAGGGCAATTAAAACATGGGTTGTCTAAAATGGGGCGATATATAAGCATGTATCTTAATGAGTGTGTGCTTACTCTCAGCATGGCAGGGACAAGCAAGAGAGTGTCCCCAAAAGATAGATTCCTCTGCCTTTCTTGTTGATCTGGGGAAGAAGGGCTGCTGAAGGAGGAGGCTTGTATGATTATATGACTCTTCCCAAATAACCTCAGCCTTTTTCTTTGTCTCCATATCACCTCAGCTCCCCCACAACAAACACACCTGATGCAGTAGGCTCAGTGCTTCCACTGCAAGTGTCAAATTCATGGATGATCCTAGCTGGGAGGAAGACTGACTATACCTGTAAACCTTTGCATCAGAATCCTGAAGGTCTTGATGGGGTAGGTGGTGCCTTTACTCCATCTGGCAAAAGTGGGGTTGTCAGTGAAAGCAACTATATAGCCTAGTGGTTGAGAAAGCCCACAAGTTCTGCATCCACTTGACTCTATGGAAGTGAATACAGGTGAGGGCCTTACTAGACCAGCATTACTATCTCCAATCTAGACCGGCACAGTGGCCAAAACTAATATTCCTTCTAAAGAGGAAATTTTAACTTTAAGTTGAAAGGAGAAATACTAGCTGAAGGTAAAGAAATGAATAAATGGATTATGCAAAGAAGTAATCTAATATAACATTAATACCTCAAAAGAAGCTCAATAACAGATGATATGGTCTCTAAGTTCAATTACACCAGATGCCAGAAAGGGTGAAGCCATATATTGCTGAGTCCAGTCCTACATTTGGCACCTGACAAAATCTAGTGGAAACCTGCAAACTTAACTGTCCCTTCCTTGGGAGATATTTTGGTCATATGAAATAAGGGAGTGCCTAATTGCTAATGACAGAAAAGAACTCTAGAATTATGATATTGTCATAATATCTTCTGACCCTTGTTTTTCAAGTTACATTTACCATACTGAGACATGGTAGAATTCTGGTGAAATGTTCAAAAAATGCCACATTGAGAATGTGGCTTTAAAGTGGAAAACAAAAGAAAGTAAGAGAGGAAGTTATGGAAACTGGGAGACCATTCCAAACCTGGAGATCAACAATGCAAAATCACTGAGGCAAGAACTTGACCTAGGCTGTTTGAGGACAGTGAGTTAGGGAAAGAGTTGTTAAGAGATGAAGATGGTAAAGGGGACGGAGGAAATGCAGACTGTGTGCAGTTAGAGGCTCCTGTGATATTCTTGGATTTTACTGTGAATGTAAGGAGGGATTTTTTCTATTAAGGTATCATTGATATACACTCTTATGAAGGTTTCACAAGAAAAACAATGTGGTTATTACATTCACTGCTATTATCGAGTTCCCCACCATACCCCATTACAGTCACTGTCCATCAGTGTAGTAAGATGCCACAGAGTCCCTATTTGTCTTCTCTGAGCTACATTGTCTTCCCTGTGACCCCACATGCACCATGTGCACCAATCATGATACCCCACAATCCCCATCTCCCTCCCTCCCCACCTGCCCTCCCCCACCCCTCCCCTTTGGTAACCACTAGTCCCTTCTTGGAGTCTGTGAGTCTGCTGCTATTTTGTTACTTCACAATGAGGGAAATCATTTGGTATTTGTCTTTCTCTGCCTGACTTAGAGGTGGTACATATACACATGAAATGTTATTCAGCCATAAGAAGAAAACAATCCTACCATTTGCAACGACGTGGATGAAGCTAGAGGGTATTATGCTCAGTGAAATAAGCCAGGCAAAGACAAGTATCAAATGATTTCACTTATCTGTGAAGTATAAGAATAAAGAAAAACTAAATGAACAAAACAGCAGCAGACCCACAGAACCCAAGAATGGACTAACAGTTACCAAGGGGAAAGGGACTGGGGAGAGTGGGTGGAAAGGGAGGGATAAGGGGGGAAATGGGGCATTATGATTAGCACACATAATGTCGGGGTTGGGGGGACACAGGAAAGGCAGTGTATACAGAGAAGACAAGTAATGATTCTATAGCATTTTACTATGATGATGGACAGTGACTGTAATTGGGTATGTGGGGGGAACTTGATAATGGAGGGAGTCTAGTAACCATAATGTTGTTCAAGTAATTGTACATTAATGATATCAAAATAAAAAATAAAATAAATAAAAAAGAAAATGAAGATGGTGAAGAGAATGGAGGAAATGCAGGCTGTGTGTAGTTAGAGGCTCCTGTGATATCCTTGGCTTCTACTGTGAATATAATGAGGGTTTAGAGCATGGCAATTCTGTGGGCTCACGTATCTGTAAAGAATCACCTGCGTTGCTGTCATCAGGAGAAAGCAAAGAAACTAATTAGGAGACTATGACCGGAATTCAAGAGAGAAATATTGTTGGTTTAGAAGAGGTTGGATATGCAGTTAGATGGCAAAGGTGAGCCAATAGTATTTGCTGTCAGAGGTGATGTGGATGCAGGAGATAGAAAGGAGTCAAAGATGATGCCAAGGAATTTGTCCTAAGGAACTAGAAGGACAGAGTTGCCATTCCCAGGTTCCTGCTGGAGTAACAAGATTAAGACAGGAATGCTGGGCTCAGTTTCAGACATAATAGATTTAAGAATGTTTCTGGACATACAAGTGGAGATGTTGACCTATCAGTTGGACACACAAGACTGAAGCTGGTGAAGAAGTTCAGGCTGGAAGAAGAAATGTGAGTGTCTTAGCATAGAGATGGTTTTTAAAGCCAAGATCTGGGAAGGTCAAGAGAGTCAGCGTTAAAAGAAAAGATAAAAAATCCAGGTGGTCAAGCCCTGTAACACTTCAGTGATTAGAGTTGTGCAGATAAGAAAGATGGAATTAAGGGTAAGGAAATGTACAGCTTTGAGGAGGAAGGGCAACCAAAAATTTGATTGTCCTGGAAACTCTGAAAAAGCCATGTTTCAATGAGGAGGGAGTGATCAACCGTGAAAAACACTGCTCATAGTCTTGTGAGTCAAGCGCCAATTTAGTCACCTGAGGGTCAATAATATCCTCAACAAACAATTATTAAAAGCTGATTTTCTGAACCAAGGCTGAACACTTTCAAGTGCCTGTATTATTATAAAACCCTTAGCTTCCAAGGCAACTTTCAAAGGCAAAGCTTTGTGATGTTAATTATTCACTTAAATATTTGACAAAATTTCTCAAATACTATCCAGATATTCAGTATCATACAAATAGAGCTCTATTCAAAAATCTCCCTTTGAAATTTATTTTGTCTCTCTTTTAAAATACTATTTCGTATTCAATTTTCTTTAAATAAATTTGCATTTTTAGATATTTTTAGTAAGGATCCCCAGTGTTCTTACATCATTATATTCTGTGAACACTTTCTTTAAAAATTATTCTAAGATTGCTTTTTAAAAGACTGATACAGAGTCAGTGTAGGAGAGTTTTCATTGGTTTTATCTTTTTATTAACTCCTAAAATGCTGCTGCAGCAAAAAAGTATGTCTTTTAATTAAACTATCAGAGTGACTTTTGCCTCTTTATCTCAAAAAAAATAGTTTCACAATATCACAATGCAGAACACATTTTTTGTAAAGCACTCATTAAAGATTTTCTAAGCCTCATGAGATATATCTTAAGAAGAATGTCTTCAGTTATTACCATTCAAAATAACTCAGGGGCTTTTCTCCCCAGTCTGCTCAGAACTGAGGGGTTTCTCAGGCTGCAAGATTGCCACAGTTGCCACAGTTGTCACTGTCTTGGGCCAACCAGGATGGTTGGTCATTCACTCCCAAAATGCCACATCCTCTGGGTGTCTTTCCCACCTGATTATCCAATGATTAAAAGGCAGGCCCTAGATTTAGAGGACATGGGTTTGAATATTGTCTTCATCCCTTGCTAATTAAATGACCTGGACAAATTACTTTATCCCTAGGAATAAATGAGACACTGGTTATAAATCCCATGCTCCAGGCATGACACAGAGTAGATACTCAAGAAATGTTAGCTATTTTTATTATGGGTTTTAGTAACATAATTTACTCTTTATAAGAAAGTTAAGTCTATTCCACCTCCTAAGCCTTAAGCAAATAATGATGACCAACCACTGAAAAAACTAAATAAAATATGAAAAGTATGGAATTTAAATACATGACAGATACCTGAATACATCATTAACACAAGTTTTAAACTCTCTTTGGAAGTGCAGGGGCTAGGAGTGATAGGACGCTATAGTAACAAAAGTTTATTAAAAAGAAATAAAATTTTAGAACTGAATTGGTTCTACCAGGGTGTAATACCTAATCAAGACCTAGAATCGCAGAGAGCAGATCATCTAATAAACCATCTCATTTATTTAGGAAGAAACTGAAGCCCAGAGAGATTAACTGATTGTTCTTAGAGGCATCCCACCAGTCAGCAACAGACGTAGACTTCCCAGGGGCAGTTACCACTCCTGCCATTTTAATCTCTTCATCTTTTGTGTCTTAAATAGTTCTTGACATGTCATAGACACCAAATAAATATGTGTTGACCCACTAACTCACTGGGACATAATTAAAGAAAGAATAAATGAGTGGCTGAATAAGTGAATGATAAAAAACGGGAAAACATGGGTTTCTGGATTCTCAGCCCAGAGTGTCTCATTTTATCCCTATTCTGCCCCCAATACTGACCCAAAGACTCTCTCAATATGCCTCTGCTTTATTTCTCTCCAACCTTCTCTTGAGTCAGTATACAGAGCACAAAAAGTAGAGTGAAAGTAAATACATTTAGCAGAGATAAGTTTTCTACTATGAACAGGTAGTGACACTGACAAATATATGATAAAGTGTTGATGGATGAAAGAAAAAAAATGTTCAAATAAGTTTGGGTTCCATTGAGAAGAGGGAACTCCTACTTTGTTGATTTACTTTACCAAGTGACTCATGTAGCTACTGGATTCAGTCCTTTTATCTAGTCCTTCAGAGCTGTGTTCAACTTAAACTCTTGCAAGAAAAGAGATTTCTATTCATACCCCCAGCATGCTTTTCCTGGTGTGAAAGGACTTATTAATGGAAAAGCAGATTCTGAAATTAGTTCTCAGCACTGTATAAAAGCCTGCACTATAAGCCGAAGGCAGCTTTACCCCTCAGCTTGCCTAAGTATATCTGTGTGGATTGAAACAGTTGTCACTGAATCACTGCTCATGCAGAAAAAAGAAAGTGAAATGGGAGACTATTTAAAGAAAATTACAACTAATAGAAATATCAGATTTATAAAGTTGCTGCTGTGTTTCAGAAATCCTTTAGTGTCCCTTAAGTCTCCAAATATAGCCCCCTCATTGATTTGGATTTGTACACCCTTGCTGCATTGTTGGGAGGGTAGAAGGCTGGTTATCTATAAAATATAAACGTTGGTGTTTTCTTTGTTCCATTTTTTTCTCCCTATAAATCTTGACTTTTTCCATTTTATGAAACTATGTAAATAGTAAAGTCCTATACAGATACTTCTTGTCATTGTCACAAAAAAAGGAAGAAAAGGTTTTCAGTCAAGCCTGATATCTCAGACTAAGAAAAACAGTGAGGACTTTTCTTGCATTTTATTAGGCATCCTGAGACCAAGCCACAGGGTGTTCTGCCACAACTTCTGTTTTGCCCATGGAGTGCTTTGTCTTTTCTCAAGATAAATCAGTGCCAAGATGAATGTAATGAGCTTTTCTTTGTCTGTCTTCCTAAAACCATTTTTTTTCTAAAGGATGGTATTCTGCCAAATGGCATGGGAATGCCTATGTATAAAAATGCCAAGAATGTCATGAAATACCTTCATAGTTTGTACATTTGCAGTCAGAACTGTTGCTGGAGGTCAACTGCAAACCAAGTCGGTCAATTGGAAATATAGCTGATTTGTTTGAAAATTATCAGGAATTTGGGAGATTGCTATAACAATAAACCCATGAGGGCAAGCAAGGTGGTGAGTGGGGACTGTGGAGATAACACAGTAGTGGGGCTCACAGGATCTTTAGTCAGTTAACACAGGTTCCAATTCTACCTCTGACGCTTTCTGGCTATGTCTCCTTGAACATGTGTCATAATCGCTCTGGACTTCCCTTTCCTCATCTGATAGGATTATTGTGAAGAATAAAAAAGAAAACTAAGGTAAAGTCCTCAATAGAGTGCTCCTATATAGAATACACTCAAAGTTAGATATTACGCTGATTGTCAGTTCTGCTGCTGGTGAGGGCTTTTATAGATTAAATGCTAGAATTATCCTCTGTTAGCCCTGAAACAAATACTGTCTGAAATTCCCCAAAACAGCGGGTTAAGCATTAACCCTCAATTATCAAAATATAAGTCTTTGCCACACTATCTCTGAAAGGTTCTAAATGATAGACTCAGGAGGACTTTAGTCATATCTTTAAAAAGGAGGCTGGTGCGTAAGGCAGGCAGGATTTTGGAGGTCCTAGATGGCCTGTCCATCATGCTATCACTGCTTGGATGAAATGTTAAGAGTGTGTGATGATGAATGAGAAACAGAGGAGACAATACCGTCCCACAAAAAATTAGCCCTCTAGTTTCTCCGAATGCAACTAGTGATAAATCTGTCAAGAGCCAGTGATTCAACAAATTTCCACTAAGAGCTTACTCTGCCCCAAGCACTGTACCAGGATCTAAGAATATCACATGCACTGGAGCCCCAAGAAGCACCCAGATTTCAGTATGATTCCCCTCAGCTTCTAGGAATTTGGGGAAGGTGAATGTAAATGAGATGCTAGGTCCAAGGAGGTGAGTTGTTCTGAACGGGAGGTCTAGTGGGGTTGATGACGGAGCTCAGCCTGGGTATAACTACAGGGAGAAATGCCCTGCTCGAGCACCGATCAAATGCCAGCAGCCGTGTTCATTGCCAGTTTACTTACCCATGTGCCGCACCGATCCTGAGCCCCTGGAACGTCCAGCGGTGCTTTTTCCTCATAACTTCCCCAAACCTAGACTAGTATGTGACTGTAAGAAAATGTTTATGAAACAGAATTATTCTGCAGCTTTCTTAGATTAGCTCAACTTGAGTAAACATGACTTAATTTTCTTAATTAGGATAGAGAGGTCATGATCTTTAAAACGTTAGTGGCCAGGAGTATAGGATTGTGAAGAATGTTATCACTAAGAGAGTAAGTAATAAAATATTCTGTAAACATTGGATGGAAGACATCTATGGGTAAGGAAGGAAACAGGAAACCAATCGAATTTGAAAACAGAACTATTATCAACTTGTAATTGAAAGATGAAAGTGTCTTTATAGGCCGTGTGTGCTCACGTAGATGGCAACGCAATACAGGAGAGTACGTTGGAACTTCTTTCTCACTGGTTATGTAGTTAAAACAGATGAGTTCCATTCACACAAATCCTGCTTAAGTTATTTCAGATGGTTGTATTTAGAAGAGAAATGGATATGTTTATGTTTTTCAAGCACTAAAAGATACGAAAGGATCATGCATGTTTTTCCCCCGTGATGACTGTTTTCTTAATAAAGGACCAAGGTTAAAGTAAACAAAGAAAAAAAGATGAAAAAAAGAGATGAGACAGAATTAGACAAATGCAGATTTTCATTTTATAAATCATTTGAGCAGTATATGGTCTTTTCATCACCAACTTGCATGTGTGGGTAGTGATTGAGCAATACAAAGAAAAGAGAAAAAAATCTTCCGCTCCCTGCCTCATCAGCTGAAAATACACTGTAGCATCTGTGTCCTTTTCTACAGTCTTGTCTCTAGGGTATTGGATTTCTGCAGAGACCTTGTCCAAATGGCAAAAGCAAAGGAGTCCCAGAGGTTCTGAGATGTCTCAGGAAAGAATACCAAAAGAATGTGCCGAAAGAAACAGTCACAGATCATCAATTCCAAAAGCACTAACCAGACCTCTGAGGAATCAAAGACATTGGGCATTTATTAAGAGGGTAAATTGGATTGAAAGTCAGGTATGTAGCGAGTCATGCTTTTCTTAATTCACGTAAATGCATAAAAACAAAATTTACCTAAACAGCAAGCAAGTTTCAGTGTCTGAATCCTAAGGATATAAGGGATTTGAGAGATACCCAAAATCATGAAATATAAAACTCCCCATCATTCCACAAGGAATTTTCCAGTATACAAGGCAAGGTGCTAGAAGCAGCTAAGATTGAGGCCTTGACCTGCTCCATTATAGGAGCTTATATTATTTTTCATTCACTTCACCGTAGAGGTGAAGACTATATTTATCTTTAATGTAATGCTAACGAATGCAAATTTTGCAAGACCATAAAATAATGCTTTGCTAAGACATCACAAGGTATCTTCTGAAGGAGAAAGCAAATACAGAAGATAAATTAATTCTAGTTTGGAAAAACCTGTACTTTGTTCCATTGTTAAGAAATATGAAATAAAAAGAATAGAGTCAATATTGAAACAAGGGATTTAGAGTAGACATCAGGAAAAGTTCTCAAATGATAAAACAATGTTAAGTCAGGAAAGCGGTTACCAAATTCTGTGGCTGAAGCTGTGCTCCTGAGGAAGAATAGTGTTTGTTTACTTAGAACAATTGTATTTTGACACAAGAATGACAAAGTGCAATCTGCTCTTTAGAATAATCATTTGAAAAAAACTGCATATATTTGCATAAGTTTTGGGGCTTTTTCTCTTTGTTTTTTTCAAGGGGTGTATATATTTTTAGAAGAGAACATCCGAAGATGGGATGATTTTTTTTTTTTCAAGAATGGTGGGCCAACCTTTTCCTGGGGGTCTGCTGGATATCTTATCTGTGTTATGTTGTTGAAATGACATGACTATCTTCTGAATTATATCTTATTATTTATTGGCTTAATATTTTTACCTTAAAAACAAGAAGACTGAGACTAACAAAATTTAAGGTAATGGCTCGAAGTCACTCATCTAGGAAGTGGCAGAGCATGGAGGCAGGTCCCTCTAAGTGTCTCTCAAAAGCTCATGCTGTTGCCAGTGTATTTTGCTGTTTTTTGATACGCTCCGCAAAGCTGTTTCAAGTCCCAGAATTTACTCTACTTGGGAACAGTTATTTCTTTATTCCTGTAAATCTATGAAGTCATTATTTTCCCTTCATCCCCCCTAGAAAAAAGAAAAGAGAAGAGCCCACCACGGCAATGGTCTAGGTGAGCAATGCCTCAGTTCTACACTAAGAAAATAGGATATCAGGGCAGAGAATGAACAAGATTTAGCAATTAATCGGAATGTGGGGGTGAGGAGATGGGAATAACTGATAATGAAAATGCAGAAATAAAGGAGAAGGAGGAGGTTCAAGGAGAAGATAAAGCTTACAGTGTTGGACATGAGCATTTAATAATGAAATATTTTGCTACATCAATAATTAAATCTACTTAGATAAAGTCCAAAATGGACTTTCCCTCCAGTTGTTCTTTATAGCATAATGAGACAGCAGTGAATTATTTTTGTGGACCAATAAGATATTCAAGCCAGGCAAATACTAAAATTTGTTCTTTATAAACAGTAATATGTGCCATGCTTGTGACTGCATGTATTAAACATTAAAATAGTTTACAGCAGATTCTAAGTTAATAAATTCACCTTAGCGTTGAAAATGTGCCTCCCACTACCAAAAAAAATGTCCAACTGAATATTGAATACTCCCTGTATGAGAGAGAAAACATAGCTAATCACAACAGGGTGGTAATACCTCTAGGTCACTAGGAAAGTTCCCAAATTTGAACTTCTCTGCAGAAGCAGACCAAGGAGACTTCAAGTAACACAGCATCTGAAAATGTAATATACACAATGACTACACTGCTATTCTTTTAAGACTTGAAAACTCAATGTTTAGCCAAGAATGTGACATCTCATTTATTATATATTAAATTCTATTCATTCTATGAATGTAGCAGTATTATAATGAAAAGCAATTTTAAGAAAATTCAAGACAGTCCACTGGTTTTAAAATTCAGAATAACCTGACTGCCAATCACTGGTAATATAATTGATATTATAGATTTACTCTATAGCCTTGAAAGTATAATTCCTTCAGTGCTCATGACTTTCAGTCCTTTGATGATAAATGCCATTAAAGTGCCTGGTGCCTGGCTTTCTCCTTCCACAATCATTTTTCTCAGATAAATGGTGTGAAACTCCTGAATGAAGTACTACTCTTTTAATTGTGCCCGCCAATGGGGTGATTTTCATCTTAAATGCTTCAGGTAATAATTTCATACTTGATATGGAAAGGGGATATAAACCTCTCTTGCCTTACATTTCTCACTTCAGTGGTATGTCATGTAGAGTTAAGTTTGACTAAAAATATGTACAATGATATTTAAAAACTGACATGCAATTTCCTGCATAGTGGAAAAGAAAATATTTCTAGAAATATGGTGGTAATAGCATTTTCTAAATTGGTAAAGGCAGAAGGGACTATGTTTTACTCTCAAAAGATAAGAGCTGTCATAACAATTTACTTCATGGGCACCAGTGAAAAGAACTGATCAGGCAATAGAAGACACATAGTTTATTTTTAAGACTTGATTTTTATTTGAAATATAATTGACATATAACATTAATTTCAAGTGTACAGCATATATTATGAAATGAACAAGATACAAAGTTTTTGTACAAAGTATAATGTTTCTGAAAGAGGTGTACAGTTGCAGAGAGCAGACTGCCCCCAAATTTAAGACTTTAAAATAACCCCACTCAAAAAATTTGGGGTGCTCACTTTCTAATAAAACACATATTGATGGATGGGGAAGAAGGGGGTGAGAATTCATAAATATTTTGTTCAGTGTTTGATTCATCAGAAATAAAAAGGGCTTTATAGAAGTACCAATGGGATGTTTGGAGGACTTTTTTTTTTCCTTTAGAACATAGCTTTTTTCCCAGGAGCACAAATTACTTAATGATTATTAACTCTTTAAATGGACAAGAATGAGTACCAATGTTAGATCAGTACACTCAGTCTTAGAAGAATTAATTCATCCGACTGTAAGGCTCACTCTCCAAACAAATTTCTATGTATCTTCAGAATCTTAGTGCGGCAAATGTCAGTGAAGGTTTTTTGTCCTATAAAATGTATGGTAGTTGGAAAATGAAAAAGAAATCCAGTTGAGGCTTGCGTGTTATGGCATAGTGGTTTAGAGCACAGGCTCTACAGTAAGAGGAACCAAGTCTTTCTCTTCACTTAGAGTGTTGAGACTTGGGTGATGACTCAATCAGCCAAATACTGTTCTCTGTATTCCTTTCTGGCCATTACTCACTTTGTTCTGGCTTATTTTTCTTCACTTTAAATTGCAGCTCATAACAATTCTTCCTTATTGGGCTGCTGTGAGGAAATCATGAAAACATTTAAAGGATTTGGAATAATGACTGACACATGATACGCTTCTCTTACAACTTGAGCCTTTAAAAATGCAATATAAAACATAACAATATGTTATACTTGTTGAATTTTTTTTTCTTCCCTGTCTCTTTTTCTAAGATTGACAGCTCAAATTCTTACAGAAATCAAGGAACCAACTTGTGCAAAGAAGTATTTTTTTGAAAGACACTTGCATATTAATATCATTCATTTCTGCAAGGAAGTATGATGTTTTCTCATTTTTGTTGTATGTTTTCCTTACTGGCTACTGAGTTTCATTCCCTCACCTTTTATAGAAGGCAAAAAATATTTGCTTTCACTTTACTGTAAAATAACCAACAATGTACATGCTATGATGAAAGGTCACTGCACCTTGGCCTGAGTTGGGGAGAGGATATGGAGTGAGAAGAGACTAGGCTGAACTGAAGATATATGTCACTTTCTGAAGAGAAGCCACTGCTCCCCTCCAAAGACTGGTACTTCCCAGGAATACAGGCTTCCAGATCATCTGATTTTCAGTAGGCCAAAAATCTAAATCTTTAAGTATAAATTTTGAGATATTTAAATATTTTTGCAACACTGTAACTCTGGGGAGGGGGGAGATATTTTCCCAGCCCAAGGCAAAATAGCTTTGAAACTGAAATCAATCAAAGGGAGAAATAAAGCGGGAGAAACCATTTATTGCTTACAAGTAGTCATCCACTTCTGCTCACCTGTATCTCTCGTGACCTGGCTGCAAAAAGGGACTCCTTTTTGGGCATATCTCTGATCCAGATACCCTGGCTCCCCCTTGTAATTACCTGTTGATATGGAGATGGATTACTTATCTCCATCCCTTGGAAACACCTATTGATATGGAGATGCACTAAGGCCAGACAAGAGATTCTGGAAATACTGCAGTTTTACCCACAAACATATGAAAAATAGTTTCGTGGGCAACTTTCAGCTTGACTGGGACCAGTGAGCACATACACACACACAGCTTCTTATGAACACTGCATACAGATTTCATCAGCTATGTTCAAGAAAGTTTTGTGTACATGTATGTGATGTGTGTGTTGTGTAAATGCACATATATTCATAGCTTTCTTTGGTATATATTTATATTGTTCCAATTTTTATTACAAAAATATTTACATATCCAGAAAAGTTGACAGAGCACCATGAACACCCATGCAACTTCCACCTAGATTGAAGCTATTTTACTATATTGCATATATGAAGAGGGCTTTTTATGTTTGAATGAATTTTGTTTTATGTAGTTTCATTTCAAATTTACTAAAGGAAACACATGGATATTAAAAATAAATTAAAAATGCAAGCAAATAGCAAATAAGTTCATGGCACACTAAAGTACTAAATTATAAATTATCTAGAGAAAGTGCTTTTGTGTGAAGTGTCTGTACTTATGGATATAGGCATGATCTTACAAATACACAAGGAAATAACAAGTATCATTTGTACTATCCTAGCACTTAAAAAACACTTTTTTCACAAATTATTTCATTAAGTTGAAAAAAATTTCTGAACTAGTTTCTACTGTCTAACAAAGGTATAATGCAGAAGTAAAAGTTCATTATATATGATGTAAATATGGCAAAAACTTGATAGAAAAATAAAGTGTTCAACTCTTTTAAAAATATTTTTTTCTGAACCATTTAAAAGGAGGTGCAACATTATAACCCTTCATCCTAAATATTCCAGCATGCATTTCCTCCACATTTAAAAAAATTTGAGCATTAACTGGGCGAAGGAGTTCTTTGTTTCTAAAATCATGAATATTATTGTACCTTTTTGGTTCCACTCAGTTGTGCATTAATTACACATGTTGTAAACATCAACTCCTTTCAATTTGACTGACACTGTGTTAGGTCCAGAGATAAAAAGATCGGCAGTGGCACTCAGAATCCTCATGCTGTCGGGGTTCTTGTTTGCGGACCCGAAGAATGAGCTTCACAAACAGTCAGGGTAGGAGAGCAAGGTGCAGGCTTTTATTTAGAGATAAAGTGAAAGGACAGAGCTCCCGGCTCATGCCAGGAGGGGACAAGAGAGTCCCCGTAGTGGTGCGTTGTTTAGGGTGTTTTATAGACAGTTAAGGATTTTTCTAGAACATGAAAAAAAACTTAGGGGTGTGGACTTGTTAAGTGGTCTCTGAATATTAAAAATTAACTTAACTGTAAGGAATTTCCTGCCTTGATTTCTCTCTGGGACACTGGCACTTTGGTCTGGGAGCATATCAAAAGGCTGCCTGCCCAGCCCCCAAGGTGAGCTGAGGTATTGTCTACTTGCTAAAGAATCTTGCCTCTTGAACTTCCTCGGTGTTAAAATGCAATCTTATCTTTAAGATGGAATTCTTCCTACCTTTTACCATGCTGTTTACAGCTGGGTCTGCATGCTAAGTTAGTTGCTCAGTTTGCAAAATCACCTCATCAGATTTGAAGGAGGAAAGACAACACGTAGGCCTGGGCCTTTTAGTATGTTAAAGTGAATCTTGCACATGGTTACAAATGATTAGCATAAAAAAACATGTGCTATTCTTCTTTATCTGGGGAACATTAACTGATTTCACTGAAGAATGATTCTAGAGCTCAATGTTTAACACAGAGTTTTAGTAGGGGGGTTTCCTTGCATGTAGTTACATTGCTCTGACTGCAGATATCCCACCCTGCCCCCTCCGGAGGCCCTCACCCTACTCTGACTACATCTACGGTCCCTGTCTCACTCATAGTGTAGTAAAAAAAACAGGCCTTTGTATGGTGAGATATAAGTATTATGGTAGAGTCATGAAAAAGGCGATATGTATTCTAGGAGATTCCAGAAATCAGGACTAAGAAATAGCAGATGGAGTCAAAGCTGAGTCTACATTGAGGAGTACTTTAGTTGAGACTTAACAGATGGCATGGAGTTTGGCAAAGAACTTGGAATGGCATATTCTAGGTCTTGGAGGAGTGCATACCAAGGCACTGGTACCAGGATATGTGGCAGTGGTGTACTGGGGACAGAACTGTAGGGCGCTTGGTGCATGCAGCTCAAGTACTTATGAGGAAGAATGGAATGGAATGATGGTAGAGTGGAATTTGAGGAATCAATTCAAGGTATCCAATAAAGTTGTTCAGACCCCCTCTTAACTAGTCTCCTTTCTGAAACTGAATGCAGTGTCACAGCTACTGATTTAAGTATTCAGAGGTATAGATTATTGCCAAACATATTTCCTTTGGCTTTTCTACTCATCAGGTTCTTGCACAAGGATAAACCCATGATTGTGACCATTAAGACTCAATCAGAAAACAAATTGAATTTAACATTCCAGACAATTAACTTTTGTCCCAGTAGTTTTAAATATATAACCTTTTATTTTAGAATATGATAAAGCATGAAAATGGGTATAAATGAATGAGAAACTTGTCATGTCATCCTGAATTTTAAGCTAAAAAAAATTTATTGAAGTATAATTACTGACTGATAGAATTTTTACTACATCTACAAAAGTAATTGATTTCAAACATCTGTAAAACCAAATATTACTCTTTGGAATAATGAGATTAATGTTATGAAAGCATCAAAGCATATAACAGTAATTGACAAGGATCTCAGAAGTCATATATTTCAAATCCAATCAGATATATCAATATTCTTATAATATTTATTTCAAGTGGACATCCAATCCTTATTGAATATTTTAAGAAATCAGAAACTACTTGCTGCCTCATTAGCCTACTCCATTTTTTATTGAAGTACAGTAAAATCCACTAAAGTCTAGCCTCCAATCCTAGTTCTGTACTTTGCAACAATTAAAGTTAAGTTCACATCCTTTTCTGAATCATGACATTTCAGTAGTTAAAGTTAACAGTCATATTCTACCTAAATCTATTCTACAAGCTAAATAATCAGTTGTCTTTAGTCATCACTTCAGGCCATCATGATATCTCCTACGGCCCTTTAGCATGGTCTAGACATGGTCAGATAATTGTACAATATGACACTGTATTTAGTGTGGCTAAAGCATGGACTAGAGTTTTGGAGGTGATATCACGGAATGTGTTCCTTTAATTGAGCTTTGATCAATAAAAGTTATATACTTTTCAAATGTACTGCTCTTAAATCATATCTCTCATCGTATACATATTCAACGATAGTACCTTGAGCTAAGTCCTAGAGTTTCATTACTATCAACATTGACCTGTTACATTACATGCATCCTTATGCTGATTTATAATGTAATGGGCAAAGGTAGATGCTATAACTCCAAGCATCACATCTTATTCCTGTGAGTAAGAGGTAAGAAAAGGACAAAAAAACAGTGGTCACAAATTAAACTTGTATATCATTGGTCAGAAATATGCCAAATGTGTACCCTTAGTTGCAAAAGAAGCTAAAAATTATATATTTTATTTCTAAGCCTCTATGATATAAAACAATACAAAATCAGGTATTAAGAAAGATTGGGCTTAAGCCGTCCTATAATGTCTGCCACCATATACAATCTACAAACTTTTGCTGGTTCACATTGAACACTGCTACTTGTACTAAATAGTCATAATCCATCCTTTTAATTATTCATTCTGGAAAGTTTTCTATGATTACTTCATCCTCCCTAATCTGAAGTTTATGAAAATAATTTTCTTACATTGTTTAAAAATAAGGATAACTGTTGTTGGTGTCTAATATTCCATATTTATATCTTGATCCATAATTTTTTAACCTTTTAGTGATTTTCATCTATAAATTCACAGTTCAGTGATTTTCATCTTTAAGTTGTTTGAGGATGCAATTAACCTCATTCAGAAAAACAAAACTCATTTAGAGTGCTTATATGTACATTCACCTTCTTTTCAATAACTTGACTTCATTTCATATTAGAAATAAATAAAAATAAATTTTCTACCTTTTGATTGTGAAACTTATTCTCTCCAGCAGAGAAAAGATACAAACAAGCAAATGAAAATTTTTCTTATATTTTTCTTATCTAGCCCCAAACACCAAGCCCACAAGGCCTGTCTACATACACTCTAATTGTACTTAATTGATTTCTCCACTGACACACAATTTGCACGCAGTTAAGTCCACAAAAGTAACAGTCCACATCATTTCCTAAACTCTCAGGTTTAGGATGAACACAACAGGTCACCTTAGTTTAGAAGGAGGTAAATGGCAGATTATAACCAACTGCATTTGTATCCTATCAGTTTCTTAATAAAGGTCAGCACGTAGAGATAGGGAGATAAAAGGTTACAGAATAACAAAATTCTCATAAGCCCCAACATGTTGGCCTCAGGTTGAATGTAATTAGACATTCTAAGTCTCATAATTCAAAACTGCATGAAATTCAATGGGTAATGAAACATCATAAATAGTATTAAATTAAGTGAATTTTCTTCATGCTCTTATTGTCCAGATAACAACCTGAAAATGACCAAAATTGCTACCCTCCCCTCTAGTGGATAAAATCTCTGCTAAGTAGCACAACAGACATATTAAAAGTAAATATACAGAAAAACCTTACATGATTCACTTAATAATAATAACCCTATTTAATGCTGCACACCTTGAAAAAAACACAGAACAGCATGAAATTTTTAGCTTCATGAACACAAGGTTGCTAACTCAATTTTTGGGCATCAGTCTCAACAACTAAAAGAAGAAAGGGTCCTACAGTATGATGGGCTAGAAACCTCAATTTTATAATCATGTAAAACTTTCAAAGTGCTTAAATGTAAAAGTTTGCAATTTATTATAGAAGTTATATGAAATTAATTGTGTTAACACAGTGAATATTGCAAACAATTTCATGCATATTGCCTGACAGTTGAGATTAATATATTCTCATATGTTTAGGAGGATGTTGCAATTACCACTGTTTCTTTATATCCAACTCATAGACAGATTGAAGTCAGATGGCATAGGTGCACACTGGTACACACTAAGATGGGGTGGTGCATTTTTAAGTAATGGACTTCACAAAATTATGATAAATTTTATAAAATAGAGTGAAAAATTATTTATGCAAAAATTAACTTTGATTCTAGTTTTATACATTCACCTTGAAAGAATGCCCAAGTCACAATAACATATGACTCATGTGTACTGAACACAAAATCAGTTCTGATGAGTAAAGAAGTTTTTAATATTTTCAAAGCTACTATGTACACATTGCTTTGAGGAAACCAAACCACTTTAATGTTATTGAACTGCAATTTGGTGCTTTCTTAAAGATCTAATTTATTTTTTTGACTCTGGTCAAAAATAATTTTAACTACCTCAATTTACTTTGATTTTACACTGAGACACCATGTCTCAAATTCTCACAATATTTTTGTAGGATGGTATTATTAGCCCCTTTTTAATATCTTGAGCCTAAAAGAAAGGTCTTTCTCCAAGATCTTCTATTTTACTAGAGGTAAAACAATGATTCAATCCTTAATCTGAATCTCCTTCTAGAGGTCACACTTTTATATATGCCACTGTCCCTTAGCTACAGCACTAATCTAAATGAACATTAGACCAGTAGCTAACAGTGTAGTCTTTGATCAATGCATTCCCTATATAGTTGTTTCATTATTTTTTTTTGTATGTGCCTCTATTGTTGATTCAGAAGTTAATTCTTTGGAGTCCTGGAACATATACAATTCTTCTTTATTCTACTCTGCACCAAAAACAACGCTGAGTACCCTAGACACTTGATTCATGGATATATCTAGGAAAGTGATGATTGTTTCAATAAAATAAAGTACATTGTGAAAATGCTTGTATTTCAGTTTGCTTTCAGTTGGCTTGACTTAAACAAATAAGACTATTGGTAAGAATATAGAACAAGCTCTATCATCAACATCAAATATGTAAAAATAAAAAATCGTAATCTCTACCTTGCATACAAAAAGACAGAGGTGGGAAATTTTAAACACCACTGCTGTAGTAAATAAAGTAAATGTCAATGGATGGATGAAATTATAAGAAATAAGAAATAAGGCTTTAGTCCACTGCACCTATGACACCAAGAAATTCTGTGACATTACAGTATGACATGTTCATTACAATATAGATTACAATAGAAAAAAATAATAAAAGGGAGTTACTTTAGTATACAATAGGGTACTTTTCCATAAATTAAAAAGTATTACATACTAATTCAAAATGATACAGTAGAATTTTTTAATGATATATTTAGTGGAAATCCAGCTGCAAACTAATATGTAAACCATGACACCATTGCATATGTATGTGCACATGTGTTTCTTTTTTGAGTGTAACAGTATAGAAAAATGGGAATTTTTCTGTATCAATTCTGAGGCTTAAAAACCACAAATAGCAAATAATCCCACATTCCAAAGGCAGTCAGAGACTCACGAAGCAGGTGACTGACATTTGAGTTGTGACCTTAGTCTGGGAACATTTCATCTGAGTCCCTAGAACCACCAGCACTCCAGGTGGAGAATGCTAGGAGGGTCTCTCTCTTCTCCTCTTAGCATGAGGATGGCTTCAGGAAAACCACTCAGAAAGTTTGATAAGTGACCCAGGAAGTCAAAGGACAGATTTACAGCTGAATAATTCTACAGCATCTAAGACTGGCTGAAGCAACTTATGACCACAAAATAGAGGACTGTGTCTGGGATGTCTCCGCTGGGCCACAGACCAGGGTAACAGTGTGTGCTTCCTGGAGACCACAGGTGGGTCCCACGAGAATGAGCCAGCCCAGGGCTGCTGTACCTCTTGCCATTGCCAGACGCCTATTGCCGCACAAGCAACTACAAATCATAACATACAAAACTAGCATTTGTTCTCACAGATTTGCAGGCAGGTCGGAGGTCAGTTGGGAGTTAATTGGATAGTTTAATTTTAAGCTGCAGGCCAAGTGGGTTGGTTCCTAGCTCAGTTCTGCTCCATATATTTTCATTCTGAGGCCCAGCTACTCACAGTAGGTAGGTCGAATTCTTGTTCAGAAATGTTGACTCCCTCCCACACTCCCTCCCACAGTAAGATCCTCGGCTCCCCTGGAACTGGCCTGGCTTTTCCATGGGACTTCCTTTGGCCACTGGGATATTAACAAGAGTGAAACACCAGGTAGCAAAAAATGTGTGTGTTCACACCAACTCCTCTGTGGTCACCATGAGAAGAACATAATATGGGCCTTCGGTGCTAAACCCAGAGAAAGGTGAAAGGACCTATGATCAAGAAGAGAAGAGAAAGAGAGAGAAAGGCTCAGTCTGCCCTCCTTGCCTTTTTCCCTGAAGGTGTCTTGGTAGAGCAGGTCTGAGCTGGGGAAGGGGAGAGTCTACACGGCACTTAGCACTTTAATTATGGAAACAATTGCCTGGAGATGAATTTTTCTTGTGAGTACATCTTATTATCTATGAATTAGCAGAAAGTCTGCTAAAGATTTTACCCAGCACCAGAGAGGGTTTTAAATAAACTGGGTGGGGAGAAGAGGGTCAGGGAAGTTGGGGAGTAGTTTTCTGATTGTTCTATGAAACTGAGAACAACCCTGCTTGTTATATGAAATGTATTTTTATATACGTATGTATGTGTATGAGAAAGGTAAGTATTGAAAGATAAATTTAACAGTAAAATTTAGCTGTTAGAAGGTTTCATTAAATATTTTATATTACTAAATCTTTATTATTTTTATCAAGGGAAAAAATATTTTAAATTACACAGCTCAATAAAACCCCTCACTTATCTCTTTTTCTACTCAACAAAACCAATAATAAAACATAAGTTCTCAGCCATTTCCATATTTATTTAATGTGTAGTTTTTGAAGAAAGACAATGAGAGAAAATGACACAATGACAGTGGCAATCAAGCAATCTTCAGCATTACCTCCTCATCCAACAGCATAAAACCTCTCAACTGCCAGCATGTGGTCAGCTTGCATCCTTCTGATCTCTATTGAGTGGTATTTGTAGAACTAATCAGTCCTATGGGATGGGAAAAAAACAAGCAACCCTTTCCCACCAGCACTAATTTCTCAGGCTGCATACATCCCGCAGGGGACTTCTGAGACAAGTGTTTTTCACTGAGTCAAAGTGTTAGATGTACTAGATCACTTGGAACAGGAAGAAAGTCAGTGTGCTTCCACATTAGCTCAGGTTGCTCTGTCTGACTAAACTCACTGCCACTAGGCAGCCACGGACGGGGCCTGAACACAGGGCGTACTGTCATCTGCCATAGGGGAGAGAGAATTCAGAAGATCTGGGCAATGGCCTCCCCGAGAAATCAGCATGTGGCAGGGAACACCCAGGTGGCAAGGAGCCAGGGGAAGATGGCCTGAACAGTGACAGGAGGAATGATAAAAGCACAATATGCCTTACTTGGCAATTTCCCTCTGACTGCCCTGCCAAAGAGACCAAAATGAGGTATGTTGCAATGCAAAGTATAAATTAAGAGTGTACCTGAGAGATTGTAAGTAGAAAATTGAAATGATTTAGAACCCTCTGTGGCTAACCCTTAGGAAGGAGCTATAGCTACATTCTGCAAAAGAGTAAAGTCCACAAATGGTAAAATATGACAAATAACATCTCTCTTTCTGATGCTTTCAGGGGCTGCTGCCACTTGAGCCTAGAGCTAGAACAGGACACACTGCTGACACTGTGGCTGAGAAGAAGTTACTGGCTCTCAACCCAACACAGTTCCTTTCTACTATTAACCTTCTCTACCAATCAAATGTCCTGTCCACAGGGAGTGAGAACTGTTCAAGGCTAGAGTCTCTTAAATACTACATTAACTTTTACCAAGTTATTAAAACAAATGCCTCCTATCAGTACTGTGTTTAGGCTAAGGCCATAATGAGAGAGAAATTAAATCTCTGCCACTTTGACAAAAAGCATATTCAAGTAAAGAACAGAATCAGAACAGGCTTTCTTTCCTTAATTTGAGATGATTTATCTGAAAAGGTGGATGATCAGAATTTGAATGCCATAGCCATTAGTTCTGTTCTCAAATAGGTTCTAACTGTCTGTTCCTTGCTCTGGACTGACCTCTACATTTCCATCTTATGACCTTTTTCACAACTAGAAAATATTTTTAAAAATCATATTTACATTAACAGAGAAAAAATGGACTTTAAACCCCAATTGTGTGTAGTGTCACTATCTTAATATGGAAAATGTATACTTCTCATGCAGGACAGTTAAAAAATCAACATGTACTAATTGTTTTATTCACTTTTTTAGTGCTTTTAAACCTAAACCTTCTAGACAGATGTATGAAACCTTTACAAAGATGATCCATAAAGAATGATTGCTTTTTAATGGAAACTTAACTGACTGATCTGCATTTCTTCATAGGCTTTTATATCAAGGGAATAAAGCTTGTCAGCTGTCATCCTCACAGTGTCAGCAGAGAGACCTCAAATGTTTATGGTGTTAACAAGCAATTATTCATATGTCATTACTACACTGAAAGAAATTCAGGCAATTGGTGAAGGCTGCAAAGCAGGGGCCCAGATTCCAGGTAGAGCTGCATATGAGCAAGCTCAGCCCTGGGCCTGAGAGTTTTCATGACTCAGCTTTACAGTCACACTTCCTGCAGCTTCCTCACCAGGTCTGAGAGACCAAACGGTACACCTAGGTTTCTCCAGTGGAAGCTCCTACTGCATGACTAAATCCAAAGACAACAAGTATCAGAAAGAGGATCCTCACCAGAATACCTGTGGTTCTCTTTGGCATCCTTCAAAACTGGTGGAAGTAATACAGAATGGCAGCACAGAAGATTTCCTGACTAGGAGACATTTTGAAGATACAGGCATACACACATATGTATATATATATATATATATACACACACACACATACACACACACACACACACACACACACACGCAAGCACACTCTTCCATCAGTAGTGTATGGTTACTTTTGGAAAGGTATTTAAGAAACTTTATTGTCATTTATGAGATCTAAGAATTTTAAACAGACTTATCAGCTATATGTATACTTTATAAAATATTTTACTTATAAAAACAAACACTAGAAACTTCTGGGCACACTACATATCAGAAAGGTAGAGGATCTATGTCTAAGTTTGGTCAATCTATAAATGGCATTATTAGTAATATAGGAAAATATATTCAGCATGATATATTAACTGGGAGTTGCTTTAAAAAAAAAATCATCAAACTTCAACATTTTATGAGTATGAAAAGTAGATAAACAGGTTAAATCAAAAGCCTACCTAAATCTAGAAACCAGTGGACCAAGGGCCCATGTAAGACACTAGGTAAGATTTCTAGGCTGGAAAACAGGACACCCTACAAATATACAGATTCTGGTAAAGGAAGAACCAGAGGTCTGGTAAGCAATTGATGTAAACACCAATTGATGTATGGCTTTCCTGATGTAAAGCATAACACACAAGCAAATTCTCAGTCACAGGTAACCTATAGGAGTAGACAGAGGTAAGTTGCCCAGCAACCAAGGTAGCTCCAACAACAGGTGAAGCTATCTAGAACATGAGCGTCAAATGAAGGTCTTGAATTTCAAGGCAGGTTGACATTTTGAGGTATTTTCATATTAATCTCTACATCTTGGAATACACACATGTGGGCATGAATCTTCTTTGAGGGTTTGGGGAGCTGTATTTTAAACAACCATTACAGTAGGATAGGGAAATGTAAAAAAACCGGAGAATGTTTTTCTGACCTATCTGTGTGATGGTGAAGTTGAGTCTCCCCTTTTCTTAGGGCCACATTGAAGGTCACTGTGCTACAGACCATATCATGCCCCCAAAACCCACATAGTGAAGTCTTAATTTCCAGTGTGACTGTATTTGGAAATAGGAGTTCATTAAGGTGAAATAAGGTCATAAGGAGGGTGCCGTAACCTGAAATAACTAGAGGCCTTATAAGAAGAGAAAGAGAGATCTTCCTCTCAACAGCTCCATCCATTCTCAGCATGCACAGAATTAAGCTTAGTTGAAGACAGAGCAGAAAGGTAGCCAACTGCAAGCCAAGAAAAGAGGCCTCACCAGGAACAAAACTGGTCAGCACCTTGATCGGAGACTTCCAGCCTCCAGAACTGTGAAAAAATAAATTCTATTGTTTAAGTACCCAGTTGATGGTATTTTGTTATGGCAGCCCTAGTAGACTAATAGAGACTTCTTTCCTGTTAGGATGACAGAAAGTGATGGTAAGGTAGAGGAATTCCTAAACCACAATGGAATGAAGAGATGAAGAGGGCTCTGTTCCATGATGGAACTTCTGAGGCTCTGGACAAGCAATGGTTCAGAAAGGGAATATCACCAAGCCTGCTGGGACAGGTCAGATTCACTACCTACTCCGAACTAGAAAGGAAGGAGAAAGGCTCTTCTCCCTCCTCTTCATCTCTCCATTCTCTAATCAAAATCTTCTTCCTGCTCAGTGACCTCTTCATTCTATCTGCCCTTTCAATCTTTACTTTCTCTTCTTCCCTTTTTTTTCTTCCTTTCTTAACCTGTTTCCATCATCATTTTTATTATTCCTCTGATTTACATATGCCCAAGTAAAGTAAACATTTTCTATTATTTTGAACAATATTTAGTAAGCCTGGCCTTGTAGAGTGAAATGAAATGCCCAGGATGAATGTAACCCTTTGGATATAAACTGTAGAGTATTTACAGAGTAAAAGACAGAGATAAGATAAGATCTGTCATTCATTAATGCTGGCAAGATCAACCCTAATTTACCCATTTAAACCAAGCAAAGAGAATTTCCCAGCATATAAATCCAATAAACTTACTGTAGTTAAAGTGCATTACAATATACTATAAATACAAGCATGTGTCACAAATCAGGTTTATGTAAGGGTGAAAATGATAAAAACTTATGCATCAGTGCCCCAACTATAGTGCACATCCCTCCCTAGCACTGATGACACAGAAACCATTACATCTGTACAATCAGATGAATACTCAAGCAAATGAAACATCTGATAAGACAAATCTCCGTGCATAAATGAAGTACTGGAGAAGTACTGGAGAAGATTGGTTTTATCTTTTCAAATCTAGTGTTTTATCTTTTCAAGAACCTCTTATTATGTGGCAATAATTTCTATAAAACAGAAACTTATCAAGGTTTTTGCTTTGCAGAACAGTCTGCTAGATGCGAAGCACAGTTTGGGTTTGAAGCCTTCCAACACTATGGTTTTAACACTTCCAAAGGATGCTCATCTGGCAGCCCTGTAGGGCAGCAATAGATGCCAAGTCATTATGCCAAAATCACGGACATTGGCCATTCAGATGTGATTCAATGATGGTGATATTGCCACATCTGACTGACTGTTCTCCAGTTATCAAACCCAGTGGCCTGAATGAAAAGGATATATCCTACAATTGGTTTGTTAGTTATGTTTGCCACTTTGTGTTATGGTTTGACACAAAGCACAGCTCTAAACCAAAGTGCTGATGTTAGTGAAACTTCTGTCCATTGTACCTTGCTATTGAGGTTTTACATCACTCACCAAACACAAAGTCATTTTTGCAACTCTTGGACCTGGCCTAAAAGTGGCCTTTAATGGCCACTCCAACCTTTAAATCCTTTTGCCTACAATACCCACTTAGTCAACTATTCAAAGTTGAAATGGTGAGTTTTGGAAGAGTTATTACACATTAAAGGTTATCAGAAATATCAGTGTAAACTGGACTGAAGCGGCATATTCTAAGTGGGTTTTATAGGTGTAGTTCAAAGTTATACTCATCACAACCATTCACACGTTATTATTAGAAAGCTAATATCATAGACTTTTAGGTAAATAATGGAGAGCAGGGGATTAAAGAGGCTATTCCAAATAGAAGCTTGAAAATCATACCTGACTGTTCAATATGTGTCATAATAACAGCAAAATGTGCCTTAGTCCATTCAGACTACTATAACAAGAATATCATAGAGTAAGTGGCTTAAAGGACATTTATTTCTTGGTCCTGAAAGTCCAAGATCATGGTTGGGTTCTGGTGAGAGCCCTCTTTCTGGTTTCCTTATATGGCAGAGAGAGGCAGGTAGCTCTCTCATGCCTCTACTTATATGGGCACCTATCCTATTCTTTAGGGCTCCATTCTCATGAGCTAATTATCTCCTAAAAACCCCACCTCCTGATACCATCACACTGGGAATTAGGATTCCAACATATGAATTTTGGAAGGACACACACATTCAGTTTATAATAATAAGCATGACAGTGAGGTCACACTTTAGATTACAAAGAACTTTTTAACACATATTATATCAATAAATGTCTCCCTCAGCAGAGTTGCTATTACTGTCTCTCCTTTTAAAGATTAGGAATGGAGATTGAGGAGCTGAATGACTTGCACACATCCAGTAAGGACCTGAGATAGAGTTTAGTTGTCTGATTCCTTGCTCAGTGTCTTTCCATCTTCTCCAAACTTTGATCTGAATATGAACAAAACTGCATGTTGAGATGCAGTACCTCCATAATCTGTGTATTAAACATCTGAGATGCTCTATGATAGACAAAAAGCAGTAGTTTCTTATGCAATGATTGAAAGCCCCCAGCAAATATTTGTGCTGACCTGAATGAGTCCCAGACTCTTGGCAAGCACTTTTGCAATATGGAGAAGCAAGCTGACAGTAATGGCTGTGGTTTAGTGCTATGTAAGCTGTGATGTGTTGCTAACTATAAGCACAGTCTAGAGATACTAATACTTATATTATTTTAATTAGATTTAATTCTGTTTTTCATATGGTAAACCTATTTTTTAAAAGATTGGTTTCCTTCATTAAAACTCCTTTTCCTTATATAAGAGGAAGAACAAGAGTATCTAGCTGTTCTAAGAGGAATTGAAACACAGTATCAACATAATTGGAAGTATTCTGTAAATACTTAGAAAATAAAAATATATTTAAACTATACATTGACATATATACATCTGGCTAAATGATAAGCAAAGGATTTTACTTTGTAATGATTTATATTTCCCATTTCTAAATTGAAACTGACATAGGAATCTCTGCACTGTGTCACCTGTGGAAATATCCTAATCTTTAACAAATGCTTTATTTTTCATCCCACTGTAAGTATTTCATTCTTACTCAACTAATGTGTAGAAATATGACTATTACAGAAAGCCTAGTGGGCTATTCTACACCCACAGATGTTCAACCGTATTGTAACATACAAAACTGTGTCACTGTAAATCACAGGTTTCCAAAGGAGAGAGATATTCTAGTCTGTGCTAAGTTTTGATAAGTAAATACAGTCACTGAAAGCTAAAGGAAGAAATTACTGGTTGAAATATGCTGGGAGGGAAAGTTCTCAATTACAGAAGGCCCTTTTTGTAACTTGAGTGCCGCACAAAAAGCATAAGATAAAAAGCTGACATTTAACAAATGCATTTAATATCTGTATCTGTGGACCTGAAACTCGATCATGTGTTTTTTATGGTTTATGGTTTCTCTAATAACTAACCCATAGCTGGAAACACATGGTGACCAATTTGATGATGTCCTAATGAAAACTTTGTCAGGAATTCTCTCCAACATTTCCCACTGAGATCAAATCACCATCAGACTTTCTTCCACACAGCATCTTCTCTTTCATCCCCTAATGTTTGACTGTGCTTTTCACTTTATTTAATTAATCCTACAGAGGGCCATATTTACTGCTGCCACCTGAGAGGGAAGGTATGAAAAGACAGGCTTTTGCAGTCTTTCTTCGCTCAGAATCCTCCTTTCAACATTAGTAACCTACGCACACTGTTGGCTGCTTAAGACGACACCCATCTGTTCAGACAGCAAGAAATCCGCAGGAAAGTCGAGTGTTTCCTTGCCTTAGGGTTCAAGTGGCATGAAGCAAAGGGTATATATGAACAAGTTATAGGACCTTTGACAATAGCCCTGCTTCACCTGGACGAAAACAGAAGCCCAAACTCCTCCTTGCATGCTGCTCTTTAACACTTGCCGAAATATACTGGGAAAGGGAGCAAAATTATTAGTGCTTCAAGCTGCCAGAAACAACAATATTCCAGGTGCCCTGGAAACTGAGTTAAATCCTGAAGCTTGTTCCAGATGAAAATAAACACCTGATGTGGAGAAGAGACTCCAAAAGATTTGCTATGAACACTGCCATACTAACAGGGCGTATGTCTCATGTGAGACTAAAAATGCATGCATTCATAGTTCTCCACCCATGATAGGAAATCGTCATAAGGAAAAAGCAGGAGAGACAATGACACCATGAACCCCAAAGTAATCAAGAAAGTGCACCCTAACTGTTAGTCAGTGGGAAAATAATGTCAAAGGATGTGTATAGTTCAGTGAACAATTAATATATGCAAACACATTCAATGAGAATTTAGTATGAATTAGACACTATACTAGACACAAAGGCTACCTGGCTGTGCAATGACAGTCCTTTAAGCCATCCCACTTAGGCACCATGCCCGGCCACCCTGCCAACCCCACACACTGTCCGACATTCATGGCAGTGACCCATCCTTGCAACACCTCTAATATCTACTCACCAATTCTTTTAACATTAACTGACTTTCTATGGGTCAAGTATTGAACAACAATCCGTCTCCATATATATTTAACTTATTGAATTCATAGTGCTACTTTTGTGTGGTCATGTCTGTTTTAGAACTCAGGGCAATGTTTATCTTTGATGATTGCCTTAGTCCCCTTCAGGTTCCACATCTGTAGTGATAATCCTCGAGCAGAAGAGCAGGATGAGACCTAAGCATAGAAGTGCCTGAACAAAGATGTAAAGACACTCAGGGAGCCAGGGCCAGAGGCACTACAATGCAGAAGGTCTTGTTCTACCAAAATTCCTTTAAAGTATATACAACCTTTCCATATAGTCTATATGCAATTCAGAGGCACCACCATAGTGCTGGGGGGATAGGGAGGAGAGTCAGCATGGGGTAAGGGAATAAATATCTGAACTTAATAGTAGCTGGACTGTTCATAATAGGGTATTTTGTATTTTTGAACTATCTTGATGAAAAAAATAGTGCTCACATTGTCATAAGACAAATTGACAATTTAAGTCACTGAATTTAGGTACAGTGATACAGTTCTACAACTGTATCTGAGTTTCCCAGAGTAACACTAGGAGATAGACACACACACATGCACAGACACAGAAAGGGAGAGAGATTTATTATGAGGAACTGGCTCTCACCAATATGGAATATAAGAAGTCCTATAATTTGCTGTCTACTGGTTGGAGACCCAGAAAAGCCTGTGATGTAACTCAGCCCGTGTCTAAAGGCCTAAGGGACACAATGGCTTAATTCCCAGTCCAAGGGCTGAAGAAGTCAAGATGAGATATCCCAACTGAAGCAGGCAGGCAGGAAGCAAAAAGGGTCAAACTCCTTCTTCTTCTGCCTTTTGTTCTATTCAAGCCCTCAGAGGAGTGGATGATGCCCACCTACACTGGTGAAGATAATTTACTTTATTGAGTCCAGTGATTCAAATGTTGGTCTCATCTGGAAACACCCTCTCAGACAAACCTGGAAAGAATGTTTAATCTGTACACCTTATGGTCAGTCACAATGACACATCAAACACTAATAGTCACACTTTGTACATTATTAAGTTTTTCATTCTGGAATGTCTAGATGCTATGTTATGATGTTGCTGGGGATAATTGAGATGTTGGGTTATGGGACTGACAAGGGTTATCTCCCACTTTTTAACATTATATATATATATATATATATGCAACCCTGATAATGGCTCTTTCCAAATAAACCATGAGCTCTCAGAAAAGGGAAAACACTAATCAAGCATTTCAGTAACTCAGCTAAGAAAGGATAGGAGTCTGAACTAAGGCTGCCAAAAGGGAGCAGAGAGCAGTTCACTGATAGGAAATATACTACAGAGGTAAAATCAGAAGACATAATTGCTGAATGGATATGCCAGAGAGTAAGAGAACAGATTTTCTAAATGTAGGACACTAGATAAATGTTGTTGCCAGTAACTGAACTAGAAGTTTCAAGAGGGGAAGCAAACATAGAAATATATATATATATATACAGTAAGTTTTAAGTAACCCTCTTCAGTTCAAGTTACTTTGAAATATTTCCATTCACAAGTCCATTGCCTCCACCAGTGACCTTGGCTAGGTAGTGCTCTTTGGGATACTCCTTAGTTCAGAAAGGGATAAAAGCCTCCTCCTGACAGGCACTGGCCTGGGTGCCACTCGTCTTTAAAAATATAGGTAGCAAAAGTACATGGGCTCTCTTAATTTGCCAGTAGCCTTCTAATTACAGTTTTAGAGGGAGCTGCTGCTATCTACTTGTTTAAGCCCCAAGGGTAATTAAGAGTCTACTGTTCGCAGCAGTTACCACCTGGCTTCCATGCCAGTGGTGGGAGAGCACCACAGGTGAGCACATTCCCCATGTTTGCACTGATACCATATGCGCTGTCCGAGACCATGGGGATGAATTTTGGAATTCAGCAATATGGCCCTAGTTGATGAGAAAATTCTTCAGGTGCAAAAAAAGAAAAAGATGCTGTAGATTTGTGTGAATTGATTACAGGGCAACATGAATAAATGGTTAAAGTGACAATTATTTTTTATGGCATCTAGGATTTCCTTCTTTTAAAGGCCTTAATGCCTATTTTTAATGCCAAATATCTAGAATTAACTTAACCCATTAAAAATAAGCCCCTTATTCTGGGAAGCTAAAAGGATAAGTGTTGGTTTTACGTGAGGCAAAGTTAATAAAGGGAGTGTGCACTCTTTAAAGGGCCAGTGTTGAGGACCTTTTCCCCTATGCTCTCATCCAAGAGTTTTATGGCTTCAGGTCTATGTTTAAATCTGTAATCGATTTCAAGTTCATTTTTGTGAGTAAGATAGGAATAGTGGCTGCCAGGGGCTGGGGAGTGTGAGAAAATGGGAACATGTTAGACAAAGGGTACAAATTTGCAGTTATAAAATGAGTAAGTTTTGGGGATATAATGTGGACTATGGTGATTATAGTTAATAATACTGTATTACATATTTGAAAATTGCTAAGAGAGTAGATCTTAAATGTCCTCACCACAAAAATGAAATACTAATTATGTGATATGGTGAAGGTGTTAGCTAACCTATGGTGGTAATCATTTTGCAATATATTATTATATTAAATCAACATGCACATCTTAAACTTACACAGTGTTATATGTCAATTATATCTCAATACAAGTTAGATATTTTTTAATTGTTAGGGAAGGAAAAGAGTAGATAGATGGATAAAACTTTTAAAAAGAGAACAGGAGCAGTTAATATTAAATGTTATAACAATGTCCATTAAACTCCTCCATTTAGATTTGAAAACTCTTAATGACCTTGATAAAAGCAGGTGCAGTACCATCATGAGGACTGAAGGAGTTTATAGCATAAAGTAAAAGTGCTTCTTCCCTCTTCCGTTTCTCTTCTTGTATTTTGCCTTCTATGGCTGCCATAATGCAATACAGCAGCCTGGGTGGTTTAAACAACAGAAGTCTATTTCTCACAGTTCTGAGAGGCTACAAGTCTGAGATCAGGGTGCTGGTTTGCAGGTTCTCCTGAGGCTTCACTCCTTGGCTTGCAGATGGCCACCTTCTTGGTCCTCACATGGCCTTTGCTCAGTGCAGGGACGTGCCTGGTGTTGCTTCTTTTCACAAGGACACCAGGCCTACTGGATTAGGGCCCATCCACCATGACTGCATTTAATCTTAATTACTTCCTTAAGACCCACCACCATATACAGTGACACTGGAGGTTAGGGATTCAAATTATGAATTTTGGAGCACAATTAAGTCCATTCTACTTTCTTTCTACTCCTTTCCTTTTCTGAATAATTCAATCCAAAAGTCTTGTGTTGTGGCCAAACCAGTTAGGCATCAGATTAAGGGTTGGGTGAGAATAGATTGCAGAGGCAATAATGGAGCATGGCAGAGTCCCTGTGGTTCAAGGAGAGATGGGAAAGCAACCACAGTGTTGGTATAAGGAGCAGAGAGGTGCAGGTGTCAACGGCCAACTAGGGAGAAAAGGCCATCCATGTCGGGGGTGTTGGGCAGAAGGCCCATCATGGGTTACTGGTGCCCTGGCATGGCGACCAGTGCTTCACACACAGAGGCGTGGCACGGGTGTCAGGACTTCAGCAGAGTAAGGAGGGCATGCGTGTTGGGGGGGCAGCAGCCTGCAGAGAGTCTGGAGCTGGGGAGGTGAGAGGATCATGCAGAAGGACAGTGGGCCTCAGCACTGCAGCGGGTGACAAGGGCATCGTGGTGGCAGCATGGCCCGGATTGTCTGAGTGCGATGGCATCAGGAGGATTTGCATGAGGGGAAAAAGGCAGTGCCGCGAATGAAACTGGTTCACAAGAGAGAAATAAGTAAAATAACTAATCAAATAAGATTAAAATGTTAAAATGTTAAGAACAATGGGATATTTCTCACTATCAAGAAAGATAAACATGGAAAAGGAGAAAACTCGAATCAACCCTTTGGTGTGGCATTGGAACTGAAAGTTTCAGGGAACACATGGTTTTCAATTATACAGAGAAAAATACAAAACTAAAGGCATGTGTGTGGGTGTACACTTGCACACAGTCCCTAATTCTGTCCACGAGGGAAACCGGAAGTGGTGATAACACTACTAACTGTGAGCACAACCAGATCTCACTTGCTAAGTTATATTTTGGATAGATATACATATATGTCTAAAAGCATCAAGGCTCCTTGGAGAAATATTTGATTCCATTCCTGGGGTAGTAAAAGATGGAGCTGGATTTTCTGTTATGCCAGAAAGTAAGTATCAAAGAATGATGAAGACATGTCAGAAAGACAAAGAAGCCAGTTCTAAGGAGTGGTTACTGGTGAAATCTTTGCCAATATGATCATTAAAATAAATAATCATAGTAAAAGGCTTTTAATCCACTGAATAAAATAGAAAACCAGACTTCATACAGATATAAAGAAATACATAATTCAAAAATTTGATGAAAAATGGGATACTTACAATAGATTCAAATTACATACTCACAAAATATTCATTAATTCCAAAGGTAACAAGAGTAATTTATTTATAGTGGAGAAGCCCAGAAGTTAGCACCTTTATCAAGTGATCAATACAAACATTATCAGTATTGGGACAAATTAAAATCACGAGCCACTGAGAGGATGAGAGAAAAACACAGATTCACTAAAGCAAATGTCCTGCCTCACATGCCTAACAAATTTACTCATGAGGAAATGCTAGAAAAACCAACTGAGTGACATTTTATAAAATGATGGGCCTGTACTTTTTTTTTTGGTATCATTAATTTACAATTACATGAGGAACATTATGTTTACTAGGCTCTCCCCTTCACCAAGTCCCCCCCACAACACCCAGCACAGTGACAATCCAAAAGCATAGTAAGATGCTGTAGAATCACTACTTGTCTTCTCTGTGTTGCACAGCACTCCCCATGCCTCCCCCCATATTATATATGCTAATCATAATGCCTCCTTTCTTTCACCCTCCCCTTATCCCTCCCTTCCCACCCATCCTTCCCAGTCCCTTTCCCTTTGGTAACTGTTAGTCCATTCTTGGGTTCTGTGAGTCTGCTGCTATTTTGTAGCTTCAGTTTTTTCTTTGTTATTATACTCCACAGATGAGTGAAATCATTTGGTGCTTGTCTTTCTCCACCTGGCTTGTTTCACTGAGCATAATACCCTCTAGCTCCATCCATGTTGTTGCAAATGGTAGGATTTGTTTTCCTCTTATGGCTGAATAATATTCCATTGTGTATATGTACCACATCTTCTTTATCCATTCATCTACTGATGGACACTTAGGTTGCTTCCATTTCTTGGCTATTGTAAATAGTGCTGAGATAAACACAGGGGTGCATTTGTCTTTTTCAAACTGGGCTGCTGTATTCTTAGGGTAAATTCCTAGGAGTGCAATTCCTGGGTCAAATGCTATTTCTATTTTAAGCTTTTTGAGGAACCTCCATACTGCTTTCCATAATAGTTGAACTAATTTACATTCCCACCAGCAGTGTGGGAGGGTTCCCCTTTCTCTACAACCTCGCCAACATTTGTTGTTGTTTGTCTTTTGGGTGGTGGCCATCCTTACTGGTGTTAGGTGATATCTCATTGTGGTTTTAATTTGCATTTCTCTGATGACAAGAGATGTGGAGCAACGTTTCATGTGTCTATTGGCCATCTGAATTTCTTCTTTGGAAAACTGTCTGTTCAGCTCCTCTGCCCATTTTTTAATTGGATTATTTGCTTTTTGTTTGTTGAGGTGTGTGAGCTCTTTATATATTCTGGACGTCAAGCCTTTATCGGATGTGTCATTTTCAAATATATTCTCCCATACTGTAGGATATATTTTTGTTCTATTGATGGTGTCCTTTGCTGTACAGAAGATTTTTAGCTTGATATAGTCCCACTTGTTCATTTTTGCTTTTGTTTCCCTTGCTTGGGGAGATATGTTCATAAAGAAGTCACTCATGTTTATGTCCAAGAGATTTTTGCCTATGTTTTTTTCTAAGAGTTTTATGGTTTCATGACTTATGTTCAGGTCTTTGATCCATTTTGAATTTACTTTTGTGTATGGAGTTAGACAGTGATCCAGTTTCATTCTCTTACATGTAGCTGTCCAGTTTTGCCAATACCAGCTGTTGAAGAGGCTGTCATTTCCCCATTGTATGTCTACGGCTCCTTTATCATATATTAATTGACCATATATGTTTGGGTTAATATCTGGAGTCTCTATTCTGTTCCACTGGTCTGTGGGTCTGTTCTTCTGCCAGGACCAAATTGTCTTGATTACTGAGGCTTTGTAGTAGAGCTTGAAGTTGGGGAGCAAGATCCCCCCACTTTATTCTTCCTTCTCAGGATTGCTTTGGCTATTCGGGGTCTTTATTGTTTCCATATGAATTTTTGAACTATTTGTTCCAGTTCATTGAAGAATGTTGCTGGCAATTTGATAGGGATTGCATCAAATCTGTATATTGCTTTGGGCAGGATGGCCATTTTGACTATATTAATTCTTCCTAGCCAAGAGCATCGGATGAGATTCCATTTGTTAGTGTCCTCTTTAATTTCTCTTAAGAGTGTCTTGTAGTTTTCAGGGTACAGGTCTCTCACTTCCTTGGTTAGGTTTATTCCTAGGTACTTTATTATTTTTGATGCAGTTGTGAATGGAATTGTTTTCCTGATTTCTCTTTCCATTAGTTCATTGTTAATGTATAGGAAAGCCACAGATTTCTGTGTACTAATTTTGTGTCCTGCAACTTTGATGAATTCCGATATTAGTTCTAGTAGTTTTGGAGTGGAGTCTTTAGGGTTTTTTATGTACAATATCATGTCATCTGCAAATAGTGACAGTTTGACTTCTTCTTTACCAATATGGATTCCTTGTATTTCTTTGTTTTGTCTAATTTCCATGGCTAGGACCTCCAGTACTATGTTGAATAACAGTGGGGAGAGTAGGCATCCCTGTCTTGTACCTGATCTCAGAGGGAAAGCTTTCAGCTTGCTGTTCAGTATGATGTTGGCTGTGGGTTTATCATAGAAGGCCTTTATTATGTTGAGGTACTTGTCCTCTATGCCCATTTTGTTGAGAGTTTTTATCATGAATGGATGTTGAATTTTGTCAAATACTTTTTCAGCACCTATAGATATGATCATGTGGTTTTTGTCCTTCTTTTTGTTTATGTGGTGGATGATGTTGATGGATTTTCAAATGTTGTACCATTCTTGCATGCCTGGGATGAATCCCACTTGGTCATGGTATATGATCCTCTTGATGTAATTTTTAATTCAGTTTGCTAATATTTTGTTGAGTATTTTTGCATCTATGTTCATTAGGGATATTGGTTTGTAATTTTCTTTTTTGCTGGGGTCTTTGCCTGGTTTTGGTATTAGGGTGATGCTGTCTTTATAGAATGAGTCTGGAACTATGCCCTCCTCTTCTGTTTTTTGGAAAACTTTAAGGAGAATGGGTATTATGTCTTCTCTGTATGTCTGATAAAACTCCGTGGTACATCCTTCTGGTCCAGGGGTTTTGCTCTTGGGTAGTTTTTTGATTACCTCTTCAATTACTTTGCTGGTAATTGTTCTGTTAAGATTTTCTGTTTCTTCCTTGTTTAGTCTTGGAAGGTTGAATTTTTCTAGGACGTTGTCCATTTCTTCTAGGTTTTCCAGCTTGTTAGCACATAGTTTTTTGTAGTAGACTCTAATAATTCTTTGTATTTCTATGGGGTCTGTCGTGATTTTTCCTTTTTCATTTCTGATTCTGTTGATGTGTGTAGATTCTCTTTTTCTTTTTATAAATCTGGCTAGGGGTTTATCTATTTTGGTTATTTTCTCAAAGAATCAGCTCTTGGTTTCATTGATTTTTTTTCTATTGTTTTATTCTTCTCAATTTTATTTATTTTTTTTCTGATCTTTATTACATCTCTCCTTCTGCTGATGTTAGGCCTCATTTGTTCTTCTTTTTCGAATTTCGATAATTGTGACATTAGACTATTCATTTGGGATTGTTCTTCCTTCTTTAAATATGCCTGGATTGATATATACTTTCCTCTTAATACTGTTTTTGCTGTGTCCCACAGAAGTTGGGGCTTTGTGTTGTTGTTGTCATTTGTTTCCATATATTGCTGGATCTCCATTTTAATTTGGTCATTGATCCATTGATTATTTAGGAGTTTGTTGTTAAGCCTCCATGTGTTTGTGAGCCTTTTTGTTTTCTTTGTACAATTTATTTCTAGTTTTATCCCTTTGTGGTCTGAGAAGTTGGTTGGTAGAATTTCAATCTTTTTGAATTTATTGAGGCTCTTTTTGTGGCCCACTATGTGGTCTATTCTGGAGAATGTTCCATGTGCAGTTGAGAAGAATGTGTATCCTGCTGCTTTTGGGTGTAGAGTTCTGTAGATATATATTAGGTCTATCTGTTCTAATGTGTTGTTCAATGCCTCTGTGTTCTTACTTATTTTCTGTCTGGTAGTTCTATCTTTTGGAGTAAGTGGTGTGTTGAAGTCTCCTAAAATGAATGCATTGCATTCTATTTCCTCCTTTAATTCTGTTAGTATTAGTTTCACATATGTTGTTGCTCCTGTATTGGGTGCATATATATTTATAATGGTTATATCCTCTTGTTGGACTGTCCCCTTTATCATTATGCAATGTCCTTATTTATGTCTTGTTACTTTCTTTGTTTTGAAGTCTATTTTGTCTGATACTAGTACTGCAATGTTGGGAGCAAACCTGTGGGCCTTTAGGCAGGCTTGGTTACGAAAGCCCCAACCTTAAAACCTCCCCACCCAAGGGCCCCCACCCACAAGATGGCGAACTCCCTGCTTCTCTTCCCGGTCCTCCGCTCCTGCCAGTGCCACCTAAGGCCCAATCACCTTCTGACCCACCCCTTCCTCGCTACCTGTATAAATTGAGCCTGCAAACAATAAACTGTGTCAGCTTGATCAGACATCCTGTCTTGCTGTCCGTTCTTTGTGTCCCTTGCCCCTTCATTCTCTCCTCTAGGTCGTCGACCCCCATTGACTGTCCTGCGGGTCGGGACAACTGGCGCCCAACGTGGGGCCCGACAGACCGGAGAGGCGAGAACGTCGCCCCCAGGAGGGTGGGTCCACCCATGAAAGGAGGTGTCTGCAGCTAAACCCTCGCCAGAGTCGCCACGTTCTGAACCCGGAGTGAGACAGACTCGTGTATACTCAATCAGCGACACATTTAGGAAGGTAAGTCATCATGGGGCAAGCATTCTCGCAGGAAGATTTGTTCATAGCCGGACTCAGAGAGTCCCTCAGGACACGAGGAACAAGGGTTAAGAAAAAAAGATTTGAAACGTTTTTTAGTCTTTATTGAAGATGTGTGTCCCTGGTTCCCTCAAGAAGGAACCATTAGTGAAAAGAAATGGCAACGGGTAGGCGATTGCCTTCAAGACTATTACAGAGTTTTTGGTCCAGAAAAAGTACCTGTGTCAGCATTTAGCTATTAGAACCTTATTAGTGATATCTTGCGTGTTCATCGCAAGTGGCCTGACTTGCAGAAAGTTGTCATTGAGGGAGAAAAAACCATGAGATCCCATTCTTGTCCCCCCTCCGAGGCTTCCCGGCCAGCCTCCCCTTCTCTCAAAGAACATCCTTCAGATTCCACTGCAAACCCCTCTCAGATATCAGACAGACTCCCACCCTTACCGACCGTCGAGTCTCTTTCCCCGTCACCGACGGACAAAGTTTCCTCCCCAAATAATTCCGCTGACTCCCGTCCTCTCCCTGTTATCCCTCCCCCAAAAGCTCCACCGCCTCCCCTCCCCTCCCCTCAAAAAGCTCCTCTGAATCCCAATTGTTGTAGGAAAAAAGTTACAATCCCATTATACTGCCCACAGACCAAAGAAAATTCCAGTTGATATTTCCAGCCCCCTGGACTGGGGCTGTCTAAACCTTAACCCAGTAATGTAAACTGCTTGCCCTTAGAGTATATTCTTGAAAACTGAAGTACTTTTAATCAAATAAACTAAGAAGAAAGAAGGCAATTGAATATTAGAAACTCAAATCTTTATGTCAGTTTTACTGTGTATGTTTTTATATGAAAAGTGTTGCTAACTGTAGTCATTGTCTTGGTCTGTATGTTTGTGTGTCTAAGTGTGTAAATAAAACATGTTTTCTACCTCCGGTTGGTATTAATAACAATTGATTTAAAAACAAGCGCTTGTGAAAATTGGGCATTCTAAAACTTCCAGAAAATCTAATAAAAAAATATTATGCATTAATGCTAATTTAAGCTTAACTGATACGGACATGTCCTTATAGTTATTAACTGCCATAGTTTACTTAAAGTCATTTAAGTTGATGTTACCTGTTAAATATTTCAAGAAGATGCTTAAAGAAAAGCTTGACTTTGATGTTTAGTAGAAGTTTTATAAGTAATCTGGCATGTTGCTAAAAATAAGTAAACAAGTGTAGCAAATAAACTTTTTAATAACATTACTGTATTAATGTATAAATATATATATATCTGCAAACAGCTTGAGAATTTCTGAGGTAACCAAAATTCTTAAAGTTTGCTAAGCTATATAAACATATTTTGTACTTAATGAGAAATTGTGCTATAAGGCACATTTCCAAAAATGATAAAATATGTTCATAAATGTATCAATCTGAAGAATGTTGGTGTAACAGTTTACAGTGGCCTATTTTTCAGTGTTCACTGAAAGTTAAAGTATCAAATAGTTTTAAGTTCTAATGAAAACTACTTGCTATAATAAGGAAAATATTTTAGTATGTTAAGATGTGTGTTTTAATAAGAGAAAGTATAAAGAATAGAAATTCGTTTTGTTGAGAGTAAAAGAAGGTTAATTGTTCTAAAGTACAGCTATTTATTTAAAGGGAGACAGAAAGACAGAGACAGAGAGAGCAGTGTGGTGCAGCAGCATGGTGCCTTTTGTTGTGGCAGATCCGCTCAGCCTGTTGCTTTGGGGGAGGGTCAAGATGTTTAGAGATAAGGCGGGATAAACCCAGTCAAGCCCCAGGCAAGCCCAGGCATAATTCTCACTGGCTTATGTGCTTGGGACCATAGGGCAAATGAAGAATAAATACTGTATCCTTACAGATATAATCATGCTATGTGAAATTAAAACAAGTGAGTCTTAATATCGAGAACACAGCAAAATTGGAGTTTTGTTTTCAGTTGGAAAGACAAAGTATTCTTTAACTGTTAGTCTGCTCTTAATATTGAAAGATTGCAAAGGGTTCTCTAATTGTTTTATTAAAACAGTTTCTTATGCTTAAAGTCTTAATGAATTGTCTGAGTATTTAAGAAAATAAGATCTTAATATTAAAAAGACTAAGTTAAGTGTTAACAACTATGTAACCTTCTGCATTTGCTTTTAAACTTTCTTATTATCATTCTAGTTAAATAATAAGTGTTATTTAATAACTATAATTCTATTTAGGCAAGTGCCTTAAAACCTTTTGACAACTTCCCAAGACCAAATTTAAAAAAAGTATTTTTACCTCTCAATTAACTGATATTTTCCAGAGGGCCCCTGGAACATAGCAGTAGAATTTCTTCTCATCAAAGAAAATATTTGACTAATTTGGCTTATTTACCTGATATATACTTACCTAAAAAGTGCTGTCAAAAGGAATAATGCTAAACTTTATTACTGAATGTTTTATGTTACAGAAATATCACTCTTCCCCCTAAGACGCTTACTCCTGATGCCCAATTACATTTACCTGTTAGTACTACTATAATTACTGATTGTGTATGTATTAATTATACTCATGTACCCTCTTACTGTAATTGTACAATCAATGTAAAATAGTCTTCTGGATATAGACTTCCAAATGGTTAAGTATTTTTGTGTAATAACAAAACATATCAAGCCCTCTCTCCACACTATCAAAGTGTTTGTGGGGTGGGACGCATTCTTCCTGCTCTAATAGACCATCCTGAATATAAGCACAAGAGACTTCTCCGAGCTCTGCCATCTGACTGTGATGAAAACTTGAAGCTCTGAGGTCCTGCTGCTGTTGCAGTTGCAGCTGTGTTCCTCCTGCGGGTTCCTGGACTTGTCGTTGGAATGCTAAAGGAGATATCTAAGCTGGCCTGCGCATATAGCAAAACAACAAAATTGACTGCTTCTGTATTATCTGAACTACACCAAGAACTGAGAGAATTGCGAGCTGTGGTGCCTCAGAATCGTGCTGCTGTGGACTGTCTGCTGTTAAAAGAGCATGTAAGATGTAAACAGTTTCCAAGAATGTGTTGTTTCAATTTGTCTGATTTTTCTCAAACTACCCAAAATCAATTAGATGATATCCCCGGTCAGCACAGAACCATTTAAATCCTATCTTATTTGCAGCCAAAACTGCATCTGATATATTAAATCAGATGAAAGACATGTGCAAAGAACCCCTGAATAGTCTCTGGCACGCTGTCACACCTCTCTTAACTCTAAGCATTTTATGGCTTTTGTTGCTGTTACTAGGGCCTTGTGTCCTTCGCAGTATGTAGAAACTCATCCAACAAGCCTTAAGAGGCCTGCATCATCTGAAATTGCAGACGCCCCCCCCCCACTTGTAAATCATAAGATCTAAAGTCAAGTATGGTAGCCAATGACGGGTAAGATATGGTTGAATTGTAAATACCAACCTAAGACAGGGAGTGGTCGACAGAGGACTATAGCCCCATGACGGGTAAGGATTTACTTCAACCATACAACCTAAGACAGGCACCTACCTTGACCCAGTCTGAGTTAGACTGGTTGTTTTATTAAAGAGAAAAAAGAGACGGGATAGTCAAAGACGGGTAAGCACCCTAGAGCCTCTGGCAACCTAAGACAGGGCTTCCACATTGGAGTGGGAGTACCAGTGATGGGTAAGATCAGAGTCGCTGCCTTGGGGCACCTAAGACAGGCACTGTCTTCTTATTATAAAATAAAAAAGGGGGAGATGTTGGGAGCAAACCTGTGGGCCTTTAGGCAGGCTTGGTTATGAAAGCCCCACCCTTAAAACCTCCCTCCCAAGGGCCCCCACCCACAAGATGGCGAACTCCCTGCTTCTCTTCCAGGTCCTCCACTCCCGCCGGTGCCACCTAAGGTCCAATCACCTTCTGACTCACCCCTTCTTCGCTACCTGTATAAATTGAGCCTGCAAACAATAAACTCTGTCAGCTTAATCAGACATCCTGTCTTGCTGTCCGTTCTTTGTGTCCCTTGCCCCTTCATTCTCTCCTCCAGGTCGTCGACCCCCGTTGACTGTCCTGCGGGTCGGGACACTGCAACACCTGCTTTTTTCTCCTGGTTGCTTGCATGAAATATCTTTTTCTATCCCTTGACTTTTAGTCTGTGCATGTCTTTGGGTTTGAGGTGAGGCTCTTTTAAGCAGCATATGGATGGGTCTTGCTTTTTTATCCATTCTATTACTCTGTGTCTTTTGATTGGTGCATTCAGTCCATTTACATTTAGGGTGATTGTTGAAAGATATGTACTTATTGCCATTGCAGGCTTTAGATTTGTGGTTACCAAAGGTTCAAGGTTAGCTTCTTTACTATCTTACTGTCTAACTTAACTTGGTTATTGAGCTATTATAAACACAATCTTATGATTCTTTATTTCTCTCCCTTCTTATTCATCATCCTCCATTCTTTATATGTTGGATGTTTTATTTTGTGCTCTTTTGTGTTTCCTTTGACTGCTTTTGTGGGTAGTTGATTTTACTTTTTGCCTTTAGTTAGTATTTGGTTGGTCTGCTTTCTTTGCTGTGATTTTATTTTCTCTGGTGACATTTGTTCATCCATAGGGTTGCCTCCATCTAGAGCAGTCCCCCTAAAATACTCTGTAGAGATGGTTTGTGGGAGGCAAATTCCCTCAACTTTTGCTTGTCTGGGAATTGTTTTATCCCTCTTTCATATTTAAATGATAATCATGCTGGATACAGTACCCTTGGTTCAGGCCCTTCTGTTTCATTGCATTAAATATATCATGCCATTCTCTTCTGGCCTGTAAGGTTTCTGTTGAGAAGTCTGATGAGAGCCTGATGGGTTTTCCTTTGTAGGTGACCTTTTTTCTCTCTCTGGCTGCCTTTAATACTCTCTTTGTCCTTGATCTTTCCCATTTTAATTATTATATGTCTTGGTGTTGTTCTCCTTGGGTCCCTTCTGTTGGGAGTTCTGTGTGCTTTCATGATCTGAGGTACTATCTCCTCCCTCAGTTTGGGGAAGTTTTCAGCAATTATTTCTTCAAATATACTCTCTACCCCTTTTTCTCTCTTCTTCTTCTGCTAACCCTATAATGTGGATATTGTTCCATTTGTATTGGTCACACGGTTCTTTTAATATTCTTTCATTCCTCGAGATCCTTTTCTCTCTCTCTGCATCAGCTTCTCTGCATTCCTGTTCTCTGATTTCTATTCCATTAACAGCCTCTTGCACCTCGTCCATTCTGCTTTTAAGTCCTTCCTGAGATTGTTTTATTTCTGTAGTCTCCCTCCCAACTTTATCCATTAGCTCTTGCATTTTTCTCTGCAGCTCCATCAGCATGGTTATGACCTTTATTTTGAATTATTTTTCATGAAGATTGGTTAAATCTATCTCCCCCGGTTCCCTCTCAGGGGATGTCTGTGTGATTCTGGTCTGGATCAAATTCTTCTGCCTTTTTATGGCAACAGAGGTAGTTGTGGGGTGTTGGCGCATGTGTCAGCTGGGAGAACAAAGTCCCTTCCGGCTTGCTCGTCACCTTCTTCTCCTGCAAGAACGGCAACCCTTAGCGGCTTGTGCTGGGCAGCTGTGCATCGAAGGGGTCTTTGAGTCTGGCCCAGGCAGCTGTGGGAGAGGCTCTGTGAGGCTGCTGTGGGTGTGGCCACCAGTCTCAGACCACCGCTCCACTATGGTGGGGCTGTGCCAGAGGGGGAACAGGCAGGAGGCTGTTTGTCACCATGAGGAGCCTCAGAGCTGTGCTGCTGCCAGGGGTTTAGGGTGCCCAGAGTTCCCTGGGATTCCCAGCTGCTGAGCTGAGTGTGCTGAGATGCTTCTGTCCAGCTGTGAGCCTCCTGTCCCTTTAAGACTTTCAAAAAGCTCTCACTTTTCTTTTGTCCCAGGGGCTCCAGCTGTGGGAACCCTCTTGCAGGTTTTACTGTCCTGTTTCCCTAGTATCCAGCACCCCATGCACTGTGTGTCTGCGCTCTGGTGCGGATGGCTAGAGCTGGGTGTTTAGCAGTCCTGGGCTCCCACTCCCTGCCCGCTTTGATTCCTCTCCTCTCACTGAGGAGCTGGGGTTGAGTGCATGCTCAGGTTCCACCAGGCTGTGGCTTGCATCTTACCCCCTTCGTGAGGCACTGGGTTCTCGCAGATGTAGATGTATCCTGGCTGTTGTACTGTATCCTCTGGTCTCTTTTAGGAATAGTTGTATTTATTGTATTTTCAAAAATATGTATGGTTTGGGGAAGAGATTTCCGCTGCCCTGCTCACACTGCCATCTAGGGCTTGTACTTTTTCAAAGTGCCCAAGTAGGGAAAGTCAAGGAAAGACTGAGAAACATTTGCAGATGAAAAGAGACTACCGAGAGTCATCTAGCTAACTGTGATGTGGGATCCTGAACTAGATCCTCTTGTTATAATGGACATTTGCAGGTAAGAAACTTGAATGGATCCTGAGAATCAGATGTTAATGCTGTTTTACTACTAATTTCCTAATTCTTTTCCCACAGGAAAATGTCTTTGCTGGAGAAAAAACATAATTAAACATTTGTACTTGATGGGGCAACAGTTTGGTTATTTAATTTCAAATGGCTAAGGAAAAAAATTTACATGATTCTTGCAAAATTGTTGTTAAATCTGAGGTTGCTTTAAAACTGAAGGAAAGAAAGATAAGAAATATATAATCTACAGTTAAAGAAAACAGATGAGTGGTTGTAGGGAAGGGCAGGGCAGGGCTTTACTGAGGATGGGCATGAGGAAACTTTCAGAGGTATTAAATGTTCCATGTCTTGAAGGGAGTGGTGGTTACTTCAGTGCATATATTAGTCAAAACCTATCATACTGTTTATTTAAGATCTGTGCACTTTGCTATATTACACCTTAATGAAGTAATATGCATAGTAAAAATCAGGACAGTGAGTTCAGACAATTCATTCAAACTGCTTGGTATTTGGAATAAAAAAGAGAAATAAAACAGCCGGAGGGGAATCTAGACTTAAAGAAAAGAGTTTCATTTTGTTTTTCTTTTGTTTTATCTCTAGATGTGGGTTTGGAACTATACCACATGCATCATCTGAGCATGTCAAAGGAGAAAGTAGAGAGAGAGAGGCTGGACCAGAGCAGAGAAAGACCCAGGACAGGAAGGGGGCAACTGCCTGGGCAGAGTGCTGGGAAAATGGGTTCTGGTCAGAGAACTTCTCATTCCTGGGAGCAAATGACACTGACTTTAGGATGCAGAGAGTAGAGAGAGCTGAGGATCCTCTAGCTGGATATCTCTATTTCTCTTGTGGAATAAGATTTGGGGCTGTCTTTTGAATATGAAAGACTTAAATTGACTAAGGGGGTTTTAAAAGGTGTGTAAGCTTGAAATCAGAACACCATGACCAAGGTAAGTATCTGCCTAGGGATTCTAATCATGTAATGAGAATGTCATGGCTTTGCCCACTAATCCGGGCTTCAGCTAGGAGGAAAGATAATTTCCTGAAATCTGTCCCTAGTCTAATTATGCGGCCTCAATCATTGTAGTTCCTTAAATCTACCTTACATAATAGCAATGTGCTCAAATAAAAAGGATCTGAAGGAAATAAAGCAATAGGCCTGAAAGAAATGCATCATACACTGACCCACTCAGCAAGCTGCTCAATTTTATGTGATTAATCTCTAAGTGAACATGATGAGGATATTCATTTGGCTTTTTAGCGCAACAATGTGAGAAAGTGTAGGAGGTATGGAAAATTACTCCTGAAAGAGAAAAGGGAGGAAACTTTAGTAACTGTTTATAGACTACTTGTAGTTTTTTCTAGCTGGTGACAAATTGTGCCTTCAAAGCTTTTTTTTTTTTTTTTTGGTAATACTTTTGTCAGGGAGCTGTATATTACATAGATTTTTATTGACAGATTTACTAGTTTAATTAGGATTCAAAGTTCAGAACTACTTCTTAAATAGAAAGTCAGAATGTCAACAGAGGAAATGAGATTTTTCCAAGACTATCAAAAATGTAGCTGGGCAGCTGCAGCTTTTAGCCTTTTGCTAAATGTCTCTCATCTCCAAAGAGGAATACAATGTTCCCATTGCTCCACTGAAACTCTGCTCTGATCCACTGGGTCTTCCACAGTTTCCACCCTGTGAGAGCCTATAGTGTTGGTTAGATGGCTTAAATGTCCTATTTGACCAAAATTCAGAATATCATATGCAACTAGCCTAGATTTATGACAATTCTAAACAAAATGATTGCTTCCCTTCTCAAACAAAGCTACAGCAGTATTTCCCTCATGCAGGCAATGAGTTTTCCCAACAGAAAAAAAAAATTTTGAGTGCACTCAATTTCATTATTGCTATGGGAATTATATAATAGAAATAATAAGAAAGAGGTGCTTTGTTTCTGATGTGTAGTCAAGTATGGTAAAGATGTGTATTAAAGTTACATTAAAAGCTCATTTAAGTAATGGGAATTGAATCCTTTCCTTTAGGTACAAATTCCTCCATAGGTACAATTCCTGAAATTGTTTTATTTGTGGGCTCTTTCATTTTTGTTGCATGATTTGGTTGAACTGGAGAACATCAAGCAATCATTTTTACATAGTGAGCTTAGAAACCAAACATTCTTGTTCCAATCTTTGAAAACACACAGAATTGAGGGAAACAGATTTTTTTCAATATCATTGGATACAGAATATCATAGTGATATTCATCCTCCAGCCCTCAAACCATATGTGGCTCACAGATTATTGCATGCTGCTTTCTACTAAGTCACATTATGGAGCCAGACAATTTCCTTTAGACTGTGATATAACAGTTGGCCTGGAAAATGGGAGATATAAAACAGTCATCGTTAACAGACAAAGATGGACTCACACAGAGGTGAGTGGGAAGAATTCATGGAACCAGCTGTCTAGAAATGAATGACAGACCATTCTCTGGACTGATTTCTCCTTCAACCTAAAATTATACTCCTCATCTCACATCATAATCTTTATTTAGCTGTTTTGAAAAGCTTGTTTGTAAACGATACCATGAAAAACTGGCATTGGACATTATAATAATTAGGTTGAATTCCTGGTTTTTCAGGGCCCCTGATGATAAAGGGGGAAGTGATCTTTAGATATTAAAGAGAGGTATTGTAATAAGCAGAGCACAAGATTCAGAGACAGACCTGGGTTCCATTCTCAATTTTGCCACTTATAAACTCTTTAAACCCAGTTTACTTATTTGTTCTCTAAGGCTAATATGAACTGTGTAGAGATGCTGTTAAAATCCATGATACAATGCATCCAAGATCACTGGCCTGCCAGTGGTGCTCAGTAACTGCCAGTTATTATTCATTTATAAGACACCTGATTCATCTTATCTCCTAGCACCTATTGTTGTGCTTTATCTACTCAATAAGTGACAGATTAAATCAATGATTTATAGTGAGTTCCTGTTAACCAACTAAAATAACTGCTTCCATATTGAAAGCGTCTAATAGGTGAATCTATAAATTAAAAGTGAATGTCTTAATCTGGTTCACTCACACAAAAAAAACTTACAGAACTGAAATGTTCCAAAAAAAATGTTACTGGTTATTCTGGCACTAAAAAAGCAATTCCCATTTTATTTAAATGGGTGGAGAGTCATGGACTCTAAGCCTGTTTTGATTTTTTTACTGGTTTCTCCTTTGTTTAATAAAAAGAATTTGTAGTATTTTAGAGCTGGAGATTGGCCATAGTGATCTCTGTCAACCCCTTCATTTCACAGATGTCTAAACTAAGGCCCAAGGAGACAAAGTGACTTGCACGTGATCCTAATAGCAGAGCCAAGATTAGAAATCAGGTCACAGAAATTTCAATGCAGTTTTCTTTATTCTACATTATACCACATAAATCAAACCTAAAGTGTAGTGATATGCTTTGAGGCTCTAAAAGAGAACTCTGTGGTGAGTTCTTATGGCACAAAAGACATCTAGGACCAATACAACTCAGGGGGGAGGAAAATGGCATCTCATTCAATAAATATTTTTAAGGAATATAATAAACTTATCACCTTTCTTCAGCCCTTGGCATAGCATCTATGTATTATTCTAACATAAATACTTGGGTCTTACAAAATTATTGGTCTTAAAAGCATTCTGGTCTTTCCAAAGTAATGGCAAATGGTTCTTTTGAAAGAGTCAGAAAAACTGCTCTTCAGAATGAGTTTTGCTGTTTGAGGATTTGTCTGTTGCATGGGAACACTCAAACACATTTTTCTCCTGCAAAAGGTGGAATTGGTTAAGCCTCAGCACACTTACTGGGTGATCTTTAGATGGCATTTAATTGATTTGTGCCTAAGTTTGTACCTCCAGTTCGTATCACACTGATAGTAGTTGTATAGTTAGTATAGGAATTAGTTATTACATGTAAAGCACTTTGAATGATAGTCCAAAATACAAACTTAACAAATATTATATGCTACTATTATTGTTCTTATTATCATCATTATTATTACCATGCACTGTCAAAAGCAAGTATCCACCTAATGTGTTAGATTTTACCTTCTTTGCTCCTTAAAATGACAGTTAATAAAAATTACACTTGCTTCCAGACTCTTGATACTTTGAAAGTCCTCTTACTCTTCTCTCAGCAGCTTTTTAAATCTGCTAAGCTCTCTGTCATTTGGAAATCAAGATGGCCATAGGAAAGAAAAATGCATTAGAGGTTTCTGAATAAGTCAGAAATAAATTTAATATAAGATATTTCCAAGCATCTGTAGAAATATGATTTCACTTGCTTTAAATGATTGCATATAACTTCTTAGTTTGTTATAAGAAAAATAGTAGAATCAAGAAGAGCTTTTTTGCATTCTCGGTCAACTTAGTTCAGTACCAAAGCTGAGCCATATATAAATATAAATACAAATACGAACCAAACTAAGTCTAAATAGACCTCGGTAAATATTGTTGAATTAACAGATAAGTAAACCAAAGTGTCATGGAAAATTTGTTTTTAGTCAAATGTTTGCAACTATAACATTTCTTCTGTGTATTTTTCCTTATGTGCCTTCATTGGCAAAATCTGAATGGATGAGATTCACTTCCTTGCCAAGATTTACAATGTATATACAATTCTTTGTCACCTCTAAGTGGACAATTATTGGATATTCATCACCCACATGCCTGTAGTTGATTACCCTGGAGGCTGCGCTAAAGAAAGTTCACTTCTCAATGTATTGACAACAGATTCAGAAACCTAGAGAAACTATTTCTCTACCACAGTGCCCTTCTTCTGATGAAGTACATCTTCAACAGTTAGGATCATTCTACGAAAATCCCAAGGTCAAGGCTAAAATGTGGTGACAGAATATATATCATCCATCATTTTTAATTTTGTGTATTTATTTCATGGTCAACTCTGTACTTTTATACTAAAAGCTGGGATTAGAGTTGACTGTCAGATAAGCACTGCCTAGATTAGATTGCAAGAAAAATACATTTAAAAAAGACCACAGAAGACTAGTGAATGCTGGAAAATTTCAGGTCAAATACAATTAATCTTAATAGGAATTAAATATGATTTAAGATTAATATTAATTAGCTTGATTCCAGATTTAAAAAAATAATTTATAAATATTTTATCCTTATAAATGTGGAAGAATATATAAAAATCCAAGAAATCTATTTTCATAGAGACCTATAAGGTAGCTTAAACAAAACTTATTATTAAAAATAATATCTATAAAGTAATACTGAATTTTTCTCCACCTGGGATATAGGAACAGAAATTTCAGACTTTCCATAAAAAAATTGTAGAATTTCTTGCCAACTCAAACTGACAAAATAAGACACTTGAATCATTGGTAGAAGTAATTAAAATCTATTGCCACAAATAAAAATGTTTTTCTCTGATAAACTAAGATAAATGTCTTCATTTTCCATCTGCCTTAAGACAATTTCTTAATGAAGTTGGACTACAAAGAGAGAATATCTCTGTGCTTTTCCTTCTTTATTTAAAACCTTGGAGGCCAGGAGAGAGAAAAGCCAGGGATGATGGACTGAAGAACACAGTCTACACAAAACCAAACCACCTTCATGATTCTTCCCTTGTTTGGTAGCATCACCTCCAGGGTAATGTTGCAACTCCCTGTCATTATACTCGAGGCTTTCCCTGTGCTGAGGCCTCACCATATTCCTCTGCAATATTTAATAGCCTAGCCACATGAAGTTATTTGCCATTTCCAAAACATTCCACAGTACTTCTGGTTTCCAAGCCTTTGGTCACAATGTTTCTTCATCCTGAACTTTGACCCTTTGTACTCTCCCAAAATTTACCATCCTTTAAGCCCAGATAAAATGTTACTTCCTTTATAAACTTCCCTGTATGACCTGTCTGAATCTCTGTGATCTTACAGCATGATAGTTATGTTCTTCTTCACCAGGTAGTGAAGGGAGGTCACAAAGAAGGATGTTAAAGAGTGACACAGTTGAATTGGTATCCTGCCTCTGATAATTATTTAAACTTTTTGAGGCTTTGACAAGTCACTTGAGTCTAAGTAGAATATCTCCTTTTCCAGGCTACTGTAAGGATTGGGAGTGGTTTGTATATCAAAGTGCCTAGAAGATAGTTGCGCATACACTAGAGAATCATAATATTAGTTCTCGTATTACTTCCCCATTGGACCCTGAGGGTCTTTCTTCATTTTGAATTGTGCACAGATACTTGATTATAGCCTGTGTTCAAACTCTATGTCCACTGGATTGACATAAGAAAAGAATACCAACATGAGAAACTACTATTACTTTCATTCCTTGGAAAATTGCAAGGTTATTCTAGACTAATCAGGAATTGCCTGATAGCCTTCAAAATGCCAAGATGAGGCCAAGAGCAGCCAAATTTAGAAGCAGCCAGCTGTAATACATCATTCACCCAGAGTATCAGGCTCCCACTATCTTCATGGCCTTCCTGAAGTTTAATAACTACAATTTAATGATTTATAGCACAAATCCAGAAACTTGTGTCAAACTTGGTGATCATATGTCTATGATCTTCTAGGAATCACAGATCAAATTAAAGAGAGTCAGTTCAGTATCAGAGCATAAGGAGTCGCAAGGTCAAATACTGTTTGCCAATTAAATAACTGAAGAAAGTGTTCATCTTACTGTTCCTATCAGACATCTTCATAATAGAAAAGAGCATGGTTTTTGGCAATCAGAATCAAAATGAAGCATAATTAAAGCTGGATATATAACTTCTAAATAAAACTGACCCTTGAACCCATAGCTATGTCTTGAATGTCAGAACAATAACATGATCTCTATTCATCATAAAACAGGGAGAGAGATATGTACTCTAGATAAGAGAGAGCAAAATGCATGTTGGCTTTTTAAAGAAGTCAACATAAGGCATGGATTAAGTAAACACACAAAAAATCTCAACAATGAATTGCTAAAAAGTATATTTCAGGGACTTTAATGATTAAAATTGAAGAAAATTTCTCTTTCGGCAACTCATAAGTGAAACATAAGGTCCTTTGGACAGAGTGCTGGTAACACACAGCCCTTACACTGCCTCATGGTACTACTCTCTGTTGCCAAACACTCAGCCCAAAAAATCTGCTGGCTGGTGTTCACCTGTGAAATTGATTGCGCACAGAATTCAACCTTCTTAGACAGAATGAAACACTGTGAAAGATAAGAGAGTGATGTGAATTTGTAAGAAATACACGTACGCTGTAGGAGTCTAATAGAAATATTTTAACCACTGGTCTGTATCCAATCTGCACAGTAATTTAATAGACTATCAACCACAAATGCAATCCATAAGGCAAGTAAATGGGTACCAAATGCAATAGGTGATTTTCTTGGAATGGGATCGGTAGAATCAAACTAATCTATGAGAAAAAGCAGCTGTCTGGCAATATCATATAGTTAAAATCTTCAATAAGAAAGTGAAACCAATCATATTCTTATGACATATTGCTTTGGAAGAAATTCAATCGACACCATAGGACCTAACAAATATGAAATATTTTTTTTTTATCATCTAGAGTTTCTTTTTCCCTAACATCTTTTATCTCATTAAATAGACAGGAATTCCATGGGAACAGAACTTAAAGCCAGTGTTTTCCAAGAAACATGTAAGTATACATGTTTAAATGATTACTATTTTCCAAAGCAACTTACTACAACTTGCATCATTTAGATACCATTTTAGAATTCAAATTTGGGAGATTATTTTCAGAGTCACTTAAAAATTCCTAAAAGGAAATTAATCCTATGACTTTGTAATCATAATTCAGAGGAGATAAATTCACATATTTGTGATTAGCACCATTCTAGCTCTGCTAAATAGAAATACTTAAATGAAGTATAAAAATATTTAATAAGGGAAAAATCAGAAAAAAATTTGTGGAAGAAAGCCATATATTCTTCATGGAAAGACTTCAAGAGCACAATGAACTGCCTTACCTAGATGATCTGGAATTTTCTAGAGACAGTAACAAACCAGATGGTCTGAATATCCCTTCTAACCGAGGATTAGATTCTTTTGTATTAAATATTTATTATGTCATATGCATAGTATATGACAAAAATATTGCCCATCAAATATGTCTGTTTAATGCAGTTTTCTCTGCTGACCACATAATGTCTGTATGTATAAATATCCACTAATATTCTTTCTCTCCATGGATGTTCAGTTAAAAAATAAAATAAATAAAGTAAAATAACCAAGAAACTTTGTTTATACAAGAAAGTTGACCTAACCATTAGAAATTGGTTGTTGATAAGACTGAAAAAATTTAGGAAGATAATTTGAAAAATCCAACATCATATTTTATTCATTTATTCAATGTATTTATAATTTGTTATGTGACAGTCAGTGTTCTAACTATTGACAGGCAAAGGTTAACAAAAGAGACAATGGCTACTCACCTCAGAGTTTGCATTCTTATAGTTCAGAAGGCAAATTTTAAACTAAGTTATACAAATAAACACACAATTAAATATTCTAATAAGGTCTATGATGAAAAAGTAAAGTACATTAATAAAGAAGATGGGAAGATCTAATTTAGATTGGAAAAATAAACATTTAATCTGAGTTCTGCAAGAATATTAGAATTTACCAGGTGGCTGTTCACTTCAGGAACAGAAAGCACTGGGTAGAAAGGTCTGTGATGTGAGAAAGATCTTGATAATTTCAAAGGATTGAAAGGTAGACAATGAGGCAAGAGCATCATTAACGATGGAAAGTACGAGAGGGGGGGGTTGGAGAAATGGGTACAGGTCAGGTCATACAGGGCTTGACAAGACATGCAATGATTTAACTCTTTTTTCCTAAATGCAGTGGGGAGCCATTGAAGAGTTTTCAGCAAGGGAAGGACATGGACATACTTAATTCATAAATTGTTCACTCCAGCACTGGGAGTTGTAGGAGTGGATTATAGGGAACCAAAAATGATCATCAGGCTATTGCATTTCTGACATAATGCAAGTAGGACTAGGGTAGTGACAGTGGAGGTGGAAATCAGCAGTGTATCTGTATGATACACTTGCATGATATTACAGTGTAAATTTAATGTCAGGAAATAAAAAAGCATTAATTGTTTCCTCTTAACTCAAGACACAAGTTTGGCAATAACTTTACAAAACACACTTTGAATGGAATACTTTATAGGAATAGTTAACAGAGAACAGAATAGGCCAGTTGAATTTATAGTTAATCACATATTTACCTACCAAGAGCACTCTCTAATCCCTAGAATACATCTGATAGAAAGAGATTCATGTCAAAGCGTTCTACTATGATTAGAATCCCACTGGGTTAGATTAAGTTCAGAATTTACCAATTCACAGTGAATTTACAGTTTTTTTTTTTAATGTGAAATCTTTCAGATTTTTTTTTGGTATCATTAATCTACAATTACATTGAATTTACTTTTATGTAGTTAATGTAAACTGAAAGCCTAAGGGAATAGTAGCAAAGAGTATATACTTAATTCGATAAAAGGTAAAACAAAACAAATTATTTATTCATAAGTAAATACACATAATTATGACAAAGGAAATAATTAAACAGGATTTCTAATGTATTCTAAAGTATTTGTCCTTGAATGTGATAAGGGATTTGGATATATAAAACTGAAAACAGTTATGTGCAAATGACCATATCAATAGAAGTTAAAAAGGTTTGAATGATGTTAAACATGGTCTTTGGAGGTAAGCTAATTAGTAAACTAGAGAGTCTTAAAACTCTCAAGTGCCATTTTTGAACTGAAAAAGACATCTTACTAATGAAGTCCCAGTGGACTGAAAGTCTAGGTCTGGCAGTATGTGTATTTCTGTAGCTGAATTTCAACTATGCTGATGCATTAAAAGCAACATGAGACATTATAAAGAAAAAGGAGGGTAAAAATGTTCACAGCACCCTAAGCTGAAAGTAGTTTATTTTTAATTCCTCAGTTACAACTAGTGCATATAAAACAATCAGAATGCAACCAAGGTACTCAATAAACAAAGAAGAAGAAGAAATTAGAAAGTGGTACAATAAAGAAGAGGGTAGTATTTGAGAGGGAAAATGATCAATTAAATCCAAATCTCAGGCTCATTTACATATTTCAAAAATAAGAGAGGTAAATTTGGTTCTTCTATGAAGACTTAAGGCTAAAGTGAATGTTTTAAAGAGCACATCAGAGCTGGTATTTACTTTGGGAATCTGTAGAGATCACCTAATTGTCTTAATCTTGACATTGGAAAAGGATTGTTGTAGCAGCTGGCTAACACTTACTACTTATTACTAAACCAGAATTTATTCTGCTTCATAGAAAATCCACTTGCTGTGAGAGCTGCGTTGTCTACTAAGCATCACATTATGGTGTGTTTCTGAGTGTTTCCTCTCTTTCAGTAGGAGGGTTTAGAGAAAAAGTAGGTTTCAGGGACCAGAAAACCTTGCAACTCTATTGGCCTGGCCTTTAGAATAAGGTCACAACACCCAGGGCATATCCTAAAGGGAAAGAAGAACATAGAGATATCATGCCTTCTTCCTTCCCTGAGAACCCAAAGAAAAGCCAATACCTATACCTCCATAACTTGACAAAACTGAAAATAGATGAACAAGGAAGAGATACAACTTTAAAAAGTTTTATCCAATACTGAATAAGTTCAATTAAACTAGCACAACACACACATCCTTTCTGTACCCACATCTATCCCAGTTGGATTTTGATGAACCTCTTTCAAACTAATTCAGACTTAATAAACACCTGACTTTATCTTCCCCTCTCTACCTCACATAGAGACAGGAGGAGGGGAGGGAAGGAGGGAGAGAGTGTGAAAGACAGAGAAAGGAAGTGACAACAAAACTCTTCGTGGCCTGCTTGAGATCATCACATCACTTCTGTGTAGAACTCACAAGGAAAGTAATTCAGAGCTGCTGAAGAAGCAGCAGCCAGGCTAGAGCAATTTGCGATGGCCAGTCGGGTCAGCATCTGAGAACTGCAGGATGGCAGCCATGAGATATGTGTGCCTGGGGCCTAGCATACGTGCATCTGACATATTTGTTTTGTCTCCATGCTTACCTTTTTTGTCTTCCCCCAAAATGGCAATACCTTTATAGATCTGGCTTTGCTTCTGTTATGAACTCTCTGTAGCTCTGTATTGACCATTGGTGGTCAATATTTTGCTGCTGCTGTTTGGGATTTCTATATCCCTGAACTTACTTTCAAAGGTAAGTAGTAAGTAGTATGATTTAGAAGCAACAGAAAGTCCTTTCTATTTTCTATTAATTAATTAATATTTTCCTGAAGTTAAATTATAACTTATGTCTGTATTTCTATCTGAAAATCAGACAATTATATAGGGATCTAAGTTCTGATGTTCCTGTCTTTTAAAAATATCCCTAGGACCTAAGCTAGGCTATCCATCATCAGCATCTCAATGTAAAGTTGTTTAACTAGATTGTCATCTCCTAACTTTTTGCCTATGCCATTTTGCCACTTGAGCTCAAGGGACCAAAGTTTCATGGAGGGAGTCCAAGTGACACAGACCAGCATATGGTGACTTCAGTAAGCAAGAATCCTGTGGCATGAGAACACACAACTCTGGGGACAAGAAATGATGGAGGTACAGCAAAATATTAAACTTTCTATGCTTTGCAAATTTGCCTCTAGCTGGCCCTGGGCCCACTGTATTTATTATCAAAACATTCCTTTGAATTGTCTTGTTCTTTTCCATCATCACAGGCACTTTTTAAGCTCATAAGTTGGTTCTAACTGCAGTTCTCTGATATTTCATCAGTGTTTAGAGAGTTGTTTAATCTTGGGGTGAAGCGCAAACAATGATAAAAAGAAATAGCAGAATCATTGGGGAAAAGAAGTTTTCAAATAACACTTTTTCAGAATTGGTAGAATGAGGAAAAATGTTCACTAATGGTTTAAATATTGAAGAGGATGAGGGGAAAACAAACAAACAAACAAAAGAAATACATAGGAGACAAGGGAAGGAGCTGTTGTGGTTGTGTTAATCAAAAATCAGATAGTAAAACCAGTGCTGTTTTGTCCTTGGATGAGAAATGATACTTATTACAGTGAGGGTGTGTGTTAAGGTAGCCAGGGGATACTAGCGCTGAGACAGAGAACAAGGAAATGTAAACATCAAAGGGGAAAGGCTATTTGAGACAGAAGCAAACTCTGTGTATCTGTTTCCTTAAGTAAGAGAAAGCTTTGGGATGTCTGGAGGAAAGATGAAGGGTAGAAGATGATCTGATGAGAATAGCCTTTAAATGTGGTATCCCCTCCCCTCGAGAAAAAATTTTAAATTTTTAATTGAGATTGTTCTGCATAGTTGCAGCTTCCTCACGCTGGTCTCTGGCTTCTTTTCTATTACATCTCGTGAAGTCTCCCCTGTTCATGAGCAGTTTAGCTGTCAGCCAGGTATTGGGACAGTTGTGCTCAGAATCTGGGACGCCTGGGGTTTCCCCTTTAAGCTTCTGGTTGTGAACTGGGATCTCTCACACGGCTGTCCTGAGAGGCAGCTGTTAACCTTGGGGGCAGAGGATATACTCATGTCAGGAAGTAACTAACTTAAAACTCTGATTCATTCCAGTTGTAGTTTTATGAGTTGAAAAGTTTCCCTGCCTCTTGTTTGCTTTTATTATGCTTTGCAGTGTTCTTTATTTAGTTATTTAATTATTTTAAATGTTGTTCATCTTGTGTTACTCTTACCCGGTGAGTGCTCACACCGTCATCTCACTCCCTGCCTTTCTTCAGTTCTCTCATTTTGCTTAGCGAAACCAAGCCTAAGAGGTCTTTCAAAATATTAATTATGATTATCTGTGGCACAGCTTGATTTGGGTTAAAATATTTTTTAACATGACAAATGATCTTTATCATATTCATCGTTCTGTATTTGACTAACTGCTTTAATGTATATCATCTTGGGTGTAATGTCTTTTTAGGAAGCACAGTTCTTAAGATGTTCTTTCTTGTAGATATAATCATCAAAATAACAATGTAGGAAAATAAAACAACCACTGAAACTCATTTTTGGGGTAACCCTGTGTCAATATGTGTCAATGATCCTATACTAATCAAAATGGGAGAGAGGACTATAGCGATATAGCTATAATGGAAGGATCCATAGACAATCTTGAGTAGGACAATATCTGAAACAGAGGGTCAAAGTATTTACATATTGTCCAATATGGGATCTTTTCCAATCTTTGACATTACAAAGATGAACATCACCTCTAAAGTCATCAGTGCCCCTGGAAGCAATTAGAACAATAGAGAGAGGGACTTTTCTTCATCTTGCAAACTAATACTGATATCAACTGCAGATCCAAACTCATGCCTAGTGTCTCAAACTAGCAGAGGACAACCTCGCTGCCTGGCCCCTATCATCTTTCACACCCAGTGAATCACTATGCTGTGATCTTTTCCTGAGAAGTATTCTCTCCATAACACCCTGCTGCAGGAGCTGATAGGAGGGAAGGCTAAATCTGTGGAATTTTTTCTTTTTTCTTTTCTTTTCTTTCTTGCTTATTCTGAGTGAAATCTAAATTGGCTTCTTTTTGTTTTAAGAGTCTAAATGTCAAGAGTGCTTAATTTGATCTGCTCTACATTATTTTAAGAAGGAAATTAGAAATCCTATCAAGGGCTGAATGCTAAGAGTTTTCATCAGTGACTTGAGTCTATCTTGGTATCATTTTTTTTACATGTTTATAAGTTGTCATAGAGTTATGAAATTTGTATTAATGTGATAAGACAAAAACGATGAAATTGAAAGGATATACAGCCATTCACCTTCATCCTAAGGAACTACTTTTCTTTGATCCTCTGTATACACTTCAGCCAGGAGGCCATCATTGTGCTGAGCGAAGTATAATAAGCTTGGAAAGGACATAAGAAAAATTAGAAAATGGTTAAATCAATTGGAATTAGAAAGTGCATGAAACTGTGGAGAAGAGATTCTTAGTGATAGCTAAGGGAGGTGAGAACATAGAAAGAAACAGTATTGGAGGAGCTGAACTAAAGGATGGGAGGAAGCTGTTTTAAGGAAAAGGACCAGTGAGTTTGGAGTTTGTATTGATAAGGAAAAGAGAAGACAAGCAACAAGGGAACTTGAGATTTGGTCCGCTGCCATGAGAAATGGGACTTTGACAAAAAAGACATATTTGGTAACGTGCAATGTAATGTCTTTATCTGAAACACTTTGAACACCCCCCAAGAATAACATTTCTCTTCAACTTTTCTTTTAATGCTGTAACATGTTGCAATTGTTCATGAAGTTGAAAGAAAAAAGAGTTAACTTTATTCAAGTAACATTTCAGCGACTCATGGAATTTTAGACATAAGGCGATTGCCCAGCTATGCCTCCAGTGAGCCAAGACTGCCCTTTCACCATGAGAGTCAGGTTGGTGAATCTGGGGGACCAGCCAGAGCAGACACATGCTGTGACTGCATTGCCGTTTATAGTGCCATATTAAGGTGAGAGGTAAATTGTAGGAATTACTCTTGGGGAGAATGCCTGATCTCTAACTAGACATATCAGATGGAATACAGAGCCTGAGAACTGTGTGAGATTGCCAAAATGTAAAAATCTAAGAAACTCCCTCAAGGGGTTGCAGGATGGAAATTAGTGTTTAAGCCATATCTACAGACATATTATTTGTTGAAACATCCAAGGCTTTCTTCGAAGAAGAGAAGAGGTCTGTGGCAGGAACAATTGAATTGTTTTAGAGCCTTTTTCTGGCCTCACAGGCTAAGACTTGATTCATTGGTGCTTGGAGAATTCAGAGGACTGAAAAATACCTCCCTTAAGGAACTAGAGCAGTTTTCAGAAATTACATTTCTAGGCACATTTCAAGAGAATGTGCTACTGAATACTACAACAGTGGCAGGTCTCAGAGACTGAGAATCAAAAGAGATGAAAGGAATATTGTAGGTCTTGCTTTAAGAATAGTTTGATGATTTGAAGATGTAGACTCCCATTCTGTGACCAAACACCTAGTAGCACTAAAAAGAATGCAGAGCAAGAGAGGATGTTGATGACAGTAATTTATAAAAATGTGTCAGAGGAAAGGGAGGAGTTTTCTGTATAGTGATGAGATGCAAGGGTCTTTGATGGTGGATCACAGAGTTTGCTAGAGCATAGTTTAGAGATATGAAATGGCTGGATCATCTCAGTGCAAAAAAATGTAAAGCCAACAGTTGCTGAACAAACAGCCTTTTCCCAGAATCCCATGAGGCCACCTGCATTATCAATATTTGCAGATTTAGTTAAAGATGCAGGAAGGGAGGTTGCTATTATAGTCCTCAGGAATAGGGCCAAATATGGACTTCAGTTAGAGGCTCCAGGATAATCATGCAGGGCCAGGAAAGCTAATGTAGGAAAGAGAGCATATATAAGGAATGAATCCTTAAATATATAGATCTTCATGGGCACAAATAGCTCTCCATTTTCTATCAAGAGACCTCAGGCAACTGAGGCAATTTCTATGAATTATGTCTCCAAATTCACCTTTTCTTCATAAAGACTGGCAAGAATGGCATCTTTCTGGCCTCTTGGCACTAATCTCCTGGAATGTAGCAGAATCCAGATGCAGGAACTTTAACAGACTTAGTTTAATAGACTTATGTCAGCTAAGGGCTTTGGGACAGAACAATACCCTATTTTTATTTTGGTTATGGTCAAGTCAAGCATTTGTTGGCAAATTATACTTAAGAAGAAAAGTAATCAATGAAAACACCCACTCTCCTTTCTGACTGAATAGAAAATAATCTGCAAAGCACAGTCAGTTTAGACTAGGAAGAACAGGAACAAAAGAGAGAGTAACAGTAGACATGACACTCAGCCCAGTGGAAGAAGTAGGAGACCAAAGGATCACAGCTGGATGGAAGAGGACACTGGGTACGAAAGCACATGTTATAGACTTTTTGCTAAAGGATCAATTACAACACAGTTCAAAACCTTATTAAAATTTTTCTTACACCCATTCCCTCTCCCTGACATATGAGGAGATCATCTGAGAAGATCCTTTAGTTTCTTACCCTTTAGTTTCAGGGACAGGCCCATTGCGAATCCAGACTGAACTGTGGTAAATACTCAAGATGGGGAGGAAGCAGATGACACTAAATTGAGCTATTTTGGAAGTATAGGGCAGTAACTGAGTACATCTGTAAATGGCAGAAAAGAGTAATTAGAGGAAGTTTCTAGAGGAGGTAGAATGACATGGTTAGGAGATTCATCATTGGTTGATGGAGAAAGGTGTGACTTTGCATTTTCATTTTATATTTGCTTGGGAGACACAAGGAAAATCATGATAGGATAAGAATTTTTTTTTCATTTCCATGAAGAACAGAAATTTGGGGAGAGATATGACTTCTTATCGTTCAAGTGTCACCAATTTTCAGAACTCTGTCCATTTCATATACCATGCACACCTCACCTCCTCTCAGATATCCTTAATCACATTTGTTTATATACTTCACATTTGTTATCACACTCTGTAATTAATCTTATTTATGCATTTACTTATTTGTTGTCTGTCTTTCCCATTAGGATTTAAGTTTCATAAGTCAGGATCTTTTTCTGTCTTGATCACATTTTTCACAGACCTACCACATTCTTGATCCATAGTAGCTGTCCAATAAATATGTCATGAAGGAATGACTGACAGAATAAATGATAAATTTATGAAAAAGGGTTTTCTAGAAAGTATTGTTCTAGAACTTCCCAAGTAATATAACTTCCCAAGCCTTGCTTTGCTCTAATTAAATTAGCATAAAGATTCTTTTTTAAGCATGATTTAAAAATACTCATTTTCCCTCCATTTTATTAAAGAAAATAAGCGACCCTCCATGTTTTGACAGAGGAGTATTATAGAATACCTCTGTATTGACAAGCCTGAGGTTAACATGTTAGTGTCATTTTATAATACAAACAAATATGTACCTTTTACACATATTTGATTTTTTTAATGAAAAAATTTTTCTTGCTCATTTTAGCAGTTTGTGACTGAGCAAACTTCCCTTCCTTTAGACATAGTATGTAAGAACATTCCTCAAAATGTAGCCTTAACCTACTGACTGTATCAATGAAGCATACAAAAACTTTGTTCTGCAAAAGTCATATAATTAATTGATACTTTAATCATTTTTATTGAGTTATTACCACTCAATTCACGTAATGAGGTAGAAAATTCTGCTCTAATCAACTTGTCTTTACAGAACCACATCTAAACTGAAAACTGAATACACATTATTGTCCTTCTTTTACTTATTTGTCAATTGAATTCTGTAGTCCAATTAGGAAACCTTATATCAAAGAACTTAAATTTGTCTTTAAAATAAATCCCCATTCTCTGGGATTGCCCAGGACAGATGTAGGATGTATTTCTAGCCATCTCCCAGCTGAAATCTCATTCAAGTCCTTGACAAACACAGATATCCCCAGTGATATTATGGTTTTCAAGCTCCTGAAGATGAATTCATTTTTCAGTCTTTCAAATCTAGCCCCTTTCTCAATTCCAGTGTTAGTAACCTATGTCAAGACCTCATAAAACTCCTCTGGACCACTGAAACACTATACAAAGTATCTTTCCTGCTTTTAGTTCAGAAGCCCTCAAACTCTGAACTAGATCCTCTGGATTAAAGGTTGCAAAACATTTTAGATCATTCACCTCTCAGTAAAACAATCTTGTGTGTGCACTTACAACATACATGCATCTACTTAACAATTCATGTTATGTGCCTGTTTTATTTTGCTAATGTATAATATACATATTTTAAATATGTTAAAATAAATGTAAAAAGTGAAGTAGAAATAAAGAGAAATTCTAATATTTTCTTGCCAAAGCCCAGTGAATCCTATCTTTCTGTCCCAGGGTGGTGATTAGATGAATTTCAGAAGTCTGTCAGTCCCTGCATCTTCTATGTGCATATACAGCAAATCATCTATGACCTATTAAGCTAAGGCCCAGTGACTACACTACTTAAACTGCCTTCAGATTGATTTTACTAAAACACAGATCTCACCCTGACACTCTCCCTTTGCAAAATTCTCTGGAAATTTAAAAGATTACATCCTCTCTTCTTCGGTTGTCAAACATAGTTCTACAAAATCTGCAGCCAAACTTTGCCGCCTTAATCCCCTGACAGGCTTGCTCACTACACAGAAAACACCCTTTTCTCTAGCACGCTATACATGCCACAATTTTGTGTCATTTTCTACTCTCTGAAGGGAATTACCCCTTATATTTAAATAACAATCCTCATAAGAGCTATTATTTACTCAACACTTAACTCTGAGTTACACATGTTCATTATCTTATTCAATCCTTGCAACATTACAGGATAGGTATTATTACCCCCAATTTACAGAAGAGTAAACCATGGGTCTGAAAATTATTCTAGTTTATTAATGATCACACAGTTAAATTCAAAGCCAAGCCTGGGTAGCCCAAAACTTGAGCATGTTACCACCATACTGAACCACTTCCATAACTCAAGTGCCGTCTCAAATGAAAAGCTTGTCTGGACACATCAGCCTCCAGCCCATTCCTCTCCAGGCAGCATGAAGAAGCTATCTGCCCTAGGTTTTTCATCACTTTGTTCACACATCTAAACACAATCTGATATTTGAGCAATTTGTGTATGTCTTCTGTCCCACATTATCGTAAGCTACTAGAAAGTTATGAGTGTTTTAATTGCTATTTCTGGCTCACCTTTATGACATTTTATAAATTTCTACAGACACTCTTAAGGTGATACAGTAAATTATTATTTGACTGACTCATATTTTATTTTTAAATAGGAAATGGTTAGTGTCTTAAGAGATTTTCATATTTCTATATCCAAGTTATTTTGACCAAGGGAACCAGATGTTATCAATACTTGAGACCATTTCTCATCCAAAAGTTGTGATGGGCAGTGTGTTTTGGAAATTCTAAATATTTGACTATAAGAAATTTTAAGTCTGAAAATTTCCTCAAACTCCAAGACAAAAAATTAGAGAGCTAGGGCATCCTCTAATATTTATAATTCTAAAAAATCTCCTATTTTCAAGAGAAAAATACCTTAAGTGCTTTGGAAAGACTGCAGAAATAATATCATAGATCTTAGTAGAGATTATGTAATCTTTTACATTTTAAGAGTAGAAAACAATATGAAAACAACAGACAATTCCAAATTGAGGTATATTCTACAAAACAATTCACCTAGACTCTTTGAAAATAATACTGTTTTGAAAGATACAAAGGAGACTAATTTGAAAATAAAGTTTTCAAAAGAAACACTAAGGAGCAACAGAGAAGATTCTATTAAATCATCAATACAACCATAGAAGAAACTCAGTATTATGTGCATTATTCAGTTTTGAGCAGCGCGGACCTCCAGTGGTCTCTCCACGGTGAATTAGAAGCAAAACACACAGGATAGTGAATAAATCCCTCTGATGGGCAGGGTTTTAATATTTAAGATTCAAACCTTGGAAAGGTCTGCCAAAACCAAGCCTTTCTGTCTTAATACTGTTAATATTGAACTCAAATTTCCAATTTTAACTACATGCTAAGTGTTTGAATCCATTCCTAGTGTCCAATAATAAAAACATATCACCAATGAAGAATAAAATGTTCATGTCATTTTTACAGCAGACAGACGTGCTCTAATTTTTTTAAACTGTCAAAACATTTAGTTCTTTTAAATATATTATTAAATAAATGGGAATCAGAACAATTCAGTTTTACACAAGATTCAACTGTCAACTGTAGGGAAGGCAGAAATAAGAAAACTAACTGTGATATTTTGAGTTTAGCAGGCCCAGAGAGGAGCTGAAAACATGACGCACAGACCTGAGAACATTGCGGGGTTCAAGTCTCGCTGACCCCTAAATGGAAATTCCTGCGCCTGCATCCTGCCCAGAGCCTCGGAACATCCACTTGGCTAAAGACTGATAACTATAAAACCCCAAAACTTTTTCATTCGGGTGCTGTAATCTCTCTGACTCTGTCCTTCACTATCTCTGTAGATATTAAATCTTGCTGTCACCAATCTGGTCTCCTGCATTTCCTTAGCTTTCTTGTCCTAACATAAACTACCTTACCAGGGAAACTATTATTACCTATTTAGGCTATTATTTCTATGTATTAGTACTACCATGTACTTATTTTTTAGGCTTTGCAAAAAATCTGCAATCTGTGCTGAACTCTTACAAGTTGGTCCATGCTATTTATCATAGTATTAAAAGCTAATAAAATGCCAATGAACTTTACAGAGTTTTAGGGTATTCTTGGCTATGGTTGCTCTAAACATCAGATATTAGCTTAAGAAATCTAGAACTTCTATTTAAATGAAGTTTGCTGGCCTATGATTTATATGACCTTGTAAGAAGGCTAACAGAATGAAGCTTCACCCAGGTTGGCTTATAGCCTGGAGTCAAACTGATGAAATAGTCAGGCAATCTGGAGTGACTGGAATGAACTGATGTTAATATCAGTGCCTAATATCTGAGTAAGATACTACAGACACAGTATTTGATTGATATATTTTTGAGAGTGAAACTTCCTTAAGAGTTAATAAGTCTACTGGTTATGTCATTAACATTGGTTTGTTTATCAAGTTAGAAATTTCATTCTATCTCAGAATCTTAAAATCCTGATGTAGTACAGACTCTGACTATCTATACCAAAGAAAATACAATAGAAAAGTGATAGCTTTCAACATAATCTAAATCATACATTTAAAATTAAGCAAACATTTGTCTGAACAGGTAAGTAGACAATTACACTGGCTCCACTGCTAGAGGCAAAATTGAAATTCAGTCTAGGCTTGCCCAGAGGTTGTCAGCTAACAATATTAAGTGACCTTATGGGTAAATTTAGCTATGTGTTTTCCTCTGTGATATTGGTAAATATTTCCAGAAAAATATCCCATGAGGAACCTGTCTTTCAATGGTATTCTAATGACAAAATATTAGTAGAACCCTGTAAATTATATCAGTTGAAACCCTTTTAATGTAAATGATACAGGTGTGAAATGTTAAATATAACAATCTATTTACATTTTAGCATGATAAATAGAAAGGTGAATTCCAGTGGCTGTATAAAGTGTCCAAATTATGAACATCACAAATATTATTTTATTATATATGCGTTGAAATCATGAAACCATTATTCTAAGCTTAACAGTTTTAAAACTCTGGTAACTCTTCTAAGATTACCAGTCATAAAATCTCTTTTATTTTTAACAAAATTACTTTGTGTTATTCCCAGTAAAGGAAAGGATTAAATCTGAGAACACTAGGAAATGCATTTTGCAAAATGCAGTTTTCTGAGATAAACATTTAACTAAAAAGAAGAGTTTAAAAATACAAGTTTTTCATTGTCATACCTACTTGTGACAATCCAGAACAGAAAATCTTTTCACAAAGGTGTATTTCAATAGTTGATATGGCAAGAGAATGTACATCTTATTTGCCTTTCAGAATTATAGAAAATTAACCTTCTTAGAAAAGATTGCTTCACACCCTGAGGACATACCAATGAAGCTGAATTGAATAATTAATTTCAGTAACAAGGTGGCAATACAGGGTAATCAGGATGAACTGATATCAATTTCAATTTATATGGCTGAAAGGCATGGATTTTGGACCCTTACCTGCTTTGACTAGCTCTGTGACTTGTAGGGTTCTGGTCACATTCTGTTAAGGCAGCCTGAGCTTTCCCTCTTGAATATAAGGGTGATGGAACTATGGTCACAGCTCCCTGGCAAAAGAAAGGAAGATACCTCATTTACAGCACACTTTTCCTGCATGATGTAAAGACAGAAAGATTTGAGAGAAAACCTCAAATTCAGAAAGTCTTTCTGAAAACTTGCACTACAAAAACATGATTCCTCTTGATTATGTTCATACTGTTAAAGGAAACTTGACTTGTATGTTTTTAGATATAAAAGTAACTTTTTTTCCTGAAATATAAAGGTACAAAGGAAGCGGTATTCAAGCTTTATTGTGAGGAACAAGCAGAGAAGTTTTCCATTGCTCCTTATTTTTAAATAAGCATGTGCAAGGCTGACTTCTCCATAATGAGATCTGTTTGGGAAATTGTTAAATGTTCTAATTTCTTTGCCAAAGAGCCCTCAGAAATTCACAGCTCATTAGAACCTTCAGAGTAGTTAATAAACAAAGCTTGGTATTATTACCTAATTAAAATATATCTCATTTCAACATTTTATTACCCACCATTAAGATTCTTCTTCTACAGAGGTTACACAAAAATTATTCTTCTTCTTTCTTTTAATTGTAAGTTTCACAGAGTAGTTCTTTCATATCAAAACACATAGAAATTGCAGATGGAAATTCATGTCACCCAATCTAAATTCATTTAAATAAACTCAGAAACAATAGTCTGGAAAGCAAGATCATCTAGGAAATCTACTTCAGAATTTGTACTTTATTACTTGCTTCCATCATATGCTACTGATTCATAAATACAAGTAAGTATTTAAACTTAAAATCCATCTATGAGGGTGTTTTCTATACTCTCATTCTTTCACTAACACATCTTTGCACAGTAACAGGAGCATCAGAAGGGGATCTAAGCATTAGTTTTGGCCTCTGCTGTCTTGTGTACCTTGGGGCAAACTACTTATTCTCATTGTAGCCTGCTTTCTATTCTTATGTGCTTACAATTCCTTCCCTGAATACCTCACATGGTACTTACAAGGATAAAATGGAATTAATCCATAAGAAATTAACAAGTATCTTTTATTTTACAGGTGTTTCTTCTTATGGTCGAGAAGTGACATAAAGGACCTTATAGAATTGATCACTACCCCATCTCCACCCACCGGAAGAAGCCCATGGGTGAAGAGGGTGCTAGTCTTTAATGAGAGTACATCATTCAGTGGGGTCAAATAAGTGAAGACTGAAAATGGTACATTGCATATGGTAAATCTTGACCTCTATAGAAGTAGTTCAGTGGCAAGGATTAAAGTGAAGGGACAGAGGATACGAGCTGGGTGTCCACATTCACTTGAAAGTTTGAAAGCGGCCATGACAAGTTAAGGTATGGGATGAATACTCTGAAGGCCTGAGTGTAAAATAGAAGGAACTCTTACAGTTGAGTGTAAGAGGGGTAAGCCCTGGGGAGCCAGGGGACCATTGCTCTTTCCTCCAAGGGCACACCCCGAGTTTAGGGGGCCACATGAGCAGCCCGTGCCTAGGATCACCATGTGGGGCAGGTTACTGGGTGCCATCTGAGGCAAAGAGGAGGCAGAGACGTATGCCCTCCACAGCCTGAAAAGACTGTAGAAATTGCTTATAATGGATGGGAAAGAGGAATAGGCAAATTGTGGAAAAGGCAGCAGTTAAGTGTGAGAGAGGAAAATAGCTGCCTTTTGAGTGGTGGTAATGAACAATGGATGAAATAGACTCAGTTTCTTAAGTGGTAACTCTGAGACTGACTGATGCCCGAGTTGCTTGCAGAGGTTAGTGTCATGAGAAGCCAGCGGTCTGGGAGGAAGTCAGTGTGGCCCACATGAACTGAGGACCCTGTACTGCTGGGAGCAGAATGGTACCTGCATAGAGTCTTGACTCAGAATTCCTCATTAAAGATTAGTTGTCAGTTATCAAGGTACCCCTAGGAAGCTTCAGTCGAAGGGATAGGAAATGTAGGAGTAGATGTTCTCCAGATCCTCAATGGTAGTGGGAAAAGAGCTGCGCCTGGTAGTTCAGAGAACTCTGGTCTCTGTGTTGGGTGTACGTACAGACTTTGGACCCCACCTGGCCACATAAAACTGGGCTTTTGGCCTGGAAACTTTGGTACCAGGAGAAAGAATCCTCACAGTCTATGGTGATGTATTGCCTTGTACAAGAGTGCGTCTTCCTGCTTCCGTCTCCTGTGTACTTCTCCATACTGTGGAACTACCTGAATTAACGGCCCTCAAGCATGCCCCCAGTTTTCCATATTTCAGACTCCAGGGGTGGTGTGAATGGCTGGGATCCTTCCACTGCAGCATAGGTGGGATATGCAGCTTCATCGCCCTGGATGGCTGCAGGGTGCATGCACCGGCCATGGGGGATGGACACATTCAAGGGGCTGCATCTTCTCCTCCAGCTGTAAGCAAACACCATTACTTGAGCCTGGTGTGCATGTTGTCTATTCTCAGTGACCTATAACCATATACTGGCCTCTTCCCTGCCCACCATTAACTCCAGCTGCACAACCTAGCCATCCAGTGAATGGTGGAACACTCTCAGTGGATTAATCATAATCTACATTTAGCAAAAGCTGCTTAGCAGAGCATGTTAACTGGAGAGGATCATGGGTGTTTTCTTTTTAAATATTGACATTTCATTATTATTTAGAGATTTTCTAACTTCACAACTCTAACAACACTCTTACATAAATAGATAAAATTGACAAAATGGTAAAAAGTTTGAATATACAGCTATAAATTTCCTAGACTAATCACACTTTTTCATGAGTTAGAACTCATTTTTAAACTGATATTTGATGTGTTGTTTTGTCCAAGTTCACAATAATATATTTTCCCAGAGCAATGCTCTCAATCCTGGACAGGGAAGTCATAATAGAATTACATGGGGAATTTAAGTTGCAAATTACATTATTTTCCCCACCCTGAAGGTATATTTGAATTTTAAGTGCCTGGTAGTGGGTGGAGGAAAGGGTTGCTTATGGGAAGCCTCAATTAAGACAATAGGCCATTAAAATTTATATGGAAGAAATTCTTTGGATGATTCCAATAATCTCTCTCTCCATCCTCACACCCATCCCCACCCCTAGAAATGGCTATGATAAGCAGTCATGGGAAAAATTTTGTTTAAGGGAGAAGCAAAACTTAACAACACTGAATAATTTCCTAAAGTGAAACAATCACTTGGGAGTCAATGTCATGATTCTGTTCATAGTGCCTTAGATTTTCTGAAATTTGGGGCCATGATTACAACAGGAATGCACTGATTCATGTGATACTCTCTTTATTTTATTTTATTTTATTTTATTTTTTGCACCAATCTTAGTACAGCTTGATGAATTTGAATGCGTATACACTCATGTAATCATTACTCAGATCAAGATGCCAAATATTCTCACTAATTTTTTTCCCCTTCACCTATTTCACCCATACCAACACTCCCTCCAGATGGTACTCTTTATTTATTTATTTATTTATTTTTATTTTGGTATCATTAATCTACAATTACATGAGCATATTGTGGTTACTAGACTCCCACCATCATCAGGTCCCCACCACATACCCCATTACAGTCACTGTCTGTCAGTGTAGTAAGATGCTGTAGAATCACTACTTGTCTTCTCTGTGTTGTACAGCCCTCCCCGTGCCCCGCACCCTACATTATGTCTGCTAATAGTAATGCCCCTTTTTCCCCCTTATCCCTCACTTCCCACCCATCCTTTCCAGTCCCTTCCCCTTTGGTAACTGTTAGTCCATTCTTGGGTTCTGTGAGTCTGCTACTGTTTTGTTCCTTCAGTTTTTTTCTTTGTTCTTATACTCCACATATGAGTCAAATCATTTGAAACTTGTCTTTTTCCACCTGGCTTATTTCACTGAGCATAATATGTTTTTATTTTTTAACCTTTAACTGCTTCCAATATTTCATGCAAAAAGGGAACAGAAATATCATCAATAACATAGATTCTTTAGCTAATAGCTATAACCTCCTCCACTTAAAATGCACTGCCTGACCTGCTAGAAAGTATAAGACTGAATACTTCCTTGTTCTGCTCTGTTCAAAATATTAATATGAGATGAAAGTACAATAGACATAGGAGAGAGAAGAGCAAGGGACACAGACTGAGTTTCATGTAACATGAGTTGAACATCATTTCAGACCTTCTAGGATGCCAAGAATCCTACCCATGTAACTTTAGTGGTTCATTTCAGGGTGGACTTTTTGCACAGTATCAGATTATGTGTCTTAAGAATCTATTTTCCAAACTGAAATTTAATGAACATATGGTGCCAGAAATGTTTTTAATTGAAATGTGCCACAAAGGAATGTATGTTAACTTTGATATCTAGAAACTAAAGCATATGATCTTAAAAAGGGCAGTAATTATAAAACCCACCTCTGCTGCCTCACCACCCTGCCACAGGGTCAGACTGTAGATTTTTGGTCATTAAAAATATCTTTAAAATATCTATGTCTTTGTCTGGCAAATAAAAGAAAAAATAAGATATAAACTTGATGATAGATGGAAGCTTTAAAAAAATCTATTTTAATGAGTTTGAAAAACATTAAATACTCTTATCAAAACATTTATTTGTATACTGAATTACTAGTCTTAGACACAGAAGAAGTAAAATTGAATATATATTCATACATGTATATATTAACACAGGCATACACACATATATATTCCATTATAAGAGAAAGGCACCATAACAAGACATCTGTGTTATGGGTGGTTAAACTCCTAGGTGAGAGTAGTCAGACAAGAATCAGTGATCCAGTGGAGAATAAAATGCTTATAGCCAAACACTTGAAAGGAGAAGCTCTCAGAGATTTATCAGACATTTGTTTTCTGTGTGGCCCAAAGAAATAAGCCAAGAGCAGTGTATTATTCCTATGGGGCAATAAAGCTCAACTACAAAAAAATCTTTATAATTTCAAAAGTCAGAGATGATAAAACAAAAAAAATGGAGTAGGATTGGTTTCAAATGATTTTTACTTATCTCTACTTCCTAAAACGTCTTCATTCAGTTTGTATCAATTTTATAATTAATTAAAATACATGTTTAGATAAGTGCAATCGTAGAAAGGATTATCAAGGGGAATAATGAATTTCCTACCATCAGGACTTTATAAAAATAGACTGGACGACTACTCCCAAAGATTCTGCAAGAAACGATTCTCGCTTGTCAACAGGGTGACTGACCATCCTAGTTCTTCTACCGCAGTCCTTATTTTAGCCCTGAAATCTTACTTCCCTGGAACCCATCACTACTGGGAAAACTGGAATTATTGGTCACCTTACTTAAATATATGGCTGGACTGGACAACTAGAAGGCTTCGGTCACACACAAATGAAACCGGGTGTGGCAGCGCAGAGGAGCTGTCCCCCAGAGTTCTTGAGGGGAGTGACCACTGGCAGGAAGCAGGGCTCTGTGGCCCGCCCCGCGGCTGAAGGGGTCAGGGAGTGCTCGATCCCCCTCCGCCCGTGACGGCGGCCTTCAGACCCACAGCTGCTTTTACCCAGACAATTCAATTACTTAGTTCAGATCTGCATTCATTGACATTGAATATGAATTTAATCAGGACATTCCCCTGCTAAATCCCTCCAGCAATTTCCCATTGTCCTTAGGATAAAGTCCAGAATAATTAGTAGGGGAGCTAAGAAAGATCCTGCACCCTCTGGCCCTTGATTCCCTTTTTAGCATCACCCACTGTCCCATTGTTAGTTTGCTGAATCCAGTAATCTTGACATTCTCTCAACTCATCTGATATATGGGACCTTCTATTTCAGAGTCTTCAGCGATGTTATTTCCCCCATTTATTGGCCTAGATAACTCCTGTTTTCCCTGTGGGCTCCACTTCTTCAGGGACACCTCTCCTGACCAGTCTAAACCATGACAATATTAAGTTCTTTATCTGCCTATCTACCATGCTGTCCTTTCTCTTTGTTACACTTGTTTTAGCAGTAATAATATTTGTTCATTATGTCTCCCTCATTATACAGAAAGTTCTGTGAGGACAGGGATAGTGTTTGTCTTGTTCTTTGCTGTATTCTGAGCATCAAGCTGGGATGCTGAGTGAACATGGTGACTGTCTTAAGTGGCTCACACTGGACTGATTCCTCCTTAACATCACATACTAGCGGAATAAACTCAGATAATCCAAGACATCTGGTTACTGTAGCTAGAAGAATCCTGTGATCTAGAGCTGGTAATTTTCACTTCCCCTGTTAAAAAATGAGATATGTTCTTGAAATCCCAGTCAAAATGCTTAATGCACATTCCCAGTGAAATGTTGTAATATTTAGTGCTCTACATCCTGTATAAGTAACTTCCATTTCCTAGTCTTGGAATCCAACTACACTTTGGGAATTTATCCTTGTGTTGTCAAAGTCCCATTACACACAAAGGACTTAAGGAGAATAACTCATCTATAAATTGAAAAGTGAGTGTATATTGCCTTCTGAATTCATCATGCTTCATGTTTAATTTAATGTAATAACATCAACATAAATTGCTCTGATTTAAAAGAGGTAATTTCAAATATATCTTTTTTATGATTATTAAGACTAGCTCCAAATTCTCCTGTCTTAACAAATAGAAGAAGCCAAATTGACTTCCTGTAAAGCCCTATTTATAAGCCTTGAATGTTCACAATTTTATGGTTTCAAATGTTTATGGTGTTCTTTCAAATTTTTTTTGCCTTAAACCATTTTTTTCAATTTACTGATGATGTGCTTTATTAAAAACTCAATAATTTAATTTCAGCAACAGAGACTGTGAAATACTATATTACATTTCTGGTGAGGGCATGAAGTTGTTAAGTCCTTTTGGGATGTAGAAAATTATTTTTTTATTACTGGAGAATTTTTAAGTTTTTTCAAATAATGTGGTCATTAGGTCAAATATGACCATGGGAAATTTTACTTAATAGAGATGAATACTTTTACCTACTGAATAATGCAATCTCTAGCACTTGTTTGCATTTTTTACAAGTTAACTATGCACTATGAGAAAATTTGTAGGAAGAAAAATAATATTGAATCATCTAAAGAACCTTCTCACAAATACAAATTTAAAGCCATTTTTCATAGAAATTCAATTCAGACTTCAGTCATTTTTTCTTTACTACCACTATATTATATAATGTGGATATCATTTCATATGTAAATATGTATTAGACAATTCCATTTAGTTCTTTTAGGGGATAAGAAAGGGAGAGAATATATGACCCTGAGAAGCTTATAGAGATTTGTTCTAAGAAGGTTCCTGAGTACAAATAACCAAGCTATTTTCTACAGCCCACAGGAGGGGTAGTTTCAGACCATTCAATGCTTTCTACAGCTCAATCCAAATATGTATCTATGACAACATCATATCAAACCCTTCCTTCCACATAACTCCCTAAGATCTTAGAAAAGCCCTGACCCTTCCCAGATCCACTTTACCTTCCTAACTATGCAAAGTAGAATCCCAGCATGGGAGAGAACATCTTTTGCTCTTCCTCTTCGTGTCACTGTGTCTCTCAGCTCACACCTTGGCTTTTCATTCATTTCTTCTGTCAGGCATTCATTCAATAAACATTAAATATCTACTGTTTCCTACACAGCTTATAAGTATTAGAGATGCATGATAATACAGGCTTTTTGTCCTTGGAGAGCTTTCGATTTAAAAGGGTCAACAGAAGAGAAGGGAATAATTATATCCCTATATGACAAGTGCTAGGATGGATCTGTTCATAGGGATTAACAGAGTCAGGTCCTCCCAGTTAAATTCAGAGAACTGGAGGGTTTCCTGAGGTCTGCGACACTCTTTCTGAGTTTTGAGGAATGAGTAGAAATTAAAGAAAGGAAAATGGACACAAAGTGTTCCATCAATAGGAAGATGCACAGCATCAAGGAGACGCAAGAGTACGCCGCTTTCAGAGAACTATTTGTTTATGCTAAGGGGAATGGAAGTTTGGGAAAGGCTGGTGGGAGACAAGACTAGAGAGAGAGAGCACGAGATTGCAGTAGGCCGATGTGCCAGGCTAGGGAGTCTAAACATCAGGATAGAAGCTACAAAAATCAAGTAAAGGTGTTAAGCCAAGGAATGACACAATCACAGTTAAGTTCAGAAAGATTACTCATACAGCAGTGTGGAGAACAGACTGGAAGAGCACCAAATAGAGATTAGGAGACCAGTTACCAATTCTGCCATAATCCAGGCAAAAGTAATATCAATAATAGCAGCTAATATTTATGGAGCATGCATTATGTGCTGACTCCAGTTCTTAGTGTTTTATATGCATTAGCTCACTCAATCCCACTCTCATGCTATATGGCATGTGCTGTTTCTTCCTTTTATTTTAAAGCCTAGTCAGCATAGGATAAAAGAAGATAAGTAATGTACCAAGGCCCACATAATTAGTGATCAGTAGCTGGGATTGAATTCAAATTTGTCTAGCCTGGGATTTCATCATCATGCTCTAGAAATTAGCATCTGACATTGAGGAATAATGCTGGAGATGTAATAAAAGAAGTATACACAAGAAATAGTGATATATTCAGAATCTGGGATGACTAGACATATCAAGAAAACTGGTGAAATAGACTCCTCAGAGGTTGGTTTACATGAAAAATGGAGGACCTTCTTTTAAAAAAAATTGCTCACGCTAGGAGAAAAGAGAGTCAAAGTATAATTTTGGCTCAAGGCTAACAGGCTCATCAACGTAGTAAGTACTGACTGGATAGGAGACCACTAGGTGTTTAATACCTACATTTTCCTTTGGCCTAGCACCTGAGGGTGCACAGGAAAATAACACATCTTCCTCTTCTTCATAGAGCATGCAGGTTCCAGGTATCAACCCCTCTGGTCCAAGCAGCGGCATAGACCCACAGGCACGGGCGCCGTGAGAGACTGCAGAGGACTGCCAGCGGCAGAGAGACTGCTTGCTGTTCCTCAGCTAGAGGAAGATCTTTTGGGGCTCTGCCTGGGTGCCACGGTTCAGAGTCAATCCACCAAAACAATGACAAGGGAATATAACCGCCTCACACCCGCACCAGGTGGTGAGTGTAAAAGCGAAGAGAAGAGCTCAGTTGCTTGGGCTTTAGAAACACCGTGTCTGACTCTCAGGTAACCCTGGCACCAGAGGTGCATAAAGGATTGGAAAAGAATGATGGATGCCTCAGCCTGAGCAGCTGGGTCACCCCACATGCAGAGGATGGTAGACATATACAGTGTCTTTACATATGCTGCTTCTCCAAGTAAGACCCCAGAGATGAGTGAGGATCCCAGAGGGGAGAGAAGGTGTCAGTGCCGGCTGTGCGAGGGACAGATGATAGAAATGAAGACTGTCACCTCCAGAAATAATCTATCCTTGACAAAGTAGGAGCAGTATATGAGGTACTACCAGGGTGTACCTTCTTCTTCCACAGCCCTGGGGAGCCAGGAGGAGATGTCACATCCACATCCCATGCCTGTCTCCTGGAGTCTGTCCCCAGAAGAAATCTAAGGTGGCCTAAGCAAAGAACTTTCACATCTGTAGCATTTCGAGCTGGATTCTCAGGTGAGGACTTAGAGAAATACCAGATATTTTACTGGAGGTAGAAGGTAGCAGAGGTCCAACCTTAAGCCCAAGTCTGTCTGCCCTCGGATTCAACTGTGACTGGGCTGGGTTTGTCTGGCAGACGGGTTGGCATAGCTGGACAAGAGTCTCATGAAACAAATGACACAGAATATTGTGAGGAAAAACATAATTTAGGAGACTGTTGGTACAGCAATCATCAGGCATGCAGTGGCTACAGGGAATAGGGACCACCTATCTCCAGTGTCCTGGCCAACAGGGATCAGGATTTTGTGATGTTTAGCTTTGAGTTTCTACAGCCTTAGTGTAAACCACATGAGCATCTGAAGTCGTAGCAACTGCTTTTTGAAAGGCAGCAGCAGTGGCCCCAGGGACTTGTGTAATATGATCCTGGTGGCCTCACTGTTGATCTCAGAAGCAATTGAAGATATAAAGTAAAGAGACTAAATAACAGATCTCAGAGGGGTGACAGGTCCTTAAAATAAATATGAGATACCCACTGGAAATACCAAGAAAAATTTAGGAAGATCTTGAGGGAGACTTGAATTTCTAAAGATTAGACAGATTCAAAGGCAAAGAAATATTGTTTTATGACTTACTGTAGGGACTTAGAAACTTATTTAGGAAGTAAAAACTGTAAGACAGGTTGGATATGGAAATTAAGTGGCAGAGAGTTGTCAGAAATGACTCCAACTCTTTTTGCTTAGGTAATAGACAGATGGTGATGCTGGTCATCGACATAAAACACAATAGAAAGAGCAAGTTTGGAGAACAATAAAAAGGTATGGCTGGTTTGAGGACAAACTTACTTTTTAACTTGAGTTCTGTGGATTGTACAAGTGGAGATGTTCATTACCCTGCGGGTAGCAGTCGTGATCTTAGCACAGCAATCAGTAAGTTCAAACAGAATCAAAACAGAAAGTGCTGACTGGATTTGCCAATATATTAGGTGAATAATAGAAGAACATTCTCAGAGAAGTGGTGAAGGTGGAGGCCAAATTTTTTTGACTTGAGATGTGACTGCTTGGTGAGGAAGGATAGACTACTTTCTTTTTTCTTTGTTTTTTTCTTCAAAATTCCTAAGAAGGAAAAAAGAAAGACAGGACACAGAAAAGGTCAAAATGTTTGTTCATTGGTTTATTACAAGTAGAATGAGGGAGAACTGCAGAATGAAAAGAAAAAAATGTTATATAAAGAAATAGGTACTGACATCAAAGAACTTGAATTTGGGGTAGAAACAAAGAGAATTTTCAAAGGTATGCAACAAACACTAAGTCAGTTAGACTGATAGGGAAAATTTACAAGGACAGCAACCTAGCTGGTGGGTCCCAAGGTTCACTCCCTAAACTCCCTTCCCCTTGCCTGCTCCCTTGCTGTGTATGTAGGAATGTTACAGATAAGGAAGCAGAAAGGTATAAATTGCTCCCTTTTCCTTTGTTCAGGGCTCAGACTTTTTGGGAGATTACTCCCCTCTGAGCCTGCCGGTGTGAAATAAAGCCTCAACACTCCAAGACCTCCGAGTGTGCCGCTTGGTTTTTTCCGTCGGTGATCCAGTCCAGGCTTTTTTTCAGTATTTTCCGTAACAAGACCACCCTCAGAGTGAGGCTGCCTATGGTAGCACATTTCTTTTCCATACTGTAAGCCTGTTTCTGCCTCAATATTTCTTTTTTCTAAGGAGAAATTGACATCTCAGCTGAGCTTCAGTGCAGAATGGCCACCATGCCTAGGTTGCTTAAGAAAGCTGTGGCAGAGTCTGAGAATAGCTTTGGAGGCATGTTTTATCTTCGATATCTAGAAACCAAGTGTTTCCTAGGTGGCAGAAAGCAAAGGAATTAACACCCCTGAATATGTGGCACACATCACAAGAACAGAATACTGAAATGGAGAGAGATGGTAAACCCAGTATGGCAGATTCTGTCAATGCCCCATCCCTTACCCCTTATTCCACAGAACTGATCCAGTAGTGGCAATATATAATCTTCAGCCTGCGGACTATTTTACATCTCAAGTGTTCTCATCTCTCTTCTTATCATCCTGTTCAGCTACACGAAGGCATTTCCTGCATGCATGGGGACTCAATGAACCTGCGTAACCTCAAAGAAGGGAGATTCTAGCAAACACACTAATGTCTTCAGCCCACTCATTCACTGGTTTCTGTGGGCTGGTTTTTCAGAGGGCCCCAGTGTGACAGAGCCCCAGTTGCATACCTGGGCAATTCACTTCATTACAGTGCCCTTTAGTGGTTTTTCTTCATTAATCACCTCATTTTCTCCAGCTCCTCCCTTGGGCACCCTGGGATTTTCCAAAGAAACTCATTGTATACAATTATTTGCCTCAGGGTTATACTTTGGGCAAACTCAAACTGAAATGCCTTTTAAGTTAGGGTTTGGGAATCTATCTTTAAGAAAATAATTGGAAATATTGGGCAGGGAGACCCTTCTGAACAAAGATTGATTCCTGTGGTTTTAGTCATGTGTTCCAAAGCTCCCCCAGATCTATCAATAAGATTACCTTAACACTGATATCTGAATCCCAACACTTAAACTTTACTGGCTTTTCACTCTTTTAAAACACTTTTTGAAGGCCTGCGAGGAGTACATTGTGTCTGCCTTGGAGGCACACAGAGCTGTCACCACTTGAAAACCCCACCTTTACTACTTCACTGTCCTCCACTGTCCTGAGCAGAAGGCCCTGCACCCGCCCATCCCTGGTGCTCACAGGAATGCTGCTGTTTCTTCTCAGGAGCTCCCTGAAACTAGAACATTAACATTCTTCCTGAATCATGCTCAATGTGGGGCTATGCAGCAAGTAGATTTTCATGGGTATTACCGAGCTATCAAAGAATTACCAATAGAGTTTTCCTCTCCTCTCCTTCAAGGCACAAATATCAGAGCTTCTGAACTGAAAAAAGTGTCCACACCATGATCATTTCACAATAAATATGTGTGTTAAATCATCACACTGTACACCTTACACTTATACAATGTTGTATGTCAATTACATCTCAATAAAACTAAGAGAAAAGGGGGTCCACACCAGCTGTCACATTAAATCCACAACCATGAGTCCATGTTGCCAAGCCTGAATTATGAATACACTTTAGGAGTTCTGTTTGATGGAGCTACTCATCTCCCTTTGAAGCCTACATTGTTGACTGGCTGACAGTCCCCTACTTCCCATCTACCACACACATGCATGAACATATACACACACACAGTTGCACACACATAAATGCATATAAATACACATGTACACAAAAACACATGCACATAAACACATGCATATGCATGCACACATATACACATGCACACAAACACACTCATATGCAAACATGATTCAAAGTTTTCTTTTGGAGAGACGTTGTTGACATCATAGTTTTTTATTTTTTCCCATCATGATGTTCCTCAACATCCTAAATTAATGGATAAAAGTATTTCCCTAAAAAGCAAGGACTGTCAATATTTTAAGACTCTAGCAATATCTCAAAGTTTTGGTGCAGAGTCCCTATTAAAATGAGAGTGAAAGAGAGAGAGAGAGAGAAGAGGAGGGAAAAAGGAACAAAATGAAAAAGAGCTAGAAAGAGAGAGAAAAATCAAAAGCTCCAGATGCAGGAAATGGTCAAATAAACTGTGGAATTATGCATTCTGTGAACTCTTAAAATATATTTCAAATGATGTCTATAAAAGTTTATAGAGGCACATGACATGCTCAATATCATTTCAAATTAAAAAAATAAACAAGATACAAAATACACAATAATCATAACTACATTAAATAAAAGCCTGGAGAATAACCAAAAAGATATTAGCAATAGTTTTCAAATTACCTTTGGGTTATAGAAATATTATTTATTTTTCAACTCTGTTTTTCCTACAGTTGTCAGCTTTCTAAATAAACTATATATGCATGTGTGTGTAATATATGTTTGTTCACACCCTCTTTGTGTGTGTATCTTTATATGATGGACAAACACAAATATTAAACTTGGCTTTACAAAAGAGAAGGACTGGGAATTGATGGCCCTTGGCATCCAAGTTCTGGGTCAGCACCTCAGTATGGCACACTCAATGTCCTCATGTCCTCTCTCATTACTGCTGTTCTTAGATCCAGGCTCCCATTTTATTCAGAGATTCACTATGAAAGATATGCAATCATGGTATGTCTGTAATATCAATGGACCCCTTTAAATTCCACACCTCCATCATCACAGCTCCAGCAAAGTAAAGCAGGTAGGTCAAGAGTTTGAAATGTGTTTCTCTTAACTTCTAAACTAGATAGGGTAGGTCAGAATTGAGAGAATGGTGGGCTTTCTCACCAAGCACTTCTGAGCAAAGGTTTCAAAACACATGCTCAACTTACTTATTTCTTTTGAGCAGGAACAGAATCCATAGATAAGCATCTGCGCAAGTCAGAGAAGACTTTTTTCTCTAGATTCAGGATAAATTGGTTCTCTTTCTGGGTATCCCCCAACTATGAGGCTCTAGAGGGCTTCGGGTCCGTGGCACTCTCCTGGGAGGCCTGTGACCAAGCATAAGGGTGGGTCCCAGGGGCACTCACCACGAGAAGTGAGAGGAAGCTCTGACCGCCAGGGAGCGCCGCCAGCACGCAGCCCTCACCTCCAGGCCCAAAGGAGCCACAGATGCCATCGGGAGCCACGCACATCACCTGACGGAAGGAAGGCCGTCCCCTCACCTACCCTGTGACTCACTCGGGCTGCACTATTTCAGTCAGTCCAAATAATTTGCTATCTTACTTTCAGTGATATTAATTGAAGCAGAAAGAGAAAGGAAGGAGAGAGAAAGGAGGAATAAAAAAAGGAAGAAAGAATTTCTCTAGACATAAATTTATTATTTTTCCAAGAGCATGGGCAATTAAAATATATTGCTTTGTTGTTTGTAGTTATGGGATGAGTTTTCCCATATTACCCTTCAGACATCCTGAAAATGACATTGGATTTAACATGGTATATTTTAAATCTTGACTAAGAGAACATTTTTCCTAAGGGGACTGAAAAGGTACAAACAGTGGCATCTGTGAAGGTACTTCATCCTTCCTGGAATGGTGATGACTGGTTTGTTCTCATTCTCATCTTCTTTTGAGAGCTGTTTTTGTATACTACTGAGGATGACGGTGTTTGTTTTTCTAAAGCATCTCGCCATTTTTGCTTCTTGCAGTTGCTTCCTTATGAAGCTGAGATGATAGGACTTTTCAGAAGTGATGTCACTCTTTTAAAAAAAGACAGCTGTTCTGCAGTAAAAGAATGTTGTCCCTCAATTTACATTTCTGTGGAACTCCTTATATATTTGTTACATTTCACTGTACTCATAATGAAAAATCAAACCTGTTTAAATTTCATATTAAGACAAACTTGGTGGCCAGGAAATATTGAATGCTATGCTCTAATGTTTAAAATGAGTTATCATTAGCCCCACCTTTTCTATACCTTTTATTAGAACACTGAGAAATTCTGGTTACAGAAATACATTATGCAGCACTTGAAAATATGATATCCCAATGGATTAAAGGAAGGTAAATTTGTGAGGAAAAGGTTGCTTCCAGGGTTTGTGAAATGATTGCTAGCTCAAGGCTGAAACATAAATTTTAAAAGCTAGTGTATTTAGTGAGCAGGAATCCACGGATGATCCATAAAATGTACTGACACAAAGGAACATGGAACTTATGGTTCAAATGAGAGGGATAAAAACTACAAGGAGGAAAGAGAATAAAAAAGGAAAAGAACATATGAGCATCTCAGAAATGTTCAGAATCATAGAAGCTAAAATTGCAAACTGTAAACCTAGGCTGTGTGCCTGAGCTCACTGCTCAGTTGATGTTCAAATGGCTTTTACGATGGTGCCTCCATTCTCCTTTTCTTCATCTCACTAAATTGCTTCTAAATCCAGACCTTTCCATCTGGCTAAGTAACTGACATGTGTCTCTTTAGGATTAACATTATCTGGGTGATTGTAAACATCCCTGCCCTCTTAGTCACCCCTTACCAAGCTCTTTAATTCTCTAAATCATCTCTTCTAGAAGTAATCCCAGCAGTCCTTAACCACTATTATTACTCTTCTCTGTACTTCTACCATTTTGACTATAATTTTCTGGTAATGAGATTCCCCCAAACAGAAGTATTATTTATTGTAGCAATCGTGGTTGTATCCCTGCGCTGTGAAGACACACAGGCCCTCCTGGTACATAAAGGGATGCTGTTGTAGATGGCTCTAAAATCACAATAACCTTCCTGTGTACCATCACATTTCAACTTCATTTTTAATTTGTTTATCTCTATTACCATAGGTCTTTTTGACAATACTGTTTCCAGGTTACTCTTTACCTCTGAACAACTTGCTTTTAATTATTTTTCCAAGACATGTGAGCCTCCTCCTTTCCAATAGAATTCATTTTCTTGTTCTTTGTCCATATTTCTTCTGTCATAAGAATTCCATGCTCAGATTATTGCTGTATTCATCAGTGTTTGTATTGCTTTTATTTACAGGAGTATTTGTGAAACAATAGTCCATTTATTTTTAGATTCCTTGTTTCATCATATGATTAAAGACAGCTTGCCAATCCTGAAGGCTATATCTAATTATACAATTTTACCATTTCTGTTTAGTACTGAATATAATTATAAAGGCTTTAAGTGGTCTCAAACCCTTCCCACTTTCCATCTGTGGGTCCCTTCCTTAACAAGGAAAATTATTCAGATGAATAAGTAGAGTTAAACAATGAATCAAGATGTCACAAAATACAAAGCTTAAGAATGAACACTTACACTTCATACCTGGAAGGTAAGCAAGATGCACTGTTTCATCAAGAGGAATGTCTTTTATCTTCCCTTTATTCAGGAAAAACTTAACAAAGGAAGTGGAGTTGCAAACACTCTGAAATAAACAAGAAAGGATATACTTACATGACATTGAAGAAATATTTTTAAAACAATCAAAATAGAGGAATGCAGATGTTCCTTTAAAGTCTTGGTGAAGTAAAGCAACCTTATTTGACTTAGTTTCTACATGAATAAGATGGGTATAATGTGCCCACCTTACAAAGTTGTGAGGTACAGGAAATAATGTAGATCAAGCAATTTATATAGTGTCTAGCAGACATCAATAAGGTATAGTTATTGAGTTAATACAGAAAGAATATCTCTTGTGTTTGGCATTTATGTCATCAAATGTTTGTTTTTGTTGCTGTGGTGTACATGGTCTAAGAGTCTCAGATAATTAATTCTTTATTTGTCATTTTCCTCATCAATTTGTTTTCAAAAGTTTTTCAAATATTAGCAGCCAAAGCTTTTAGAAGATTGCATAAGCTATAAAAATAACCTATAATAAATTCCTTTTCACTTAATTTTGCAATGGAGAATCCTGACCAATATACAGAATTTGGGGTATTCTTCAGAACCCACCTTCTCCCTCATCATTAAGAATTACACAACTGTATTTCTAGTTATGAGGTTAATGCAGCCTCTCAAAATGGCTATTTCAGTCTTTCCTTAGCTCCTGGGAATTCATCAGGGCATCTTCTACCTGTCGCTGCTGAGATCTCATCACCTATCCACAAGGGCTTCTTAGATGGGATCTAAGAGGATGCCATCTGGAAATCTTTCACCTCACTCATTTTCAGTCCTTAGTAAACATTAACACAAAGTTCATACCCATCAAATTGCACAAGTGTTGGGTAAACAAATACAATCAACAAGATGTTTTCTACTGTCAGAGGAAAAAACCCCAGGCTTGGACTTTCATCTTTATATTCCTCAGCTGTCTATAACACCTGTCTTCTATGGCTCCCAAACAGTTTATGGAATCTCTGAGGGGTCATAGAACCATGTCTGAATGCTACACAGCTTGAAAGATAGCACCCAAGAGGGATGCCCAACCTCACACCAAGCTCTCTGGTTAACTGATGCCATTGTGACTTGAGAAGACGAGAAGCAGCACGCCTCCTCATGCCACAGGGCAGAGGGGAGATTGAGAGAACCACCTCCACTCTACCTCCAGACTGTGTCAGCTTCTCTAAGTTCTTATAAGGCTGGGTGTGGAAAGAGAAGTAATGTTCTTAGACACCTTATTTGCATGTTTGCTTAAGTGGTCTGATGTCTTAATTTGGGGTATAAGCATACCCGCCATGTGATAATTTGGTTCTCAGTCTCTAGGGCTATGTAGAAATTTAGATGAAAGACTCTACTTAACCTTCTATCTTAAATAATTCACCATATTATATTTCCTAGCTTAGCTTAATAAATCTGCTTGAACCCCCTAAAATGCTATACATATTACCATCTTCTTATCTCTGCTTATCTCCTTTCGACTCACTGAAATCAACTCTCAGTTAATGTTATGGCTGCTGCTTTTTTCAGAGGCTGAATCAAATGTCACCTCTTCAGTGATGACTGCTCATTCAGTTTGTCACTTTGTACTTCAGGGCCTGCACCACTTACTAGCCTCTTAACAAAGACAGATACTCCAAACATGGTGCGGTGCTTCGCTCCTCCCTGTTGTACCTATGGCAGGCAGCCCTAGTCATTTTTGGTGCTCTGTCTGGCTAAGCCATTGGGTAGAATCTTTCTACACAGCTCTGCAGACAGCTATTATAACCCAATCATTATTGAAGCACAATTTGAAACCCATTTCATATCCTTGAATTTTTAATAGAACTTTTATAGGTATATCCCACCAAAATAAATTGAGAGGCCAGAGGACATATACCAGTTTTTTTTATATCCCCTGTGCCTAAGAGAAATTGGGCCTCAATAATGTTAGATGCTTTTCACTACAATGGCTTTTACCATCAGATTCACTTTTAGTTTCTGTTCTTTTGTCTTGTCAATCAGTCTTTTGAGGCAAACACGTAAGAAGACTAATGTATTTTTAATGCTCTGATTCTTAAGTCGGTAACTGATAATTATATTACTTTTAAATATTTTATATGTTTGAAATATTTCATAACTTAAAAAAAAGTGATGCAATGAAGAATGAAATCCCAAGGAGAAGAAATTCCTACCATAGTATGTGGAGCCATGCAGAAGACCTGCAGGCAAATGTGCGACACACACATTCAGAGAAAACAAATGGAAGCCCAGGTGTACTTTGCCTAACAACCAAATAGAAGAAGTACATACCTGGATCATACAGAATGATATTCACAGAGGCAGTGTTAAACACCTGATCCATTTTTTGGTCCAATTTTACTGTGATATTAATTAGAAGCCTCTGTAGTTAGGTTATCCAAAATTCAGTTAACTACTCCTATTGAGAGTACTAATACTGATGAAAAGTACTAACCCAACAGAAATTCAGTGAAAACAAATATAAGCCCCACCATTTTGTTTAGGAATCAGAAGGCAACCTATTTGATGGTAAATTTCTTATATGTCATTGTAACTCCATGGGGAACATATGTTCCCAGCCTGGAGCAAATAAACCTTTGAACCCAAAATTAGTCAAAGGGAGAAATAAAGTCAGGTAAACCTGTTTATGGCTTACAAGCAGTCATCTACTCTGCTCACCCATGTCTCTGGTGACCCAGCTCCAAAAAGGCCACATCAAACCTCTTGGGTACAGGGTCCTGCTTGCTCCCCACCTGCCTTGTAACTACCTATTGATATGGAGAAGGACCACTTCTCTCCACCCCTTGGAAACACCTATTGATATGGAGATGCACTAAGGCAAGGTGAGATATTCTGGAAATATTACAATTTTACCCATAGTCATATTCACATCCCAGCAGCTAGCACAGTGCCTTTTTTTACATACAGAGAAAGTACTTAATGACTACTTGTTAATATGTATTAAAAATATAAGATTCTTTCCCTGGTTAGATTAATTTATCATTGAAAGATTTTTCCACTAAGAATGTACTTAAGGTTGGGGCTTGTTATGTAAACTTTTATATCCCTCATCATGAACCCTAAAATATTCTTTGTTTGTAGATTGAAATGATTGAATGAGAAAATCTGATTTTATTTAAACTCTAATATTCATGATTCTAAAAAAAATATCAATCCAAAAGAGTCAGTCAGAAAGTACAGAGTCCTGGAGAGAATTCAATTGGTCTTACATTAGTTATCCTGTGTGATAAAAACATTCTTTTGTAAACATATGGGAAGATTCACTTGATTTATTTGTTCACATATTCAAAAAAGATCTATTGAATGCCTACTAAGTACCCTGTGGGTACTGGGTGTTTTGTGGTAGCAAATATTATAACCTAAAATTCACTAAAAGTTAGCTGTAGAAAGAAATATGAAAAACCGATACTGTCCTAGATAATCTCTCCTTGCACTTTAATAGTCACACTGATGTCTTCTTTCAAATCCTGCTGATCTCCTGGATGTTTACATACTTTGAACTTACTGCCTTGTTTATCCATGTGTGTGTGTGTGTGTGTGTGTGTGTGTGTGTGTTATTTCCATTTTCATATCCAGTCTTACTTGCATATTTTACAGATAATCGGTTTCTGTCTTGGTCCCTAATATGCTTCCTTAGCCTGCCAATTTTTAGACCCAGATTAACAACTGATGAGTAATCTAGACATCACATTTATGAGATCAGAGAAAAGAGAAGGGAGTAGGTATGGAAGAGGAGGTAAAGGGAGTTTCCAGAGAGGTTCACAAGGGAAGATATAGATAGTGGGTGCCTGTAGGGTGAATAGGATTTTAAAAGGTCAAGTTAAAAGCTAGAGATACCTCAGACATATAAAAGTCCCAAGCTATAACAGGCAGTGTCAGTCTGGGGAAAGGAAATCCCGGGGCAAAATACCTCTAAAAACTAAAATCAGCCAAAGGGAGAAATAGTTTAAAATCCGTTTAGTTCTCACAAACTGCAGTCCCAGTCCGTCTTTCTTCTCTGCTCCAGCAGCAACCACACTTGCCCTCTTCCTCCCCTCTCAGGTACAGATAAGCCCTCTGTTACCCAGGTAATCACCCATTGATATGGAGATAAACTTCTCCACCCCTTCGGAATGATGCAAATGCACTAAAGCCATACTTCTTTCCACCTCTGAACACCTACTGATATGCAGATATACTAAAGCCAGGTGAGATATTCTGGAAATGTTACAATTTTACCCACAATCTACCCTTCAAGAAATCTCGCCCTACAATTTACTCAGTCTCTCTCTTCTGACCAATCTAGTAACATGCAATAGCAACAGCAATAAAATATTGATAATCTTCAAGCCAGAGGATTCAGCCTATGCAGATTAAGCAAATGTACTTTACAGGACAATCTCTCACTAAGCACAAAATATGTTTCTACGCTTGTTTACTCATTCCTAACAATCATGCTAGATTGCTCACAGAACTTTTACCAAACATTACACAAAGTCAAGCCTCTCTTTAAACATTATTTTCTTAACAACAGCAATACAATCATAATTCTCAAGCCAGAGGATTCAGCTAGGTTCAAAGTCCCATGCAGATTAAGTCTAAAACTCATCCATTCCAGCCATCATGCGGCAGCTGCAGCCAGGGGGCGCATCCAGGACACAAAGACCGTAGAAGCAAATAACTGTGATTGTCGAGGGCCAATTTGCTGTTATTACAGGAATACACAGAAGGCCAACTTCCAGGCCTTTTCCCCAAGATGCCAGAAGAGCCAGCCATCGCTGATTCATGTGTTGAAATGTCCAGGGCCACGTCCATTTTACTCCTAATTGCTGCACCCATCCTTGCAACACATGTCCAATAAAGTGGGTACCTCGATCGCTCTCAGTAACCAGTGACTGACCATAGGCTGCAGAGAGATGCTTTAGGCCCCTCTTGGTGGTTTGCTGATCTGCACAACGTGCAGGGCACTCCTTCCAGGTTTGTCTGACTTCTTCAAAGGTGAAAGACAAACCACACTGATGGGCCCACATTGTCTTTTGAGGTGTCTGTGCCATGCCACTCCGTGGCCTTTGGGTCCAGTCTTGCACCCAGCCCGTGATGGGATAGGAGGTTATTACCTTGGTTGGAGCTGTTCTGGCGATGGGCCCTGTAGCCAGCAAGGCGTGGTACACAGCAGCCAGTTGCTTCTCTATCAAGGTGACCCAGACCTCTGCTCCTTTCCATGGTTGTGGCCAGGCTCCGGCCTGCAGCAAGAGCAGCAGCAGTGGCAGAAGCAGTAGCCTTAGGCATGGGCTACGGGCCGGGGTCGGCGTGGCCAGCAGCGGTGGTGGTGCCTCCATGACCACATGAATGTAGACTCATGTCCCTCTGCACGAGCACTGCTTCTCCCCATCATTTCTAGAGGTGGCCCTCCCAAAGGTCGCACCCATTATGACATGTTTCGGGTTCACAGGAATCCTGCCGACTATGCCAATTGTCAGTCCGAGGAAAGGAAATCCTGGGGCAAAATACCTCTAAAAACTAAAATCAGCCATAGGGAGAAATAAAGTTTAAAACCCGTTTATTGCTCACAAACTGCAGTCCCAGTCCATCTTTCTTCTCTGCTCCAGCAGCAACCACACCGGCCCTCCCACTCCCCTCTCAGGTACAGATAAGCCCTCTGTTGCCCAGGTAATCACCCACTGATATGGAGATGAACTTCTCCACCCCTGAGGAAAGATGCAAATGCACTAAAGCCACACTTCTTTCCACCTCTGAACACCTATTGATAGGCAGATATACTAAAGCCAGGCAAGATATTCTGGAAATGTTACAATTTTACCCACAGGCAGTCTAATCAATGAAGTAAGATAAAGGATTTGGAGAGACCAACCTACTGGGTGGAATATGAAAGAGAGAGACATGATAAAGGCCTACAGCAACTTTCTCCACCCTAAATAGCATAGGTAATGGTAGGCATATGCTGGAATCTACAAAGGAAAGCAAAATGTCTCAGATTCCTCCCATTTTTGCATAGGCTTCTCTTCAAATAGTGAAAATAATTGATGGTCTGTTATTATCCCACTCAGTCCCTTCCAGAGCTCCAAGAAATAGTGGGAAAGAAGGAAAAACACTTCCGGGAAAAATAGCCTACAAAAACAATTGTTAACTGTTTAAATTAAATTAGAAACAAGAATTAAACTGAGTACAAGAAAATCTGCACAGAACTTACCTTTCTTTGATTGTAGCGCTTATTAAACTATTTTCTCCTTTTGCATATTTCAAAAGACTCAGTTGCTTAGTAAATGTTTTTTTGGCACAAACTGCCACCCTTCTTTTCTCTTATTCTCTCCAATGAAGACTATACCTCTTAATTTTGACATTCATCATAAGAATCATCCCACTACATCTCAATTATGTGCATTCAAGTACAATGTAGTTTCTTCATTATTTTCCCTTGCTTATGTTCCTAACCTTTTCTTTTAACTAGCATAAAAAATCCTGTTCAAGATAGACCATTCTCCTACCTTCACCAATATTTAAATTTTAGGTCAAAACCACTAGCCAGTATTGGTGAAATGTTTTATAAATAAAATATATGTACAATCAACCCTTGACAACATGGGTTTGAACTGCGTGGGCACTTATACACAGATTTGTAAAAATACATTGGAAAAGTTTTTGAAGAGTTGTGACAATTTGAAAAACATTTTCTTTCCCTAGTTAATTTTATTGTAAAAACACAGTGTCTAATACATATAACATACAAAATATGTGTTATTCAACTGTTTAAACTGTCAGTAAGGTTTCCATGCAACTATTAGTAGGTAAGTTTTTGGAGAATCAAATGTTATACTCAAATTTTCAACTACAAAAGGGTTGGCACCCCTTACCAGCCCCTCTTGTTCAAGAGTCAGCTTGTATATCACACATATGTAATTATACACATATGCGTTTGTTATACAATATTATATTACATAGTGTTACCTATCTTACTGTGAATGCTTCCTTTAAAATTTCCCTTCAGTATTAAAAAGCCACTTAAAATATGCTCTGGTTATTATAATATTAACACTAGAGGCAAATATTTGTCTGAACTAATAAATAATTTTTCAGATTTGGGAAATAAAGTATCTTCTTTATGCCTTTGAAAATTCTTTGGTTTACATGCTTCCTAAATCAGACAATTTGTTATGTGAGAAGCTCATTGAAACACTAATGATATCACTATCTATAAGCATTTCAGAAACTACCAAGGAAGCACAGAACAATGAATCTTACTTTCATACCAGAAAGGCTGGTTGGATTCATAATAAATGTAAATTCTGTGTATGCTGAAGCAGGCATAATCTCTAGAGGAAAAGAAAATGTGGCAAGAAATCAGTTCTGACTACTTTGAGCCTTAAAAAAAGCATGTTAAAAACAAGTAGATGTGATTTGTTTAGTTTTCCAAATCCTTTAACATTAGATTTTGATCTTGTTGTTTCTATACATTTTTTTATCCTTAATGATTACCTCAGTAATTAGCATTTGTTGGGTGCTCAAAAGATAGCTGTAAAATTGAATAGATCACACCAATAAAAATGTAACTGAAGCACACCAGAAATTTAGAAATGGTTGTATCATAGGCAGAGGATTGAATTTTAAAGTGATAGCAATATGGAGAAAACCAGTGGTTCCTTTGGTGCATGATGTATAAACCTTTGGGGTCATAAGGGAGCCGAATTTCATAAGTAACCAAGATGAAACAACATACAGTAAATTATTTACATTTGCAGATGTGGATTTTTTCAAATAGTAAAATGCCAACCCAATGGGAAAACAAAAAATTTTGCTTCATGTGTGAAACTAAGTGCAGATGAGTTTCAATATAAGTAATAATGATGTAAACCACATACAGTGAATGTTTATGAGTTATTTATTGTGATCCAGTGTTCATTAGATGCATGATTTGTTTCACTGTACCTTTATCAAGACACTTGGAGAACTTTATTGTTCTTTAAAATACTTCCATGTGGGCAACTGAGGATAATTAGTCTATAAGAAAAAACAAGCACAAACTCCTGAGCACAGCTTATCCAGAGTCATCAATTGTACTTAGGAAGCTACCAAAAACTTACTGTAGATTGTTTCTCAAAGAGGAGGTTTCAATTTAGTGTTACTATCAAAGGGTCAAAAAACTAAGTTTATTATCAAGAAAATTATTAAAAAGCTACAGAGAAAACATTTACCCTTATAAAAATCTGTGATGCTTCCATACCTGAAACAAAAATCCAAGGCAACTTAGGTGCCTGGTAAGATCCACACAATGGTAGTATATCAGAGTTCCCCAGAGGAACAGAGCCAATAGCATAATACACACACACACACACACACACACACACACACACACACACACACACAGACTTATTTTAAGGAACAGCTCCTGCTGTTGTAGGGTCTAGCAAGTCTGAAATCTGCAGGGCAAGCTGGCAGGCTGGAAACTCAGGCAGGATATCTATGTTACAGACTTAATTTAAGGCAGAATCCCTTTTTTGGAATTCTTGCTCTCAACTGGTTGGATGAAGCTCACCCAAATTATGCAAGGCAACCTTATTTAAAGTCAACTGATTGTAAATGTTTATCACATCTCCAAAACACCTTTAGGCAACATCTAGACTAGTGTTCGGTTTGGCTAAACAACTGGTCACCATAGCCTTGCCAAGTTGACACATAAAACTAACCATTGCAGGTAGCAGAAATAGTTAAGGGTCTACTTTATGGAGACAAGCAAAAGGAGACGGGGAGCACTGGAAAGATAAAGTGGTTTTGTGTCTGTTTCAATATGATTTTGCAGAATTCTATGTCTGTAATTTTAGGAAATTGCTACTATATGAGAAATCTATCATATAGCCAAGATATCCTAAAATACTGGTTGTTGATAAGACTATGACCAATGACTTCCAATCAGTTTTGCTTTTGTGTAGCAAAAGCAATTACTAAAACAACAGAATTAATAAGAAACATACCTAAGAAAATGTGCTGTAAAGATGGTATTCATTTAAAGTAAGAATGAATATATTGATATTGCCAAGACCACTGTGCTGTTTTCTCCTAACAGCTGCAGCTAAAAGGAAGAACTATCAGGATCTTTTGACACCTGGGGCTCTATCTACCTTCTCATGCAAACCAGGGTTCATAAAATAGGCAAAACACTCTGCCAAAGGGTTTGAGGTCACAGCTCTGTTTGCCATTACCCCTTCTATCATGTTCAATTCATTTATATTGCTTCAGTTGGTATTGGTGATTATTTGATTCACTTAATTTTCTAAATCAACTATGAGGGGTAACAGAGCTTCCTTTCTCAAGCCTTAAGGAAATCTTGACTTGAAACTCCAACATATTGCTTGGATTTACAAGTTTCTGTATTGTCCTTGCTTGTAATAACTAATTTTGGGCTCCTGAGTATCTGCCAGGTCCTCTTCAGTTCACTTGACTCCCAGTCCTGGCCCCAAATGGCCTTGCTTTTCCTATTTTTGTCTGTGTGACCTTGTGACATCATCAATTGACAACTTACCTTAATGCAATTATCTAATTATCCCCCATCAGTCCTTTCATTGGTTGTTTCCCACAGAGCTTGCCACTGCTGGAAGGTACTCTGCCTGAAAGAAAACAGCTGTTTCATCAGTGCATGCATAACCTTCCATGCCTCATCAGAAGCAGGTACTACATTTTTCTTGTTCATTTCCAAAGTACGGTTTTTCTGATCTTTTCCCTAATTGTCTTCCTGTGCCAAACAAATACTGGATAGTTCTACAGGGTGTTAACATGATTTCCCTGAACTATCCTGGAAATTGTATCATTCAACATAGCCTGATTGAAATAGCCTTTGCCTCCCAGAAATCTGGGTCAGTCAGAGCCCACTTACATATCCTTGGGCAAGTGCTCTAATTTCACTAAGCCTGAATTTTAAAATAGATACAATAATATCTCTGTGACTATCTCACAGTGTCACTTACCTATTCAATAAATATTTTGTTCAATATATATTTGGTCCTAGATGAAATCCTATAGGTTAAGAATAGAAAGAGAACAAGATAATGTCCCTATCCTTCATCTTACACAGTGATGGGAGATATACAAGTAAACAAGCAAAAATCTCTCATGTTTCTATTAACAAGAAATTGTGATAAATGCTATGAAGGGAGTAGTCACTGCTCAGCAGCAGAGAATTCTTTGGAGAAAGTGCTGCTTTAGATTGGCTGGGTGGAAAATGCCTCTCAAAGGAAATGATTTTCAAGATTACAACTGTAGAAGAGGAGGTATCCAGGCATGAGAGGGAAAGAATATTTTAGGCAAGAAGAACAGAAGGTCAAAAGTAGAAAGGAACTTATGAAGAGACTAGCAAGGAGCCAGTGGCCACAATGAGGTTTGAAAGGTAGATAGATGAGGCCAAATCATATGAGGTTTACAAGGAGCTTTTAAATTAAATTATTATTAAATTGAGGAAGCAACGTAATGCAATTTCTATTTTTAAAAGATAATGCTTACAGTTGCATATAAAATAAAATAAAGGAAAACAGGACCAGCTGGGAAACTACAGTAGTAGTCCCACTGGATATTCATAGTGGTTTTCTCTAATATGGTGGCAATAGTTAAGAAGGAAATCTATTTGCAGGTGTATTTTGGTGGCTAGAACAAGGACCATTGAGCATGACTGTGCAGGTTGTATACTGAACAAAGGTGCCACATCTGAAAGAACACCACTGATATCATAGATACAAACATGCTATACATTTCCCCCAATAAGAATACTAACAGGTTGGATGAAGCAGATAGACTGGACAGCAGGATCAAGGAAGAGTCACATATTTCTGCTTGACATGCTGTGTGAAAGATGTTGCCTTTAATCATTACTGTGAATTCACAGAGAAATAATTTTGGGGTGGAGGAGGCAAAATTATCATTTTTGATAAACTAAGTTTGGGATACCAATTAGATGTCCAGGGAAGAATGTCTGGTTGGTGGGTAAATATTTGAGTCTATAGTAAATATTTAAACAGATATGATAGTTTAAGATACAAACGTGAGATCAATCAGTTTATAGATCATATTCAAACTATGAAACTGGTTTAGGTACTTCAGGAGAGCATGGGAAGAAAATGGGCCCATGAGTAGAGCACTCAAACATTTAGAGGCAGGGATAAGTGGAGAAGGACATATTCAAGGAGACTGAAAAAATTTACCAATTAAGTAGGGGAAGAGAAGAAAGTAGTTTCATAGAGGCCCCAAAAAGATAGTTTTTCCAAAATGAAGGAGTAGTTGGCTGATTTAAATGCCCAAGAAAAGTCAAATGAGATGAAACCAGAGAACTGTCCTGTTTTGTAAAATGGCAATTAGGGTTGCAGCACTATGGCAGAGGAATAGTATGGAAAGAAGCCAAACTGGAGTGGATTGAAGAGTAAATAGCTATAGGAGTCAAGTATACAGTCTTGCCTTGAAAAACAGCAGAAAAATGAGATGGCAGCTAAGCAAAGGGTGTGAGGTCAGAGGTCAGGTATTGAAATGAAAGTGGGAAATCCTAGAGCATGGGAGTAGAGCACGGGAGGGTTTTCTCTAATATGTGGTTTTAAAAGCGACTGAAAAAAAAAGAGACTGATAGAGGATGGGTCAAGAGGCAGATAAGTTTGTTGACTGGGTGATGAGAGAATGAAGCATTCAGCACCTGCTTTTATTGTATTAATGAGGTATGAGGAAGGCTATCCGCTTAGAATATGGGGGGTCTTTAAGGTGCAGGAAGATTAAAGGTAAAAGGAATGTTTTAAAATAGTCATTTCAAAAATGGCAAAGCAAATGTACTGTGGAAATTCAAAAGTATTGCCAGGCACTATTAAGTGTTGTTCAGGTTTGTGGTAATTAAAAGAAAACCGCTTATTCCAGGAGAATGTTTTTGTTTTTTCCCCTAGAAGTTTCAGTAGCTCTGTGGTGGGCATGGAAAAGACAGATGATTGGAACAGACAGAGTCAGAGCTTTTACATGTGCATATGACAGGAGAGAGAGGGACGAAGCTATTGAGAACATCCATAAGGAGATAACTGCAAAATGAAATACGGGAACTATATTGGATTTGAAGGAAGTAAGAGCCAGAGGGAGGGGATGGTTCTGTGCAACCAGAATTTGCATGTGGCCTCATTCCAAGAGATGATATTTTGTGTTGGAAAAGGAATGTGTATTGCAGAGGCCAGATGGAAGGCAAAAAGAGTGAAGGGAATCCAAAGATGGAAGGTAGCATGACTGTAGAGGGAAATTCAGGCCGAGCTGGCTGTGGGCGGTAGTAAGGCAGTCGGGTAGCACCGAGGGCCCAGCCAAAGTTGGAGGTCATCAGTTTGCAGTTGCACAAAATATTCAAAAGTGTGGTATGTTCTCAGGAAGTGTTCAACGTTCAAAATATTGGAATCAATAAGTCAATTTGATGAAATGTTGGGGATTTGCAGGGCAGATACTATGGAAGAACATATTTATATACTTATTTTTAAGTAAATATAAATCATCGTGATTATTCTTACTCTCATTACTGTTCTCGAACTCACAGGAGCACCATGATGGAGCATTAGAAGAGTCTCTTTTTTCCAACTGCGAGTCACATTCACCTCTTCAAGCTCTTCTCTCTTGATCCTGCTTCTCTCAAGCACTGAATTCAATAAATACATTTCACAGTTGGAACAGCTCTGCTTCTTCCATAGCTATCATTCTAATTTGCTTTTGGTTAGCAAAGCTGATGTTTCCTAGCAGAAAGTAAAAATTTCTAAGTAGTCATATCTTTTTTCAACAAGTTAAATATAGACTTAAATGCAATATAATATTTTTGAACAGTTATATGGCAGTTTCCTCACATAGTCAAAGTCTAAAAATCAGATTCATCCACTACAATGTCATTCACTAAATTCTGTAATAGCAGAACTAAAGGGCACCCTGTGTGTCCTAAAAGCTATGGTTATAAAACAACAAAAGTAAAGTACTAATTTATACAGCAGGAAGTAAGCTCATGAAACTTATTCCCCCAACTGGTGGAACAAGACAAAAATATAGCTTTATATAAATTTTTAGATGATAAATTCATAATGGCTATTAACAAAACTAAAATGTTCAAAATATAATCCTAACTTTTCTCAAGTTGGAATTATAAGGAAGGGGACTGATTTCTGCCCCCACAAAGATTCTTGCACCTGTCAAAGAAAAAGTGTTGGGTGAAATAAACCATGGGCCTAAAGAATTGGATCAGTTAGTTCCTCCTTTCTGATGACACTTTACATCATAAATACATGCAAATAAAGATAGACAACACAAATATTAGTCATACTATGCAAAATTCCAGTCTATTTATTTGGTACTGTGTTTTTTGAGTTAGTTTAAATTACATGCATAGCATACCTATGAAGAAAAAAATCCTGTATCTTTGGTTTTAATAAAATAAAATAATTGTTGACAACAGAATGTGATTTAATGAAATTGGTAAGGATCAGGAACAATAGATTTTGTTAAAATTTTCATTCAGACTTGAGGAAATCATGTTTCAAGACTCTTAAAATGAGAAAGAGAGGAAGTAAAAGCATATATTGAAATTATGATTGCTCAAGACAGCTGACAATATAGTAGATTAAATGGGTGCAATTCCATATCCTCCTGTAAACAAACAAAAGGTAATAAATAATCAGGACCAAATGAAATAAACACAACACAAAAGTGCCATAAATTTAAAGGGAACTTAAGTGCAGAGCCCTAACAGTGGGAACAGACCCCATAGTGATCGGTTGGCTTCCTGGAGCCTTATACATGCACAGCTCACTATAGCTGGATTCTAAAGAATGCCCTCGCGGGGACAGAATACAATTTTAGGTTCTGCAAAGTGAGAAACAAGAATAGATATCATTGCAAAATAATGAGTAAATAAAATTTAAAATACAAGAACAAAGTTCTTTATCATCTTAACACTCAAATTAACATATACAATCACCAGCATTCCTTCAAAAATCATCAACAACTGGACCCAGCTACAAAATACACATTTTTATAACTACATATGACACATTTACATTTTATATTTTCCATACACAGCAAACAGAAAAATTTAATTCGTAAAAAAAAAACAATTTCATTGCATAAAAAACATCAAATCCCAAGTAATGAATCTTTAAAAAGAGGTACAAAATCACTACCTACAAAATATAAATTTATCAATAGAAATGAAAGGCTAAATAAAGCACCAATATGCATGTTTTTTATTAGATATTTCAATTTCATAAACATATCAGATTTCTCCAAATGGATCAATAGAGTTAAGAATCCTAATCAAATATGAAGAGTTTTATGGGAAATTAACAATCTGATTCTAAAATGTACATAGAAATGCAAAGGGCAAAGAATAGACAAAGCATTTTTAAGAAAGAACAAACTGACCCCACTAGTTATCAAGACAATATAAAATCTTCAGCGATTTGGATTTTTGGTGTTAGAGTAAGGAAAGATAAATAGACCAATTAAATAGAACAGAAGGTACAGACAGTACCCAGTCTGGAAGAATTATGAATGTGAAGCCTTCGTTTACAGCAAGGATGCCCCCTAGTGCAGTGTGTTAAGGTTGATTTTCAGTAAGTAGTATTGGGTTGCTGTATTTATACATCAATAATAAATATGATCCTTCTTAACACCATACACAAAAGTTAATTCTGGGTGGGTTGTAGATGTAAATGTGACCAGTCAGATAGTGATATTTGTAAAAGATAAAATTAGGAGACATCTTTATGACTTTGCAAGAGATAAATATTTCTTAAAACAGGACAAAAAATATACTAATTAGAAAGGGAAATACTGATGCATTGGTCTATATTAAAATTAAAATTAAGAACTATTCAGCAAATGATAACATTAAGAGAGTTCAAAGGGAAGTATCAGGATAGGACAGGCAAGATATTGTACAAGTAAGGAAAATATAAAGGTAATAAAATTTTTAAATAGGCAAGGTACTTGAATGGGCATATCAGAAAAAGGATATTCTAACTGCAAATAGATATACTGAAAGGTGTTATAATTCATAAGTGGTCATAATAAGATAATACTAGATACATGCAATTGACCACAATTATAGAGACTGACAATACCAAATATTGTTAATGGTTTGAACTGATGGGAATGTAATTATTGATAGTAGAAGTTTAAGTTAAAAAGCACTTTGAAAACCACTTGTTTTTTAGAGCACTGTTAGATTTATAGAAAAAATTAGCAGAAAGTACAGAATGGTACTCCAGTAAATAACCATTTTAGTTTCTTTGATTGTCTTATACATTAACTAAGCCATACGTTGAATAGTAGTTATGATAAATGGCAACCTTCTCTTGCTCTTGATTTTAATGGAAATGTTCCTAATCTCTCACCATATTATTTGTGGATGTCTGTTAGGTATATTTTACTTTAAGGTCATCATTTATCAGACTAAAGGCATATCAGGATTAGTCCTACTTTGCTAGAAATTCACATTAAGAATTGTGTTCTTACTTTCTAATTTTTCCAGAGTGATCTTACATTTTCCTCTCTATAAAATTTAATGCAATAAATTTTTAATAATTTTCCTAAATGGACTTATTTTTGCCTTTATAAGATGTATATAAGTCATGATGTATTATTAATTATAATATTATTTTACTATATTGCTAAAATTCTATCTGCTAGTATTTTTTAGGGTTTTGAACATACTTGTTAATGGAATTAACCTATTGTTTTTTTTGTTTTTTTTGTTTTAAGAAATCTTCATTGTGCCATAACAGCAAGTGACCCTCCTTAGCAGAAAACCTGTTTTACCTCTCTAGACATCTTTGGGTTTTATTTTTATCTTTAACATTTTGACATTTCACACATTTTGTCAGGATCTTTTCTCTCATTCATTTAATCACATGTTCAGCAAGTTCTTTCACTAAAAGTGTGTATATATTCTAAGTCCTTTGAAATGATCCTTCATTATTCCTACAATTATTTCTTCATTTTCTTTATCTTTGTTATATGTGTGCATGTGCACGTATGTCTTTGCATTAAGGCCCTACTCTTACTCTTTTGGTTCTATTAACCTTGGTTTTGTATCACATATGAAAAGCAACAGCTCTAGATCTTCACCCTTAGTTTAAATCAATGGTTCTTAGTCCCGGCAAGGCTTGGAACCACCCAGGAAGTATCTGAGCTAATGCCCAGGCTACATCCATATCTATCATATTAAAATCTCTGAATGTGGGACTCAAAGCTTCGAATTTTTTCAAAGGGCTGTGAGCAACTCTGACATACAGAGTTAAGAAATGCTGCTTTAGATTCCTTTTTCTGGCTTTTCTCCCTCTCTTATCATGCCCTCACATGATTTGCCTCAAAATCTGCTCTACTCTGACCTTGCAATACATAACTCAAGAGTTCTCTTGAGTGAGTCTATTATCCAATGCATTAGGCAAGTATAACTTCTAGCACCCCCAAGAGTAAGACCACCTTAACACACTTTGACATTTCCAGACAACAAAGAGTATCAGAGAGAAAGACAAAAAAAAAGTTAAGGAAATAAATAGTTCAAGTGGATATGAATTGGAAATAACACTGCACCTGTATGGGGTAAATGGAAGTTTTCACCTAGAATTTCCAGAATTTCCTGCCTAGTCTTAGTTCATTTATATACTGATGGATGTTCACCATAGCAGAGCCTCCAGCTGGTCAGGGCTAAGGGGTGGAGAGAAAATGGCCATTCTCTCCTCTCTCCATTATTGGTACCTAACTGGTGTTGTGCCCAGTCACCATGGACCTGCCCATGGAGTTCCTGCTGGAAAAGGCAGGCAAAGGGGGAGAGCGTGAGCAAGTCTGGAGGGACAGAGAGACTGAGGGCTGGCTAGTGAACACAAGGGAGCTGTAAGCAATATAAACTCTTTCTCCCAATCTTCCTTTTCCCTTGTCCTCCTTTGGTTTTATCAGATTCACAAGGAACTTGCACCAGGCAGGGAACCCCCTTACTCCCAGAGCTACAATCTGACTTTACCAATTTCTGTACCATTGCTATTTTTTTTTCCTTCCACTACCCCATTTTCCAGCCAGATAGCTGATGCCTCCTGATATATGCCCTCTAAAACCACCTCATTCACTGATCTTGAGATAAAATTATTTTTCTCCTTAGTTTCAGCTAAAGATGATTAATTTTTTATTGTAATCTCATTAGGAAAGTAGTAACAATAGGAAAGAAAGCCAAGATATTAAAAAGCAAAAATATCAAAATGCAAAATATTAAAACACAAAAAGTTTAATTAGACTGGCTTGCAATGACAAGCTCTAGAATACACAGGACTAGTTCCTTCACCTGGGCTACAACAAGAATTACAGTCACCATTTGGGGAGCAACTTCTATGTTCTAGAATCCTATCAGGATTTTATGATTATCATTTAAGTTACCAGCGTAGTTTCACAATTGAGAAAAACAAGTCATGGTTTTGTGGCTGAGAAGTGACTGTACTATTATACAAACTCAATTCCGTAATGCCAAAACAAAACACGTACTCTTTCCCTTGTAACACTATGTAATAAACTGATCAAGCTGGCCTTGAACATGAGATGAATGGTTTTGACCTATTCCCAGGGCTGTGAGATCCACCTAGGACACACTACCTCATCTCTTGTAAAACCTCCCCTTTGCTGCGCCCTCCCTATCTCTACCTGTTCTCTTCTGGTGCTCTTCAGCGAGACAAACATTCCAATCTTTGGGGTCAGTTCTGGTGCCAAGCTTTTTCTGTCTCTGAATTTGTATTTATTTCTCTTTCTCCTCCAAAAGGCCAAATGGAACTTATAATCATTATAGTTTTATATGCTCAAAATAGTTTAACTCTAACATCACTTATCACATGATGGTGAGGGCAGGGCTACTCTTACTATATTTGGTACATGTGTGGTCTCTCTTGTATCATGACTCTTTTAAATAGAGTTGCACTGTACTATTAGGTTTTTTTCAAAGTCCTTATATTTTTTGTCCAACAAGCTTTCAAGATCCCTTTTAAGAAAGGATTTGCGTCAGATGCTTCAGTTCTTTAATACTAGATGTATATAATTAAAGACAATCAAATGTGCTAAGTGAACATAATTTACATTTCAGTAAAATATCAGTTTCCAAGAGACATGACAGCAAAGGGTAACCTAACTCTAAATAAATAGACCTGAATTTACTTGCAAAAGCATAGTTTTTGAGGTCTTTTATTGAAGACATAGCTACACAATATGATGGAATTAGAAAACAACTCATATGCCATTCAGAGCTCAGTTGCCAAGTATAACACAGCTAAAATGCATGCTGTGACCACTCTTGAAAAATAAAAAAGGAAAATAATGTGAGGCCACCTCCTCTTTATAAGGTTGAGAATTCAATCTCAGAAATAAAACAAAACTTAACAGAAGATGAAACACAAGAAGAGCTAGCACAGACAAGGAAATACAGAGTTAAAATGCACTGAGGCTCCTTAATGTAGCACAACAATATGCACAATATATGGGTGATTCGAACAGAGTAGGGAAGGAAATTTACAGGAATGTTTGGGATTCAAGACACTGTAATGCTTGAATTCATCATTTTGTTCTCAAAGACAATGTCAGAAGTAAAAAACAGGTTGGACATAGCTATGGTAATTCACAGGAGCCTTTCTCATTCCTTTTGCTTATTGATGGACAATCAAAAAGACTCTGAAGAGAGATCAAGAAATGTGGAGGTTGGCAGTGTAATGCACAGAGTGATATATTGTAATGTCAAGAAAACTGTGCACTTAGATGCCCAGGGAATGTATGCCTTATATCTCTCCAGTTCCTTATTCACATTTGAGGCTTTCAATTCCTTGAGAGTGAAAGACAGTGCAGTATCTCATCATTTTCTCCAGTAACTCTTACAAAGGTCAAGACAACAGAAAGCAAGTCAGCTACAAGAGCACATAGACTCTTTCCTCTGATTACAAGGTCTTAAATCCAACTCTAACTTCCGTTTGGCTCAGGAAGGAGCTGTTAACTCAGGATTCCTTGACAGCCAAAAAGTCACTCTATATAAAAATGTAGACAGGTGGAGCCAAGATGGCAGCGTGAGTAGAGCAGCGGAAATCTCCTCCCAAAACCACATATATCTATGAAAATATAACAAAGACAACTCTTCCTAGAATAAAGACCAGAGGACACAGGACAACATCCAGACCACATCCACACCTGCGAGAACCCAGTGCCTTGTGAAGGGGGTAAGATACAAGCCCCGGCCCGGCGGGAGCCGAGCGCCCCTCCCCCCAGCTCCCGGCGGGAGAAGAGCAGGCAGAGCGGGAGGGAGACGGAGCCCAGGGCTGCCGAACACCCAGCCCCAGCCATCCGGGCCAGAGTGCAGGGCTAGGGAAATAGGGAAATAGGGCAGCAAGAACGGTGAGAGGGTACCGGAGGCCTGGCGCTGGAGGACATAAAAAAAGCGAGTGGCCATTTTTTTTTTTTTTCTGTTTTGTTTTGGTGAGTGCTTTTTGGAAGTCTTAAAGGGAAAGGGACCCCAATACTAGGGAAACAGGGCAGCAAGACCGGTGAGCAGATGCTTGAGGCTGGTGCCAGAGAATAAAGATGAATGAGCAGCCATTTTTTTTTAACTAATTTATTCTTTAAATTTTTTTAATTTATTAATTTATTATTTTTTTTTGTGGTCATTGTTTTGTTTTGGCGGGTGCTTTTTGGAAGTTTTAAAGGGGCAGGGCGGGACACTTAATCCAGAGGTAGGGAAACCAGGGATCTCTGGGCACCCTAATCCCCTGGGCTGCAGGGAGCAGGGAGGCCCCTTACGGAGATAAATAGCCTCCCAGCCACTCCCCCTCCAACGCAACTCCACCACTATCGAGCACCAGCCCGAGCCAGGCCACGCGCACAGCAACAGCAGAGATAAACTCCATAGCAGCCAGGCAGGAAGCAGAAGCCCTGTCTGAGAGCAGCTTCCCAGCACAAGCCACTAGAGGTCGCTGTTCTCCCAGGAGAGGAAGGCCATAAACCAACAAGAAGGGAAGTCCTTCCAGCCATCACTCGTCCCAGCTCTGCAAACTAACATCAGACTTCTCAACAGAAACCCTACAGGCCAGAAAAGAATGGCATGATATATTTAATGCAATGAAACAGAAGGGCCTTGAACCAAGGATACTGTATCCAGCACGACTATCATTTAAATATGATGGTGGGATTAAACAATTCCCAGACAAACAAAAGCTGAGGGAATTTGCTTCCCACAAACCACCTCTACAGGACATCTTACAGGGACTGCCCTAGATGGGAGCACTCCTAGAAAGAGCACAGAACAAAACGCCCAACATATGAAGAATGGAGGAGGAGGAATAAAAAGGGAGAGAAATAAAGAATCTCCAGACAGTGTATATAACAGCTCAATAAGCGAGCTAAGTTAGGCAGTAAGATACTAAAGAGGCTAACCTTGAACCTTTGGTAACCACGAATTTAAAGCCTGCAATGGCAATAAGTACATACTTTCAATAGTGACCCTAAATGTTAATGGACTGAATGCACTAATCAAAAGACACAGAGTAATAGAATGGATAAAAATGCAAGACCCATCTATATGCTGCTTACAAGAAACTCACCTCAAACCCAAAGACATGTACAGACTAAAACTCAATGGATGGAAAAACATATTTCCGGCAAACAACACCGAGAAGAAAGCAGGGGTTGCAATACTAATATCAGACAAAATAGACTTCAAAACAAAGAAAGTAGCAAGAGATAAAGAAGGACACTACATAATGATAAAGGGCGCAGTCCAACAAGAGGATATAACCATTCTAAATATATATGCACCCAATACAGAAGCACCAGCATATGTGAAACAAATACTAACAGAACTAAAGGGGGATATAGACTGCAATGCATTCATTCTAGGAGACTTCAAACACCACTCACCCCAAAGGATAGACCCACTAGGCAGAAAATAAGTAAGGACACGGAAGCACTGAACAACACAGTAGAGCAGATGGACCTAATAGACATCTATAGAACTCTACATCCAAAAGCAACAGGATACACATTCTTCTCAAGTGCACATGGAACATTATCCAGAATAGACCACATACTAGGCCACAAAAAGAGCCTCAGTAAATTCCAAAAGATTGAAATCCTACAAACTAACTTTTCAGACCACAAAGGCATAAAACTAGAAATAAACTGTACAAAGAAAGCAAAAAGGCTCACAAACACATGGAGGCTTAACAACATGCTCCTTAATAATCAATGGATCAATGACCAAATCAAAATGGAGATCCAGCAATATATGGAAACAAATGACGACAACAACACTAAGCCCCAACTTCTGTGGGACACAGCAAAAGCAGTCTTAAGAGGAAAGTATATAGCAATCCAAGCATATTTAAAAAAGGAAGAACAATCCCAAATGAATGGTTCTAATGTCACAATTATCGAAATTGGAAAAAGAAGAACAAATGAGGCCTAAGGTCAACAGAAGGAGGGACATAATAAAGATCAGAGAAGAAATAAATAAAATTGAGAAGAATAAAACAATAACAAAAATCAATGAAACCAAGAGCTGGTTCTTCGAGAAAATAAACAAAATAGATAAGCCTCTAGCCAGACTTATTAAGAGGAAAAGAGAGTCAACACAAATCAACAGTATCAGAAATGAGAAAGGAAAAATCACAACGGACCCCACAGAAATACAAAGAATTATTAGAGAATACTATGAAAACCTATATGCTAACAAGCTGGGAAACCTAGGAGAAATGGACAACTTCCTAGAAAAATACAACCTTCCAAGACTGACCCAGAAAGAAACAGAAAATCTAAACAGACCAATTACCAGCAACAAAATTGAAGCAGTAATCAAAAAACTACCAAAGGACAAAACCCCCAGGCCAGATGGATTTACCTCGGAATTTTCTCAGACATACAGAGAAGACATAACACCCATTCTCCTTAAAGTTTTCCAAAAAATAGAAAAGGAGGGAATACTCCCAAACTCTTTCTATGAAGCCAACATCACCCTAATACCAAAACCAGGCAAAGACCCCACCAAAAAAGAAAACTACAGACCAATATCCATGATGAATGTAGATGCAAAAATACTCAACAAAATATTAGCAAACCGAATTCAAAAATACATCAAAAGGATCATACACCATGACCAAGTGGGATTCATCCCAGGGATGCAAGGATGGTACAACATTCGAAAGTCTATCAACATCATCCACCATATCAACAAAAGAAAGACAAAAACCACATGATCATCTCCCTAGATGCTGAAAAAGCATTGGACAAAGTTCAACATCCATTCATGATAAAAACTCTCAGCAAAATGGGAATAGAGGGCAAGTACCTCAACATAATAAAGGCCACCTATGATAAACCCACAGCCAACATTATATTGAACAGCGAGAAGCTGAAAGCTTTTCCTCTGAGATCGGGAACTAGACAGAGGTGCTCACTCTCCCCACTGTTATTTAACATAGTACTGGATGTCCTAGCCACGACAATCAGACAAAACAAAAAAATACAAGGAATCCAGATTGGTAAAGAAGAAGTTAAACTGTCACTATTTGCAGATGACATGATACTGTACATAAAAAACCCTAAAGACTCCACCCCAAAACCACTAGAACTGATATCGGAATACAGCAAAGTTGCAGGATACAAAATCAACACACAGAAATCTGTGGCTTTCCTATACACTAACAATGAACCAACAGAAAGAGAAATCAGGAAAACAACTCCATTCACAATTGCATCAAAAAAAATAAAATACCTACGAATAAACCTAACCAAAGAAGTGAAAAGACTTATACTCTGAAAACTACAAGTCACTCTTAAGAGAAATTAAAGGGGACACTAACAGATGGAAACTCATCCCATGCTCATGGCAAGGAAGAATTAATATCGTCAAAATGGCCATTCTGCCCAAAGCAATATACAGATTTGATGCAATCCCTATGAAACTACCAGCAACATTCTTCAATGAACTGGAACAAATAATTCAAAAATTCATATGGAAACACCAAAGACCCCGAATAGCCAAAGCAATCCTGAAAAAGAAGAATAAAGAAGGGGGGATCTCACTCCCCAACTTCAAGCTCTACTATAAAGCCATAGTAATCAAGACAGTTTGGTACTGGCACAAGAACAGAGCCACAGACCAATGGAACAGACTAGAGAATCCAGACATTAACCCAGACATATATGGTCAATTAATATTTGATAAAGGAGCCATGGACATACAATGGCGAAATGACAGTCTCTTCAACAGATGGTGCTGGCAAAACTGGACAGCTACATGTAGGAGAATGAAACTGGACCATTGTCTAACCCCATATACAAAAGTAAACTCAAAATGGATCAAAGACCTGAATGTAAGTAATGAAACCATTAAACTCTTGGAAGAAAACATAGGCAGAAACCTCTTAGACATAAACATGAGTGACCTCTTCTTGAACTTATCTCCCCAGGCAAGGAAAACAACAGCAAAAATGAACAAGTAGGACTATATTAAGCTGAAAAGCTTCTGTACAGCAAAAGACACCATCAATAGAACAAAAAGGAACCCTACAGTATGGGAGAATATATTTGAAAATGACACATCCGATAAAGGTTTGATATCCAGAATATATAAAGAGCTCACACGCCTCAACAAACAAAAAACAAATAACCCAATTAAAAAATGGGCAGAGGAACTGAACAGACAGTTCTCCAAAAAAGAAATACAGATGGCCAACAGACACATGAAAAGATGCTCCACATTGCTAATTATCAGAGAAATGCAAATTAAAACTACAATGAGGTATCACCTCACACCAGTAAGGATGGCTGCCATCCAAAAGACAAACAGCAACAAATGTTTGCGAGGCTGTGGAGAAAGGGGAACGCTCCTACACTGCTGGTGGGAATGTAAATTAGTTCAACCATTGTGGAAAGCAGTATGGAGGTACATCAAAATGCTCAAAACAGACTTACCATTTGACCCAGGAATTGCACTCCTAGGAATTTACCCTGAGAATGCAGCAATCAAGTTTGAGAAAGACCAATGCACCCCTATGTTTATCGCAGCACTATTTACAATAGCCAAGAATTGGAAGCAACCTAAATGTCCATCGATAGATGAATGGATAAAGAAGAAGTGGTACTTATACACAATGGAATACTACTCAGCCATAAGAAAAGGGCAAATCCAACCATTTGCAGCAACATGGATGGAGCTGGAGGGTATTATGCTCAGTGAAACAAGCCAATCGGAGAAAGAGAAATACCAAATGATTTCACTCATCTGTGGAATATAACGACAAAGGAAAAACTGAAGGAACAAAACAGCAGCAGAATCACAGAACTCAAGAATGGACTAACAGGTACCAAAGGGAAAGGGACTGGGGAGGATGGGTGGGTAGGGAGGGATAAGGGGGGGGGAAGAAGAAGGGGGGTATTAAGATTAGCATGCATGGAGGGGAGAAAGGGGAGGGCTGTACAACCCAGAGAAGGCAAGTAGTGATTCTACAACATTTTGCTATGCTGATGGACAGTGACTGTAAAGGGGTTTATAGGGGGGACCTGGTATAGGGGAGAGCCTAGTAAACATAATATTTGTCATGTAAGTGTAGATTAATGATACCAAAAAAAAAAAGCAGTTCCTGTGTGGTGACCTCCAATGAGTTCTACACAAGGGTATAAAGGGCATATAAAAATGTAGGCAAAGGGCCTGTTTGTGTTTATACAGAGGATCAATGCCTAATTTGGCTACCCCGAAAATGAACTAAGATATGATATGAAAAAGAACTTCCAATATCAGCACTCTCTGGAAGACTCATGCCAGAAGATGATCATCAATACACCCCAACAAAGATCCACGCACTGCTACAGGTGTAGATGCACTTATCCCACCAGTTCCTGGACTTGCCATGGGAATGAAGAAGGAGATATCTAAGCTGGCCTGTGCATACAGTAAAACAACAAATTTGACTGGATCTATATACTGTTGGAACTCAATCAAGAATTAGGAGAGTTGCAAATTGTAGCGCTCCAAAATCTTACAACTACAGACTATTTACTGTTAAAAGAACATAAGGATTGTGAACATTCCCCAGGAATGGATTGTTTTAATTTGTCTGATTTCTCTCAGACTGTTCAAGTTCAGTTGGACAATATCCACCATATCATAGATAAGTTTTCACAAATGCCTAAGGTGCCTAACTGGTTTTCTTGGTTTCACTGGAGATGGCTTGTAATTGCAGGTATGCTTTGGTTATGTAACTATACTCCTATTATGTTAATGTGTGTGCGCAATTTAAGTAGTAGCTTAAAACCTATACATGCTGAAGGTACTCTACAAGAAGATATGTCAAAGAAATAATCAATCTTCCCATGTTTTCTGTTGCCTGCTACTTCTATAGCTTTTCTTCTTCCCTCCTAATTACAACCCTTAAATAGAATTCGTGCCTCATATCAAATTTACCGAGTATCATAATTCTTCCAAGTGGTAAAGATACCTCAAGACAAATGCTGGCATAGAAGCCACAGGGCATAAATATGCAAAGAAGTAAAAAGCTAACCTTTTCAAACAAAAAGGCTTTTCTCTCACTTACCAACTTTACATTTCCCTGTATGGCTCCGGAAGATGACTGGTTAGCCAGAGATGGGTAAGATTCCTCAAGGGAGGAACAACCTAAGACAGGCACAGTCGCAGGGGGGCCATCAGGTGAGAAATTGGGGATAAACAGAGGTGAGGCTTAGAACCTCACCCCCCCTGTTCTGAGAGAAATCTTCTGCATATGTGGATGTTTTATTGCCCTTGTCTAGCTTGGATTAACACATAGTCTACAGGCACACACCTAATCATCTACATTTGCTCTCTTACAACACTAAACTGTTTTCTACCTTTATCTTGTATCTACCTACCACTTCAGCATTTTATTAAAAATAATAATAATAAAGAGAGAAATGTGGTATCCACATATAAATCAAGTACAAAAATCAAATGAGTATTCATATTTGAACTGACTGTTTATAGTTCACAATGCATGAGCAAAACTGAAAGTTTCTGTGATGACTGCCCTTGTACTGTTCACCATGTAACTTATTCACTATAAGAATTTGTTCTCCATGTAAGAACTTGTTTGTTATGCTTCAGAAGATTGGAGACTAACGAAAATTAGGCTTGGGTTGGATTGATGATTGTGCATTGAGCATTGACTCCCCTATACAGAATTTTATTATTGTTAACAACCATTTGATCAATAAATATGAGAGATGCCATCACAAAAAAAAAAAAAAAAGTACACACTTCCAATTGTAAAATAAATAAGTAACCAGGTTTTAATGTGTAGCATAAGGAATATAGTCAAAATATTGTAACAACTTGGTATGGTGATAGCTGGTACCTAGAATTATCATGTATATAAGTGTTGAATCACTGTGTTGCACACCTGAAACTAATGTAATACTGTGTGTCAACTACCCTTCAATAAAAAATAATTATCTACAAAAAAAAAAAAAATGTAGACATACGAATGCAAACACACACATACTGGAACTATCTTATAAAGAGCAAAAGCCACCTTGTAAAAATGCAGGAGGAAGACTTGAGACACAGCACAGCAAGCACAGAATATGAAAAGGAGAAAATAAAAACATAATCATAGCACATATATAAAACATTACATTAAATATATATGTACATATCTCAAATTCATCTTAATGTTCAATTTTCAAAATGAAAGCTTACCACAGTTATCATCTCAGTTGCCCTGAGATGTACACAGAATCAGGTAACTCCAAGGACATTATATTCTTATTTGGTGTGGTTTCCCATTGTGTGTGAAACATCTCACTTGAGAAAGCTGCTAGGAAACTCAAAATAGAACTCAGGTAGGAAAATAATAGCAAGAGGATGAAAAAAAGCCTCTCTCTAGATATGGCAGATTTTATTAAAAGTATTAAAATAGTAGTATTTTGGTCGCAATCAGGAACTTATATTATAAACAAATCAAGATTCTCATTTTAATAATGATCATATATGTCTATTCCAGCAGAGAAGACCCCATTAAAGATCATCCATATTCTTTTATAAATATACAAATTCTCCAGCTTCAATATCTATAAGTGATCTTCAACAAGAATACCATATATAAAATCTGCCCCTAATACAGAATGGGCCTATCATAAAGGCTTAGTTTACTTTCTAGAGGTAACCAATCAGTTTGATCCATGTTAGGAGTCCTGGATGATTTATAAAATTGGGCCCAGCCAAGATTTGAGGCACAACCTATGTACTTCTGAAACTCACAATATTTATTTTATTTGCATTTGCCAACTTACTCAATTAACTCACTACAGAAATAATTGTAAACATATTATGCCACAGACTACATGTGTAGTTGAAAAGCTGCTTAATGTAAAACAAAAAACATGTTATCATTTATCAAAATAATACGAGCAAAAGTAGGAAACCATTCCCAATGCTACATGAAAGCCATAGAGGGTACACATTGTCTTTAACATAATCAAGAATATCTGTATATTTCTTACCATGTGGATGTTCAAATAATAAGACAATACAAAAGAATTAATAAGCTGCCCCTAAGAGTTACTATCATGATATGAGCAAATGTAAAACTGGAACTAATACATTTAAATAATAAATCAATGGTTCAAATTTATTTTTGCTCATAATACAAATTTATAATATTCAGAGTAATAGGATAGGTTAGAATAACTGAACTTAACTCTTGTTATTAAGATAATAAACTGCAAATAAATGAAATGTTAGAAAAAAAGGATATGAGGCAATATGCTAATTATTATTTCAATTTAAACTCTTAAACTAGACTTCAAAATGTTTAATAACTACTTCTTTCACATTATTACTGATTAGACTACATTTTATATATCATAAATACATTGATGAAAAGGTAGGCTTATGATGAATTCCCAATATTAACTTAAAAAAATTTTCTTCAAAGTAATGAAAAGAAATCAAAGCTCCTATTGCATTACTTTAACAGCTTTCTGAATGTAATTAAAGGTATTTGGAGTCAAATGAACTATTAAAGAATGGATGTGGTATGGAGACATAAGAAAAACATAATAATTTTATATTAATCATAGTATCATTTATCTAGAGAAAGCCCATAAATTATATTTTTGAAATCTTGAGGGTACTCTGAGATTTTTTTCCAAGTTTGGGCTCTTATTTCTATGATAATCGAAAAGAATTAAAATAAGCAGATTTAGGTAATCTGGATTCTGTGGCCACATAATATGCATGACTCCATTCATGCCTGTATTCACGATTCAAATAACAGCAAGAAGCATTACTTGGGTTGAAGGCCATAAGAAACGGTTGGACTTAAAAAAGGAAGGACTCATACCAGATAATGTCACATCACAAAATGGGAGAACCTAGTTACACTGGATTTAACAAAGCCTACACCACACCTGTCACTTCTACAGCTGCGACAATGGTTTCAACAATGTGATAATTTCGGGCTTCAGTCACATTACATTTATATTGTTAGTTTTTATTGGTTTAGTATTGGTACTGTTATTGTTTTTATTTCATTTTCAAATGTGTTTTGTAATATGCTTATATCAAGGTTTAATCAGTTGGAATTTATTAGGTCTATAAGTCTGTAAAAACAAGTAATATCGTAATTTAAGAAAAAATACTGTTCAGCACTGGTGATTCATGTGAAATACTTTAATGGAATTACTGTGAATCCTTCTTGTATGTTTCCATCCAAATCAGAAAGTTTTTTTTAATCTCAACGGTCTCTTTAGTACAATGTCTGTATGTGGGGGAGTGTCTGTATTCACACGTGTGTGTGTGTAGTTTTTTCAGTACCAAAATAAACCATATGAGAATTAAAATATTTGTAAATCTGTTACTTATATTATGAAGACTAAAAGCATCTGACATCTAAATTTAGAAATAGGATTTTATGTTTTGGAACTTTTTTATTCATTTCCAGAAACTTCTTTTTTTTAATAATGGCCAGTTGTACAAGGAATGAATTTGATCTCTATTACTTGTAGAAACAAAAGATAACGAAAGATGTACCTTAAATGTGGGTTTTTCTTGTTGCTGTTTTTTTTGTCTATTAAGAATTTACTTTTTAGAACAGTTTAAGGTTCACAGCAAAATTGAGGGGAAGATACAACAATTTCTCATTTGTCTTCTTCCCCTCCTCATCAACATCCCTCACCAGAGTGGTATGATTGTTACAATTTAGGAACCTACACTGACACATTGTAATCACCAAAGTCCATAATTTATATTAGAGTTCACTTATGGCATTGTGGGTTTGTACAGATACTTAATAATATGTCTTTATTACATTAGTATCATACAGAGTATTTTCATAGCCCTAAAAATCCTCTGTGTTCCACTTGTTCATTACTTCCCCAAAAAGCAAACCCCTGGCAACCACTGATTGTTTTTACTGTCTCCATAGTTTTGACTTTTCCAGAATGTCATATACTTCGAATCATATAGTATATAGTCTTTTCAGGTTGGCTTCTTCCACTTCGTAATATACATTTAATGGGGCTCCATGTCCTTCATGGCTTGATTGCTCATTTCTTTTAAGCACTGAGCAATTTTCCATTGCTTGAATGTATTGCAGTTTATCCATTCACTTACTGAGGAACATATTGGTTGCATCTAAGTTTTGGCAATTTTGAATAAAGCTGCTATAAACATTCATGTTCAGGGCTTAGTGTGGACATAAGTTTTCAACTACCTTTGGGTAAATACCAAGGAGCACAATTGCTGGACTGTATGGTAAAATTATATTTAGTTTTGTAACAAACCACCAAACTGTTCCCCAAAGTGTCAGTACCATCTTTAAAATCATAGAAGTAAACCTCCTTCACAGGCTACAGATTCACTTCTCCTCTACAGAGGCAAACAGAAATTTTTTATGTGTTCTTCCATACATTATTGATTTCTAATTTTAAATTAATTAGAAAATACCACCTAGTGTTGTTAACTATTCTTTTGCCACTTAACAGTGTATAGTGGTCACTTTTTCCATATTAGTACACAAAGATTTAACTCATCCTTTTCTGAAGGTGGCTGTTAACCCATTGCATTAATGAAATATCACATTGATCTTGCAATTTATTTTTACCTTAAACACAAATTAAGAAAAATCAACTAAGCTTTCACAGTGAACTGCATAATAATGTAAGGTAGTAACCACTAACAAATAATACCGAATGCTTACATTTGTCCAATACTTCATGTATGAAATCATAGCCCAAAAATCACTTGAACTTTCTGACTTTACTATATATCCCAAAGATCATAAAATATATAATAGTTGTGTAAATACTCAAAGGAGAAAAAGTATTTCAGTGATTTGAGAAAAAATTTAAATGTTAGCTAAATGAAAATGATAATGAAGCTGAGAAGTCAACTGTGGAGTGATTATATATTAAGGGTTTCAGTACTACTTAAAATACTATGTAATTGAGGTTTCACTAAATAGTATTCAAGAAAAGAAAGTTAAAGAAATGAATTACAACTTCTAAAAGAGTTTGGTTCTTATTATTCTTCAGCTGATTTGCATGTATTTCACAACAGGGGCTCATTTACTATTGGTTCATACAGCACTGTCATATATCGCACATAATTTAATTTCATCAATAACTGTGTAAGGATTATTATTCTTACCATTTTGAATGTTTTCATTATCATCATCATCATTATTATCCAATGATGCCTTCATGTCTGGTACATAGAAAGTATCCTATAAAAATGTTTTTAAAATGAATAAATAAATACAATCCTTTTTTACAAATGAAGAAACAGGTTTGGGATGATTAACCGAAGGAAAATTTGAGTAATTATATATTAATAATTTTAATGACTATCCCCTCCTTATATGACTCTCAGAGAAACCAAGATTGCCCAGAATATTCACACTTTTAGAACAAAACTCACACCAATTTCTGGTGATTTTAACATGGTTAACAGTTTCAAAAACATTGAGCAAACACATGAAGTCAACCAAAATTTGGAGAATTTGACAAAGATACAAAGATGACCCACTAGCTAAGCTTGGTGAAATGCCATAGATAAACATGAAAAATTTAGAATACAAAGTTAGAACAAAATTTAAATGAAGTCTTCAATGATTTGGCAACATGATGACCAAGTATAAAAACAATGGAGACAAAGAATCTGAGAAGTACAGCAACAAAATAAATTATGGGAGGAGGCATACTAGTTCTACAAATGCTAATTTCAGAACATAATAGAGGCAGGACATGAATAAGGAATTAGAGGTACAATTTTAATAATTTGTTTTATTCCCAATGTAAGAAATGACCAAGGGGAATCATTAATAGTCAAACTTGATCATAAGAGAAGAAAAATTAGATGACATGACCAAAAAAATAAAACTACACCCACGTGGAAATATCACAGAATTCTAAACCCAATCTTGAAAGAGAAATTTGTTTTTGTTTTAAGAGATACTACTAGTATTAGTCATCATGTAAAATAAAGGTAGCATGACATAATGATTGGGGAGAAAACATATATTGGATGCATGTTTTGTGGCAAGGTACTTTAATTACACAACACTTCCGTATAAGGATTATTATCCCCCTAATACAAATGAGGAAACCATGTTTAGCTGGAATCATAAGAGAATAATTCTAGTGTAAACCTCTCCAGTTACAAGCTCTGCAGTTCTGGAAGAAATCAGAACCTCTCTGAGCTTTAGTTTCTTCACCTGTAATATAAAGATGATACCTTCCCTGCTGGCCCTCCGTAGTTGTTTTGTTATGGCAATTAGATAACCCACAGAACCTCCATGTTTGTAGAAAGCATCTCAGAACTATAGAGGTTTTTAATGTAGTAAAAAGTCATGCTGATAGAATTAACATGAACAGCCGTGTGGTTAAGAGCTTAGCCCCGGGTATCAGACTAAATGTGCATCTTGGCTGTTATTTTTCAACATCTTAACCTTAGGAGAGCTGCTCAATCTCTTTGTACTTCAGGTTGCATATTAGTATAATGGGAATAGTGGTAATGCCTATCTTATATAAACATTGTGAGCATTAAATGATATACTAACATTAAAAGTTCTTAGAACATGCAGATCATACTATTTCTATACTAAGTGCCAATTTCTGCAACTTTGCCAATTTGCACCAATGACTATGTAATTTGTATATATAATTCTGTACATATCAACAAACATTCATTAAATGTCAACATTCTGAAAAATACTATGCTCAGTAGTATTTCAGGAGATGCAAAGATGAATAGGATAGAATCTGTGCCTCTGAGGACTCAGCCTGCTGACAGAAATAAACACATAAATAATCATAATAAAAGACACAGTATGATATATGGGAGAATCAGAGAGAAATTCCTACTACAAGTACAAAACATATTTCATTGCCTTCATTCATTTGAGTCTGTCCAACTCCTTGGTCCATGGTAACTGAAGGACAACATACAGCAAAGTATTTTCAAACTTGATGAGCACAGTGCAAATTCATACTCATAATCTGGGTCTTGTGTCCCGGTATGATATGAAGATGTAGCTTTTAAACTGAGACTATTGGTTCATTGGGCTGTCCTCTAACATAACAAAAGTGACTTAGATTTATTTTTCCCAGAATTCAGATAGATATGTGCTGATCCTTTCATGTTCTCTTATTACTTTTGCAACCCATGCTAAAGACAGGTGCCTGTGCTTGGAAATAAGACTTTAAGAATGGAACCGAATAGAAAAGACATGTAAAGAGATTGAAGCTGAAACCTCATTTCTCTAGGTCGCTACTATGTAATCAGTCTGTTGAATTCAGAATGCCCAGACACCACACTGAAAAAGGTTGTTTTTTTCCTTTTCCTGTGCAAGGTCAGCAAGTATTTACTCTAGATCTGTGACGCTCAGATTGTACACTTCACTTCTTCATCAAAAATTCAATTAAATCATCAATAACACCATTCCAATACCACACCATTTATACTGCAAAAAAACTTTTTCCTGTTTTTTTTTTTATTTTTCTTTGATAGATACTACTTGAAACAAATTTTAAGCATCTTGCCTAGATTTTTGCAATAACTAGCCTCTTCACTGGTCTTATCCTATAGTTTCTCTTGTTTTCAAGTCCATTGTGGACAAATTTTTATAGTTTTCATCAATTTTCAAAGTACTTCCATTATGTTATCATTCAGTTACTAAGGAGCTAAACAGGCTCAAATGAGTGAAAGCAAGATATTTGATTCATACTTAAAATACAGTAGGAATTTCTCTCTGACACTCCCATATATCACAGTTGTACTTAATTATCATTATTTATATGTTTATTTCCCTCATGAGACAATGAGTGTTCATAGTGCAGGATTCTATCTTACTCCTCTTTGCTTTCCCTGATATGCAAGTATATTATAATGTACAAGTATATTACAGTCCAGATCAGTAACTTTCAGTGGCTATATAATAGTTTGTTGCAAAAAATCAAACTCTACAATATGTCTCTCACCAACCTAAATTCCAATCTTATCTCCTGATATACTCCCATGAATAACCTATGCTCAGGTGGACTCTAAAACTGAGGAGTTAAAGGAAAAAGAGAAAAAGACTATTTGGTTTCATCTCCTGACATTCTACATTAGTTGTAGGTCGAGTTCAGAAATATATATATATATCACACCATATATATATATGTCACACTATACACACACACACACACACACACACATATATATACACACACACATACATATATATGTACAAGCATACATACATGCCACAATATATGTGTGTGTGTGTATATATGTATGTATATGTACACATATATATCAATACTAAGTTGATATTCCCACTCTGGAACAAGCAAACTATTTTTGATTCTCTAAGGTCACTGTGCAATTTCCTACATTCAGTTTTTTTTTTTACCAGCCTACAATGGTAAGTTCCTTCTCAGATCACTGCTTCTCAATACCCATTTTAAATAACAATTCTTGCATGAAGCTTTTCCTGATTTATTGCTTTTCTAAGAACTTCCATGACATTTTGCTTATATCTTTTTAAAATACTTACCATAGTCTGCCTTGTAATATAGGCATCAATGCAACTTTTACCGCCATTAACAAATACAACACATATATCATTAAAGGCAGGAACTGTCTTAAACTTTTAAAAAATTCTCTGATACAATGAGTATAATGTTATACATATAGCTAACTCATTTTTTAAAAAATCATGTGTTACTCAATTTAGCTCTGATAGCTCTCCCTATAATTTCCATGTTGTAGTTGGCAACTGCCTGTACACATTTAACACAACACATAAGATCCTATGTATCAAAAGATATAAGCAAGCACCCAAATTCACCTTAAATATGCCTTGCTTTTAAGACAAATGTGCTACACCACTAAATGCCAGTAGGCTTACTTTGTTCCACTGGGCCACATAAAGATGGAAGTTTCTAATTATCAGCACAGCAGCATATGGCTTTTACATAATAACTTAGTTTTATGCAGCATCACTGCTCTAAACAAGGAGAAATGTTAATAAGAAGAGTGAAATGAACTTAGGCAGACGGACACGACAAGCAATGGCACCCTTTGGCACTGCTGTTATTTGAGAAAGGGGTACTCATAGCCTCAAGACTTAGAAATAATGCTCCTGCACCCCAGAGTGATTTTGGGCCAGAGAAAAGGGGGTAGCCTGCTTACCCAAGGTTGATATGACATGCATTCCTCATTGAGTGCAGCAGGAAAATTGAGCTTTGAGTGTAAAGAAAGGCAGCCCATGAACCTCTCCTTCAGTTCCTTACTTTGTAAACCCACATTCCGGATGCCCGGAACTCCTTAACACTATGGCTTCACCCTTCCTCCTACATTATCTTGTTCTTCTACCATTATAGCCTTACATAATTTCTGAAATTTGAGAAACGGGTGTTCCTTTTTTGTAGTCCTTATTCTTCAACATCCCTTCCCTTCACCTTCCCAAATGTCTGTTTCCTGTGACAAGAACCATTTCTGTACACCCAACAGGACACTTGCTACTTCCCTGAAAATTATCAGGAAACATCACTGATGCCTTGCGGTACTCTGGTACCATGGGAACATGCAATGAAATTTTCCAAACCTAGTTCAAAGGAATATATTGTCCCAAGGTTGTCAAAAGGTTGTCTTACCTTGCCCCAATGGAAACAATCCCTTTTATAATACTGTAATGATTTTCCTACTTATCCTCCTATTCCCTCTTTCCCATTAATTAGAACAAGTCCTGTGAAATGTCAGAGCCTTAGGGGGAGAATCAATAAGAGCAGGTCTCTGAATCTTTATCCTCCTACAGAGATATTGGTCTGCTTGGGAAATTTCTGTGTTGGGTGACCTAAAGCAATTTTAAATTACACCAAAAATAATGGTACATTTTATGCTTATAAAAGAGGCACAGATTTCGACTATTTTAAAAAGTGGACCTGTGACAGAAGAGAGGACCAATACAATAACCTGTCCTATAATACTTCTAACATAATACTCCTAATACCCATTTATTATATATAAATTTAATTTTGCTTTCCTGAGTACAACTGAAAAGTGTAATTTGTAACATCAGCTGGTCATTAGATGTTTTTTAAAGAATATAGCGTACAGTTGACCGCCTTCAGGCTAAAATTTAAAGATGTACCTATTTGCAGAAAGAAGCATCTACTCAATTCCTCTGAAGTTTTTCTACATAGTTAGGGAATGGATACTTAAACTCATTTCCAGGAGAAAGCAGAAAAAAATCTAAATTTGGAAAATCTCATAGGTCAAGGACTGAAGCGGTGACTTAGGATTTAAATGATTTAATGAATAGTATGACCTTTTCCTTTGCATCAGTCTTTCCCATTAACTGTGACCCTGGTTAAATGCCTAAATTTATCTAGGATGCAGTTGCTACTTCCGTAAAATGAAGATTACAAATTCTGCTACACAGATTACAATTAGAAATAAGTAAAATAAAATATGAAGTGTTCGTAAAAATCTAAGAAGCTACACAAATGAAAAAATAGGAAGTCCCTCCCCCAGGCTTGGAGTTCTTGCCTGTCATTCTCCTTTGACATTGCATTTCAGCTAGATAATACAGTTATTATAACTGGTGAATGGACTTATTTACCCCCATTTTTGTTCCTCCAGGCACTCTTTGGGTGCTTCACTTAAGAAAATAAAACATATTACATTTTAGTTGCAAATACACATTTGCTCTCTCCTCTTTAAGGTAGTTTGCTTCAAGCATTTGTTTTATAAACTGAACTATAAAAGTATTTATATTGGAACTTAACTTCATACAACAAAAGCCACGTAGCTCTCATAACTCCAACATATGACCTAGGTGAATTTCACTGGTACTTTTCATTTCTAAATTCAACACACTGTGTAACACACACACACACACACACACACACACACACATGCACCCTCACAAACAAGTCTTGGGAGAAGTAATATAATCACATGGTACTTCTTTGCAACTGTACATAGTAACTGAGACAGTTATAAATTAGAAACACCATCTAGCTTTAAAACCAGGTTGGATCCTAAATTCATGATGTATTAACTTTTGTGATCTTAAGCAGGATTCCTACTTATCAAATTTTATATTTATAACTACCTTTCAAATTCTCTAGGGAAAACAGCTGAATTTTCATATAATCACAGTGTTTTTAGGAGAAAAGTTATGAAGTGCTTCATAAATTATAAAGCAATCTAGAAACAAAAAATATTGTTGCTATTAAAACAGTAATTATTACTAATATTATTTATAAAACGAATAAATAAAGCCTCAGTGATGCTACAGCTCTGTGGACCTAGCATCCTGGATTCTGGAAGCTTCCCTGAACACCCTATTAAGTCAACACTAGAACCAGCATCTCTAGCTGAGGCTGCAGTTACAGGCTGAGGGGCAATTAGCAGTAGCATTCAGACATAAAGTCAAAAGTTAGATGGTCTAGTCCAAACAGGACAAAATAAAGAGGTAGAACCAAGATTCAAGATTAATTACTTTTGAAACTAGGGAAAATAAAATCCTACTGAAGATGAGGGTGGTTAACATGAACAAAAAAAGACAAAGGTGGAAACATTTCTTAGAGTTCTGGAGCTTATGCCAGCTATTTATATACTCTAATATGGGCAGAGCATCCTGGGAATTTATACAGGAAATGGCATATTGCGAATGGGAGATGACTGAATAAAAGACTGCTCATGTTAGTGATCTAGGCCAGCCTGAGTTACACAGATAATAATCTGGGGAGAGAAATGGGGAAATGACTGGTCCAGAGACACACAGCTGTGGTAGATGATACATTCATCCTGAATTATTTTAAACTTGCAACTCATGGAAATTTCATTAATAGATTGAGTTTTAGGTTCTCAGATAAAAGAAACATGCTAAGAATATGCACTTCTAAAGAGTAGCTGGCCTTAACGTTTGGGTTATCTAAAACAAAGGTCTAATTTGGGGTATGTAGGCAAGCACTGTATGTCTGCCCTGTGTCTGAATGGTTTCACAAAATTACCTTGCGCCTAGGTAATGATCAAAATAAAACCTGGTACCGTCAATTTCTGTATGTGCTAATCTGTAGAATTATCATGACTTATATTCTTGGTTAGGAAGTGTATATAACCTTGTAAGAAAGCTCTCCTCTCCAGAGTACTTCTCTTTTTCAGAGGGAAAATCTCTGTGTTTTCCAGGCAACTGTCCTAAACCCAATCTCAAATAAAATTCTAATAACTTTTTTCTTGAGTTTTACTCGGGATTTTCTTTTCATCAACAAGGTGATATTGTGACATTACTTATTTTCTTTCTAAGTTTGTTTGTAAATAATATCTCAGAATCCAGTTTCCCTCTCTTATCACTCCAAATTATTCTTAAATACAGTAAGTTTCCAAAGTGTCAATGAGAATCAGATCTGTAGGAGTACTGTCATTTATGAGGAGAAAAATGCATGGTGTTTACTTCACTATGGCACGAATTATTTAAAAAACTAAAAAAAAAAAAAATCCTATAAACTCTACCTTTAACCTTACTACCAGGATATTTACTTATTTTATTATTAAGATCTCATTAACAATTAATACTTAATTATTATTAGAAGTATTATTAAGAATATTTATATAACCATCCTCTATATAACAAATACATGCATGCTTTTTAATGTGGATATTAATATAAATTGACTCAATAAATGGTTTTATTGTTTTCTCTTTCACATAAAATTTTTGATTTCAAAACTTATACATTGCCACATAATTCCAACAATATAAAAAATGTTAAGTGAGCAGTAGGGCAGGAAATAAGAGTAATGAATATTAAAATTTTTGCACTAAATATGTTTATACCTATAAAAAATTGAAAATAGATTTTCTAATAACTACTTACTCTTTGTGTACAATGGCTTCTTGTATTGCCTTATTTATTTTTCATAAGAATGTGAAAGAATCACAGAAATGTGGAACCCTGATGAAGCCATGCCTGCAGACCATCCCATACATTACTGGACTTTTCAGTTACTTGAACCAAACAATTATCTTTATTTTTTAAGTCAATTTGAAATAGCTCTCCCATTACTGCAGCTGAACAAACTAGAAGAGAGAAAAGCTCATGACAAACAGGAAGTCATAAAACTTTTCTTGATATTCCTGATGGTTTTCTCTCTGAGCTCCCATAGACTCCTTGTGTGGCAATTAACACCTTCCATTATGGTCAATCACATCACTTTTAATTCTACTATGACATTATAAATCCCTTGAGCAGAGGTTCTGTACCTTATCCTTTTCATGTCTTTCACTGGACCTAGAATTTTTCTTAGGTATATGAGGTGCTTAATAAATGATTTTCCAATGACTAATTAATATATTCATTAATTAAATTGAGTTTAATTAATGCTTTCAGTAAATGTTTGTTAACATAAAGGATAAAAGAGTAAAGGAGTTATCTGTTTTCTGTTTATTTTTATCTCTGATGCACTATATCTCCTCTGATGATTCATGTTTGTCAACCAACTTGACAAACACACATAGTTCTGGCGTGTTTGGTTCCTCCTGAATCTGCCTGCCTAGACAGGACAGCCAGGAAACGAGACAGCATCCAGGCAGCCCAGCCAGGTTTTTGACAAGCACTCCCACTCCACACAGCCAGAGACCCAAAAGGAAAATAAGTACATCAAGAACATGGAGTGTCGGGGAAACTTCAGGGTGCCATGACAGAACCACAGGAGCCATGTCTGATGAATTCTGATGGGAGAGCGGTCCATGGGGGGTCAGCAAACATCACATTCAAGCATCAGGAAAATGACAGCAGAAAACCTTTTATCAAGAGTAGGGAAATAAAAGGTAGTCAAACTCAGTGAAATTAAATTAATTCAAGTGTTACCTTTGAATTTTTAAAACCTCATCACTGATTTTTTTCTCTTTAATAGAATCCATGGCATGTTTTTTTCCCATCCTTTCCTCATCAACATAGAGAGACAAAGAATTGTGTGTGATTTATCAAGGAGAACACACAGGAAAGGCACAGAAGAAACCCGCAGGTAGTCACAGTGCGCTTGCTCACCTGAGCTGAGGGTTCATTTTAGTGGCTGCTCTTTCCTCTTTGCTGTAACATAAAATGTACATGTCTGAAGAGAACTTCATAAACATTCTCCCTCTTTATAATGTCTAAATTTGTAAAGTGTAAACAAAACATACCTATCTTTATTTTGGGAAATATAGAATATTTTGGGGTAAAATGACAGTCTGACAAATTATAATAAATTGGAAAAAAATACCAATGCCTACTATGTGGTCCCTCCCCTGCACTCCACACACACAGTTGTTTTCAAGATACTCTCTCTGTCTTCAAGGAGTTCACTGTAATTCGAATTCTCCCTGAAATAACTTATAAATTTGATTTCCCCCTCGCCACATTTCACACTTTCAACACACACAATATTTAAAATCACAAATTAAAACAAAGTAGAAATGTTGCCCCTATATTTTTAATGGATAGAGGGTCTTCAAAGTAGAACTCTTCTTTTCCTCAAAGATTGTAAAGCAGAAAACCATCTGTCTCAGAATGGTCTCTCTGCATTTATTTTTTAACAATGTCTTTACAGTACTATTTAGGGGAGATCTTGGATCAATAAGAGAGGAGAGAACACAGGGCAAATCGCTACTCCAAACTGGAGAGACAGATAAACACAAGGAGTCTGGTTTACTGGAGCAGAGACACATGAGTGGGATACAAGTGCCAAGATTGTAAATGATGAATTGATGGAGGCTCAGTGTGGACAATTCTCCTAGTTAAGAACTCTTTGGGGACACAGTCACTGGGGGGGCCCTGGAAGTGTCTGAGATTTACCTCACAGTAAACATCAAGAAACACCCACCTTGTACTTCTAGCTGGGGAACAGGAAAAGAAACCATTATGAAATTAACAAGATTGTTCTGTTCTTCATACAAGACCTGCTTTCAGGAGAAACTAGTTTACTGCAGCCTAACCTGCTGGAGTATTAGCAGAGCTTAACTGATATGGACAAAGAGAAATATTCAACTCCAGTATACCAGTGCTTCTACTAACCCTGTTTCATCTAAAGGGGATCAAAACACTAAAAAACACATGTGAAGTTAATAGTCCTGAGGCATAGACTCACTAAAACACTGAGACCTAATTATAAAATGGTAGAGCTTTTTCTTTCCCCCATACCTTACTGCCACATTGCCAAATGCATATTTATAGCAGTTCCTTTTACCTGGTACATCATTTGTGGCCATCAAGAAAAACTGCAAGGCATACTAAAAGATAAAAACATATAATTTGAAGACAGAGCAAGCATCAGAAAAAGACATGGCATGGATGTTGGAATTATAGACTAGGACTTTAAAACAACTATGATTAATATGCTAAGGGCTCTAAAGGATAAAGTAGGCAACATGCAAGAACAGATGGTCAATGTAAGCAGAGAGATGGAAATATTTAAAAAAAAGGACCAAAAATAAATTGTAGAGGTCAAAAACATGGCAACAGAAATAAAGAATGCCTTTGATGGCCTTCTTAATAAATGGGACACAGCTGAGGAAAGTAACTGTGACCTAAAGGATGTACCAAAAAAACTTCCAAAACTTAAAAGCAAAGAGAACAAAAAAAGACAGGAAAGAATACCCAACTACAAAACAGAAAATTTGCAACAACTATAATATGGAAACACAAAATAGAAATCCACATAATGGAAACACTGGAAGGAAAAGAAAAAAATAAAGGAATAGAAATCTCTGAAATATATTTCAAATATATGCCTGGCAATTTCTCCCAAATTAATGTCAGACACTGAACCAAAGATCCAGAAAGTTCAGAGAATACCAAGCAGGATAAATGCCAGAAAAACTAGATCTAGACATACCATTTCAAACTACAGAAATAAAATATAAGAAAAAAATCCTGAAAGAATCCAGAGGAGAAAAGTATCCTATCTATAGGGAAACAGATAAGAATTATATCTGATTTCTCCCCAGCAACCATGCAATCAAGAAAAGAGTGGAGTGACTAATTAAAGTTTTAAGAAATAAACCACCAATCTTGGAGTCCATACCCTGTAAAATTTTCCTTCAAAAGTGAAAGAGATAGAGTTTCTCAAAACAAACAAAATTGAGGAAATTGATCAAGTAGATCCCCTTGTAAGAAATGTTAAAAGAAGTTTTTTAGAGAGAAGGAAAAAACTTTTATTTTACTTAATCTTAATTGGTCTAACAGAACAGTTTGTTCAAAACAGTATTCAAGCAATGCATTCCATTATGTATGCTTATGAATATATCACATGCATATGTTTATGTATGTTTATATATAAGTGAAATGAATGATAATACAAGAGAAAATTTGTATTATTTTGTTATCATGAGGTATTTATAGTATCTGTGAAGTGATACAGTGTTATATGAAAGTGTATGTGAATTAGTTGTAATTTTATATTGCAAACCCTAGGGCAACTACTCTAAGAAGCAAAACAAAAAAAAGTATTATTTATATGCTAAGAAAGGGAAGGATATGGAAACATATAAAATGTTAAACTAAAACAAAAAAAGTCAGAAAAGAGTTTGAGGACAAAAATAGGAACAAGGAAGAAGTGCAACAAATAGAAAACAGGAACAAATATGGTAGGTATTAATCCCACTATATCAATAATCACATTGAACATCGATTGTTTATATGTACCAACTGAAAGAGATTGTCAGAGTAGAACAAAAAGGTACAACTATATGTCATCTACAAGAAACCCACCTTAAATATAAAATCACATATAGACAAAGTAAATGGATGGAGAACAATACACCATGCTAACATTAATCAAAAGAAAGTAAAAACAGCTATATAAATTTCAGACAGAGCAGACTACAAAGCAAGGGAAGTTATTAGTGATAAAGAAGAGCATTACATAATGATAAAAGGATCAATTCTCTAAAAAGATATAATGTCCTTTATACATTTAACAATAGAGCTTCAAACTATGTGAGGCAAAAACTTATAGAAATGAAGGTAGAAATAGATAAATCCTCCATAATAGCTGGAGTCTTCAACACCTCTCTACCAGTAATGGACAGATTTAACAGGCAGAAAACAATAAGTATATAGTTGAACTTAACAACTGGTTATAATTCATGTCTGTAGACTGTCATCCAACAGTATCAGAACACATATTCTTTTCAACCTCACACAGAAGACTGAAGAAGATACACCATACTCTGGGGCATAAAACACAACTTAAAAAATTTAAAAGAATAGTAATCACACAATGGAAGTAAATAGAAATGAGTAACAGAAGATAACTAGGAAGTCCCAAAATATGTTGAGTAAAATAACACACTTCAAAATAACACATGGGAAAAGGGAAAAAAATATCTCAAGAAAATTTTTTAAATATTTGAACTATTAAAATATGAAATATGAAACTGAAAAGACCACTTATCAAGATGTATTGGACCCAGCAGTGCATAGATGGAAATTTATAACATTTAATGCATATATTCAGAAAGAAGAAAGTTCTAAAATCAATAATCTAAGTTTCTACCTCAGGAAACTAGAAAAGGAAAAGCAAATTAAACCCACAGTAAGCAGAAGAAAAGAATTAGTAAGAATTGGAGCAGAAATCAATGAAATAAAAAACAGGAAATCAATAGAGAAAATCAGCAAAACCAAAAGCTGGTTTCTTGAAAAGACCAATAAAATCAATAAACATCTAGCCAAACTAAGAAAAAAAGAGAATACAAATGACTAATATCAAAAACTAGAGAGGATGACACTTCATATCCCATGGGCATTGAAAGGATAATAGAAATGATATCCTCAATTCTATGCCCACAAATTTGGTAACCTAGATTAAATGGGCCACTTCTTGGAAAGACACAAGCTGTCAAAACTTAAATAAGAAGAAATAGACCATCTGAATAGGCCTAGATTTATTTTAAATACTGAATCGATAATTAATTACCTTCCAAAACAGAAACCACCAAGCCCAGGTGGATTCACTGGTAAATTCTAAGCATTTAAGTAAGAAATTATACCAATTCTCTATAATATTTTTCAGAGGAATGAAGCAGAGGGAACACTTCCTAACCCATCCATGAGGTTAGCATTATCCCAATATCAACAACTGGACAAAGATATTACAAGAAAATAAACTACACAAAAATATCTCTCATGAACACAGATGAAAAAATCTTTGACAAAATATTAGTAAATTGAATCCAACCACCTATAAAAAGAATTATGCACCAAAACCAAGTGGGATTTATCCCAAGATTGCAAGACTGGTTCAATGTTCAAAAATCAATTAATGGAACTGATCATATCAACAAGTCAAAAAAGAAAAATCAGGTGACCATATTAACAGATGAAGAAAAATTATTTGACAAAATCCAACCTGATTAAAAAATGAGAAAAGACCTTAATAGACACCTCACCAAAGAAGATATAGACATGGCAAATAAGCATATGAAAAGGTACTCCATATCATATGTCATCAGGGAAATGCAAACTAAAATAAGGATATACCCGTCCATACCTATTAGAATGGCCAAAATTCAGAACACTACCACCACCAAATGCTGATGAGGATGTGGAGCAATAGGAATTTTCATTCATTGCTGGTAGGAATGAAAAATGTACAGCCACTTTGGAAAATAGTCTAGCAGCTTCTTAAACAATGAAACATACGTTCACCATACAATCCAGCAACTGAGCTCCTCATTATTTACACAAAAGAGTTGAAAACGTAAGTCCTAGTGAATCGCAGTAAATTATGGACTTTAGAGGTTTATGAAGTATTAATATAAGTTCAGCAATTATAAGAGAAGTAGGGGATGCTGATATGGGGAAGTTATGCCTGTATAGCAGTAGAGGAGAATACGGGAATTGCTTTACTTGTTCCCATATTTTAAAAGTTTCTTAAAGGAATTTTAGTCAAAATCTTAAAATATTTGTCTTTATTACAGTTTCTTAGTACTGTGCTGAGGCATTAAGTTCTTATGAATTTCTAGGATTCTTTTAGCAGGAAAGGCAGTTACATCTGTCTCATCACGCATTTGGTGCTCAGGTCATCCTAACAAATGGGCATGTACTCCTCGAAGCCAACTCCAAGATCCCTGACTAAAACATGGATCTGCAAGGAAAACTTAATGAAGACTTCCAAATGTGGGGGTATCACTATAATTGGACATCACCTTGGGAAGTCCATTGTAGTAGTGTAAGAATAAAAGAAGGAGTGGAATTAGACATATTTCTTCTAAATTTCATTTTAAAACTAAATAATATGTTCCTTAATACAACTCTCTCCTCCCTCATTTTTTTCCTAGGTGTTTTTTTTTTGGTATCAATAATATACAATTACATGAGTAACATTGTAGTTACTACACTCCCCTCCTTATCAAGTCCTCATCACATACCCCATTACAGTCACTGTCCATCAGTGTAGTAAGATGCTATAGAGTCACTACTTGTATTCTCTGTGCTATACTGCCTTCCCCGTGCACCCCCTACATTACATGTGCTAATCGTAATGCCTGTTATTCCCCTTATCCTTCCCTTACCATTTGGTAACTGTTAGTCCATTCTTGGATTCTGTGATTCTGCTGCTGTTTTGTTCCTTCAGTTACTTATTTTTTCTTATACTCCACAGATGAGTGAAATCATTTGGTACTTGTCTTTCTCCACCTGACTTATTTCACTGAGCATAATACCCTCTAACTTCATGCATGTTGCTGAAAATGGTAGGATTTGTTCTATTCTCATGGCTGAATAATATTCCATTCTGTATATGTACCACGTCTTCTTTATCCATTCATCTACTGATGGACACAGGTTGCATCCATTTCTTGGCTATTGTAAATAATGCTGGGATAAACACAGGGGTGCATAAGTGTTTTTGAAACTGGGATCCTGCATTCTTAGGGTAAATTCCAAGGAGGGGAATTCCTGGGTCAAAATGAATTTCTATTTTTAGTTTTTTGAGGAACCCAAATACTGCTTTCCACAATGGTTAAACTAATTTACATTCCCACTAGCAGTGTACGAGGATTCACCTTTCTCCACATCCTCATCAACATTTGCTGTTGTTTGTCTTTTGGATGGCCATCCTAATTGGTGTGAGGTGATAGCTCATTGTGGTTTTAATTTGCATTTCTCTGATGATAAGTGATGTGGAGCATCTTTTCATGTGCCTATTGGCCACCTGAATTACTTCTCTGGACAAGTGTCTGTTCAGATCCTCCACCCATTTTTTAATTGGATTATTTGCTTTTTATTTCTTGAGGTGCATGAGCTCTTTGTTTATTTTGGATGTCAACCCCTTATCAGATATGTCATTTATGAATATATTCTCCCATACTGTAGGATGCCTTTTGTTCTATTGATAGTGTCCTTCATTGTACAGGTTTTTAGTTTGATATAGTCCCACTTGTTCATTTTTGCTGTTGTTTCCCTTGCTGGTGGAGATATGTTCATGAAGAAGTTGCTCAGGTTTATATTCAAGAGAGTTTTGCCTATGTTTTATTCTAAGAGTTTTATGGTTTCATGACTTATATTCAGGTCTTTGATCCATTTCGAGTTTACTTTTGTGTATGGAATTAGACAGAAATCCAGCTTCATTCTCTTATGTGTAGCTGTCCAGTTTTGCCAACAACAGCTGTTGAAGAGGCTGTCATTTCCCCATTGTATATCCATGGTCCCTTTATCATAAATTAATTGACCATATATGTTTGGGTTAATATTTGGACTCTCTATTCTGTTCCACTGTTCTATGGGTCTGTTCTTATGCCAGTACCAAATTGTCTTGATTACTGTGGCTTTGTAGTAGAGCTTGATGTTGGGAAGCAAGATAGTCCCTGCTTTATTCTTCCTTCTCTGGATTGCTTTGTATATTTGGGGTCTTGTGTGATTCCATATGAATTTTAGAACTATTTACTCCAGTACAATGAAGAATGCTCTTGGTATTTTGATAGTGATTACATTGAATCTGTAGATTGCTTTAGGCAGAGTGGCCATTTTGAAAATATTAATTCTTCCTACCCAAGAGCATGGGATGAATTTCCATTTATTAGAGTCCTCTTTAATTTCTCTTGAGAGTGTTTGTAGTTTTCAGGGTATAGGTCTATCACTTCCTTGGTTACATTTATTCCAAGGTATTTTATTCTTTTTGATGCAGTTGTGAATAGAATTGTTTTCCTGATTTCTCTTTCTGCTATTTCATCATTAGTGTATAGGAATGCAACAGATTTCTGTGTATTAATTTTGTATCCTGCAACTTTGCTTATTTCAGATCTTAGTTCTAGTAGTTTTAGAGTGGAGTCTTTAGGGTGTTTTATGTACATTATGTCATCTGCAAACAATGACAGTTTGACTTCTTCCTTAACAATCTGTATGCCTTTTATTTCTTTGTGTCATCTGATTGCCATGGCTAGGACCTCCAGTACTATGTTGAATAAAAGTGGGGAGAGTGGGCATCCCTGTCTTGTTCCCGATCTCAGAGGAAAAGCTTTCAGCTTCTCGCTGTTAAGTATGATGTTGTCTGTGGGTTTGTCATATATGGCCTTTATTATGTTGAGGTACTTGCCCTGTATACCCATTTTGATGAGAGTTTTTATCATGAATGTATGTTGAATAATGTCAAATATTTTTTCAGCATCTATGGAGGTGATCATGTGGTTTTTGTCCTTCTTTTTGTTGATGTGGTGGATGATGTCAATAGATTTTCAAATGTTGTACCATCCTTGCATGCCTGGGATGAGTCCCACTTGATCATGTTGTATGATCCTCTTGACATAATTTTTAATTCAGTTTGCTAATATTTTGTTGAGTATTTTTGCAACTATATTCTTCAAGAATATTGGTCTGTAGTTTTCTTTTTTTGTGGTGTCTTTGCCTGGTTTTGGTATTAGAGTGATGCTGGCTTCATAGAATGAGTTTGGAAGTATTCCCTCCTCTTCTATTTTTTGGAAAACTTTAAGGATAATGGATATTATTTCTTCTCTAAATGTCTGATAAACTTCAGCAGTGAATCCATCTTGTCTGGGAGTTTTGTTATTGGGTAGTTTTTTGATTACTGATTCAATTTCATTGCTGGTAATTGGTCTGTTCAGATATTCTGTTTCTTCCTGGGTCAGTCTTGGAAGGGTGTACTTTTCTAGAAAGTTGTCAATTTCTTCTATGTTATCCAGTTTGTTAGCATATAGTTTTTCATAGTATTCTCTAATAATTCTTTGTATCTCTGTGGTGTCTGTAGTGACTTTTCCTTTCTCATTTCTCATTCTGTTTATGTGTGTAGATTCTCTATTTTTCTCAATAAGTCTGGCTAGGGGTTTATCTATTTTGTTTATTTTCTCAAACTACTAGCTCTTGGTTTCATTAATTTTTCTATTGCTTTATTCTCCTCAATTTTATTTATTTAATCTCTGGTCTTTATTATGTCCCTCTTTCTGCTGACTTTTGGTCTCATTTGTTCTTCTGTTTCCAGTTTCAGTAATTGTGAATTTAGACTATTCTTTTGGGTTGGTTCTTCCTTCTTTAAATAGGTCTGGATTGCTATATACTTTCCCCTTAGAACTTCCTTCACTGCATGCTACAGATGTAGGGGCATTGTGCTGTTGTTTTCATTTGTCTCCATATATTGCTTGATCTCTGTTTTAAATTGGTCATTGATCCATTGATTATTTAGGGGTATGTTGTTAAGCTTTCACATGCTTGTGAGTCTTTTTGTTTTCTTTGTGCAATTTATTTCTAGTTTTAAACCTTTGTGATCTGAGCAGTTGGTTGGTACAGTTTCAATCTTTTTTAATTTACTGAGGCTCTTTTTGTGGCCTAGTATGTGGTCTATCCTGGAAAATGTTCCATGTGCACTTGAGAAGAATGTGTATCCTGCTGCTTTTGGGTGGAATGTTCTGTAGATGTCTGTTAGGTCCATCTGTTCTAATGTGTTGTTCAGTTCCTCTGTGTCCTTACTTATTTTCTGCCTGGTGGATCTGTCCTTTGGAGTGAGTGGTATGTTGAAGTCTCCTAAAATGAATGAAATGCATTGCAATCTATTTCCTCCTTTAATTATGTTACTATTTGTTTCACATATGTAGGTGCTCCTGTGTTGGGTGCATAGATATTTATAATGGTTATATCCTCTTGTTGGACTGACCAGTTTATTATTTTGTAGCGTCCTTCTTTGGCTCTTGTTACTTTCTTGGTTTAAAGTCTATTTTGTCTGATACAAGTACTGCATGTCCTGCTTTTTTCTCCCTATTGTTTGCATGAAATATCTTTTTCCATCCCTTCACTTTTAGTATGTCTATGTCTTTGGATTTGAAGTGAGTCTCTTGTAGGCAGCATACAGATGGGCTTTGCTTTTTCTTCCATTCTATAACTCTGTGTCTTTTGATTTTTCCATTCAGTCCATTTACATTTAGAGTGATTATTGATAGATATGTACTTATTGCCATTGCAGGCTTTGGATTCATGGTTACCAAAGATTCAAGGGTAGCTTCTTTACTATCTAACTGTGTAACTTAACTCACTTATTGTTCTATTATAAACACAGTGTGGTGATCCTTTATTTCTCTCCCTTCTTTTTCCTCCTTCTCCACTCTTTATATGTTAGGTGTTTTATTCTGTGTGTTTTACTCTTTGTGTTTCCCTTGACTGATTTTGTGTATAGTTGATTTTATTTTGCATTTAGTATTTGGTTGGTCTACTTTCTTTGCTGTGGTTTTATTTTCTCTGGTGAAAGCTATTTAGCCTTAGGAGCCCTTTCATTTAGAGCAGTCACTTTAAAATACACTTTACAGGTCATTTGTGGGAGGTAAATTCCCTCAACTTTTGCTTATCTGGGAATTATTTAATCCCTCCTTCAAATTTAAATGATTATCTTGCTGGATACAGTATTCTTAGTTCTAGGCCCTTCTGTTTCATTGCACTGAATATATCATACCATTCCCTTCTGGCTTGTAAGGTTTCTGCTGAGAAATCTGATGGTAGCCTGATGGGTTTTCCTTTGTAGGTGATCTTTTTTCTCTCTGTGGCTAGTTTCAGTATTCTGTCTTTGTCTTTGATCTTTGCCATTTTAATTATTATATGTCTTGGTGTTGTCCTCCTTGGGTCCCTTGTATTGGGAGATCTGTGGACTTCCATGTTCTGAGAGGATATTTCCTTTCCCAGACTGGGGAAGTTTTCAGCAATTATTTCTTCAAAAACACTTTCTATGCCTTTTTATTTTTCTTCTTCTTCTTCTGGTACCCTTATAATGTGAATATTGTTCTGTTTGGATTGGTCACTCAGTTCTCTTAATATTCTTTCATTCCCAAAGATCCTTTTATTTCTCTCTGCCTCAGGCTCTCTGTATTCCTGTTCTCTGATTTCTATTCCATTAACAGTCTCTTCCACTGCATCCAGTCTGCTCTTAAATCCTTCCATTGTTTCTTTCATTTTTGTTATCTCCCTCCTGAATTCATCCCTTAGCTCTTGAATATTTCTCTGTAGCTCCATCAGCATGGTTATGACTTTCATTTTGAATTCTTTTCAGGAAGATTGGTGATTTTGATTTCACCAAGCCATCTCTCTGATGTTTGAGGCATTTTGGACTGAACTAGGTTCTTCTGCCTTTTCATGGTGATGGGAGTTGTCGCCGGCAAGTGGCATATTTGTCAGCTCAGAGAACAAAGTCCCGTCCTGTTTGCCAGTTGCTTTGCCTGTCTCCACTGTTTGTGCCAGTAAACAACACACAGGGAGCAGCCCCTGTGTTAATCCCCTAAGCCGCCATGGGTGGGGCAGCCTTCAAGATGGCCTAGGGCAATGGCAGAGGTTGTAGGCAAGCAGCACGTGTTCTGCTGCAAGAGCAAAACACCTTTTCGCCTCCCAGTCTCCGTGCCCATCTCCGCTGTCTGTGCTAGTCAACCACGAACAGGTAGCATCCTCTAAGTTAATCCCCTGAGCTTCTGTGAGTGAGGCCACCCTCGTGATGGCCTAGGACACTGGTGGGGATTGCAGGAAAGCGGTGCGTGTTCTGCTGCAAGAAAAGACCCCCTTTCTGCCTTCCGGACTATGTGCACATCTCCATTGTCTGCACCAGTCCTACACACACAGATAGCAGCCTCTAGGTTAATCTCCTCAGCTGCCATGGGCGGGGCGTCCCTTGGGATGGCCTAGGACACTGGCAGGGGTCTCATGTGAGTGGCATATGTTCTGCCACAAGAATAAAGCCCCTTCGTGCTTCCCAGACTCTGTACCCATCATCCTTGTCTGCACTGGTCCACCGCATGGAGGGAGCTGCCTCTGGCTTAATCCCCTGAGCTGCCATGAGCAGGGTGGCCCTTGGGAAGGTCTAGAGCACTGGCAGGGGTTGCAGGCCAGCAGCGCATATTCTGCCATGTGAGCTGAGCTCCTTTGTGCCCTCTGCGCTGGTCTCTGCTGTCTGTGCCGGTCAGCTGCACACAGGGAGCATCCTCTGGGTTTGGGCCAGTTAGCTGCGTACAGGGAGAAGCCTCTATGCTAAGCTATATGGTTGCCATAGGCAGGGCTGCTCCCTGGCTGTTCTGCAGCAATAGCAGGTCAGCCGGTTTGCTTGAAGTGCTGGTAGGGAGGAAGGAATGGCAGGCTGCTTATCACGAGGGGCTTCAGAACTGCATTGCCACCCAGCGGGTTAGGGCACCTGAAGTTCCTTAAAGTTCCCAGTCTGCTGGACTGAGTGTGCCAGGATGATTTTGTCCACCTGTTAAACCCTTGTCTCTTTAAGACTTTTAAAGCACCCTGTTTTCTTTTGTCCCAGGGCAGTTGCCTGTGGGAACCTGTTCACAGTCTTAATGTCAGATTTTGCTTTTCTGCTCCTCTAATATCCATAGCACCATGCAGTGTGAGTCTGTGCTCCTGGGGCCGATTACTAGGGCTAGTTATATCACAGTCCTGTGCTTCTACCCCCTCCCCACTCTGATTCTTCTCCTCCCACCAGTGAGCTGGGGTGGGGGGAGTGCATAGGTCCTGCCGGGTCACGGCTTTGTATCTTACCCTTTTCTATGAGATGTTGGGTTCTTGAAGATGTAGTCTGGCTGTTGTGCTGTATCTTCTGGTCACTCTTTTAGGAATAGTTGTATTTGCTGTATTTTCAAAATATATATGGTTTTGGGAGAAGATTTCCACCACCCTACTCTTGCCACCATCTTTTCTAAGATTGATCAACCCCTCATTTTTTATTATAGATAGAAGAAACTATGTAGCACCTCCAGGACTATGCCTACACCTATCTGAGGCTGTATCATAAAGTTCATTTAGTGTTATTTTCCTTTTTACATGCTAATGCAGGCAACAATTTTGTTAACCTTCTCTCACTGAATAACTAGGGTCACTTTTTTCCAGAGTTCAATAACACCTTCCTCACTTTCCTTTAGCCCTCTCTGACAGCCTCCTTGTGTCCATTTGGCTTCCACTAACCCTTCCTCAAGGCCCTTCAAACTTTCCATCACCGTCTCAAGTCCCTTCCCACATCTGATGATTTGTCCCAACACTATTGCCACAAGTTTTTGTATTTTGTTTTTGACAGAACCCCACTTCTAGATCCAAAACTTTGTTCCAGTTACTATTGCTGTATAACAAATGCTCCAAAAATTTAAAACAGCAAAAATCATTTTATTGTCTGCCATGGCTTCTGTGGGTCAGGAATTTGTAAAGGGCTCAGCTGGATAGTTATGACCTGGGTTCTCTAACATGACTTCGGTTAGACCTTCTAGAGTTGGCCCAGTGGAAGCTGGAGCCACTGACGACTAGCCATGCATCTTTCTCTTTATGTAGTCTTAGGGTTTCTCCATGCTATCATTGATTGTAAATTAATTTGGGATTCCTCACAGCATAGAAACTTCAGGGCAGTTGAAACTATTTATATGGTGGCTTGGAACTCAAAAGTAGTGTGCCAATGAACTCTGTGGAAAAGGTATTATCTTTTTTTTTTATGTAGCCTCAGAAGTTATGCATTGTTGTTTCTGCTGTACACACTCCACTGGTTGCAAGCAAACAGTAAATGCTTTTTTGTTTTCAGGGGAAGAGAAAGAGTCTCTAGTTGTAGTAAAAAGGTTCTATAAATTCATATGGGGTAAGAGATACCCCTGCAACCATCTTTGGAAAATAAAATCTGAGATAGGATCTAATTCTGGAGATCCTGGTTTACTGGTTTACTGCCAACAAGTTCCACAATTGTTTCATATAGACTAGTTTTAAATTTCAGTGTTAAGATTAGTTGAGAGGTATATTACAAGTAATTTACTCAATTTATAGTAGAAACTATCAAAACAAAATTATTAACTAAAACAGGGTTCATATAAAGTTATTGCTGTTATAATATCATACTCATTCACTTAGATACAGAGAAAGCATAGAACTACAGACACTTAATAAGCAATTTTACATTTATAAAACCAGCTTATCTATGTCAAAGGCTGATAGGATAATATTTAGTACACAGCTATCACCCCTCATATGTTTGAGGTTGGGAAAATAATGAAAACCGCTGTTGTAACCAATAAGGGACCACTGAAAACTTGAATGTCAAAGTCAATCCTTGTTTTCTAACCTTGGGTGTGATCTCATTGAGGACTAATAAGATTTTTATTCATCTTCTTGCTACTATTTCTTTTTTTTACCAAGAAGCCAGTCCAAACTTTTGCCACTTTCCTCAACACCTTAGTTCACCCTTACTCACTTCATTTTTCAACAGATGGTTTCAGCTTATTATTTTTCCCCTAAGTTAACAGCATCTCCATTAACCAGTCACCCAAGCTAAACACCTCACAGTTTTCCTCAACTTCTCCAACTCCTCAGCCCTGAATAATCTGTTTTCACATCTTATACATTCTATATCTAAAATGCCTCTTCAATCCTCATTGCCTTAGTTCAGTCCTTCAACATCTTTTACTTGAATTATTTCAATGAACATCTAATATGTTTTCTTAACCCAAGTCTCTCTTCTATATTCTCCTTGCTTCCTTGCAAGCGATTCACACTGTTGCCTTGAATTGTTTTCTAATCATGGAGTGGCTAAAGAAACCTTCCCTTAACCTGACACCAGTAAAATTTTAAAGCCACTTCCTTCATTTCAGACTTCTCATCATATGAAATTCAGCAGTCCAACTGTTGAGTATAAATTCTATTCTATAGGTCAAAAACAGTGTTTTTGTTTTGGGGAGGGGAATAGGAGTTGAAACCATCTAGATAAAAATATTCATAAAAGTACGGTAGAAAGCACAGGGGAACCAAATGTCTGATAGTTTATGAGGCTGGTGATATTCTAAAATTTCTTCCATTACCCATCAACTCTACCAGTATTTTATAAATATATTTCTCAGAAATTTTATGTTCAAATGTATAGTAATTAGTTCTCCCAATTTTAATATTCCATCATAAACTCTGAATTGATAAATCAAAAAGACATTTTTGTTGGGTAACATAATTAATAAATAAAACCTAAAATATTATCATAACATTGAGACCTCAAAATCAAAGCAATCATATCCTTCCCCAGATAATTAATTTTTCCCTCAACACAAAGAATTCCAAGCCCTTACTGCAATGAAATTTTCACCATTTCCTAAAGGACACTCCACCAAAAAATTTCATCTTTGTATATTTGCTTATACAATTCTCTCTTCTCAGAATTTTCTTTCAACCACAGCCATGACTGACATAATACTATGTACCTAGTAGAGCTATCATTATGGAAACTTTGTTAATTGGCAAGGAATATTTAACTTTACCTTTCTGGGGCTACCAGGATATTTTAGTCTATATCAATATGACATTTAGACATAGAGCACAGGGAATATTAAACACAGAGACTCTCTTTGGCATATTTTGAATCTAAAGTGAAAACTTTCTAGATCTCAGGAACCTACCAGTGTTGGGGATTAGTATATACCACATGGATACATTCTCTAAGACCAACTGGTAAATCAGTGTCAGTAACAAACAAGGGACTGTTGAGGTCCCTTGCCTATGCTTTGATAGCAAAAAAGGAATGATTTCTAAGACTAAAAAAGACAAAGGAGTGAATACACAAATTATCTGGGATCAAGCACATGAAATTTGAAATGAAAAAAGGTAAAAACAAAATATATATCACACATGAAATAAATATACAACACATAATATGTAATGCATATATTTACATATAAGTATATTACATAACATACAAATGCACAATAAAAACATCCTTAGAATTATTATTCTAATAATCATATCTTAACATTGAAGCTACTGAAGCTCAGAGGATCAGTAACATACCTAACATCACATGTTTAATTACTGGTAGAGCCAGAACTGCAGGTAGACTTTCTGTCACCAAACCCTTAATGTTCCGTGCATCATACAACACTGTCACCTACGTGCAGTTTATGCCCAGGAATTAGGTAATAAAAAAAGGACATGTGTGGATACATTTTCAAAATAATCAAAAATAAAACAGACAATTGCAGCAATTCAGCTCAAGGCAAGGAACAGTTTGGGCATCACATGACATCATGATTAAAGCACATGACTGATCCCTGATCTGAGAAATGTGCGAGGCAAGAGAATTGGGTTTCCCAGCTTTTCATCCAAAACCAAGTAAAATTCACCAGTAGACACTAAGTGGTAAAGAGATAAATTCTTGTCAGAAGAAGAAGTCACTGAAGTAAATGACTTATACTGCATGGAGGTTACCTCTAACATACAGAACACTAGGGCCTCGAAGTGAAAAACAATTTAGCTTGACACCTATGTTACGATCAAAAAAGAAGTTTAGAAAGCAGCTACTATTGAAGAAAAAAAGATGTCAGCTTTTTTTGTTTCCTAAAGAAAACATCAGATGTTATTACAACATAAAACTAATAAATAAAATTTAAAACAGCACAAATACTGAAATTGTTCTGCAAGACACAGCTGATTTTTATCTTATTCTTGTCAGCATGGTCTGCATCTACTCACAATTTGACAGAGAAAAGATAACAAAGAGTTCAGAATGACTTAAAAAAACAAAAGAATATTTTGACTTTTGAATTTATCTAATCCTTAAGGCACAAAAATAATAATAAAACTGCCAACACATTATACAACTTATTTCTGAATAGCAATAATAAAAATGAAACAATAAGGCAAGATAAAGAAAACATACCTTCAATTTAGGGAGCATTAATGGTGCAGAGTAAAATATAGCAAAATCTCTAAGTTGGGTTTAAAAAAACAAAAAATAAGAATTTTTGTGAGTGTCAAATCTGCTAGAGTATTCCTAAACTTTGATAACAGAAATGTCATATCAATTTGGAGACACTTACTGAGGTATTCTAAAATAAAGTATCAGATCCCTGCTTGACAATGGCTAGAAGTAAACTAAAACTTAAAAATTCTGATATTTACTTTCCTAAATTTTCTATGAAGAAGATAGGATTAGTCTATATTTATTTTCATCAGCTATAAATATTTTAACCTACAAGAAATTTCATCTGCAAGAGATCATGTAAGGTATATATCTCCTGTCTGACAAACATGGCCTTTAACTTCTGGAAGTCATATGATGACACTGCTGAAGAAGACAGTGTGAGAAAATAGGAGGTAGGCAATTATACATATAGAGAATCTACTCCCTGCTCCAAGCAAACAGGTGAGCCCCTGCTGGATCTTGAAATAAGCCCCATGATAAACCATGGCCCTAAAATACGGTCTCCCTATTCTATAATAGGCTGCTAAGAAATAGTCACACTCAGTTTCTTTTTTTGCTATTGAAGTTTCACTGATATACAATCTTATATTAGATTCAAACATACGACACAGTGGTTCAACAATTAGCCACATTATTAAATCCTCAACCCCGCTAATGCTATTACTATCTGTCAACATAGGAAGATATTAACAGAATCATTGGCTATATTCTCCATGCTGTACTACTATCCCTGTGACCAATTCATATCATGATTGAAAATTTTTGTGCCCTTTTATCACCCTCACCCTCCTCACCTACCAACCCCAGACCCTGCCCTATGGTAACCACCAGTCATTCCTCAGGGTCTGTGAGTCTACTGATGGTTTGTTCATTTTGTTTTGCTTTGTTTGTATATTCTACAAATAAATGAAATCACATGGTATTTGTCTTTCTCTACCTGGCTTATTTCATTTGGCACAATACCCACTAGATCCATCCACATTGTTGAAAATGGCAGGATTTATTTATTTATGTCTAAATAATATTCCATTGTGTATATTTACCCACCTTCTTTATTCATTCATCTATTGGTGGAAACTTAGGTTTGCTTTCATATCTTGGCTATTGTAAATAATGTGGCAATAAACATAGGGATGCATATCTTTTTAAATCAGGGATTTTGTTTTCTTTGGGTAAATACCTAGAAATGGAATTACTGGGTTGTATGGTATTTCTATTTTAAGTTTTTTGAGGAGCCTCCATACTGCTTTCCACTGTGGTTGTACCAATTTACATTCCCACCAATTGTATAGGAGGGTTCCCATTTCTCCACATCCTTGCCAACCATTGTTATTTCTTGTCTTTTAGACAGTGGTCATTCTACCTGGTGTGAAGAGATCTCTTGTGATTTTGACTTGTATTTCCCAGATGATTAGCAAAATGACTGTCACTATTTTGGATGACATATTATACACAAAAACTCTAAAATCTCCACTAAAAAACCATTAGAAATAATAACTTGATTCAGCAAAATTGCAGAATACAAAATTAATACGCAGAAGTGTTGCATTCCTATACACTAACAATGAACTAGCAGGAAGAGAAATCAAGAAAACAATTCCATTTATAATTGTATCAAAAAGAATAAATATCTAGGAATAAACCTAACCAAGGAGGTGAAAGACCTATACTCTGAAAAATACAAGACACTGATGAGAGAAATTAAAGAAGACACAAATAAATGGAAATCTATCCCATGCTCATGAACAGGAAGAAATAATTTTGTCAAAATGTCCATACTGCCCAAAGAAGTTTACAGATTCAATGCAATCTCTATCATAAAACCAATAGCATTTTTCAGTGAACTAAAACAAATAATTCTAAAATTTATATGGAACCACAAAGGACCCTAAATAGCCAACCCATCCTCAGAAAGAAGAACAAAGGGGGGTATTTCACTCCTGGATTTCAAGCTATACTACAAAGCCACAGTAATCAAAACAGTATGGAACTGGCATAAGAACAGAGCCATATCAATAGAACAGAATAGAGCCCAGATATAAATGTATGGTCAATTGATAAATGATAAATAAGCCATGAATATTCAATAGGGAAAAGACAGCCTCTTCAACAACCAGTGTTGGGAAAACTGGACAGATACATGCAAGAGAATGAAACTGAATTATTGTCTAACTCATACACAAAAGTAAGCAAAATGGATCAAAGACCTGAATGTAAGAAATGAAACCATAAAACTCTTAGAAGAAAACAAAGTCTCTTGAACATGAGTATGAACAATTTTTTCCTGGACACATCTCATGCAAGGGAAATAAAAAATGAATAAATGGGACTAAGTCAAACTAGAAAGCTTCTCTACAGTAAAGGACACCATCAGCAGAACAAAAAGGCAACCTATAGTGTGGGAGAATATAGTTGTAAACAATTCATCTAAGAAGGGGTTAACATTAAAAATATATAAAGAAGTCATACAAATCAATACCAAATAAACAAATAACCTGATGAAAGAATGGGCAGAGGGCCTGAACAGACAGTTCTCCAAAGAAGAAATACAGATGGCCAACAGCACATGAAAAATCACACTTGGTTTTATAAAGAGAGAAATATTGTGAAAGAGAATGCATCTAAGCATATAAACACATATATTTTAATCTTTTACATGTCACTTAGATTATAGCTAAATGGAATCATCTGCCCTCACATCACTTGTCACCTCTCAGCATATTCCATTCACATCTGTGATCATAAAATGGCTTCTGCAAATAACCTAAAATATTTAGGAACCAAGAAACCTACTGTATAGATATTTTTTTTAGTGTGCATTGCCAGCTGCAAGAGACAGACAATTTTCAGGCTCATTCCCACGGTACAGAGTTAACCATACTGAGACAGAAGAGGAAATTGGCTAATTAAACAGGTATCTAAAGAACCATTATCTGTAAAATCAAGACATCCTGCCACCAGAGGAAAACTTTCCACAAATATATACTTTGTTCAATAGTCCTCTTTCTTGAAGTCAGTCCTCCCCTTAAATTATGTCTTTGATGGCTATTACCACAACCTGGAATATCATGTGACAAAGTAGAATAGTAGAGTGGTTGGTTATGAGTTAGCTCTAGAGCAACAATGCCTTAGTTCAGATCAGGGCTCAGTTATTCCACTCTAGAGCTGCAATGTTGTCCAATACCTCTAACTCTGTTTTTGCTTTGTTTTGTTTAGTTTTTGTTTTGTTTTGTTTTAATCTTTGAAAGAAGGATAATAATATCTGTTTCTTAGGGTTGTTCTAAAAATAAATTTGTTAAAATCTATGTAGAATGCTTAGTATCTTGGACTGAAATAAATGCTCAATAAAGGTTTATTATATATATTACTTTTGTTCCTAAAAAGACTCTGGCTCTCAAAATATATGTGGCTTAAACTCCATCATCATTACCAAATACTAACTGAATATTTACCAAATGCTAAGCACTCTTTCAAGCTTAGGGCCTTCTCAGACATTTCTACATGGAACAAATAAAAAGCTGTCCCAGTAGATATTTACAGTCTAGTGCACTACCTGTCCAGGGACCTTAACAAAACAAATGACAGAAAAAATTCAAAAAACACCAGTTGACCCATTTCTGTGCATGAATATTGACATTAATACATTCACTTGGTTTTTTAGAAAAAGAAAAACATCAGTTGACCCATTTCTGTGCATGAATATTGACATTAATACATTCACTTGGTTTTTTAGAAAAAGAAAAACATTGTACTTAAAATAAGACATCAGTTGATTAAAACACACCCAAGTCTTTTTCTCCCTTCTTGTTGACTTTCCTTTGATGACAAATATGATACAAAACATACAGTCTTCCCAGAATGTAAGGTATTTCCTAAGCCATAGAATTGTACTGTTTGCTGCTTTTCCTGAGGTTGATCACTGAGTTGTTTGAACAAAAATACATAAAAGCTGTTCAATATTTACACTTTTTTAAAAGTCTGCTAGTCTAAGATTTCATGGGTTACTGAGTTACAATTCTTTCATTGTCTTTCTCCTTTTACCACACACATCAAGCACATGTCAACATGTGACATCAAGTATTATAATTACTAATTAGTCACTTGGTGCTGTATGCATCTAATGACAATATAATATTTCACCATACAATTTTACCTTGGCAGAAATAATCCCATCTTTCCCAGACTTCACTCCATTACCTTGCTGATTATATTCATTTCCCCAACCACAGAAAAATAGATCCAGCCATTTAATCCTCAGAGGTATCACTTAGTTTTAATTGTCTAATATTACGTGGAGCAAGAACACATATATACAAGGAAGACCATTAATATGAGTGGAAATATAATAATAACTCTAAGAGAAGTAGGCAATAAATCCTTTTTTTAAGACAACAAGATCTCACTTGTTTGAAAGGGAAAATATATTTATGTCAGGAAGTAAACAGTCTCTTACCTGGTTTGGCCAGCAAGTTTATCAAGTATCACAGACACTCTGAATTAGTATGATTCAAGAAAGTGCATAGTAATATTCTCTGGCATCTAAAGCTATAATAGATGGCATGCCTATTTATGTGCACATTAATGTGAACTGATATATGCTTGCAGGAAATCAGTGTTTTAAAATGGTATGCCCACAGGAGGCCTTCCGATATTATAATGCTCACTTAGACTCTTATTTCTTTTATAACTAAAACATGTCTTTTCTATACATTCTATGAAGCAGCAATATCTTTTCCTTAAAAGTCAAGATAAGGACCTAGTAATCTTTCCAACTAAGAAAAACATACATTGATTTAGCAAAAAATACAAATATTCTATCTTGGGTATTTATTTTCCTCCTCAAATATTCCTTTGAACCTAGCTCTGCATTCTGCTATTCCTCAACTGATCATTCATGAAAGGAAAATCTCCTTTCCCAAAAGGCAGTTTGACATTTTAATGTACACATCTTTTTATCTCCCTTAAGGAGCCAGATCTGTTTACAGGCTTCTCATATAAGGAGCATTCTGATGTGGTGTGGAAGATATTAAGAATGAAGGAAACTGATCTGATCTAATTTAATGTAACATAAGCCAAGTGGTTTATTATAGACAAATCCCCTCAACTGTGAGTTGTTGCCCACTAAAGGAAGTTTCATATAAATGATTACATGAATGGGTAGACACAAAAGTCCAACACAGCTACCACAATATTAATTTTCTTTTTCCATAAGTAGTATTCCATAGCCCTTCAATTAGGCGTAACCAAGAGAAATCACTCAAACACAAATTACAAAAATAAGCTTATATGTAAGTGATGAAGTTAATTTCACACATCTGGAGACTCATGGAAAGAAAAGAAGTCAAACATTAAAAGATATCAACCACAGGAACCCATCAATCTACAATCTTCTGCAGACTGAAATCACCTCTTCCACAAATATGGAACTATAATCTCCACAATTTCTCAGTAAATTGGTCAAAGAGATGACAAATGCAAAGACAGTTCCAGACAAAGACGTGGCTTCTCTAGTTCTCACCTGCTTAGATGTGGATTAATGAATGGTCACTTTGAAGTATTTGCAAACACATTGTTTTATTTCAGTAGCAAATAATGGAAACATGGAAATAAGGAGCCCTGAGTGAATGGGAGGAGCTCTAGACACTGGGTTAGACTAGATCTGCTTAAAGTGTGAGCATGGACCAGTGCAGTCCAGGGAAGGAAAGTTTAAAAAGTGAGAATTAAGGTTTAAAGCCTTTTATAGAAATTTGATATTGCTGGGACAGTTTTATTGTATTTTACAAAGGTGCCCATCCTCAACATATTGTAAATTTAAAATAATGAGGATGCTGCCACTGCTGCTGCTGATGATGAAAATTTGATTGTACAACACAGGTCCTACCAATGTCCTGACCATGACAGAAGACAAAATAAAGGCACAGAAACCATGATTTATGCTTTCTCTATAGTTTGATCTAACATCAGTTTCTGAATGATGTTGTGGGTAAAAGTCATGCATAGTTGGCAGAAAGACTTGGATTATAATCCTTACTAGCTGTGCAATTTTGAACAATGCCTCCCTTAAACCCAGCAAGTAGAGGCCCTGCCCTGGACCCACATCTAGGGGGCCCTACTGAAGTACTATCCTTAAAAATGTCTAAGACTCTCATAGAGTGCCTAGAAATAGACTCTTCCAGGAACAGTTCTCCATATTCAGACTAGTCAGCATGAGCCCTATTCACCAGAAGCTCCCTCCTCAAAATTTTCCACCTGACCACCCACATCTAGCCTGTTCCTGCCTTCAGGGAGCTTTCCAATCCACCACCTATACTCCCATCTCATCACCCACATGCGGGGTTGACCAGATGTCTCAAAGAGCTCTAGGATTCATTCACATCTATTATTTCTGAGGGGGAACAAAATATGCCATCCTAGAATGTGCCACTGTGCCCTCAGGATTATTTTCAGCTGAAGATACTCAGGGCCCAGCAGACTTAGGAAGAGTTGTTAATTGTCCCCTTAACTGCCTAAAAGAATTTGGATAGGGGACCTACACAAGGAAGAGAGCTATAACCAGAGATAACTCTTTACATCAGAAGACTTATCTCTATGCATGGCTACCATTTGCTTCCTGTGAAATGCCTTCTTCCCCTTTGAAGCCCAGGCCCCCATCCCTATCTTCTTGGTTCAGGAGAGTATATAAGCCTCAATTACCTGACTACCAGGGAATCTCCTTTTTATGGGGGTCCTGTACAAAGTTTGTTTCTCTCCTATTAACCTGTCTTTTCCTTCTTGGTTAAACGGGAAAAAAAATATATACATCATGACGTTGTTCTGAGGATTAAATTGCAGAAAATATGTAAAGCTCCCATTACAATACCTGATCTCAAGTAAGTTCCCAATAAAAAATGCTGTTACTATTCTAATACTTTAATTCATATGCACTAACTATACAATAAAAAAATAATTTCATGCTTTCTTTGTTTAAAGAGAAAGAGAAAAATGGAGCAAAATTTTACTTTACAGTATTTTATACTCTAGCCACAACCTATAACATTCTACTTTTTAATATGGACCAAATAAAATAGGAATTTAGTAGTTTTTGCAGACACTTATGTTAAATGTTATGTCAGTTTTTTTCAAGATATACATATTCATTCATTATCAACAAATAGTTAATGATCATCATGTATGTGCCAGACATTATGCCAAGGCCATTAGCAAATTATTTTACACTATGAAATATTAACATTGATAAAGGGCATTGCTATTCATTTAGTAGTACATACTTTTATTATTGTTCATTTTATTCCCATTTTTATAGATGAGGAAACTAATCCTTCAAGAGGCCACTCAGGTAGCGACTAGTGGAGTAAAGATTGAAGTCCAGATCTTCTGACAGAAAACAAGCAGCTCTCCAGTTCAGAAACTTAACTGTGTGAAAGTAAGCCCCTCCATGCCCATAAAAGTGATATCTTTCAATACATTCTGGCTTTCCAAGTTAGGAAGAGTAGAATAAAGCCCACTGTAGCAAGATAAGGTCCAGGTGAGCATGATTTGCGATTTTACTTCTCAAAATGGAATCCACAGAATAGCAGCATGAACATCATCTGGGAGCTTGTTGGAAATGCAGATTCGTGGGCCTCTTCCTCACCCCACTGAATCAGAATTTGCATTTTAATATGATTCCCTGGGGATTCATAGGCACATTCTCTTGAGAAGAACAGGCCTACCACCTTGACAGCCCCTCATCTTCAACCTATTTCTGATACCTAAACCTAAATTTGCCAATTCTCCCATCTACTTTACAGACTTGAAGTTAGACTTAGGTAGACCGAGTTCTGTATGAACTTACACAAGGTGACTCCATTTGTCCATGTGTAAATGAGCATAATCACTCACACCTTCACGATGGAAGAGAAATCACGTATGCATTTCTTGGTACACATAGCAGGTGCCCTGTAAGTATTTGCCCCTCACATCCCCCAGCAACCACAATCCTAACTTGCTCCATAAAACTGACCTGAGCTCAGTCCTCATTTCCATCTTTGTTCTAGCCCTAATTCTAGTTCTCTTCTGCCAATCCCTCCTGCCTTCTTTCCCATCTTCAAATGGAGTCCCTGGTAAGGCCCAGTGTGGTCTGCCATTCTCATCCCTTTTCAAATGACATCCTGAGGTCATAGATTTGCAACACATGTGCAGAGATTCTGCACATTGACTGGCTAGCAAAGCTCACTTCATTCATTTGCAGGCATCTGCATGCCTCCAGGTGGGGCATGTACCTCCAGGTAGAATATATACATACACACTCTCAAGTTGGCAGCAGGTCTTGAATCACTCCTTGTCTTACACTGGTCACATTTCCAGAGGTATGTTTCTTGTCAAACCCTTGCAAACATTTGAATTTGTGAGTTTTTATATATCAACTCCTTTAGCTTTTATCTTCATTTACTATTGAGGAATAGAAAAGCAAACCTTTTGACCTCTTGGTTAGCGACAGGTCCCTTTGCTTAGACTTGTGCCCCCCATGACTTTCTTGGTATGTGGTCCTCTGCTGCCCCCTATTGGCCTCTGCTCACTTTACCCACCGGCCTTGATTGACAGCTATTCAAAACGGAATTCTTGTTTTGACTTTATAGTGTATGGACTGCACTGTAGGGAGTGCATCCAGGTGTAAATTACAAAGTTTTTCATTGCAAAAAGTGACTCAGAAGTATAAAATATACTTGCTGCCTGAAAGTGCTCCTTTCATAAGGCTCTTTCCATAGCATTGATTCCATTTTCTTGAAAACACACAATTACTTGTCTATTTTTACTGCCCACTAAATGAAAAACACAGTTCGAGTCACATAATCCAGCCTGGGCAAGAAGGAAGACTTCTCACAGGAAGGCTGACTACTTAGATTTATACAAGTAAGTAGGAAATAGCTTAACTGAAGATATGCAAGTAAGAAAATGCTTGAAGTTGTAGAGGAAAGAATAGTTCAGCACAGCTAAAGAGTGAAACACTGCAGGTAGGGGTGGGATGGAGGAAGAAAGTGGAAAGAGACCAAACTGGAAATATAAGTTAGATTCAGATCATTAGGAGCCATATTTAAAGGTATATACTTTATTCTAAGAACAATGGGGATTTATTGCTAGGTATTAAGCAGCAAGAACTGTGATCAGGTCAATATTTTTGGAAGATCACTCAAGAACATCATGATGAAATCCAGACAAAGGAGGATATTGTCTGGACTTGGTGAATGGAAGTAAGGAGGGAGAAAAGTGGATGAAGTCTGGAAATATTTAGGAGGTAAAATCAACAGAGATTATGAAGGGAAGAAATAAGTCAAGGATGACCAATTTTCTGTTTTGGATCATTGAATACATGTAGTCGTAGAATTAACAAAGGTCTGTACCTCAATGGAAAAGTATGAACCATAAAAGGGAAAAATGGTAAGTTGAACATTGTCAAAATTTAAAATTTCTGCTCTTCAATAAATACTGTTAAGAAAGTGAAAAGTCAAGCCATAGACCAGGAGAATATATTCATGTAATTCACATATCTGAAAATGACTTGTGACCAAGGTATATAAAGAAATTTTACAATTCAGTAACACAAGCCAATATGAAAATGGCAAAGATTTGAAATATATATGTAGAAGTACATCAAAATATGCTTAATATCGGTCATCAGAGTGGTGCATATTAAAACCACAATAACATTATACATCCATAGCAAAGGCAAATTTTTTTAAAGATCAATAATGCCAAGTCTTCACAAGGGTATAGAACAATGGGAAATCTCATATATTGCTAGAGGAAATGTAAAATGGTATCATGTCTTTGGAAAACACTTTGGCAATTTATAGCAAAGGTAAATATATACTTAACATATAAACCAACAATTCTACTTGTATTAGCCCAAAACAAATGAAAATATATGCCCATACAAAGACCTATAAATGAACATTCAAACAGCATTATTCAGAATGGCAAAACCAATTCAAATTTCTTACATAGGTAAATTGTGGCATATTTATACAATGAAATACTAGTCATCAATAAAAGGGAATGAAATATTGAGACAATAATTTTAACACATGTGAAAAGCACTTCACTAAAGAGCTACAAATAAAAGTGTTCATATATGATCCTATTTAATATGAAGCTCTAAAGATGACAAATATACAGGAAACAGATCAGTGGTGATCTGAACCAAGGTGGGATGCACTGAGTGGGAAGGGACATAAAGGAACTTTTGAAAGTGATGGACATGTTCTGTATCTTGGCTGCGAAGGTGATTTACAAGGTAGTTTAATTTTTTCAAAACCCATTAATGTACACTTAAAAGGGATGCATTTTGTTTTTGAAGTCTATAAAGTTAAAACAAACAACTAAACGGTTGGTGATATAAAAGGTTCTGATTGAAAATTCAGAGTTCTACATGATGAAGTTTCCTTGGCTTACCTTTCCGGAGCTCCTGTTAATTGAATTATAACAGCAAAACACAATGACATGTCTCAATAGTATTATGAAGTACTATAAAAATCTATTTTCAAAAGTTTTTAAAAATAATATGTGATGTGGTGTAATAGTGTCCCTCCATCTAAAATATATATATATATTTAGTTCACTCTGTTTCAGAATATTTTCACTCAGTGAACTATTATGCAAATATCTTCCTGTCTAAAAAGAGCCTGGTTGAATCATCACAAAAATGAAAACAATAACAAATTAATGTAACAGAATGAAAAAGAGGCTGTACTAATGATCAGTGTTAACACAACTACTAAACAGCTGCTCGGCTCTTCCCAGAATCAGCTGTACCCTCAACTACATCTTCTTGAGCCTTTCTCTTCTGGTTTAGGACCATCTGTCATTTGGCAGATAAGCCGTGTTCTGAGACATCTATATTCAACCACCATTCTCATGCCCTGTAAGTGTGCACTAATTCTAGGCAATACCATAATGGTCTATTTTAACATTTTGTTTTCTTAGCTTCATTTAAGACCCTATCACACAAGGGAAAAAGCAGAAAATTTCAGTAGAAAAATGCAGAATACTTGCCTCTGGGAAGATTCCTTTATCTTCTGCAAGCTTTTAGTAGCAATTCAATAAATTTTCAAGCCTTGCAAAGAAGAATACCATATAATTCCCTCTAGTCAATAATGAAGATCACTGAGGAATCAGCTAATTCAGAAGCCTCACAGATTTTGGGCATCTGCAAGATTTTTTCTCCTTAGCTACACTTCAATCTCACCCTGAATACAGTATTTTAATTAGTATTCAGTTATCATTTTCCTGCTTTCCAAATATTACATATAACATGAGAAGTAGAAATAAAATTCTCTTTCCTGATCTTTGAAATAGCCAAGAGAACCCAGTTAATTTCCAAATCTATTTTCTCAGTTGTGTAGGAGAAGAAAACGAAATGGAGCCAGCTTACTGAACTAAATAGGAAACTTTCAGAATTGAGATGAAGAGCTAAATTATCATTTCCAATACATCAAATCAACAAGTTCATAGACAGCCTAGGAGATTCCACACTCTAAATCTTTCTACTGAACTGAATATATCCTATAAGGTGAAGTGCGAGACAGGGAAGCAGTGTTATCTTCTTACATTACTATTCCTAGGAGTCTATTTTGTTGAAACCAAATGTATCAGGTTGTTACTCTCTTGACAAGCTATCCAGTGTGTACTTAAAGCAGTCAAAAATACTTGATTTAAAAATATAAAATGAAAAGAGCGCTTACATGTGATTAAACCAATATCATTTTAATTCAGAAATAAAAATAGACCCTAGTGAGACCCACTGTTTACTCTTCTGCTTGACCATGTTTTTACATTCCAGGAGAGTAAGACCACTTTACTCTCTGCACAAATGCAAACATTTGAAATGACCACAGGGCAGTATGCAGGAGGTTCACAAATCCACAAAATTACCTACTTTCCTCTACTTTTCCCTCTACTGTGTCTGTCCCTTCCCTTTTTCAGTTGAAAGCATTGACCGTTAACTCATCTTTATGCTTAAGAGTTAGTGGATATAACTATCCCAAAGGATAAGAATTATATTTAAAAATGATCACATAACAGGCAGGGTGCTGGTGTTCCCACCACAGGAGACCAGTCAGATCTCTGATTTATCTGCAGTTCCTGGAACGCTAACCACTCCCACAGCTAGTAAAAAAAACAGCCAGCTAAAGAGCAGGACAGCTCGCGTCATAAGGTTTTGCTTACCAAGAAAGCACCTACTACATTTGAAAGAAGTTTTATGCTAAAAATAAACATGGTGGAACCAAAGGAAATGCACATTTTAACTATACTTCCTCTGAAGTAAAACACTCTTTCTACTAAATATCCAAACAAATCCATACTACTGCAAGCACTTGGCAGAACTGTAGTGGTTGGCAGTACGGCCTCACTGTCAGAAAAATATAATGCTAATACACCCTCACCTGTCACCTCTTGCTACTCGGTCTTTATCTCCTTCCTCTGCTGAAGACCAAGTAAGAAAAGTAGAAATAAGGATATTTTTATTTACTGATGAAAATAGAATTTTATAAATATGCAGTTTAACACCATCCTCTTATTCAATAAAACAAGTCTCCATATCAGTTTTTGACATTATCACAATTACACACACATACATGCACACACCCAAAAATGTATACACAATTTTCAGAGAACCTCAGAAATCCAGAGCACACACTCAATTCAGTTCAAATCCACAGGCAGACTCATATTTGGCCTGTCAAGGGGTGTTCACTTTTGAAAACATTTATGCTCAGCATAAGTTATGCTTGCCTTTGAGCTTTTGACCCTATCTCATCACCAATGTGATGAATGAGGCACAAGGACTCCTACCTGTCTTACCTCCCACAAGAAGTAATAAATATTTTAAATGAAACAGGAGAATCCTTGGCCCTAATGGTAGCAAGCATACCAATTAAAAAAAAATCTCAGCTAACTCTAATTCTACAGTTGAGAATTGGCTTCTTGTGGGTGCCATTTGCAACACACAGGATCAATGGTCTGAGAGAAATGTCACACTAAAATTGATGCTATTAATTCTCTTTAGTAAAGATATTTCCTTCTTTCCTATAAAATGAGATTTAAGGAACAAAGTTTGATAAAGAGTCCCAAATTAGAATCAAACAATAAGTTTCACAGACAAAGCTATAGGGTCCATTTATCTGTCGCTGTGTGAATGTGTGTGTGCGTGTCTGTGTATCTGTGTGTGCGTGTGCATGCACTCAGGTTTGTACCTGTTTTTCTAGCCTTTGACTAAAGAAACAATAACTAAACATGCTTTTTAAGGAATAATGACAACTGGTAAAACTCTTTCCTTCACTGAGAAGAAGCAGGGGACAAAATTCCCAAGAACCACTGCTGGTAATACAACTGTTGGATTGTCCTTTCTGCTTAAGGTTTCCACTATATATAATATATACTATATATATATTACATATATATATAATATAATAACATACTGTTATTAAGTATGAAAGTAAGAGATCAAGAAGTGACAGAAGATGAAAATCTCAATCCATGACATTTCTTTAAAAATGTGTTTCAGTGAAAGAAAAGTATCAGTCTCTTCATTTTTCTGCAGCCACACATGGCCAGTCCTACCTGGGATGGGAGCCCTCCCCTGATCCTTGTCCCACCACTCTTAGCCTGTTCCCTAAAATACCACTTCATTACTCAACCTGACTTCTTCCATTCTATCTCCTCAGGATTTGCAGGTGCTCCACTCGCTGAAATTTTCCAACTCTCCAAAGCTTTTAGTCCTCACGTGGAGAGAAGCAGCCTCTTTGCATCCGCTTAGTCCATATGCAGTCATAGTTTACAACGCTGACAGGCCTATGTGCTGAGCTGCACCTAAACTGACATGGATTCAGAAGCGCCCAGCAATAGCATCTTTGCACAGAAAGGACAATTATACATCTCTTGCCTCTCAGGCATGCAGCGAGACCACCCGCCCCAAACAAATGCCACCAGCCACTCCCCCTGGTTCTTTTCTGCCCCCGCACAGCTGTTTCAGTGCTGAGAGGAAAAGCACAGCTGCCTCAGTTTGACTCACACCTACAGGGCTTTTCTTCATTCCCATCTCGTTTCTGGGAGCCCCAACTGCTTGCATCTCTCCACCCCTTTTATCTGTATTAGAGGAAGTACGAAGTTGTGGGCAGAGTCCCTTTTGTCTTCTTGTTTAGATCAGACATGTAAATAAACATATCTGTTTGACTAGGGCACAGCCAAAACCTTAAATACTAACATTGCCTAAAAGACATCACTAAATTCTGCTGAAGAATTATTACAATTAAGACTTCTCATGATAAGGCAGCTTTCATCCAGCTAGTCAAACAACAAGATGCCATTTCATAAATCCACTTGCTTCCTTTTTGCATATATGAAAAATGCTGTCAGTCAGAGAGCCATAGTAGGGAAGCAATTGCATATAACAACCAAGTAAATCCACATTCTTCAAAACAGGGCACCATGGAGAAAATCACAGTTCTTTGAAATAACTCTCTCTCAAACAGATAAAATCCTTAAAAAAAAAATCTGCCTTAGAGAATTCAAGTTGTTCTCATGAATCTCTCTCCTCCCAATCTGCTCTATATTTGTTCATAAAAATGGATGTCAATAACAGATACATATATTTATTAGCGAAAAAAATCTCTTGAGGATTGTCTACTTTCTTTATTAGTCCAGAACAGATTATTAACCATTTTTTTAGCTATCTTTATTAAAGAAAAAACAGGCCCTGCTTTGTTCTCATGTTAAAAAAAGAAAATCCCTAATCTACACTTAATGCCAACATATTCTACACTTACAAAACATAATTTGTTCATTTAGCTACTTCTCAAACATTTTAAAATGCTATTAGCCCTCCTCTATTTTCATGTCTGAGGCCAAATGCAGTGCTGCCTAGAACAAAAAAGTCCATTTCTCTATCTTGGAGCTGCCCCTTTTTCAACCAGCATAGCAACCAGGCAAGGGCAAATGGCTGGACTGCAGCAATAGTTCTTTGTTACGCCGCACGCTAGCCGTGGGCAGCTCAAAACACTGCCTTGCACTCTTTCAAAGTGTTAATCACCTTTTTAAATGTCATAGTGCCTGATGTGCAGACAGAAAGCCAGGATCCCACCAGCCAGACTTCCTGGACCAGTTCTCACCACTTTTCATGAGGCTGGGTCATGCCTCTTGTTTACTTTCTTGTACAATGTTATAACCTTCAGATGGTGCTCATGCTGAATCCTACCTCCTTATCCATCCGGGAAATTCACACTCCTGAGGCTCAAGCATCTCCTCTAAGACAAAGCTTTGCTGATGCCAAATGCCACAATTTATCTTTCCTTCTGCAATGCAGCCAGCAGATTCTGTACTCACTTCCTTTCTTTAATTAAAGCCTTGATTACACTGTAGTGTGGTGACTGGTTTGCATCCCCATTCCTCTCCCCTGCCTCTGCCTTTGCCCTTAGATTTCTTCTTGGTAACTAATCTCAGTGTCTTTCTTCAGGCAAGCCTTCCCTGAAGGCTCCAAGGTGGTTTTCTCTGTTGCACACCCCCATTCTGTCCATTCTCTTTCTGTATAAAATCACATTTGTCAGCCTCTGTACCATTTCTATCTCCTGGAACCTGAAGTTCTGTGACTGTAGGGACTTTGGCAAGGGCAACCCCGATGCCTGGGACAGTGCCTGGAATCTGTTAGCTCTCAACTCTTTGAAAATGTCAGTTGAATAAACAAATACATTGCTGCTTCTTGAGAGTTGAAATTATGTCTTATTCAAGTTTTTGTGTCCAATCTATCCAAGTCAGTGAGCCACAAATTTCTGAATCAATGATGAACTCAGTAAACTGTGTGTTATTCATTTACACTCTACAAATACAATCAAGTTATAACCATCTTGTTTCTCAAGGAAAGTGTATGGCCTAATTTCCTAAAATTTATAAGGATTAGTGGCATTGAAAAGTAGACTTAGAATACTGAAATGGAGACTTTTAAATACAACTTATTTTTAACTGGTAGTATCTTGAAAATATTGTACCATGTCATAAAAAAAAATGTTCCAACATGTGTCCAGCAGCTAAACAGAAGCCAATACATCTTCACACACGTTTGTTGTCAAGCATGGAAAAATTAAAGCACAGGTAATTCAGAGTAATTCAAGCCTTCACTGCAGCTTTGCTTTCAATATTACTTTCCACTTGTACTTGCATATTTTAAAAAATAATCCATTAGTCATAGTCAACATTTATGTGCAGAGACCATATTAGGCACTGTGAAGAAATGCAAAAGAAGGAGGAGGGAGACAGATGGCTCCATGTAATATACATAATAAAATGTCCTGCTTTGCTCTGCCTTACTTGGATATTATGCATTCAATCTGAAAGCTTTATATTCTTTTGCATAGGTGTGGGTTTTTCCTCTGATTAGACCTGAAATTCCTTGGCAACAGATATTTGACTTTTAGTTAGCCCTTTTTATCACCTTTTGTTCTTTCTTACCATATCAATGCATGCATTCATTTATCAAATATTTGCTGAGGGTCTGCTGTGTGTCAGTTATTCTTCTAGACCCGGGAAATATATCTTCTCTGATACGAAGTGCTGCCATGGAGCTATGCTGAATGTGTATGTGGGAGGTTGGATGAAACAATGGTTAAACAAATAAACAAGTGTGAAAATTTTAGCTGGAAAAAGTGAGATAAAAACATATATAAAAGATTAAAGTGTTTGAAACTTATAAGGATGAGAGTTAAGATGAAATGGTCAAAGAACATTTAAGCAAATGCCTGAATGTTTAAGGAGGGCATTGAAACATCTGTGCAGACAAATGTTTCTGGTAGAGAGAACAAAAAGTGCAAAGGCCCTGAGGTGGCAATGAGCCCTGTGAGTTGGAAGAACATCGGAAGGATGGTGTGACTGTAGCTGAGTGAGTGAGGGGCAGAGAGGTACAAGATAAGGTTAGAAAGAGCTGCATCACAGAGGGTCAATATGGGTGATAGTAAGCAGTTTAGATTTTATATTCATGTGATGAGATGCTTATGGAAGTTTTTGAGCAAGGCAGTGACATCATCTGCTTTGTATTTTAAGGTTACTCTGACTGCTATGTGGTAAATGGGCTAGAAATGTTGCAAAAATGGAAGCTGGGAGACCAGTTGGAGGGTATTGCAATGGACCAGGTGAAAGATGGTAGTGCTTTGGATTGAGGTAGTAGCCTAGAGATGGTGAGAAGTGGTCAGATTTTGAATTTACTTTAAAAGTACAACCAGAAGGTAGGACTTGCTAATGGTTTGCATGTGAGAATGACTTCCAGGTGATTTGTCTGAAAAGGGGTGACTAGTAATACAGTTTTGAGATGTGGAAGAGGGGAGGAACCTAGAATAAGGCTCCTAAGAGCAGATGCTGCATAAATGCTAATTTGGTAATTGAAAAACAGAAAAGTACAAATTAATATCATAGCAAGCTGTTTCTATAAGTGATAATAAGTACATAGCCTCAAATTCCAAATCTGTAGCATTTTAGAAAGTTGCAATGGCATAATCAGAGCAAGAACTAGGAAAAAATAACATCCTGAGATAAACCATCTTTAGAAAATATAATTGAAAATCATTTCAGACAATAGTAGGACTTCAGGACTTCAGCTTCAAATTTCACAAATTCTAAGAGCTCATATAATTAAAATTGAAGATATTTTTGAATGATTAGCAATGGCTAAATTAGCAATTTATCTCTCAGTATTTAGCAGAAAACATCACTGTTTAGCATTAGAAAGAAGCTTCAACATCTAGATACACATGTTTTCAGAGAAGTTAGACAAGCTAAACCATCTTTATTAATTGTCATGATGGTAATAATCAGCGGAGAACTTTCAACTTGACCTCTATGTAGCACTCAGAACAAATAGATTGGTTGCTATGATATCTTAATAACATAAATATCCATTCCATCAAGCCATGCTTTTGAAATTCATTTTAGAGTTTAATAGTGAAGTACCAGCTCCTTAATTGGTAAGGTTTGATTAATATGTCCTTTCTTACATCCACATGGCCCATTTGCAGTAGGTTAAATCTGTTTCATTTTTCAAGTTACAACAGTTTGGGGATTTCTGCTTCTCTTTCTTCTCTGATATAAAGTGTTGCACCTAGGCAATGTGCACTAATCTACTGTTAGCGATATTCTAGCTGCTAAAATTCAGAACTCTAGATATTTAATAAAGCATTACTTCTTGGTGGTTTTTTAATGATCCAAAGAGTAGACACTGAGGCAAGAGCATCAATCCATTTTGCACTGAATTTTTGAATACAGGGAGTTTTCTTTTGCTGTTTATCACCTAAGATTTGAAATTTTTGTCATGACACTACTCAGTAAACTCTAAGGAGAGTTTCCAATTGGCCCAAGTTACAATAATCTTGTGAAGATTTACTGCTGAGTTTCAGTATTGTAAATGAAGGAAATTCTACTCATAGTCCAAATACCAAGTGCAGCTTCACTTGGGGTCAGGCAGCATCGATATGCCACAGGCTTTTATCATAAATCAGATAGTCTGGAACAAACTCAGAGTGTTGACTTCCAAAGTTTCTATATAATATATGTCCTATTTTTTTTTCTTTGAACACACAGAGGGCAGTTGTAAATCACACAATAACCTAAAAAATAAGAGATGATTTTTTTCTCCCTGAAACAAAACTAAGTTAATGGCTGATTCAGGAAAATACTACCATTGGCAGGGTGTGAGGAAACCTTAGGATAGAGGCAGAGGCATATTCATTCCCTGGCCATTTAGATAAAACCTGCTGATTCTAAGTTATATCTGTTTTCACAAGACACCTATTCCACATTGTGCCATGTATTTGCTTTCATTTTATTTCAAGGAGAGAGTTAGTTTCCTTTTCTATAACTGTTGGCTGGCTTTTTCATAAGTAACTTATGCAATCATGTCCATAGGCTATGAAGAACCTTATATCAGTAAGAATGGTCATTTTCTTTTTCATTCTCTCCCTCCCAAACCAGTATTCCTCATCTAATGGGATTGCCTCAACCCTTCACAGACAGTCCTCTTTAATGGGGCCTTTTCAAAATGTTTCTAATTTGGCTCTCTTCTGAAATGTCTCCTTAGCCCTGATAAAAATTTAGCATATTTGCCCAAAAAATGAAACATTGTGCACTGTGCTCCCCACACAGTGCTATACAGGTAAGGAGCCCTAATTCTTGACATCAAACCATACATCCTGGAATAGGGCTTTGTGTGCCTGGAGCAAGGGGTTTTTTTCTTCCTAATTCACACAATGAACTAGCAACAGCTGTTTTTGTCCCCACAAACTCTAGAACTTTAGACTTCTTGTTCACTCTGCCACACAGGCAATTCCAAATAGCCTCTATTCTGTAGACTTTTCTAAGCTAATGCCTGGTATCTGCATCTTTGACTCCAAAACACCAGCGTACACAGTCAATCAAATTTGCCCAGTATTTTCCTTACCATATCCAACTCTGATCCCATGGGAGAATTAGGGCCTACTTTAATGTGATTGGTAAAAATAATGAATCAGAACCTTAAATAAAATAATTAATCAAATCCAGCTGTATATTTAAAATTAGCATCCATTGTATTTATCCTAGAAATATATGGGTTACATGTGGTATTAATAAAATTCATATTATGAATAGTCAAAATAAGAAAAAACCCTCAAATTTTAAAAAGGCATTTGATAAAATTTAACATCCATTCCTAAAGGAAAATCTCTTCAAAACACAAACAAAAAGATTCAATATGTTAAAAATCAGTCATAATGCTTCCAGCCAGCCTTTTATTTAAGAAATACGTGCATGTCTATTAATGCCAGATAATAGCATTAATATGACAAAGATAATAATCATTCTATCTACAAATAATGTACATGATTATTCTTAATCACATAGCCAATGCAATTAAATAAGAAAATGACCTATAAGTGAAAAGTACTGAGATATAGGAAAACATTTAAATATTTATATACCTAGAAAAAAATTAATGAACCACCTAAAGAGCTATTAGAAATAGAAAATGAATTCAGTAAACTGGACACTTAAACAAAAAAATAATAATACATTTCTAAAATTACTTAGGATCAAATTGAATATGTGGAAAACATACAGATTATGACATAGAAATGAACATCGTTTTAAAGATATAAATTCTCCCCCAAATTAGGCTATAGACTTATTTGTTTCAGTCACAATACCCATATTTTTTCAGAGAATTGGTAAAAATTATCTTAAAATTCTCTGCATAGCCAGAATAATGAGGGATGACTTGTCCTTCCAGATTCTAATATGTACTCTAAATTTATCACAGTTAACAAAGTGAGGTGCTTTGAAAATAAAGAAGAATAACACACAGACATAAAAATTGGTAGATAAAGATGGCATTGGAAGTTGACATGAGAAAGATAAATAATTTAATAAATGAAGCTGGGGCAAGGGTTGAGCAATATGGGAAGAAATCAGGTAGGTTACTGCTTCATCCTTACTCTAAAATAAATTGGATATAAATTAAAGATTAAATTTAAAAGGAAAACCATTAAAGTGTTATAAGCATATAAAGATGATATATATTTGGTATAACACAACATATGATTTTGTATTATATTATCGATGCTAAAACATAAACATAAAAGCAGCAATCATAAAAGAAATTATCTTAGACCTCACATAAATTTAAACATAAGAATTGGATACCTATTAATGGTAGTGTTGATATATATGCAAGCAAAGATTCCGTGTATCTATAGCATGATCTCATTTGGAAAAAAATCAATAAATATCTGTTTGAATAACATGAATATATTATACAAAGTTTGATACTTAAAAACATAATACTTTTATTCTTGAACCAATTTTATTTTCTAATTCTGGATCCCCAACCAGCCAGCACTGTATCAGGCAATTTAATTTAGTTCTTGCATTATAATTCCACCCTATTCAGTGATTTAATAGTCAACTTAGATTGTGTAAATCAGTTACAGTTTGGCTCACTCATGCATCCTAGACTTTTTTTCTCACCTCATCTCTGGCTCTGTTTTCCAGAGTATAGAACGCCTGCCTTCCACTGGCAGCAGCTGGCTGCCTATCTGTAGTGTGGAGAGTTTGTGAAGAGGAGTAGCAGTCTACTTTCCACACTGCTGTATTACTGGAGTCTGTTGTCTCTCAGCCACAGCAGGAGGGGCTCTGGCAAGGGCCTCAGGTGGCTGCAGGCAGCAATCTGAAAGGGCAATATCTCCACGATGCAGCCGCTTGGCTCTGCTCTCTTCCTTTTGCCCTGCCAGCTTGCACATCAGTGGCCTCTCTCAGGTAAGTCATGAAATCCATGATTTGCGCATTGTTATGAGCAACTACCTGACATGCCACTCTTGGACCAGGTAATACCCTAGAGACTGGGGAACTGGAGGCCCCTCCCACATCTGAATGAACTACCTGACCATGTCCCTTGCTTTAGCAATGCAGGATGGCGTGGGGCACACCCACCCTGGCAGTCACTGTCTTAAACTGTGCCTGAACACAGCACTTCTATCTCCGTTTCTCAGTTACCTGCACACTCCTTGGGGGCTTCTTATATTTCTGTCCTTTTCCATTTGGCTTTCAGCACAAAGGGCCAGGGGAACAAAACAACACCTGACCTGTTTCCCTTCTTTCTTCTTCATCTAAATCTCAACTCCTCTCTACACTCAACATGGTTCAGAGACCCTTCTGTATAGGAAGGAGAGTGAAAAGGGGCTCCTCAGCTCCTTACCTCATCAGCTGTGCTTGACCGCAGCAGCCAGCCCCTCCCAGCTCTGTAAGAACTCGTGCTCTAAATTGGAGATGGCCATGAGGAACAGAGGAGAGAGGGAAATGCTTGGCATTGCAAGTTATCAGATACATTGTTATTATTTCAAATTTCAACCTTATATATATATATATATAACTGTAAATATACACATATTTATAAACAATGTTGATGTAGATGCAGACAGGAACACTAGAGATAGTAGAAATTAGTCTGCAGATGATACATAACTATTAATACAGGTTGAGAAATGCCTAACATCGATTACTTTCATAGATAAATAATAAAAACACTTTTAAAATGTAATTTTATAAATTTACAGCTGTCCAGATAATCTTCCAATTCACCTGGGTAAAAATTTATGTTTCAAAAGTGTTGAGAAAACCACTGAATCATGGGATCACCTCATTCATAAGTGTGGATTTGAAAATCCTGGACTTGAAAATCTCCTAGAAAACTCTTGCTAGGAGAAAAATGGACTACATCAGAATTTGTACTATTTTGTGTTTCATTAAGCAAAGTAGAGTGAACCTGTAATGTAAAATCCTGCTTTACTCCTCCACACATTAAAGCCACTGGGCAATGAAGTCAAGTTACCAGGTGTCATCTTCCTAATTCCCACCCTGTTTTGCAATCAGAAACGCTGCAGCATCATTTTAATATATGGTGGCATAAAATATGCATTCTTATTCAATGCAAAACTAACCCTTGTTTCTTAGTAAATGCTTATCAATTCAGAATAGTACTAGAACATCTTTGATTTTGATTGTATTTGATCAGAACAATCCAGTGATTATAAATCTTATTTTCTCCAATGATGAGGAAAAAAGTCATGATTGACTCACCATGCTAACCACAAATCCAAAGCCACAAATATTAAAGACAGCTATATTAAGGGAGTGGTAACACTGAGATAAGCTAATCGTAACTCAGAACTATCTTGAGCCTCAGAGTGCTGATTTAGCACATAAAACTTTTCTGTTACGTTTCAAGAATCATCATATTTTCTAACTGAATAATTTGATTTCTTACAGGAAATATACCAGGATTACATCTTGGAATAACCAGTGATGTTAGGAATTACCCAGTCCTTTGCAGTTTCAAATCCCTAACCTCAAGTTCCCCAGGGGACATTACTTATAAGAAAATGGGGAAAGCAAGAAATAGCCCAGCACTCTGATTTGCAGAAACTTCAAATTCACAAGTGCTGCAGAAAATTCTAGTCAAAGAGAATTGAGATCAGGAATAGAGTATGGAAGCAAGGAAATTGCTCAGGGAAATCACTCTGGCTCCTGCACAGCCAGACCCTAACTTACTCAGGAAGCATAAGTCCCCTCTTACACTCCCAATCCACTCTGCCTTGACCCCACTACCAGAACATAAACAGAAAACTTAATGTAACTTGGTTACACAGTTATTCCTTTCCTTCTGTGAAGAGTTACATACTTTGGTCTAATTCCTTACAGCTTCAGAGAGTATATTACAGGGTGTGTTTCAGTTAAATTCCACTATTCAAATAACATGGCAAATCTTGTGTGTGTGTGTGTGTGTTTGTGTGTGTGTGTGTTAATCGTAATGATTCCCACACTAACATAGCATTTTAACAAAGTACCTTAAAATACATGATTAATTCTTTGTGATCCTAACAGGACTTTAGCCCAAGTATCAGTATAATAAATAGAAATACTTAGGTATGTTAAAAGAAATGGATACAAGAAATAAGAGGCTTAGAAAATAACTAGAAGTTTGAAAGAGTTTGAAAGGAGCAGGCTACAGTCTGGGCCTCTAGGAATGACTCCCAAACATCTCACAACTAAAACACCAGGAGGATTGCTGATTCTGCCATAACCAGAAGGTAAGATTTCAAGAAGTCACCACCGCAAATATTAAATCCAGAACATTCTGCCAGAAATGAAGCATCTGCTGCCATCCCCATAGCCAGAGCTGACCCTGGAACACTGCTGAAGAAAAACCCCACATCTTTATAACCTGTTTTCTGAAAGAACAAAAAAAAAAGCTGCAGGAAAGGTGACTTCTATATTACTCCCACCTTATAAATCTTGAATAAATACTTATAAATAATTGGATCTAATTTATTTCCAAACCTTAGCAGCAATGCAAATACTAATGTTCAGTTTTCCAGCCTCTGCAGGGCAGGAAGCCTAAGTAGAAAGACTTAGCAATGGATGCTAAGGACAGACCAACCACAGGCACCACTAGCAGGAGTTGATTCTTCGATTTCACAGATTTAGAAAATTTAAGTGACTTGTACAAGGCTTCAGTATTAAATGAATTCCGTCACCAGGAGAACCTAGGACTTTCTATGCCATGACCAGTATATTTTCCAGTTTGCCATTCTGTATTGATTATAAGGAATTATTAAACTTTAGAAATGAAACAACTGACCATACCACATAAGGGGATCTAACATTTTCTGACATTTATTTGCTCATCTATCAGGCTAATACTATGTTTCAAAGATGTCAATTTAGGAAGAATCTCTCATAACATTCTTTCTCAATGGATGTTAAACAGCTGATAGCGTTTAGGATGTAGATGAAACAAGTTTCAAACTGCATACTCTGGTCTTCCTTCAAAAATTAAAAAAAAAATCACTCAAAACCTAAAGACAGAAAGAGACATCTGAAAAGTGAAATCATCTTTTCTATTTTTGTCCTCAACCCCACCCAAAAGTAAAAGAATATTTGTAAAGGTTTATATAATGTCAAAGACAAAAATAAAAATTTATTTATATTATCTGAATTAAACGCAGAATTTCTTTTTGAGTCAAAGATAACATAAATATGTGTTAATTAAATACTGGTGAAATTATCTCTAAAAGAAATATTGGCCCTAAAGATGTAGCTATAAAGCTGCCTAATAAAATTTGGCTTCCTTATCAGCTTTTTCATATATACATATGTGTGTATATATATACTTTATGGTTTGCCATTCTGTACTGATATATATATGCATATATCTTTTTTTTAGTAATTCATTCTTTTTCTAAAAAAGTGAATTATCGAGATCTACATGTGGATCTTAATTTAATTAAATGTGGAATTTTAGGTGAATTTTTAGCTAATCAAACTCATCCCAAATTCACTATAGACACGAAGAAAATGGTTTCACTGTCACTTTACCAATCTCCAAGGCAATGTTCAGTGCTCTTTTTTGTGAATACCTCTTTAAGGGGAAGTATTTTGAAAGCAGTCTCCTGAAAGCATTTATAATAAATCTTTCCTGACTTTCTTTTAAGCAGAAAAGAAAAATCCATTTAAGACAATGCTTTAAGGTAAAATGTTACCTGACTTCAGATTCAAACTTTACATTTACTAGGTAAGAAGTTAAAGTCTCCAGGTGGGTGCTGAATCAGTCTATTCTGAGAAGGTGAAAGGAGAAACTACATTAGGCAAATGATGTTTAACTCTGGTGATAAAAACAAGTCCTTGTCCTCCCAATATCCTCTCTTCTGATAGCACCATCCTCTTACCCCTCACAGAAAGTATGCTGATTCCTTAACTGAGAAATAAGAAGGTAATGAAGAAGAATTGCAGCAGCTTTTATTTATTGAACCTCCACTATATGTCACCATGCTAGGTTCTTTATATATATATTATCTCCCTTAACCTTCAAAATATTACTGTAAGCATTAATAATCCCATGTTACAGGAAAGGAAACTAAGGCCTTTAGGAGCTAAAACTGTGCCCAACATCACACAGCTAGTAAACGGAGGAAGCAAGACTCAAACCCTGGTCAATGGCTTCAAAGTTTGCATGCCCTGCCCTATAGCATAGCGATGAGCAATCAATAATTCAAGGAAAGGCTACTTTCCATTTAAAGGAGTTATTCAAGTAGAGATAGTCTGAGGCTGGCAATGTAGACTGACACAGTGACCAAAAACCCACACCGTTTAAAACTGCAACATCACAGAAAAAGCTTTGCAATCTTACCTGAATGTCTGTAGCAATCAATATAAAGGTTATTCAAGTTCAGCAAACTTGCCTCTAGCAAAACACAGCTAAATTTGTTCTACTTATGGGAATGGAAGGAGAGCAAAGATTCCTTTTCCTCATTTGCAGATCTATCCCCAGTTTGAATTTTCATCTTCACAGAGTTAAGGATGCATCATAGAAAGGGATGCACAGCTATGAATAAACAAGTTATTCTTGAAATGACAATCAACTTCTCTCCACACATCTATTTATTACTAATTTTCTTTCTCAAGATTATATTACTGATATAACTGTGCTCATTTCTAGTCATTTTTCTCATGCCCAAGGTTTATTTTCCCTACAGTCTCTATTGCATCCTTTAATATATGTCTTAAACACATTATACTTGTCTGTGATTTGTAGGGTAAAATTTCATCTTCCAGTTATAGAGTCAAGCCAATTATCTATTTCACTTTGTTTTATTTTGAAGGGTAGGGGGGGCTACTTTTAACTACTAAGGCTTTTTTCATTTTATATAATTGCACATTTTTTCCTTTCTACCACCATTTCTTCCACCAAATGTCTGCAACTTATTGTAACTCAGACATTCAAAATCAAATGTGATGTCTGAAGCATTGTAACTGAATTGTGTGGGAAGAAATACTCAGGACTGTGATTATTCTTCATATAGTCCCTCAAAAAACATTAGCTTTTCTGCTGCCACATCACATTATAAATTAATTCTGCTTCCAAGTAATGCTCACCTTAATTTTCTTTTACGTCACAACTCTTACAAGTTATCTTGGCTCACACTCAGAAGCACTAAGCAACAATTTCTCTAGAGGCCCACCTATGACATGGCCATAAACAATCACCTTAACTGTCTGAGAATTCTGAAGGACCTTTAAACAGCTTCTAGACGTATTTCCTGATTTGCCTGGGGACTATGGATGGCCACAGGGAGGAATTCCTGACATTGTGGGCTGGGATGTGATATGGAAAGGGATTGTTGTGGTGACATGATGAGTTTGAAAAAATATCTTCCTTACCAGAAGCAACACTAACAGGTAGCAGCATTTCTGAATATAATAGGAGTCTCTCCTTGAATTCATTAGTACTGCATAGACCACTCCTGCCAGTACCACCACCACCCCGCGCTCCCTACCACCACGCACCAGTTATTCTCTATTTGCCATTCTCCACTCTCCCCTGACCTAGATCCATTCTCTGTCATGTTCTGTGTATAGAAAGTCTGACTCCTGCAAACTACATCCCCTGGAGTGGGAAGTCAGTAGGAAATCACAAAGAGGGAAAAAAAGAGAGGTCAGGGCTATTCTCGGTCGGCCCCTGCCCTGCTTGAGTGCAAGGAGTCTGACAGTGGCTGCCACTTCCTGGGACCACAGCTCTTCCCAGGCAGCCCCCCCTCCCAGGCTTTGGCTATCCCAGGGCTGGGGTGGGCTAGTCCTCCCCTGCCTGTTTAGACATGTTATCGCCTTTCAGTGTTGCTAGTCAGAGGTGCTTCAACTTCTTTTGTTTGTTATCTTACCCAACCCCACATATCTCTCACAAGTATTTTCATTAAATTCTCCTCAGAATTCCATCAGTGTGCTTTCTGTCCCTTGCTAGGCCCCTAGCTAATACAGTAATGGGTTCCAGGAATAGCCTTAAGAAACAGGCCCTCAAATTGAAATTCTGGTATTGATTCCACATGTATTATTTCATAACATACAGATGACTTCCCTACTCAGGTGGAGGGAAGGTGGGAGTAACCAGTGGGGAGCAAGATCTGGGGAGAGTAAGTGTCTGCATCGTTTGATCGTTATGCTGATAAAGACTGTAGGCACCTTCACACTCTACTGGAGAGCTTACAAAAATGAAAATAAAAGCTTAAACTTCAACTCAAGGCACGATGGAGAACAGGAAGGGTTCTAATCAGCTTTAAATGTATCTCTTATATATATGTAGCGCAGATATAGCTGATGATCAGAACCATGACTTGATGGTGTAGGTTGCAGAGTTGCAATATTGATTAAATATCTGCATTCAGTGGACATTGAGAGTTAGAATGGCCGGCAAGTTCATTTTGACCCACAAAGATGTATGGTTGGACTAATTTTTTTGTGAGAGTCTTAGTAATGAAATAGACTGTGAGCCTTCTAAAATATTTTTTAGTCTACATTATCAGACCAGTTCTTTCTCTGGTAGGCAACACCTAAATCAAAATGCTATAATGGGAATTCATGGCCTCTTCCCTAGTAAATAAATCCAGAACCTTTTGAGATAGAGGCTAGTGTCTTTTAAAGACTCATTCTGAAATGCAGATACAATGATATACTGTAAATCTTCCTCCAAACCTTTCCCTGAGGGATCCATGGCCATTTAATGTGGCCATGGTAAACTGGGAAAGAGAAATACCACATAAGAGTTGTTACTTATCAGGCACAGTTCAGCACTAGTAAGTTTGAGCACAAAGTCAGGAAATAAATGGAGTCTTGGCCCATATCCCCTCCAGTGGTCAGTGGGCTTCTGTGGTTACTTCCCGTGTTCCCAATTGTACACTTGGAATAATCATACTTAACAACTGAAAACATCCTTACATTGATTCTCTGACCCATGAGATAAATGTTATTATGATGGGAAGAGCCAAGCAAAGCCCTCGGAATTTCCTATCAAACAGTAAACAGAAAAACTGCAGAAATTTGTGCTACTATCAAATACTGAAAGAAGCAGAGATGGCAATTCCTGTTCCATCCTCATTTAACATTTTATTTTGGCTGGCATGAAAGCCAAATGGGTGCCATCGAATGACCCTGAAACATTGGTGCCACCAGCCACAGCTGCTGATTCAGATGTAGTGGCCTTATGGGAGCAAATCAACACACCTGCTGGATCCTGGAGTGTAGTTATCTATCTAGGAAGCTGTTTTGTTAAGGTTTTTTTTTTTTTGCTTAGTGAAGATAATTAAGAGCAGTTCATCTTTATCTAAATAATATGAATAGAATTATTCCTTCAGTGTCTTAGCTCAGAACTGTCAAATTTCTCCGTTCGTAAATACAGTCCAGAAGATTCTTGAGCATGTTGAAATCCCAGAAAACACCACTTTGATCCTTCACATTGACAACATTGTTCTAATTGGACCTGATGAGCAGGCGGTCACAAGCACCTAGTTGTCTAAGTAAAACCATGGGCGCTGCTGAGTTAGGAGATAGACCCACAAAGCTTTGGGATACTGCCAAATTGCAGAGTTCTAGTAATCATGTGATGTAAGGCATTTGTGGATATCCCCTCTACAGTAAGTGACAATTCACTGCACCTTGAATTTCCTACTGTGAAGAAAGAGGTACCACATTTAGCTTAAGACATAGTATTCCAGAGGAAGCATGTACTACATTTGGGAACACTGCTCTAACCCATTTCCTGAGTAGTCTATAAGGATAACAGTTTTAATTGTTGCCCAGAGCAAGAAAGGATTATCATTAGGTCCAAGTTGTGGTGTCAACTTTTCCACCTCTTGGACTTCGTAAGCTAGAATACCTAAATTGTACTTGAACTCTCTATTATAAACAAGAATGTCCTTTGGGGCCTCCAACGTGTCTCAATAGGAGAAACATACCTTAGACCATAATATTCTGCAGCAAACCCAAGCTCTCCTCTACAAACAACTACTTTCCATTTTTAAAGCTATTTCTGATTTGCTCTGAAACCTAGTATAACCAAACAACACCTGAGTACAGCAATCAGATGTGAGCTGTTCATCATGAATTAGATATTATTTGGTCAACCAAATCCTAAAAGTAGATGTGTGCTGCAGTGTTGGATACATGGAAATGGAATATACCTAACAGGGTCCAAAGAGGTCTAGAAAACTCAAATAACCCCACACAGCAGAATCACACTTCAAAGTACCTACTCCTACTGCTGTATCAGTAGTCTTTCAACCACTCCTGTGGCCTCATGGGAAATTATCTATGACTATCAGCCAAAGAAAAATGAGCTGTCTGTTTGATGGATGTTGACCCCATCTAGACATGGACAGCTGCACCCTCCAGTCCCATTTGTAGCAGTCTGAAAGCCAATCCTAAAGGGAAATACTCCCAGTAGGCAAAATTTCAGGTAGTACATTTGGTTTTCTACTTTATGCCAAGAGAGAGTTGGTCTAACTCTATGGGTCCATAATTATTCCTCGGAGAGGCTATTTAGGGATACCTATTCCATCAAAGACTTGAAAAAAAGATTAGAGGATTGGTGACAAGGAATTCTAGGGAAGAGGTATATGGATAGGTTTCCTGGAATAGTCATGGAATATTAGAATGTTCATTTCTATATAAATGCACACCAGGAGTTTCTTAGTAATCAGTAGGGTGGGTCCTTAATCCAATATGACTGATGTCATTATAAGAAAACAGGGTGAAGACACACACAGGGGCATATGATGACATGAGGCAGATAATGTACTTATGAAGCTACAAGTCAAGGATTACCAGCAACAATGGAAAGCTAACAGCATGAAGCTGATATTCCCCTAGACCCCTGAGAGATCACAATACTACTAGCATCTAGATTTCAGACTTTTAGCCTCCAGAATTGGGAAAGAATAAATTTCTGTTGTTTTAAGCCACCCAGTTGGTAGTAGTTCGTTAGGGTGGCCCTAGGATTCTAATATACTCACCTACTCATGCCTTATCTCTGACATGTTATACCACACAGCATCACCCTCAACCAAGCAACTTACTTTATAATGACACAAATGCAGCAATGGGCCCACGTTTTGGGGATAGACTGGGTAGTGAGAGTATCCCCTCACTAAACCTGAAGTCTCTGTGTTAGAAATTTTGCTTCATGTTCCTGTACCCTTGGGTTCCACAATATTGGAATTAAGAGTTCCTAAGAGAATTATGCTTCCCTCTGGGAATTAAGTGATGATTCTGTTATATTGGGAGTTCGTTCTACCTCCTGTTACTTTAGGGCTCTTAGGCCACTGCCTTGACATGCAGAGAGGGTGCTTGCAGTGTGGTCAGGGTGATCTATCCTGCTTGCTGCTGCTATGGAATGAGGACGTGGATGGATAAACGGGGTATCTGATAGATTCGCTGCAGTGCCATTACTTCCAAAATCATTTTTATAGGAATCTATAGAAATTCAATAAGGTAAGGCCACCAAGGGTTCAAATTGTATAGGAATAGAGGTTAGGGTCACCACCAGGTAAAGGATCCAACCAGCCAAATCACTGGCAGAGGTAAAAGGATACAGAATGGGCGCTGGGGAAGGGAGGTTCAGAGATCAAGGACTCCACACAACTGGAAGGGCAGCCTGAGCAGACAGTCAGGAGTTTCATTAGAGCACCAGATACTTGAAGACAGCTGTGGCATGGAAACTAAGAGGCACCAGGAGATGAGAGCAGCCGGGTACAGCAGTTCAAAGAAATCCTCTTGGGATTCCTAAGGCACTTTAGAAAAGGAGGGCTGTGGTCCTACCAGCCAGCATGAATAAGATTCAGATCAGGTGTAGGGATTTGTTTTTTGTGTCAGCTTGGTGAGGCTTTAGTATTTGGGCATCCAAACAAACACTAATTTGTGTGCTCCTGGGGAGGTGTGTGGTAGATCTGGTTAATTTTTACAATCAATTTAAGAACAAGAGATTATCCTTGATTATGTGGGCGGACCTCACTCAGTCAGTAGAAAGGCCTGAAGAGCAAGACTGGAACACCCCTGCGGAAGCAATCCCGCCCGCGCCTGCAGCGTCAGCTCCTGCCCCAGAGTTTCCAGCCTGCCGGCCCTCCGTTCAGATCTCAGACTTGCCAGTCCACAGTCACGATCCAGTTCCTTGATTGTATAAATATATATATCCTACTGGTTGGTTCTGTTTCTCTGGAGAACACAGATTGACACAGGGACAAGCCGTTAAGGGGAACCTATCTCGGGCTCACTGGGAAGTAAGCCTATTTTTAGGCTTCTTCAAACATTTGTTTCAAAGAGAGGGCTATTTCCCAGATACTGATTTATACTTTAAGTTAAAATTTATATGGGGGCTTGGGATGGATCTAAAGGGAAAACACCATTTGTATGTGTTTCTAAATTCTGTAGGATGTCTTTTCATTTCACTTATGCTCCTTGCATTACTTTTTTTTTTTTTTTTTACTGAACTGCAAAAGTGATGCTTCGGTCTAATAATATGAATAGCTTTACGTGTATCTGGGATGGATTATTTGCATCACCTGGTGCCCCATGGACCATAGTGCGATATCTCCAGGAGGGCTGGCCAGCTGCCATGGGCAGTGAGCAGCCATAAACAGAAACTACTTAGCTTCCTATCTCCCCCACGAGCTTGGCCTCACTGATAGAGTGTTCAAACCAGGAGAGCTGGCAAACTCTCAGTTTTCCAAGAAAAGTTGAAGTCTATTAAAGAAAATGCAGAAAGAGAGACAATGTAAGACACTCTACTTAACTGTTCAAAATAAACTTATCTGACCCTTAAGAAAGCCTATGAGAGGATAAGTAAATACTAAGTGTACATGGATAAATTTAAGAATGTTATCCAAAAAATTGAAAAAGAAAAGTGAATCAAGCACAAACTTCCATTTAAAAGGCAACTATTTAATTCAAAGTTTCTCAAATGTGAATCATGTATGCAACATCTTGATTAAAAATATTAGATAACCCGATATTACTTATTTTCCTAATATTATCTATATATATAATAACATAAGAATAATGTTTATATTCTTACAGAGCTAATATATCTAATGATTTTATAAGTTAAATGATAGCAAAAGTACAAAAACAAATGAAATTTAAAAAAATCAAATTAATGTGACAAGGTAAGACCCTAATTATTTGTTTATTCATTCTTTATCTTTAAAACAAATCACTAAGGTTAGTTTCATGGAAAAAATGTGTTTTACATAGATGCTTTAGAACATCGTGGACTTATCATCAGGTCTTTATCATTGTTAATGAAACTTATTTTTAGACAATTCTTTTTCAACACTGATCAATTATTTTGATCAACCAATTAACTTAATAAAGCCCTCCAATTATAAATATTGGCAGCAATATTTCAATATCATTCAGAAAAAGTCTTCATGTGGATTTACTATGATAACAAGCTCTGATGAGCTTCAGCGGCTTGTCAAATAGAACCCACAGATTCCTGATTCACAGCAGGAACGTGAGACTGTCATGAAGGAAAATACTCTGAGTTAAATATGCATTAACTAGAGGAGGGCTCTATCTTATGCTAGATTATTTTGGTTACAAGGAATAGGACTGATTCAACTTGGCTTCGGCACAATAGCTCTACTTCTGTCCTCCTCTCTGAGGGAGATGGGGAGGGAGGGTTGGACTCAGGGACTGGAGAGCTGTTGGGGTCTGAGGCAGCTAGTCCACGTGCATGTGTCTGTCTCTTCTTCATTCTCTTCTCTCCTTCTCTCCTCCTGACTGACAGCTATTTCTCCTCCTATTTCTGTATTTCTGTATGTGTGTGTCTCTCTCTCTGTCTATTTCTGCCTCTTTTTGTCTCTGTCTCCCCTGCCCCGAGGCAGCTTCTCTGATTCTGGCTTCCTGTCTCTATTATTATCTTCCCAATGTATTGTCCAGATTTATCTGCCCATTTACATGTGAGTCAGATACTACTACTCCCAGTTCTGGTTTAATATTCTTTATAAATCTAAATGCTGACCAGTGAGAATCCCTGTGTCCCAACTCCAAATTTCTAGGACTGAGAACCTGGCTGGCCACACAGGCTGCTGATGCCAAGATGTGGATGATTTAGAATGTGCATTACATGGGTGGCTGCCCACTCAGCAGAGACTGTTCAAACACACTTTCTGGAATGACATGGGTATGTCTTTTAAGGGACAAAAACATCAGTTTCTTCTAGCAACTATTCATTAGGGTACTTGAAGTAATCAATTTGAAATACCAGTTGATTTTGACTTTAAAGATGGTGTCCCAAAACCAATCCAGGAAATCATACTACAGGTACAAAAACTAAAGGCTTTTAAAAACATGAAAAGAGCCCCTGAAATATTTTAGAAAGAGGTGAAGGGTTCAAGCCACAAGAACTATTATACTGTTCTACCAACAGACTGCTCTTAAAGGCACTCACGTGAAGGACTTAAAAAGAGGACTGGACATCAAGACTTTGGATGGAGACCCCAGCCACCAAAGAACATGATTTGTCCTGGCACTTTTTCTGAGAAAGCAGCATGGGTAAGAATATTTATTCCTTAAAAATTAAACATAATACTATAAAGTTCTTCTGTGATTACTGCCTTCAGTAGTACTTTTATTTACACACATTAGGAGAAGCACTAAGATTGTTTTAATCATAAAAATTTTAAAAAGTGAAATGATATCTTCATCAAAAATTAATGTTTATTAGACATAGGCAAGAGGGGTGTAAAGTTTATGCACAGAGCTGATAATATTAGTGAGAGGGGAAGAGGGATTAAAATTAATATTATAGGAAAAGCATAAAGTCAAAACCAAGCTTTAACAAAGGCACTGAAAATTTGAAGATTATGGATGGGGCTGTTCAAATGAGGTAAATTCTCCTAGAAAAACTGGGCTGAATCTCTCAAAAAAATGAGGACACTTTGCAAGGAAAGGTCAAATTAATATATGCTAAAAGAAAGCGTGAGAGAAGGGAAAAAAATTGAGAAGCAGAGTAGAGAGGGGAATGGGGGCTTTCATTTGGTGGCAGCAAGGTGCTGAGGAGTAGAGGTTTGCATAAAGCAGTAACTGGAGTTACCGAAGGGATTTCAAGAAAGAGTAGATGAAGGCAGCAACTTTGGTAAATTACTCAGGTGATAATATATGGCGTAAACTGAATGATGGAGTGGTCAGGGATCACGTTTCCCTGTAATATAAGCCAGGTACCTCCAGTTCTGCAGCGTGCATCCCGTCAGCTCGCTGGCCACAGCAGGCCTCCCACATTGCCCTTGTCCAGGTAATTGAAATTCACCTCTCCTAAACACTGACTGATCCCTGGTTCTGGCAAGAAGCCAGGGCTCAGCTAAGCAGGACGCAAGAGACCCTCGCTGTGCCTTGTGTCTCCTGCCTTAAATAAAACTCTTCTCTGCTGCATGCACCAAAAAAATTTAATGAGTCTCAATGTGCACAGGGATGAAGGTGTAGAGGTGGTTCCTTGGGTGCCAGAAGGAAGAGAGAGATGGAGTAGAAAAGAAGCAATAATGTGGGAGGGGAACTACTAGGCACTGCCTGGAGGGGACAGTGAGAACACAGGACTCTGAAGAGGACATGGGAAGGATGAAAATCATGATAGGAAAAACAATGTGGAGAATAAATAAGAAACATGAGAAAATAAAAACAAAGGGGGGTGAGAGAACAAAAAGAAACAGACAAAAAAAGACATACAAGGAAAGCAACAGAAAAGCGAAGCAAGTGAACTAAGGAGGAGGACAGCAGAGAGTCTGTATGGACTGCACGTCCTCGTGACAGTCTCTGACCAGGCTTACTGTTGCAAAACCACATTTCATCAGGCTAATCAGCATAAAAACAAACAAAAGAGAATGAGAGAGGTAGAAACCTTTGCATAAAGGATAAGGATAGAGACTTTGCATAAAACCTAAGACAAAGCTCTGAATAATATGGGATTTTTTTGTTCCCCTGTTACAAGCAATAAAAAGGCATGAAAATATTTCTTTTTTTAAGTTATGCAATCATATTGCATAAATTTGCTCCCAATTGGAAACTGCTTACCTTTTGGAGCACATGGCTGTAAGTGACAAATAGTCTGTCCTTCCACATGTGCCTACTAGCCCTAAGGCTTTATACCTGTGTAACATAAATAACTTATTAGCATCCTAAGAACAACAAATCACAAGGACCTTAAAGGAATTAACAATCTCACAGCAACATAAACTCAAGAGTCTTCCTCAACCTCTTCATCATTAAGTATAAACACAATGACCCATTGGCAGAGTACTGGGTTGGAACTATGAGAAAACAACTTTAAGCCTGTGATCTTGTTCTCTGTGACAAAAGAAAGTTTGAATAAAGGAGAATGATGAAAGTTTCTCAAGAACCATATGCATTATTAGTTATATAATTTATCTGTTACCTAAAGTTAAGTGCTGTCTCGGATCATATCCATGGGTTATGCTCTTAAGGCTGTGTCTCACAGGTGATAGTTGATGAGTCCTTGGTACTTTTCAAGATTTATCTGCAGAAGATGTTAATGCTGAGTACTTTTTATAACCCTATTATGTCACGGATAGTACAGCATCGATACTGAATAATTGTTAAAAAGCTTAAAGCCCCCTTTGCTTGGACAGCTGAGGAGAAGGTTGAATAATCTACAGAATTGTTTACAGTTTTTACAAGGTCCTTCTTACTCTTTTATTTTACTCATTTTGCTTAATTAGTTAAAACAGGACTTGAAGAGTCCTGTGGGATAAGATCAGTGGGTTTCAGGTTTTTGTTGATGTACATGTTTTCATCTTTTAGAAAATCCATTCAGTTAAGAACTTGATTGATTGGTGGCATAACAGCCCACATTGCCTGAGAGGCCGTGACCCTGAGGGAGGCAGGGAAGCAGGCAGAGGGCCAGAGAAGAATCCAGGCAACCCAAGGATGTATGTACCCTCAGTGCTCCTGAGTGACCCTCATGTGAGGGCTGCCATTTGTTCTGCTCAATCGTTTTGGACAGTGCTGTAGACTGAATGTAGGACAAAATTCACATATTGAAATTATAATGTACAATATAATGGTATTAGGAGGTGGTATTTGAAAGGGGCTTAAGTCATGAAGGTAGAACCCTCATGATTCCACTATCGTGGGATTTGTGTTCTTATAAAAGGGACCCCATAGAGATCACTATGCCCTTCCACCATGTGAGGGTACAGTGAGAAGGTGCTGTCTACAAACCAGCAAGTGGGTCCTCACAAACACCAAATCTTCCAGAGCCTTGACCTTGGACTTTTCCAGCCTCCAGAATGAGAAATACATTTCTGCTGCTTAGCAGTTAATCATCCTGTGGTATTTTATTATAGCAGCCCAAATAAATGAAGACAGCTGGAAATATCAGACTGAAGATTTCATGTTACTTTTGGTTATGTTGTTAAAAAACATTCCACATTGGATTCTATATGTATTGTAGAAAAATTGTAACATAAAGATAAGCAACTCAATAAAATGAAATAAAAACTAACCATAAATTGACTATCCAGACAAAAGCAACACTAATTTTGTGGCCAAATTTTTCTACTAGGTCTTATCCTTTGTGTATGTACTTTCAAACAAATATATTTTTACATTATTTGGTAACCTGCTCTTTTCACTTAGTAGGACACCACACATATATACCATAATAATAAATATAATTCCTATATTTTCATTGTTAATAGTTATACATGTTGTATATTATATTATATATGTAACCTATATAAATAATCAGGCATTGAGTTGTTTGCCAATATAATTTCTTAAACAAAGCACAACACCGTTAATCTAGGATTGTCAGGGAACGAGTTGCTCCAAATAAATAAATTACCAGTCAGCTGATATTGAAGATTTTATGGAGCAGAAATTTAGAGATCTCATTGTCCTTATAACAAAACAGTTCTTGATCTAAAGGAAATGCCTTTGCAGTATTTTCCCTGAAATATTATATCCTATCTATTTTTGAATCTATCATTTAACCATTTATTGATAAACTATAAGCACAGACTATTATGCCATATATCAATATAATCCATCCACTTTTCAATTTTGGGATCATTGCTTTTACTATCACTGCTCCATAACTGCCTCAATAGCTTTTAAGTTGTTTTATCTAATTCAAATTTATCATGGGCTGAGACATTGAAGACCTAGGCTCATTAACATGTATACATTAAATAAGGCTCAATAAATCTATGAAGGAAATATTTGAGTCAGTAAACATCATTCATTAGTTTTATATATTATTTTCACTTACACTAACTTACATAATATTTTTAAAAACCTATAGGTAAGTGTTATTTTGTGCTATTACAGAAGAGGAAACTGATTATTTGGAGAGCTGAAATAGCTTACCCAATGTCACCTAGCTGTAAAATGCAGTGTAAAGTCTCAAACCCAATTTTTCTCATTCAAAATCAACTCTAAGGACTCTGTTAAGAGCAATTTCAACTTTTTGTTTCTTCTGGCTAAGGAATTGTAATCCAAAAAATATATATGTTTCATCAAATACAAATGATACAAAGTATTAGTACTCAATAAAAGAAAGAAATGCTGGATCAAAACTTGGTTTACCGCAAGATTTCTCAGAGATTTTTAATACGCTAATATGCTTCATAAAGCTCCAAAATCAGCATTTCCATAACAACTTGAACCTCTGAGGTGACCCTCTGTAACAGCATACCTCTTCAGATTCCCAAGAGGCAAGCTGCAGAAGATAATGTCCCACTGAGGCAGGAGGGTCAGAAGGGTGTACACCAGACCAGCGAGTGAGGTCTAACAGTCTTAATCTTTGCATTTATTTCTCATTTACAACCTGTTAATGTAACAGAGATTAAAATATAAATTCTGAAAGAATTTGATATTTATGTGAATTATTGTCTTTTGATAATACAGAAATTACTTCTAATAAATGGGTACAAGTATTTATTTATCACAAGTAGCTACAGAATATACCTATAAACTGTTGTTAATACATTTAATCAGTTAAAAGCTTAAATTCACAGAAAACATAGACATAAAATGGGAAATCTTAGGCTGCATTTGGAATTAAACAATGCACCAGGGCAGACCATAGCACAGTTATACTGTAACTCTCCACTGAGATATGATGTCCTGTCCTTAGATCTTCATGATATCTGTGTCAAAAAAAGAAATCCCGATGCAGTGCAATAATTTCCTCTTTCACAAATTGCATGTAATAAAAATATTTGTGCAATCCTTCAAAACTTAACAGATAAATTTTAAGAGTAGTTAAATCCATTTGTAGTTTATTAAAATGTTTCAATGAAATAGCACCATTTTAGAATTAGAAATGTCATTATGTAGCTCACGAAATAAAAAAGATTCTCTGAAGAGAAACGGCTCCCCAACTTACTCACCTGATAAGGTTCTACATCATGGAAACCCTCTTGGCAACATGTTGCCATCAACATCTGTGAGTGGAAATTTTACTAAGCATTTTATATTTACTATTTTATTCAATAATTAAAACAGCCCCACAAAACAAGTAGGTACATCAGAAATAGTCACCAATTTTACAAACAATAAAATTGCAGTTCAGAGAGACCCAGTTTCCTGAAGAAGCAGAACTAGCATTGGAAGCCAGGCTGCCTAATCATAAAGTCCTTTATTTAAACTACCTCTCTCTGCAATGTCCATATTCAGTTACGTATTTCATATAGTAAATATATGTAACACCTTGATGCTCCTATTTAAATCATACAGTAGCCATGGAGGATTTAAAAGGAAGAATGTATTCTCAGATGATTCCCCTATTTTACCTTAGCAAGCTTCTTACGAGTACAAAACCTCTGTTTTTTTCACTCTGACCTTTAACTAACCTCCACTCTTCTGTTGGAAGTCAAAAGACCATGGCATCTCATGATTTTCTTCTTCTCTTTTGACATTTCTGCTGTCTCATCAAGGCTTTTACAAATGGGACTTAAGTATGTTTAACTGCAGTACAAGCTAAATCTTAAATACAAATTAACAGGGCATATATAAATGGCAAAGTAAGCCAGCTCTCAAGCCCACGATAGCTTTACCAGAAAACTAGTAGGTACTCAATCTGCAGTTTTGGATTTTGTATAAATTAATTTTAATTCAAAAGACAATAAAAGGGAAAAAGAATTATATGGCTAATTTGGCCTTCAGTACAGGAGAAGTTGAAAGCAGTAGAACTGAAAGTTAGAAGGGCATATCATATCAATCAATCCACAACTATTTATTGAATATATTTACCACTATGCTACAATGCTTAGAATCCCAATCACTGAGTGATCAACTGGAGCTAAAACATGACCAAAGAATTAGTATGTATTATGTGAATATACATTACTTGGAAAGAGGATGGCATTAACTCCTTGGTAACTATTGTTATAGTAGCATAATATAATGCAGAGCCCTGAGGGGATAGAATGAAAGACAGGTAAATTAGGACTGATTCTGGAGAAGTCACATCAATTCAGTGAAGCCCTATAGGACCAAAGATACACCAGAGTTGTGGGGCTTAATTCCAGAAGGTAGCATCTTTGCACTAGGTCCTGGGTACCAGGAAAGTGAAGCAAAAGATAATGTTGAGATACAATACTTAAGGCCGAAACCACTAGTTTATCTACAACTTACTAGGAGCTTTTTTTGTCCTCCATTTGTCTATGTAAGTTGGTGTCTTTTTACAATGTAAAGTGCATTCTGACATTTGACACCAAGACCCCACAGGAAGGAAAATCTCCTTCCCCATGTAATATATATGAAAAGGCCACAGGGTCTATTACATAAAATTGGTATCATTATACATCCTGATAGTGTCTGTTTAAAGAAAATTACAAAGGAACAAGTATGGGTTTTTCTGGTATCCCTCTCATCTGCAAAGAGTGCTTGTCTTCCAACAAAGCATGCCCTCTATCCAGTGGTGTGCTGCTAAGTGTTGAACAGCTAGCTCCCAAAGAGAAAAAAATGTATTATAAATTTTACTGCTTTAAGAATGTATAGTGTGCCCACTGCATTGATGTGACTGAGAAGCTTATTATAAATTCCATACCAATGACTTCAGTGTGGCTTGCTGTTCCTTATAAAATCTACTATCAATTTTTTTTCATTCTATCCCCCAAAATAATGGCCCAAAGTCAGACTATGTATAAAAGCTTAATCATGATCCAATTCAAAAAAGCCTCTCATGTCATTGACAAATGAGTATAGTTCTGGCATAAATGTTTGTTGATATTTTATTTTACATTATAGAGTGAATCTAAAATAAAACAAGGATATATGTCAGACTTAATTCAATTTTCGATGACATGAGAAATATCTTTGCTGAATCTGAGTAGCTTGAAATACTAGAAAAATATTTTCTCAATGTTATGTGCTCTCCACAATGTAACAGCTACAGACCAACACAATTTTAAATTTAATCTACATTATTAATATTTTCTCTGTCATTTTTTAAGTCTAGAAAGTGAACAAAATTGTGGCATTTATTATTTGTATAGTGTAAGTATTCCCATTATGGTCAATTCCAAACCACTAATGCAGGTCTGAGAAGAGCAAATAACATTGCATACTATTCCCAGATACCATAGATATAAACAGCATCAAAAGCACAGGTAATAGTAAAACATAGTAAAATAATTAGGAAATGATGTCAAGTATCTACTACCTTTGTTTTTAACATAATGTTCACTTATAAGTTATGTAATTTAATTTTTAATAATTTCTATTTAGCAAACAGCAAAATTGCTGTAAATTTAACAATGGACTCTTGCAAGCCTGTATGAGCTAGCTTCAGCCTGTCACTGCCTCTCACCATTCTAGCTGCCAGGAGAGCAGCCTGCCTCCCTTCTCATTCTTCCCAGATGTATTTCCTCAGTTGCAGAATTATTTTGGAAATTCCCTACCACAGCCTCTTTAGTTTTTAAGAACCTCATTATTATTTTCTGAACTGGAATGAAATTTGAGAGATGACTAATGGGCATAAAGAAGGACAGGCCAGTTAACCATTACAGAGCAAACTGTAAGCTCAGGAAAGGGGTGCTGGGATGTGGAGTCAGAGGACCTGGGCCTGTGACCCAGTCCTGCTAGCTTAGATGTACCTTTCAAATTGTGAGCGTCAGGATTCTTATCTGTAAAATGCATTTAATAGCCACTCCACAGGATTTTTGTGAAGAGTACCTAAGAAAATATCTGCAAAACTGTTTTATAATTAACATTATGATACAAAATAAATCACTTTATTATCTGCTATTGTTTCAAATAACTTTAACCATTTAGAATTTCTTTCTTGAGGTTCTGGAAGATTTGGGGGATGGGCTTTAGAAATGCCTACAAATACCCATCATGTTATGCTTTAAACTTATGAATTTTTAATTCATTCATAGAATACTGCAAATATTCTCACTGTTCTGATTTTATAATAATTAGGGTAAAGAAAAAAAAAAACATTTGCTATATAAAGACCATGCATGTGTCCCCAGACCTAGTTCTTTCCCCAGGTATGGTTTTATAAATGAATGTGAAAACCAAGTCTCATTTATATGATACATCTTGGAAGGAGAATGTCTATGACTCTAGGTTTTGATCAACCTTGAGAAATGATAGCACAGCTGCTATAAAAACTCTTGAAGATAATCACTTCTAATTTGATGACTACCAGTTGCCATTAAATAAATTGTGAAATCATTGTGTTTTCTTTTCTAGGTGATTCTGCTATCATTAGAAGTATCAGAACAGACTGGTGAAAAGTAATCATGCAAAATTTTTCTTTCATAAAATTGGCCAGAGCTTCTTTTAAAAACATTGTTTTCATTTCAGCCATTTTCTTTGCATCTCTTTGTTTTAGTATACTTTCCTGAAGATAAGGAGCAGAGAGAATGAGGCAGCAGCAAGATATGGTGGCAAGACTTTTGGGCTAAGAGCTATTCATCCTAAAGAGCTATTCATCCTAGTTTCCATTTTCCTGTTTCTTTTATAAAGGGAGAGCACTGAGTTCCTTTCTTGTCCTGGATTTTTAAGAGACTTAATTTTAGAATTCCTGTCTCAGGACTTTACCGGTATTTTATATTTGAATATGTGTGAGGGACAGCAAGTTTCAATGCCTAGAATTTAATCATAATTTAATGTATAGTCCAGCTTAAATCTACTAAGTCTGAGTAGCAAAGAGGATTGAACGACATATGTTCCTTCACCCAAAACGTTGTCACAGGCTGAGAAAAGTTCTATTGAACTTTAATGTATTCTTTCCTAAGGTTATACAGTAGTTGGGGGTAGAAGAACTTGGACAACCTGAGAATAACCCCAGACCTTCAATCAGCGTTAGGTCCACAGCTGCCAAAAGTGTGTTTTGTATCATTTTGGTCCTAAGATGTATACCGTGAAGTACATTCAGTGTTGAGATTTTGGGGAAACTGCATACTATATATCTCAAGGGTGTCCCATGGAACCCTTTTCCCACATCTGCTAACATCCTTTGGAACACTGGCAGAATTAATTTTGGGGAGAATACTGATTTAGATACACCTTGATTTACAGAATTTAATGGTGTAAGTAGGGAATCCCTACACAGTCTGTGCTGGGCCCTAAAGGAGGCTGCAGAAGTATCAGAAATGAATGCCGTTTGGACTTTAGAATCAATCACCTCACACAGGCAGTTTTTGGTGGCAGATGAGTGAGACATAGGAGATGAGAATGCCTTTAATACACTATCCCGAAAGTCAAGTATTTACCGAACTTGGAGTCAGAAGTCTCTACCTCTTAATAGCTATATAGCAACCATGGCTGGGTCAAGTCCCCAGTTTCACAGGTGAGGGAACCGGCTGCTTTCATGCTAATGATACATGATTTTAGTTTGTTTTTGAAGTTAATCTGAGGTTGTGGCTAAGGAGTCTAGCTGTTGTGAACTAGAGTTTCCTTACTGGTTATTCAGTTACTCAGTATTTAGAACTTCTCTTTTGAGGGGGAAATTGGTCATATTTTGATTTTGTTTGCTACTTCATTACAACTGGCAATTTATGATTAAAGACATTTTTCTAGTTTGGAAAAAATCTTGTATATATTGCAAAATATGTAGATTTGCTTATGAACATTTACATTACAGAAGATACCAAGCATATTCAAGAGAGCTTGAATGCATGAAATGACATTCAAGATATCAGGGTTTTACATCTAGCTCATTCAAACAAATTTATGACACTATTTTAAATTTCTCTGAACCCCATTTTGCTTATCTTTCCACTGCCATGATTAAGAGAAATAATTTGATGTTCGTTCTAACTCTAATTTTGCTTATTATTTCCTTACAGCTTTCCTAAAGTATGTCTTTAAATGTTGTCACATTTAAGTGGTTATCTATAAAGTAATAGCCGCAATTTTTGGCCTTTAGACCCCTAAACTCAGTCAGCCCTTACATAGGGATGTACTTTGAAACAGGTACTTTTCCTATAGAGGAACAGTTCACAGTCCCATTGTTATTATAGCTACACAGTGATTTTGCTTTTTAGTCACTGGGGTGTATTGAGAAGGGATATGAAAGTAGACAGAAAATTTTAAAACCAAAATATGAGAAACTATCTTCTCCAAGTAAAAATTAAACATCTTTGAATGTATAAGGGAAATAAAACAGAAAATCTGATTTATTTTGTTATACCTTGGTGTTTTTCTCTTAAGAATACATTGATTCTGTGAAGATCTGTAGAATGTTTGGAAATACTCCTCTTTTTATCTTATGTTTCTTTTGATACCTAACTCCAAGTTTTCTTATTTCTAAGGACTGATCTCTCACCTCTAACTAGTCCTTCAATCAGCCTCTCTATCCTTAAAAATCTGCCCCTCACAGCTCTGCCACAGAGCTCCTAAACCCACACTCCTTAGCCCTTCTCAGAACATGGGCTTCCAATTCAAGCAAAAAGAAAACTAAAACAAAACAAAATAAAACCTTCAATACAAGTAAGAATCACTTATATACAAGTGACTGTGATAACTGCCTGGCTCCTACAGTTAGGTGCAGAAGTGAAAATGCCACCCAGGTAATACCTTAGATGATAAGAGACTTCTTGGAATTTATTTATTACACAATAAAGAAGACTAGGATGTTCTTTCTGAAATATTTTTCTTAGGAACTCAACATGTAAGCCTCTACTACTGACAAGGTGGCATTTTTAGATTAAGCCATGGGAAATCTAACATGACTTACAAATACAACAGTCCAAGAATAACAGCCTTCCTGCCATCCATGATTGGCATAGTTATTATAAACTCTATTATAATCATATCTTGCTGTCCAACAAAGCTATTCATTCAACAACTAAGCTCACATATAAGACCAGGCAGAGTCTACTTATTTGCAGAAAAATGCTTTTGAAAAACACAGTCTCATTGCTCAGACAGTATATGACATGGTGCAAGGTGCTTATGATAGAAGGTGGCAGGAAATAAACTTGAAACAGAAATACCAGCTGAGAAGGTGTTTAATCTTTGAGGTGTGAGGTATTACATTCTAGCACTCTCTCTGACTGAAATCAGGCATGAAGGGAAAAACTATCTAAAACAGATGGGGGAAGTACTTTCAGGTCCCTTTGATGTCTGTGTTGGCAAAGCACTTCAGCGTTCACATCCAGTCTTTAATAAAACAGCTGAAGTTCCTGGTTTGTAAATAAAGGAAGCTAAGAGATTGCTGAGTAGGGTATGTTGCACACATAAAAATGCAATTTCACTTCAGTGTATGCCTGAAACCACTCATCTAGATATTCATGCACACACACACATACAAACACACACACCTCTTACAGCTGTCTTATAAGTAACCCCATACCTGATTTTAACAAGTCCTGTAATTTTCAAATAATTTTAATCATGGAAAACTAATAATTTTCTATAAATTCATATATTCAAAATGACGAAGAAAGTTGAATAGCCCCTCTTTTCCCACAAGGCAGGACCTGAAGACAATAAGCATGGTAGTAGGGAGACCAATACAGGTCTCTGTGTGAATTATCAATAAAACACATAAGTGACTTTTCAGCAAGAGTGAGGAGCAGACACAATAGCAGTAAATAAAAAAAATTTAAAAAAAAGGAGACTTTGTCAATGATTCAGGTACTACCCAAACTGTCCTGCGCCTCCAAATCCATAAAAGCATGAGGGCTTGCCAAAGAACAAACAGGAACCAGAAGAGTCTTAACATCAGAGAATGCAAGCCCCACGTCCCACGGGTCTCCCTGGCAGATGGTGCTAATGTTCTGCCCAGCCCAGGTTTGTACAGAGTAATTCCTGCTCCATCCCCACTCTCATCGACACACACACCTGTGTTTCCACGCTCTTCTGCATCCACTACTTCACACCATCCCCTACCAAGTGCTGCTAACAGGGGAAACCTAGAAAATTGAGTTTTTCATACAAATCCATTCTGTTCACCTAAGACATATAGAATATCAGGAACTAAGAATTGAGACCTAAGTCTGAGATCACCTAAATCCAATCCCACTCAAAAAGAATCCCTTCAAATGTTCTTCAGTCAATGAACCTGCTTCTGTGTCTGTCCTCTCACTGCATGCATTGAGAATCCACAGATATGATGAGGGATCAAATTTATCATATCCTACTGGGACACTGTAAATATTAAAGAAACTCATCTATTCTTGAGTTGTGATCTTGTTCTCTGTGGTTTTTAACCTAGAGAATCTGGCTGGTCCTAGGGAGAGAGAGATAAGAGACATCTTTTAAAATATCATTAGTTACCTATTTATTACAGTTCTTAGTTCTAAGAAGTTTTTAGCATTGGGATTATTATAACCACACCCAGATCTTAGGACTTATTGATATACTTTTTCAGTGTGGTGCCTCCTTATTCACCAGGATTTCTTAAATATTACTGATGAAAATTCTGTAACTATGTTCAAAAGTCCCTTCAGTAAAATACAGGGTAATTTATTGGAATTAACATCACTTTGTATAAAAGAGATCAGCGTCTTCTTTCATCATGTATTTCAGATTTTAATTCTACTTTTCTAATTGGAAAACTAATTTTCTTGTTCTTGAATACAGAAGAAAAATCGTTGAGTGGAGAAGTATCTACCATCTCGAGTAGGACAGCATCTGGGGAAACTAGGCTTGTCTCATCCTTGTCCGTCTTGCTCCCTGCCCTCTGTAACAGTCTTTCTACAGTTCTCTACTATTCTAGTCTTTTGCCTATTTTCATATTCTTCCAGACCTCTCCCCCTCCTTTACAAACATATGGCATTCCATATTTTGAGTCCTTTAGAACCTGATTTCATCACAGCATTTTCTGTGAAGTGATTTCGCTGTGGTTGTTATCTCCCCTTTATTTTTCTCCTAAGAATATTTAATAATTTTACTCTCAGATTTTTACATTTTTCATTCTAGAGGCCCTAATCTCCCCTTAAGAATATCCAATGTTATGATATGCCTATCTCTTTTTTCCCCCCAACTTCTGGAGCCCAACTTCTGTCAAATCTAGAGGTATGCTTGGCTGCAACTAATATTTCTTCACATCATTTTTATGCATCCTACCACATTTTCACCCAAGATTCCTATCACTTGTATAGCTTAACTCCAAAACTGCTTTATTCCATCCAAGTCATAAAGTCTTGGCAGAGCTCTGTGCTATGACTATTTCTCTTAGAGTTAGAGCTCAAATGAAAGAAGGTTTCATGAATACATATATTAACACATGTAACTGAGTTAAGAAATAAAGTCACTTTTCCTGACAGACAGTAATTTTCATTTGGCTGATTGGTTTGATATGAAGACTGGCTTTGCCAAGTGAGTAAAATAAACATTTTTCATAAATTATCTAATTCTGTACTTCTGAGATTTTAACAACAATATATTGAAAGTACATGAAGAGAAAGCATTTTATCAAACTATTTATTGGTAAATGTGTATCCAAATTAATAATAATAGTTATTGAATACATCTCAGTAAAGCCTTTTGAGTATACTTCCTATAAACTGAGAAAGAAAATGACTCTAATGGCAGGGTGACAAATCTTTTTGCAAGTCAGGATCAAAAGTGAAGGGAACCTAATTGAATTGCCAACTGATAAATTAATAAAATATTTTTTATGAAGGATTACTATATGAATTTTTGGCATGTAACTTGGAAGGAATTCAAAGAATTGAGTGATATTACTACACTAAAACTCCTTCCATTTCTACTTATTTTCCAATTCTTATTTATGACAATAAGTTTCCTCAATGCTAACATATATATAAAATGTAAAAATATAAATATAGTTGATACTGAACTTTTCCTCAATAGGATAACAACTAATTTTTTTCCATGAGCAAATGGCTAATCTTATTCAGAGATTCATTCTCAATATCATTTTACTTTCCACATTTTATAAATATGTACCTAAATTTATAGTATTTTGTTGTTTTGACCAATTGGATAGTAATATTAACTTTAATGGAACTAAATCTTGAAGTAATTTTTTAACCCTTAGGGCCAGAAAAATAAAAACAATTAAATTTTAATTTATACCGCTATTTTTGTTGCAGAGATATATGATAGTTGACCAATAAAAGAACTTTCAGAATTATAAAAACATGTTGCATTAGAGTAAAAATTTATTGAGAAAGACAATAGAAATATGAACTCAAAGAAAAAAACAAAATATATACATTTTCCAATATTAAATAAGAATTTAAGTATTTTTAAATAAATGTGTCTTGAATCACAGAATTTCAGAACTGGAGAGGAAAATAAAAGCTAACTATTAAATTGGTCTTTACACTTATTTTCCTGCATTATCCCAAATAATTCGGATTAATTTGTAGTCCCTCAAACATCAAATTGACTTCTAAATTTTCCATTCTAAGTTTAAGTGGTTGCCAAAGATGTAATTTCTGTCATAATATGAATACTGACATTAAAAAAAAAATTTTAAGTTACATTACTTTTTAAAATTCAAACCCTATGGCAATTCGATATTCTACCATCATCCACGTTCTTCATCTGTTTGGTGGGCTTCTGCCGTGTTACTTCTCATTTCCTTTCCTATTATCCCCTTCTGAATGTTCTCAGCTTCTCTGTCAAGGAAAGGGACTGCCACAAAGTCAGTATTTTTTTCCAACTTAGTTTTAAAATTCTGTTTCTTTTGAACCATAAACATGTTGCACAAACCACAAACCACTTGTTTACCAGTGATCACCTCCATTCATTCAAATTCTCATAATAAGTATGAATTTGCATTACTTTGTGTTCATATATATTATTTGCTTACTAGCCCATAACATCTATGCTCAGTAAATGTTAGCTGTCATGGTTATAATATTGTCTTCCTGATAAATATTTCAGGTACATGTTTTTATCAATCTCATACACATCATTGTATACATATGTAATTTAAAGAATTTTCCCAGTATTTTCAGTGCTGATCAGTTTGCTGATTTTACATTTTTATTTCGACAATTTCTTCTCCACCTCATATTGCCACTTAAAATACATATTCGGAAGTGGAATATTGTCTCAATGACCATGATATTACATTCTCCAAATGTATATGGTTGGAGATGTTTCTTTTATGGTTGAAATGTTGCCACAGTGATTTCTGCCTGATCTGAATTATTAAGTTAGCCCCGGAGTCTAGGTAGCATTTACAGAAACTGGCTTAGCTCTATACTCTGGAAAATGAAGAAATTACACTGCTACTCTACTCTCTGGTTGTCTCTCCCTCCCATGCTTCGACCTGCCAGCTTTGGTCATCATCTACCATTGCTTTTCCATAACCAACATATATAACATTTATAGTCTTTTCTATAACTATAATTATCATATTTTTATAACTGAAACTACATTTTAATTCTTAAGATTGAAGACCATTAATATTATCATTATATAAATATTATTCAATACAGAGCCAGGTATAGGGACCAAATACAAAAAGATGAGTAATTTTATTATGAAAGCTGTGCTTCTTAAAGGAGACTATTGAAGGTTCATTGTCAAATAAATTATGTATTTTAAACTCTCATTACTTGATTGTTTCATTTTTCTAGGGTGAATTTTTTGTTAGCTTGTTTATTTTCCCTTGAAAGTCTAATATTTTCTCCTCACTCCTGCACTTATTTTCTTGTTTACAAAAAAAAAATGTCTGCCTCTTTGGCCAAATAACTGAGAAACACAGCTTCTTAATCAATAAAATATGTTGAATGGAATATTCTTTTCTTGAAAACAACCTTCTTAGAGACCTGCTATCTTTTCTAAACTTGATGCATTTGTTTCATTCTGACATTTATTTTTATATTATCCCAAGTTTAATCCTCCTCCATTTTTTAAATTTCCATGCTATACTCCTGCTTAATTTCCATGTATGTTTTGTTGGAGTAGTATCTGAAATACTGTCTTTTAAGATGATGTTAAATATAATCCTTTTCATGTTTGAATATATTCTCCTTTTGCCCTCAGACTTGATTGATAGACTAGCTAGGGGAAGACCTATAGGTTCAAAATAATTTTGCACAGAATTTCAAAGCTTTGTGTCCTTGCCTCTAATATATACTGATGGTGAGAAGTTTGATAACAATCAGATTCTCATCTCTTTGTTGATAAGTTGTTTCATTTTTCCTGTAAGCTTTGAAGGTCTTCTCTTTGTTTTAATGCTGAACCTTCATTAAGATAGTCTCAGAATGGATACAGCTTCACTCATTCTATTTGGTTTTTAATCAACTCTTAAATTTTCTTCATTTCTGAGAAGTCTTCCTATAGTCTTTCTGGATTTTTTCCTCCCATTGATTACCTCTGTCCTTTTACTTATGTAAACCCATTAAAGAAATATTGAACATCCTAAATGCCCTCTTTACTTTTTCCCTTTTCTTCTCTTTGTCTTTATTCTTCCACATTATCAACTCTTTCTGAAGTTTATCTTCCAGCACCTCTCTTCTATTACTTATTTTATCAACCATACTTTTTGTTTACAATAATGACTTCCTGCATTCTCATCGATTCTTTTATAAAGCAGCCAGTTCTAATTCAATAAATAAGCTATTTTCTGAAAAATTCCAAAAGCACAAAGTAGAACTTTTTGAAGTTCTTTTTCACTTGAAAAAGACTAAGCATTAGTTTTTTCCTTTTATCCTCATCCTTTTCTTTCATGTTTCTGAATTTACTCAAATATATGTGCATCCTCAATGCCCTGCTAGTATTTATGAATCAAACACTATGCTTATAAAACAGGCATCAAACAATGGCTGCCCTAACCTTTTCATAGTTCTGCTAATTTAAGAGGCTTCTCCATGAATCAATTGCTTATATATTCTTAGACATGAAAGTGCTGAATATTTAGGCTATGGACATTAGTTATGGTAACCCTAAAAGTCAAAGGGTAATAATGCTGAAACTAGATTAGATGCTCTTGCACAAAATGGCCTGTGAGTAGGAATGTAAACAAGTCTCTGAAGGTATAGCTCAAAATGGAGATAGCTGCACATGGGATAGAACCAACAAGATAATTTTGTTACCTACCTCATCCATCAAGAATATTTACTTGCCATAATTCACCATTTTTCTTCTCTTTGCTGAAAATCTTCTTAATTCAGGAATGAAAATATTGGGCAGTAAGGAAACAACATCAGATTGCAAATCTCAAAACCTGCCCTCTAGGCATTTCTGCCACCAATTAGCTCTAAGCCTATAATAGAGCTATACCCTCCTTGGATTGTAATACAGTGATATTTGAGGCCCTGTCCACCTTAAAATTATATAATAGGAATTTAATGTCCATAAATGGTCTTTCTGCTCCTGGATATGTATGACCTAATCAAACATTAAGCCTATAAAATTACAAATCAATGTATATAACAACATTGATATACACATATTTATTAAACATGCGCTATACTTTGTGCTAACACCTATTTTCCCCTCTCCAGGATGCTGTGATTGGTCTCCACATAAAGTTTTTATCTACATAACCTACTGATGAGTTTTTAAGTACACAAAACTCAAAGGAATACTTGAATTACATCATCGTAATAAATTTAATCAACAATATGAAGCTAAAATAGGTTTTCTTTCTCTATCAAAACATTCACTTCCATAGGGACCTTTTGTTTTTTCTCGCTAACTAAATCTCGCATCATCCAGCTCTGCACACTCACCTCAAATATCTTACTAGCTCATTCATGGCTGTGATCTTAAGGGAACTCTGCCAATATTCACTGTTTGGGCTATTATCTAACCCTGTTGTCCCATATGTCATCTCTTACCTAAGATCCAATCACTTCGCTTTTTCAACAATTGCAAGTTACTTTCACATTCTTATCAATCAAGACAAGAGATTTGATCTTTATGACTGACAAATATGTGAGTTACACACACAAATGGGGAAACTTTATCACTGTTCCAATTTCCACATAATCTAGTTTTTTATCCTACAAATAACTAAGATAATATTGAGTGCATATTTCTTGGTTACTTAATGAGAACAGTTTTTAATAGCAAAGCAGTGCCATATGGTTTGCAAACCTTATTCAAATACATTACCTCATTTGAGTCTTCAAATTAGTCTGGGGACATAAAAAAGCAAATGTAATCCATGTTTTACAGATTGGGAAGAGGAAGCAAGAAGGTGTAGAGGATGAGCTACAGTATCTCAGGATGCCAGAAGCCAACCCCATTAATATTTGCTGTATCCTCCCACTACCCAATTTGGCATATTTTTTGTTTTTTTCAAGACAGCTCATGATGTCAGCTCAACTTCAGTACCTATTTTATACAAATCTTTTTATTCCAAACTTCCTTTGTTCGTTAAGCAGGCAGCTCCTCATATGTGTCAGACTTGTGCTAGATACCAGGGATACTATGGTATACAAAGGGAGACACATTCCATGCTCTCACGGAGCTTTGACCAGTGAAAATAAGACATTAATTAAATAATTTCAAAAACAAATATATATTACAACCACGGCAAATGCTCCAAAGCCAGAGCAGCCAGGGTTTTGGCTGAACAATGAGGCAGAGTTTACTAAAGTAAAGGATAAAGAGAAAACCACATGTGCAGAAACCTTTAACATTAGGAAACATGGCAAATGTGGAGGAAGGAAAAAGCCCAGTGTGAATGGAATCAAGAGAATCAGGGAGAACACAATTTGTTAAGCGGAGGCCAGGCTCCACAAGTTTTAAAAGCCGAGGTTAATGAGTTTTATCTCTATCCAAAACACAGTGGGATTGTTTATAACTTAATATATATATGGAATATGCAGAATAAGCAAATCCATAGAGACAGAAGGTAGATTAGTGGTTGTGAGGGGTTGGGAAAAGGGAAGAACACAGTGTAACTGCCAATGGTTACAAGGTTTCTTTTTGAGAAGATAAAAATATCCTAAAACTAGATAGTAATGATAATTATACAACCCTGTGAATATACTACAAACTACTGAATTCACATTTTAAAAGAGTAAACTTTGTTGTATGTAAATTATATCTTGATAAGGTTATTATTAAAAACAATAACAGAAAAGTATAAAGATATTGAGAAGGGAATTCTCTTGATAGGATTAGAGTTTTGCAAGGATTATTCTGGCTTCAGTGTGAAAAAAATAGATTTGAGAGTGGAGGAAGGTGGCTACTGTAGGAATCCAAGTGAGAGAAATTTAGAAAGAAAAAACAATAGGACTTAATAATACATGGAGCAATTGTTGACTCCAAATTGCTGGCCATATAGACAGTACAAATCAGCAGTGGAAAAATAAAATAAACAGAAGCCAGAGCAATGGGAAAGCCAAGAGAGTGCTCTGTCAAAGAGGACAAGGAGAGCATTTCAGAAACCTCTATGACCCCACTCACACTGTTATCGTACTATTTCTTACCTAACTCCTCCACTAGATAATGAGGTTTTGGAGGCAGGTGTATGTTCTTCCTGCACTTTACTTAGTACTTGGCACATATTAAGCAGTCAGTGAATATGTGTGGTTTGCAATTGAACATTCAAATTTGTTATTTGGTAAAAAGATTGTTATATTAGTAACATAACTTTTTAAAATGCCTTTAGGACAAAACAAAAGCCCATAAATCTGTACTAGAAAAACTTCAGTGCAACAGACAAAAGGATAAGTTGTCATTTTTCCTGACTAAACAGACAGCTGTATCTAACTCCACAGTATAATGTAAGTGCATAGTATAAACAGAGCTAAGTGAAAATGACAAGTAATAGCAATATGTTAGTAGCAATAGTGGTAAAGGTGCAAATGCTTGAACAATAAAACTGAAGCTCAAACAAAATGCAAAAGGTGTCTGAATGGTGGCTACAGAGCCACAATATTTCAGACCTGGATTTTTCATGGAAAAAGACAGCCAATCCAGTGAACAGAAACAAAAATCAAAAAGGCTAAAGAAGAGACAAACTTGTGTACCGTTGCTGTAATTTGGCTCCCACCCACCCAGGATTCAGAAAGATGTGACCCATTCCTATTGAGCTGTATTGATAATAAACAAGCTTACTTGTATAAGAAGTGTGTAAACATCAGCAGTCTACTCATAATAACATATATATATACACACACTAACTTCTTAGTTACTAAATGTTCAAGATATTTACATTGCTCCTTTATTGTGCAAAACTTACTAGCCATAACCCTGATGACCAAGGAGGGCCTTCCTTAGATCGGATACCCTGAACTGCGAGACATCTTCACAGAAGAAGGAATTTAGGGTAAGGCAGAGTAACTAAGGCTTACCCAATACCAGTCAATACTACTTTGACAATTTTGCTGAATGCTGGGGACATCTTCAGGGCACTATTAGGGCATTGCTAACTGCTGTATGTGTACATAATAGAAAGTATATTTTCTTTGGATAGATGCTACATCATAGAAGTTTGCATTGATTTATACTTCTCCTGATGTATATGAGAATGTTTGACATGTATTTATAGCTGAACTGAAATGTTCACCCTAACCAATCTTGCTTGAACAACCCTTGTCAGCTGGGGCTTTGCAAGTTAAAAAAAAATCTATGCTCTGCACTTAGAAAATCCATCATGTCCTTTTCCCTCATTCTAACCTTGTCTCAAAAGTTCCATAAATCACACATCACAATGAAGAGTTTGAAATCTCCCTAAATCTAATCTTATTATCTTCTCTTCCTCTTATCATTTTATATATTTCTTTGCCTTATCTCTTTTGTCCTAGAGGTCTGTAACATATATGTACTCCTAGTAGCTTTCTTTGTAAACTTTTTAGAAAAGCATCAACTTACTTAAACTTATTATTCTTATATGAAAATTGGTCGATATGTTCCCATTTATATTCCTTCATCACCCTTTCCAGCTGTAAGCACACTGCATAATAGCATGCCCTAGACTGTTCTGTTACATTGCAGCAGTAAAGACTTTTTAACATAAAATCTGTATCTCATAGTTTTCTTCTTTTATCCAAGCTATGGATGTTTTGTTTCTAATACTACTAGCCCACAGGCACAGATATTCAATAATTTTAATTTCCTTCTCTTGTCTTTGTCCAAACATATTTGGATTACCATTTCTTCTCTTGTTTTTCTGAACACAGAATAGAAAATTAAAGGTACTGTTTATCAGTTTATTTTCCATTTCTGTGGAAAGCCTAGAAGCTTAACCCCCAAACAAGAGCATTCTTAAGCTTTTGTTCAAATCAGTTTTGGCTATCAGGACCATCCCTGTAACCTGAAAACTAGTTGTGTCATGGCTGCTGTTCAGTTTTTCCTTTGCTCGCCAGAGGCCAGTTGCTAGTCAGACATGGAACCCTTAATTTGGGCCACTATGGGTCAGACAGAGCAGCTACAGGCCGCTCCCCTCCACTGCCTCCAGTGGAAGAGGCAGCAGTAGAGGGGCTACAAATCGCTACTCCTACAACATGCTCCGCAAAAACAGGTCAATCAGCAAGTAGTTCGTGGAGCTTCTCCATGCTATTTGCTACATAGAAATCCAAATAAGTAAATATAAAATTCAGAGAAGTACCACAAAAAAAGAATGTTACCTCACTTTGCTTAATCTTGAAATTCCTACTGTTCTTGTTTGAGAACATTTTGGAGGTTGTACACCTATGTAAGAAGTATTAGCATTTGGTGAGTCAGGCCTCTGGAAACAAAGGTTTCCTCTGGAACCTGTAGATTAAGAACAACCAATTCCTGTGCATCTAAGTTAATGGCCTTTAGACCACTGGAAAATCCTTCTAGGACAATAGGTCCTCATGTTGCTTTCCTCCTTGGGCCTCTACAAGTTTTGTTTATTACAAAAGCCTATATTTTTCAAGGTATCTCCTGCGTAAACTGCCTCCAGCCTATTCAAAATTTGCAAATTAGTGTTCAAAGCCCAGCTCTGTCATTTACCAGCCATCGGGCAATTAGTTTAATACTTTTTAGCCTCAATTTGTTTCTCTGTAGAATTGAGAACAGGTCTACCCTAATAGCACAGCCCACGGCAGAAGGACAAATGAGGGCTACATACCATATGTCTGAATACCTGAAAGTTATCAGATAAACCATGCCTCCTACCTGGCCTAGTCTCCTCTCCCACCCCTCAAGCCTTGCCTCTGGAATGTCCTCACCACTCAGAAAACAGAGAGCCACCTTGCTATCTGTTGGTCTGTCCCTTCCCCCTTCAAGAATAGATGGGAGTACAGGTCTTTGAGGGCCAGGCAGGAAAAGCTCCCAGGCCTCCTGGACAATGATTGGAGTAGCAGAGTGATATCCTTCTGACTCATAGACAAATACAACACCTACCAAAACTAGACCATCTGAACAGATGGGTGAGGTAAAGAGGAAGAGAATGCACCTATTTGGAAAACTTGGTCTTCTTAGATACCCACGTTAGTGATTTGGGACAGCCAGATATAAGTAAAAATACCAACTCTTTCTCTAGCTTCCCAGGGCAGAAGATCTGATACACATACATACACACACAATACTCACCCCAGAATCTTCTGGCCTGCAACAGCCATTTTGGCTAATGCATTTATTTTCCATAATTCTTAATAGTCAAATCAACTCCTAACATTTAAAAAAAGAGAGAAAAGAAAATCCTGTCTTGAAAAGGAAAAAATTTCTTTGTATTTCAATATCTATGATTTGCATAAAATCTAAGGCTCAGAGCACTGACAAGGGGCCCTCTTACCCAGGTCTAAGGGTAGGAATTGTTGCGGTAATTGTACCAATCTCATAGAGTTGTGTAGGTATTAAACATGATAATGCATGCAAAGTATGTATTATATCATTGTCAAAATCAGAAGTAATTCTTCTATAAAGTTGGCCTCTAATTCTTGTTAGGAACAAAAAAAAGCAATGAAGCTGTACTTTGAGAAGATGAACAAACCAGGAGATCAAAGTGTTATTCCAATGATTAATCATTTCAACACACTGAAACATTGCAGCATTGTGCTGGATTCTGTGCTTAAAAGATGATCAGTTTTCTCATATACTCAACAATAACTAAATAACCCAACTCTTTGAGAGTAAGCACTGAGGTCTGTCTTCAGTTGATTGCCTGATTTAATGGAATGGGGGAAACAGACCCTTTATTCCCTTATAACTGATAAACAGAGATAGCATTCAGTCAAACTAGAGGATCTCCTATGGAATGTTTTTAAGTAGCAGGTCCCTCCCTGATCTTTCATGTTAATTAGATGGAGGTTGGCCCAATTTTTGGATAGAGTTTGCATGAAATTTTACGATTATTATATATTCCAGTTGTAACAATGATACAAAAATTATCTTTTTGAGAAACAAACAGATATTCTTGATCTGACTGTCATTAACTACAATTTGTTAATTGTATGTAAAAGAAGAAAAGTGAACTGCCTTATGAGTGTTGCAGGTCTTCAGGCTTTTGAAATGGAATTTGACCAAGGATATTCTAATCAAATGGATGACACCTTAAGTGATATATATGATGTGTGTGTGTGTGTATATATATATATATATATATATATATATATGGTATATATATATGGTGTGTGTGTGTGTGTGTGTGTGTGTATATATATATATATATATATATATACCTCTGTATTCTTACACATACCTTCAATTTAATCAGACCTTTTGCCCACTGAATAGCCCATATTCATTGCTACCTCTAAGCCCTCTGAACTTTTATCCATACTTTACAATGTCCCCCTACTAAACTTCCTTCAGGGAAACTTTGTCCTTATAATGCCCGCTGGATTCCTATCTTTATCACCCCTTTGGTCTCTAATTTTGGCCACATGTGCATACTTTGCTTTGCTATTGAGATTATAAATTATTCGAGAGTAGAGAACAACAATCAAATGATTTTGTATGACCCTAGAGTGCCTAACATAGTGCTACCAGCTTCACTCAACCATGGAACAGTTAGTTGTATGTGATGTACCCCAGAGGTCTATGCAATCAATTAGTGCCCAGCCTAATCACCACTTTAATTCCAGAAGTAAGGTTAGACAGGGTAGCAGACTATTTGATCTCTTCTTTGTCCAACATGCTGTCAGATGCCTAACAAATACAGAGAGATGAGCTAGGTTTATATTACCCTCCACTAATTAAAGGGTTTAGTGTGTATGTGTTCCTATAATGAATTATTAACAGAAGCAATTTAAAAGACTCACCCATGCTAATGTGGTAGGACCTGAGATTGGATTTGATTTCCCTTCTGTGTTTCCTTTGAAAGCATTCACACATCAGCCACCATCCTTTATGCTACGTCTGTAGGTGTGTCATGTCTGGAGCCTCTGAGGCAGAAATTATGACAGTTGTTGTAGCAGCAGTGATAGAAAGATAATTTAAAAATAATTAACAAGAATAATTAGCATGGGGCCAAGGGAGAAGAGCTTTATTTTATCAGCTAGTTTGATGTGATTAGATGTGTCTAGAACACAGCTAGAAAAGGGCCTTTATATGGCAATATGAAAGAAACTATGATTTTCTTTCATTTTTCTTTCTTTTCCTGCTTTTCCTTCCCACTGAAAGTCAGCAAGAAGTAGTCACTGTAATCCTCACTGCTTTTTGAAAAATGCCATCCAGCATCTCTTACAGCATATCTCCATTTGACTGAAGATATAACTGCACAGCTCGAATGAAAACACAAGTGGAACATCGGGATCTGTCAGCATAATGCTTCTGGGGGCTGTGCATTAGGTGATTACTCTGGCACCAGCTAAGGAGAAAAGAAAGGAAAAGGCAAAGGCAGTAAGCAGCAAGAGGATTTTACTTGTTTTTGTTTACCATGCTTTACTTTCCTGAGAGCAAGACTAACCTATCCTGGCAAGAGAACAGAGTGTTAACACTCACGTTTAGCCAGTAAGATGTTCCCAGCACTGATTGTCTGATAATTGGACAAGACAGCATACACTTTTATCCAAGAATTTCCCTGCTATAGGGAAGCTACACACTCAAGAATGGTCCCCTGCTGAGAAAAGAGCCCTTAGTTAAACAACTCCATCAGCCAAGAAGAGTACATGCTTTGCAGTCAGAGCGGGCTGAAAAACTAAGCATCCTCCCAAACTAGTACTAATTGAGTGACCTGGGCAAAACACTTTTTCTCTCTAAACTGAAACTATGTGTAAAGTGGAGATAACAATATTTACCTACCCTGGTATTTGCATTATCATTTATTTGAATGCTACCCTTCTTGTCACAGTACTCATCATTGTCACCAGATAACTTAACTACTCTGAACCTGCTCACTCACCTACAAAATATAGGGAATACTTTTTTCACAGGCTTAGTATGAGAATTAAATGAAGTCCTCAAGAAAAGTCCCCAGGCTATTTCATTGATCAATATTCATGAGAAAAATCTAAGGAATGTTAGAAGGTAACTAACTTCTTACATTTGAGAGCAAAAAAAAAAAAAAAACCTTAAGATGTGATGATATAGCTATACATATAGACATCAGGACAGTGGCTTTCATATTCTAAAGATCTGAGCATAATAGCCCTTGGCTATTTTTGTTTGTTTACTTGCTTTTTGTTTTGTTTGTTTGATTTTTTTATAATGTATGCAGGAAGCCAAGCTGTCTCCTAAACACTAGATATTTGTTAAGGAATAAAAATATAATTAACACATCATCACACAATTCTGTTTCTCCCAGAACTTGATAGCACTGAGGAATGAGAAAATGGGGTAAATGATGTAGGAGAAGCTTTTAAAAGTGATTGTCATGGTGGACAGGAAATAATTTGTGATGATTTGGATTCTTAAGATACGTTTTTCAGATGCAATTTGCCTAGAGGACATTTGAGACAGAAAGTGGAGAAGAGAGGGCCAAACACATCAGAGGGTGAGAAACGGCTGACCTCTCTGAAGTTAACATCACAGTTTACAGTAATTTGTCTTAATCATATCAAGAAGCTCATACCCCAGCAGCTATGGTTACCTTGGGGGGGGTCACTGGATTTTAAAAGAATCCATCCAGACTTGGCTTGCAGGGTCTATAAAACTTTACCAGGCTCGTGATATCTATCAGCATGACTAATTCATTCATTTAACAAGTATTTTTGAGCATGTACCCTACACTAGCAATTGCTCTCCTGGACTCGTACTCTGTTGGGAGAAACAGAAAGAGGCGCTCTCAAGTTGAGCTCAAATAAACAAACATTAAAGTGTTATATAGATTAAAGCTGACCATCACCATAGCTGACAATATCTCATTATAAACAGTAGAGGGAGAGACGGAAAGGGCAAATGAGCCTTTTCCCTGCAGGTAGAAAGAACATTTTGCCCTTGGTGGTTTCATGAAATTATTTTACTTTCCCTGTGAGTTTTGGCCCCTTGTTGTACAGCACCATCCATTAGCTCTGAAAAAGCTCCAGATATGTTTGATTACTCCCAGTATGTTAGAATCGAGAATAATTCTCAAATTTTTTCACATCCAAAGATGCTAGAACGGAACATTCCAGCTCAGGTGATATCAACTGAACTTTAACTACAGTGCCTGGAATGTATTACTCAAATATTTATTGACTGAACAAAAGGCTCCAAGATAGAAGAGAATGAAGAAAGTTTGTGGATGATAAGGAAACATTTTCAGAGGAAAGACAGGAGGAATACAGAGTTAGACAGGCTGGCTGCCTCCATAAACTGGGTGTTCCTCACAATTCATTCCAATTCTGCCTAAGACTCCCTCTTCCAAAACATCTACAACCATTAGATAAAAGAAAGCTAACAGTTGGAGGACATTAAAGCTGACTACGAATAGATTGCATTAACATGCAAAGCAATTAGGAACCACTGAAGACTATTAACATGATGGGCTGAAGCTCTGTGTACCAATCATAACTCCATCTGCAGCCAGACTTAGACACTGTGATTCAAGGCTTCTAAAATGGTATTTCTCAATACCCTTTACCTCACGCCCTCTCACATGACAAAGCTCCAGGCCTGCATCTGTCCAAGCAAACCAACACTTCCCATTTTCCAAGTCTACAACTGTGCTTTATTGAAATCACTATAAATTGACACCTTCTTCCTGTCCCAAATGGTCTTTAACACTGCCAAATAATCCTTCTGTGAGCCTACTCCCATTTTTATCTCTAGCTCCCATTTTTTCTTTGTTAGTCCAAAATTCTCACTTAAGCATCATCTGCCATTACTTCCCTCATCTTTTTCAGATAACCAGATGGCTTCTGTGGATAAAGTGAAAGTTCCTATGCTCAGGATTCTCACCTGGCCCTGGTCGGCTGGCTCACTACACATGCGTGGGCAATATGTTGTTATTGACTATAAACAGGTCCGCTCAGTGCCCTGCGCCGCATGGTGGAACGGCTGCAAGGCTGCAGGAAAGCAGAGATGAGACTGGAGTGGTGGCAGCACCGAGGACAGAGACTGAGGCAGCTGCAGGGGCAGAGAGGCTCAGAGGCAGAGAACAGCTTGCTGCGTGCAGACTCGCTCTGAATGGATGGGATTCTAGTGATTGACCTGCCACCATGGGAATAAAGTTAGGTATAAACCCTTTCACCCCAAGAAAGTTCCACTGTCATTTCTTTGGTCTCATTGAATTCATAGTGAATTTGTCTGAGCTGAAACCCATTGGCAAGACAGCTTCCTAGTTCATAACTAATAAAGCCCATAAGATTTCCCTCAACTTCATTTGCCCACTGATATCTGCACTATTCTTCCCTCCTTACTTCATACCTTATAATGAAGTATTCCTTGTCCTGTCAATGCAAATCCTTCAACTAGTATTCTACCCACTGGTAAATCACTCTGTTAATTATCCCATCTGTATGCTGTATTTCAGTCATTTCATGTTGAGTAGCTGTATATGAATGCACTCAGATTTCTCCTACTTAAAAAAAAAGGTACAGCCCTATAATCCCTTAATTATCTTAATACATATTACAAAATTGCTTTCCAGAAATATTATTTCACTTTATGAATGGATTTTCCTCACTATAAAACTAACAATGCTAATTGGCTGAAAATGAGTCAATGGATCCTTATTGAACACCATATAAATTCTCTAATATAGCATATTAGATTCCTCATTATCTTTCTTCTACCCAGCTTTCCTCATCTCTTATCCTTCTCCCTCAGGTACTGTATGAAATACTGAACTATTTCACCCAACATTTGTTATCACCACTCTGCTTTTATAATATGTTTTGCTCTTCCTAAAATGTAGCCCAATGGTCCTGAGCAATTCTTCTCAGAAGGAAATAGTGGGTAAGACAGCCCCCTGAACCCTGTAGCTGTAAAAGAGCTTTAAAGTTACACTGTGGGCAACAGTAATTATAAAAGCTTCATAAACAGAGGAGTAAAAATGTGTTTCAATGTGTATCACTCTATATGAGAATAGATTTGTGGGGAAAATGGAAGTTCCTATGCCCAGGATGCTTACCTGACCCTAAACTACTTGAAGATGTAATTGGCCTACTGCTAGGCTACTGCTTACCCATAGGTAATAAGCTATTATTGACTGCCACTGTATAATGAGCTCTTCCTAGTGCTCTGGGCAGAGACAAAGATAGAGGTGAATTACAGACCTGCAGACTGCTGGATGCAGACATGATTCTAGGGCTCGACCTACCGGGAGAATAAAGCCAAGTAGAAACCCTTTTACCCAATTGTCTTGCCAATGGATTTCAGCCCCAGGCAGGTTTGCTATGGATTCAGTGTGACCAAAGAAAATGACAGCAAAATGTTCTTGGGGTGAAAGGGTTTATTACCCAACTTTATTTCCAGGTGGCAGGTCAGTCACTAAAATCCCATTCACTCAGAGCAAGTCTGCCTGCAGCAAGCCGATCTCTGCCTCTGGGCCCCTCTGTCCGCACAGCCGTCCCTCACAGCCGTCCTCCAGACCTCTCTGCACAGTCATCCCGCACAGCTGTCCTCTGGGCCTGTCCTCGGCGCTGCCACCTCTCCAGCCTCTGCTCTGCTCTCCTGCAGCCTTGCAGCCGTGCCACCATGTCATGCCCAGAGCACTAGGTGGAGCTCTTCTTACAGGGTCAACAGCCATGTATTGCCCACAGGTGTTCAGTGAGCTAGTTAACCAAGCCAGGTGAGAATCCTGGCCACAGGAACTCTCATTTTATCCACACCAGTAATGTTCCTTTGTCATTTCTCGGTCTTACTGAATTCATAGTGAATTCACCCAGAGCTGAAGCACTCAGACAAGACAAGATTTTAAAAGAGCAATGATACAAAACACTAAAACCAGTTAGAGTCTACTAAGGTTGCCCAAGTAAGAGCTGATAGGAGCCTGGAATAGTCATAGAAGTTGAGATAGAGCCTCAGAAAAGCCCAAGGAACAGTACCACAGAGGTCAGAATAAAAAGAGAATACATCATTACAGAAACCAAGAGTATAGAGTCCAGCATGAGTAGTGATGATTCCAACATCAAATACATGGAGAAGCACCATAAAGGTGGCCATTAGATTTGATAACTAAGGAACCATTTTTAACCTAAACAACAGCAGCTATATAGAATAAACGTAGAAAAAAAGAGCAGAGTTGAATGAATGGAAAACAGGGAGTAAGTCAGTGAGTGTCTATAACTTTCCAAGAAGTTTGGGTAGAAGGGAAGTGAAATAGACTACACAGGTCTAGAGAGTCAAAGGGCTGTGAGAGTGAGAGAGATTTGTATATTCATCAGCTGAAGGTGAGCTTGAGAAAAATTTTCTTAAAGGATCAGATAGTAAATATTTTAAGCTTAGAGGCCACAAAGTTTCTCTTGCAACCATTCCACTATGCTGTTGTAATACAAAGCAGCCAGAAACCATATTCGAACTAATGGGTGGAGCTGTGTCTGCATAAAACATTAGTTACAAAAAAGGATGGAATCAGGCCCTCTGGCCATAGTATGCTAACCCCTAAGTGACCTCTGGCTGATAGAGGAGGGTGTTATCTGGGGCAAAGGTCAGCCTTAAACAAGAAGAAAAGGGAATAATGATGTATACCTGTTAATAGAGGCTGGATTAGCATTAACTAAAAACTTGAACACTTAGTTAAAATATCAATCTAAACTTTTAAAACTATAAAGAAACATAGCCTAAAAATAAACCCAGCTGTTTCTAAAATGGCTCTTTATAAGACTCTAAAGAAAGAACTATTTACTTAGCTGTATTGAAATAATTGTATATTTTAAATTCTCAACCATGGTCTGTCTGGTATCATCTTTCGGAAATTGTGAAATAGCATTAATGATACTAGCAAGGAACTCTCCTTTACATGCTGCCTCAACTTAGTAGAATGTAAACTTTCACTGCTCTAAAAGGAAGGTCTGATTTAAAGAGAAGGATCACATTATTTTCTTTCAACACTAGATCTACAGATATTTTACTTGAAAAGCTGATTGTGCAATCCTGGCTTATTTCCATGACTAAAGCAATGTGATTAAGTTCCTATAGGCTTTAGATAATCACCCAAGCTTTGTGATTCTTATAATCAGGTCAGAGCTTCAATCAATGAAGCTCTCCTAACACTATTGACTGCCTTAAGAATTCGGACAGGATAGCACCTAAAACCAAGACCATCAGTCAAACTGAGCAAAAGACTTTTAAGATAGTTTCCTTGGTAGAGCTTATGTAATATGACAATGAGGGACTGGCATAAGGTGGATGTTCACATACTAATGCGTAATGGGCAAAAGCATATTTGTAAGGCAAAGTAGGATGATTCTATATGTTACTGATTTTCTAATAATAATGATTTTCTAATAATGGTCTTTCACTGAGACACACCAATCACCCTCATCATAATTACACTGTCTGGGCTTCAGCAGTTTTCCTGCCCCAGCCAAAATTTGCCAGATGAGTCATTTTTGTTAATATAAATCACCTGAGTAGTATTATTAACTCCTTCTAAAGACATATCTAGCAAGGTAACTTCCTTTCTGCTCTGCAAAAAGAAAGGAAGCGTGAAAACTGGTTGGATAACCATGCCCTTTGCCCACCCACCCACCCACCTGCCATCAATAAGAATCTCTTTTTTGGGACAGAAGAGGAGGGGGATGGATATTTGGTGGCAAAGATCAGTGATCATAGAGTTAAAAAAAAAGTGTGCTAGTGCCTGTCAGGGGAGACTTTAACTCCTCTCTAAGACTGCTCTGCTGAATGGCTCTGGGGAAAGGCTGTAGGCAGCCCTTCTCTGCTGCTGCAGATGGAAGAAAAATGTGTTAGGAAGCAAAAAGGTGACGGGGTGGGAGGAACAGGCAAACAGCAAATAAATCTCTTGGTAGTGTTTTGGATTGATAGCACTTCATCCTGAAGCATTTCTCAAACCCCACACATGCAGTTTCACCAAATAATTGTAAACCCTTCAGGAATAGAAGAAAAGCAGGAAAAAAAAAATAGCAAAGAGCCTAATGGTGACAAAAGAAAGGGAGTATTTTGGAACAATTTCAGTTGGTCAAAACATTACAGAAAGGACCATGAGCTCTTAAATCCACACAAAGTCCAAAGGAAGGCTTATTTTTTAATGGTTTCATCCCTCTGGCATTCCATTTGGTTGGTTGAAAGGTTGAGTCACAAGAGCTGCTGGGGATAGAATCTGTCCCAGAAAACCACGCAATAACAGATGTTACTCCCAGGTCATTAATTCACATGCTAGGAAAACCTTCACTTACTCTAAAGCTGTATTTCCTCAGTGCCTTAGAACTGAACCTGGCTCTAAGCATCCATTTGATGGTAGGTTATTTCCCTAAAATCCTCTTCAGAGGCAAGAAGCCCTAAAGCCCTTGAAACATTTTAAAAGCTCATGTTCCACTGGGATGAGATAACAAAATCATAGCTCAAAACAAAAACCTCCACTGTAACCAAAATAACTTGTTCATTCCCACCTACAAAACTTCATATGGCATCTCTGGATTCCACTCCATAATTTTTGTATAACTAATAGCTTGCATACTAAGCCATTTGTACTTTACCCAAGCGCTTTTTTACATAGCATCACTTTTATACACTTTATCCTTCAAGAGTTTCTGCATTTATGTGTAATCTACACTTTGCAGGCTATTGAAGCATGTAATCACACAGCAAACTGTTTCTAATGCCCTCCCACTTGTTCTTTAAAAACTCAAGCATCCTACAAATTCTTTGGAAAATGTTCTAGGAATCAACAAAAGATCATTTCACATGTAAACCAAGCATTAATTAATTTTCTTGGCCACCATTATTTTCCTGACCTCCTGCTTTAGGTCTCTTTTGTTTATGGCTTGGGTAGCCAACATCAACAGAGGTGGTAGCTATGCTGCCTCATTCTCTGAAGGCTTGACCACCGCCCTGCTGATCACACCCACCATGACTGCTGATGTCAGGCACAGGCACTGCTTTTTCAATTGCTCTTGTCAGCATCAAAAATGAAGTTAAAGTCCATGCCGTATCAGATGCCTAATATGAGAACCCCTCTGCTAACTCTGCCACTGTTATTACCCACAGTACTGACCCCAGAGCTACAGGTGCCCTTGTTAACTGCAATCAAAGGTACCAACCATTACAGCCAACACGGCACCCAATTCTGGAATTACTCCCAAGGTACAATGTTTATTTTATCATGGCTCTGGGGAGAACACCAGTGAAAAATCTCTCTTTTCAACCTTGATCAGTCCTTTATTGTATCCCTCTTATGGTAGAACAAAGGCAAGTCTCCTCAGGGCTGGGCTGACAAATGGCTGCAGCACCAACCAAGGTATTTCAGCAAAAATTTCTAGGACACATCCCTTTCCCTCACCCCCACATCCAAACATGATTAAGGTTACCAACCGCATCAAATCATATCCAGAATCCAGCTACTTCTTTCCATTTCAAACCATCCTACTCTTACTCAAGTCATGATCATCTTCAGTCTAAACTTTGAAACAACCTCTGACTTGGCTGCCTTGTCTTCTTTCTTGCCTTCCTACAACCCGTTCTTCACATATCAGCTAGAGAGAGAATTTTACAAATGTAACTCAAGACCACATCATTCTCTTCCTTAGAGTCAATGTTTCCTCACTTGCTCTGGCTTCTGAAGCCATAGGTGACATGTCCCAGCTAACCTCTGCAACTTTTCCCTTCTCTCTGTTCCCCAAATACACCAAATTCATTTCCTCCTGAGAGCATTTTCACTAGCTATTTCTTTTTGCTTGAAATGCTCCTCCAATATTTGTGTGGCTCCATTTTCCACAGAGAACTGTTCCCTGACCAGCCAATACAATGAAATTTCCCAGTTGTTGTCTTTTCATTGTACTTTAACTCACTGAAAAGCACTTGTCATTCTATTTTTCTTATTCGTCTACTTGCTTATTAATTTGATTGACAGTTACATAAACTGTGTCACATAAATATATATAGATGTGAAATAAAATCTTTAGCCATGCAGTCTAAAGATCACATAAACAATCCGCTTCAGAGGAAAACTGTACCCCAATTCCCCAAATAGACACAAATCAGTAATTGAAATATCCAGTCCCAGGGAATATAAAAACTCAAAAGTTCTATCAATGATACCATGTCTCTGCCCAACTTAGGGCTGCTGCAGGCAGGAATTCTGCAGGTGGGAAGAGAGGCATGGCCACATTCTTTCTTGGTCCATTAGTTCCGCATACCCACTGCCATGCCTTCCTTCCAGGCACCCCTCCCAGCTGCAGCTCCCAGCCCTTTCCGAGGTGGAGGAGGTGAGGAGTCAAAGATAAATAAATATACAGCAAAAGCCTTCCAGGACTGTGACCAGTGCCTTCTGGAACAGGTTTCCTCTGGCCCTGGGGGACGTTTCAAGCTTTCTCTTTCTCGGCTTGGGCATATCTATTCTTCAAAACCACAACCGCACCCATCCCTGGATATCTCTCTCCCGTAGTTCCCTGGTAAAAAATATTCTCCCTCCCTCTGGACTCCAAGGAGTGTCCCTTTGGCCTCCAGTCAGATTCTTCTATCAGAGTGTCCTGACTCCCCAGAGGTCCGTTAACACTCCTCTAGATGGATCAGACTCCAGCTGGCCACTTAGTCTGAAGCAGGCCTACAACTACTTGCTCTTCTCTTTTTTATGCTGGATGAGGGTAGATCATGGTTCTGACCATCTTCTCCACAATCCTACTTAAGAGGGTCCAGCACCTCACTCTGAGATGTGAGAGTGCTTGAAACTTCTTTTCCTGGGCTCAGCCAAAGGTAAATTTACATGTTTTCACATTCTTATCAAAATATACAGATTCTATTGGTAGTTCTTTTGCTATTAAATGTTTTCCATATAGGATTAGTGTGCTGCTCTTCATAGCAGCAGTTTAGGCAATGAGGGGGCCAGAGAATATTCAGAGTGAATACATATGAAGCCTTTTGTTTGCAGTACAGAATATGCAGTCCAGCCTCATGAATATTCACCCACGTGGCAAGTCTAGATTAAGGAGGTTGCAGAAAAAAATCTCTGTTTGGTTCATTTGACAATGAATGTTAGTCCATTAGTCCATGAAGAAGAGTATATTTTTTATAAACATTTCAACATTTTTGTCTTTATTATACACCCCAATAGAACAGAGTTGATATCAGCATCTAAACAGAAGTGAAAAATGAACTATTAGAGGCACTCAACCCACTGTCAGAGACACGGGCTTGCTCGTTGATGACAACTGCAACAATACACAGATCTTGCAAAGCTTACTCAGAGGGGACACTCCAGACACCCAAATACTCACCTCCAGAGAAATTCAGAGTCTCTCGGTAAAAATCCCAACACTTCTAAGGCCAGCCAGGGAATTTTTAGTGCCAGAATTAATGCCATATTATAGTCACACGGGTATTATCCTCACTGATGTCGGCAGCCAGGCAGCACAGTAAACGGGACTGTTCCTTCCCCTTGGGCCAGGTGAAAATGCCCAATTCTTTGTTCCTCATGACACTTCTTTCTGGACCGGGGCATTCATTAGAAGCAAAGAGAAAAAAAGTCATGTAACAGTGTAAATCCCAGGTATTTGCTGTAAATCCAGGCATTTGCTGTAAATCCCCAGCATTCTCTTTCTTCCCAAGCCAGCCTAGATTACCGTTATGAAGGAAAGTCAGAGTTGCACAGAAACAGAAATCCTAACAAAGAAAAACTAGTTCACATCCTCTGACAAATTAGAATAAGTCCACGTAGATCATCTACCCCACACAAATAGAAAATCTGGAAAAAAAGTCTTATCATAAGCATTTTAGAAACAACTTCATAGAACTTTAATAAAAGGTTAAAAACAATCCTTCACTGTATGTAGAATGGCTTCCTTACCATCTATGTGGTCTTGAACCTGTGTTTCCTCAGATGGGGAGTAGGGTAGTACCATTTACTACCTATGGTTGATTTAAAATGTGAATGATTCAACATATAATGATTAAAGATTGGGCTGTAGAATGCACATGGATTTGATAGGCCAGGAAATTTTACTCTTTTTTTAACAGTAAATTTTTTGTCAGAAGATCTTTTTGTCTGAAGATTTTTTTTTAATTGTTTTCAGACTGGATTTTACCCCTTCTTTCAGTATAGATGCTACATGAACATGTCTTATTTAGAAGAGTGGCACAAAGGAGGCTCTATAACTTCACAGTTGCTATTGTTTGTTTACATATGAGCCATGACCTCTTCCTAAACACCTTTACAGACATGTGTGTGTGTGTGTGTGTATTTTTTACACCTTAAGGGCTATAAGATCCTATTTACTTGGTTGACTCAGTCTCACATCTTGAGAAAATGACCCAAAAGCAGTAACATGCTTAACACTTTGGGCTTTTGGCAATAAAAATGACAACCTTGTGTATATGATTATTTTTATATAGAACGCTGATTTGTCCCTCATGAGTAAAATGAAAGACATTTGTATTTTGTGTCTAATACCTTTTAAAAATAAAACAAGAGGAAAAAAGAAAATCAATGCTTCAGACTAATTCGCTGAATAACTTTGAGCTACCAAGGAGAAACAGCCCTGGGGGCCAACCACTTCACCTGGCAGGTTCAGAATCTCATTGCAAATGACTGTGCCTGTGAATCAGAATCTGGCTGCTGAACATGTCCCAGTCTGCAGGCCGGGGGAGATCTAAAGAGATCAGCCACAGAGGCATTAATTAGGAAGAAGTTCCTGGAGGACAGTTAAGCCTTTGCCATGTTGTTAATAAGCGTTTTCATGCGGAGTGACTGGAGAGCACGCCACAATGACCACAAGCCCCAGTAAGCTGCCAAACAGTAAGCCCACACGGGTGAATTCACCCTGTTTACCTTGCTTGATATAAAACCCGAGGAAGGCCAGGCAACAGCCATAAATTTAAATAAGCTTTTAAAGCCTTCTCAATTGATCACTACACAAAAAGAGAGAGCAATTGTATAATCATCTCACACACAGGTAACTAAATATATTGCCCTTTCCAAATTCACTGATGTAAAACACAGAGCTTTCTGTCCCCAGCTAATGGTTGAGAGCAGCTTTATATTGCTTTCTTGTGAACTTAATACCCAGGAAATCAATGACAGTCCTGGAAGCAGCTTCTTGGGTCTGACAGTAACATATATACAATGAAATCTACTTGTGGTAAAATAACCAGTACAGGTGAAGAAGAATTAAAGCCTTGGCTGCACTTCTGTCTCTTACATGTATATTAAATTTTTCTGTGAAGGTCAAAGAAAACAAGGCTTTCTCCTAAATTGTGTCCTCTTATGTCGTATTAAAATATATAAAACCAGCTCCCTTGGTGACATAAACTGGGGTGAGGAAGGACACATAGAATATTTGTAAATACAAAAACTATTAATTGACTCCTAAATCAACAAACAAATGGGGGCAGTGTGGCAATGGGGACAAGCAGTCATCATCATAGCCATGTGGTAAAGTAAGTAGATGCTAAATGCCCATCATATTCCACCAGTGTAAGCCTGTATGTGATGACCCGGACCACTAATAAAGCCAAAGTTAGCATTTAAATTCCAGATTTTATTCTTGACTCCACAGTCCCTGAGCACAACTTCTATAACCACAAGAACAATACTGTTATTCTATTCTTCCACAAAGTTAATTTAAAAAGAAGAAAAGCATTCCAACCTCAATGACATTTCCAGATGTTTTATTTCTTCACGTGACTATCACCACAGAAATAGGCATCTTAGGAAATCTCATAAGCTCATAGAGATTTCTTTTGTCTCAGATTCTCCATTATTCAATGAGTATGGCTTCAGATAATTGCCATTTAGTCTTGACTGTATCATCCATGTCTAATGGAATGTATAGGTACAGGACTTTGGTCCTTCTATCTTAGCATATTTTAAATGAAAGCATTTCTCAGCATCATTTAATTTCTAAGATATATAACCAGTTGCTAGAGAACTATTGGTATATTTGCACAAAAGTCATAAAGACTGGAACTTTTAATGATATGATGCCTCCATAATAGACTAAGACCTCAAAGACTGTTCTTCTTCTGCTGCCTTGAAAGTCAAATATGTGGATTCATTGTGATGTTTACAGATATTGGATATACATTCAACAGTCTTTCCCATAAGCAGAACACAATGTGTGACTAGTCAGTAATGCTGGAATTTTGGGCTGACAATGAGTTGCAGGGGGTGGTGTGAACTAAAACACTGGCTGAAGTGAGCCTTGCTGCTCAAGCTGTTGTCCCAGAACCAGTACCATTAGCAGCTCATAAGAACATTTTAGACATGCAGAATCTCAGGCCATTCTCCAGAACTACTACTGAATCAAAATCTGCATTTTAAAAATATCTGCATATTAAATAATTATTGACATATGTCAATTATAACTCAATTTTTAAAATAAACCAAAACATCAGCAAGAAAAAACAAATTGAAAAAACAAAATAATATTGAGATCATTTGTATGCCTAAGGCTTGAGAAGCCCTGGGCTAGAGCTGGAAGAGTCTAGGGCAGTGAATTCAGTTCAGGAGCCCATGCTGAATGGGGGACAGAAAGGAGCCAAAGTCAAAGGTAGGGAGACCAGAAGCAAAAACAAACCAAAGGCCAAAGAGGCATAAACAAGGTCATAAACAAGAGCTTAGGATAAGGGCCTCACAGGATAAGGACCAGATTAAAGAAGGTTGGGAAGGAGTTAGGTGTAAATTTCAGATGGACAATCTATATAACGCTGGAAAACCTCAAGAGTGCTGCTTAGGTTGGATAACACAGCCTTAAATTTCAAAATCAGTAGAACTTACTTGTAATGGAAAATTACTACAATTTGTTACCTTCTATGTCTCCAAGGCTTTCATCCTTCAACACTTCAGGAATCCCAGAACAGAAAATAAGTTGGTTGGTTGATTTTTCACTGACACTTCACAATTCCCAATATTGGTTAAACACAATATTAAAAAAAATGTTATTAACCAAGTTAGATTGTGCAGGAAAGAACATTGTTGACCATGTGTTGTTCTGCCGATGCACAGCCTCTTGAGTTGAAAAGCTCATATACAATATAATCTAGTGAGCGGCACAAGAAACACCAGATGTTAGACCTACAAGGTCATCACAGATTTAAATCTGCACAATCCTGAGCTAAATTTTATCCCTCATTTTACCCATTTTACATCTGATGAAGTTAAGGCTCCAAACAGAAAAAACAATAATGTTTTTTCAAACCCCAATGAAACTGGAACAGTGTCCACAACTTAGGTTCTTAGCAATTATACCACATTAAAAGAAAGGCAAGCAAAAAATAGTTGCCACTTATAAACATAGGTGCCTCTTGCATGTCACACAATATAGAAATAGTAGTTATTTCTATAGTCAGCAAAAAGCTCACAAAAATAGACATCACACCCTGTAACATAATGAGCCTTAGCAGATTTCTAAATTTCATCTTCAGAACTATGTATCTTTTGAGGATCAAATGAGATGCTGTGGGGAAGCTGGGGTTCCTATGGCCAGGATCCTCACTGAACTTAAACCACCTGATATGTAACTGGCCTGTTGCTAGGCTACTGCTTCCACATCTTTAGGCAATAAGCTATTATTGCACTATATAAAGGGCTCGGCCCAGTGCTCTGGGCAGAGGCAGAGACGCTAGTGCTCGACCTACTGCCAGGAGAACAAGCCAAGTAATAAACACTTTCACCCCAAAGAATGTTTTGCTGTCAATTTCTTTGATCACATTGAATCTATAGCGAACCTGCCCAGGGCTGAAACCCATTGGCAAAACAAATGTTAAAGGCTTTTTCAATCTATAAATTCAATGCAATTCCTATCAAAATACCAACAACATTCTTCAACGAACTAGAGAAAATCATCTTAAAATTCATATGGAACCACAAAAGACATTGAATAGCCAAAGCAATCCTGAGAAGGAAGAATAAAGCAGGGGGAATTATGCTCCCCAACTTCAAGCTCTACTACAAAGCCACAGTAATCAAGACAATTTGGTACTGGCACAAGAACAGACCCTTAGACCAATGGAACAGACTAGAGAGCCCTGATATAAACCCAACCATATATGGTCAATTAATAAACGAGAAAGGAGCCATGGACATACAATGGGGAAATGACAGCCTCTTCAACAGCTGGTGTTGGCAAAACTAGACAGCTACATGCAAGAGAATGAAACTGGATCATTGTTTAACCCCATACACAAAAGCAAACTTGAAATGGATTAAAAACTTGAATGTAAGTCATGAAACCATAAAACTCTTAGAAGACAACACAGGCAAACATCTCCTGAATATAAGCATGAGCATCTTCTTCCTGCACTCATCTCCACGAGAAAGGGAAACAAAAGCAAAAATGAACTCATGGGACTACATCAAACTGAAAAGTTTTTGTATGGCAAAGGACATCATCAACAAAACAAAAAAGCATCCTACAGTATGGGAGAATATATTTGTAAATGACATATCTGACAAGGGGTTAACATCCAAAATATATAAAGAACTTACACACCTCAACACCAAAAAGCAAATAACCCGATTAACAAATGGGCAGAGGATATGAACAGACAGTTCTCCAAAGAAGAAATTCAGATGGCCAACAGACACATGAGAAGATGCTCCACATCACTAATCATCAGGGAAATGCAAATTAAAACCACAATGAAATATCACCTCACACCAGTAAGGATGGCCAGCATAGAAAAAACTAAGAACAACAACTGCTGTTGAGGATGTGGAGAAAGGGGAACCCTCCTACACTGCTGGTGGGAATGTAAGCTAGTTCAACCATTGTGGAAAGCGATATAAAGGTTCCTCAAAAAACTAAAAATAGAAATACCATTTGACCCTGGAATCCCACTCCTTGGAATATACCCAAAAAATACAACTTTTCAGATTCAAAAAGACATATGCATCCCTATGTTTATCACAGGAATTTTTACAATAGCCAAGATATTGAAGCAACCTAAGTGTCCATCTGTAGATGAATGGAAAAAGAAGATGTGGTACATATATATATACAATGGAATACTATTCAGCCATAAGAAAGAAACAAATCCTACCATTTGCAACAACATGGATGGAGCTGGAGGACATTATGCTCAGTGAAATAAGCCATGAGGAGAAAGACAAGTGCCAAATGATTTCCCTCATTTGTGGAGCATAACAATGAAGCAAAACTGAAGGAACAAAATGGCAGCAGACTTAGAGTCTCTGAGAGAGAACTAGTGGTTATTATCTTTAGTACACATGGTGTGGGGGATCACGGGGAGAACAGTGTATCACAGAGAAGGGACATAGTGGATCTCTGGCAACTTTCTGCACTGATAGACAGTGACTGCATTGGGGTATGGGTGGGGACTTGATAATATGGGTAAATGTAGTAACCACATTGTTTTATCATGTGAAACCTTCATAAGAGTGTATATCAATCATACCTTAATAAAAAATTAAAGGAAAAAAGATTAAAAGGTCACACACTTACTAAGTGCAGGAGACCTCATAGACAGGAGTGCCTGGAAAGGTTGGGGGTTTCCCCTTTTAAGGATTCTTTAGCAATGTGACTAAGGCCTGGGGGTGCAGACCTGTTAATGGTCTTTGAATACTTATAATTAACTTAACACAAGGAACTTTCTGCTCTAATTTCTCCCTGGAATATCTGGCCATTCTTGGTTGGGGAGCATATCAAACAAGGCTGCCTGCCCAGCCCCTAAGGTGGGTTGAATTATTGTCTGTTTGCTAAAGAGTAAATTAAGAATCTTAACTTCTGAGGTATTAAAATACAATCTTTAAGATGGAAAAAAACAATGCTAAAGGCTTTTTGAAACATGGTATACCTCTATGTATGGATGTATAAAATGTTATTGTTGCCAATATATGAGATCTAGATGAATCTAAAGCTCTGTTTATCATGCTCCACAGTCTATCCATAAGACTTCTTATCACTGTACCTGACACAGAGCAGAACATCAAGCTCTCAATAACTTCACTGAATGATAAACACTATAATTATTATTATTAACATTGAAAGCTGAACTCAGACACTTCTATCAAAGAGATTCATTTTCATGTTTGCTGTGAATTTTTCTTAAACCAAGATGCTAACTCTTGGTTGTGAAAATATCAAAGGACTTTATTTCTTCACATTAAAAATAATTGTGATAAACACATGAAAACTGCAAGCTCACCAGAAAGATTAATACCAAATTAAAGAAAGAACTGGCAGCCAATATTGTCCATATTTGGGGAGTAATATACAATTGAAATTTTCCCCCAAGGAGAAGTTAGATACAGCTTGTAAGCTATTACAGGAAATTGCTGCCATAGCTTCTTCAATTACAGATTAAGTATCAATCATTTAGCTAGCCAGAAACGATGCCAAACTTACACTAATATCATATCAAATGATGTAAATTCTACTTCAGATATGTTTAACCATTTTAGTTTGAGTCTCTAATCCTTCCCCCAAAAAAGTGTATATTCCATCTCCCAAAATTAATATAAATAAAATTCCATTCCCAATACTTAGATGTACTGTCTCCATTAACCATTATTTGCATGCCATTACATGATCTTGGTCTACAGCCCTAAGGGACAACGTTGAATTGCAAAGAAACAATCTAATATCAAGCAGTTTGAGAAAATCATTTACAATGAATCAAAAAATCAGAAGAAATTTAGTTCAGTTTCCTAAACAACATCGGAAACTCTGATGTTCTGAATGGCCACCATTACTATCATTTATTGTGTCATAATCCAAAAAAAGGAAATTCAATTATGTTCAGTATATTCTAAGTCAGTCAAGTGTATGCAAATGCTTTTTTTCCCCCAGCAATTTAAAAAGATTATAATCTTGAGCACCAATTAATCAGAAAATTCAATGAACCCAAAGCCCCTAGTCTTTAAGAACTTTATTAAGCTTTTATAAAAAGTGAGAAATAATATAAAAAAGAAGAAAATTACATAAAATGGCTCAAGAAGTTTGCAACAATTATACTGTACTATATTAGTAAAGGTTTTTTAAGTAAATTATCAAAATCTGTTTTAAGAACTTACCTTTTAGTGCCCAAGATCAGAATGCTTCTCAACCTCCCACATGTCAATCTGCATATCTTGAAGGACACAAACTCTCTACCACCTTACTTTGATATATTAAATGGAGAATGCCAGATATTTCTAGATAAGGTTGCACATGTTTACAAATGGTCTAATGTGGTTAGCCTCCACAGTTGATCAGGATAGAGTTCCTCATACAATTTTTAGCTCATTTCTTCAAGGTGCTTTTGCTACTGTATATTCAAGTATGTTTCTGCAATAGCTGTGGTAAGCTTTCAAAACTTAAGTGAGAAAAAAAATCACATTCTCTTTACTAATTAAAATGAAACACACTAGACCCTTGATATTCAGAGCAGATAGTTTCTGGAACTTTTCCCAACCCTCAAGTTTTAAAATATCACTATAGAGAGTTAAATAGAAAGCAATAAATCTGAATGATGCATGGAAAGCAGCATATCTGAGTGCTGGGTGGTCAGTTGGGCTGAGTCACCAGCTAAGAGCTGACTTTTCCCACTCACCACACCAGCCTCAAAGAGTTCATGAATTGAGTTCATGCCTCAGCAAAATCACAAATTATTTTCTGCCATGGATCTTCAGTTTAATTATGAAGAAATAAAACCAAAAATTTTAATTGAAATGTTCAAGTTATAGTATACGCAGGAAGCTCTCCCAAGGAATAAATGTAAATTCAGGAACCAACTACTCTCTCCAAAGTCATTGGTTGGGCATTAAAAGGATGTCAACAAATCTTTGTAGAGTTTTTAACGCAATATCTAAAAAAAAAAACAGGATACCAAAACTACAGCTCTAGGTAAGTTATAAGTTTTATTTGCAGGGTAAACAGCATAATTTATTTCAGTTTTGGAAAGTAAAAGCAAGTATCTCCTCAAGGAGAATATTTTCCTAGTGAAAAGGAATTAAAAAATTCTCACTTAAGAGAGGACTATCTGATACTCAACTCAAAAATATTTAACAACATAAATAAATCCTTCTTGCCATGTAAACTTTTTATGAGCACTTTTTTAATAAGATATAAACAATAACTAAGGGTTTGGAAGACATCTATTTCCAGTAATGGTAGATAATTGAAGCTAACTCTCCAGTTGTGGCTATCTAAATAAACTAGACAAATTATATTTTTTAGGTTGCTTGAAAGCATTTAAGATAATAAAAAATTTGTAAAACAAATATCAGGGAACTACGGAAACCAAGGAAGGTGAGTCCTTCCAACTAAGTCAGTCAAGTGGTTGCAAATGCTTTTTTTTTCTCATCAACATAAAAAGATTATAAGCTTGAGCACCAATTAATCAGAAAATTCAATGAACCCTAAGCCCCTAGTCTCTAAGAATTTTATTAAGAATTTATATAAAGTCAGAAATAACACAAAAGAGATGAAAATTAAATAAAAAGCTCAACACGTTTCCAACAATTGTACCATATTACACTATATTATATATACTATACTATACTATACTATTCTATACTATACTATACTATAGTACTAGCCACTTTTGGGGGCTAATTTTCCCCTGAGGGCATTAACTGACTGTAGAGGGAGTACCTGAGAGACTAAGAGATTGAGCAGAATTTTGGATAGTCTCATTGGGGTAGGGGAACAGTTACTGAAGTCTAAGATTCACCATGTGTGAGATTTTAGGTATACCCACCTCACTATGGATTGGGATTCTAAAGGACTAATAGAAATAAAGATGAACTGGAAATGGAAATGGACCTCATAGGAACTGCAGCCCAACTTTGAATCTTACCAGTCCCTGAAAATGTATTAAGGTGATCTGAGGTTAAGTGGCTTTAGTTTTCAGGGAACTACAAAGCAGAAATAAATATAAATTCTCTCAAAAGGAAGTGGACATCACTCTAAACATTAAATGATTTATTTATACAATATTGTGAACATAACATCAGCTCATAATTTAAAAATAGTTGTACATGTGTGGACAAGAAGGTATGATTGAAAAGCAATAGCAAAAGACAAGAGAAACAACACACTTTTAAGGTCCACAGATTAAGGTTATCATCCACATGCTTTAAAATGAGTGGTTTTGCCTTATAGTAAAAGGTAGGAAAAAAGACTGGAAATTTCAGCAGAGAGCTGGAAATCATAAAATTTAACCAAGGGGAAATTCCAGACAGTAAATAATGCAATTATACAACCAAAATAAAGAACTCAGTAGATCATTGGGCCAGCAGATTAGACACAGCTGAAGAATGACTCAGTGAACTAAAATATAAACCTAATATATCCAAAATGGTACAGAGACAAGATAGAAAAATACAAAAAAGACAATAAATGATATAAAAGACAGAGAAAGGATTTGTTATTCATACAATTGAAGTAAAAGAAAAAACATGAAAAAAAGATCAGTGAACTATTTAAAGAGATACTACCTGGGAAAATTCCATCACTGATGAAAGATCTTAAGTCACAGAACTAAGTCAGAAATGAATTTCAAAATAAGATAATTAAACTATCTCCAAGTTTCTGTAAATTAAGAAATACTTACACTTATAATCTATAAGTCAAATATAAAACACAATAAAATTACAAAGTACTTAAAGTAGCTAATAAAGTATGACATGAAAACTAATGTGCCACAGCAAAACAATACTTAAAAAGTAATTTAAAGCATTACATGCATAAACCAAAGGATGAAAACCAACAACCTAAATTCATATTTTAAGAAGTCAGATAAATCACAGAAAGTTAAAACCAGCAGCAGAAGAAAATACTAATGACAATAAAAGTTATTAAAAGAGAAAAATGAATAAAATTGATAAACTGCTAATGATACTGATTGAGATAAATAATGAGAATACCCAAATAAGGAACAATAAATTGGACACTATTACTACAGTTTTTAGAGGCATTAAAATTAAGATATTATGATGTCAATATATTAGACAATTTAGATGAATAAACAATTTTTAATTATATTTACCAACAATGATATTTAAAAATTAAAAATCTGAATAGTCCTATGACTATAAAAGAAATTCACTATTCAATCAAACATCTTCCAATAAGAAAATCATGTGCCAGATGACATCACCAGAGAATTCAAATATTTTAGGAGAAAAATAATACCAACATTATACAAATGGTTCCAGATTATGAGAGAAAGAACTACTCACAAGTTCAATTTTTGAGGCAAACATCAATGATAATGAACTTCACAAAGATATGAATATAAGAGAATATAGCCTCAACAATATATATAAACAAGCCCAGAAACATATAAAATTTGAATATATTACAGGAATGGAAAGATTTTAAATGTTCCAAAATCAATGTATCTCATGCCATTAACAGAATGATAAAGTTAATATAGTCATCTCAAGGAACACTAAAATGGCCTTGGATAAAGTTCAATATTCATTTTTTAAAAACTGCATGCACTAAGAACAGATGGGAAGTACCTTAATATTATTAAGAGTGTTTTTAATACAACAACAAATACTTACTTAATGTGAAATATTGAATTCTTCTATTTTGAGATCAATAACGAAATAAGGGTACATGGTACCATCACTCAAATTTAATATTTTATTAGAACTCTTAGTCTGTATAATAGTGTAAAAAAAAAAGAAATGTTACAGTTATAAAGATAGAAGTTAAACTATTACTATTTACAGAAAATATAAGTATCTATAAATAAATTATTAAAATTGATAAGTGAGTCTAGCAAATCAATTGCATTTGTTATTTCAATATTAACAAAAAATAAAATATTAGGGAGAAAATATTCAATAGCATCAACAATATTAAATGCATAGGTAATAAATATTGCAACAGATGATTAAGACAACTTTGTAGAAAAATATAAAACAGTATTGAGAAATTAAAAAGAACTTAAATAAATACACCATGTTTATGGATTAGGAAATGATTGTTCTTACCATTATTTCACAGATCATTTTTGTTGTCTGTTGATCTTGACACAGAAAGTAGAAAAGAAACTTTGAGGAAAGACTTGACTCACTGGATATCAAGATTAATCATAAATTTTAGTTAACTAAGATAGGATGATATTAGTCAAGAAAAGACACCTTGACCATTGACAAGGAATAGGGACCCAGTAACATGTGCTTATCTATTTAAGGTTGATTTATAATAAAGTAGCTCCATAAATACTGTGGGTAGATTTGGGCAGTGCTGGGCCAATTGGATATCTATACAAAAAAAAAAAAAAAGTGATCCCTACTATACATTTAATATAAAAATTAACTATGAGTATATTATAAATGTAAATTAAAATACCACAACACAAAATAAAACTTGTAAATATCTAATGTAGAAGAATATATTCATGGTCTCAGAGCAGAGAAAGACAGAAGACACCACCACAAAGAAAAATACTGAAATTTTGAACAATTGTTCAACAAACACATATTAAATAAAAGACAAGTCATAAGGTAGTAGAATACATTTGCAATACATTAAGCAACAAAAAGTTCATATCTAGAAAAATTAAAACTGCTAAATCAGTAAGAAAAAAGATATTTAAGAGAAAATGGATAAGGACTTTAACAGGGACTTCAGGAAAACAAATGGCTATAAGTTTATGAAATTCTGCTTAACTTCAATAGGATCTAGGGGAGTACAAATAAAAGCTTCAGTGAGATAATTCTACACATCTGCTGAAATGGCTAAAATTAAAAAAACAACTATACCACACAGACCAAGCATGACCATTTATATACTACTCCTGGGAATATAAATTGGTATAGCTATTGTATTAGTCTTCTTTGATGCATAACAAATTACCCCAAATTTAGGATCTTAAAACCATACACAGTTATTATCTTACAGTTTCTGTGCATCAAATTATCTCACAGTTTCTATTGATCTAACCAGTTTTGCTGAGTTCTCTGCTCAGAGTCTCAGAACACTGCCATCAAGGAGTCATCCAGGCTGCATTCTCATCAGGAGTTATGGCTGGAGAAGAATCTCCCAAATCATCAGGTTGTCGGCAAAATTTATTTCCTTTTAGACTGAGGTCCCCATTTTCATGCTGGCTGACAGTAGACCACTCTCAGCTCATAGAGGCTACTCAGAGTTCCTTGCCACATGATCCTCTCTATTGGCCCCCTCAACACATGGCAACACACTTCCTCAAAGCCAATAAGGAAGTCTCTTGCTCCAGTCTGTTCAAAGTCTTATATAACATAAAAAAGTCATGAAAGTGACATCCTATCACTTTTCCTATGTAGCATAACACAATGAAGGGAATGACATCTACCATATCATATTTGCCATATTCCATTGGTTAAAAACCAGTCATAGATTCTATCTCATGGGAAAAAAATTACACAAAAGCATTATGTTGGGATTCCCAGACCCAAATCCAGTGTGTGTGTGGGAGAGAGTTTTCCCACTCAAGACATCAAGCAATTCTTAAACACCAGGTTGTCCAAGAATTCATCTCAAATCTGAATATCTACCTGGAAATAGTATCATATTCCACAGCTTAAGGGCTCAGTTCTATAAAACTGACTTCCTCCCCCTACTTCAGACACCAGGTGTAGGCTCCAGGATGTAGCCTGTGCTTCTGACAAACTGGAGGTTCCAATGAGCCCTTCCTTATGTTCAATTAATTTGCTAGTGTAGCTCCTAGAACACAGGAAAACACTTAATAAATCATTAATAATAAATAATAATTTAAAAATAATAAATTTTAATAAAGGATACTATAAAGGATGCAAATTAATAGCCAGATGAAGAGATACATAGGACAAAATCCCAAATAAAGGAGCTTCTGTACCTGTGGAGCCTGGGGCCTGGCTCAGCGGAACATAGAAGCATTCTGGTTCTCCAATCATGGCAACTCTCTCAGACAGGGAAGCAGAATGGAAAAGAAGAAAACGCAGTTCCCATAGGCTTTTGTGAGGGCTTCATTACACAGTGATGATTACTAAATCATTGGCCATCGGTTGACTTAACCTCCAGTCCCTCTCCCCTCTCTTGAGGTTGAGGGTAGGGGCAGAAAGTTCCAACCCTCTAAATCACATGGTTGGACCTCCTGACAACCAGCCCCTGCCCGTGGTGGGGACCAAAGGTCTCCTCATTAACACAAGACATCCATATCACTTTAATGGCTCTAAAGCATTTTTTGGAACCACAGATAAAGATCAAATATATCTGAGAAATATATTTTGATTATCTGAATAACCAAGTATATCTTATCATATATCACAGACATGTACAGCAGGAAGTGAAATAAATATACTGGGAGTTGCCCTACAGCTTACCCACCAAACTATTTTGGAAAATATGTTGATGCTATCCATGGAAGCTAAGCCCAGACCTTTGACCCAGCAATTCTATTCCTGGATATAAAACAACCAGAAATGTATGAATATGCACACAAAAGACATATGCAAGGATATTCGTACTCAAAAACAGGAAACAATCCAAAGGACCAAAAGGTCCATCAAGAAGAATAGACCAATAGATTGTTACATTCGTGTCAATGTTATTTCACTGCAATGAAATGAAAAAAATGACAGATAAATCTCACAAACTTTTCATGTTGAGATAAGCTAGACACAAAAGAAAACATAGTATGGTTCCATTTTTGTAAAGTTAAAGAAAGAAAAATAATCACATTTAGGGATGCAAGCTTGGGTGATACAACAATAAATATAAGAAAGGGATTAGTAATTCTGGTGGTAGAAAAATCGCAGAGTAGGAAGGCAAGGCAGAAACCTCCTCAAACACACACAAGGAAGCAACTAACCCTGAAATACAACTAACCCTGAAAACTGCAGAGCAGACCACCTACTCCTAGGGAAGAAGAGAAGCCCACACAGAGAAGGAAAAAGTGGCAGAACCATGATCAACTGGGACTCCAGGCCTACCCCCATCCTAGCCCACAGGTGGGAGGAAGAGGAATGGAGTGTGGAGGCGATAGCACTCTGGAACTCACACCTGGCCCTGGAGAGCTGCTCTGGAAACATAAGTCCATATTGCACTGGGCTTTGGTAATTAATGGAGATGGACATCAGGGAGAGTTAGAGCACTCTGGGAGGCTGAGACTCCTGCCCCATGTGGAGGATAAGCAAGCTCTGTTGATCTCACTGAGATCTAACACAGAGGCAACAGATTGAAAGATTTAGCAGCATCAGAAGGAAGAGGGAGGCTTTCCCTGCTTTCTGAGCCCTGTCTCAGCCCAATTGGGGAGGTGCCCGAGGGAGCCAGCTCAGAGCTCTCCTTCCTCCTCACTGGCAGCCCAGCTCCACACAGAGCTCGCCTGTGCACCTACCCACCCCATCAGCCCAGCAACACTGCAATCACTGCAAGGCAGGCAAAGGGGAGCCCCACCCACAATTATCTCAGCACAAGCACCACTGCTAAGCTCCCAAAGGGCCAGATGAGGTAAGCTGTCACCTGAAGCAGACTGAGACCAGCCACTGCTGGCAGACATGCAGAAAGGCAGCACAGCTAACCAAGAGCCTCTGCTAACAAAGATGAACCACTTCTGGCAGACAGGCAGAAAGGCATCCCTGCCCATAGCCCAACAGCAACTGGAACTCCTCTGCAAAGGAGAAACAGGCACTGGTGAGTAAAGAATCTTGAGTTTCTGGAAATCATAGAATGCCTTCCTCATAAAGTCATTACTCCTCTAGAGCAGGAGGCATAATGGATCTATCTAATAAAAAGAAAGAAACCCAGAAACCCAGACAAAATGAGGAGGCAGAGGAATATGTTCCGAACAACAGTACAAGATAAGACAATAGAGAGAGGCTAAATGAAGTGGAGGTCACCAGTTTTCTTAATAAAGATTTCAAAGTAACAGTCATAAATATTATGCTCACTGATCTGCAGAAGAGTATTGATGATCTCAGGGATGACTTCAACAAAGAGAAGAGTTGAAAAAGAGCCACTCAGAGGTAAGGAATACCATAAATGTAATGAAAAATATAGTGGAGGGAATGAATAATGGATTGCTGCAAGTAGAGGAGACAATGAGATGGAAATTAGAGAACAGGAACACAACAAATCTGAAGAACAGAAAAACAAGAATCTCTAGAAACAAGAGGAGGCTAAGAGAGCTGTGTGACTACTATAAACAAAACAATATTTTCATAATAGGGGTACCAGAAGGAGATGAGAGAGGCAAAGGAGTAGAAAGTCTCTTTGAAGAAACATTTGTTGGAAACCTCCCCAATCTGGGGAAGGAAATAGACACTCAGGTTCTGGAAGCACAGAGAGCCCCTAACAAAAGAACCCAAGGAAGACAACACCAACACATATAATAATATTACAAAAATTAAGGAAAAGGAGAGGGTATTGAAAGCAACTAAAGAGGCAAAAAATGTCTTACAAGGGAAACCCCATCAGGCTGACAGGGACTTCCCAGCAGAAACTTTGTGGGCCAGAAAGAGTGGCATGAAATATTTAATACACTGAAACAAAAGGACCTTCAACCACGAATCCTCTACTCAGCAAGGTTATCATTCAAAATTGGAGAAATAAAAAGTTTCCCAGATAAATGAAAGATAAAGAAATTCACCACCATTAAACTGGCCTTACAGGATCTGTTAAAGGGACTCCTGTAAATGGAAATGTTAAGCCTATATATTTTTCACCAGTGAAAATAAACCCACAGTAAAGATAGCAGTCCAATTATTTACCAAACAAATATAAGTTAAAAACAAAACAAAGCAAAACAAAAGTAGTAAAATCACCTACACACAAAATCAGTCAATGGATACAAAAAATGCAGATTATGATGTCTTCATAAAGGGCTCATAAATACATAAAGTGTGAAGGAAGAAGAATTTTAAAAAACTACTTTAGATTGTGCTTGAAATAGAGTGATAATCAACTTAATATAGACTGTTATATACTTATGAAACTATCTATGAACCTTATGGTAACCCCAAACCTAAAGCCTATAATAGATAACACAAAAATTTTAGAAAAGGAATCCAATCACAACACTAGGAATTTACTCAAAGAAAACAAAATCTCTGATCTGAAAAGATATATACACCCCATGTTTATTGCCACATTATTTACAATAGCAAAGACATGGAAGCAACCTAAATGACCATCAATAGGTGAATGGATAAAGAAATGATGGTACATATATGCAATCGACTATTATTCAGCCATAAAAAAAGAAAGAAATCCTGTCATTTGTGACAACATGGGTGGACCTAGTTGGCATTATGGTAAGTGAGATAAGCCAGAAACCAAGATAAATACTATGTGATTTCACTTATTTGTGGAATTAAAAAAAAAATGAACAAAATAGCAGTAGATTCATAGACACTGTGAAGTGACTGGTGGTTACCAAGGGGGAGGGGTTGAGATGGGTAAGTGGGGAGGGTGAGAGGGATAAAGGGACACAAAAGTTCTCAATAATTAATATAAGTTGGTCACAGGGATGGTGGTACAGCATGGAGAATATAGACAATGATTCTGTAGCATGTTGACAAATATTAACTGCACTAGTTGGGGTGAGGATTTAATAATGTGGGTAACTGTTGAACCACTGTGTTGTATACTTGAAACCATTATAAGATTGTATATCAACAATACTTTAATAAAAAAGAGAAAGGGATTAGTAAAAAGATTTTTTTATGATCAAGAATAACAAATTCTTGGTTTTTATATTAATTTGCCTTGGTTGTTATACTAATTTTCTATTACTGTATAACAAATTACCACAAACTGTCAGCATAAAACAACATAAATATATTAGCTTCCAGTTCTGTAGGTCAGAAGTCTGGTACAGCATGGCTGAGTTCTCTGCTTTGTGTTCAAAAGGTTGAAATCAAGTTATCAGTCAAGATAGTTTTGTCTGGAGCTTTTGAGGAAAAATCTATTGCTCCTTCGTATTGTTGGCCAAACTCAATTCCTTGCTTTTGTAGCACTGAGGTCCCCATTTTCTTGCTGGCTATTAGTGAGGGGCACTCTCAGGTCCTAAAGGCTGCCCACATTCCTTGTCATATTGTCCCCTCCATCTTCAAATTAAGCATCAAATTCTTCTCATGCTTTGAATCTCTGACTTACTTTTCTGCCACTAGCCAAGAAAACTCTCATCTTTTAAATGGCTCATGTGATTATGATATATATGTGCATGTTTAGAATTGATGAGCCCCTTGATAAATCCCCTTGAGATCAACTGTGCATATAAGGTAACATAACCATGGAGTAAAATCCTTCACATTCACCATCCCAGGGATTATGCAAGGCATGAACACCAGGGAAGTGGGAAATCTTAGGAGCCATGTTAGAAGCTTTCCTATCACGAATGACCTCAAAAATGAGAAGGTCGCACTGAAGCTATGGAAGCCTGACTGACATCTCTAAGATGTTTTATACATACTTGTTTAAAAACCAAATCATTTTAAGGGTACCAACTTAGTTTCTTGTGCTTTTAGAAACTCTATTACAGTAATTTTCAAACATACAGATTACAACTTATTAGTGGGTCACAAGATCAGTTAAATAGGTTGCTATAAATTTATTTTTGATTGAAATAATAAAAGTAAAAAGAAGTATCATAGAGCAACTTAGTGTGATCTTGAGTGTGATTGAGTTCAGTCAAAATGTGGAAATCAATCTAAAAAACTTTCAGATGGGATGAAACTCTCTATAATAACATTGTTTTCCATTTTAAGTACCTATAAGGTCAAGGTGACTCACCTGACAGGTGCTGAGTCATTGCCCATACACCAGCATGCAGCTTAGCACTGGAGAGTCAAAGGTGAATGAAACTAGTTCCTGTGGTCACAGTATTTATAGATCTACAACCTTGGAATATACTGTCAATGTTCTTTTTATAATTTTTTATAAACTCTGTTACTTATTGTTTAAACTGTTTGCTTTCTTCTCAAATCTACTTGTGTCTCACTCACTATGTTGTCTTCTAGTTTAATGATTTGTTTTGGGGTAGGAAAAAGAGGTACTTGCTCTGGCTTTATGTGAGATTGATATTATGATATATATGTGCATGTTTAGAATTAATGAGAAATGGAACTGTGAGTAAATTTTTTCAGATGAGTTATGCCCAAGACCATGAGAATATGATTAACTAGAATAAGAATTTTTGAGCTTCTATCACTCAGTGGTTTCTCAGACCAAGATCTTAACATGCAACCAATTTAATTGGAACAAAGGTTGCTTTATCTGGAAAATGAGGATAATAACATCATTCCTGTCCCACATGCAAAACAATGTATTTATAACAAAACAAATCTACATTTAACATGAAATCAAATACACATCTAGTGTTGCCTTTTTCTGATATTTATTACCTAATCTTATGTTAATACTATTTATAAATAAGGATAACTAACACTCTCTCCATATCCATCAGAAAAAGATCACAGTGGTGAATGTCTGGGTAAACACTATATTAAAGATTCAGCTACAAACTAAAAACTATGAAAAATGTGCTAAAGGCAGTAAGTTGTAATCTGTTTCATGGGTCACTCCCATAACTGGAATTACAATAAAGATATGTGTAGCCTAATATATTTCACTTGCTGAATCAGGGCAACAAGCTGGGGCTTTGCCACTCAAATTTAAGTCAAAGAAAAGTAAGAGAGTTTTCTTCCCTCTACAGCAGCTCGCCTAAGGTATTCACACATCCACCCTCTGAAATATCATCATTAATGTAGCACATTGCCAGACCGATGAAAGGCAGCAAAGTGACATAGGTCAGTTAGATCTCAGGAGAAAAAAACAACATATCAAAGTGTTGTCAGAAAAAGAGAAAGGAACCCAAAGGACAACATGAATTTTGAATTTTTTTGCACAAAACAAATGTTTCTATTGACCAACTTCTATTTATTTGTTAATATCTTCACCACCACCCACAATATGACTGATGCAGTGAGATTTGAAATAAAGGATAGTCAAAGTGACAGTTTGACATAATTGCTAGGAAGGAAGCTAAGGACTGATTTTGCCAGACTGTTCTAACATTTTGTTTTTTAAATGTATAAGAAAATAATATTACCGGCAAGATAAGTTAAAAGGTTGGCAGGACACAATGTGAAGAAGGGTACAGCAGTAACTAAAGTGCTGGACAGTCAAAAGCCGAGTCACATATTCAGATATCCATGAGGACACTCAGGTAAGGTACTGATGTTGGTCTGACATAAAATCATTGGGAAGTGCCTGCTCTGCTTGGATATGTAGCACAATTCTACTCCATCAAGTCACATCAAGTCATTGCCTTGATGGAAGAGGAAAAAGTAGTGACAGATCTTCTTATCATTCAAGAGAATCTGAAGATCTGGATTCTTGTGTTAACAGTCTCAATTTTTATCAAACTTAAAAGAACAAAGAAAAATTATGTATAAGCCATTTTGAGCTCAAAGCCTGTTATATGTGACCTCTGTTCTAGAAGGAAAGAATCACATGATATAAGGGAAGGTTTGCTCTGTCATTCACCTGGTATTAACAGAAATATGACAAAGCTTTGGAAACACTATTATCTTTCATTATTAGCTCTAGGATGTGACTTCGATTTCACTTACTCTTGTGGTTAATGTTGAAAAGAATGATACACAAAATCAGCCTGAGAGGGCACTGTTTGTCAACAGAGAGGATCTGAAGGTCATCAGGACCTGCAGTCAATTTGGATATTGTTCCCAATGCCCAAAAAGCCACTGCAGCAAAACCAGGAATTATAAATTAGTAACTCCTTAGAAAAGGTCATTAACTTCCTAACCTTGACACATAGCCAGAAGAGTGAGGGAAATATGATTTTAATACCTTCCTCCCATGTAAATGTCACTCAAAGGTATCAGCATATTTGAGGGTATGTTTATGTTACTTCTAGTCCCTTTATGGCCTGAAATGTCAACACATAGTCAATAGTTCATTTCCTGTTGATCTTTTAGAACTATACTTCTTAATGAAGCCAAAATTTCATTTTTAAAACTCTCTTACTCTCCATTAGGACAAACTGCTCTGGGCTCTTCATCCACCTCCCAATCAACTGAGTATCTTTCCTGATCACACGTTCATTTTCACATCACCATAACCTGCGTTGCTTCTCAGTCTTCAAAGCTGATGTGAGCTGGGGTTGAGCTCTCCTTAACAGAGGTCTTTCATTATTTTGCAGAGCTCCCTTTCTCCACTCCATCACAGAGCAATTTACTCACCACCCTCTCAGCCCAGCTGATTTTCAGTAAACTTTGTCTTAGTCTTTAAGTGATCTTAACCTTTATCCTTGAAGTGAAGTAATTCTAGTGTCACAGAAAAAACTTTCTAAATAGTTTAATTTATTCTCAGTAGCCGACCTGAATTTCAAGTCCTTGTGGACAAGATTCTTTGAACACCAGTTAAATTTGGTCTAGCCTTTAGCTTCTTGGAAAGTTTTAAGTTCACATTACCTTTACACTATTTTATCAAGGAGGCACTAATCATTTTCTACTTTTTTGTAAAATCTCTCCTTTTCTAACAATATGGCTCCAAAAGAAGGAAATTTCTATTGGTTCTTTTCACTGTGCTCCAAGTGAAGATTTGCAGGATATGAAATATTACAAGTTGTAGTCAGAATAAAGTGAAGCAGATAAAGAAAAATGACTTTTCCCTGAAGCTCACTGTACACTACTTAGTAGCACATATTTCTTTCTCAAGAAAATCAAATTTACAAATGCACCTCAATACCAAGCATTAACCTAGCTTTGCAGGTTGCAATGGGCCTTGCATAGGCATTCTTGACTTTCTTCTTCAAGGGCTCTAGGTGAAGTTGGGGGATTCTCTCAGACTGTCAGTTCCAGAAAACCCTCTTTAGTGAGTATGAAAAGGAATAGCAATATGTCAGTCATGTAAGTGGCAAAGAGGATGAGAGTTGGTCAATACAAATCAATCATTTTTCTACACTACAAAAATGTAAGGAATATGTATATTACACAGAAATATAGACACACATATGGATGTTATATGTGAGTGTGGGGGACTTGGGAAGGAATATTGCAGGAATGTAGGAGAAAAAGACTAGGAAGGAGAAAAAATGTGGACATGAAAATAAATAAACATTAAAATGTGAGTTTCTTTTGAGAAAGAAGCTTACAAGTGTGAGATTGTTAAGATTCTAAGAATACTGAATGTGCAAGGTTGATGGGTTCCTGAGAGAGAGACTGAGAAAGTTAAGTGTCCAGCACCAACTCCCAGAAGGGGGGCAGAGAAAGATCCACCATCTGGAACCAGATTGGGGCTACAACATAAAGAAGGTATCATGCGGAGGAATTCCTTCATTTCTAACTAGCTTAAGAGTGCTCCCTCATTCAAGAATTTACTAATATAGCTAACGGGGGGGGGGGGGGGAAGGGGAGTTTTCCTGCTCCCTACAATGTTCTTAAGCTAATTTTTAGATACTATATTTGATGGGTTATATTTTTAATTAGTCTGTGCCCGGAGCATCTGATGAGTTGTCTAAGGCCCTTGTTTATTCCAAATTGAAAACTTAGATAAGGAAGGGATATAGATAAAATAAACATTGCATTTATTTGCCATAAAGACTGAATTGGAGGACTTAGTTTACGATGAGAACCAGAACAATCCTACTAACTAAATCCAAGAATTAGGCAGATTTATCGTCTCATTCTAGGCAGCACTGAACAGCAGAAGCTGTCCTCACTCTGGGCGGAAACTAGCCCCCAACCGAACAAAAGGCAGAACAGAGACAAACAAAATGAGTTCATTTTTCCCAATTCTATAATCAGATAAGTCACCCTTATTTGCCAGGAGTAGAGTGAGTAAAAGAGATAGAGAGATTCTGGGAGCATTTTACTAATCGAGGCCTGCTCCATGGGCCTATGTTAGAGTTAATGGTCTACGGAAGTCACATTCCCACCTAACAGTGTTCAGAAAAATATGCTTGAAAAATAACTGTTATTCATTTTATTGCAATAGACAATCCCACCTATCACAAATAATAGAACAGAATTTTGATAAAATTCTATATCCAGGAGGAAAAGAAATTGCACATAGAAAGAAAAGATAAGATACAGACCAGATAAAAGACCTGTAGGAAATTACACCTGTTTTGTGGCAATTAAATATGTTTCTAAATTCCTACTAATCCTCCCCAAAACGAATTTTAAAATTCAGTTCAAGGAAATCACCATTTTACTAGGTCATAATACCAACCTATGCCCATCTAGTCTCATAAAGAGAAAACACTGATAGAAGTTTTATGCCCTGGCCTCCCCCTAATAAATTCACTAAGTTTCAATTTTTAAGATCATAAGGAGTCAACTTTGAGCAGAACCAAGAGCACTGATGAGCCACAAAGACTTGTTTATTCAAGACTCAACTCTATTACTCCCTTACACTATGACACTGGGCATGTCTGGGTCATTTTCCTCATCTCTAAAATGAATGGAACTGAACAAAGTGATTTCTGAAGGCTCTTTCAGATCTAAAATTGTACTCGGTTGCTTATGATCACTTCTCATGTTATTAAATATTCTGAAGTATATATGAACCAAGTTGAAACCATTTTGAAATATCTCCATTTTTGATTCTCTATTTCTCAGTATATTCACAGACTCCTACTGGATCCTATACTAGGTGTATCTGTATATATACTTATATAATGTATATATAATAAAAATATATAATATATATGAAAATATTATATAAATATTAAATACATACAAATATATATAATATCTTATATGAGAACAGCAACACCAATGATTATTTCTTGGGTACTCATTTCTTATCTGTTTTTCCCAATGGAAAGAATTTAATCTTTTTTCAGTACATATTAAGAAAAACTGCTCTTCCTCAATAATGGCCCTGTTTACACAGCAGGGGATGTCAATGCTGAAAATGTGTACTAAAATAAATACAGGCCTTAGCCAAGCCATTGTACAATAAATTGCTAAAGTGAGTGATCAATTGAAATGTGTTGTCAACACATAAGCTGATTGTTAAAACTGAATAAGCACTCAGAACTAGGTGTTGAATAAATATGAACAAGAATATTATATTATCCTTGTTACATTGCAGGAAGGTTTGACAATATGGATTTACCTTCTCAAATATTTAGAGAACATAAACTGATTAAAATTAAAATAAAGTGCAATGCTAAATAAGCAGCAAAACAATAAAGTAAGGATGCAATATATAAAATTAGAAGCTTGGGGAATGCAACATTTGGAAATTCCCATGAGTTTTATTACCATTTCTATTGGTAATATTAAGAAAATACAGATATGGACTTCTCAAATGATATACTACTGGTGCTAGAAATAGTTTAGTTTTTATCCAGTTTTGGAAAGGAAGTCACCTATTTTCAGGTGTTCTCATCATAGAACTTCAGTGGCCTGACTCCCAGAACACTTAGCTTTCTTGTCACCAAGATTTCCCCAATCTGAGCTATTGTCAATGATCACCTTGCACTCAGTAGTCCTAGGCCCTATAGTAATAAAATAAAGGGGAATCTTTCTGTTTTGATTTTCTTTTTTCATACCATATCAATTTCAAGCAAATATTTGTACTTCACATCTATAAAATTGAGATTTTGTATTGGGATAGTATTTTATATTCACTTCATAAAAACTCAACAGTGGAATTATGACTTTGGATATTGAAAGATGAAAAAAAAGTTCAGGTTAATTAGCTTGGGCCCTTATGCCCACAAATTATTCTGGGTCCTAATTTACATAGCTTGAAGATCCTTACAATTACAGCACATCTTACTGGCACCTCACTTGACTAGGCTGTTACTGTTCACTGCTGTCAGATGTCTCCACATAATGATGCTGGTATGTGTGAGAAGAGCTGATCAAGTATTTGCTGCCTGGAAGATCAATTGACTCTATCTGCTGTGCTGAGTAAGCCCATTTTATCTCCCTTCTCCAATACTACCTCAGCACCAGAAACTGGAGGAGATTACTAATGAGGACCCAGTCCTTTCAAGTGATTAAAGACAAAGAGGTGACTGAAGGAGTCGTAGCTGGTGCAACTAGGAAAAGAATACTGAAGATCATGGAATACTTGGGTGACCTTTTCCCTTATAACACAAAAATTCTCTCTCTGCTCATAATGTTGCTTAGAATGCTGACTCTAGAGTAAGTGAAATGACAAAGATGCAAAGAACAGTTACTCTAATCAGCTAATTAATATACTTTGGTGATTAACATTATATTTAATGGTGAAAATGTACAAAAATGTAATACTTGATTCATAGCTTAACAAGCCCTTAATAGCCAGATAAGCTACAGATCCCACATTACAGCATCAGTTGAATTTAAATTAGCAAAAACAGAGTTAGCCTCTTAATAGCTTTGGCCAGTTCATAGAAAATGTTGCTGAAGTCATCCTAAATGTATTATAATGAAATAGTGCTGGATGAGTCAGCACACTTGTCATCCTGGGAGCAGAAATCGTGTGCTAGACCCCATCACGATATGGCAAAAGAGAGTCTGAACCACTCTCTGGAAGATCTAATTCTTTTCCACAATCTATATTCTTCATTTTAAGATTTTATTCAAATTTATGTTAAGAACAGTTTAGCAGGTTTTATAATACTAATGCTCAAGTAAAATAAATGGTTCAACTCTTTTTTAGGCTACTTTTCAATAAGAAAATGTACTTCTCTGAAGTTCACTCTTAATCTCATGACCCCAGCAAATTAAATTCAATAGTATATTTAATCTTTTATCCAACTGGTATATAAATTATACAGTAAATGTAACAGTAATTCCCCACATCCATATAGGATGCTATCAGTTAGCCTGGGCTCAGTTATACATGATAACAAACCATCTCAAACTGCCAATGGCTCACAACAACAAAAGCTTTGTTGTTGTTGTTGTTGTTTGCTTTTCTTCTCATTCATGCCACATCCCCATTACAGTTGTGCTCAACAGTATCTTCCCAACAGCACTCAGGCTGACAGAGTAACCTTTACCTAGGATGTTGTCCATCTCATAGTGAAGCACACTCTGGTTTAACATTTCCCCTCAGAAGTGAAAAACGTCACTTTTGTTCATATTTTCTTGGCTGAAAAAAACAAGTCATATTGCCAAGTCTAACATCAATGAGATCCCAATATACAATCCTTCCACAGGGAGGCTGGGGCATAGTGAGGAAGGCAGAAAAAAATTTCAGTCATATTATAATGTATATATAAGTCTGCTCCCTTATTCATAAATACCGAACATCCTCTTTTACATATGTAAAATATTCCCATCCTATCTCCACAAGGAGGTGATCCAGAAGTCCCATCATCCCAACAAGGCATGAGGTTCACACCCTCTTGAGAGTCTCAACATTAGGTCCATATGTGGTTCTCCTCGGTCCAAAGACCTAGAACTAAAAAACCAATTATCAGCCCTCCTGACCCCACCACCCATCATCATAAGCATACCCATTCAGAAACAAGGAGAACGGCAGAAGCATGCAGCCACTGATCCATAGTAATTCTAAAATCCTGGAGCAGGCATGTAATGACCCTACCTTGAAAGACCATATTATGTAATGAATGTTTGTTCCCTCAAATTCACGTGTTGAAGTCCTAACCCTCAATGTGGTAATATTTGGAGATGAGTCCTCTAAAGAAGTTATTAGTGTTAAAGGAGGTAATAAGGTTGGGGCCCTGATCCCATACAATTAGTGTCCTTATAAAAGAGACACTAGAAAACTTACTCTCTTTCTCCACACCAAGGAACGACTATGTGAGTACACAGTAAAAAGGAAGCTGTCTACAAATGAGGAAGAGAGTCCTCACTGGAAACCAGCTGACCACCCCGGCACCCTTATCTCAGACTTCCAGACTCCAGAATTATGAGAAAACAAATTTCTGTTGTTTAAGCCATCTGGTCTGTGATAATTTGTTATGGCAGCCCCAGCCCAATACAGTAGAGAATGTTTCTTGATTAAGCCCTGTTTCTGCCTGGAGGAGTAGCTCTCTCTTCCATTCTCATCCATAGCCCTTGACTCAGCCCTCTGGAAGGTCTTTCTCCATTATCTTCTTGACCTTTTTAGAATGACATTAGAGAAAACGACCTGCTTGGCATCTGAGACCATTTCACATCCTGTTTTCTGCCCATCAAAGATTGGAAGCTTAATCATTGTATTATGTTTTGAAAATTGAATCACTTTCAGTTAAGGCTGGTGGATTTGGGGGAGGGGGTGTCCCACTAGTTTATAAAAAACATAGTTTCTTGCCTATTAGACTCAAATCAACACCATGTGCTAAGAACCACAATAACAATTCTTTTTGGAACATGTCTCTAACTCCAGACTAAATGTATCAGGCTTCTGTGGAAAAGCCATGATCTTAATCTCTTCTCACTGGGAGATTTTATCCAGCGAAAAGAATTGAGTGGGTATCACCTTAGTCTACCTGAAGATTTTAACAATGGGATTTATGGCCACACCCTTGTCTTTGTTCTAGCCCATGTTACTATTTAAAGACACATTACAACGGGCCATCACAGTTTTTATTTTTTCAAAGTTAGAACCTCTTTAATACTGTATATGGGTATGTTTAGCAAACTATTAGAAAAAGGGTTATGATCAGAAAAAAAAAATGGCTTGTTTGCAAGCAAAAATGAAAAGAAACAGAGTGAAGGAGAAGAAATCTAAAGTTTCTGCTTATAACAGAAGAAATCTAAAGTTTCTGCTTATAACAAAGCATATCAGTTGTGCTCCTATTTCATTGACCAAAGCAATACCCATGCCCGATCTTCCATCAGTGGGAAAGGGAAGTACAAATCCTCTTACAGGGAGGGACAGGGGAAACTTTGAGTAATAATACAGTCTATCACAAAGCTTTACAGTATCTACATAAAATTTTCATCATGCATATACATCATTCCTGTGAAATGAGAAAAACATAGGTCATATTACTAGCCTCACTCTTCAGAGTATGAGATGAAAGTTTAGGGAAATCTAAATCATAACCAAATATCACAGAGCTCGTAAGACAAAAAAGTCAAACTAGAATCTCAGATTCCTGACTTTTAATACAAAATTCTAATATTCAGCTGGTATTCATGAAACATTAAGGTTATATAATACTGGTACATGAACACAAATGCCCCAGATGACAAGGAACACTGAGGTTAGGAAAACTGTGGGTATCCTCAGAGCTCTGGGTTCCAGGCCCAGGTCTCTTATTTACTAGCTATGTGAGCTCAGCAAGTCACCTAACCTCTGTGCTTCTGTTTCTTCATCTGCAAAATGGAAATATTTTTTAAAGTTCCTAATGCAGACTTTTAGATACTAGTTTAAAACATACATTTGATACTGATTACAAATCAGATGCAGAATGTGGAAACCAAGATAGAAGTACAAATTAGGCATATTTGCCTGGACCTCCCCCCCCTCAATTACGTTCCTATTTCTCTCTTTAGGAAGTGATCCTCTCTAAAGATGTACATGTAAACTATGCACTTGAATAATTTATGCAATTAACATGAAATATCAAGAGCAGCCATTTAAAATTCCTAACCTTTTACATAAACAGCAAAAACATAGAATTAGGTAATAACAAAGACTGGGAAAAGGCAACACTAGATATTTGATTTCATATTAAATATAGATTTGTCTTGTTATAAATACATTGTATATGTGGGACAGGATTAGCACTATTATCCTCATTTTCTAGATAAAGTAATCTTTGTTCCAATTAAATTGTTTACATGTTAAGATCTTGGTCTTAGAACCACTCTGTGATAAAAGCTCAGAAATTCTTCTTTCAGGTCATCATATTCTCATGGTCTTGGGCATAACTGATCTGAAAACATTTACTCATGGTTCCATTTCTCATCAATTCTAAATGTGCACATATATATTATAATATCAATCTCACATAAAGCCAGAGCAAGTACTTCTTTTTTCTACCTCAAAACATATTATCAAATATTGAAATGTTAATACACAGGACTAAAATCTCAAGTGCATAGCTTTTACTAAAATCATAAAGTTCAATGTGATTTCTCAAAAACAATCTGCAAAAGAGTTTCTACTGTTACTATGAAATTCAAGTTTGGACACACAGAAATAATGTGTCTGGTGGAAATTTTAACAGCTATCAGTGTCTAATGACTATTGAGTTTGGACATTTATGCTCTGATTCAGCTGAAATTCACACAACCAGGAATCATATACACTGTCATACAAAGGTAACTGTTCACACACACACACACACACAAAGAAAAAACCAGCCCAAGTAGCAGTCAAATCTTAAATAGAAGCTATTTTCAAAGCTGCAAAAACTACAACCATTAAGCTAGGAAGAAATAGGATGCATTTAGTGAGTCGTGTCAGGATCAGCATCAATCTCATCAGCTGACAGAGAACCTTCCCTCCCGGTTAATGCTGCAAGGGGAAATGCACTCTGCCAGAAAGAGAGGCGTCCACACACATTATGCTAAGGGTCAGTAATTCCAGCCACAACATTACAGGAAGAACATTGGCAAACACAGAGAGTTCCTTAAGTGCCACAGAGAGAGAAAAACGATAACATTTAAAATCTACATCAAGTAATGAGGAAAATGGGTGTATTCTGGGGGAAAAAAATTCCCTTTGTTTTAGTAACCACTTGGATTTTCAACTTTGAAAGAGTAAAATCTACTCAACCTTTCAACTAGTTGAAACCAACAGCTAAAACAATATGACAGCACTCTTAGTATTCCTGCAAAAATTACAAAGAGCTATAGATCCCAAAGGTGGTGAATGTGTAAAGAAATAGAGTTCACCTACTTGGCATATAAATTGTACAAGCTTTATGCATGGCAATGTTTCAATACACCCCAACAATCTAAATGTACACTGTCACAATTCCATATTTTGGATTTATCCTACAGAAAACAAAAATGCAAAAATTCATGTCATTGTGAAGTTCATTGGAGGCATTGTTTCCTTAGTAAAATTTGAAAGAACCTGAAAGTTGTCTAATAAAGAGTTTTTTAAATAAATTGTAGTGCATTCATACAGTAGAATGCTCTGCAGTGATCAGAAAGGATCAGGCAATTTAGCTATTGCTTTGTAATATATAAAATGCAAATTATAGTTTAGGATGTATAATATAGAAAGTATATACATTTAAATATGCATTACAGAAGACTGGAAAAATAAACACTTTACTAATAACAATTTATCTCTAGAGAGTGGGATTACTGGGCCCATGAGATTCTCCCACACTTACGCAGAAGTGAAGATTGGACCAAAAGAACCAAAAGGACATATTGAGCAAGGTAGGATGCATACACATGCTGTTGGTCATTTTATTATTGTATTTTGCATATGATATTTTAAATGCTTTGGGTACTTTCATGATACAGTGATCTCACTGGCAGAGAAACAACATGCACATTCAAGGCTGCCTGACATCTTATCTTTAACACCAGTAGGTTAGAGTTAGTTTGGGACAAATGAGGGGGAAATTACTCAAATTTGTATCATACAATACACTGATAAATGTATCATCCGTATATTTGGCAGCACTATCTCCCATAAGCATTCCTTTCCTGACTGTGGGAAGGCCACTCAGCCTGACTCGGAAATACTATGTAACACAAGAGCAAGTAAGAGTGTAAAACAGGCAAACATACACCATACCTGGCTGATGACAGGCACTTTTTAAGGTTTATGTAACAACTTACCCAAATAACACTTCCTTCTATGTCCCTCTGTCTTACTGTCTTTCTCTCTCTGATATAAGCAATAATTTTACTGCTGAAACTGGTTTTACAGCTAAACTGTAGCTTATCTTTATTCTTTAAAGTTAAAAATGACACGACATACATTCCAAGTTTCCTTCATCCAGCTCTAAACAGAGGAAAGAACAGTGAATAAATTTCAAACACACAGGTGATAAGATCAGGTGAAAGAAGAGCAACAGACAAAATGCAGAGTTGCAACAGATCCCTTCATTTTTGCCAAAAAGTTTCTGCAGGGCATCTCTGTTCTCCACCTCTATTAACTTAACAAATGTCTTAACTATGTCATCCGCATAATGATACTGGGAGAAAGGTTCTGGCAGACTCACTCTGAGATGTTAATAGAGTGCCTCAGAAAATAAATATTATTTTTGTTTATCTCATTAATCTTGGCCATTCCTTCCTTCCCTTCAGCCAGACTGCTTCAGAACGGCAAGTACTTTATCCATGTGACAGAGTTATAGGAAAATCACCACTCAGACCTAGAAAATGAGTCTTTTCCATTTTTCTGACAACCATTTATCTTCTGCCATCAGGTGGTATCTAAAATTTTTATGTGGGCTTTATCTTAAAGATGAATTCCTGTTGAATCTCAGAGGCTGTCAATATATTTTTAACCTTTGAAGGAAATGCTATCTTTTCAAAATGGTCACATTTTATTTTCCAAGGATAATGCTACTACTTAAAACAATTATCCAAAAACTTTGGCAAGCTACTATGTTCTGCTTTTTATAACATAACCTCATTCCTAAGCAATTCACAAAAATGTGTTTCAAATGAATTAAGCATTATTGAAAACTTAGCACTCAATAAAGCAGACAGAAAAATTGAGAAATTATTAAATTTAGCTTTAAACAATCATGAATTTTAAAAAATCATAATTTTTAAATGCAAATTTTTAACTTCAAATCCCACCTTACAAACTTTCACTTTTATACTTCTTTGCATTAAAAAATATGCTAAAACGGTACTGAATGTACCTAAACCTCTATTAGATTCCAATTTTTCAAACTATAATAATTTTTTCCTCACATGTTCCTGTAACTTCTTTAGTGTAATTTGTCCTAGACTTCTTAGTTCTTTCCCTACCCTACCCACATTTATTTGCTAACTGCAACATTTTTTATATTGCAGGGGATTCTTAATCCCTAAACTGGTGATTCTTTATTGCTCAGCTTTTACTTTAATGAGATTCTTTAAATTGTTTATTTGTTATCAGTGCTTATTTCTCCCACAATATTAGCTGCACCCAAAAATCCTTTTGCTGTATGTGGCATGTCCAAACTTTGATTGACCAGGTTTCCCCTTTGTTTGGAAGATTTTGTATCAGTCGATTCCCCAATTTACATTGACTTGAACCAAGAGTTCTTTATGTGAGGAATTTCTTATGAGATCCACTATGATGGATCCCTGTAGGTGCTTAGAGGACAGGAGGGAAATAAAATTAATCCCCTTACTACATCTCCTGCTCTCTGTGTATTAAGTGACCCTGCCAGGAACCGTTTGCCTTATGGCTACCCTTTCCCATTTCCGGATGTCACTTGGTCCCATTGCCACTTCGGATCTAGGGGTAGAAATAGCTCCTCATTTTGCTAACGCTGAGCTTCTGAACTATCATGTTAGCAACATTAAGCACCTTTACACTTTAGTAAATGATCCCTTTATTAAATTTCCTTCAATCTACCCAACTTGAATGTGCTTCTGAATGCTATACCTTTGATGCCAGGGTTCTTGTTCACGAAGCTGAAGAATGAGCTTCACAAACACTCAAGATAGTAGAGCAAGGTATAGGCTTTTATTTAGAAATAAAGTGAGAGAATAGAGCTCCTTGGCTCATGCCAGAAGGGGACAAGAGAGCCCATCATTGGCTCGTTGTCTAGGGGTTTTATGCGCTGTTGAGGATTTTCAGGAATGAGGTTAAAGGGTTAGGGGTGCAGACTTGTTGAGTGTTCCCAGAATGCTCATTCCGGATGAGTAACAGAGAAGATTTTCAGCTCTAATTCTTTCTTAAGATAGCAGTTTCTCTCTGGGAGCATGTCAATTAAGACTGCCTACCCTGCTCACAAGGTGGCCTGGGTTGTTGCCTGTTTGCTGAAGTAAGTTAAGAATTTTACTTCTTAACTTCTTGGGCTGTTTATAGTTGGGCTTGCTTACTAAATTAGTCTTTTTCCTATGTTGCAGATTACTTAGTTAGGATCAGAGAAGGAAACATAGCACATAGGTACGGTTAAAATAAACTGGGCTTTTTAGCAGGCTAAGGTAAATTTTACAGTGAAGTCACGGGTTATGCTAGGATACTTTTCTTTATCTGCAGGACACTCAAACATTTCAGGCTAAGTTGCTGCTGGTCTTTTGAGTTTTGACTGATCTCACTGAAGATGTCTATATTCCTAGTCTGGTATATTTACCCTAGAGAATCAGTGTGACTCTGACTTTGCGTAATACTTATCACAGAGTTTCAATAGGGACTTCTTTGCACATTGCTACGTTGTTCTAACTGTAATTATCTTGCTCTGCTTTTTTTCTGGAGGCCCTCACCCTACTCTGCCTAATCCCACGGTCCCTGTCTGACCTTCTTAAAGATCTTTGAAAATACTCTGAAGTTCAAATTCACAAACTTTTATTTTGTACATGCAGGTAATTTCACTCAAGTTAATGATCTTTTTAAAATTTGTGAATTTTTTCTTTAAAAATCTGTGCATGATAATTGTAGAAAATCTGAAAATTGCAAAGAAAAAGCATTTATAATGCTAACAACTAGGGATAAGCATAGTAAACATTTCTGACAAATCTTTGTCTCTGAAATTCTATGTAGGTAAGTATCCTATGCTTTTTGAAGAGTCCTGACTAAAGAGTCTTGACATAAGCTACCCCATTTTATAAGTGACTTCACTTTGTAAAAGACAGGTCACATCAAGAAGAAGTTACAAGAGTTACAAAAATTTAACCAACACAGTTGCCAGGGCTGGCCGGATGCTCCCGGCCAGTGAAAGGTAGATGGCTCGCCCACCGGATGGTCAGGAGTGTCACTCCACCTAGAAGGAACCGGTTCAAATGGTTGGTGAACAAGTTGACAACAATTGCAGTGAAGGTCAGGTCATACCTAGGCCCACTCTGCACATGGCCCACTCTGCACACGTCCCCATTCCTGTGTATAAAAGAAGAATGAACTTGTACTTTGGGGTCTCCACCTGCGAGTGTGAGACCCCAGCATGCTGGCTACCCAATAAACGCTCTTGCTTTTGCATCCATGCATCTCCCGGTTATTTGGAGGTTGATTACATGGACCCAACACTTTTGTTCAACATTATATCATAAGCAATTCCTCACATCATTTAAAACTTTTTATAAAAATACTGGCTGCATATTTTTTTCACTAAATATATTATAATGTACTGAACTGTTCTCCTAATATTAGATATCTAAGTTGTTTCTAATTTTCACCACTTTTAATAATACTTCTATAAACATCATCATGTATAAAATTGTCTATATTGCATACTTTTCTTTTGAATTCATTCCTAGCAGTGGAATTAATTGCCAATTGTTACAAATATTTCAGTCTTTAAATTTAAGTCTTTAGTCTTACTAAATTGACTTCTAGGAAGTTTATTCTTCCCTTAGGGAAGTTCCACTCCCTTAAGTAGAAGTTCATGACTCACTGACCCACACTAACATTCAGTTTTATCAATTGTTAAATCTTCAATATTATCTGATAGGTCAGAAATTGTTTCTAATTCTTTTAATTTGCATTTCTTAAACTTCTAATGAGGCTGAACATTGTATTTTCTCTACCAATTTTTGGTTCATTGTAGTCCTATTGTCTATCTAAATTATATAAACTCCATATTATGAGGATGTAAATTCTGTTTGATCATATTTCTTGCAAATATTTTCCCGAAACTTAGGTTTCCCTTTATATTTATATTGTTTATTTTGAAGAACCAAATATGTTTGAACTTGTTTTTCAAGGAAGCTGTATTTTTAAAAATTCTTTCCAGTGTTTTTAAGTTTATAGGTTTCTCCAAATCTAGGAACAATATGAATACTAATCTTTCCCAATGTCCTATGGCTTAATTTTTTTATGTTTAGTTCTACATGCTGTTTATTTTGGTAGAGTATAAATAACTCTAAAGATAATTTTTTCTTTTCCATTTTTTTTTTTTTTACAAACAGAAAACTGTCCCAGCAGCATGGATTTTTGCTATTTTGTTATTTATACCACCTTGTATTTACTAAAAATTGTTTGGCTACCAGTATTTCCCTTCCTTTCACTTTCTCATTTCTTGGAACAATTTTCTGCTAATTTAATGATCACCTTTTATGTGTTTTACTATCTAGTAATACCAAAGGGAGTTAGTCTTTTCATTCTTCAATTATCTTCAATTTAATTGAGCATTTATTTATTTATCACATTGTGGGTAAAACTGAAACATTTCCAGAATATCTCACCTGGTTTTAGTATATCTATATATCAATAGGCATTCAGAGGTGGAAAGAAGTATGGCTTTAGCACATTTGCATCTTTCCTCAGGGGTGGAGAAGTTCATCTCCATATCAATGGGTAATTACCTGGGCAACAGAGGGCTTATCTGTACCTGAGAGGTGAGGGGGCGGGCTGGTGTGTGGCTGCTTGAGCAGAGAAGAAAGATGGCCTGGGACTGCAGTTTGTGAGCAATAAACGGGTTTTAAACTTTATTTCTAGCTTTGACTGATTTTGGTTTTTAGGATTATTTTGCCACAGAATTTACTTTCCCCAGACTTACACACATCCTAAGACTAGAAAGTCTGATTTGTACTAGGAGGTATACAAAAATTTAATTCAACGTGACCTCAAGAAGCTTACAACACGGTTGGGGAGAAAAGACCTGAACACAAAGAACTATGGTACAAGTAGAAAGAAAGTGATGTCCAAAAGCTATTAGGTTCTATGAAAGAACCAAGGGAGAAAATGATAAACTAGAACCAGCAAGAAATTATTTATGTGGAGGATGGCATTTGTTGTAGGCCTTAGAAAAGAACCAGGATTTCAGGCAAAAAGTAGCAAAGAACAGGTCCATCAACAGTACCAAGATAAGTAAAGCCATTAAACTGAGAGAATGCAAGATTCATTTTGGAAACAGTAAATAATCCAGTTTGATGAACATGCATGGTGCTCAAGGGACAAGAGAGGGAACCATTGCAGTTTTGAGCAGGGGTCTGGAAATATCTTTGCTACATTTCAGGTAAATCATCAATCAGGCCTCTGATGTACAGATATCTATCCTTTCATACACGACCCACTATCCTCAATAATAATTTCTCTTCAGAAAAATGTTCCTTTTTCACTAGTTTTTAAACATTAAGATGCAGAATTTGATACTACACCCTCCCAAATCCAACACCACCAGCAATCACTATCATTTTCTGCCTCAATATTGCTATCTCCAAATAGTACATGTCATGTCTGACTTGTCCCCTTCTCCTGTAGCCTTAAAAACTTGCTTGAATTCATCTGGACAGGTGTCAGTCTGTGACCCTTTTTTTTTTTTCTTTTTAAAAATTCTGTATCCTTGTAACAATTCCAGAAAACATCTGTTTTCTTCCTAATCTGCTTTTCAACAGAAAGCATTTCAGTCTGCTGCTCTTTAACGACACTGGTGAACCAAACTTAACATGCAGATGCTTATCTAGGCTCTACATGCAGCAAGCCACAGATGATGGTTCGGTACCCGCGGACCCTCTAGTCATCAATATAGGCTACCCCCTGTTAAAATTACAAATAAACTTCCAAAGATCATTGGGCTAGCTCCACTACAGTTTATTTCTCACTCAGATGAAAGTTGGCAAAAGTTGGGCTGCCCTCTTTCAATTTGTGGTTGTTACAACTGCCACAATTGGCCTCCAAGGTCGCTGTAGCAGAAGAGAGAGCTGGGAGTCAAGAGAAATGATTTAAGGCTCAAGCCGGAAAGTGGCTTGTATCATTTCTGCCCTCGTCTCACTGGCCAAAACTCACTGCCAGTACCCCTGTAAGAATGGGTTAGCATGAGAACGACCATCTTAAGGGCCAAGAAGCCATTTTCTGAGTGCATGACTCAGGAGAAGAGGAACTGGGGAAGGCTTGATAAACAGGTTGTGGGCGGCTGCGACACTGGTCAGCTTATCTTGCTAAACCACCCTAACATTTGAGGAGTGGTCTTATCTTGCTCTTGCTTAACCTCCAGGATGTGGCACAAACCAAAAATTATGGAAAATTACTGTGAGTAAGTGCTTTTTGAAAATGCCATATAAACCCCTGGCTTTGAGTGCTCTAGGTCCTTGTTGAAACCCGCTGCATTGGGCAGACACTTGGACCCCAGGTAGCTGGAAATAAACCTCACCATGTGATTTGCATTATTGTGAGTGTCTTCTGTCTATTTGAGAGGTGGTTGACTCCTGACCCTAACAATTGGGGGCTCGTCTGGGATCGGTGGACCCCTCCTCAGGGAGACAGACGACTCCCCCGATACTGAGGTTTGCTCAGAAGCTGCAGAAGGAGGTTTGGCCACCTCCAAGAGGGGAGGACTGAAACAGGTCCTCAACCAGAGAGACTGAAACAGGTCTCTATCCGGTTCCAATTGAGAATTCTCATGGAAAGGAAGGAGCGGGCTACGACCCTGGAGGATCCATCACTGAAAGTTGTGGGAGATGTCCCCAACAAGATGGTGCCCGAACGACGTCCGCAGTGGATGCTGTTTGGACTGCTAGGTAAGGATCCTGAGCGTTGTGCAATTGAGACAGCACCTGTGGGTGTGGTGTGGCTGACCAGCCGGTGGGTGTTAGAAAACTCAGTTCCAATTTGTATGTTTGCTTGCTTTGTGTCCCTTGTCTTTTTCTGGCTTCTTTTTTAATGTGACAGGCTCAAGTAACACCTAAGACCCTGCTCCTGAACCACTTCCCTGAGATCCGTGCCAAGGATCACAATTATGGCATGGAAGTAAAAAAAGGTAAGTTTGATACCCTCTGCTCTGCAGAATGGCCTACTTTTAAGGTGGGCTGGCCACCCCAGGTGACCTTTTCCCTGGACATTATTAAGAAAGTCTGAGATGTGATCAGCCGGCCCGGATTACAGGGCCACCTGGACCAATATCCCTATATTTTGATGTGGCAGGCTTTGGTGGAAAGTCCTCCCTCCTGGCTAAAACCATTTGTCCTCAAGAAACTGGAGGATCCCCCACAGGTACTGGTCATCTCTCGGGCCCCCCACCACCCAACTGCATCCACTCTTATGGCCCGCTCAGAACTCCTGGGAGATCCATCCAAGAAACCCATCTTACAGGAAGGGTCGGACCTGTACCCCTCCCTGATAGACCTAGATCTTGAAGAATATGCCCGCCCCCCACCATACGCACCTGTGGTGCTGCTGTAACCTGAGGCGGCCGCCCCTCCCAAGCCCCCTCACTCATCTGTCTCCCCATCAGCACCCCAGCCCCAACCCAGGGACCAGCAAGGGGATTAAGGCCCTGCAGGCACCGGGAAGAGACCCCAGAAGAGGAACCATCCTCCTCCACCTCAGCTGGAGCACCCATTCTCCCCGTACAGGCCCTGGAAGGTACTGGCCCAGATAGGGAGTGATCTTACCAGTATTGGCCCTTTTCAAGTAGTGATCTGTATAACTGGAAGGCTCAGAACCCCCCTTTTCTGAAGACCGAAGGGGTATAACTGACCTATTTGAGTCTGTCATGCATGCACATAACCCCACCTGGGACAATTGTCAGCAGCTCCTTAAAACCTTGTTCACTACCAAAGAGCACAAGCAAATCCTCACTGAGGCCAGAAAGAATGTCCCCGGCGACAACGGATGGCAGATAACCTTGCCAAACCTGATCAACGAGCGCTTCCCCCTGAATAGACCAGATTGGGACTTTGGGAACGCGGAAGGTAGGGAGCATCTCCGAGTCTACCACCAGACTCTTATGGCAGGTCTCTGAGCGGCGGCATGCTGCCCCACCAATTTGGCTAAGGTAAAAGCTGTAATGCAAGGGGAAAGTGAAAGCCCGGCTGTGTTTTTAGAGCGCCTGTGAGGCTTATAGACAGTACACCCCTCTAGACCCACTGGCAGGGGAGAATCAGTCAGCTATAATTATGTCCTTTATAAACCAAGCTGCTCCAGATATTAGGAAAAAATTATATAAGCAAGAAGGATTGGGGGAAATGACCATTCAAGATCTGATGAAAGTGGCAGAGAGGGTTTTCAACACTCAAGAGACCCCAGAAGAAAGAGAGGATCGGATCAGAAAAGAAAATCAGGAGTTACAGGAAAGAATTAGGAAAGAAGACAGAGAGCACCTGGGTAGGGAAAACAGAAGGCAGCAGAAGGAGATGGCCAAAATCCTGCTGGCAGGAGTGCAAGGCACAGCCCGGGGAGGACCGGGTCCAACCGGACCGGCCCGACCTTGGAAACTGTGGCCCAGGCTAGATAGGGGACAATGTGCAATCTGCAGAGAATATGGACATTGGAAGAGGGAATGCCCCAAGCGCCAGGGCCAGACTGGACAAGATGCTCAGGTTTTGCTGGCGGGAATGGACAGTGACTAGGGGAGACGGGACTCGGGTCCCCTCCCCGAGTCTTGGGTAACTGTGTATGTAGAAGGGAAACCAGTGGGATTCATGGTAGACACAGGAGCCCAGTACTAAGTTTTAAACAAGCCTACAGAGCCCCTGTCTCAGAAAACCAGCCTGGTGCAGGGGGCAACTGGGTCCAAAGTTTATCGATGGACCAGTAATCACAAGGAGGACTTGGGCCGCAATCAAGTGACCCACTCCTTCCTGGTTATCCCTGAATGCCCGGCCCCATTATTGGGGCGTGATCTCCTAACTAAGGTCCAGGCCCATATCCACTTTGAGCCGGATGGCATCAAAGTGATGGACGGCCAAGGATAGCCCCTTCATGTTCTGACTCTGTCCCTCACAGATGAGCATTGCCTGTTTGCCCTGCAAGGCACCTCTCCCCCTACAGAGTAGCCCCATGAGATGGATTACTGACTTAGAACATACCCTCAGGCATGGGCAGAAATAGTGGGTCTGGTGGCCCATCGAGCACCAGTAGTGGTTGAAGTCAAAGCCTTGGCCCAGCCTATCTGGGTCCGCCAGTACCCCATGTCCACTGAAGCACAAAATGGGATTGCCCCACACATTAACTTCCTCTTAGAAGCTGGGGTACTGAAACCCTGCTACTCCGCCTGGAACACCCCACTTCTTCCCATTAAGAAACCAGGGGGAAAAGATTACAGGCCAGTCCAGGACTTGAGGGAAGTAAATAAGAGGATCGAAGACATCCACCAGCCCTTACACCTTACTAAGTCACTTGCCCCCTTCACATGTTTGGTACACCACCCTAGACCTAAAAGATGCTTTTTTTAGCATAGCCCTGGCACCCAGCAGTCAAAACATTTTTGCCTTTGAATGGCATGATGACAACACGGGAACCTCCAGACAGTTGACCTGGACTAGACTGTCACAACGCTTCAAAAACTCTCCAACCCTGTTTAATGAAGCCTTAAATCAGGACCTGGACTCGTTTTGCCAGAGCCATGATTCAGTTACATTCCTGCAATATGTAGATGACTTGCTTCTGGTAGCCCCTACCAAGGCCAAATACTGACAGGCCACTGGGGACCTCCTCCAGGAACTAGGGCAATTGGGCTATCAAACCAGTGCAAAGAAGGCTCAAATATGCAGGCAGACAGTCACTTACCTAGGATATGAATTAAGTGAAGGAACCAGATGGCTAACAAAGGCCATGAAAGAGACTATTCTTAGGCTTCCAGTCCCGACCTCAGTCCGAGAGGTCCACGAGTTTCTAGAGATGGCAGGCTACTGCCGACTTTGGATTTTGGGGTATGCTGAAATAGCGAGGCCCCTGTATGAAGCAATCAAGGATAAGGCCCCCTGGGCCTGGGGGCCAAAACAACAAAAAGCCTTTGACGAACTCAAGACTGCCCTCTTAAAGGTGCCAGCCCTGGCATTGCCAGACCCCTAAAATCCTTCACCCTCTTTGTCAATGAGAGGAAGGGGATAGCAAAAGGAGTGCTAATGCAGCATCTGGGGCCATGGAAGTGTCCGGTTGCCTCTTTATCCAAAAGAGTCAACCCAGTTGCAGGAGGATGGCCCCCATGTCTAAGGATCATCGCGGCAGTGGCCCTAATGGTAAAAGACGCAGACAAACTCACTTTCGGGCAGCATCTAAAGGTGGTAACTCCTCATGTGATCGAGGGAGTCCTGAAGCACCCCCCTGGTAAGTGGATGACCAATACCTGCCTGACCCATTACCAGGGACTCCTATTAGATGCACCCTGGATCATCTTTGCCGAACCTGCTGTTCTAAATCCAGCCACCTTCTGCCGACCCCGGATCTAGAGGCCCCCCTGCATGACTGCCAAGAAATCCTGGCAGAAATCACCCGGGTGTGCCCCGACCTCTAGGACTCTGCCCTCCCCAACAGTGAGTTGGTATGGTACACTGACGGAAGCAGCTTCATCATGGACGGGATGCAAAGAGCAGGTGCAGCAGTAGTAGACCAAGATGGGAATGTCATTTGGAGTGCCTCGCTTCCCCCAGGGACCTCAGCCCAAAAGGCCGAACTAATTGTGCTGGCGGAGGCACTAGAAGGAGCTGAAGGGAGACGAGTGACTGTCTACACTGACAGCTGCTATGCTTTCAGCACTGTCCATGTGCATGGCGCCATCTACTGGGAGAGGAGCTTTGTTACAGCAGAAGGAAAAGAACTACGTAATCTCCCAGAGGTACAGAGGTTGCTGGCGGCTGTGCAAAAGCCCTGGGCAGTTGCAGTGGTTCACATCCCTGGACACCAGTCTGCCCGAACCCCACAAGCTGAGGGAAACCAGCGAGCAGATGAGGCCACCAAAAAGGCGGCAATCGCTTCACCAGCTTTGGCACTCGCCCTGCCCGCACTCGAGTTTCCGTGCCTGCCCCCGTGACCTGATTACACCCCAGAAGATCTCCAGTGGATCCAAAACCACCACTGCCCAGAGCCTGATCAACATGGGTGGCATCGAGACCCAGAGGGAAGACTAATACTGCTGGTAAAACTAGGACTGTTCCTTCTTTCCAATCTGCACCAAGCCACCCATTTAGGAAAGAGGAAGTTGCTGACAGTTCTCGAGTTCGCCCGCCTTAAGTTCCCCTGACAAGCCGTCCAGATCCAGGAAATTGTGGACCAATGTGTCGGGTGCCAGGCTATGAGACCCAGTAGGAAGGGACCCCTACATACAGGTACAAGAGTATGGGGGAGGGTGCCGGGACAGAGCTGGGAAGTGGATTTTACTGAAGTAAAACCTGGGAAGTATGGGTATAAGTACTTGTTGGTATTTGTTGATACTTTTTCAGGCTGGGTAGAAGCCTTCCCCACGAAGCGAGAGACTGCCCAGGTTGTTGCTAAGGTATTACTAGAAGAAACCATACCCCAATATGGGGTCCCCGAGGTTTTAGGGTCTGATAACGGTCTGGCTTTCATCAGTAAAGCCCTACAGGGACTGGCCCAAGCGGTGGGGACCAATTGGAAGTTACATTGTGAATATAATCCCCAGAGCTCAGGGCAAGTAGAAAGAATGAATTGGACCCTGAAAGAGACCTTATCTAAATTGGCCTTCGAGACTGGTGGGGACTGGGTGACCCTCATACCCTATGCTATCTTCCAGGTTCAGAATTCCCCTTATGTGCACGGATTGACTCCCTTCGAAATTCTATATGGGAGACCACCCCCCATTATTGTCCGTGCCTTGCCAGACCAAGACCCTAATGTGACCCCAAATTATCTAGCCAGTTTGAAGACCCTGCAGGAAGTCCAACATGAGATTTGGCCCTTGGTGCGCTCTTTGTATGAGACAAGAGACACACCGAACCCAGAACATGGCATTGCCCCAGGGGATTGGGTATGGGTAAAGAGGCACAGGACCCGAACCTTAGAAAAAAGATGGAAAGGTCCTTACGTAGTTGTTCTGGTTACCCCAACTGCCTTAAAGGTTGATGGCATTAGACCTTGGGTCCACTACTCCCACGTGCGCCGAACCACCCAGCCAGAGCAGAGACAAGCCAGAGAGTGGACCGTGCAGCAGCACCCTGATAACCCCCTGAAACTACAGATCTTGAGACCTCGAGAACACCCCGAACTTCCTGCCCAGCCTGATGATGAAATGGCTACTAGTCCTGACCCTGCTCAACAACTGGGAAGAAAACCACGCAGAGACCAACCCTCATCGACCTTATAAGCAGACATGGATCCTGATGGATGGAAAAACTGATACAATCCTCAATGAGACCTCCAGCACAGCCCCACTAAACACACGGTTCTCGGACTTGTACTTTAACCAAGACAAGGTAGCAGACATCGAAGGAATGAAAGGGGGAAATTGGCGTAAAGTACAGCACCGGATCTCCGTAAGTTGAAATGGGTTTTATGCATGCCCTGGGTTTTGAAAAGGACTAGAGAGGCTTCAGTGTGGAGGAGTTGAGTCCCTTTACTGTGCACAATGGAGTTGTGTTACCACTAATGATGGAGAGCAAAAATGGCAAGTAACCCCCCACCTCATCATTCTCTCATTCATTAAGCCATGCACCCAAACTTGGTACAATTCTAACTGCAATCTAGTAAAGCTCCAGTTTACAGAGGAGGGAAAAAGAGATAAGCGATGGCTGTCAGGGTTAATTTGGGGTCTACTTTTCTATCAGAAACCTATGTTTGGAACTCTTCTCCAGATCAAATTGAGAACCGAGCTGATAGTTACAGCAGCCACAGGTCCAAATTAAGTATTAGTCCCTCGGCCTAAGCCAGAGATTGTGGATCCGAATTAGGTATTGGTAATGGGTCCAATAGGTCCAAATCAGGTATTAGCTCCTCCCGTCCCTACTAAAAACCCAGATAACAAGAGCACCCCGAAAAAGATAACTAAACCCCAGACACCCCCAGCACCTGCTGTGCAGGCTGGTGAGGACCCCCTACGGAAACTGATGTACGCTATGTATGAAACCCTTAACACTACCAGCTCTGACCTCACGGCCTCCTGCTGGCTATGTTATGATATAAAGCCCCCATTTTATGAAGCCATAGGCCTAGATACCACTTATAATGTATTAACTAGTGAAAATCCCTCTCAGTGTTCATGGGGAGACCGTAAAATAGGCTTAACTCCACAGCATATAAGCGGTAAAGGGACTTGCCTAGGGAAAGTGCCACAGGATAAACAAAGTTTGTGCACTTCCATAAGTGCCACCCCTAGTTGGGATGACATAAAGAGGTACCCCATAAAGTGGCTAACCCCAGAAAGTAATGGACGGTGGATATGTTCCATGACTGGCCTCACCCTGTGCCTCTCAAGCTCAGTCTTTAATGCCTCTAAAGAGTCTGTACCCTAGTGACTGTGATACCCCGCATCCTCTACCCCCCCGAAGAAGGCATGTGTTCACACTGGAGTAAAGACACGAGCCTAAGAAATAAGAGAGAGCCCATCACTGCCCTAACCATTGCCACCCTATTCAGTTTAGGACTAGCTGGGGCCGGAACCAGCATAGCCTCTCTGGCCGCTCAACAAGCAGGTATGACATCCCTGAGAGCGGCCATAGATGAAGATATAGAAAGAGTAGAGGCCTCCATTAGTCATCTAGAAAAATCTCTCACCTCCCTATCCAAAGTCATACTCCAAAATAGAAGAGGACTTGATTTATTGTTCCTCCAACAAGGGGGAATATGTGCTACACTAGGAGAAGAATGCTGTTTTTACACTGATCATACAGGAGTAGTAAGAGATTCCATGGCTAAAGTAAGAGAAGGATTAGCCAAGAGAAAGAGAGAAAGAGAAGCACAAGAGAACTGGTTTGAAGCTTGGTTTAATAAGTCTCCCTGGCTCACTATCCTAGTTTCTACCCTAGTTGGCCCATTGATTTTACTTGTATTCATTTTAACTTTTGGCCCCTGCATTCTAAACAAACTTATTAATTTTGTAAAAGACCATGTTAATACTGTCCAACTCCTGTTCTTAAGACAACAATACAAAAAGTTGCTCACTCCTGAGAGCCCCTACGACTGCCCTACCAATGAGCAAGGTTCCTCATTATAACAACAAAAAGGGGGGAATGTAAGAATGGGTTAGCATGAGAATGGCCATCTTAAGGGCCAAGAAGCCATTTTCTGAGTGCATGACTCAGGAGAAGAGGAACTGGGGAAGGCTTGATAAACAGGTTGTGGGTGGCTGCGACACTGGTCAGCTTATCTTGCTAAACCACCCTAACATTTGAGGAGTGGTCTTATCTTGCTCTTGCTTAACCCCCAGGATGTGGCACAAGCCAAAAATTATGGAAAATTACTGTGAGTAAGTGCTTTTTGAAAATGCCATATAAACCCCTGGCTTTGAGTGCTCTAGGTCCTTGTTGAAACCCGCTGCATCCGGCAGACACTTGGACCCCAGGTAGCTGGAAATAAACCTCACTGTGTGACTTGCATTATCGTGAGTGTCTTCTGTCTATTTGAGAGGTGGTCGACTCCGGACCCTAACACCCCAACCTACTTGCAAGCTGTGCCCAGAAAAAGGGAATGGAGTGATGAAACACAGCGTACGTCTGCCCCAGATAGTTTACCCTTCTAATTCTGTTTAGCACCTATATCTTCTAAAACCACACCAGAATGTTCCTCTTACTACAAATTTAGTACAGAACAAAAATTCCTACATCCTGAGTCATATGTTTTCTTAAAGGTAAGGAACAGAACTTGTACACTTGCTCTACAAAGTAGTCTAAATTCCTTTTTCTTCTAATTCAGTCATTCAAATAATTCCAATTCTCTGCAAGCTAACACATCAAACTCCAGAAATCTAAATTATTAAGAATATGTTCCTTGAGTTCATCATAATCGATTCTAATCAGGGTTCCATCACACGTTGCCATCTTCCTGGAGAGTTACATTTATGCAATGGAAAACATAATTTCTGGGTGACTTCTTTCAATCAAATTTTAAATCATCTATTCTACTCCCATGGGCTTCATTTTTTTTTCTTCCATTTTCCATCCACCTTTTTGGAACCATTTTATCATGTGGAATAAAAAATTTTATATGAAAATCTTTGCTTTCTTCCCTTCTCTTGCCCTTTTTATTGTCTTCGTCTGTCTCCACCTATTCTATTCTCTAGCTTTCTCCCTCCATTACTCTCTCAGAGCTCCCCGTGCAGAGCTGACTTACAGGGGTTTTAAGAGGGCTCCTGATGCTCCCACTGCTGCTGTCCTTGTATCTGTTCTCTCTTCATCAGTCTTCCTGCCTCAGACCCACATATATTCATTCACCTCCAGTTCTTGAATTTCTACCCCACCTCAGTCTACCCCTCTCTTAGACCCCAAAGCTATTTTGAAACTATTCACTTACTGATAAAGCTAACAAACACCCTGTGAGCTTAGTGGGCAGAGATTAGCCCCTTTTGTACAGCTAATAAAACATACAGCAAAAAAGCAAATATCTCCAAAATTTGATATGCAATATCCAAGAGTAGGAAAACAGGCAACCACAGCCAGTGTTTTACAACCTGCAAGTTAAAAATGGTTTTTATACTTTTAAAAGATTATAAGAAAAACAATGAATAAAGTGACAGAAACCACATGTGCTAACATATTTGTTATTTAACCCTTTATGGAAAAAAGTTTGCTGGCCTTCTTGACTATACTCTATTTATTAGATTTAGATCATCATAATGATACTTGTGTCTGAGTCCTCAGGAAACAATGATTTATAAATAATATGTATTTGGTCATGTAGATGACGAAAATATATTTCTCAAATATATTTGGTATTTATCCACAGTTCTTAAAAATGCTTCAGATCCACAAAGGTGAAAGGGATGTCTTGTGTTCATGAGGAGACTTTGAACCCCACCTAGGGGCAGGGACTGGTTGCTGGGAGCACCATCCGTGCAGTTAGAGGGCGGGGAGAGGTGAGGGGAGAGGAGCTAGATGTTGAATCAGCCAATGGCCAGTGACTTAGTCAGTCATGACTATGTAACAATTGATGAAGCCTCCATAAAAACTCAGAAGAACAGAATTTTGCTCCCTTTCTTCTCCTCTTCCCTTTTTCAGAGGCCTTCCATGTTTGTGGGACCCAGAACACTTCCACGTGCCACCAAGCCAGTCCCAGGATCCACAAGGACAGGGGCTCTTTCGTTCAGGACCTTGTCCTGTGTATCTCTTCATCTGGCTATTGATTCATATCCTTTCCTATATCCATTAATAAACTGTAAACAGAAATAAGTGTTTCCACAAGTTCTGGGAGCTGCTCTAGCAGATTAACCAACCCTATGGACGGGGTCAGTGTAAACTCTAATCTGTAGCTGGTTGTCAGAAGCACAGGTAAGAACCTGAGGCCCACAACTGGCCCCTGAAGGCAGGGAGAAGGGCAGTCTTGTAGGATGGAGCCCTTAACCTGTGCCATCTGATGCTGTCTCCAGGTAGATAGTGTAAGGATTGTGTGGAATAGGTAATGTGAGTGAGGAAATACCTCCCCCCACCCCCACACACACATTGGAATTGGTCTCAGAACCTATGTAGATACCAAGAAAGAATATGAGGGCCAGAGATTTAGCGTGGCAGCAGCTGCAGCAAGTGGCAGGAGTTGTGAGGGAGGCGGGGAGCGATCAAGAATAGGCAGAAAAAGCTTTCAGACCAAGATGCCAGGCTGACATCTGCAAAAGGAGAGGGAGAAAAAGGGAGGATTCCTTAGGAAGTGTCTTAGACCACTGTGCAGCTTTGAGAAAGTCTTGGCCAGCCCAATGGGGCACGCTAGTGCAAAGATCCATCACAGAAAAGCCACACTGGGCAGAAACTGCCAGACCCTGTCACCCCACTGTGCTCAGGCATCAGCTGGGAGCATCTTACAGGGGATGTTCGCAGTGGAAATGCTGCCACAGATCCCCACAGTGGGGCAGGTAGAGACTATGAGGTTTCTACACTTCTGTAAGAGATTTTTCATCTAAGTCAATTTCTTCTCTCTGCTGCCTATCCAACTCCACTACTTTAAACCCGAGAATTCAAATTTATCACTAGCAATAGATTTAAATTTTCATGTAAGTATATTAGAGACCACTGTAATGAATAATTATGAAAAAGCAATGTAAGCTGATACAGACCTATTCAGCCTTTGCTTAGATTTTACACATAACAGAATATGTATTTACCTTAAAAAGGGAAAAAGCCTTTAAATATAAACAAGTTGTAATCCTGTGGACTAGTTTTGCTCTTCATATTCAGAGGTGAAGGTGCTAACAAGATTACTGTCAGCCAGGGGCACTCACATGACTAATACGTGAGCCGCCATCACTCAGGGCTACATCACAACCTCCCGCAGGGCCTGTCACCATTCAGTGGCCTACAGGACACTGAATTAGGTCCCTCATTTCTTTTCTAACTGCCACATGCCATCACACTGCCTGATGGTGTCACTTGCCCAGCTTCTCTTATCTGCTCCAATTACTCTTTAACCACCATACACACACACACACACACACACACATACACACAATATTGTGTATCTCCTCACTACGCCCTAAGCACCCTGTGCATTCCCACTTGACTGTACCTGGGACCCAACCTGTGCCTGCACTGCCTCTCCCCTCCCCTAGAAGCCCTGCTGATTTTTCAAGGTCCCATTCAGGCTCTGCTCCCTCCATGCTGCTTCCCTGACTACTAGAGCTCTCAGGTATTTCTCTACCTCCGACACCCTACAGCTTTTTTAACACTTCACTGTTCGTTTCCACTTCATACATACGTGACTTACCTCTTCGGGGTGCATTTCACTTCCTTGTGCTGAGAGACTGTTCTTTGGACTGCCTCTGTACCACTCACTGCACCAGCTGGCTCTCATATACACTTACCTAGATGGAATACCCTGCTTCAAACTCCCCATCCTACCTTCAATCCTCATTTCAAATTACACATTCTCTAAGTATTCGTTCTGAACCCAGATTAAGACTGCTTGCCTTTTACTCTGCACTGCCGTAACACTTTGCTTGTGCTTTTGATGCATCATTCTTTCTGCTTTGAAACTTAATCTGAGGCTTACATATTTTTCTTCTCTACTCTCATTAGGTTATAAGATATTAGAAGACACACTCATCTTTGTATTCTTTATAGTACTTTGTGCTTTGTATAAGGCTGACACTTGGTTTTCCATCAAATGAAGGAACACATGAAGAGGACTGGTAATAGTTGAAAGTTTGTATGAAAAGGAAGGCGACTTAAAGGTAAATGTGACCCATAGTGGAAAGAAGCCTCAACTCTACCATTGACTGGCTGTGGGGTCTGGGAACACCAAGTAACTTCTCTAAACAAAAATTTCACCATTTGCAAAAATCTGTGGGTTCCATAAATATTAATTAATAACATAATGTTTAAGAACACAAACTCTGCAGTTATTTGAATTTCAACTTTGCCAATTACCACTTGAGTAAGTTACCAAACTATAACAAGTCTATTTTCTCACTTGTAAAATGATTGTTGTACAAAATGATAGCATATTTAATATGTTCTGAGGATTTAATGAAATAAATAATGTACATAATGATCTTGGAAAAAGACCTAAAATATAGAAGGGCTGGTATGCCTGGTAGTTTTCAGTATTATTGTTACTATTACTATGATGATTATATAATATCCTTTTCAGGTTTAAAAATCAAGGCTCAATCAATAGCACCATCAATCTCTGAACATATATTCTTGCTTGAATACTCAAGTCAACACAACTGATCATTTGTCTGCCTACCTATTAACATAAATAGGTTTCCTGATGATTTCTAATTTGTAAGCTGTTGGTTCACAAATCTAAAGGGAAGTTAAAATGTACTTCAATATCAGGATTTAGTGTGGACTATTTTAGCAAAGCCTTATAAATGAGATTGGTCAAAAGGGCCACTGTAATAATACTCTCCGAATTACCGTTGATGGCAATGCAGCACAATAGTGAATCTAACTGACTTGAGCTCAGATCTCATTCTCCACTTAACTGTTATGGGAAATGAGACTGTTAAGAGTAAGCAGATAACCAGACATGAACAGGGAGGGGTAATGGGGACTAGAACAGTTTAGGTGAAACGTGTAGAATGCAGATAACAACTGGCCTAAGCTGGTTGGTACCAACATGGAGAAGAGTTAACCCCAAAATCACCCCAAAACATATCATGTGCTCATTAACATGGTAAAAATCATGTCCCTACCTGCCATGACAGTTCCAAAAATTACCATATGAGGAGAGAAAAGGGGTGGCACTTCAAATCTAGGAAATTTCCACCATTTCTCTGAAATAATATGAGAATTCCACAGTCTATCTACCAATGCCCATAAAGGGGAACCTCCATGACTAATCAGGGCAACCCAATCTAATCAATCAGCTCAATCTTGCGTTTGCCCACAACCTCTCTGAGTGTGTTATCCTCACTTTACACTTTGCTTGTAATAAATGTTTAAACCTCAATCACATCCATCCTTGAATTATTTCTCACAACAAAACCAAGAACCTGCATCTGACGAGACCTTGTGCAAATTGCAAAGCTCTTTGTTTCAGTTTCATTTCCAATATGTAGTAACAATTACTGAAAATTCAGAAAGTTATGAGCACTAAATAAACATATGTAGTGTGTGTCTAGTATACAGCAAATACTCACTATACATTAGCTATTATCATTATCCCTGCAAGTACTCTGCACCTGCAAGGCCTTACAAATAAAAGGTTTTGTCATTATTGCTACCACCGCACACCATGCAAGACAGTTGTATGGAATTATTAATCAGAGAAGGACACACATATTAGAGGAAGAAAGAGAAAGTATCAGGGTTGCATTATAGAAATAAGAGTTAAATTGTTAAGTTCAGGGAAAATTTTGCATATTATGAAGACCTTCAGGTGGAATGCAGAAAAAAGAGAGAGAACTCCAGGACTTGTAAAGGTATTGAGCTCCAACAAGGAGCAGAAAAGAAGACAACAGCAAAATGATTTGCATTTTTAAAATCACAAATTGAGGGAAGGAAAGAGCATGATGAAAATAGGATCGGGTACAGATAAAAACTCAGTCCAAGCTGCTCTGTGCATATGCCATTACTGGTTTTTATGCAGTAGCACCCACACCTATGATACCCACATTAAAATAATAAAATATAGATGCAAATGAAGTATAATCATGGGTAGTAGTGTTAGGAACCATCTGGGAAGAATGCTTGAAAAATTTGTGTCACAAAGAATGATGCCATGAAAAAGAAGAATATGACATATTATAGGTTAACTTGAGAGAGCTTTGTTAGCATCCTGAGACTACTGACCCCAGCTCCTCTCAGTAATTTTGGTTGGCATCAGCATGAAGCAGTAAATATAAGTTACATTGCTATGCTTCCTCAAGTAGCCCTCTTGACTATGTTGATGCTTGGAAGGAAATCAGAGATGTCAGGCACCCGCAGGTAGGTAGACACTCACTCTGTTGCTTGGCTGTGCTTCGAACCCCCTTACCACACCCACCACCCCCAGTCCAGGGTTGGTCAAAGCAGGGCAGCAGCAGAAAGAGAAACAACATAGACTTCTTATGTACAGCCCTCTGAAAGGATAGGGAAGTTTAACAAGAAAATGGAGACCACTGATAATATATTCATCCAGTATCCCAAACTAAGTCACACACACAAAAAATTCGATTGATAAATGTGCAAATTAACTTTGAGAATAATTGAAAATATTATAAAACTCTTCAAATAAATATGAGTACTATTTACATATTTTTTTTAAAGATAAAACCAAAGATTTCAAGAAACTTTCCTACTTGCATAGGATCAGCATAGACCATACCCTCTTCCTCTGCCAAATCTTTCTCCCTCTGTTTTCTCATCTCAGATTCCTGAGTAAACATGTATTCTCATTCACTATTAGGGCAGTTTGGTAGAAAAGTTTAAAAATCATAGGATTTTGTTTCCTTCACATCACAAAGATAAATGCCCTTAAATGAATGTGTTGTTGCAGAATGAAAAGTTTCTCACTTCCCACACAGTATTTTAATAAGTAACAGCTAAAAAGCCTTCCTCTACCCTGTGGTTTTTCAGTTCTGCATCTGTCACTACCTTTGTGTTACTACATTTGTAAATTTTCCTCTTTTGAAAGTCACAATCTGTCCTTCACCAAACACACCACCCAACAGCTTCCCTGATGAAAATATGTAAGTTTTACTATTTTGGTTTCCTGATTAGACACAGGAGACTGTAATATCACTTGCCTATTTTTCCCCTCAATGGGATGGAAAATTGCTAGTTTCCTCTATGTATCAGGAGCCATCAGTGCAGAGCTGGCTGCCCTGCCCCAACCCTACTGCTCGACTGTAATCTTTACCAAGAGTGTCTCCCTTTACCTTAATGATTCCCTAGCATTTGGCTTCTGGAGAAATCATCCCATCAAACTGCTGTTCATTTTGTAAGCATGTACTCATTTTGGGTTTTTCTACAAATACAGCACCAAGGACAGTCTTTCCTTTTCACTAAATATTTAAATTATATGAATTCGGTGCTATTTGGTTTTAAAGAACATGATGTAAGTCATTATCATTAAAAAAACAAGTAGATATTTAATATTCCCATAGATATTCATATGATTTTCATCCCACCACTGAAAGTCATTGTGTGTTCTCAACACACATTCAGAGAAGCAAGGAGGTATCTACTCTCATTAAAAGCAGAATAGATTAGGTTCAGCAAGATGGAATGATTTGGACAGGATCAAGTCAGCACTTGAATGGGAGAGTTCCTTACATAAGGAGTTGGCATGAACCAAAAAGGGAAACAAGTTTTATCTGATTGGCTATCAGTAGATTTTTAGAGTGGCAGTGAATGAAGTAAAGCGAGGGCAAGAAATTGCATTAGATCAGAGTCCCCGGTCAGGTGGCAGGGGTGGCCCCAGTCGGACGACAAGCTCCCACAGCCTACTTCAGAAGAGCATGACAACTAAATACGCAATGCATGTAAGGCCCTTAGTACAGCAATGGTGATCTCTACACGTAAGACATGACTAGATGAAAATGAGGATTGAATAAACAAAGAATCAAATGTAGGTCTAGAACTGGCTCTAGGCACATATAGGAAACTAGTAATTTTTTATATATTTATATGCAGTGAAATACATGGATCTTCAGTGTACAAAAAAAAAAAAAACAGCTTTGATAAATGTACATAGCAGTGAAACCCAAATCAGGAATATAAATTTCCATCACCTCATAAAATTTACATGTGCTCCTTTCTGGCTAATCCCCATTTCCATAACCAACCACTGTTCTGATTTCTCTTAGTGTTGCTAGTTCTTGAACCTCATATGAGTAGATTTACAAAATACATACCCTTTCATATTTTATTGATGTTTTTCACTTAACAGTGTTTTTTTTTAGATGTTGGTGCAAGTATGATAGTTTATTATCTTTTATTGCTGAGTAGTATTCCATAATACATGATTATTTTTTTATTCACACTCAAATGGACATTTGGGTTGTTTCTGATAGGGTGTTTGACTATGACTGCTCCAGATTCTTATACAATTATTTTTGTTGAATGGTTTCATTTATCTTGGATGAATACCTAGGATTGGAGTTGCTGGGTCATATGGTTTGACAGCAGTTTTCCAAAGTGGCTCTACTATTCTACACCCTGTCTAGTAATATATGAGTATTCAAGTTGTTTTATATCTTTACCAACATTTTCAATTAGTAGTCCTTTTATTTTAGCCATTTTAGTGGACATGAAATGGTACCTCATATCGGATTAATTTGCATTTCTGTCACCTAATGTTGAATGTCTTTACATACACTCATGGCTATTGGTATATTTCTTTTGTAAACTGTTCAAGTCTCTTACTCACTTCTTTTTCTCTTTTTTATAGGGGTTTTTATATTTTTTAGATATAAGTCTGTTGGTGGATATGTGTTGAGAATATTTCTCTGAAATGATGGCTTGTCTTTTCACTTTCTTAGTGTATTTTCATGGGCAAGTATATTAAAATTTGGTGAAATTTATCAACTTTAAATATCATGTTTAGTGCTTTTCATTTGTGTCTATAAATCCCTTCTTTTGCCAGTATAATTCCTAGAATCATTATAGCTTTAGTTTTATGTTTAAATCATGCTCCAATTTGAATTAATTACTATATGAGTTGTAAGGTAGGAATTCACTTGTTTTCATACATGAATCTGGTTGTTCTAGCTCCTTTGGTAGAAAGCCTTTCCCTTTCCACTGAACTGTATTTGTATCTTTGTTGAAAATCATTTGTCCATATAATTATGGGCCTCTTTCTAGACTTTCTGCCCTGTTAGATTGGTCTTTTTCCTCTATCTTTATTATAGCACCATATTCTTAATTAATTGCAAAGTTTATAGTAAGATTTAATATCAGGTATTTTAAATTTTCCAACTTTGTTCTTTTTTTCACTACTGTTTTGACTATTATCAAATCTTTTCATTCCTGTATACATTTTTTAATCAGCTTGTCCATTTCTATAAAAATATTGGATGAGAAGTTTTATAGGGATTACATTGAATCTATTAGTCTTCCAATCCATGGATATGGTAAATCTTTCTTTTTATTTGGATTGTCTTTAATTTCAACTCAACAAGCTTTTATAGTTTTCAGTGTAGAGAGGTCTTGCATGTATTTTGCTATGCTTATTCTTAAAATGTTTTATGCTTATTGTTTCCATTTTAAATGGAATTTTTCAATTTAATTTTAAAATTATTTATAGTTAGTATGTAGAAATACAATTCATTATTTTTACAGACCTTGTAGCCTAAGAACTTGCTAAATTCATTTATAAAATAGAGTAGGTATTTTGTCGTTGGTTTTTTTGTTTGAGTATTTTTAGTAAAATGCCTCTAGAGAAGAAGCCTCATAAACAGACTTCATTCAAAGTACTTACTTTGTATTAAAGCCTCTCCAGTTTCTGCCTGCTTATGGCTGCTTTTCATGCCTTTACATATGTGTGTGTGTGTGTTTTTATTTTGTTCAAAAATATATAATTGTTACCTGCAGGAGAATTATTTTGACAGTCTACCTCCCCATTGTTAGCCAGCAATTTCCTTTTAATGTTTTTCATTTTATGAGAGCAAATTGGTAAAACAAATAAATAGTATTATATTCTCTTATATCTACTATACAGTAATCTTTATTTCTCATAAAAGCTTTGGTTAAGTATGATCAAGGGGTACTGGTGAAGTTTTATATATATTGTGACTTTCATAGCAAGATTTACAAAGGTAGAAGCACAAGTAGGCTATAGTTTGTTCTGCTGGCTTGTTTTTCAAACAAGAATATTTGAGCATTAACATGTTTAATTAGAAATGCCTTTTCCTGCCAAGTCATCATAATCAAACAAATAGATTAAGAAGGTGACAGAGCACTCAGGAGTATTCTAAGGCAAACTGAATAACACTCCTTCCTACACATGAAGATGGTTAAACAAATGAAATAATCTCTGAGGGAAATAGTGCTGGTCTCCAACATTAATTTAGTCCCCTCTGCCTGAAAGCTATTTCCTTCTCTTTAATTCTTGTTCCCATGGCTATCTTTTGTAATATTTTCTTGTCAGAACTGGGACTGAGGCAGCAATGGGACAGGAGAGATAAAGAAAGCCAGGGGTTTAATCTAGAGCAAGGATCCTGGAAAGGGTTTGCAGGACTTTTAAGTCATAGGTACAACCATCATGACTGAGCCGTCCTCCCATGGTGCAGGTAGGGTAGAAGGCAGGATCATGGTGACAAAGCATCCACTCTGTTCAAGATTAAGAAACAGTTGCAAATACAAATAACTAATGAAGATATTTTGCTGGCAACAAGGGGCATGGATAAGAATGTTATGATGGGGAAATTTTATATCTAAAATAGAGATGATATGAGGCAGGATACACATCACAAAGGCATTTTTCAATAGTGAAGGTAATACTGTTTCAGATTTCCCATTTTTTAGTCCCAGATCCATCATCCTCTAGTCATATGATCTGGGGAATGTTGCTTAAACTTTCTGCATTTTATTGTGACATTCTGGTAATAGGGGTGTAGTGACTGAGGACCAGACCTCAGGCTCCACATGTTTCAATTCACTGATCAATGCTGGAGTGTTTTCATAATATAGTCTTTTCAGTTCAACTCTGGCCATTTCAAACCCTTCTCTCTCCACTCCTATTTCCTATTATTTAAATCTCTCCAACTTTAGCTCTGATTCTCTCCTGAATTAAACTCAAATATTTCCAACTCCTTTTAAAAATCTACCTTAGATAGACTTTCAAGCCAGCCTATATACTTTCACTCCAAAGGCTGCTCTTAGCAAACCATTGGCCCAGTTGAAACTTCCTATATTCTAACAGATGCTTCATATCTATTTATGCAAGTAACCAGACACTACTGCTATAAGCACTTCAGCAGCGCTGTATCTAAGCACCCAATATTCTTACTTTGCTAAAGGCAATATCAAAAAAAATGGCACTAAAAACACAAATAAAGGGAAATAAACACAAAATTGTATTTTGAATCCTTACAAAACCTGCCCAGAAAAGCAGGCACTTTTAATTAGAAATGCTACAAAACTGCAGGAGCAGCAAAATGTGATTCCTTGAAACATAACAGGATGTGCTGATTCATAGGCAGGAGGGATAAAACCAGGAATCTGACTATCTGCAACAGCAGTTCTGGCCCTTCCAACTCCAATTCTAAAAGATCGACCTTAATGGGAACATTCACGTCCAAGCTCGGACTGTTCCAGAGGACAAATGGGCATAGCTTTCTAGTTTGTGAGATAACTTGATTGTGATTCCCATTTGGTGGCAAGAACACAGTGTCCCCCTAACCTGCATGCTCTTCTTGTCTCCCTAGGCTCATGGAGATTTGTGTATGTTGTACCTATGTGTAAAATCCTTCAGGCTTGCAACAAATAATTTGAGATGTTTAAAACACCATCATTAAAAATATTCAGTTGGGTTTATTTTGCACAGGAAAACATGAAAGGTGAGTGATTATTATCAATTAAATCAAGGAAAGTGCTGTTTCCCACACACTTAGGTTTAAGTTGTTTGAGTGTTCTATGCCTTACATTTGGATGACTGGGAAATACTTTCCAACACAGATGCACAGAATCACAGCCTGTCTGACATCAGGCATAGAGCCCACAAGTATCCCTTTCACAAGGCAAGTCATCCCTAGGGACTACTGGCATTAACAGGCATCATCAATTTTAAATTAACTTTAAATTCATGTACCTGAGCCACCATGTGAAAAATGTGAAGAAAATGTATTATTTGAATGTTTCCAACAAAAACAAATCAATTTCCTATGAGGCAAGCATATGCTCCTGCCTCTGAGGCCTACATCTACGGATGCCAGTAGAAGTATCAGACATTACAACATACTTCAATTGTTGTAGTTTCTAATAGCAGTTTAAGAATATCCCTGGATACAATCAAAACAGCAAGCAAAAAGAAGCCTTATCCTCTTCCTCTACCATATAAACCCACTATGATGGTTATTTTTTTCAATTAAACTATCATTGATATACAACCATATGATGGTTTCAAATACATAACGCTGTGGTTCAACAGTCACCCATATTATCAAGTCCTCAGTCTCTCCATGTGGTGACTGTCTATCAGTGTAGTGAGATGTTACAGAGTCATAATCATATTCACTGTGCTGTACTACCATCCCTGTGACCTACCTATATTTTGATTGCAAATTATAGTGTCCCTTAATCCCCTTCTCCCTCCCCCACACTATCCCAAGTCCCTCCCCTTTGATAGCCACTTGTCTTTTCTTATTGCCTATGAGTCTACTGCTATTTTGTTCCTTCTGTTTTGCTTCATTTTGTTGTTGTTGTTGTTAAAATAACCTATAAAAAAATTAAGTTTCTATTTAAAAGAAAATGCTAATGGTATTCCTATATAGATTTTTTAATTTGGTTTCATTAATATAGAATCACATGAGCAACACTGTGGTTATTAGATTCCCCCCATTATCAAGTCTCCACCATGTACCCCATTACAGTCACTGTCCCTCAGCATAGTAAGATGCTATAGAGTCACTACTTGTCTTCTCTGTGCTATACTGCCCTCCCCATGCCACCACCCCTATGTTATGTGTGCTAATCGTAAAGCCCCTTATTTCCTTTATCCCTCCCTTCACACCCATCCTCCCCAGTCCCTTTCCTTTTGGTAACTGTTAGTCCATTCTTGGGTTTTGTGAGTCTGCTGCTGTTTTGTTCCTTCAGTTTTTGCTTTGTTCTTATGCTCCACAGATGAGTGAAATAATTTGGTACTTGTCTTTCTCTGCCTGGCTTATTTCACTGAGCATAATACCCTCTAGCTCCATCCATGTTGTTGCAAATGGTAGGATTTGTTTTCTTCTTATGGCTGAATAATATTTCATTGTGTATATGTACCACATCCTCTTTATCCATTCACCTACTGATGGACACTTAGATAGCTTCCATTTCTTGGCTATTCTAAATAGTGCTGTAATAAACATAGGGGTGCATATGTCTTTTTGAACTGGGATCCTGCATTCTTAAATTCCTAGGAGTGGAATTCCTGGGTCAAATGATATTTCTATTTTTAGTTTTCTGAGGAACCTCCATACTGCTTTCCACAATGGTTGAACTAGTTTACATTCCCACCAGAAGTGTAGGAGGGTTCCTCTTTCTCTGAATACTTGCCAGCATTTTTTATTTCTTGTCTTTTGGATGCTGGCCATCCTAACTGGTGTGAGGTGATATCTCATTGTTGCTTCGTTTTTACATTCCACAAATGAGTAAAATCATTTGGTATTTGTCTTTCTCCACCTGACTTATTTCACTGAGCATAATACCCTCTAGATCCATTCAAGTTGTTGCAAATGGCAGGATTTCTTTTCTTTTTATTCCTTTGTGTATATGTACCACATCTTCTTTATCAGTTCATTTATTGATGGACACTTAAGCTGCTTCCATATCTTGGCTATTGTAAATAGTGCATAAATAAACATAAGGGTACATATGTCTTTTTGAATCTAGAATCTTGTTTTCTTAGGGTAAATTTCTAGGAGGAGAATTACTGGGTCAAATGTTATTTCTGTTTTTAGTTTTTTGAGAACTCCATACTGCTTTCCACAACAGTTGAAACCATTTACATTCCCACCAACAGTGTAGGAAGGTTCTCTTTTATCTGAATCCTTGCCAGCATTTTTTATTTCTTGTCTTTTGGTTGTTGGCCATCCTAACTGGTATGAGGTGAAATCTCCCTGTGGTTTTCATTTGCATTTCCCTGATGATTAGTGATATGGAGCACATTTTCATGTGCCTTTGGCCATCCATATTTCTTTGGAGAATTGTCTGTTCAGGTCCTCCACCTATTTTTTAATTTGGTTACTTGTTTTTTGGGTATCGAGGCATATGAGTTCTTCATGTATTTTGGATGTTAACCCCTTATCAGATAAACTATTTATGAATATATTCTCCCATACTGTAGGATGGTTTTTTGTTCTGCTGATGGTGTACTTTTCTGTACAGAAGTTTTTTAGTTTGATGTAGTTCTGCTTGTTCATTTTTGCTTTTGTTTCCCTTGCCCAAGAAGATGTGTTCAGGAAGAAGTTGCTCATGTTTATATTCAAGAGATTTTTGCCTATGTTTTCTTCTAAGAATTTTATGGTTTCATGACTTACATTCAGGTCTTTGATCCATTTCGAGTTTACCTTTGTGTATGGGGTTAGACAGTGATTCATTTTCATTCTCTTACATGTAGCTGTCCAGTTTTCCCAACACCAGATGTTGAAGAGGCTATTTTTTCCTCATTGTATATTCATGGCTCCTTTATGTGTGGGTTTATATCTGATGAACACAGATGCAAAAATCCTTAACAAAATATTAGCAAACCAAATTCAAAAATACATCAAAAAGATCATCAATCATGAAGTAGGATTTATTCCAGGGATGCAAGAATGATGTAATATTCGTAAATCAGTATCATACATCACATCAAGAAAAAGGACAAAAATCACATGGTCATCTCAATAGATGCTGAAAAGCATTTGACAAAATTCAACATCCATTCATGACAAAAACTCTTAACAAAATGTATAGAGGGTACATACCTCAACATAATAAAGGCCATATATGACAAACCCACAGCCAAGATACTTAATAGCAAAAAGCTGAAAGTTTTTCCTCTAAGATTGGGAACAAGAAAAGGATACCCACTCTCACCACTTATTTTCCACATAGTGCTAGAAGTCCTAGCCACAGCAATCAGACAAAGATAAAAGGCATCCAAGTTGGTAAGGAAGAAGTTAAACTGTCACTATTTGCAGATGACATATTATACATAGAAAACCCTAAAGACTTCACCAAAAAACTATTTGAACTAATAACTGAATTCTGAAAAGCTGTAGGATCCAAAATTAATACACAGAAATCTGTTGTATTCCTATACACTAATGATGAACTAGAAGAAAGAAAAATCAGGAAAACAACTACATTTACGATTGTGTCAAAAAGAATAAAATACCTAGGAATAAGCCAACCAAAGAGATGAAAGATCTTTACCCTGAAAACTACAAGGCACTCATGAGAGAAATTAAAGAAGACACCAATAAATTGAAATCTATTCCATGCTCATGGATAGGAAGAATTAATATTGTCAAAATGGCCATCCTGTCTAAAACAATCTATAGATTTAATGCAATACCTATCAAAATACCAATAGCATTCTTCAATGAACTAGAACAAAAAGTTATAAAATTCATGTGGAACCACAAAGTACCCCAAATAGCCAAAGCAATCCTGAGAAAGAAGAACAAAGCTGAGGTGATTACTCTCCCTGACTTCAAGCTCTACTACAAAGCAACAGTAATCAAGACAATTTGGTACTGGCACAAGAACAGACCCATAGATCAAGGGAACAGAATAGAGAGCCCAGCGATGCTTAATTTTAGTGCCAACTCAGCCAAGGAGTGCCCACATAGCTGGTTATGCATTATTTCTGGTATGTCTGTAAGCGTGTTTTCAGAAGAGACTGCCATTTGAATTAGTGGACTAATTAAATACAATGGCCTCTATAAGGAGGGTGGACATTATCAAGTCCATTGAAGACCAGAGAGAACAAAAAGGCAGAGGAAGACCAGGTTCATTCTCTGCCGGACTGCTGAGCTGGGACATCAGCTTTCTCCTGCCCTTGGGTCTCCTAGTTCTCAGAGCTTCAGAACCAGACTGTGTCTCCAGCTTGCAGACAGCAGATCATGGTCCTTCTCAGTCGCCATAACCACTTGAGCCAATATCTTATATTTAATAAGAAAATATGTTAATATAAATATATACATGCATATGTAATCTATGTATAATCTCTGTCTACATATATATGTATCCTATTGGTTCTATTTCTCTGGAGAACATTGACTACTATACTCATTAAAAGTAAGAATTTCACAAAATTTTTGCTCACACTTAAATATGGTAAAAAATAAATAATAATAAATCAATTATTTAAAAGTTATTTATTGACTGTCCATTAAGAAAAAGGTACTGGGATAGGGATATAAAATAAGAAATATAAATAGATAAATATTTTTTTCTCTTAAGAGGTTTATTGACATTTTACAATTTCAAAATATATTCCATCTTCAAAAGATGAGAATTTGTTATCAGGGCTGACACTTTTTTTTAAATGTATTGTTGACGTAAATATAATTCTCTACCATTATAAATAATCCTATTTCAGCAGGGGCAATTCTCTGTTTGGATGCCCAAACCACATAAATATTTACTTAAAATTAAATAAATGTTCATATTTAACCTGTCACATTATATTGTGTCTTGGATTCCTATTGAGCTTGCTTTCCTATTTACTGGAATTTCTAGTCTTCATATCAAATTCACAGGATTTTAGTAGGTATTTCTGGTCTGTCTTCAAGTTAAGGAAAAATGGGATCAGTATTTCTCATTTCAAATTCCCAAATTTAACTGAGTCTTTGGGATATATTCATTGATGTGGAAAAGACATAAGCTCTGAAATCAGAGAGCCCTGAGTACTTACCCCAATTCTGATGCTGTAACAGACAGTGTGACCATGGGCCACTTAACATAACTCCTCTGAGCCATTGTTTTCTCTCTAAATAAGGTGGATAATTTCCCTAGCACACAATGTTATTACTATTATGAACAAAAACTTTGCTCCTCTTAGTTACAGATTTGGCAGTGTTTCAGGGGGATCATTTTAAAGATAGGTGATTACCAGATTCAAAATCATTTTAGTGCTTGAAAGAAACAAGGTGAACCTCTTCATTCAATGCATGAAGACACTGAGATGTAAGGAAGGAAGTCACTTCCCAAGGCCGTGCACTTAGATGGCAGCAGACTTCGGATCAGGTTTTGGCACTTCAATGAGTCTTTTTATTTTATTTTTCAGTATGTCTATGTGAAAACCATAGAAAAGTAAAATGACTTTATAATGGTCTTTGACATCCACAAAGTAGGGATTTTCCTGTTCCTAACACATCTCTTTCACAAGACGGTTTCTAGATCTCTGAATTTAGGCAGAAAAATACTAATCATTAGACCACAGGTCTCATTTTCCTCCAATGTAATAAATAAAAGAAAGGATTTTTAATTTCATAAGTTTTCTTTTATCATCACCTATTCTTCTAAAAGAGAAAAACAGAATAAAATATGCATAATTGAAAGTTCTAGTTAGCTGGATCCTAGAATCTAAGTTTTATTATTTCTAAGCTATTTCACTGCAGACTCTTGTTGGTATAATTTCTGTAGAGCCTGTTCCATATGGTGCCTTCTGTTCTCTAAGCGGAGCTGACCCCAAAATGAAGAACCCTTTGAATTCAATCTGAGAGTTATACTCAATTCTTAGAACTAAGATGACATTTTAGTCTCCTATGTTTTTTGAACTAGTGCCTTTTCCTATATTTTTATTTTTAAAAATCCCATTTGAGCTTTTTGCTTCATGTCCTCATCTCTGACACTATTTTTTTTTTAAAGTGAGTAAAAGAAAATCTTTTCCCCTAGAAAATCTCACACATAATGACGCCAACAGGCCTTTCATTTTACTGGTTGCCTGGCTGACTAGTATATTGGAAATAAGAGAAGACGGGGAAATGACAAGGAACTAGTTTCTCCTGAGGGAAACAAACTCTACAGTTATGAAGTTGTAAGGAAAAGCACAATGAAAAACACTCTTAGTATCACAGAGGAAAGCAATTCTCAGCAGTAAAGCAGTAACAAAGAACTAAAAATCTTAGGAAACATTCAAAATAGGCAGTAATAGCACAAAGGCATTACAATGTATTCGGTTGCAAGGTGAGCTGAATGATAGAGGGGCTGTCTTGAGAACTCTTGAAGTTAGTTCTCAGAAGTTTTATTTTCTTTCCCTTTTTTCCCTCTGAGCGATTATCTCATCTGTTCAGACCTTCTTACCTTTATGTCAACGGCAACAGGAAAGACACATAAGATATTTATTAATTAAGACTTCTTTTGTAGGTCTGTTGTGAAAGATAATCACTTGTTGGCTTAAGATGGGAACTTATGACTTGAAATATTTATATGGCAGGCTCTCTGCTGTGCAGTTAGACTTTAAAACTGAAATTGATGAGCAGACCAAGCTAGGTATTTCAAATGAAGCAAATATTTTTCAATTTTCAGCTGAAAAGAAAGAAAAATCTTTAATTAATTAATGGAATGGAACAAGTAGCAATTCTGCCTGACTTTCTACATCCTACATCAGTTGTTCTGTATAAAACCAAGAGAATATTGTTTATACGGTTTACAAAGAATGAAAGAGGAAGTATAGGCAACATGACTTCTTTCTATATGCACAAAAGCCACTAGCAGTGACACAACAGTAAGACACTCAGGTAGATAGAATCCATGTTTAAGATGCCAAAAATGCTCTTTGATTCCATGTTAATCAATGGTTCTTTAATAACATCTTACAAGCCGAGTAGGTGTTAAGGATCATGTTGACTGATGAGAAAATAGAGCAGAGACAGTTCTGCGATTTAGCCAAGATCAAATGTCAGTAAGCAAACAATCTCAAAATCAGAGCCTTTCAAGTTTCAATTGACAGTGCCGGCCCAGAGGGTCAGTTCTTTGAGTATTACATGAGGAAATCACCTGAGAGCTTTAAGACTCAAGGTCTGTGGGCTCTGGGTTTAGTTCTATCCTTTTTTTTGGTCATAAAACCTTCTGTTTTCCTATGCAAAATTAGAATGTTTGTCTCTTAACATCATCTGAAAGTCCTAATTAACAGTTTGTTATTTGCAGGGGAAATAAACCCAAATGTGTATGACTCAGTTATACTGCATATTCATTTTACAGTTGATTTTGTATCTCACTGTTGGCACGTACTAGTATGTTTTAGGTAGATCTAAGGAAGGCATTTTAAAGAAAGTGGCTGAAAGGAATTGCATACCTCCTGGAACGCAATCCACATGCATCAACTCTTTCCTCTTTTGCAGATTCTGTGCTCTAAAATCCCATTCAAAGAAATCATTTGTGCTCCTGACATTAACAGTAAGACAGGCTCAAGCCTTTATAAATGGAGAAAATAGCTATGAGGATTTTGCTGTATAGTATTGTAGCTATTACAGATTTTCAATTAACCTTTGGGTCTGCTTGGCAAATACCATAATGGTCAGACTCCAGTGCCATAGACTATGTCACAATACACAAGATACAGCTAATGATTTAACCAAGACTTGAAAGCAGTTTCTGCAAAGATAAAGAAATCATCCTAATTATTTATTTTCATAGAAATGTTGATCACAAAAGGAAAAGTTTTCTGCTTCTGACAAATACCGATTATGCACTCTGAAATATTAAATAGCACTAATTTCCAAGCATAATATCATTAGTATTTTATTCCAAGAATAAGTAGAATATTGGGCTCAAGTACTGTACAAATCATAGGAAGGAGACAATCCTTTCCAGAGTTCAAAGGAATGATAACACTGTTACATACATTGAAAGGAACACATCCATACAATATGCAAGCAAATGAAAGATATAAAATATTATTTTCAGAGCAAGTTATCTGTGTTCTGTACATATTTATCACTGTATTTGTACATAAGAGGGAAATGTCTCTGTCCTGTAAAATGCTAGCTCTTAAATTTACTATTCTCCAGTGTCTAAAAAAGGTCAAAATGAAACACAAAGGGACCCAAAGAACTGCAAGATAGGAAATGCCTATGATATTTACTAGTTCTGCCTTATCAGTCAGCCAGGAAAAGACACTCTGCTCTCTGAGAGTCATCCTCTCAGGAGTCTCAGAATCCATTTGATTACATTTAAGGCTTCTGATGCTTCCACTTGAGTCATTGGGCCCAAAACTCTTTTCTTTAGATGAAGAACTAAAAAATGGTGTGCCTTCTAATTCTCATTTATTTCCTACACAACCTATCTTATTTAAAAGAATGTTCAATTCAAATCAATAGAGTTGATAATAATCTCTTTATATGAGCTATTTATATATATGGAATTCAAGCATCCCTAAGTAGGAAGTTACTACAAGAGAAAAGGGATGAAAAACATTATCTGTCTTAACTAAATCAAGTTCATTCCAGAAGCAGAAAATCCATCAAGAGTGGAGTATCCATTTTTGAAATATATTTAGAAAGCTGTGAGACAAGAAACAGTTCAAGAGCTGCAACATTTTCTGGAAATGGTGGAATGAGACAATTCCAATATATGAAAGATTGGGACATTCATTTTTTCAAGCTAAATTGCAAGAAACCCTCTGGTAATCCACAAAAAGTTGTACCAGAGACTTAGGGAGAAGGTAGGCAGCCGACCAAAAGATGCATCTGCCAAAGATGTTGAACCAGACCTGAGACTATTATAAGACACAGTCAGCCCTTAGAGCCCTTTATCTTCATGGAAAACCACAGATGTGGGGCATGGGAAGCAAGAAAGAGAGACCCATCAATATTCTTCCATTTTTCCTCCTCCTCCCATTCTCAAGAATGGCCTCCTTTCAGGTCAAGCGGATTTTGCCAGAACACAAATGTCTTAGGGTGCGGGCCTGCTGAGTAGGGGTGTGTTTAGAGGGACTCCTGGTTTTCCTCCCACCTGATTCCTGCCCTTTTTTACTGCATCTTTTTCTTCGGCCCACCTTGAAATTTTTAAATGCTACAGAATTGCTTCCTTGGTCCTCATTTCTTCTCTGTCTTAGCTCAGTCCCTTGGCAATATCACCCAGTTCCATCATCAGTGTGGCAGTGACTCCCAAATTTATTTCTCTAACTCCAACCTCACTACCTGTCTAATTCCTTTTGAATACCTAATGGCACTCTCACATTTAACTTGCCTGAAATTAAATCATTTATCTTCATACTCCCCCCACCCAAAAATATCTGCTTCAGCTGACAGCAATTGCCTCTCAAATGATAAGGATTCATTCCTATTGCTCAAGGCAAAAGCCTTGGGTTAATCTTTGATCTCTCTCTCTCTCTCTTTCTCTTTCATAACATTCATCCAATTTTTCTACAAACTCTATTTTGCCCACCTTCAAAATATATCCAGTACTTGACCCTTTTTCACCACGTCTGTTGCCATCACACTGCTCAAGCCACTGTCATCTTGTTATATCTCATATCTCAGGGTTTTGCTCAGCAGAGGGAGATACAATATCCCTTCACAAAGACTCAGCAGCACCTAAATTTGTCTTGTGGTTCTGTAGATCATTCTCTTTCCTTTGCCTCTAGTTTGGGAAAAATGTTTCTATTCTTTGAGTTGGTGGAAACAAATTCTTTTGAATAAAATGCATATTCTTCCAAACTGTTGTTACCTGAGTCCTATATGATCTTTACTTTTGTTACTGAACAGCCAATATTCAAAACCCAAAAATCCTTTTCTCTGCTTTGGCACTATAGCAACTGTCCTGTGTCAATAGATGCTTCATAAATTTTGCCTTAAGTGGAGGAAGAACAAGAAGTTGAAAAATAATTGCTGGGAATGAAAAAACATGCAGTAGATGCCTCTCCCCACATATGCAGGCAGATTGAAGGGCATGATAGTGCAGCTGATGTTGCTGGAAGGACTCTTCCTTGGCCAAGAAGAGATTCAGCTATTTTAGAATACTGGAGTCCCCAGTAGCTTGAAAAATGGCCTTCCAGATTTCTCTCTTTCTCCCTTTGCCAGTTCTCCTGTATGTAGGGTTTCCTTTTTAACAGGAAACTTTAAGACATTATATAGTTCTCTTTCACGCTGAAGTTTTCACTGAAATCCTTAGTAACCTCTGAATTCCCTTCACCTCTCCATACCAAATCTTCCATAGAGTAACACCCATTGCCTCTAGATGACACTGCACCAGGGTTTATGATTAGATTATGGTGCAGGGATGTGTGGTCAAGAGGATTCTTGGAAATTCTGAACATGCCCAACTTGTAACAAGTGTGAATAATCTTAGGTCGACAAACTCAGGTGTTCAAGAAAAATAATTTTATATCTTATGGCTGAATTTAATTTCTATTCTGAGTGCCTGTTTTACTAAATAATAGAAACAAGATATCAGTCGATTCAGATTCTTTCCTACTTTCTTTCCACCAGATTCTATTCTATATTCTGGACAAAGGGTAGAAAGAAATTACTGGTAGGAACAACGTTAATGAAATTGAACAGTATATCTATGGATGACGGCATTTCCGGGTCACTAAGAGACATAGGAGAGGGTGTGTCTAGGATGTCTGGGCCCCAACAAGGATGGGGACTTGCTGACACCTTGGGCGGTTTGAGAATTGGGAAAGTCTTGTTTGTAGACATTCTTTTAAGTGGAAGTACAAATATTGTTCGTGTAATTCTTCTAAAATATGTTGTAAGTCCCAGGAAAAAGAGCAGTGGCCTACAACAACCCCCATTCATTTCCGATCTGCCAAGATTTAGCTGAAAAGTAGTGTCACCAGCTACAGTTGCCCCATACAGAATGAGGGGCAGGGGAAAAGCTATGCAAATATATGTGGTTTCTGCTCCTGTTCCATATAGTAACCTCACTTGTTCTGCTCTTTATCTTGGTTCAGCAAATTGGGAATTTTAGCAGGTATGTGTATATTCAGCTTCTTACCCATTCAAAACCTTACTTATAATGCTACAGTATCAAAATACTGAGAAAAATACCAAGATAACTCATCTGGTGGATGAGTGGATAAGTCACTCTAACATGAAACCTAAGAGGCACAGTATGGGTCTTTGTAAGATAGATCAGTAAATGATAGATAGACAGAAAGATATTGCTGATTACTGGGTTGCTTACCAGTAGTAGATGTTTGCCTGGACCTGACAGTGCAGGGCAGCAGCAGAGTTAACTGTACTCTAAGCCTCTGGGTCTTCTGGGGTAAAAGGCAAACCCCTTTTCTCTGTTATGTTGCTACCCCTGCTTCACCCCAACATAGGCCCTGAACTCTAGAGTTCTGACCCAGGCCCAGTACCTACCCTAGATTTTGCTTTGTTGTTAATAAGCTCTGACTCTGATTAACCTGGAAATAGCAAATCTAGACCAGTGACTGCATCTATACTCCTGCCAAAATTAGCATAGAACTTTTAGTCTTGAGGACAAAATCACTATAAAAATTGCTGTGTTTATACAACTTTATATAAATTATATTAGTTTGCTAAATTATCATCAGTAACGAGCCTAACCTTATTTGTATGTATTAAATAAGGTTTCATTTCTCAAATCTAACACTGGTTTACAGCTGTGCTACATAATACAGTTGCCTCTAGCTACATGAGGCTACTGAACATTTGAAATACAATTTTGATTTTATGCAATTTTAATTAATTTAGATTTAAATTTTAAAATGGGGATTCATTTCAGTTATTAAAAATGTTTAGTATTTTTTGAACAACTTAGATATGAATCTACTCTTTTATTGCATGTTTTATGAAATCTAAATGCAGATAAAATACTTCCAATATTAGTATGCTAATTAAGGTGTGCTGTCCATGTAAAATACATAGTGGATTTTGAAGACAAAGTACAAAAAAAGAATGCAAAATATCCCAATAATTTTATGCTGTTTATATACTAAAATGATAGTATTTTGGATATGTTGGGTACATTAAAATATAGTAAAAAGGTTAGTTTACCTGTTTCTTTTTATATTTTTTAATGTGACTGTGAAGCAATCTAAAAGTACATATCTAGCTTGAAATATATTTGTGTTAGACAGTGCCAGTTTAGACTAACTATTCATTACATTGTCTTAGTATACTATATGAGTTATGTCATTTCATATGAGTTTACCCCAAACACTTCAAATTAATATTTGATTCTCCCAGTACAAAAAAATTAAATGCCTGTGTTCTATTTTTCCTACAGAAAATACTATAGGAAAACCTTTCTCTCTTATAGGAATATAAGCTCAGTTATGCAAAACAGAAAGAATTTACTTAGGCTTCTCACTCTTCTCCAACATTTGCATCCAATAATGCATTCCTAACATTATTTGCGCAGTTTTACCCTCACTGAAACTCTTTCTGCTGAAAATCCTCCTGCATGAGATAAACAGAGCAGATGAATGAATGTAATAGATTAGGGTGTTATTTCCTTCTTCTTTTGTTAGATGCAAAATGTACCATATGGACATATCACAATGTGCCTTGCAGAAATTTGAATTTCTGATAAAGGTTTTTTTTTTAAGAATGACATAAGGCATTCATGATGAATGAACTTTGAGCATTAAATGATGAATGAGTTTTTGAATAACCATCCTTTCAGAAGTTATATCAAGTTTCTAGTAACATAAGCATCTAAGTTCTTTTTAAGTGGCTCATACTTCAGGTTTTTCAACAAATCTAATGCCTCTATAAAATCTCATAGTTAGTAAAACCTACACTTTCCAATATTTACATATAGATTTTAGATGATGCCAAATTAAGATTTTAATCAACCTTTTCAGAGTTTCATGAGTGAGGAGACTAAATCAACTTTACTTTTATCTTTAAAACTACTTAATACTCATTTACTTGAGTAAATGCTATCATTGCTTAAGAACTGCTAAAATAATGACACTATAACCTTGTGGAAGACACTACTTGGCCAAATATATATATTACACCAAAAATTTATTAGCCACCTTATCTTTACTAGCCAAATAAAACAACATAGCCCCTGAGGTCAGAAATATAAACAGAACATTTATATATTAGAATGGGTAGGCTTTGAATAAATAAAAAGTAATAAAAAGAAAAATAATAGAAGGGAGCAACATGAGCTAAGACACAAGACAATAAAGAAAGTCTCAACCAATGAAAAGTACATACAAATATGCTCCAAATAGGGCCAGTATGATTATTATAGTTCAGATTCAAATACAAATTTACTTCTGTTTCTAGTAATGTATAGGTAAATACCTGGAACAACTTCTTGCTGAACATAACTAATCCTGAATATAGTAAATATTACAATTTAAATGTTCTTAAAAGAAACAATTAGCTGGCAAGAATAAAAGAAATTCTCAAGTGAAAAAAATCTAATTGAAAACTAGAACCCAAAGTAAGCAGATAATTCAAGCCACCTCTTAGCCTGAGATCATTTGCCACCCCAGGTACATTTAAGCTTCAATTTTCATCAACTCAGGAGATGTTACAGGTTGTGACTCCAAAGAGATAATAAACCTTGGTGTAACAGTCAGCCAAAAGAAATTTCTGCCCCCCAGCACCAGAGGCTTGCAAGAAAATTTGTGTATCTAAAAATTTAGTGCTAAATAGAAGAGAAAATTTATTACTGAGAATATGTGTGGGGAAGTTGGGGTTCCTATGGCCAGGATCCTCACTGAACTTAAACCACCTGATGATGTAACTGGCCTGTTGCTGGGCTGCCGCTTCCACACCTTTAGGCAATAAGCTATTCCTGCACTATATAGAGAGCTCGGCCCAGTGCTCTGGGCGGAGGTAGAGACGCTAGTGCTCGACCTACCACCTGGAGAACAAGCCTGGTAATAAACCCTTTCACCCCAAAAACGTTTTGCTGTCAATTTCTTTGGTCACATTGAATCCATAGAGAACTTGCCAGGGGCTGAAACCCATTGGCAAGACAATATGGAACCATAAGCCAATCCTCACCAGTGTCCACAGGACAAATGTACACTGCCACCATGTTTGGAAAAGCTTCAAGTTAAGGATGAAAATTAAATATTCCAAGATAGAATTCCCCCCAGTTGTCCAACAGAAACAAATGAAAATCTCCTCAAAAGAAAATCCTCTCATTTCAAAGAAAATCATCAACTCACAAACAGAAACTAAAAACGAATGAAAAAAGGCACCACGACTGAGAACCAGAAGAAAGAAAACAGAACTTAAAAGAACTTCAGATAAGGCAGGGACATTTGCAGAAACAGACTAAAAAATAATTATACTTAATATGTTTAAAGGAACTTTTTAAAGTCAGAAAATGTATGTGAGATGGGCACAAAGCATTTTTAAAATAAACCAAACATAATTTCTAGACATGAAATTTAAAAATAAAATGGATAGATTTAACACAAAAATGGGGAGAGAATCGGTGAACTGGCAAATAGATATGGAGAGATTATCTAGGTTATAGGTAGCAAAGAAAGACAAAGAGGTGAAAAATAAGAAAGAGGGTTAAGAAGCAAACAAAGTGAGACAGCATTGCATACATCTACTGGGAATTCAAAAATGAGACAGATAGATATGGTAATAGTTAAAAGGAATGCCGAATGAAATTTCCAGAACCATCGAAGCATGCTAAATCACAAATTCAAAACCATACCCAGACCCATCCTAGTGAGCCTGCCTAAACACCAAAGCCAGTAAATGACATTAAAGGCAGCTGAAATTAAAGACCAATTGCCTTCAAAGGAGCAACACTGTAGACTGATAGCTGGCTTTTCATCAGCAACTGTGGAAGCCTGAAATCAGACTGATGTATTTCATATGTTGACAGAATATTATAGAATGATGTACCTAGTAAAAATATTTATCAAGAAAGAACAAAGACAAAATAGGACATTATCATAAAAACAGAATCCAAGAATATGCTCAGCGGTTCTTCACTAAAAGAAATTTGGTAGGATGCATTTCAGGAAGAAAGGAAGTAATCCCAGAAGGATGGCCTGACTCTATGAAGAAATGATGAGCATAGAAGTCTATGAGCACAGTTAAATAAACATTAACTATTTGAAACTGTAATAAAAATCTGCTATAGAATAAATAAGACAATTAAAACATACAATCATCAAAAAAAAATAAGAAAAGAGTGAAGAGAGTTAACTTGTGTAAGGTCTTTATGTTGCCCGACAGAACAAAAGAGGTACTGATTAAATTTAGACTTTGATAAGTTAAATATGCATATAATATTGCCATTACAAAAAAAGAGAAATGGAATATGCAATTTCTAAACAGGTAGATGAATGTCTTGCCAATGGGTTTCAGCCCCAGGCAAGTTCACTATGGATTCAGTGAGACCGAGGAATGACAGTGTAACATTCTTGGGGTGAAAGGGTTTATTACCTGACTTGTTCTCCTGGCAATAGGTCAAGCACTAGAATTGCATCTGCATCCAACAGTCTGCAGGTCTATAATCCTCCTCTGTCTCTGCCTCTGCCCAGAGCACAGGGCAGAGCTCTTCATACAGTGACTCAGTCAATAATACCTTACTGCCTACAGTTGTGGAAGCAGCAGCCTAGCCGTAGGCCAGTTACATCACCAAGGAGTTCAGTTTCAGGGGACAATCCTGGCCATAGGAACTTCAATTTTCCCCACACTGGAAAACAAGAAAAATTAATTAATCTAAGAAAAAAAAGAGAAACACATAAAGGGGTAACAGAAAGCCCAAAGTAAGATAATACAGTCTGTATAACTGCATCAAGAACTACATTAAATGTAAAAGGACTAAATGCTCCATTTAGAAGGCAAGTTTATTTTCAGAATGAGTTTTTTAAAAATAATAGCTAAATGCTAGTGTGCATAAAATGAAGGTTCCTGCAGCCAGGTTTCTCACCTGGCCCTGGTTGCCTAGCTCACTACATACGTGTGGGCAATATGTTGTCATTGACTCTATATAAAGAGCTCTGCCCAGTGCTCTGGGCAATATGGTACCATGGCTGCAGGAAAGCAGAGCAGAGGCTGGAGTGGTGGCAGCACTGAGGACAGAGGCCCAGAGGATGACTGTGCAGGCAGAGACCAACTTGCTCTATGCAGACTTGCTCTGAGTGGACAGGATTTTGGTGACTGACCTGACACTGTGGAAATAAAGTTGGGTATAACCCTTTCACCCCAAGAATGTTCTACTGTCATTTCTTCGGTCACATTGAATCCATAGTGAACTTGCCTGGGGCTGAAACCCATTGGCAAGACACTAGTTAAGAAAGACACACTGGGCACTTCTACTTCCAGGAATATAGAGAAGACTTACTTTTCCCTACTCCTCCTACTAGGTACACTAAAAGGTTGGGACATTATATATGAAGTAAGCGTAAGATGAATGGGGGAGAGAAGACAGACCAGCTAAGGGCCTTGAGACCCAAGGAACAAGCACAGTGGTGCATCCCCAGGTTTTGGGGGGTTATTTTACTTTATAGATTCAGACTGGTTGCTGAAGAAGCTTCAACCTAGAAACCTACCAGAGGCAAACCAACAGGCCTCAACAAAAACCTACCCTTTCTAGCCAAAGAACCAAAAATGGAACCTAGCAAGAAAGAAAACTTTTAGACAATAACTGTTCAACTCTGTGAAAACACCACAGAAAAAAATGGGTACTTGCCGTGGCAGCAAAGGCGGAGTAGGAAGACTAGACTTGCCCCCTTACCAGGCTATGATGGAGGTTTCCAATCTTCACAGCCTGCAGGTGTGGTATTGGAGAAGACCAAATAGGTGAGCTGGGACTTGATCCTTGCTTGATGGGAAGGAGCCCCTCACTCTGTGGTGTCAAGGGAGACTACATAGAGACAGGGACTACCACTCCCACCTGCAGGAACAAGGGGCAGAGAGGTATGGAAGAAAAGCCTAGACGCGAGTTAAGATTTTCACCACTGCCCGGTGACCTGTCATGAGGAGGCAGCAATGAGTCACTCCTGCCCTTCTCGGCCAGAAAGCTACGGGTGTGGACTTGACTGGGATATAGAACCCTCGCTGTATTCAACATTAACACTCTTAACGACCACATCTCCTGCCAGAGGGGTGTCAGAAAAGACGTGCTAAAACAAAAGGTTTAAATATTGTCCAGCATCTCATAAACATAATACCCAAAATGTACACATTTCAATTAAAAATCACTCACCATAGCAAAAATCAGGAAGATGTTAAACCAAATGACAGATACAGCTGTAACATAAGAACACTCAAAATTTGAATGTGAAAGACGAGAACAAAAATGATACATCAAGTAAGGACTAACTAAAAGCAAGCTCATTTGGCTATATAAACTACAAATACAAATAAACTTTAAGACAAGAAGCTCTGTGTGAGATAAAGTAGGTCATTCCACCTAAAAGGTTCAATTGATCAAGAAGACAAAATTTTAATCTGCCCAATAATACAGACTCAAAACTTAACAAACATTGCCAAAACCATCAGAAGAAATGGAAAATGGGAATCTGTTTCTGCAGCCTTGCCTGCTCCAACTGAAATCCCTGCCCAGCAGATCTAACTCAGCAAGAAGGCTTGTTTAAGTCTGAAGAAAACGAGTTACCAAGTACTGACGAAGCTTTTCCCCCCCAAAAAATACAGTTGTTCCAAGGAGGTATTTGGAGGTGTCAAACTGACCACAGCCTTTCTCCTGTGGAGGCGGAGTAGGTGGATCAGGAATGAAGAGGAGCAGCAAGAGAAGCCAGCTGTGCCTGACGTTCGCTGCAGATTTCACTCTGCAGATATGGGTCTTACTGACACTCAGAAAAAGCATTAGACATTTCTACGAATATGAGTAACATCTGTTAAGATTATGGCATTTCCTACAGAAAACACAACAGTAATGATTACAAAATGCTCCCATTAGAATACCCTATGAGTCAGTCACTCAGAAGCAAACAAACCTTGAACAGCCAAAGTTAATCTATAGCCTTATTACTGCTTCTCGGCATTGTGCTTTCCTGGGGTTACGTACACTTTCCCATAAGCACTAGTAACAATACCCTAGGGGGAATCATAACCTTTTCTTTCCCTGGGAGAAGTTCAAATGACAGAGTCAGTAGAAACAGGAAAAGTTATCCTTCACAGCCACCAGTCACTAAGGAAAGAAAGTACAGGAGTGAGTCAACCGTCTCCCATCACCTGTTCTTAAATAGTCTCAGAGGCAAAAGCTGAACAGAAGAGTCCTTCAGCTACCCAGCAGCGTCTTATCAGAGACAATATCTCTAGGTAAGACGTCAAAAAATTCCACAGATTTTTCTTTCTGCTCCCACTGCCCTCCTTGTGAATACAGCTTCCATCCACACAACAGTAAGTAGATCTAACTCCCTGCTACAGCTTCAAATGTACCACCGACAGGGGGCGCCCAAAGGAAAAGTCAGGACCCTAAGCAAGACTCAGGGCTAAATTTCTCTAAAGAACCGTCTTCCACAGGCTACCTTTTTCTAATCACCAGGACTGCAAATCACAAAGAAAATTTATAGAACAGATAATAAGTAAGTGGAAAAAAAAAAAAAAAAGGAGAAGATTCAGCCTCACCAGCGGGATTCCAAAGGCAGGCAAAGTTGAAATCAACCTGGTAGGCACACTTCTCTCCCAGCAGTATTACCAGGAAACCGCAGGAGAAACAACGATATCATTAAAGGATTTTATTTTAAGTCTAAAAGTATCGATCACATGGACTGGTCTTAGCCTTCCTTACCGGAAGAACCTTTTAGCCCACACCATAATCTAAAATACCTAAAATTTCACGGCCTGTGCCACTGGAAGCTTTTCCATTGAACCACATGCTTTAAAAAAAAAAACCTCTACATTTGGGTTTTCATCTCCTCAGCAGAGCAAATTACCCTATCAGCCTGCGGAGAAGTGGGAGGTTATTGTTCATGAAACTATGAAAGAACATAACCCAACAATGCAAATGAGAAGCTTGCAGTCTGTTTCACCAGTGAAAGCTTATCCTTGGAAAATACTCATTCTCAGAAAAAAGAGGGGGGAAAATACACTGCTGCCTTTATATAGAAGGTTTTAAGAATATTATCATTGTATTTAAGGGAAGCAAGAAATAGCTGTTCAATTCAATGCCCCCCTCCATCATTTCAAGGGCACCTTTTAAGGACATTTTGTTGTTATGAGGCGGAATGAATGTTTTCTGCCTGTCTGACCTAGAGAGGTTTGTTAGTCCTCAGTTCTATGGTTTCTGCCTGGAATGTACTGACTGAAGGCTATAAAAATCCCTGAAGGACGTTAGCTGTCCAGCACGCAGGCAAACTCACATTTCCTGCTTCTGCGTGCTCTCAAATAGTCATCACGTAGCATTTACTTTAAGCAACAGAGGCCTCCTGTTAGGAAGCTGAGGATCCAGCTAGAAGCAAAGTGCCAGGAGGAGAGTGGAGGAAAATTCTCTCCAGTTTCCCTGGCAACCCTTGGATATTCCAGGGTTGCTTTTCAAAGACAGTGAAAAATTTATTTGCTTTTTAAACCATCCACATCTTGGGGTAGGTCATACCTGGTCTATTTCATGCTTTCTGAAGAATATTAAGTGCAGTTCACAGGATATGAATACATGAAGAGAGAGTCCTCACCTTTTTTAAGATCAAGTGTGCTTAGAAGAGCTTTGCCTGTGTTGGTCAATTAAGAAACAGCCAGAAACCAAGAGCCCACTTGGAATGCCTCGACTGTGGCAGAATAGAGAAGAAATTCATGTAAGACACACAAGAGTTACAGAAATCACCAAAATAATGGATCTTTAGAACCCTTTCAAGACTCACCCTAAATAACTTCTTCTCTGAGGTCTTACTCTACTCCCAGATAGCTTCCTCCACTGCCATGGTATTTATCATAATTCTTAAAGTCTGATAATGTGATTATGTATTTAGATGTCTATTCCTCCCATAGACAGGGTACTTACAAAAGGCAGACTCTTGACTCATTTGTGCATATATCCCGACGAGTTAGCACACACTCTGATTCCCAATTAATGTGTGATGAATTAATTAAGGGCATTTCTTAGAATTCCCACCCTGAAGGAACTAAACATCTATTATTGGTCCCAGGTTACTTGATAGGGCTGATATACAGCCACATTCATATGCTAAGTGAATCCATCCTAAACATAGTTTCCAACCTCAGGAGGCCTTTGGTGATACCCAGCAGATCTATCACTTCTCCCACTTCCCTGGCCTAGCTTTATCTCTCATGCAGCTGTTTCAAACTTTTAATCTTTTAATCTTCTCCTAATCCCCCTAAAATCAATTCTAAAATCTAACTGCCAACAGATATCATAATATCGTACTAAATAGAGACCATCATATACAAATTTCTTCCATTTCTTTCTTCTGTACCACTTTACCTTCTTACTGAACTCTATACTCATCCTTTTCTCTTTTTTCCTTTCTCAGAAGGGAATGTTGTATCCCCTTCCAATGTGAACATCTATGCATGGATTTCCTCCCTTTCAACATCCTTCAGGATTTCTCTCCAACAACTAGCCACCTCATTCTTGTACCTTCATTTTCTCTGTGTCTACTGAGAGCTTTGAAGAGACAGAACTTCCTAGGTTCATCATCAGTTTTGAATTACATAACCATAGATAAACTCTGTAACCTCAGTTTCCTCATCTACAAAATGGGAATAACAATAATCCATCCTCGCAAGAATTTGGAAGAGCATTAAATGAGATGCTATATATAAAGCACTTGGACCAATGCTTGATACACACACACTCAATAAATATACATTCCTTTCCTCTTTTTTCACCATTCAAAATAAAATCACTTCTAAGGACTTTGCTTTGCAGTCTTGATTACAGTGTTCTTCTTTCCTTCCCTTCCTCCCCAACCCTGAATTCTGCACCCATAGTTCCTCTCCTCTCATTCACTCCTCAGCCCACAGCAATCTGGCTCCTGCCCATCACTCCACCAGAACAGCTCACACATGAAACCAAGTACTCTTAAATGCTCTGAGATTCACAGATTTAATTTTTTTCTGAAAAAAGCCAAAGAATGAATAATGGACTAAAGATAAGGTGAATGCTTGAATAGATGATATTTTCCCTAGTTGATCTTACATACTTTCATGGCCTTAACTTTTTACCCATGGTTTATGATCTCCAAAAGTATCTCTTGAACCATCTCTCCTAAGCTCAACCACTTATGTTTCCAAAGGCTTTCTAATATTTCTAATATTCTGCCTGGATACATAATGAGACCACACCAAAGATTTAGGCAAAAATCTTCCCAACTGTCCAAGCTGGAAACTCTAACACAGCCAGTCCTGAGGGAGCCTCTTTTTCCTTCCCTAACAGAGCTAATCAGTCACTAAATCTAGTCAATCTATGTTCAAAACTACCTCTCAATATTAACAAAATTTCTCAACAGCAGACTGTTTTCTAAATGTTAACTATGTGTTCTAAGACCCAACTAACTGTAGATACAATCACACTAACTTAAACCAAGTTCCTTTTTATTTTATGACCTGTAATGTGTGGGCCCTGCCAAAGGAGAGGTTTACCTCCACTCCCAAACCATCTGCATTTTTTAATTTTCCCCTGCATTCTCTTCTCTTAACAGGTGTGGCAATCAGCACGCAGTTATGAAAGACCTAAAGGTGGAATCATGGGCAGGCCTCACACCTAGAATGGTCTCCCCTACATTTCTCAAACCCACACACTTTGAGACCTCAGGGTGTGTTTTACACACAAATGGGAACACAACTCTCCACCAAACTCGGGCTGCACTTTGTCTGCTGGCCTATAAGCAGAATTACTGGTACCCAGCTCTTCCAGAGCCTCTCAGAAATCCACGCCATCCTCTTTCTTGCCCTTCAACCGCTAGAACTCCTATCCAGTCCAAAGAGTCAAAGAGGAAGCCAGTGGTGTTTAATTCTCTCTGCTGAACTAGTCAGTGAGCCCGCATCTCTGACAAAGACAACCTTCTCATTCTTTCGTAGCCAATTACTCAAAATACAATAAATTCTATTAAATAGGTGCGCTATAAATGAAGTGGTTCTACCTACGAATTCCACAAACCACCAAACTCAGAATCCTAGTTTAAGTTACCTAGGAGACCCTATTACATTTACATGAGACACAGATATGTGGAAAATAAGAAGTGGAAAGTGAAAACATTTCTAAAAATCCTTAGTGCCTTTGCACTAAAAAGTAAAAAAGAATTAAGGAAATTGTGTGGGTGTTACCATATATATGAAACAATATTGCAAAGTTAATATCTGAAATTTATAATATATCCAAGTTCATGAGAAAACCACTAAAAACCCAACATGTAAGTGGGCAAACAATGTGAACAAATTATTTAAAAAGATGAAAGGCAGATATCTAAATAATATGTGGGAAAATATTCAGACCCACTATTAATGAAAGAAGAAATTTAAAACAGCAATAATATAACGGGTTTTTTCCTATCAAATTACTAAGACTTTTTAAATGAAGCATCCAATGATCTCAGATGAAATAAGCATCTGAAGTACTACCATCCCAGACAGCAGTAAACAGCAATATGTATCAAGAGTCTTATAATTGCTCATTTCCTTTTACCCAGTAATTTCACTTCTGTGAAAATAATCCAAGGAGAAAATCAGAAATGTAGACACATTTCTGTAAGCAAAATAGTATTTAAGTATGTTTAATAAACAAAACAACACATAACTATGAATATCTACCTTTAAAGAATTGATTAAATGTGTTCCAGTACATCTACTGATGGAATATTAGGATATAATGTGGAATACCAAGTTTCTGAAGTTACAAATAACATAAGAAACTAAATATTTCATTTAAAAAGTAGAATTTGGAGATTGGATTAAAGATGGCAGCATGAGAGGTGAGACAGAGGCCTCCGCCTAAAACCACATATAATACAAAAATGTAATTAATACAATTAATCCTGAAAGAGCAACAGGAAAGAAGGCTGCGCCAGACTGCATACACTTGGAGAAAAAGAACAGACCTCATAGAAAAGAGTAACGTACCAAAGCTGGGACCTGGCAGGACCCAAGCCCTTCCTCAACCTAGCTCACAGGTGGTAGGAAGAGAAACGGAGTGGGGAGGAAGTGGAGGCCTAGGACTGCTGAACACTTAACTCTGGAGATCTACTCTGGGAACATGAAACTATATTACATGGTGCTCTGGTGATTAGTGGGGTTGGAAAGCTAAGACAGGCAAAATATCTGGAGAGAATGAGATTCTAGCTGCTTGTGGAAAACAGGAATCCACATCCGTCTGCTCTGGGACAAAAGACAGGCAGGTAGTCTAAGAGACTTCCTAACAGTGAGAGGACTGCTAAAGGGGCAAGGATCACACAGAGCTTACTGCGCAGAAGAAAGTACAGGTAGACAAAATTGTCCTGGCTCACTCTGCCCAGCATTTGGGAACTTTCAGAGCTCCACCCCCCTGGCTGGATACGCTGTTCCAAGGCTCCCTGTCGTGATATGCAGCCTGCTGAGCCTTCCTCCCAGCCAGCCTGCACCATCTTGCAAACCCGCAGCCCCTGCCCTGGCATCAGGCCAGCCAGAGGGAAGTGCTGCCTACAGCAACTACAAACACAAAGGATAGAGGCTCACACCTATGTGTTCAGCCCACTGGTTCTGGGAGTGCAGACAGGCATAACAGCCGGGGAGCAGGAAACAGCTCTTTCCTCCCCTCAGGCACCAGCACCACTCCCCTGTGACTCCCAACATTGCTCCAGGGGCCAAGGAGGTCCAGAGAGTACAGCTTCAGAGCACTAGAGGGCGCCACATACAAATATGAAATGTCAAAGGAAGCTGGTTCAAACACATTCTTCTCAAGTGCACATGGAACAATTCCATGACTAGATCATATACCTGGCCACAAAAAGAGCCTTAGTAAATTCAAAAAGATTGAAATTATACCAAAAAGCTTCTCAGATCACAAAGGTATGAAACTAGAAATAAATAATACAAAGAAACCAAAAAATCCCACAAACACATGGAGGCTTAACAATATGCTCCTAAATAAACAATGGATCAATGACTAAGTAAAAACAGATCAAGCAATATATGGAGACAAATGACAACAATAATTCAATAATTCAACACTGCAAAATCTGTAGCACGCAGCAAAGGCTGTGCTAAGAGGAAAGTATAGTGCAATACAGGCCTATCTTAGGAAAGAAGAACAATCACCTATGAACAGTCTAAACTCACAATTAACAAAACTAGCAAAAGAAGAACAAATGAGCCCCAAAGTCAGTAGAAGAGGCATAACAAAGATTAGAGCAGAAATAGATAAAATTGAGAAGAATGAAACAATAGAAAGAATCAATGAAAGCAGGAGCTGGTGCTTCGAGAAAAATAAACAAAATAGATAAACCCCTAGCCTGAGTTACCAAGAAAAAAAAGAGAGTCTACACACATTAAAGAATCTGAAATGAGAAAGGAAAAATCACTACAGACACCACAGAAATGCAAACAATTATTAGAGAACACTATGAAAAATTATATATATACATATATAACAAACTGGATAACCTAGAAGAAATGGATAACTTTTTAGAAAAATACAACCTCCTAAGGCTGACCCAGAAAGAAACAGAAAATCTGAACAGAAAAATTACCAGCAATGAAATTGAACTGGTAATCAAAAAAGTACCTAAGAACAAAATTCCTGGACCAGATGGCTTCACCACTGAATTTTATCAAACATTTAGTTAAGATGTAATACCCATCCTCCTTAAAGTTTTCCAAAATGTAGAAGAAGAGGTAATATTTCCAAACTTATTCTACGAGGCCAGCATCACTCTAATACCAAAACCAGGCAAAGATATCACAAAGAAAATTACAGACCAATATATCTGATGAGCATAGATGCAAAAATACTCATCAAATATTAGCAAACCAAATTCAAAAATACATCAAAAAGATCATTCATCATGAACAAGTAAGATTTATTCCAGGGATGCAAGGATGGTACAATATTAGAAAATCCATCAATATCATCCACCACATCCACAAAAAGAAGGACAAAAACCACATGATCATCTCGATAGATACTGAAAAAGCATTCAACATCCATTCATGATAAAAGTTCTCAACAAAATGTGTATTGACAGCAAGTACCTCAATATAATAAAGGTCATATATGACAAACCCACAGCCAACATCATACTGAACAGTGAGAAGCTGAAAGCCTTTCCTTTAAGATCAGGAAGACAAGGATGCCCATTATCTCCACTTTAATTCAACACAGTACTGGAGGTCCTTGCCATGGAAATAAGACAAAACAAAGAAATAAAAGGCATCCAGATTAGTAAAGAAGAAGTTAAACTGTCACTGTTTGCAGATACTGTACATAAAAAAACCCTAAAGAATCCAAAATTACTAAATCTAATATCTGAATTCGGCAAAGTTGCAGGATACAAAATTAATACAGAGAAATTTGTTGCATTCCTATACACTAGTGATGAACTAGGAGAAAGAGAAATCAGGAAAGCAATTCTATTCACAATTGCATCAAAAAGAATAAAATATCTAGGAATAAACCTAACCAAGGAAGTGAAAGACCTATACTATGAAAACTATCAGACACTCATGAGAGAAATTAAAGAAGATACCAATAAATGGAAACACATCCCGTGCTCATGAATAGGAAGAACTAATATTGTAAAAATGGCCATTCTGCCTAAAGCAATCAACAGATTCAATGCAATCCCTATCAAAATACCAACAGCATTCTTCAACAAACTAGAGCAAATAGGTCTAAAATTCATATGGAACCACAAAAGACACCGAATAGCCAAAGCAATCCTGAGAAGGAAGAATAAAGCTGGCTGGATTATGCTCCCCAACTTCAAGCTCTACTACAATGCCACAGTGATCAAGACAATTTGGTACTGGCACAAGAAGAGACCCATAGACCAATGGAACAGACTAAAGAGCTCCTATATAAACCCAAGCATATATGGTCAATTAATATATAATAAAGGAGCCATGGCCATACAAGGGGGAAATGACAGCCTCTTCAACAACTGGTGTTGGAAAAACTGGACAGCTACATGCAAGAAGAGTCTAACCCCATACACAAAAGTAAACTCAAAATGGATTAAAGACCTGAATATAAGTCATGAAACCATAAAACTCTTAGAAGACAACATAGGCAAAAATCTTCTGAATATAAAGATGAGCAACTTTTTCCTGAATGCATCTCCTTGAGCAAGGGAAACAAAAGCAAAAATGAACACATGGGACTACATCAAACTAAAAAGCTTCTGTACGACAAAGGACACCATAGACAGAACAAAAAGGCATCCTACAGTAAGGGAGAATATATTTGTAAATCACATATCCAACATAGTGTTAACGTCCAAAATATAGAAAGAACTCACATGCCTCAACAACCAAAAAGCAACTAACCCCACTAAAAAATGGGCGGAGGATTTGAACAGATACTTCTCCAAAGAAGAAATTCAGATGGCCAACAGACACATGAAAAGATGCTGCACATCACTAGTTATCAGGGAAATGCAAATAAAAACCACAATGAGACATCACCTCACACCAGTAGGGATGGCCAGTGTCAAAAAGACTAAGAACAACAAATGCTGGTGAGGATGTGGAGAAAGGGGAACCCTCCTACACTGCTGGTGGGAATGTAAGCTAGTTCAACCACTGTGGAAAGCAATACAGAGGTTCCTCAAAAAGCCAAAAATAGAAATACCATTTGAACTGGGAGTTCCACTCTTAGGAATTTACCCAAAGAATATAATTTCTCAGATTCAAAAAGATATATGCACCCCCATGTTCATTGCAGCATTATTTACAATAGCCAAGATATGGAAGCAACCTAATTGTCCATCAGTAGATGAGTGGATAAAGAAGATGTTGTACATATACACAATGGAATACTATTCAGCCATAAGAAAGAAACAAATCCTACCATTTGCAACAACATGGATGGAGCTGGAAGATATTATGCTCAGTGAATAAGCCAGGTGGAGAAAGACAAGTATCAAATGATTCCCTCATTTGTGGAGTATAATAGCAAAGCAAAACTGAAGGACCAAAACAGCAGCAGACTCACAGACTCCAAGAAGGGACTAGGGGTTACCATAGGGGAGGGGTATGGGAGGGCAGGTGGGGAGGGAGGGAGAAGGGGATTGAGGAGTATTATGATTGGCACACGTGTTGTGGGGGAGATCATGGGAAAGACAGTGTAGCACAGAGAAGACAAGTAGTGACTCTGTGGCATCTTACTACACTGATGGACAGTGACTGCAAAGGGGTATGGGGGGGACTCGATAATATGGGTGAATGTAGTAACCACATTGTTTTTTCATGTGAAAACTTCCAAAGAGTGTATATCAATAATACCTTAATAAAAACATTTTCTTAAGTAGAATTCAAAAAAATTGTATAATATGAACTCAACTGAAAAAGTTTCTAGAAAACTGAAAGAAAATATGCTAAAATAATTCAGACTGATTGACAAAAAAGTGTGAAATTATTAGTGATTGATACAGGAAGGGTGACCTTCAGCCTCTGTAATACTTTGAAATTTTCTACACAAAGTGAGCCAATGGGAAAAGGATATCAATCATTTTTACTTATAAAATTAGCAAAATAAATACAAAGTCTGATGAGCAATGGTAGATAGAATCTGGTGAGCAAGGCATTCTCTTTCTCCTGGTAGAACTTTAAAAAGATTTGAAGAACATGTGCCAACATGTTAACAGAAATTACTTCAGGGATTTAGCTTTTTTCTTTTCTAAACTCTAATTTCTTTTCTAAATAGTATTCTACATGTATTCGACTTCTATGGCTGATGTAAAAAATATACCAAAACCTGAGTAGCTTAAAACAAGTGAAATTTGTGTCATAGTTCTAGAGGCTGGAAGTCTGAGATTTAATTATCTGCGGGGCCATGTGCTCTCTGCAGGCTCCAGGGGAGAATCCTTCCTTGCCTCTTCCAGCTCTGGTGTTTGCAGCAATCTTTGGCCGGCCTTGCTTTTGAGATTTGCCACTCTAGTCACATGACTGTCTTCTCCCTGTGTGACTTCACATTGTCTTCCCTCTGTGTCTCTCTAACCAAACTTCCCCTTTTTATAAGGACACCTGTCATATTGGATGAGGGCCAACCCTAAAGCCCTCATTTTAACTTGATTACCTCGGTAAAGGCCACATCTCAAAATAAACTAACATTCCGAGGTACTGGGGATCAGACTTCAACCTAGATTTTGAAGGGACACAATTCAGCCCATACAGAGAACTTGTCAAATTTGTTCAATAGACATGTATTATACTGCTAATTAGGACAAAGTGTAATAATAACCAACCCACCCCATTTCAAATCCATTCCCTCTTCCCCAGCCCCACTATGTTCCCTACCATCCCACTTCTGTCCACCCCATCATGTCTCCCAGGCTACACTCGTATCCTTACCGGTCTCCTTCACCTTTAGTTTTCCTTCTTTTCATCCATTTTGCTCACTGGTGCCAGATTTTTCTGATTTTGTCACTCCCCTGCTTAGTAACTCTTACATATCTGTCAGATCATAGAGTTAAACTCATATTTTCAAACCCAAGTTAACGATCTAACCCTACCTTCTTTTTTTAACCTTATCTTGCATGACTTCCTTTCCACAACTTGTTTTTCCCCAAACCAAGCAGCATATGCTGGGCTCGCAGTACTGCACACAGTTTCATAAATGTGCCAATCTCACATCTTAGCTCTTAGGCCCCCACACCATTGTCTTCATTAATTAACTTTCAAGAAATACATATTAGGCACCCATCACATGCTAGGCATTGTAGTAGGAGTTTGCCATTTAAAAGTAAATTATACCCTCCAAATTTCGGGGGCCTAATTTAGTAGTGTTTCAGACATATGCCATTTACATCAAACAGTTCTAAAGCATGCTATAAGTGCTGTTACAAAACCTTGCATGGGAGCAAAAGGGGCAGAAAAGTGGAAAGGGTCAATTTGACTAAAGGTTTGGGAAATATTTCATAGCAGAGGCACCTCAAATCCTTAAAAATGTGGGCAGGTGTTCCTATTCCCCCTCAGCTACTTTAACTGCCTGATTACATTCAGGATAACCTTCATGGTTCTGGTCTTTCTGCAAGGGTCCCTATTATTTAGAAAATTATAATTTTCCAATGTTTTTTCTCTCACATTACCTGACTTGAACTACATTACGCAAGCTAAGCATATGCAATTGTTTCCACTATACTATAGGTTAATCAGAGCAAACAGTTGAAATGGCTTGTCCTGAGTTCCACCATGAAAGAGTGAAATGCAGTGTATGGACAAGAAAGAACGAGGATGGCTTCCTCTTCGGGGGTACATTCTCCTGGGGCATTGTTCTTTCCAAAAGTACATGCAGTATATCATTGCTTTGCCATCTTTCTTCAAATGATGGTTTCATTTCCAGATTCTCTTTCATTCGCCGTACCTACAGCACAAATTTCTATATAGGATGTAAATAAATGTCTTCCTACTTTTGTGTGAAAGCACAGATTTCCACATACAATGAAAATAATGCCTTACTACATCTGTGTAAAAGCACCACATTTAAGTAACAAAATCCACAAGTAAGGAAGGTTTGACAAAAAAGGTCAGATAATTCTAAACCTCCCAGAGCACTATATGGAGTCACTATTAGCTATAATCCTCTGGCAACTGCTTGTCCCCTGATTGCCTTCTATTGGCCACTGTTGCTGTCTTGGGATAATCGCTAATTTATTATTATAGCACTCTTTAGCTATAATGACCTTTCCAATACTAGTTTTTTGTCCCCATCAATATTTATTGCATTTCACTGCAGCTATTTTCCATTAGGAGACACAAACAAAAATCAATATTAAGATCATTCTCTGAAAGTACTGTCTTCCATACTGTCAGTCCTTACTAAGTGATTTTTAGTAAACCCACTAAAATCTGCTGTTTCCTAAGACCTCAGGGAAAAACTGAGTCCCTGGAAAATGCTCAGATTTTAAAAGCAAGCCAATGCACTTCTCAGGGCTGTGTTTACAGCATGAAACCTCACTTCATGCCTTCCAAACATGCGTACCAAACATGCTAAAAAAGATACTCTCACCTCTCCCTTTCTGAATCAACCAGACCCAATTAAATATTTCCCATGAATTATTTCCTTCATGAGAATGGGACCCAAAAACTGTCTCGGACTAAAACAAAGCACATCTTTTCCCGAGCATCTGTGTTTCAGGACATTTTACACCTTGAAAGCTACCAAACTGTGTCAAATTGGAATATCTCACCGAGATCCCAGTTGGGGAGGGACTAGAGGCTGAAAGCTTTGCCCCAGACACTACCGAAGGTACAGGATGGCTGCCTTGAGGTGGGCCTGTCCTAGCACATGGCAGGGCTGAGTGCAGAGCATCTGCTGACATACCAGGTGAGCCTGTGCAGCAGCTGTTACAACATTAATATCAATAAGACAGGGTCTGCAGAAGATTTCATAAAGCTGTGAAAAAAATGAGATGGAGCCACCAGTTGTCAAAACTTATTAACCTGCCTGGGATCTTTCAGATGCGTAGCTAAATAGCCATCATTAGGGTTGTAAATTCTTCACAGGATGCTGCTTCCAAGGATTTCTCCTTTAGTGTGTGGCTTCTTTCCCTTTTTCTCTCTGCCTTTCCACTCTGTCCTACTCCTACCCAACCACCATTTTATTTTTCTTTAGTTTCAAACTAGTACTGCAATCTTTGCATTGTAGGAGGGATTTTCTGCAAGCAAATGAGGAAAATCTCTGCTCTGAGTCTTAGCTCACCTGCAAGAGGAAAGACACAGACCCCAGTGGCTTGGGAAGAAATGGGGAGAAGCAGAGGTGAAATGAGTGTGACAGGACACCCATGGGAAAGCAGCACCAGCAGGCACAAATACTGAGACAGGGTTTTCCTCTGCACAAATTTAGTGTCACCTGCCACCTGTACACTCCCGCCTCGGGATACATTTGGCCATATAATGTTAGCAGTGGCACAGAATGGAGCTGCCCACTCTGACCCAGCACACACACCCCAATTCCTTCTGGGAACGGCACCCATCCCAGTCTAGAACATACAGCACTAGGCTGTTGGAATTGGGCTTCCAGGCTGGGGGAAGCTTACAGCTGATCTCACTCTGCTAGCCAGTGAAGCCCAATGGGACACACTTTATAAGTTGTGCCCATTGGCTCCCCCGGTGCTGATGAGATGTTCCCTGACTCCTTGCCTGGGCACCCAAATGGATCTCTCCTGCAACAATCACATGCATGACGCCGAATTCCCAGCTGCTGCCCTCCACCAGCCTGTTACGGGATCAACATCTAGTCATACTGCTTGAAACCATCCTATTCCTCTGACAGGAAATTAGTACATTTTTCTGTTTTTAAATCTCTGCAATAGAACCAGAGCAAGCCTTAGGAATAATGATTCATTACCTCCCTAAGTGCATAGCTGGGATGCAAGGCCACTCCCCAAGCCCCTGAAAAGCAATTTTGGGACACAAAAAAGAAAAGATTGTCTAGAGAAATGACTTTGCTGTCATTATGCTGCCTGACTTCCTGACTAAAATAGAAGCCGTGCCTAATGCAGTGTTGGCAGGTGAGGGAGACGCCTCACATCCTTTGCATTTGGGAACCTGAATTTAAGCAGACTTTGGAGTCATAAGCAAAAGCTATTTCCCAAATACAATTGATGTACATCTCAAGCTCTTATCTGCCGGAGGTCATTGTGGCTCCATGTTTACTGATGAGTGTGCTTCATCCTAATCAGCATTCAAATCAGAGTGTTTGGCTTATTTTAAACCCAATTTTACATATATTGTGGTTTTTGAAGTTGTTTAAAAAATGAAACCTTAATGAACAGCACAAAAATAACAAGTATGAAATAACAGAAGGTTTTGCAAAAACTATAGAAAAAAGTGGGGGCAAATGCCAGTGATTACTCAGGAAAAATCTTTGAAAAACATTCTGTGCAGAAACAATTTCTGCTGATGTGTCACGTCTTGCAAGTTTTCTATGAGGCATCAGTGTCTCTTTAGAGAAACATTTGTCAGGAAGGGTGAGCTCAAAATGTGTCATCTTAATTATTACATGAATAACCTTCAGTTTCAAAATGATTTTTTGATTCACCCACTGAGTGAAATACTTGAAAGCTAACCAAACTTTTTTCAACATTTCTAAGATTTTCTGCTCCTGTGACTTCCAATCCAAATAGCCTAGCAACACTAGGACAGAGATAAGTCTAACAGTTAAACTCTATTCTCTGAACCATGAAAAAAAATCAATAAAAATTTGTTGCCAGTGTGATGAGACTGAGGATAAGACTGTCGCCTGCGCCGGTGTCACAGATGGGCAGGTGAAGTCTCTTGCAGGCACGTGTAAGCATGGAAGAATCCTAATGCCCAATGCCCTTCAAGTCTTCTCTAGGCTGAGCAATCTACAAAGAGGGAGACCCTGGAGAAATGTTGCAGCTCCTTCTCTTGGTTTCTCTGACTGCTATGACCCTAACTTTCCAAGTTGATCTTTAGCATCCATTGAAACAGGGTTTGGGAAGCAATGTGAATTACATTAGCCCGTTTGAATTATGTGAATTACTTTAGTGAGACTAGAAGACACAAGCCATGCAGAAAGCACCTGCCTTTAGGACTCTGCCAAGCCCCTTAGTAAGCATGTGGACAGCTTTGGTGTGGGATCAGCACTATGGTGAATAGGTCTGGCAGGTAAGTTACAAGGATGCTCTATGGCTGTGAAGAGAAGTTATGGAGTAGTAAGTCTCTCTGTGCCTGGGCATCTCCATAACGAGGACATAAGGAAAAGGGATCCAACTGCAAACTAGATTGCAACATAACATCTGAAAAAGCAGAAATTGTGTCCCTAACCCAGTACTTTCTAAAGTTCCCATAAAATAAAACCCTAAACGGTGGAGAAGCATGAAAATGTGAACCCTCCATAGCATAGGTGAGGGTGTGGGTCCAAGGAATGGTGAAAGAGCCCTACCTTCTACAAACAATTTCCAAACATCTTTGAATTGTTCAGGTTTAGCTTAAAATCAATAGAAATAAGTAATATATCCTGGAATTAATCTTTATTGGTTATAACATAAAATCATTTGAAAACTGTTTTCCATAGACTAAACTTTGGGTGTTTGGTATTCAACTGCCAATCTGAGAAGCAGGATTCTAACCGATCAGTACTCAGTCTTTAAGAAATAATGTGAGGTTGATGACATAACAATTATTTAGTTTTGTCCTTAATAAAATGTTTTGGAAAAAATAGATTTGCCATAATGTAGAAAAAGTCTGCTCAGGTGATTCTCAGATCACTGTTCCTTGAGGTTTGGCTTGTCTCAGGCTGAGACAAAAGGCGACTAAATAAATTACAGTCAGTCTTGAGCAGAACAATAGCACAATTTCAGTTTAGAATTTAAAATATTTATAGGGATAAAACTACTAGCCTAAAAGAGTCTTGTAAAGTATGATTAACTGACTTTGGGGACTTTTAAAAGATCTGGGATTGCAAAGAAGGCAAAACATGGTAAACTTTCTTTTTGTAAAATTGGATCTGGAGAGTGTTGGGTAATTTGGAAACTGATCAATAGCACCAATGATCTCCATGAGCTCTTCCTCCCCAAAACCACCCTAAATAAGCAAGAAACCTAGGTAAAAAGTGTTTCCTCAAATTCTTACCACTCACTTCCAGCTAGATTGCTGTTCTAAACTTTCCTACATCAAAGCTCTGCTACCAGCACTAGATTTTACCCAAGCTGTTAATAGCACCAGCAAGCTCCATTTCCTTATATTAAAGGCACCTGCTTAATATAAGTTATCTGTTGTAATGGCTTTTTGATATATACATGTGCTGTGAACTGGCTTTGACTTTGTTTTGTTTTTGCTACTAGAATACCACTCCACTGAGATCACATTTGTATATTTGTCTTTTTGAAGCGCAAAAAATGTAGTGAGATGGAATCATTGAATCCACAGCCATGATCATTTTATCTTTTGAAAACCTCTTGGAGAGTTCTTCTAATTTACTTTCCCACTAATGGCCCATAAATCTGAAAGATTCACATACCCTATTGACAAACTTTTGAAATTATTTTTAACTTAGCTAACCAGATAGGAGAAATTTTTCTATCTAAATATTTTTATGTAGTTGAACTTTTTTCATAAATGTACTAGCAATTTTCATGTCTTTTTTTCTTTAATTGCCTGTTCATGTCCTCTACCCATCTTTTCTGGGAGTGATGGCATTTTCTTTCTGACTGTGAAGGGTTCTTTCTAAAGTAGCAGTATTAACCTTTTGTCACATGTAATGCAACTTTTTCCCCGATTATCATTTGTTTTTTAATTGTAGATGTATTTAATATTTTTATTTTTAAAAAGTATTAATCTTTTCTTACTTAGAAAAGCTAGACACTCTACATTTAAAATATTCATGGTTTCTGTTTTGTAACTTTTTACATTTAAATTTTTGATATACTTAGATTTATTTGGGGTAAAAAGAACCCAACTTCATTTTATTGCAAATGAGTAACAGTTCCTGCTAAGTATTTTATTGAAACCACAGTTAAAATATCAAGGTTTCTCAGTATAACCAGAGGAGTCAACTGGGTGATTAGTTAAAAATAAAGATGTCCAGGTCACAACATAGACTTGTAGAATAAGAATTTCCAGGAAAGCAGTTTGAGCATCTGTATCTTTTAACAAGCATCCCAAATCATACTTTTGATCAGAAAACTTGGGAAACAATTAGAGGAAAGATGTGGAAGTTATTTGTCCCTATAAAAGACCACTCCAATGGAATTTCATTTTAAAATTATTACTTTTCTTCTACCTTTAAAAACTCAGGTTATGGACAATGCTAGACATAAAGATTTAAGGCTACTGCAATGTAGCAACTAAAAGGAACCTTAAGTATCAACTGGAATTTAAATGAGCTGAGGTGAGCTGGAGCTCATTCATATTAGCTCATGAAAGTCGATTGTTAAATATTTAGGAGTTTTGCTAGCTGATTGTTTAATACAGCCATTGTTAAAAATTATATAAATTTATGAGTGCATGATTAAAAAAGGTAATAATACTCAAAAGTCATCAATTCCCAATCGTTTTAGAGCATTTTACTACTATATATTCTTAAGGTTATTTATATCTGTTGTATCTAAGGTGATAATACTACTACTGTGCATCTATTCCCAACTCTGTGTTCAGTGATGTCACATTGGCAGCTTGAAATCAGCCATAGTATGAATATTTATACCAAAAAATCAACAAATGCTACACATCTTGATTATTTCTTGATTGCCTACACTAGGATCAGCATATGTTTTCTGTAAAGGGCCACATAAATATTTCAGGCTTTGCAGGCCATGTGTACTCTCTGTCACAACTACTTGATTCTGCCATTCTTGTTGGAAAGTAGCCATAGACAATATGTAAATGATGGGTGTGGCCAGACTTCACCCCCGGTGGACCACGTTTGGCTCAAGGATCAAAATTTGCCGAGCATTTGCTTAAAAGTCTTAAGAAAGTACATTATTAGCCTGCTCAGGCTGCTATAACAAATACCGTAGACTGGGTGGCTTAAACAACATGAAGATGTTTTCGCACAATTCTGGAGGCTGGAAAGTCTGATATCAAGATCTGTCAGGGTACAGTTTCTCTAAGACCTTCTTCCTGGTGTGCAGACAGCTACCCTCTCTCTGTGTGCTCACATGAGAAGAGAAAGCAAGCTCTCTAGCATCTCTTCTCATAAGCATACTAATCCCATCAGGATTATATCAGGGGCCCACCCTTATGACTTCATTCAAACTTAATTACCTCCTTCTAGATCCTATCTCCAAATACTGTCACACTGGACTTCAACATAGAATTTGTGGGGCAGTAGGGTGGGAGGGTCACAATTCAGTACACAGTAGAAGTGACAGAGAAAATGTTACTAAAGCAGGTTAAATTTAGAAGTGTGTCATGTCTGTAGCCATCATGTTGTGAGATAATATTCTTCTAGTATTTGAAATCTATTATCTAGTCCAGCAAAAGCTGATTAATGTCACTGGAGGGCAAGTGAAGTTCCAGCATATATCTCATGTTTCTTAGTCATAAACATAAACATTCCTGTTGGAACTATACTTATCCATCAGTTGCAATCATAGGTTGTCTATGAATATAAAAGTTTGACAATAAGCAATTAAAGCATTTTGTAAGAATCAACTGATTATCTGTTATTTCCAGTAAAGAGTATTGTATATCATATTATTAGTAAATTTTGTGCTATATATCCTTTAAATTGTAAAAACAAAATTATGTGTGTGTATGTATTTGAGTTGGGGTGAGAGGCACTAGTTCTTAAATATTTGCTGACACATCTCTCTTATTTCCAAAACTCTCTTATTTTATGAATAGGGAAATGTATCAAAGAGATGCATACTGTCAGCTTCCCTGGAGGGCACATCGTGGCTTTTCCTGCACAGTGTCTTTCCCAGATTCTACTGGTAAGACACCCTGACTTTCCTTTAGGAATTGCCCGCTCTTAATATTTCAAGTGGTGCTGGTGAGCACTTGTGGATTGTGTTATCTATTTTGATTTTAAGATCATCACCATGGCTAAAAAGCAAATATACCAACACCCACTTTGAACAACAGGGAAACTGAGACTCATAACACACAAGTGACTTACTAGATTCCACGTAGGAAGTGAGTGATGGGTATGAGCCTTGAACTCAGGTCTCCTGACCCTTTCTTTCTTACACACCGTTATTTGCTTCGTTCTCTTGGCCTTAGTATGACGTCAGATTGTCCCACCTGCCTGACTTGGACACACTTCTCTGTGCTTTCTGTGCCTATCCTAAACTCCCACCTTGTTCAATCCCAGCTCCCGGCCACAGCCCTGGCCCTTGCAGGCCTCAAACTCAACTTGTTTCCCCCCTCACCCTGCTCCCCGTGTCACACGGAAACAATGTCATGATGCCGAGGAACCAAGCTGCCAGTTAACTTTTCCCAGGCCCTGAGCTGAGACTGGACGGTTCTCCAGTGCATGTACCACAGCCTCAGTAGAGCAGGAGCAAGCCTCCACCCTCCCTGACCCAGACGGTGAAGCACTTGGCAGAGCAAAGGAGCCAAATCAAAAACCATCGTTTTCTGAGTATATAGATATTGCCCTGATTTCCATGACTTCTCACAACCAAAACACAAAAAAATTTCAATCCAAAATTAGAGGCTTTATTTGTGAAAGCTGTCTTTGAGGAAATAGCTCACTAAGGATAAAGTGAAAGAGATCTTTACTAGACAGGGACTGAGCATCCACTAGCAGAGAGGGAAGCCCATAAAGCCTTCCAGAAACCCATACTGGTCCTTTTACACAATTACAAACTCTCACCTTGCCTAGATTTCTCTCTTGCTCAAATTTGTTGATTTACTCATTCATTTATTATACATTCATTCAACTAATATTCACTGTTTAAGGATTATACATATATTTGTTCCATGCACACTCTTACACAACAAATTCTTAAAACTTAATTATGCAATACAACTGATGTGATTTATTTCTATGAGGAAGAATTGGTGAGTTTACGGATTCAAAGAAGAAAGGGAAGGAATAATGAGTGAGGGCAGGAAGGCAGAAAGCAAGTGAAGAAATGAGTAAGAAAATCAATATTTATTTAGCTACATGTCCCAAGAACTGCAGGACATAGTGACATACATTCAAGCCCTTGCCTTGCAGTTTCACAGCCAGATGACTTGAGACTGGCTCAGACCCTCTCTCAAGCTTAGTGTCTTCAGCTGTAAAGCAGAAAATATCAAAAATACCTAGTTTTCAGGAATGTAGTGATAATTAAATAAGACAATGCATACAAAAAATGTTTTGCAAACTGTGAACATTAAACAAATGGTAATTGTGGTTTTTATCACTTATAGTTCCTTTCTTACCTATGAGTTTGAAATTAAAAAACATGAATCATTGCTATAAGCTCTTTTGTACACACTGGACATTTAGATATGTTAGACTGACTAATTTGACCAGTGATGAGAATATATCAGACTAAGTCAGTTGGAGGAAAGATAAGATTAGCTAAAGAAGCAGGGCTACCTTTGCATAGAGACAAATACTGCTGTACTTCCTAGAGGGACTGCAAAGCTCTCAAGAGCTGAAATAACTACCTTTAGTTCCTGGTTCCTGCATCAAATTTTGTTATTATATTTATGTCTTCAGGTAAAATTTCTGATACCTCTGAAATGAAAATCTCTCTGGAAGAGTATCTTATCCACCATTTCTTTTCAATCATTTGCAAATCAGATCCATGAAAGATCGGAAGACAGTGCTGGTGGATGTGGGACCCCAGGACACTTGTTGTCCTCAGACATAAAGAAGAGAAAGCTCACTGAAGAGGCTGGTGACCAAGAGAACCATTTTGCTTGCAGTTAGTTTCTATCCCTCATTTCACTGCACTTCAGTGATATTCTTCACTTGATGAATTGAAATACTTCTGGAAATTTATTGAATTAAAATATATTTCTCATTTGTTCTTGTAAGATACAAACTCTCATTAAAGTTTTTAATAAAACCAGGTATTTGCAAAAGATACACAATTCTTAAAAATATGCAATACCAGCTGAAGTGAGAAAAGTGCATGACATTTTCATGAGCTGTGGTTATAGGTTGAAAACTTCAAACCTACCAATGTTAAAAGGTTCTAAGTTGAGTACACATTTTAGAAATATTTTCTTCCCAAACTCTGAAGAAATGAGGAATCTATGTCATATGTATATTCATTTTCTACTATTTTCAACTGATACTTTTTTTCTTAAGCAAATCAATGATTCTTTAAAATGACACACTTAGTGAAATACACAAGAAAACAAAGTCCAATATAAGGTTGTCTGTTTTCCAGTCTTGATGTTTCATATGTGAGATATATATATATATATATATATATTCAAGAAAGAATATAAAATGTCTGATATAGTAATGGGATTAAGACTCTAGAGTCAGACAGACTGGCTTCAAATCCCAGTTCTATTTGTATAAGCTATTTAGCATTAAAGAAATTTCTTAAATTTTCTATGTCTCAGTTTACTCATCTGTAAAATGGATATCATAACACTTATTCACAGACTTATTGTGTAGTTTAAATGAGGTAATTCATATAAAAGAATTTATATAGGGTCAGCACATACCTGTATTTCAATAATTTTTAGCTATTATTATTGTTATTATGATTATTATTAAAAGAATGGGAAAGAAGTGAATGTTCTGGAAAGAATACCTCAAAAAATGGGAACAGAAATAGCTTCCAAAATAACTACTTAATTCCTGCAGTTACATGAAGAGAAGAGGAGAAAATATCTCTACCGTATCTTGAAATCTAAAAACCATATTTCAAATTGACAGGCTCAATCATGCACTCCTCCAGCTATTCAGGATGGAACAAAAGGAAAATGTTAAACACAAGTTAAAAACAGAAGTCATGCCAACTACAACATTTTTTCAAAAAAATTTTCTTTCAAAATTACCAAGAACTTTCATATGTTGATAATTATGGGAATCTCATAGATTGAATTCTCTCAGATAAGAATATCTGAAAATTAACCAATATATTTTCAATTTTGTGAGAGCTAACAAACATATTTATAGTATACTGTAAAGACCATAAGAACTCTGGGCATTCCTGACAGTGATTTTTTTGATCAATCAGATATTTTTAGGAGTTCACACACTTATGAGTAAGATTACCTCAACCTAGCTTAAGAGCCCTAAATAGAGGCCACCCACATGAGGGTCAAAACTTGTTTTAAAAAACAAGTCATCTCACAATAGTTTACTATAAATGTAAACCTACAATTATTCTGGTGATTCTCTGAAAGAAAATCTGTCATTCTAAATCTGAAACCTCAGAGAGGTAGGAATTTAATGGAGATCTAACTATGATTTGATGGTAGACACTAAAATGGAACTTTTTCAGCTAATGCTGATAGTCTATTCTAGTCAATTGAACATGAAAGAGGAAAAGAAATAGTAAAGTTCAATATCTAATACAACAAATGTTATGATTCAGGTAAGAACTATACAATTAGTGAAGTAAGGGCAAAAGACTACGGAGTCTTTCTCATCCATGCTTCTCATCCAATTACTGAATTAGGTTAATTTTATCTCCCATGTAACCCTTTAATTTTCCCCTGCTTTCCAGAGTCATTGCCATTGTCCTTTTTCAGTCCCCAAAATCTCTCACTTAGAGGGACATGCAAGGATGTGCATATATAATGAGGAAGGATATAATGAGGAAGATCAGCTTTCCTTTCGGGTCCCCTTCCACCAGTCTTGCTCATCCATCCACCTAAAATGCAAATTAGATCTTGTCACTCCCAGTTTAAATACCCCAATGGTGCTCAGAGCCTTTGCAATGAACAACTGCCCAGCATGGCAGCCAAGGTCATTGTCTGCCACCATCCTATCCCCAGCTCCTCCTACACACTTGCTTTCTAGGCAACGCCAAATGTCTCTACTGCTCAAAACACACCCTGGTGACTCACGCCCCTCCTCTCTGTCTTGGCATATATAATTCCCTCTGCCTGAAATGCCTGTATAAAAACTCCTACTCACCCATCCTCCAAATTTTGACTCAAATGTTCTTTTTCTTACCTGCTCTCTTCTCTCCCCTCTCATTTTACTTTGAATATATCCATAAGAGCTGCTTATCTCATTTTGTAAAATGGCTTGTTTTCTGTCACTCTGATTCACTGCTATACTGTCAAGTCCTCCAGTCCTTTACATCATGGGTTGCATGTTTCCCTTGTGCACAGTGCCTGACCTAAAGTACGAAATCAGGGAAGGGAAGAGGGAATGGAAAAAGGAAGAGGCAAGGAAGGAGGGAGTAAGGAAGAGCAGGAGGAAAAACATGCTTCAAAATTAGAGAATTGTTTGTTAAAGACAGCTTCTTGGACGAAGAAAGAAAATAGATGGGTGGATGGATAGATGATACACAGAAAAATGATGATAGGTATGTTAGTTTGTAGGTAGATAGATAAAAAGATAATAAATAGATAATAAGGGAATGAAATACCCTGACACAATCTTGAGGATAAGGATCTCTTGGAATAAATGTCACTTTACTGACCTTTCAGAATTTATCAGTGAAAATCTCTAAAATTTCATACATTGATCTTCTATTTAGAGATAGACAAAGAATATATTTCAAAAAGACAAGAAGTGCGAAAAATAGTTCCAAAGTGCTTTGTAATGGCAATAAAATTGGTCATCTCTGAGGAACCAAAGTAAATAAAGTTCAGAATCAGATATAATCTGATAAAGCAACTGTCTCACTTTGAAGTGTATTATTTATCCTTTCTATCTTTATCCTCTTAAGGACAGAATTTGGGACAGAAATAATAACTGCATCCTTCATAAGCCTTATGTAGTTGTAGGAACACCACTGTATGTTGAGAAACTAGTCTGGCTTTGTGAAGGGATACTGTCTGTCAATAGAAAAAGTATTATGACTTTCCTTTTTATTTCACAGAATTTCTCCTACTGTTAGGACTTGACTTGGCCAAGTGGTAAGGACATGTTATATATCTTAATAATCCTCTTTCCTAACATTTTGTTTACTATAAAGGAATAATCCTAAGATTTCAGCTAACCTTGAATTCTGAATTAAAGTCATTATTCTGAACTATAAAATTTAGCATTAGATGTTTCATATATAAATGGTAGGAGAATATCATAAAGATTTAAATTATGTTTCTAAAGATTTAAATATTCAGTTCAAGTCTGTAAATATGGCATCTGGCCTTAAGGAGTTAACAATCTGGATGAGAGATAAGGCATGTCCTTAAAGCACAGTAATGCAAGATCAAGTAGGATACATATTGCAATAGAGATATAAATAAACATGGTATAGAACCACAGAAGAGAGAACAATTAATTCTACCTGGAAAGATCATAATTATGCATAAAAACTTATGTGGAAGAAGACTGATGCATTCCTCAAAATTTCACAACTTGATTTATGTCAAGAAAACAAGCTATTTGGGTCTAGGACTCAACTGAGATATTTCTTCTATAAATCTGGTTTTGATGTAAGATGGCATATTGGCTGGATAAAATGAATGTAGACAGCTCCACATATTCTCTCTTCTCCTTCTGGGTCTATATACTTTGATATGCATGGTGACTTGAGTTTAGTGACTAGAGGAAGGGGGAATGTGTTTGTCTTAGGGGACAGAGGAGAAGAGGATGGCAATTATAGTGTATTTACAGTCTGCCTGGCCTGTGCATTGATTATAATTACATTTAACAAAAAGAGAATCTTAACCTTCAGAATTGTTTTCTTCTAAGAGACTTCCTGAGATTCTGGGCAAGTGGTTAACAGTGAAAACCCAATAGAATCTCTCAAGAGTAGCTACAGGCACAAGAGATGCTGTAGAACTGAGGTTTAAAAAAAGAAAAGGATCCTGAAGTTAGTAAGAATGCCATTTTGCACCTTTCTAAATAGGACCCATCAGTTGGTTCCAACTTGCACAGAACAAGCTGTAGGTTCACCTTAAATATGAATGGTGGTGTTTTAGGGGAGGAAAGGAAACAGCAGCAATTCTTTCTTGCCTAATGAATGTTATAGTGCTGGAGAAGATTAGGCAAGCTGCCACCCTGGGGCTCCAGCTGACTGAATGATTATAGCTCCCTGCCAAACCCTGCTCTGGGGATGCTGCAAATTGCTCCCATGCCCTTTGGCAATTGCTGGTTTGATACTCAGGCAAGGAATTTCAAGCCTTGCTTTATAGATACCAGCCTGACCTCAGAGTCAGCAGACCAGAGTTCAAATCTCACTTCTAGTATCAATTAGCTGAAAATTTGAAGTCTTGTCTAATTTAAACTTGCTCAGTGCCCTCAACTATAAAATGGGAATAATAATACCCACCTTGAGGGACTGTTGTCAAAATTAAATGAGACATAGTTCGATAATACGTAGATATTTCTTGACACAGAAAAAGATTCATCAAGGAATACCTATCAATAATAGTCTTATCAATGGCATTATTGTTTTATAAACATGCTAATAATCATTAGTTATAAAATAATTGCATTTGCTCATGCTGACATTTTAACTCATAAAGCACAGGTTTTTAGAGGTGAAAACTTACCTTTCAGTTACCTCACCTAGCCCTTTATTTTACAAATTAAGGAAATGTGGCCCAGAACAGAAAAAGTTCCCCAGGTGTGGAAGAGCAGAATAAAACCTCAAGTTGTCTACTGAGCATTCTATTCCTGGTTTTGTGCCTCTTATTCTGAAAGATAAATCAGCTTGTAATGTATCTTTTCACACTTTATTTTTTTTTAACAAAGTAAATCCAGAACTCCATGTGGCTCAGGCTCAACTCAAAGTCACATTCAGCACAGCCCAGTAACTAAGAGTAATTTAAAAGTAACTGTAGTCTTTACTTGCATATCAAATACAATTTTAGCAATTTCCATTATAACCCACAGCAATATTACAAAAATTATTATTTTCTCCTCTCCCATTCCTTCGCATTGCAACTATTCTCTAATGTCTCACCCATAATCCACAAAAGCTTTTAGTGCTATGACCAAAATTTCCCAGGCACTCTTCCCTTCTCTTTTACCTCTCTTTCACTTCCTCATTTCCTCTATCTCACCAAACATCACTTCCAGAACCGGAAGTGGCTCCGTGGACTTCAGCTCCCACCCACTTCCGCCCGCCAGCCTCTGCGGGGTGGTCAGAGGCGCCCTTCTCTCGTGCCCTCCTGGTACATCCTTGGTTACCCCCGTCTGCTCAATATGACTGCCTTTCTCGTGAGACATTCTTGTGAGGACTTTCTGGGGAATTGCTCACTTCATCACAATTTCAAATTTTAACTGTTATATAAAACTTGAAGTTTCACCTTAGGTTCCTAAATTTTTTTTTAAATGCTCATGTGTAGTACTAGAAAACTAAACATTTTGTGCTCTTTGAGCCTCTACCCATAGAGTGCTGTTTCCCACATACCACTTATAAAAGAAAATCTCTGAAAGGGTAGTCGTCTTCATGTGAATTCTTTGGAAGGAATCTGCAGAGAACTAGTGAGAGAGGAAGCAGACACTTACGTATATCAATCATGGATTTACCACTGTTGCAGCAACGTCATCCTGCATCATGGTCTTTATATTACTTTAAAAATAATGCTTACAAACTATGTGATATGTATATCAATATAAAAGAGTAATAGTAACTCACAGTAAAGCAATTATAAGAATATTATATTTGGGTTAAAGTTATCTGAGGAAGCTCTCTTTTAGTTCAAATCTAACAATCTTATTCCACTACCTGGCAGCTAGAGCCTATGATTCAGAGGAGCATCTGGAGGAGTTAGCTAGCCTCTTAGGTGACACTCTTTTTATTTAGATACATAGACATTCATATCACTAATGGGATCTATAATTTCAGTTTCTGATAAGAGGTTTATCTTCCACTTACACTCTTAAAAACTCAACAGTTTAAAGCGCTCAGCCAGATCCATATAACTAGTATACACAATAATTTCTAGCCCTCTTTTATACTAAGTTTTCAAAGTCTTCTTTTCATTCATCAAAAATGGGAAGTATTAGTTAGAAACACTTGCCACACAGATTAATAAAGGATTTCCTTTATAACTTATAAACCATGGAATGCAGTGTTTCTCCTTAGGATATTTCAATACTCTTCAATTTTCAAGTGAATGAAAACACTGCCCATGAGTGTTGAACCTTGTAAGTTACAATGCACAGTCACATCAACTTTTCAACTAGCCGTGTAATAATTACAGTAACCCTGATAGAGGGGTAGAGGCTTGAAAATTTGCATTTCCTCGACCCTAAAATATTTACATTTACATTTATATTAGGAAATGCTCTGAATTACTCAGAAAATCCATGTGTTAGTTATTAACAATGTTCATTTTTCCTTATAAAAATCCATTCCCTTAAATGATAACCTGTCATTACTAACTACCATATGCACATAATGACTAATATTCTGGATTCTAACGAAGGAAAAATTATTTATTCCTGACATATGTTATAGCTTCTAAAAGGACAAGAAAAAATAGAGTCCAAGCAGAGGGTAAAAGCAGCCATGAGAGGAAAAAGAATAGTAGAGAATGAAACTGATGCTGAGCCCTCTGACCTACTAATGGATTCTTGAAGAAAGACTTTGAGGAGATTAATTCAGTGGAGCCCTGAGCTGTTACTTGTTGAACACTCTCATTGTGGAGTAATGGGAGCTATTTTCTCAGTAAATGTGTTGCCAAAAGTCAAGATCACTAACATATATAGTCAACCATTCCCCATGAACAATTTATAATTGTTTAAGCATAGACTCCCTCCTCCTTCTTGGCCTCCTCACTTACCTCCTCATTCTTTCTCCATTGTTCTGCTTCTTTATGACCACAGCTCATTGAAGCTGGAAGACAAAAATGTCCTAACCCCAGGAGTAGCCATGGATGACGAAGCCAAAGCAAGAAGGAAAACAAAATGAAATCCCGTTTCAACCATCATGCTGACATCAAGTCCAGTGCTGCTTGACCGCTGTGTTCAAAGGATGCATAATGATAACTGTGCCATGTTATATAAGTACTATTATTTGACACTCATCAAGTTACTGGTGTGCATTAATAGACACAGGAATTTAAGGCTGTGAGTTCCGAGATTTTTACTTTTGATGGTTTCTTTTTTTATCTTACCCATGGACTAACTTTCACTAATGAAACATGGGTGGATAAAATATCCACACTACATCCATTTTGCATCCAAGTAAGAATGGTGCCAAAATACTTTTATTAATAAAAGCACAATTACATTTACTAAATTAAAGACAAGCGATAATGAAAGAGAAATGGAGGGGGGGAATTGGTAATAATAAATGTTCATAATAAGAAGAAAAAGAAGATAAAAATCTAAAAATTCTCTGTAGTGCAATGATAACAATTAAATGAGGTCTATTATGTTCTAAAGGTAATGGTAAAGTAGCTTGCTATCAGAGTAATTCTTCTGCCTATACAATTACAAACGGTAAATGAAGTATAAAATTGCAGCTGTGTAAAGGCACTGGCAAGTGACCCAAGCAGATTGAAGATTGAAACTGGAAGGGACTCAAGTCTGGAGAGAACGAAACCAGATTAGGTGAGATTGCATTTGTCTGGCTCACCCCTAGGGGCATTTCCCAGCTCAAGCAGATGGATATCAAGAACTTGCCCTAGGAAGTCAGAGGACACATTTTGGACATATTTAGAGCCAATGGAAATTGAGGAACCTAGAGTGAAGAATACCAAAACCTGGTAGGAACTCCTCATATCCTTGGTTGACTCCAGAACAGGTCATGATATAGCAAGACTCAAAAACACCCAGCGGGTTTATCAACAGCTGAAAGCCAGAAAAAGCTGAGCAAAAATTTCTGCAGCTGCCCATAGCAAGACCATGGGAGCACATGTCTTGCAAGTTAGAAAGACTTTCCATTAAAATAAAAATGGACTATGTCTTAAGAGCCAAGAGCAAAATCAAAATAAAGACCTACCTAACAAAATCTAGAACCAAACCTCCATCATGCCAAAGTGATCTCTGTGTTTTAACTCCCTGCTGGAACAAAACTCAACTGGTTCAGAGAAAACAATGGTATCTAGATGTCACTTCAAAGAAAAGAGAATGAACAGAATTAGTAAAGGTAAGAGAAAAAAATCAATAAAATAGAAAATAGAAAAGAAAATGGAAGATCAAAATTAGTTCTTTGAAAAGTCTGATAAAATTGAAGTATTGATTAATATAAGCAATAAATCCCTAGATAATCTTCTAAAGAAAAAGGACAAACACAAAAATTATCAGTAACAGGAATGAAAGAGAAGACATCAGTCAAAACTCTGGGAATGTAAAAAGATCATAAGGAAAACTTATGAAAATTAAACTCAGTCTTATGCAAACTAAAGTAATTGTATTCATAAGCTAAACCTTCCCATAAAGAAATTCCAGGCCGGATAGCATTCTTGTTAAACCATATTAAGTATTTTAAGGAAGAAACAATAGCAACCTTTTATAATTTAGGAAAAGAAAAGGGGAGGGATGAGTCACCAAATCATTTTATGAAACAAGCACAATCCTGATACAAAATATACTTTTTAATTATTTAAAAAGGGTGAGTTTAGTTCAAGAGTTTTATTTTTGTTTTTATTTTTTTGCCTGTGGATGTCCAATTACTGCAACACCGTATGTTGAAAGTCTGTCTTTCCTTCATTGAAGTGTTATGTAATTGTTATTATAACTTTGTCAAAAATCACTGGAACATTTGTGCAGGTCTATTTTTGGAACCTCGGTTCTGTTCCATTGATGTGTGTCCTATCCCTCCACCAAAAGCAAAAGGGCTTTGATTGTGATCGCTGTATAGTAGACTTTAATATTGGGTATAGAATGAGTTCTCCCACTTTATTCTTTCTATAAGATTGTTTTAGTTACTAGGAACTATGTCTATTCATATCACTTTTAGAAAAGCTTGTCTATGTCTACAAAATACTTTGCTTAGATCTTTATAAGAATCTTATTAACCCTATGATCAATTTGAGGGAAGTTAATATCTTTACTATGTTGAGATTTTCAGTCCATGAACATGATAAATCTCCCCATTTATGTAGATCTTCTTCAGTTCCTTTCATGAGCATTTTGTAATTTTTAGCATATAGATCCTATACAAGTTTTATTAAGTTTATACCTATTTTGGGGGGGATAATTACAAATATTATTATATTTTTTTAATTTTGGCTTCCACATAGCCATTTTTAGTATGTAGAAATGTGATTGATTTCTTTTGTTCTGTGAAATTGATGAACTTATTAAGGAAATTTTATGTTGATTCATTGGAATTTTCTAGATAGACAATCATGTCATCTACAAATACAGACAAGTTAGTTTCTTTCTTTCCAATCTGTATGCCTTTTTCTTCTTCCTGCAGTTCAAGAAGGCCACAATTGGTTCTTTACACAAAGAATGTTAACTGGCCTGGAATTTCTTTGTGGAAAAGTTTGGATTATGATACAATAATTTTGGTTTCCCTAAGACCATTTAGGTTTACAATTCCTTCTTGCTCTTATTTTTGGTAAATTAAATTTCCCAAGAAATTTACCCATTTGACTAGGTTGTTGAGTTAAATTTTCATAATTTTCCTTACGATCTTTTTATATCTCCAGGGTCTTGAGTGATATGTTCTCTTTCATTCCTGATATTGAAAATTTTTGTGTTTGGCCTTCTTTTTCTTTAGATTATTATCTAGGGATTTACTGCTTATATTAATTAATAATTTTATTTTATTAGAGATTTCAAAGTCTAATACACTGTTGGGTTTGAATAAAAGTGGTAAAACACATATCCTTGCCTTCATCCTGATCTTAGAGGGAAAGCATTCAGTCTTTCTCCAAGTATGATGTTAGCTATAGGTTTTCTGTAGTCCCAGTTATAAATTTCAGGAAGTTCCCCTCTATTCCTAGTTTGCTAAGTCTTTTTCATGAATATTTGTTAGATATTATCAAATCGGGCATCAATTGAGATAATCATACAATTATATTGATTAATTTCACATTCTGAACTAGTCTTGTATTCCTGGAAAAAACCCACTTGTTCATGGTGTACAATTCTTTGTATACACTGTTAAATTGGAATTGCTGATATTTTGCTGAGGATTTGATTTTTGTGTCTAAATTCATGGAAGATATTGTGTCTGTAGTTTTCTTTTTTGGTGCTATCTTTGTCTGATTTTACTCAGACAAAATCTAGCCTCACAAAATGAGTGAAAGAATTTCCCTCCTCTTCTATTTTCTGGGATAAACAGTATAAAATTGGTGATAAGTCTCTAAAACTTTGGTAGAATTCTCCATTGAAATAATTTGTGCCAAATTTTATTTTTTGGGAAAATTTAGCTAGAAAAATTAATTTCTTTGATAGTGATAGGGCCATTAAGATTATTTATTTCATTTTGTTTGAAGTTTGGTAATTTGTGGTTTCTAAGGTTTTTCTAAGGTGTCAAATTTATAACTATAAAACTATTCATAGTATTACTTTTTGTTTTAATGTCTGTAGGATCTGTCATCATATCGCATATTTAATTCCTGAAATGGATGTTCTTTGTTAGTTTTGCTAGAAAATTGTCACTTTTATTGTTTTTTAAAAGAAGGATCTTTTTATTTCATTGATTTTTCTGTTGTTTTTCTGCTTTCAATTTCACTGATTTCTTCTCTTATCTTTATAATTTCTTCTTTCTACTTGCTTTGAGTTCATTTTGCTCTTGTTTCCAGAGGTAGAAATTTAGATTATTAATTTCAGACTTTTCTTCTCTGCTAATATAAGCATTTAGTACTAGAAATTTCCCCTCAGAACTTTAGTTGAAACCTAAATATTCTGATATGTTGTGTTTTAATTTCATTCAGTTTTATGTAGTTTTCTATTTCCTTTGAGATTTCCTGTTTGACCCATGGATTATTTAGTATTGTGTTAATTTCCTCATATCTGAAGAATTTCCTATTATCTCTCTGGTAATGACTGCTGATTTGCTTTCATTATGGTCAGAGAACAAATTCTGCATGATTTCAATTCTTTCAAATCTGTGAAGGTTTGTTTTATGGCAGAGGATATAGTCTATCTTAATAAATGCTCCAAGGGCATTCGAAAAAAACAAATGTTTATTGTCCTGTTATTGAATGGAGTGTCATATATATGTCAAATAAATCCTTTCAGTTGATTTTATTGTACAGCTCTTCTACATTCTTGCTGACTTTCTGTATAGTAGTTCTATCCATTGCTGAGAGTGAAGTCTTAAAGTCTCCAGCTGCAGTTGTGGTTTTGTCTCTCTCTCTCTCTGTTCAATTCTATAGTTTTTACCTCATGTATTTTGCGACTCTATTGTTTGGTCCATACTCATTTAGGATTGTTATGTCTTCTGGTGGAATTATCCTTTTATCATTATGTGACATTCCTCATAGTATCTAGAAATTTTCTTTGCTCTATCTGATCAGATAAAGGCCACTCTCATGTTTTTAGTTTAATATTTGCATGCCATACTTTACAACCTACCTGGTTGTTTTTTAAGTGAGCTTCTTAGAGATTTATTGTTGGATTTTTTTGTCATTGTTGTTTGGTTTTAGTCCACACCCAATTTCTGCTTTTTAATTGGTGTATTTAGACCACTTATATTTAAAGTAATTGTTTTATATCAGCTACTACAACAAAATGCCATACAAAAATACCATAGCCTGAGTGGCTTATACAACAAATATTACTTTAAGAAAATGTCAGTTTGAATGATAGTGGATTTCTCTTCATATACCATGGAGGCCAGAAGGAAGTGGCACAACATTTTTCAAGTACTGAAGAAAATTAATGTCATCCATGAATTCTATATCCTGGGAAATATCCTCTAGAAATGGAGGGGAAATAAAGATATTTTTAGATGAAGGAAACATAAGAGAATTTGTAGCTAGTGGGCCTACTTTTAAAAATGACTAGAGAAATTATTTTTCAATTTTTCTTCAATTTTTAAAAAGCAAGTATAATTATAATGTACATTCTTGCTTTTCCTCAATCATACTACTATTGTAATGTATATTTACTGGTCTATTCTTATTTGTATTATTTACTGAGTAGGTATCTAGTAAAAGATCAAAACACCTTTAAAATTTTTCTAATAAAAATAAATTGACCATTTCTCCTTATTCCTTACCATTTTTTAAGCTCTTTAAGGACTACATGTCAGGACAAAGCTTGTATTACTATTATACCAATGCATGGTCTTTATGATTTTTGTTTTATTATGGTTGCTTTTGTATTTTCCTGTTAACAGTTTTAGGAATATCTCCAAAGATCTACAGAACTTTTGGTCCATGCATATAACAGTGTCATGAATGTAATATTCAACTGTCATATATGGCACAAAAGAAAAATGTTTCAGAAATATATTAATAGGAGTCCCCCAGAGAAATAGAACTAACAGGATATATATAGATATATCCACTGAAGTGGAGACCTGTTATAGGAATTGGCTCACATAATTATGTAAGTCCCACCATCTGCTATCTGTAAGCTGAAGAAACCAGGCAGCTGGGGCAAAATTCAGTCATAGTCCAAAGGCCTGCAAATGTGAGGGCTGATGGTACAAGTCTGGTCTGACTCCAAAAGCCTGAGAACCAGGGGTGCTGATGTCTGAGGGCAGGAGATGGTGGATGTCTCAGCTGAAGGAGACAAAGGGCTTTTACCCTTACTCTGCCTGTTTGTCCCATTTTGGCCCCCATGGCACTAGATGATGCCCACCCGCATTAATGAATGCTATCTTCTTTACTCAGTCAGTTCATTAAAAATGCTAATCTCTTTTACAGACATCCTCACAGACACATGCAGAAATAATTTTTACTAGCTATTTGACCATTCATTAGCCCAGTCAAGTTCACACATAAAATTAACCTTCATAAGAAACTTGTTTATAGTCATCATAGTTGTTTGTATTTAGGAAAGGGCCAAAATCTTGACACTAAAGTTACATTCTATCTGAACTAAATCTGGAATTCAGATAGAGCGCCAAAGAATTCTCTACAGGTGTCCTGAATGTTATTTTGTGCATGGCATAAGGCCTCTATTAAAATCTTCCTGTGAATCATGGTGAACTACCAAACCGTGCAGCATTAACAGTTCTCTGTCACAACAGAGATAATGGATTCTGAAAACAGTAAAGGAAGGTGATCAATATTCTATCATGTTTCATGGTGTTGATTTTTAAGGAAAATAAATGACAACTAAACTGCTTTAAAAATGAGATGCATTCAAGGAAAAAACCTAAAGCTTTGACCCAAAAATCATTTCCTAAAACAATTTTATAGGGGCATAAAATTCCAGCCTTATAGCATAATGTGTAATACTATTTTATAGTGTAGAGTATTAGTTTAGACATTACACTTTGTTCAGTAATAGCTTATTGAATATATAGCATATGAGAAGACAATAATAAAAGTATGAACATTGTAAAACATAGATTTGAAGGTATATGCAGTCCGTCACCCTGAGATCTTACAAGCATAGTTAATCAGACGGTGCTTTAGAATGGCTTGGCTAGAGTTTTGTAATTTATTGATCAGAGATTTAAAAACCTATAAAACAGGCTAATTAACTGAGTTCAAAGAAAGTAAATCTTATTTAAGATGAAATATGCTTAGTGTTCTGGGATTGCAATTACTAAATATTATAGAATAAATCATGTAAAAATATTTTGATGTCCAGTATATTCCCTAGATAGGTTTTGCCATTTCCTAAAAATTTCCCCACATGATATTTGGCTGACCAATTAACTAGCATTACTATCTACTTTAGTGATATAAAAAAATAAGAAGGAAATAAGTAGTGTTTGAATATGGGCTTCTTTAAATGGAACAGCTCAGGAAATCCTAACAGTATAAATGTGGCTGAGGATGTAGGAGTAAAGACATGGGGAATAGCAGCAGTGGCCTGGAATTCATATACAGGACCTTGCATTGTACTGTTCAGAAATCACTTTTTTTATAATTTAGAAAAGAATATATCCCTTACAGAAATTTTGTAATAACAGCCAATCATAAAAAAGAAAATTAAAATTACCCATAATCCTATGACCCAGGTATTTTACTATTATCAAAATTGACTTCCAAAATGTTCTTAGTGTGTGTGATATGAACAATGCATGATATAGTTTATAGACTGACCTCTTGCCACTGTCACGTTGGCCCCAAAGGGCATCAGCTCAACTCTGAGCAGCAGTTATAGCCCCTCCAACTTCAAGTTGTCATTCCTTGAGCTTCTGGAACTATTACTAAAGATTTCATTGTGAATAAAGGAAGAGGAAGGAATGTCAAGAAGGGCCGAGTGACCAGTCTTGAATTATGAGCATTTTCAATTCTAATAAGTCAGATTTACAAATACCAATTATGCAAAGATACAACTTCCCATTATACTGCATTTCACTGAATTTAGGATGCCATCACTTTAAGATGCACTGTGGTTTTACATACCATTAAGAAAGAAAAAACTCACTGCCAACTAAACCATGACACGCCATGGATTGTGAGCTGTATCTCAATTTCAGAGACATTAAAATGTAAAAAAATGTGTGTCTTGGAATCAGTGAACTGAAGTATCTCTATAATTGTACTTAACTCTCAAACCCAATTTTTACAGATAACAGGAACATTGATCTTGCCAATTCAAAGTAAACTCTGTCTTTTCTAGATTTTATTCTCTTTTATTTGGGTAAATACTCAGTCAATTCAGGATTCTCCTGGAGCCAAGCCAGAGGAAGGGGCTGCTTTCTTAATTTCAAGGGAGAATACAGCCTTTCGCCACAGTCCTCCAAGGCTTCTGTACCTCAGCTGAGATACAGCTCGCCCCTCCGAGGTCTCTGTTCCCCTGGCCCATGCATTCTGTGCCCAGCGTGACTGAGCTGCAAGGCACCTTCAAGTCCACCAGCCCTTCTGGTCATCACTCGAGAAGCTCAGACACTTCCAGCTGATTTTCCCACCCTACAGTGAGATGCGGGACACATCTGCTATACAGCTCTCTGAACTAGGACCACACTTCTGCTCTGACTCTTTGCTTGACCCAGGGCTTCTCAAGGAAACCTGTAGTTTCTCCTGATTACAACCTGGGAAGAAAAGTATAGACTCCTCTTCTATAAAGTCCCCACACTTATTTAATTTCTCTTATCCCCCCCAATACAAAAGACTACAACCCAGGTGCATACCCCTTTCTCAAGAATTCACAACAACCAATTTTGTTCTCTTCTTTTCTCAACTTCATTGCTTCCCTAAGTCAACTGACTTTATCTTTACTCCCAAAGGCAGGAAAATCTGGCTAAGTATTCAGACTAACCTGTTTATACCAGAATCGTGGTTTTTTTATGCAATACAGATATCTCCTTAGAAGTTCAAATGCTAAGAAGTTGACTCTTCTCTTGCTCTGGATAATCCCCCACCCTGAAGGCTGTTCATAGAGAAGCTGAGGAGAAAGGAACAGGTTGTTGAGCAGTGGGAACAAAAGAAGAAATTTCAGTTAACATTTCAAAATATAATCCCACCAAAAAGTGATTCTGTGATACCTGGCCACATTCCTCCTAAAACACCTAAAGGGGTTAAGCCTCTGCTTTCTGAGTATTGAAAATTTAACATCTTCAGTTAAATTTGCTGGAAGGTACTTTTTGGGGACAGTTGTAGGGCTAGCAAACACTGGCATTCCTTCAGTGGTGTGCCCTGATGCCAAAGATCTGAGCTCTTGGGTGCAACAGTTGAGATAAACTCCAGGGTATTCTAGGAGTTGTTCCACTATTGTCAGTAGCAGGCAATGCACCATATGGAGCCACCCTCCAATGTATACCTGGTGAAGTACTGTGTTTTCTCTGAGAGAAGATGAGAGAAGATAAGCTGCAGCAGACAGCACACAGAGCTGACTCCATAGACCCCCAAAAGCCATCTAACTTGAACTAGGAGAGCCACCTTTCAGAGTTTGAGATTGGGGTGAATTGATGAGAAAACTGTCCCCAATTCTCCATTCTTTTCTATAGCCACACATTTGCAATGTGACTTTGAAATTTCTCTCAAGAGATGAAATCTATTTCTCCACCCCAAGGACCAATGTTGGCCTTATGATTTGATGTGGCCAATAGCAGTGTGCACTGCTGAGCCTGGACCTACAAAGGTTTTGCACATTCTATTTTCTTTCTCTTTGAACTCTGTCCAGAGTTTGAACTCTGTCTGAACAGTCCCAGACTAATCTTCCCATCAACCAATAGCAACAGTCTCACCTGATGGTTTCAGCCCCAGGCAAGTTCACTCTGGATTTGGTGAGACCAAAAAATGACAATGGAACATTGTGGGTAAAAAGGGGCTCATATCAAGCTTTATTCTCACAGTGGCAGGTCAAACACTAGAATCCTGTTTGCCTCTGGCTCAGTCTCTGCCCAAGGTGCTGCCTCCACTCCCAGGCTTGTCCTGCTCCTGGCCTCAGCCCTCCCGCTCGCCTCTGTCTTACTCACTTCCCTAGACTCTCTTCTCTAGGCTCCCTTTCTCTGTCTCTGCTCTTAGCACTTGGGTGAGCTCTTTTATAGCAATACAGGCAGTAATGGCTTATTGCCGATGGGGACACAAGCATGCACCTGCACAGTAGGCTAAGCACTACCTCATCACAGGTAAACAATGGTACCAGGTAAGGATCCAGGCCATGGAAATTCTATTTTCCCTACAGCAACCAAGCCCCAGATAACCCATTTCAGGCACCTCCAAGCCACTCCACTGAGTGACTCACACACTTGAGCAGGCCCAACCAGGACAAAGTCTGCCAAGCTGGCCCATAGATTTAGGAACAATAATAAAGTGCTTATGGCTTATAGTACTACTGTTTGGTTGTTTTCTCATACAGCTATATCTAAAGAATGTAGAAATTAATACTGAGGAGGGGGTGCTGCCTTAACAAAATATAAAGCATATACCATTGGCTATGGAGCTGGGTAAGAAGTGCACATGCCAGAAAATAGCAAACTATTAGAAAAAGATCAAAAAATGGGGAGAAACTTATACTTGAGGATGAACATATGGTGACCTGTGTTGCGGAAAAGCAAAACAGTTGACAGTTGCCTAGCTTACTTGGAAGATGAAAAATGTATCTAATGAACTTTTGGATTTGACTGAGGAAATCCTCAGGCAAAATGTTAGAAGTGCTCTAGCTGAGTATGATATGATACAGGAAAGAGAAAAAGATAAGATGAAGAAATCACTGACCATTTTGAAAGGGGAATTTGGAGGAAATATCATGGTCTATAACTTGCTAAGTTGGAAAATAAAACTGTTTCTTATTACCAGTGTCCCCAGCCTGAGGACAAAGGAGAAATCAAAGGTCAAAATCTCTGTAAGAATTAACATGGTACCTAATAGGACCTCTAACTTAAACAAAAGGATTTATAGGAACCTAATGGAGATCTTTAAACTGTGGAATTGAAGCTTGATGTCAGGATTGATTGCAGCTTTCAGAGACCCAAGAATGTAGAAGGGGGCCTCTATAAAATGGCCCAGTTCTCTCCTCACCCACCTTTATTCACACCCTTTTCAATGTAACTTGCAGTTACAATGCTCATTCATGAATGAGCCTAGCTAAAATCAGCCCAGCTTGACCCAGATCTGAAAAGCCACCCAGCTGACCTATATACTTAAACAATCAATAACAAAATGTCTGTTGTCTAAATCATTGAATTTTGATGACATTTTGCCCAACAACAGCTAACTAATACAGGATAGTGCTCTACCAGGAGGAACTTAAGGAAAATATTGTCAAGACATTCCATTAGCTCTGTGACCTACCTTATATCTTTCCAAAAAAATAATTATTTTTCTACTAACTAGTCAGTTTCTGTTGTTTGCACCCAAACTCAAATTTATAAACTAATCTTTCATAGACTAAGTCAATGAATATTTTATGAAACTGAAGTATATACTTAAAATTTATGAAATTATGACACTAACAACATATATACATATAAAAGAGAGAGAAATTTTAGAAGTATCCTCTAGGATATAGTATGTCTTGTAAAGAAAGATTTCTCTGGAATTGAATGATTTCATCACTTTGTTTTTCTCCAGTAAAATTCAATCTTAAAAATGGTGTTTTCAACTTAGAATTTTAAAATTATATGCATTACCAATTCTGTCAGACTAAAATTAAATCTATCATTCTGTATGTATTTATACATAGATATCTGACATTATGCCTACCGTGTGCATATCAGGATTTGTGGTTAGAATGCTTAGAATATGTTAAAAATAAACAGATGATTCTAATCAATTTATCCAAAGGATCAGTTGAGGTAGGGAAAAGATTTTCAAGCTTTCTTTTTGACCAAGTACATCGATTGACCTATTGAATGAAATCATAAGTAAATATAAATAATAAAACTTGTAGTTCTATGAAACTCAGGATTAATCATATCAAACATATTCACTGATTGGAAAACTCTAAAAAATAAAAAAGACTTACGCCCTCATATATTCCAAACTTCAAGGAGGAGGAAAAAAGTACAGCAAAATTAGATGCTTTTTTCACTTCCTGTAGGACGAACATATTTAATCCACTCATTCTTCATGAGCATTGACTAATAAAGATGAACACTAACTGTGGGTGATTCATAACCTGACAAATCAGATTTTTATTAAAAAATTCACAGGAGTTTTCGAGTTGATTCCACAGAACAAAATTAGAAATCCAGAGACAATCCCTGAAATATTAGTTATATTTCTTTTCTAAAACAATTTTGTTCAGGAATGATAATCAAGCATTTTCTCCATGTATGTAGAAATCACAGAACACGAGATTGCTATCAAAACAATATCATCTTCTGATCTTTTTGTTTGTTTGTTTAACCACAATTTGCATTTACTTATTTTCTCTTAAAGTAGGCCATGCTTCACAGTCTACAGACAAAAATAAGGTCACACTAACAATCCAAACTCTATTTTTGTCTGGATTTACTTACAATTATATAAGAACCCTTGTGTCAAATCTCTCACTAATATATCTTAGAGTCCCTTAGGTGGTGTTTCTGTACATCTGACCTAATGTTCTTGGTCACTATGTGTCTGACAATCAATATTTTCCTCTTTCATTGTACTATTTCACTGCTGTGGTATTATTTAGGCTACTGATACCATTGGCAACATGCAAACAGAAGCAGAGAAGATGATAGGGCAGCCAGGGAGCCAGCAAGCCTCGGGGGATGGAACACGTCTCTATTAAGGTTGCTAGCTTTGGCTGTCCAGGCATTCTGTGTCCTCCCAATGGTGCCATTTCCCCCAGGTCATACCTTTTGTCTGCCCAGCTACCAATGCTGCTGAAACCGGTGATGCTGATGTGTCCTACATTTTCAAAGATGTATAAAGATTTTGGTGAAACAGTGTTTTTAGTGTTTAGAGTTTAGCATTTGCTCATTCTTACTTCAGAACAGTACCTTAGAACCCAACCTGATTGCTGGCTGACCAGCTGGAGGCACCACACTCAGAATGACCTTTCATCTCTGACTTTAACTAAGGCAATGTGCCTCAAATCTCCCGTATACCATGATGGCCCTTCCTGGGAAGTACCACAGTTCCTCATGAGTAATTCCCTGACAAGACCCTCAGTTGTCCAAAGGCAGGCCTTAATTCAAGAATAAAATATAGATTGGGCTCAAACAAGGTCTCCAATTTCTGTAACAGAGCAGGTAGAAAAAAAAACCTTTGTCTTATTCCGTTGCTTTCTATTTAGTTGAAGTCTATTTTCGTATGCATCAATATAGGTAAATGTCCTATCAAATTCACTATCCACAATAAAGCTCATCTATCATGAGCTTATTATGTGTTAAACACTTCAAAAGGCTTCACATAAAGCATCCCATTTATCACCTTTCCAGTTGAGAAATTTGAGGTTTAGAGAAATATCTAGTAACTTGACAAAAGCCAATCCAGGCCTGCTAGATGCCAAAATTCTTGTTTTAAATCACCATGATCTAGAACAGCAAGAGGAATCTCCTGCATAATGAATAGGTTTATAAACATAAAAACCACTGATCTTTATTCATTCAATAAATACTTTTTAAATTCCTATTTATGCCTTAAACTATGCTAGACAGTTGGAAAGTAATGACCAACAAAGTGGTCTGGGCCATCATGAAGCTTATGTTTAAATTTTCTTTCCTATCCTTCTTGACAGGTAATCCAAGACCAACAAATGTAACTTCAGTGGAAGAGGAGTACATGAACTTAAAATCAGACTATTCTCAAAAGTCAATGAAGCGTTTGATCTGCAGAAAAACATATACTTCTTGAACTTTCCTGGATGGCATAGAATAAACCAAGGATCAGCAACAACATTCTCTTTTTCACATGAGCTTTATGTGGTACAAGCACAACTTGAAAATGCATTGAATTTTAAGTTAGCATAATTCTGAAGAAGCTCAATCCATTTTTTAGTAAAAACGTCAAACTTAGATCAATTAATAAACAAAGCCATCTACAGAATGATGAGCTCACAGTGCAATTCCAAAGTGAAGCCACTTCTGTGATATCTTCCTTGACAGCTGATGAATTTAGAATACATTACTGGCAAAGAAAACCAAAACCAAAACCAAAAAAAAACGCTGTCTTTAAAATAAAACAGGCCTAAAGGAATCTCTGGTTTATAGTTGATATATTTCCCAAATACTAAAATTCCTTAAACTTCCATTTAAAAGGACTAACAGAAAAAATTCAATGTTGTTTCTCCCCTCTGGAAATATTGGATATTGCCTTTAATTACTGATAATCTACCTGATATCTTAAAGAATAACTATATGTGCCAAATGCACTTGGAGAAAGGGAGGAGAACATTTATGTGATCACAAAATAAGGTGAAAAACTTCAACCATATTGACTCAGTAAGATTTTCAAAAACAACCAAAGGGAGAGTTTCCTTGACTTTGCTTTACCTCAAGAGAACTCTTCATCACATTATGGATAAGAGGGAATTCCCTGCTGGCACAAAAGACATAGAACCTATACTTCATGTTCTTCCAGATAGAAAAGCTGCCCTGCTCTACTGTTATGTCTAAAATTAGAATGAAGGGAAGAGTAAAAAATTGAATCAATCTGTATGGAGGAGTAAAGTCTGTCATGCAACCATTTGAGTTTGGCTGAGGGATTTACCACAAGTAAAAAACAGAACAAGCAGTGATGCAGAAAACACTCCATAGATTGCTCTACATTTTCATAGCTTAAGCAAGAGTCCCTTCTTCTGAAGAAAAGAAATCATTTTCTATACAAGAAGGGAAGCCGAAATTGACTTACTTCCTATCAGTCCAGTGTAGAGTACACAGTTATCCTCCATGGTATGATCTAAAGGGCTGATGAAATCTCACTGATCAAACCCATCCTCTTTCTCATATATGCCTAAAATTTCACTATTAGCAATTCAGTCTTTGGAGCCATCAGGATTTTGATTTTGAATGTACCATGGTCTTCTGTCGTCTAGCATGTTATTGTACAATTGCCTTTGGCATTTCTGCATTTCTCTGTAATTTCTTTCTGTAGAGAACTTTGCATTCATTTGGATTAGCATACTTGAAATGATCAATTAAAGTAGCATCCAAATGTGATTTTGAAAATTAGATATGAAAAGTGCAGGAAAAGTTACTAGATTTTGGATAGAAAATAAGCTAACTTGCAAGGTCATATTAACCATTCTTTCTCTTTCAAAGATATGACCCTATTCCACTTTTAATTGCATAACCTTCAGGAAATAAATTCAACATCACATTTTGATATATAAACCAGTGTTTAACAACCATCACAGACACATTATTTCTCACCTAAGCAAGAAGACATTTTCATTTGGATGCTTAAGTCTATATCTCTTCACTCAATACAATTTAACCACTGTTTGTAAGCATTCACTAAGAACCAGCCTCAGTGGTAGGCATATTAGAGAATACAAGATCAGACATGGTCTCTGCCTTCAAGGAGCCCCCAGTCTTCTGAAGGAGAGAAATACATAAATTCAAGTAGATCTAAGGCAGGGAAAACTATGACAAATGCATCAAGAGAAGTATAAACAAAAATTAGTAGAGTAGGCTAGATTACCTTAAAACTGGGTCACTGCAACAACCTTGTAAAGAAACTGAAATCTGCTGAAAAAATCTAATCTGTGCCAAAGCCAGACAGGAATGAATAAGACAATTCCTGCATTTATGAAAAATCTCAGGCTATCGAGGGAGTCATCCGAAAGTACTTCAGCAGGCCAACATGGCACAATGATGGTGTGAACGAATGGCGGTACCATGGAAGTAAAGAACGTGGAGGGCTTGTCCTTCTAGAAAGATTGGGAAGGTGTCTGCCTTGAAATAGAAATAAGTTTCACCAGATAATGAAGGGGGATGAAGGAGATTGTAGGGAACAGAGTATTACATAGTCAAGGAAGAGCTTCAAAAAAGGGGTCTGAATTTCACAGGGGTAGAGAGTATTGAAGATTTCTAAGACAAGGGAGTAAAACACAGCAGTTCACTATTTATTGCCTGCAAAAGAATGCTTTATAAATTGAAAGACAGCTATTGACTCAGCTTTTAATTTTCTTCTTCTTGGATATTATTTTCTAATTCTTTCATCTCTGCTGTGGCTGAGCACCCCCATGTTCCCTAAATTCATGTCCAGTTTGAAATTCACACTTTCCAAGCCTCTATACTAAATAAAAGTCTGGCCAGTCATGGCCTCCCAAATTCTATACACTATACATGTATTGGTACATTTCAAGTCTGCCTCTACTTGACAAAGGAGAGGAACTTCTTTGTTTACAAAGTCATATGATTTTACCTTGCACAATTAGTAATTAGTCTGTCTTTTCTATTATCAACAAATTTATACCATTTTTCTAAATAGCCCAGACTGGAGCCTGTCCCATAGGCCACCACCACAGTTTTTATTTTAGGCCAAGTTGTAAATGCTTCATCACTACAGAACTCTGGATTGAAACTTATCTCCCTCCCCACAGTTCCTCTGAAAAGGTATTCATTGTTTCTACTAGGTTTTCTTTTGTTAAGTGTTTGAAATTTTGACCTAGCTCAGGAAAACATTTGCCTGATAATCTATTCATTTTCAGGGGCTCAAGAAGTTGCAAAGACCTTCCAGAAATTACTCATCTCCTTCTACATGGGGGCTGGCTTCCCCCAGGGAGACACCAGCCTACAGTTTAAATCATCTTTACCTCAAGCTAAATACTTCTGGAAGTCTAAATTCTTTGAATCTTTACTTTTGGCTAATTATAAAATTCTTCAACAAGACAATAAAAAAATGAAGAAACACCTGAAGGATACTATTGATTTTTATCTGTACATATCAGTTGATAGTCCTTTCAATATTAATATCCTATTACCTTTTGGAAGAAAGTCATAGGCCTTTCCCCATTTTCTTTATGTTCATGTATCCCTGGACTCTCAAAAATGGAGTTTCCTCATTTTCTAAGAAGAATATACGTGTTTACAGATTAACAATATATGTTCTAACAGAAAATCAATTCCACTAATGGCATCTTACTTAGTATTGGAAGAAGAAAAGAGCTATAAACAACGAAATCCCCAAACAATGAGGTATTTACATCTTCTAAGAAAGCAAGCAGAAAATAATTTTAAAGTTGCTGAGATTAACCTGTCACTCCTAACCCAAAGAATGCCTATTTGATTAAGTCACCAAACTTGAATAGAAAATATATCCATATAACTTCATTACAATAGCAATATGGCTGCTAGGGCCAGACTGAAGTACAAGGTCAATGTGAATCAGTAATATGAAGACCATGACAAATAACTACTAACAATGATCTGTTCCTACTCAATCCTCTAAGCCAAGGTGACTTCACCTGAAGACAATATCATATCCTGAGAAGGAACAGCATTTTTTATACAGTTTAGAACTGGGCATGTCCTAAAACCCCCAGAATCTCTGCCTAGAGAATGGCATCATGAGAATGTGCTCATATCTATAATACATACACTAAATAGATATATTCCATAAACATTTAGAAATACTTATATATATAGCATATATAAATACATAGAAAGTGTGTGTGTGTATATATAGATATATATATATAGATATATAGGTATATATACACATATGTAATATATATAGAGAGAGACATACCTTTATGTGAAAATCCATGAGTATAGATAGAGGGTTTTTTTAGCATTGTATCTTTCCTTTTAAAAGTGTATGTTCTTTTGATCTAGGACAAAAGAGGCTCTATAAACCTGATCCTGTTGTCATTTTGGCTTAGAAATCAGAAAACTTAGAGAGAAAACTAATTCTCCATTACATTTAGTATTCTTAATCTGTGCTTTTTATCAAACTCCCCCATCTCAAATTCCTTCATCCTCATTATTTAAGTCTTAGTTTATCTACTGAATTCTAATGATTGTTTTTCTTTATGTTCCACCTATTTTAAAAACCTCATACTGTTTTGTTTGTAAGTGCAATATATATAGATAATATGACATACATAAACATATAGTTTTACCTATATGTTCATATAATAAAAATAGGGTAATAGCTAGCTACTGTTTACTTATACTTTATACTGAAGGTGCTCTGCTCTTTCACAAGTGGAATCCAAGTGTGTGTTGATATGGAGGAAGGCAGCTGGGGCACAGGAAACAAAAGAGCCAGCACCCAGACGGAGGTAGCAAGTGATCAAAGCACTTTTTGTCACATTTATTACCAGTCAATTTTGTCCGGGCAAGAAGTAGCTAAAGATCCTTAGCTGTCAGCAATTAACAAACTGAAGCGAAGAATTCAGTAGCTCCTAGTTGTTCTGGAGCAGGCTCTGGAGCCAATTCCAAATCAGAGAGCCAGTGAAGAAAGAACAGAAGCCTTGTGTTAGCTCTAGAACTTCTTTGTCTTTGGGGCCACTACACTGGAAAGGAGCATGACTAAAAGAAATGCAGTCACAGTTTGAATTTTATTCCACAGGAGGGAAGAGGTGGATCAAAAAATCAACAAGCACATATAATAGTACTTTCTTTCCATTCTTCATTATCTCAAAAGAATTTTCTTGCCAATGATAGAATACATTTCACATTTATTTAATAGAGATCTACTCAGTTATCCACTCTACTCAGATCACTCCAAAATACCTTGATAAGCCACTGCAATTAATGGCTGAGCTCAATCAACTTCCCACTTCTGTCATAGCTGACCAAGCCCTGATAACACTCTAGGACCTTTCAGACCAGGAGCTGAGGGGAATCTAACGGTGAGGTGAGGCTACTATGGGAAAAGATCAGCTGTCCCATTGGAGCACAGCAAACTTAAATGTTGTTTTGGCAAATTGCAACACTCCAAATCTCAAACCAAGGGGCAGGGGAAGGCACACAGAACAACATCCAGTCAATGAAAAATGTGTCCAGCCAAGTAGAAAACAGGGTATGATTAGGAAGTTAAATGTAAGTCTTATTAAAGGGTGCTAGAAACAGGATCCAGTCCCAGAAAGAAAAGCCCTGCAGGTGCTTAGAAACAAGGTTCAGTCCCCACTAACTGCATGGTCCAGAAATGAGTTCCAGCATGAAACTAGAGTAAGAATCAGAAACCAAGAGCCCATAGGGCCGAAGATTCATACAGCAGACTGGTCACACTTATATGGGATGGCAAGGAGAAGAGGCATGGAAAACAGACCTCTGCTGAGCCTCACTGAATCACAGTCACTACCAAAGGACCTGTGCAAGGTGACAAACTATTTACAGATGACTCCCTGGGAGTGAAGGTGGGAAAGAGACCTTCAGTGTATTGCCAGTCAGACGTCTACTGCTTCAGGAACCAAGCAGAGGTGACAAGCCTGTGGCTGGCAGGCCCAAACACCCAGTCACAGTTCCTGCCCGCCTTTGACATGGTGCCTTCGCTGCCCCTAACAGAGAGGCATCTGCCCAGGGAGAACGTGAGAGAGCCTGCAGAGATCCAGGCCAGAGCCCCGCGGAGCACCACAGGGGGAGTAACACATAAAAGAAGATTGATCAGCCCAGGAGCTCAGGCTTCAAGAAGAGATTGAACTTCCCAGCAAAATTGTGTATTAAATTTCAGGCTAAATTGATGTTACAAAGGATCATTTTATCATAGTTTTTTATGAATAATTCCCAGAAACTTTATTCTCTCTTTATAAACTTTTCCATCTGAATATTTTATATAAACGTTTCTTTTTTAAAAAATCCAGCATTTTTATAATACATTATCCTGATATATTTTATAGTACATGCTGTTTGAGTTCATGAAAATCCTAAGATGAAATTCATTACTTACCTTATTTTAAGGTACATTATATGCTTGTAAAAAACTGCCATTTTCACCTCAGGATAAACCACTTCCCCCTGGTTTTGCATAATAAATACTTGCAATTCACAAACTCTGGCATTATAAATATTTATATCCCCTTGAAACACAACCAGTCAATGTCTTCCTCAACTAAAATGTATTGAGTTGCTATTTTGTAGGCTATTATAATCCAGGATACAAGTTAAATCAAAATTAAAAACTTACCACCTGAAAATTCTAATCACAAGAAAGGAGGAGAGTTAACATGAAACCATTATGGTGAATACCCTTTTAAAATTAACTAATAACTACAGATTATCCAATATTGTAGCTAAATTGTCACATTTCATAATTAGAAGTAATGAGCTTTATTCCTTAAAAAAAAATTACACACTGAACTTTAACTTGTGGCATAATAAAGCCTGAAGAAGGAATAGACATCTGGTCAATTTATATATCTTCTCTATGGGAAGAAAATAGAGTTCACCTGTTTTCCTCATGGAATCATGAGAGAGAAAAGTTCAAAGTGCACTGTCCACACTCTTAAGTCAGGACCAGCTCCAGGTATACACAAGTTGTGCAGTCACACAAGACACCACACTTGGAAGGGCCCTGCACTTGGTTTAATGCTCTGCTGTCACCATCTTGAAATTCTTAATAATTCTTTAACAAGGGGCCCTGCAATTTCATTTTGTGCTGGGCCCAACAAATTACGTAGCCAAGTTAGCATCCAGAGAAGACAATTAAAAATCAGGGTCTGGCACAGGATCTAATACATAACTGGTATATAGTATACAAACAGGAAATGCTCATTGAATGAATTAAATGCATTCTTTAATTTCCAAGATAGATTTTTAACCCATACAGTTGACTTTCTTTAAACAAACTTATGGGGGGGGAAACCAGAGGAAGGAATCTTCCCCACTGATAACCCTCTCCCACAGCAACTTGGCCATATGATTATTCTCTTCTTTTTTCTAACAATCAGTATGCAAACATATGCAACCATATCGTGGGTGACCAGAGCTATACTGGTGTCCAATATGGCAAGAGCACTTCCAGAACCTGAGATGCTCAGCAGGACCTGAGGAGTCCTCCATTTCCACACAGACCTCTCTAAGGCAACACAAAAGTAACTTCATAATTTGGCAGTTAGTTCTCTGAAGTCCTTGAGTCTTCAAAATCTTGACCCCAGAAAAGCAGTGAGTCCCTGTTTGAGAAAGACCCAAGGAAGTGATTTGATTTTGGCAAGGAGGAATGCAACATTGGTATGTCATTCGTATGCATGTCTGTGGGAAGGTTTGGGGATTTCTGCTCAATTTATGTCATCTTATCTGTCACGGTACAGTATCTAGTTCAGGGGTGGGCCTAGTTGGCCATGTTTTTAACATAGGACCCTGTTTCTATGGTCACAGGTGACTGGGCAATACATGGCCACTCGTCTCAAGGGCAGCTCCATCCCCGAGGCTTTGAACTAAGACCTGTAGAGCTAGAGCCAGAGAGTGGGAGCTTCCACTGAAAGGTCATGCAGAGCAGGGACCAGAGTCACCTTTCCAGCCATGACTGCACTAATGTTTAAGTCACAGAAAGCTGAAATGCAATAAGAGAATAGAGAAAACATGCTGAGAAAACAAAAGTAAGGACAGAAAGAGTAACTGTCTCCATTCCTAACAGCATTCCAGTTTCTAACTCCATTCTCACAAGGCCTAGCTTGTTGTCACATTTCTTTTTTTTTTTTTTCCTGGATAATTATTTTTTATTGAAGGGTATTTGACACACAGTATTACATTAGTTTCAGGTGTACAACACAGTGATTCAACATTTATATACATGATAATTCTAGGTACCAGCTATCACCATACCAAGTTGTTACAATATTTTGACTATATTCCTTATGCTATACATTACATTATATATTTTGTGAGGGCATCTCTCATATTTATTGATCAAATGGTTGTTAACAACAATAAAATTCTGTATAGGGGGGTCAATGCTCAATGCACAATCATTAATCCACCCCAAGCCCAATTTTCGTCAGTCTCCAATCTTCTGAAGCATAACGAACAAGTTCTTATATGGAGTACAAATTCTTACATAGTGAATAAGTTACATGGTGAACATTACAAGAGCAGTCATCACAGAAGCTTTCGGTTTTGTTCATGCATTATGAACTATAAACAGTCAGTTCAAATATGAATATTCATTTGATTTTTATGTGGATACCACATTTCTCTCTTTATTATTATTATTTTTAATAAAATGCTGAAGTGGTAGGTAGATACGAGATAAAGGTAGAAAACATAGTTTAGTGTTGTAAGAGAGCAAATGTAGATGATCAGGTGTGTGCCTGTAGACTATGTATTAATCCGAGCTAGACAAGGGCAATAAACATCCACGTATGCAGAATATTTCTCTCAGAACAGGAGGGGGGAGGTTCTAAGCCTCACCTCTGTTGATCCCCATTTTCTCACCTGATGGCCTCCCTGCGACTGTGCCTGTCTTAGGTTGTTCCTCCCTTGAGGAATCTTACCCGTCTCTGGCTAACCAGTCATCTTCCGGGGCCATACAGGGAAATGTAAAGTTGGTAAGTGAGAGAGAAGCCTTATTGTTTGAAAAGGTTAGCTTTTTACTTCTTTGCATATTTATGCCCTGTGGCTTCTATGCCCAGCATTTGTCTTGAGGTATCTTTACCACTTGGAAGAATTATGATACTCAGTAAATTCGATATGTGGCACGAATTCTATTTAAGGGTTGTAATTAGGTAGGAAGAAGAAAAGCTATAGAAGTAGCAGGCGGAAGAAAACCTGGGAAGATTGATTATTTCTTTGACATATCTTCTTGTAGAGTAACTTCAGCATGTATAGGTTTTAAACTACTAATTAAATTCTGCACACACATTAACATAATAGGAGTATAGTTACCTAACCAAAGCATACCTGTAATTACCAGTCATCTCCAGTGAAACCAAGAAAACCAGTTAGGCACCTTAGGCATTTGTGTAAACTTATCTATGATATGGTGGATATTGTCCAACTGAACTTGAACAGTCTGAGAGAATTCAGATAAATTAAAACAACCCATTCCTGGGGACTGTTCACATCCCATATGTTCTTTTAACAGTATATAGTCTGTGGTTGTAAGATTTTGGAGCGCTACAATTTGCACTTCTCCTAATTCTTGGTTGAGTTCCAACAGTATAGATCCAGTCAAATTTGTTGTTTTACTGTATGCACAGGCCAGCTTAGATATCTCCTTCATCATTCCCATGGCAAGTCCAGGAATTGGTGGGATGAGTGCATCTACACCTGTGGCAGTGCGTGGATCTTTGTTGGGGTTTTTTTTGCTGATCATCTTCTGGCATGAGTCTTCCCGAGAGTGCTGATGTTGGAAGTTCTTTTTCATATCATATCTTAGTTCATTTTCGGGGTAGCCAAATTAGGCTTTGATCCTCTGTATAAACACAAACAGACCCTTTGCCTACACTTTTATATGCCCTTTATATCATTGTGTAGAACTCATTGGAGGTCACCACACAGGAACTGCTTTTTTTTTTATCATTAATCTACACTTAGATGATGAATACTTTGTTTACTAGGCTCTCCCCTATACCAGGTCCCCCCTATATACCCCTTTACAGTCACTGTCCATCAGCATAGCAAAATGTTGTAGAATCACTACTTGCCTTCTCTGTGTTGTACAGCCCTCCCCTTTCTCCCATCCCCCTATGGATGCTAATCTTAATATCCCCCTTTTTCTCCCCCCCCTTATCCCTCCCTACCCACCCATCCTCCCCAGTCCCTTTCCGTTTGCTACCTGTTAGTCCATTCTTGAGTTCTGTGATTCTGCTGCTGTTTTGTTCCTTCAGTTTTTCCTTTGTTCTTATACTCCACAGATAAGTGAAATCATTTGGTATTTCTCTTTCTCTGCTTGGCTTGTTTCACTGAGCATAATACCCTCCAGCTCCATCCATGTTGCTGCAAATGGTAGGATTTGCCCTTTTCTTATGGCTGAGTAGTATTCCATTGTGTATATGTACCACATCTTCTTTATCCATTCATCTACCAATGGACATTTAGGTTGCTTCCAATTCTTGGCTATTGTAAATAGTGCTGCGATAAACATAGGGGTGCATTGGTCTTTCTCATACTTGATTGCTGCATTCTTATCACATTTCTTATATTAAATAAAAACTCTTTTGCTAAACTAGCTTGAGTGGGTTTTGTTCCTTGCAATCAAATGTGTAGCACAGAATCTCCAAAGAATGTATTTTAAGTTATTTGATAGCACTTACTATGAAACTAAAGCACCAAACACCTGGAGGCACCAAAAAAATAAGACCATCTAGGGCTGGCCATTAGTGAGTTCTCATTAGATTGGAAAAAATTGCTTCTCTCAACCTTAAAAGAAACAGTGTCAATTATAACAGTCCTGTATGGACTGAAAAATCTTCACTTTTTTCCTGTGCCCATTTCAGCTGTTTCAAAAGCACCCACCCAGTGCTTATAGACTGCTCTGTTCCTCTCCCATTACCCAACAGAGGGTGGGAGTCCCAGCCCCCACTGGATCCCAGAGCCCGGTACCTGGGTAGATGCAATAAGAGCACCAACAAAAAAAGCTGTGACAATGACACCAGTTACCTGCACTGGAACCCAGAAGAAAGAGAAGAATATCACCAGAAGCAAAGCCATTCCAATGGTCATCAGTGTCCCTGCTTATTCTCCTGGCTAGTACAACCTAAGAAAGCAAGGAGTAGTTATATATGTTGGTAACCTTGATAACTTTTTGTTAAATTTATTTAAGATTTTTGCTGTATTTTCTCATACTGCTTCATTTGTCATCTCCCCCATTAAATAATGCTAAGAATTATCTTTTATCTTGTACACCATTTGGCACAATACTGGACCCGAAGAAATCATTTAAAAATACTTACTCAACTTAATTAATTGAATGACTAGTTTTCTTAAATGGGGTTAATAAATATCTGTTTATCATATGGTAGAATCTATCTCAGTATCTTGATGGATAAAAGAAAACAGTGTAAAGCATAAGGAAAAAATGTTTCACCTGCCCTAACCTCTAAACCTTAATGGATTTTCTAGTAGCTGCTGAATTTTCCCCCAATGTTATTTAAGACTTTTTCACAACATGGATTTCTGCCCAGCCAAGCCTGAAATTCTTTATTTCAGCCCAGTTGAGTCACATATGCACAAATCTTAACTGCTTTTGCCTAAAGCAGATTCTTTGTTGAGCTTTCCCTTAGCACAACACAGAGCAGCTTACATAGTTGTCTGCAAACAGTAAGCACTTACTAAATGTTTTGCTGTTTTAAGTAATTGACTGTTCTAGAGAGTCTTCAAAATAGCCCAAGGAACCAAGGACAAAAATGAAATCTCAATAACTTTTTAAAGAAAGTGCCAAAAAAGAAGTACCAACAGCCAGGGCTCTTTGTCCTCAACTACTGTGTCAGAACACGCCCTTGAAATCAGAGCTCCTTCATGTTCATGGTTTCCAGTTGGTGTGGACCTGCCTGACCTCTGACCATCTAGACCTCAATATAATTGATCATGCCATACTATGGTGGATCCTCTATTTACCTGTCTTGCTTCTGTTCTTGATTTGCTAAATCCTTTACCTCCTAACCCAGAGAAAACAAAAAATGCTCTGGCTTCCTCCTACCCACATGAGAGGAACCTGGGGATTTGCATTTCCAGTTTGCACATTATTATCATCCGCCTGGATGTCTGACACTTGGCTGTCTCGTGCCTAGCCCCATCTGGACCAGAACAACCCTGGTACAACCCATCCTCCCTTTCTTTTGTTCTTTCTTTCTTTACTTTTCAGGCCCCCTCTTAACAGGCATTAAATGAATATTTACTAGGACTCTGAAGAAGTAAAAATTTAATATGACAGAGTTTCTGATTTGAAGGAGCCCATAATGCACTGAAAGGGACTGTCAAACAAGGAATTTCGATACAATATGAAAAATTTTTTTCTAGATATGTACACAGTGAAGTGCTTGATTCTTTGGGTAGTGGTCAGAGAAAACTCTGTAGAGAGGATGATGCCTAAAATTTAAGGACTATTAATTATATTGCCCCAAATGCTATGTTACTGGCCAATATTTTTATATATTATTTCTAGGCAATATGTAGAAAAAGACATACAAAGTCATATTTACATTATAGAAATTTCACTCAAATAGGTGTGGTGATCTGGGGGATAAGAGTAGAAAATATATCTGTGTAGATATTTTTATAGAGTTTTTACTTATATTTAAGCCTTTATTTATCACAGTTTATTATATTTACCATTTTTCTTTCATTTAGTATAAGTATTTAATGATATCCTAAAGGTCCCAATGAAAGTAATAACAAAAATATAATCCTGGCCATTCCTGAGAGGTTTTTCCATTTTTTATTGCTGATACAAAAACTAGTATAATAAGTCTAACCTATTACTGAAACATACATCTATTTTTATTGCTTATAATATATTTTTAAACTATCATACAGGTCCTTCTTACAGAATATGAATAAGAAAAAATATATGTGTAAATAAATAAACATGATTGCCTTTATATTTGGGTAAAATTTTCCTGCTGTTTACCTTCCTGAGAAAAATATCTAAGTACCTGATACTGAAACTTAAAATTCTACTATTAGAGATGAGGTCTTAGATTTAATACTAAGTTCCCTCTCAAAAGGATACTCAAAAGGGGGTGTGGAATACTGACTGACAAGATAACTGTGATCAGACAATAGCACCTTAAAAAAAACTAGTTTATCAAGTTTCTTATGATAACTTAAGTTCAAGTTAATAAGACAGAGTTTCTGATTTGAAGGAGCCCATAATGCACTGAAAGAGACTGTCAAACAAGGAATTTTAATACAACACGAAAAATGCTTTTCTAGATATATACACAGTGAAGTGCTTGATTCCTTGGGGAGTGGTCAGAGAAAAAGTACTGAGAAAATGGGATTCTTAACAGGGTTGGGAAAACACAAAGAAAGAGATGAGAATTGGCCTGGGTAATAATTGTGGGGGTTTTTTTGGTATCATTAATCTACAGTTACATGAGGAACATTATGTTTACTAGGCTCCCCACTTCACCAAGTCCCCTCCACAAACCCCATTTCAGTCTCTGTCCATCAGTGTAGTAAGATGCTGTAGAATCATTACTTGTCTTCTCTGTGTCACACAGCCCTCCCCGTGCCTTCCCCAACATTATACTTGCTAATCATAATGCCCCCTTTCTTCACCTCCCCCATCCCTCCCTTCCCACCCATCCTCCCCAGTCCCTTTCTCTTTGGTAACTGTTAGTCCATTCTTGGGTTCTGTGATTCTGCTGCTGTTTTGTTTTTTTCTTTGCTCTTATACTCCACATATGAGTGAAATCATTTGGTACTTGTCTTTCTCCGCCTGGCTTATTTAACTGAGCATAATACCCTCTAGCTCCATCCATGTTGTTGCAAATGGTAGGATTTGTTTTCTTCTTATGGCTGAATAATATTCCATTGTGTATATGTACCACATCTTCTTTATCCATTCATCTACTGATGGACACTTAGGTTGCTTCCATTTCTTGGCTATTGTAAATAGTGCTGTGATAAACATAGGGGTGCATTTGTCTTTTTCAAACTGGGCTTCTGTATTCTGAGGGTAAATTCCTAGAAGTGGAATTCCTGGGTCAAATGGTATTTCTATTTTGAGCTTTTTGAGTAACCTCCATATTGCCTTCCACAATGGTTGAGCTAATTTACATTCCCACCGGCAGTGTAGGAGGGTTCTCCTTTCTCCACAGCCTCGCCAACATTTGTTATTGTTTGTCTTTTGGATGGTGGTGATCCTTACTGGTGTGAGGTGATATCTCATTGTGGTTTTAATTTGCATTTCTCTGATGATTAGTGATGTGGAGCATCTTTTCATGTGTCTGTTGGCCATCTGAATTTCTTTTTTGGAGAACTGTCTGTTCAGCTCCTCTGCCCATTTTTTAATTGGATTATTTGCTTTTTGTTTGTTGAGGTGCTTGAGCTTTTTATATATTTTGGATGTCAACCCTTTATCAGATCTGTCATTTATGAATATATTCTCCCATACCATAGGATGCCTTTTTGTTCTATTGATGGTATCCTTTGCTGTACAGAAGCTTTCAGCTTGATATAATGTGGGTAAGTTTTTAACAGCAGACACTAGAAAACCAGGAATAAGTATGAGAGTATTATGTGTCTCAGGAAGCCCAAGGGCCAGTAGAAGGTAAGAAAAGTCAGAAAAGAGAAAAAAGGCAAAGAACATATAATCACAATTTTTCCTCTGACTGACCCCAAACTTTCCTTCTCAGGACATACCTTAAATTATTATTCTCATTTAAAAAACTAGGGGGCAGGGGCATTCTGCAATCAGTACTGGATGTAAGCTTTCCGCAGCCCATTCCTCTAATTAATTGCAGTTAAAAACTTTGTTGTCAACTACCTGAGGGCTCTATAAACACTCTGAGGGTTCTTAAAAATGGACAAAAGAAAGGAAATTTCCAAGAGGAGCCAACAAGGAGAAAAGAAAGTGAAGGACAGTTCCATTTCTTTTTCTCACAACCTTGCCCCCAAGGGTGAGCCCCAGTCAGAGAGGAGAACTTTCAGGGGAACCCCATATTTCTGGTCAGAAAAATAAGGAAAACTAGATCTTACAGGTTGTAGAGTATAAAGAATTTTCAGAGCATTGAGAGCTAGAAAGATTCCTAAATTCAGATTCCCTAAATCTGTCAATTTATACAAGTCTCAGGCTCACCACTCATCTATACATGTATGGGACAGACCTAGTGAAGTCTTTGAGAAGTAAAGGGAGATTTGAATCACTACCCTTGTCTCAAACTAACCCCTTAGCTATTCATTTGTAGAACAGACTCAAACTAGCCTAGAAAATGCTTTGAAAACTGAATTAATATATAAATCAAAGCCAAAGAAGACAAGACAGAACACTTAGTCTTAATCTAACTGAACTCAAGTTCTCTGACATTCTCCAGAGGAAAATAACCAGACCCAGTGTCTACACAACATAATATTCCCCTTGTCCAGGATAAAACCCAAAATTACTCAACATTCCAATACTGAGAAATTTGATCAATTCCCAAGGGAAGGTACAACAAACAGATGCCATTCTCAAGATGACCCAAGTGTTGGAATTATCAGAGAAAGACTTTAAAACAGCTATGTTCTGTTAATTAAAGACTCACACAGTTGAGATGAATAAGGATAAGAGTTCTTATAGGAATGCATACTTAAAAATAACCAAATGGAAATTTTGGAACTGAAAAACATCAGTATCTGAAAAAAAATTCACTGGTTGGATCCAATGAAAGACTGGAAATGACAGAGGAAAATTTCAGTTAATTTGAAGATAAATCAGTTGAAATTATCTAGTCTGAGGAAAAAGGAGAAAATTTATTTTTTTTAAATTAACAGATCCACAAAACAGTCATTAAACAATTTTTAGAATGGCAATAGAAGTCCTTACCTATCAATAATTACTTTAAATGTAAATAGGCTATAAATTCTTCAAAGAAAAGACATAGAATGGCTGAAAGATACTTAAAATAAGATCCAATGATATAGTGCCTACAAGATATTCATTTTAGTTATAAAGACAGCTGAGCATAGGAATGGAAAAAATATTGCTAGCAAATTGAAATCAAGAGAAAGCAAGGTAGCTTACTTAGATAAAATTAAATTTAAGCTAAAAATGATAATAAGAGACAAAAATTTTCATTATATAATGATAAAGAGGTCAATTAATCAAAAAGCTATAGTAATTATAAATATTTATGCATGTGACATCACCAAATATACAAATATTATATAAATTTCATAATATAATTATATATATTTATATTATACAATATAAATATATAAATACAATATACAAATATAAATAATATACAATATAGTATAAATAATCTAATATATAAATATATAACAATTATATAAATACTACATAAAATACTATATATAAATATATAAACACCTAAAAATATAAAACAAATACTATCATAACTAAAATGAGAAATAAACTGTAATACTATAATACTTGGGGGCTTTATTACCCCACTCTCAACAATGGATAGATCATCCAGACAGAAAATCAATAAGAAAACAGATTTGAACACTATAGACCAAGTAAACTAACAGACATATACAGAACATTCCATCCAACACTATCAAAATAAACATTCTTCTTATTCGCACACAGTGCATTTTCTAGGATAGATCAAATATTAGGCCACAAAACAAGTCTCAACAAATTCAAGAAAAATTATATTAAGTATTTTCTCCAATAACAACTATATGAAACAAACAAAAAATCAACAACAGAAGGAAAGCTAGAGAAGTCACAATTATGTGGATATTAAACAACATACTCCTAACAAGCAATGGATCAATGAAGAAATTGAAAAAGAAACAAAAGATCAAAAGACAAAATCATAGGGAAAAGCTACTGGATATTGGTCTTGACAATAATTTTTTGGAAATGACAGCAAATGAAAAAAGCAATAATAAATGAGTGGGATGCAACAAACTAAAATGTTTCTGTATAGCAAAAGAAATAACCAAAAAAAACTAAAAGTCAACCTATGGAATGGGAGAAAAAATTTGCAAGCCATATATCAGATAATGGGTTAATACCTAAAATAGATGAGGAACTCATACAACTCAATTGCAAAAAAAAAAAAAATTCAATTAAAAATAATCAAAGAACCTGGAGAGATATTACTCCAAAGAAGATATATAAATGGTCAACAAAACATGAAAAAGTACTCAGCATCACTAATAACCAGATAAATGCAAATCTAAACCACAGTGAGATAACACCTCACACCTGTTAGAAAGGCTGCTGTCAAAAACACAAGAGGTAAAGAGTGCTGGTGGGGATGTAGAGAAAAGGATACTCTGGAACACTGTTAGTAGGAATGTTAATCGGTACAGCCACTATGAAAAATAGTGTGAAGTTTACTCAAAAAATTAAAGATAGAACTACTACATAACTAATAAGTAAATATCTGAAGGAAATAAAATCACTGTCTTGAAGAATATCTGCAACCCTGTGTTCATTGCAGCATTATTTATAATTGCTAAGACATGGAAACAACCAAAGTGTCCATCAACAAAAAATGGATAAGGAAAATTTGCTATACACACACATACACACACACACACACACACACACACACACACACACACACACACACTGAATATTATGCAGCAATAAAAAAGGGAAAAAATCCTACGATATGAAACAACACAGATAAAACTTGAGGGCATTTCATTAAGTTAAATAAGTGAGATAGAGAAAGACAAATACTATATGACCTCACTTATCTGTGGTATCTAAAAAGAAACTCATAGAAACTGGAAGTAGACTGGTAGATGACAGGGATGGGGTATGGAAGGGGTGCTGGTGAATGGGTAAAGGTGGTGAAATGGATAAAGGTAGGTCTCAAACTTTCACATATAAGTATTTTTCAGAAAAAAATTAACAGATCAGCAAAACCTGTGGGACATTGTAAAAGGTCTAACATACATGACATTGGAGTCCCAAAAGATTAGTGTTGAATGTTTGAAAAAAATTTGGTACATTTTGATAAAGAACATCTTAACAGACCCAAGCAGTTCAGCATGCTCCTGTTAGAAGACAATTCTCCATGGCAGTTCTGCATATTTGTTATCAGCTTTAGTTTCAAACTATCTTTTCAAGCATGTTTGTACAGCAAATAATATTGGATGATGAGGTGGTTCCTCTCTGATACAAGAGGCAAATTTGTTTCATGACCCATTGTAATAAAGATGTCTCTTTTTAGGTGAAAGTTGGGCAAGTTTGTTTTCACTGTCCTTTAAAAGATTACTGTTTGCTCAGCTGTAATTCAAAACCACTGCAGGTATAGCATCCTCATGGACTGCTCTATACTGCACCATGGGACCTGGGAGGTAAGGGAAATCAACGTGAGCATGAAGCTCATGCTCTCTGTAGTACCTTGAGTAATAAAATATTTTGTCTCTTACCTAGGAGTTTTCTGTCTTCTGTCAGCATTCATAAAACTAAATCAGGCTAACTTGTTAGCTTTTAAGTAGGGTAAAATATCAGACTCTCACAGTACTTGACTACCCCAAACAAGATAACTTCAAAAAAAATAAATTCTGGATTCATCATAACCTAAGTTCTGAAAACCAAACATAAAGAAAAATCTTGAAAGTAGCCAGAGAAAAACTATGGCTTGCACTGGAACAAGGAATTGAATAATTATAAATTTCTCATATGAAATAATAGAGGCCAAAAGACAATGGAACATCTTTAAACTGTTGAAAGAACTGTCAACTCAGAATTCTATATCCAGCAAAATTATTCTTCAAAAATGAAGGAAAAATGAAGACATTCTCAGATGAAGAAAAACTAATAAAATTCATCAGCTGCAGACATGTCATATAAAACAATGATAAAGTAGGTCCTTCAATTGGAGGGGACATACCACAGGGAAACGAGTCTTCAGAAATAAAGGAAAAAACAACAGAAATGATAACTATCTGGATAAATTAAAATATTATTTTTTCCTATTAAGGACTACTAAAAGCAAAAACTATAACACTCTGTTTTAGGATTTTCAATTTTTGTAGATGTTATAACATAAAGGACCAAAGGAGTTAAAAAGAGTTATATGGATGCAAGTTTTCTACATTTGACCTGAAGTGGTACAAATTTACTCATAGTAGCTATAAAAGGCTAGGTGTGCATATTGTCATCTCTAAAACCACTGAAAAATAATACAAAGATATATAGTCAAAAATTAAGTCAACAAATGTTAATTGAATACTAGATAATGTTTGAGTAATCTAACAGAAGGCAGGACAGGAGGCCAGGGGTGGGGATCAAATAGTTGAGGAACAAAAACAGAGAGGGTAGAAAACAAAACAGTAGACTCAAATCTAACTGTTTCAACAGTTATATTATAAGTGAATGGTCTACTTCCAAAAAAATGGAAGATGAAGGAACACTTCTGAACTCATTCTAGGAGGGCAGTGTTACAATGATTCCAAAACCAGACAATGATATCAACATGATAAAGAAAGAGAACTGTAGATCAATATACTTTATGAACATAGATGACAAAGTCCTCAACAAAATCCTAGCAGACTGAATCCAGAAACACATAAAACACATTATTTTACACCATGACCATTGGGTGGCTTCAACACAGGAAAACCAATGAATGCAATATGCCACAGTAATAGAATGGAGGAAAGAAAACACATGCTCATCTCAACAGACACATAAAAAGAATGTGACACAATCCAGTGCAGGTTCATACAAACTAGAAATAGAAAAGAACTTCTCCAACCAGATAAAGAGCATCTATGAAAATCCACAGCTAAGATCATACTTAATGGTGAAAGATTGAAAACTCACCCCCCAAATCAGGAACAAGACAAGAATGTCTCCCCTCATCACTCCTAATTAACACTTTACCAGAGGTTCTAACAAAGACAATAAGCAAGGAAAAGAATAAATGGCATTTAATTGTAAAGAAAGAAGTAAAACTATTCTCAGATTACATGATCTTGTGTATAGAAAATCCTAAGGGATCCAGTAAAAAATATTAGAACTAATAAGTGAATTCAGCATTGGTTAGGACACAAGATCAATGCACATAAACCAATTGTGTTTCTATTCATTAACAATGAACAATCTGAAAATAATTTTTTAAATTTAATTTATAATAACATAAAGAAGAATAAACACCTAGAAATAAAGTTAGGGAAAGGAGAGTAAGACTTATACACTGAAAACCTGCAAAAAATGTTGAAAGGAAATGAAGATGTTAATAAATGAAACAATATCACATGTTTATAGATCAGAAGACTTAATACTGTTAAGATAGCAATATTCCCAAACTGATCTATAAATTCAGCACTCTGTCTGTCAAAATTCCAGCTGATGTTTATGCTTAAATTGACAAGCTGATCCTAAAATTCATATGGAAAGGCAAGGAACACAGAATAGCTAAAACAATCTTTAAAAAAGAAGAACAAAGTTGAAGGACTCACCTTCCCAAATTCAAAACTTACTACTAATATACATACATTAAGACAATGTGATGTTGGCTTAAGGACACACATATAAATCAATGGAATAGAATTGAGTCAAAAAATAAACTCTTACATTTATGCTCAGTTGATTTTTGACAAGGGTGCCAAAACAACTCACTAAGGAAAGAATAGTACAGAAAAGAATGAATTTGGACCCTTATATTACACTATATGTAAAAATTAACTCAAAATGGGTCATAGGCTTAAATGTAAGGGTTAAAACTATAAAACTTTCAAAGAAAAACATAAAAGCTTATTAATAATGGATTTCTCCCTCTCCAGCATTGATTCTACTTAGGGGAAGGTAGTTACAGATATTTGCTTCCAGATGAGACTATCTTTCCACTTACCAATTTATCCTCTGGAAGTGATTTCTCTCCTCTGCTAGAATTTTGAGTGATTCCTCTTCAAACTATACACACACACACACAAACTCCAACCAGCAATGTCTCAGAGAGGGAGTGGGGAAGGGGGAGCCTAGAAGTTTGAAAAATCTGAGAGACTGTTCTCTGGAACCATTTCAGTAATTCCATAGGATTGTTCTAAATTTAGATAGTTTTTACTTTAGATTCTATTAGATATATTGAAAAGAGTGGTGTGACTGCTTTGTTTAAAATATACTTTGAAAGACATTTCTGCCAGAAACTACATCCTTTGCAACAGTATAAAATTATTATTAAAAAAATTTAGATATTGACTTAACAGTGTATAAAGGGCTGTATAGATTCCTCCCCAAGGGTAGGGGTTTGGAAGACAAAATAATGAACCTACACTTTTTCTTTCCATCTAAGTACGACATGCAAAAAAGCTGCAATCCTAGCATCTATTAATTTTGCAGGGAAAAAAAAGGATATGGAAATTATATAAAATGAGAAACTGACTACCTGCATCAAAAGCACTCCTCCCTTAGAGGCTGTGGTTTCCATGACCTGGGTCAGAATGCACTCTCTGCATAATCAGCTCCAGTATGGTCAGGAGGAACACAGCATTTGGGGCAGAGAGCTAGCGTGGGGAAGTTGGGGCTCCTATGGCCAGGATCCTCACTGAACTTAAACCACCTGATCATGTAACTGGCCTGTTGCTAGGCTACTACTTTCACACTTTTAGGCAATAAACTACTATTGTACTATATAGAGAGCTCGGCCCAGTGCTCTGGGCAGAGGCAGAGACACTAGCGCTCAATCTACCACTAAGAGAACAAGCCAGGTACTAAACCGTTTCACCCCAAAGAACGTTTTGCTGTCAATTTCTTTGGTCACATTGAATCCATAGCGAACTTGCCCAGGACTGAACTCCATGGGCAAGACATCTCATCATTCTGAAGGAGAAATATAAGCTTTGCCCTTTATTTTCTACAGCCCTCCCCCAAAATAACCAATATCACAGTCTTTCCTTCCAAAGAGGAGGAAAAATATCATTTGTTTACAGAAATTGTAAAACAAAATGTAGTTCTTTTGTTATTTGACCATGTGTACATGGACAGTTTTCCATTAAGAGAAAAGAATTACCATCATTGAAGGTAGCTCTCTGGCCCATGAGAGATGTTGCTTGTCCAAACACACAGTGCTTCTCGTGCTGCATATGGTGAGCAAGTTCACAAGCCAGCCAGTTTCCTCTGCTACACTTTCCTGAAGTCAGAGCACATTTCTTAGACAATTCAGCTGGAGCTCCAGACATTAGGTTCCACCAACACTTGTATAACAATTAAAGCAGGGATCTGAGAATGGGGTTGTACCTCCATGATTTGTCTTGTTTCTGTCAGAAGGCACCACCATGGTTTTTCTGTGGCATTTTCCAAATTGCTCTCTCTTCCAGATCATGACAGTTTCCTGGATATATTCACTGATCATAGGAGAGGCAAAAGCTCTTTTGATAAGTTATTTCTGTGACATGAGCTCCAAATAGTCTCCTAAACCTTAACTCTTTCCTCTATTTTCCCTCAGATTCTATAATCAAGTTAGTAACTGTAATTACTGTAATTAATCCTTTCTCTTAAACAAGTTTCCGACTGATCTACTTCTGTAGGCCTGGCCCATGTGGAATGAGCTGCCAGTCACAAATTACCTTCCAGGTTCCATTCTGCTGTCATTCTCCTGGGGATCCTTTAACCTTAGGCTGCATCTGAAATGTGCATATTCAGCCTCAGCCCTTCTCATTAGCAGCTCTAGGAGCTCAGCATTCTCTTCTCAAGGGTAGCAAGTTAAGTGACTTTCCCATTTATAACTGGTGCTTGCTCAGAACCTTCTAGCATTCTTGTCTCTGCTACCTACTTGTGAGCCTTCAAACAGGAGTCATCTTTGGTCTCCACTGTCTTTCATTTCTACATCATTTGTCTGAATCACCTTACTATGAACATAGCAAAATGAACAGTGAAATATCTTTTTGCTTCTGAGAAACTAAACTATATGGAAATTACCACATTAGTTAGTTAATTCATCACATTCCTGTTTCTGTTCATTTAGACAAGGGCACTAATATCTCATATCTCTCCAGAAAAAAAAAAATATTGTATAGCTTATTCTCTTTCTGAACTTCAAACAAGGATTCTATGCAGGTGTCATAGCCTACTGATTTTCTATCTCTAATTCCCTCCTCTTCTGAAAAACTGAAGTCTCCTGTTTGCTTTAAATAGTAATTTTATCAACACACACAAGCCAATGCAATTCCTTTAATTTAGGCTATTTGATGCAGTACACAAGGTCCCCAAGAGGAAAGGAAATACATTTTGCTTCCCCAAAACTCACTTCCAACCACAGGCAATCAAGGCTAAATTATTTTAAAGCTTCATGCACTTGAAACCACATCCATCTGAGGACATTAGGCCAGCAATCAGATCCTTAAGGCACATCTACACTTTTCCTAGATTTGCTATTCGCCTGGTAGCATCTGGGCTACTTTCCAGCCTATGAGATTCACTCTATTTCATTCCTTCCAAATGGCTTCACCCCCATCCACACCCATCACGGTGTCACCTCTTTGTTATGTCCCTATAAACAGAACCTACTACGTATATCTAACTCCTGACTTCTATTTCCTGGCTACACATTAACTACCCTTTGTGAGTTCTTTCTATTTGTTCACCTTTAATATCATTCCCTGCTTTCCTGTGAGTGCCACAGGGGCGAGGACTAGGGTGTTGAAGTGAGCAGATCTAGAGTCAAAACCCAGTATGAGTTGAGTAACACTGGACACCTCACTGAACCATTTTAGCCTTTGTTCCCTCATCTATAAAATGGGATTCATAATACTTACCTCAGTATGTTGTCAGAGAAAACAAATGAGATAATTTATGGAAAACACCTGGCTCAGCGCCTGGCGAAATTAAAGGGAAAGGATGAGTCTTTTGAAATGTAATTCTCCAGATGTGGTTTTATAACTCAGCCTATTGCTCATGACTAATAGAGGATTTGTTAAAAACCTCTAGAGGAACTTTCCCAGATGCTATCTGATTCATTTTCAGAAACAGTGTACAACTAATTATTTTTTTTTAATTTTAGGTAATGGGTTATAGATTAACTGAAATTTAATGTCATAATTATACAGGTAGTAGAGGTGCCATTGGACCTTGCCCAGACCTGCCTCTCTCAATTCTGCCTTCCCTCAGTCATTTCATCTGCTCTCTCACACCACATTCCTCTAGCAATATTCCTCCCCAGGCTAACTCAGGCCGAGTTATGTCTTCTTAGTCTTTGCTTTTGTATTATAAAAGTACATATAAAATCTCTTCTTCTCACTTCCAAACTCAGAATGCCCAATGTTTTTAGTATATTGCTTTCTACAGTATTCTTCTTTAAAAAATCTTGTGTTTGTACTAAACTTCCAAATGCAAGTGGCCTGCCCAAAACCATAAAATAAAAATAAACATATACCCAGAAATGATCAATTCATTCAGTTCTGGAATCAGGGATGTTTCCCTATTATTTGGCTCTGTGACTCAGGGTGATTAAGAGTGGAAGACAAGGGGCTGGCAATTCTTCTAACTCACTCAGAAACCTGAAAGTTGCTTGTCTGCTTTTTTTAGTCACTAGGATTTGAAGCAAGACCCTCATCTTTAATACTTGGTAAAGCAAATTTGTATGTAGAATTGATATAGGGTAGGATTTAACACATTTTGTCTCCAAACAAAAGAGGCTACACTTTCTATTTGGTCAGCTGTAGATCAAATGTTATTAAGTGCAAGAGTCACATACCAAATTTAATTTGCTTCCACAAGAAGATCCACACATTAAGAACTGTACTTAACTGCTAAAAATACTGTAAGAAGCAAATTGAAATGACTTGCTGTATTTCAATACAATTAGAAGTGTTTTGATGGTAAATACTTTAGAAATTTGTTCTAAAGAACTATCTGCATTTTTGTGAAAAACTTATACTGAAATAAATACAAGACAAATTCAACATTGACCTTTACATTTTTAGATCAAATTTTCTAATAACATGGAATATTCAGAAGAAAATTAAAATCATCCATAATCAAATTATTCAAATTTTTTTCATTTTTCATTAACTTTGTTATGTATTTCCTTTTTCTCCACTCATTTTTTAAAATATTTGCAATGTCATAGCCATTTAATTTTATATCTTGTTTTTCTACCAATGTATCATTATAACCTGAACACTGCATCATTAAAAACTCTTTGTAAACACAATTTTAATAACTTCATATTATATATGTACATAATTTATTTACTCATGATCAGTTAGGATACTTCAATAGCTTGCTTTCTATATAAATATGTTAAGCATTCAAATTTATCAAGATTTCTGATTCTTCCCTCAGTATAGAGTTAGAATAGCATAACATTTACCATTCTTGATATTATAACATTGTGGATAAGAGCACAGATTTTTTTAAATTACCCATACAATGGATGGAATCCTGAATCAACCTAAATTATGAAATTTATGTTCTTGGGCACATTACTTAACCTCTCTGGCAGTCTTTATCTGTAAAGCAAGAATAATATGTCATGAGGAGCAATCCTAGAAGGATTAAATGGCATAACATATGTATATAGTGCTTGAAAGCGTGAATCTACCTTGTTTGAATACTGGTTCCACCAAGAATGAGCTGTGTGATATTGGCTTCATCTCTTTACATTTTAGTTTCCTTATCTATAGAACAGAAAATATAATGATGTGTACCTCATAGGGTTATTGCAAGACAAAAATGAGTTAATACATATAAAACAATACCAGTTCTGGCAAATGGAGAGCACTCTACCACTACAATAATTATTTATTATTATAAATGTATTTCTAGAAACACTGTACATATTTCCTTATCCAGCCAACACTAAAGTCACCTATGCTTCATCTACTCCATATAACAACAAAACAAAAAAGTTAACAATTCCAGGATCATACAATTTAATTCACCAGTTATGCTTAGGATAACAGAATCCTTCAAGGGAAGGACTATCTGAGAGTCATCTTATCAAATCCAATCATTTTACTTTATTTGATCATCCTCATTAAAGAGATTTGAACCAGGCCAAATTTTTAAATTCAAACCCGTTATGTTCTACATTTTCAAATACCATTGGGCTCTTTCTTCTAGTTTATATTTTTCTCACCTCACTGGACACAATACCACCTACACAACTCCTGTGGATGTCCAGGTCACTAAAATCCATCACTGAATAGGTATTTATTGCTTATCAACTGTGTACACTTTCGTAAATGGAATAAAATAAACTCTCCTTTATGGATATATGTCAGAAGATTTTTTAAAACATGAGCTGATGCCACTTCTCCCCAATATTTAACTTCTCCTTTTATCTCCCTTTCCCCAACCCTTCAGTCAGCCAGGCAAGCAGCTGCGCCATGTGTATTATTGCCTCAGAGAAATTATCTAAGAGCCAAGAGGGAAAAAAATGGCTCATTCCTGGCTTCTGTGGCTCTATGACTGAGATGCTCACAGCATATATGACAGGTTTGAGAGGAATCATGTGAACGTTCCTCCTCTCATGCCCCCCTCAGCTAGGGAAAAGGTTCCCAGTCTTGAGCAAGGAGACAGAGTCAGAGTGAAAACAAGGGAAGTGCAGGGTGGGTGTGTCCTAAAGACAAGGCCCAGACCTGCTTTCCATATAGAGAAAGGTTTGAGGGGGTCCAAGAGATGACAGTGGAAAAGGGACCTGTTGAAGGAATACAAAGGGGCACAAGGGAATTTTTGAGAATATGAAAGATATGTTCATTCTCTGGATTGTGGTGATGGTTTTGTGGGCATATACGTGCAGCACAAAATATCAGATTGCACAATTTAAGTATATGTAGTTTATTTTTTGTCAATTATAATTCAGTAACATTGATGAGAGTGAGAGAGAGAGTGAGAGATCTGTGCATCGAGTTTCCAGTATATCCCCAGGGAGGAAGCAGGACCCAGAGAATAAATGGCTTCCTAGTGGCATGTCTAGACAGATAAGTTCTTAAGCAGCCTGTAAGTTACCAGTCTCTCTGGGTGGTAGAAAGACATAAACATTCTGTACCCAGAAGTGGCCCAGAAGCAGCAAAGAGAGCTGCCTGATGTTCTGAAGTCAGATGGGTAAGAACAAACGATATTTCCAGGCCAGCATGCAGACCACTGACCAAGCAGCTGATGGAGCAAAGGCGATTTCAGCAGATGCCTCTGTGAGCAGATGGCAGCAGAGACCTGCAGCACACCCCCTCCCCACCCTCTCCCAGTCTTGGCTCAAGTTAAATGCTCTAGGACCCTGACACACCCCCAGGGTTGGAGGGAGAAGGAGAAATCTCTGAATTCACTGACATTTAGCTTCTGCAACCCTGGCAGAAAAAGTCTTGAAATAGAAATTGGTTAGTTATAGATGAATAGATAAACATTTCTTATATATCTCAGTTCCATGTTCCATGATTCTATGCTGAGTCACAGTCCCTACCTTCACAGAGCAGTATTCCAAATTAGGAGACTATAAACAAGAACTTTAAGACCCACAAAGTTAAGTACTAAGACTACATTGCATATCCATTATCTAGTTTGGTAGCTGGCACATAAGTGTGCTTAATATGTACTTGTGGATTGCACGGATGGATGAATGGATGGATGGATCGATGGATAGGTGAATGGGTGGATGGATAAATGGATGGGGCAAACAAGCACACAATAAATTATTACTAACCACATTCATTCACATAAATGAAAAATGAGAGGTTTTAGTAGTAGGTGCACTAAGGAGAGATTGCTAAGGGCTAGAGTCACCATTGATTACTTCGTTGAGGAGAAAGAATTTGAGGTGGTCCTTTAAGACTGAGTCGAACTGGCTCAATCAAGATATGATGAGGGGGAAAGGTGGGTGGGTAAGCCAAGGTACACAGAAGTCAAAGGGGTTAAATTGAAATAATTTTACTTCCCATGCACTTGCTCCTATAGTCTTTCCCAAGCACATTATGTGGCACAGGATCTATTGAAACTATTTGATGGATGAGAGATGGTTGGACAGACAGATGGAGTGCAGGAATGAGAGGAATAAACATCTTTTTTCAAAGAATTAAAAGAATTAGGTCTGAAATTTTGAGAGATTTTAATCACTGCCCAGAGTTAAATGCTCTTAACTTTTATTCTAATGGCAGAATAGTTACTTATAGAGGATTTTACAACATTTGGAATTGTGTTTAACTAGTCTTAGACAATTTTTTTAAAAACATGGAATGCATGGCCATTCAAGGAGTTATCTTACCCACCCAAAAAGAGCTCTAAGTCTGTACCATTACTTCGATTCCTATTCTGCAACAATAGTTAACATTGTGTTAAAATTTAGCAACCTTTCTCAGTATGCAGTATCTTGTGCATTCCTCACAAAACAGAAATCTGAAGCAAGTCTCCATTTTCTGGCTTGTAGAATCTGAGGCCCAGGGGGCTCACCCACTTGCTTTAATTCACCAGCCAGGAAGCAGTGACACCCAGGCCTACACCCAGGCCTTTCCCCAATACCACGTTGCCTCACTATTGTCACCTGAAGGCCTTAAAGAATGAGGGAAGGTACCGAACACCAGAATTGTGTGTGTTTGTAAAGAGGAGGGTATAGTGATGAGTTAACACATTGAAGGATTGTAACCATGGCAAAGCATTAGTTATCCTTTTAGTAAAAAGAAAATCTTTACTTTTTAACTGTGAGGGAAAAGAATGTTCTTTTCTCAGCCACTCCATATTCATTAAATATATTTGAAGGACCTTTGATACGTTCACCCACAAAGTCTCCCTCCTTTTCTCAGTTCTCTCCCTGGAGCTAGAATGCTAGGAAGAATTTTCTACGGAGAAAATAATTACACTTACTCACAGAAAAAATCCCCCAGAGTAATTTGTCATAAAGAAAACTCTAACCCAACCTTTTTCCTACATGAAAGTACTAATTTAATTTTACAACAAAACAGCTTTAGGGATCCCAAGAGCAGCATCAGGAAAGAGAAGAGGCCCCACCTATTGGATCCTCTTATTCACCCCCTACCAATATAGGTTTGTTTCAAACTGAGAATTATTTTACTCTTTGCTGAGTTTGGTTTTAAATGTTTTAAATAATAAAGCTTAGGCCACTTAGAACAGGAGAGTCTGTTTTGCTAATAACTGGCCTCAGTCCCTGCATGGGTAATGAAAGCTGGGGGAATTTTTCCTGGTAGCATTAAGTGTTAGGTGTCAAAGGCAGTCACAGATGGCTGGCATTCAGTATTTTTACACTAAAGTGTTTATAACCTATAAATGCTTTATCTTTCCACGTCTTCCTCCCCTTCCTCTTTTCTCTATCACACTGGTGTGGTGACCCTGTTCATCCAAAACAGCTGAGAGATGAAAATATTAATTTGAGAGATTATCCTGTCATCATTCTGGACAAAAATATTTTGAAAATTTACTGATACACTGTGCCAGGCATTTTGGTGCCTTTTGCCACAAAGCAGAACTGCATAGTTTCCAACATGTGAAATCTGTTTCAAAGGTTTATTTATTCATCCGATAAGAAAATCACAACTGGATGAGGGACCCGCACTCTGGGTAGCCAGACTGGTACTCCCGCATTCCCACAGCGAGCTCGCGGTATGAGGATTTTCACATTTCTTTGTAGATGTAGTCATGTCAATGCAGCCTCACTGACACAGTCTTTCAAAAGGTAAATTCACTGTTTTGTCAATTCAGGTAACCCATAACTCTGACTCTTATTCAATACTTAACACTTCCCCTGATTACAGGGCATTTTTACCTTCTAAATTATCCATGTGTTCACTGTTTATGTTTGTACAAATTTTACTTTTTTTCTTATATTTAGTTTATTCTTAGAAGAAACCATAAATTGCTTCAACTTTAACCTCTGAGAATCAGTTTAGCCTCTCCAGTGTATGTCACATATTCCCCCAAACAATCATAATAAAAAAGTTTTATATTAACCAGAAGTATATACTTTACTCAATCGTAAGAGGGCTGTTCAAGATTTCACTGAGCCTTCCTGGGCACTTTGGAACTGAGAATAAGAGAACATATTTTTGGGGGCTGCCAAAAGAAAAGATGCCTATGATATACATTCTCCAATGGAGAACACTCAGTATTAAGCAGACAAATTGAAAGCAAATGAGTCTTTACCCTGAAACTTGGTATCATATGCAGAATATTCAAGATTTCTGTGACTTCTCAGAGATTAAGTGAACAGTTAATACCTTACTTAGCATGATAGGTCATTCTTTATGAACCGAGTAAGTTTGGCAGACTGGCAACTCCCATTTTACATGATTTGCCAATGTAGTAGGTTTGAGTTTTACTGTCACAAACTTCATGTGTGCATAAAATGCAATTATCTTTCCATCTTTATACTTGAACTTTGTGTCGATCACCAGCCCCTATTTTTGCTAACCCTTGCTGAGGCAGAGTCCTCAGTCACTTCCAGGCTTCGTTTTTCCAGCTGTCACCACTGTCCTCTCTGTCCTCTTCCCAAGCGCTTGCCCACCTTGGCCCAGCAGCCCTCTCAGTCACCCCGGCATGGCCTCCGGGCTCTGGAGATGCTCTGGTTGCTCTCCACATTGGTGGGTGGTAAAGACGCCTCCACGTATAATCCAGTATTACAAAGACACAGAAGTAGATGGGAGAGAAAATACAAGAACCTGGGATTAGGAAATCAACTGGGAAAGAGAAAAGCAAGCATTTGGAGGATGACGGAGCCAGTTAGAAGGCAGAGACTGGAGCAAATACCTCTGACCCTGTAGCTAAAGCCCCCAGGGCCTCCTCTAGGACCTGACATTTCCGTGCTGCTAGAGGCTAGTTTGCTGGATTTCACCTGCCATCTGTGCCACTCAACTGAACTCTGAAATATCATGAGGGGGACAGTTTATATCTCTCCATTCTTTTTAACCATAAAAACGAAAAGGAAACCAAAAACAAGAGAAGCAAAACAGTTAGGATATTCACCCTGAAAGAAAAGTAGTTCCTGAAAAACAGCAAGCCATTTTTCCACTTAACCACCCAAAATTGCCCTCAGAGAGTCGTCTGCAAGTCCCACCAAGACCAATGTGTGAAATGTGTGTATAGAGTTTACATTTTATGGAGAAATTTCAAATAGTTGTCTTATCCAAAAAATATATTTTATTCAATTCAGACAAAATTCTTCTAATAATGTGTGTTTTGTGTTTTTTTAAAAATGATTTGCCATTTTCAGCCTCTCTAAAGCCAATATGTTTGATAATGAAAAGAAAAAACATGCAATTGGGCAGCTATCTGCATTGTATTTGTTATCCTCAATCCACCTCAATCCTGTTTTTCAAAAATGCACATACAACAAACCTTAATTCCTAAGGTTATACTACAATCAGGAAACAAGATAAAAATTTTAAATCTTGCAAAACTTACCCAAAATTGCAAGACATGTTTTAAAATGCTGGAAAAGTTACCAGAAAAAATAGACACACAGATTTATTAGTTCCTGTTAATAAATAATAATGAATAAAATAAAGATCTCAATAAAATGTGGCATATACCATTAGTAAGTTGAATTTTTAACAAAAATTATTAAAATATCATAACACTGCCTAAGATATGTTCAAAATGTTTCCATTAGCTTCCATGCATTATTGAAGGTGGCATATTACATATTGTCAAAATCTATACATATGCTACTATATTTTCTCTCTCTTAGTGAATTTCCAGTTAAAAGATGATATGGATAACCTATACTTTAGATACCTTAGACTTAGCATGTAACTTTATTATTATTTCTGTAACATTTCCACATCCATTTACATATTTTTAAATATCCCACATTTCTGTATTTTTAACGTTTTATATTTTTACCAAGTTGAGAATTAACACCCACCCACTGGATATTAACTATAAGGCTCTGTACAAATGTCATCATTACTGTTACTAAAATGTGGTTTTGTCACATAATTTCATTTACAATAATACAAATTAACACATTCCTTTAGATATTTATAAATTCTTAATGACTTTTAAATTTAGAGGTATTTCTAAAAGCACTGGGAGAAAAGATAAATGCATAATAGGCGAGAAAATAATTAGAATTCTTGTATCATCCTCATTACTTGAATGTCTGGTTTAAGCATTTCTATACCTGACACACTAATTTAGCTATAGTGCAGAAAAACTAGCATTGTGGTAATAGAATATTGATTGTACAGTGTTCAAAGAGAACTTACGTTGTACTTTTTATATATGCGTGATATTGCAGCACAATATCCATACCAATAATTTTCACAAAATGAACCCTACTACCACTGTGTTCAATGGTGATTTAAATATGAAATTGTCAATATTTTGGTTAAACACTTTATCTCTCATTAACCTAAGATACAAGGAACCATGCTCACCTTTAGTATAAAAGCACAGGGAAAATAGACATACTAATTTCATTTTAGTATGTTATTTTCTTAATTCTTATTATCAAATTTGTATTCTCCTTAAGAACATCTGAGGAAACTTTCTCACGGAGATTCTAATCTCACAGCAATCAAGTGTTATCTCCATATATTCCATTTCCCAGCACATGTACCAAAAATTCAGTAGTTTTCTCAAGTTGCTGAAGTACAATTTTTTTAAAAATCCCTCCTCTGGGACCATTCTTATAGATACAGTGCTGACTCCCTTTTTAGAAATAATTTAATCATGAAGAAAATAAAAGAGAGATATTTTATTTACTTGGAAATGCAAACATGACACCTACTAAGAACTGTAAATAGAAACCAGAAGGTAATCTGAGCATTAAGATCAACAAGTCTTTATTAAAAAGTTGTTTTGAGAGAATTAAGCAGTGAGGAATGAGGAACAGGAAATAGTGTCTTTAGAAATTTGAGAGTTGAAAATGTCATTAAAATTGATCTAAACCACTGCCACCCAATGAGCCCCCTTTCCAGCATCCCTAACAGATGTTCACTCAGCCTCTGCTTGAATATCTCCCGGACAGCTGTTTTGTGAAAATGTCATTTTCTATGTGAGACAAAAACTATTTCTTTGTCTTAAGCTGGTTTTCTATCCTACAGGTAAGCGTCTAAAGGGTATTAGTTCTTTGTTTTGGCATAACAAATCACAAAACTCTAAAGTATCTATTCCTGGGCCCTATAGTTCTATTTCTAGGGTGTCATCCTAAGTGAATAATCAGCTATATATAAGGAGGATACATATTCCATATATAAATGTCATATAGATGTAAGAGATATAAGGAATTTCTTTGATATTTGTTACTTAGAAAAGTGAAAATTTAGAAACAAACTTATGTTCAGATTTGAAAGACTATTAAAGTAAATTATAATAAAACCATACAATGAAATGCCATGCAGTCACCAAAAATCATGTAGATAAATGTAGTCACAATATGTTTTAATGAAATAATGTCTACAAAGCACTTAATAGAACTTTCTGACACAGAAGAGATGAAAAATAAATATTAAATAATCTATTACTATTTTTAAAGTAGACAATATATTCAGTATACAATTTATTTAAAAATATGTACATATGTGCATATATATATGTATGAACAATTATGAAAAAGCATAACAAAATATTAACAGAACTTGTGTTCAAATTGTAAAATTAGAAGCAATTATTATTATTGTTTCCCTTCTCTTTTTCCTGTTTGCCAAGTTTTGCATTACATGTGCATTCCCCTTGCAATCGAAAAACTGAATGTTATATATATATTTGAATATATTATATATATTTGTAAAAAGTAAAGGAAGGTTTTATATTAATTTTACATAGTAGAAGCTACTCAAAAGGAAGAGAAGGCAATAAAGTTGTGTAAGAAGAAAGGAAATTTAAATTGTGCCTGTAAAGTTTTACTTCTTTTAAAAAAAAGGAAAATATCTAAAGCAAATCATAGGATGCTATCATTTTCAATTATGTGTAGCAACCATCATCATCCTGGGTTCCTGTCTCTATTTTTTAAAGATGAACAATATAACTAAAATGTAAAGCTTTTAGCAATAAGTAAAATAAAAACTGTAATAAGTATTATAGAAAGTAATAAACATAAAAATCATGTACTCTATATTTGAGCAATCCTATTCCAACTTTAATGAGTACATATGTTCACTGAAAGACATTTAAGAATGTTTATTGAAACTTTACTCATAGTAAAGCAAAACTAGAATCAACCCACATCTCTATTAACTATACAATGAATAAGTAGTGGCATTACAAAAAACAAAATAAAATTTCAGACTAAAATCCCTCATGAACATAGATGCAAAAATCCCCAACAAAATATTAGTAAACCAAAGTCAAAAATACATTTAAATGATCAGTCACCACAAACAAGTGGGATTATTACAGAGATGTAAGGATGGCTTAATATCCACAAATGAATCAATGTGATTAATTATGTGATCATCTCCATTGATGCAGTGAAAGAATTTGACAAAATTCAACATCCATTTGTAACAAAAACTCTCAACAAAGTAGGTATAGAGGGAACATACCTCAACCTAACAAAAGCCATATATGACAAACCCACAGCTAACATCATACTCAATGGTGAAAAGCTGAAAGCTTTTCCTCTAAGATCAGGAACAAGATGAGTATATCCACTTTTATTGAACATAATACTGAAGTCTTATCCACAGCAAATAGACAAGAAAAGGAAATTAAAGGCATCCAAATTGGTAAGGGAGAAGTAAAATTGTCACTATTTGCAGATGACATTATAGTATATATAGAAAACCCTAAAGACTCCACCAAAAAAATATCTATTACAACTAATAAATGAATTCAGCAAAGTTTCAGGATGTAAAATCAATCTACAGAAATCTGCTGCATTTGTATACACTAATAATAAACTAGCAGAAAGATAAATTAAGAAAACAGGCCTATTTATAATTGTATCAAAGAATAAAATACCTCGGAATAAATTTAACCAAGAAAGTGAAAGAGCTATACTCTGGAAACTATAAGACATTTGATGAAAGAAATTAAAGGCAACACAAATAAGTAGAAAAATATACTGTGCTCATGGATTGGAAGAATTAATATTGTTAAAATGCCCACAGTACACAAAGCAATCTACAACCTACATACATAACACAATTCCTATTAAATACCAAGGCATTTTTCACAGAACTTGAACAAAAACCTTGAATAGCAAAGGAAATCTTGAGAAAGAAAAACCAAGCTTGATGTATCATACTCCCTGATTTCAAACTATACTACAAAGCTATAATAATCAAAAGAGCATGGTACTGTCACAAAATAGATCAATGAAACAGAACAGAGAGCCCTGAAATATGTTTAGCACATGCTTATATGGTCAATTAATCTATAACAAAAGAGGCAAGAATATATACAGTGGGGGAAAGACAGTCTGTTTAATAAATGGTGTTGTGAAAACTGGAAAGCTACATGCAAAAAATAAAACTGGATCATTTTCTTATACCATACACAAAATAAACTCAGATGTAAGACCCAAAACCATAAAACTCCTAAAAGAAAACACAGGCAGTAAGCTTTTAGATGTAAGCGTAAGCTTTTAGATATAAGCCTTAGCAATTTTTTTCTGGATATGTCTCCCCAGACAAGGCAAACAAAAGCAAAATAAAGACAAGTGTCACTATGTCAAACTAAAAAGATTCAGCAAAGGAAACCATCAACAAAATGAAAAGACAATCTACTCTATAGGAGACTATATTTGCAAATGATTTATCTAATAAGGAGTTAAAATCTAAAATATATGAAGAACTCATAAAACTCAACACACACCAAAAACAAATTCAATTAAAGAATGGGCAGAGCAACTGCATAGACATTTCTCTGAAGGAAACATACAGATGGCCAAAAGACACATGAAAACATGCTCAACTTTACTAACCATCAGGAAAATGAAAATCAAAACTGCAGTGAGATATCACCTCACATCATCAGAATGGTTAGTATCAAAGAAAATAAATAACATGAACAAAGTGTTGATGATGTGCAGAAAAGGGAACCCTTGCACATTGTTGGTGAGAATGTAAATTGGTAGAGTGACCATGGGAAACAGTGTGGAGGATCCTCAAACAATTAAAGATAGAAACACCACATGACCTAGTAATTCCATTTCTGGGTACTTATCTGAAGAAAACAAACACACTAATTCAAAAAAATACATGCACCCTTGCATTTTTGGCAGCATTATTTACAATAGCCAAGATATGGAAGTAACCTAAATGTCCATCAATAGATAAATGGATAAAGAAGAGACAGAATACACACACACACACATACACAATGGAATATTACTCAGCCATAAAAAGAATGAAATCTTGCCATTCATGACAAATAAGTCAGACAGAGAAAGACATATACTATACAATATCACTTATATGCAGAACCTAAAAAGCAAAACGAACAAACAAAACAGAAATAGACTCATAAACACACAACAGAGTACTGGTTTCCATTGGGAAGCAGGTGGGGAGATGAGTAAAGCATGTGAAGGGTATAAAGAGGTACAAACTTCCAATTATAAAATAAATTAGTCATAGGGATGAAAAGTACAGCATAGGGAATATAGTCAATAATATTATAGTAACTTTGTATGGTGACAGATGGTAACTACATTCATCACAGTGAGCATTTTGTAAGGTTGAATCACTGTGTAATACACCTGACACTAAGATAATGTTGTATGTTGGTGTTGTATGTTGGCTATAGTTCAATAAAAAATTAAAAATAAAGCAGATAAAAAGATTTTAAAATAAATCATATTTTTAACAACTCTAGTGACATTCAGCTTACATAACATAATATTCACCCAAATTAACAGGTGCTACTCAATGACTTAGTAAATTTATAGAGTTGTGCAACTACCCCCATAGACTAGCTTTACATTATTTTCATTTCCACAATTATATTCCTTGTGTTCTTTTACACCTAATCCCTCTTCTCACCTTCAGTCCCAAGCAACCACTAATCTACTTTCTGTCCCTACAGATTTGCCAAATTGTGGTATTTTCATACAACTGGAACCAAATGTGACATATTCTTATAAAGAAAATATATAACTACAATCAACAATGATGAATCTCACAGACAAGATATTGAATATAAGTAACCAAAGAAATAAAATGAATATGTCATATGATTCCATTTATGGAAGTACAAGAATAGTAAATATCACACATTTTGTGTGATAAAGGTCAGAATAATTATCATTCCTCAGAAGGGTACTGACTTGGAGTAGAAAGGAGGAGAATTTATGAAGTGCTGGAAATATCCTGTACGTTAATCTGGGTGGTAGCTACAAGGGTTTACACATATGTGAAAATGAATGAAGCAACTTATTTAAATTTTTATCTTATTTTATGCTTCAACAAAATGTTTTAAGGAAAATAATGCCATTCCCAAGCCAATTCTTCTGTCTTAAAAAATTGCTTACCCCATTATTCTTCTTCTCCCCTTTCACCTCTGGTTCTAACACATCATTGCTAAGTTAAACATGAAGTTTCTGAGAAATTTTACTGAAACCATTCAATTATTTAGTTTTGAAAAGGAAAAACAGATGTCATAACCTCATCTCGCTTCTCTACTAGTCCACATTTCTGAAGTGATGTGCTAGGATAATGGATATCTTATGAGAAGAGGAAATGGGTTTAAGAGGATAATAAAGGAACAATGAGAAACAGAAGAAAACACCAACTTGAGCTGAAAATCACCACACAACCAGCAGCACAGCCAGGCTGTTACGACGTTCTCAAAAAAAAAAAAAGGAAGGAAGGAGGAAGGAATTGCCATCCAAGCTGTTCAATTACTTAAATTTTTACATTCCTTTTTTTAAAGTGTGAAATGTACCATGTAAAAAGATAACAAGACTGAAGGATTTTTTTTTCCTTTTGAGAGCCACATGTAACATCTTAAAGTGGCAACACATGCTACTTAAATTTAGAAGACTACTGCTTGAATATTACAAAGCATCTGGTATTCAGAAATCAGCAATGTAATGAGGAGTAACACCTCTGTGGTTTCTGTGCCCTAGACTGTGCTTCAGTTAAGTCCATCGTGGTAACCTGCACCATAAACCTACCTCTAACTACACTGCTTCAACAGAGGGCAGTGACACCATCCATTACCTGGCCACATTCTCTAGGGAATTCCAGCCAGTTGAAATCATGTAATCAATCCCTATCACAACACCTGCGTCTGATATTGTGTATTTTAAACTGCTTATTTGAGAAGACTGTGGGAGCACACTGCTTAACAACTTTCTAAAGTCTCCTTAGCATCACCTCAATACCATTTTAAATAATGCAGCCATTTTCAGAAGAGATTATGTAATCAGTCAGTGACAAATATGACAATAATTTTCAGGGGCAGTTTTATTAGGAAATTAGAGTATTATCTTGATGTTTCAAAGCCATGTTCTTTCACATTCTATACCTATTTCCAGATTACAATTTAAGTATAAAATCTAGCCATCAATGTCTACACAAAAATAATAATCTTGAGAACTTGAAAGGCTGTGATTTTGTTGTGATGTTAATCAATAACCTTTTAGCTCCAAGTGCCAAAAAAGAAAAAAGCAACAATGCAATCTAGCTTTAAAAAGAGGAGGAGCTAATTTATTAGATAAGTATCCAAGAGTTGAGGGTCCAGTACTGATTTCCCGCTTAGCTGGATTCAGATCTCTACTTCACTTCATCTCTCTCTGCTTTTTTTCATGGTGACATCAAGTTCTTTTATAGAAGACACAAAGAATATGACTTCAGTAAGCTCCAATGGATATTTTCAATAGTAAATCATTCAAAAAAAATGTGACCTCCTTTCTCCTCTTCTCAGCCCACCCAAGGCCTGACATATCAAATAGGGAAAACTTAAGTGAGTTTTGCATCACATGACTGTCACTGACCAAATCACTAAGACCAAGGGGGAAAGGAACATGTCATCTCATGTATCATAAACACTCCCCTGACACAAAGAAGAGAGTGCCTTGACTCAGAGCTCCCACAGGACTACGTGGAGTTGAGGAGAAGATATTTCCCAAAAGACAATTGGGGTGCTGTACTGAGGAAGGAAGAAATGGTGAGCAAGCCAAAACAACAGATGTCTACTATTGACATCACACTCATGAGCAAATTCTTTCCACATTTGATGGGTTTTTCTGGCAAACAAAATGTGTATTTCTGGTCTTCTCCAGCACAACAATGCTAAATATTACATTGTAGGTCTTCAAGAAACCTGAAGGTCATCTGAGGGATTCAAATGTAGGGGTGAGAAAATATTACATATATGGCTTCATAAACTTGATAATTAAAAATTATCAGTTATTTCTCAATTCATCCTGAATACAGTTTGGCAATTGAATTGACCTACCCTTTTAGACATGGATATTTTAACTTGGTTGCACCAAAATGATAACCAAGAGATGTAAAAACACTGTTATTTTTGTCTTAACTATGTGTGAAGTCAAATTGATGGCTCTAAGCCTTAACCCATCTGCCAGCTCTATTACATCTGACAAAGTGGAAGGATGGTGTCTTGCCAATAGGCTTTGGCCCCCCGGCAAGGTCACTGTGGATTCAATGTGACCACAGAAATAACAGTAGAACATTCTTGGAGTGAAAAAGTTATACCCAACTTTATTTCCATGGTGGCAGATCAATCACTAAAATCCCATTCACTCAGAGCAAGTCTGCATGCAGCAAGCCAGTCTCTGCCTCTGGGCCCCTCTGCCTGCACAGTCATCCTCTGGGCCTCTCTGCCTGCACAGCTGTTCCTCACAGTTGTCCTGTTGGCCCTTTTGCCCACACAGCTGTCCCACACACCCGTCCCATCCTCTAGGTCTCTCTACCTACACAGTCATCCTGTGGGCCTCTCTGCCTGAACAGTCATCCCACATAGCCCTCCTCTGGGCCTCTGTCCTTGGCGCTGCCACCACTCCAGCCTTGGGTCTGCTCTCCTGCAGCCTTGCAGACATGCCACTGTGTCACACAGAGCACTGGGCAGAGTTCTTTATATATACAGTCAAAAGCAACGTATTGCCCACAGATGTGCAGTGAGCTAGCCAACCAGGGCCAGGTAAGAATCCTGGCCACAGGAACTTTCATTTTATCCACAGATGGGTTGACAGCATCTGCTCTATACAATATTTGATGGTCAAAAACATAAGAAACAAAAAAGCTAGAAGTAAATTTAGGTAAATATTTCTATACCTACAACATGGGATATCAAAATATTTTTAAAGCAAAATATCAAGACCAAAAGTCATAGAAGAAAAATAGATAGATTTGACCACCACAGTAAACATAATCATTAACAAAATTACAAATAAGAGAAAAACTAGTAAAAACATTTGGAACATATAAAATACAGCATTTATATCTGTAATATAATAAGAGATTTTAAAAATCAATAAGAAAAGATTCATGTAGCAATATAAGACAGGTCAAGGAATATACACAGGTAATTCCAAAACAAATAAATGAATAAATATAGTCCATTGACATGTGAAGAGATGTTCAAATTCATTATTAATCAAAGAAATAGAAATTAAACAAATTTGGTTTTACTTACTGGCAAATATTAAAACAGTAACACCACTGCTCTTAAATATTCAGATTTGCATAGCCTTTTAGGAAAGCTATTTGACATTATGTAGGATTTTAATTGTAAATATACATTCCTTTGACCCAGCATTCCTGCATCTGAAACTTACACTAAGAGGGAAAAAATAGAACCATGTGAAAAAAAGACATTGTGTGTATATCATGCTTTGAAAAGTGTATGTTTGAGTTTATGTTATGTAAAAGGATTTGGGGGTTGTACTATAAATAATGATGAACAATTTAACTTCCTCAGTGCTAATGAATTGATTAAATAAGCTACAAATCATTCCCTAAAATGGATCCCCTAGAAATTTTAAATGATGGTGTTGATCACTATATGGAGAATTAAAAAGATGCCCATGTGTTTTAGGTAATGTTGTCTTTTCATTGCCAGCCTCAATTGTTTTTTAAAATACATATGGCTGTAAGATCAATATTCAGACCACGTATTTCCATGCATATTCCTCACTCCTCTTTTTTTTTTTTTATCAAAATTCTTAGCAAGGGGAGCACACTTCTCACCACCAGCAGAGTTTCATCCACAGCCAAACTCCAAAGACAAGAGGTTGCTACTATTTTCTAGACAAAATGTTATAAAATAGCAAGCATGTACTTATTCCTGCACAGAGGACAAAAGATATTGAAATGCTTCTGAATCCATCCTAGTTGTAATGTGTACAAACTTTCTCATAAGATAACAGTAAAGCCGAAATTCTAGAAACAACTAATTTATTAATAGAAATTTTACAGAATAGCCAGTGACTTACAATGAGGAAGCTCTCCAGCAGGCAATTTTTGAGTTTCTCAAGGTTTCCTGGCCCACAGGGTCATAGTTGATGGGGGAAGAAAGGATCCAGATCACCAAACAATATGAATGATGTGTTCTCATTTTTACTTTTTTAAGGGTACATAGTGCAATGTGATAACAATGATTATATGAGCAGTAGGATTACAGTTGATTTGTATTTTCTCTTTATGTAACTCTGCTTCAATCTTTTATTAGAATAACACTATTATTGAAAATAACACTGTTCTTTTTCAATATTTTTAGAATTTCATTGGGGGTGGGGGAATCACTTTATTGGTTAATCTGTAGAATTTGTCAAAACACACACTTGCCAAAACAACTATAGCTAAATGCTGTGTGTCAGTATTTCATGTATTCCTTAAGACAATCCTGTCCACTTTTTTGTATCCATTGCTTCATTTAAGCTAAACTAGAATTTCCTAAACTGTTCGACATTAATTGTTATTACATGAAAAATTTATATTAATGGGAAACACTAGGATAAGCAAAATTAGGCAGGTTTTACTGCTTCAGAACTTCTCAGAATATTAAAATGTACTAACATAATATGTAATATATCTTAAATTTATTTTGCTCCAGATATTTTTTAAGGAAGCTTCTCACTATAATAAGGCTCCTAGCAATAGAGTTTGGCAAGTACTGTAGTCTATTCATCTTCCTAAACACTTCACAATTCTACAAGCAGGTTCCACTGTGGCACTGCTCACCTCATCTCCTGTAGGTACAGTTCACCTCATTTTCTGAGTCAGTCCTATTAAACCAAGATCATCAACAACCTTTGTTGACTAAAGATGGAGCACTTTTTCATCAGTTCTCATTTTACTATATCTGTTCTCAGCTTCTGACCAGTTGGACCTTGGCATTTCTGAGTTTTCTTCCTGTTTTCTCTCATCTTAGACATTCTCATTTAGTTTCCTTTGCAGTTGCAGTTGCATTGTTAGCATCCTCTGCCCATTTTGCTTCTTAAATGTTGGTTTTCCCTGGAGAGTCTGTCTGGAAAACACTCTTTTGACTCCAAACAGTCCCTGGGTAATCTCATTATCACCTATTTCAACAAGCAGCTATAATTAGCTCATGATTCATAAATCATGAAGAATCTTCAGCCCAGATCCCTCTTCTAGGTATAATATCTACATAAAGGGCCCTCCTTAAGAACTCTCCTCGGATCCTCTACAGGCACATCAAAACTGAATACATCCAAATCTGAAAAGTATTTCCCCTCCCCATGTGACATTGTTTCCTACATCAGCCAATGAAGTCACTCATCTATCAAGCTTCCAGCAGATTCACTTATTTCTCTCCATCACACACCAAACCCAGTTAATAATCAATAATAATCAATCAATCCCTCACACACCAAAACCTGTTAATAATCAATAATCATCAAATATTTGCTGATATCATCACTTCTGTTGATTAGCCTCCTTACTATCTGTCCAAATATATACTTCAACCCAACCCTATAGCCATTATCTTAGTTCTCAACATTTTCATTGTCACCTAAATTACTGTGGATATCCCAATCTGTGCCTAGGTCAGATTAGCACTCAATAAAAATTTGTTAAAAAAATGAATGTTCTTCCTAAAGTCTTGTGTCTTCCAATACATTCTCCTAACTGCAATATGCTGATCATACTAACAACTTAAATTGGATTATTTCATCTCACCTTAAGGGGTAGCTGCTGCCCCATGGAAACAAAAAATTGCATTATGAACATTAACTCATGAGTTGATTTTTGCCTATCTTTCTAGCCTTACCTGTCACCACTCCCTAATTCAAAGTCTGTATTCCAGCCAATCATACTTAACAATGTGTAGTTCTCTAAATGGTACCAGAAGAACTTTTCTCTTCTTTCTTTCTTCCTCTGCCAATATCATCTGGACCTAAATCTACTCAGCTTTCAGGATTTAAAATGGATGTCACCACCATAGGAAACCATCTAGTTTGCCCACATTGGTTTGGGTGCCCTTTTTACAGGACTCTATAGATCCCTATTGTTTCTCTTATTATTATATACATCACATTGCTGAGTTGTTTCCTGATAACTGGACTATAGTATCCATAAGGCAGGATCTATAAATTATATACCATGTCATGTTCACAAATAGCCAAGGATTTGACAAATAGGAGGTCACTCAGATTTAAGGTTTTCATCTGTATAATGGGGACATTGGCCTACCAACATTACCAAATTATAAGAGGATCAAATATAGAGTTGCCAAATAAAATACAGGACAGCCAGTTAAATTTGAATTCCACATACACAGGAATATTTTTAGTGTGTTTCATGAAATATTTGGAACATACTTACACTAAAAACATATCTATAGAAATTCAAACTTAACTGGCTGTGTTTTTGTTTCTGTTTTTGCTAAATCTGGCAACCCTAATCACATGAGATTATATATATTTGAAAGTGTTTATGAATCTACAAAAGCTTCTATTGAAATGTAAGAAAATATAAGCTCTGTTCCGCTAAAGATCCATGATAGCTTTAAAATGAATAATAAGAGATGTTTCCATGTCAGGCTGCTGTTATTTTCATCAATTATTGACACATCTTACTATGTGAATTTATTTGTTCTTCCTTAATGAAACAATATTTTTCTTGAAAACAAAAGTGCATTTCTTGGGGAAACATGTTTGATTCCAAGTAACCAGATAACAAGATGCACACTGACCGTCTAAAATGATCATTACAATAAAGAAAGAGTGGGAACAAGAGAGGAGGAGAGAGGAAAAGAGAGAAAGAAAGAGACTTAAAACTGTGGTTATAATCAAGTTATTTTAAGAGAAAAAGCCCTAGAACTAACTTTTCTTTTAACAATATTTGGACATTTACTGCCATAATTTTGTAACCTACTGATCTACACTTCTCCACACTGATGAATCTAAATAAATTAGTAAAACATAAATTTTCTAATTATCCACTTGATTTAAGATGTAAGAAGTGTCAATATAAACTTAAAAAATCTCTGGCCTGGAGAGAGCTAAGATGCCTACTTACTTAACTAACTCTAGCATCTCACCAATGTGGACATCAGTTTTCTCTTCTTTAAAAAAGACAATAGATACAGGTGCCTTAAATTTCCACATAGTTCTGACACTCTGAAATTTTATCAAATATTTGCTGATATCATCATGCCATAGGCATTAATAGAAATAAAATGTTTTTTAAGTCTTATTTGTGTATGAATTTATCAAATGAAATTCTCATCAAATGAAATTCATAACTCCCTCTTCTAATCTGTTATGGTTATACAAGTCTAACAATAAATAAGGCTAACAAAGTTTCAGTGGTGGCAGAATTAAAATGCTGAAATTGCAATAAAATTATAGGAGATCCACACTGGCAATGTTCTAAGAGAAGAAAAGACATGAAAGTTCATCTCACCTCCTCCTTCTCCTGGTTCCTCCAGAAGGGGAGAGAAGGGGGAACAGAGAGTAATTGGGAACAGAGCTTGCATGTCAGGAACAAGGACAACTGCCAGAATCACAGTGGCCTGGAAGAGCTTTAAAAAATCATCCCAGACAGACACCAGTCACTTCTGGTAAACTGATTCCCTTGTAAGTAACAAAGTTAAAGGATAGCTATTCCTGTCTTGCATATACCAATACCACCCAGGAGGCTCCCTGAAGCATACCTAACTTATGTAGGGGAGTGAAGTAAACATAGTTCGCTCTGTGCATCCTTCTTTGGTCCTTTGTTTTGCCTTCACTCACTGACCTCTCCCAAACTCTCAGAGTGCCTGGGCTGGGGTGGGGAGAGTGGGGAAAGCTTCTAGACCCCTGAGGTGAGACCAGAAAGGAGAAGGGGTTCACAAATACAGAATGGGGCATTTGAGGGAGACGTTTATTATTGGAGGAACTGTTCACCTCCCTTGCTTGTGAGGAGCACGGCCCTTCCCTCCCACTCCCACCTGGGATGCTCTAACAGGGAACTGCCATCTTTAACGGTCCTGTTCTTGGGGCCATAATGACTGGTCCAGGTGGCAAGTGATCCAAGGCCGGCCCGTCATCACCCTCCTTCATAATTCTTTAAATTAGGAGAAGAATAGAGTCTTAGTGAGGAAAATGTCAGGCAATGAGCTGTTGGAAGCCATGTTCCAGGACTCATGGAAAAAGAGGCACTGTGGACAGAAGATTGCAGCCAACAAGCAGACAAAAGCAGAAATCAGAGACAGCCAGAGAGTCCTTGCTCCACTGAGGCCTGGTTCCACTTGTATTCCTGCATTTTCCTGCTTTGCTCAATTTGTGTAAGCCAGTAACTTCTCTCCCTTTCTTTCACACTGAGTATCTGCCAAGAACCCTGAATTATAACATGAAAGTCTGAGGGAACAACCTTTTTAAGAGCAAGGAGCAGCAGCATATCTGATAAAATGTCTAATAAGGGCTCCAAATCTCTGCCTCTCTCTAAAATACTGGGAACAAATGTCACATTATAGTAATCCAGGCACACAGTGCTTTTCTCTAATGATTTATGGCATCATTAATTTGGGAGAGGTCTTTATATGAGCAGAATAGAAAAGTCTGAATTATGGCAGGGAAACTTTGGTAAGTACAGTAATGTGTTTGGTATTGATTATACTCTCATGGATATTTGATCTGGCATTTGTAATGGGGCTAGTCCACAATTCAGGAGGGCGGGGCTTAATGTGACTGCACAGTAGACAGAATTATGAATTATGCACAGGCCACTTGGTAGAGCAGCCTTTCATAGGCTGCATTCTGAAAAGAGCTCTGCATGCTCACACAAACTCAGGAAACACTGCCTAATGAAGTCTGCCTCTTGGATATTCACAACGCATATTAATACACATGAATAGTATCAGTAAATAAATCTGCTTAATTTCATATAACAGTTAAACAAACAAACTGATTTGCACAGGGTAAGATTCGTTTATTCTTCCCACACTTAACAAACCCCAAAGTAGTTTGCGCTTAACATCAGTTTGCATTCAATTCTAGTAAGGGAAGCATGGAGTACAGGCAAGCTCTGAAGATTTTCGGGAGCTCCACCCTCTCTCTTGTCCTGGAGATGCCATGGCAAATTAAAGTAAGTGTTTCAGCACCTTAAAATCATAGACAGATTTTAAAGAGGTTTGGGCAAATTTCTTTTCTATGCAAGTACATTTTTATCTGTATGTACCATTAGTGATCAACTGGAAATGTTATCTCCAATTTGTAGCATACCCTTTAAAGCCCAAGTGGGCAGATGCAATGCCTGAGCTAGAGTACTGCTGGTTCACCTCTGGAGAAGTTGGAAACAATCCAACACACACAGGGATGGGCCAACCAGCTCTGTGGGATGAGAGCAGGTGGCAAAGACATGCAAGGCAGGTTAGGAAGGATGAAGGTCCCAAATTCCATAGTAAGGATGAAGACAGGGTGAGAGCAAAATGATCAGATAATTCTGATTGTCCTAGTATAGGGAGGTGAGAGTGAGCCAAAGGAGCAACTTCTCATTCCTGTCAGAGTCAGAAATCAGGGTGAGGAGACAGAAAAGGAGAAATTCTCCACTTATTGCTAGGCTTGCTCCTTTTTCTGGTATCTTCCCACTGTAATATGATTCTACAGCATTAAGGGCATTTAAATCAGCACAAGGTGGCAGAAACAAGTGTAAAGAAACCTGCTCATTCATAGATAAGCACATCTACACAAGTGTGGAGAATCATTTAGAACCACTCGAAGTCAAATGAACTGTCAATACACACTGGACAATAGCTAGCAGAGATATAAACTATAAAGTTAGTCCTACCTCACCTCAGCAGAATAAATACAAAATGAAATCCACTTGAAGGCACTGATGACTTTAAACGACAAGTTTGCTTTGATGATGTAGAGGTTGAAAGATTAATTTTTCTCAGAAAGAGTGTTGGTCATATAATAGCCATAGTGCTAATCATTAGAAATAATTACAAATGGTACATAAATAGATTCAAACAATCCTATAAATAAGGACTTAAAAAATTCATGAGCTGTCATCCCTTACTAAACTGTACATAATTTGACAGTATTTTAATATTTGACAGTCCTATAATACAATCAGGGTTTCTAGAATAAATCATTTACATTTTTCACTATGGAAAACATAACCCAAAGCTTTTCATTAATCCCACTTAGCTATATTCAAAAGGAAATGCTGTTTTCAGCCATATCCAGAATGTAATGGAATAATTTTAGAATGAACTTTAAAGATTTCTTTATTCTTTTCTAAATTAATCAATGAATATATCTCATAAATAATTCTCTTTCTAAAAAATAATTGTATTGTAGTCCTTAGCTATTTCATACTAGCCTCTGAATTGAATATATACTATCCTGTTTCATCTCCTTCAGCATTGCCTTGAATTCCAAGGGACTGAATAGCTGATGTAAAATGTATTCTGTTTTGCTTATGCTTTATTATGAATTAGGTATATATAAATACACACATATATATATATATATGTGTGTGTATATATGTATATATATATATATATGTATATCTCTTGTTGGAATCTCTTGTTACTTTTGATCCACTATTATTAACAAGTTATCAGAATAATAAATTATTTGTAAAATAATTTCACTTATTTTGCTAGTAATGCAGATTTAGGAATAATCTATTCTTTACCAGCTCCTACTAAGATAAAACATATAATGGTATTAAGGAGCAATTTGGATATTTTACTGACTTTATATTTTGGCAATGTTTCATGCCTCATTTGCCTGAAAACTCATTAGATTAGTGCAACACCATGTTTCAATGCAATAGGTTCAGACTTATTTTTCCAAGTAACTTGAGCCCTGCTTATTCTCTATACTTTCATGCTTGAGTTAATAAATTGCCAAGTTTCCCTCTTCTGTTTGCTCTGTTTTTCTTTATATACCATTTGTTGGTGGTTCTCTATTTTGAGAGAGAAAGAGGAGATGAAAAGTAAATTATCCCCTTGGGCTTGTGAAATAAAGTTTGCCTATCTACAATCTGCAATCTCAATCATTTCTTATATTTTATTGAGCCTTCAATTTGTGACAAGTATACACACCAAAACTAACATATCAATGGGGAAGAAACCAGAAAACAGATCGGAAGCAAGCCCGGCAAGCAGAGCAATGGGGATCACATCCTCTTAGTAGGTGTAATTGCTGCAGCTCTGCAGGCTTGCAGACAAATGACTCCCTCCTTCCCGCACAGGACCCCAGGAGGCCTCCCATTCCCTTCACACCCCTACAGAGGGTGCAGTTTTAACAATTGAGATGTATCTTGACCTTCTTCCTAGTCATCCAGCTCCATCCTCATAATTAGGTTACACTCAAATTTAACTAAAATGTACCATTTCTTATGGAGAAATTATTGAAGCAGGATAAATCAAAGTTTCATCTGAATGAGTCCATTGGCCAGTGGTCTCACTCTTCTGCATTTTGGAGGTGGCTGAGAGTCATCTTAGTTATGAAAACGTAAGTGAACACACAGATCATTTATCCTCACCTCCCACCTCCTTTTGCTCTATCACTACATATAAAAATCAATTGTCTACCTTCTCAAGTGTCTGAGCTACTTTTCTCTTTTCCTTGGTGACTCTCCAAACCGCACGCTGTCTCTCTAGCCCTCCACTGCCCCAGCTGTTGCAGGACATCTCGCCATTGCACCCCCAAACGAGTGCACGCACCTCATCTTGACCACAGTAGGAAGTATTGCCTGAGCCCTAGTCAGCCAATAATCATATCCCACCTCTTATTCCTCTTTACATTTCCTGATTTTTTTCATGTAGTGTTTTAGCTCCCCAATAAGATAGCATGTGCCTATGAGAGCTCTGTCATGTTTCTATCGCCTATAGTGCCCTAATAAATTTATAGTTCATGCTCAATAAATTTTTGTTAATTCCCCTCATTTTATAGACACCATTTAGACCAAAATAGAACATGAAGGTTTGTACTTTTCCTTCCCACTCTATCTTAAATTCATACCTATTATAACATCTATATTCTTTTTCCAAAGAATTCCGATTTTTTTCTATGGACATTTCAAAGACCTGCCCAGTTTCACCACAGCTCTAAAAACTGAGCTTTGACTACCGTAACTTGAGCAGTCCCTAAGGAAAACTTAGAAAAGTCCTCTCCATTCAAATGTCACAAGTATTTTCTTTCTTTTCCCATGGGGCTGTCTTCACTGAACTTGTGAAAATCACCAGTCATTTTTATGATATTTTGATCATGCTGCTTTTCCATTGGCCCCCTATCATAATCCTAGAAGTTGGAAAACTACTATAGTGTGATAAAAGAAAACCTCACTCAAAAGATTATCATCAGTTTAATACAGCTACGCCCAGGCTGTTGTGGTTCAAGTTCTGTGTTCTGTTAGCTGATCATCAGTCAAGCACAACTGTAAGAGCAGGTGAGGAGAGGCACAAGAAAACAAAGTTTATTATACTCACAGTCCTAGAGAGGGGGTCACCGCATGCCACCCAGGGTCACGGGAGAAGCACCAGGTTTTGGTCAGGAGCCAGGAGCCAGGAGCGAGGGCAGTGCTTAGACCACAGCCTTGACTGGTATTTATGCAAGAAAGGCAAAGCAGGGCAGGTGAACAGCTTAGGACCGGCTGAGGGTTTCAGTGAGCTCTAAGCTACAGGAGTGGCCTCCAGTTGTCTAGTACCTGCCCCAGGCTGATCAAGGTGGAAGAATATTGGCTCCCAGGTTGTCTGAGCCAGACAGAGGAAGCATGGCTCTGGATTGGTTCATTATGCATCAGAAGGATGTTCCAGCTGAGTCCTAAGCTCGCTCTAAGAACTGGCCAACCCCATGAGGGGCAGTCTCTCGCCAGCCAGAAAGATTTTTTGTTATACGTCAAAAGGTGATAATACACAGAATATAAAAAATATACACACACACACACACACATATATGCTATGTTGGCCTACATGTGTGTGTGTGTGTGTGTGTGTGTGTGTGTGTGTGTGTGTGTGTGTGTGTGTGTGTGTAATACATTCAGGAGCATACCACATCAGCCACTGAGATGGGCAGCAGTGCTGTTCTGGGGCACAAGTGACTGACGGCCTGACTCAAATGGCAGCTTACTGTCTGTGTGGTGCTGGGCAAGTTACTTAATCTCTCTGTAAATCAATTCCATCTGATAAGTGAAGAAAAACCTGCAGAGTGATCTTGAGGATTAAATGAGAGGATGCATAGAAAGTGCTCAGCCCAGCACCTATACTGTGGGGAAGTTGGGGTTCCTATGGCCAGGATCCTCACTGAACTTAAACCACCTGATGATGTAACTGGCCTATTGCTGGGCTGCCGCTTCCACATCTTTAGGCAATAAGTTGTTACTGCGCTATATCGAGAGCTCTGCCCAGGGCTCTGGGTGGAGGCAGAGACTCTAGTGCTCAACCTACCGCCGGGAGAACAAGCCGAGTAATAAACCCTTTCACCCCAAAGAACATTTTGCTGTCATTTTATTTGGTCACACTGAATCCATAGCGAACTTGCCCGGGGCTGAAACCCATTGGCAAGACATATTCCAAGTAGACAGTAAGTTTTTAAAACATAAACTAAGTGTTCTGAAGGGGAAACAGAATAGCTCCAAAAGTTTAAAGGAGGAATTGAGCCAGGAACCAGAGGCAGAAAGTAGAGAATTTGCATGCAATCCATCACGATTCCCAAAGAATTACTTTTTGTCTCAAGCAATTTTAGTGCCCCCATTAGCTCTTTACAGTTATTTTTAAAAGTGCTTTCACATGCCTACCTGTACATGGTACTATGATAGACAGAGTTTACTATTTCTATTCTCTGGATGAGGAAATTAAATCTCAGTGAGGCTTACCTAAAATGTCCTTGCACTAATAAAGGGCCCTCACAAACCAGAGTTGTCTAAACACTTGTCCCAATACTCTGTCCACCACACTGACCTTATTCAGATATATATCACCATCTCTTTCTTTTGGATCATACTTGCCATAAAAATAGTTAAAACTGTCCATCAAAGGTAAAATATGATATTTGCAATACCTAACTGATGTTTTGATATTTCTTCCATGGATAAAGGATTTTGGTTAAAAAGCAGTATTTGCATAATCAATAACTCAAATAACTTGAAGATCCAGAGTCCCTAGTGCTATGTTGGCCTACATTGTAACCACTAGCCACATGTGGCTATTGAGCAATGGAAATGTGACTAGAACAGCATGTTGAAATGATAATATTTTGTATATATTTGTGGAGGAAGTGATGGTTCCTATGGCCAGGATTCTCACCTGGCCCTGCTCGGCTTGCTCACTACACACATGTGGGCAGTACATTGTTAGTGACTCTATATAAACAGCTCCACCCAGTGCTCTGGGCTGCATGGCTGTAGGAGAGCAGAGACTGGAGTGGTGGCAGTGCCGAGGACAGAGACGAGATGGCTGCAGGGGCAGAGAGGCCCAGAGGCAGAGACTGGCTTGCTACATGCAGACTTGCTCTGAGTGGATGAGATTCTAGTGATTGACCTGCCACCGTGGGAATAAAGTTGATATAAATCCTTTCACCCGGAGAAAGTTCCGCTGGCATCTTTTCAGTCTCATTAAATCCATAGTGAACTTGTCTGGGGCTGAAACCAATTGGCAAGACAATATTGAGTTGAATAAAATATATTATAAAAAATAATTCTCCCTCTTTCTTGTTTTAAAGTGGCCACCAGAAATTTTTTTAATGCAGCAAGTGCTGTATTTCAACTGGGCTGAACTATAAGATTCACTATAATCTGAAAGATAGCTCTCTCTCCAGACCTCTGTGCCCAGTGCTCTTCACCACTGCAGTAGCAAATTAATATGACTGAGACACTGCTCTCTGAGGCCAGTTAATCAGGAGTGCATTTGTAAGAAGCAATTGTCTCTCCCCATATATCACTTCAGTGAAGCAGGTTGGTATTTCCCTGTACCTACTATAGCTTGACAGTTATTATAGCCCCAAGGAGTAGCATTTGCTCAGTATGTGAGAAACCAATGCAGGTCTGTTGCTAAAATAAGTTCTTTCTAGTTAACACAAGCAATATAAGATGATAAATGTTAATTCTTTCCAAACTATCATCATGAAGGAAAGTATCTGGCAAAGCTGAGTATTTTATAGAAAGGTCAAGTACTGTTAACAAAGTTAATTTTACTTGGTATCTACATGTCAGTCTTCTTTCTGATTCCAAACCAATTGCTAGGAACCCTTTGAAGTTCTGTGGGTAGATATAATAGAAATGGATTGTGACATTTTTACCTGCTAACTTAGCATCGAAATGTTCACGATGTCAAGTGGGAAATTAATAATTACACTACATTTAACCATTGAATGTCTGTCAAAGAGAACAAAACCATATGAAGCAGAAGCAAGCAGAGAGATGCAAGCATGGGTGACACCATTGCTCATCCCTGTGTGAAAGAGCAAATCAAACGCGAGTTCAATACATTTCCCCCTAAGTTAATAGACACAGAATACTGGTGTAATAGGACAAATCAATTTAGTATTCAGCCTGCTTTTAGATGTGTATTAAGAAATAAATTATCACATTAAAATGTAGAGAGATTTAAGTCAAATAAGGGTAAAAATTTTAGGTCAGAAATCAAACGTATGTAACATAGTTTCATCCTTACCTGTATAATATCCATTCTCACACTAATGAAAACAAGTCAATTCAAATTTCATACTAGTTACATTAATGAAGGAGCTCAAAACATTGGGCCCTTCAGATTATTCACACCTGAGTGTTGTAACTGCTGTAATTTGGCTAAAAGGTAGATCAAGTCAGTTGTCAAGTTAAAGTGTTTACCCATAAAAAAGTATATCCTCTGGAGTTTTTGTGAAAATATGGACAAATTTATTCATAAAGTAACCGTTTCTTATGTGATCTGATTTGTGAGCCACCAAAAAAATTCCCTTCAATGAAAACCATTTTCCCAAAGGATTCTGAAAATTCCTCACTAGTGAGAGTCATCCATAAAATCTTAATCCTATCAGCAGTATTTTGGGTATCGAACTAAATCATTTACTTATCAGAGTAGTAAGATTAGGCAGCCTCTTTCCTAATCTGGAGGAGAGAATAAAGGAGGCAGGTATTAAATCTAAAGGGAGTGTGGTACCATTTCAAAGGGACTAGAAATAAGAGCAGGGACTGCTAAAAACTAAATACTAGCATACATCAGTATTTTCCTCAGCAAGAGAAGTAATAATCTTGAAAAGATGGCTAGGGTCTCAGGTTCATCCTGTATGAATCATGTTAAAGATAAATGTATACTTTGCATTCATCATGGGCTTAAATTCTAATAGATCACCCCCCTCCCTTAAGTCTCTGAAGCTAAATAACTTTTTAAGACTACCAAAGAGTTTAGTGTTGTAAAGAAAATTCACCTGTGTAACATTTTCAAGATGCCAAGAGTTGCAGAGCCCTGCCTTTATCACCAGCTGAAAAGCCAATAAGTCTTAATTGTTTCTCAACAATCTCCAGCTGTGTAACCTTCTTTCCATGCAGGATCCTTACAAAAGAAAAGCCCATAAAATAGTTTTCTAAGCACCATATTTATGCTGGGATTTAAATTTCAATTACAAAGAGAAATTATATCTCCCATTTGATGCAAATGCATTTGAACACGTTATGACTATAAAGTAAAACCTGCTTAATCCTCTCATAAACTCAGTAATTTTATAAAACTCATATTGTTTCATACACATAAAATGTGAATGACAATCAGCATTCTAAACAGTAGCCTAAGTCAGACACACAAGACTTCATAATGTTCTCAATGTTTCCTCCTTCCGTTTACTCCGTATAACAAGCAGAGTGAATTATGCCTCCCATATTGTAAAAGTGAAAATAAGGGTTTATTATTCTACAATTTCTGGATCTCAATATTCTACACAAAAGGCATTCAGAACTGTATTTTATACTTTACTGAGTTAGCACACCAATTGTCTTGCCAATGGGTTTCAGCCTTAGGCAAGTTCAGTGAGACCAAGGAATGACGGTGGAACGTTCTTGGGGTGAAAGGGTTTATTACCCAGCTTGTTCTCCCAGCAATAAGTCAAGCACTAGAATTACATCTGCGTCCAGCAGTCTGCAGGTCTGTAATCCTCCTTGTCTCTGCCTCCACCCAGAGCTCTGGGCAGAGCTCTTTATGTAGGGACTCAGTCAATAATAGCTCATGGCCTACTGGTATGCAAGCAGTAGCCTAGCAGTAGGCCAGTTACATCACCAAGTAGTTTAGGTTCAGGTGAGGACCCTGGCCATAGGAACTTCAATTTCCCCCACACTAATATTTCCCTAAATCTACTCTAATTTTCAATATGAATCTGAATATTTAAAAAACTTCTTTCACTACTTAAAACACTCACAGAAATTTAAAAGCCCCTTGATTCTCCCCCTAATCACAAATCAAAGTGGCTATCTGGAGCACTCTGGTTGGAAATAATTTCTACTACTTCTAAGCCCAACCAGTCAATAAATAAGCTAAGTAGTGTGATGCAGAAAGACCACAATTCAAGAGAAGATGGAAAGAACTTGTATCACCAAGTAGGAAAAGATCCTTCCTCTATAGAACTAAAATTACAGAGGATTTGATGAGTCCCTTTATCTCACATCCGTAATTCAAATCAATTCCTAAATTAGAGACACATTTCCTTTCTCCAACAGCCTCTAATGCCCTTTCAGGGACATCTTGAGTCTGCTGGGCCTGCTGTGACAGGCCAGTACTACAATGTAACCATCCTTCCTTTGTCATGTTCTGAAGGGCACAGAGCTCACCTGTGACTCTCTATGGGCACCTCCAGAGTCACATCCTCAAAAGAAATCTGTAGGGAAAATGGAAGCTCCCAGGACAGAATGCTTACCTGATCCTAATCTAGTCACCCACTGTGAGGTGAAATGATGTAATACTTAGCCTACTGTACAGGTGTGCACTTGCACACATGTTGGCAATAAGCCATTATTGCCTGTGTTGCTGTAAAAAGATCTGCGCCCAGTGCTCAAAGCAGAGCCTGTAGCAGAGGCAGAGCCTATAGCAGAGGGGAGGGGCCCAGGGGCAGAGACAGACTGTGAACTTGCCAGAGGCTGACGTGATTCCAGCACTCAACCTGCTATCACGGGAATAAAGCTTGGTATAAACCCTTTTACCCATCAACATTCTGTTGTCATTTTTCAGTCTCACCAAATCCAGAGTGAACTTGCTCGGGGGCTGAAATCCCCCTCAGGTGAAACATCTCCAAAAGTGTGAAATTCCTGTCACGTTCCTTACTCCATCTCCCTATTTCAAAAGGGAACAGAGTTTAGATAACGTTATAGATTTGTAGAAATTGGAGCCAAGAAGATTGAGAATGAAGGCAACAGAGCTTTCTGCCAAACCTTTCTCTTTTTTAACCATGCATTTTCTAGAAATGTTAAGGCTGAAGGTAAAGAATTATAGTATTTATTCATGTTCATGTTTTAGGAAAGTTTTCTGAATAATGTATATGTGGCATATAATAAAACAGAAACTTAACAAGCAGTCTAAAGATAGTATCTGTTTGACTGCCTTGCTCCCAATTTCTAAGGGAATACAAGCTTGCATTCTTAGAATTCAGAGTTATCTTTGCCTAAAAATTGGAACTCATTAAGGAAAAGTTGCCATTCACTAAGTACATAACAAAGAAAATTCTGTACATTGTGCCAAGACATTATGCAGTAGGTGGTGTTAACATGGGAAGCTTTTATCATGAGAAAGTAGAAACCCCATTGCCTTGTAAGTTAATAACTGCAACCTGTAATATGAAGTTCTATTTTAGTAGAGCTTTGTATATTTTTAAAGAGTAAGAAAAGATCGTTTGTCTCCCTTTCTATGAACCAGGCTGCATAATTGGTTGCCAATGCCTTTTCTTTTTTCATTCTATTCCTTCAAAAAAGAGAAAGAAATAATAGTCCTATAAGGTTGACTCCACATGAATGGACTAAATTCACAAGAATGGGATTTTTTCACAAGGAAAAGAGCCTCCCATCACTGCACACAGAGATTAACATCTGGAGTAAGTAGACCACAGACCATTTGATAAATTTTGTTTCAAACATTGTCTCTAAAAAATGATTTCAACAAGCCAGAACAAAATCCACCTTTTAAATTTGTAGTCACACCATGTAAATCAGGCTTTTTATGGAAACACATCTGTCTCTCAGGAATTATTAAGAAATTGCTGATACACAAGTTGTCTTGCCCATGGGTTTCAGCCCTGGGGAAAGTTCACTGTGGATTCAGGGAGACTGAGGAATGACAATGGAACATTCTTAGGGTGAAAGGGTTTATTACCCTGCTTTGTTCTCCCAGCAATAGGTCAAGCACTAGAATTTCATCTGCAACAGTCTGCAGGTCTGTATTCCTCTTTGTCTCTGCCTCTGCCCAGAGCATTGGGAAGAGATCTTTATGTAGTGACTCAGTCAATAATAGCTCATTGCCTTCGGGTGTGGAAGCAGTAGCCTAGCAGAAGGCCGGTTACATCATCACGTAGTTTAGGTTCAGGCAAGGATCCTGGCCCTAGGAACTTCAATTTTCCCCACACAGGGTTTCTGACAGTGCCGCTGAGTGCCAGGCAGGAGTGACGCCTGAGCCCTCCCACTGGCCCACCTCTCAGGACAGTGAGAGAGAGGAAGCATGTGCTAGAGCAGCCTTTAGGCAGGAACAGGGCACTGACGCTGCAGGGGGTCACACTGAGCCACACTGGGCGTCTCTGCATTTTCCTATATTCTTGCTTGAGAAAACAGTAAAGCCCTCAGTAAATATTTACTGAGCAGCCCAAACGAGGCAGCTCTGCAAACCCTCTAATACCTTTACTGGAACATGGTGTGTCCATGCCGTGGGACACGGTGGGACAGGACATCATTGTAATGTAACCCTGCTTCATTTATTGTGTTCTGAAGGGCACAGAGCAGCGCTGTAATTCTCCATGAGCACCTCCTGAGTCTCCTCCCTAAAGGAAGAGGGTGTAGTGGTCTGGACATCAGAGAGCCACGAAAACAATCAACTGAGCACAGGCTGTTCAAGGGCTTCTCTATAACAATGCTGAAGAGCCTTTACTTTGAAGCTCTCTAAGAACAGGGACAGGACGGGATGAAAGGAACTTCACCTTTGCAACAGAATAAACCACATTCTTTTACAATGGTTAACCCACAAAGAAACTATAACTGCACAAGGAAAAATACAAATAACACCCACAGTAATTACATGTTGGGCCTGCCATTTGGATGCCAATCATTTTTCAATAATATATTGGTAAAATCCTAGCCATAGAGGGCTAGGCTAATGTTTCTGCCCTAGTTATAAACAAGATCTTTTTTCCCTGTCTTGTTATGTTTCTTTTTAATTTAAATTAATGTTACCATAAAGAACCATGCTCCCACCCCGAAAAAAAATGCTCTAGGCCTTAGAGAATACAGTGAAGTTAAAGGTACCTATATACAGAGTACTTTAGTCTAGAGGGAAATGGAAAGATGTGTCGACCCCTCTGTCTGGCTCAAATGTGCTCAGAATACTGAAAAGAAAAGGAGGGAAGGGAAGAGAAGGGGAAATTGGGCTGCGGGGCTGCATTTCCTCTGGTCTGCCTCCCATTCTCCTGCTGCTCTAACTTTCCTGGTTCTGGAACCCCTTCCTTTCCTCCTGGTTCCCTGCTAGTGCTGCTCTTCTGGCCCCACTTGATAAGCACCTAGGTTGGGACTTACGTTCTGTGTTTGACACCAGCACTGTGCATCCAGGAGGACCTGTCACCTGTGCTCTGACCTATTTATAAGACCATAGGATAGAGGTTCCCGGGGCCTCACTCCCCACTGAGACCCTGTGGGATCAACTAGAAGAGAAGACTTTTCCAGTTTCTGCATTGGGAAAGGACTGGGCAGGAGACTGCAGAGGGATAAGTTCAGGGAGACTGAGAGAGCCAGAAGATGTTGGTCCTGCCTTTCTTTTATCTACCTAGTTGCAGGATTGGAAATTTACACTATGCCTATGATGCCATCGCTGGGTCCAGCCTGCAGGACCAGAAGATTTTTAGAAGCATCATCTCTCTAGTACATGGCATCTAAAATAATCTTGTTACCTGCAGCCAGCCTCCATATTCACCTCAACCATAGACTTCCCCCACCTCCCTCTACAACTGCCCAGTTGTATGCCCTAATTTCTGGTTCCTCAGTGGATTTCTATATGACACTGGTGTTCTGGCTGATGCCAAATGACTGCCTGTGGTCCTAACAACATACCTAATCCCTGGCAGCCCTCTCTCACCCAGTGTGGGACCTGCTTGCTGTGCTGTCACCTGCTGACTTGGGATTCAGTCCCAATCCAGGCCAACCTTGGTGCCAAAACATGACTGCCTCACTGATTTCAGTATCATGGAAGCCAAAAACTCTAGACCCAACCACCAGGTACGAATTTTAGGTATCAGCACAGGCTTCGCCTCCTTGAACACTGTGGATGACCGACTGCTTGTCTGCTGACCTCAACCCTCCAGCCCTCCTACAAACTCAATCCCCACATACCTGCGCCTGCCCACTGCTAGCTTCCTCCCATTTCCGTCACACATTGTCTCTTAGTAAAGTCAACATGGATTATAAATAAAACATTAGAATATCATTGTACAAGAGTAGAAAATGAGTTTCAGATTTCAAATGTACAGTATTTCTAAATGATGATAATGAGGCCTGGAACTGAATATCATTTGAGTGGAATCAAGAAACTTAAGGGTAAATGTAATAAGGGCCTCTGCACAAATGATGAGCCCCCACGTGGCATGAGGGATGTGATAGAAAGGAATATAATTCATGAAATATGATGCTCAAGTGGTCAGTGGTTGGCAGACCCGACCCAGAGGCTGGGGTAAGATAGATAGAATTCTAAGATGGCCCCATGATCTCTACACCCTGGTGTCACTCCCATGACTGTGTTACATTACATAGCATATGGGATTTGCAGATATGTTTAAGTGTTATAATCAGTTGACCTTAAAATAGGGATATTATCCAGATAAGCCAAACCTAATCACATGAGCCCTTTAAAAACAGTTTTCTCTAGCCAGGTGCAGAAGAGGAAGTCAGGGAGTAGAAGCACCAGGGAACTCAATAGTTCTCCACTGCTGATTTGCAGAAGAACAGAGCCACACAGAAAGGATGAAAGCAGCCTCTAAGAGATGAGATCAACCCCCTTTCAACAGGCAGCAAGGAAACAGGGCCTAAGACCTACAACCACGAAGAACTGAATTCTGCTAACAATTCAAACAATCTTGGAAGCTTATCTTTTCCCCAGAGCCATGGAAAAGGGCACCCCCAGCCAGCACTTTGATTTTTGACCTTGTGAGACCCTGAGCAGAAAACCCAATCAAGTTTACCATACTGTGACCTACAGAACTATGAGCCAATAAGTAGGTGTTATTTTAAACAGTAAGTTAGTGCTAATTTGCTATGTGGTGACAGCACACTAATGCAGAAGGTAACAGTGAGAAGGATGGAGAGATGTTGATATAGGCAAGTGGCATAAGTCTCAGAGAAGGACATCAAGATACTTAGAAGTATTACAGATGATTCTAATGTGACATCAGAGCTGAAAATCACTGTCCAGACATTATGTATTTTACCTTTGGGTGATACAGATCCTTGCAAAGTTATCATCAATACATACTGAGTAATCAATATGAACAACAGACATTAAGATATAGAATATCTCTTCCCTTGTCACAGATATTTCATTGCCACCCACCCACTAATTTTTAAGAAATAAATTAATTATATCTAAAGAATGAGTCTTGGTATACTAATATTTATCCCAATATTAATTAATTAATTTTATTTTAAAAACAAACTGTGATAGATAAGTGGAGAGATACACATATAGATTCACAAGATTAATGAGCTTTCAGACTTTTATCAGTGTTTCCCATCAAACAGATTTCTATCCATTTTATGAACTACATATTGGTAAAATCATTTGAATTGATCATTTGAGTGTCTTATTGTTTCTAAAACAAATCTAAATTAATTTAGAGAAAAGATCACCTCATACATGAATTGATTAGCAAAATCAATTATAAATGTTTAAAGTAAACATGACTATAAGTTGTATACAATATATTTTGTAATTTTGTTGTGGGAGTGGAGAGGTCTTCCTTATAATTGCTGTGGCATAAGAGAGCATCTGCCGCAATGATCAAAATTTTCATAGCAATTTATCATTTTAAATGAACCAAATAAAACCATTATCTCAATGACTTATAATTTGCAAGATTTTTAAATCTCCATAATTAGACAATGTCAAGATGCCCTTAGAAATAGCCTGGCATTTCTGAGTAATTTATAGTCATTTCTGAATTTACTTGCAATTTACTCATTCAGGTAATTTTGCCCTAAATTCCCTGTTTTAGAATTCACTACCCTCTTAGAATTTTGTTATTTCCTGGCTATGAGGTATATACTCCCTCCAAAAAGGGGGAATTTAATTTTCTCCTACTAGTCATAGACGCAAGGACACCTCATTGAGTATCATCAACATGAATACTTGAAAATGCTTGTTGATTACAAATAAGAATACGATTAATGCACAAGGAGAAATGGAAACAGGCATCTTAAGAATGATGAGTTTAGAACCAGAACAAGAATATGGGTAAGATAACATGGATATGGACGCAAGGAAAATGAAAGGAAGGGCTGAGTTAAAAAAAAGAAAAAGAAAAAGATCTGAAGAAAATATGACAAAATATTAACCTTTGTGCAATAAAGCAAATAAACAAAGAGCATCAAGATTGAAAGGGTTTTGTGAAATTGCCATTTTCAGAAAATCCTAAGGAATGAACAAAGCAACTAAAATAGTATAAGAATTTAGCAGTCTTAAGATTCAAGGTTAATATGAAAAATTCAGTGGTAATTCTATACATTGGCAGCAAACAATTGGATAATGAAATCTAAATAACATTTCCATTTACAATAGTACCAGAAACAACCTCTATATTGACAACAGCAAAAAAGTTGTTGGGAAAAAATTTAAAAGGTCTAAATAAATGAAGAGATATATACCCTGGTAATAAATTGGAAGGATTAATAGGATTAAGATGTCAGTTCTCACTAAATTAATTTATTTGTTCAGGGCAGCCCTAATCATAATCCCAGCACTCTTGTAGAACTTTACAAGCCAATTCTAAAATTTACTTGGAAATATAAAGTTCTTCAGTTGACAAACTATCCTTGAAAAAGACAGCAAAGCTGGAGGACTCAGACTAAGTAACCTCAAGACTTAATCAAAAGCTACAATAATCAAGACAGAGTCATATCGACATGAGGACAGACAAGTAGATCAATGTAACAGAACAGAGAATTTGGAAATAGACCACACTTAAACAGTCAATTGATTTTCAGCAAAGGAACCAGAGCAATTTAATAGGAAAAGAAAATTCTCTGTGGTAACTAGGTATCTATAGAAGAGAAAGGAAAAACAAAAATAGAGTGCTAACCTCCTCTCTGAAACCATAATCAAAAACTAATTCAAGGAGAGGGGCGGAAGATGGCGGCGTGAGTAGAGCAGCGGAAATCTCCTCCCAAAACAACATATATCTATGAAAATATAACAAAGACAACCCTTCCTAGAATAAAGACCAGAGGACACAGGACAATATCCAGACCACATCCGCACCTGAGAGAACCCAGCGCCTCGCGAAGGGGGTAAGATACAAGCCCCGGCCCGGCGGGACCCTAGCGCCCCTCCCCCCAGCTCCCAGCGGGAGAAGAGCAGGCAGAGCGGGAGGGAGACGGAGCCCAGGGCTGCCGAACACCCAGCCCCCGCCATCCGGGCCAGAGTGCAGGGTCCTCGATACTAGGAAAACAGGGCAGCAAGAACAGTGAGCGGGCACTGGAGGCCGGGCGCCGGAGGACATAAGAAAAGCGCGTGACCATTTTTTTTTTTTCTTTTTTTTTTCTGCTTTTTTGCTGTTTTGTTTTGGCGAGCGCTTTTTGGAAGTCTTAAAGGGATAGGGAACCCAATACTAGGGAAACAGGGCAGCAAGACCGGTGAGCAGAGGCCTGAGGCTGGCACCGGAGAATAAAGAAAAACGAGCGACCACCTTTTTTTTTTTAATTAAAAAAAATTTTTTTTTTTTTAATTAAAAAATTTTTTTTCTTTTTTTTTTTTTGGTGGTCGTTGTTTTGTTTTGGCGGGTGCTTTTTGGAAGTCTTAAAGGGGCAGGGCGGGTCACTTAATCCAGAGGTAGGGAATCCGGGGATCTCTGGGCACCCTAACCCCTGGGCTGCAGGGAGCAGGGAGGCCCCTTACGGAGATAAATAGCCTCCCAGCCGCTCCTGCTCCAACGCGACTCCACCATTTTGGAGTAGCTGCCCGAGCCAGGCCACGCCCACAGCAACAGCGGAGATTAACTCCATAGCAGCCGGGCAGGAAGCAGAAACCCTGTCTGCGCGCAGCTGCGCAGCACAAGCCACTAGAGGTCGCTGTTCTCCCAGGAGAGGAGGGCCACAAACCAACAAGAAAGGAAGTCCTTCCAGCCCGTCACTCGTCCCAGTTCTGCAGACTATTCCTATCACCATGAAAAGGCAAAGCTACAGGCAGACAAAGATCACAGAGACAACACCAGAGAAGGAGACAGACATAACCAGTCTCCCTGAAAAAGAATTCAAAATAAGAATCATAAACATGCTGACAGAGATGCAGAGAAATACGCAAGAGAAATGGGATGAAGTCCGGAGGAAGATCACAGATGCCAGAAAGGAGATCGCAGAAATGAAACAAACTCTGGAAGGGTTTATAAGCAGAATGGATAGAATGCAAGAGGCCATTGATGGAATTGAAATCAGAGAACAGGAACGCATAGAAGCTGACATAGAGAGAGACAAAAGGATCTCCAGGAATGAAACAATATTAAGAGAACTGTGTGACCAATCCAAAAGGAACAATATCCGTATTATAGGGGTCCCAGAAGAAGAAGAGAGAGGAAAAGGGATGGAAAGTATCTTAGAAGAAATAATTGCTGAAAACTTCCCCAAACGGGGGGAGGAAATAATCGAACAGACCACGGAAATACACAGAACCCCCAACAGAAAGGATCCAAGAAGGACAACACCAAGACACATAATAATTAAAATGGCAAAGATCAAGGACAAGGAAAGAGTGTTAAAGGCAGCTAGAGAGAAAAAGGTCACCTATAAAGGGAAACCCATCAGGCTAACATCAGATTTCTCAACAGAAACCCTACAGGCCAGAAGAGAATGGCATGATATATTTAATACAATGAAACAGAAGGGCCTTGAACCAAGGATACTGTATCCAGCACGACTATCATTCAAATATGACGGTGGGATTAAACAATTCCCAGACAAACAAAAGCTGAGGGAATTTGCTTTCCACAAACCACCTCTACAGAACATCTTACAGGGACTGCTCTTGATGGGAGCACTCCTAGAAAGAGCACAGCACAAAACACCCAACATATGAAGAATCGAGGAGGAGGAACAAGAAGGGAGAGAAGAAAAGAATCTCCAGACAGTGTATATAACAGCTCAATAAGTGAGCTAAGTTAGGCAGTAAGATACTAAAGAGGCTAACCTTGAACCTTTGGTAACCATGAATTTATAGCCTGCAATGGCAATAAGTACATATCTTTCAATAGTCACCCTAAATGTTAATGGGTTGAATGCACGAATCAAAAGACACAGAGTAACAGAATGGATAAAAAAGCAAGACCCATCTATATGCTGCTTACAAGAAACTCACCTCAAACCCAAAGACATGTATAGAATAAAAGTCAAGGGATGGAAAAACATATTTCAAGCAAACAGTGAGAAGAAAGCAGGGGTTGCAGTACTAATATCAGACAAAATAGACTTCAAAACAAAGAAAATAACAAGAGGTAAAGAAGGACACTACATAATGATAAAGGGCTCAGTCAAACAAGAGGATATAACCATTCTAAATATATATGCACCGAACACAGGAGCACAAGCATATGTGAAACAAATACTAACAGAACTAAAGGGGGATATAGACTGCAATGCATTCATTCTAGGAGACTTCAACACACCACTCACCGCAAAGGATAGATCCACCGGGCAGGAAATAAGTAAGGACACGGAAGCACTGAACAACACAGTAGAGCAGATGGACCTAATAGACATCTATAGAACTCTACATCCAAAAGCAGCAGGATATACATTCTTCTCAAGTGCACATGGAACATTCTCCAGAATAGACCACATACTAGGCCACAAAAAGAGCCTGAAAAAATTCCAAAAGATGGAAATCCTACCAACCAAATTTTCAGACCACAAAGGCATAAAACTAGAAATAAACTGTACAAAGAAAGCAAAGAGGCTCACAAACACATGGAGGCTTAACAACACGCTCCTAAATAATCAATGGATCAATGACCAAATCAAAATGGAGATCCAGCAATATATGGAAACAAATGACAACAACAACACTAAGCCCCAACTTCTGTGGGACACAGCAAAAGCAGTCTTAAGAGGAAAGTATATAGCAAGCCAAGCATATTTAAAAAAGGAAGAGCAATCCCAAATGAATGGTCTAATGTCACAATTATCGAAATTGGAAAAAGAAGAACAGATGAGACCTAAGGTCAGCAGAAGGAGGGACATAATAAAGATCAGAGAAGAAATAAATAAAATTGAGAAGAATAAAACAATAGCAAAAATCAATGAAGCCAGGAACTGGTTCTTCGAGAAAATAAACAAAATAGATAAGCCTCTAGCCAGACTTATTAAGAAGAAAAGAGAGTCAACACAAATCAACAGTATCAGAAACGAGAAAGGAAAAATCACGACGGACCCCACGGAAATGCAAAGAATTATTGGAGAATACTATGAAAACCTATATGCTAACAAGCTGGGAAACCTAGGAGAAATGGACAACTTCCTAGAAAAATACAACCTTCCAAGATTGACCCAGGAAGAAACAGAAAATCTAAACAGAACAATTACCAGCAACGAAATTGAAGCAGTAATCAAAAAACTACCAAAGAACAAAACCCCCGGGCCAGATGGATTTACCTCGGAATTTTATCAGACATACAGAGAAGACATAATACCCATTCTCCTTAAAGTTTTCCAAAAAATAGAGGAGTAGGGGATACTCCCAAACTCATTCTATGAAGCTAACATCACCCTAATACCAAAACCAGGCAAAGACCCAACCAAAAAAAGAAAACTACAGACCAATATCCCTGATGAACGTAGATGCAAAAATACTCAAATAATATTAGCAAACTGAATTCAAAAATACATCAAAAGGATCATACACCATGACCAAGTGGGATTCATCCCAGGGATGCAAGGATGGTACAACATTCGAAAGTCCATCAACATCATCCACCACATCAACAAAAAGAAAGACAAAAACCACATGATCATCTCCATAGATGCTGAAAAAGCATTTGACAAAGTTCAACATCCATTCATGTTAAAAACTCTCAGCAAAATGGGAATAGAGGGCAAGTACCTCAACATAATAAAGGCCATCTATGATAAACCCACAGCCAACATTATATTGAACAGCGAGAAGATGAAAGCATTTCCTCTGAGATCGGGAACTAGACAGGGATGCCCACTCTCTCCACTGTTATTTAACATTGTACTAGAGGTCCTAGCCATGGCAATCAGACAAAATAAAGAAATACAAGGAATCCAGATTGGTAAAGAAGAAGTTAAACTGTCACTATTTGCAGATGACATGATACTGTACATAAAAAACCCTAAAGACTCCACCCCAAAACTACTAGAACTGATATCGGAATACAGCAAAGTTGCAGGATACAAAATCAACACACAGAAATCTGTGGCTTTCCTATATACTAACAATGAACCAACAGAAAGAGAAATCAGGAAAACAACTCCATTCACAATTGCATCAAAAAAAATAAAATACCTAGGAATAAACCTAACCAAAGAAGTGAAAGACTTATACTCTGAAAACTACAAGTCACTCTTAAGAGAAATTAAAGGGGACACTAACAGACGGAAACTCATCCCATGCTCGTGGCTAGGAAGATTTAATATCGTCAAAATGGCCATCCTGCCCAAAGAAATATACAGATTTGATGCAATCCCTATGAAACTACCAGCAACATTCTTCAATGAACTGGAACAAATAATTCAAAAATTCATATGGAAACACCAAAGACCCCGAATAGCCAAAGCAATCCTGAGAAAGAAGAATAAAGTAGGGGGGATGTCACTCCCCAACTTCAAGCTCTACTATAAAGCCATAGTAATCAAGACAATTTGGTACTGGCACAAGAGCAGAGCCACAGACCAATGGAACAGACTAGAGAATCCAGACATTAACCCAGACATATACGGTGAATTAATATTTGATAAAGGAGCCATGGACATACAATGGCAAAATGACAGTCTCTTCAACAGACGGTGCTGGCAAAACTGGACAGCTACATGTAGGAGAATGAAACTGGACCATTGTCTAACCCCATATACAAAAGTAAACTCAAAATGGATCAAAGACCTGAATGTAAGCCATGAAACCATTAAACTCTTGGAAGAAAACATAGGCAAAAACCTCTTAGACATAAACATGAGTGACCTCTTCTTGAACATATCTCCCCGGGCAAGGAAAACAACAGCAAAAATGAGTAAGTGGGACTATATTAAGCTGAAAAGCTTCTGTACAGCAAAAGACACCATCAATAGAACAAAAAGGTACCCTACAGTATGGGAGAATATATTCATAAATGACAGATCTGATAAAGGATTGACATCCAAAATATATAAAGAGCTCACACACCTCAACAAACATAAAGCAAATAATCCAATTAAAAAATGGGCAGAGGAACTGAACAGATGGCTCTCCAAAAAAGAAATACAGATGGCCAACAGACACATGAAAAGATGCTCCACATCGCTAATTATCAGAGAAATGCAAATTAAAACTACAATGAGGTATCACCTCACACCAGTAAGGATGGCTGCCATCCAAAAGACAAACAACAACAAATGTTGGCGAGGCTGTGGAGAAAGGGGAACCCTCCTACACTGCTGGTGGGAATGTAAGTTAGTTCAACCATTGTGGAAAGCAGTATGGAGGTACATCAAAATGCTCAAAACAGACTTACCATTTGACCCAGGAATTGCACTCCTAGGAATTTACCCTAAAAATGCAGCAATCAAGTATGAGAAAGATCAGTGCACCCCTATGTTTATCGCAGCACTATTTACAATAGCGAAGAATTGGAAGCAACCTAAATATCCATCAATAGATGAATGGATAAAGAAGATGTGGTACATATACCAGTGGAATACTACTCAGCCATAAGAAAAGGGCAAATCCAATCATTTGCAGCAACATGGATGGAGCTGGAGGGTATTATGCTCAGTGAAACAAGCCAAGCAGAGAAAGAGAAATACCAAATGATTTCACTCATCGGTGGAATATAAGAACAAAGGAAAAACTGAAGGAACAAAACAGCACCAGAATCACAGAACTCAAGAATGGACTAACAGGTACCAAAGGGAAAGGGACTGGGGAGGATGGGTGGGTAGGGTGGGATAAGGGGGGGGAGATGTAGGGGGGTATTAAGATTAGCATGCATGGGGGGGTAGGAGAAAAGGGAGGGCTGTGCAACACAGAGAAGGCAAGTAGTGATTCTACAACATTATGCTATACTGATGGACAGTGACTGTAAAGGGGTTTATAGGGGAGACCTGGTATAGGGGAGAGCCTAGTAAACATAATATTCGTCATGTAAGTGTAGATTAGTGATACCAAAAACAAAACAAAACAAAACAAACAAACAAAAAAAAAGCGCAGTTCCTGTGTGGTAACCTCCAATGAGTTCTACACAAGGGTATAAAGGGCATATAAAAGTGTAGGCAAAGGGTCTGTTTGCGTTTATACAGAAGATCAAAGCCTAACTGGGCTACTCCGAAAATGAACTAAGATACGATATGAAAGAGAACTTCCAACATCAGCACTCTCTGGAAGACTCATGCCACAAGATGATCATCAAAAAACCCCAACAAAGATCCACGCACTGCTACAGCTGTAGATGCACTCATCCCACCAGCTCCTGGACTTGCCATGGGAATGAAGGAGATATCTAAGCTGGCCTGTGCATACAGTAAAACAGCAAATTTGACTGGATCTATACTGTTGGAACTCAACCAAGAATTAGGAGAAGTGCAAATTGTAGCGCTCCAAACTCTTACAACTACAGACTATTTACTGTTAAAAGAACATAAGGGATGTGAACAGTCCCCAGGAATGGGTTGTTTTAATTTGTCTGATTTCTCTCAGACTGTTCAAGTTCAGTTGGACAATATCTACCATATCATAGATAAGTTTTCACAAATGCCTAAGGTGCCTAACTGGTTTTATTGGTTTCACTGGAGATTGCTGGTAATTACAGATATGCTTTGGTTATGTAACTATACTCCTATTATGTTAATGTGTGTGCACAATTTAAGTAGTAGCTTAAAACCTATACGTGCTGAAGTTACTCTACAAGAAGATATGTCAAAGAAATAATCAATCTTCCCAGGTTTTCTTCCGCCTGCTACTTCTATAGCTTTTCTTCTTCCTTCCTAATTACAACCCTTAAATAGAATTTGTGCCTCATATCAAATTTACCGAGTATCATAATTCTTCCAAGTGGTAAAGATATCTCAAGACAAATGCTGGGCATAGAAGCCACAGGGCATAAATATGCAAAGAAATAAAAAGCTTACCATTTCAAACAATAAGGCTTCTCTCTCACTTACCAACTTTACATTTCCCTGTATGGCCCCGGAAGATGACAGGTTAGCCAGAGACGGGTAAGATTCCTCAAGGGAGGAACAACCTAAGACAGGCACAGTCGCAGGGGGGCCATCAGGTGAGAAATTGGGGATCAACAGAGGTGAGGCTTAGAACCTCACCCCCCCGTTCTGAGAGAAATCTTCTGCATACGTGGATGTTTTATTGCCCTTGTCTAGCTTGGATTAACACATAGTCTACAGGCACACACCTGATCATCTACATTTGCTCTCTTACAACACTATACTACGTTTTCTACCTTTATCTTGTATCTACCTACCACTTCAGCATTTTATTAAAAATAATAATAATAAAGAGAGAAATGTGGTATCCACATATAAATCAAGTATAAAAACCAAATGAGTATTCATATTTGAACTGACTGTTTATAGTTCATAATGCATGAGCAAAACCGAAGGTTTCTGTGATGGCTGCCCTTGTACTGTTCACTATGTAACTTATTCATTATGTAAGAATTTGTTCTCCATGTAAGAACTTGTTTGTTATGCCTCAGAAGATTGGAGACTGATGAAAATTAGGCTTGGGGTGGATTAATGATTGTGCATTGAGCATTGACTCCCCTATACAGAATTTTATTGTCGTTAACAACCATTTGATCAATAAATATGAGAGATGCCCTCACAAAAAAAAAAAAAAAAAAAAAAAAAGGACAGACTTCCAATGGTAAAATAAATAAGTAACCGGGATGTAATGTATAGCATAAGGAATATAGTCAAGATATTGTAACAGCTTGGTAGGGTGATAGCTGGAACCTAGAATTATGTATATAATTGTTTTATCACTGTGTTGTACACTTGAAAGTAATGTAATGTAATACTGTGCTTCAACTACCCTTCAATAAAAAATAATTATCTAAAAAAAAAAAAAACTAATTCAAAATGAAAAACAGACCTAAAAGTAGAAACTTTACAGTTTCTGAAAGAAAACACTGGAGAATATCTCTACAAATTGGAATGGGCAAGAAATGAAAAGTCACAGACTGGGAAAGCATATTTGTGATACATATCTGGCAAAGGCCTTGTATCCAGAATATAAAGAGCTTGTACAACTCAAGAATAAGACAACCAACCGAACAAGAACAGAAAGGTGTAAAGGGCTTGAACTTCAAGAGAGAAGACTTACAACATCCATAAGCACATGAAAAGCACATCTCTATCAGGAAAACATAAAATACAACCCCTAGAATGGCTAAAATTGAAAACACCCACAATCCCTAATGTTGAAGAGGATGTGAATCAACCAGAACTTCTCCACACTGCTGGTGGGAGTGGAAAAGGGTACAGCCACTTTGGAAAGACATCTGGCATTTTCCTGTCAAGTTAACATACACCTACCCTCTGACTCAGCAACCCCACTCTTAAATAATTACCCACTCCAAAAAAGATGAAAAAGTACATTGCCAAGAAGATCTGTACAAGCATCTTCACAGTAGCCATAACCAGAAACAACCCAAATATTACACATATCAAAAGAAAGAAAAAGTACAATCAAGTGCCATTATCAATGAAAAGAAACAAACTATTGTAACATATACCAACACAGATGAATTTCAGAAACATTATGCTGAGTGAAAGAAGCCACACAAGAAGGAATGTATACAGTGTTATTTAGTTTATAGGCTATCAAAAAACAGGCAGAACTAATCTGTGGTGATAGAAGATCCAAAAAAAGTCAGTAAGATTGCCTCTTACATGACAGGCGATGGATAGGAAAATGGTTTGAGGGAACTTTTTGGATGCCTGGGACTGTCATGTATCTTGTCTTGTGTGGTTGTTACATGGGTATGTACAATTTTCAAAATCTCTCACACTGCACACTGAAGATCTATGCACTTTACTGCATGTGAATTATACCTCAACCCTCTGCCGTGCCAACAAAAAGACTGTAAGAAAATACCATCCTTTGGTAATACAGATTGGTAAATATATCGTAAACAATTATTCTCTGCATTTTCTTGCATTTACAAAACCCTCTAAAGTATTTTAAAGTTAAAAATTTATTAAATATATCTAAGTCAAATAAATACTTCCTGCTCACAGGGAATTTGCAAAATAATGCAGTCAGACAAGTAAATAAATGTTTGCAGTTCTCAAAGTTCATTATACCAGCACAGACTATTTCTCAGCTTCCTGAGGTACAGTGTGCTTGGAATACATGATGCTGGATCTGAAACAGGAGACATTTCAAAAACCCTAAGGGGCTTACTTTGGGATGTGACTATGGGGTACTATAGCACCTGGGCCTTTGTCTTGGGCCACCAACATTTATAGGAAGCAAATAATAGTAATAATAAATATTTTTACGTTTGTTCCTGCTAAACGATATGACATTTCCATGTTTACAGTGTACGCCCCCTTTCAGTAGCTCAGAAACAAGTGAGCTCAGCACCTAGCTGCAAAAATAACTAGTAAAAATAGCGACCAGATGGCAACCACTGATAATAGCACTGCCTGAAAGCCACATCACAGAGCACACAGGTGACGAGTCTGCTTTTCATTCTGCTTGTCCTTGGGCTCTAAAAATACCCTGCTCTGAACTCTAAGGTCACATAGTGATTGCTTTTCACTCTAAACTAAATGTGTCAACAACTGAGTTCCAACTAATGAGGGAGAAGAACCCCTAAACATCAAAATTATGCAGAGTGTGTTTTTGCTGGCTCTAGAATACTCGCCTTCATTCAATCACAAATAGAGGTGTTCAGTTGACTAAATGCCACTTCACTTCTGTTTCCCTGCAGATTTCAAATACTGTCCCAGGTTGAAGTCACATCAGCAGAGAACTCAGTGCTTAGGGAGCATTGTTTCCGTGTCTATGAAATATTTTTCATAGAACTTGATAGTATTAGGTTGGTTTTAGCAATGGCACTGAGGACATTACCCACATCATATGGTCTCAGGCATAAAGATCACAGTTGGGGAAACAGAGCTACCTCTGAACAGTGTTGTGCTCACACATGAATCCTTCAGTAGACTATGATCTCCTCTTTGCTTTGGCCACTAAAAAACTCAGAATTATATTTGCAATCTAGTTCTAGCAATTTTTCATAAACTTATTTATGATTTATTTTTGTCTATTTTATCATGATATATTATTACTGTATTCTTTCTGTTAGCTTTCTGGTAGCATTTCTGGAGAAAATAAGATTACAAATAATTAAATTTACAAATTTGTCAGTCATATGGCTATTTTTGTTTATTTCTATACATACTTAGTTCTAAAGATAATTTTAAATGTCACCATCAGGTATAGCTAAAAAAAATTGAAGCTCAGATTGCATTTATATCAGTTTCATTTTGTTTCATGGGGATATTACATAGGTACAGACCATTTGGGTGAATGCCTAAGAGAAACCTAAAAGAATAAACTACAGTAAACTATTTAATGCTTTGGGATAACTTAAGACAGAAATTGGATAATTCAGGACAGAAATAGGGGACATAATTTCTGATATCCCTATGGATGGACAGATAGCATTGAGTACTAAACAAGCTCCCTTGCAATATCTTGACAGAATGGAGATGACCCCAGACCTTAGTCATGACCCTGGGGGATATGGGAAAGACCCCCCAGGTTGATATGATTAAATTTTCACCATCCCAGAAAAGGAAGTTGAAATAGAAATTATAGAAATTTTAGAAAAATAAAGTTCTATGTACTGAACGTCTTGATTTTGTATACATATTAAGGCTTGTAATATGTATTTTTTAAATATGCATGCATATGCCTATCTGCATGAATTCATGTATGTACATTTCCCTGACTAAATATTGGTAGGGAATATAGAACCCACTAGTGTTTAAAATTTGTATTTTACTAAAAAAAATGTTCCTGTGCATTTTCCTATGAGTTTAAAATTGTTATTTTCTTGTTTTTATCAAAAAGGTAAAATATTCTTTTTATATACTACAGTTATTTTTAAATAAATCTTAGGAATGTCATTTGGGACACTGAAAGAATTGATATGGTGTATCTCTCCAAGGAGAAAACAATCCTTTACTGCAACTTCAAAGCATTTTAAAGAGGTATTTCTAATCAATCTTGACCACATAAATAAGTAGAGGACAGATATTTGTGTTTTCAGGTGGAGAAAGCTGCACCCTAAAATGGTTAAATAACTATTAAAGTTGATGTAATGGGCCTTTGATAATGGAATGATCAAAATATTCTACATACTGTTTGACCTTGAGCATTAGAATGGATTGATTAATCCATGGCATAGTTTTACCATAATAAACCATTTCTTCTTTGCTTTTTTTCATTGTCACTTTCTCTTCTGGTAAATAGACCCACTTTTTTTTTTTAAGTAAGGTATTATTGATATACACTCTTATGAAGGTTTCACATGAATAATCAATGTAGTTACTGCATTTACCCATATTATCAAGTTCCCACCCATAATCATCAGTGTAGTAAGATGCCACAGATTCACTATTTGCCTTCTCTGTGCTACACTGAAATATGACCCACTTTTGAATCCCATCAATGCAATAGATAAATTCCTTACTGTGGCAATTATATCTAAATATTCCTTTCTCTCCTGAAATCATGAGACTAATAAATTTTTCAAAACAATTAGCAGAAATGATTGTGTGTGTGATTCTCAAGACCCTGACACACACATATCACAACTAGAGCTACAACCTAAATCTCTTAAGTGAATCCTTTACCTGGTCAAGTTCAAGGCTTTGTGTGCTTCCTGCAGGTTGGTTTGGATTCCTGCCAAAGGACTTTCCCATCTTAATTTATTCTATAATTTACTATTTACATGGGTATCTCCCTCCTAGGACTATAAGCTCCTTGAGGGCAGTAAGCATCATGTCATCTTTATATCCCCCTCAGGACCCAGCGCAGCTTTGTGCAGGACTGACCTATAACAAGCATGCACTGAATTAAAATAATGTCAATATGACCCAAAAAGAGATTTTGTTTACCCAAGGTCTCACTTTCCAGTGATTTATTTAGGTAGATAGAAAGCAGTCCAGCCAAGAATTGGCACGTACAGCAGCTGTGAAAAGTTTCATGCTACCTATTCATGTTTTCCTCTCTGCTGCCCGTCATGCATCTTAAATGACTGCAGTGCCAATACTCTGATGGAGTGTCCTTGCCATTAGCCTATGGCCATCTGTCCTGCCAGGCTGTGAATGGAGGCAGGTTGAGGGATCCAGGCAAGGAGCCAGAACCAAGAAATTGGGAAACAGACAAAACACGAGGGTCACGACAGGCTTGGTCAAAAGTTATTAAACAAAAGTTGAAAGGGCACTGAAAACAGACAGAGAATGGCAAAAGGTCCGACAGTAAGCAAATGGGAAATCAGCAAAAGTTGAAGGTCAGCCCAAAGTAGAGGGTTGTTATTCCCAAATTTGGTTACATACCCAGATGCAGAGATAAGCTGACAGAATTGAAAAGGGTACATTGTATAACTTTACATAACAGTCCCATGACCAAACCTACTAGGTCACATTGAACCAAAGTGTTTTTTTAATAAATCTTGTCATATGAGAAGCACAACTATATAGCACTATTGTCTGATAAGATGCTAATTTATTAAATGTAAACATTTTAAATAGGCCACAATTTTTGCTAACCTATTTTGGATTTTCTTCTCTTTTGTAACACATCAGTAGCTTCAAAAAGTTTAAGAGATGAGTTGACTTAAAGGGTACTTAAGAGAGCTTATTCTATACATAGCTCTTATCATGTTGACAGAAATCCAAGCAAACAAGAATTCAGCCATCCCCTACCTCATCAAGACCATGTCTAATCTCCTTACCCTGGTTTTTAAGGGCCTTCACTACCTGGCTCCAACCTACTTTTTCAACCTTAACTCCCACTATTTGTAAAGAAACAGCTAATTCCTTCCCAGGTCCCTTCCCCTGTGGTAGAAGTAAAAAAGAGGCCGGTAGTTTCACGAGCTCTGGGTAAGTCTAAGCCTTCCCAGCATCCCCCTCACCATTGGCAAGAATAAAGAGGGGCCTTGAACTCTGTGTCTGTCTGGCAAGACCTCCACTCTCTCCTCTCCCCGCCACACTCACAGGTTTGCCACCACCATCTGCCTTGAGACTTTGGGGTCAATCTCCCCTTGCCCTGTATGCTTCTGCACATACATCAGAGAAGCCAGTTCAGACCTCTGACTAGACTCATCCCTAAAATCATAATATCCTCCCCCATCATACTGCCCTTCCCCTTTCCTGATTTTTCCCTATCATATTTAACATTAGATATATTCCCCTTATCATATGGCTATCTCTCTTTCTCTACTTGAATGCAGCCTCTATGAGGACAGGAATTTTTGTCTGTTTGCTTTCCTGTAGTATCCTCTGTGCCAAGAACAGAACTTGGGACATAATAGGCACACAGAAAATATATATCTAATGAATGAGTGAAAAAAATGTATTTGGACAGTCTGCTGTACATCCTGGATACAAGCACATATACTGTTCCACCACTCTGTTCAAACAGTTCCTGATGCTTCAGTTGGGGGCCCTCCCTTGTTCCTGTCTCCCTCTGCAGATCTGACAGGCAAGAGCCATCTATAATCCATCCTCCTCTGGGAAGATTTCTCAACCCGTTCCAGCCCACAGGTATCTTGTCCTCCTCTGACCTGACACAGTACTTACTGTCATTTAGCCATTAATTGTCACCTAGCCTGTGCCATCTTGGCACAATTATGTAAAGCTGCTATTCATATCTTTTGTGGTTATTTAATTTTTCATCTAAACTAAGTTGTAAAGTAGTAAGAGCAGGAATCTTAATTTTTATCCTTCCTTATTTGCCTGCAAAGCCTTCCACAGAATAGGAGTTCATCAGATTACTGGTAAATAAATGATTGAACTATTTTATGACTGAGCAGGAGAAGCAAGTACAATGTTCAATTATCTGTTTTAAAGGATGAGATTGGAGCTTCTTTTTGTTTGTTGTTAACCTTTTTAAAAAAAAACGGAATAATACATGTGAAAGTTTTTTAGAAACTGTGTTATAAATTAAAACGGTAGAGCCAGTGTGAAAGTAGCCTGCAAAGACTTACTGACTCCAGTGGACCCTGTCTAGCCAACGTCAGTGCACCCCTTCTGCTGGCAAACCCTCACCTAATTCAGGTGTCTACTCGGCACAGTCATGTGCTTTAGGGAACTTATGCAAGTTTCATCCCAAGGGCTTGGGTTCTGAATGCTCTAAGCTAACTAAGGGTCCCACTGTACTTGCCATTAGTTGATTTGGTCCCACTGTCCTTGCCATCAGTTGATTTAGTCATTTGATGCAGTTCTGGGAATTTGAGGTAATTCTAACCAATGAGAAGTGAAGCAAAGTCTCTCACAGGACTTATGGCAAGATTCCTAAACCTTCAGAAAAAAAGAGAAAAGCACAGCTCTTCAGAAAAGAGAAAAATACACAGACACATGACTGTATATATTGACAAGTCTGAGCTGTGCACTAAAAAAGGTGAAATTTATTGTATGTAAATGATACCTCAATAAACAACTTATTAAACTTAATAAAATATGGGCTAGGAAAAATAAAAATAATTTTATCATATAAAAAGTATTATAATATTCATATTATGTTCCTCCCCATTGGTGTATCTGTGCCTGTGTTGATTCCAGTATCTATAGATTAAAGCATATTCATCAAGAATTAGCTAAGTCATTCTCATGCATCATCCCCATTCCAGCTCCCCCTGCCACTCTGATCTGTCTTCTCTGAACTTCTGTTGCACTGAAAGTCACAGTCTGACTCCTTCATGATATGGAATTTGAGATTGCTGAGTCAGATACCAGCCAAGAGAGGAAGAGGGACTTAGGGGCAGGACTGTGTTCAAAGGGTGACCAGTTCAAAACTATAAATCCAGCTGGACTGGTTTTAAAGTCCAGGGCTGACAGTCAATTGCTATTGCTCAGCATCAAAATGTTTCTGTGTATGTCAGGTATGGCTTCCTGCCTGGAGCAAGTGATCTAAACCAGGAACCATGCATTCCTGGGCCATCTCTGGGATACTCACAGCCCTTGAGCTTGAAGTACAAGACTGCCAGCAGCATCCCCTGCCTTAACTGAAACCTGGCTTTCAGGGTGCCACATCCTCTATGACCGTCTCAAAGGGTACCCCTTTATCTCTCATACCTTATGTTCTTCAAGATCCGTAGCTGTGGTTGGTGTCTTCATAGCTGCTTCCAGAACCATACTACTTCTCTTGAAAAATAAGCCATGTTCTTTCAAAGAACGTGAGTTCCACCCTCTCTCCGTCCTTCTTATCATATCTAAAAACTGCACTGCATACCCTCTCGTTTGTCAGCATGTTTGGCTCCTGATTCACCTCTTCCTCTCCACTCTAAATCCTGCTATCAGTGACCCAAAACAACACCCAGCCAGCCCAAAAACCTACTGCTGGTTGTTTACACGCAGCAGATAAATTGGGCAACGTGAATACACTGAATTACCTCCTATACCTCCTATTCCTAAATCCCATCCTATCTCTTCACCAGCCTATAATATTCTAGGGAAACCACTTGGAGGAGGAGGGAGACTTGCATAATAATAGAATATGGGGAACACTAAATGATATGAGGCTCTCTAGAAGCCTCCACGGGGATGATTTGCTCCAAAAATGTTATGGCTCCTTTTATAATTTAAAGACTGAGTATACAATTAGTACATTTTAGTGTGAGAATATTGAACAATTACAGACAAAGAGAACAAAAAAATCAAAATGACCCATAATTTCACCAACCAGAGAAAATCTCTATTAACATTTTAGTGAATGTCTCTTCCCAGACATCCCCTTCTAAACATCTAATTTTTCTTTTTAACGCAACAACTTAGTGAACATATATTTTGTAACCTGCTTTTTACATTTAAAATAACATGAATATAATTCTAAATTAAAGAACATTTTATGGCATCACTTTCAATTTCATACCATAATTTATTTAAGTTATTCATAAATGTTGACCATTTAGCTCATCTAGTTTTTTGTTATTATAAACAGAAGAAAACAAATACCTTTGTAATTAGATCTTCATGCACATTATTTCTACATTCTTAATTTCCTTACAATAAATTCCTATAAATAGAATTTCTGAGTTAAAGAATTTGTAATGTTACATATATATTAATATCTAAGCATGTTTTAGACAGAACATCTAAGATCCATGAATAACTACTTCTTTTTACATTTTCTTAGACTATTATCTAACAGAATTCCCTAAGTGACATCAACAAGTAAGCATCTATCAGTATTAGTATGAAATATTTTTGTTTATGTATTCATTCATAAAGTTGCTGGCCTTTCTCACATCATTCAACAAACATTTATCTAAAACCTACTGGGTGCTGGGCCCTGTGCCAGATGCTAGGGATAGGAAGTGAGTAAGACACATGGAGTAATGATTATAGTGCAATTCAATACACTTTTTTGCCTCCACGGGATTACAGAGGAAGGTTAACTGGCCTGCCTATGTTTGTCAATAATAGCTTCACAATGTCAAGAGATGATGTCTGAATGAGTCTTTGGGAGCTCACTGGGTGGCACAGGGAGCCTATGTGATCCAGAAAAGGAAGAACACTACAGACGAAGAAAAAAAAATGTACAAAATAACAGAAGCATAAAAGAATACATCATTTTGTGTGACTGGACAATATATAACTAGGGCCTTACCTAAAACCTAATAAACACTAAAAATGTTTGTTGGTCATAAGGAAGTTCAGCATGGAGACTGTATGACTGGTCAGATCGCTAATGTTGCTAATTAATTATTGTTCTTTATTTTTCATTAACCTTCTGTAGTCCTATTAATTCTGAATAAACTCAGTTCTATTTTTCTGTTTGTGCCAAGGAATTAATGTTTGTCTTAGTCAGAAGAAAGTTCCTCCCCACTATCTCTTTACTTGGATAAACTCTGTAAAAAAGCACAAATGGTTAAAGTGCAGACCCCACAAGCCCCAAGGGAATATAGACCTATTTTTCAGATGTTGTACTTCACTGTAATAAGTGGGAGGAAAAAAAAAATTTCTTTTAGTTCTGTGTATACTTAAAACACAGAATCCATACAGGATAATTTTTTCTTACTAAACATTGTCTAAAATGTGTTATTACACCAGAGAACACAATTTTTTCCTGCACACCAACTACAGCTGCAGAAATAGAAGACTCCACTTGCATACAGCTTTAGAGTGCTCAAAACACTTTTACCCATTCCTCATTTGAGCCTCAAACAATCTTGGAAAGTCTTGAGACTCAAAACAACCTTGGAATATTATCCTTATTTTTGCAGAGAAGCAAACCAAAGCTGAAAATAAGCAGCTTTACCCAAACTCACATAATTATTATGACTAAAACATGCTTCTCAAAAGTCAGTTCAGCCATCTTATAGTCTAGGAAGCCTTCTGAAAAGTCTCAGCCAAGACTGGACATACCGTCCTTCCCCTGGGCTCCCACTACCCCCATATTTGTTCCCACCAAAGCACCCATTTAACAAGTGCTTCTCAGTGTGCATGAAAATTCCCTGGGAACCTTGTTAAAATGCAGATTATGATTCCATTGATTTGGAGGTGGGGCTGAGATTCTGTATTTCTGAGAATCAGGCTCCTGAATGATGTTGAATAGAAGGCATTCCAGTGGATCATTCCAGGCTGGTGGGGGTTTTTGTTTTTGTTTTTTTCATTCTCCTGCATACCAGTTCTATAAGGCCATAAACTAAGCATTATTAATCACAGTATTCCTAGAATTTAGTTCAAGATTTGACAGGCTATGAAAGTCTCAGTACATATGAAATGAATTAATGAATGAGTGAATGAACAAATAAATGAAATCCATACTTTCTAGCCTAGAGTTGTTTCCACTATATCATGCTGTCTCTCAAAAACATGGGCCAGGGATGCCTTTCCCTTTTAAGTACCACATTCGTTAAGGTAAACTTCAGCTTTCTTAAGGAAACCCATTGTCTCAGGGGTGAAAGACGTTGAAGAGCTGCTCTTCTTGCTCACCTCTTGGGGTAGAGGGAAGGTAGGGAGTGCTCCACTCTACTCCTTCCAAATCTAGGTGGACAGTGGCTGTATGTCAACTACAATTGTGAGACTTTCAAGGTCACTTGTAGACTCAATATCTAACCGGTACATGAGGCCTGGAAATACCCATCACTTCTGCCTCTGTTCCAAGAGAATCTGGGAAATGTAACTGTTGCCTGGGTAGTCACTTTCTTACAACAATATGGTAAAGAAGAGAGCCAGAATCAGGGGAACATAGCCCCTATGACTATGCGCTGTTCTCTAACAGCATCCCACACTTTCTCGGGCTGCAAGGCCAAACCCACGATTTCCCCTTTTCCTGGGTTTCCTGTGCTCAGACAAGCTCCATCTGTTCATCCCTCAGTGCACATCTTAAAAGATATTTTGACATAGTTTTTCCAGGTCTCCCAAACAAATAATGTTATCTCTTTCTTTTGAATCTTCTTAATGCTTTGTACTTTTCTAATAATCTCTGACTCATCCTGCCATTTTGGTTGCAGGTGTGCTTATAAGTTCCCAAAGAGCAGGGACTATACCTGAGTCATCTTGGTAGTTCTATCAGCATCTCGCAGAAAACCTTACAGCGGTAAATCAACAAACAGTGGCATTTCTACGTTGCACTGAAAAAACACATGTAATAAATATGAAAAGCTCATTCAGTGACAACTTGCTCTATGTTGTTCACTGGAGGAGACAGCTATAATTCCAGACCTGAAGGAGAGTAGAGCTACCAGTGCTCAAAAGCCACAATACAGCTAGAGCCATGGCATAGAGTGAAATACTTCTGATTCATAGACTTTCACTGAGCAACACTGCACTTTATACACTTCTTCTTTAATGGTTCGGACATAGAGTTCTTAACATCACACGGAGACTCATAACCTTCAGAATACAGCATGAATCAGCTGGCTGCACTGCAAAGAGAATATAAAATGCCATCAAGAATGTCCTAACTGTAACAGTAAACTTTTAAAGTACAAACAACTCATCTGTTAGTAGCCTGGCTTTTGGCTGTCTGGAAAGTAAATACATTAGAAAGATATCTTTAAAGAGATTCTATTACCTGTGTTAAGTCCATATTTTCAAGCATGAGACTGTCATAGATCCTGGTAAGAGGTGCTGTGACCTGGCCTTTTCCCAGTAGACACTGCTTAAGCAATCCCCTGGTTCTAACATGAGGAGTTTCTAATCACCAGTCCCTGAATCTGTAAAATCTTCCTTAGGCTAAGCCAGATTGTTCCTCACTTACCCAGGTTATAGGGCATGGATTCTTGGAAATCCAATCTATAGAAGAACATCATTAAAAACATTAATCTGGAAACAAATTATGTTCCCCATTATCTTGCCTTTTTTGTTTTATCAAAGCATTGCCCATGTGGTCTGGTTTGCTTAAGGATGGTCCAGAGAACCCAGTGTCTAAGCTTAACAATCCACCAGAGAAGCAGTTCCTGCTCTGTCTTGAGGAAAGCTGTTGCTTTTCATCTGAGGCCTGTAATGAGCAGCTTTCTGCAACTAAAAGTTTTCAAGGCGCAGGCAGCTACCTTAAAAGGGAGCAGATAAGGCAATGTGGATTAAAGAGGTGGGAAAGGATCCTCTTCATTCCTTACACTTCCCTGTTCCTTCTCAAACTGTCCCCCACACACAGAGGGCAAGGAAAGATGGAAGAAAGAAGCACAGGAGTTCAGACTGGTGGGTGGCAGTCTTAATAAGGGAACCTACGTGCCAGGCTTGCCCTGGTGGCCGAAAGATGAATAGATCTCGTTACCCACCTGCCAAAATCTTAAAAGTTGATATAGAGGCCCTACCTGGCTTCAGTTACGTATACCTCCAAGTGGTCTCAACAACACGTTATTCTCCCGAGGGCTCTAAGTCCTTGAAAACAGTCCCCACTATGGGAATGGAAGGCAGAATGTCCATTTCAAGGATGAGAAGGAGGGTGAGGACCTTGTGATTTCCTGGGTCCAGCTCGTAAGTCACCTGGTGGTCATGTCCTCTCCATGACCTCTTGTACCACCCCACCCCTTGATGGGCTCTTACAACCTCACACACCCTCATCTCCCTCAGTCCCCCCTATGAGGTCAGCGAGGGGCTTCATTTGCATGGAGGCAGCTGGCTTAGCCGCTCTCTGGCGGCACCGGAGGCAGACAGCACAGCAACAGTACAGGCACATGCAAGAAAAACAGATTAAAACCATGAATCCAAAGTATAACATTTTTTTCCACCAAAAACTCCATGATATGAGCCACAGATTTATTAAATCCCGGAGGCTGAGGGTTGAAGAGGATTGTATCACATGGTGCACTTGGTGGATAAAACTGTTACTTATGAAACCCCTTGCTGACCACTGAGGGCACAAAACGGGAAGTGAGAGATTGTAAGCGCCTGTTACAAGGGGTAGAGTACTGGAAAGGTCATCAGAAGAACACAACAGCTAGTTGACTTTCGAGTTGGAGCCAGGCAGTCCGTTTTCAAGGACTTAGTTTTGAGAGAGTAACGTGTTGTTGAGACCAACTGGACGGTATATGTCACTGAACCCAGCTGAGAGTTAAGGCCTCTATATAAACGTTAAAGATTCTGGCGGACCGGTGCAGAGATCTGTTCATCTCTGGGCTGCCAGGGACAAGCCTGGAGTGTCAAGTTCCCTTGCTTGTTGGGACTGCCGCCTACAATCTGGACTGCGGTGCCTCTTTCTTTGGTCTCTCCGTGTTCTCTGTGTCCGGGGACCCAGTTTCAGATTTCACCTGGTGGACTCCTGAGATAGCAAACCATTTCCACCACCACCCCACACCCAAGTGAAAAAACAAGGGGTCACAGGAGAATAAAGGGGAAAAAAAGGTAAGTTAGAGCAAAGTTCCTTTTTGGGTAAGAGGGAAAATATAGGATCACATTAATAACTTTGAAGCTTAAACACAGAAAAAAATTATACCGCAATTCTTGCACCACCACCAGTACATGTAAATAAGCATCAACAAAGTTCTCATTTACTTTGGATACCACAAGTTTACTGTTGTCCTGAGGATATGCTTTCCTATCAAGTAGTCCCCTATGGGAACTAGGCGCTTTCGGAAGTAGTTAACATCTAATTCTATAGCTGCATCTCAGAAATGTATAATTTCTAGGAATTAGGACAGGTTATCCAGAAAACTGGATTTATCAATTAAGCTTAGTAATTTAATTATTAAATTTCAATTATCAAGTAAAGGGGCATTTGAGGATTTTCCATGTGATCATGTTGGATAATGCAAGGGTACAAAGATGAGTAAAGCAGCTGTCCTTACCTTCAAGGGGTTAATTGTCTGAGAATTTTTGTTGTGGTTTATTAGCAAGCATAGCAGCAGGAAAACGTTTTTGAAAGAACAAAAATAATTGTAGGACATGGAGGATATTATAAATTCCAAAAGAAAGGGGAGCACATGAGGGTTCAGAAGAGAAGAGAGAGATGTCTGGATGGATGAAGTAAGAATGGTCAGAGTTTGAGAAAATAAATTAGGGTCTGAGAAAAGACTTAAAAGCTGCAGGGATGGCTAGTGTTTAGTCAAAAAGGGAACAGAGGTGATGAAGGTTTATGTAAAAGGACAGCACAGATAATAACATCATCATCATCATCATCATCATCATCATGACTGGCACTTATCGAGTATTCACTTTATGTACGGCATTGTGCTAAGTCCTTTACATGGGTAAACTCCTGTAATCTTCACAACCACACCACAAAGTAGAGCCTATTATAACTTCCATTTTACAAAAAAGGAAACTGAAATCCTGGTTAATTGACCAGGGCCCTATAGCTGAAAGTAGCATAATCAGTAACTGAAAACAGTTCAGGTAACTGAGAAACCTCGTTTGACTAGAGCAGTTGGTGCATATCGATAAATAGAAGTAACTACTCTAGAAACGCACATCAGAATCTCCCAAGGCCCCAAATCCTGGACTGAACGCTTCCTGCTTAGTTAGCAGGCAATGGGCCACCACAGGTTTTGAACAGGTTTTGACATTACCCAAGCTGACAGCATTGTGGAAACACAATGGAGAGGAGGGAACCAGGGAGACAGCAAGACTAAGGAGTCATGGGCCATTTTTCAGGTACAAGGTAAACTTAGAGTGAAGACCTTGCTAATGAAATGAACTAGAAGAACTGGTCAACATAAGACGGTCCAACCAAGAGCTTGTCGCCAAATTGATTGTGTTCTGGAAATCTTAGATACAGTAATGCCCAGATTTGGGGTTAGAAGCTGAAGTGATGGTTTCAGAAATAGAAATAAGTAAGAAAAGATTGCTGAAAGGAAGATAATACCTATGAAGTCCTCTCCCGGCCTCCCCCTCCCCCTCCTCACCACCACCATGGTCTACTAGTGATGTCACTTGATCTACGTTGGGCACCATTCTAAGAATTTTACACATATTAACTAAATTAACACAAAAAGCACTTCATGAAGTACATACTAACAATATCCTCATTTTACAAATGGGAGAATGGAGACACAAGTGATTTTCCCAAGATCATGCTGTTAAATAAGCAGTGGAGCCTGAACTATAAACCTAAGCATTCTGGTTCCAGAGCTTTGAATTTTTTTAAATGAATGAGGGGTAGACATCAAATGTTTTTGTTGGACAAACTTTTTTATTGGTGTTTCTCAATAGTATGCAGAGGGGAAATTAGGGTTAACTTCCTAATTAGGATTAATTCATCCTCATAGTCACAGTGAGGACTGAGAGCCCTTATATTACAGGCTGTCAGTTCTGAAGCCTTTCCTCTTTTCTCCCTCCCACTTGCACAGGTGGCCAGGGTTTCGTCTGCTGGCACCTTGCAAGTGCTCCGTGATGTTCCAGAGGCAGCCTGCTAGTACCTGTCTCCCTGTCCTTGTAACACTCATTCTGCCCTTTATCAGTAATGGGGTTTCTCTCCTTTGCAAAGAGTATCTGACCTTCCTTCACACTTCCATCCTTCTAATCTAATACATCTGGACCATGCATAACTCTGCCTGGTTTCCTCTTTTCTTTAACAAGAAAAAGTGAAAATATTTACATGCAGAATGTTTCTCGTGTGGTGGAGAGCCCAGCTTCTGCTGTGGTGTTGACTACAGGGGAATTGTTTTAATTTTGCTCAGAGTCTCCTCCAGCATATTGGGATAACATAATTTTATCTCCTTGTTTCTCTTCTCCTGGTTCCAGAACTACAGAATTGAACCATGTAGTGCCATGAGAAGGGGCTGAAGAAAAGGAAGGCAGTCCAAGTACAGAAAGAAAGGAAAAGGGAGAGGCTGCTGAGTGAGAAGCTGCAGAAGGGCTGCCTAACATTTGGTGACGTGAGTGGCCCAAGTATGGCAGCAGCAGGCCTGGGCCTTTACTCCCAACTCTAGGGAACAGAAAAGGAGCTGCAAGTTTGCGAGGACACAAAAAAACAACATTGCACATCATTCTGGCTGGGTGCAGCCATTGTACAGGACTCCAGGCCCACAAGCCACATGTAGCTCAATGCTAACTAATGCTTCAGGAATTGCCCCAAAATTTACCAATAAATACTTTAAACATACAGAAAATTTGAAAGTTTGGCACATTGATCATAAGTTTACCTACTGCCTAAGTTCAACAATTGTTAATATTTTTTGTTAACATTTTACCACATTTGCCTTCCTTGTGTGTTTATACATAATAAGTATATATTTATATATGTGCGTATATTTGTTTTGCTGAGCCATTTGAAAGTAGATTGCCAATATCATAGCACTTTATTCATAATTACTTTTGCTTACCTCTGATAGGAATTAAAATGTTCTCCTTAAAGACTTCACTACCATTATACCTCAAAAAAGCTAATAAATATTTTAATATTATCTAATATATAGACAATATTCACATTTCCTATATTGTCCCCAAAACACATTATCCAGATCTTTAATCTAAGTTCACCTTTGGATTTGATATTATATCACTTCATTTTATGTTTTTTAAGTTTTCCTTTTTATTGTAGTGTAACATATGCACAACAAAAAGCAATACATTTTAAGTGTCCGGTTCAGTTTCCACGAAGTGACTCAGTACTACCTGGATCAAGAAATAAAATATTACCAGCACCTCAGAATCACTTCTTATGCTCCCTCCTCATCAGTATGCCTCCCTAAAGGTAACCACTCCTCTGACATCAATTACCATAAAAAAATTTTTGCCATTTTTTGAACCTTATATAAATAGACTCACACAGTTCACACTGTCTGGTTTCTTCCAGACAATGCTATGCTTAGGAAATTCATCAATATTGTCATATGCAGCAATAGTTCCTCTATTCTCATTGCTATATATACATTTTACTAATACTCTACAATTTATTTGTCCATGGCTTATTGGCATTTTAACACTTTTTTTTCAAATGCATGTTAAGTCTATGCACATTTTTTAACTGGGTTGTTTATCAATTTCTTAATTTATGAACTGTTTTTATACTTAATATATGAGCTTTTTGTTAATGTATTCCAAATATATTCTTCCACGGTGGTTTGTTTGCCTTTCCATTTTTTTAACTGTGTTTTTCTGAGAAGCTGTTTATTTTAATGAATTCCAATCTTTCCCTTTATAGCTAGTGTTTTTTGTGTCCTTTTTACTAACTCTGCCTACTCCAAAGTCATAAACACTCTCCTTTGCTATCTTTTGTAAGCCTTATTGTTTTACCTTTTATGTTTGGATACACAATCCATCTGGATTTGATTTCTGTGCATGCCATGAGGTAACTGTCATTTTTTTTCCATATGGATATCTGATTGAACCATTCTATTTATTAAAATGATCATCATTTTCTCTCTTTATTGATATGTCAACATTGTCATATATTAGGTAACCATATATATGTTTCTGGACTTTCTACTGTTTAATCTGTTTGTTTATGCTCCAGATGTTACATTGTCTTAATTATTGTAACTCTGTAGTAAATAATAAGGTCTGATAGTGTAAGTTTCCCAGCTTTGTTCTTCAATACTTTGTATTGCCTACTCTTGGATTTCTGCATTTCCGTACATCATTACGGTTCAACTTGTTAATTTTTAGGAAAGATATTATCCTGGAATTTGATTGGGTTTTCATTAACTCTGTAGATCAATTGTGGAGAATTGACATCTTTACAATATTGAATTTTCTCATCTATATTTTTCATTTATTTAAGTCTGCTTTCATTTCTCTCAATATTTTTGTGTATTTCTGCATAAATCCACAGGAAATGTAGGTCTGTTCTCTCTTTCATGCATACTTCTGATAATGTGTGCTCTCTCTTTTCCTTTGATCTATCTTATTTGGAATCTATCAATTTTAATACTCTTTCAAGGAACCGAATTTTGACTTCAGTGATTTTTCTCTATTCTACTTTATTAATGTCTAGTCTTAACTTTATTATTTTACTTCTACTTTCTTTCAATTTCATTTTCCTTTTAAATCATTGATTTCATTCTTCTCTTCTTTTATAATAAAATACTATGGCTATAAATTGGCCTCTTAGCACAAGTTTAATAGTATCCTACAAGTTCTAATATGTCATATTTTCAGTATCATTCAGTTCAAAATTTTTAATTGCCTTTGTTATTTCCTCTTTGACCCCTGGGTTGTTTCCAAACATTTGGGTTTTTTTTTTAGTTATCTTTTTATTATTAGCTTCAAGCTTTATTGCAATGTGATCATACACCACATTCTCAATGATTTCAGTTAATTAAAATGTGTTGAGATTTGCTTTATGACACATGATATGATCAGTGGGATGAAAGTTCCATACACACTTGAAAATAATATGTATGGTTATATTGTTGAGGGCAGTGTTCCATATATGTCATCTAGGAGTGTCAGAGAAAGGATTGTGATAACAGAAGCAAGAGTTTGGACTGATGTGCTTGCTGGAATGGGACCACAAGCCTGAGCTGCAGATTGGCCTTTAGAAGCTGCAAAAGGCAAGGAACAGATCCCCCTAAAGCCTCCAGAAGAAACACAGTGCTGCTGACACCTTGACTTTACCCCACAAGATTCATTTCAAATTTCTTGCCTCCAGAGCTGTGAGAGAATAAACTTGTGCTTTTCTAAGTATGTTTTCATAATTTGCCACGGCAGCAACAGCAAGCTAATACACTTAGTAGGTCTTTTTGCAGTCTTTTACTCTCAGGCTTTGTACATTCTTTTTATTTTATTTCATTTTATTTTTTTATTATTTTTTATCATTAATCTACAATTACATAAAGAACATTATGTTTACTAGGGTCCCCCCTTCACCAAGTCCCCCCCACAAACCCTGTTACAGTCACTGTCCATCAGCATAGTAAGATGTTGTAGAATCACTACTTGTCTTCTCTGTGTTGCACAGCCCTCCCCATGCCCCTCCCCCACATTATACATGCTAATCGTAATACCCCCTTTCTTTTTCCCCACCCTTATCCCTCCCTTCCCTCCCATGTACATTCTTATACCTAAGTTATGTCTTTATAAGTAACAGTCTTTTGTTTGTTTATGTCTCACAGTCCTTGTCTTTTAATTGGAGTATTTAGATCCCTTTCATTTACTATAATTACTGATATAATTAAGTTTATAACTGTTTTACAACCATTTGCTTTTTATTTGTTCCATCTGTTTTTCTTCCCTTTCTTTCATTTCTTGCTTTTCTTTGGATTTATCCAGTATTTGTTTTATAATTCCATTTGTTGCCTTCTGTTAGATTCTTAGATATACATTTTTTTATACTTAGACATTATAATATGCATTGTGAGCTAGAAGAACCTAATATAAATTAATATTAAAGTATTTTTACTTCCTAGACCACACCAATGATTTTTGTATTTCACCCAGCTTTTTTAGCCATTCTCATCAGAAGCACTTGTCTGCCACAAGCTGTTCTTTTAAAACTAGTCTTATGATTGTTTTTCCACTTTTCCTGCTATGGTGATATTGCTACTGACCCTGCTTCAGCACAGTACATAAAGCTCGCCTGGTTTCTAGCTCTCCTCTTCCTCCATGTAACTACTCCTCCTGGATAGGGGAAGGAAGAGGCAGCAGAAATGCTGCTCTGAAAGAGATTTAAGGCAACTTTCCACACACTAGCTTTATTTTTCCATGAACTTCAGATACTCTATCTTCTAAACTGTAATAATAATTCATTTTAATCCAACACAAAAAATTTAAGATATCTAAATCCAATACTCTGTTAAGGACATATTCATCTCATTTTCTCTCTCAAGAGCAAAGGCATTTAGCCACACTGAATGAAATGGGGACAGTAACGATAAGTATATGCGCAGCTAACCCTGAGTATTGAATAACCTCCACCCAGCTTGACTCCTTAAACCTAAGGGGAAAAGTTGGAAGGGATCCCAACTCTTAACTGCAAGATTATGAGCTGCCATCCATGTGCAGGATACCCAGTAAATAAGAACATGAGTGGCCAAGAGTGGGTTGAAGACCATCCATTGCTAATTTTTACCTATATGATCCTGGGCAATCAGTTGGACTTGCTAAACCTCTGTTTCTTCTGTAAAGTGCTCAAAGTAATAATACTTCCCTCTTTTGTTTATTGTGAAGGTTAAATGAGATAAAGCAGGTAAAACACTTAATGTCAACAAATCCTAACAAGTTTCATTCCAATCTTAACCCACTAACACTGTGGCAATGACTCTTACAGGAGCATGGAAGACCTAGGAAGACACTAAATCAGTAGACGGCAAGAGAGGGGCAAGTAACCAGTACATTTTATCTCCTTGATACTTTTGCCCTGAGAGTGGTTAAGAAATCATAAGATTAATTGGTGAAATTATCCTAATTCTAAAAAATCAATGGTGTATAGGAAGAAAATATAGACATTGCATTAAGATAAAGAATTATATTTGTAACTGTGCACATATGTATCTTTGGTTGGGGGGTTCTCTGTAGGTGCTTCCCTCTATGTCTGTCACTGTCTATATGCATTTACAGACATTCATCAAACACTTCCTTTATTCCAGTCACTGGGCAAAGCAGCAGGTATGCCAATATAGAGCCTATGTCAAGTGCCAATGTTCTATTTCCTCTGCATATTTACTTCATTTAGTCTTCACCAATGTCTCTGAAGTACATACTATTGTTATCATACTTTTACAGATTCGAAAACTGAGACAAATGAGTTAAGTAATGTTTTGAAGTCACACAGATAACTATTAATGACTTAGTCTTTGTTCTTATGGTGGTCATAGTCTACAAGATAGAAGGTTTTTTAGTAATATGGCTTTGAACTCTATTAAACGTAATACTGTTCAAAAGCTACGAAGCATTGAGGTAATCAGAATTACCTTGATATTCAATTTTCATTTAAGCATTTGGAGCCATGTATCCAACAGCCTGTTTCTGTGTCTCTAGAATTCCTGGTGCGTCATTATTTGTCCACATGAGAAATATAATCAGCTCCTTGCCCAAGTATTTTAATGGATTTTTAGCACATTAAATGAATTCTTTTAAAATGTTATTAGAAAGAGTAATAAAACTGTTTTAAAAGAAAAAAAACATGAAGTGTGCTAATTGCAAGGATAAGTAGGTTACTGACAACTCTGTTGGACATGGTGTTAAGAAAGCTAGAATATTGTGTACTCAGTTAGCAAGACATCAGTGTACCCAAAGTTTATTAAGAATGGGTTTTAAAATGTAACATATGAGAGAATATTTAACCACTATAAGAAACTTAGGTGTTTCTTAAAATTAAGGGTGATACTTAGGTGAATATGATTCAGAATGTTGTTAATTAATTTGCAATCTTATAAAGATTATTATTTTACTAAGCATATGTGTGGCATAATGTGCACATTGTGAATTTGATCATTGTTGATATAATGGGTAGGTCCAAGGAGACTACATCTGTCTTTGGATTTTTAAAAAATGTCAGTGCTACATTTTTCAGTTGTAGTATAAATATTGCTTTAAAGAAGATGATTCTCAAGAAACAAGTCATGCATGAAGGAAATGTTAGGAGCCTGCAGCTGTAGAATATAGCTTCCTAGAATTGAAAGGGATCTTGATGTGTCCTCAGGATTTTGGGGTAGAAAGACAGAAACCAACAAATACTAATAAACAATTATCTGAGCACCTAATCTGTGAAGGCACCTATGCTCAGAGCTTAAATATCTCTTCATAATATTTTTGAATGTTTTTTTGTTGTGTTCTATGCTTTCACTCTACCATCCCCTCCCAACACACACACTAAAATACACTATAAAGAAATATATATATATATTGTCATCTCTTTAATATGTAGAAAAGCATCCATAGTGTTTGATCAACATATAATTGTAGGTTTTGCCCTTACAAGGAGGCAGCATCTGGTAGCTGAAAGAGTGCAGAATTGGGAGTACAGAAACCTGGTTCTTGCATTTGCTTGGCCAGAACTCTGTCAACCTCAAGCCAAGGACCTCAATTCCTCACATGTAAAGCAGTTGGACTTCCTCTAAGATCTCTTTTTTGTCTTAAAATTCTGTCATTCTATGTTATCTTCAAATACATGGAGAGTGTTCACCGTTGGGTATAAGAAAGTGAGCATTTGCTCAGGGCTGTTCTGGGAGGCAGCTCTCTAGCAAGATGGCACCATATTTGGACACTTCCTGTGGCTGCTGTAGCAAGTCAGCACAAACCTGGTGGCTTCAAACAACAGAAATGTATTGTCTCCCAGTTCTGGAGGCCAGAAGTCCCAAATCAAGGTGTTGGGTGACACTCTCTCCAGTGGTTCAAGGGGAGATTTTGCTGCTTGCCTCTTCCAGCTCTGGAAGCTGTTGGCATTCCTTGTCTTATACCCTGTCTTCACATCACTTCACTTCTGTCTATCTGTCCTCTGTGTGTCTCCTATAAAGACACTTGTCATTTAATTAGGACCCACCCAAATATTCCAGGATAATCTCCCCATCTCGAGATCTTTAACTTAATTACATCTACAAAGACCAATATTCCAAAAAATACTAACATCACAGGTTCCAGGAACTAGTATATGGATATATATTTGGGGGAAATCAACAATCAGCCCACCACAGGCACAGAATAGGAAACTGTATGACCACGTTCACATCCAGTGTAGTGGGTCCGCATTCTCAGGCCCTAAATTCTGATGCAAAGAAATGCACCTTTTTTTTTCTATGACTTGAGTTTATGTCTGTTTTGAATTCTCCATGCTCCTGAGCAATGGGCTCCAAATTTCAGTCGATGCAGGGTCTCTCTCCTTGGGATATTGCATATCCACGTGAGCATTGGCTGAGACGTCCTCAGTCCCTGATGCCTCTGGTCAGCGGACCACACAAGGACTTGTCCCACAGCTCCCGACCATGTCACTGTTTTCCTTTCTCTTCTGGCCTGGGACTCCCTCTGCTGCTTCAGTTTCCTGCAGGGTGCATAGGATTTCGTCTTGTTTCAGGCCCCTTCTGCCTATGTCAACATGGAGTTACCAAAATAAACAGGGAAGCCTTCTCAGTCAACAAAATTGAAATTTCTCTACATGGATATCAGTGGAATGTGTTGCCTACAGTCACTAGAAATAAGACTGGACCATCTTCTTCTGGGATAAGAGATTCTGGTAAGAAAGAAAAAAAAATTACCAAAACTCAGAGAGGACTTTTCAGTTAGACATGATTGTGGAAATAGCTGTCTCACCTTTTAATCACATAGATGAAAAAACTGAGGCCACAAGATTTTTAAACTACATTCACCAAATCATGCTGCAAAATAATGGCATACACATGGTTTCCACTTCTGGGCTCAGGACTTCGCTCCCTGCACCGTCCTACCTCACCCACTGCACCCCCAGGAATAAAGGTGAATCTTCAGCAAAGCCTAATGCTGCTCCAGTCGTTTGGCAGGGTGTAGAACCCAGCTCTGGCCCATGGCCAGAGCAAGCCTATCCTAATTTCATCGCCTCTATAGCATATTTCCTGAAATTAAGCATCAACTGGACATTTAATTCCCCTAAAGAAAGTTCATCAAATCCAATTGTACCCTCAACTCAAAGTGCTCACAGCCTGACACCCCCACCCAGCACCCTCCGGTCCTAGCCACGCATCCTGAGTTTGTCCCTGGGAGCTGGGCCCCCCTCTGAGGCACTAGGCCCAGTGCTTGGGCAGGTCCCTAGGAAGTGGATGGGGCTAGACAGTGAGGGGCAGGAGCTGAGAGGAGGTCATGGTTCCCTCAGGGCCTGTGGGTGGGAAAGTGAAGGGCAGAAAGGGTCCCCCCACACACGGAAGTGCATTCTGAGCAGCGCAGGCAAAGAGCACTGAGGCTGGAGTGCGGCTGCCGACAATGGAATGAGCAGAAGAAAGTGCTGGCCTTGTCTTTCCCCTTTTCCTCCCCACAGCCCACCCCTCCCCTCTAGCTCACCTTGTCTCTTCTTTCTGCCCACATGGAAAACCGTCTCCTCTGCCGTTTGTTTCTCATGTTTTTCTCTCTCATTGCATTCACTCTTCCTCAACAGGCCATAAATTAAGTTTTCGTTTGTTAGATCAAACCATACACTCTGTATTCTTGTTTTAAGGAGGAAGGAAGTCATTTAAAATTTCTGGTTTTTCCCTCCTTTAAACAAAAAGGGCCCAAAGTCTGTTTCAAGTTGTTTTATTTTTATGCATCCATTGCCCAGGATTATTTTACTCTGTAGGTCAAAGGCTTCCCCCAACCCAAAATAAACAGATTCCATAGATCTTTAGAAGTCCTGCTTTCTAAAATTCTGTACCCAAGAAGATCTGGGTCCTTTCTCCCTTAAATTTAGGGAAACATTATACAGTTTGTGTCTGTGAGAAAACGTTGATGCCAGTATGCTTTGCGGAAGCTAGCAGCTTCTTCCCTGGGCAGGGAGACGCACACTGTCCCAATCTTACACATCACACTGGCCTGGGAGGGGTCTGCAGGGGGTGAGTATTTGCCCATGTTGAGGTGAGTGCCTCTTTCTTTGGTCTCCTCAGGGCCTGAGAGTTAAGGGCTTAGGGCTCCCCAAGGAAGGCCTGCACACTGCACACTGTGCATATCCTGGGTTGTTTTGTACACATATTTTCTTAAAGAAAAAAACAGAATTACAGTGCTCAGGATCTGGGTTACTGAACAAACACCATAATTTCATCCAAAGTTGATGTGTCTCATATAAAATAAATCCTCCCTTTATTAAACACTTCACTATACAGCGATTATTACGCATACCGTGTAATCCACTTCATGCATTTATCCTCTTGATTACCCTACACAGAGTCAAGTACCATCGTTTCTAATCTGAAGATAAGGTAAATGAAGCTTCAGGAAGGCAAACAATTGACCCATGTTAACAAATTGATCAAAGTTAGTGATGAGCTTTTAACACCAAATCCTATGCTCTTTCTACCACACTGTATTTCTCATTTAAAATGACTGACCCTCCAGATCCCCTATATAGAATTAAGAGGCTCCATGATCTCCTTAAAGTCACTATTTTCATCAATTTCAACAATATTCTCTTCTTTGTTAGATTTCTTTATTAGAGCTCACTTTAATCTCCCAACCTGTGCTCCTTCCAAGGGAATTTTCTCAGGTCTTGCTTGGGAACCTCACTTCCACAAGGCTTGACTGTTTTAGATAGCAAATGTTTCTTTCCCTCACTAAGTCAGCCTCCACAATATTATTCACTCAAGTATGCAGGGCTGAGCACAGGGCACCATCCAATGTAGATACTGAAGATGGGTGAAGAGTTGAATTAGACCTGGGGAGTTCAGGATGCATGAGGAGTAACCAGCATGGGTAAAACAGAGAAGGAGCCTGGCCTTTACTGAGGAGTAGGTTTGCCGGGTGGGATGTGGTCAGAGTATTGGAAGGCATGGCAAGCCGTGCAAGTAGTTTAGATTTGTTTCAGACAAGTGGAAGCCACTAAAGGTCTTTGGTTAGAGGTGTGGCAAAAATTAAAGCAGTTTTTCAGAAGGATTTGCCTCACAGTGTGATGCTGGAAAGAGAATGGAACCAGACACACTGGCCAACAACTGGTACAGAAATCCAAGCGGACTCAGACAGAGATGGTAGAAATGGAAATGATGTCTCAGCACTAGACTAAGCTACATTTCCTATGTTTCCTTAAGGCAGTATCTGTTTAAGTTGGAGAGCTTAAGTAGTGATGTAGTTGCTGATTCACGTAATAATGAAAACACCCTAATATGATTCACTTAATATTCCCTTCTCAAGGCCTCACACTCCTTTCTCTTTTATGCACTGGAGCCATTACCTACTTGAGACACTTCCAGTATATAGCTTTAGGAAAAGATAATACTTGAGAAAAAATTCAAGTTTTCATTACAAGTTTATTAACAGATGCAGCTGTAAAGGGATAGCTGGCCTCAGAAGGGTGGTTTTGATCCCAGTTCCACCAATTAGAAGTTGTGTGTGTTTAGGCAAGTTATTTCACCCTCTTGAACTTCAATTTCCTCAGCTGTAAGATGAATATTACAATACCTGTCTATAGGATTATGGTCACATTTAAATGAAAAACAGCACATGAAAGTACTCCATACATTTTACAGTGCAATGTGAGTGCAGAATGTTTTTGTGAGCAATTATACAAATTAAAACTAAAGCTCTCACTCCTTTAAATAAAACTTCATTAAAAATCTCTACTGTTATTTATTTCCTAGAGGTATTGGGGTACAATTAGCAGCAAAAGATGAGAAGAAGTGGCATCAGGCAAGCAGGTGACATCAGAAATACTGCCAATCAAGAATAAAAGCCCAGTGAGGTCAGACATCAGGAGCTGGAACCTGAGGCAGGTGCGGCCCTAGAGTTCAGCCTAGGAAGCACTTGCAAGGGTAAAGCCAGACCCCCATTTTAGAGAACCTTGGAGACAGAAAAGCCAAGGCAGGAGTATGGGCAGAATTTCCTGAGGGATGAGACCAATGGGAGCATCTTTTGTCTTAAATTTTGGTCTCTTGTCCTCGTCTTCTGAAATTGCTTCAGAGCCATAAAGGAGAAAGGGGTGTTTTATTATTCATAACAAGCCCCTTTACACCATACCTGGCTTCATGTTCATGAGGTGACTTTTGGAAAGCACCTGAGGGTGGGGCTGGTTGCCAGGGGAGCCAGCCTGTGATTAGAGGTTTGGAAATTCAGTGCTACCCCCCTCCCACAGCACACACCCTAACCTCTGGGGAAGGGAGGGGCTTGGAGATTGAGTTTAATCGCCAATAGCCAAAGATTTAATCAATCATGCCTATGTAATGAAAATCCCATAAAACCCAAAGGACAGGGTTCAGAGAACTTCTGTGCTAGTGAACACATGGAGACGTGGTTAAGTAGTGCCCTCAGAGAAGGCATGGAGGCTTCACACCTATGCATACCTTCCCTCTGGTTGTTCCTGAATTATATATTTTTTATAATAAACTGGTAATACAGTAAGTAAAATATTTCTCTGAGCTCTGTGAGCTGCTCTAGCAAATTAATCAAACCCAAGGAGGAGGTAGTTCAAACCTCCAATCTACAACCAGTTGGTCAGAAGCCTGGGTGATAACATGGGCCAACATCTGGCATCTCAAGGCAGGAGTGGGGCTAGTCATGTATGTCTGAGCCCTTAACCTGTGGATTTCAACTCTGTCTTTGGGTAGATAATATCAGAACTGATTTAAATTGTAGGACACCCAGCTTGTATCAGAGTTTGCTTGGTGGGTGTTGAGGGGAGCCTCCCTACTCCACATTGAAAATTGGTCTCAGACCCTCTTAGGCATGTTACCCTAGGTAAGTTACAAGGGAAAAATCTGACATAAAGAACATGGCAAGAATTGTGTTATGGAGCCAGGATTTAAAATGTGAGCAAGGCAGCCATTAAACTAAGACAATGCTGAGCTGTGTGATCTACTGAACTCAGGGTCTAGAAATTTTCCATCTGCTGGTGAGGTTAATATGTGTTTAAACTTAAGTGCAGGTGGTTATATTTATACCTATTAAATTTTGTCTTGTTTCTTTTGGCCTATCAGTCCAGCTTGTCACTACCTTTTTGAATCTTGACTCTGTCATCCAAGTAATTAGTTGTTGCTCCCAGCTTCATGTCATCTTCAGACTTAATGAGTGTGCTTTCCATGCTTCGCTGCTGGCTTATTAAAAGTTTGATAGAACCCTGTGACACATCCCTAAAACTTCCTTTAGGAGACAGTCTGCTTCAAAGTCACTTAATACACTCTCAGTGAGCCCCAGTTCTTCAACCTCCTGTAAGAACATCAAAAGAGGTGCTGTCAGATGTCTTGCTAAAACCCCAAAACACTGAAATTCATAGCTATGACCTCAAGTTTCTACTCTCTAGTCCCCTGTCTCACACTTAGCTACCTCTGCACACAAGCTCCCCTCCTCCTTCTCCCTCCTCCCACCTAGAAATTCTGGTCCCTACATCTGCCAAGGTCCACACTCTCCACCTGTGCCATGAATCCCAGCCCTCCAAATTCTTCCAAATCTTTTAACACATCATTTTTCCTCTCTTTATTTTCCACCTCCTCCTTTCTACCAGCTACTTCCTTAGTCTAGCACAGGGGTTCTCAAGTTCAGTGTGCATTAGAATCTCCTGGAAGGCTTGTTAAATCATAGATGACTGGGGCTCAAGAATCTGCATTTCTAACAAATCCCAGTGGTTTTAATATATGGTCCATGGACCAGCACCATCAGCACCACATGGGAGCTGGTTAGATATGCACTTACTCAGGTCCCACTGTATACCTACAGAATCAGATATTTCAGGCCCAGCAATGTGTGCTTTAATCGGTCATCCAGGTGATTCCCACACATGCTAAAGTCTAAGAGCCATTGGTCAACATACTAATTAAAAACAGAAGTTTACAACCAAGAAAATTCAAGTTTTGATCCCTGCTATGTATCCTCCAATGCACTGAGGTCAAATGACTTACCATTACTCAATATCAATATTTTAATCTATAAACTGGTAATGATAATACTCACCCATATGTATACTAATGAAGATTTAATGAGAAAATGGAAGTAAAGCACACAGCACAGTGCCTAACTATTTAATAAATGGAAGCTTTATTTACTTAATCTATTAAAAAATGCTGTAACTCCAGGGGAAAAATATGTTCCCAGCCTGGGGCAAATCACCTTTGAAGATGAAATCAGGGAGAAATATATTGAGGAAACCCGTTTAATGCATACAAGCAGTCATCCACTTCTACTTGCCTGTGTCTCTCATGGCCTGACTGCAAAAAGATACCCCACCCAACCTCTCCAGTCCAGATATGGCCTCGCTCCCCCTTGTAATCACCTACTGATATGGAGATGAACTAAGGCCAGGTGAGAGATTCTGGAAATATTGCAATTTTATCCACAGCCCACTACTCCAGAAATCTTGCCTCACAATCTACTTGCTCTCCAACTTCCACAATGGCCCCTGTGTGAGAAAACTGGAGCACTGTAACCAGAATAATAACATACAGTAACAACAGCAATAAAATCATGATAATCCTCAAGTGGGAAGATTCAGCTAGGTTCAAAGTCCATAGCTCATCCATCCCACAGGCGGTCAGTAGCTGAATGGGTAGGGAGTTCAGAGCAATCATGTGGCAGCTGCAGCAAGAGGGCAAGTCCAGGTCACAAAGACTATAGAAGAAAATAACTTTAAGGGTGATAAGATACATGTTTTAATGACACCAGCATAGGCAAATCCTGGTCTAGTATACCAGACTTTCACCCACCTCCCTGTAGGAGTTACAGATGGGTCAATATATAGGGCCATGGGAGATACACACATTGGCCATAAAGATAAAACAAAACTATGCTGTAAGATACTCTTACCACCTGGACATTTGGGGTACAGTACTGTGATCTTTGGGGGTCATTCTGCTGTTACTCCAGGAGCACACAGGAGGCCAGCTTCCCGGCCTTTTCCCCAAGGTGCAGGAAGGGCCAGTCATCACTGCTCCATGTGTTGAAATGTCCAGAGCCATGTCCACTCAACAGTGTATCCAAGGTTTAATACAATTGGGGCTGGCAACAGGATGTTCCTCTGCTGCCCATATCCTGGCTTCAACAACTCCTCTTTGGTTTGTACATGCAGTTGTAGAGGAGAGGCAGCAATGTGTGTTAGCATGTCCACTGGGCTCAAGGCTCCTTTTCAAGGCTTCTCATTCAAACGCCATAGCACTGTCCATAAGCGAATGGACCAGGCCCTCAGACTACCGGTGTCTGACATCAGGCCAGATTTCAACCAACCATTGTACCTCTCTATTATGCCTGCCCCAGTAGAGTTATATGGTACATGAAACTTCCACTTTATTCCTAATTGCTGAACCCATTCTTGTAAAGTCCAGTAAAGTGAGTGCCTTGATCGCTTTCAATCACCTGAGGCTGGCCATAGGCTGCAAAGAGATGTTCTAGGCCCCTGTTAGTGGTTTGCTGATCTGCATGAAGTGCAGAAAAAGCAACCAACAATCCAGTAGCTGTTTCCATAGAGGTCACGGCATACCAATATCCTTCTGATATGGGCAGAGACCCAATATATTTTATTTGCCACCTGAAAGGGGTATTGGCCCCTTTACTATTGTCCCATGTTGCTGCAGGAGTTCCTCTTAGAGCACACAAGGCACTCCCTCCAGGCTCTTTTGACTTCTTCAAAGGTCAATGGCAAGCCCCACTGACGGGCTACAGCCAACATTGTCTTTTGCCCTGCATGACACAAACACTGATGTAACCACTGGGATACATCAGAGGCAGGCTTTCCTTCTAGCCAATGCACCTGGGCCAGTGTGTCTGCTTCATCATTCCCTGGGGATGCCAAAGGCAATGGCCAGTCACATGATATGTGGTAACTGTCTTAGTCTGACCAGAGGCCCATAGGTCTTGCCACCACTCTTGTCCCCAAAGGGACTGGTGACCAACCATCCAGTTGTCATGGTACCATGTTGGTGGCCACAGAGTCAAGCCCTAATAGATGGCCCAGCTGTCAGTGCAGACTATAGGGGAGGGCTCCTGAGTGATCAGAGCCTTGCTGCCCACAACTCAACCCATTGGCTGCTCTTCCCCTCTCCACCCTCCATCTGTATTGTCTCAGTCTTTAGGATAGAAAGCCACAGCCCTCCACTTCTGGGGCTGCCCATGACTGGAGCTGTCTGTTTACCAAACATCTTCAGGTATAGGGGCTTTTCCCTCCTGATAAGGACTCTCAGCTAAAAATGGGTCAAAAGCAAGTTCTTCTTGCCTTCCACTGGTGTATGTCACTGGCCCCTGTAAGTGTTGGAGTTCTCCATTAAGGAGCTAGTACACAGGGTGTTATGCTGCTATAAGTATGCGCCCATTTAGCCAGTGTAAGCATCTGTGCCATGCCACTCCATGGCCTTTGAGTCCAGTTTCATACCAACTCCCTGATGGAATAGGTGGTTACTACCTTGGCTCAAGTTGTTCTGGTGATGGGCTCCATAGCCAACAAGGTGTGATACACAACAGTCAGTTGCTTCTCTATCAAGGTATATTGGACCTCTGCTTCTTTCTATAGCTGTGACCAGAATTCAATAGGTTGGTGTGCAAAGAGGGTGTGACTTAATTCAATTCCCTGTAATCCAGGGTCATATGCTAGGAGCCGTCTGGCTTTTTCACTGGCCACACCAGGGAATTAAATGGATTATGAGTGGATTTTATGATGCTTACCTTCTCCAACTACTGTAGAATTTCTCCAGTTTCCTTGTGTCCTCCAGGTAATTTAATGTTACCTGCCAAGGTACAGGGAGAGCTTCAGGCAGGTGCTTAACATGTACCCTCAGAACTGCATGTACCACATGTACCCTCAGTCTGAACTCACCTGCAATGGTCTGTAACCACAGGTCCTGCAAGGGATTCACCCCCAAAATATATCCATGGATGGGAGAAATGCACACAATATACCTCTGGGGATAAACACCCTATCTCTGGTTTTAACTGTTGCTACAGTTCTAACAAGGTCCTATTGGGCTGCCCATCAAGTTTTTCTTTCACTACCCTGGCCTTTATCAAATCAACCCACAGCTGGGTCTTAGAGATGTTCACAGGGCCCTTTGCACCTCTCCTTTCAGTCTTAGCCAATACTTCCTTCCGTGCTCTTATTGTTTCAACCTCCCCCAGATCTGCTAAAGTATGAGTAGCCTCACTTATGGGTTGCCCTATGTGAGGGACAAGAATAGTCACTAGGGACCCAAAGAGAGGTCAGAGAGCTATATGGAGTGCCAGATTTTTTATTCCTGTAGTGAACAACACCTCACTGGGGCCCTGGGGGTCCATATTATAGCTGATATTTTTCATGCCCAGCTGCCATAACACCTGCTGGAGCTCTGCATACATTTCCTGGCTAATGGGTAAGTACACTAAATCATCCTGATTAGGCCAAACTGCCCTGATAGCTGCTGTCAGCCAACCCAGAAGTACCTGATTCCCTGAGGTTTGTTGAATGCTTTGCAACCGCTGCCAGAGGGCAGGGTGAGTTGTCAAGGAAGCCAGTCAACCCATTTCAGAACCCAACATAACAATGTTTTCCATCCCCATATCCCAAAGACACAAAAGCCATGTAGGCAGAGATTCCGATGGCTTCTGGCAAAACTGGATGAATGCTCATGTCCACCAGCTCATCCTGGGTATAGGGGTAGAACGTAGAGTGTTCCACAACCTAGGGAGGGAGCGGTTTCTCCTCCTGAGGTTTCTCCTCCTTCTGCCTGCAGTTGTCGCATTTTTATTTTCTTAATTACAACCGGAGAGGCCTTTAATATGGGAGAGGCTTGTTCCTGGATGGTGGTCTCAGCAACAGTTCTGCTCTCTGCCCCATGCCATCATCCTCCCCCAACATCTCCTCTATCATTTCTAGGGCTGAAGGTATTACTCTTTCCTCGCCCTCTCCAGTGGCCTCCTACACACAGATTCTCCTGCTGCCTCCTCCCTCACTGCTCATGTATCTTCCAGGAGCATGACCTATCTTCTCAATAACTGTCTCTCTTTCTTAAGGGCATCCCATAGGTCATCGCCCAGCTCCTCCAAGCAATGCTGAAGTGTGTCTCTTACCTCAATAACCCTTTCCACTATCTCAAGAAACAAACATCCACAGTCCTGGCCACTACATGGCCACTCAGGACCTCTACATAGTCTTCTACCTCACAGAGGGCTAATTCCACAACTTCTGGTGTCGCCATGTTTCCCTAGTTCTGGGGAAGGGCAGGGCCGGGGATGGGGAGCCCACCCATCTAGGAGGTGCTTTACTCTAGATCAATTTCCCTCTAAGAGCTCCCCAAGTGGAAACTCCACAGATAGGGTGCTCCTGGGTGAAGCCGAACACTCTACCATTGTAGCCACTGGGACCTCCCCACCATCCATAGGGGGGTTACCAGCTATGTCCCCATCATCTTTAGGGGCAGCCCACCCAAGTGTCACACCCTTGAAGACAGATTTTGGGAACTCCGGGGGGGAAATATGTTTCCAGCCTGGGTCAAATAACCTCTGAAGCTGAATCAGTCAAAGGGAGAAATAAAGTGGGAGAAACCCATTTATTGCTTACAAGCAGTCATCCACTTCTGCTTGCCCATGCCTCTCATGACCCAGCTGCAAAAAGAGACCCTACCCAACCTCTCCAGTCCAGTTATGCCCTTGCTTCCCCTTGTAATCACCTATTGATACAGAGATACACTGAGACCAGGCAAGAGATTCTCCAAATATTGCAGTTTTACCCACAAATGCTTTATTTTTCATTTTTCCAATGCTCTATAAATCTCTATTATCATTTTTTTAATCTTCTCTCTACCCTATATCCCACCCTAACATCTATATCCAAGCCCATAAAAATCTCCATTTCCTGTCTCCACTTTCTCACCTCTCATCACTCTTTAGATTGCTGTAATTGATTTCTGTCCCCACTGCTTCACTGAACTAGTTCAGTGATCAAATTCTGAAAGTAGAAGACTCTTCAGGTCACATTTTTTAGCCTCTATCTTCTTTCCCTCTTGACATCTCACCTCCCTTGATTTCCACATAGTGCACCTTTCATAATGTCCCTCCCACCTTCCTTCTAGTTCTGTCTCAATATCTTCAAATAGTCCATTTCTGCCTCTACCTGCCTCTCAAGTGTTCTCCGTGATTTGCCCTTGTTTATTCTCATTCAAGGCCACAAGTTACTACCTATCTATATTTCCAGACAAGAGCTCTCTGGAGCTGCCAGCATCTCTAAATGACAACTGGATAGCCCAACTTGGAAGACCTCAAAGTCAACAACCCCAAGAGGAAGCTTTCTGTGTTCTCCAAGTTTGCTCTTCCTTCTCAATTCCTTATGTTCCCAGATAGACTGGGAGTTCTTGAGGTCAGAGTTGGAGTCTGATTATCTCTGATCTCCCATATCTGGTCTCAGAGCCAGGTAAGCACTTAATAATGTAGTTATTGAATGCATAAATCAACAAAGTGAATTATCTAATATTATCTAATAAGTTTCATAAAAAGAGGTTTAACACTCACATAAGAAAAATAAAATGAATTACTTCCTAACCACAGTTAGTACGAGTCATCATTTCCCCTTCTAGATCCTCACTTCAAATTCACCAATCTTTAATGTCTGAATTCCACTTTCTCCCTTTATTAATAATTAATAATATTTACCCATCCTAGACTTTGCATAGTCTCTTCATAAAACCTCCAAATTTACCAGTAAGCACTTTAATTCTGCTAGAATGCAATTTATCCATAGACTTGAAAAACTTTAAGGAAGCTAAGTGTTTTTTATTATTGCTTCCCTTGTCTGAGGATTCTGTTTCTTTTTAACTATACTTTCTCTGCTCTTTTCAGTATGAAGATCATTCTTGATAGAAAAGACAGAGGTGATATCAAAATGAGACAGTTCTATTCTTTTAGTCATTTAGCCTCACACCACCTTTCCTTACTCCAGCAAGCCTTTATCCCTTCCTGATTTAAAATCAGCTCAAAATATAGTTTTGAATGTTCTTTTCTATTATCTTAGGATATTTATCATGGCAAAGTTTTAGACTTGCTGACTATATTCTAACATCTTTGTCACTTTAGGAATATTCATTTTTGGTAATGAGCCCCTCCTTCAATCTTTTATATCCTGACCAAGTGGGAGTAGACATGGAATGGCGGAGGGAGCCAGGCTGAGAATGGAGCCTTGGGGAGGCCCCAGAAGTACAAGCATCACAGGGATCGGGACACAAAAGCTGAATACCAGATCTCAGTAATCTGAAAAAGCAAGACCTGGGCGGGCCAGATTTCTCCCCAGGAACCACTTAAAAGTTTTCACTTCTTATCTGAGAACATGAACATTTCAAATTTGTTGTTATTTTAATTTTAGATTTGCCTTATCTTAATTCCAGATTGCTATTTAATCAGCAGTGGTTTGGAACAGTTCAGCTCTTAGTTTCTAACTAAGTATTTAATGATCTGTAAACAAACACTTGAGAAGATGCTACTTAAAGGGACTCTGATGCCTCTGTACTTTGTTAAGTGAATGAATTCACGCTTGACCTTATCTTCCAATTTTCAAGTAAGCCTTCTGATACTAGATACTAGTGTTAATAAAACCAGGGTTGGGGTGGTGGGGGTTGAAAGGAAGGGAGCATCACTGTAAAAAGCTTTTTAACCCCCACATCAACTGGGGATACCATCTTCTTGTAGAGGCTCTCTGGCCATGATACCTAGGAGGGAGGGTAGGGAAGGGAAAAAGAAACCAGAGAGGTGAAAATACAGCACCAAAAGTACACAGGACCCTGAGGGAGAAGAATTTATGTAAGTATAGGCTGAAATCCAAGAGAAGAAACTCCAAAAATAAATTACAGAAATGAGAGAGATTAATTTAAACACAAAGGCAGAAGGAGATCAAAAGACCAAGGAAACATTAAATAGTAAACAAAGGGAACAGAACAAGGAAGAGTAGGAAAGACAAGGGTATGATAAAACAGTTACTCATTATTTACACTCCAGATTTCAAGAATCAGCTTGATGTTCAGCAGGTTCTGGTACTTGGAACACATCTTTTTGAAATACGTACTCACCTGAGACCTCCTTATTTCTTTAGATATCTAAATTTTCTCCCTCATAAGGGTCACTTTTTTAGGCAGAAAGACAAAAATGAATGGGATGAAAAGGAGAGAGGGTCCCCCAAAGATGACTCAGGGTGTTGATCAAATAGAACCAGAAAGCCAGAAATGACTCAGAAAGTTAATCAGATGAAGCCACAGGGTCCAAGAGTGACTCAGGAAATGTCCAGGGCCTCGCCAGATAAGAAACATCAGAGGCACAGGCACAGCATGGCCCCCGTCCCCATTTCACCAATCAGAACAAGCCTAGAGAGCTGACAGCTGTCAATCAAGGACCTCTCTGCCCTGCCAAAACCACATAAAAGAAGCCTCAGAATGAGCATAGGACCTGCCTGTCTCACTTAGGCAGGCCCACTCTGCTACTCTGTACAGAGTGCATTAAAACTGACTGCTTTCTTGACTTGGGTCTCTTGTCTCACTGTACCTGACTTCCCTGCGACACAGCACAGTCCTTTCCTTCCTAACGATTTCTCACAGGACTATCAGGTTTTTTTCCTTTTTTGTCTTTTTTAGTAGCTACTCATGACACTTGTTTCTCTTCATACTTCTTGAAAAATCTGCCTCTCCTTAGAAGTTAGGGTTCTTTCCTCTGGCTATTATGTTTGTCAGAACATAGTCACTTCCACTTCAGCAATTAATCTTTCCTTACTCATCAGAATTAAGTTCAGAGCAGCAGTTCCCCTTTTTGCTTCTAAGAAATAAAACTGTCAGAGGGACAAGTCAAGTATTCCCAGAAGTTCTTCCAATTTATTGTTATCACATCTCACCGTATTTGAAAATCTGTCCTGTTAAAGTTTTAGCTACAGCCCCCAAAAATGTTTCCACATCATTCTCCACTGGATCGTAGAAGGACAAAAATATTTGGAGCAAACCACTAGGGTTTATTTTGATCCTGGCTTTGATTCACCAAGTTGTGTTGTCTTACAGGTTCATGAAAACACCATCTCATCTTTGCACTACTCTCAATCTGGGCAATAGCATAGTCCCTGGCATATAATAAGTGCTCAAGAAAATAATAGTAAATCAATCAAATATCAGTGTTTTCAACTCTTTCTGTTTGTTTAATAGGCATTGTGGGTGTGGTTAGAAATGATTTACAGGTCCAATGCCACAGCAGAGATTTTCTGCTGCTCTGAGTCAACCCATTTGGTCAGGGTTTATCCTCTGTAAGCATTTTATCAACTCAAAATTCTCTTGCAGTTTTAATACCACTAAACAAGCAATCCCTACTAATAGAAATAAGAGAAAGTACCTGCATTACAATAAGTATGCCTCTCACAGTAAAAACCTAACATGTTACTAAGGCTGCATGGGAATGCTACTGAAAAGTTTAAAAAAAAAGATGACAACCCCTTTGAAATGATAATAAAATATGTTTTGAATCATCTAGAAGCTTCAAGCAAACAATTAGTCTTTTGGAAAGTCTTTCCTTAGCAAAATTAATCTGAAACTTTAGATGACACAATTAAGTATATTTTCACCTTGGTGAAAACTGTTACCCGTAGGAGTCTTTATGGAGGCATCAATGGGCTTTTTTTTGTTTTTGTACTGCAAATATGAATGGATTCAATACAGATCTGAACTGTATAATAATTTAACAATTCTCTGATTCCAAGCTAAGATTTCTGTGAGGGCAGTGGCCTGCCCCACCATTGTCATTCATGATGTCCAATATGTCCAGAGGGTTCCTGCTTATCACAACACCGCACTGAAGGACACTCCTCATTTGATGATCACTCCGGCGACAGTCCTGACATCTACGTCTTGGTGACTTTGACATGTGCATCTTTGAACCCGACTGGTGTAAGAACGCTGAGCACTCTCTGTGCTGGTTTGCTTGACCCTGACCCTCCCACTCCTCTGCCCCTCAAGGGAACACGGCAGGCGCTGTGTGAGCCACCAGAGATGTGGCAAAGGGTGAGCGCCCAAGCACATTTCCCACAGATGGACAGCCTTCACCAAGCACCTCCCCTGATGTTGGCTTTCTTTGGGGATGATAATCTGACGGCCCAAGTCCTTGCTGTTGAGGAAGCTGAGCATGAGGAAAAGCCATGCAAGGCAAACAGGGAGCAGCAGCTTGGTTCAATCCTTTTCCAGTTGTCACTGAGACACAGAAGTCACAGAAGCTACATTTGAGTAGATGATAATAAAAGATAAACACAGAATGTCACTGTGGAATGTTTCTACTTTGTAGCATAAAGAATACTTAAAAGGGACCCTAAGTAAATGAGTAAGAAATCTCCTCTCCATAAATCTCTTTCCCTGTACATACCCACAGAATGCTACAATCCTCATGGATAGTCATGGCCATTCCTGGAACAAAGGAGAGAAGAGTAAGTAGCATGTCACTTCCCCACCAACTCCCCTTTCCTTGGGTCTGTAGCTGGTTATGGGAGTGGGCAGTCAGCTGGCTGCTGAATGAAGAGCAAGAGGCAGTGAATTCTGATACCAAGGACATCAGATCAAAGGAGAGCGGCCATCCTAGACATGGTATGATTCTGACACCAACTCCAGTGTGCGTGTGTCTGTGTGGGGGAGGGGTGTCCCCACACTACCAAGCAATTCTTGAAGACCAGTTGGGTGTCTTACAGTTCAACTCAATCCTGCCACTGTCTACCAGGCTTTTTTCACTTAGAAAATTCCAAGGGTTTCTGAGGCTCTGTGCTAGAAACAGGGACAAAGACAAAATACTTATTTATTATAAAGCACAGTATCACATATGGACATGCTGGAAATCAAGGGAGAGTCTAAAGCATCAAGGCCAAGGTCAGACAGCAAAACAGAATTTGAAGCCAGAAGTCTAAAGGAATGAGAAGAGGCAAGACCAGAAGAGTTCAGGAGACTGATCCCCAAAACACCCCCTGGCACAGTGGTACAGGGAAAGGGTAGGAGAAACTGTGTGTGTGTTTTCTTAGGCAGAAGATTAGGTGGGAGCAGTTAAGGGCATCGTGCTTGTAGATTTTGGAGTACATGCTTGTACCCCCAGTTCTTTATATACTTTATAAAGTGTGTGTGTTTAGAAGGAAGTTTCTACGTGGTCCCTTAAGGATTCACAATGGCAACTAACAGCCTCCCCAAATAGGCAAGTCATTCACTCGATTATTTGACCATCAGGTTAAGACCCAGTGTTGGGCTAGGATAAATGGCTGTTCTTCGTATCTATAATTCATGCTCAGAGAATATATTCTGTTCAGCAAGAGGGGAAAAATGAGCTAAATAAAAGCTTTTTTTCATCAAGAGTTTTATGACATTTAAAGAATTACATAGGTTATTGCTAATGCCATATAAGCAACCTCTAAAAAAGAAAAAAGAAAAGACTAAAAAAGAAAAATGTTCTGAGGAGACCTGAATTGCATGTTTGAGGAATACCTGCATATCTCCTTAATTGATCTGAGTCACAGGGAAGGGATAATTGTGGAAATAAAATAGGAAAGAGGAAACAAACAAAATCATTTATAACATGAAAATTAGCAAGCAAGAAGGTTGGCATTCATGAGGTGTAGAAAAGGAGTGCATTTGTACCTAATGCTTCTGATGGATTGTTCAAGAACACCTCATCCTTGGATAAGGATTTTCTGTAATTCTGTCAAGGTTGGTGTCTGCATGGGTTATGTGCTAAGTAATTGTCCGGTCGCAAGTTAACAGTGTCGAAAGGCTATTTTAAAGATGAATGGGAACATAAAGCATATTTTGTCCTATTCTCCACTTTGAATATGTCTCTGGAACAAAACTGGTACTTGAAGTGAAATGGAGAAATATGATTTTTATGACTTACAGGTTTTTTTTTTTCCTTCACACCCCTGACAGAACAAAAACATTTAGAGAAAGACAGCCCAATGTCATGTAAGTATTGGTGTATTTTTTCTTACCGTGGCACACAAGGGACATATCGAGCTCCCTCCCTGACTAAAAACAAGATATTTTTTAAGCTTTGCCATCACACTCCAATGCTTTTCAATAGCTAAAAGCATTTTGCATTTCTTCCCATAGGAACTATAAACTCAAACAGAAAGATTCTTCTGCAAAACACTCTATCAATAAACTGTATTCATTTTATTTTCTGAAACAGTCACTTTTTAAAAATATATGCTAAGAAAAAGTAAAAGAGGAAAAAGAGGGCCTCTGTTTATGAATTGTGCTCTTTTTTTATTCCTACTATTTCCAAGACAAGGCAAATTATCATAATTGTCCTAACAGCGATTCCACCTAAGAATTAGCATTTTCCTAAGCCAGTGAAAAGCAAAGCTTCTGTTGGATGCTGAGATAAATCTTCCATATGTGTTCATATCTGCACCTTGACCATGCCTTTTGAATTTCAAGGTCACAGATAATTCCCAAACTCAAGTTTACGTTGGTATTTTAATATGGATTATTTGTACTTCTCTGCTGGTGTCATTTCTTTTGACTTAATTATTATCCCTTACAGCCTGGCACTAGCCCATTCCATACAGTGACAGAACCAAGCCATTGTCCCACCTAAAAACATCAATTATATTTTGAAAGTACACAGTTTGATTCATGCAGGAACCACTGTATGTGCATCCTGGTGTTTTCATAAAGACTCCCTTATTTACTCTAAGTGGTGTTATGCTTTTCATTGTGTGTTCATATAATAGCTGTTTAACCTTCTTAAGTCTTTTCAAGAAATCTTAAAAAAGAAAAAGGAAATCTAACTTCAAGAATACATTTTCTGTTCTTATAAAAACCCAGCTCCTCTCTGACAAGCTGCAATGAGGCAAAGCTTCAAAGCTGCAGCCTGAAGTGCCCTAAGTGGGGTACTATAGAGATGGCTTTCAACCACATCTGAATCAGCAAGGGAAAGGAACTTTCTGCCAGGCCCGTGTGTGTTTCCCAACTTTTTCTCCTCATGCATACCTAAAAAGGATACCAGAGTAGAATTCCTGGTAGGTTTCCCATTTAAGGCCTGTTAGTAAAAGAGCCCACAATGGGATCTGGAAATACATATGCCACACATGCATACCCCTCCCCACTCCCTTCTCAATCAGGACTATCAGGACTCAGTGCTGAGCCAGCTCTACTCCCTGTACTGCCTGACTTTTAGAAGCACAAAGAGGCTCAATTAAGTCCATCATCTGCCCCACCTTCCAAAACAAAAAAACCTGCCTTTTATATCCCATTAAATGGGATCTTGGTGGACAATATCCACCCTTCACTACTCAAGCCCTTTGATCCTATAGAAGACCAAACCACTTACATCTTCTTCAAACCATGAGTGAACCCCCAGGCACAAACACACAGAGGCACACACATGCAGTACCATCAGTGGTGGCACTCTACATGCCCACCTACCATGTGACAGAGACTACAGCAAGGAAAAGAACATGATGGCACCTCCCCAAACCAATCCCCCTGCCCTCTGTTCAGTGGAAATGGTACACGTTTATGCACAGATGCTTCCACTGCAAGAGCCAAAAGCCCTGACTCTCTAGGCACGTGCTCACCTAGAAATAATGAGCACAACTGTACAGTGAAGAACACAGAGAAACAATCACAGTACAGTTGAAACTGCTCTGTGCGGCCTGATTATCCCGAGTACCATGCACTACCAGGGTCAGGGTAGCCGAGGGGGCTGCCTCCTCCGTGCCATTCTTCTAGGATCAGCTGTGTCAGCTCATGTAGAAAACTCCTCATTAAAACTAGTTAAAAACAGAAACTGACATTGCACAGAGAAGACTGAGGAAATGTTCATCCATATATCCTTCCTTGGTGATCTACAGCACAGTTTGCCATCCCTGATTGCCACACTCGTTAGGATGGATTTTGAAATACGGTGAAATGGTTTTGACCATTTCTCCTCACTTTAACTGTTCAAGATAAACAAATAAAAATATTTGTGAATAGTTTATCAGTGTTCTTAAAATTATAATCACACTACACATGCTTTCTTTAAGCTTTTCCACTTAAAATTTTGTTTTCCATTAAATATTTTTTTATAAGAATTTTTGTAATTAAATATTCTTTGACACAACTTTTTTTTACATTTATTAATTTAATTGAACATTCAACATGTAGGTGTGATTAGGGATAAGTTCGCTTATGGCCTAAATCTTATAAAGTCTACAGAACTTCAAATCTCACCTAGCACCCAGAAAATTTATTTTTCCCAGTTTTATAAACCATGTTTAAGAAACAGATTTGTTTGTTCTCACTAATGGTTTCGATTCTTGAGAACTTACATATTGGTCTTTATTAAGTCTAGGTGTATTACTAGCTGGCTGGGTGTGAAGTACTATTTATCTCATTTGTACAAATAAATCATTCTTTACTTCCCCAGAACTACATGTGTTATTAGACATTCCATATAACCAGCCACTTTGTTGTTAGATAGTTCATATAACCTTATGATTGTTTAATTATAATTCTTAGGCTAAAAGAGCATGAACAGAACAGGTAAGCTTTAGCATTCTCGTCTCGCACTGTAGAGTCTGTCAAACTCTGATCATCTCGTGAAGACATTTGTCAAGACAGTACAACACAGTATTGTTCACACAAATAGTCATTTTAGTAAAATGAAAAATTGTTGACTGTCCTTGGCCTTTAACTTTGCAGACCAGAGCAATTTTATAGGTTAGGCTCTTTGTCCCCAAGAGAGTAATTCTTATACAGAACCTTCTCTGCAGCACCACCATGAGACATGGGATCTGCAGAAAGCTTCTCAAAAGACCAAATCATAATTCAATCTTCTTCTAAATGTATATTTTAATCAAATAAAACCTCTCTGGGATGATTCAAAAGCACATTCTTCAGCTATAGAGAGAAAGAAAAATACCACTTCCATACACTGATGACATAGTTTTATTGTTATGAACTAATAGCAGCAATAGACAATTAATTGGTTCAGCTGCCTGATGGTTATGAGAAAGAATAAGTTATGACCAATAATTCTGAAGGTAAAAATCATTATTTTTGGCAGTTATTCCCCAGTTCAATTAGGTTATATTCAAGAATTCCATCTAACAAATCACTCATGTGGTTACTTAGGACCTTGGCAGTTCCACTGGGAAGCTCTGTTGCTCCGTTTTGCTAAACCAGATGTTTCTTCAGCAAACTACTATGAACTCTCTATGATGTGACATACAATTGGCAATTCCTCCTCTGAAAATATTCCAGGCTATGTTATATCCACTGCATTCTATAGTATTGTGTTTTGGAGCATTGATAATTCATTTGTTTTTGTTAATGGTACAGATGTAGAGGGACTTTCTACAGAAAATTCTGTACCCCACCCAGAGCTCTTCTTTTGAGCCATCTCAGTGGAGAATTGAAATGACCATCTATTCAGGCATCAATTTTAGTTAGATTCCAACAGAAGCAACAAAAATGAGACTGGCTGATAATGGGATAAGATGAGATCACGGGAGACTTCTGGACAATGTGACCCCTGATATGATCCTGAAGGACAAGCGAGCTGGACCTTCATGAGGGAGGGGGAAGCACAGCATCCAGGGGATGGGAGCAGTCTAATGCACTTGGGAAGTTGCATGCTGCTGAGAATGGTAGGAATGAGGGCACCCCAGGTGGGCAGGATGTGGGAAATGAGGCTAAAACCTGGTCATGAGACACCCCATGAAGGACATTCTGAGTTAATCCAAAATGTCTGGCCTTTGTTCTGAAGAGTATGGGAGCTCATTCAAGGATTTTAAATGCAGGCACATGACATGATGTGATTTGCTCTTTAAAAAGGTTAAAGAAATTTAAGAAGGAGGATTAACAGGATAAACTGAAGGTAAAGAAAGAGAAAGAGAGTGGCAGGATAGAGCCTGCTTTCACCTTTGAGGTAAAGTAATCCTGGTCATTGTGAGAACCTCGTCCCAAAGGATGGGCTCTCAACAGTCAGGTTAGCTGCGACTGTTCCCGTGAGTGGAAGAAGAGAAAAAGTGGATAGAGAAACAATAGTATGTGTTCACACTCACCCACAGGGAGAGAAGTAAAATTTCCCTCCTTTATGGAGAAGTGGGTAGGAATGGAAGGCTCCTCCCCAACAGAGGACAGCACATTCTGAGCAGATCAAGGGGAAGATAAATGATGGAAAGTTATGTCGACTGAAAAATTTGGGAGCAAGAGAAATACCTTAAGTAGGTCAAAATAGATGTCATTTGGAAGAAATAATAGCACCTCTTTGCATAGCCCAGGTTGGAGAATAGGGCCACAGATGAGAATTAAAGACAGAGCAATCAGCTGTCCTGGCTTGCCCAGAACTAAGGGGTGCTCAGGATACAAAATTTCAGTGAAAACCTGGATACTGCTGGGCAAACAAGAACAGCTGGTCACCTGGGATGACAGAATTCAGTTCAATTAAAGGAAGACATCTTTTAATAGTCAGGACTGCCCAGTGGGAAGTTAACAGGTTTGCTATCACCAGAGATGCTCAAAACTCAGCTCAGCATGAGGCTGCCAATAAGCACATGTGAAATTAGGAGATAAATTCCATGAGCCACCCAGGAAAAGAATTTCTTTACTTCCAGACTAATCTCAATATTCATAGCATTTTTCCAATGGGTGACTGTACCAGAATGGAGAACAATGAGAGTGCCCTTTCCTGGAGCCAGCCTTAGAGCCTCCATTAAAGGAGAATAACCAGGATTAGTCACAGGAGCCCCAAGAAAGGGAAAGAGTCCTGGCCTTTCAAAAATCTCACTGGAATACAAGCATTATCAAACTAATTATTGGTTTGCTTTTAGCATGTCTGTGACAGCTGTCCTCTAAGAAACTCATTTGCTCACCTGCACACACATGCACACATGCACACAAACACACATGTATGCTTTTCTTCTGCCAGAAACTGCAAGTGCATTGCAATAAGATGCTCTCTAAAAAGGGCTTGATTTTACTTGACATAGCTGACAATGGGTGAATTAAACAGTATTGAAGGAGAAATTCATTCATCTAAGCCTCTCTTTCAGTTCCTTCTTCCTCAAAGACATTTACTGAGGGCCTGCTTTGTTTTGTGAGAGGTGAGGTAGAAAACACCAAAGAGGATACGGTCCATGTTATCACAAACTTGCAAGATCACTAAAATGTATTTTTACAAATTAAATATTCCCTAGTTCAGGATTAGCAGTATCTTCTGTACACCTTTAAGCCTGTGAACCAAGGGCAATGCTAAGTTACAGCTACAGGGGCCAGAGCCTCTATTTGGTTTGCAGGAGACTGGACTGGTCCACAGCCATCATAGGAACCTATGGTTGGAACAATATTAGTGTTAGGTGTCTAGCATATACCCAGATGTTTATGTCTGTGTGTTTATGGCAATATTTTTATTACCATTAAATCATGATTAAAAGGAATATATTATCACTCAAAGAAAACACATAATAAATGTGGGCGTGGTTGTGTTTTCATGTTTGTTTAAAAGTAAGAGAATGGAGAATAACAGTGTCTGGCAGTTGGCAATTTTTTTGAATAGAATATTCTTTTGGGCACTACTGCTGTTTTGCCCTGTCAGACCGTCCACACCACCTTCAAAAAACATTTTCTTGGGCTCTTCACAGGAAGGCTTCTTCCAGTTTTAACTATCAGTATGCTCTACTGGGCAACCACAGTAGTTTATGGCTAGATGACAAAAGTCAAGTCTGCAAATAACTTTGACCCAGGTACTTACGGTTTCAGAAGGCTAGAGACAAGATCTAGAACTGAGCCACTGGCCCCAAATAGGGAAGTTTTCCAGACTTACAGAGCAAGTACAGGTCTCTGACATTCCCAAACTGGCTCAGAGATGCCCAGCAGTCCCCACCAACACAGCTACCCATAATTAGTGTGTTTTTAAAACTGAGAATCATATTGAAAAATAAAAAAGGAAGACTAGAACTGTGTGGCCAGGACAGTATGGATGGGTGGGAAAAAAAGGAGCAGGAGAGGGAGGAATGAGAAGGACAGACCCAAAATGAGGTTGGTCCTGCATAGGCTTGGGCTGGTCTGAGAATGAGGGGGCCCACCAGGGAGTCTCCTTGACTGAAGGACTAAATAGCTATACTAATATCAGAGAGAATCAGGCAGCCAAACCTTAGACACACAAAAAGAACCTCAGGCAGACAAAAGCCTAGCTGTTGGAGGAGAAAGAAGATTCTCAGTATAGCACTGTGACTGCCACTCAGTAAATCCTTACTGAGCATCTGTGATGTGCCAGGCACTGCTCTAGGTGGGGGCACAAGATGCACAGTCAACGAATGAACAAATAAATGAACATGATGGATTCAGCTAATAAGAGCTATGAAGAAAATAAAGCAGAGTGATGTAATGCTGCCATGAAGGGGGAAGGGAGGGACTGTTATGGCTTAAGTCAGCAGAGGTCTCTTTGAAGAGATGCAATCTGGGTGGAAAAAGGAAGCCATCCTTTGAGTAACTCAACTGGAGACTGGATGGCATCCACTGGGCTTGACAGAGTGGAGCTTATTGGTGGTCTTAGGAAAAGCAGTGTTGGTAACAGTGGTGTGGATGCCAGATGGGAGTGGGCTGATGGGTCAGGGGTATACAGTGGATGTGGGATGAGGAAGCAGATAAAAACTGCAGTTAGTGGTCCACTTCAGACCTAAGCTTTCTAGAAATTGAAAGGGAAGGGTTCTTTCCTGGAACATTGCTAAGAGGGGAAGTTAGACATGCAGAAAACAGGATGAAAGTCCTTACACCAAACATAGGCGGTCAGATGCACAACACATGCAGAGGCTGATCTTTGTCAGGAAGAGAGACACTTCCTTTCTATTAACAGCAAGGGAGGGAAGGAAGGGACCAATGCAGGGGTGGTTCTATTGGTTTGACCATGGGAAGTTGAAGGAATCTCCATCTCTTTACCTGTATTTTCTTACTAAAGTGAGAAATGAAGTCGTCAGTGAAAGTCAGAGTTGAGAGAAAGCATGCCAGATGTGAAGTGAGGAGAGAAAATATAAAATAAAGATCTTGAAAGTGGTTAACGTTTACTAGGAAAATACCATAGCATCACAGTGTCAAGTGCTTATTTGAGCACTTCTATATGATGGGGAATTCATGTAAAGTAAAAATCTGGCAACCTGGTTATTGATTTTTCTCCAACCACATACCATTTTTCAGAAATAGGTACAAAGAGGTAAATAAAATAGTTGGCTTCAACCAGAGCTAAAGTTCTGCCAGGTGAGTGTAAGAGGCAGAGAAGTGAATAAGGGAGGTGAGAGTCTCTACAAGGATGTGATTATGTTTTGAGCTATAAAATCTAAGCTGGGCAAAAAGAGAAGTGAAGGCCACTGATGGATGATGAAGCTGGGATGGCATCAGTGGCATGGGCATCTCGGTGCAATGTAACAATGGGGCTCTGGGCGTGGAGAAAGAGTGCAGTGTGTGAGCCAGAGATTGCAGAGGTAGTGAGGGACACGGGAAGTGCTGTGGCAGTGGGCGGCTGAGGTACTGTGAAGAAGGGTGAGAAGGATTTGCAGCAGAGGAAACAAAGGAAGTAAGAGCAAGGGTGGGAAATGAGCCACCCCATGCACGATGAGAATGGAAAAAGCCTAGGAGAAGAGAGGTAGAAGTGGCTTCAAATGCTGTGAGCCAAGGATATGGCTACTGAGTGAGCAGGGGTCAATAGAATGTCACCTGGCCATGCATAACGGTTAAGGATACATGCTCTAGAGTCAGACTGCCAGGGTTTAAATCCAAGTTCCCCTACTTTGTCACAAAGTCCCCAAAATAACAGCAAACATTTTCATTTTATTTACTGAGCACTTTGCATTTATTTACACCTCAAGTAACCCAATGAGTTAGGCACTCTCATATCACATTATACAGATGAGAACAAGTTTCTTGGCCTCTCTAAAACTCATGATGATGTGACAATGATAGTTTCTGCCTTATGGGTTTATTGGACATTCTCAGTGAAATAATCCATGTGAAATGATCAGCATGCTGCCTGGCTCAATAGAAGTGTTCAATAAATGTTAACTGTATCGTTAGATGAGAGGAAAAGGGTTAGCCTCAAAGGAGCAGGGTTTTAATGAGAAAGAATTGTGGTCTGAAAGCAACATTGGGAAGCAAGGAGAACACTGACCCCACTTCTGGCCTTGAAGAACGTAGAGTGTGAAACAAAAAAGCAAGCAAAACACTACATCAAGGAAAAAAAAATCCTGGCTGAGCGAGCCCAGCTGGGTGTTAGGCAAGAAAAGGAACTGGAGAAAAGGTTGTGAATATTCAAGAGTTTGCTACTCAATAAGGAGAAGCTTTGGAGCATGGTGCAGAAGTAAGGGTAATGGGCAGTGATGAGTTGGAAGAGAAATGCCCAGAGGAAGGTGGTCGGGGTCAGAGTCCGGTGAGGACTCAGCCCATGCACCCGCTTGTCTGACAGACTGACTTTAGAACTTAGCCCTTGAGGAAGCGGCCTCCATGCAGGGGTCATGGGACCAACGCCATGAAAGTGACAGGCTGCTTAAAGAGGAAAAGCTACTCAGAAAAAACAGGAAACAGGTGGCGTGTTTTCAAAGAACAGTGATATGTTAATCTGTCCAGGCAAGATTTCGCCTGGAAACCAGCAAATATTTTTGGAGCATTTACTATATATGAGAGCCTGAGCTACGTATGTTCATGTATATTATCTCCTTAATCCCCACCACCACAAATCAAACTATATTGTATTAAGATTGTAAAGGCTTAATATTGAAATAGAGTAAATCAGTCAGCAGATAAACAGGAATACTTCAGAAACTTCAGCCCTGTTTACCACCACAGATGTAATGGTTACCTTGACCAAGACAAGTCAGACATGCACCTATATTCCTCCCCCTCGTTCCTTCCTTCAGTCTACCTCAGTGGTTCTCAAAGGATTGCTGTACAGAATTGTACCCTCAGAACTACATACACTATCCTGTATGGATAATTTAAAGCTTTCAAAAGTAATTCTGATTTTGACTTAAATGCTACTTTTACAACCCAACCCCCAAGGAAGATGTGAGCCCTCTGTTCAAAAATGTACTGATACATGGAGAAGCTTGCACTATGGGTGATAACCCATATAACAGGGACAATGGGCAAGGTGAAATTGTTTCTAGCCCCAGCTCCAATGGTTTAAGAGCTGGGTGCCCTAAAATCTCATTAAACACTGGAACTCAAAACAAGAGTATGTTGGCAACTTTCTAACAGATACTACATCAAAATGAAAGAGGATGTCTCCCCAGACTGGTTTTGGGAAGACAAAACTTGGAAGTGTTGCTGAATTATGAGTTAAAACAGGAGGCAGGAGGGCATGGGAGACTGAGGTGAGGCTGTCGGTAATTGATAAACAGTGTGTGTGTGTGTGTGTGTGTGTGTGTGTGTGTGTGTGTGTGTGTGCATATACTTCCAGAAATTCTAGCAAAGAGGGAATTTGTAAGATGCTAGAGTCCTGCATGACCAGGTAGGACAAGGTAACAGGAGGAAATTCTTGGAAGCAAGAGAAATATTTGGGCACTAGACTTCAGAAGGATGTGAGGGGTTTGTGGTTGTTTTTTTATACTTTTGTTACTTGTTTGCTTTTGACTTTTTAGATTAAACCATCATTAGACATACCAGTTTTTTCAACTGGTTTTCAAATTACCTTGAATTATAAAAAAATTTTAACCATCCTACAGAGGGCCAATAATGTCTAAAGGACAGATGTATGAATGTCTACAACTGTAACACACAACAATATGTTTTTTGCCCCTAATTGCAGAATATCAAACTTACTGGCTGATTTATTCATGATTCCAGGTAACAGAGGCAAAAGTCAAACCAATTGTCTTAGGTTAAGTACATAAAACATTTGGGTGATTGATGGTTTTCAACCCATTGCATTTGACAATGTAGAGACATTAAAATGTCAATGGAAACCTGTTTGGGGTTGAAAATTTTAGTAAAGAATTTCAGAAAACAAAAAATAAAGAGGGACTACTTTCTCCCCTTGGATTTTGAAACTATATAGTTACAGAGATTACTTTGCTTTGTTAATTGAAAGATTATACAACAGTAATATTTAAAATACATTACAGGGAATGCATTACAATAAAGCCAGGGAATTTTAATTTCTCTAGCATATCTTAAAAAAAGGTAAATTACAATGGATCAACTTTTATATACATATACCCCTGAAAATATTTTAAGAAGCAAGATTGTTAAGAGTAATTATCAGAGGATCTTGCATTTTGTCTTTTAATTATTTATATACTTATATGTTTATTTGACATAATGAAATCTAGAATATGTGTGACTAGCAGACACAGCCTTAATTTCTAAAGTATATTCTGGTCCTAAAATTCTACACTTAGGAAATTCTATTGTCAAAATCTTTCAGAAGGAAAACTAGAAATCATCATCACAATTGATTCTATCTTCTAGATAATGAAATTGAGTGGATCTCTCAAATCTCAATATAAGTAAGGATAGGATTTCAGAGTCCTTTATTTGGCTTTAACAAAACAGCTAATTTTCTTTCTCTTTCCATTCATTCTTTTTTCTGTTTAGTGAACACCAACTCTATCACTTAGTGTGTTCCAGCCACTGAGAGATCAGAGATAAAGGTCCCTGACCTCCAGAAATTTGAAGAGGAAAATAATTTCAATATAAATGAAAAAGTGCTCTGAGCTAAGCACAGGATTTAAAATAAACTTGCAAGACAGACAACTAAACCAATGGGAAGTTTCTCTGAAGAGCTGATGCCCAGGCTGAGTTTTGAAGGCTACGTGGGTATGACAGGGTCAGGAAAGGTATATCAAACAGCAGATGTGCAAAGATACAGAAGCAAGGGAACAGCTGGCCATTTCCGCAAACAGGGAGGGTTAATACAATTTTAGTGAAGGCTGCAAGAACTAAATGGTGGAATGTATTAAGAGATGAATTTGAAGAGTCAGAGAGGCACCAAATGAAGGACCTTCTTTACTGTGCAAATGAGTTGGAATTTTTTTTTCTAAAGGCATTGAAGAACTGTTAAAAATGTTACACTGGAGAATGACATAAACTGATTTGTGTTTTGGGAAAATTACTGTATTTTAAGATGAAGAATGGATTTTATGAGATCAAGGCTGGATTTAGAAAGAATACTAGGGCAACTATTGCTATGTAGGGATGCAAATGGTCAAAAGTGACAAGAGAAAGGGATAAATTCAGAAGACATAAAGTTGACAAGACTCTGCCATTAATTAGATATAATGTGAAGAGAGAAGTTGAAACCTAGATTCTGTCCCAGTTTATCTAGGATAACTGGATATCCATTGATCCATTGAATAAGAGAGCACATAGAAGAAATTCAGTAGACACTCCAGTTTTGACCAAGTTAGGTTTGAGGTGTCTGTGACGGTCAAGAACAAAAGTCCAGGAGAGAAATTTGGGATGCAATGTGCATTTGAGATTCATCAGCAAGCCAGTCATAGCTAAAACCAGCAAAATAGAGAAGGCCTTTCATAGGAAGTGCATAGACTAAGAAGCAAGAGATCTGTGCTTAGACTACTAGGGAGTCAATGTTCATCAGAAAGGGAAAGGACGAAGGATGTTGGAGAGATGTCCTGAAAGCCAAGAAAGGTCAGTGTGATGGAAAGCAAGATGAAGATGTTCACAGGACAGTGACACTGACCATTGAGGAGAGATGCAGGAAGAAAAAGACTGAAAACTGTCAGACTTAGCAATGAGGACCCTCATGACTTGGAAAGAGAAATTTTAGTTAAATCAGGAGAGTGGATTGCAGTGAATTCACGTGCCAAAAAAAAAAAGAGAGATGAAGTGGTAAAGATAAGTGTTACCTTCTTGGGAAAATTTCAGCTATAACGGAATTATAAAAAAAAGCTAGTAGGTAGAGGGTGCTGTAGAGTGGATGGAGGGTTTTGTAGCTGTGTGGGTTTATGAATGTGTTTTTCCTTTTTGTTTGATATGGAGACTTCAGCATCTTTTTATGCTGAGGATGAAGTCCTGAGAGGACAAAGATACAGGAGAGAAGGTAGAATAAGTGGTACTAGATAGTCAAGGACACAAAGAGGAATAGGACCAACAGAACAAATGGAGATTAAATTTCTGATAGTAAGAAAAATACTTGCTCTAAAATGGAGGGAATAAGTTATGTCCTGGTCTAGACAGAGCTATCTTAGAGCAAGGGGGTGTGGAGAAAGAAATTGGAAGTTGAAGAGGTTGCCTCCTAATAGACTCTGTGATCTTAGGAGATAAGAAAATCATCCCTGAGAGGAATTGGGAAGCCATTGGGTCTGGCCTAGGGAAGAATATTAAAGGTCTGAAATAGTTTAATATATAATAGACAAGACATTGCTTGTCTGCTTATCGGTAAATAGCCTACTGGGAAAAAATAGCAATTTCACAAATAAAAACATTTGTCAAAATGAAAGAGTTAAAAACTGTACTTCTGACTATTTTAGCTCACTAACTTTTATTTGTTAATTTCATTTGAGTCTTTGCTCCCTGCCAATACTGGCATCAGCATTGTAAGATAGTCTACAAAACCAGCAATATGCTTTCTCTTAGGCAAATGGCAACCCTACTGTAACAAACATAAACAAATCATTGTCCCAATATATTTACTTATGTTTACAATTACTGTAAATTCCATTCTTTCCAAGACAGCAGAATTCCTTTCCAATACTAATAGTAGACAGTAGGCCTGAGACTATTTTATAGAAAAACTGTGTAAATTTAGTTTTTACTTGAGGGGAAAACATTGGAACCACTGTGTACCTAAATCATTAACAAAGAGCTATATTATAATACACATCCAGTTGTAGTTTTTACTATCATCCTGTAATTTCATCTTAATTCCACTTTAATTGCATTTTGATTATCTGAAAGTGAAGACTGAAATAAAATTAATGACACACTGATTTAGACACATCGGTAGTTTAACTTGGATTACAGATCAATGGTATATAACTGAGGTAATTAAAATATGCTACATGAGTGAGATTTTAAGGGGGTAAAATAACACCTGCATTTCATATGTGGTTAATAGTTGAATGCCAATTAAGTCACATTCCTAAACTAAAAGTAGTGACCTAAATCTGAGCAAAAAAATTGGTGGAAGTCTCTCCGTAATTCATTGAGAATGTAAATGCAATAAGCTGTAAATTAATATTGCCTACAAAGATTGAGCTGGACATTTCTCAAAGTAATAAATTTCCTCAATACATTTTTGTTTAAATCTGTTTCATTCTTGTAAAGGACAAATGGCTACTGAGAATGACAAGAGATCAGTCAATCAGAGTAATACTGGTACAAAATAATACAGCTGTGCCAAGTAAAGCTTGCATTAGACATATTATCTTGAATTTGGTAATACCCCTACAAAGCACTTCTGTAACTGAACTATATTAAACTTGAGTTCAAACCATTCATTTTATAATAGTCAAGAATTAGTAAAATGTCTAAATATTTAACCCAATGCCTCTTTCTAGTGTTTACAAGATTTGTATTAGATTGGTGAACAGAAAGCCTACACATGTAATCTCCTAATTATAGTGCAATGCCTGATAATAGAAATGAATTTGTAATTGTAAAATGGACAGTCTGATGATGAACTTCACCTACTAATGCACTGTTTAAGCTAAATGGCTAATTTCAACTACAGTTGTCTTTTAATTCCTTAGCTTTTCTAAGTTACTTTTTTAAATATCAAAACAATCATTTAAAAAATTTGAAAGCAAAAATGAAAGGGGGAGAGAGGCTCAAGATGGTGGCATGAGTAGGGTGGCAGAAATCTCCTCTCAAAACTATATATATTTTTGAAAATACAACTACTCTTAAAAGAGAGACCAGAAGATACAGTACAACAGCCAGGCTACATCTACATCTGCAAGAACTCAGCATCCCAAAAAAGGGTAAGATACAAAGGTGTGACCTGGCGGGACCCGAGCACTCCCCCTGACCTCAGCTCACCTGCGAGAGGAAAAGAATCAGAGTGGGGAGGGAGTGGAAGAACAGGACTGCTAAATAACCAACCCTAGTAATCTGCACTGGGAGCACAGACACACATTGCATGGTGTACTGGATATTAGAGAAACAGAAAAGTAAAATCCAAGTCAGACTGGGAGCAGGTCCCCACAGCCAGCTTCCCTGGGACAAAAGAAAAGCAGGTGCTTTTTGAAAGTCTTAAAGGGACAGGGGCTTAACAGCTGGATGGAATCGTCCCAGCACACTCAGCCCAGCAGGCTGGGAATCCTAACAAACTTTAGGTGCCCCAACCCCCTTTCGGGTAACCCAGCCCCAAAGGCTGGCGCTGAAAGCAAACCAGCTGACAGGCCACAGTAGCGGAGTAGCCAGAGAGAGGCCCTGCCCACAGCAACCATGCAGAATCTCCTTCCAGCGCACAGCTACCTGGGACAGACCCAGAGGCTGCCACTGGAACGTAGCTCCCCAGCATAGACAGAGGAAGCCAGAGAAAGGTCCCAAAGGCATGAAAGGGTGCCGTTCATCCAGGAGAACACACCCTATGCATCTGCCACTCCCTGCAGAGCTCTGGGCTATCCTGAGGGCTGCCCCGCACATGTCAGCTCAGGATATTGTCCCAGAGCATGTTCCCTGTGTGCGGGTAACTGACACAGGCTGTGGAGAAGGGCAAGGTGACCAGCAAGGAGGAGGGACTTTGTTCTCACAACTGACACATGTGCCACATGCATACAACCACCTCTGTCACCATGAAAAGGCAGAAGAATCTGGGCCAATCAAGAATCAATCAAACAACCCAGAGAGAGGGCCTGGGGAAATAGATATAACCAATCTTACTGAAAAAGAATTCAAACTAAAGGTCATAACCATGCTGATGGACCTACAGAGAAATATGCAAGAGTTAAGGGATGAAGTATGGAAGGAGATTACAGAAATGAAACAATCTCTGGAAGGACATAAGAGCAGACTGGATGAGGTACAAGACACTGTTAATGGAACAAAAATCAGAGAACAGGAATACAGAGAAGCTGAGGCAGAGAGAGATAAAAGGATCTCCAGGAATGAAAGAATATTAAGAGAACTTTGTGACCAAGCCAAACAGAACAATATTCACATTATGGAGGTACCAGAAGAAGAAGAGAGAGAAAAAGGGATAGAAAGTGTCTTTGAAGAAATAATTCCTGAAAACATCCACAAGCTGAGGGAGGAAATAGTCTCTCAGACCATAGAAGCCCACAGATCTCCCAACAAAAGGGACCCAAGGAGGACAACACCAAGACATATAATAATTAAAATGGCAAAGATAGAAAATAAGGACAGAATATTAAAGGCATCCAGAGAGAGAAAAAAGATCACCTACAAAGGAAAACACATCAGGCTATCATCAGACTTCTCAACAGAAATGAACAGGCCAGAAGAGAATGGCATGATATATTTAATACAGTGAAAGAGAAGGGCCTTGAACCAAGAATACTGTATCCAGCATGATTATGATTTAAATAAGGAGGGATTAAATAATTCCCAGACAAGCAAAAGTTGAGGGAATTTGCCTCCCACAAACCACCTCTACAGGATGTTTTAAAAGGACTGCTCTAGATGGAAGCACTCCTAAGGCTAAACAGATGCCACCACAGAAAATAAAATCACAGCAAAGAAAGCAGACCAACAAAATACTAACTAAAGGCAAAAAATAAAACCAACTATTCACAAAAGCAGTCAAACGAAACACAAAAGAGTACAGAATAAAGTACCTAACATATAAAGAATGGAGGAGGAAGAATAAGAAGGGAGAGAAATAAAGAATCATCACACTGTGTTTATAAGAGCTTAATAAGAGAGTTAAGTTAGATGGTTAGATAGTAAAGAAGGTACCCTTGAACCTTTGGTAACCACAAATCCAAAGCTTGCAATGCCAAAAAATACATATCTTTTAACAATCATTCTAAATGTAAATGGACTGAATGCACCAATCAAAAGACACAGAGTAATAGAATGGATAAAAAAGCAAGACCCATCTATATGCTGCTTACAAGAGTCACCTCAAACCCAAAGACATATACAGACTAAAAGTTGAAGGATGGAAAAAGATATTTCATGCAAACAATAGGGAGAAAAAAGCAGATGTAACAGTACTTGTATCTGACAAAATAGATTTCAAAACAAAGAAAGTAACAAGAGATAAAGAAGGACATTGTATAATGGTAAAGGCAGCAGTCCAACAAGAGGATACAACCATTATAAATATATATGCACCCAACATAGGAGCACCCAAATATGCACAACAAATACTAAGAGAATTAAAGGAGGAAATAGAATGCAATTCATTCATTTTAGGAGACTTCAACACAACACTCACTCCAAAGGACAGATCAACCAGGCATAAAATAAGTAAGGACACAGAAGCACTGAGCAACACACTAGAACAGATGGACCTAAGAGACATCTACAGAATTCTACACCCAAAAGCAGCAGGATACACATTCTTCTCAAATACACATGGAACACTTTCCACAATAGACCACATACTAGGCCACAAAAAGAGCCTCAGTAAATCCACAAAAAATTGAAATTCTAACAACCAACTTCTCAGACCACAAAGGTATAAAACTAGAAATAAATTGGACAAAAAAAACAAAAAGGTCACAAAAACATGGAGGCTTAACAACATTCTCCTAAATAATCAGTGGATCAATGACCAAATTAAAACAGAGATCAAGCAATATATGGAAACAAATGACAACAACAGCACAAAGCCCCAACTTCTGTGGGATGCAGCAAAGGCAGTTCTAAGAGGAAAGTATATAGCAATCCAGGCCAATTTAAAGAAGGAAGAACAATCCCAAATGAATAGTCTAATGTCACAATTATTGAAACTGGAAAAAGAAGAACAAATGAAGCCTAAATTCAGCCCTTTAACAAGGAGGAACATAATAAAGATCAGAGAGGAAATAAACAAAATTGAGAAGAATAAAACAATAGAAAAAAATCAATGAAACCAAGAGCTGGTTCTTTGAGAAAATAAACAAAATAGATAAAGCCCTAGCCAGACTTATGAAGAGAAAAAGAGAATCTATACACATAAACAGAGTCATAAATGAGAAAGAAAAATCATGATGGACCCCACAGAAATACAAAGAATTATTAGAGAATACTATGAGAATCTATATGCTAACAAGCTGGAAAACCTAGAAGAAATGGACAACTTCCTAGAAAAATACAACCTTCCAAGTGTGACCAAGGAAGAAACAGAAAATCTAAACAGACCAATTACTAGGAACAAAATTGAATTGGTAATCAAAAAACTACCCAAGAACAAAACCCTTGGACCAGATGGTTTCACCACTGAATTTTATCAGACATATAGAGAAAACATAATACCCACTGTCCTTAAAGTTTTCCAAAAAATAGAAGAGGAGGGAATACTTCCACACTTATTCTATGAAGCCAGCATCACTCTAATACAAAAACCAGGGAAAGACACCACAAAAAAAGAAAATTACAAACCAATATCCCTGATGAACATAGATGCAAAAATACTCAACAAAATATTAGCAAACTGAATTAAAAAATATATCAAGAGGATCATACACCTTGACCATGTGGGATTCATCCCAGGGATGCAAGGATGGTACAGCATTTGAAAATCCATCAACATCATCCACCACATTAACAAAAAGAAGGACAAAACCACACCACATGATCATCTCTATAGACACTGAAAAAGCATTTGACAAAATTCAACATCCATTCATGATAAAAACTCTCAACAAAATGGGCATATAAGGCAAGTACCTCAACATAATAAAGGCCATATATGACAAACCCACAGCCAACATCATACTTAACAGCAAGAAGCTGAGAGCTTTTTCACCTAAGATCTGGAACAAGATGGGATGCCCACTCTCCCCACTGTTTTTCAACATAGTACTGGAGGTCCTAGCCATGGCAATCAGACGAAACAAAGAAATAAAAGGCATCCAGATTGGTAAAGAAGAAGTCAAACTGTCACTATTTGCAGATGACATGATATTGTACATAAAAAACCCTAAAGACTTCACCCCAAAACTATTAGAACTAATATCTGAATTCAGCAAAGTTGCAGGATATAAAATTAATACACAGGAATCTGTTGCATTCTTATACAATAATGATGAACTAGCAGAAAGAGAAATTAGGAAAATAATTCCAAATCACAATTGCATCAAAAGGAATAAAATATTTGGGAATAAACCTAACCAAGGAAGTGAAAGACCTATACCCTGAAAACTACAAGACACTCAAGAGAAATCAAAGAGGATACTAACAAATGGAAACTCATCCCTGCTCTTGGCTAGGAAGAATATTGTCAAAATGGGCATCCTGCCTAAGCAATCTACAGATTCAATGCAATCCCTATCAAAATACCAACAGCATTCTTCAACGAACTGGAACAAATAATTCAAAAATTCATATGGAACCACAAAAGACCACAAATAACCAAAGCAATCCTGAGGAGGAAGAATAAAGCAGGGGGATCTTGCTTCTCAACTTCAAGCTCTACTACAAAGCCACAGTAATCAAGACAATTTGGTACTGGTGCAAGAACAGAGCCACAGATCAGTGGAACAGAATAGAGACTCCAGATATTAACCTAAACATATATGGTCAATTAATATAGAATAAAGGAGGCATGAACATACAATGGGGAAATGATAGCCTCTTCAACAGCTGGTGTTGGCAAAATTGAACAGCTACATGTAAGAGAATGAAACTGGATCATTTTCTAACCCCATACACAAAAGTGAACTCCAAATGGATCAAAGACCTGAATGTAAGTTATGAAACCATAAAACTCTTAGAAAAAAACATAGGCAAAAATCTTTTGGACATAAACATGAGCAACTTCTTCATGAACATATCTCCCCAGGCAAGGGAAACAAAAGCAAAAATGAACAAGTGGGACTATATCAAGCTGAAAAGCTTCTGTACAGCAAAGGACACCATCAATAGAACAAAAAGGCATCCTACAGTATGGGAGAATATATTCATAAATGACAGATCCAATAAAGGGTTGACATCCAAAATATACAAAGAGCTCACACACCTCAACAAACATAAAGCATGTAATCCAATTAAAAAATGGGCACAGAATCTGAATAGACACTTCTCCAAAGAAGAAATTCAGATGGCCAACAGACACATGAAAAGATGCTCCACATCGCTAATCATTAGAGAAATGAAAAGTAAAACCACAATGAGTTAGCAACGCACACCAGTAAGGATGGTCACCATCCAAAAGACAAAAAACAATAGATGTTGGCAAGATTGTAGAGAAAGGGGAACCCTCCTACACTGCCGGTGGGAATGTAAATTATTTCAGCCATTGTGGAAAGCAGTATGGAGGTTCCTCAAAAATCTCAAAATAGAAAAACCATTTGACCCAGGAATTCTACTCCTAGGAATTTACCCTAAGAATGCAGCAGCCCAGTTTCAAAAAGACATATGTGCCCCTATGTTTATCGCTGCACTATTTACAATAGCCAAGATATGGAAGCAGCCTAAGTGTCTATCAGTAGATAAATGGATAAAGAAGATGTGGTACATATACACAATGGAATATTATTCAGCCATAAGAAGAAAACAAGTCCTACCATTTGCAACAACATGGATGGAGCTAGAGGGTATTATGCTCAGTGAAATAAGCCAGGTGAAAAAAGACAAGTATCAGTTGATTTCACTCATCTGTGGAGTATAAGAACAAAGAAAAAAACTGAAGGAACAAAACAGCAGCAGACTCACAGAACCCAAGAATGGACTAACAGTTACCAAAGGGAAAGGAACTGGGGAGGATGGGTGGGAAGGGAGGGATAAGAGGACAAAAAGAGGCATGACTATTAGCAGACATAATGTGGGGGCAGGCACAAGGAGGGCTGTACAACACAGAAGACAAGTAGTGATTCTACAGCCACTTACTACACTGTCAGACAGTGACTGTAATGGGGTATGTGGGGGGGACCTGATGATGCGGGAGTCTAGTAAACATAATATTGCTCATGTAATTGTAGATTAATGATACCAAAATAAAAAATAAAAAAATGAAAGGGGAATGGAGTTTGTATCTTTTCTCAACTTTTAAATTTAAGAAGATTAAATAGTTGTGCTATTAGAATGTTATATAACAGTAATTATGGAGTACCCAGTAAATGTGCTATCCTGTATGTTTATAAAGCTGTTGTAAAGGCATACCATTTAAATTTTCAGCCTAAAGGTAATGCCGCAAAATATAGGCAAACATTCAGAAAGTAGCTGGCCAAGATAACTCATATTGTATCAGAACATACTATTGAGAGAGAGCTAACTGGTTCAAAGAAAGATAATTACTGCTAAGTTTTGAATTAAAGCTAAATCTAGGTTAGATTAAACTTTATTGCCTGCTCTGGGTAGCTGAGTGAATCATCCATCATATCATGTTTTATTTAACTTTTATATTTAATTGTGGATTAAGACATTAAAATTTACCATTTAACCATTAAGTATACAGTTGAATAGTGGTAAATATATTCACATCGTTGTACAACAGATCTCTAGAGCTTTTTCATCTTGCAGAACTGAAACTCTGCCCCCCTTGAATAACAACTCCTCATTTCTCCCATGCCCCACTCCCAACCCTGCCAAACACTACTCTATACTTTCTGTTTCTGAGTTTGACTAGATATCTCATATAAAAGGAATCATACATTATCTGTCTTTTTGTGACTGGCTAATTTTACTTAGCATAATGTCCTTAAGGGTTATCCATGTTTTAGCATATGACAAGATGCCCTTTTCTTTAAAGCTGAATAATATTTAATTGCATGCATATACCATATTTGCTTTTTCCATTCATCCTTTGATGGACATTTGGGTTGCTTCCACCTCTTGGCTATTAGGAATAATACCACAATGAACCTAAGTACACAAATATCTCACTGAGATCCTGGTAGTATTAACCTTTTTTTCAACCAAGTAATTATTAACTACATAAAATCTGTTTATACAGGACACTGTATTTGTTCTTTAATAATCAGACAGATCTATTATAGAGAAAGGTCCCAAACAAAATCACGAATAACTACACACACAAACCATTCTCAGGATTTAACTGGGCAATAACATCAAAAACAAAAAGTACATCTCAGATATCTGGGAAGTTTTATTTGTATCTTTTAAGGCCTTTGCCCATTATTTGACTCACTTTAGCAATCAAGGCAATTAGTCCAGTTCAATTTGTTTCCCTGGCCTTATATCCAGGCAGAGCAGATGCCTGAATGTCTTTCTGGGAAAGATTTGGATGAGTCTTACATTAAAGAGCTGATCATGAGCAGCCGGGCTGAGAGACTGCCCACACCACTAAACTCAAAGGCAGATGAATCAGGAAGGAAACACAGAAAGATGTCTTAGGAAGTCACTTATACTGTCAATCTCCAGTGTCTGATTCAAGAAATATGACTTAATTTCTCATTCCTCTCTAACGAACTTACTTATCAAGACAGTAGCAAGTTGAGGTTAAAAAGAATTTATTTAAAAAAGAATGAACTCCATACCCAAAGATTTTAATTTCAAATCTAAACTCATACAATGAAGAAAAAAATCAATAATGGTAAAATATATAAACAAATGGCATTACTAATTAAGTTCAAAGATTTCTTATTCATATGTTTGAATCAAAGATAAGAGACAACTACTATAAATAGCTCTAAGTATTAAGTAAAATGGATTCAATAAAATGAAATTTCAAAAAGCATCAACATATTTTCCCAAAAATACTTAGAGTTCTCCCCCAAATTTTCCACCTTGAAATTCTCTCATTTTCCTAAGAAGGGAAAAATATGACAAACATTATTTTTAAACACACAGAAAACTAACCAAAACAGTCTATTGACCCAGCAAGTGTCTAAGAATATGGGTTAGAAAAATACTTCATGTTCACAGTTTGAGCTGGATGTGGTAAGAAAGAATGAAATTTCATGCCTAGACATCAAACAATGCTGCAATCAGAGAAGTCAGGGGCTTTCTCATACGGACTTTTTCATCACAAAGGTGCTGGTAAAATTGTGTTCCGTGCTGAATGAAAAGCTGTAATGAAAAGCCATTTCCTCCTAATGGCTCTATGGTGATATAGCCAAGATTAAATATTTAATCCTACAATCTTAACACAACTATTAGCTATCTTCATGTTCACAGTCCCAAAGTGATCCACAAGAAGACAACGGTCCCCAGTCACCCTCCATCCAGAGCCTTGGCTTCCAGATCCCAGTTAACATCTGTCGATGAAGTCGTCTGGAAGGCTGATGCTGTTTCCTGTCTTGGAATATGTTTGGAATAAAAACTAAATACATATGCCTGCAAGACTTTCAGCCAGCACTTCTCAAAAGCCCGCAAGTCATATATGAGGACTCCATCTGACTTGTCAGGGTGTTGAGGGGATTGGAGGAAACTGAAACTATTTTTAAGGCAGTATTGCTCCCTTTTAGCAGGTCTAACTAATTAACAAATAGAAGATGCATTGCCCTGACTTAATGGAAGATGAATAGAAATAAACATATACAAATAAATAATGCTAGCATAAACAAAGAATGTGAGAATTCTTAAATGAACAATTTAGGCATATTTCCAAATATTTATCTTGGCAATAAGACAAAACCACCTAACATATTTCACATGAAGTATTTTAAATTATGGATGCTTCTTTTTTCCCCCACTTGAAACAAAAGCCAAGAATTCTGTTTTAAATCTTTCAAAGAGCAAAACATCCCCTTAACCTGTTAAGTTGACTCCCTACCCCAGTAGTAGTCTGGATTTGCAAACTTAGTGAAAGAATTGATTGGATGTTTATGAAGCTGCTGATTCAGAGGGCATTTTATCCCTAGTAGGCCTAATGCAGTAGCAATCTGATTTGTATACATATACCAGGTGATTCTGAGGCTAGCAGTCTAGGGAGCAGTTCTGGCGACATACTTCGTTTGTTTTAAAATAAATCTGTTTATTTTCATTTTTTTTCTTCGATAGCTCTTCTACAGTTTTTATCTCATCAATGAGACATTATGAAGTATAAAGAGAAACAGAGGATTTAAAGAATAATATAGTGTAAGGCTTTTCCCTAGCTGTGCACATGAGCCCTCGCATGGTTTTAAATCCTCTCAGCCACATGTAGATAGGGAGAGAAAGCAGAAAATGACTGTGGACCAGGATGTTCATGTTTCCCAAAGGAGTGTCTGTCCAAAGGAATTCTGCCAGGAGGCATTTCCTCCCCATGCAAAACCCAGACAGGGAAACGGCTCCTACCTCCATAGAAGAGGAGAGTCCATGTGAATCACTGGACACAATGGCCACAGTAGAACACCCCGGAAAAGTCTGAGCTAAAATGGTAGTGCCAGGCAACTGAACCAAGGGGGCCTCCAACTTGCTTTCTGAGCTCCGGCCACAGATGAGATGCGTAACTTAGGTTACAGAACTCAACACAGAACAAGAATGAGGGAAACCAAGTCCAGCACAGGGCTTGCAACACAGAGCCTAAGAGTCAAGAGCTTTCTATTTTTATCTTTTTCCTGAACAGAAAGTAGCAGAAGTGACAGGGCAGAATTTGAGGCAAGGTAACAAGTTATCATACTGACCCAGTCATGATGGAATAAAACCCTAAGGAAAATTCTGTGTCATTACTTAAGAGCAGATAAGGACTGAAAGAAAACAAAGAGGGCTGTGGCCAGAACTCAGAATTGGTTCTGAGTCCTGAGATGAGGAAGGGATAGATAGAGGATAGATGTTTGATAGATGGAGAGACAGATGATTGATAGGTGATAGATCAATGATAGAAAGATAATAGATTATAGATGACAGAAAAGATAAACAGGTGATAGAGATAAATCCTAATGGTAGATAAACGGATAATACATAGGTAGAAAAAATCTTCCTTCTCTTGAGGAGGAAATAGTAATTAAATAAGAACTTTTTTGTTATACATACTACAATGAATTCTCGGTAATTTATTTTCTAATGTCCTTAGTTTAAAAGAAAGAAAGCCTCAAGAAATATGACAAATATAATAAACCAAAATCAACCCCATAGACTATATCATGCTCTTGGTTCCTAATTGGGGAAATAAGTTTTCCAGGGCACAAATTACACATAATCCCTGCTACATTGTTAATTAACTCAAACCAGGTGTGGTTCTGATTAACCATTTCTAGATCTTGTTCTGTGTCAAAACAAAACACCCTAATTTGGGTTCATCAAGACAAGTCTTTAAAATATTAACATTGAATAATACATGGTTGAAATAGCCTGTAGATACAAATTAATGAGACAAAAAAACAGAGGGAGTAGAAGATGGAAGGAAGGAGGGAATAAAGCATTAAAGTTATATTAGAATGTGAACAGAAGAGGGAATTACAATAGAAAAGATCTTACATTATTCTACTTGAATAGAAATTTTTAAAACTCTACCTTACTACATTCATTAGAAGCAAGCATTTCATTAGAAGCAAGTATTTGGAGTTTTACCTGATCAACTCATGTGATTTTTCTGAACTTCCGTCTCATCAATGAAATGGGAATAACCTTTTGAAATGTTCAGATTACATTAAATAATATATACATTAGGCTCCTTCCAGATGCAAGGATGCACATCCTGGATGCTTCACTTGCAAAGGCAACAGTGCCTGGCCTCCTGGATGGAGAAGCAGCCAAGCACTTCAAAAGTAAGCACCCAGCTCCCTCCTCTAGCAATTCCAGTTCTCTACCAGCTCCTCTCTCTGTCTCTGCCTCTATGGCATTTTTTCCTCTTATCTTCTGCTTCCTCTTTTCTGGGTATACATGTGTTCCAAACCACTTCTACTTACCCTGGTACACTACATCCAAACTCTTGAGAGAGAACCTGCAAGGGTTAGTCAGACATAATCCAGAACATTCCTGCTGGACAGAGTTCTCTCCTCAGACCCACTCAAGGTCACTGACTTACGGGTGGTGCCTTCAGATCAATCCTTCATCCGCTCACCTGTTGGACAAATCACCTGCAATAATGCTCCTCAGAAGGGGCGATAGCTGGGCAGCCACTTAGAGCATCCAGTCCCGTCCCTTAGCATGGATGTTCTTCACTCAGTGAGGAGCAGCGGGTGTGAGTCCTTAGCTGTGCTCAAAGTACAAAGTGAAGGAATAATGATGGGATCAGTCACTCTCCTCACTCCATTTTCAAATGGCACATACCACATCTTGATAAATATCAATCTTGATGAACATCAGGAAGCAACAAGATGGCGTGGGTGAGCTTCAGGAGGCAGGGGAATGTGAAAAGAGAGTGATGAGGAAAGAAGAGAAAGTGTGTGTGTGCACATAAGGAAGTCAATGAGTAAGGACAAATGGCAGGAAAATGTGAGCAAAGATACGAAGGCATAGACCCAGGGGAAAGTGGAGGAGGAGAAAAGCCCTCGGGAAAGGAATGTTTGTTAAACAGGAGTGTCAAACAGGAGTGCTTAACTCAAATATGACAAAAGAATACAGCTCATTACATAAGGGCAGCCTCCTAGACACCGCGATCTTCCTATGTTTACCTGTATTCCTAGCCAACCTTAGTCAAATGGAGGCAAAGAAAAAAGGCAAGAGTCTGAGTTGGCTTCTCATTCCCAGGCACTTCTCAATCCCTGCTCCTTAAAATGCTGCTGCTCTTCTATTTCTCTGCTCTTAGAAACACCTCATCAGTCATGTGTTAATTAGAGGAAAACATAATAGCTTTTTGCCTCTTTGCTATGCTCAGGAAGCAAAGACATGATGAAGACACAGCTGACGGTGCAGGGAGGGATAGAAAACAAAGGGCTCTTTCTTTCTTCTCTTTTCTTCCTTTTACCCACCTACTCCCACATCAATGTCCTTAAATTCAGGAATTTTCAGAGCAAATGGGTACACTTATCAACTCCCTTGGAGGTGGAAGCATCCAACACATTCAGGACAGGCACAGGGTTTACAGCTGGAATAAAGCTGGGGCATCTGTCACCCCGCCACCTTCAAGGATCGTTTCTATACAGTGTCCTGTTTGAAGATCCACCAATCTAACTTCCAAAACTAAATGAAAAGTAATTAAAACCTTACTGTAATCTCTCAAAGATGCCTAAGAGTCACTACCTTTATATGCACTGCAAAACTTCAAATTATCCCTCACCCCATCTTTTTCACATAGCTCACATAAAGAGCAGTCCTCTTCACCCACTCCAAAAATCTCCAAATCTTTTCCCTTTGAATCCAGCCCTTGTTGAATCTCCTCTTTTTCCTGCTTGCTTTCCTGGATCTAGTCTTTTTTCATCGTATTTTTTTGGTCTATCCAATTAAAATCTAAGTTAAAATCCAGCAAATCTAGGTCACTTCTGCTCCTCTCTCTTACCTTTTACCCCAGTTCTGCACAAAGGCCTGGATATGACCTAGCTGAGGTCACATGGCAGAAAGGCGGGAGGTGAATTGGAGAATACTCGCATCTCAATTGTCTCCATCACAGGCACCATATTTTTTCATTTCTAATCCATGACCTTAAACTTTGGATGGCTTAAAGCCTGGAGAAGACTTTTGTTCCATCCCCATAGTGGTAGAGGCCCAGGGAATTAAGGTCACCTCTGGAAGTTTTGCTGAAAAGAAGAATCTTCTTCAAAACCTGGCTTGGGAAGCAGGTGGTTTTAGTTCCATCCCAGCTTCAAATTTATGCACCCCCACAAAAATTATGGCTCACACTTTGTGTTTTGTTTATGTGCTTGAGAAATCTTATTGTGCAAGTAGTTTATTTGAGAAACTGCCTTCTTTTTAATACATTTGTCCTCTCTATGGGGAAAAAGTAGCAGGTTTTGTCTCTCTGCCATCTTATACAAGAACAAATAAGTCAGGTAAACATAAACTGCTAGTCAAGTCTTTGGCAAGCTTGCCAAACAACTAGCTGCCTCAGTAAAATTTTTACCCTATTTTCAGAGAAGCCAAACTAGTCAAAGCAAAGCATAAGCCAGGTTTACCATACATGTTGTGAAAGATGATGAAAGCATTTCCTGTTATTTTTTTATTTAAAAATGTTAATCTGTGTCTAAAATGTACTAAACTTAAATGCACTAAAACCATCATCTCATCATCTTCATTTTTTTCCCTATGAAGCTGGAAATTCCCATTGTTCCTGTATCCTGTGAACCAGGTTTACTACTGATGGAAACACATCTAGTATTGCAAAAGAAATATGAAGGTAGAGCAGGATTAACATATTCAGATATCACAGTGAAAAAGTCTATATCATTTTCTCTTTAGACAGGACAAGCAGTAAGCTCATTATGAGGCACATGGGTAGGGCCCTCTCCTCTTCCAGTTCATCATGTTTTATTTTGTTTTTAGGGATTCTCAAGATTTGCAGGTGCCTGTGAGATAGGACAGCAGGCGCCATCCTATTCTCATTGTCCCCTGCTTCGTATCTCTTGAGTACTGAAGAGATGGCAGGTCGTCCAGGCTGCCTGGACTCCAGACTCTTTCCCTGTCCCAGGAGCTCTCCACCAGCAGAAGGAGAGCCTGCTGGGGAGGCCCACAGTGTGGGCGTTAGACATACATCCAGCCAAGGCTTTCCCTCCAGTGCAGGCGCCAGCAGCTGCCAAATGCTAGGCTGCAGAGTCCTCGCTCTAAAAGCCTGCCTCTGACCAGGCGCACTCCGGGTCACATCTGCCAGTATTGCAATGGGATTGGAAGGATAGTATTGCCATCATGAGTGCAAAACAGAGAGTGATCTTTTCTGGCTTATAATAACATATCCGGACATTCTGAAAGCCTTTTCAATGGCCTGTTTTACTGTGATGCTTTATAGTTTATTTTTAAAGTTTATCATTGCAAATACAAAATATTCTGTTTTTAAAGAAGTTAAGATATACCCAAATAAAAGAAGACAAGGGAAAAAAATCATTCATATTGTTCAGGAAAATGATAAAGCATGAGGAAATGTTTGTGATCAAAATTAGATTAAATGACTCAGACAAGAAATGAAGTGGCTGATTCTTTTCTTGCCTCCTTTACTTCACATTCAAATCAACAGAAAAGAAATTGGACTGAAAATCACTCTCCAAATACAATTGTTAACACTTTGGTGTGATTCTTTCTAATCTTCTCTCGTGTGTTTTTAGTCAGTGTTGCAATGCACCACACAATAATCTTGCACTCTTACCATTTTTTTAGAAGCCCCTAGATGACTCTCTCTGATCACAGCCCCCTTTCACCCCAGCCTTGGCCTTCATCATCCTTCTCTATTCTTTATAATTTTTCCTTATGGTGACATATCAATAAAAATAATACTGCTCAATTTTGCTTCAGTTTTGAACTTTATTTAAATCATACTTCATGTGTTCTTTTGTGGTGCTCTTGTAAGAAGAGAAAAAGACCAGGCTTCTCTCTCCCTGCCATGTGAGGACCCAGACAGAAGGCAGCCATGTCCAAGCCAGGAAGGGGGCCTTCACTGGGAATCCAGTCTGATGACAACTTTCCAGCCTCCAGAACTGAAAGAAATAAATTTCTGTTGTTGTTTAAGCCACCTAGTCTATGCTATTTAGGGCAATGCAAGCTGACTAATATAGTCTGTTAATATGATGATTTGCACTCATTAATTTTTGAACATTAAGTTTAATTAAACTTGCACCACTTGGTCATGATGTGCTACCACTTTTTACATTGTTTGATTCAATTGACTAAAATTTTGCCAAGAATATTTTCATCTATGTTCATGGTGGGTATTAGTCTATAGCTTTCTTCTCTTGTAATATCTTTTTCTGTTTTTGGTTTCAGAATAATATTAGTCTCATAGAACGAGTTAAAAACTGTCCTTTCCCTCCAGGTTTCTGCAAGAGCTTGTGTAGAATTTATATTACTCCTTCTCAAATGTATGGTAGAATTCTTAGTGGAGATATCTGAGCCAGGAATTTTCCTTCTGGGAAGTTTTAAACTACAAATTCATTTTTAAAGTAAATTTAGGAGTATTCAGGTTATCTATTTCTTCTTGAGTGAATTTGGTAGTTTGTGTCTTTCAAGGAATTTGCACATTCATCTAAATGGCCATCTGTATTGTCATGAAATCCTATCTATAGAATCAATAGTGATATGGATTCTCAGATTCCTAGAGTTTATATCATCTATCATTATTTTGACCAGTATAGCTAAAAGTTTATCAATTTTATTGATTTCAAAAATTAGCTTGTGATACCATTGGTTCTCTCTATTGATTTTCAACTTTCTAGTTCATTGATTTCTGTTCTGATCCTTATTATTTTCTTTCTCCTACTGATTTTGTGTTTTATTTACTCTTCACTGAGGTCATTGATTCTCTTTATTTTGTCTAATATAGATATAAATTTCCCTCTGATTACACTAGCTGCATCCCACAGTTTTTTATTTGATCTTTCATTTTCATTCAGTTCAAAATACATTCTCCTTTCTTTTTTGCTTTTGTCTTTGATTTATAGGTTATGTAGAAGGTGTTACTACCTTCCAAACAATCCTCTTGTTTTTATTTCTAACTTAATTCTGTTGTGGTTAGAAAACAGACTTTGTATGACTTGAATTCTTTTAAACTTATTGAGAGTTGTCTTATGGCTCAGACTATGGTCAATCTTAGTAAATATTCTCTGTGCACTTGAAATAATGTGTGTTCTGTTGTTGATTGGAGTGTTATACAAATGTCAATTACCTCAAGTTGATTGACAGTGTGGTCTGGTCTTTTATATTTTTTTCTAATTCTCTATTTCTATCAATTACTGAAAGAGGAACTGAAGTATCTCTAATGGTAATTGTGGATGTGCTTATTTCTCTTTGTAGTAATATCAGTTTTTGTTTTATGTATTTTGAAGTTTTGTAACTAGGTACACAAACATCAAAGTATATTATGTCCTCTTGATGAATTGGCACTTTATCATCATGGAATGATTTTCTTTATCTTTCGTAATAGTCCCTGCCCTGAAATCTACTTTATCTGAAATAATATAGCCAATCCAGTTTTCTTTCTGTTAGTTCTAGCATGGTTTATCTTTTTTCCACTCTTTTCCTTTTAACCTATTTGTGCCTTTGTAATTAAAGTAGGATTTGTGTGAGCCCCACAGAACTGGGTGTTTTTAATCTGACTATGCCTTTTAATTGTTTTATTTACACCATTTACATTTAATGATTATTGATGTGGTTGTGTTTAGATCTACCATATTACTATTTTTTCTATTTTTCACATCTGTCTTTGTTATCTTTTTCCTCTTTCTCTGTCTTCTTCTGTATTATTAGATTTTTTATGGTTCTATTTAATCTCCTGTGCTGCTTGTTAGCTGTAACTTTTTGGTTCTATTTCTTAGTGTTTGTTTATGTTTTGTAGTATACATCTTTAAATTATCAGTTTACCTTTAATATTTCACCACTTCACATATAGAAGAGTAATTTTATAGCAGTATATATTTTCATTTCTGCTCTCCCTGTCTTTGCACAATTGTTAACATACATTTTGTTTCTATATATGTTATAAACTCCACAGTATATTATTGTTGTTTTTGTCTAAAACTATGCCTATAAAATTCATTTTACTCTGAAGATTATTTTGAAGAAAAAATAACTTATGTAAAGCATTAACCGTATTCCACATTATCTTTTCAAAGTATTTAAATATAAAGAAAATAATGTATTTTATATGAAGCCACATAATGCCCATTTCCAGTGCTCTTCATTCTTCTGTGTAAATCCAGATTTCTATCTAGTATAATTTTTCTTCCACCAGAAGGCCTTCTTTTATAAGTATAAATCTGACCATACCACTTTTCCACAAAAATTCTCCAATAGATTATCTAATCTTTCTTAATTTAAAGCCCCGGATCCTTACCCATGACCTGCTAGATTCTATATGATCTGTTACCAGACTACCTCTCTGATTTATTTCTCTTCCCATTCACACCTTACCTCTTCTACAGCCATGCTGGCCTCCTGCCAAATTCACTCTCAGAGCTTTTGTACTTGTTCTTCTGTTTACCGGACAGTTTTTTCCCCAATCTATCACTTACCCTGCTCACTCATTTCACAGAAACTTATCCTCCAATGCCACCTCATCAGAAAGGATTAACACACATACTTCATTACTTATGTTTTATATTACTTTCTTTATTTTCAGAACATGTAAGTCTTCTTGAAATCATATTGTGTTTTTGTTGATTATCTCTTGTCTCTACCATTAGAATTAAGCTCCACAAAGGTAAGAATTTGTTGGTTTACCCATGTATCTTTATTGCCTAAAACAGTGATGGCTAGCACACAGAACTGACTTAGAAAGAAAATTGCCCTTTAATAATTGCCTGAGTTAATTCTGATAACCATTATTATCCCATATCAAACAAATTCTGAAAAAGAGGATCCTGGATTCTGGAAAGAATTCAAGAATAATACACAAGTTTGGTGATCTTGAAGTTGCATTTCCTTTTCTATTAACCTAAATAACCTAGCTTTTAACCCCAAAGCTATAATTAAGGTCCCACCTCAGGGCAATAGAGGATAAAGAACAAAGGACAAGAAAAGCTTTTTCTTCTTAATTGTCCTTCATCCTCCCAAATCCCCACACTGACAGGGGACACAAAGACATTGGGAAAGAGGGAAAGGAAGAGGGGATGAAGTGCCAAACATCCTTACAGGAAAGAAGGAGCTGCCTCCCCACTCCTACTCCCACCATCATAGCCCAACAAACTCAAACAGATTTTAGGGTCCAAGGATTTGGGAAGTGGATAAAGTCTGTAAAGCTGTTCCATGTTTGAGTGGCTTGTTCAGTTATTTTATCTACTCAACTGGTTAGGAATTAATTGATGCCCGGAAGCCTGGACTATTGGACCCAGCCAGAGGACCTAGCACAAAGGTTCCCTGTACATGGCATCTACACATCTTTTCTGTGTTCTGGGTCCCCTGTTAAGACAAAAGGATCATACATAAAATGATATTTAGTCCCCAATTTATACTTAATATTTTTGGCTTATACCATTCTTAGTCATCATTTTCTGTGATTTATAGAGGTGAATCTATGCTATATAAATTTGGCTTATGCAAAAAACTTCCTATTTTATGATTTTGCCAACAAAAATAATCATACTTATAACCTGAGGAAAAACCACTGCAAACTATTAGAGTAGTAAATTTGGGGTAAGTCTTTATTAGCAAGAATTTTCACCCAAATTCCTTTTACCACACCATGTTTTCATGATTTATGTATTTCAGAGGCATTATGCAAAATAACTGCAAGAAATAACTATACAGGTCTTACACTGGAATCCATTTTTTTCCTATGCTCCAGGAATATTCATGTTTATAATAGGAGATATTTTAACTATCTTAGTCTTCATTTACACATAATTGTCTAAAATCATGCCTATAAAATTCATTTTACTCTTAAGATTATTTTGAAGAAAAAATAATTTATGTAAACCATTAACAGTGTTCCACATGCATAGACTCAACTTCTACAGAATATTGTAAAATGATTCTCAAGACATTGATTCCAGTTTTCACAAATCTAAATCACAAGGAATGGCTAGTTAAAAAAATATATGGTGGAGGACATAGAATAAAGTAATTGTTTAGATACAACAATAATTTTATTACTTCCTCAGTTCATTCTTGAGTAAGAGAATGAAAAAAACATCTTTCATTTATGCAACAAGTATGCAATGAGCATCTAATATAGGCCAACTGCTAGATCATAGTGGCAAACAGCACAGGCAGGTTTCCTGTCCTCATTGAGCATGCAATCCATCATGGAAGAGAAATATTAAGTGCACAACTTACAAATGTGATGGGTATTTAGAAAGAGAAATGCAAGTAACAGACCCCTAAACTAAAGCTGATCTGGATCAAGAATGATTTCTTTGAGGAAAGGAAATGACTTTGTATTTTATCTAGATATATAAAATTTCATTCCTTTAGAGATCTTGAAATACTATGAACTGAAATTTCAAACTTATACAGATGGTTATAGTAATTTTAGCAAAGTCATATTAAGCAGTAGATTCTGCTGTTGCCACCTCACTATAATAGTTAAAATTACCTTTGGAAACTCCTTAAATTAACCCCCAAAATTCAGGGGGTTATATTTATATGCCATTGATGATGTTTAATTTTAACTGACCCCTGTGCTTCTGGAAAACAGCAAAAGTTAAGAAATCTCCCATCCTTTGTGTTCCAGGAAGTGGATTACTGTAAAGAAGACCCTTAAATATACCTTAAATAAGAATTGTAGATGCCTCCTAGTTACCATTATACCACCAGGCAATGACCCTCCAAGTTCCCATTTTTTGCTTCATAAATGATTTAGCTGAACTGCTCATCTCCACTGATCAATGTGAACAAAATGCTTCTTATCCAAACTTTGGTTAAGCTTCTTTTCTTCCCAGGGTGAACTTTGGCTCACCCTCTGAGTGAGACACACACAGCCCTCTTCAAACAGGCTGGTCTCAGGGTAAAACATTCTCTGAACAACCATCAGGTTATGCCACCCTCTCATCCCACTTCCCATCCAGTTCTTTATAGCTTTGTTTATTCCTTCTACAAAATAAAAATTAACCCTTTGTTGCCTCACTTTGCAGATGCTTGCCTTTCCCCCATGTTGCAACAGTCCTTTCAAATAAAACATCTTCTTACTAAGTCCAAATTTGTTCTTTATTTGACACTGAACACTAGAAACCAACAAAATATATCTCAGTAAGTACATCTCAGTTAGGTTTTACTCCAGCATTTGAAGAGTTTAGTGTTTCTTCAGTTGTGCAACAGATCAAATATTTTTTGGTAATGAAGCACAAAAAACATATGCCTTCAAACACTGTAGTCACATAGCAAGATGTTGGCATCATGAAAGCTCTAAGAGTAACTGAGGCTGAAGTGACAGCAAAGCCCTGTCTTCTGTCTCAAGCTCATACCAATATATGCGCTCACTGAGAGGAATGACTAGTGGAAACCCCCTAGTGATTTTTTTTCTTCCTTTTCTTTCCTTTTTTTTGTCCTGGATATATATATATATATGGTTGAATTCAGGTAAGTCACATACAAGTGGATATATCTTCTCCACACTCTAAAACACAACAATAGAAAGGAAGACAAAAGAAAGAAAATGTAATAAAATCTCATTGATCAGGAATCCTTAGAGGATGTGTCACTCTGAAATGTTGAAGATTTGCTCTCTTAGAAATCTTTATAGAAATCTTTCTGAATTGTATTACATATTTTACTTCATTCTTCAACAAACTATTCTAAATATAACTTAACCTTTTCTTGGATGATCATCATCATTTTAAATAATCATCAGTATTTTAAAATGAAATTCCACTCTAGTGTAAAGCAATGACTGCATGACCTAAGATGGCTCATGGGCCTGCACTGCTGAGCTCTCTGCTTTCTCTGTCCCCTTCTTCATCCAGTCCTCTACTTCTCCTTCTTCTCTTCTGCCTTCTTCTTCTTCTTCTTCTTCTTCTTCTCATAAAGCTACCATCTCCTTTCTGTTGCAAAGGCCCAAGATTTTTTTTCACCTTCATCATTGTATCTGCCTGAGACAGGAACTCTTCCCCTTCCAAGTGCTGCTTTTTTGTATATGCTTTAGATTTGGGAGGGGAAATGGAGGAGAGATGACAGAAATGTACATGTTTCTAGGTCCTGTTCCAGAGTAGCCCAACACTGGGGGAGAGTTCCAGCTTTTCTACAGAAGAGAGTACTTAACTATGAGCAATTTGTAAAAACTTTAGCTTTTTGAGCTCATTGTTCCTTGGCTGTGCAGAGTTCCCTTTATTTCCTGACTTCCAGCCATATCCCAAATGTTGAAAAAGTAAAATATACAGAAAAGAGTATCTTAAAGAGCATGACGTTGATAGTCAAGGTGAAGGCTATTTTTTGGACAATGGAAGGAGCAGGATGACAAATCATATGAAATGATTTGATTGGAAAGAAAATTCCCTCTCAGGTAATACAGTTTCTAAGTCAGTATTTTTTAATAAAAGGATCTGGAAGTGTGATATAATGAAAAAGAACCCTGGACTTGTGGCACAGTACTTAGTTCAAACTAAAGACTTGTTATGTATTAGCTATGTGATAACATAAATAAGTGATTTATCTACACTAATTTTTAGTGTTTAGTTTCTCAACTTTAAAATGGAAATAGGAATGTTTGCTCTCCCTGTATGATAATGCTGCTGCCAAGATCAAAGCAAGTAATATATTTTCAAAGTGGCTTATAAACTATAAAGGTATTAAAAGTGAATGGACTCTCTAGCTAAACACCATCAGTCATGAGCAAAATATTTATCCATCAGTTTTCTGTGACTCAAGCCTATCATACTCTCTATGGCTGTTTCCCTACCTCTCCTGATAAAGCAAAGCACCTGAAACAGTGGTTCTCAAATATTAATTGGCAGGAATCATGCTAAAATACATTGTTAAATGCAAATTCAGAATTGGAAGGCTGGGGATCAGATGAAGATTTTGCATTTTTAAGAAGATTCCAGATGAGGCAGGTGCAACTCCCTTGGAGACAATTGGCTACTCACCAGAGTTTATTAGAAATGCAAAATCCCCACCCTTGCCTAGATGGTGGGGATTTTAACATCTAAGAAGATGACCATAGATTCCCATGCACCTTAGAGTTAGAGAAGAACTTTCATAGCTTATAGTAGTGATTCTGAAAATTAGAAATGCAGATTCTCAAACACCACTCCATCTAGACTGCTAAAGTTTCAACAGGCTATTGGAAATGGAAAGAAAAAGGATCCTCCTTATAAAATGGCAAAGAACTTGGCTGAACTATGTTCTGTGTTTTCTGGAAGATAGAATTTTCAAGCAATGAAATTGAGTTTTAGCAGAGGAGATTTCTAAGTAAAGTATTGAATGAAGGTGTATTTTGGGTCCTCTTTACCTTTTAGTAAAATGCAAGAGGAGAGAAATGAATTAAAGAAAGAATTGTTAAGGATAAAGGAACCAGAACCTGGAAATTTGCAACATTCTAAATCTACTCATGTAAAAAAATGAGTTTCTTCTGAGAATACAAAGGGTGTGCTGAACAACCACTTGATAAAGAGATCATGGGAGTGATTCAGGATTTAATCAACCATCTCAGCAGAAACCAGGAATGGAGATGGGATTATACCAGAAGAGATACTACCAGTGGATCAAAAGGGTCAGAGAAAAATGGGACAAAATGAAGCAAGGCTCTCGTACTTCTTAGATTGTATACAATGGAACCATAGAGCTATTTGATTACAAACATGTTTTCTCTCTCAAGAAAAGGGAAGAAATGGAGGGGCGGAAGATGGCGGCGTGAGTAGAGCAGCGGAAATCTCCTCCCAAAACCACATATATCTATGAAAATATAACAAAGACAACCCTTCCTAGAATAAAGACCAGAGGACACAGGACAATATCCAGACCACATCCGCACCTGAGAGAACCCAGCGCCTCGCGAAGGGGGTAAGATACAAGCCCCAGCCCCGCGGGAGCCGAGCGCCCCTCCCCCCAGCTCCCGGTGGGAGAGGAGCAGACAGAGCAGGAGGGAGACGGAGCCCAGGACTGCCGAACACCCAGCCCCAGCCATCCGGGCCAGAGTGCAGGGCGCTCGATACTAGGAAAACAGGGCAGCAAGAACAGTGAGCGGGCACTGGAGGCTGGGCGCCAGAGGACATAAGAAAAGCGCGCGACCAGTTTTTTTTGCTTTTTTGCTGTTTTGTTTTGGCGAGCGCTTTTTGGAAGTCTTAAAGGGATAGGGACCCCAATACTAGGGAAACAGGGCAGCAAGACCGGTGAGCAGAGGCCTGAGGCTGGCACCGGAGAATAAAGAAAAACGAACAACCACCTTTTTTTTTTTAATTAAAAAAATTTTTTTTTCTCTTTTTTTTTTTGGTGGGGGTTGTTTTGTTTTGAAGGGTGCTTTTTGGAAGTCTTAAAGGGGCAGGGCGGGTCACTTAATCCAGAGGTAGGGAATCCGGGATCTCTGGGCACCCTAACCCCTGGGCTGCAGGCAGCAGGGAGGCCCCTTATGGAGATAAATAGCCTCCCAGCAGCTCCTGCTCCAACGCGACTCCACCACTTTGGAGTAGCTGCCCGAGCCAGGCCACGCCCACAGCAACAGCGGAGATTAACTCCATAGCAGCCGGGCAGGAAGCAGAAACCCTGTCTGCACGCAGCTGCGCAGCACAAGCCACTAGAGGTCGCTGTTCTCCCAGGAGAGGAGGGCCACAAACCAACAAGAAAGGAAGTCCTTCCAGCCGTCACTCGTCCCAGTTCTGCAGACTATTCCTATCACCATGAAAAGGCAAAGCTACAGGCAGACAAAGATCACAGAGACAACACCAGAGAAGGAGACAGACCTAACCAGTCTTCCTGAAAAAGAATTCAAAATAAGAATCATAAACATGCTGACAGAGATGCAGAGAAATACGCAAGAGAAATGGGATGAAGTCCGGAAGGAGATCACAGATGCCAGAAAGGATATCGCAGAAATGAAACCAACTCTGTAAGGGTTTATAAGCAGAATGGATAGAATGCAAGAGGCCACTGATGGAATTGAAATCAGAGAACAGGAACGCATAGAAGCTGACATAGAGAGAGACAAAAGGATCTCCAGGAATGAAACAATATTAAGAGAACTGTGTGACCAATCCAAAAGGAACAATATCCGTATTATAGGGGTCCCAGAAGAAGAAGAGAGAGGAAAAGAGATGTAAAGTATCTTAGAAGAAATAATTGCTGAAAACTTCCCCACACTGGGGGAGGAAGTAATCGAACAGACCACGGAAATACACAGAACCCCCAACAGAAAGGATCCAAGAAGGGCAACACCAAGACACATAATAATTAAAATGGCAAAGATCAAGGACAAGGAAAGAGTGTTAAAGGCAGCTAGAGAGAAAAAGGTCACCTATAAAGGGAAACCCATCAGGCTAACGTCAGATTTCTCAACAGAAACCCTACAGGCCAGAAGAGAATGGCATGATATATTTAATACAATGAAACAGAAGGGCCTTGAACCAAGGATACTGTATCCAGCACGACTATCATTCAAATATGACGGTGGGATTAAACAATTCCCAGACAAACAAAAGCTGAGGGAATTTGCTTTCCACAAACCACCTCCACAGAACATCTTACAGGGACTGCTCTAGATGGGAGCACTCGTAGAAAGAGCACAGCACAAAACACCCAACATATGAAGAATTGAGGAGGAGGAACAAGAAGGGAGAGAAGAAAAGAATCTCCAGACAGTGTATATAACAGCTCAATAAGCGAGCTAAGTTAGGCAGTAAGATACTAAAGAGGCTAACCTTGAACCTTTGGTAACCACGAATTTAAAGCCTGCAATGGCAATAAGTACATATCATTCAATAGTCACCCTAAATGTTAATGGGTTGAATGCACCAATCAAAAGACACAGAGTAACAGAATGGATAAAACAGCAAGACCCATCTATATGCTACTTACAAGAAACTCACCTCAAACCCAAAGACATGTACAGACTAAAAGTCAAGGGATGGAAAAACATATTTCAAGCAAACAACAGTGAGAAGAAAGCAGGGGTTGCAGTACTAATATCAGACAAAATAGACTTCAAAACAAAGAAAGTAACAAGAGATAAAGAAGGACACTACATAATGATAAAGGGCTGAGTCAAACAAGAGGATATAACCATTCTAAATATATATGCACCCAACACAGGAGCACCAGCATATGTGAAACAAATACTAACAGAACTAAAGGGGGATATAGACTGCAATGCATTCATTCTAGGAGACTTCAACACACCACTCACCCCAAAGGATAGATCCACCAGGCAGAAAATAAGTAAGGACACGGAAGCACTGAACAACACAGTAGAGCAGATGGACCTAATAGACATCTATAGAACTCTACATCCAAAAGCAGCGGGATATACATTCTTCTAAAGTGCACATGGAACATTCTCCAGAATAGACCACATACTAGGCCACAAAAAGAGCCTCAGAAAATTCCAAAAGATTGAAATCCTACCAACCAACTTTTCAGACCACAAAGGCATAAAACTAGAAATAAACTGTACAAAGAAAGCAAAGAGGCTCACAAACACATGGAGGCTTAACAACATGCTCCTAAATAAACAATGGATCAATGACCAAAACAAAATGGAGATCCAGCAATATATGGAAACAAATGACAACAACAACACTAAGCCCCAACTTCTGTGGGACACAGCAAAAGCAGTCTTAAGAGGAAAGTATATAGCAATCCAAGCATATTTAAAAAAGGAAGAGCAATCCCAAATGAATGGTCTAATGTCACAATTATCAAAATTGGAAAAAGAAGAACAGATGAGGCCTAAGGTCAGCAGAAGGAGGGACATAATAAAGATCAGAGAAGAAATAAATAAAATTGAGAAGAATAAAACAATAGCAAAAATCAATGAAACCAAGAGCTGGTTCTTCGAGAAAATAAACAAAATACATAAGCCTCTAGCCAGACTTATTAAGAAGAAAAGAGAGTCAACACAAATCAACAGTATCAGAAATGAGAAAGGAAAAATCACGACGGACCCCACGGAAATGCAAAGAATTATTGGAGAATACTATGAAAACCTATATGCTAACAAGCTGGGAAACCTTGGAGAAATGGACAACTTCCTAGAAAAATATAACCTTCCAAGATTGACCCAGGAAGAAACAGAAAATCTAAACAGACCAATTACCAGCAACGAAATTGAAGCAGTAATCAAAAAACTACCAAAGAACAAAACCCCCGGGCCAGATGGATTTACCTCGGAATTTTATCAGACATACAGGGAAGACATAATACCCATTCTCTTTAAGTTTTCCAAAAAATAGAGGAGGAGGGGATACTCCCAAACTCATTCTATGAAGCTAACATCACCCTAATACCAAAACCAGGCAAAGACCCCACCAAAAAGAAAACTACAGACCAATATCCCTGATGAACGTAGATGCAAAAATACTCAACAAAATATTAGCAAACCGAATTCAAAAATACATCAAAAGGATCATACACCATGACCAAGTGGGATTCATCCCAGGGATGCAAGGATGGTACAACATTCGAAAGTCCATCAACATCATCCACCACATCAACAAAAAGAAAGACAAAAACCACATGATCATCTCCATAGATGCTGACAAAGCATTTGACAAAGTTCAACATCCATTCATGTTAAAAACTCTCAGCAAAATGGGAATAGAGGGCAAGTACCTCAACATAATAAAGGCCATCTATGATAAACCCACAGCCAACATTATACTGAACAGCGAGAAGATGAAAGCATTTCCTCTGAGATCGGGAACTAGACAGGGATGCCCACTCTCTCCACTGTTATTTAACATCGTACTGGAGGTCCTAGCCACGGCAATCAGACAAAATAAAGAAATACAAGGAATCCAGATTGGTAAAGAAGAAGTTAAACTGTCACTATTTGCAGATGACATGATACTGTACATAAAAAACCCTAAAGACTCCAACCCAAAACTACTAGAACTGATATCAGAATACAGCAAAGTTGCAGGATACAAAATCAACACACAGAAATCTGGGGCTTTCCTATATACTAACAATGAACCAACAGAAAGAGAAATCAGGAAAACAACTCCATTCAAAATTGCATCCAAAAAAATAAAATACCTTGGAATAAACCTAACCAAAGAAGTGAAAGACTTATACTCTGAAAACTACAAGTCACTCTTAAGAGAAATTAAAGGGGACACTAACAGATGGAAACTCATCCCATGCTCGTGGCTAGGAAGAATTAATATCGTCAAAATGGCCATCCTGCCCAAAGCAATATACAGATTTGATGCAATCCCTATGAAACTACCAGCAACATTCTTCAATGAACTGGAACAAATAATTCAAAAATTCATATGGAAACACCAAAGACCCCGAATAGCCAAAGCAATCCTGAGAAAGAAGAATAAAGTAGGGGGGATCTCACTCCCCAACTTCAAGCTCTACTATAAAGCCATAGTAATCAAGACAATTTGGTACTGGCACAAGAGCAGAGCCACAGACCAATGGAACAGACTAGAGAATCCAGACATTAACCCAGACATATATGGTCAATTAATATTTGATAAAGGAGCCATGGACACACAATGGCGAAATGACAGTCTCTTCTACAGGTGGTGCTGGCAAAACTGGACAGCTACATGTAGGAGAATGAAACTGGACCATTGTCTAACCCCATATACAAAAGTAAACTCAAAATGGATCAAAGACCTGAATGTAAGCCATGAAACCATTAAACTCTTAGAAGAAAACATAGGCAAAAACCTCTTAGACATAAACATGAGTGACCTCTTCTTGAACATATCTCCCCGGACAAGGAAAACAACAGCAAAAATGAATAAGGGGGACTATATTAAGCTGAAAAGCTTCTGTACAGCAAAAGACACCATCAATAGAACAAAAAGGAACCCTACAGTATGGGAGAATATATTTGAAAATGACACATCCGATAAAGGCTTGATGTCCAGAATATATAAAGAGCTCACACGCCTCAACAAACAAAAAACAAATAACCCAATTAAAAAATGGGCAGAGGAACTGAACAGTTCTCCAAAAAGGAAATACAGATGGCCAACAGACACATGAAAAGATGCTCCACATCACTAATTATAAGAGAAATGCAAATTAAAACTACAATGAGGTATCACCTCACACCAGTAAGGATGGCTGCCATCCAAAAGACAAACAACATCAAAAGTTGGCAAGGCTGTGGAGAAAGGGGAACCCTCCTACACTGCTGGTGGGAATGTAAGTTAGTTCAACCATTGTGGAAAGCAGTATGGAGGTACATCAAAATGCTCAAAACAGACGTACCATTTGACCCAGGAATTGCACTCCTAGGAATTTACCCTAAGAATGCAGCAATCAAGTATGAGAAAGATCAGTGCACCCCTATGTTTATCGCAGCACTATTTACAATAGCCAAGAATTGGAAGCAACCCAAATGTCCATCGATAGATGAATGGATAAAGAAGATGTGGTACATATACACAATGGAATACTACTCAGCCATAAGAAAAGGGCAAATCCAGCCATTTGCAGCAACATGGATGGAGCTGGAGGGTATTATGCTCAGTGAAACAAGCCAAGCAGAGAAAGAGAAATACCAAATGATTTCACTCATCTGTGGAATATAAGAACAAAGGAAAAACTGAAGGAACAAAACAGCACCAGAATCACAGAACCCAAGAGTGGACTAACAGGTACCAAAGGGAAAGGGACTGGGGAGGATGGGTGGGTAGGGAGGGATAAGTGGGGGGGAGAAGTAGGGGGGTATTAAGATTAACATGCATGGGCGGGTAGGAGAAAAGGGAGGGCTGTACAACACAGAGAAGGCAAGTAGTGATTCTACAACATTTTGCTATGCTGATGGACAGTGACTGTAAAGGGGTTTATAGAGGAGACCTGGTATAGGGGAGAGCCTAGTAAACATAATATTCGTCATGTAAGTGTAGATTAGTGATACCAAAAACAAAGCAAAAAAAAAAAAAAAAAAAAAAAAAGGGCAGTTCCTGTGTGGTAACATCCAACGGGTTCTACACAAGGGTATAAAGGGCATATAAAAGTGTAGGCAAAGGGTCTGTTTGTGTTTATACAGAGGATCAAAGCCTAATTGGGCTACCCCGAAAATGAACTAAGATGCGATATGAAAAAGAACTTCCAACATCAGCACTCTCTGGAAGACTCATGCCAGAAGATGATCATCAAAAAACCCCAACAAAGATCCACGCACTGCTACAGCTGTAGATGCACTCATCCCACCAGTTCCTGGACTTGCCATGGGAATGAGGAAGGAGATATCTAAGCTGGCCTGTGCATACAGTAAAACAACAAATTTGACTGGATCTATACTGTTGGAACTCAACCAAGAATTTGGAGAAGTGCAAATTGTAGCGCTCCAAAGTCTTACAACTACAGACTATTTACTGTTAAAAGAACATATGGCATGTGAACAGTCCCCAGGAATGGGTTGTTTTAATTTGTCTGATTTCTCTCAGACTGTTCAAGTTCAGTTGGACAATATCCACCATATCATAGATAAGTTTTCACAAATGCCTAAGGTGCCTAACTGGTTTTCTTGGTTTCACTGGAGATGGCTGGTAATTACAGATATGCTTTGGTTATGTAACTATACTCCTATTATGTTAATGTGTGTGCGCAATTTAAGTAGTAGCTTAAAACCTATACATGCTGAAGTACTCTACAAGAAGATATGTCAAAGAAATAATCAATCTTCCCATGTTTTCTTCCGCCTGCTACTTCTATAGCTTTTCTTCTTCCTTCCTAATTACAACCCTTAAATAGAATTCGTGCCTCATATCAAATTTACCGAGTATCATTATTCTTCCAAGTGGTAAAGATACCTCAAGACAAATGCTGGGCATAGAAGCCACAGGGCATAAATATGCAAAGAAGTAAAAAGCTAACCTTTTCAAACAATAAGGCTTCCCTCTCACTTACCAACTTCACATTTCCCTGTATGGCCCCGGAAGATGACTGGTTAGCCAGAGACGGGTAAGATTCCTCAAGGGAGGAACAACCTAAGACAGGCACAGTCGCAGGGGGGCCATCAGGTGAGAAATTGGGGATCAACAGAGGTGAGGCTTAGAACCTCACCCCCTGTTCTGAGAGAAATCTTATGCGTACGTGGATGTTTTATTGCCCTGGTCTAGCTTGGATTAACACATAGTCTACAGGCACACACCTGATCATCTACATTTGCTCTCTTACAATACTAAACTATGTTTTCTACCTTTATCTTGTATCTACCTACCACTTCAGCATTTTATTAAAAATAATAATAATAAAGAGAGAAATGTGGTATCCACATATAAATCAAGTATAAAAACCAAATGAGTATTCATATTTGAACTGACTGTTTATAGTTCATAATGCATGAGCAAAACCGAAAGTTTCTGTGATGACTTCCCTTGTACTGTTCACTATGTAACTTATTCATTATGTAAGAATTTGTTCTACATGTAAGAACTTGTTTGTTATGCCTCAGAAGATTGGAGACTGATGAAAATTAGGCTTGGGGTGGATTAATGATTGTGCATTGAGCATTGACTCCCCTATACAGAATTTTATTGTCGTTAACAACCATTTGTTCAATAAATATGAGAGATGCCCTCACAAAAAAAAAAAAAGGACCGACTTCCAATGGTAAAATAAATAAGTAACCGGGATGTAATGTATAGCATAAGGAATATAGTCAAGATATTGTAACAGCTTGGTAGGGTGATAGCTGGAACCTAGAATTATGTATATAAATGTTTTATCACTGTGTTGTACACTTGAAACTAATGTAATGTAATAGTGTGCATCAACTACCCTTCAATAAAAAATAATTATTTAAAAAAAAAAGGGAAGAAAGACCCCCAAAGGTGTTTGACAGATCATCAGGGCCACCAACATCAGTTTCAATAATCCAAATGGGCTCTGCCTGATATGAGGATATGGCCCCTGCTTAGGGTCTGGAAGGCAGGGTCACCACCCCAGAAGACTGGAAGGTAGGGTATCAAACCTATTCTTCCCTTTTGAAATAAGAATTTCTATCCTATGCCTATGCCATTGTCTTGCCAATGGGTTTCAGCCCTGGGCAAGTTCGCTATGGATTCAGTGTGACCAAAGAAATTGACAGCAAAACGTTCTTTGAGGTGAAAGGGTTTATTACCCGGCTTGTTCTCCGGCAGTAGATGGAGCACTAGTGTCTCTGCTTCCACCCAGAGCACTGGGCCGAGCTCTCTATATAGCGCAATAATAGCTTATTGCCTAAAGGTGTGGAAGCGGCAGCCCAACAACTGGCCAGTTACATCATCAGGTGGTTTAAGTTCAGTGAGGATCCTGGCCATAGGAACCCCAACTTCCCCACACCCATCATTGTATTTTGGAAGCACATAAATTGTCTAGTTTCAGGATTTACAGGAGATTTACAGGAGAATAATTTTGCCCCAGAATGAATCATACCTCGAATCTCATGCATATCTGATTTAGATGATATTTAGGTGAGACTTCAGACTTTAGACTTTAAAGTTAATGTTGGAATGAGTAAAGATTTTGGGGGCTATTTGATTGAAATCAATGTGCTTTGCATGCAATAAGAACATATGTGGGTAAAATTGTACCAGAATCTCTCACCTGGCTCTAGTGCATCTGCATATCAATAGGTGTTTACAAGGGGTGGAGGAGGTAACCATCTCCATATCAATGGGTAATTACAAGGGCCTGCAAGGGTTAATCTGGACTGGAGAGGTTGGGTGTAGTTCTCTTCTGCTGCAGCCTGATCAAGAGAGACAGGATGACTGCTTGTAAGAAATAAAGGGGTTTCTTAATTTTATTTCTCCCTTTGACTGGTTTCAGCTTTAGAGGTATTTTGCCCAGGGATTTTTCCCTGGAGTCACAACATGACTTTTGGGGTGCCAGACAGAATGCTATGGATTGAAATGTGTCGCTCCAAATTTACCTGTTGAAGTCAGTCAGTATAACTATGTTTGTAGATAGGGTCTTTAGGAGATAATCAGGAAATTAAGTCATAAAAGTGGGGCCCTAATCTGATCGGACTGATGGTTTTATAGTGAGAGGAAGAGATCTCCCTCCTCACCCACCCCATGCATAGGAAAGGCTGCGTAAGGGCGCAATGAAAAGTCAGCTGTCTGAGTGCCAGGAAGAGGGTCCTCCCCAGGAATTGAATCAGCCATCACTTTGGTCTAAGACTTCCCAGCCTCCAGACTGTGAGAAATAAATGTCTATGTTTTTAGTCACCATTCTGTGGTATTTTGTTATAACAAAGCAGATTAAGATAGCAATCACGAAGAAATGTTACATGACTTAAGATGTGAAGGGCGAGTAGTGTAAGACTGGAGGCACTGGAGGGGGGGTGAGCATGTCAGACAGGCTCAGCCCTCACCAAACAAGGAAAGGGGACAGCAAAGCCCCCAACCCCAGCCTAGTAAGGGAAAAAGACCAACAGATTCCGGCCTGATGACGTCCCCAAATTCCCGGCTGCTGCCCTCTCCCAACCTGGAAAAGGTGCCTTAGGCTAGCCAATCCTCGCACCACTGTAGTCCTATGCTCTCCCTCCCCCTAACTTCTTTATAAACTCACTGCCTGCCCTGCTGGGTGCGACTTCTCCAGCCTGTGACTAACCAGACAGGCGAACATCGCCCGGGATTGCGCCCTATTAAACTTTTGGCTCCTTTGTAGCCTCCTCGCCTGGTCACCTTGGTTCGACTTTACCTTACATCTGTTGCCAAAACCCAGGAAGGAGATAAGGTGCAGGGCTCCAGCTGGCCACTGGTAGCTCCCACCCCTCCTTCCCAATCCTGGACCTCCGCCTATTTTCAGCACCTCAGACGGTGATTCGGTGAGTCCTTCCTTTCCCCCGGTCTATTTTCCCAGTCCTGTCTCCACCTGGTTTGGTTAACTTCAAAATCGTAGCTACGTCCAGGTTCTCCGGGCATTAAGCCTGTCCTGGTCCTGAGATAGAGGAGATGTCCTCATCCAGGCTCCCAGATCTCCGGGGAAGAGTATGATACTTCCCTGTGTCCTCCTAACCTGAGCGAGTTTGGGATGCTGGGTTCGCCAATTTATGGGCTCCTGGAAACAGGTAACAGACATGGGGAACCAGTCCTCTAAATCAAAGGCCCAGACCCCTCTGCGGTGTCTCATATCCAATCTGGTGACCCTAGATAGACTGGAGGAGATCCGTAAATGGAAACTGGTCTCACTCTGTTCTCAGACTTGGCCCCAGTATCCCCTAGACAATCAATCTCACTGGCCCCTGGAGGGAACTTTTGATTTTAGCCTCCTCACTGACCTAACTAACTTCTGTCACCCAACTGGGAAGTGGTCTGAAGTCCTGTATGTCCAGGCCTTTTGGACATTGTGCTCCCACCCTGACCTTTATGTTGTGTTCAATGACCCAGGTTCTCCTGGCCTGATCTCTAGTTAAGGATTCTCAGCCTCTTACTCTGCCCAGTCCTTCCTCCTTTTCAGATCCACCAGAGGACCTCAGTTGCCCACCTCCCTCATGTCGCGTCACCACCATCTTTAGCTTCTTTGTCCTCACCTGCATCGCTGCCATCTTTAGGTCCTTTGTCCTCACACAAGTCACCATCATCTTTAGGTCCTTCGTTCTCAGCCACGCTGTCTTCCTGCTCCTCTCCTCTTCTGGTGTCCACACCATTCCCTTCTCCTCTCCTTCCACCTTCACCGCCTTCTTTCCCCACCAGAACAGGCTCCTCCCGCCCTCTGGTTCTGGAAGCCATGGACAAGACTCCTTCCAGAACAGACCCACCTCCTTTCTCTCCCGACCCTACACCCCTCCCCACACCCGCCATTCCCCATTTGTATCCTCCTCTTCCAGTGTCACTGCCATCTTGTCCTTCACTTCCTGTTCCCACCCTGCCACCATCTTATGTGCCCACGCCACCCTTAGCGCCCAGTTGGTCTACCCCTCTGGTCACCAGATCCAAGGCCTAGCAGCTGCCCCAAACAAAGGCCCAACTAGTAGCCCCTCTCTGAGAGGTTGCAGAGGCAGAAGGGGTTGTCCAGGTTCATGCCCCTTTTTCCCTAGGAGACTTATCCCAGATTGAGAAATGCCTGGGCTCTTTTTCCTCTAACCCCGCAGTTTATACCAAAGAGTTTGACTACCTAATTCGGGCCTACAAACTTACCTGGCATGATATACATGTTATCCTAACCTCCACTCTTACCTCTGAAGAATATGACCATGTTACCTCTGCCGCCCGACATTGTGGAAATGCGGCGCATAACACGGATCAGGCCAAGCCAATTGGGATGGAGGCTGTTCCTCTCACAGACCCCCCAATGGGACCATAATACCCAAGATGGGGGAACTCAGAGGGACCGAATGCTCCGGTATTTACTGGCAGGTATGAATAAGATGGCTCAAAAGGCCATTAATTATGATAAGCTGAGAGAAATTACTCAGAAACCTGATGAGAACCCAGCCTGTTTTCTTAACCAGCTCACCGAGGCTCTCTGTATACATACCCACCTCGACCCCAACACATCATTGGGGTCCACAGTGTTGGCTACTTACTTTATTACCCAGTCAGCCTCAGACATAAGATGTAAGTTAAAAAAGGCAGAGGAGGGGCCCCAGACTCCACTATGTGACCTGGTAACCATGGCCTTTAAAGTCTTTAATACTTGTGATGAAGAACATGAGAGGAGGATAGCATCCTGGACCCGAGCCTTCATGGTGGCCCTATAACCGGCAGAACAGGGGTCTCATCCCACCAAAGACCAGTCCAGAGCTCGTGATCCTCCAGGATCTTGCTTCTGGTGCAGCCAGGAAGGTCACTGGGCAAAGAGATGCCCCAACACAACCAATAAGCCAACTAAACCCTGCTCGGTTTGCAGTAAGAGAGGTCATTGGAAGGTAGAGTGCAAAGCTGGGGAAGGTTGTCCCTCTGCGACAGAGTCTCGCAGGAGGCAGTCCCCCCTGAGGGACTCCCCTCTGTACCTGCTGGGCCTACTCAAAGACTGAAGCTGCCTGGACTTGAACACCCCTATCACCCTTGCCAAGCCCAGGGCCACGCTGTGGGTAGCGGGTAAGTCCATCTTCTTTTTGGTGGACACAGAGGCTACCTACTCTGTTTTACCTTCCTTTCACGGGCATTTACATCCTTCCCAGGTCTCGGTCATGGGTGTCATGGGAATCCCCTGTAAGCCTCTGGAGACAGGTCCAGTAGCCTGCACGTTTGAGGGCCATCCTCTTACCCACTCATTTCTAGTCATCCCGTCCTGTCCCATCCCTTTGTTAGGGAGGAATCTCCTATCCAAGTTTGGTGCCTCAATCTCCCTGCCGCTTAGTCATCCCCAACCGAGCTCACTCATTGCCCTAGCCAGTGTAAGTTGTGGCCCTGAGGCCTCCGCGGACCCTCCTGTACTGTCGACCGATGTTAACCAGATGGTCTGGGACACCTCTACCTACTCCTGTGGTGGTGAGCCATCATGTGCTGGTCCTCATCTGCCTCAAGGACCCATCTCCCTTTCCTTCTAGGCCCCAATTTCCTATTTCCCAAGCCCATCGCAAGGGCATCCAGCCTATCATTAACCGTCTTCTTTCCCAAGGGATTCTGGTACTGACTAATTCTCCCTGTAACACTCCCATCCTTCCAGTCAAGAAGCCATCGGCAGCCTACCGGCTCATTCAAGACCTGCGGATAATCAACGAGGCTGTAGTCCCTCTTCACCTGGTTATCCCTAACCCTTATACTCTTTTGTCTCAGGTTCCCCGAGACACCTCCCACTTTACAGTTTTAGACCTTAAGGATGCATTCTTCACCATCCCTCTACACCCCGATTCCCAGTTACTGTTTGACTTTACCTGGGAGGACCCAGACAGCCACCAAACTAGACAACTTGGACGGTCCTCCCTCAAAGCTTAGGGGACAGTCCTCACCTTTTCGAACAGGTACTGGTGGAAAATGTGTCCCATCATGACATGGGAGTCAGCACTCTCTTCCAGTATGTCAGTGATCTCCTCCTATGTAGCCCCACAAAAGAGGCTTCTGTTCAAGACACAGCTTCCCTCCTAAACTTCCTGGCTCAGCAGGGATATAGAGTCTCTCATCAAAACTCAGTTATCCACCCCACAAGTTACATGCCTTGGAGTGGCCCTGACTCCTTCTTCCAGGGCACTCACGGTGAACCAAACAGCCTCCATTAGAGCTCTTCTACCACCCACCTCAGGAGCTGAGATCTTGTCATTTCTCAGACTGGTGGGGTTTTTCTGACACTGGGTCCCTAACTTTGCCTATTTAGCTAAACCTCTGTACACTGCTGCCAAAGAAACGCCCTCTGGGCCACTCACCTCTCCTATAGCAGGGGCCCATGCTTTTGAAGAACTGCCAAATGCCCTCCTCTCCTCACCCCCACTTATGCTGCCTAACCCTAACAAACCTTTTCTCTTATATACTACAGAAAAGATGGGAACAGCAACTGGGGTGCTGGTCCAGCCAGTAGGACCCAGACACTGACTGGTGGCTTTCCTGTCAAAACAACTGGATTCCACTGCTAAGGGGTGGCAACCCTGCTTTAGAGCTCTGGCAGCAGCAGCGTGCCTCGCCAAGGAAGCTCTGAAACTAACCCTCCTACAGGCGGTAAATGTATACTCTTCTCATGGTTTACAGGACCTTCTGCGCCACAAATCCTTGGCCTCTCTCAACCCATCACGAGTGCAGAAATTTCACCTCCTATTTATTGAACATCCCCAGTTAACTTTACAGGTGTCACCATCATTAAACACAACCACCCTCCTTCCTCCCACCGGTTAGTCTGCCATGCCCAGTCACTCCTGTACGGACCTGGTGGAAACCCTTTGACTCCCGTGTGAGGGTCTCCAGGACATGCCTCTCACTGACCTAGACTGAACTCTGTTCGTGGATGGAAGCTCAGTCAGGGATTCAAATGGGTGCAAGTAGGCGGCCTACACGGTAGTTTCCTCCTCCTCAGAAATAGTGGAGGTGGCTCCCCTGCCGATGGAGACCACCTTCCAAAAGGCAGAACTAGTAGCCCTCACCCAACCTTTACAGCTGGCGGTGGGTCTTAGGGTAACCATTTACATCAACTCAAAGTATGCTTTCCTAATTGCACACAGCAATGCGGTGATCTGGAAGGAAAGGGGATTCCTCACTACCTGAGGGACCCCGATTGCAAATGGTAAAACAATTCATCACCTACTCCAGGCCTTACAGGAACCCAAGGAGTTGGCTATTGTTCATTGCCGGGGACACCAGACAGGTACCGACTCAGTCACTAAAGAGAATGCTCTAGCCGATGCTACTGCCCGACAACTAACCTCAGGTCCTGATTATTCCCCAGTATTGTTTCTCTTCCCCTCTGTAACTCCTAAGTATTCTAAAGAGGAAAAACAACAACTTTTAGACCAGGGTGGAATGGCTGGAAAACAGGGATGGATACATCTTAAGGACAGGATAGCTCTTCTCCAGGCCCAGGCCAGGGAAATCATATCTATAGTTCACCAATTCCTCCATATTGGTCTGGAGGCTATGTATAGGTTCCTCTACCCTATCTTCACCCCACCTGGGCTCCTAAAGACCATCAACCAGGTACATATGGTTTGCACCACCTGTCATCATGTTTCTTCTCAAGGCACCCTCAAATGCGGTGCAGCCCTCCACCAGCTGTGGGGAGCACTACCTGGACAGGATTGGCAGATTGATTTTACCCACATGCCTAGACACAAAAAGCTCAGATATTTACTGGTCATGGTTGATATATTTTCAGGTTGGATCGAGGCCTTTCCTACCTGCCAAGAGACTGTGTCGGTGATGGCAAAGATGTTAGTGGAACACATCATCCCTCGTTTTGGCCTCCTGACATTGCTCCAGTCGGACATCAGACCAGCTTTCATCTCAAAGGTCATACAACTGGTGGCTGACTCTCTAAATATCTCCTGGAAACTGAACATACCCTATCACCCTCAATCCTCAGGTAAGGTGGAAAGGGCTAATTGCCTTCTCAAGGATCAACTTACCAAACTCTCCTTAGAGGTAAAGACCTCCTGGCCAGACCTACTCCCAATTGCTCTCACCCAATTGTGAACAGCCCCTAGGGCACCCACTGGACTAAGTGCCTTTGAGTTAATGTATGGTAGACCCTTCCTTCTAAACACAGGCCTGCCTACAACTCCACCCCTCTAGCCTCCTACCTACCTTACTTCTCACTCCTAAGACATCTCCTCAGGGAACACGCAGACCAGTTCCTGCCCCAACCCACCTCCCCCTTAGATCCAGAAATCATGGAGGTTCTACAGCTGGGAGATGAAGTCCTTCTTAAAGAATTCCAACCTCAGTCACTCCAACCATGGTGGATGGGACCACACATGGCTGCCTGCTATGAATGAGCCTCTGTCTGTCTCTCATCTTCTGGACAACAGTAATGGACGGGGCAAAGCCTGGGTAATCATGCTGGATATGTCTGTCCTGAGAGACAAGGACAACATATCTGCTGGAACCTCTGGCCACTGATAGAGAGGTCAAATGGTAGAGGTGCACAAGACTGTGCTAGTACATCAGCACTCACCCCTTCCCTCCAAGCCTCCTCCAGCCTCCCACCAGCCTTAACCCTGCCCGTGCCACCCCTCCTCAGTTGGAATTAGCCAGATCGAGTTGGCACCCATTATAACCAAAAAGCTGGAATGTAAGGCTAGAGGCACCAGAGAGAGGGATGAGCATGTTGGATGAGCTCAGCCCTCACCAAATAAGGAAAGGGGGCAACAAAACCCCCAACCCCAGCCTAGTAAGGGAAAGAGATCAACAGATTCTGGCCTGATGATATGCCAAAATCCCCGGCTGCTGCCCCCTCCCAACCTGGAAAAGGAGTAGTAACTTTCTAGTCCTTTGTCTACTGTAAAAGCCAATGACACGTGCCTTAGGCTAGCCAATCCTCGCGCCACTGTAGACCTATGCTCTCCCTCCCCCTACCTTCTTTATAAACTTACTGTCTGCCCTGCTAGGCGCTACTTCTCTGGCCTGTGACTAACCAGACCAGCAAACATCACCTAGGATTGCGCCCTATTAAACTTGGCTCCTTTGTTGCCTCCTCGCCTGGTCATTTTGGCTTAATTTTACCTTACAAGTAGGAGTTAACTACATGAAGAGAATAGGGGAAGAACAGAGTTCTAGAGAGAGATGAAAGCACATGCAGAGGTCTGGAGGCAGGAAGCAGCAAGGCAAGTCCTGGGGACTAAAAGGAAGAGGATTTAGCTGGGTAGTGAGGTGGTGTATAACATGATCAGAATTTACATCTAGAAAAGAATGGATTAGAGGAGGGGAAAAAGTGCAGGCAGACCAATTGGGTTGTTGTAGTCCAGGTGAGTGATGATGGTGGCTTCAACTGGGTGTTGAGCTTGGTGGTGGGAAAACTGGAGAAAAGTGGATAGACACAAGGGATATTAGAATGGAAAAAATCAAAACAATTTAGTGATAGACTAGATACAGGGTTGAGAGAGAGAGGGATTGTCAAGGAGGTACCTTTGGCTTTTGGCTTCTTCAAGTGGACCAATGATGGTGCCATTCACTTAATATTTAAATTCTATGTCTATGCAGGTAATACAGATGAATACTAAATGCAAGAAAACAGAGAAGAAATGCTATCAAGAACTCACCAAATGAAAGGATGTTGGAACACAACATGTGGAAACCAAGCAGGAATCAGACCAGATCCAGAAGTTCAAGAAGCAGGGGTGTAAGAAATGCCTTTTGACAAGAATCATCTAGCTGAAATACCCCTAACACTGTAGGAATCCTGCCCCTATACTACCAAAGATGAATCCTCATCCTATCTTCATTTATGTACTCCATGTTCAAATTTACAATCCAAGGTAGCAGTATCTAATTGGCTAGGTCATATGCCCAAGCTTTGTCTTCCAAAAGCAGGGAAAGAGAGGAACTGATATCTTCAATCTCAGCAGTGGGAGATGGGGCACTTATCCATTCCTAGTCTATGTTCACTGGAGAATGCCCCAAATAGGAATGTGATTAAATGCTAGATAGTCAAAAATAAAATGAAAAATAAACACCACAGTCCACACCTTTAGCAGACCAACTCATATCCTTCTTCCTAAAATTATACTTCCCAAAATATTGTTCCTCTTAACATAATGTATGCATTACTTGTACCACAAGTCTTTTCCAAGTGAATACGATCCCAAATCTCATCAGTTACTCTAGTAACAAGTCCACAAACTCCAGATAATGTCCCTTCCTCCTCCAGTTTCACTGTGATAAATATTCTGTATGCTAAAGTATAAATTTAGAGTTAACCCCAAATAACATGTCATATATATTATGCTCTAGTATATAGAGAAAAGAACTCTTCACCAGACCTGTAGTTTTTGGCTAGAGAAATAAAATGTGAGCTTAATGGACTACGCTATTTCAACCCCAGTGATTGCACAGTTGATTACACACTAGTAAAGATCCCTATAGTTACCCCATTTTATACACTGCTGCCATTACAGTAACCAGGCCCACTTTTCCTCCAGTGGGTGAGCAACCTATCTGGCTTCTACCACCTTAAGGATTCACTGTTCCTGTTCCTACTAAAATCAGAAAACCCACTTCTCTTTCAACTTCTCCAATGGACTCCAAAGAACAACTACTGGACCTCTTTTGTAAAATGCAAGAGCTTCAGTCACAATATATGTCTCAAAACCCTAATGAATAATGGAATGTCTTCTGGGCCTGCTTGAGGTATGTATTTATTGGGTGGGTGGACAGTTCACCTATGATAAATCATTCACAGTATTCCAATGTATCAATTATATGAATTATTTTCTCAACATCACTCTAAGATGTTTCTGACATCTCAAGTTCATTTTTAAGTCTAGGTTAAACGTTAACCAGCCCAGCTTCTTACAATCACATAGCATAAGGAATCTCCAATAAGTGAACTCATATCAATAATTATATTCAGTTTAATCTAAAATTGTCTCTCCATCTTTCCCTAAAATTCTATTCTCAAACATGTTCTCTAAATTACTGCTGATGTAAATGTATAAAGTCCTACAGTCTTTTGATGACTAAGCCTTTTCCTGGGTCTCAGTTTTGCAATTAGTGTCCTGATGCTATGTTCTAACTCTGAATACAAGTCGGCAAATAACCTAGTTCTCTCTAACAGGATAACCATTTCCTTTAAGGGAATAATAGTCACATCTTGATTCTGTTAATTCTATATATTCTTCTAATAAATCCCACCCCTCCCCTTTTATTGTTGGCTGAAGACAAGTATTGCGTTCTGCTATTTGCAGTCAAAGGCATCTAAACCAGTAAAGAGAATTTGGAACCAGGAAGGATGTTACAGAAAACCATGAAAGCCTCCTTAATATTAGGGGAGTTACTCTAGAAGTTCATGATATACAATGACCAAAGAGTAATTAAATTATCATCTCTGGTCATCTGCAATCAAGTGTCCAATAGGGATAATGATCTGGGGGACAGTGTTGTCACCACCAGTGAAGGATTCAACCAATTCAGTGACCATGGGTGGGAGTTAGTGCTTTTGACAGCATTAGAAATCTTACAGAGATTATTAAATTCAAATACCTAAGTTTTTGTCTCACAGCATCAACTAAAACCTAGAAACTTTCAGTCACTATTCTGGAGGTACTGTTGCGGTTCTAACAGAACCCACATCTCTGGGAAAACCCAGACTCAAAATCAGGTCTTCTCCACTCCCAACATGAAATCTTTCTGGGTTGCCACATTTCAATGCCAATCTATCCAGTTCTCACATGGAAATAGGAGCTGACTGTGAATGAGAGCTACCAAAAGAGTCTGGATGAAGGCATAGGGAAGGACTACTCTTAAATAAAAGCATCCTTGCCATCAGAAGCAATCTCTACTTTTCTACAGGCTTGGAAAAGAGATAAGAATTGAGATTGCTCTGGAGGTCCTAGAGCCACAGAGGACTATAAATACCTTTAAAGCATAACAATCTGGCCAGAACACCAAACTGCTGCAGAAGAATCCCATTATTGCCATCAGAGCTTGGAATGAAGGCCCAATACCTCTTTGCCTTTCAATCAGTTACTCAAGAGGTGAAGAAGCAATTGGAAAAGCCTTGATCACATGCAATGAACTGGCTGCTTCAATGTTGAGAATAGAGACTAAGTTCTTCCAGATTTAGTAGGAGGTTGGGGATTTCCTCTCACCAGGACTGGAGAGTCTCTCCTCAAAATTGGAAAGGGAATGTTGAAGGGAGGAGGGTCTTAAGAAAAGAGGCAAATGTCAATGAAAGTTATGTTGAGATTTAAATGTTTTGAGGCTCAAAAAAAAAAGAAGGAGGAGGTAACTGGATGTACAGATCTAAAAGTCTGAGAGGTCTGGACCAGAAATATTTACTTGAAAACATCTTGCACATGTGCGCCAAATGAAGCAATGAGTTTGAATGACATTAATTAGGAAGAGAGTGAGGATTAGGGAGATGTGAAGTTACAGCACTGAGCTTCAAGGAAATGCCTACATTAAAAGGCCAAGAAGACAAGAATAAGCAAGAAACAAAGGAATTGATCAGCGATATAGAAAACTAAGAGACTGTTGTGCCACAGAAATCAAGGGGAGACTTATAAAAAGCAGGGAATGATAACCATCATTGAATGCTACTGGGAGGTGACGTCAAATGGAGATTTAAAATTACCTCAGGAATTCATGACATGGAGGGCATTGGTGACATTCATCAGAGCTATTTTAATGAAGTGACAAGGCCAGAAGCCAGGCTGGAATAGGTTGAGCAATGAGTGGAAGGTGAGTTGTAGACAGCCAGTGTATTTACAACTATTTGGAAAAACGTGGTTACAAAGAGTGAGAACAGCATAGTACCTGGAGGAAAAGAAGGGATTTTTTTGTTTGTTCAGTGGAAGAAAGTTTAGTGTGCACAAAATCAAACAGAGGAATCTAGAAGGCAAGATTGAATACACAAAAGAGAAAATGAAAAACAAATAATACAATGTTATGGAAAAAGTGAAATGTTTTAAGCCCAAAGCACAGGAGGTGGGACTCAGCCAGGGGAAAGGGATAGCCCGTCTATTACAATAAGATGGGCAAAAATAATGTATTTTGTGTTTGAAATAGAAAAGATGAGGGAGTTCTCAATAGTTGGCAGGGGAACAAAATTACCTCTGGTTGAGCATTACCAGGTAGAGAAAGCAGAAGAAAACAGAAAAGGTCTGAAAGCAGATAGAGTGGGGAAATAAATTGGCCAAATAGATGCAGGACACTTGCAGGGCCGTGCTGAGGCCTGTTTGAAGTTGGATAGGAATGCTGGTGGAATCAGTCCACTCTACTTTTTGTACCAAGACCTGGCACTGAAAAAGTAAATATTTGTGTTCCTCAGGTATTGAGGTTTTACTGGAGAAATGTGACAAAAAGACAGAAGAACAAAGATTTAGGAGAATGGCAAAATAGTTATTGAAATCATGAACCATAGAACCTAAACAGGTTGGGGGGCAGGGGACAGTTGAAAAAAAAAAATTTGAGGCAGAATGTTGAGATAACTTTAGGAGCTATAAATGTTTTGGCTAAAACATCACAATAAAGACATAAACACACACACACAAATGTATTTCAAAAACAGTTTACATCATTACTTCTTCATGTGCTAAATGAGGGAAATGAGAAATAATGGGAAATAAAATAGGTTTTACTTAATTTGTGCCCTAATTTATTTACCCTAAACTAGATCTGAAATCTGCTGCAATGTTACCTTGGCATTTCAAATTTCCAAGTCCCTTATTTTGCTACAGGTAATACGTAAACAGTGAGGCAATTATGAAATGACAAAGAACTCTGTTTTTCCTTAAAGATTGGTCACTGAAATGTTCTATAAAGCTGTTGTAAGTCTTTATTTTTTGGAAAGATCAGTAATACCGAATGGAGAAATTAACAACAAAAATCTATTTTGAGGGCTGAGGAGAACTAACTAGCTGAGACAGTTGTTTCTAACTATGCATAAGCTATGTGAGGCCTAAGGCAACACAAAACAAAACGCAACCGAACATTTTAAATTGGACTAAAAGGTCTTCCAAACAAGGGGGAAAGCAAAACTGAAAAGTAGCCACAGCTTTTAGGCAACCAAACAGGGGTTGTATAATTTGACTCTACTAAGGAAAGGAGAGGAGACATGTGAAAAGGAAGAGCCTGAGATACTAAGTAAAGTCCTCCTAGACTAGTTCAGATAATTCTCCCAGCAAGACAGAAGTGGTTTGAAAAGGAAACTACACCTGAATGGTTAGCTGTTTTATATTTATGTGTTCAAATCTTTTTTGTCTTCATGAGTATGTTTTGTTAATGACAGTGAAGAAATAAAAATATATTAAATGTGATTATTTCTGTGGTGTGGAGATAGTCATTTATTTTTTTCTTCAAGTTTTTTATTTTCCCAAGCTTTTATAAACATATGTCTCCAAAATAAAAAGAGGTACCACATTTTTATGATTTGGCATCAAGTGAAAGTAGAATAGGTAGTCAGCATAAACAGAAACTGTAGTGCTCCGAAAGAGGACATCAGTCATAGAGACTTTAATTTTCCATTTGTTACCATGTTTAAAAAGGAGAAAGTATAGAGCTTTAACAAAAGCATTACACATCCCCATCTGCCTTCAAGATCAGGTCAGAAAGACAAATATTACTCCCTACAAATAAAGTCTTTAAAAGTGGGGCAGAGGAGAAGGTGGGAAGTCCAGAAAAACAGTGCTTATTTGAACATACTGCAAGAAAGCACAACTATGTTACTTTGTAAGATATGTATAAACACATTATTGTTGCAAGAATTTTAAGGTTTTTCATTTAGTTAGTCCCTATCTTCTAAATTTTATATACTAAATATGCATTATGTCTGTATTAAGATTATAAACTATAAAAATGCAACAGGCAAAAATCAGTTTTAGAGGGAAAAATGTAAGTTTAATGGTGGTATGAATACTATATGAAAGCAGAAAAATAGAGAATTTCTAAAGATTTCCTGGCTTTTATTTCTTATTAAAGGCATGGTATCTATTTTGGTAGGATTAACTAAACATAGAAGAGTCAGATAAACATTCTTCTATAACTTGATAATATGTCTTCTTCAATATTAATCATTTTTTCTTTACAAAATACAATAGTAGTCAATTATTCAAAATATGTCAGCTTTTTGAGTTAAAGATCTTGGAGATAGTTGATAGGTAGGAAGAACAGATAGAAATTTTTTTCCTTTGGTCTTCTCAATGATCACTGAGAATTGTGATGTTAGGTTCTCCAAGTGCTAATAAATATATTATTATTTTCAACTAATTTTGATAAACAATATCATTATTGTAATATTATTATTAATAGTTGTTATAATACCTTATGGTTGTAGAGCATTCTCTGACATACATCTAATTTCATCTTCAAAACAGCCTTTCAATTTTGAGTTCCCATTATTGTACAGAAGAAGAAACTGAGACTGAATTTAAATGACCCAAAGAAATTGGAGTTAGTTTTAAAAATAAGTTTTTTGATTCCTACTGCAACTCTCCTGCTCCTGAATCATTTCTTTAGTTTAAGCTGCCTACTCTGAACAAATGAACTTCTCCTGGAAACATTTTGGTCACTACAGTGCTGTGAGGTATAGTTAATTCAGTAGTAATTTTCCACACATCAAAAAATATGAATGATATTACTTGTCTGTGTTTTACTTAATAGGAAAAAGACGAGTGTAGAAGTGATTCATAACTTACAAACATTCCCTTGGTTTGATTACTCAATAACAATATGTATTTCTCAAGATGAGAAATTGTAGCATTTTCTTCTGTGGTCTTGAAAATATTTGGCTTTTAACTCTCTATTTACTACTTTATAGACTTAAAATATTTAATAATATTATTCAGTGTGATATCAATTTCATCTTATTATTTTTATCTTTTTTATTTTTTGTTTAAGGTATTCTACCATTCTTGAGAAAGATTTTTATCCAATTCTGAAAGGAAAACTTTTTTTGTAAAAGCTTTACCCAAATATAATTTGCCTACCATAAAAATCACACATTTAAGGTATACAATTCAGTACTGTTTAGTATATTCACAGAGTCATGCAACTATCAGCACAATCCAAAAAGAAACCTTATATGCTGTAGTGATCCTCCATTTCCCCAGGACCCCAGCCCAAGGCAATCACTAATATACTTTCTGTCCCTATAGATTTACCTATTCTAGAAATTTCCATGAATAGAGCCATACTACTTGTGGACTTTTGTGACTGGAATCTTTAACCTAGCATAAAATTTTCAAGGCTTTCGCATGTTGTAGTATGTGTCAGCGCTTCATTATTTTTTATTGCCAAATTATATTCCATTGCAAGGATATACCACATTCTATCAATTGATAGACATTTATGTTGTCTCCACCTTTGGCTTTTATGAATAATGCTGTTATGAACATGCATGTACAGATTTTTATGTACACAGTATTTTAATTTCTGTTGAGTATATCTAGGACTGGAATTGCTGGGTTGTAGGGTACCTCTATATTTATACTTTTAATGAACTTCCAGGCTATTTTCCAAAGCAGCTACACCATTTTATATTCTCATAAACAGTATGTTTGAATTTAAAACACATTTTTAAGGAGAGGAAAATGATGAAAATATACATACTTAATAAAATGTACTTAATGGCACATTATATATAGCCTGTTAGATAATTGAAAAGTTTCACAAATTTACATTTCCTAACTTCCTTTGTATAGCAATTTTTTTTATCCTAGGAACACCTATGGAATAGCAGATATTAGCTCTAGGATTACTTCAGTAAACTCAGTTCTTTATAATGGCTACTTAATTTTAAAAATATTGAAATTAATTTCTTGATAGAGATATATGTGGCTTTTACTATTAAGAATGTAAAATGGGTGGCACTTTTAGGCACTTTATATTTTCATTTCTTGTTGGTTACTGTTCAAGCCATAATAGTCTCATAGTAGTAGAATGCATTACACCCATTTAATATGTGGGAGAAACTGGAAAACCTAATGACCTCAATGCGTGTTCAAAACTGTTTATAATATTAGAGTCAGATTAAGTATCTTCAAACTCAACACATTTCAAGCCCAGTAATTTGTACAAACTCTATATGAAACCCTGCGAGTTCCAGAACATTAAATTAAATAGATCTATGGATAACTGGTATGGAATTCTTCCCTTCTCTTTTCCTACATTAATTTCAGTATGTCCCTCTCATTCCCAGAGTACAAACTAGTATTAATTATATCAAACAAATAGACTACCAGTCACATATTCAGTAGATAAAATTTGTTCACATATTATCTGCAGCACAGATCTGCTTTTACTTAGCCCCTAAATGAATCTATATATTGCAGAAGAATGTCCCAAGTGAACTTGAAAAGTAAGTTCAGTGAACAAAGATCCACAAGTGAATTCCTATCCATTTGCAGAGACCTAGGGCTAAGACAAAGTTCTGCCCCCAAAGGCAATATGAAAAACTGAATATTTAGTGTAATAGCACCTCTATTTTGCAATGGAATTGGAAAGCCAAGTGCTGTCGAGTCATAGTTGTAGGTAGTTTCTTTAAAATAGGAACAAGCAGTGTGGTTTATTCCACTTCATTAAAAAAGAAATCAGCAGAATAATGTATTATAAATTTTCTCTTTTTCTGAATGTGTTTTTTCTGGGAAAGTGTATGATCTTTTTGGGACAGGGAATGAAGAAAAAAAATTTTAAGAAAAACTCTTTTTAAAATGTATCTAAGGAATTAAAAGTTGAGGAAAATTTTTGTATCTTTCTTTGGCCATAGAAAGAAATTTTTCCTTCTGTTTCACTAAATTGAAATAGTATGTTCTCCTCAAGCCATGTAATTCAAATATTTTATATACAAGGACTCCTGAAGATCGTTATTAGCATTCTCTGCCCAGCCTTTCTAGCCTGAACTCTTTGGTTTCCTGATTCTTCAAGCACTGAGCAGTAATAGCATTTCCCTCATTTTGAGACTTTGCCATCACTCACATTTTCTCAAGGCTTTAGGAACTATAAATTTGGCTAGCTGGCAAACTTTTTGGTCCTATTTATATACATCAGGGAAACATTATAGGACCTTCTCCCTGCCAACCCTGGGGCTGCTCCCCCCGCCCCCACCCACTGCTTTTCTCCAATGTAATATTTCAGGAGAGCACAAAAGTTGAAAAGTGACAACAATGTGAAGAACCACATAATACAAAATTTCATCCTGACACCCTTTATTGATTCTTCCTTTTAAGAATCTTATAAACTGTTCTTTCTCTACTCTAGGCATTAATTCCTTTCCTAGGCGAGGACAAAAATTGAATTAAATTCCTTGAGTGCCTATCATGCCAGATGTATTAGTTATATCATTTAATCTAAAGGCCATAACAATGTTACACATAAAAAACAGGAGATACAGAGATACTATTATGCATGTTCACAGAGCTAAGGACTCTTTAATAAATTACTCTTTCATTCAAATCCTTGCCCACTTACCTCGGGAAAACCTTTGCCTATGCTTATCTGTTTCAGTCCCTTTGCTAATCAAGTCAAAACCAAACTGAACCAAAAACACCATTAAGGGTAGTTATATGCTTGAAACCAAAAGAAAGCAGTATTTTGTGAACAAAAGCCTACCTAAGAACTTCCACAAACTTTTTTGACCTTGAAAGTTGGTTTAAAATTTTTTTGAAACAAGCATTATATCTCGTTTTCTTCCAAATATACGTCTGTCCTCAGGCTCTGACATTCAAGATAAAGAAAACACTTTCTAATTTAATGCTACTTTGATTACTAGTATTACAATACTTTTTCCAACATTTAATTCCTCCCAAGGGCCTTAGATCTTCCTAGGGTCTTAGATCTTGTGTGGCAGACTAGCAAATTACATCTTTGTTTATATGGAGAGAAATGCTGTGAAAGTTCCAAAGAGCCAGTGCACAAATACTTTGTGGGACACAAGGTTTTAAGTTGGGGACTGCTAGTATTTATGGAATGAGTGTTCAAAACAAAAATGGATATTTCAACACAAGCTTTCAGGGGCAGAAGGTGCTCCTTGATTCAGCCTCTTATTCCTACCCATCCCTTCCCCCACAAAAAACACACACACACACCAAAAGGTAACAGGAGTTCTATAAAAATAATCTGCTACTCAGACAGTCCCAAAGTAAATTGAGGAGAGAGGGAAAAAAGAACCAGAGATATGATTGTATTCCTTATATGGCCACAAGTTATTATTATTCATAGTTATTTTAAAACTTTGGTTAATTCTCATCTTAATAAACTTTATATAAAATTCAGTTGCCCATTGAAGTATTGAAATTTCAAGAGTAATGTTCACAATGAACTTTTTTTTTGCATATTATAATTGAGTCTTTTAAAAATAAAAGCAAAAAATCTATTCTAACCTGGACTTGAAGACAATTAGGAAATCAGCTGTAGAAAGATTTTACCAGAAATCTAACTTGTTGGAGAATTTCAGTAGTTAGTTATTATATATATATGTTAAGTTCATTTCTTTTGTTAGTTTTTAAGTCAGAAGACACAAATTGTCAAAAGTATTCTTCCATAAACTTCTACCTAGTATGTTCTAAAAACTTCCTAAGAAATATTCTTGCACTTTAATTTTTGAGAACTTTACTTTATAAATATAGTAATTCACCAGTTTTTATAAAAATATCACTTTTCCCTCTGTAACCTTAATTATAATAATTATTATATTTAATCTTAGACATATTAATATAAAATATGTACCCTTTGTTAAATGTTATTCTTAAAATAGAGAAATCCAAGCAGCCAAGTTGAAAGGAAGCAGTGACACACAGCAGCAATTCACCGGAGAATTCCGCTTTATTAGGGAAAGGTGCTGGGTTATATGGGAAGGGGCATGGGGTGATTGTGGTGTTACTTCTACGGGGCTATGGCTATTGGTTAGGTGCTGGGATTGTGGGGGGGAAGAGAGGTGATTGGGCTTCAGGTGGCGCCGGTGGGAACCGAGGACCCAGAAGAGAAGCAGAAAGTTCGCCATCTTATGAGTGGGGGCCCTTCATTCCCCCCTTTCTCCTCTATGGGGTTGTGGACGTTGCTTTCTCTCTGACTGCTTCCTGCTGAACGGGGGCGGAGAAGGGAGTGAGGGCTTGAGGACTGGGAGGAAAGGGTTGATAGGACTCCCCACAGTAAGGACGAGTAGATGTGGACTTCTTCAGGTTGGAAATCAATGAAGTTTCCCTGTAACCATAGGTCGAGGACTTGTTGATTCTAATGATGCCAAGAGGATACGGGTGCCAGAAGCCAGGCGTCTGCGGCCATTGTTTCCAGGAACAGTTTCCAGCGGAGAGAGGGGTCCATCTCAGCGTGTGGTGAGGAGGTTACATGAGGGTGAGGGATCTTCTGTGGCTAAAAGCTGGTAGTTCCTGAGTAAAAGCTGGTTGAAAGTTTGATTAGAGATTTTACTGACTTGGGATTTGATAAACTTTACTATACAAGGCAAGAAGAGACAAGCAAGAAGAATGATTATTATAGGGTCTGCAATGGGCCACAGCCAGGTGAGGAAGGGGTTTGTTAGTATTGAAGAGAATGGGTTGGAATTGGAAGCAGAGTGGAGGCTGGAGGCAAGGTCGGTGAGTTTGGTAATGTCAGTTTCTACAATGCCGGATTCATTGATGTAATAGCAGCACTCTTCTCGAAGGAAGACGCAGGTGCCACCCTTTTCGGCTGTAAGCAGATCTAAGGCCCGCCGGTTTTGAAGGGTGACCTTAGCTAGCGAAGTGACCTGTCTTTGGAGAGAGACAAGGGAATCGGCAGTGGATGTCGGGGCTCCCTCAAGTTTGGCGTTGAGATCTCTAATTGCCCATAGAGAGGGACCCAAGGCTCCTCCCGAAAACCCTGCCCCAATGGCTGAGGTGGTCAAAGAGATACCAACCATGATGGGAAGGAAAGCAGCCCTTTTTGTGCGTGAGGGCAAGGGAGGTTGGAGCTCAAGGAATTCTGCCATGCTGTAAAGTGTAAGCTGTGGGATTAGGGTGACGAGAATGCAGGGTATATTGGAGTTGGGAGGCAGTGAGTTGAAAAGACTGCCATTACACCAAAAGAAGTGACCTGGTTGCCTACAAGTCTTAGAGCCGGAGGTAGGGGTGTAGATAGAGAGACAGTGAAGTGCGCTGGAGGGGGGAGGGGTCGGGCCTACACAGTGGTGGATGGTGAGATTATCTGCGTATTCTGGTTCCCATAGGGGTATGTCTGCCAGGGGACGGAAGGGTTGTCCTTCTGCATGGAAGGAGTAGTTGGAAATATTAAAGGGCATGGCGGCCAGCAGTGGGTGCTGTAGTGATGCGCACAAGAAACAATTGGCGGTGTTGAGGGTGTGGTTGAGAAAGATGGTGGTGTCTTGAATGAGCTGTAACCAAGAGTAGGAGCAGGGGTAAGAAGATGAAGAGGCGCCGTCTAGAGTTTGGACAATGACTTTTTCGGAATGTCCGATGTCTGATGCAATTGAGAGATCTGGGAATGAGAGGGAACATACTCTTGAGAGATATGAAGGGTACCGTGGGGGGGTCGAGGACCCCCCATAGTAAACTGAGGCTGTGACTCTGGTGGCCCATCGAGAGTCCCAGGGATCTGGGATTGATAAGGAGAATGAGCTGTTGGGATATTTTATAAAACGGTTGGAGGAGTAATACTGTGGGTACTGGGAGTTACCCATGTAGTGAATGGCGCAAGACCTGTAAGGACATCCCCCGTAGGTGTCTGGCCATCGCCTGCAATAGGCTTGTTTTTGGTCATAGAGGAAGCAGAGGTAGGGAGAATAAAGGTAGCTGCTAGTGAACACTTCGGTGGAGGGAGGAAAGTGGAGGTATAAAGGCTCGGAGCAGCCTTTCAGAGGGCAGTCTGATGTGGCAATGAGGGTAGTAACTTTTGTTTGATGCTGTGTGTAAGTCTGTCTGACTTTGAATCGCCATACAAAGGAGGCTGGGGTGGCGGGGAAGACAATAGGGATGAGGAAAAAAAGCGAGAGAGCAGTAAAGGAGGAAAAAGTCATGATTCGGGTATGGATGGCAAAGGGGGTGAACGGGAGATGCGGAGTTTCAAGGGATCAGAGGGATGAGGTGTGGTAGAGTAGACAGCATCTTGGGCTGTATCCAAAGGACTCTGGATTGTGACTGATGGGTCTTGGGTGTCCAGAGAAGGTGGGTCCTGGGTGTTTGGTTTCAACCTGGAGATATGAATCCAAGGGGTGACAGAGTTTTCAGGCAGTAAGAGCTTGGCAACCGAGGGGGTGCAGAGAATAACTGGGTGTGGACCTTCCCATTTTGGGGTGAGAGAGGGCCAATCCTCTGGCAGCTTATAAAACACTAGTTGGCTGGGCTGTAAGACAGGAGGATTTGGGGAGGCGGATGAATCAGGAAGGAGCCACTCCTGATATTTCCACAATTTGGTGCGGAGGAGAGAGAGTAGCAAAAGGGCCATATTGGGAGGAATCGGTCCTTTGTGGGAAGGGAGCCCTGGGGGTAGAATTGGGCGGCCATACATGATCTCAAAGGGTGACAAGAAGGAAGGTTTCTTTGGGAGGGCCCGAATGCGGAGTAGAGCTAAGGGAAGTAAGCGAACCCAGTCAAGGTGTAGTTCTAGAGATAGTTTGGTCAGGATGTCTTTTAGAGTCCTATTGGCTCTTTCTACTTTTCCCGAAGCCTGTGGTCGATAAGGACAGTGTAGATGCCAGGGGAGTGAGAGCGACTTGGAGAGGTTCTGAATGATTTGGGCAGTGAACTTAGGGCCGTTATCTGATTGGAGGGAAGTGGGCATCCCGAACCTAGGAAAGATTTGGGTGAGGAGGATAGAGGCAACTGCAGACGCTCGTTTGTTAGTGGTGGGGAAAGCTTCGACCCATCCTGAAAATGTATCTACTAACACGAGTAGGTATCTGGTACGCCATATGGGGGGCATGTTAGTGAAGTCTATTTGCCAATCTGCGGCGGGGACATTACCCCTTGCTTGATGAACCGGGAAGGGTCAGGCCTTGAGGGGGTATTAGGGTTAGTGCATTGGCAAATGGTGCACCTGCGGGTGATTTGGTCAAGTAGGGTTTTGTCTTCAGGAGAGAGAGAAAAAAAGGATTGTAAAAAATGGATTAAGGATTGGGGGCTAGGATGGAACAGATCGTGTAAGAGGCAGAAGAGAGACTCTCTGTCCTGGGAACAGAGGGTGTCTTGTGATAAGGCTAAAACCGCAGGGGTGGACAGATCGCTGTCTGGTGCTTCTTCTGATAGGGCAATCGACCGGGCTACTCTGTCAGTTTTATTGTTACCTCTTGTAATGGGGGAGTCGTCCTTTTGATGTGATTTGCAGTGGACTATGCCCAGTCGGTGTGGGAGTTGTGAAGCCTCTAGAAGTTTAGTAATAAAGGCTGAATTAGTGATGGAATTTCCTTTTGTGGTGAGGAGGCCTCATTCTTTCCATACTGCCGCATGAGAAAAGAGAATGTGGAATACGTATTTGGAGTCAGTGTACAGTGTGAGAGACGTGTCCCTGGCCAGAGTGCAAGCTCTGGTGGCTGCAATGAGTTCAGCCTGTTGATTGGTTGTACCGGGGGGTAGGACTCGTGCCTCGATGATGTCTTCGAGGGAGACTACTGCGTATCCTGCGTAATGGGTGCCCTCATGTTTAAAGGAGGACCCATCAGTAAACCAGATGAGGTCGGAGTGTGAGAGGGCTCCTTCGGAGATCGTGGAGTGGCACGGAAGGAAGTTGTAAAGGGCTTCCAGGCAGTCATGCGAGGGAGTATGAGGAGAGTAGGGTAGAGGAAGAAAAGTGGCCGGATTCAGGGGCTGGCAGGGGAGGAAAGAAATGTCTGGATTTTGGAGGAAAGAGGACAGTAAGGTCAGGAGTCTGGAGAGAGGGAGAGTCTGTAAACTTTTGTAGGTTAAGAGGTCTTTTAGGTGATGTGGGGACAGAATGGTAAGGGGCACCCTGAATGTCAGTTTATGAGCTTCCTTCTGTAAGAGCTGTCCAGCAGCTAATGCCCGTAGGCAGGGGGCCCATCCCCGAACTGTGGGGTCTAATTGCTTGGAAAGATAAGCTACTGGGGCAAAGGATGGGCCATAATATTGGCCTAGGACTCCTAGAGCTTGACTGGACCTCTCATGAATGTATAATGAGAAGGGCTTCAACAAATCACGAAGATGGAGAGCTGGGGCTTCCACAAGGGCTCAACAGAGCTTAATGAAGGAGTGTCAGGGTGAGGAGGATAATGGTTCTTCAGGGGGGCCCTTGCTGAGGTTGTATAGGGGTCTTGCCAACAGGGAGAAGTTAGGGATCCATGCTGTAAAATACCCAGCCAGGACTAGAAAGGAAAGGATTTCTGTCTTGGTTTTGGGAACGGGCAGGTCAGAGAGGAGCCATTTTCTGTCTAAGGTAATGGACTTTCTTTGTTGAGATAGAAGGAATCCAAGGTAAGTGACAGAAGGGGAAGAGATTTGAGCTTTGACTGGGGATACCTGGTAACCTCTGGAAGCTAGAAGGTTAAGTAGGGAGGCTGTGTCAAGTTGAGACTGTTCCCACGAGGGACTGCAGAGTAGAAGATTGTCCACGTATTGTAATAAGGTGGACTCGGGGTGATCATGATGAAACTGTTCTAGCTAGGACCTGTCCAAAAGTATGGGGACTATCTTGGAAGCCTTGTGGCAAAACTGTCCAAGTGAGTTATACAGAATGTCTTGTGTATGGGTCTGTCCAGGTGAAGGCGAAAAAATCTTGGGAGGAGGGGTCCAGAGGGATAGAAAAAAATGCATCCTTGAGATCTAGGACTGAGAAGAGGGAGGCCGAGGCAGGGATCTGCAATAAAAGGGTGTATGGATTTGGGACTAAGGGATGGATAGGGACGATGGCCATGTTGATGAGGCGAAGGTCTTGGGCAAAGTAGAAAGATCCATTGGTTTTTTTTAACAGCTAATATGGGGGTATTAAATGGGGAGTGAGTGGGTCTGAGGTAATTTTTGTTTAAAAGATCTTGAATGATGGGTTGAAGGCCTATGAGGGCTGAAGTGGTTAGGGGGTATTGGGCCTGACAGATATACTGATAGGGGTCACATAATTTGATAGAGGCAGGAGGACATAGAGCCACGGAGGGGCTTGTAATGTCCCAAACTTTGGGATTTACAGGATGTATGAGGGCGGAACTGGAGCTTTCATTGGGTAGAGGGGGGTTGTTGGCTATGAGGGCCATCAGAAAGGGAGTACTGGGGGCTGTGGGAGTGGATATAGTTATGGAAACATGGAGGAGAGAAAGGATCTCCCATCCTAGTAAGGGGATGGGACACTGGGGCATAACCAGGAAGGAGTGGGAGAAAGGTATGGGATTGTCCTGGATTTTGCATAAAAGGGGGGGGTTTTAATGGGAAAATCTGTTTACCTCCTACCCCGACTATAGGAGTAATGGCAGGCATGGTAGGGCCCCGGTATTCTCGCAAGACTGAGAAGGTGGCTCCTGTATCTAGGAGGAAGGAGATGGGGCGACCGTCTACTATTAAAGTAACCCTGGGCTCCTGTTTGGTGATGGAAATGGTCGGGCGAGAAGCCCCCAGGCCCCATCAGTCTTCTTCTGCCAGCCCCACTACGGTGGGCTTAGGATGGGGGTTGTTCATCCAGCCTCCCCTTTGGGTGGCTGGGCAATCAGACCCCCAGTGGCCCTTTTTGTGGCATCTGGGGCATGGGGTGGTAGGAGATCTGGGGGAGGGGCACGCCCTTGACCAATGTCCGTCTTGTCTGCACTTGAAACAAGCTCCTGGGGAGGGCTTGTTTGTAGAAGGGTGCCCAGGTTGTGGTTTTATCAGCTGGGCCAACATTTGGAAATTGGCCTGATTAGCCTTTTGTTTATGGCGTTCTTTCTCCTCCTCCTGGTTATGGAAGACCTTAAAGGCCACTGTTAGGATCTCAGTCTGTGTTGTAGAGGGGCCCTGTTCTAACTTTTTGAGTTTAGCTTTAATGTCGGGGTAGCTTTGAGCTAGGAAGTATGTCATAAGAACATGTCTTCCGTCAGGCGTTTCTGGGTCCAGGCTGGTATACTGTAATAGGGCTTGAGTGAGTCTGTCTAAGAATTCAGAGGGAGTTTCTTCCCTCTTTTGAATTATGTCTTGGAGCTTTTTAAAATTGACTACTTTACGAGCTGCCTTTTTCAGACCTGCTATTAAGCAGGTGGCGAAAATATCTCAAGAGCAGAGACCCACAGCGGTGTTATAATCCCAGTGTGGGTCTTGTTCGGGGACAGCGGTGGGGCCAGGGGTGTAGGTGGGGTCAGTCCTGTGGGTTTCAGTAGTGTGTGTTTGGGTAAAGTCCCAAACTCGTCTACACTCTTCAGGAAGGAGGGTATTGGCCAGGAGCATGAAAATGTCATGATGTGTGAGGCTGTATGACTGGAGGGTTCATTGAAACTCCCTGATATATGTCATGGGATCAGTGGAAAAGGAACCTAGGCGTTTCTCAAGTTGGGCTAAATCTCCTAAGGAGAAAGGGACATGAACGTACACGATGCCTTCGGATACTGCTACCTCCTGGAGGGGGGCAATAATTTTGGGAGGCCCTCGGGACTGAGTCTGAGAGGGACTGAAGGGTTATGGCTCAGTTTGTGGGGGAGAAACAGGTGATGAGGGCAAAGACGGAGGAGGCCCCCGGGACCTAGTTAAAGGGGGGCTGAAAGGCTCAGGCTCAATCTGCGGGGGAGGGGCAGGTGGGGGAGGATATGGTGGTGGAGGAAGGGGGAGGGGCTGTTGTAGGAGAGAAGGAGGAGGCGGCAGCAACGGTAGAAGAGTGTGGAGGGGTTGTCGGGGGGGAGCTGAAAGGGGAAGCCTGTATGGCGGAGGTTCGTCGGCTGGGTCAAAGGTAATTGAAGAGGGACTGGGAGTGTGTGGAGGGGAGGGAGGCAGCTTGCAGGCTAGGAGAACTTGGGGCGGGGAACAGGTGGTGCAGAGGCTAGGATTTTGAGCTAGGAGGCGAAAAGCTTCTATATAGGGAATCTCCTTCCATTTTTTCAGGCGCTGGCAGTAGTTAAAGAGATCGCGAGTGATGTCAGGATCAAGAGATCCCCCTGCGGGCCTTTGGTTGTTATTGTCTAGGGGGTATGTTGGCCAATCTTGGGAGCAGTATTTACAGAGAAGTTTTGGTTTTATATCAGGCATCAGGGAGAGGGTGGCTAGACGCTTGAGCAGGCATTCAAGAGGTGAGCTTTCAGGGAGGGATGAGGAGGCTCCCATGGCTAAAGGACAGAGAAGGAGACAAACAGGGGAAGACGAACGGAGACCCTCGGACTGGGAGCAGACGGCAAGGGGACAAAGGGCGTCCCCGATGATCCTTGGGGGTCTGCGGAAACTCGTATATGAGTCGGAATTTCTTAGGAAGTGTGAGTCGTCACCCAGACTTCTCTAAGAAGGCAGAGTGCTGGAGTCACGAGGAACCTAGTACTAGGAATTTCCGGCAGAAGGAATTTTCGACGGAAGGAACAGAAGGAGGAGGGGGGGGAAAAGGGAGCATTCTCATCCGCAAAGGCGTCACCTCGTTTATGGCTGTTGGAGGGGGGCCTGAGGGTCCGCCGCAGCCGTGAAGGCCTAAGGCGGGGAGAGTTCCCTCCTCGTCCCCGAGCGTCAGGGCCTTGCCGGATGATCACGGTCAATGGCGCTGCGATAGCTCGGGGAAGAGTGGCCCGCTCCAGGGGAAAACTTACCCAAAGGCCAGAGAGGAGTGGTGAGTGTGAGGAGCCAGCGCCGGAAAAAGAGGACGAGGGCAAGCTGCTGCTGGTGTCGGGGGGAAGATGGGGCCCGTTGGGGTGTCCTGTCTCCCGGGTTTCGGCACCAATGAAAGGAAGGAGCGACACACAGCAGCAATTCACCAGAGAATTCTGCTTTATTAGGGAAAGGTGCTGGGTTATATGGGAAGGGGCATGGGGTGATTGTGGTGTTACTTCTATGGGGCTGGTGGCTATTGGCTAGGTGCTGGGATTTGGGGGGTAAGAGAGGTGATTGGGCTTCAGGTGGTGCTGGCGGGAACCAAGGACCCGGAAGAGAAGCAGGAAGTTCGCCATCTTATGAGTGGGGGCCCTTCACAAGTTAGCGATTTCTTTGTACTTTTGAAGGGACATCTTTAACCAAAACTAGGTTTAAAAATTACTTGTTTCTATATAGATTTTTACCTTGAAATATAAAAATTTACAAATTGTCCAAGAAAGATAAGAGATATAAGCATTGAAAAAGAAAAAAAGTGAGAATTAATTTTGCAAGCAAACTTGCAAAACATCAAGGGAGTTATACTTCAGGACTGGCTGGACAAATAAAAAAACACAGCAAGTATTTAAACAAAAAAACTGCACAAAATTACTAAGGTTGCTAAATTTACATCAGACTATTCGTAATGAGAAAACGACACTTTATTACAATCTTTGTATTCACAAAGATCATGACAAATCTTCAGGAAGATATGGTGGGGGAGCCTGGATTTATTGAATTTAGTCAAGGTTTTACTATATGGGGACCAGAATCAGTCACCTTTATTATTGCTCCATCTCAGGATACAAAGCATTGTTTTTCTACCTGTAGAATGAGAAGTGTTTGTGGAATTGAAATCAGGGCAAAGTGTCAGATTTTGCTTGTACAAATGGAATTTTTACTTACCAACCATTCTGTACTCCTTTCTTATGGTGAATTCACAGGGCTATGCGTGGTTATTTTAAAGGGTTGTACATGGCTAACTTAGTTGATATGTCTCCTTTAAATACCTTCTTGATGATTTTTTTTTAACTTGCTTTAGCCAAAATATTAGCACTCCCTTGTATTCTCATCCTAGCTAACAGACTGGTACCATATCCTGTGATCAACCACCCATGCTTATTTCTTGTGTAACAAATCATTAAAGCCAGGCTTATAATAGATCTGTCTTATAAGAAATACAGATAATAAGAAAGCAATCTTAAAAGAAGCTTCATAAAGGTGAAAAAAAATGAACAGAGCAGTTACTTTAAAAGATTTAGGCACAACTTAGATAAATCAAATGTAAAGCTTGTAGGGAAAAAAATATCTTTAAGTCCATATGCCAAAGACGTTTCCACATAGGCAATGGGGTTTAAATGCCCAAACTGGTTTAGTACCAAATGTTTATAACCTCCTTTCATCACCATTTTAACGTACACTTAAAGTAGATTTTATTTATTTTCTGCAATGCTTAGTAATTTAAAGTTTTGGTTTTTTTTTGCTTATATTTCCATTAAAAACTGTAATAGTTAAAATAATAAATTATCCCCACACCCAAAAGAGATCATAAAGAGATTGGCTTTTAGGGTAATTAAACCTAATTGGTTATTATCTATTATTATCTGTTATCTATCCATGAGGTAACTCAATTTTGAGGAGGTAATTGGAAATAAATATTATTTCACAGTGAATCAAACTTTTCAGCCTACCCACAATTTGCAAATGCAGTTTGAAACAAAAATTACCATTCCATCATTTTTAAAAAAATCATAGTTTTCTTTATCAGTCCTTCTAAACTTTGTTACCCTGCTTGGATATGCTGCACTCTTCTGGGCATAGAATTTCATAGCAGGTAACAAAATAATCAAGCTTTATCAAGCAATAATTTTCCATTAACTGAAACTTTGTGTGTATGACTCCTTTTACATAAAACAAATACACAACTAATGATGGTTAAAATGAATACCTAAATGAAAACTGTAATAAGGATTTTTTTATTTAGCTTTATATTTTCTCATATAATCTAACACCTGAGAACAATTATATTATGGGCTTTTTCCTGAAAGGTGCCAGCTGTTTCCTTTGTTTTAACAAAACAAGCAGAAACAGAAGCAAAATCACGTTTCCAGAGAAGGGTGAGGGATGGGACAAGGCTGCTGCAAGCTAGCTTTCAGAAATGGAGGAGAGTCAGACAACTTTTTTTCCTCTGTGATAATTCTTTATTTTGCAGAGCAACTTGGAAATTACGAACACATTTTAGAAAATAATGCTGTCTTGAAAACAATCTCTATTGGACAAAGTCCTTACTTTCCTGGAAGTAGTCAAATCCAAGACTTAATTTCAGCACACTGTTCACATTTACCACTTGACGCTGTGGCAGCGTAAAACTGTCTTCTTTAGATGGAAAATTTCTATGAGGTAAATGAATATTGAAAGTGGGAGTGGGTGGGGGAGGTACACAACTTTTTTCTTTTTTTAAAGGAAGAGGATGCATGCAAAGAATCCTAAGCAACCACAAAGCCCTAAGTGTCTCTTAGGATGTAAAAGGCTGTTACACCAGAGAGCCCAAAAGCTCTCTGAATCACAGCTCCTCACGGAAGGACGGTTGGTTTAACTGCTCCCAGGCACCGGGGGAATCCCTGCCTTGGTAAAAAGAGGGTGATTTGCAGAAAAGCAGCGCTTCAGAACGACGCAGCGTCCAGTGATTTTCTGCGAGACCCTGCCCTTCTCCGGATCCCCTCTCGGCAGGCTCCACAAGAGGACCGCAGCGCTGTCCCGTGCCAACCACGGAGCCTTCACGGCCACTCGAGAGCAACCACCCCCTGAGACCCCGGCTCGAGCACAGCGTAGGACAAACTGCCCGACCCTGGCCGCGGCCCGCCCTCCGCCTGGTGTCCTGGGCCTCGGCAGCGGGTCTGACTGCCTCCACCTCCCCGCCCACCGCCGCTCCCGCCCACCTAGCGCCTCGGAGACCCGCGACCCGCCCGCCCCCGGCCAGGCCCCGAAGAGGCTGCGCTTCCCGTAAACGCCCCGCCCCGCGCGGCCCCCTCCCCGCCTCGGTCCCGCCCCCGAGGGACCCTGAGCGCTGCGCGATTGGCTCGGGCGCGCCTTCAGTCTCCGGACGCGTCGCCACCCTCGTTTCCGACCGCCCAGAGACCGGCAGTGGCATTGGTGCTGGCGGGGCCGCGGCAGAGGGCAGCGTGCGCCCAGCTTGCTCCTGCTCACCCGCGGGTCGGCGCGCTCGCCCAGCTGAGGGGCGACCAGAGCTGCGGGGCGGCCGGGCTGCACCTCAGCCACCTCCTGGGAATCTGAGGCAGCCAGTCCCAGATCCGGGATGGGGAACGGGCGAAGTTGACGAGCCCCTGACCCCCACTGCGCCCCTTCTGCCCCGAGGAGTGCTGCCTTCCCCAGGAGGTCCCGGACACGGCCCTGCTCCAGGTGTGCGCGGGACACCCTGCGTCCCGGGGCCCGAAAACTTCACCCCAAGTCCGCAGAGTGGGCTCCGAGGGCGGTGCCCGGAGCTGGACTACGGACTCCGCGCGCGGGGAGCGTATCCTGGCGGCACTCGCGGCCGTCGGAGGGCGGAGACCCACTGGAAACTTTATCACCATCACTGTAATTACTACGTGTTACTGTTTCTCTCCCCGCAGGAGCTGCAGCCAACGGGTTGTCGCGCGTGCTCCTTTGGCGAAGGAGCCCCCCAAGGGCGGAGACCCCCCGGAGAGTTGCCTCCCCAGGGGATACCTGCAGCCCAGCCGACGGGCTTGGGCGGCCTGGATGCGCAGGACCCAGCCCCGCAGCCGCTGACGCCGGGCGGCGGCGAAGTTTGGCTGCTGAGCGGCGCGGCGCGGGGCCACTGCACGGAGGGCGGCCGGGCGGCCGCGGCGGCGGGCGCGATGCCGGTGGGGGGCCTGTTGCCGCTCTTCAGCAGCCCCGCGGGCGGCGGCCTGGGTGGGGGGCTCGGCGGCGGCAGCGGCGGCGGCAGGAAAGCATCGGGCCCCGTCGCTTTCCGCCTGACGGAGAAGTTCGTACTGCTGCTGGTGTTCAGCGCCTTCATCACGCTCTGCTTCGGGGCGATCTTCTTCCTGCCCGACTCCTCCAAGCTGCTCAGCGGGGTCCTGTTCCACTCCAGCCCCGCCCTGCAGCCGGCCGCCGACCACAGACCCGGGCCTGGGGCGCGCGCCGAGGACGCGGCGGATGGGCGAGCTCGGCGAGGCGAGGAGGACGCGCCCGGAGACCAGGAGGCCGCCCTGGAGGACAACTTGGCCAGGATCCGCGAAAACCACGAGCGGGCTCTCAGGGAAGCCAAGGAGACCCTGCAGAAGCTGCCGGAGGAGATCCAAAGAGACATCCTGCTGGAGAAGGAGAAGGTAGCGCAAGACCAGCTGCGTGACAAGGCGCTGTTCAGGAGGCTGCCCCCGGTGGACTTCGTGCCACCCGTCGGGGCAGTTGGCAGGGAGCCGGCCGACGCAGCCATCCGCGAGAAGAGGGCAAAGATCAAAGAGGTGGGTGTAAAGTTCTCGAAATCCCTCTTGATGGCCGGGGTTTTTTTTTTTTCGGGGAAAAACGACAAACCTTTGAAACTCTCAAGACTAGCATTATAGTGTAGGGGGATGCGGAGGTTTCCACATCCACCCAGGTTCAGTGTCAAAGACTCTTTCGTTTCCCTTTTTTCAGTATCATATACATGGCCAATTACTATCTGAGGACTGATTCTCGTTGCTTTTAACTTGCATGCTCAGATGAGCATAAGCCACTCGAGGTAGGTATTAAATACACGGGCAGGTGGTTTGCAAACCTCCTGTCACTGGCGGATACACGGTTAATTGTCCCTGAGAACAGTGACAGTGAAGGTCTCAACCAGCCGTCTGATAAGGCGTGGAGTGGCTTTGAAATGAAGCTTGAATGTAAACGTAAAACATCAATCACACGTGATAACAATGTTCTAACAGCAAGCCAGCACGCCCGGCTTCCAGTCATGTGGCCTCATTATGCCAGGTGGCATCTTATGTGTATTTACAGCCTATAAAGGTGAAACTTGAGAACTTCCTATCATAGGGGTGATACGGTTGTTTACTTTTTGTTTTTTAAGGATAAAAAGTCAGCCTACTGCCTTTTGCATTTCTAGTGTAGTCAGAAAAGTCTATTTCCCGTGATGCAACAGGTTTGCCTCCACAGCAGCACGATGATGACAAACTTCATCCAGGACAAACATGGACTGTGATAAGTCTTTCATAGTTTGTTTCTCGAAATTTTCAGTTACAACTCACTAACAGCTGGTTTAAAGATGAGGAGGACCTTAAAAGTCATTTCACACTGTGATTTTTAAAGATGAAAGTTGAAGGGCCCAGAACCCCAGAACCAGTTAGTGACCGAGTTAGGGACTTAAAACCTGGACTTCCTCCCTGTCACCTGTCATCAGGCTGTCTGTGGACATGCCTCCTTCTACCAGCTACTCTCCTGCGTGAAGCTATGACAACCTGGATGTTTACACAGTCCAGAACTGTAGGAACCATATTTAAAAGCATTTCATCCCAAATCTTGATTCAGATTTCTAAAATACATTTTGAATGGAAGTAGTATTTTTGTGATTTTTAAAATTTCACAGTCTCTATGAAAATCAATGTTTCATTTTGCAGTTGGGTAGTTAATCAGGAAAAGAAGCTTCCTCATCCCCCCATTCTCAGAGTAAATGGAATTTTGAATTTGTAAATAGGTAGATAGCTTGAGTGGCTGCACAATGGTGGCAGCTCCATTGTTTTAGGATTTGTGACTTTAAGACCAGATGAATTTGGTTAAGCAAGCTGAAGTGAATTTGGATCCCTTTCAGTGTACGGGAGATAAACTACCTTAACCCCTTCTGTACAGATAGATTCCTTCCACGGCCCATTGGCCTTTCTGCTTTGAAAAGACCCTTCCTCAGGCATAGACCCTTCCCAGACCTGGGGGAATGGATTTTACTCCCCCAGAGAACTTTTGTCTAGCAGTTTCTTTTCTCCATGAAATCCTGTCAGGGCTACCAAACTAGGAAGGCAGAAACAAGCTGTACTTCTCACCAACCACCTCCATCCTGTTTTCTTCTCCTACCCTTCTTAAAAGTATCCAGCCAAAACCCATAGGTAAATTTACCCCAAATGTGTATCTGCTTATGTTTCTAAGTTTGAAGCAGCATAATTCACACATTTCATGCCTCAAAATTCCTAGGAGCTTCCAGTTAGTACAGTTGGCCAAGGAAATTGTTTTAAATACTGAAGGCACATGGATGTTGAAAAGATATTGACTAATGTTGAATAAAAGTACATAAAACAGAAGCAGTGGGACAGTAGCAGTCAATTCAGAACAGCATATTAACAGTATGCATGTCTGTCTCTATTAGATGCATGTTACGTGTGTCTCTAAATCAAAAGGTTTTAATTAACCATGGAAAGGAAATTTATGTAGCTTCCTGGGTTTGTGTGCTACTAACATCTTGGCACTTAAATGTTTTGAAACTGCTCAGTCTTGCATAAAGTGGTAGAACTAAATGTGTTTTTAAAATTCCATGGTGCCATGAGGACCCCAAAAGAGCCAGCATAATTAGCTTCAGTATTTAGTTAAAGGGTAATGGGGAAGAAATGGATTATGGTTTTTCATCAGATTAGTTCAGGCAGATATGTAAGAAAAAAAAGAAAAGGTAACTCATGCTATTCTAAAACGATGTTGTAACTGTTCAGTTTTAGAAAGAGTGGTTGCCCAATGTGAATAGGGCACTGGACTTTACATATTTAGATTTAGTTTTAGGCACCACCAGGGCTAATTGTCATGAACCAACGGATCTTTGCCTTAGTTTTGATCTTTACGAGATTTTCTAGTTCTCTTTATATACTTTGGTTCTTTATGACAACTGAATGTACTAACAGCTTTATAGTCAAGAGTTTAGAAGGTATATAGCTCAAGTCTAACATGTTGGGAATTTGGACTATAATTTCTGAGCCAAACTTTTATTTTGTAAATTTGGTTTAAACACAGCTAATACTATTTATATATTGCCAACACAGTTGTGGCACTGGTACTGTGGTAAATTTTTAACGTATTTGTGCCTAGGGAAGACAGTCTGTAATTTCAAGTAGTATATTTCCTAGCACTCTTCAAAAAAGCATTGCATGTTTTCCAGTACTAATTTGATGGGTGGTGAATCCTTAATGCAAAACTTAAAATTCAAATTAAGACCCCTCTCCTCAATGAAAACTTTGTTAATAAATTAACTCTGGAATTTCTCTGAAGTTTATAATACATACATAGTACATATTTTCTTAAGTTTGAAATTCTTTTTTAAATTAAAATAATTGGTCATATTTTTTAAAAACTTCCATTTATGTTGTCCATAACTTTAAAAAGCAGTTGTAGAATACTGAGGCAAGGATTTAAAATAACACCATGAAGATTTTAGAAAAATAATCCATTTCCCCATTTACCCCAACCCTTTATCCTTTTTTTTTTTAAATCAGGAAGCCTTTTGGGAGCCTACACAAAGATCCTACACTGTGCTCTTTATTTTAGTCCTTTAGGATTAAAGCCCTAATCCTAATTACAGGATGGACAATTTTTTTTCATTTCCTGGAATTATGGAGAATTCCTGAGTAATAGGGGCTGAATACAGTCAAAGTGTCAGAGGGGATTCCTCCCTTCTCAGACTGGAATCCCCACCAATCTGAAAAGTTGGGGAGCTGGGGGTGTTGCTGACACCCAGCTTCAGGTCTGTTAGGTAAGGCTTTAGGACCAGTCAGCTGTGGGATCACGGTTTTTTTCTCTCTGTTTCTCAAAACAGGCTTTAGTTTTTTATTCCAAATATATTTATAAAGTCATAAGTTTAAATAGAATTTTCACATTGATGGTTTATGGTTTAAAAACAATCGTGACTTAACACTAGCCTTAGGTTGTTCTTGAGTCTATCATTTATGTTAACAGTTGACAATTAACCCTTTTATTAAAGATCAAATGTAGGAATAATCTACCTGGACACATTAAAACAAAATAATTTTATTTTGGAGCTTAGCTTTCCAGTTTATTTATATGGCTAATTGTGGCATGGAAGATAATATTTGCAAATTAATAAAAGCCACGATTTGAAGACCTGACCCTGAAGGAGCTTAGGTACCCTTGGGTTACCTTGCCTTTTCTGCTTACTCTGCTCTGAAATATATTCACTATGGAAAAATAGGCAAATGTGAGATTTCCCACTCTTAGGAACTTCCTCAGAGCAGGTAGGTCAAGGAGTGTTTATGAAAGTTTATGACTTTAACACGTAGGTGAATAAGATTTCAGCAGTGTGAGTACAGAAGTAGATGCTGACTGTCGAACATTAATATACAAAAGCAAGAAGAGATTGTTAATGGATGATCCATTATGTTCAGCTTAACCTTCTGTAAGCTATTGATAATTTTTTTGAGTGTAATATTCTGTCTTCCTCTTACCAGGTAACCTAGATTCATGTAAGAGAGCTGTATATAGGACTTAGAACCTAGTTGAGGGTGTGAAAAGGGGTAAAAAAATAAATAATGCATTTTCAACTCAATGCATCTGTATTTCATAGGTGAACTAGTAAACTAAAGCATCTGGAGAAATTTATCCTAGTATTTCACATGTGTAAAAGTGCCTTTGCAGGAGATCTGATTTTGTTAGGATCAACTGGAGAATTCACATATTTGTATTAAACTACATCATAAGCTATGGTAGTACAAATTCTTTACTAAAGACAGTTTAAACTATGTATCTCAAGGTCAGGGGAGGAATACCTCCAGATCAGTGTGAGTGATGAGAAATAGATCAAAACTGTACAGGAACAGATCGAAACTGTACAGGAACCTGCTTACACCCTACAACCCAGTACAGAACCTGTGGCCTTTAGGTTCTTTATAACTTACAAAACTATAAACACTTGTTTGTCAAAGATTAGTTTTGATTGTCAAAGTAGGAGCAGCCACTGCATGGGTTCCAGAGACACAAATGCCTCACCCCTGCGTAGATAAAAATGATAAAGCAGAACCAGTGATTGGTAGTTTAAAGGGGATTCTTTGAGCAAAAAAGTCTTGACTTTTCCCTCAGTGTTCTCAGACTAGCACCTTGGTTAGTGGTAAGTAATCGACCTACCCACCTCTCTCCCTTCACTCCTGAATCTGTTTAAAGATCCTTTATACAAACTGCAAATTATTTTTTCTCTTAACAACAACACGCCTTAAGAATTATAACTCTGATTTTTAAAAGTAACAATAGGCTCTCAGTCATAAAGTATTGTATCTGGATGAGACCTTAGACAGCTCAGCTTGTTCATTTTACAGCGGAGGCAACTGGGACACAAAGATTGTTCTGGAAATCACATTTTCAATTAGTGATAGAGTTGAGTTGAGAATGGAAGCCTAATTCTTGGTGAGTATTGCTCACTGTCCTGACACAGCTTGCCTGCTAAATAAAATGCCAAAGAAGTACATGAATTGTCCATATTCATTATGTTAAAAAACAAAATTCATCCATGTGAATCTGAAGATCTAATTGGCTTCATTAAGCAATTTATGAATTGGGCAGTTATCCCTCTTACAAGTAGAGAGATGCTCCAAAGGGCAACAGTAAGGGAGATGATTTTAAAAGCTCAACAAAGAAGTCATAACAAGAAAAAAGGCGGGGGGGGATTATTTCAGGTGAGGTCATCTTCATCTGGGGACCAAAGAGTCTTCTTAGGTGGATTTCTTTGGGGAATAGAAAGGACACATGTGACATTATCTTATGCATGCTGACCAGAAAATTCCTGACTAACTACATTTATGGGGAAGGTTGAAACTGAAATTAATTAAGAATTCAGCCCTGGTTTGGTGACTTGTCCAGCAGAAGTGACACCATTTTGGGCCTATGTCTTTCTTTTTAACCATTATTGGCAAACACCAGTATAGAGTACAAAACACATACAATTCTGCAATATTATAAATTTGATCTCATATTAGTAAAGTTACATTAACTAGAGTATTTCTTTAAATCTTCCTATTGACATGACTGAGAAGACTTCTCCTTAAAGTCACCCAGGGAAAGTTTGATATGACATCCTTTTCTCTTTATAAAGATCTCTGCTGGAAGCATTTGTAATCATTCAATGGGGTATTCTTTACAAAGAGAGGTGGATAAGAAAATAAGAGAGAAGAAAGGAGGGCCACCAAGAGAAAAGGAGTGTGACAATGTGGAGGAGCTCTTTCAAGCTGTAAATGTGTGTGTTCTTTTGACATTGCAACATGAGTAACAGAAGAATTGACAGCTAACCTGAAGGACTGTATTTTTTAAAAAGTGGACATACATTTAAAAACTCTGCCAATCTATGAACTCTTCACTGTAAGAGCTGAGAAGCTGTGTTAATCGCATAGTCCTAGAGAGTTTCTGGATGCCCTTTCCTGTCCCTGCTCCATCCCTTGGTAGCAGTGTGATGGTGAGAAGGGCTGGTTCTGGGGTCAGGTGACCTGATTCTGAATCTGGCCTTTTCCATTTACTAGCTTTGTGACGTTAAGCAAGTTGCTTAATCTTTCAGAGCTTCAGTTTCCAGTTTGATTATTTGTAAAATGGCTGTAATACACTACCCACTTTGTTGGTTCAAAAGGCTTAAGTGTGATCATCCACACAAAAACACTTAGAATGATATCAGGCATACAGTGAATATATAATAAATCCTACTTGCTATTATTACTGTTATTAGTCACTACCTGAAGCCATCAAGCCAAGATCACATTGTTTTATATACTATTTAACAAATCAGGGAGGTGGGTAATGACATTTCAAAAAGTTATCAAAAACAGCTCAAATTAAGTTCAATCCTTAAAAGAATACATTCCAGGTCATCAAGATGATCTTCCCACACAGCTGTGATTTTAGTGTGCTACTGTCAACTCTGATTTTCTCAGATTCTGTCCAACTTCCAAAAAGCTTTAAAATTATGTACTTCTTCAGCTTCTGTACTTCAAAGAGTTTGTTAAAGAATTAGTCTCTTTCTCACAGTCAAATGTACTTATTCCTGAAGCCCTATCTTCTCAGAATAATCAGTTTTTGATTTACCTCATTAAGCATTGAAATTCTTACCCCAAATAGAGAGAGAGATTGAATAAAGTTCATTTTAACCTGTTTTGTCTTTGGAGAAATGTTTTTAAGAAGTGAGAAGAAAATTATTTTAGGCTTGACAGAAAGTTATATAATTATGATCAGTTCTATAATCAGAGCTCAGTCTGTCACCTGATAGTCCAAATTCACATAGTCAGTGATAACTTAAAGATTTTGGCCTTTTTTAGAGAACTTTGAATTTGAATTTATTAGGGTTTCATACCTTGGAGACCCTGAAGCCTAGGACTTCTTTTACATGTGAGAAATGCGCCAGTCAGCTGGGACTTCCTGAGATTCTCCTGCGCTAACCACAGAGCTGACGACTGCCTCTTAGCCCCCAGGCCCCCCTCTGCCTGTGATATCATGACTCTAATGAGAACATACTCTGTGGAGGCTGGCTTACCTGGCCCTCCCTTCTCCCCAGCCTTGAATAGCAGCACAGTGGCAGAGAAGCCCTCTGAGACCGCCCTGGGGAGATAGAACATCTTTGCTGAGTGAGGCATTGGTGAGAAAGCGAGTGCTGGCTAATTCCTTTGCTCTGAAGAATGTAGCTGCACTGCCCCACCTGCACTGAGGCCGGATAAAGACTTCTGTGATCATTAGGTACTTGAAAGAAAACCAAATGAGATTAAAGCCTTAGAGCATTTAAAAGTCTCAGCCTTCCTCTCTGTCATGAATACTCTGGCAGTTGCTTTAAGTACCTCAGAGCCCAGCAGTCCTGCAGATAATCCAGAACAGAGATAACAAAATTAAAAAGCCCACAGATCCTTAGTATTTACTTGACTTTTACAACTGGAATGCCTCCCTCACTTCCTTTTTTCTGTCAGTCCATTAGTGTCCCTGGCTCTTAGCTTATCAAAGGCCCTGCCCCTGATTTGCTCCACTACTTTTCCCTTCACTCCAGCTCTACATTTTTTCATACAGTGACACTCAGGCTGTATTAACTTGCATTTGCACTATGTCATGTATTTGGGTGAGGTCTCCAGTCCCTCAGTGTGAGAGGAGGCCTGGAAGTGAGGGCACAAGGACCTGCTGAAGGGTGCCACGTCCTGCAGGGGTGGCTTACTAACACAGCACACCACACACCAAAGTAGGCTTTGCTGCAAACACTGGTGGGGAGCCCTGTCTGCATGTTTAGGAGGTTATGAGACAGGGTGTGGCAGTAACTGGTGTACTCAGGCCTGTGAATAACTGTAGTTGAGACATGAACTCAGTCCATCCAACAACCAGGAGCTGTTGGATTCTGCCTGTCTGCTAAATCCTTCCACACTGAATTGTCTTTTCAGAGTCCTCTGAAGAACCCTCAACTTGTCTAAGGGACAAGAGGACCCAGAGATAGGAGGCGGGGGCTCATGGCCCACACTGGCCACATGTCCAGCTTCCCTGAACTGATGTTCTGGGCATGATTGTCTGTCCCTAGTTCCCTTTCACTAGAACATGTGCTGGAACTACTAAAGCACGTGTTTCCTCAGTCTCTCTGTCAGGACATAAGCAAAAGGACAGACCTGTGGAATGATTGAGGCAACACGTGTGTGTTCCCACTTTCAAACTCTCATTCCCAGCTGCCCTGAATGTCAGTCACCATCTGTGCCATCCTTTCATTGATGTGTTGCTTCTTAAAGGCTGCTCTTAAAAGTCTATCACTCAAGTTGCCCAGCAGAAATGATTTTACTTTGAGATTTGTCTTAGCAAGGGTGAGCATAGGTTTGTAGAAGAAGCAAGTATCTTTCATGGTGTTATTTCACTGTAAACTAATGCTTGCTTAGGAAAGAACATTTTGAAAGTACCCAGGAGTAGAAAACAAAAATCCTTCACAGTTCTGTCCCTCTGTCACCAAGTAATGCCAGTGCTACTCTGAGCACCAACATAGTTATAATCACACTATATATATGTTTTTTCATTGTCTTTTAAAGTGTCATTTTATGATAGTATAATATATTAAATAGAAATATCCTAGTTTAACCATTCCCTCAGACTTGAACATCTAGATTATTTCCAGTGTTATGTTTTTTATTAAAAATATGCTGAGATAGCACTTTTGTCCATTAAGTTTCCATCCCATTTTTCATTGCCCCCACCCCCATAAGTAGGATTTCCCCTTAAATTGAAAGGGGAAATGAATGGGTCAAAGAGTTATAGAACATTTTGAGGGATTACTTTCCAAAACTAATCTATACTTCCACCTGTAATATAATGAATGTAATCTACTCAATCTTTAACTTTCATAGATGATGAAACAATATCTTGTAAATGTAATTTGCCTTTCATTGAACAACATTTTCTTCCGTGTTGGTGCCTTTCCTCACTGTGAGGTGTCTAAAAGGAGCAGGATTGGGAGGAAGGCAGAGCTTGGAGGCCGGAGGAGTGGAGTGCCAGAGAAACGGGACCTACAAGCTGGCTGGAGGGACCTGGGCTCTCCAAGGAGGCAAATTTCTGAAAGGTGATAGACAGCAAGCATTTCATTAAAACAAACTAACAAAAACCCAAAAAAAACCTTACAACAAAATTTTGCTCGGCTGGACACCTAGGATAAAAAGCACTCTTGATTAGTAGGAGTGTTTACCAGGCATCTTAGAACAGCCTGCTTTCCCTTAGCTAAGACCCAGCCAACTTCCGTCATTGTTGAGCTGTAGTTGGGTTTTTACATCAGATGCTTAAGGGAAGATGTTGGCCTCTCTGGAGATCTGGGGAAGGAGAGAGGAGTCTTTCTTTTAGACTTTCAAGGCTGAATTCTGAAAGAAGAAAATTGACCAAAGGAAATAGTTCACAAGATTTCATAGCATTAAACATTTTTATGTGTGAAGGGAGCAGGCTAATCTTTTGAATGTTAGAAGCCTTTTGTATTTTAAGTAGGATAAATATACATTTTGTCTGAGGTATTTTATTTTAAAATAAAAGACAGCATGATATAATTTGTTCATGAAGTTTGGGGTTTTCCCCCTAACTCCTTCAAATAATGTGTTTTTAATCTTGCTTTTTTAATATAGTGAAGAGCTGCACATTTCAGAATGTATTTATACTCTGACCTTGGTTAGTTCATAAAAGTCTGCCAAGTGCCAGAACTGTTTAAATTTGGCTTTGAGAATGCATTAACATGGTGAATAATGATTGAAATAAATGTACTATATTATTTTTTATAAATTGTTGTTTGAAATTATAGTAATTTTAGAATATTTAGGGTGCTGTTCTCTGAGACATGTTATTGTAGTTAACTAGTAGTGTTGAATGTTACAATGTATCTAGTCAACTACAAGTTTTCATGTTGTAATTAGAAATGCAATAATCCATATTGTTTTCTCAGGAGTTATTTTATATAATAATACCAATTTATATGTGTATAGGAACATTATGTAGTAAAAAGTTATATTTTTATAATTGGCATGTGCTTAATACATTGTATACATTCACTCATTAAACATTTTAGTCTTCATTATTTAATCCTCCTAAGGGTTACTTAACATGCATGAAGAAGAACTCAGTAGCTTTAAAAAAAAAAAAAAAGAAATGGGGGGGCAGTTTGAGGAGCATAAAAAATGAAGATGATTTATTAACTACTGATGAAAGCTGCTTTAGTGGTTAGAGTGAATAAAATTATGATTTATTAAGTGTTCTACCAGTAATAAGACAAAGCTGTAGTGTAGGCTAGAGGGCTAGAGTACTTCTGTTTTCTGAAAGTACTTGTTGGCTTTTCATAGTCATGACCCCGATCAGGACTAGGATGTTGAGAGCAGGAGGAAGAGCCTCCCTCTGATTTATCCACCAGGACAGCTGACCCCGGGCCCCTACTAGGACCAGTGAATATTTCAACAAACACACCTAGAGGAGTTCATCTGGTTAAATCACACACACACACACACACACACACACACCTAAGTTCATCTGGTTAAATCACACACACACACACACACACACCTAAGTTCATCTGGTTAAATCACACACACACACACATACACACACACCTAGAGGAGTTCATCTGGTTAAATCACACACACACACACATACACACACACCTAGAGGAGTTCATCTGGTTAAATCACACACACACACACACACACACACACACACACACACACACACACACTGCCCTTTATGTAATTGCGTGACTTAAAGTGGTGTCCACTCATCTCTGGGGATCCTCCTCCCACCTATCTCCTATCTTTTGAGAGGAGTCTTGATTTCTTCTAACAGTCAGATGTTAATCAGAACCAAATCTAGTGAATAAAGTGATTAATGAGTGTAGGAAACAGCCTTTCCAGTTTTAAAGTTACCTGGAGAATGATTTATGAAATGAAAAACTGTATTCATTGTCTTTTATGACTTATATGACTTTTTTGTAAACTGGCCTTAAAGTGGTTCATAAAAAAAATATTTTGAGTAGATGTTACATCACTGAAGTAAATGCAGATACTTGTGAGATTCCTTTGAAGCAGCACTCACTTGAATATAAAAGTTCTGTTTTATTTAACAGTTAGTTGGCTTTACATCTCACACAGCATTTTGTTTTCCAGGTATGAGATTTTTAAATTAGGTTAGAATCCTCATTCATTTCTATTCATTATTATCTAGAGTTATGGACTACATTTAATAAGATTTGTCATTTTTGTATTTCAATTTTACATGTGATACACTTAAAGTTTTTTTTTCCCCTTCCCAGAAAAAATTTTGAGAGACAATGATATTTTTATAAGTAATGCTTACAGTACCACACTGATAACTCATAGGTTAGGTGTTATTTCTACTAGAGAAATAAGAATTTAATAAAAAATTTTTCTCTGTAAAAGGTATGATATTTTGAGAAAGAACCTTGGTCTTCTGTTAACCAACTTAATGTAGCTCCTGAAAAGTGCTATCTCATATAAATAATTGCATAGTAGAGGCTTTATTAATTCCATGAATTTGCAAATGGTCCCTTTTCCAATTCATTCTGCAGATCACTATTGGATTGCTCTTCCTAAAATACCACTTTGCTCATGTTATCCAACTCAGAAATTTTAGTGAGACTCCATTTCCTATGGAGTAGTGATTCATATTTTAGCCAGCTTCAGAATCTCCTACAGAGCATGGTCAACACAGAGCTTGCTGGGCTCTGGCCCAAGAGTTTCTGATTCAGTAGGTCTGGATGGGCTCCAGGATTTGTAGTTTTCACACGTTCCCAGGTGATGCTGATACCACTGATGCAGTAACTGAAGTATGAAAACCAGCACTGCAGTGAAGTTCCAACTCCCTGTGCTAGCGCACATAGTCTACAGATCTGCCTCGGTCTGCTTCTTATGTCATACCTCTTCAATGAAGAGGGACTTTGTGCTTTAGTTAAACTTTCATAGTTGTCGTCTCCTAAATGCACCTAATTTAGAGCTTTACCTTATTTACTATATTCCTCTCAAAGGACATGTCCTTTCACTTGCTCAAAATCCATGTCCTCCATGAAGTCATCTCACACATTCCCAACCGCTTGATCTCCCCCTTCTCCAAATCCCAAATTGTTATCTTCCAACTGGATTTTAGACTGCCTAAGACTTGAGACACCTTTTTCTATCCCATAGGTTCATGGTGCAGAATTTAACAATGAAAGGTTAATTTTTTTTTGTCTTAAATATAACCCAAACGGGAAACAATTCAAATACATCACCGAACTTGTAATCAGACTGTGAGGCAGTGTGGCCGAGTGGAAACCCCTCTGAGCCTCCCTTTCCACACTTGTGAACTGGGGCTAATAGTTCTTTATTGCAGAGTTGTTGTAAGAATTAAAGCAGAGAATGTATGTGTATCTCTCAGCACAATGCCTGATTATGCAATAGCATTATTGTATTGTATTCAGTAGCATTATTCCATAAACAGTATTTATTTATTAAGAAGTAGGAATAGATTGGAGTAATAAGGTTAGACTTTTATCAAGGAAAGAGGTTGTTGGTGAATAACTGGATTTGAGAAGTCACATCCAGGAAAGAAAGGGAAGTTTCGCCTGCAGTATTGCTGTGTTAACCAATAGTTTGTATTTTCTGCTGTCACCTCCCTCAGTTGTTTTCACCCAAGTCCCTACTTCCTGTGGCAGGAAAGTAAGCTTTCCTTTGTTTTGTTTCCATTGTTATCTCCCAGAAGTGATGCTCATCCTTAAGGAAAGCCATAGAGAGGCCGCCCATTCATCAGTGTCCACTTACCTCTGGCTTCCCAGCCTGATGTCACACACACGCCCAGATTTGGGGAGAGGAAGAAGGCAGAGGAGAAGAATAAGATCTAGAAAAATACTTGACAGGCATAGGATTTTATGAGCTAAAAACCTGAAAATGTTTCATTCAGAGATATAGCTACGTGTATAAAGTCAGCTCCGCACTCAGGCACATGATGCTTTCGATTCAGAACCATCTACAACCATCCTAATCAGGTCTGTTGATTATTAGAGCCCCTGCAGCTTTAACTGCATCAGCAGCAGAGGTCTTGGTGCATTTCAAACAATAATTGAAGAGTGAAATGGAAAGCGGAATAAATAACTTGTTCTTGGTTGGTTTTAATCTGCTCTTTATTAACTTTCAAGTTTATGCCTGGAGGATTAGCTTTGGAAGCAGAACATAAACTAATATTTTAAAAGTTCACTTACTTTTATTGGAACATTATATTCTTAAAGGCTTTTTAAAGAACATTTTGGCTGAATTTATCCTTAACATAAGAGATGACACTTAAATTCTTAATGATTCAAACTAAAAGAGTAGAAAGCTTTTGACCTATGATGGTAGTTTTAATTTTTAAGTTATTTTGTGTTAGATTTCAAAGTAGGATTTATTTAATAAAAAACTGATTACTATAAAGAGGTAAAGCTCACAGTTATGTTTTAGTTTCCTTTTTTTTTCCTAGTTATTTTTTTTTCCACCAGCACCTCCTACCCTCCAAAATATTTTTTCAATCTTCGAATTTTAAATCTGCTTGCTATTGATCAAAGGAAAATAGGAAAAGTTCAAATCAAAGTATATTTGTATTTCCCATCTCTTGTCAAATATTTCTAAAATTGATTGAAAACAAGTAGACAGTGTAATTTTATAAATAGGAAAGAGTCCTATTCTAAAATATAGCATAGTGTGATGAACCGAAATACAGAGGTTTAAAAACAGTTGCCCTTAGAGGAGTGGGAAAGGGAGATGCTGTCATTTGTTTCTTTCTTAATGCTTCTTTAATGTAGTCCCAGTAGAATATGCCTATAAATCTGGGATTCAGTGTATTTGCTTCTGTGGTTGTAGTTCTCCACCCACCTGTGATCTGGAGAATTACACTCCTAAGTTTTTGTAAGGTAAGGCACTAGAATTTAGGCTTTTAGAAGAGACTTTTTGGGTAGGAAGAACTTTAACAAACTTGAAGACCGTGTTTGAGTTCACCAATTGTAGATTCCTCATTAGGAAAACTACTCTAGGCATATGAATTCTTGATAAGTACAGTTTTGACCTAAATCCTCTACTTTGACTTTGGTGTGGTAATAGATGTTTAGGGTTTTATAGCCAAATATGTCACAGGTAATCAAGTATTAATTTTAGCTGTCTTAATTTAGTTTAATTTAGTGGTCCTTCTCTTTCATACTTTTTATCCATGCTGTTATTCATCTTCTGTCCCTTTGACTTTTCTCTCAAAGAGCAGTAGCACTAAGGTAGATAGCATAAGAGTAGCAGAACTTGAATTATATACATTACATACAACAGATTACCAGTCACGTTAATAATCAAGAAGTGGCTATGGTTATCTACAGGGACTGAGTATCTAACTTGAGGTCTTGTTATAGAACAATGGAAAATTCTGGGGTGCATTATATACATACACTCTCTTATGACCACTAATGTGTTCTGTGCCCCTGAAGACTATAAAGACAGGAAACTCCAGACTTAAGTACAGGAGCAATGATCCCACCTACAGGTGGAGGCAGAACCTTCCTTCCCTTCCAAACGTTCATATCAGCTCGCTTGCTTCCTGGAACCTTGAGAGGTGAATTCCAGACGTTAGCACTGGTGCACAGACAGATCACCTTTCCCCTGACCTTGGGGGCACTTGCTGCTAGGTTTTAGAATTCCTGAGGGAGAAAGCTGTCTAGTTACATCGTTGGTTAGCACATTTGTGGGCCTTTGGCTCTCAGTGGAATTGCTCAAAAGCTTTATCAGGAAGGAATGCCTTTTATTTGAAACCATAGGCATCACCACAGAGTTGTTCGTTTCCCAGAACACTGGGAATTTTTGTAGACAGCATTTTCAGGAGCTGATCTGAATGTGGTAAACTCAACTGGAAGGGAAAGAAGGTTCTGCCTCCACCTGTAGGTGAGATCACTGCTCCTGTTCTTCACTCTGGAGTTTGCTGTCTTCATAGTCCCCCGGGGCACAGAACTCATTAGTGGTCATAAGAGAGTGTATGTATATAATGCACTCCAGAATTTTCCATTGTTATATAACAAGACCTCAAGTTAGATACTTCTTTCTTAAACAGAGTTTTGCCATAATACTTAAAATACATTTTTATTCCTTAATTGACTCTTAAATTTCAGCTATTAATTTATAGGTATATTTTGGTTTATAAGTAACAATGCCTGACAATTTTTCTTTCTCTTTAGGTTTATAATAGAGGTAGCAGTTAAGATCACAGATTTAATAAAAAATACACCTTCTCAGTTATACTCTTAAAAATGCTCTCTTGTTTCTCCCAATAGAATGCATGTTATTCTTGTTCTGTAAATAGTCTCCTTCAGTGATTTTCTGTGTAGCTTGATCTATTTACAATTAAAACAACCAATAGCTAGATTTTGCAGTCTCATCTTTGCATAAATGTTGTATCTTTTATCTGCAATTTTAATTCTAGAGTGGTGAAAAATATGAAAGTAATTACACATACCATTTGTTAAGTGTTTACCTCTTGTTAGGCACTATGCTAACCACTTTACATACATAAGTCATTTAATTTTCAGAAGAACCCTGTTTTTTCTCCCCATTTTAGTCATAGGAAATTGAGACTGAGAAGGTACAAGCAAATTACCCAGGGTTCCAGATTCCTGGGTGCCTCACCCAGGATTTGACACTGGGTGTGATGATGGCCCAGCCAGCATACATCTTCCTCCCGCGAATGTGCTCACTCCCTGTGAGTGGCCCTCAGCACCTCCCCACCTCGCCTTGGCACCTTGAGCCCTGTACCTGCCTTCGCTAAAGAACTGGGACTCCTGTCAGAGTCAGTCCTTTGCCTGAGAAGTAGGGGGGAAGCATGAGCATGAGCATGAGGGTTGGCACTATGTCCCTCTCAGCTTGTGGCAAACAACATGCTGGGGTTTTTGACTTTGGGTTTTCTTTGCCTTTTCTACACTAAATTCTGAAGGTAAAATCCATGATCAATTTGTTTGGAAAAGCTTCTTTAAGAGAATATTGTATTCAAAATTAAGTACATGTTTATTAGTGTGTATTAATGTATGTGTATACACCTTAATCATCTGTATATGCATAATATATACATGATTCTGTGTATAATTATCTAAAATAATGCTTTAAGCATTAAGTGGGAGTTTCAGAAAGTTATTTGAATCAAAATGGAGAGAAAGAAGATAGCCTCTGTGTTGGGGTGAGTATTTAATAATGTAGATAACTGTCAAATCAATATGTTGTACACTTCAAACCAATATCATGTTGCGTATCAACTGTACTGCAATAGAAGAAAAAGAGAAGACAGTTTCTGAAACCAAAATCTAACTTTTCTTCCTTTTCTCCCCTTAGTCTTGGGGCAACTATGGCTCTTAAATTTTAGAATAAATAATCTTGCAATTACTTAATTTTTAAGTGAGACATTCCATAAAGTATGACCATATTAACACAGATGAAACATGAATATTAAATTCATTTTGAGGTATATTTCTAAAAGAGATTTGTTAGTCAAAGATACACAGGACAGTAAAAATCTAAAAGTATGTGCAAATGGAGCAATACACTAACCATTCATATCTAAAATTTTTTTAAATAACCTTAATATCATTTTCTTTTCATACAGCAAGTAAGAAATATTTCCAAAAATGGTATTTCTAGAAATTTTTGGGAATGCCACCCATGCAAAGCACTAAAGGGACAACAGTAAGCAAGACAGATGTGTAACCACTGCCTGTCTGGAATCCAAGGGGATCGAAAATAAAAAGGCAGTGTGATAAAGGCTTCAGTAGGAGACATGCAGGAGATGTGAGAGCATGCGATGGGGCAGTTAGCTCAGATTTGGATTCATGAACACTTTCTAGAAGTAATAAAGTATTAGAGAAACCTGAAGATGAGCAGGAGTTAGTCAGTTGAAGGGCAGGATAAAGAGTGTTTTTTAGAACAGGGAATAGCAGATGCAGAAGGTTTGAGGACTGAACCAGAGAAATTCGGATGAGAAGAGAGTGTCATGAAATGGGCCAGACAAGTAAAACAGAGAAGAGATCATGCAAGGTGTTTAGTCTTTACCAAGATCACTGGGAACCATGGAAGGGTTTTAAATTGGGGAAATATTATCATATTTGCATTTGGTATCAGACTAGAGTTAGAAGCATGTGTTAGAAGGCTCTGCTATATTCCAGGTGAGAGGTGATAATGGCCTAACAAAGGGGTAGTGGGAATAGAGAAAGTGAACAGATCCTCAAGATAATTTAAAAACTAACATTTACATTGCTACATGTAAGTGAGCGCTTACATGGAGAGGGATGGAGTAAATGGAGTCAAAGATGGTGCTTGGGTTCCTGGTTTTATACAAGGTGTTGGGTGATGGGGGGACCCAGGTGAAGGAGAGGCCTGGAGAGGTGTGATGGATTTGGTTTGGGGTGTTGTCATCTACATTAGATGAGAAAATGGAAAAGGTCTCTAGTAGACAGTTGGAAATACACAATAAGTACTGCAAAAAAAGGACTGAAGTAGAGACACCAAGCTGTAGAAGTAAATAAGCTCCCCCAGTAGGGAAGTATGGAGACAGCTCTTTCAGTAAGGCCCTGGTGCATGGGGCTGCAAGATGGCAAGGGGAGGACTGAGTAGAGAAACAGGTGGCTTGCTGGGCCACCTAGTAGTAGAGTCGAGGGCCTAGAACCTGAGGAACATTCACATTTAAAAGACAACAGAGAAGAAGCCATCAGCACAAGGAAAAACCAGCAGAGCATGGCACCCTGGAGCATTTTTGAACATTTTATATTTTAAGTTGTGAATCTCAGCAATGTCAAACGCTGCTCAGAGGCAAGCTGTCTTGCCAGTGGGTTTCAGCCCCAGGGAAGTTCATTATGGATTCAGTGAGACCAAGGAATGACAATGGAACGTTCTTGGGGTGAAAAGGTTATACCCAACTTTATTCCCATGGTGACAGGTCAATCACTAGAATCCTGTCCACTCAGAGCAAGTGTGCATTCAGCAGACCAGTCTCTGCCTCTGGGCCTTTCTACCCCACAGCCATGTCAGTCTCTGTCCTCAGCACTGCCACTTCTCCAGTCTTGTCTCTGCTCTCCTGCAGCCTTGCAGCCATGCCACTGTGTCACCCAGAGCACTGGGCAGAGCTCCTTATATAGAGTCAGTGAGAATGTATTGCCCACACATGTGTAGTGAGCAAGCTGACCAGGGCCTGGTGAGAATCCTGGCCATAAGAACCTTCACTTTCTCCACACAAGCTAATGACTGAGAATGGACCTTTGGATTTGGTAACAAGCAGGTAGATGGTGACCCCTGCTGGAGCAGGTTCAGTGGCGTATTTGGGGTGGAAGTCATACTGCAAAGGAGGTAGGGAAGTATGGACACAGCTCCAGTAAGGCCCCGGCACATGGGACTGGAGACACGGGTGAGGGCTGCAAGATGGCAAGGGGAGGACTGAGTAGAGGAACAGATGGCTTGCTGGGTGCTGCTAAGCACACAGTTGGGCCTGGCGGCCATAGATTTGTTATATCCCTATCTGCTCACTTGTGTGGTTTTTCTTTAGCATGATTCAACCACTGCGACATACTTGGAGGAGGCAAGCAAGGAGATTGACCTCATCTTGGGGTTTTCCTTTGGAACAGAAGACATATGGTCCCAAGTGCTTTTTTTGAGAATCTGATACAAAGATCATTTGTTTGTAAGAATATAAATCCATCCAACATAGGTTGAAAAAAGTGGGGAGGGATATTTATTGTAAAGGTAGGACAGAGTATTTAATGGATCCAGGTCAAGAAGACCAGCAAGACATGACAGGGCTCAGAACTACGAATCTGGAAGGCGCTTGGAACCAAACTGCTATCCAGCAGATTCTTCTCTTGGGCTACTTGCTCTTTGGTCTGTAAACATACCTACTTTATTCTTTCCTTGGCAAACAAGCCCTTTATGATTCAGTCCTCTGAATGGCCAATGAGTTTAAGTACTAATGTGGGTTCTAAAAAGCATCTCAGAGACTCAATTCCAAATCACCAGAATGGAGAATCTGACCCAGCTGTAGTTAGGTGTCTAATCAGCTATAGCTGAAAGGTGAAGCATTGATTTTTAGTACCAGTGTAACCATGATACACAGCCTCCTGAGTGGGAGAGGGAGAGGGTTGCCTGGTAAATTTCTACTTACCACCTGCGAATTGGTGGATTTAGCTGTCCTCAGCTTCATTTCTCTTATTGCAAGTTTCTTTGTTGTAGAATTGCTTGTTAGAGACAGACTGTCAGGTATTCTGCTATATATTCAAGAAGTCCTGTCTTCTTGAAATGATGCAAACATGCCTGCAAAATATTAGTTCATGAACTGAATATACCTGCCCTAAGATGTTCACTATTTAACAGGTTATCATTTGCTGCTTCATTATGTGATGCAATCCAAACACTATAGTGCTACCAATAAAAACACACACACCAAAACTTTGATTCCAAATTTACAAAATATCAGGACTTAGCATTCATCTTTTCAAATCCTACCTGCCCATCAAGACCCAATATAAGTCTTTTCAGTTCCACAAATTTTTACCTGTTACTATTTCCCTTCAGCAGAAAATCATTGACTCTGCACTTTATGGCTTGCTTCATTTAATCCTCTATGTTTATTGCATTTTTACTGTTAAAGGCAGCACATGCAAAGGGAATGAGATGAAAAAGTACCTGGCTTTGTCACTTATTAACAGTGTTAAGTACACAATGCCTTTGAGCCTTTTTCATCTGTAGAATGCTTTCATGGATGTTGTTAGGAGGCAAGTGAGTGAATGGATGCAAAAGTATTTGCTTCCATTATGATACAGATACTGGTTATTTAAGGAAGTAGTTTGGAAGTTGAAAGATCAGGTTGTTAAACCTCTGTCTGCCACTTGGTAATTCATGGCATGGCAGGGAGTGAGTTACTGTTCTTCCTTTTCTTCCGTGTGTTCTGTTCTGTGTTAGTTTTCTATTGCTGCTGTAAAAAATTATCACAACCGTAGCAGCTTAAAACCATGCAAATTAATGTCTCACAGTTCTGTAGGTCAGAGAATGGTGGTGTCTTGCCAATGGGTTTCAGCTCCCGGCAAGTTCACTATGGATTCAATGAGACCAAGGAATGATAATGGAATGTTCTTGGGGTGTGTGGATAAAATGAGAGTTCCTGTGGCCAGGATTCTTGCCTGGCCCTGGTCAGCTTGCTCACTACACACATGTGGGCAATACATTGCTGTTGACTCTATATAAAAAGCTCTGCCCAGTGCTCTGCGCGCGACACAGTGGCACAGCTGCAAGGCTGCAGAAGAGTAGAGCTGAGGCTGGAGTGGTGGCCACGCCAAGGACAGAGCCCAGAGGACGGCTTTGTGGGACGGCTGTGCGGACAGAGGTGCTCCGAAGCAGAGACGGGCTTGCTGCATGCAGACTCGCTCTGAGTGAACAGGACCTTAGTGATTGACCTGCCACCATGGAAATAAAGTTGGGTATAACCCTTTCACCCCAAGAACATTTTGCTGTCCATTTCTTTGGTCACATTGAATCCATAGCGAACTCCCCTGGGGCTGAAATCCATTGGCAAGACACGGTGAAAGAGTTTATTACTCAGCTCGTTCTCCTACTGGTAGGTCGAGCCCTAGAATTATGCCTATAATCCTCCTTTGCTCTCCTGCAGCTATGCAGCCATGTTGCCATACCACTGTGTTGCCCAGAGCGCCGGGTGGAGCTCTTTATATATAGAGTCAGTAGCAAAGTATTGCCCACATGTGTGTAGTAAGCTAGCTGACCAGGGCCAGGTGGGAATCCTGGCCATAGGAACCTTTACTTTATCTACAACATCTTTGGGTACATTTCTACTTACCACCTGTGAGTACTAGGTGAGTTAGTGTGTGAGGCCAAGTGCAGTCTCTTATATACAAGAGCTACTCAACAGCCATTGGTGAATTGTGTGGCCTGTTGCTGTGGTTTGCAATCACCTAAGCTGTTACTCAGGAGGTATTTTGTACCTCAAGGTATTGGTAGGGGTAACCCAAACCAAAAGAGGCCAGATTTTTATAGTACTTCCTTTGTATTCCTGATTCTAATTGCTGTATGAAGGTAAACTGGGAAAAGAAACCAAAGATGTATCCCATATCAAGAGTATTAATAAATGAGAAAAATATTTCTGTTCCTTATTGTGGATAAAATGAGAGTTCCTATGGCCAGGATTCTCACTTGGCCCTGGTTGACTAGCTCACTACACACCTGTGGGTAATACATGGCTGTTGACTCTATGTAAAGAACTCTGCCCAGTGCTCTGGGCGCAACATGGTGGCACGGCTGCAAGGCTGCAGGAGAGCAGAGCAGAGGCTGGAGTGGTGGGAATGCCGAGGACAGAGGCCCAGAGGACAGCTGTGTGGGCAGAGGAGCCCAGAAGCAGAGACCGGCTTGCTGTATGCAGACTAACTCTGAGTGAACGGGATTTTAGTGATTGGCCTGCCACCGTGGAAATGAAGTTGGGTATAACCCATTCACCCCAAGGACATTCTACTGTCATTTCTGTGGTCACACTGAATCCATAGTGAACTTGCCTGGGGCTGAAACTCATTGGCAAGACACTTATTCTTGGAGCTTTTGTTGAGGCCTTATTAGTGACTTGTGATGAAGGATCTCATTTTAATTTCATTATTGTTCCTATTTTACAAATAAATGTTTGAACTCCATTCGGGATATGTAAAGTGCCCTATGTTGTAAGACTGCTAAAAATCTTGAATGAAAAGTGTTTCTGATTTGTGTCTATTCTCTCTGTGTCATAGCAGGTATCATGTAGAAGTTAGAAGCACAAATTCTGGAGTCAGACTCCTTGGGTTTGACTTCTCTCTTTGCCACTTACGTGTCCAGGGACCTTGTGCACGTCACTTAACCTCTTTGGGCCTGTTTCCTCATCTGTAAAATGGGAGTTAAAATAGGCCCTACTTCGGATTGTTAATTGAGGATTAAATTGAATCATGCCTAGTACATAGTGCTATATAAGTATTAGGATTATTATTCTAATGAAACAGTTCATTTTAACCATTAGTTCTCAACAGGTCAGTTTTGCCCACTGCCCCAGGGAACATTTGGCAATGTCGAAAAACACTAGCTATCACATTTGGGCATATGTGCTACAGGACATGTAGTGTGTAGAGGACAGGGATGCTGCCAGACATCCTGCAATGCACAGGACAGTCCCTACAACAAAGAATATCCACCCAAAATGTCAGTAGTGCTGAGGCTGAACAAACCTGTTTTAAACCAGGGGCCTTTAATGATTTTAGTAATAACTTCTATCTTGCCAATGGGTTTCAGCTCCAGACAAGTTCACTATGGATTCAGTGAGACTGAGGAATGACAATGGAACATTCTTGAGGTGATAGGGTTTATTATCCAGCTTGGTCTCCCAGCAATAGGTCAAGCACTAGAATTACTTGCATCCAACTGTCTGCAGGTCTGTAATACTCCCATCTCTGCCTCTACCTAGAGCCCTGGGCAGAGCTCTTCATATAGTGACTCAATCAGTAATAGCTTATTGCCTACGGGTGTGGAAGCAGTAGCCTAGCAGCAGGCCAGTTACATCATCAAGTAGTTTAGGTCCAGGTGAAGATCCTGGCCATAGGAACCTTCACTTTATCCACACTTCATTTGCAAATAAGACATTCATGTTTCATTAGTGACTTTTAACACTGAGGATATGCATGCCTGACAGCCATGGGGCTCTGAGTTCTGTAATAAAAGAAAATGGAAAAACATTTTCCAGTTTGAACAAAACAACAACCACCTTACTCTGTGTATGTACTTGTCTATTTTTATATGTAACATAGATTACACAGAAGTGTACTTAACTGCTAGAATACAAAAATAGGTGTTAGAAATACTCTGTCTCTGTGAAAAATTGAGTGGCATTCCTAATTTTCTCAATTTCCTAATTTTCTAGTGAGCTTTCTTCTTAAGATCATAGGAAAGAAATTACTTGAATTTAGGAACTTGCTGTTACTGTGTACATTGAAACACAGTAATAGTCAAGATAACTACCATTATAGTTATCAATTTAGAGTTTATACTGTAGGCCTCATACATTTCTGCCAGGGTCATTTTTATTTCTGCATATTATATACGGCTTATGTGTTTGCTATCTCTTCACTCCCTCCTATCCCATTGTTACACCTTGTCTAATAATTTAGAATATTCTTCAACTACTCCTGTCTCTCCGCCCTCTCTCACCCCCATCACCTTCACCTCAGGTTTAGCTATTTGAGTTGTCTTTCTCACTATCCAAGACTATATTTATCCGTTCTCATTTTTCACAGAATTTGTCCTTTTGGTAATTGAGTTAGCTAGTTGTCACACCCCTACAATACCACTGGGTGCAGAGAGCTGGTTACCCTGGGAGGGAGAGGAAAGAACCTAGGCATATTCCCCTGCCTTCCACTCTGGTATTTCCTTGGAGAAGCCGATAACCACACAACAGCCTGCAGCAACAGATTGTTATGGATTAAGTAGAACATTGCCATGCTGGGCACCAATTTGGTGCTCAAAAATACTTGATAATTGATTACATGACATGTTACAGTTGCCAAGTATTGGTAAAATATATGATGTGATCATATTATAATGGAACTACATTTTTCATGTATTTAACAAATTCTTGGCATATATTAATGTCAGCAAAAGGAAAGCGTTAATTGCAGGAGGAGGACAGCCATTTCATCCTCTTCGAGTTGTTGTGTTACAATTTTGAATCTATAAGCACAAAGCGAAACACCTAGGCAACTTCATTTAAAAGTAACAAAGAAATGTTTCAGTACAAATTGTATCTGCTATACTTTGTTATCAGGGCAAGAAGCTGGGCAAAGCAGTTTACAACAGAATTACATTTTTTTAATGTGGTCTCTTATTAAACTTTACAAGTTTGTTTTTCTGACACTCTCTAGAAGTGGTGGAACAGTGATAACTACATTTTCACAGACTTCATGATGAAGAGGGATTAGCTTTAAGCGTAATTGGCATCTTTCAAGGGTTTGGAGCAAGTCCAGCTCATTTCCTATGATCTTGGGCTGTTGGAATGAAGAAACTTGTCTGTCTGCACTTGGTTGTGTCCCTGAGCACTGCATCAGAGAATCAAACCACATAGCAGCAGAAAACCAGTTAAGGCCTTCCTTCAGTTTTGAAATAAATAACTGTCACCTAAATCTTATTTTGTCACTTCATAATTTAGGACCTTGTGCTGAAGACATTTGGAAAAAACTCTTAACAGCTTTACTAGTAAAACATGGGGAAATGCTTAAGTTTCTCCATCAAGAATTAGTTGATTTGCAAGTGGGGGGCTTGAATTTCAGTAAATCATTATTTACATATGTCATACTATAGAAAGAACTTTTGTGAACAGAATTAACCCAGTAACAAACATCACAGGACTGTGCTTCTCACCTCCTAGAAGTGTATATGCATGTATATGTATGGTGGCATTTTCTTGTAGTGGACTGAGCCATTGGCTAAAGGGGCCCAAAGACTGGAGCTTGTGCTGGGAGGGCAGCTCCTTTACAAGGGATGGTTACCAGTAGTCATGAGAGTAGAGTTGAGGTGTGAGTCTGGGTTTCAAAAAATATCATCAAGGCATATATCATGGTAGTCACATGTCTTAATTGATGGAGAGGACAGTATCCAGAGGTCAAGTCAGAGAGAGGAGAAAAAGCAGAAGTGGAACTAGAATTGCAGCACTTAGTAACTCTCATGAGATTTATAGACATAAAACTGTGCAAAGGTTAACCCCTTGTGGGTAGAAATTGAATGTAGTATTGACCATGTAGCTGTAGGTGCTCAGATGTTTGTGGAATAAATGAACAGTTCAGCCAGAAAGGAGCAGGAGGAATGGAGTTGGGAGTTGGGGTCTGGAGAGTCCTGGGCTAGCACAGGCAGACAGTTGCACTCCATTCACTGCCAATTGAATCTGTTCTTGAATTTGCTGTCTACCTGGCTGATGAAAATATGGTCTGTTCATTCTGTGAGAGTGAGTTCTACAGGAGCTGCCCAGTGTGATGGAGGACTGAGGCTAATACAGTACCCTCCCATTGCCAAGCTAAATGTTTGCAGGCCATGTATTAGATTCCAGGACCTTGGGTCTTTGTCAGTAAAATTCAAAGGTGAGTAGATAGTGGCTGGGTGAGTATCTAAGACTGGGCTAAGGAAGTAGGTAGTATGGGCAGATCCCTTATAAATCCTGACAGAGTATCCTGGGAGAAGGCAAAATATTTGCTTGTTTTTGGGGAGCATTTTAAACAAGGATATTTTAAATCAAGTTAGAGTCCTAAGGCAAGGACAGTACTTTTACATTCAGTACAAGGAAGGTATTTTCTATCAACAGTAGAAGGTCATACTTCTCTGTTTGGAACAACAGTTTTGTTTCTAGAAGTGAAGGATATGAAATTCTAATATTGTTCAAACAATGAGAAGAAAAGATATAGTACATAAAGAGAGTCAGTTTATATGGAAATTGATAGTTGAAGCTCACAAAGATATTGACCTATTGTAACAAGATTTGATGTAATTATAATAAGACATAGGGGAAAAAGTATTCTTTCACACATATACATATATATATATATGTATATGTATGTTTGTACCTGTATATATATATATATATATATATATATATATATATATATATATATATTATATTTGGGGGAAAGTTTAAATTCATAAAAAATAAATTGTAACTCAGCTCTTATACCATACAAGTAGATAAAAATTAAACATTTCAACTAGTGCTGTTAGTTTTACTAACCGGAAGCACAGTATGTAGTAAAAATACTACTTTATAATTTCTTAAAACCAGAGCCCTTTTCAGATAGTTTAAGCTATTTAGTATAGTTAACAAGAATATGAAGCAAGTATCAGAGTTTTTACCAGCACTGTGATAAATTATATTATAGAAGGTACCTTAACTAATTTGAGATTTTCATGCAAAAATATAACATAGTCTTCTTTGGTAAACATATGTACTTGAATAATTTATCCCATTTTGAACAAATATATTACTTTTTTAAATCAGGGTGGAGGAAAACGACTCAAATTATTTGATGAAGTCACTGTGTTCTGGGTGAATCCGGGAACCCTGACTACATACATCATTTTTTTAACCATTTGTGCCCCTCTCCCTACCTCCTGCAACACGTCAGTCATTTACAGCTTGAACAGAAGACTTGACTACCACTATTTCTGTGATAAATCATGTTATTATTATACAACTGTTCTACTCTCAAACCTTTAGAGTAGTTTCAGCTACCAAACAGTATTATGAAAAGAAGTAATGCAGAGAAAAACTTCCTATTTCCTCTCCCAGGAGGCATAGTATATAAGTCTAACTTTGATCTGATCACTCAAAATATTAAAACACAACCAAAGGATAGATAACTAGATAACCAAATGTTAAATTCATTAGAAGTTGGTAGTTGATGAGTTAAGTGTAGAAAACCTTACTTTTACCTAAAGTCAAACTGGGGGCAGCCTGTCACTGTCTTCTCTGTCAGGATGATGCCTCTGCAGCTCTGGGTTTGCACTCACTCATGGTAGCAAATGGCCACTGGGACCTCTGCCCACCTCATGCCTTTATTCAGGGCAGAAAGAGGAAAAAGCAGGGCTGCCAGCATACGCAGGCAGATATTGTATAGGCCAGAACATTGTTACATAGCCTCCTCTAGCTGTGGAGAGGCTCATAAAGCACATATTTGGCTTTTACAGCTTCTGTTCCAGGGACAAGCAAGGGAGAAAGAGATTTAGGTGTGGGGTGAATCAATCTCTACTATCTGCAATAAGTAGAATATATATTCTCTTTTCCTCCGTTTTTATTACTGTTTTGCAGTTTTGTGTAGTCTTTTTGAATAGTAAAATAATATGACCTCTGATGAACTTGGCATTGGCATCTTATTTTTCTCCTTCTTAAATTTATGAAGGTCTTTGCCTAATTTGTAAGCTGAGAACAGCTGAACAAAATTGGAAGTCATTGTACCCAAAGTTAATACTGAGTAATGCAATCTACTTTAACAGGTCGCTGAATTTGGCATATATTTAATGCTGGGCACTTGCCATCCAACAACAGTAGGATGAATGATGATTATCATTTTTTACCATTTGAAAAAAAGAATCAGACTTTGTCAGATTTTAAAGTTCTAACAGAATGGTTCGAGTACTACATTTTCAGGTCCAGGCAATAGTTTCCATCACTTACAAATAATCCATCTTAGATGATGTTCAATCCACAGAAAGTAATAGTTTATAGGGTGGTAATGATGCAAGCATATTAGATGTTAATGCTTGCCTTGGAAGTGGTATCACATATAGTCCAAGATAATTGTTTCTCATCTTCAGTAATAACCTTAATAGCATAATAAAAGTATAAATGAAATTATAGGAGAAATAGCATTGAAAAATAATCAATATGTTGCTATTGTTTTTATTTATTTATTTGACAGGTGTTAATCAATAAATCTGCCAATTTAGGGGCAGTTTAGAGAGTGCTGTGGACATTTATACTCATATCAAGCAATATATCTTCAGTAGCCACAAAACAAAATTATTAGGGTGCTCTCAAATGTCATCTACTATAAAGCCAAGAATAGAGATTGAGTTGACAGTGTAAGATGCCCAAATAGAGATGAGCTAGTGTCTTACTTTTAGTGAATTTCTTTTTCAACATATATAAGATATCTTTAGGGCACTAGAAGCATTTCATTTCAATTTCTTAATCTACCAATATATTTAATGTTTCTCCCCTGTATCAGGAAAGCTTTCTCCCCCAATTAAAGAAATATTGGAAGGTGGTTTTGCATGTCATGTTTCTGAAAGTCTTAGTATTAAAAGTTAAATTTACCCAGAATAATTAAATAGGTAGTAGAAAACAAGCAAAGGTGTATATCAATAATACATGAATTAACAGTTTACTTTGAAGTTTATTTGGGAGGCAAGTTTCCCAGATTACATGGGTCACATGGGTAGCACAGGATAGTGTACAGGACAGTATGTCACAGGCTTCAGAGTGAGCCTCAATTCAGAGGCAACCTCCACTACTTACCAGGGGTTTGACCCTGGGAAAATTACAGGAGACTACCTTCCTTGCAGGGTTGTGAGGGACTGGGAGAATATGTAAATGTATTACTTATTTCCTGACACATAAATGTTCAATAAATGCTGGCTCTTTCTATTATTAGAAAGATAAGAAAAAGTCTTTTTGTGACACACTAATTAGGGATTGTGAGTCTTGTAGAATCACTCGTTGCCCCTCCAAAATTACACTTAGGGATGAGTATTTCAGGTATTTATATATAAATATTATCATCACAAGTAATTTTTTATATAACACTTTTTTACGTAACTTAGTAATTATTGCTATGCCCAGATAATAATGTCCAAAACTGTTATCTGCAGTATACAAAAGGATTACTTTCAGAATCTTATAAAATTAGGGATTTTAGAGTGACAATAGACATTTCTTAATTTTTATTAATGATAGATAATTTTAAGGGTTAGCACTTCAGAACCCTAAGTTTAAAAACAAATTTTCCTATACTATGTGACATGTTATAACCAATATATTTTTTATGAATTTTACCTTCAGATAGTAATAACTTAAAAAATTTTATTTATAGTCCTTTAGTTAAGAGAATAGTAATTTCTGGTCTTAATTTGGAAAGTAAACATTTGTGCCTTGCAACTCTCCTTTTGATAACAGTTTATTCGTAATTGCCAAAATTTGGAAACAACCAAGATATCCTTCAGAAGGTGATGGATAAACTGTGGTACATCCAGACAATGAAATATTATTTAGTCTAAAAAGAAATGAGCTATCAAGCCATGAAAACTCAGACATGGAATTTTAAATGCATATTTGCTGAGTGAAAGAAGCCAGTCTGAAAAGGCTCATACATACTATATGACTCCAACTCTATGACATTCTGGAGAAGGCCAAGTTATGGAGACAGTAAAAAGGTCAGTGGTTGTCAGGAGTGGTGGTGGCAGGGTGAATAGGCAGAGCATAGAGGATTTTTAGGGCAATGAAACTATCCTGTATGATACTGTAATAGTAGACACAAGTTATCACATTTGTCAAAACCCATAGAATGTACAATTAGAAGAGTGAACCCTAATGTCAGCTGTGGACTTTGGGTAATAATGATGCGTGGATATGGGTTCATCAGAACAACAAACATACCACTTGGCATATGCTGTTGATAGTGGGGCATGTTTTAGAGTGTTCAGGTGGGGGATATATGGGAAGTCTCTGTACTTTATGCTCAATTTCACCATGAACCTAAAACTGCTCTAAAAAATAAAGTCTACTTAAAGAACATGCACCCAAAGGGGAAATAAAAGAAACCCTTAGGCCCTGCAACCATCTTGATAACTGAAGCAGAGCAGGGCTTGACCCTTTAGAGCTAGTCTGTGTGCTTCCAAAAAAGAAAAAAAATAAGAAAATAATACAATTTTAAAAGGCAAATACCTCTGACTTTTGCTTATTTTCATAAAATCCAAGCTAATTCTTTTTCATTTATCATTAATTATATTCTAACTATATAGTATTTGCAAAATTTAAAAAAAGAATATTAAAAAAAAAATAAGTCATCAGTCTTCATGAACTGGCAAATCTATAAACAAATCCCTTTAAAGAGAGCACATTTCAGTTCTGAAAAACTGTGTCACTACTATAAAAAGATAAACGTATGAAAAGTTCAAGCTGTGAATGACATGCATGAGTTAAAGAATATTTGACTTGCTTTTTTATTACAAATATTAGAACTAAAAAAAAATCATGAGATACTCAATGAGGATAAAATTTATTTTCTATAGGATGATTTCTCATACCTCCTTCTTAGAATAAAGGAAACTTCGTGATAACCCAGCAGGAGATACCTTTTCCTCCTGACTGTTAGGAAAGATCTGTAGCTCCTGAAGCTAGCTTTCCAAGGTTTGAAAAAGCCCTACCGGTCTTTGCCTGGGGACTGGGCAGGGAAGATGAGCTGGTATCCCACTGACCCAGAGATCTTAACAGGGATAATCTAGTAAATGCATTTAGGATCAATTAAAAATCAACCAAATAGACCAAAAACTGTGAGGCCGAATCTTCCAACTCCAGTGATAACTTCTGTGTAAAGAGACCATATTCAGTCGCAGACAGATATTTTTAATGAGAAAATAACTGCAGGTGGTAGACCCTACCATGAAATGAAGCTTGAATGTAAAGAAAACATTCTCAGCAATAGTGATTTTTCCAAAAAGTAACCTATTAGATAGTCACATATGAACAAGCTTTTTCCTAACCTCTAACTTTTAAGATGCTAAATTATCCCTTAGAATATTTTAGAGATATGTACTTAATATTTAGTCAAGTTTTGAAGTTCTGGGGGGTTTTTTTGGTTTGGTTTGGTTTGGTTTTATGGGGTGGGGGGTTGGGGGAAGGTATTGTCCTGTGCCCTCTTCCATTTGGTAACAGCACAGGAGTTTTTTAAAATAGTGTCACCCAGAATTTGGTCACAAAGAAAGAACATTAAATAGCATATAACCTAATAACCTGAGCTAGACCTAGAAAAACTGGCTTTTTCCTAGGACAATAAGATGCTTCTTTGAAACAGGACAATCTGTCTTTTCCAAGTAGCGATTAACTAGAATTCTCATTTTTTAAAACTGACTTTATCAGGCATTCTGACTCTTTTTCTAAAGAGATTGCTGCTGCTAACCACTCTTTCAATTCACTGAGGAATTAATGCTCAGTGGCCCATCGGGGTTCATACAATACATTAAATAATTACTCCTCCTTTATATATCTCCTGCTGTCTGTACTGAAATTGGCTGTGAGAGAATTCAGGACATCTGAATCTGAAGAAAATACACACTTACAAATATGTGCAAATATATATATCTATTCAGTGGGTAAGAGCAGCCTCGAGTACCTGGTAACTCCTTCTGCACACAGGGACAAGAGGAAAACAAATGGAAAAGAGAAAGGAAAAACTGACCAGCAACCCCTGCAGATGGTGGTAAAGCTCAGTAAATATGGCAGCTGAAGAGAGCAGGTGCTGGCTTGTTGGGCACATTGGTCTGAAGGAGGGGGCTTCACGGTTCTCTGAATCCAGGGACAGGCAGGATTGGGTAGAGTGGGGCAGTCTTCTCTGCTCAAGTAACCCACAGGGCCAGGAGGAGGAGCTGGGGACAGAGCTGGAGAGAGAGCTGAAGTGGGGGGCCAGGACGTTCATGAAGGCTGCCAAGCAGGCACGGGAGGTGCTGCTGCTAGGCTCTTTCCCTAGCTCACAAGCCCAGTTTGTCGTGTGCCGTTTTGGTGTCAGGTCTGGCAGCGTCTCCTCAGACCCCACAAAGGGCTGCCCTGTGTGCAGTAGGCAGCAGGAGAACTCAGAGGCTGCAGCTGACTCTCTTAAGGCTTGCAAGCAGTGAAAAAGTCAGGGCTCTCTTAAGTGGGGCGGCGGCAAGATTCCGCATGGGACAGTTTCAGAGCCTTTTGCTCTTCCTCTGCCCTGCTCTGGGCCTTGTCTGTTGAGTGAGGTGATGATGCCCCAGAGGGGTGTCGTGGGTTCACTGTGTGGTGAATTGTTACCCAGTTCCTCTCACAGTGCCTGTGGTAGGTGTTTGACAAAGTTAAGTCGTTTCCTCCCTTTAGCTCCTGCAGTTTCATTTATAGATCAGAGTACTTAGAATTATAAATGCTTTCTACAATGTGAAACTACCACTACTCGCACAGTAAGAAAATTGCTGAGAAGTATGTGCATAATGCTTTGAACATCTCAGGTGTTAAGGACCTAGCAAATTCTTGGTGAAGAGATAGTGGAGCTGGAGCAGTCCAAGAGCAGGCACCATGGGCATGCTGTGCCAGAAGTGGGCCAGGCACCCCTCACTGGGCTGTGGAAAGCAGGCTGGAGGGAAACGACATACTCACAGACCTAAACAGAGAGCAGTCAGGTCTAAACATGTGCCTGTAAACCAGGGATCACAAGCAAACTTCTGGTCTGGGGGCTCTCTTGTGTCTCACAGATAATTCTCCCTCTTTGCTAGCATGCAAATTTTTTGTTGTTTTGTTTTTGTTTAGACTCCTGGAAAACCTGGTTCAAAACCTTGAAAACAATCTTAGTTTTTTGTGTTTTTTTCCATAGTGTTTTTTAAAAACCCCTCTTTTGAGCCCAAGGCACAAGTCAAGGAGCTGGCCCTGGTCACAGAACCAGGGATCCAATGTGTCCTATCCCTTCTATTCCAGGATGACATACAGGACTGTTAAATTTGCATGTAAGATAAATGTAAACACATTTTTTTTGTTATGTCCCATGCAATCTTTTTATTTCCTAAATCTGGCCCCCTACACTATCATTTACAGTTCACACCCAGCTTTCAATAGGTACTCAATAAATAGTAATTGTCATTGTAACACTGAGTAAAAGAACCTTGGAAATAGAACACATTAGCAGCCTTGGGGTAAGGGAGAGCGAACTAACATATTTCAGTGTCTGAAAGAGATAAATTGAGCAAGGCACATGAATGAGTGTTTTAATTTGATATGGGGTAAAATTGGAAACTGTTGAGGCTGGGAGGGTTTTTCTCCATGTTGGTGATAAAGATAGAAGGTGCTGTACTCGAGCCTTGCTCATTGAAGGACTGTGTCAAGAGGAGGGTCATTCCCAAGACTGTCTTAGGTGGTGGCATTTTAATGCCTGTTAAAGTGAGAGGGTGCTAAGCACCATAATCATGGTAGACTCCGGGCCAGCAGTCTCTGCAAATCAGAGTCATAGCTTGCTTCATGTCCTGTCACCTCCAGGTGACGTTGGCCTCTTTACTTCCCTATCTGGTTAATTCACTTTTCCTGAATTGCCCTGCCCATTCTGAGTGTACCTAAGTGTCCTCTTTTCCTTCAGGCTGTTCTCCCTGATCTTTGCTTAGCTCTTGCAGACTGGGAGGGCAGCAAGGAGGTGGTGTGTGTGAAGGCCCACAGAACTCATAGATGTCTTCTACCAGCCAGGTGCATCATCAGATTTGATCTCTTGACCATGCTGTGAGGAAGATAATGCTATTGTTTTTTTAAATAAAGACTTTATTTCTTAGAGCAGGCTAAAGCCTACTGCAAAACTGAGTAGAAAGTACAGAGAATTAGCATTTTTTTCTGCCCTAATGCACCCCATTCTCCCCCACTATTAACATCATTGGAACCACAGTGGTATGTTTGTTCCAATCAATTTGTTTTTTAAAGATAAGAAAACTAAGGGATTGGGAGATCAGACCCTTGGGCAGCAGGGCTTTCTCTGCCCCCACTGAGCCTACTTACCTTGCTCCCTCTGACCACTGGTTTCGGCACCAGATCCCTCCCTGGCCCAGTGCGCCTTCCGGTCCTCAGCCATCACTGCCACCAGGAAGAGGAGGTGGTGGCTAGACTGTTGGATGCCCACACATACTTAGAAGGTATTTTCCAGCAGATAAATGGAAGTTTGGAGAAGCTATGACTTGATTCCCTGAAGTTATTTTTTATCTTTTTTCTTTGCTTCCACTTTTCAGTTCCACCAAAGATGAAAGAAGGTTGCTACAGTGATTCTGAAAATGTTTCGTGTCACCATTTGATCTGAAAGTTCTGAATTTACCTTCATGTGACAGCCAAGTAATTTCTGACAAAGTTTGGTGAAAATGACTGCCAGACTTTTAAAATCAGTGTTTTCAAAGCTTCAGCTCTTTCTACCTTAACAGTTAGTGACATAGATTGACTTCCCATCTTGTACCTCACCTGGACAAGACACAGCCCTCATGCCCCCTAGAATAGCAGGAATGTGAGCGTCACTGGTCTATAATTTCTTCCCTTTAGTGCCAAATGGCAACTGTTAATGTGGTTGAGCCAAAGAGGGCCTTTGTCTATTGACACCTACATTGCTCATTTCTTCCTTGCAGGCTGAGAGGTGTTAGCTCAAAAGCCTGCTGGCACCAAATTCACATTTTTATGTATCCAGTTACTTTTAAAATAGCCCAAACAAGCATATTTTTAGTCATTTTGAGCCTGCCTGCTTTACACACCCCTCAAAACCTTATCCAGCCTCTGTTGACTATTGATAAAAGAGGGCCTTGTAGTTTTAAGCCCCAAGCTGCTAGTGCCCTTTGGCACACACTGCCCCAGTCCCTACCCTGCTGGTGAATGACATTACTTAGCCACGAAGGCCTCCTCTCTCCTGGGACCCTCCTTGCCCTCCTCCCCTTCTGGATGCTGGCCTCTTCCCCTTAGGCCTCTGGGCATCCCCATGCTGAGGGACTTCTCCTCTTAGGAAAGTCTGTCCAAGAACAACCCAGTGAAGTTTGTTGTATGTTACTGTCTTTTGTGGGCATCTCTTTTTCCTAGATCAGGCCCCACATCCTCAAGCAAGCCCCCTACACAGGTATGCCTGGCACAACCAAGATTCCCAGAAAGCCAGCATAGGGACCTTTAGAACTGAAGTCCGCCCATCCTGCCTTAGATCTGGGGAAGACCCTTTATAGAAAGGGTCTTCATTCTTTCTTCCTTCACCTTTTTGATACAAAATAGTTGTCTGTCTTAAAAGTATACATTTATAAGTAGTTTGTATATATATAAGTTTGCCTGGTTTTGTGTATATTTCATGCTAAGAAAACATATGAAGCTCTTTCAGATTGCAAAGATCAGAGAAATGCTTAGGTTTTTAATACATACAACTTATCAATCACTTCCTATGTGTCAGGAAATGTATTAAGCTCTTTACGTGCATTATTTTATTTACTCACCATAGTAACCAATAAGGCTGGTACTTTTGTTTATTTACATGTTATGGGCACAGAAATGGGCTCAGAGAGATGAATTGTGTCACTTGGAGTCATGTCAATGATGGCAGAACTCGGATATGAACCCAGTTTGTCAGATGCTCATGCAAGTGACCTACTCGCATGCATTCCTCCTCAGTAAGGGAGGAGATTTTCTATAGGAGCACATGGGGAGGTAAGTAAACAGTCTCAGCAGGCTGAGAGCCACACCTCCTGGAGCCAGAAGAAGAAAATTCATCAACATTCAGGATTCCACAGCTTTGTAGTTCTGCAGCCGCTCTCCAGACCTAACATATTCCCCTGCAGCACGAGACAGATGACTGAGTCCCCGTGTTTGCCTCCCAGTCTCCTCTTGCTTTTCGCTCCTCACCTTCTGTCTTTCATGGTTTCAACTGCTCCATGACTCGTTTTTATGGCTTTTTCTCTTTGTATATTTGTACTTCTCCGCTTTTACATATCTCTGCAGGCATCTGGATTCTCTGCTGCTTTCTCCTGGTTATATTCCCATAGGTACAGTCGATGATTATTAGGTTTGTCCATATTTTGGAGACAGCTTCGTATCCTAACACCTCACCTCCATGGCTCATGGCCAGCTCTCAGTCATCTGCCTTTGGGTCAGGCGCCAGGCCTGGGTCATTCAGCTGGGACCAGTGACCCAAATCACACTGTACAAACTGTGGAAATTTTGTGAAGACCCCACAAGAGGGGGCTGTAAATGAATGGGACTTGAATTTGTAGGCCTTTTTCAGATGGCAGTTGAAAGCCTAAAGTCTGTTCATCAGCCTAGTTTGGCAAAAACAGTGAGATTTTTTTTTTAATTTAATTTGTCTGTCATGAATGACTTAAGATCATATCATTAAAGCATCAGCAAATAAAAACATTTGCTAAGGGTAGTTCCTAGTGACAAAAATACAAGTTATGAAATCTACACATATCTGGGGAAATTCAAGCACATTTTCCTTTATTTATGATTTCCTGTGTCTTTAATTAGGTCAGGACATAAAATTGAAAACAAGCTTAGGTAAAACAGTAGAGTTGTACACAACATTTAATTAGATTTCTTATTGTTTTCTTATATTTATTAACATTTATGAGTATATAAGAAAGGAGAATGTTAAGCTTCCAAATATTATCTATTAGATTATAAGCATAATAGAATCATGCACACTTCCCTTCTAGTGCTTTAGCATCTTATTAGTCAGAGTGTAACAGACACTCAATAAATGACATTGCCTAATTACTCAGCCCTGATGCCAATTGAGAAGTGCTAATGAAAGAATCTTCTCAGGCAGAGTCAAGAAGTAAGGCTATTTTTTTGGATACTTTATTCCAGCCTCTGTGGGTCAAAATAATGGATTGCTATTATGAAATTTTGTCTTATTCTCTCTTGTTCTTTTCCATTCATACCATGTGTTTGCTGTATTTTTCACCAATGCAAATATGAATATTCAGGAAAAACTAAGTCTTTGGTTTGCTTTCATTTTATCTTTTTTCATGATAGTTTCAGTACTGTGTTTGAAGTCCTAGCCAACATCTAATCTAGTTTAGGCCTATTTTAATCCTTCTACCTGTAATGTCGGGCTGTAGAACCCTAATTAAATTGACAAAAGACTACCAAACAAAATTAAGGAGCCTGTGAAGAGAGAGGATTAATCCTATCCATAGACTTATTTGTTAGTAGTTGAATTTTAGAAGTGACCTTGTCCTGTCAGCTCACAAGCACACTGAGTCTGCAGAGATTAAGTGCCTTTAACCCCATGATCCCTCAACTGGCCAGTGGCTTAATACTGTAAAATTAGTAGCTAGTAGCATTTGACCTTTTCAGAGATTTATATAAATCAAACATCTGAATTGCAAAGTTGATTTTATATATGACTTGTGAATTTAATCTCACTGTTACTCTAAACACACACACGCACACACACATGATGTCTCATGTTTGGCTGTAACAATAAATCATTTCCAGAGGTGACCAGCCACCAGAATCAGTTAACAATATGGTTGTTCCTCTTCTTTTGACAGATTCTTGGAGAAACTACCCCTGATGTTCCATTCAGGACATTTGGAACATATTCTTTTTTTCTCTCTCCAACTCATAGAAATCCCATGGGATGAGGAACCCATTTTTGAGAAATGTGTCACAGCAACTTTTGAAATGTTGGAAGATAAGCAATTAGTGTCAGATTTTCCCTTGTGAAAAAAGATAAGAAAAGTTAATATTTACTACAGAGGTAACTCAAGGAGGTTCTGTACTAGGGTTACATTGTATAAATGATGCTTTTTAACAAAGCAACAGTCTTCTACAGGAAAGCTTTATGCTGGCTTTGAGTTATTAACAGTATATGGCACTGGTTTCCTTTCAGACGTGGAGCTGAAACAAATCATCAGAATTTTTTTTTCTATTCTTGTGTCAGATATATTCCAAAAGCTTTTGAATTCATATCTTTGGAAATTTACAGAAATGAAGAGTTTACCAAATGTAACATATCATGGGAAAACCAAATCAAATTCAGATGTAATTTGTAGCACCTTGATAGGTGTTTTTGTGGATTTCATACACCTAGTCTTTCAGAGGCTCATTGGTTACTTTTTCTATGATATGAATTTAATTGGTTTCAGTATAGGTTTAAAACTCAATGAACATGTGATTATCCTCCATGTGCCAAGCAGTGTGCTAGGTGCGATCACACAGGCTATGCTCATGTAATCCTTACATACAATTCCTGTGAGGAATTTTTCAGAGAGAGTCACACAAAAACTGCCTCTTCCATGATTGTCTGACCAATCTGTGGTAGTATAGGGATTATAAATCAGGTTATTTTACCCTCTAATCTATTATACTCTCTAATAAAATTCATTTATAAGGAGAAAATCTTGGAAACACTACCTTATACACATTCTGCTGTTTGCTGGGAGATCAACAATCTGATTCATCAAAGGACGATTCTGTTGCTGAGTCATTACAGGAAGATGATGCCTGTGCTGGTTAATGCCATGGGTTTGGGGTCAGGCCAACATGGGCACGAGCCCTGGCACCTCAGCAGGGGAGAAGTGCCATGACTGAGTAAAGTTGTTTGTGTTTTAACTTCCAAGCCTCAGTTTCTTCATCTTCCAAACAATGGTAAAACATGTTCCATATGTTTGTATTGAGAATTGAATACAATACTGAATATAGAACGTTTAGCAGAGTACCCAGCAGACAATGCAGATTCTTGGTAGCTATTACTAGTAACAATAGCAGTGAGATAGGAAGATAATACAGAAATTGGTTTAAGAAAGATGTTCATTATTGTGTTCAGGGACATATGAAGACTTTCCTATTGATAAAATTATATTGATCTCACTGAAGATTTTTAGTATGAAATAGCTTTTATATAGTATATATAACTTCAGGTGATTTTTTTTAATGTCTTTAAAATATGGAGCCAGATTAGACCATTTTCAGATTATGTCCATATTTTAATTACTGTTGCTAAAAGATTTGGAATAGTGGTCTAAATAAATTCTAGATAGGTGAGGAGTCCCCAACCATTTTTAAAAAAGTATACAAAAATAATTATATGTATTGTTTGAGTCATTGAAAAAATTGATATAAATATACAGTAGTTACACAAGTATTTTGACAGACTCTTAGAACAACTTCTCCTCTTGAAAATCATCCACTTTCTACTAGAGTTAATGTCTAGCACAATAGATCAGAACTTTGTTTATAAGCCAGGAGAAATTAACTTGGTTTTCATTATGTATAGATAAATTAATTATCTTAAAATTGATAACGGAAAAAAATTATATAACTAATTTGTAGCAGAGAGGTTTGGACTTTAAAAGTATTCCTCTACAGAGTCTAAATTGGAAATATACAGGATCAGTCATACACTCATATGTATACAATTAAAGATTGATTATATTAAAATAAGATGAAGTTTCTCAAATCTGAATATAGTCAGGGTTTCATTTTTTATTTCTTAGAGATAGCTTAAAATACTTCTCATAGATTGGTCAAGATACATCAAAGTGTTTAAAGTGATAACTTTGGATATAAGGTTGACAGAGTTTGGAGAACCTTGTGTAAAGCTATGAATTTTAACTCTAGAGTCTTTGCAGATTTAATCTGTCAGGAGAGTGAAATAGATAAATGTAAGGATGGTTCATCCTTTTAGGATAAGCTAAGTATCTGTTGCTGTGAACTGAGTTTTGAAAATGATTAAGGATTAAATGGATTCAAAAAAGAAAAATCTCCATTTGTAAATATAAAAGGTCAATGTATATGTATGTGTTCTAGTTTATTCATACCATCATCACCATTTTAGTTAATCATCATTCCTTTAAGCAGTGCATTTTAATGTTTTAACCTCCAGATATTCAATATATGGTCTATTTCACAGCAAAAACATCTCAAATTCAAATTATAACCCTGTTTCATTTCTTTTCTCAGATGATGAAACATGCCTGGAATAATTATAAACGTTATGCCTGGGGATTAAATGAACTGAAACCTGTATCAAAAGAAGGCCATTCGAGTAGTTTGTTTGGTGAGTAGAATGTGCTTTGGTTCCTTAGTGACAGAAGTGACAACTTTTCTCCAATTGACTGAACTTGTGGGTGGTGAAGGAGGTTGTGTGATCCTCCAGGCCATGTTGCTAGGAAACTTGCACACCTCATGGAGTTATCTGCGAGGGCTGTGCATACATAGTATGTCCTTCAGACAGAATGCTGGCTGCACATTAGAATCGCCTGCACACTTTGAAAACATATCAGTGCCTGGGGCACATTTGCTATGTGACTCTCATTTAATGAATATGGGTGCAGCCTCATGATTCTTAGCTCCTGGGATAATAACCAGCAGAGGAGCATTTGGTCAGCTGCTCTAACTGCTTCCTGTCAGTAAACTGTGTCTTTATCGATAAGCTGGCCAAGGCAACCAGCCATGCTGAGCTTCACTATATCTCAGTGACTCTTTGCTTTGGCTCTGGTTTTCTTCCGTTTGTGCCACGAAGGAGAAAGTGAGGATAGATTAGGTCAGTTACATGATCTTCCATTTGTCTACTTTGGCACACTTTATTGCATGTGGTCCTCACAGCATCCATCTGTGATTGGTACTGCAAGTATTAATGACATACCCATGGCAGAGGAGAGGAAGCCAAGTAACAGGAGTATGAGATGGATTCCTCAGTCACAGAGCCCCCCAGGGCCCTTCCCACAGTTCTCGATTCTTTTTTAACCCCTACAATTTTGTGTATAAGTAACAGGATGAAGGGAGTGGAGTTTCTGACACTTCTGAATTTCCTAAAGAAAGTGTGACTTAACTTTAATTAAAGGTATTAAATAGTGTCAAATCGTGTAATAAACAAGTATCAGCTGACACTGTGTGCCAAGTCACTTGTATATCATGTCATTTAACCTCATTATTATATGCATTTTTTTTTTTGTAGATAATTATTTTTTATTGAAAGGTAGTTGACACACAGTATTGCATTACATTAGTTTCAGGTGTACAACATAGTGATTCAACATTTATATACATGACAATTCTAGGTACCAGCTATCACCCTACCAAGCTGTTACAATATCTTGTTATATGCATTTTAAAGAGAAAAAATGAAGCTCAGACAATAGCTTGCCCAGTGTTAGCCACCTACTAACTTGCAAGTCTGGGACTTGAACCCAGGTATGGCTAAGGTCAGGGTCCATGTTCCTAACCACACTATGCTTTTCTGTTTAGTTAAGACCTTCTATGTGTTTGGCTTTCCCTCCAGTGCTAGTGTTAATAAACACAATTCAAGTTTTTGCACAGTTCATGGCCTGCTGCAGAAGACATATGTGTAAATAGTGAATTACTAAACAGTAGGTGGCTCAGTATATATTCACATGAAGTTTTGAGGAACCAGCAGGAACTCTGGTAGGGAGAAGGGCATTGCAAGAACAGTTTAGAATAATGGAAGAAAGGCTGGTTGGCCTATCACAGTGTCATAGTTTAGAGATGAACAGAGCCCCAAATTGGAGTAGTGGCAGTAGATATGATTTCAGACATTTCTATAAAGTAGTGTTTTCAGGATATGGTGACCAGTTAACATGGGTGACAGAGAGGTAGGAATTGAAGAAACTTGGAAACTTCATGCGGACTCAGCACTGTTGATCACAAGGGCTGTGAGTGGAGTCATATCAGGAATTGATATTTGCTTGTGGCTCTAGGGCTCGTATGTAGGGCATGAGAGGGCTAGTGTCAGTTTAAGGCCCCTGCAGACCTCTTGGCCAAACAAAATGGATGCCGAGGCAGCGGTAGAATAGAGTCACTTAAGTAAACTCTACATTTTTTAGTCACTTAGCTAAATCCTCTTTATATTTTCATTGCTCACTGTAACTTTTTAAAAATTTAATTTCATGTTCACTTTTCTCCCTATTAAAGTTGCTTGTACCATTAGGAAATCAGTTCTGTGCAAATTTGCCATAACCTTCATAAAAGAGATTATTTTTTTTCTCTGTTAATACATTGATGGGTTTCATTTATTATTAAGCATTAAAAATATACTGAAGTGTGGAGATGAACAAGACATGACCTCTATATTTAACGAAGTTTACAGACTAGAAGAGATGCATGCAAGTAATTATAATGGGAGACAGGAAGTGATAAATGCAGGAACAATGTGCCGTCCTCATGCAGAAGGGGTTCTGAGGAAATAAATCAGAGTAAAAACAGGCTGGGTTGGTGGGAGGGGAGGTTAGGATCAGTCAGGGTTTCAAAAAGGGGGTGGAATTCCATTTTTGAGTAGTGGTTTCTTAGAGCTATCTCTAAACAAACTTAGATCTAATTATATTTAAATAGTTTTGCACAGGTACCCTTTAATATAATTACATTAAAATTAATATGTGTTAGCTCCTTTGTTTCAGGTCTGTGTTTTTCTTGGTAGAGAATGTATCACAAGTGAAATTTCTAAGAGATTTATTTTCTACAACTCAGAAGAAACTTTTAAGGATTAGTGTTATCAATCCATAGGCTATGATAATTATTAGTTTGGTTTTGGTACAGCTTTTAAGGTTTCTTTCACTGAAAGAATTTTAGACTCTGTTCAATATTACTGTTATTAATAAATTCAGTATTATCTTCTCTTTCTCCCTTCCTAAGGTTTGATCAATTTGCAAGTAGGTATCTGTCAAAAGTATTTTATTGAGTAAATATTTTTTGATATTTTCAGGTAATATCAAAGGAGCTACAATAGTAGATGCCCTAGATACACTTTTTATTATGGAAATGAAACAAGAATTTGAAGAGGCAAAATCATGGGTTGAAGAAAATCTGGATTTTAATGTGGTAAGTTAAACAGAAGTTGCCAGTTCAGTTCTTAAATCTCAGTTAACACATTATAGGGCAGATTATTGTGTTGTAGCCCAGCAGAAACAAATAATGTCATTTTGAATAATATCATGTTATATTCTTAACTTGCCCTCCCTTGCTACCCAAAGGTATGTCTTTGTTTTCTTGGAAGATTAAAATTAAGAAATCAATATTTATCAAAACCTGTGTGTGCTGAGTATTCTTGTTCAAGTCCCACAGCAACCCTATGAGATGGGTATTATTTTCACACCATTACAGAGTAGAAATTGAAGCCTCAGACACTTATCCAGACCACACAGCTAGTTGTGTGTCAGAAGTATGAGTCTAACACAGGTCTGTGTGGCTCCAGGGCTCACGCTTTTGTACTGTGCCATGGTGCAAGGTTATGGCTTTGCTACATTAACATTTGCTAAATGGAGCACAGGGTACTTGGTGAGTTACAGTTCAACAAAAGACCACAAGAGAAATGGAAATGGAGAGGTCCTGAAGAGGTATAGCATGCCTCCAGAGACCACACAGGGACACCAGGACAGTACAGACAGGGAGACAGGACCCAGGTTTACACCTTTATTAGAGCAGGTGGAGTAACTTAGGGTTTTTAGGCTAATGCCAGATTGGTCAATTCAAACCAAAAAAAGCTGAGTTTTTAAGAGGAAGGTCCAGGAAGAGGAGGACACTATTGATCACAAGGGCTGTCAGGGGAGTCGTATCGGGAATTTGTATTTGTTCATGACTCTGGGGCTGTTATATAGGGCATGCACTTGCATGAGAGGACCCTGCAGGCCTCTTGGCCAAACAAAATGTATGCCAAGGCAGTGGTACCATGGTGCTAACCACAGTTATAGCTAAGCTCTTGACATGCATCCAACAACAGCTGCATCCACTTTCCCATATAAGTAAGGCTTCAAACTTTGTTGATTGTATAACTTTAAATCAGTATAAAGTTTTGTTAATACATGTTTGAAATTTTTGTATATGTGCTATCATTCTTAGCCAATACCTCAAAGACCATTGTACACCAAGGAAAAGTTTCAGAATTAAAGACAGTGGACACTTCTAATACTTCTTGATAATTTTGGCTTGGGAGGACTACATCTCATCAGAGCTAGTCTAATTCCATAGTCATAGTTTGCCTAATAATGAAGTGGACAAAGAGCTTGTTCTAAGAAAAGGAAGCATGTTAGCCCTGCCTTTTTTTAGTCACTCATTTATGTTTGCATTATTGATTGTGTTTTTAATCTGATATTACTTTGGAGAAATCCTTGTAAGCCTCTTGTCTATCTGTGAGCATTTGGTAATATCTATAAGTCCCTTTGTCTGGGCACAAGTAATATGCTGGGTGTTGAGAACAGGCAGTATTTCCTGCTGACCCCTCTGCTTTGTGGAGCTCTTGTTCTTCCACAAACTAAGTGAGGACGTCAATGTCCTAACATTAAAGATCAGTAAAACTGAGTCTTTTTCCTATCTCTTTGGATTAAAGATATATATAAATTAAATATTTCAGTATTTTGTTTCTACTCCTCTAATTAGTTGCCAGGTATACTCCATTTTGTAGAAAACTGCCTTAAAGGACAGCAGATGAGTCTATGTTTAACCTGCCTTATAATTAAATTTAGAATATAAAGAAGACAGTATTCCAATATAAAGGGACCTTGGAGATCAAAGATGAGGAAATAGGCCCAAGGAGCTGGTGATTTGCTCAAGGTTCTACAGCTATTTTATTGGAATAACCTGTGGTAGCTCTGACATTATCAATAGAGTTGAGTATCAAAAATAAAGGCAGTGGAAAAAAATTGTGTTTCCTTTTAAGGGTTTGTTCTCTCTTAATAATACTTTTGTCCTGCCTTGTTATTTCGTAGTAAATTCAGCTGCCTACCCTTAAATACTTAAGGGCTTGTCTTCAGCTATATATGAGAGAGGGAATGGAGAGTGTGTTCCCTCCTCCCAACCTTTTGAAGAAATGTTGAGGAAATGAAAACTGGATTCCTCCAAAATCTAATGATTGAAGACACGAAGTAAACTTCAGTGCTACTAAACCCAAATAGTGTACCAGTCCCTTGTCTGATAATTATAGCATTGCTGCCTCAAACCTACCCAAATATTGTAGCAATTCTTTGCTTTCATGACCAGTGGTAGATGGGAAACTCTGGAATCATTTGTTTAAAAATGAGTAAGCAGAAGTCTCACAAACTAACAGACAAGGTAACAGAAAGGCAATTGGCTGGCCTCAAACCATGACCGGGTGACATTAATGTATTCTGTGGACATGGGAACCTGTGAGGAAACAGAGGGAATCTAATAAGTGGTATCAGATTATATAGAAGAGAAAATTCCTTGGCTTTCTCACTTATAAGATAAAGGAATTGGACTATGGTTGAATGGTTGCTATAATATTGAACTTTAATGTCAATGTCATCTTTGTTTACTTAAAATTCCATTTTTTTAAGCTTTTATGCAATTAGTTGACATTTTTGTGTAAAACATAATTTTACAACTGTTATTGATAACCTTGAACTATATATCTTTCAAGATATACTTTAAAAATCATAGTCACCAGTCTCAAATTTCTGTTTATTATACTATTCCTAAGGTGAGAGGTCTTGAAACATATTTGTTGAACTTCTCTCTTTGGGTATTGCTGTATCTTCCTTTAAAGAATGTTTATAAATAACATTCAAATAATGCTACTTCTCATATTAAAATTAGTAATAAATATAAATTCAGGGAAGCTATATTGATTTTCTCTCCTAATCATTATATTATAAAGTTCTTCAGCATATAGTTTTCCAGTTGTTTTTAATAACACGTGAGAATTTGTATTATAATCACTCATTTTACACAGAGATTCAAGTGATTATGTCAACAATTACACAGTTTTCCTTCTCAAAACACTGAGAAAAATTTTCCATTTATCTGAGGAAGGAGAAATTGGAAAAACTTAAGCAAAGACAGAGAAAACTTACCATTTTTATGGATAACATGTAGTATCCTTCCAGCTTGGATAAATTATTGCTTGTTTTAAAATTAACACTTTTCTCTGATAAACTATTTTAATTGACAGTATGAGGGTATTACAAAAAAAAGTTATGCATCCAAATTAATTGCCATGGAAAAATAAGAATGAAACACAAATAGAAACATTATTGTTGGGAGTTGATTTATCCACTGGTGCTCCTGAGTATAAACAAATCTTATAATCATGAATAAATTTTTTTATATGTGAAATACTCAATTTGCATGACTTAAAGGTATAAAGTAAGTGTTTTTTATACTGTCATTAACAAAAACTCATTTTCCTTTAAGTCATAGCAAGTTCTTCAGTTTGCATGCTTGGTAGCACAAAGTTCAAATGGCTTTAATAACTGGCTTAGAATAAATCAGTGTGATAATACGTAGGCACAAGAGCTTCATAGGTGGAGCTTTGTTTTCAGTTTGAGTATCTGTAGAGGCACATAGGTTTGGGCAGAAAACGCTGAGGGTAGACTCCAGTGGGTGAGCTTTCTGGTTTTAATTCAAAGTAATCCTGGGACAGAGAATCTATAACAGAGATTCAGTTACTCTTTGTGCATTCATTTTTTTCATTCATGTATTAATTATTTACAAAATACCTTCTAAGGGTCAGGTACTTACCCTCATGGAGGTTATAGTCTAGCAGATAAAGTGGTCAGAATACCTAGATAGGGCCAGGTTTTCCTAGGAAGGAAGAAAAGAAAGGGGAACTACTATTTAAAGAGAATTTTGATAGTCCAAGTATTATGCTAGATGATTTTTTCATAGGTTATTTCATTTAGTCTTTGTGACAACTATATAGGGTAAGTGGTATTTTACCTGTTTTTATAGATGAAGATATGGTAATTAATCTGCCTAAAATCATGAGTAAATAAGAGCTCTAGTTTGAACAAGGTTTGCCTAACTCAATGACCCTGTTTTTATTGGAGAGAAAATACAGTTAAGAAATATATATATAGGGTATAAGCCAGAAATTTGAGTCCTCCAAGGTTAATCTCACTAATCTTAATATTAGTACTCATTAGAGTACATTGTTCCATAGGTATTCAGTAAATATTAATTAAATGAATGAGAGGTTAAACTATTTAGTCCTACTTCCTAACAGATTCAGCTAGAAGACAGGGTGGAAGTGTGAAAGAGGAGCTGTATCATGCCATGTTTTTATATAGTTAGAAATTATCTGGAGTCCAAATTCAGCTGATCTACTTGTTTTTACCTAACCTACTTCCAGAAGGGATTTATGGTGGTTCCTGATACAAGAAGATCACTAACATAAGAACAAATGATCAAGAGTTTCATATTGGCACTTCTAAATTCAGTTCTGAGCTTCCTGTTCTTTACTGTCATTTTAAAGAAGTATTGATTACCTAGACCCTTACATCAGAAATATTGAAAACTGTCATCAGTAATACATTTTATAGTATATGTAGAAATTTTCTCCAGTTAACAATTTTTTATATAAACCCTCAGTAAAAGCCAAAGCTTATATTTAAATTATCCGTAAGTATGTTTCTTCATTACGTTAAAATGATATCTCCGTATGAGAGGCAGAGCTTTGAAAATAACAAAGGATAATTAGCTTGCTCCAGACACTAACTAGCCACACACTGAGACTGATCTTAGGCAAGCACCTGGATTGTGCCTTTTATTGTAATGAATAACATGTTTTTTGATGTACACCATGTACAGATGTACTGGTGGCAAAAGTGACTTTATTTTATAGTTTAGAGATCCAGACTCTTCTCTTATACAGTTGGAATGCCACCCTACTTTTCAGAAAAATTAGCTGTAGAACTCCCTATTGGAAGAATGTTAATTGACCTCAAGAAGCAACTTTGGATCTTCTCAAATTTTAGAGCAGTGTTACATCCCAAAGGGTGCAGATACTAACTTAATCATCCCGTTGAATGGAGTTATTCAGTATTTTCTGTCTGAATGCTAATCAGTACCTGCCAAGGGTGGTGATTTGGGTTTTGGCTTTAAGAGAGTATTGAGCTATTCTCTCTGATAGTAATTAGTGATAGATTGGACTGCTATTTGAGGGTCTTTCTGGACCTCTATGGTAAAACAAACCTATTAACTAAAGAAGATGGTTATTTGCCTATCTTTGTGGCTCAGAGAACTTGCACTTTGTTCATCTTAAGAAGTATGTCATGTTTCTTAAATATGAAAGTAAAAGCTGCAAGGACATGTTAAACTTATACTGTTTAATATTGCAATTTAATCTGTTAAAAGGAATTGTAGTTTAAACATCCATACTTATTTCTCAAAACATTAATACAACACACACTTTGAAATGACATTTATAAAGGTGCATGTTAAGCCTAAGCATAGACAAGGCCTATAGGCAGTATCTGTCTTTAATCAATGGCTTTGAAAAGTCTCATGTTGTTGCCAACATGTTTCTCAATTAGGTGAAGCATAGTTGTCATATCCGTTAGTAGTGGAGCAGTTATTGTTAAACAGTTTCTGCAGTGGTTTGGAGTGGAGCAGTTTACTTTATAGTTCACTGAGTAGAAAGTTGACAGAGAGTTCAGAGAATAACTAGCAAGGAAGTAGTCTTTGATTTCAGGGCTCAGAGAATACTTTTTTAAATAAAAGTCTTAAGAGTTGGGACCAAACATTCAGAATAGAATTAAAATATTTCTGAAAATAAAAGTTCTTTAACAAGAGGTCTTTTTCAGTGTAATGCAGTCAATCAGATCTGTTTGTCATTGTTGTACAGAGTCATAAGGTAAGAATTAAGAATTTCTTTAAACTTGGTGCAAGTTTGATTCCAAATAATTACCTAAAGCTTGAAGGTGTAAAGAAATAATATACCTGTTCTTCAGCAGAAACTTGCACCCCGAAGTTACTTAATCAGAAGGAAACTATGGCTGAATCTGTCTTGCAACCTTAATTTGTTATTCTAATGGTCAAGCCTGTTGTTTCACTTGGAAATCTATCATTTTATAGTTAATTTTGGTGAATAAATTGCTTATAAAAAATACAACCTAATAATCTCTGAGTGAATTAAAATGCTATCTTGTCTACTGGGAGAAGGAGGCTCTTTCAGGCACTCGCTTTGAAACTGGGATTGTGAAGTGTTCACTTTCCCTCTTTGCCCTGTTAGGATTAGGTTCTTCATGCTCTTGAGCTCATGATCTGTTTATTTAAAGAAAGCCTTTCCCAGCAGAGAGATGGCACATAATGCTAAGAACTGGGGAGGGGGCCATACAAAATGGTTTATTGAATTAAACTCTTCTTTACATTTTAGCAATCTTTATCATTTTATCTCATAAGTTTTCATATATTTATAGTAATCAGTGGACAGAAATATACAGGAAGGGATACATTTAATGTGGAAATTATCAGTTTAAGACACCTAAGACTATAGGCAATTAGTACTGAGACCTGATTTTTCCATGATTTTTAATACTCTCCTCTTGATTTTATGTGTAAACTTAATTATCTCATACATTTTATTAATTTACATATGAATCTGGTTAAATGTACTCTTTGATTCAAAGGCTATTGGTAGAAGAAAATCAAAATGAAAAAGCAGCTTCTCCAATCCAAATTTTTTTGTGAGTAGGCCTTTAGCCAAAGTTATCCAACTTCCATTTGCTCATCAATTGTGATACTAGCTAACGGTGCATGCAATTTAAACAAAACTGGATCTACTTCTGGAACTAGCACTTACATATTACTGTATATTAAAAGCTATAGAATAAATAGGGCATATTCCTGGAATGCAACCTTACTTAAAGAAGTTAATTTTATTTTAAAACAAACACAGGTAAAGGAGACTGAAAAATTCACATTAATTGTTGGAACAGATCACACAAGATTTTAATGTTGCAGGCTGTTTGGGGTGTTCCTCCTGGACAGCCTGTCCTCTCTCTGCCCTAATCCCCTCTGCCATTAGGTTAAGTCAATGGAAAAGTTTTAAAAACCTTGAAAGCACTACATGGATATTAATAGAATGAATACAATCATTTAAATTCAATCAGATTATTTTAATGAAAATTCAAATCAGAAGTTTATAAAAATGACTAAATCCCTCATACTGTAGAAATTCTCTTCTGAAAATCAAGGTATCATATAAAGTATATCAAGCCTGGAAGGAAATTTGATTTCAAAAGATTTTTAGCTATTGAGAAGTATGACCCCCCATGAGGGTCAGAGGTGTATCAGTTTGCCTTCTAGAATTTAGAATATTATGATTCTAGAGTTTCTGAGTTCTAATAATCTCTGTGGAATATAGCCTTATTTTATTTAGGCTGAACTTCTGTACAGTAAAAATGACAGTACTTCTCTAATGAGTATTTTACCTATGCCAGGCATTGCACACATTCACAGAATTTAAGGAATGAATTGTCCCTTTTTACAATGAGTTGATAAAACCAAGACTCAGAATAAGTGATTTGCCTGGGTTACTCAGCTCACTTCCAAACCAGCCTTCAATCTAGGTGTTTAGACCTTAGGGTAGTATTTCATAGCTTGTGGCCCCCATATAGCCAACCAATTTGTTATGGTGGGAGAATTTGTATTTTACTAGTCCTTTTCATCTAATGATCTATAAAGAGTGACTTAACGTGTCTAAGTTTAAGTCTTCTGACCCAAAACATAATTTAGCCCACAATGTTGAAAGATCTCTCAGATTAAGTTTTCTAAATAATTTAGATTTAATTTTGAAAGAAAGGAAGGGAAAAAAATGATGTTAGGAACTCAAATGTAGTTCTGGTTTCCAAAAGGAGGAAGATATGACTGTTGAGTACCCATGGCGATGTGGCGTTTCTGGGCAAGACTTTTAAAGACAATAGCAACCACTGGGAACCTGCATGGATTTACTAACAAGTCAGACTTGCTTCTTGAACAGTCTTAGTAGACTGTTCAATCCATGAAATTCAAAAGACAAAGTGACCTTGAGCATGGCACTTTGTAAGATCATCTCTCAATATCTTACAGATAGAGTGAAGTAAATAGAATTTAAGTTCTGGAATACATTGTTGGGTCAATAACTGGTTGAACAACTGTACCCAATAAGTGACTGATGTCTAGCTGAAGATAAATTTCTGGTGGTGTTTGACATGGCTTGGTTCTCTACCTTGCAATCATTCCTTTTTTTTTTAAAGTAGTGTCTCTCAAACTGTATTGTGCATTCATATCACTTGGGGAGCTTGTCAAAAATGAAGATTTTGGTTCAGAAGGTTTGGAGTGGGGTCTGGTGGCTCTAACAAGTCCCCAGGTAATGGTAATGCTGCTGATCTGTGGGCCGTCATGTTAACTAATGTTTGAGAAGGCTTGTTTTAAAGAACATTCTAAGGAATATTAATCTTCAAAGGGATGAGAGGGGGAGTAGTGAATATAATCCAGAGAAAGGAAAGCCAGTGAGAATACAGTTTTAGTGGGCTGTATTTGTGGTGATAAGAGCCTGTGGCAGAGGGCATGCTGAGAAGTAGATGGAGAAGGCAGAAGGAAAAATAAAGAAATTATATTTAATTTGTAAGGACGCCATAAGTCATCTAGCTCATCCTCCACCTTTCAGAGGAATAGCTTTTACAAACTCCTATCTATACGGTTATGTAGTCTCACCTTGAAAACTTCCCATGCCAGAAACTCATCAGGGAACCCATTCTGCCTTGGGCAACTCCGATGACTTGATTTTTTGTGTGTGCCCAAATAACTGGGATAAAAGTAGCGTATCAACAACAAAAAAGGAGAGCTCAGAGGTGGAAGTGGTTTTGGTGGAAAGATGACTTTGAGTTTTTAAATCATACTGAGTTTGAGAAAACAATTTTATGTTCCACGTGGAAATACAGAGCACCCAGTTAAAAAAGTAACACTGATGCTAGAGAGGTTACAGATGGCTGTATGGACTTGGAAGTTAGTCATGAAAGCTTTTTGAGTGACAGATTCACTACAGGAGAAAATGGTGAGAGAAAAGCACAACGTGAGGAAACAAGCCTTAGGACAGGTCCCTATTCAGGACATGGTGCTTGAAAGACAGGTAGGCAAAGGAGTCCAAAGGAAAAACTTCAAAGATTCTGTTCCCCTCCTGGACTACCTTCCCTCTCCCAACCTGGCTAACTTTGACCTGTCCTTCAGTACTCATCTCAGCTATCCTGTGCTTCAGGAAGTCTCCCCTTACACAGCACCCCCGAAACCCCATCAACCTACATTAGGTGCTCAACCCTGATATCTACCATACTCCTAATTGCCTTTTTTATCAGTTTCCTCTGCTAGAATATACATTGCTTGAGGGCAGGGAATGCATCTTGTTCACCACTGCATTCCCAGGGGCTACTGTGGCTAACACATAATGTGAGCACTTCCATATCTGTAAATTAATAATCGCAAAAATAATAAAAGCAGCAAACACTTACAGAACTTACTTTGTGCCTTTCATGAACTTACTATGTATCAGAATCTGGGCTAAGTGCTTTACAGAGAGAAGCTCCCAATAAGTATTACCATCCCCATTTTACAGGTGAGGAAATTAAGGCTCAGAGAGGTTAAACACCTAAAGTCACACAGCACTTGGTAGAGTACTGATTAGACCTGTTACTAAGCCTATGCTCTAGAAACCAGTGACAACAGAGAAGCTGAGGGAGAGCATCAAGACTGTGTGTGCAAAGATATAGTGATGACATAGAAGACATCACTTGATCTGAAAATGCTTCTGACGACATGCCAAGTGGTAAAGAAAGAGTTCACTTACCTTGACTTAATTTTTTTTGCCTTTTTTCCCAATTTTTGTCACTGGTTTTCTAAACCTCCTTCATGTCTGGTGTTACAACTGCATTTTAGCAACAACACCTCTCAGAAACCTGATTAAAGGGTGGGGGAACATATTTATCCAGTTCAGCACTGTAACTAATGGTTGAATAGGCTCCTGGCCTGAGGCAGATTATAATCGGAAGAGATTCAGAAACAAGAAACAGTCTTGGGTGTCTCTATAAAGTATGAATCAGACTGGAGAACTGTCTTAATGCTGCAACACCACTGGAATATGGTCTCACTTCAAGAGAGATCACCATCGGACCAATCTGTACAGCATGTCGTCTTTGGGGTGAGTCAAGTTGGAATGTGCTAGGCTATCGTGGCAGGAGGCTGGGCAGAGAAGTTTGTTCCCCATTTCCTGAAAACTTGAACAGTTTTATTTAACCACTCCCCTTCCCTCCTCCCATCCACCATCTCCACCCCAAGTCTACTGTGGACCCTTAAACATTCTTAGAAAACAAGACAATTAGAAGCTCTTTGTTTTGCCTGATTCAGGGAGTCCCCTGGATCTCTCACCTTACTGGGAAGGTGGTGGTTGGACTCCTTGCCTGTCCAGCCTGGGTTGAGATAAGGACGGTGGAGGAAGGGGGAGGTCAGTGCTAGGATTTGCCACCTCTCTGCTTGAGCAGGACACACTGACATCTGTGCCCCAGGTTCTCCACCTTTAAGTTGGGAAGGATGAAGGCAAGGGAAAGCGGGGTGCCCATCTGTCCCACCTGACAACCTGGCTCCCGTGTCTCCAGGCCAGGCCCAAGCCTATCCTGCTCCCGGGCTGCAGCCCCTCATTGTAGTAATCAAGGACTCCAGTGAAAAGTGGTGGTGGAGGGTGATGGTGGCCAGATGGCCGCTCTCTCCAAGGCCCACCCCTGAGGAGATCGAATAGGCATCTGGGTGAGAAGGGAGTGATGCCTGGAGTGCACCAGTTGGCCTGCAAGCCTGGTACCTGGTCCTGGAGTTAGCAAGCCCTCAACTGTCTCAGCTCCACCTCCTTAGTTTATAGCCGCACTGCTGCCAGGCCTGTTGCTGGGAGCGCCTTGCAGTCATTCTTACAAGATATCTATATAAAAGTCATGATAATCCAAAATTTTCATAGGAGAAGGTGATGCATATCTAATGAACCCATAGCCAGAATAAGAATATAGAATCATCTTAACAGGTTTCAATAAGCAGAAATGTAGAGTACTGTTTTGAGGTTTAAAAACTGAAAAACATGAGTAAAATTGAGAGTGATACGATTTGAGGGTTTAAATTTATTAGGTTTTATTATTAGACATCATTAACTTTAGACATAAAATATATAACTGTGTGAATCAAATTAATGGATTTCCTTCCTTTTTCCTTATCAGTAATTTTGTGTAATATTAAAACTTTTACCACTATTTATATATAAACATTCAGAGTGATATGATACACCTACCCATAAATTGTACCCATATAGCATTTTAATCAAATTTTATTAGGTGCATGAGTGCAGTTAAACAATCTCAATAGAGAGTCTTCTATTATGATGCTTTTGCCTAACTCTGGCCTAATAATTTTCTCTCCTAAGTAATATTCATAATCTCCCCTTTTTTGGAAAGTTTTTGAAAAGATTTTTTACCTTAAGTCATTTCTTTAATTTTTAGTTCCTTATACCTTTTTAGAAAGAGCATGTAAGAATTAAATGAAGATACATCTCCTTTTTTCTCTTTTTTCTGGAACTGTTATCCTACCCAAGTGTAGACTTAATGAATTTGAGGACCTTGTCAGTCTTCAGTTGCCATGTCCTTATAACCTACGACAGTGCCTGGCACCTAGTAGTGGCTTAATAAATGTTTAGTAAAAGATATAATATCTTGGATGTTTTTGACTAAGCTCATCTGCAGGATACTGACTCCATGTATTATAATTTGCTATTAACACCTTTGATTATTAGTGAATGGTTTGACATTAGGCAAAAGTGAACAATTACTGAAAAATGAACATGAAAAGAAGCTAACTAAAGCTTGACGTGTACCTTACATCTATCTATTGTAGGTTAGCTGTGCTAACTTATCTAGTAACAGAAAGTAGCACAGATCCATTTAGTAGTCAAATTACAAAATAATTAAAGTATTGGCAGTAATTACCAGTTATATGCCACACTTATATGACCATTAATAAAGGGACTTGGTGCATGATCACGTGAGGTGGTGATACATGAGTCAGGATAGCAGAGCCCTGGACCAGGAATCAAAATGCTCAAGTTCAAATCCTGGTTCAACCGCTTGTTAGCTGTCCAACCTTAAAAAAGTCACAGTAACCACAGTAAATCACAGTTTCTCCATTTGCAAAATGGAGTAAGAATAGTGATTATTTCATAGGAATGGTGTAAGAACTAAAAGACCTAGTCCATGTAGAGATTAGCACATGACCTGGCATATTGTAAATAATAATAAACCAAGCTATTATTGACATAAATAAGAGCTATTTCAGCAAGGTACAGCATGGTTTACTACCATTTCCTTTATGCAAAGGTGAAATTTCTTCTCAGAAAAATATGACTATCCCAGGCCACAGGCAGAAACTTGGGAACCAGTATTAGAGTCCAAGTCCCTCCAACTTCAAGTACAATTTACATTCTGTGCTACTTCAACATGATGGAAGAAGAATGCTAGAATGTTGGACTACCAACCAGAGTATAGTCTGATTGGGCTATCAGTAAGAAAAAGCAGGCAAATGAATAAAATAAAAGGAGAACACAGAATAGAAAACTAGAATGCCTGTTCCTATGGCAGCTGCACAAATAGAGAATACAGAACATTGTATCTGCTGTTGAACAGAGGGAGGAAAAACAACTTTATTTTATAAATATTTTTATACTTGTTATTTTAAAAATCAAAATTATTTTATCTATTTATGTGTATTTTAATACTGTTAAAAGACAGGGAACTTCCCTATTGCATAAAACCTCTCTGGGCAAGTATATAACATTGAACAAAATTTAAATATTTAGTGCACTTTATCACAATGATATTTTTCTCAATTGTGTAGTATCATGTATGTATAAACCCTCTTTTATTTTGTTTCCACAGAATGCTGAAGTTTCTGTTTTTGAAGTAAATATACGCTTTGTTGGGGGACTACTCTCAGCCTACTATCTGTCTGGAGAAGAGGTAAGATGAAAAGTGGCACATACATGTGAATTATAAAATGACATTTTTTTGGTAAAACAAGCATGTGGTATCCATTACATTTTCATATTTTGACAAATTTCTAGCATATACTGAATTTTCATATACTATGTACTAATTAAATGAGCATGCTAACCAAGTTTGGCACAATGTGTCATCAGGAAATGTTAAGTGTTGCCTTTTTAAAAGCCTGGCTCCATTATGTTAATTATGGTGTGATTACAACGACAAATTATATATGTCTATGGACAAATTAAAGAGGTTAGTGTAGAGGCAAGCTTGGGGATGAATTTTTTGCTTTGGAAATTATTTTAGTATTAGTATAATGTTAGGAACTTTTTAAAGCACAGAAAGCCTGGCAAGTAAGATATAAAAATTACAGTAGTTAAGAAATTGAGGGGGTGAGTGAGATACTCAGCTTTCAGTGAGAAGTCCTGTAGGCCAGTGTCTGTGTAAAGTGCTTTGGAGCCCTGCCTGGAATGAGGCTTAATTATCTGCTCAGAGCAAAGCAGGAATTTTGAATTTAGCTGCCTTTTATTGATAAATTAAAAAAGGATTTTTGTATCATGCTCATAAAGAGCATGGGTGCTATTTTCTTGAAAGGTTTTAGACAACTTCATGAATAACCTGAAGTATCCACTAAGAGTTGTTAGAATGGAACTCACCTTTAATGTTGACACACTTAAAAGCCCATGTCAAGGAAAAGCAGTCACGTATTTCAATTGTCTGTCAGTCAGGTTTGTTTTACTCTCTGCATTCTGGCTGAGGGAGGAGCAGATCTTACCTAGTGTAGTATTTCATATATTTCTATGCTCCTTCCAACAGATTTAAGCCGAGCAATAAATGTTTAATGAGAAAAGCTGCTTTACTTTGTTCCTGTCTCTCAGGCACTTTCCCAACCATAACAAAACAAACTAAACATTCTCTTTGTCTGTAGATTTCATTCTACCATAGAGATTTTCAAAGTATATAGATGGCTTCCCTATTCCCCTATATCTGTCCTCTGTAAGTGTCAAATGCTGTTCTTCACTATGAATTCTGTCACCCTCTCAGCCAGGGAAAAGAGACCTTCTAGTATGCTACACTTCTTCCGCTTTGTCAATTCCAACTATCTTCATTTGTTTGGTTTGATTTATAGTGTTCTAAGAACTAAGCCAAGGGAATCCATATTTTAGAAAACTCATACTTAAAATTAACTATTGTTATTCTAGTTAACAAGTTTCTGCTTTTAGAATATTTGTCTTTGAGTGTCCAACACCTGGGAATTCTCGGTGTTTTCCACATGGCATACTTAGGATGACCTTGGTTTTAGCTCTCTTCATCATGTATGTGGAGGTGAGACATTTTGGAGGAAATAAGGACTGCCTTCTTCTATATCTGGGCTCAAGGAGGATAAAGAGCATAAAAGAGAAACAAATACATATTTTTTCTAAATAGGTATCATGTTTAATTAGGATACTTTTTCACTCGTAACTTAAGTTTATATACATTTATTTGTTTCTGTATGCATGTGTGCCTATTACAGATATATATTTACATACTTAGTATAAATATAATACGCACAGACATTATAGTTTGCCTCCAAATAAAATCATTTGCCTAAGAACTTGTAAGATTTTTATTCTAAACTTAATTGAATTCAGTAAGCACAGGACTGTAAAGAACATATCCACTAAAAATAATTATCTTAGTTAATTTTGTCCTTATCCCTGTACAAAACATCGTTTCTCTTTTATTTAGATTATCTATATTTTAATTTTATGATAAAAATTACTTAAGTGTTTCTTTTCTTATATACTTTCTCATGTTTATATAGAATGCATATTATAATTAAAGTTATTTCTCCTGGGATTTTGTGTCTTGACAAAGGTAGAAAAAATACTGCATGTTTATTAATTCTAGGATGTCCAGAGTGTTTTGAGAATTCATCTCAGCAGTTTCTGCTTAACTGTTCCCTAAATGTTGGAGAATTGGGTTGTTTCCAATATTTTGGTATTTTGAATAATGTAGCTGTAATCAGCCAATAAATATTTATTCTCTAAAGTGAGATTGCCAGCTGACAAGTGATTAATACTAGACTGTTTTAGCATCCTCTCTTGTTTCTTCCTCCCAATTATTTTACCCCAGGCCTGCGATTGAGCTATTTGTGTCTCCAAATCAAAATGAAAAAATTGAGGATTCATTTAATAGAAAGAACATCACACAGCCAAATTATGAATTAGTTGGTTTCAGATTATTGATAAAGTTCTATATTGTACACTTTTATGTAGACTAAGATATTTAATAAGATGGTCTAGGAAAATTCATATTCCAAAATGATCTCATAGGGGGCTACTAAATCACAATAATTTAATATTCTCATTTCATTGGTGAGGCTCAGGGGTATTTTGTGAACATCTTGTAACTCACCATCAGAAATATATAGGCCCACATTAATATAAGTTTAAGATTCCTAGATTCATATTGCAAAAACAGAAGAAGAAGTACCACTGATTTGTGTTGCATGCCTAAGGAAAATACAATCAGGAAACTGAACAATAATCAAGAATGCTAGTGGAACTCCAGACCTACCAAATGAAAAATTGAAAAATGAAATATCTGTTGATAAATACTTTGATTACAGCAATGTATTAAAAAACTTAAAATTCCTTAGCTCAGTTAAAATATTTTGTGGTACCATTAAAAACAGAAATAGCCAAGCCACAAGATTTTCAAAGTCTATATAAGAAATACAAACAACTACAAGAGTTACAAACAGGATAGAGTAAGATGAATCCTAAAGAGGAATGATCAGCATTAAAAATAACTAAAAGGGATAGCATTGCTGTATTATGAACTCAAAGGAAACTTAAGTCCTCATTAGAGACAGTAAATAGCAGCATCTAGTATATCATTACCTAAAATAAGTTCTACAGATCACTAGTTTCTTTTGAATATGGGAGGATAAGTCTGTATCTGTATGCATACTGAAAATACATTTGAAAAAAAGCTAACTGTTACAATCTTAGAAATTCACAATGCTCAGAAAATGAGTTTAATTTTATTTATCCATGTGTTTGCTATACTACTTAACTGTAATCCTCCCTTTTTTTAAATGTAACATTCACTAGCACTGAGTTACAAGTATTGTTTCCCCCAACAAATTTTGGGAAACACTACTGCAGAATAAAAGTAACCAAACAAATATGATATTGAAAATTAGCAAATGTAAAACAAGACATTGCAAGAGAGGATGACACATGTAGAAAATAGCATGTATGAATATACCACACATTATTTGTTTTACAACAGAAACCAATGGCTATATTAAGCAGAGAGTAAATTTAATAGAATATAGTAATACCTTAAACTCATACAGGAGGCTAAAGAACAAGTTGGAACTAATAGTCTCAAGTTGTCACAGAGGATAATACTACACACTCGTAGATAACTTACACACTTACACTTGCATTACTTACTAAACACTCAAGCACTGTGGGACATCCTAAAATTAATAACAGGCACTATTTTTTTCTACCCTTACCAAGACACAAAGTCTCAGGAGAAAGAGGTCAATTGGCAGTTTTGGCAACATGTGGCCCCTTAGGGGTCTTAGGGAATGAAAGAGAGGATATGATAGAAGTCTTCCACAGAGTTTGAATTCAGTACCCTGAATTCACCTATCTGTACTCAGATGAAGACTGAGTATAAATAATTCCTGAATAGGAATTTGAGGCTGTATTGGAAGGGTGGGGAGAGTAGATGATTGGGAGCCAGAAAAAAAGAGACATAATTCCACTGTGGTGAATAAGGGCATCAGAGGAAATAGATGAGCTGGATAGAAACTGATCATTTAATGATGTACTTGAAAAAACTTTGCTCCATTTGAAATACTGCTTTATTCTGTAAATTAAAAGAGCACTTAGAGCTACTGAGGTATTTAATCCTCCGAGGAAACATTTGACTAGTATGTTTTAAGTATGTATACTAGAAAAACAAAAAGCCAACTCCTGGGAGCTAAAAAGATTGAAAAATTAGTCTTCAATGAAAAAATGACATCTTATCCAAGGAAGTAATACATATAATGGCTTCTTACATTAGGTGCATTTACTCTACCAAGACATTCCTCAGTCTGAAAGCAACAAAAGAGTTTTTCCCCCAGTTCACCAAAATAAATCCACTGCCCCAGACACCAGTACAAGATTGCTGAAGGACTTACTTGAAAAAGAGGAGTAATTAGTACCACTGAATGTAGGAATATCAAGGGAGAAAACATATAGGAAGGGTATGGGATTGGGTAGTGGTGGGGGAGAGAAGTGAGATTGAGAACGTGAACTAAATGATGGAAAGATCTATTTTTTTTTTCTCACAATAAGATTCAGACATTTGAGGTGTTTAGAAGGCTAGCCATTAATTTTGTAGTTTATTTAGTGATGAATTATCATCAAATTGTTTAGAAATCCCATAGAAAATTAGGTTGCATTGTTGGGGTTGCCTTTCAAACTCAACGTCTGCTGCAGTCCACTGAAGAGATAAAGTCACTCCCAGACCATCCATCTCCTGCCTATTCTACAAAGAAATGAAAGTGACTTACAGAAAATGTGCATAATACACACAGAACTGTGGAAAACAGATAAAGTCAGAGAATATTAAAGTCACAGATAAGACAAACAGCTGGTACAGCAGCTAGGCCTAGGGCAGAGATTTGTTTTCAGGTTTCCTAGTGACCAGAGCAAAAAAGGGGAGAGATTTACTAATAATTTGGTTTTGCCATTTTTATGAACACTAAAACTTTGGTGACATAAAATAACCCACATACAATATTACCTGTATACATACTAAATTTTCCATAAAACATAAAACTATCTGGTATAAATAAAAAAGCAGCAATACAGTTGGACCCACCAGAAATACATTAGCACCCCTCCCCCCCAATCCTGCCCCCTCAACTGGAAGACTCCCTCAGGTGTGTGTTTGGGCAAAGCAGCGCACTGAAATGGTGATGGTCAGGGTGAACAGTGACCCCCATGAGGCAGTGAGGGATGAACCCACAGACACAGTCACAACTCGGGAGAAGTTGTGCGTCTCTTCAGTACATGTTGGTTGTGCTTCCAAAACACACGTTGGGCACTTTCCTTTTCCTTGAGGCATACTGGAGAATAAAATCACCTCAAATCCCTGCCCTGTGGAGCTTGTCTTTTACTGAAGAAGTAGAACTCTCATAAACCAGACCGGGGAAACTTGAACTATAAGAAAATAAGAATTGTGCTTTGGTTTGTTATTTTTGTTTTATGTAGAACAGGATAATAAGCTGGCAGAAAAACCAAGTTAAGGCTACCCACCAGACCGGGCCTCCATATTCCCAGTCTCCCCACTTCGGTCAGTTCTCCACTGCAACACAAAATAGAGATGTAAGCATACTACACGACCCTTCTTGCACACCTCCACCTGTCCCTGTGGCCTTAAAAATAGTCTTTTTTATTTGACCCACAAAGCCTTTATAATCCTGGCCTCAGTTTACCATTTCTGGTTTTCTTCATTAAACCCCTGACACACCTTCCTCTTTAACTACAATTGACTTTTTCCCAAAAAATTATCCAAGCACATCTGTGTGCTTTTTATATCCACATTGTCTCTTTCTATCCATATTGCCTTGAATGGCTTTCACCCTGCCCCTGCCCCCTCCCCCACCCTAGATATGGCCCTCTGGGAGTCCCCCTGGCTGTGCTGCTCAAGCCACCCCACTCCTCTGACAGAGGGAGGCAGGCACTTCCTTCTCTGCCTCTCTGCATATGCTGCTGTTACAGTTTGTTGTTTAAGGGCCTATGAATCATCTCACCTCCTCACCCCCTTGTCTCCAGGAGAATTTTACAACTCAAAAATTAAGTTTCTGCTGTTTTTATATCCCTTTACTTAGTACCACTGTGGTGCCTAGCATGAGAAAATGTTTTGTAAATGTTTGTTCACTGAACCTTTATTAGGTTTTCTGTGACCTTTATTTTTTAAAACACCAACAGAAAATTCTTCCAAATAACATTTAAAGTAAAATCTGTACATAGATGACAAAACTAAGCAGCTGGTCTGGAAGGCTTGAGGTAAAGTGTGGAGAGGAAAAGAATATAATAAGGTGAGTGAAAATATGCCTGCTCACTATCCCCTGTATAATCCCAGACGATACCAATCCACAATGCACCTCAACTGTCTCCCCGCAGTGCCAGAAACCATCTCCCCTCTCATCTGTTCTATGTGTGCTGGTTCTCTGAAACAGAGTTTTGAAAAACAATGAGCTAGAGATTATATCTAAATTTAAACTATTACTAAGTATGGTAAGTCATTTATTGTAGACCTTTAAAAAGAATTACTATTAGGGCATTTTCTGAAATTTTAAACCTAAGAAAAAATTATAGAAGGTAAATGTGAAAGGGATTCTACAATGTATGTTGGCTTTCATTTGCAGAAACTATCCAGCTAAAACTTTATAAATCATTTAATGATACATTTATGCTAATTTTAGTAAGAAACAATTTTAATCATATTTATTAAATGGTATTGATTGTTTCCTTATGTTACTTTGTACTAATGTATTTGGTCTGGTGATTTCTTAGAGGTTTAGATTGATCCTTACATATACTTTAGGTATTAATTTACTATTAGCATTCATTATTGAAATTTTTATAAAAGAAAGGACTATGACACTGAATACTGAATAGCTAAGAAAATGGTATTAGATTACAGTAATTTTTATATTTGTAATTAAATTTCCATGGCTAATGAGTTACAACTGTCTCACATTGAATATTTTATTATGGTTGAGGTTTAATTTGTGCTTTAAAAGGGATCTAAGAATATATAGAATTGATTCTAAAATAATATACATTTTAATAAAATGAAATTACTACCTTTTTTGTCCTAGAGTAAATTACAGAAATTACACCCACTTCTTAACTTGGGTCTGCTATATATGTCTGTATAAACCTCTATCCTATTTTTATGATTGTGTTTGAAATTATCAGCCATAAGAACTTTATCTCAGCAATTCATGAGCAGTTCTGTAGTTTGCTAATAATTGCAGCCTCAAAAGTTATTTGTACTAATGTATAAATGGCAGAATCTGGTCTGCCTTCCCTCTGATTGATAGAGATGGTGGACAAAACAAGAGTGCTTGGTATCTACAGAACAGAGAAAGTCAGAAAATTAACTTATTTCTTAGTGAAATACTTGTCACCTCTTTTGTTTAGCACAGTGCTCTGCACAGAGTAAGCAGACTGCAAATTTACCTCAGGGAGAACAGACCTATGTTACGGAGGCAGGAACCTCCTCAGAATCTCAGTGATCTAAGACAACATGCTCTGCACACTCAGCATGTTCTGTCCATGCCACGTGCCCTGCCCATGACTCTACTTGCCCACATCCTCCCTCCAGAACACAGACTGATGGAGCAGCTGCCATCTGAGTCATTTCCATTTGCCAAGGTGGGAGTCAGGATTGCAGGTGGGGAGAGCGGGCCGAAGAGAACCTGGAAAAATCATCATATACTAGCTTTTAATGCATCTATTGAAAAGACACCATTTACACACATGAAAAGATGCTCCACGTTGCTAATTATCAGGGAAATGCAAATTTAAAAAAAACAACGAGATATCACCTCACACCACTTAGGATGGCCAACATAGAAAAGACTAGGAACAACAAATGATGGTGAGGATGCGGAGAAAGAGGAACCCTCCTACACTGCTGGTGGGAATGTAAACTAGTTCAACCATTGTGGAAAGCAATATGGAAGTTCCTCAAAAAACTAAAAATAGAAATACCATTTGACCCAGGAATTCCACTCCTAGGAATTTACCCAAAGAAAACAACTTCTCAGATTCAAAAAGACATATGCACCCCTATGTTTATTGCAGCACTATTTATAGTAGCCAAAAAATGGAAGCAACCTAAGTGTCCATCAGTAGATGAATGGCTAAAGAAGAGGTGGTACATATACACAATGGAATACTATTCAGCCAGAAGAAAGACACAAATCCTATCATTTGCAACAACATGGATGGAGGTAGAGGCTATTGTGCTCAGTGAAATAAGTCAGGCAGAGAAAGACAAGTACCAAATGATTTCCCTCATTTGTGGAGTATAACAACAAAGCAAAACTGAAGGAACAAAATAGCAGCAGACTCGTAGACTCCAAGGGACTAGTGGTTACCAAAGGGGAGGGGGAGGGGATGGCGGGTGGGGAGGGAAGGAGAAGGGGATTGTGGGGTATCATGATTGGTGCACATGGTGTGTGTGGGGTCAATGGGAAGACAGTGTAGCTCAGAGAAGACAAATAGGGACTCTGTGGCATCTTAGCACACTGATGGACAATGACTGCAATGGGGTATGGGGGGACTCGATAATAAGGGTGAATGTAATAACCACATTGTTTTTCTTGTGAAACCTTCATAAGTGTGTATCAATGACACCTTAATAAAAAAAAGAAAAACACCGTTTACTTCAGCTCACATCTCATTAGCCTGAGCAAGTCACATAGCCATGTAACTTAAAGGGCCTAGGAGGGGATGCAGTGTTACCACCGTAGGACCAGGACGAAGATTTCCTGAACAGGTCCAATGACAGCCACGTGGCCACTGACTTGGGTTAAACTGTCTAGCCTTCTTAATTGCCAGGAGTAGCAGAAGACGGGAATGTGTGCAAAGAGAGGGACCTATTCAAGGGTCCCAAACTGGAATCAGTCCACACCATTAAGAACACTTCCATCTTGTGACACCAAAGTCAGTGGAGAGCTGTACCTTGGGACAGGAATTTTGCAACTAAAAAGCTATTCCTCTAGCTGGTCCACAAAGTTCTGCTTCTTCAAGAAATACCTGCTACTCTAGGCTTCTCCCCTACCCTTCCAAAGTTGGAATACTATATTTGACAAGCAGATGTGAACTACCTTATGAAAAAGGCACGCCTGTCACCAGCACAGCAGGTGTCTGATGTGGGGCCTAAGCATTGCCCGGAGGCAGCCCTCTACAGTGCGTGCAGACCAGACAGGAAGGGCTGGTGCTTTGCTTCAACCACTGTCTCTTTGAGTGAAGTGTCCCCAGGCCAGTCACTTAGCATATTACAAAAACTTAATGAAAGAGATGAGGTGATATGTTTATATATATTTAGATTTATGTTGAATCACTTCTTAATTCACAATGTCTGTTAAAGCCAATAACTTCAGATTTTTATTGCCTGAATCATATTGACATAGATTTCTAACACTAGATTTCTGTGTATGTGTATAGAGGTGTGTGTTTTAAACAGAAATTGTGTTTTTCCAGAAATATTCCTGTGTGTGTGTTTTCTTTGAAATCGTGGTGTCCTTTAGAAGGGTATCATGAGGTAGCTACAGCAAGAAATTTAAAATTGAATAGGCTAGTTGAAAATTCCTCCAAATCGTGATAATTTGCCATCTGGTAAGCTTATTTATTTAGTGAATGAGCAGGTGCTTATTGAATACCTGTTTGAGGCACTGTATTCAGTGCTGAGACTGAGAAGTAGGAGGAAAACCAGTAGAATATGATTATCACAGAGACCAAGGAAAATAGTACTTCTAAAAGTGGAGGAACTATTCAGTTGTGTGAAAGGCTGCTGCCAGGGCAGGTTACATAAGGACTGAAATATTTTTGATAGCTTTGGGATGGAGTAATATGGAGGACATGGGTGATTTTACTGAGAGTACTTTTGGCAGAGTAATAGCATAGAATGCAAATTGGTTTTTATCAAAGAGGAGAAGGTCTTTAAGAAGGTAGGGGAGGGTGGGATTCAGAAGACAGGCGCCTTAGGGAAGGGCCCTTCCTCCATTGCAGAACGAGAGAGAAGAGAAAATGGGCACACATGTCAGCAATTTGGTAGATTTAGTGGCAGAAGCACGAGGTGATTGCCATCTAATGGCCCCTATTAACTCTATGAGGAAGTAGAAGACAAGGACTCATGGGGAGAGAACAGACATTTGGGATAAGTGCATATAATTTAAAATTGCCATTCTAGACAGGGTTGATTAGAGAAACAGGATGAAGTTCCCTGACAGTGTCTAGGCTGGTGCCAGTGAATTCATGGTGGCATCAGTCCTCCCAGGTGTATGATACTTCTTCCTCCAGCAGTGCTCAGCAATTCAGATACAAGCATGGAAAAGGTAGTTGGTGGATTTTAGCCATGCTTTGCTAGCCAGGTGAGACGAGCAGTGCAGGGATTTTAAGGTATTGGCAAAAATTTCATTGAAATTACAGACTGTAAAGTCCAAGATGAATATAAGACAGGATGAATAAAGGGTTGTGAGTGATGATTAGAGAGAAAATGGACCGGTTAAATTGCCCAAGTGTCTTGCCAATGGGTTTCAGCCCCGGACAAGTTCACTATGGATTCAACGTGACCAAAGAAATAAGAGTAAAACGTTCTTGGGGTGAAAGGGTTAAACCCGACTTTATTTCCACGGTGGCGTGTCAATCGCTAAAGTCTCGTTCACTCAGAGCAAGTCTGCATGCAGCAAGCCGGTCTCTGCCTCTCGGCCTCTGTCCTTGGCGCTGCCACCACTCCAGCCTCTGCTCTGCTCTCCTGCAGCCTTGCCGCCAAGTGGCCCAGAGCACTAGGCAAGGCTCTTTATTTAGAGTCAGTAACAATGCATTGCCCACATGTGTGTGGTGAGCTAGCCAACCAGGGCCAGGTGAGAATCCTGGCCGCAGGAACCTTCACTTTATCCACACCAAGGTTTAGCTGAAGTAGAATAGGAGTAGTAGAAGTAATTCAGCAAAGTGACTGGAAGTTCTGGAAGTTAGAGCTATAATAGTGGGATGTATGAGTAATAAGAGATTTTTTAAATGGGAGAACATCGAAAGACTCAATGTTCAAGGAGGTCTTTTTTCAGAATCTATCTCTATGGTTGACTATTCAACACATTTTAAATGAAAAAAAAAAAGATAAAAACCTTTTTAAAAAAATTTTTTAAAAACTACCAAGCATCAGTGACCTTGTTTTTAAAGTTGCTAAGATATCAAACTATTTACATAATATTCATGTCTATATGAAAATATGTGGTAAACAAAAGGTTGCTGCTTTAAAGAGAGAAATACTTGCACTGTAAGAAATTTATAATATTGTTGAACAAACATTCCTGACTCTAGCTCCTAAGAAGTTAGTTCAGATGATTAGAGCTGACAGTAGAAATGCAAACAAATGCATATTAGCTAATTAGCCAGATTCAGTGCAACTGTATTTCTATGTAGAGATGTTTCTTTTAAATTATAAGGAAATGAAATTTTACCTACAATAAATGTAGTAAATTTGCTCATGGTGATATAAATTTGTTTTTGATTTCCTTTAGAACGTAACTTTCACCTAATATATGTAACTATCATAGGATATACAGAAATTTTCCTTGGTTAAAGTTTTTATGGTTTGAAAATTAGGTACTATCTTTGTCGATTTGGGCTGCTCCAACAGAATGGCTTATAAACAGCAAACATTGATTTCTCACTTCTAGAGGCTGGGAAATCCAAGATCAAGGTACTGGAAGTCTCAGGGTCTGATGAAAACCAACTTTCTGGTTCGCAGATAGCCATCTTTTGGCTGTGCCCTACTGCGGCAGGATGGGTAAAGGAGCTCTCTGCGGCTTTCTTTCAAGGTCACAAATCCCATTCATGAGGGCTCCACCCTCATGACCCAATCACCTGCCAAGCCCTACTTCCAAGTCCATCATATTGGGGGTTAGAATTTTGGGGAGATACAAACATTCAGTCTCGAGCAGGTGCCTTCTAAAGTAAGTCCTCCAAAGATTTCATTTACAAAGCTTTCTTGTATTGCCTTTTTCTGTAGATTTATAATCTGTGTATATTTTTTAAAGGTTTTTCTTGAAAACACTTTAGAAATTGTTTATTGACAGATTTTAGGATTAACCATTCTAGTAACTGAATCCATTTCTGCTACATTATGAAGTATTTCTCCAAAAGAGATCTGCTGATACATCTGAATATGCCACCATTAATTCTGCATTCGAAAGCAAACAGTCCATCTTGTAATTCAACTGAAATTCTTTTATGCTGACAATAAAATAAACCTAAGCCTTGAGGATAACGTTTGTTTTTAAGTTGTTGATCTTTATTTTAATTTGGAGTATCTAATTCCTTGAAAGCAGTGCGATCAGTGATTAATTCTAGGGTCCTGCAATATGAGGAAATCCAAGAGCTTTCATGGTATAGGCATAGAACACAAGATTTTTTTCACTGCTCTTTATACCACTTACTGTTTAGTTTTGGTTTTCAATCATGCCATTATGTAGAAGGTTAGGGTTCAACCAGATAAGCAGAAGAGATTGTCATCTTTGTCTTCCAAGTCCCATTTGGTTGATGCACTTAATTGTTTAATCTTACTTTAATAGATTTTTTTAAGTTCTTGCTATAGTAATAGCCACAAGTCCTCTAATGTATAAATCACCACTAACTTCTGTGTTTCAATTATTATGACTAACTTGGTATTATAGGTATTAAATAGTGGCTTCTTACTTTAGTCTTCTCATGAACTTCCTCTTGTTGTAGAAAGTATACTTACTATTCAATTTAGGCTTACCTGTTAATTCAAATAAAAACTGTAAAGACTATGTTGAGTTCTGCTGTCTAATCTTTATGACTATCTAATGAATACATTTATGAAGAATAGTTATAATAGACCTTAAAGCTCTCTCATCTTGTCAGGTTTGCAGCTATTAACATGTTTAGCCTCTTATGATTCACATTTTTATTCAGCAAATATTATGTTCCATCAGTAATTATTTTGATATCTATTTATTATGTACCAGACCATGTTCCGGGCTCTAGAGGATTCAGCCATGAACAATTTAGACCAAGTCACTGCTGTTATGAATGAAATAAATGTACATGCGAGTGAGATAAAATGCTAAATAAGTTCACAGGGTAATTCCAGATAGCAATAAGTGCTATGAAGAAAATACAAGAAAATTGTATGATAGGTAGCAATACAAAGAGGGGTAGAAAGATAAAAAGGACTATTGTAGGTCAAATTGAAGCCAGGATTTGAAGGACATCATTGAAGATTTGGAGGAAATGACATTCTAAACAAAGGAAGCCCAGAGCTGAGTTTATGGTAGATCTCTGTCTTTCCTTTGAGACAAACAAGAGGAGGAGGAGGACAGTGGTGGTGATAATGACGGTAATAAGACTGTGTTTTGAGGGTGTATTGTGTGCCAGGTGTATATGGAAGGTGGGAGAATCTCCATGTTGCAGATACATGGAAGCTCTGTGAGCCAGATTCCTGAGTCATGTAAGAAGTGACAGAATGGGATCAGACTCTGCTCTGTCTGCTCCATGAGCCTGCCTACTTCTTATTCACAAAATCAAAGTTACCAGGGTTAGTACCACACACTCTGTTTCTCGTTTACTTACTCATTAGTTCAACATCTAACCTCATACAATGAGCGTGCAGCAGTCTCCATAACCCATGGAATCTCACCCTTCTTGAGCCACACAGAATAATTATGGTATAAAACAAAACTGTGGTACATCCACAGTACTTTGAATTTTTATTCGAATTGTGTTTAAAACTCTCATTGCATGAATTTATTTTTCCAAGACAGACATAGTTCTCCTTGAACTTTTCCAAACAGTTCTTTAAGTTCCAAGCATTCTCATTTTCCTTCTCCATGTTTTCATTTTTCTTTTCCTTACCTTCTTCCTCAGCAAAATAAAATGCTTCTCATTGTCCAGTGAGCACATGTAGCAAAATCCTTGCAATATTTGTAAAACATCCATGTGCTTTTAGCATTATTTTCTCTTTTTAGTCTAAATTTGTGTCAGGTAAAAAATGTTGATAAAATTTATATCTATTTGTTGGTGTGATGCTATAATGACTAAAATGTACATACTCCTTTTTCTTTATAAGTAAGAATGGTGAGGACAGTAGTAATTGAGAGCACTAAATGATGTAGATATATGTAATTTAGAAAAAGAATGGTATTATTTTTTGAATCATATTCGCTGATAAAGAAATCTGATGGAAAAAGGTAGTACTTTGTCATTTCAAATGAAACTGAAGAAGTTGGCTTTATTAACAGACCTGAATAGTAAAGATTTACCAATACAATTGTAATGCTTTTATGTAATTAGAGAATTCCCAAAAGGATTTAGAAATAGCTTGTAAATCTACCATATGTTGACAGCACTTTAATAAATTTCTCCTGACTGTGAATAAAAATTTTCAATCCTGTTGCCTATTTGCTTTTTATATTATGTTCACTTAGACAAAGAGAAGGTAAGCTCAGATTTATTGTCACATATCATAAAAGTAACTGCAAAATATATATATTACAATATCTGATTGTTGACGATTTGCAGTGAGCCAACGTGTTATAGTGTTTTCTTCAGTTATGTTAACTGTTGTCAAAAGACAAGCTAGGGTCAAAAACCTAAGGTTAAACTAAGATTAGATCCAGTGACCTTGCATTCCATGAGGAGTTTTTCTAGGGGTTCATCCCATTGTAGAATTTCTAGATGCCACCTCAAATAATGGAGTTTAATCAGTACTCAGATATGTGGGCAGTTTCCATGCTTTCAAGTATTGCCAATCTCATTTCACCACTGCTGCTGTTGTACTTGCCACTAGTTTGACTTATCCATTCAGTGCTTTCCCTCTTGAACACACAGATGCAGAATATACTCTCTTCATAAACATTTGAAGATCCAACACCTTGACTCCTGTCCTATCCTCCCTGTTTTTTCTACCAAATTAGCAAAGACTAAAAACCATGTTAATACCCAGTTTGAAGAGAGTAGGACAAAAATTTGCTTAGACATTGCTGAAGGAAATGTAATTTGATGCACCTGCTCTGAAAAGCTATTAAGCTATTAAGTATTACATATATAAGAAGATCTTTAATAAAGGTATTTATTTAGCTCCAGTTATTCTACATTGAGGAATCTATCCAAAGGAAATAGTCCAACATGTACCCATATTATGCCTAAAGCAGTTAATGGATATATGGTATATACTTAGTAAATAAGAAGAGACATCTCAAATATTCAATAGTAAGAGAATGGTGGAGCAGATCATGGAATGCCCACATAATGGCATATTTGTGTAACCATTAACATTCACGCCTCTTCACTTATTTAATGGCATCGGCAAGTACTGATGCAATAAATAGAGCAAAATATAAAATTTCATTTATGAATTATTCTCTATAGAAAACATAGAGAATAATTATATAAGAAACTATTCCTAAACATAAATAATACTTTCTTCTGCTTGGTATATGATCTTTTCCCCTGCCTTTTTGTTTTTCTATGCTTAACAGATTTTTCCATAGTGAATTAGTAATAATTTTTTGATCAGAAAAACAGTAAAGGAAAATTTCAGTTGACTTGGAAAAAAATCATTATCAAATTGTCCCTAGACATACTCAGTATTCAGTTGTTTTAACCTTTCTTAAGATTTAAGTTTTTTAAACTTTTCTTACAAGAATTCAGCATTTAAAGTCTTGAAAGTCACCTTTTTCCCTTTCTGACATCTGTTTCATGAAGAAAATGACTTTACTCAGTGATAATTGAATTTCTTTCTTTATAGTCAATTTATAGATTTCCATTTCAGATGGTGGCTTATTTACAACATCTATTAGATGTAAATAGTATCCTCAGTTCACATGGAAATGGAAGTAATACAAAGCACAAGGAAACAGCTTTGTCATAGATCTTTGCACTGTCTCAGATACAACTACTTAGTCTTTGTGTTATCAAGAGCAGTTTAAAAAGATAAGGCTAATTATTGTGTAACATTTTTTTACACACATGTACCTGCACACACACACACATACACACACACATATACGCATCCTAAAGTATGACACAAAATAGTATATAGACTATTTTGTATTGTAAAAAAAAATGTACATTAGAAATCTCTGCATTTTCAATCAACCATTTAAAAGGCAAAGAAATGGTATTATTTACATAAGTGTATAGACTCAATAATGAAATTTATGTTGATTACTAATGTAGAAGGAAATCTGGGAATGCAGACACTTGGCACAATCTGTGACTTTGTCTTTCTCTACAGGATCTAATTGAAAGAAGTTATTAAGGAAGACATAGCAGAGAAGGGCCTTTTTCCTGTTGTTACAGCAGTAAATATCCCTTAAGAAACTTCAAAAGCATGTTTGTTTGAGGAAGAAGAGAGTAAGAGAAAAGCTGTTCAGTAATGAGCCAGGGAAAAAAGAAAACCTTGTCTGAGAGATAAAGGAGACGACTATAACAAGGGGAGCATCCAGTCTACCAGGCACTCATGTGGCTTCTCAAATCAAAATCTAGATTTGCTTTTGGATGGAAACCCAAGTTAATTAGAAACTGTATGTTTTTAACTTGTGCTATTCTGTTTTACTTTTTAAAAGCAAAAGAAAATATGACTATATGAGTACATGAATAGATAGAACTTGATTAGAGGTGGACAGGTATTAGAAATTATTTTTTATTGTTTAGGGGAATCTATAGATATATGATAAAGAGCCAACAGTATCTTCTTTCACTTCACTCTCTTATCACCCTAAAACCCTGCCTTTCCTTCCAGTTACGGAATATTAGCTGCTTGTCTGAGATCCTATAACTGGAGTAGACTTTTGTGTAATGACCTGAAGCTCTCACCACTTAAAATGGAATTTCAAAAGAAAGTTGCAAATTTTGAGCCTATAAGTAAACTCACACAACATTCATTATATTGGAGACATCAACCTAATGAACTTAAGAAGTAGCTCTTATGAAGTGGAAAGAACATTGGTTTTAGAATCTGGAATCCTTATTTCGGAGACCTTTTTTGAATGTTAACTCACTGCATTACTTTGAGCAAGCCCTTTCACCACTATCAGATCTTTTTCATTGATTATAAATAATGAAATGTGGAATAAATGTTTTATAAGCATCTTGTAAGTCCAGTGTTCTAGGACTATGATACACAAATTTTCAAGTTTATAGAATATTATAAATCAGAGGAGAAGTGTAATAGGAGAAGTTTCCTCCCCACAACTCAAATCTTCTTAACTCTATTTTGAGTGTAAAAGCAATGACTCCTTCTGGTAAAGTGTAGATTTATGTTTCTTGTTATACAGTGCTTATGTAGTTCAGATATATAAATACCTGGGAATGAAAAAGAAGTAGGAAAGTTGAAAATCTTTATGCCCTGGAAAAATCTTGTGTTCTGTGAAAGAGAAGTTGGCTCATTGATAATGGAAGGGAGATGCTATAAAGTAGAAAGGAAACAGTAATCTGCTATAGATACGAAACAATAGGTAACATGCACTGATTCTTTACTTATGGAATAGTTGTGGTCTTAACTCCTTCCTTAACCAAAATGGGAATGCAGAATGCTTTCTATTATTTATAGATCTATCATTTTAATGACAAACACAAAGGAAATTCTGGTGGCTGTACTAAGAATGAGAAACAAAGATTTTATATCCAGCAAAACTGACTTTTAGGTATAAAGGATACATGTGAACTATTACATGCCAGACCTTCAGAAATACTGTTTCCAGTAACCCTTCCTGATGAATCTATTCCTGATTTTCTATTAAAAAACAAACTTCAGAGAACCAAAATGTTGTATGATTCCATTTTTATGAAATGTCCAAAACAGGCAAATCTGTAGAGACAGAAAGTAGACTAGAGGTTGCTTAGGACTGAAGGAGTCAGGAGTAAGTGAGGAGTGACTGCTAATGGACAAGGTGTTTCTTTTGGGAGGGTGATAAAAAAGTTCTAAAATTTATTATGGTGAATCAATTCACTGTGGCTATCTTAAAACCACTGGAATGTACACTTTAAATGGATAAATTGTATGATATTCTTAAAAAGAAAAACACTGCAGTTCTGAATTTTAATTGAAAATATTACTATGAACTTATGAGATATTTTATCTTAAAATATACCAACATGCACCTATATCTGTGTATGTGTATGTGTCCCCTGAAAAGGCCTAAAAATAATAATGAACTCAGTAGTCTTGAGCATCCTTATATTGGGTCTTGAATTCCTATTTCTAACTAACAAAGTGTTGTTGGAGAAATGGCTGTAGTAGAAAATGTACAGGATTAATCTGAAACATTTCAAACCAGGTAACGAAGCTAACAAAGACTACTACAGTAATGTCCAAGGACGCAAGAGCCAACTTAGGAGATGCTTCTACCTGCAAAAGATGAGGATTTTGAGTTTTAGTAAGAATAGGAAATGTAACAGATTAAAACCTATTAAGTATATTTAAATTGGTAAGTTCATAATGATATTAAAAAGCAAAAAAAATTTGTCACCTTCAAAAATGACAAGAAAACAATTTATTACCTTGAAAATTGATAAAGGAAAAGAACCACAGCATTTATCTTGCCTTTCTTATGTGACCTGTATCACTGGTAACCAAGTAGTAGGTAAGTGTCTCTTAATAAAATTATTCCTGTTAATAAATGAAAGTGAAATGATCAAGGTAGAAAATCACCCATTTTATAACCCTAGTGAATTATGAGTCTAGGCCATGATCATTAACAGCTGCTCCCTTCTCAAAAGGAGAGCAAACTACATACATGCTTTCTGATAAGAGGACCTAGCAACTATAGTCTCATCAAAGGGGTCAAGTCTCTGGATCCAGCTTCCAGTTTGTCAAAAATACAGAGAGAAGGTGTTGAACTGCACTACACATGTGCAGAATGTGGCTCCTATAGCTCAAATTACTCAAAGAAGGAAAAGAAAGGGGAGAAGGGAGAACCATTTCAAAAGAGGCTCTAAAGTTGTAGTTCACTTTTTTTTTTTAAGTGGGCAAGACTATAGTGCCTAAGGATGAACAGTTGGTTGATAAAGAAATACAAGAAAATATGTATGAGGATGTGGTTACTTTTAGGGAGAGAGAGGAGCTATGATTGGGATAGTGTACAGAGAGGGCTTCTAGTGGGGCTGGCAAAATCCGGTTTCTTGACCTGGAAAGTAATTACTAGGATGTATGTCTTTAAGATATTATATTAGGCTATACATTTTGTCTGTGTGTATCCTGTAGGTGAGAAGGCCTGTGTCTCTATTTGTCTTTAAAATTTTTTAAAGTTTTTAAATAAATGAATAACTAAAAAGATTACCCAGAAGGATAGTCAAGCTTGGTAGAATCAACTTTGGATCTTGGGATCTATCTTGGATCTCTCTCTCTCTCTCTCTCTTTCTTAAAGAATAGTTAATGTATTTGACTTAGCTTGATATGTACAAATTATATTCGTACGTGCAGATTATATTTTGGACACAAAACAAGCATAATTCAAATACAGAGTATATATAAATAAACAGGTATTTTGATATACAGCCTTCATCCTTTTACTTTAAGAAACAGATTACCCAAATAACTTGAAAAAAAACTTTATTTACCATTTTTAGGTATGGTAGCAAATTTTCAAGTCATAAGCTACTATGTATTTAGTAATATGTACTGTGATGTAACATACTGTGTAGAGAACACTAAGCAGTCCTTTCATTAATTCATTCTCATTTTACAAACAAATGTTATTTTTGTTCAGAGCTGTTACAAAACTTGGTTAATGCAGCATGGAATCACTAGTGGTAAAGATCATGGAATCTGGCACCAGACTGTGGCATTCAAATCCCAGCTCTGCCTCTTCCCAGCTTTGTGTGAACATAATCAGAGATGATAACCTTTCCCACGTCAGAAGTTTGTTGGAAGGATTAAGTGACTTAGTATATGTAGATATGTGGTAGTCACTGGACTATTTTGAGTGCTATGTAAGCATCAGCTATTATCACTTGGTCAGGATCATTTATGCAGTTCAGTTTTGGGGAAGTTATATGGCTTAAAGCCTACTTACACATCCTCATTCCTGGCATCCCTGGACGTGGGTGTTCTCACTACATGACTGTGTTTTTGCAGCGGTTGTCATCCTATTTAAATAATTACTATGGACAGTAATATAAACAAAGCATTTTCAGATTTTGTAGTTTATGTCCCAATATTCACTTTCAGATATAGTTAGTATGTTAGATGTAACATCGAGTAAAATCTATATTATTCATATCTTGAAATTTTATCAGTTCAAAGTTGAAGTAAGTGTGTGTGATACTGCAAGCACTGTGAAAGAGGAAGATGCTTAGGCAAAACAGAAAAGAGAAAGAAGGAGGGGAAAGAAAGAAAACTCATGGGGAAAGAGGAGTTGCCGCAGAACGTTTACTTTGCAGCCCACTTTACAGAAATATGTGGGTTCATGCTATAATTAATTGTGTGATTACTTCATTTAAACATATTTGCATCTTTAGTGAAAAACTTTATAATTATTCAAATGTAAAAGTTAACTCAACCAGCACAAAACCAATATGTTGATTTTCCCCCCCATTTCTGGATGTTAATCAATCAAATGAAATTTAACCTGTGTGAAAAGAGCATGGAAAGGCCTTAGGAAACTTTAAAAAATGTTTATGTATTTAAAGTTTGTAAGTTTCCTGAGGGGTATAGACATCAAGGCATATTTACATATATACATTAGTTTCAGTTTCTTTCTTGTTGATTTCCTTATTAAGAACTTTAATGAAAAGAAGCCCAAAATATATCTAAAGAAGGTGTACATAAATTTTCACATTATTAATATAAGCTATGCCTCATTTTAGAAATATTTCTCAATCACATCATTCTAGATCAGCAGGATTGGCATAGCTCTCACTGTTGAAAAATAATTTTTTTAAATGTTTTTAACCTTGTATAACCAGTCCTGTGCTAAAACAGGATTATTTTACCTATGAACTACCACAAATAGATACAAGAGCTACTTTACATATAAATGGCTCTTTAAAACTGAATAATATTGTGTGCTGATTTGCAACAGAGTCTGTGTAGAGAGGAAAAACTAATAAATGCTGTGTTGTGAACCAATAATTAGATTCTCGATGTGGTATGAAGTACTCACAGGAGGTTCGTTTTTGGCCTCATAAATTTGACCATATCTTTCCATTCTAATGCTATTAAGTGACTTAGAGACATGACTGAACAGTAAAATAAGCTCCTAAACCACAGTGACAAACACATAAGACTGAAATTAGGCAGTGAGGACTGCCATTCATTTAGGAATTGGCTGTCCCATTTGCTCTTCAGTATTAGGCGAATGGCAAATCGAGGGTTGGCCGTTAAACTGCAAATTCAGCATCGCATTGCTTAACACTGCTTGTGCTATTTGCTAAACTTAAAGATCACTAAAGATTTTTGCTTGGTTCACTGCAGAAACAGTATACCACTTATAGTATTATATAAATGTTTAGATTAAAGTATTGTTTCCAATCAATTTATTTCCCATTCTTACTGAATTACCTGAGTCGACCAGCTAGTTCAGTGCTTCTCAAATATCAGAATTCCCAGGGAGGCTTATTAAAACACAGATTTATGGGCCCTATTCTCAGGGCTTCTGATTCTGGCTGGGGGGACTGGTAATTTGCATTTCTTACAGGTTCCGGGTTGATGCTGCAAGTCTAAGAACTGCACTCTGAGAACCGCTGACCTAATACCAGGAAACCCTCCTTTTGGAATTAACAGGATTTGTTTCCTTAATAATGAACTAAGAAAATAGACGTCCAGATTTGGCTGTCACCATTATTTAGGAAACTATGTCCTAATTTACTACATTAAGAATTGAGGGACACATTTTCTCTATTGGGAATCATAGTAAAGCTCCTTTCCTAAAATCTGACATTGTATCAAATGGAGTGTAAATTATTTGAGCTTTCATTTATGTTAAGGAAAACTCCAGTTAAATCAAGCAAATAGAAGGGCCCTGTCATGCTTCCTGAAGGATATGTGATATAAATTTCTACCATTAATGCATAATGAGATTTTTTAAGAATCTTTTTGAAATTTTATTTCTTCAGAGACCAAGATCCATGTTGGAATTTGCCAGAATTTTTGTTTTCCTATCACAACCCCTAAAAAAAAAAATAGTTGCTTTCTCCATGGTTTTCAGTCATTTATCTTCACCAATACTTGTGTGTAGTGACTAAAATTAGGGCCAAAATAACAGTAGCCCACTCTTACTCTATTTTGTTAACAGATGAAATTTTCAGTGTTTATATCAGTTTTTAATCCAGAGCATTGCTGTTTTGTTTAATATTAGAAGAGCTTGACTCCATTTCTTTTGCACCTCTATTCTGTGGGTCTGCTGCCTCATCCTCAGACTGAACTGTGGGCTTCAGTCCACCCTTCCTTACTGTGCTTTACCTCAGAACTTTGAGTCTTACTTTCCCCCCACCCCCACAGCTTTGTTGAGATATAGTTGACTTATAACATAGTATAAGCTTAGGAAGTACAGCTTGTTGTTTTGATACATTTACATACTATAAAATGATTACCACAGTAGTGTTAACTAATCCCTCCATCACTTCACATAATTACCATTTGTTTTTTGTGATGAGAACATTTATGATCTACTCTCAGCAACTTCCAAGTATATAATGCAGTATTGTGAACTATAATCACCATGCTGTACACTAAATCTCCAGAATTTATTCATCTTATAATTGCAAGTATCTATCGTTTGACCAACATCTCCTAATCCCCACCCTGCAACAGCCTCTGGCACCCACCATTCCACTCTCTATTTCTATGCATTCAATTTTTTCAGGTTTCACATATAAGTGATACTCTACAGTATTTGTCCTTCGTTGTCCATGAGTTTTACTTTTTTAAACACACAGTACTGCTATCCCAATCTTTCTATTAGAGCTGGTTCATTTCTTAGCTTTGGCTGCTTCCTGTCAAAAGAATGACCAAGATGTTGAACATGCACAGAAGAAAAGATATGTATATGACATGCAGATCATATTGGAAGTAATCTGCTTTGTCTAAAGCTGAGTTTAAGATCTTTCAAAAACACCTAAGTGATAACCTTCTCTACAGTTTTATACAGTTGTCTTTATAATTCTGATACTTTTACCACTTTCACAATGTGGTCAGGATGGCCAGGATTTATATGATTACCTTCTACAGTACTCACAACAATATTATATTCATCTTCATTTTCTTTTTGGAGAGGAAATGGAAGTTATTATTTGATCCTTTCCTGCACACGTGTCATCTAATACAACTCTGTGGGTGTTTTTCCACTTCAAAAATGAGTGTTGTTATGAGTCATTGACCACAGTTGTCTTGTTTGCTAATGTATGCTGAGTGCCTGACATGTAGTACATAGGCAGTCAGTAATATTTGTTGAATAAATGAATTAACATTTTTTAAAGGTCAAAATTGTAGAAGAGTTTCCTTTTTGAAAGTTTATAATTTAGAAAATTTAAACTATATTGAGGTGTCAATGTGTGATAACTTTAAAAAACATCCAGACAGTGCTGATCTTGGCCATCAAGGACAAGATAGTCATTTCCTGTTACTTATTATGTGTATTTTAAAGAGGAAATGCCTCCCAGATTATTTCATTTTGATATTTTTAAGCTCTTCTAATAGAAAAATATTCAGTTCTGTAACATTTTGATGTTCTGATGATGATTGTCATTGTGTCATTGAATTCTTTATGGTAAAGAATATAATGCTGATCTATTAAAAGCAGACCTAGTGTCATGAAATGGGAAAGAAATATGAGAATATTTTAAAACCTCTTACTTGAAATGAAAAATATTTCAGATGCTGTCAACAAAGTTGACATAATCTAGGGATTGGCAAACTACAGACACATTCATTATGTTTTGTCTGTGGTTGTTTTGATCCTGTAACTATAGTGAGTGAGTGAGTGAGTGAGTGAGTGAGTGAGTGAGCGAGCGAGCGAATGAGTGAATGCCCTCTGACCAGAAATTCCACTTCCAAACAGTAACCTGAGGAAACAGTCATGTGTACAAATATGTATGGGGATGTCATTCCACTTTTGTTTCTAATAGCAAGACAGTGGAAATCTAAGTGTCAAATAATAGGGGGCTGGCTAAGTAAGTTCTGGCATAGCCATACACTGGTATACTATTTAGCTTTTTTTTAAAAAGGTGTTACATGAAATGTACTCATTGATATTAAACAAGGGTCAGCAAACTATAGCACCCTGGCCAAATTCAGACTAAGCCTAATTTTGTAGTAGCAGATGGTTTTTACATTTTAAAGGTTTATAAAACAAAAAAAAGCTGTGAGATATAGAGAGTATGTGGCTGGCAAAACCGAAAGTACTTAACTATCTGACCCTTTACAGAAAATGTTTGCTGACCTCTGATTTAGAATGTTGTTTTCAATGTAGATTAAGTTACTGGGGATAGATTTAAAATATTACAAAATAGTATATATGTAATGATGCCATTAAAAAAACAAACAAACCCAGTCAATACCATTTAGAAGGAGAGACACTTAAGATGTTAACAATAGTTGGATCTGGGTGGGTAGGATTAATGGGATTCTGTATTTTTTGCCTAATTTTATGATTCCTTCAATAATGAGAATATATTCAATGTATAATAAGAAAAAATAAAAATTTAATTTTGGTGTTGGGAAAAAAGAAGAGGGGAAGAAAAGGACTTTCTCTGAGTTCTAAGGTGCAAAGGTATATTTCTCTATTTTGTAAATGGGGAACCTGAGGCTAAGGGAGGTTAGTCAGCTTGCTCAGGGGAACAGACATAAGACAAAAATAACACTGCTGCCAAAGTTTCTGTCCAGCAGCAGCACCATTTGACAAGTTAAAATGTTCATCCAGCCATTAAAATATGAACTCTGTCCCCACAGGCTATTTAGAGGTATCAGTATATAATATGTGATAAAGGAGGATTGTGCAGAAATCAAAACCCAGCAATTTAATGGGATTAAATATGCAAATAATTTAATGGGATTACATTTGTTTAGATAGAATGAAAAAGAGTAGCTTACATTATCCATTACATTTTTTTAAAAAACAAAACCTGTGCAGGTACAGGTATTTAGTTTACTTTGCAAATTGCAAACTATTACTGCTAAATGATATACCAATTCCTTGCTTTTTCATACCTACAGAGTTAATAGTTTAAAACCAGTCATCTCTTACAAAAACAGGCACATTTTGGAAGTTCATGCCCTTTACTGTAAGACACGGAAGAGACACTTGACTTATCCTTTGGCCCTGGTACAGACAACTGTTTACAACACTAGTCAGCAATTTAGGAGAGCAAATATACTACAACAGTGAGAAATCTTCATTGTAATGAACTGATAGCTAATAACAGGAGGAAACAGTAGGACTGTAGAAAGCCGACATAAAAGCTCAGCAGTTTTTGGACCATTTAGTGTGTGAACAGAAAGCCTAATATCCTTCAATTAATCCTGATGGAACCAGTATCTGATAGTGAAGAACAATGATAATGATAACTGTTATTGCTCTTTAAAAAGCACTTGTGCATTTAATCACATTTAATCATCTTATGATTTGGGAGGATTCCCTATTCACATATTTAGAAACTGAGGCACGAAGGGGGTTAAGTGAATGCTCAAGATGGCACAGCCCAGTCAGCTGATGGTGGGAAACTAGCTCTCCTCACCCCACCTCTGCGGCTGCCTGTGATGCTGACTCGGAGTCAACAAGACAGGATCCCTGTACATTTCACTAAATCAAAAGAACAGATAAACATGTTTTTTAAACTGACACAGATAAAAAGGTTAAACTATAAATATTTCAGTGCTCGTTAGAGGTGAGATTCAGCATTTGGAAAAATTCTCTAGCATAGGAATGCCATACAACTCAAAAATATCAGGGAATACTTGAAAAGATGAGGCTGTCATTTTTTTTCCTCTTATCTTTCTATGAAACAAAGGTTTCCAAGCCTGGATTTTGTATACTTCAAATGATTTGTGATGTTTACCTACGAAAGTAATAGTAAACAGAACAGCCCCTATTTTAACACTGTTATATCACATTAGCAGCCTCTAGGTGATGGGGCCCACAAATTCTGTTAGAAATCATAGCCAGATAGGGTTTTCATAATACCCTGTCTCTTTAGCAGGTATTTGTTTTAAAAAAGGTGATATTTTCCTTTTGATGGGAAATGTGTGCTTAGAAACTATGTGGCATACTTAATATTAAATATTATTAACAACGTCCTGCATATTTTTCAAAACATTTTAGTGACATGTCCATTTTTTAGACTGAGGTAAGCAGCTCAACACCCCATCTTTAAGCACTGTGTAATGGCTTGGCCAATGTGCTGTTTATTATTCTTGGGCTTGGGAGGGCATCTAAGATAACAGAATGTGTGGTACACCTAAGAATAATTGTAAGCATAAGACCTATATACCATTGGTTTTCTTCCTCTGTTCTGTGCATTTTTAATCTCCATATTGAATGTATGTTAGAAGAGGGGTGTATAACTCTCTGTCATTGTACAATTTCATTTTTCCAAACCTCATCTCTGCCCCATTTGTCACTACAACAAAGGTATACTTCTTTCTTGAGAAATTCTTTTTAAAAGGACCCTAATTTTTTCTCAAGATCTTTCCTCTATCAGACAGCTGATATAATGCTTCTTGGTGTTGTCACTTATGTATCTTTGCCCCTTATGACTCAGAAGAGTTCCATAACCATTGAGAGCTCCTGCCTTTCTCCTTGCCCCATTCCCAGGATGCTGATGCAGATATCCTTATTCTAGTTGTAAATGGGAGGCACCAAGACTGTCAGGTGCTGGGATTTCTTGACCCACTGATGTGCTCTTTTAACCAGCCCTTTAATGTCTCTCCCTGATATTTAAAGTCATTAGCTTGTCTTAGTTCATCTATTCTTTCTTAATATTTTCTAGATCCTATTAATCTACCTCTCTACTCTGCTCTCTGTCAGGCTCCTTCCTCTCCCCTTCTGCTTATCTCCTGTCCTCCACCATGTCAGTCCAGAGTGTCCCCAGCCATCTACATACCCATCCCCAAATAAACACAGACCTGCACCCACATTAAGTGCCACCTGTCCAACCTTACCTTGCTCCAAGACTTAACTTAATCTCCCTTTTTTATTCCTTCCCATAATTACAACCTATAAGCACTCAATTTATACTCTACTTATATGTTGATTCATATTGTTATATGTATATTTTATGTTTATAGAATTTTATATGGCTGACTTGCCTTCCTAGTTGAAGTTCCTTGAGATCAAGGATCTTATTTTCTCCCATGTATCTCTCCCATAGCCCTTCCCACATTGGGAAACACACAGTGAATGCTTCTTAAGTCTTAAAAAATGAAAGTGCCTCAGAATGTATCTTGTCTAGTGCCCTCAGTTCATTTACCAGAAAATTAGACAAGTGAAGTGACCTGTCTTCATTCTGGCAAAAGAACTGATGAGTAGCAGACCCTACACCACAACCCAGGCTTCTGGTTGCCTCTTCAAGGGCATCTAGAACCAGAGCACCTTGATTCCAACTTAATGGTCTAGAAAAATGCAGGACGAGTTCCAGGAGCAGGTGGAGGTGGCGTTGGTTTCTGCCCACGTTAGTACCAGTCTACGTTGATGTCTACCTTGGACAGCAGCTGGAGATACTCCCAGGATTTCTTCCAGTTTTTCATTTTATTCTTCTAACTTTATAAAATGTCCCTCTCTCAAGAGTGAGGGAATACAATTGGAGCCTTCAAGGAAAACCCAGTGTCAGAATGCAATTTTATTAATTCATTTATCAACATTCATTAATTTTGACCAGGGGATAGTATAAAAGTAAATGTTTTAAAATTTTTCACTAGCTGTTTATTTTTCATGAGAATATCTTTAAAAAGTTAGCTAAGTCTAAGATGCCCATTAGAGCATTTTACAACTAGATGTTTAAATTATGCTTATCAGAAGTTTTTCTTTCATGTAAACTTTGTGCTTTCATACAGTCTCAAGTCTAAGGTATTAGCTATATTGATTCTTCTTGGTTATGATCCATGGTTATGGGCTGATTAGCGTGCATGTCCCTTTTTGTTATAAATACACTGGGGAGATCTTAGTGCTTTAATTTTTCAGGAAAATGAGGAACACTCTCTTCATCTTATTGCCTAAAAGCTTAAATTGAATTGTACTGAATCACAGGGAAGAAAACAAAACAACTGGCAAAAGCATTCATCTAATTAAATTTATAAATTAAAAAGTGAAGTTCATAATGCAGTTTGACAAATACAACAAAAAATTCTTTTAATCTAGAAGAACTTCAGTTTAGGGTTTGATTAATTAGAGAATGTGCAGATAAATAAAAAGGAGGCAGTGAAAGATGTGTGCACAAGGGATCCACAGGGGAGAGTTCCTCTAGATCCAACGAATTGCATGTATCTGAGATGGCATGAAGCTGGCATTCACTTGGCTGTAGCTGTCATTAAACAATCCCATATGAGAGCATTTAATTAGGCAAATAAGCCCTCTCTGAACCTCAGTTTCCTCATCTGTATACCAAAATAGAACTAAATGACTTTCGGTGTCCCAACTCTAAATTTCTGCTGGATTAACTATTTTGTCTATCCCTTCCAGTCTACATTGAAAAGCCAGAGTCACTCAATAAGTACTTGTTGGTTGAGTGATTAAATTTGGCCCATACTATGTATGTTAATCAACCCAGCTAATGATATATGGGTTATTTCAGTTATTTTCAGCCAAAAATATTTATTATATCTATGGCATCTTGTGCTGAAAGGTTTATGTAGCGAAAATGACTAATAGGTAAACTCTGCTTATACTAATGGAAAATTAGTGTTTGATCTCTGAACAGTGAAGTTTTCAGCATGAGCATTTGAAGAAAGGCTTTGATGGTGATTGTGCATTTCAAACTAAAGCGTGTCTGAACTGAAACTGGTTCTTCCAGAGCCATCTGTTCTTATTCATTTCTTCCTTCTTAACTCTTTGCTCTGGCATGTAAATATTCTTGTGCAGTTCTTCAGAGATCTGCAAACATACATCTTGTGTACAGCCTTGTCTAATCCTATCTGTAAGAGTAAAGTCAGAAGAGAAATGGTTTATTTGATATATTCTAAAATCTGAAGTTATTTTTAACATTGATCAAAAACAGCAATAAGACTGTAATGATGTTACTTAAGTGTAATGAAAAGATAGAGTTTTGGTGTGGTTATTTTGAAATTCTTAACTTTAGACCATGAAAGTTTTTGTTTAAATCTACTTGTTAGTTACATGCTTGAAAGATTATTTTAGAAGCTATTTCACATTATTTTTACCACCCTTCTTTCACTAAATTATATTAGTTTTTATTTTTGTTATGAATGTAATCAGGTTCTCTATAATGCAGAATCTTTTTGAAGATCCCTTTTGGCTCATAAGATGTCTTCTCATCTCCAACTGATTGATGCAAGCTTCATTAAAAACCCTTTTTAATTTTTATGGTCTTTTTTCAAAAAGCAAATATCTTTTAGTATCAGTATGGATTATATTTTACCAACTGTCATTTTTCATCTTGCTATCTTTATTTTATAAAATCCTCCCTGCCAAATATAAGTTTCAACAAACCCTGGAAACCAAGATTGACTAAGAATTGGGCAGCAGATTAATACTTCCTATCCTTATAAAAAATCATGATAGTTTTGCTTTCTTGCCAGTTGCATTTTAGCACTAGCTTTGAGACATCTGACTTGTTTCCCAGTGATACATCAAAAGTAGAAATGACCGGCCCTTGCTCTCCCATTTCACGGGGGAAATTACCAACCAGAAAAGCTGAGTGATGAACCCAGGCCTCCCACTGAAGCCATAGTAGAGCCAATCCCAGAACCCAAGCACTGACCCTGCATCCAGTAAGTACCTCTCCATCCTGCATGCCCCATTCGGAAGAGCACTGAAGTACCACTTAGTGTGCTTTTTGTGATTATTTGCCTTTCGGCATATTATCCAAGATATGCTACTTAAAACTTAATTGCCCTTTAGAATGATTTGTGACATTTCATTCTTTTAACAATATTAACAATATAAGCTAGTTTGGAATTTTATTACATACTCACCATTTTAGGTAGAAATGTGTTCTCTGAGAATCTGGATTCCTCTTCCAAGTATCCTCCCTTCATCTATCAGGAGGTAAGAAATCAAACATTGAGAATTGGAATTGATTCAGGCTCACATATGGTTTCATTTAAAGCATCAATAAGTTAATTAATGTTTTCATCCAGAACTATTTTGTAATTGTGCCCAAGGTTGAGACTCCAGAATATTTGACATTATTATTTACAGACAATAGAAGCTAATGGGATAGAATGGAGCACTTAGCAAACACTAGAATATCAGTCTCATCACAGTGCCCCAAGTATATTTATATTTGATTGATTCATTCATTTGTTAAATGAACATTGATTTTTCTGGATACTAGGTGTGTGTGTGTGTGTGTATGTATATACTCAGCAACTTTTAAGACAAAATCCATGAAGCTTACATCTAGTGGGATTGTCAAACAAGAAACAAGGAAGCAAATAAGATAATTAGGATGTGATTGTGAGATAGAAATACACAAGATGATGTGATAAACAATAAATGAGAATGACTAACTTTATGTGGAGTTGTTAAGAAAGACCTCTCTTAAAAGAGGGCATGTAGGCCGATCCCTGAAATTAAGAATGGATCAGGCATACAAAGAGCTAGAGAAAAGAGAAGATTGCAGCCAGAGGGAACCACAGAGGCAAAACCCTTGTGATGGGAAGGGCCGCTGTTACCTGTTAACCAAGAATGTAAATATTTTCCTACGAACTCAGTACTCATAGGAATACTGTGGTGATGCATTTAAATACAAAATGACTTAATTTGGGTTGGATATGTATACTAAATAATAAAGGAGAAATGGAGGTCTTTTTCTCCACTTTCAGAAAGTAAAGAAAATTACTTGGAGATACAAGAGAGTAACATAAGAAAACATTTAGAGCTCCGTAGTTTGCTTTCTGTAATCAAATGCTGCATTGCGTGAGGTCAGTTGTCAATGTAGAAGTACACAGAAGGCAAAGTTCTTGGCCTGGAGTTGGGACTTGGCCTGGGCCTTTAAGAATGGGTAAATATGGATTGCTCCACAGGAGGCAGAAAAGGTTGTTTCAGGTTTAGAGAACTGTAAATAAACATGCTAAGGTGGTCAGAAAAAAATTAAATATGCAAAAAGATGGAGATGTTACCTGATTGTATTGTAGTAGTCATTTCATGATACATATATATATATCAAATTACCATGTTGTACATATGTTGTACATCAATTATATCTCAGTAAAGCTGGGGGAAAACATTTAAGAAAAAAAGATAACTAAAGTGGACTGAATTTGAATGAGTGCTTGAGACCATGGAGACTCAAGCTGGAGCCAAAGTGATCTTCGAAATAACAGAAGATAATAGATGGTCTGAGTCACAGAGGTCACCAAGAAGTCAGCAGAGCAGCTTCAGCCTAATGTTTTAGAAAACAGATGGAATCATTATCATTTCTTTGACAAGAAAGTTGTACAACAAAAAGAGAACCTGGATGATATAGATGCAGATTAATAAAGACAGGAGGGAGATTCAAGAATGGGAGACTAGGTAGACAGACCTGCTTGATGATGAAAATATGGACTATGCTCATATCATGGAAAGGGAATGATATGAGACATTTCAGGGAAATTAACATTGATGCTTGATGACTGAACAGCTGTAGGTCAAAATTCAAAATGCTACTCTCTCTTATCCCCTGGGACTGATTGAACAGTTCAATGATGCACCTAGAGAAATTTGCATGGGATGTTAAATGATTATTTCATATTGGACATGTTAGGTTTCAGAAGACAAGACACGCAGGTTGTCAGGTGAGCACACAGGTAGAAATACAGAACTGGAGTTAAAATAGAAAGTTGAATTTGGGAATGCAAGGAGGTGATAGGAACTGAGGGCTTAGCTCTTGAGAATGAATGCTTATGATTAAGAGTATGTATTTGGGGAGGGGACACAACAGAGAGAAAGAGAGAGGTGGGTGAAGAGCTTGGGGAAGCAGGTAGGGAGCCTGAGGAGACAATACAAAAGCAGCAGTTGGATAAAAGAAAGACAAGAAAGAATTTCAGGTAAATGGGGCTCGTTCTTTGGGAAGTACTGTCATCGTTAGCACTGTAAAAGCAACAGCTAACTTTTAAAGTGATTACTATGTGTCCTAAGGTCTTTAATACAGTGATGCATTCATTTCTTTCCATAACCTTTAAAATAGCACACTATCTGTGTTTCTCCATTTTATACATGAGGAAGATTAGGCACAGGGAGATGCTCAAGATTCCCCAGTTTGAAGAAGTGGCAATTCAAATACGGGCATTGTGTTCTCAAAGCCTGTGCCCTCAACTCCCATGCCATATGGTTTTAATATCTACAGTGGTGTTTAAATTACTTACTTTAACTTCATCTCACGTGTCTTGAAAAGGAGTTAATTAGTTAACAGTTAAAAGTTGGGTAGATACTAGAAAGTCAACAGATGGCTGGGCAATGAATGGATTCTATGTAGCAGAAGAGAAGTTGGAATTCTGTAGGGTAAGGCAGAGAAAAAGAGAAGGAAGAATATACTTTTTGGTCTATTTTTTTTTCTCCTCTCCTTCTTTACACTGTTAGCAATTGAAACAGGAAATTGTCCACTTTAAAAGAGAGCTAAAATAATAATTTATGAAAAAAATGGTAGCGATTTTTTAGCTCTACAGATGTCTGTAACCTTATTTATGTACCAGGAACATTACTTTATCTAAATTGACTGTCAACTAGATTTTTACATTAAAACCTTACTTTCTTAACATCCATTACTAAATGAGAGAGAGATTCCAAAGGAGTAGAGTTTCAGAAATAGCGTCAATATTGGTAATTGGATCATCTTCAGTCTGGGAGCCAAAATGCCTTAGTTTTCTCTCTATGGGTAGGCTCATATCTCAGAGCAGGAGTTATGGGACACAGGACTCTGGGGAAGGAACACAGGACTTCTTGGACAATGACTTTAATAAATGCTTCCCCATGACCTGGGAGAGGACTTTGCTTCCATTCTCCATGGTTTTCAGGGCTCCCCTAGCCTTTCTCACATCTCCCTTGTTTGAGGAAGAGGTAGAAGGATACAGTTAAGTTCCCAGCCCACCACACTCAGTCATACAGTATGGCAAGGAAAAGGGATGAGGCACTGGCTTAATGCCACAGCTGTAGCAGTCCTTCCTTCAGTGTGCAACTGAACTCTTTGGACCTAAAACTATGAATGGATGTCATCTAAAGTACAATCTGCGCAAGTGGAATGACAGCTTAAAAAGTTTCAGTATTTTCCCATTTTAAAAGAATGAAATGCTTTGTCTTATATTTACAACCCTCCATGGTTTGGATCCATGCTATGTATGTCCATTCTTATTTGCCAGTATCCCCCCTGTTTTGCTCTGGCAAGCCGACTTACTCCATTTCTTTGGCAGGCCCCCACCTGCCTCCGTCTGTGTTCACCCTCGTGGTTTCAGTGAGCCCCCTCCACTCCACACTCCTCACTCCAGTCTCGAGTGTTATTAGCCCGTATTACATGTTGTATACTGTTCCCTTCTAGATGCCTTCTCCTCCATGCAACCTTACTGAACTCAGCTACACTCCTAGATACTTTTATCTCCAGCTCTCATTTTATCTATATTCTAGAGATTTATGTACATGTATTACCTCCCTTACTAAATTCTGGGCAGAATCTCTACCTAATTTAACTTTGTATCTTACATCTCTTCTACATTTAACATCAGAGGAAGTTAAAACTGCAAAGGACTGAAAAGACATTGATTACTTGTAATAATATATCTTTTTAAAACTTTTTTCTCTGTACCCTACCAAATAAGTGAAACTGGAATAGAGCCAGATCTCCTGATGTCCAGTCCAGGACTTATCTTACAGCAGTGGTTCTCCCCCCAGCTTGCACATTAGAACTACCCGATATCACCTATGGTGCTTTAAAAAATATGTTCCCCAAACCATAGAAATTAGAATCCTAGGAGTATGTCTGATACATCAGTATTAAGCAAATCTCCCCACATGATTCTAATGTGCAACCAAGATTGGTAATAAATTCCCCACAGCACATTAGCCCCTGGGACATTCTTACTTTACTGGGTAATTCTATTAAATTGAGAAACTTTTCTATTCCCATATAAAGAAAATTTTAAAGTACAAAAGTGCTGAATGTGAGATAGTGGTATAGTACTTTTTGTTTTGCTTACAACAGTAGCTTACTTAACTGTTTAACTTTTCAGATATTTCGAAAGAAAGCAGTGGAACTTGGGGTAAAATTGCTACCTGCATTTCATACTCCCTCTGGAATACCTTGGGCATTGCTGAATATAAAAAGGTAAAGCTCTTCATTTTCAACAACATATTTTAAGTTGGAGTGTTTGAGACCGTGGTCTAACAATAGACACTGGATGGATAATTACTTGTATGATGTTGGTACTGACACCATCAGGAGTCTTGGCATCTGTCTGTGTGTTGGAAGCAATTAGTCTTTCAGTGTTCCATGGCCTTAGATGGGCCTCAGTCAGGAGACTGCATGACCCCAGCTGAGTCATCCAAGCCTCATATGGTGTGAGGTTTTTGCTATTTCATGGTGATGTTGCATCAGTGATACTGTCTCGCTATAGATACTGAGAGCATCCCATTATCTTTAAAATTGTCATCAGAGCCTTTCATTTCCAAAGAATCCAATTCCTCAGAGTACTTCAGTTAGGCTGCTGGTCAGAGAGATTGCAGAGCTAGCACACTTGGGCTAATGAGAACTCCTGTTGCAGCCAGTGTAAGCAAGACCCGGAGCAGCTGAGGCCGCCCAGCCCACAGCTGTAAGGCAGAAGCTGCTCCATCGGCCCAGATCAGCCCAGCCTTCACAGGCCATCTGGGTGGAGAACCTATACCAAGTCTATAGATGTGTTGCTCCAAGACAAACTTAGGCTAAACAGATACAGATATTCTCCCAGGGAGTACTTTGGATTTTCACTATAGCTTGAGCATTTTGTTAATAAGCAATTTTACCTTAAGCTTCCTTTTTAAATCCTTCTTCCCCATAAGTAGTTCATTGTATATGCACCTCTTTGTGATGGTGGTGATGATGATGATACCTATTTTATCATCATAAAATAAATGAGTCTTTGTTCTAGGTTCTTTACACATAATTCCACACTTAATCCCACAACAACCCAATAAGGTCAGCAGTGTTATTATCTCCAGTTTACTAATAAGGAACTTGAGTCACAGAGAAATTAATTTGCCCAACATCATATGGTACATAAATGGCAAAGCTAGAATGTGTCTTTAGACATTTCAATACACCTTGACACATAGGTACAAATAAAGCAGCTTTTCTGTTTGGGAAATGCCGAGAGGATGTACAGGCTGGTTTTGCAGGATTAATACATGTTTCTTCTTAATTATTTATTTTAGCAACATTCTTTCCAAATTAATCAGGAAATTAATCATTTGGCTAATAAATCCATTAAATATCATGCATTGTCTTCATTTGTGTGTTCTATATCTATACCTTGAAATAACCCTGTGCCTGTCTAGAATTGTGTATGTGTTTGGGGTGGGAGTCGGGTGTTAGAACAGTGAGATGGGGAGAGTTCACACCACTGTGCCATGTTACACTGAGTCATTCTCTATTGTGTGACATGATATCTCAAGGTCTGGTTTTCCTGTCCAGGTTCCAAGGCTTTCTCTGTCAGCTTGACGATCATAGCATACACTGCCGGGTCTTCAGGGAATGGGAAGATGCTTTGCTTTGAGGAAGCATGGAGTTTGTTGTGAGGGCCATCAGTTTTTTATTTGTCTCATATAGATCACCTATATGACCTTCCCTATCTTCAGACTTTGTATTTATAGGTAGTATTCTGACCTAGAAACTACTGTTACTGGAAATAAGGTCTGGTAATAAACATGTTTTGTGCGTTTAACACATTTTACCCCCTACCCTCTGAGAAAAACAATAGGGGCATAATAGCACATGGAGTTAATTGGTTATTAAAGACCAGGTTCTGGAAGCAGCCAAGATGGCAGCATGAGTAGAGCAGCGGAAATCTCCTCCCAAAACCATATATATTTTTGAAAATACAACAAATACAACTATGCCTAAAAGAGAGACTAGAAGATACAGGACAACAGCCAGGCTGCATCTACACCTGTGAGAACCCAGTGCCTTGCGAAGGGGGTAAGATATAAGCCACAGCCCGGCGGGACCTGAGCGCCCCTCACCCCAGCTCCTGGCAGGAGGAGAGGAGTCGGAGCTGGAGGGAGAGGGAGCCCAGGACTGCTAGACACCCAGCCCTAGCCATCCACACCAGAGCACAGACACAGTGCATGTGGAGTGCTGGAAACTAGGGAAACGGACAATAAAACCTGCGAGTGGGTCCCAGCAGCTGGCACCCCCCCCAGGACAAAGAAAAGCAAGTGCTTTTTAAAGACTTAAAGGGACAGGGACCCCAAAGCTGGACGGAAGCACCCCAGGACACTTAGCCTAGCAGCTGGGAATCCTGGGGCACTCCAGGAGCCCTAACCCCCTGGGCAGCAGCGCAGCTCGGAGGCCCCTCATGGAAATAAACAGCGTCCCACCCATTTCCCGTCAGACGCTGATCCGCCATAGCGGCAGAGGCCATGCCCACAGCAACTGGGCAGAGCTTCTTCCACAGCGGCTGGGCAAGAATTAGAAACCCAGTCTGCGTGCAGCTGCCCAGCACAAGCCGCAAGGGGTCGCCATTCTCCCAGGAGAGGAAGGCCACAAACCAGCAAGAACAGATGTTCTCCCAGACGACACACATGCCAGCTCTCCACAACTACCTCTATTGCCATGAAAAGGCAGAAGAATTTGATACAGACCGGACTAACCCAGACATCCTCCCCTGAGAAGGAATCTGGGTAGATAGACCTAACCAATCTCCCTGAAAAAGAATTCAAAATAAAGGTCATAACCATGCTGATGGAGCTGCAGAGAAATATGCAAGAGCTAAGGGATGAAGTCCAGAAGGAGATTACAGAAATGAAACAATCTCTGGAAGGATTTATAAGCAGAATGGATAAGATGCAAGAGGCCATTGATGGAATAGAAACTAGAGAAGAGGAACGCATAGAAGCTGACGCAGAGAGAGATAAAAGGATCTCCAGGAATGAAACAATATTAAGAGAACTGTGTGACAAACACAAAAGGAACAATATCTGCATTACAGGGGTACCAGAGGAAGAAGAGAGAGAGAAAGGGATAGAAAGTGTCTTTGAAGAAATAATTGCTGAGAACTTCCCCAAACTGGGGGAGGAAATAGTTGTTCAGACTACAGAGGCACACAGAACTCCCGAGAGACGGGACCCAAAGAGGACAACACCGAGACACATAATAATTAAAATGGCAAAGATCAAGGACAAGGACAAAGTTTTAAAGGCAGCTAGAGAGAGGAAAAAGGTCACCTACAAAGGAAAACCCATCAGGCTATCATCAGACTTTTCAACAGAAACCTTACAGGCCAGAAGAGAATGGCATGATATATTTAATGCAATGAAACAGAAGGGCCTTGAACCAAGAATACCGTATCAAGCACGATTATCATTTAAATTTTAAGGAGGGATGAAACAATTCCCAGACAAGCAAAAGTTGAGGGAATTTGCCTCCCACAAACCACCTCTACAGGGTATTTTAGAGGGACTGCTCTAGATGGGAGCACTCCTAAGGCTAAATAGATGTCACCAGAGAAAATAAAATCACAGCAAGGAAAGCAGACCAACCAAATACTAACTAAAGGCAAAAAATAAAATCAACTACCCACAAAAGCAGTTAAAGGAAACACAAAAGAGCACAGAATAAAACACCCAACATATAAAGAATGGAGGAGGAGGAATAAGAAGGGAGAGAAATAAAGAATCACCAGACAGTGTCTATAATAGCTCAATAAGCACGTTAAGTTAGGCAGTAAGATACTAAAGAAGCTAACCTTGAACCTTTGGTAACCACGAATCTAAAGCCTGCAATGGCAGTAAGTACATATATTTCAATAATCACCCTAAATGTAAATGGACTGAATGCACCAATCAAAAGACACAGAGTAATAGAATGGATAAAAAAGCAAGACCCATCTATATGCTGCTTGCAAGAGACCCAACTCAAACCCAGAGACATGCACAGACTAAAAGTCAAGGGATGGAAAAAGATATTCCATGCAAACAACAGGGAGAAAAAAGCAGGTGTTGCAGTTCTAGTATCAGACAAAATAGACTTCAAAACAAAGAAAGTAACAAGAGATAAATAAGGACATTACATAATGATAAAGAGCTCAGTCCCACAAGAGGATATAACCATTATAAATATATGTGCACCCAACACAGGAGCACCAGCATATGTGAAACTAATACTAACAGAACTAAAGGAGGAAATAGAATGCAATGTGTTCATTTTAGGAGACTTCAGCACACCACTCACTCCAAAGGGTAGATCCACCAGACAGAAAGTAAGTAAGGACACAGAGGCACTGAACAACACACTAGAACAGATGGACGTAATAGACATCTATAGAACTCTACACCCAAAAGCAACAGGATACACATTCTTCTCAAGTGTACATGGAACATTCTCCAGAATAGACCACATACTAGGCCACAAAAAGAGCCTCGGTAAATTCAAAAAGATTGAAATTTTACCAGACCACAAAGGAATAAAACTAGAACTAAATTGTACAAAGAAAGCAAAAAGTCCCACAAACACATAGAGGCTTAACAACATGCTGCTTAATAATCAATGGATCAACGACCAAATTAAAATAGAGACCAAGCAATATATAGAAACAAATGACAACAACACAAAGCCCCAACTTCTGTGGGACGCAGCAAAAGCAGTCTTAAGAGGAAAGTATATAGCAATCCAGGCATATTTAAAGAAGGAAGAACAATCCCAAATGAATAGTCTAATGTCACAATTATCGAAATTGGAAAAAGAAGAACAAATGAGGCCTAAGGTCAGCAGATGGAGGGACATAATAAAGATCTGAGAAGAAATAAATAAAACTGGAAGAATAAAACAATAGAAAAAAATCAATGAAACCAAGAGCTGATTCTTTGAGAAAAACACAGACCTGGTTCTAAGTGTTTTACAGCTATGCCAGCCATCTTTAGAGCAGTCATTTCCACTCTCCAGGCTTAGCTGTAAACTGGAAGCTAGGCTACTTCAATTAGTTCTCTTACGAACCATTGCAGGTTCACAGTTCACTTTGAAATGCTGATGAAACACTGCCCTCTCTTCTTAAAATAAAAAAGTACACACATATTTTTACAGAATTTCCAGAAGCTAACAATACCATAGGATCCCATCTAGAACCTAAGGATCTCAAGTTTCAAATGCTAGAGAAAATGATCACTCTAACTTCTAGTCTAAGATTCTGTGGAGCTAGTTTCTTGTTGCTTTCTGGAAAGTAATGAAATTAGATAAAGGCCTACTGAAACTAATAGAGGTGTGGACCTACATCTTTGCAAAAGTTCAATCAATTATTGTAAGTTGCTGATATTATTTATTAGTTGTAGCCTCTCTTAAAATAAGCATAAAAATTGGATTATTTTAAAGCATATTTAACTTTACTTAGTATTTATTTCTAATAGCCAAGAGGATTTTTCTTTAGTTTAAGCTAGTCTCATTGTTCAGTGGACATATTTTTCAGTACATAAAGGAATACTTTTAAAAACTACGAAACACCAAATACTCTACTACATTTCATATCTGTGCCTCTTGAAAATCCCTTAACTGGGGGATCCAAGTTTTTTACAGGACATTATTTTGCATTTACAGTATTTTACATTAGAATGTTTTAATTTCAAAGATTAGAGTAAAAATTGTGTATGGTGAAGAATAATGTGCCATTTCACTTATAATTCTCTAATGTTTTCAAGTTAAACTAGAGGAAATTAGGTGACCATTTAATGCTGGTAGAAACACCTATAGTTTCTTCCTGGGAACCTGTATGAATTTTTTTATTATATATTTTATCCACTTGAATCCCACTTACCAAATAACAGTGACTTTACCAAATTCATATAATAAGCCACAGCAAAATTTATAGTATTATCAAGCCACTAAAATTTCTCTTATCCCTTGGCACAATCAAGTATGCTCATCAAATCCACTCTCCTTCCAGCTGTGGAACTGATTTATCATTTTAAATAATTTCTCTACAGGGGAAGAAAACAATATTTCGTATCTATCTGCAATAATTACATTTCAGGGTGTGCTGTTAATGTCATCCTGTTTCCTCTGAATCTCTGTATTTTCACAGTATAGGCCAGGGGATAACGGATAGCTGGCATAAACTTCTTTCTAGTTTTTTGAAAGCTGTCACCAATAGAAATTTCAAAGCAGAGGGGAAAAAATATCTCTGGCAAAATCCTATTTTCTTAATTACCTTCTCAGAATAAAGGAGTGTCTGTAGAAGGATGCCCAAGAGAAAAAAGTGCTGGAGGATACTTTTTAGAATAGCTACACAGTCACTGTTGACTGGCTTTGAAACTCTTGGTGATAATTATGATGGGAAAGGCATCTAACATGCTGTCTGTAATACCACAATTCTGTTCTTCCCTCTCAATTTTGAAAAAGAGTTCCGGATGCTGCACTTTGCCAACACCTATATGTTAACAAAAATGTGAACTTACCTGTTTATATCTCTGTAGTATTCTGGTTATTGCATAAAGATAACTGGTTTCTTTACCTTTCCTTAGTAATAATAATAATAATAATAATAATAATAATAATAATAATAGTAATAAGCATTTGTTTTAGTCCCTGCTGCAATAAAGGTTCTATGCTAGGTCCTGGGAAGATTTTCTACTTCTCTTAACTTTATTTAAAAAGATAACAAACATGGTCTTTCTCACAGTATACTCATAGCCCAGTTGGTAAAGCAGAATAATATCTTATATGTTACTGTATCCTACATTCACTCATGTAATTGACAAATGTAAAAGTCTGTGCCAAGGAAGATACAAGTTCTCACCAGGTTGAATTTAAAGCAAGCAGTATTCTGAGTTGGGGAGGTTCATGCATTTGGAGCCAAAACACCAATAAGCCAAATTGGATTTCAGTATATGTGCAAACTAAAAATAGCAGAGAACCTAAATAATTTATTCATGTTCTACGCTAGGGACTCTGTCCCAAAAATCTGTTCAGAAAAAATTTAATTATCTCCTGTGCTATATCTATAATAAATTCTTAAATTCAAAGACTGCTATATTAAATTATAAATTAATCAGAATTGTGATTTTAAAAACAAGTTATCATTTGATTGGACAGACACCTAGGTGTTATACACAGTACCTGATTAGACTAACATGCTTGCCTCACCAATACGATAGTAGTATGAAAATATGTAAGTTATATAATACCTCTGCTAAAGGGAAAGCATTGCCTTTTTGACAGATTAGATTTTGGTAGAACTCAATTTCTTTAATATGAAAATGTCAGAATTTGATGTCTGATTTTGTTATCACTGATTCAGAAGGCCCTATGCATTTTTTCCTCCAACCTAAAGAAAAATCACCTCTATAGTTTGTATAATCAAGAATTTCACCATTTCATATTTCTAGGTATAATTCAAGCCTAGGGAGAATAACTTATTAGATTTTTAGTTTTCTTAATTTAAAATAATATAATTAATGTTCCCATTATTCATTTCTATCACTGGGCATACAGTCCAGGCATTCCTAATAATAATTCTGTCTTTCTTGATAAATGAGTTAGTTTTACCTATATGCTGTTTCACCACTTGTTTCTCTTTATGGATTTTTCTCAACTGACACTTCCATGGTTGTTATATTAGGTTAGCAGACTTGTCTATAACATGTGCTTTTTTTGTGCATAAGGCAAGTGCTGGGAAATGACTGGTCTCCATTCCAGCTCTCATTAGTCAGCAAGGTGATGAATGAGGCACAAGTCTCTCACCTGTTTTTATTTCCTGTTTTGTAAAGCCTTATTTACCGACTTCCTCTAACTATCCAACACGAAGGCATACTTTGTCATTAGTTACATTGCAGTTTATATTATTGTAATTAAATTGCAAATTGCTTTACTTTAACTGAAATGGGGCCTTAATTAAGAACAGTACATAGCTTACTGTTTTCTAATGCTAGAAGATTATCCTGAGTGAAGCATGTAGTATGTATATTGTGACAAACAGCAATAGCCCCTTCTTTGGGTTTCTTAGTACTTTGGTGGTATAAAATGCTTCAGCACCAAATTATAGTTGGTTAGTTTTAATAGACACAAACTATGAAAGACAGCCCAATTAAATTAAATATTTTTATACTATCTTCTATCTATATCCCTTTGTTTTTACTTGATATTTGAAATAAAAAATTCTGCATTATTTAATTTGCTAACCATTTTTTAGAGTACCTGGTTTCAGATTTAAAAGAAGTGTATTATGTTTTAAAGTGAAGCAGTTCCATACTTCTAACACTGTAAGAATAATATAAAAAATATCAAGAAACAAATTTTCTGAACATGAGCAGATCAAATTTATTTAATGATTTGCTAATATTCTAAAGAAAATAACAACTTAGTTATCCTAAAAGTGTTCTATAGCAGTGACAGCCTGAGTATAAAATCAGAGCTGCCTCTGACAGCTTCTTTTATTTGTTTTATGGGTCTGTTAACAATTCAAAGAAGAGTCCTAGAAAAACTTTTTTTTAAAAAGTTCTTTCCTAGAAAAGAAAAAAGGAAGTTGCAGTTTTGCAATTATTTTAAGCTAACCTGATTTATGTTTTTATTCTTCTGGTTAGATATTTTGTTCTGTTGGGTTTCTCCTTGGCCATTTAGTTCTTTTGGCCATCATCTATACTCTTGAAATTTGTAATAACCATACTTTAAGGTCTTATATACTGATATACACAAAGCTACTAATATCAGACATTAGAATATTTTTACCATAGTTAAAGCTGCTGTTTATTAACATTTCAGTATAGCTCTTGGCCTTGGATAATTGAGTTTGTCTTCTCATAAGTAAAACTAAAATAAGAACAATAATAGGATCTATCCTGATGACCTCATAAGATTTTAGTGGAAATCTATAAATTAATATGTAAAAGAAGATTAATCATTGTGAAGTACTATGAAATAAATAATTAATTAATTATAGCCTTACTCTCAATTGTCACTATAACATAGTATAAGTATTAGATAGCATATGATAAAATAGTATACAGCTAACACTAACTTGGTTCTATTGCCTTTTTACAGTAATCATCAGTTTTTAAAAGACTCTGTTTCTAACCCATCCTCAAACTCAAGTCCCACTTCCATAGGTCAGGAAGAAAAATGTGGACAAATGCCTCCATGAGTCCATGTAGGATTGTGGTGGCTCCATGCTCAATTATTAGCTTTAAATTTTTTAATTATTTTGGAATTAGCATATGTCAAAACTCAATTTCTTCTCTAAAATTGAATTTATTGGTAAATTATTTCTCCTGGAAATAAGCACCATTCAATCCATAAAATTTAAGAAGACGTGATATTTTTCCCAAGTCTTGCATACTCACTAGTGCTTAATTCATGTAGCACAAACCTACTCTATGAAAAGGTGTGTATGTTCCTGCTATAAACATCCTCTTAGCCCCTTTCCTAGTTCTTAGGCTATCCTACTTCTGTAAGGGTCTGACTGCTGTGTTTACTTTCTATCAGTGATTCTCAACCTTCCCAGTGCTTTAGAATAACTGGGGCATTTTAGAACACATATTATTGCTGCCTCTCCACCCCCTAATCGGTTTCAGTTTGATTTTGGAATGGGTCTTAGCATTTTTTAAGCTCCCTCAACCATTTCCATATTCAGCTAGAGTTGAGAATCACTGCTTTGAATCTAGTATTTACATCCTGAGGACACCTGTATTTCTTTCCTCAGTTACCTTTGAAAACATTTCTCTGCCCATTGATGGTCAATTTAGTTTTTGAAATATAGAAATATTAGAAAATTGGTTTGAAAATACCCAGCTTTAACAGACCAGTGATTCTCAAACTTTAGAATATTAAAGAATTGTCTGGAGGGCTTGTTAAAACACATATTGCTGGGTCCCACCCACAGTTTCTGACTAGGCAGTTTTGGGTAAGGCTTGATAATTTGCATTTCTAACTGAAATCCCAGCTGATGCAGAGGCTGCTGCTTCTGGTCCAAGGATCACACTTTGAGAACCATTGTAATATAAGAAATGAACCATTAGAGCTGTTTAGATTCTTTAATCTCAGAGCTGCTTTGGGGATGCAGCAAACTCTCAACATCCTGCAGTGGGATATGTTTGGGGGGAATCTGTTTCTATCATTAATCTACCTTTGTTAATAATCATCCAATATTTTCACTTAACTTTGAGCAATTTGTTGCTTCTTCTGGAAAGCAGCTAGTTCCAAACCTTAATTACCCAAGAAGAGTTTACATGTCCCTTTTTCCCTTGCAGTACTATTTGTTTAATCTTATAAGACTAGAAAGCAAACATGGGTCCATTTTAGCATAGAGGGAGAAAAAGGCATTTTAAGTAAGGACTTAAGGGTAACTTAAAAAGGAGAGCCATTTCCGTGGAGCCATTCTTGTGGAACGACATTCCAGGACCAAAGAAAGAAGGCTGCTTTTATCCTCCCACCAGAGGAGGGAGGGAACCTAAGCATCTCCTGGATCATTTAATTCTCTCACCAAGTTTCAGATCACTACTTCATATTGCAGGCACTCAGTAGCTTGAGCAAAGTAAAGGCATTTATTTATTGCAAGTGGACAATAAGGATGGCAAAGTTAATTTACATGTATTTTGTGTACAGCCTCCTTTATCGAAACTTGAGGGACAAGCAGTTCTGAGCCCAGGGTGTTTGCTGTCCCTTAGTCATGCATTATGAGGCAGTAGGAGTTTCAAGAGACTGGGGTGCCTGAACTGTTTGTTGCCTTTCTTTCCACTCCTCTGGTCAGAACTGAAGTAATACCCAGGGAAATGGGGTTTCCAGTGTCTTATTCCCTGGAGGAAGGAGCAGATCATATCTGTCTTTGAACGTAAGTTCTGTCAGTCCTTGTCACTTCCCCACACCACCCCTCCCTTCTTCTTCAATGAATTCCCATTTGCCACGGACCACTTCTGCTGTCCTTCCAGTAAGGCAATGACATAAAATGGATGTGTGAATGGAGTGAATGGTTTTTTTTTCTGTATTTCCATAAGTACTTATATTTAAGGCTAAATTATAGCATATGAGTAATGAAAGTGCAGAAATCTATCAAAGATGACGTGTAGGCAGTTATCCAAAGAGGATTGTTTAAGTCCCTTAGAAAACCACTTGTGGTACGTGGGAAGTCAGTGAGGGGACCTTAAATACTCTGCAGTTTTTGGCAGATAGATCCTTTGTACAAAACCCATGGGACTGGATTGTTAAATATGACCACTACTTCCCCCCACAGCAACCCCACTGTTTAAGCAGTTAACTCACCAGGAAAATTTTCAGGTCAATTATAGTTATTTGAAGGCAAAAAACTCAAAGTAGCTTTCACCTCAAGTTGTTCAGATGCAGAAAACTGTGCTTTACAAATTCAGCTTTGTTCACTGTATTCACACAATTAGTGGCGAATCAGCCTTAGCAATTTGAAGAGTATACTGTGTACAGAACTTAGATTAGGAGCAAGTCAGAACACATAATTCATACCATGCTTTTACAGGTCAGCATTGGAATAATCTCTTCAAGGAGCTTGCTATCCCAGGTCTTTAATAAAGCAGCAATCACTTTTCCTGTGGTTAATCTCAAGAGCAGGCTCATGTTGTTAGTGTGGGACAAACCTTTCAAATATCTCATTAATAAAGTTTAATTTAAAAATTTATTAAATCGTTTGAATAGGTGTTTGGAAATCAGCCTAGGTATCAAAGCACTGTCTCAGCCCTTAGAACTGTTAATCATTGTGAATATTCAACTAACTACATTGAATCTTTGAGTGGGAATTGGAAGGTCAATATAAAATATTTATACTATAGCCAATAATTTTTAAAGGCCTCACAATCTCAGTGAGTACATTAACTACTCCATGTTTCCTGCTTATGCAGTAATAGTTGTAGTTGATCTGTTCTGAAAAATGGGATGAATAATAATTGATTTCAGTCCCTTTTATTAACTGGAAAAAGAAAAGTGATGGAGCAATAATAAGTATTAATCATAATTTATTTACTAATCTGGAAATTAATGTGCAGCTGGACATGAGTACAGGCAGTACAATTTGGTGATTTAACAATCATGAAGAATTATCTTCAAGTGTAAGGGGGAAAGTTGCTAGCTTTCCTTTATTTGATTTTTAGTAACAGACCCAGTTTCAGGAGGACTATATGAATGCTCATGTTACCCTTTTATCCTGGAAATGTCAACTGGAGGTTTGTGTTATTAATTAAATCTAGCTTTCCCTCTTTGTCATGTCATGCTATAGTCTTTATGGAACATTTGTACAAAACAGTGATTACTGGTAATTGACCTGCATATGTTGAATAATCTTAAGATGCTACTGAGAGTTTAATGTACCTTGTAAATTGAGAGGCTTCCAATTAAGTCGAGTTCTTAAGATAATCACTTTCAAAACTAATCAAGTAATAGGATATTAGTGAAGCTCTTATTGACTTAATTGTGATAAATTAATAAACAGACCCAGTGCAATTACTATAATGTTCTGTCAGTGAGCAGATTTCCAAAATTTAAGCATAAATGTATCTACCCCCCAGAAGTACAATAAAAGTTACATAAAACCATTTAAAGGTGGCTATCATTTCTAATAGTTGTATGTGAATACATTGTACAAATATCTTGGATTTTTTGTGTGTCTATTTTTTAAATATGGTTACATTTATTTCAAAAGTCAGTTAATCTACTTGCTAAGCCCTTAAACATATGATTTTATAAGAGCTCTTCTATAGGCCTTGGACAAAACTATTTCATAGTCCTGTGTTCTCTCACCTCTGCTTTTCTATGCCAGTGCCCTTCTCTGTCTCAGAGAACTATAGTGTCCTGTTCCTGAGAGAGCTATAGAATGTCCTGTGCCACTCTCTGTCCCAAAGAACTGTCAGCAGAGTGCCTTTTTATACCTGGTTGGTACTCTGCAAATGGTCTTTGGAAAATGAATGAATTATGAATTGCAGACTTGCCATAACTTTTGAGTATGTGACAGTGCCAATTCCTATAACCTCGCTGATTGTGTTTAAGAAAATGGCAGCAGTATGACCAGGAATGCAAATCCTGCTCATGCTACTTAAGAGTATAGTAACGAATACATATTTCTCTCAAAACATTCCAACTATTTGTTTAATATGCTGCATTTTACTGAATATAAACTCTATTAAAAATAAATTCACACATCTTCTTTCTCTAATCTTTGATTTTTTCATTTGTTAAAGTGGATTAATAAACAGTATCAGTTTTACAGGGATAATATTTATGACAGCACCTAGAAATTGGAGAAGGTGAGGTTCTTCTAGAACCTCAGGATCTTATTGAATTCCAAGAACGTGAAATCATCATGACAGCAGTTTATTCTGCTGATATTTAAGTTAGGTCGTAGCAATTAGAATCACTTTTCAACTAAAAAAATGTGCATATGTGTGCATGCATGTGTGTGTGTATGTGAAAAATGTGCACACACATCCATAATTCTAACAAGCCTGCCATGTGTTCAGTTTGTAACTCAAAGTCTTCCTCAAACAAGATAAGCATTATGGAGCCCTCATAGTAATGTCATCATCTGGGACAACAAAGGGTGTAGTATACAGTACGACAGCCCCACTGAGCAAGGGTTATTTTTAAATTATTGGAATACACTAAAATAAGGTCTAAAATTGTGGTGATTTCATTAATTGTGAGGTATTAAAATTGTGGTTCTTGAATTTAACAGGAGAAATGAATATTAACACTGTATAAATGCAGCACTTTCAGCCATTTATCTAGGTGTAATACTGTAGCTAGTTACATGATGGGATTCACACCTGACAATTATATCAGGACCATAAGCCCATGGTTTCTAAACATTTTTGCTCTCTTACCAGTAAAATATTTTTGAGCACTCATCCCAGAACATGTACTTTTATTTGTAAATTATGTACTGTGTTATACATAATACTCATTCATATTTGTCATAGCCACTGTGTTAGTGTGTCATATTCATTTTTAAAGACTCAAAAAATAAAATTGTAAAAGGGTAAGATGTTTTATTAAGGAAATAAAGTATTTTATTAAGAGTGAATCATTAGTGAATGATATATTTGGTAAAAGCAGGATGATTTTTTCTTTTTAACTTCAGTTTAATGCTTGTGATACAGTGATTGATTCAAAGGCCTTGCTCTGTATTGTATTTCAAAACATGGTTTTAACTCTGTCCAGATAGAAAAGACACCAAATTGTGTCAATGAGAGAAGTATATATTGGCTCACCTTCCTAAAACTTGATGTTTGTTTTAAATCCCATCCTTTAGTTATGTAAAGTATATTCTTATAATTTCTGCTAGAAATTATCAGTCTTTCCTGATATCACCATTTGTTCTTGCAAACTAATAGAAAGATAGAAAAGCCTCTGAAACTCTTTCTTTGGGAGATTTTAAAGCAGGACAGAAAATTTCATTCTCAATTTGATACAAATATGAGTTTTAAAGGTGAGCCACTTTCACTTTTTCAAAATGGTCTTTCCTTAGAGTTACTTCCAAATTTAGATATTTTTATTCATGTTAAATTATCACTTTTATCTTCAAGTGGTAGGTTAAGTGTGCTGTTTTCTTCCTACTTTTCTCCCCTTTCTCTTCCTCCACTATTACTATTATTACTATCTGGTAAGTAGCGTACTACTGACAATCACTCATCCCAGAAAACATCAGCAAATAGGTACACATTTCTTTTTGTGAAATGCCAACTCTTGGTTAAATACTTTGCCTCAAGACAATCAGAAGATCTCTGGTATAAAATATTTGCATGAGCATTTTCCATCTTTTTACATGCAATGTAATATTGCATTATTCTACTGTGTAAAGGCCTTGGATTTTAAAATTAGCCACATCAGTGACATGCTATAGCCCATAAACCACAGTACATGGAAAGTCACTCTAAGCTATAGAACAAGTGAGGGCTCTGCTGCTAACCTATCATTGTGTAATCTCTACAAGAATCTCCATGGATCTTTTATATGAACTTTTTTATATAAGCGCCAAAGGAGAGGAGCAGTGTATATCTGAATATTTAATTTATTAAAGCTTTTTTCTTACTTTTAGATAAAAAATTTAGAAATAGCAGCTTTGATAGTGTCTTACTGCACTCCAATTAAGAGTCTTGCATTCTGCTTCAAAGGCTGCTGCCATAAACAATTAATATCTAAATGTCATTTACCTTTGTCAGGCCCAGACCAGTGTCTTACCATTTGGCAGTTTATAATGGGCATATTGTCTCATTATATTAAGTGGACTTTGATCCTGTTTAGATTACTCTTGAGAATATTTCTTAAAGTGGTTTCAAGGGAAATTCTAAGTTACTTTTAAGCAGATTTAAATAGACTCAAGACTAAATAATCTTGAGGCATATTCTCCTTTATGCGAATGAATTTTCTCCACTTCAAAGTGGGCCAACTATGGAAGAGTGCCTGAAAAGATTGTTAATTAGTTCAAGAGCTTTTCTTAGGTGAGTTATTGGTTTTAATATGAAATAGGTCAGAAAGTGCTTAAAGACATTAATCTTTAATATTGATCAGGTAAGCAATAAAATGGCTGAGAGTGTCAGTCTATAGTGGAAGAGTGATATAAAAAAAAAACATTTGGTGCTATTACCCAAAATTGATTGCTAGATTCAAAGAACTTCAGATTATAGAATTTGAGTTTCTGGGTTTCTGAGGCCTTATGACCAAGAGAGTGGTGGTTTCATAAATTTATTTGAAAAAGAAGTTTCAAAAACTGTAATTATAGAGTGTTAGTTCTATATAGAATAATCCAAAAAAATACTGAATTTGCTTTTCAAGTTTTTTAAAAACACTCAAACCTATGTCTCTTTTCAAACTAAAGGTGCTACAAAATATATTTATTACTATGTCACTCCCACAGGAAAAGAGTAAAAATGGGAAGAGATAGGAAGCAAGAGGAATTATGAGTATACAAGCTGCAGGCAGCCAGACAAGCTAATAATAATTTTGCATTATGGTTCTACAATTCTCTGTAATCTACAAAGAAGTTCCAAATCTATGTTTATTCCTAAAGTTTCATTAATTTGACTTAATCTAGTCCGGCACATATATCCAATTCTGTAATTTAAATTTCCTTTTGAAATAGTTTGGGACTATTGGAACTAAAATAAATAATTTTATGCTTTTAAATTTCCAGATACCTGGTAGAAACACAGGAAAGAGAAAAGTGTCCTACTATTTTACTGCCTTCATAGGCTAGCACTCTTTTTCCCTGTTTGAACTATATTGATCATTAAGCATTTCCAGGTTCTTAAAAATGTTTTTTGATGGGTCTGGTTGAATTCTATATACCTCCAAGCATTAAATTTCACCAGTAAGCTTAGGGTTTGATACATACACACAAACTTTTGTTAAACTCACTTTCACTATTTAAGGGAAAGATAAATTTAAACAAATAGAATCTTCCCTCTAAAGAGTTAATGTGAAATTTTATGCAAAGCATCTTTCTTATCTTGAAACAAGAGCAAAGATTCCCAGATCTTCCCTTCATCTTCTCTTCTAGAACAAAAGACCTGAATTCTTTTAAACCTTTTTTGTTGGAACCTATTTTTTTGGCTCCCTGCCATCTTAGTGACTGCTCTACCTCTGCACTTTCTCTATCTTTGTGGTAATGCGAGCAACACGTGAAACTGTGTCCGGTAACAGTCTTAGGGATACAGGAGGAGGGAGAGTGTTTCTCGACTAGTCAGTTGTGCACACTTACTTTAGCATGGTGTCCAGGCCCTCAGAGCAGCGAGGGGGACCTAGTGGTCCTCTCTCCTTCCTTCTCTCTTCGTCTCAAACACCTCATGCTCCCCACTGTGTGGAGGTGTTCAGATACTCTCCTGTGAGCCTTCTCTAGATAAAAACTTCTGGGTGTTCTGTTGTTGAGTCCCATTTGCACCGAATCACCTCCCATTCCTTCCTGTCTCCTCAGGAAGGGGTGTCTAATGCCCACACTGGAGCATATCTCCCTCTTTCTTCCAGGGGTTTGTTTCTGAGCCCCTTCTCCTCTCCCATCCCCCATCCTTTTTCTCTCTTGCTGATTCTGCACTCATCGTGTTTCACTTCAGTCTGTTTCTCTACTCCTTTCTGCTCCTTTCTTCACTTCCTTCAACTACTGCAGTAAACTTTAATGGATCTTCCTGTTGCCAGTTCCCCAGGACATCTTCCAAAGTTTCACAATGTTTTTAAAATGAACACTTTATCACGTCATTTCCTTGTATCTTCTTCTTTAGTGATTACTGATTACTTGAAGTATAAAATCCACCAGGCAGAAGATGCTCTATAATCTATATTTCTCTTATACAAATCTCTGCACTTTCTCAGCTGTCATGGTTTCTCTTTCCTCCGCATGCTTACATTCTTCTGTCTGGAATAAGCTTTCCTTTCTTCCTTTCCCTTCAATCCCCAGCACAGATGTCAGCACTTCCAGGAAGCTCTCTTCGCCACCTGCATCTGTGGTGCTTCCTATTGTGCTCAGCATCCCTCACTGCCCTGATGCGGTGGCCTTACTTGTCTCTATCCTCTCGGCTGGGAATGCTGTCTCAGGGGCAGAGCAGTGGCAATCATCCGAGTCCCTCTTTAGGGCACAGATGAATGGGAAATGCAGTAAAGATAGGCTGTGAGCAAGGCCAGGGTGTTAGACACACTGTTGTGTGATCCTGGCTACATGGCACAGACAGCTCACGTAGCCTCATGGAGCCTCAGCTGGGGAACGGCTCTTTCATCCCTGCCTTCCAGGCTTCCCCTGGTAGGTGCAGATACGTATGCAGGAATCAACAAGTGAGGCTCTCTAGCTCCATTGCCTTTTTCAAACCCTTTGTATGCAAACACATGCAATCCACAACCCCCCATATTGTAAAAGGCAACAGCCACCTCTTCATGCAAATCTCTAGCCCAGGCCTCACTACAGAATTTCATCCCTATATCCTGCTGAGTGCCAGATAGCTCCTAAACATAATCTGTCAAAAATCATCTGCATTGTTTCAATCCCTAAACCACTTATTCTCCCAGATTGAATTTTTGTTACACCAATAATCTCAGTTCAAACATCCTGAGGTCATCTTTAAATACTTTTCCCTGGTATGTCTTCATTCCTATCTACTTTATTTCTGTAATAATTTTGACATACATTTCTTACAGCCAAGCTCCCATTTTTATTTCATCAACAAGTGGTAGGCCCCCATCAGTTCAACTCTGGGCTAGAGCAGTAGCTTTGGAAATAGTCTTTCTGCTGCCAATGTCTCTTCCCTCCAATTCAAATGCATATGTATGAAATAGGTCAGGAAGTGCTTAAAAACATTAATTTTAATATTGATTGGGTAAGCATATAAAATGGCTGAGAGTGTCAGTCTCTACTGGGGGAATGATATTTAAAAGTGAACAACATATTTGGTGCTAGTATCCAAAATTTATATATCACAGCTAGAGTCATCTTCCCCAAATTATCCTTTTGCTCTCTACTCCTCCCTTTAGTCAAGAATCTTTTACAACTTCCCAAAAGCTGTTAGGGCTTTTCTTCAAATAGGTCCTTTATTCTCAAACCCCCATGTTCACGCATCTAGAGCCCCTTTACCTACCCAGTAGGGCCCTTTCACCCCCAACAAAACTTATCTGTTTTTAAAGGTGCAGTTGTGTCACTTGTTCTATGAAAGATTTCTTCAGTTCTTTTCTTTCTTCCTGTCTCTTTCCCACCTTGAACAAGTTGTCATTTTCCTGTCTTCATTTTCTTAACACTTCATTTCCTACTGCAGATATAAGCTATACCACCATTGAGTTGAGGGATTTCAGCTCTGCATAACTCTGTTAAATGGATGGAAATAAAGGCTTCTGGATGAACTAAAATTTAACATTACCAAGTCCAAGCTTGTGCTACTTGCCACACAACATGCCAGTACGTCAAGAAACAAGGTGTTGACGCAAGGAAAGTGAATTTATTCAGAAAGACAGCAGACCAAGAAGACAGCAGACTCATGTCCTAAAGAACCATCTTAACTCAGGGTTGATTTCAAGCTTCTTTTAATTATGGACAGGGGGTGGGGGAGGCAGGAGGAGGTTGAGGTCAGGAGGTGATGATTGACTTCTGACATCTGGACATCAGCAATGGTCTGAGGAGGTTGCAAAGCTCCTTGTCCTTGACTCCAGTCATTTTGTTGACATGGATTTGACCATGTCATTCCTGTAAGTCCTGGACAATCCAGTCATCATTTTTGTACATGCTACTTGACCTCCTTGGGGTAGGTGAGTTTCAGGTAAGGGGCTGGTTGCATCACTGTTAGGTCACAAGCAAAATTCCATTTGATGTTTAATAATGCCTATACGCAGGACTGCAGGGCTGAGCAAAAGCTTTTTGACCCAAAGATTAAGCAGCAAAGGAAACACATACAATATGAGAGCAGAGATGCCACTTCTTCATTTGGTTACAATAATATGATCATTTCTCCCCAAACAAAAGATGATGCATTGAGGTATAAGCATAAAGAGTATCTTTTTTGTAAATGTCTATCATGTAAATATGGCATTAATTATTTAATGAAAAGTAATCTTTTCACAAATTGGCATTTCATCATTTGCTATTTTTTTTTCTGTTTTACATAGTTAGGTAAGAGAGTGAGGCTTCCCGTTATCTAAACCTTTAAAACTAATGTACAAACAAACCCAATGATTTATCTAAACGCTGTTCATCTTCTTTTGTCCTGGCATAAGAAAGCAAGGCTTCATATGAACAAACATGAATCATAAGAAAGATTTAAATTATATCTAGTACTTTTAAGGGATGAAGAAGAATGGAATGGAAGATGTTTTGTTCCGGTAGGCTGATTTTAAAAGCAAGATACCACTTCGGGAAAACATTCTTCATAATTCTCTAGTATGGAAGCATTTTAATTAGAGGGTGAGGTGGAAAGTCAGTCCTATTAAGAGTGTATATGCATGAAGCTTTGGCCCAGTGTATCTGGGATGATGAAAGTGGGGTGTCACAGAGCAGTGTGGCAAATATTCCCCCAAAATCACCCACCTGCTGCACAGACAGAGGCCTGGCAATGTGTTTCTATTGCCTATGCATTTTATGCTCTAGGTAAATTCCTTTGTGTGAAAGTTTTTAAGACTCAAAAATACAGTTTTAACACTTGGGCAACTTGACCCAATTATAGTCTACTTTTCCATAGAATTTGATAAGCAGTTTCAAGGGTTAGTGACAGGGTGAAATAAGTTTCAGTAGCACACGGGCAAGACCAAAAAGCAGCAGCCTGCTCATGGAAAGCAAGCATCGAGTGGTATAATCAGCAGAAGGAGCATGTTGTCCATGATATTTTCTTTTGATTGTTACCTGAGGTCCAGTTTAACATTTAAGCCATAGTCAGAACAGTTCTATGAAACTGGGGTACACACTGGCACAAAGAAGCTGATTGGGTAGTCAGTGAACTAGACCTATGCTCAGATCATGGTGAGTTAAAGGAAGCTGCTCATTTATTCAGTGAACATAATAAGGTGAACTCCTCCTCATTCTAGGTCCTGTGCTAGGTGCAGGGGATAAACTCATAACAAAAGCACTTTCTTGTTGACTCACAGATGTACAGTCTATGGGAGAGGCAGACATTAATCGATCACAAAAACATTAAATTGCAAGGAGATAGAGACAGCTCTCCGGAAGAAGAGGTTTTCAATCTGAGGTCAAGGAGATGTGTGAATGAGATCTAGGTGAGGTGGAGAGAGTGGCTCATCCAGGCAGTAGGGCACATGTAGGGGAATCTGTGTGTCAGAAAGAAGCAGGGTAGAGCTGAGATGCAGAATGAGGGCAAGTCTGCCTGAGGCTGAGATCAACACTGGAGAGGAGACAAGAACAGACTCCTGTTGAGAGTTTCATGTTTCTCTGGACATCAATGGGAAGCCACTGAAGATTTTAAGCAGGTTGGGCAACATCGTATGTCATGACTGTGTATGAGTTTAACTGAGTTTGAATGACTGCTCATCCCTGTCTCAAGAGCCATAAAGCATATGACCAACTCATGTCAACACTCAGGAGCTGATAGTTTTAAATCTCTGTTTTACTTCTTTGATATTTGTCTTTTTCCTAGAGCATAAGCCTATGGAGTCCTGCATGTGGAAGTTTGTAGTTGGGTAGGTCCTTAAAATGCTGGGTGTAGTTTTAAATTGGGTCTTTTGTCATTGCTATCAACATCAAGCAACAGTCTTAAAGATTTCCATTCAGTTGAAGTGATCTCTTGTCATCAGACAAGTGACTGATAGAAAGAAACCCAGTTTGGTAGAAAAAACATATTATACCATGAGCAACTTTGCATTTTTCGGTTTTGTTCACTTATTTTTGATGGTCAGAAATGACTGAAAAAGGGAAACTGTTCTTTTAATGTAGAGAAGAGAGCGTAATGTAAAATGGATTCAGTTTCAAAATTGCTGTAGCCAGGGATGTGTCCTGTCACCAAAAAACCATAATCAGAAAGTCCAGGTATATATGCATATCTTTATCAGTTTATTTTATATATTTTTAAAACAGAGAAGAGGAGGTTATGTGAGTTGAGAATGTGAGAGGAAGTAGCACTGCAGAAAAGCAAGAGAAAGGTACCAAGGGATGAAGCATCCTGGTCCAGTGTGGTTAAAGCACTTAGCATCAGAGGACATACATGTGTGCTGTTGATTCACCATCAAACTGCTTACAACTGAACTGTATTTGTGCAATACAGTTATTTTTTAAGTCAGCATAGCAGAACTTATAGATAGATAGTATTTCCCAAACTGCATTTCACAGAGTATTATGCCCATGAGATCAATATAGGTGATCTATGAGAAGAAAACAGAACTCTGTAGTTAAATGTGAACACTGGGTTAAAAAGGTTTACTACTGTCCACTTGCCAGAGCGATTTCTGGGGTGGCGTGCAGTGCTGCAATGTGCACTGCTGACCTCTGAGACACAGCTTTTCTGCATAACATCTCTTCCCAAACTTCTTTCACGGTGGAACCCCTTTCATCCAGCATAGCTATTGCTGTTTCTGATCTGCATTTCTTGTCTCCAGAACACACTTTCTTAAGTTGCTGACTCAAATGAATGTGGATATAACAGCATGTCTTTCAAATAGTCATCCTGACAACAATATCATTATTCTAGTAATAGCCTTACTGCCCAAAATATATTTGAAAATAAATTGAGATGTCATTTATTATTCACTTATGTTAGTTACTAATGAGAATACCATGTGTTTACTAAATGAAATCCTAATCTTAAAAAGTAGCCACTGTGGCAAATTACATTATTGCTTATGTGTATGCTTCTTTTTAATCAAAAACAGAGCAGCCTTACATATTTGCCTTCAGTGAGTGTTTTGAATTCTGGGAGGTTAAGTAGAAGTTACCATCATTACTTATGCGAGACTTTGCTATAGGGCAATATGAGGGCCCACACTTTTTATTTCACTATTTTGTAACTGTACAAAGGTGTGAGATTGACACAAATATTCTATTTTCATCCATGGGCAACTAAATCATTTTTATTTAGAAAAGTCTGCATATTTCCTTCCATGGTTGTTTTATGAAGTTCTTTAGATTTATTATGTTTCTAATAATCTCATAACTAAGAAATTAATTTTTAATGATTATTTCCTAAAAGAGTCTAAGGTATTTGACTTTGTGAGAAAAATTTAACATGTATAGTTATAGAACTCTTATTTTTTTTCTGAATTACAAGTGCCTCTTGTGTACTAATACCTTACTCCATGATACATATTTAAACAGCAACTCTGGATGGGTGAGTTCCTCACTAAAAAATCTGTTTGATCTTTTCATGTTGCTTTTAACAAATATATATTTCAGCATGTATTAAAGAAAACCCTGTGTCAATACTACAATATCAGCTCTTTTCAGTGTGATCATTTTTACTGACCAAAAGCTTTGGATTCATTGTAACACATGAAATACCAGTAGTTAGAATGAAGCTAATCAGATTCTTCTCTCGAACTAAAGGCAAAACTTTCCTCAATTAAGTTATCAAGGAATAAATATGCTGGTGAACAATCAATAAATAATTATCACAAAGCCGTATTACAAAGTCTCTGAACCATGTCACTTTCACAAGTCTAATAAGTTTAATATTCCAACATTGTTTAACTTTCAGTTGAAAATATTATAAACTAAGAGCTAGAAAATCAAGCATTTATTTTCCTTGTCTCCTTTTTCACTCCAATAGTATTTTCACATATTTAGAAAATTTTGATGTCTAAAAGCATTTAAAAGTATACACCAAACAACTATCACATTAATATATTTCTCCATATATAATGAATTTTCTTATAATTTAATGAGTAAATTAAACTTTTATAACTTTCAAGTTTTTAATTTTTTTTTCTTAATTGCAGTATAATTGATATACAATGTTATATTAGTTTCAGGTGTACAACATAAGGATTCAGTAATTACATACATCACAAAATGCTCACCACAGTATGTGTAGTTAATGTCACCCTACAAAGTTATTACAATACTATTGACTATATTCCCTATACTATATTTTTCATCCCTATGACTTATTTATTTTATAACTGGAAGTTTGTACCTCTTAATCCCCTTTGCCAACTTTATAAATGAGTTTTATAGTTTCTTTTTTCTGATTACAGAATTTCAATCCAGTGTAAATACGTTTTGTGTCACTCAATTTTCATTTTTTAAGAGTCAACAATAAAATCATACACTTTTTTTCTTTTCGTCTATTGAAGTTTAATTTATATGCAAAAAATGTACCCATTTTAAGTGTAATTTTCAGTGAATTTTGACAACATATACACCTGTGTAACCTCCACCACAAAGTATACAACATTTCATCACCAACAAAACTCGTGATCCTTGCCTTCAACCCCTCTCATCTGACCCCAGGCAACCACTGATATGTTGCTCATTATAAAAAAGTTTTCTAAATAAAATAAAGCCCTTTCTAGAATATACACAAAGGGAATCATACAGTATGTACATTTTTTTGCCTGGTTTCTTTTCATACAGCATAGAGTTGAGGTTCATTAATGTTTTCTGTGTATAATTGTTAATTTCTATTTATTGCTAAGGAGTATTTCATTGTATGGATGTACCATAGTTGGTTGATTCTCCTGTTTATGGATATTTGTGTTGTTTCCCATTTTTTGGTGATCATGAATAAAACTACTTATGAAAGTTCATGTTCAGGTCTTTTTGTGGACATTTTATGTATTCATTTTTCTAAGGTAAATATCTAGGAATGGAATTATTGAATCATATCAGCTATTGTTCCTGTCTTTTCAAAATGTTTTAAACAGCCTCAGAAGATAAACTATTTAACATGTCTTCTTCTAGGGCCCATGGGCAGTTTTATTTGTTTTGCTGTTTTGTTTGTTGCTGTCCAAGTTAATAATGTCCCCTTCTGGAAAAAAGTTGGGAAAATTTGTTACGAGTTCCTTTATGTACAGCCTCCATCCAGGCTGCTGTGCTTCACCCATGTGTGATATGGAGGCCAGGGAACTGATGTAGAAATGAAGCTCTTGCTGCCTGCTCTTCCTCTTTTTCTCATTTCCGCTATTATATGTATATTTAATATTATATATTATATTTCTTATATATTTGTATGTATCATATCTATATAGTTGTTCTAGGGATTACAGTCTACCTAGAGCTAATACTGTATTTCAGGTAAAATACAAAACAACAATGTAGTTCTTTTTAACCTCCCTATTCTTTGAAAAGAAAAAATAGGTAGATAGATAGATAGATGATAGATACATAGATAGATAGACTTTATTTTTTACCCACATAATTCACCATTTCCAATGTCTTAATTCCTTCCTCTAGATCTGCATATTCATCCACAGCCATTTAGCTTCAGCCTGAATATATCCATCTAGTATTTTTTTTTTTAGATAATTATTTTTTATTGAACGGTAGTTGACGCACAGTATTACATTACATTAGTTTCAGGTGTACAACATAGTGATTCAACATTTATATACATGATAATTCTAGGTACCAGCAATCACCATACCAAGTTGCTACAATATTTTGACTATATTACTTATGCTATACATTACATCCCGGTTACTTATTTATTTTAAAATTGGAAGTGTGTACTTTTTTTTTTTTTTTGAGAGGGCATCTCTCATATTTATTGATCAAATGGTTGTTAACAACAATAAAATTCTGTATACGGGAGTCAGTGCTCAATGCACAATCATTAATCCACCCCAAGCCTAATTTTCGTCAGTCTCCAATCTTCTGAAGCATAACAAACAAGTTCTTACATGGAGAACAAATTCTGACTTAGTGAATAAGTTACATGGTGAACAGTACAAGGGCAGTCATCACAGAAACTTTCGGTTTTGCTCATGCATTATGAACTATAAACAGTCAGTTCAAATATGAATACTCATTTGATTTTTATACTTGATTTATATGTGGATACCACATTTCTCTCTTTATTATTATTATTTTTAATAAAATGCTGAAGTGGTAGGTAGATACAAGATAAAGGTAGAAAACATAGTTTAGTGTTGTAAGAGAGCAAATGTAGATGATCAGGTGTGTGCCTATAGACTATGTGTTAATCCAAGCTAGACAAGTGCAATAAAACATCCACGTATGCAGAAGATTTCTCTCAGAACAGGGGGGGTGAGGTTCTAAGCCTCACCTCTGTTGATCCCCAATTTCTCACCAGATGACCCCCCTGCGACTGTGCCTGTCTTAGGTTGTTCCTCCCTTGAGGAATCTTACCCGTCTCTGGCTAACCAGTCATCTTCCAGGGCCATACAGGGAAATGTAAAGTTGGTAAGTGAGAGAGAAGCCTTATTGTTTGAAAAGGTTAGCTTTTTACTTCTTTGCATATTTATGCCCTGTGGCTTCTATGCCCAGCATTTGTCTTGAGGTGTGTTTACCACTTGGAAGAATTATGATACTCGGTAAATGTGATATGAGGAATGAATTCTATTTAAGGGTTGTAATTAGGAAGGAAGAAGAAAAGCTATAGAAGTAGCAGGTGGAAGAAAACATGGGAAGATTGATTATTTCTTTGACATATCTTCTTGTACAGTAACTTCGGCATGTATAGGTTTGAAGCTACTACTTAAATTGCGCACACACATTAACATAATAGGAGTATAGTTACATAACCAAAGCATACCTGTAATTACCAGCCATCTCCAGTGAAACCAAGAAAACCAGTTAGGCACCTTAGGCATTTGTGAAAACTTATCTATGATATGGTGGATATTGTCCAACTGAACTTGAACAGTCTGACAGAAATCAGACAAATTAAAACAACCCATTCCTGGGGAATGTTCACATCCCTTATGATCTTTTAACAGTAAATAGTCTGTAGTTGTAAGATTTTGGAGTGCTACAATTTGCACTTCTCCTAATTCTTGATTGAGTTCCAACAGTATAGATCCAGTCAAATTTGTTGTTTTACTGTATGCACAGGCCAGCTTAGATATCTCCTTCTTCATTCCCATGGCAAGTCCAGGAACTGGTAGGATGAGTGCATCTACAGCTGTAGCAGTGCATGGATCTTTGTTGGGGTTTTTTGATGATCATCTTCTGGCATGAGTCTTCCAGAGAGTGCTGATGTTGGAAGTTCTTTTTCATATTGTATCTTAGTTCATTTTCAGGGTAGCCCAATTAGGCTTTGATCCTCTGTATAAACACAAACAGACCCTTTGCCTACACTTTTATATGCCCTTTATACCCTTGTGTAGAACTCATTGGAGGTTACCACACAGGAACTGCCTTTTTTTGTTGTTTTTGGTATCACTAATCTACACTTACATGACGAATATTATGTTTACTAGGCTCTCCCCTATACCAGATCCCCCCTATAAACCCCTTTTCAGTCACTGTCCATCTGCATAGCAAAATGTTGTAGAATCACTACCTGCCTTCTCTGTGTTGTACAGCCCTCCCCTTTCTCCCACCCCCCATGCATGCTAATCTTAATACCCCCCTACTTCCCCCCCCTTATCCCTCCCTACCCACCCACCCTCCCCAGTCCCTATCCCTTTGGTACCTGTTAGTGCATTCTTGAGTTCTGTGATTCTGCTGCTGTTTTGTTCTGTCAGTTTTTCCTTTGTTCTTATATTCCACAGATGAGTGAAATCATTTGGTATTTCTCTTTCTCTGCTTGGCTTGTTTCACTGAGCATAATACCCTCCAGCTCCATCCATGTTGCTGCAAATGGTAGGATTTGCCCTTTTCTTATGGCTGAGTAGTATTCCATTGTGTATATGTACCACATCTTCTTTATCCATTCATCTATCGATGGACATTTAGATAGCTTCCAATTCTTGGCTATTGTAAATAGTGCTGCGATAAACATAGGGGTGCACTGATCTTTCTCATACTTGATTGCTGCATTCTTAGGGTAAATTCCTAGGAGTGCAATTCCTGGGTCAAATGGTAAGTATGTTTTGAGCATTTTGATGTACCTCCATACTGCTTTCCACAATGGCTGAGCTAAGTTACATTCCCACCAGCAGTGTAGGAGGGTTCCCCTTTCTCCACAGCCTCGCCAACATTTGTTGTTGTTTGTCCTTTGGATGGCAGCCATCCTTACTGGTGTGAGGTGATACCTCATTGTAGTTTTAATTTGCATTTCTCTGATAATTAGCGATGTGGAGCATCTTTTCATGTGTCTGTTGGCCATCTGTATTTCTTTTTTGGAGAACTGTTCAGTTCCTCTGCCCATTTTTTAATTGGGTTATTTGTTTTTTGTTTGTTGAGGCGTGTGAGCTCTTTATATATTCTGGACATCAAGCCTTTATCGGATGTGTCATTTTCAAATATATTCTCCCATACTGTAGGGTTCTTTTTGTTCTATTGATGGTGTCTTTTGCTGTACAGAAGCTTTTCAGCTTAATATAGTCCCACTTATTCATTTTTGCTGTTGTTTTCCTTGCCCGGGGAGAAATGTTCAAGAAGAGGTCACTCATGTTTATGTCTAAGAGGTTTTTGACTATGTTTTCTTCCAAGAGTTTAATGGTTTCATGACTTACATTCAGTTCTTTGATCCATTTTGAGTTTACTTTTGTATATGGGGTTAGGCAATGGTGTAGTTTCATTCTCCTACATGTAGCTGTCCAGTTTTGCCAGCACCATCTGTTGAAGAGACTGTCATTTCACCATTGTATGTCCATGGCTCCTTTATCAAATATTAATTGACCATATATGTCTGGGTTAATGTCTGGATTGTCTAGTCTGTTCCATTGGTCTGTGGCTCTGTTTTTGTGCCAGTACCAAATTGTCTTGATTACTATGGCTTTATAGTAGAGCTTGAAGTTGGGGAGTGAGATCCCCCCTACTTTATTCTTCTTTCTCAGGATTGCTTTGGCTATTCTGGGTCTTTGGTGTTTCCATATGAATTTTGAATTATTTGTTCGAGTTCATTGAAGAATGTTGCTGGTAGTTTCATAGGGATTGCATCAAATCTGTATATAGCTTTGGGCAGGATGGCCATTTTGACAATATTAATTCTTCCTAGCCACGAGCATGGGATGAGTTTCCATCTGTTAGTGTCCCCTTTAATTTCTCTTAAGAGTGACTTGTAGTTTTCAGAGTATATGTCATTCACTTCTTTGGTTAGGTTTATTCCTCGGTATTTTATTTTTTTTGATGCAATTGTGAATGGAGTTGTTTTCCTGATTTCTCTTTCTGTTGGTTCATTGTTCATGTATAGGAATGCCACAGATTTCTGTGTATTGATTTTGTATCCTGCAGCTTTGCTGTATTCCGATATCAGTTCTAGTAGTTTTGGGGTGGAGTCTTTAGTGTTTTTTATGTACAGTATCATGTCATCTGCAAATAGTGACAGTTTAACTTCTTCTTTACCAATCTGGATTCCTTGTATTTTTTTGTTTTGTCTGATTGCCATGGCTAGGACCTCCAGTACTATGTTAAATAACAGTGGGGAGAGTGGGCATCCCTGTCTAGTTCCCGATCTCAGAGGAAATGCTTTCAGCTTCTTGCTGTTCAATATAATGTTGGCTGTGGGTTTATCATTGATGGCCTTTATTATGTTGAGGTACTTGCCCTCTATTCCCATTTTGCTGAGAGTTTTTATCATGAATGGATATTGACTTTGTCAAATGCTTTTTCAGCATCTATGGAGATGATCATGTGGTTTTTGTCTTTCTTTCTGTTGATGTGGTGGATGATGTTGATGGACTTTCGAATGTTGTACCATCCTTGCATCCCTGGGATGAATCCCACTTGGTCATGGTGTATGATCCTTTTGATGTATTTTTGAATTCGGTTTGCTAATATTTTGTTGAGTATTTTTGCATCTATGTTCATCAGGGATATTAGTCTGTAGTTTTCTTTTTTGGTGGGGTCTTTGCCTGGTTTTGGTATTAGGGTGATGTTGGCTTCATAGAATGAGTTTGGGAGTATCCCCTCCTCCTCTATTTTTTGGAAAACTTTAAGGAGAATGGGTATTATGTCTTCTCTGTATGTCTGTTAAAATTCCGAGGTAAATCCATCTGGCCCGGGGGTTTTGTTCTTTGGTAGTTTTTTGATTACCGCTTCAATTTCGTTGCTGGTAATTGGTCTGTTTAGATTTTCTGTTTCTTTCTGGGTCAGTTGTGGAAGGTTGTATTTTTCTAGGAAGTTGTCCATTTCTCCTAGGTTTCCCAGCTTGTTACCATATAGGTTTTCATACTATTCTCTAATAATTCTTTGTATTTCTTTGGGGTCCATCATGATTTTTCCTTTCTCGTTTCTGATACGGTTGATTTGTGTTGACTGTCTTTTCTTCTTAATAAGTCTGGCTAGAGGCTTATCTATTTTGTTTATTTTCTTGAAGAACCAGCTCTTGGTTTCATTGATTTTTGTTATTGTTTTATTCTTCTCAATTTTATTTATTTCTTCTTTGATCTTTATTATGTCCCTCCTTCTGCTGACCTTAGGCCTCATTTGTTCTTCTTTTTCCAATTTCGATAATTGTGACATTAGACCATTCATTTGGGATTGTTCTTCCTTTTTTAAATATGCTTGGCTTGCTATATACTTTCCTCTTAAGACTGCTTTTGCTGTGTCCCACAGAAGTTGGGGCTTAGTGTTGTTGTTGTCATTTGTTTCCATATATTGCTGGATCTCCATTTTGATTTTGTCATTGATCCATTGATTATTTAGGAGCGTGTTGTTAAGCCTCCATGTGTTTGTGAGCCTCTTTGCTTTCTTTATACAGTTTATTTCTAGTTTTATGCCTTTGTGGTCTGAAAAGTTGGTTTGTAGGATTTCAATCTTTTGGAATTTTCTGAGGCTCTTTTTTGTGGGCTAGTATGTGGTCTATTCTGGAGAATGTTCCATGTGCACCTGAGAAGAATGTATATTCTGTTGCTTTTGGATGTAGAGTTCTATAGATGTCTATTAGGTCCATCTGCTCTACTGTGTTGTTCCTTACTTATTTTCTGCCTGGTGGATCTATCCTTTGGGGTGAGTGGTGTGTTGAAGTCTCCTAGAATGAATGCATTGCAGTCTATTTCCCCCTTTAGTTCTGTTAGTATTTGTTTCACATATGCTGGTGCTCCTGTGTTGGGTGCATATATATTTAGAATGGTTATATCCTCTTGTTGGACTGAGCCCTTTATCATTATGTAGTGTCCTTCTTTATCTCTTGTTACTTTCTTTGTTTTGAAGTCTATTTTGTCTGATATTAGTACTGCAACCCCTGCTTTCCTCTCACTGTTGTTTGCCTGAAATATGTTTTTCCATCCCTTGACGTTTAGTCTGTACATGTCTTTGGGTTTGAGGTGAGTTTCTTGTAAGCAGCATATAGATGGGTCTTGCTTTTTTATCCATTCTGTTACTCTGTGTCTTTTGATTGGTGCATTCAACCCATTAACATTTATGGTGACTATTGAAAGATATGTACTTATTGCCATTGCCGGCTTTAGATTTGTGGTTACCAAAGGTTCAAGGTTAGCCTCTTTAGTATCTTACTGCCTAACTTAGCTCGCTTATTGAGCTGTTATATACACTGTCTGGAGATTCTTTTCTTCTCTCCCTTCTTGTTCCTCCTCCTCGATTCTTCATATGTTGGGTGTTTTGTGCTGTGCTCTTTCTAGGAGTGCTCCCATCTAGAGCAGTCCCTGTAAGATGTTCTGTAGAGGTGGTTTGTGGAAAGCAAATTCCCTCAGCTTTTGTTTGTCTGGGAATTGTTTAATCCCACCGTCATATTTGAATGATAGTCGTGCTGGATACAGTATCCTTGGTTCAAGGCCCTTCTGTTTCATTGTATTAAATATATCATGCCAGTCTCTTCTGGCCTGTAGGGTTTCTGTCGAGAAGTCTGATGTTAGCCTGATGGGTTTTCCTTTATAGGTGACCTTTCTCTCTCTAGCTGCCTTTAACACTCTTTCCTTGTCCTTGATCTTTGCCATTTTAATTATTATGTGTCTTGGTGTTGTCCTCCTTGGATCCTTTCTGTTGGGGGTTCTGTGTATTTCTGTGGTCTGTTCGATTATTTCCTCCCCCAGTTTGGGGAAGTTTTCAGCAATTATTTCTTCTAAGATACTTTCCATCTCTTTTCCTCTCTCTTCTTCTGGTACCCCTATAATACGGATATTGTTCCTTTTGGATTGGTCACACAGTTCTCTTAATATTGTTTTATTCCTGGAGATCCTTTTATCTCTCTCTATGTCAGCTTCTATGCGTTCCTGTTCTCTGGTTTCAATTCCATCAATGGCCTCTTGCATCCTATCCATTCTGCTTATAAACCCTTCCAGCGTTTGTTTCATTTCTGCGATCTCCTTTCTGGCATCTGTGATCTCCCTCCAGACTTCATCCCATATCTCTTGCGTATTTCTCTGCATCTCTGTCAGCACTTTTATGATTTTTATTTTGAATTCTTTGTCAGGAAGACTGGTTAGGTCTGTCTCCTTCTCTGGTGTTGTCTCTGTGATCTTTGTCTGCCTGTAGCTTTGCCTTTTCATGGTGATAGGAATAGTTTGCAGAGCTGGGATGAGTGACGGCGGGAAGAACTTCCCTTCTTGTTGGTTTGTGGCCCTCCTCTCCTGGGAGAACAGCGGCCTCTAGTGGCTTGTGCTGCGCAGCTGCGCGCAGACAGGGTTTCTGCTTCCTGCCCGGCTGCTATGGAGTTAATCTCCGCTGTTGCTGTGGGCGTGGCCTGGCTCGGGCAGCTACTCCAAAATGGTGGAGTCGCGTTGGAGCAGGAGCTGCTGGGAGGCTATTTATCTCCGTAAGGGGCCTCCCTGCTCCCTGCAGCCCAGGGGTTAGGGTGCCCAAAGATCCCCGGATTCCCTACCTCTGGATTAAGTGTCCCGCCCTGCCCCTTTAAGACTTCCAAAAAGCCCCCGCCAAATCAAAACAATCACCAAAAAAAAAAAAAAAATTAAAAAAAAAAAACTGTGGCTCATATTTCTTTATTCTCTGGCGCCAGCCTCAGGCATCTGCTCACCAGTCTTGCTGCCGTGTTTCCCTAGTATTGGGTGTCTATGCCTTTAAGACTTCCAAAAAGCGCTCACCAAAACAAAACAGCAAAAGAAAAAAAAAAAATGGTCGCTCGCTTTTCTGGTGTCTTCCAGCGCCCAGCCTCTGTTGCCAACTCTCTGTTCTTGCTGCCCTGTTTCCCTAGTGTCCAGGGTCCCCCGCGCACGCACTGTGTCTACACTCTGGCCCGGATGGCTGGGGCTGGGTGTCCGGCAGCCCTGGGCTCCGTCTCCCTCCCGCTCTGCCTGCTCCTCTCCCACCGGGAGCTGGGGGGAGGGGCGCTCGGCTCCCGCGGGGCCGGGGCTTGTATCTTACCCCCTTCGCGAGGTGCTGGGTTCTCTCAGGTGTGGATGTGGTCTGGATATTGTCCTGTGTCCTCTGGTCTTTATTCTAGGAAGAGTTGTCTTTGTTATATTTTCACTGATATATGTGGTTTTGGGAGGATATTTCCGCTCCACTACTCACGCTGCCATCTTGGCTCCGCCCATCTAGTATATTTTTACTGCATGTTTGCTGGCAAGAAATAATGTCAATTTTTTGCTTATGTGAAAATACCTATTTCCCTCTCACCTTTGGAGGAAGGTTTCATCAGACACAAAATTTTTAGTTTTCAGATCTTTCATCACTATTTTGAATATGTCATTCCAGCAACTTGAGGCCTCTATTGTTTCTGACAGAAGTCAGCAATGGCTATCTATCTTGTCACTGTTTCCTGTATATAGTTTCCTATTTATTTTCGTGCTGCCTTCAAAATTTTCTCATTATCGAGTTTTTGGGTCAGAGCCAAGATGGTGGCATGAGTAGGACAGTGGGAATCTCCTCCCAAAGACATATATTTTTGAAAATACAACAAATACAACTATCCCTAAAAGAGAGGCCGGAAGACACAGGACAACAGCCAGACTACAACTACACCTGCGAGAACCCAGGGCCTGGGGAAAGGGGTAAGATACAAGCCAAGGCCCGGCAGGACCCGAGGCCTCTCACCCCAGCTCCCAGCAGGAAAGGAGTCGGAGCAGGGAGGGAGAGGGAGCCCAGGACACCTGAACACCCAGCCCTTGCCATCCGCACCAGAGCGCAGACACACAGTGTATGCATGGGGTGCTGGAAACTAGGGAAGCAGGACAGTAAGACCTGTTAGTGGGTCCCGAAGCCGGCGCCCCTGTGACAAAGAAAAGCGAGTGCTTTTTGAAAGTATTAAAAGGACAGGGACCCCACAGCTGGACGGAAGAATCCCGGGTCACAGTCCAGCAGCTGAAAATTCCAGGGAACTCCAGGCGCACTAGCCCCTTGGGCAACAGCTCTGAGACCCCTCACGGAGGTAAACAGCCAAACAGCCCCCATCCATTACCCCTCCAGGGCCCCGCTATAGCAGAGTAGCAGCCTGAGGCTGGCCACGCCCACAGCAAGGGAGCTTCCTCCAAACCAGCCCTGCAAGATACAGAGACCCAATCTACACGCAATTGTCCAACACAAGCCACTAGGGGTCGCAGTTGTCCCAGTAAAGAAAGGCCAGGAGCAAGTGGAAAGAGTCTTGATTCTCCCAACTGACAGACCAGTCAATAGCATACCACTGCACCTATCAACACGAAAAGGCAAAAAAGTTTGATCCAGACAAGACTAACCAACACAGCTTCGACAGCTTCTACATCTTCCCCTAAGAAGGAACCTGGGGAGATAGATTTAACCAGTCTTCCTGAAAAAGAATTCAAAACAAAAGTCATAACCATGCTGAAGGACTTCCAGAGAAATATGCAAGAACTAAGGAAGGAGAATTCAGAAATAAAACAATCTCTGGAAGGACTTCAAAGCAGAATGGACGAGATGCAAGAGACCATTAATGGACTACAAAACAGAGAACAGGAACGCAGAGAAGCTGATGCAGACAGAGAAAAAAAGGATCTCCAGGAATGAAAGAATTTTAAGAGAACTGTGTGACCAATCCAAAAGGGACATTATTCGCATCATAGGAGTACCAGAAGAAGAAGAGAGAGAGAAAAAGGGATAGAAAGTGTCTTTGAAGAAATAATTGCTGAAAACTTCCCCAAACTAGGGGAGGAAATGGCCTCTCAGACCACAGAGGTACACAGAACTCCCATGACAAGGGATACAAGGAGGGCAACACCAAGACACATAATAATTAAAATGGCAAAGATCAAAGACAAGGACAAAGTATTAAAGGCAGCCAGAGAGAAAAAAAAAGGTCACCTACAAAGGAAAACCCATCAGGCTATCATCAGACTTCTCAACAGAAACCCTACAGGCCAGAAGACAATGGCATCATATACTTAATGCAATGAAACAGAAGGGCCTCGAACCAAGAATACTGTATCCAGCACGATTGTCATTTAAACTTGAAGGAGGGATGAAACAATTCCCAGACAAGCAAAAGTTGAGGGAATTTGCCTCCCACAAACCACCTCTACAGGGCATCTTACAGGCACTGCGCTAGATGGGAGGACTCCTTAAAAGAGCGCAGAAAAAAACACCCAACATATGAAGAAGGGAGGAAGAGGAATAAGAAGGGAGAGAAATAAAAATCATCAGACGATGTTTATAATAGCTCAATAAGCAAGTTAAATTAGACAGTAAGATAGTAAAGAAGCTAACCTTGAACCTTTGGTAACCACAAACTTAAAGCCTACAATGGCAATAAGTACATATCTTTCAATAATCACCCTAAATGTAAATGGACTGAATGCACCAATCAAAAGACACAGAGTAAGAGAATGATTAAAAAAGCAAGACCCATCTATATGCTGCTTACAAGAGACTCACCTCAAACCCAAACACATGCACAGACTTAACGTCAAGGGATGGAAAAAGATATTTCATGCAAACAACAGAGAGAAAAAAGCAGGTTTTGTAATACTAGTATCAGACAAAATAGACTTCAAAATAAAGAAAGTAACAAAAGATAAAGAAGGACATTACATAATGATAAAGGGCTCAGTCCAACAAGAGTATATAACCATTATAAATATATATGCACCCAATACAGGAGCACCAACATACGTGAAAAAAATACTAACAGAATTAAAGGAGAAAATAGAATGCAATGCATTCATTTTGGGAGACTTCAACACACCACTCACTCCAAAGGACAGATCCACCAGGCAGAAAATAAGTAAGGACACAGAGGCACTGAACAACACACTAGACCAGATGGACCTAATAGACATCTATGGAACTCTACACCCAAAAGCAGCAGGATACACATTCTTCTCAAGTGCACATGGAACATTCTCCAGAATAGACCACATACTAGGCCACAAAAAGAGCCTCAGAAAATTCCAAAAGATTGAAATCCTACAAACCAACTTTTCAGACCACAGAGGCATAAAACTAGAAATAAACTGTACAAAGAAAGCAAAAAGGCTCACAAACACATGGAGGCTTAACAACATGCTCCTAAATAGTCAGTGGATCAATGATCAAATTAAAATGGAGTTCCAGCAATATATGGAAACAAACAACAACAACAAACACAAAGCCCCCACTACTGCGGGATACAGCAAAAGCAGTCTTAAGAGGAAAGTATGTAGCAATCCAGGCATATTTAAAGAAGGAAGAACAATCCCAACTGAATGGACTAATGTCACAATTATCGAAATTGGAAAAAGAAGAACAAATGAGGCCTAAGGTCAGCAGAAGGAGGGACATAATAAAGATCAAAGAAGAAATAAATAAAATTGAGAAGAATAAAACAATAGCAAAAATCAATGAAACCAAGAGCTGGTTCTTCGAGAAAATAAACAAAATAGATAAGCCTTTAGCCAGACTTATTAAGAGGAAAAGACAGTCAACATGCATCAACAGAATCAGAAACGAGAAAGGAAAAATCACGACAGACCCCACAGAAATACAAAGAATTATTAGAGAGTACTATGAAAACCTATATGCTAACAAGCTGGGAAAACTAGGAGAAATGGACAACTTCCTAGAAAGATAAAACCTTTCAAGACTGACCCAGAAAGAAACAGATAATCTAAACAGACCAATTACCAGCAACGAAATTGAAGCAGTAATCAAAAAACTACCAAAGAACAAAACCCCCGGGCCAGATGGATTTACCTCGGCATTTTATCAGACATACAGAGAAGACATAATACCCATTCTCCTTAATGTTTTCCAAAAAATAAAAGAGGAGGGAATACTCCCAAACTCATTCTATGAAGCCAACATCACCCTAATACCAAAACCAGGCAAAGACCCCACCAAAAAAGAAAACTACAGACCAATATCCCTGATGAACTTAGATGCAAAAATACTCAACAAAATATTAGCAAACCGAATTCAAAAATACATCAAAAGGATCATACACCATGACAAAGTGGGATTCATCCCAGGGATGCAAGGATGGTACAGCATTCGAAAATCCATCAACATCATCCACCACGTCAACAGAAAGAAAGACAAAAACCACCTGATCATCTCCATATATGCTGAAAAAGCATTCGACAAAATTCAACATCCATTCATGATAAAAACTCTCAACAAAATGGGTATAGAGGGCAAGTACCTCAACATAATAAAGGCCATATATGATAAACCCACAGTAAACATCATACTGAACAGCGAGAAGCTGAAAGCTTTTCCTCTGCAATCAGGAACAAGACAGGGATGCCCACTCTCCCCACTGTTATTCAACATAGTACTGGAGGTCCTAGCCACAGCAATTAGACAAAAAAAAGAAATACAAGGAATCCAGATTGGTAAAGAAGAAGTTAAACTGTCACTATTTGCAGATGACATGATATTGTACATAAAAAACCCTAAAGACTCCACTGCAAAACTACTAGAGCTAATATCAGAATTCAGCAGAGTTGCAGGATACAAAATTAACACACAGAAATCAAGTGGCTTTCCTATACACTAACAATAAACTGATAGAAATAGAAATCGGGAAGACAATTCCATTCACAATAGCATCAAAAAAAATAAAATACCTAGTAATAAACCTAACCAAGGAAGTGAATGACCTATACCCTGAAAACTGTAAGACACTCTTAAGAGAAATTAAAGAGGTCACTAACAAATGGAAACTCATCCCATGCTCCTGGCTAGGAAGAATTAATATCGTCAAAATGGCCATCCTACCTAAAGCAATATACAGATTCGATGCAATCCCTATCAAACTACCAACAGCATTCTTCAATGAACTGGAACAAATAGTTCAAAAATTCATATGGAAACACCAAAGACCCCAAATAGCTAAAGCAATCCTGAGAAGGAAGAATAAAGTGGGAGGGATCTCAATCCCCAACTTCAAGCTCTACTACAAAGCCACAGTAATCAAGACAATTTGGTACTGGCACAAGAACAGAGCCACAGACCAATGGACCAGAATCGAGACTCCAAACATTAACCCAAACATATATGGTCAACTAATATTCAATAAAGGGGCCATGGACTACAATGGGGAAATGACAGTCTCTTCAACAGATGGTGCTGGCAAAACTGGACAGCTACATGTAAGAGAATGAAACTGGATCACTGTCTAACCCCATACACAAAAGTAAATTCGAAATGGATCAAAGACCTGAATGTAAGTCATGAAACCATAAAACTCTTAGAAAAAAACATAGGCAAAAATATCTTAGACATAAACATGAGTGACCTCTTCATGAACATATCTCCCCAGGCAAGGGAAACAAAAGCAAAAATGAACAAATGGGACTATATCAAGCTGAAAAGCTTCTGTACAGCAAAGGACACCATCAATAGAACAAAAAGGTATCCTACAGTATGGGAGAATATGTTCATAAATGACAGATCCGATAAAGGGTTGACATCCAAAATATATAAAGAGCTCACACACCTCAACAAACAAAAAGCAAATAATCCAATTAAAAAATGGGCAGAGGAGCTGAATAGACAGTTCTCTAAAGAAGAAATTCAGATGGCCAACAGACACATGAAAAGATGCTCCACATCGCTTGTCATCAGAGAAATGCAAATTAAAACCACAGTGAGATATCATCTCATACCAGTAAGAAGGGCTACCATGAAAAATACAAACAACACCAAATGTTGGCAATGTTGTGGAGAAAGGGGAACCCTACTACACTGCTGGTGGGAACGTAAATTAGTTCAACCATTTTGGAAAGCAGAATGGACGTTCGTCAAAATGCTCAAAATAGAGATACTATTTGACCCAGGAATTCCACCTCTAGGAATTTACCCTAAGAATACAGCACTCCAGTTTGAAAAAGACAGATGCACCCCTATGTTTATCGCTGCACTATTTACAATAGCCAAGATAAGGAAGCAACCTAAATGTCCATCAGTAGATGAATGGATAAAGAAGATGTGGTACATATACACAATGGAATATTACTCAGCTATAAGAAAAAAACAGATCCTACCATTTGCAGCAACATGGATGGAGCTAGAGGGTATTATGTTCAGTGAAATAAGCCAGGTGGAGAAAGACAAGTACCAAATGATTTCACTCATATGTGGAGTATAAGAACAAAAGAAAACTGAAGGAACAAAACAGCAGCAGAATCACAGAACCCAAGAATGGACTAATAGTTACCAAAGGGAAAGGGACTGGGGAGGACAGGTGGGAAGGGAGGGATAAGGGCAGGTAAAAAGAAAGGGGGCATTACGATTAACATGTGTAGTGTGAGGGGGACACGGGAAGGGCTGTGCAACACAGAGAAGACAAGTAGTGATTTTACAGCATCTTACTATGTTGATGGACAGTGACTGTGAATGGGTATGTGGGGGGGACTTGTTGAAGGGGGGAGCCTAGTAAACATAATGTCCTTCATGTAATTGTAGATTAATGATACCAAAATAAAATCAATTAAAAAAAAATTTTTTTCTCATTATCTTTGGCTATTAGAGATTTGACTCTGATGTACATAGCTAGGTATAGTTTTCTTTATATTTATCGTGCTTCAGTTTACTGTTTTAGATTAGTAGATTTAGATTTATTTAAGTTATTTTAAATTCAGATAAATTTAGATTATTTTTCACAAAATTGGGGGAATTTTCAGCCATTATTTCTTTAGACATTTTTTTCTGTCTCTGCCTCCTTTCCTTTTAGGATTTCAGTTGCACTTCTATTTGACCCCTAAGTGTTATTCAGCAGTCTCTGAAGCTTTGTTCACTATATTTTCTCTCTGTTCTTCAGATGTGATCTTTTTATTGATATCTTCAAGTTTACTGTCTTTTCTGCCCATATCATTGGCAAGTTTTGAAATCACTGTAAATCCACCGTCTACACTCACTGAGAATCAGTTCCTGTTAACTGTCCTTCCTGTACATGTGTCACATTTTCCTCTGTCTTCACATATCTAGTAATCTTCAGTTAAAAACTGAATATTGTGGATATGTTTAGCAATCCTTGATGTGTTGTGTTCTTCTGAGAATTATTTTGTTGTTGCTTAGCAGGTAGATTACTCTCTCAGTTTCAAGCTGTAAATTCTGTCTCCCCTGCAGTGTGCAACAGCTGAAATTTCTGCTCAATTTTTTTGTTTCCAGTTATTGTTGTTTTTTAATCTGGCCTCCTGGGGATCTTACCTATACCTGTACAGTTTAGCATTCAGTCAAGAATTTGGGTAAAACTTGTGGCAGGCCATCACCAGGTTCTGTCCTCTAACACATGAAATTAGTGAGGCTTTAGCTTTCTGCCTCCTGAGTTAGGTATGGATTCAAGAGTCATGAGCCAGAAAAAAACAGCAAATCACAAATATCATCTAGTGGTACTGCCTTTCAAAAGGTAAATGTTCCTCTCGTTTCTCCCAGGTGTTTTCCTGATGACCCATTGGTGTCTTATTTAGTGGCTCTCCAGGGATTTGGGCAGAGATTATACTCAGATTTTTGGTCCCGCCATGGCTCACTCTTTTCCAGAACTCCAGCCCCAAACCCAAATTTCTAGGTTGTCTGCCAGCCTTTAATTTTGTGAGGTAAGGAAACAAAGCATTAACTCAAATTCTATATTGCAGTTGCTGTATTTCGATGGTCAGCACTCCTTTAGTTTATGCTTGCTTTCAGTCATTTCCTAGTGCCTTTAAATAGTTGTGTTTAAAATTATACAAACACACACAAAGAAGCCAGAGGCCTGATTTTATACTTGTTATTTGTTGGAGTATTTGCCAACCAGTGCCCTTCATATTACTGGAAGCCAGAAGTCCCTCCACGCCATTAAACATTTTCTTACAACATGATCTTAATGGTTGCATACTATTAGATCTTCTAAATGGGCCACAATTTTTTAACCTTTCTCTTGTTAGATAGCCAAGCTCTTTTTGATCTTATATTAGTATAAATAGTAGTCTAATGTACAAGCCACATATTTGTATTTGGGGATAAAGTATTTATACTTGGAGATAAAACTATCATTAATCAAGGTACATTTCTGGAAGTGAAGTTATTAAATTAGTGAATGTGAATACTATAATACTTTGATACATTTTGCTGGGCATCCCCTGCAGAACAGTTGTACAATGGTTAGTACCACCTATAAAACAGAAGATTACTTACTTCTCTTCAAATCACATCACTGTAGCTAACTGGGATTTGTTTTTGTTTTTTTACTGAAAGAATTATTTGATCAGTTTTTATAAAACAAAAATTTATTGCTAATTTATCCTTTTTTACAAACTTTCCATATACTATGCTTACATTTATAAGAGTCACAGTTGTAATATGGCTACATAATCAGAATATAGAAGGGTAGTAGCTATAACTTATTTTGTATAATTTTTAGGCTATTACTTCAGTAATAAGAATACATAGAACAATTTTAAATTTTGCTCTAGGAAAGTAATTCTGTCAGAAAATATTTTAGAATGAGTTATATATTTATTCCCTCCCTTCTCTTTTAAAACTACTTTATTGAGATATAATACACATACCATAAAATTCCCCCTTCTAAAGTATATAGTCCAGTGGTTTTTAGTGTCTATTCACAGAGTTGTGCAGCTATCACAACTGACTTCTCTTCCTTCTAAATAATAAAACGAAGGTACTAGAGAACATCCTGGCAAGGTCAGTGGGTAGGGAGATTCCTGATCAGAGAGAGGGAAGATCCTGCCACAGCAGGAGCTGAACTTTCTTCTCCCCACTTCCTAACTCTGCTCGGGATCTTAGTTGTAATTATATAAATAACATTTTTTTAGCCAATTTTGTGCATGTCAAACTGTGGATAGCTTGTCATATGAAAAAGGTTTCCTATGCTAATGTCAAGATGAAGTTTAGACAGTATTTTTTAAGAGAAATAAAAGGTGCTAATAAAAATAAAATAATAATGACCAAAATGAAAAACACTGTCAACTTTTTAATATCAGATAAAGGCTATAATATTTCTCTTTTGCTAGCTAGCAACAGTATAGCCAAAAAGAGCTCTGAAAAAAATAATTGTTCTTCACATTTTGAGATCAGTTAGCTGGTGAAATCTGAATAAAGACAGGCATTAGATGATTTAAAGATTAATGTCCTTTGGTCCATTATAACATCCAATATGATTTTATAGTCATGTAGGAAAATATCCTTACATTTTGGAGATGAATGCTGAAATCTTTAGTGATATATCTATAATTTCTTGAAAATAATTCCCCAAAAGAACACTGATGTGCTTCCATATAGATAAATAGATAGATGAAACAAATATGGCAATTTATATGCTAATAGTTGTTAAATCAAAGTGGTGGGTATGTTGGTAAATCTAGGTGTTTATTGAACTTTTGCTTTATGTTGAGTGTGTGTTTGACATTTTTCATTAAAAAGAAAGTTTTTAAAAATGAGTCTGAATATTCTAGATATGAAACAAGAATATGGTCTTACCATATTCTGCTATGTATGTAAAGGGTAGATATTTATTCATGTTTGTTAGTGCAAAAATGCAAAAAAATTATCTTTGGAATGTGACTCAAAGTGACTTTCTGGGGTAAAGGCATAGGAAAGAGTGGATAGGACAGGAAATGGAGGTAAAACTACTTTTTAAATGCTTTTCAGTAATTTGAAACACAGTATATCTAATGAAAGTACGTGTTGAGAGAGAATATGGTCTTAAATTACCATTAAGAACTGAATCCTAAAAAATAGCAAAATAATTTTTTCGTGTTCAAAAGACTTTTCAGATTTTGATAAAGCAAGCATTAGGTTTGTGTATCTAGTAACTATTGTTGACCTGGACATTTAGAGTTCATTTGGGAGGTATTAAAAAGTAGAACTTATTTTTCTTTGTTTCAGTATATCAGGTTTATTTTTCTTTTCATCTGAAGAGTTTTAAAGAAAAAAGCATATTATATGTCACTTTTATATGTGTTTTTTTTTCAATACCATCTTGTTTCCAATAAATACTGATTGGTAATTTCTCAGTTTTCATGGCTAATTAAATTTCCTTTGCTCTCCTAGACTGAAGACATTGGCTAATTAACCCCAATATATGTAGGAGCATGAAAAATATATAAAGAGTGGGCACACACTGTAGAGTAGTCAGATCCCATTCCTGTCACTTAACTGAAAACCTTAGGCAATTCTCTCAGCCTTGCTAAGTACCAATTTCTTTTGGTAAACAGTAAGGTAATACTACATACATGGTCATGGGAAAGATAAACTGAATTTCATAAATACCCTCCTGTCATGCACTCATTTGAAGGAGGCACCAATTGGCTATTTCTTAAGCATGGAAGACTATAATTTTTGGCATTGGTTACATTGCTTCAGGTAATTTAACGAGAATGAAATTTAAACCATTTTACTTGCAAACAGACTATATGAAAGTAATTTTAATTAAATTTAAATTTAAGTTATTTCAGAAAGATTATTTTACATCAATGTCTCTTCAAACCTGCCAAATAAAACTTCCTGAGTGATCAACTTTTAACCTTTAGACTTAAGCTATGAGTGTTCTGTTGGGTTTAACCTGTGGGTTCACAGTTGATTGGATCAGCAGCTCTGGAAATCATAATGTCCTTCACAAACACTAAATATTGTCTATAATAAAGTCATTGGCATAATGAGCTAGTTTGAGCCTGAGGAATATTTTTGTGGTAGGCTTCTGAAAATCATTCTAAAATGAATGCTGTGGTAAAAGTCCTCTTTTGTCAGAGGCTAATTTGAAAAAATAATTTTTACTAATTTCCTCTACATATGGGTATTCTTAAGTAAATCAATTTTTAAAATGTTGATTCATTAAGGACTCTAATTGATTATTTACCCACCTTGCATACAGGATATACTACACCTGTCCAAAACATGAAGATTCCCTACCTTTAGGGTGGGGGCAACAAAAATCACTGGACAGGATTTTTGTACTCTTTCCAATTAACTCATGTAATATGTCATTGGTCTGTGCAAATGTGTCTTATTACTAGAATGTTTTTTAATTACCTTTTTCTAGAAGGCTTGCAGGACATGTTAGAGCTTTCTCAAAGTGCTACATATTTGGCAGTTGAACAGCAATTAAATTGCCTTAAGAAAGTTGGCTGTTAACAGTAACAATTTGTTACATTTTTAAATCTTGGGAATGCCTTTACTTTGTTTCATTGTTACTTGTATTAGGATTTCTATCTCCAAGTGAACATTTGGTGAATTTACTTTTATTGAGTAGACATCTCTAAAATTGAAGAGAAAAACCCAGAAACAGATTTATTTTGGTTAGCTAAATGTCAGTTGCTGAATGCAAAAGATAAAAATACTTTTTCTGGGCTAAATTCTATATAGCTTCAAAGCACTTTCATGTGTATTATCCATTTGTCCCACTAGAATATTAAGAGATCTGCTGTGCAAGATTACTTTGTTTTGGTGTTCAGGAGATTTTTATCTTGGAAAGTTTAAGGGACTTGCCCAAGGTCATACCTGAAAATTCTCTAAATGTATAAATAATGTTTAGAGATTATCTGGCTCATTCTCTGATTTATATATAGCCTCTCTGCAATCTACATTCTTTTGGATAAAATGTTTTCCATTATTGTTTAAACGCAACTTTTTTTCTTTTATCTTAATGGGGAAATATTGATGAAACTACTAAACCTCTATAGGAAAGAAATAAATCAGTAAACTTTAGCAGTAAGATTAAAAAGAACTATTAAGAGAAATGAACTTTAGAATGCTTCAATATTCAGGAGCTATTATTAGTTAGGCTATTGAACAGGTGAGCCTAATACAATTTTTAAAAGGTGTCAAATGACATGAAAAACAAAAGTATTTATAGTTTAAAAATATAAATTATATTCTTATTTACATATAATAATACTGTGATTTTCAGTGTTGAATATAACTTAAAGAAGTTATTGCCCAGATTTTCAGAATCTTTAAAGCATAATCTTGGGTGAGGAGAGAAGATTTTCTAAACAGGGTACTGAACCCAAAACCTGTATAGAGAGCTAATTGGAAAATTTTACCAAATAATAATCAGTATAGCAGAATACATACAGACAACAAAGCTTAAAATCAAAAGACAAATATCAGCTTGGAATAAAATTGTAAAACACATGATGGATAAAATGCAAGTTTTCTTAATGTATAAAAAGCTCTTTCTCAAAGCATTGTACCTGTGGGTGGTTAGTGTGGCATGATTGTGGTATTTAAAATTAGAAGAGATCTGTTTATCAATAGAAGATTGGTTTAATAAAATGTGATTTTCCATTTTATGGAATGTTATTATGCAGCTGTTAAAATTAATTATCCTAGAGAGGTTTCTGTGATAAGCTATTAATTGAGACAGGTACCTTGCAAATAAAGCACATAATAAAGTATGGAAAGGAACAAATATATGTGTATGTTTGTATGTGTATGGGTGGGTAACATTGGTTAACTGGAATTGGCAGGTAGGAGAAATTACAAGGGGGTAGGGATACAATATTGGTTTTTTCTCAAAGCATCTTTACATTGTTTCATTCATAGCAATGTATATGCATTACTTGTGTATTTTTTATTTACAAAAAATAATAGAAGTGGCAGTACACTTGTGCATAAATAAGATGCATTCATAAACATGTACTTCTCAGAAAAAAAAAGTGCATTGATCATTGAACATCAGAAACTCATAAGAAATGCAAATTACAATAGCATTAAGATTTTATTTTTTACCTAGCAGATTCACTAATTTTTAAAAACTTGATAAATGCTCAGAGTCATCAGTTAGAGCATTCTCATGCACACTGAGAAGGGAGTATGTGCTGGGGCAAACTCTTTAGAAAATAATTGGGTAGTGGTGTTTATTAAATTTTAAATACATACCATATGACCTGGAAATTCCACTGTAGAATTTTATCCTGGAGGCTCACTCATGAATGTGCAACATTGGTTATAATAACAAAATTGAGAAGAAAAATGATTGAGTAAATCACTGTACACTCATGCACTAGAATGCTCTGCAGCTGCAATGAGGGAGATACTTTACTTTTTCATGAAACAGTATATAGTTACATGTATATTTCCATTTGTATTTTTTAAATGTCTGTCTAGTGCCCTGCACTAGGAAATTTTAGAAGAGATTTCAGTAAATTATTCATGGTGTTTACTCTGAGAAGTAATAGTACAATCTCTAGTATGAGACATTCATTTCCATTAATAATCTTTAGTATTTTTTTTACTTTTAGCTATATGCATATTATTTTCATGATTTTTACATAATTTCAGAAAAGCTATTGCAAAATGAAGTTCCTCAAAGTAGATAATTTGATCTTTATAAAAACCTAAAAAAGTAAAATTAAAATGATCAAATTTGGCTTATCCCTGTAACTGTGAATGATGGTTATTGTAGCAAAATCTGAAAAACAGAACTCATGCAAATCAGATTTCATTACCTCCTATTTAAAGCCCTATAGTGGCGTCCCACTGCACTTAGAGTAAATCCCAAATGTTTGCGCTAACCTACAGGTCCCTGTGTGATCTGCCTCTTTACCAGCTTTCCAGTAGGTCCCTGTCACTAGAGTCCGCTCGCTCACTGCCCTTCAGCCTCACAGTCAGCCTTCTGTCACACACTTCACACTTCACACCACCTTAGGACACTTGCAGGAGCCACTCCCAGGTCTTCCCTGACAGGTGGATTTTTGTCTTGCTGGCTTCAGCTTGAAGTTCTCCCCTTCAGCATGGCCTTCCCAACAAGCCCATCTAAAGAAATTCCCTGTCAGACTCTGTCACATCATCCTGTTTTATTTCCTTCTTGGCAGTAAATGTTACAAGGTAATCATGCCATTTTTTGCATTGGCATTGTACTGTTAACTGAAGTAGGTAATCTTAAATTCCACAAGTGTACATTTCCTCAGTGGGATCAAAGAGAGCAACTTTCAGTTTAAATGGGGGGAAGAATAACCCATAAACACTGCTATTGTCCTTAAGTTGACATCGAAGGAACAAGAAGGCACACCTCAAAGCTGTGAGATTTATTTTGTACCAAGAATATCCCCAGTGCATAAAACCCTGAGCCTCCCACTTCATTTCCCAGCAATTCATTTCAGATGAGAGGTATCTGAAAAGTCTGGTCTTACATAATCTGGTATAATTTGTCCTAAATTCAGGCTCTCCCTTCCCATTCCAGATTCTTTTCTCTCTGAGATTCTTTTCATGACATCACCAAACCCTATTCTCAGTGGGTTAATAACAGCAGTGTTTGGAGCCTAATTATTACATGAAATTCTCTGAGCCAGCAATTGTTTCACTGTACCTTAAAGTCAAGCTCCATTGGAAGAAGGTAGAGAAGGAAGGTTTTTCCCTCTTCCTTTTTCTTAAAGGTAAAATGAGAGTAATTATTATTTCTAACTTCAAAATATTTTTTGGTGTTTTCATTTTAGCATTTGATAATGTGTTCTAACGAATTAAAGTTGCCAAAAGCTATGTTTTTTTTGTGTCAGCATTCATTCATCTGAGTATTTCCTTAAAGGTAAAATAAGAATGATTGTATGATCTCAAAATACCATACTGATGTTTTCATTTTTGCATTTTACACAGTTAACACACAATAAAGATATTTAAAAGCTACAGTTATACTGTAACACTAATATGTTCAGAATATTTCTTCTATAATTATTAGTTTATAATAGGTAGTTTTACTATCAATGTTTCATCAACCATTTACTTATTATTTTGAAACATTCTGACTGTTAATATCAGCATTAGGAAGGTACCAAAAGTTCAGACCATGTAAACTACCCATTTTTATTATTCTTACTTTGTTACAATTGTTAGTTTAGCTGCATTTTTCAGTATTCCAATAGTATAAAGAACCTTAATTACTAAGAGTATATAAACATGTAAGTTAAACATAAATTAGAAGTATCAATACATGTAAAATATTTTACTTGTGAGTAATAAACCTTTCTTAGACTACCTCCTGAATTTTGCAGAAAAAAAATGTGGACTATAGTAATATTAGAAATGGGTTTGTGGCTGAAATATATAAATGCATCATCAAAGTATGATACTTGTGTGATTGCGGAGGTGGTGGTGGTAAAAGAAACAGAATTATATCTCTGCTTTTAGGTCTTAATTGCCAGTCAGGGATATTAGTTTAAGCAAGTAAAAAGTTAACAGAGAAGATGTCACAGGCAGCATAGAGTTAATTACACACAGTTGATCCTTTACCACTGATACATTTATACAAGAATGTCACTGAAGGCCAAAACAGCAGAGGTTGATTTTATCGTAGTAGCTCCTGTTCTGTATGGGAAGGAGACCTGTCTTTTGTTGAGTTTTCCTCAACAATTTATTCATCCTCTTTAATCTCATTGTTGTCTTTATTCTTTTGTCACGGTTTTCCTAATCTGTATGCTTTTAAAACTTTACTTGCCAAACTGTTTTGTAACATAGTATACCACAGCTTCTAAACCATACGTTGCAGGCAGAAGGCAGGAAAATGAGAATGAAGTTGCTTGATGGCTTTATTCTCCAGCAGCTGTTCAGAGCAATCCCTGAATCCATTTGTTCTTCCCAGAAGCTTTGCACACGTTCTTGTTTTTGTGCTACTTATGTAAAAATTCAAAACTAAGGAAAGCTACCATTTTAAATTATAAGGTGGTTTAATTGTCTAGTTTCTTTTGGTTGGTTGGATTTCCATTTAGATGTTAAGTATCTGAATTGACATAATGCATTTAAAAGAATGCACTAATTATTGGCCCTGATTACCTAGGCATCATCTATTTTCTTAAACTTTCTTACTTTTAATTCATTTGGGAATTTGAATGACATTTAACTACATTTTCCCAGTACAAGTTCCTTAATGTAGCATTTATTTTACTGATCTTGCTGTAAAACAATCTATTGCCTACTCTGAAATATGGTGATAACTAAGTTATTAAGCATCAGAGACTGAATCTTTGTCAATTACTCCCATGTAGTTTAAAAATATCTGGAAAAGACCTACAGTGAATCTGATCAACTTGGTAGAAAAATATTGAAGGGGAAGTGGAAGTTCCTATGGCCAGGATGCTCATCTGACACTGATATACTTGTCTACCGTGCACATGCCACCCCTGCAGACACATGCTTGCACACATGTTGGCACTGAGCTGTTATTGATTCTATATAAAGAGCTCCAGCCAGAGCTCTGGGGCTGCCAGGCGGCAGAGAGGCCCGGAGGCAGAGATCAGCTTGCAGCATGCGGTCTGCCCTAGAGGCAGATGGGGCTCTAGCACTTGACCGGCCACTATGAGAATAAAGCTGAGTATAAACCCTTCCACCCCAAGAACATTCTGTTGTCATTTTTCAGTCTCACCAAATCCAGAATGAACTTGCCCGGGGCTGAATCCCTCAAGTGAGACAATGTCAATGTGTTTCATAACCAATCAAATGAATCTGAGTTAATCATTATAAGCATTTTATTAGACCCACTTGGTTTCTTTGCTGAAGACCTCTGACGAATACCCATAGGAAGAACTGAATTAGTTCTCAAGAAACTATCTTGCTTCTACTCAATTGCCTAAGCAAAAATTAATTAAATTGAGTTGCAATTGGTACCCCAGTCCTTCCAAAATTTCAGAGTGGGATACTTTGACCATTAATATGTCACAGTGATAAGCAGATTTAAGCAATCTCTGTGTAGAGTCAAACTCTTCCACTGAGAACATCCATTAATTGTTTCAACTCCACAGTCAGGTGGTTCTTTAGCAAATTAAGGATGTTTATTTCAGTGATGCTTTTCTAAGCCTGTATTCCAGATGAAATCATTATCACTTTCAAAACTCTTATAATATTATGCCTTCAGAGAAGAGTATCTGAATTTTGAAAATAAGGCAAAAAAAGGTGTGTAGCCTGTCCTTTTAATGTCATGTTAGGGTGAAAGATCATCTAGAGGAATATGCTTAATTCAAATCACTTTACTATTTACAAATCAATTTACTATTAATTAAAAGTGCTAGAGTTAGGTTACATCTCAAAATGTAGAATATTGGTGAAATGTGGATTGTATAGAGATGCAAACAATTTCTGTCTGGTGGAAAAGAGAACCAAAAGAGTTATAATTTATGATACCGTTGGGCATTACTCAGCTTTGTACTTAGTCTAGTGGGTTTATCTTAACACTGCCTAAAAATGACCAGTTCCTCAAATCCCCTTTGACTATTTTATTACCTTACTGGTTCCTTTATTAATTGAGTTCAATAAAATACTTGATATCTAAAATGAAAACTTTAACATGTGTCCTACAGTACTCATGTTTGCATTGTACAATATCCGGCATATGAATAAGCACTCAGTAAATACTGGTTGACTGGTTCAACCTTACCTGCTGAGTTTAGCAAGGTGTATCCCCAAAGTACTTATTTAACCTGTTGAATAAAATCATTTAATATTATCCTTTTATACCTCAGAATTCCTGCCAACAACTATCATTAGTTTTAGCAAAACTGATAGTAAACTGTTCTTCCCAGTAGTAATTGTGTTGTTGCTTCAGCTGTGTCTTAAGATCAGTGGTGCCAGACTTAGCCTGCATGGACCAACCAAGTAAGATTTCCCAAATTAATGAGAGGCTAGCCTTAGGTTGGCAGTGTTTGTATTTCATCAAAAAGGAATACAAAAAAAAAAAAAATCCACCTATCATTATTTCATTTAAAAAGAAAAAGATAAGCTTAACATCCCCAAATGGGAAGAATATAGATTCAGAATAAAAGATCATTTAAACTGAACAAAATTTAGCCTTCATAAAAATTTACCATCCTGTCCTTATTTTCCTTATTTCACCATATTTCAACTCTTAGAACTCACAACATCAGACCACTTTAAGTTTGTGACAGTAAGTTATATGATTAGCCTAGAAAGGATGCTTTTCTTAAATTGGCTGTGAGAGGGCGTGTATATGGTGACTCTAAATACAGGATTACATTATTCAGTTAGGGGTAGGAGCCCGTGACACAATCCTTTCATTATAGTTTTTTAATTTTATTAAGTGAAGCATGTATTGAGCATCTCTGTTTCTTGGCACTGCTCTAGACTTTGGGATTACTCAGGTGTATGAAGCAGAGTCTCTGTCCCTGAGGCTCTTAGAATCTAGCAGAAGGGAGCAATCTTGGCCATTCTGGCTATGGACAGATACTGTAGAACAGAATATGGAGAATTAAAAGCCTTGGGTCTGTACTGATTTTACTTAGCTTGATCCAAAGATGACCCATAGACTCAAAGAACAAAAGGCCGACAGATGAATAATCAGCGAAATTTCATTGTAGTTCAGATCTTAAGTAATGTTTTAAAATGATGATATGTGTTAAACTCCTTAAAATAATGAGATGATTGTATCTAAAACTTGAAACCAAATGAAGGGGGTGTCTGGCAAACTAATATTCATGAATTACCATTTCTGAAGATGGAGTATACTATATTTCTACTCCATCCTGAGATGTATTAGAAAAGTGTCTGGCTGTAAATGTTTGTCTGTAGCTCCCTCCCAGATTTTAAAGGACCTGATGCAGTAGTTTACAGCAGATGAATCTGAGACCCCGAGAAGCCTAGAGGCTACCAAATGTGGTGAGACCTGATAGGCCCACAAGTGTAAAGAAAAATAACACTGTAAACAGTTAACATTTATGCCCCCAATACGCATTCCCAAATCTATCCTCATTATCAGTTTAGACAATTAAATTAATATCTTCCAACTAGAATCCATGTAAACATATTTGTGTGAAAATAAGTTAACTTTAAAAAACTAGATATATACTAAATTATGTATTGAGGCAAATATTTTTAAATAAAAATAAAAAATAAATTAGCTTCAGTGTCCGTCTATAAAGGAATGTTTAGCTAAATTAGTTAGATATGATGTACTTAACAAGGATGTGATGTACATTGATTGGCAAGACAAATGTCCATGCAAAAAGTATATTTAAAACAATATGATTGTTTTTCTCTAAGTACTAAAGTAAAGGTGTATGCATGCCCACATACATCCTAAATGCACTGAAATGCTGTCTCATCTTTATTGCCAGCATTTTTTGGTGGTAGTCCCCAGGCCTAATGATAAGATATCCCAGTTTGCCCAATAACTAGGCAAAAATTATTTTCAACTTAGCAGTCTGTTGACAATGGTTAGGAAGGATATCTTACTGAAAAGACAACTGGGAAACCGAATTTTGGCATCTTTGAACCTCAGGAGCATGTTATTTATGGAATTAGGTCTTATCACCATGTCAGTGTCTAACCCCCAGCCTCCTCCAATCTTAAATAGTCAAATACAAGGACAGCAGTCGACTGAAAATAAAATAATAGTTATTCATTCTCAATTCTGTTTACCTGTAAGATGGAGAAGATATGGCTAATTTTTAAAAATTTTGGCCTTTGGCTAAAAAATTTAAGCATGGAAATTCTTTGGAGGTTCAGCCCACGTGCTGCTGTTCATAAGTAGTAAGCCATGGATTATGATTTCATTCAGTCAGGTGGCTGTCATTTAATAGTCACCTTTTTTTTTCCCTGTAGAAAAAATATTCCTCCTCAGTTGAATTTTCTATGGATGGGCTTCAGTAGGATCTTGACTATTTTTAGAATGCAAGTCTCTGGAATTGTTGTTAGTACAACTTTTCGTGAGGTGTTAAAACTACATACTTGAAAGATTGGTACTGTGCAAACCTTTTCAGGAAGAAGCCATTTGTAGTAAGTGAAGCTGAAATTGCTCGATCTCAAAATCAACTAGCTTTGGGAATACAGTTAAATAAAACTTTCTAATTATTCTTTCCTAATTTGTGCTGAAATCCAAAAGGAATAATGTTGGATTATCTTCTTTTGAATTAAATATCCCTGTGTGCACCTCAATTTGCATACATAAATAAGGCTTTACCATAATATACATTATGTGGGATATTTTTTCTTCCAAAACTTATTAACTCCATAGCCCTGAGGAGTAACTTATATTTGGACTGTGAACTTGAAGGGTATTTGTTTATTGATCAGCTAATCAGAAATTATTAAGGCAAGAATCCTCAAGAAAACTATTTGTCCATTTCCCATTTTGCATAGAATAACAAGCTGCAAGGAAAAGTAAATTGAAAGTCATAGCTAATCCAGACTTTATAACTAACTAATGCTTTGTTTATATATTCATCTGGTGATTTCTTTAAAGAACTGTTTCAGTTCTATAAATTCTTTATTTGTTGCATTTGATTATACAAACTAGCCAAACATACTTGTTAATTATCCACATTGTATCTAGGCAGTTACTATAGCATATAACCTTGGGTACCTTAATTTAAGATTATTTTGAAGGGATCTACCATCAGTCCAGAACAATCCTCCAGCTACTTAATTCATTACAAGCTCTAGGAAGAGTAAGCTGTGCTCCCATGGGATTCATATGTGGGTAAATAGCATCATTAGTTCTGTAGTTCCTTTCTCTGGTGCTATTAACCATTCCCAAAAGAGAGAAGAAAAAACACACAATGCCCATTGCTTCTCAGAGCTGTGAGGTCAGTAAATAATTATACCTTTTTGCTTCTGAGTACAATAGGATAAGGAAGTATATTACCACTGCTAATAAAATACATTCAAATTATACTCTGTAAAGCAACAAAACAATATTCCACATTTCCAAAACAATCATAGTGACTTACTTGTTTTAAAGAAATGTTTTTAATTGCAATTGCCAAAATCACTTTTTTGTTGTGATGTTTCATGTTCAGAGAAATACTTACTACCTTTGTTGAATATTGAAAATTTAAATGATGTATGAAAGATACATATTAATACTCCAAAAGAAAATTGAAAAACGAGATTGGAGGAAACAAATAAATAAAATTAGAGTGATAAAGAAGTTTGAAGCTCTGTTCCAGAATTCTTTGCACCTAATACCTGGCAGCTCACCAAATCATGTTAATTGCCTTTTTGTGTATACATTTCCATACACTTACTCATCATTTGGCTTACAGTGCAGTCATTATAACAATATGGGAAATATTTAAATATTCTTCCCTTGTATGCCTGCCTGATGGAGCTAACAGTCTATGAAGAAAAACTGTTATTCTACTTTTAAAATATTTTTCTAAATATTATTAGTGTTTAGATGAACACCATAACTGCCTTTAAAATACTGTGATAATGAAACTGAAAAAGACATTTTAAATGCCTACTCCCTCAGATGGGATATACTTTGACCCAAAGGCCTAGAAAGCTCAGCCTTTGGTATCACAGGATGTCCAGGGCAGCCCGACCCCCAGAGGGAGCAGAACTCTCTGTGGACTTTCCTGTCACCACAAACCCACCATTTTGGTGTCAGTGTCCACTGTCCATATATATCATTTTAAAAAATAGAGCCATACAAGTACATAGATTTGTCAGTGGACTCACAGAATTTAGAGGTAAAAAGATGTTAGAAATTATTCTGTGAGTGACCAAAACTTAGTTCTGACCAAGTGCACGTTTGCTGTGCAGTAGGCAGCCATTTCCCCAACGCACACACATTTTAGCTGTAATGTCCCTTTAGGTGTGGCCAATGCTCTCCCTCAGGCCACTGTCCAGGTCTTTGCAGCTTTGCCTTAGAGCAGATAAGTGACCTTTTTAATATCTAGGCATACGAATGTACTCTCTGATTTCTTGAAACCCTTTCCTGACTTATAATTAAAATCCAGCACAGCCATTGATCTTATAATTTTACTGAAATAAATTAATTCTGTAATTCTGTAGGCTGAAAGAATGGAAACCAAAGCCATTCTCTCATATAAATATACCATGTATTCTAAACCCAGCTTTCTTTCTGTGAGCATGACATGTCCTTTGCTAGTGCCTTAATGTTCTTGCTCCCTGTATAATTAAACAGTGATAAAAAGAGTGTTGTTTGCCTTCTGATGTGAATCTGTGCAACGAAGGAGAAAGAGGGGATATGTATAACCCTCTTTAAATCTTAATTTTTTTAAGATAGTAAATAATTTTCAGTATATGTTTGGTTTTCTCTTAACCATATTAATAGCAGGGAACAGTATATAGTTATAAAAGTAATTTGAACTTTACTTTAATACCTGCATACTGCTTAAGTTCCCATCTGCGTGTACTGCCACATCCTCTAATACCCCGAGCTGGAAACTGGGCTGGGTTCCTCAGCACGCTGTCCTCATCCTCTCCAGGATGGAGTCATCATTCTCTCTTGCCTGTTGTGGCTTTGTTTTTAATCGTTTATCTAGAACATAGAAATTTGTACTTTTGCTTAATAATAGGCTTATTGACTTTGGGCAATGATAGAATGATTGGAATAAAAAATAATTAATGAGCAATTATTGTGTGCATTTGCCATATGTTAATAAAATTTTTAAGTAGCTGTTCATCCTATTTGGATGATTGTCAATTCCTTTTATCTAAGCCAGCCATGAAAATAAAAACTGACTCACATTCCCAGAACTTAATAATATAAGGCATTCTCTAAACTAAATGATTATGTGATTTTCAGATCTCCTTTATTTTGTTTTACTTTTTATTAGGTTGATTGTAAATCTGTGTTTGAGAACAAAATCTATATTTTTCTCTAAAAAGAAAAAGGGAATGAGAGTGAAGCCAGCCCAGAATTTCAGATACCAGTTGTCCTTAGTGTTTTCTTCAGCATCCTTTAGCAGCCCTGCAGCAGAAGCAATGACAGAACACAAGAGTTAACCTAGAGCTGTGAATGATATAAGGCAGAAAACAAAGGGGATAGGAAATCTAGAGTACACTAAGAGCAGTATTTAAATGAGGACCACTTGGAAAGAGGAGTTAGAAGTCTACAAGCCTCCACGATATGGTCCCAGTTGAACCTTATCGCCTTTTCACCTGCCACCTTCCCTACCCTCCACTCACATATCGGGAGCTACCTCGAGTTCCTGGTCCACCCTTTGCTCTAGGTCCAGGTTTGACCTCTCGCCATTCTTCCCTCACCAATTCTTATTCACCCTTGAAGAATCAGCTCAGAAGTCTGCCCCTTGAAGAAGCCTTCCATGATCTGCACCGTGTCAGACTGCATGTCCTGCCTCTAGGTGCTCAACAATTTCAACACATTTATCTTGGCTCTTCACATATTTCGTTGGAATTATTTATGCTTAAATCTTTCTTGCCCATTACACCAGATGGTCTCTGAGAAAAGGGTGATTTATTTTATCATAATTACCTGTGTAACCCAATGCCAGGCATAGTCCCTGGTAAATAGTAGGCATGCAATAAATGTGCATCTGAACTAAACCAGGATGTAGGTTTCTGGCTTTCTGCAAGGGAATTTATTGGTCAGGACAATCACTAACTTTATTCTTTATTTGAATTATCACATCATCTTGACATTTTAAGTGGCTCTCCAGAAATAAACTGTACTCAAGTGTATGACCATGTCTCAGGAAGTACTTTATGTGCAGTTGCATGTGTGTATGTTTAAGACTCTTTTTAAAAAGTATTTCTCCAGGATGAGCCATGAGGCAATAATTTTTGAAGCTCATGTTGCTGACCCCTTTCAGACTTGAATTAATATAATTTTTTTGAACTTCTTGAGCATAGATAAAATAGGTCAGGGAATGAGTTATTGCCTTTGAAAGCATACTTAGAGAATAGGTAAAATAGTGTGAAGAGAAACTCACACTAAGAAAGGAAGTATAGTAACTGGAGGGAGGGTTTGGAGAAGGGTGAAGTGAGCATACAACTAATAAACCCAAAATTCATCTTATATAGCAAAAAAAATGTATATAGAATGTGAATGTCTGTATCAGTCCAAGGGATTCTCAGACAGAAATTAATTAAAATGTTGAAGGGCCTCATGTGGGATTTGGGGCATTGCGGGGTGTTTTGGTCTAATTTTTTGTATTCTACTTGGAGTAGGTGTACATCTCTATATGGCACTTGTACCCTCCAAAATATTTGTGTGTGATCAACAGCAAGCACATAGCAACTTCTTTTCTGACTTAAGTCTTAACACTAATTTTCAATCTAAAGTTAGGAGTCAAAGCCTAAAACCAGTAACCAAAGATAACAATGGTGGGTATTTTTACATACCCAGAATGGATTATTAGCAGAGATGCCTTTATTCAAAAGTTATCTCTTTCACTTCTACCATTTAGAGCTGCAAAAGAATGGAATTAGTCTGACCCATAACTCTTCAATCTCTTCTCTTCTTTAGTGGGATTGGAAGGAACTGGCCCTGGGCCTCAGGAGGCAGCAGTATTTTGGCAGAATTTGGAACTCTGCATTTGGAGTTTATACACTTAAGCCACTTATCAGGAAACCCCATCTTTGCTGAAAAGGTGAGATTCTCCAATATGCCTTGCACTTCAGAGCAGTCGTTGTGAGAAACAGTATCCTCTCCTGGAAGACTCAGTAATATTGGTTGTGGAAAAGGACAACCAAGTTTAGTAACAGCTTTCTTTGGTCTTATTACAGGGCAGAATTTAATTTAACTGAACTGTAAACCCACACTCTTTATAAGGCACCATTCTAACTCAGTGTAAGAGGGCTTGGCTTACATGTCTGATTCTCTGTATCTCCAACAAGTTACATTATCTCTGAATTTTTTTCCTCATCTAAAAATGTATAGTGTTGTATGGACTCTATGAACCAACTTTGTGAAAGACTATATAAACTCAAAAGTGTTATACAAATTTGAGGCAGCAATTGAATCAATTTCTAATTTTCAAGAAACAAACCCATAGACATTTGTATAAATTCTTGCTTAGAAAGATGGTCTCTGTTACTTTTTCTTGTCTCCCACACTCTTGAATGCTTGCCAGTTGGGCTTTTCTCCCAGCCAACCTGTCACAGTAACCATAAGCGCCACCTTGCCCAGTCCAGCGACCACCATCACCTCTCCTCTCCCAGCCTCTCAGCATTTGGCACACTTGGTCTCTGTGCCATGAGACACGCTCTGCACTGGGCTGCAGGCGCACGACGCCAGCCTGGCTTGCTCCTTCCTCACTGGGGACTCCTTCTTAGTCTCCTTTGTTGGATCCTTCTCACCACCCCAACCTCTAATACCAGAAATCCCCAGGACTCAAACCTGGGCTGCTGCTTTTTATGTTCACTGTCTACATTAATTCATCGACTCTCATGGCTTCATATACTATCTACATGCTGTTGACCCCAAATTTATCATTCCAGTCCCAACCTGTCCCTTGAACTCCAGGCTCTCCAACTGCCTGCTCTACATTTCCTGTAAGAGAGCTAAAAGGCAGCTCCTACTTTAAAATGCCCAGACTCAACCCCCACACCTGCTTCTACTCCAGCCTTCACTATCTTGGTAATTGGCACTGCAGTTTACTGAGCGGCTCAGACCAAAAATCTTGAGGTCCTCCTGGGTCCTCTCTTTTCAGTAAACCTCAGGTCCAAACTATCAAGAAATCCTTTGTCTCTCTCCTGTTACATCTGCTGCCATCATCTCTCACCTAGGCTCTGCAGTAACCACCCAACTACCCCTTCTTTTTCTTCTCTTGCCCCCTCAGTCAAACCAATCCTGTAAAAATGAAGGCTTCAGTGGCTTCCCATTGCACTCAGAATAATCTAAGCCCTCACTACAGCCTCTGAGGCCAGCACAGGGTGGGCCCCGGCTACCTCTCTCTTCTGTGTCTCCTTTGCTTCCTCGTCTCTGGCCTCAGGGGTCTTACCGAACCCAGCCTCTTCTCAAGGCATTTGTATTTGCACCTCCCTCTGCTCAAGTTGCTCTCCCTCGTTTTCTGCCTGTCCTGCTCCTTCACTTCAAGTTTATGCCCAAACACTCCTTCATCGGCCTCTGCAAACCATCCCGGCCAGCATACCACAGCCTCACCTCCTCACAGCATTACACTCTTGTGTTTTTTTCATAGAATTTATCACCACCTGACATACTTATTTGTTTATTCTGTGTCTCACCCCAGTAGAACTCAAATTCCAGGAGGGCAAAGACTTTGTTTATCCACCGATATGTCCCTAGTTCCTTGTATAGTGTCTGGCATAGGGTAGTGTGACTGTAGTTTCTTACTGCTATTATTTTTGTAACTTGGTGTATCCTTGTTCTAATTCTATATCATCTGAGTAATTTATTTTTCTTACATGGAAAAATGTAATGAGGAAAGCGAGAAGAATGGCACCAGAATCATTTTTTTTAATTTTCCTAGTAACATATCATTTTCTGTTGTAGGTAATGAATATTCGAACAGTACTGAACAACCTGGAAAAGCCACAAGGCCTTTACCCTAACTATCTGAATCCCAGCAGTGGACAGTGGGGTCAATGTAAGTCAAAGGATTAGCACTGTTTTAGCTTTTTTTGGTACCCAGCACTATTCAGTAACAGAGAGAAGCAGCACAGAAAAGCACAAATCTTTTGGGGAAATGTTTAGAAAAGGGGAAAAGGCGCATGGTCTCTTTAATATAATAGGTTTCTTATAAGATAGACTGTGTTACCGGGGAACTAGATTGTTTATTTTTCAAGCACAACTTGGAGCATGGTGACAAATCAGCACATTTAAACTATTAATCAGAAAGGAAAGATCTGGTCAGGGTAGTGTGGGGATGTTTGCCTGTATCAAGCTGATCGTTTGCATAGAAAGAAAATGGCTCTTTGTGTTAATGACTGTCAGGGTTTTGCACAGAGTAGCTAGGTCACTCTACTGCAAACATTTTCTCTCTTTCTGCTTGCTATAAGATGAGAGAGGACCTTCAGTCTTTATGGGCTGGGAAATTGAAAGAACAAACAGGATATATTCTCTACTTAATTTTGAGACAACAGAAAAAGGTTTATTGCCAGGAGATTAGATTAGGAAAAAGTATTATGCCAGAAGCCCTCACTTGAGATCCTTAGAAACTTTGACCAGTGGTATAACAAGTCAGAATAATTGAAAGAAATGTTCTCAAGCAGATCTGGAAAAACAGTGGTAGATTACACAACGTCTGTGAGCAAGGACACTACGGAAGATGCCTGGCTCTGCCAAGCACCTTAGTGATGCCTTACATTTCTACTCAAATTTGAGTTTTTTCTTTATATTAAAATGATATTCTTAGATGATAATGCCTCACTGTTACTTTAGAAGTGTTTTTCTTATGGAATAATTTAGAAGAAAAAATACATGCTGAAATCTGTCTGTAATGACTATGGATAGCTTAGCTATTGAGACCATAAGATCATAATCAAGGTGGCCATTTAACTGAAGTATGGTCTACAGATTACTGGATGTCCCTGAGACCTTCTATCCACAGGTCAAAGCTATTTTCATAATAATACTACAACTTTCTGCCTCTTTCACTGTGTTGTCATTTGCACTTAGGTTACAAAAGCAATAATGGGTAAAACTATTTGCAGCCACAGTGAGAACTACAGGTGATAACAAATAAAAACATGTCAGTTTCACTTATAAATGTTCTCAATGAAGCAAAAGAAAATATTAATTCTAGTAAATCTCAACCATTGAGTACACTTCTTTGCCACATGATAAATAATTGTTGTCTCATAGAAAAGCACTGGTATGATTTGTTTGAGTTGCAGGCTGCACTAGAAACTTACTGTTAATGGATTATCATTTTTAAAGACTAACTAAAGGCAAACTGGTTATTCAGACTGGGGTAATCGGTAGACATATTCTCAAAAATGAGCCTGTCACTTCAAGGAAAACTGACAGCATTCATGCCAATGGCAAAATTGGAGCTTGTAAATGAAAAATAGAATTTTGGGAAATATATACATGCCACCATGACCTTAACGCCTTTAACTAACACGTAAAGACTTTTCTGATGAGATTGGTGGTGATATTAACAAATACGGTTTTTTGATTTTGTATAATGAAATGCACCAACATTTGGAAGATCTGCGTAATTCACTAAACGTGTATTTTTCAAATGACCAGTGCATGCTATTACAGAATCATGTGCGAGGAAAATATCTATTCTTTTGCAAACTAGACCAGTGGGTTTTTATGTAACATTACAGAAATTCATTGTTATGGTTTCTGATTCCACATTGTAACTAACCTTCGAAGACCTTTAACCTTTAAAAAACCACTTGTCAAATTTTGTTGCTGTATCAGAGAAAAATATTCACAATTATCTGAAAAGACGATTAAAATAGTCTTCCCTTTTCCAACTGTATAATTGTGTGAGGCTGAATATTCTTCATATATTTCAGCCAAACAACATATAGCAATAGATTGAATGTGAGCAGATTCAATCCAACTGTCTTCTAGTATGGCAAATACTTAAAAGATTTGCAAATATGTAAATCAGTGTCAGTCTTCACTAATTTTTTTTGTGTGTGAAATACAACATATTTTCATTAAAAAACTATGTTAACATAATGGTTATATTATCATTATTTTAAATAAATAAATAATATTTCAAATTTAAATACTTTAACTTCCAGTATGGTAAATATTAATAGGTAATACATAAACAAGTTATTTGGGGTGCTTATTCATTTTTCAGAATGTACAGGGGTTCTGAGACTAAGAAGTTTGAGGGCCACTAGAGTATCTGGCATGAAATAGAACATGAGTGGCTAAGTGCAAGATAACTAAATATGGACAAGTGCTTTTAGCTTTTTCCTTCTCATGAAAGATTTCAAAAGTTGAAGAAAAGTCTCTATGATTTACTGTTTTCTTCCTGTGACTTAAGATTAAGAAGTCGCTCCGAAGAGGGACAGAAAGATTCAGTTGTACTGGAACATCCCAGCTTCTCCTTCTGGGTCACCAATATACTATATATTTGGCCATGTTTCCTGGTACAAAGAGCCCTTTATATTTGGATTGCTTATGCGCCAATTTCCTGTTGGAAAAACAAACAGGGTTGATGAGTCCCGTGTCTGTCCTTCCCCCACCCCACCCCATTCTGTGTTCCAGCCACAAGGAAGACACACTTGTTTTTCACTGCTTGGCCATATCCAGATCGTGGCTTGTGCTGCTTCCTCAGCCCTTTCTAATTCTACCAAGGCCCAGCTCAATCACCCTTTCTTCTAGGAGACCTTCTTCTCAAGACCCTGGCTGGAATTTGTTAGTACCCTCTCCACCTCTAACCCCCCCACCCTCCTCCTCCCATGCCCCAGCACAGTGGATACTTTTCTATCATTATCTTTTTCCTAATGATTCACACACACACATCTTCCTAGGGATCCAAAACTGTTGAAGGTAGTGACTTAGTCTTAGTCACATTTGTTAACCCAGCACCAGTATCTTGTACCCAGTAGGTGTTTACTTAGTAAACTTGAGTACTCATGAATTCTGTATCCAATCAGTCTTTCTCCCTCTGCTCTTAGGAAAGGTTCTATTTATTCTTTTTAAACAGTTGCCCCTTATCCTCAGTTGTGGCTCAGAGAGAGCATCAGGTCCTCATCACTGATATATTATGTGGATCCATGTCTATAGACAGAGCAATTACCACCCTTCTTTGAATAATGTAACAACACTAATGTACATTTAATGTCATTAGCATCGTTAGCATTTGCTTTGAGAACAGAGTTCAGATTCAGATGAAGTGTACAAAATATTTTTTAAAATGAAGATGTTGAGTACTTAATCCTTTTTGTCTTCATCCTTTTGCTATGGGCTTTGTTCTCTTATTATTAGAAGTTTTTTATAGGACCTATTCTTCTCAGGAAAAAAAGAGCAAATAAACCCCTTGAGGGAAGAGCATATTTTAGTGAATATAGGACACATTACCTTTAGAATATTTATGAATAAAAATACCATATATGTTCTTTCTAGAAGTAGGCATTCCTTTCCTGCTGATAGAATCAAGCACGTTCTCTCCCACATCCACTAAGGCACTTATTTACACAGGACTGTTCCCAGCACAGTCATCCAGGCATGGGGGAAGCATAGTAAGTGATATGTCTAATTATCAACAAGGCTTTCTCTTGTTTCTCCTCTATGTTCCTTTATTTTGATTCTTTCCAAATATGAAAAACTAGCAGGCAGGAAATTTAAAATATAGAAAATAAACTAGTACAAAATTAATTAGAATAAAGAATTACATAATCCTTTTTCCTTTCTCAAGAAATCAAGTGCCCAAACTTGCTTCTTCCATCCGTTATAGAAGCATAACCCGAAGGGAGAGAAAATGAAGCTGCTTCTGACTGTTACTTTTCAACTCTTGTTGCTTTAACTCTGAAGGACGTGTCTGGATAACGGCCATCGTTTCCTGTTACTTAATTAAGTCCTTGTTGTTTTGACAGTAACCGGACAGTGATTTGCTGTACCATGGATCACTTATATTCATCTCCTGCAATCATGTTTATGACAACAGGGCTTATTATTGATGAGATAGTACTTAGTCCATTTAGTTTGTAAATGTCAGAGGTTTCTGTTGCCAATTTATTTAGGAAACTGTAAAGGTCACTTCAAGCACTGCTATCTTAGGAATCAGCTTTACAATTGTAAAAACAGTAATTTTTTTAAAGCTATAATTCTGGACTTTCTACAACAAGAAAATCACATAATTAATTACTTAAAACTATCGCCCTTCTTCCTTGAGTATGTGTAGTCCTTATTAAGATTGACTTACAAAAATTTTGCTTTGTTCATCTGTTGTTTACTAAGTACCTACTATGTGCAAGATACTTTCTGAGGGCTAATGGAGACTGGGAAACATAATAGGTCTGGTCCCTGCCCTCCTGGGTTGGAATCTCACATAAGGGACATAAAAGTAATCCCACCATTTTATGAAATTGCAAAGTGTGGTAGATGTGTGCTATCAAACAGTATATAATGAGAGAACCTAGGGGCGTCAGAGAAAGCTTCTTTGAGGGAGTAGCATTTGATCCCAGATATGAATTACTGAATAAAGGGGAAAGGGTCAGACAGAGAGATCCATGCTTTCAACATTTCTGAAGTGGGAAGGTGGTTTGAGGGACCAAAAGATATACAGCTCTTGTTTAGCAAGAGGGCAGAGTTTGTAGAGCAGGGCTGATGACACAGAGAAGACTGAGATCACGCCGGGCCTCCGAAGTGTCAGGAGAAAATTGTCTTGCTAAGCTATATAAAAACTGATTTACTTTTATGTAACTAAGTCAGCAAAGGTTTTATTTTTTTTTTAATTGGTTGATAAAATTAGTTCTATATCATTAAACTTAAAATGCATCTTTCCAAAATAAGGGTATCTTATCAATGTTCAAATTCTCTATGAATTCTAGGAACAATACTTAAAATAAATTAAAACCTCTGTTTTTATAGGTAAATATGCTTGAAAAATAAAAGTATTAATTCAAGCAGTACATGAAAGAATACATTTAGTGTCATAGAGGAGGACAAGCAGTTCCAAATGCAGGAAAACCCTGTGCGGGCTGTAGAGTCAGATGACATTTACCAGTGTCATATCTCATTTAGCTTCTCTAAGCCTCTTTTCTCACTTTTGATGAGGATATCTACCCTAAGAGTTGCAAGATTGTTGGTAATATATGTAGTGGATCTGGTATAATGAATGGCTATGGAGGAGGCTGGTAGGAATGTAGTATTAGGAAGAAAAATTCCTGCCCTATCTTCTTTCTTACTAGCCTCCCTACCAAAGGATTTTGACTTTATAGATTGATAACACTAGAAAACTATCAAATATTAATAATAATCCCAAGAAGCTGAGGACCTTGTTTTATTGCAAGTCAGTTTTTTAAGATTTGATGATACTCATAACTTTGACACAGTTTATATTATTGAGAGCTAAAACAATGAAAAATGTATTTGAATATATACTGAGAAACATTTTAATTTGGTGTTTTTACTTGAGAAAGAGATTTTTGGAATTAGGGTTGATTATATGTATTTTTTATCTTCATGTTTACAAAACTTCCTGGTAATTATTTAGAGTATATCATATTAGTTAACAGCATCTCTGCTCGTTTCATGATATCTTTCTGAAAATGAAAGATTTGTTGGAATTTAAATGTAACATTGAGTTGCAGTTGACTGTAGAGTTTTGCATCCTAGCTGCTAATGTGATTTTGCTGCATTATCTGGATTAAAGGCTGAATCATTCTAAAATTAATTTCCTTCTCTTTGCAGATCATGTATCAGTTGGAGGACTTGGAGACAGCTTTTATGAATATTTGCTGAAGGCCTGGTTAATGTCTGACAAGACAGATCTAGAAGCTAAGAAGATGTATTTTGATGCTGTTCAGGTAAACCCAATATTTAAATCATCTCTGCCACTCTAAATTCTAACTTGTATGTTAATTGAGCCTTAATGGAAAAATGGAATATGACCTGAGTAGGTTAGAAAACATTTCCAGTTAGGTAGAGTTCAGTATCTGCTAATATAACTATAACAATAGCATTTATATTTGATGTGTTTAGTTCTATAGGTCAATTAAAAGTTTTTTCCATGGTTCAAACCTCACTTAAGAGTCACATATCTGATAAAGAGGTGTTTTTCTTCAATGAGTATGAGTTCCCTACTTATAGTGACTATTAAAATTATGGAGAGGAAAAAGTCCTGAATTTATATTCAGAAAATTAATTTGAAATTATCTAAGATTATAGACAATCTTAATGGCTACCTCCATTTGAAGTAAACTTATCTCCAAAGAAATATGAGAGTACTATCAAATAAAAATCCAAACTAACTGAACTAATATTAAAGGAAAATCACTACCAGTTTCCTAAGATCCCTTATAATGGAGGAGGAATGCAAAGAGACAAATATTTGTTGAATTGTTTACTGTGTTCTAAGTAATGTGTTAAGTAGATACTTTAATTGAAGTGTTTGTTTCTTCATAATAGTTTACTTTTTACCTAGTTTTATAGATAAAGAACTGAACCTCATAAAGTTCAAGTGTGAAACCAAATTCAAACTAATATTTGTACCTTTTTACCTCATCAGTATGGATTTCTTTGTAAGAATTTCTATACTACATTTAAATCTTTCTTTATAGGTAATAAATTAGTAAGATAAGTTAGAAACTGCTTAGCAAAGTCTATGGGAGGTAGCCAGTATAAGAGCAAACTAACCCTCAATCAAAACTCAAAGTAAAATTTGAAAGTGAAAGAAAATTGTTTTATATAAAATACTTGATGTGTATGTATGCAGCTTTTCAGGAACAAAATTTTTAACAGAATCAAGTACATTTGTGATTGGTAAGTATTTTATGTGGTAACTCATATTTTTAAATAATAATTATTAAAACATCTCAAATAATGTAAAATTATGGCTAAATCATCATAAAATTGATCTTTTCAGTGAATGCTCAGAAATTCTTTTATAATTGGGAGTATTAATTCATAGGGGAGAAAAATGGAAATTTGTAATCCCAATGATGTATCCATTATTCTAAAATTGGTCCCCCTAAAAGGAGGTCTGGGTGATTTTGACATAGGCCAATTTTTTATCTAAATATAATACAGCTTGCTTTGCTGTGGTTGACCAGATTGCATATTACATTGGCTCCCTCCCAAGGTCAATAGAGGGCTTCACTGAGCAGATACAACTCTACTATTTCACATATAGAAAGCAGAACACCTGATTAGAACATTGGCCTTTATTTAGCACAGCCTTAATTAAAGCACATGATGAACATCAAAGGCAAACTGGGATATAGTCTACATGGCTTCTTCTAGGTTTATTTTTCTTCCTTCTTATGAAGTTTCCAGTTTTAACCTGGGGAATTCTTCTCCATATAGTATGGTTGCATTATGTCATATTTTAAAATCACTATCCTGTCAGAGATTTTAACTATTTTAATCTACAAGTGGCCCCCTAAGATCTTGATATTCTAGGAAAGGCAACTTTAAAATATTCTTTGAAATATTTTCCCTGCAGCTTCCAGAACTATACCCCCACAGCTTTTAATATATTTAGACAAATCACTGACTGGAAAATCCATTAAGAACAAATAAAACAAAATGTTTCCTGTTTTTTCTAATAAAAAAAAAAACACTTTCAATCCATTGTGTATTTGTAATTTAGAAAGCAAAGCTAAGAAAATTAAATTTCTGATTTAAGAATTAGCCACATCCTATTTAGCAAAGTTTCTTTATGCTAAGTCATACTTTAAAAACAATTATCAAGGAGAGTATCCCTTCCAATTATTGTTGTGGACACTTCAGATACTGGAGATAGAATTCATCAGTTTTAGCTTCAAGTGGATTTTGCAAAACATTTAATCCCAGTGTGGAATGTTTCTTTGGTTGTTTTAATTAGAAAATACTGAGCTTCCAACTGGTTATTATGGCCTTATCTGGAGACCACACTAAGAATCCACAGTGGTGGATGCTTACCCCATCAGGTGCACTGGAGCAAATGGGGTCTGGGCAGGTGATGTAGTAGACATTTAGGTTTCTAAACATTTTATCAAACTAATTGTTTTCAAAGATGTGAGGATGAGATCACAAAATGTGTGATACGTTTTTTTCCTAATCACTTCTCTGTGGCTTTAAAGCCACTAAAAAACTGTTTTTCCTCATTTATATTTATCTACATTTTCCCACTGCCACACAAACATTGCTTTGAAGGTCTTAGAACTTTATTGTCATTTATTTCAAGAGGTATCAACTTGGCCAGAATCATGCCAAAAACAATATAGTACTTTATTCAGGACCCATAACAGTGTAATAATGTTTCTCTAATCCATACTCAAAAGCTGTAACTCTTGCCATGTAGAAAGAATAATTTCTTGGGTGATGAACAAGTATCAGCTTGAAGGACTTCATTGCAATTTGTGCTATGAGAAGTGTAAAGAGCTGAAATGTTCAGTTGCATTAAATAAGAATGAAATATTAATGTAATAACAAGACCATCAATCAAATTAGCTTAAACACATGTATGAGCACAGTAGTGTGTTTATTTATTTCTTACCAACTTGGTTTCATTTGTTTATATCTAATAAAGGTAGGAAAGGTTTTATCTACTTGTATTTTCATTTTCATTTATTCTTCTATATCACAAGTTTGGTTTGTGTTTACTATTCTCAAATGTTCTTCCTAAAAACCCCTCTATTTTGATAATACTGTAACAGTTATAGACACAGTCATAGCCCTTCCCCTTCTGTGAAGTAATTGGGGGAAAATAATTTTCTGTTACAGTAAATTGGAAATTAGTAATTCCAAACACATTTCATTTTTGCTTTTTAAAATATAAGGCTTAAAAATAAAATAAAATGAAATAAAATATAAGGCTTATTTTCTCTATCTACAGTCCTGGGGCAGAAATAAGTTATTTTATGAATCACTGTCATAAACATTATCATTTCTCACAAAATCACAGGTCTCTATTATTTTTTAAATTTATTCATTGTATACTAATGTGTTTTTTAATAGAATTATTAGGGAAGAACTTAATTCAAGTATTATCACAATGGAGATATGAATTGTGATGATAAACAACCTTTATCAAGGACTAGTCACAGTGTTGATGCTTTATAAACAAAATGTTGCTGTTTTTTCAATAGATACTGCATTATGGACAAGGATGCTGAGAGTTAGGGATACAGTGAGCAAATTCCCCACAAAGTTCACAGATACTAAACTAAGGGTCAGAGCTGGAATTTGAAGCCTAGCAATCAGGCTGAAGAACAGCTCCTCTTTCCCATTTGGTTATGCTCTGTATCCAAGCCCAAGAGAACAAACGGAAGGGTAATTCCAGCCAAACTCTGCTTTATGCACTTATATACTCTCTTCATCATCCCCCATGGGGCCTGTGCTTGATATTTTTCTCCGTTGTAAAAATGGAAACTCATGAAACCCTCCATTACTACTCCATGAGTGCCCATCTTTGAGAAGGGAACAGCTTTTGGGGAACCAGCGAGGCTGGCCCAGCAGCAGGAATTCTAACTAGCCAGACTAATAAGGCATAGACTAGCGAAAGTATACAGAGAACATTAACTTAACATTAACATAAAACATCAGGTTGCATTGGGTTTATAACACACAATTCAAATTGTAAATGATGTTTTATTCACTTTTTTTAATGTTGTGAGTGTTTTTGTATAAATTTGAGATTACAAAATGCTTAAAAATAAATATTATTTTCAGGCAATTGAGACTCACTTGATCCGCAAGTCTAGTAGGGGGCTGACTTACATCGCGGAGTGGAAAGGCGGCCTCTTGGAACACAAGATGGGCCACCTGACCTGCTTTGCTGGGGGCATGTTTGCACTTGGGGCAGATGACGCTCCTGCAGGCCTGACACAACACTACCTTCAACTTGGGGCTGAAATTGCCCGGACCTGTCATGAATCTTACAATCGCACATGTGAGTATATGTTATTCTTCCTTTACAGTCTATTCCTACATGCTTTTATTTCATTCAGTAAGGAACTTTGTACTTGCTGCCATCAACAGAACATCCACTGTGCTTGACAAAACTTGATGATCAGGATTAATATCATAAAGGAAAAGAAGCATTGCTTTTCTATATAAAAATGTCTCCCCTTAGTTTGTCAAGAAACAAAAATCCAGGCCATAAAGGTTTAAACCAGTTTGATTTATTGGCCTAGCTTTAAGTAAATAACATTGGGTAAAAGTCTCTGTCCCCAGGCACAAAAACTTAGCATTTTATAAACATTATTAATTTCCTAGTATCTACATGAAATAAATTATGAGTCTGGCTTATTTCTTTATAAGAATTAAAAGTACAAAGATCAAATAACCTTTTGTGACATAATGGCTTAGCATTCTCACTACTGGTTTTCTGGTTGGCTGATAAGGTGTTTTGTGGTGCCTTACACCTGCCCGATGGGTGCTCAGTAAATGGTGGTTAAATTAAAGAAAATAAAGAATCATTACCATTTTCTAAATTGGGCTCTTCTAGATGACTAAATTTTAAAAGCATTTTGAATATTGTTTATTATATGATATTTATAACTGTTCCTTAAAATGATTGTTTTGGCATCTCTTAATTGTTGTAAAGTACTTTTGAGTTTCATTTAAATTATAGACACTAAATGTTCAGCACAATAATGCTTGTCATCCATCACATGTCATTTAGTTATGAAACTGGGACCAGAAGCTTTCAGATTTGATGGTGGTGTGGAAGCCATTGCCACAAGACAAAATGAAAAATACTACATCCTACGGCCAGAGGTTGTGGAGACTTACATGTACATGTGGCGACTGACTCATGATCCAAAGTACAGGAAGTGGGCCTGGGAAGCTGTAGAGGTGATGTTTTAATTTGCTTATGTTTCTTATAGATAAATGTCTCAGGAAAAAATGTTCAGTGATACCCATAAATCTAATATATCAACTTATCTATGATTTTTAAAACTTCAAATAGACTTTTTTGCTTTTATAACTAAGTGTCTTTAGTTAAGTCATCCTATATCCCTGACTTCAGCTTTGCTTTATGTAACAAGGATATCACTATACAGACTTTGATATTGACAAAAATAACTAGAAAGGCATATTATAAAATTAAGTTCCCCCAACTATAGGAATGATAATCACTTAATTCCTCAAAGAGTTGCTGGCAACTTGGAGATAGTCATTACTGCCTGTTGTCTATTCCAAGAAAACACTAGATTTTTCTAGTCTTTGGGCATTGAAATGGTAATATGTGCTTTTACTAAGAGTTGTCGACCTAAATAAGAAGGTAAACTAAGGCAACCTCAAGCTTGTAAAAAAAAAAGAGGTGGGGTTTATTTGGGAATAGTAGAGGAATTGCAGTTCAAAACACTCAAACTATAGCAAGCTCCAGGCTAGTCTGTAAAGGGCTTGGGGGTAGACTGTATTTATGGGCAGGGATTGTAAAGAGGGAAGACTTCAGTTAGAGTCAGTTAAAAGCAAAAGCAAATGTAGACCAGCTTTGAAAATTCCCCAAAAGACAAAACCAGGCTATTCTTAAAAACAAATATCCATTTAACTAATTTGATGAGACCATCGTGACCTGGGTCATTTCTTGTTTATGCCCTAGCAACTCTAAATAAAACTTCCCATGGTTGATATGACACAACCGTTGACCAACTCCCTATTACTCAAAAAAATTATATTGTTATCAGTGTTTCATAAATCAGTTATTTACAGAAAACTGGTGTCTTAGTCCTTAAGTTTTGTTTTCCTGAGGGCATGTGTATAAGAATTTATGTGCTCTGGTTACATTTTTAGACTGAAGTTCTGTCAGTTTCCCCTCTTGATCAAAATCCTTCCCAGAAGCATCACAGGTCAGTTATGACATGCCAGCATTGCTCATATTTATTGTAAAAGGTATAGTTCTTTATAGATAGACTGTATTGTATGTCCCATGGAGCTGAGGACCATCCTCTGTCCCGCAGAAGGGGGAAATGATATGGAATTTCAATGACCTTTTTTCAACAAGAAGACTGAAAAATGAAGAGTCTTTTATGGCCCCCTAAGGTAGAGAGTTTAGTTGCCGTGGTCATGTGAGTTTCAGGGAAAGCCTTTGAAAGAAAAAGCATATATACATTTGGGAAGAAGGCATTTGTTTACTGATACAAAACAGTAGAAATTTAATTAAAAAGATTAAACTGAAGACCAGAAACCAATTGGTAGCTGTTGATTGAAATGTACTTCTCAACCTGTTTCCCCAATTGCCTGTTTTTAATAGATCAAAAATGTCCCAAGTTCTAGGATCTTGGCCAACTTCTGTTATCAGCTTGACATTGTCCTTCATTAATTTTAGCTCTTGTGTTATTTTCTACACCTTACTGACATGAACGCCATAGTCTTCTCCAAGTTGGATGTGGTTCCCCCATGCCTGGGCAGTGAGAAGGTTTAGTTAGGGCTCTGCAGTTTGGCAGACACATTTCTTCAAGGCTCTCTGGGGTTTTTTTTTTATATCTGAAAGCTTGGATAGAAACATTGAGAGTGATGTTTCTTTTGTTATAATTATAGCAAGATTGTAAATTGTTGTTTCAAGGTCTGCTACTCCAATCTAAGGTAAATAGGCTCCGACAAAAGCATACCCAGAGCCCTTTCTACTTACTATAGGGTTATGTGTAAGCGTCCATTCAAATTTATACAGTTTTCTTGGTTCCTGTCTGTCCTTTTAAGTTGATAAGACAAAGACCCCAGGTAAAGTCTATAAGCAGTAAAAGAAAGAGTTTTTTTAAATTTTGGCATCAGAAGTGAGGCAACAGTCCCACATGTGGAATATATGTTTCTTTCACATAAAGAGAAATACCCAATGCCTTCTAAGGATAAAGCATAGTTGGGTCCCTTTGCCCAGATTCTTTTCCCTGGAATGAAAGAGGGGACCTCAAGATCAGAAATCAAATCATTTATTCAGAGAACATGATAATTTAGTTCACTAGCATTATGGGAATGGTTATCTGAGCACCTTATATTTCTATAGGTCTGAAGCACCGAATTATATTACTTCATGTAAGTGAGATTTGGTTGAGGTCTGGAAAATTTATAGGGAAAAAGTAAGCTAAAATTACACCATTCATCAGATTAGTGGTCAATTCCTAATGAAATACCATGGGATTTCAGTGATCATGGCCACACCGTAGAGATACATTAATGGAAGAGATGGCATAGTCTTCTAGATTCCAACAGGGAGTGAATTCCTGTTCATTTGGGTTGCATAAAATAATGTAGTTACAAATATTTAGTGGGAGATATCCTAGATTTTTCCCTTCCCATTACTTTTAAAACATGAAGATTATAGACTGAGAGGAAAAAAAAAATTGAGGGCAAGCCTGGTCTGAGTGTCTTGGGTAAGCTGTCTGCTTCAGGTGTTGTCTACATCAATCCCTGGAAATTTTCTATTTCAAGTCACCAGTTAATGCACATGTCCATTCATGCTTTAAGGTTTTCTTTAGATGTGACACATGAATTCTAGGAGTCTATTCCTTGAAGTTTGGTTGCACTTTTCCAGTAGATGATGTCCCCTGGCTGTAAGGGATGAAGTTTGATGTCTTCATCTCCCAGGAGCACACTAAGGAAAAACTCTTCTATCAGAGTATAATTATTTTCTATGGACTTGATTAGGTCTCTCCAAAATTGAAATATATCTCTCTTTATTAGTTATGGATCAAAACAAGTAGGGGCTAAGTGCTTGGCTGCCCTGTAATTATTTCAAAAGGTGAACATTTATGCATCCTGAAGAAAGCCTTAACCAATAGTAATGCTTTTGGCCAGGATATTGGGAGTTTTTCAACTAACTTAACTGAATCCTAATAATTCCATTTGTACATTTAACCTATCCTGAAAACTAAGGATGAAAAGCACCATGAAAGTGCTACAAAACTGGCCAGACTTATTTGGCCAGAAAAGTGGGTTCCCCCATTTCTATGAAGTTCAAGGGGGACTCCCCAAGTGGGAATAATTTTTTCTAATAGGATTTTAGCAACAGAAGAGGCAGTCACCTGTTTACATGGGAAAGCTTGCAAATGTGAAAACATGCAAACCTTTACTATAACATACATCAATAAGATGAGGGAAATTGTATGAAATCCATTTTTCAAACCTTGTATGGTCCATAAGTTAAACTAAAATGTCTGGAGGTACTATGGATGGGTTTCCCTGGATGAAATTTAGGACAGATGGAACGAGCAAGATGAGAACTTTTTGCAGCCTTGCTAAGTGTTTCCCCACCAATATTGATTCAGGAACATTAGCATTTTATCAGTTGACCAGTGGTTTAATTCATATATGGTAGTTAATAGAAATCTTAGGTTTTCTGGCATGACCAGTTTATTATTGGATCGAAAGCAGAATTTCCTTTTTTCATGACACTAATAGCCTTTAGATCTCCAATTTTGTTTTTCTTTTTCAGGGGCCAGTTGTATTTCCCTGGTTAATTCTCTTAGGTCATCACCAAGGGAAGTAGTGTTTTCTGGACAATGACAGAGGTTTGGTCTGTGGATCCCATAAGAGCATCATTTTTTGTGGAAACATCAGTGAGGTAGTTTCGTTTGGCTTCCAGAGTCAGACTCAGACTGCCCAGTGACTTTAATAATATTTCTGCTGACAAGAGTATAGCATCTAATATATTTTGCACATAAGGACCATTTCTCATTTTGTCTCTATGGAAATAAGGAACCTCATTGCTTCCATAACATTCCAAAATCATGGGCTACTGCAAAGAGATATCAACTCTTGATATAGATGTTCATAGTTTTATCATCAGCTAGAATCAGATGCTTGAGTAAGAGCATGTAATTCAGCTGTTGGACTAAAGTGGACAAAGGTAGGTGTGCAGCCTCAGTGACTTCAAAATGAGTTGATAAGCACGTATCCAGACAATATTTTTATTTTTCAAGAGCCATCAATAAACCATGAGAAGTCGACATTTGTCAAGGGGATTTCTTGTAAGTCATCACAAGGGGTTAATGATAATAATACCTAATCTGTCAAAGTCAAACAGTGATGGGGGATTTTGTCCATGAAAGAAGGAAGAGAGGTAACAAGGTTGAGATTGTTACAACAAGCAAGAGTGATATGAGGGGCAGTTAGCAAGAGAATTTTATAAGAAGACAGCTTGCTAAAAGGTGTTGGGTATGGTGTGAGTTAAAGAGAGCTTTGACAGCCTGAGGCACAAAAATAGTCAAAGAGTGACTATTTCTTCAGTGGTCTTTTCCAGGACAGAAGCAGGGATAGCCCTAAGGCATGACAGGGGGTAACCTTAAGCACAGGTTCTACTTGTTGGCTGTAGTAACCTAAAGGTCATTGGTAGCCCCATGTTTTGAGGTATCTACTTCAAGGGCATCTCCCTCTTTGTGATATATTAAAGGGAGACTGATAATTTAGATAGCCAAGGGCAGGTGGATTTATTAAGCTTTCCTTCAGGGTTTTAAATGCCAATTCATCTTGATTTTCCCAAACAATGGGGTCAGGTTTAGTGTTGTTTAATATAGGGGCTGAACCATTAAGAAGTTTGGAATTCAATTGTGACAATCAGGTAACTCAAGGAAAACCATAGTTGGCATTTGGTTTAGGTTTAGAGAAATTCAAGATACCATGAAGCCTATCAGGATCTGTATGTCACCCTTGTTCTGACATTAAATGTCCTGAATATTGGACTTGAGTTGAAACAAACTGCAACTTTTCCTTAGAGACCTTGTGTACTCTAGTTGCTACAAGTGTTAACAGGTAAATATTGCCTTATTTTGAGGACGATTGGGAGGGTGAGCAGAGAAGTAAATCACCTACATATGATAGTAAGGTGGAGGCTCCAGAAAAATTAATATCATCTAGGTCTGCTTTTGAAGTTTGTGAGGACTTTCAGTAAACTCTGGGGCCTTAACCCTGGGTGAATCGTCATCCTTCCCATGTAAAGGCACAATGATATTAGCCAGCCTCATCAACTGGTGTACTAAAGAATACACTGCATAAACTAATCATTGTGAAAAATTTGCTTTCATATAGGGATGGATGCTAATAATGTATGGGGATTAGAAACAGGATGGTAAGGAATTACAATGTTGTCTGTTGCTCAGAGATCTTAGGCAATGCTCCATCCTTGGTCATTAGGTTTTCTTACAGGTAGAATAGGGGTATTACAAGGACCTGGTTCAAGGGATAGTAAACCCCTGTGCTTTACCCTTCTATAATAGGTCTTGTGTCCTGTAATACTTATTTGTTTAGAGGGTATTGATTAATTCTGAGGGTGGGGGAGGTTTTGAGGTATCTTTTAGGATCCTAATTGGGTGGGGAGGAATACCATGAATTCTGCCTAAATTCAAGGAGGATTTTCCCCATAGAGTAGGGAACACTAAGTTGAATATTGGAATAAATCTGAAGTTTGATCTTCCCTGATTTTTAAATTACATGTGAAAGAAAAGGGGTTTGGATTTTCTTGGGGATTAGAGTCAAGGGATTTAAATTCTGAGTATTCAAACTCAAGAGTTATTTCTCCTTTTGAGAGAAAGAAATGGCAGCATGATATTTTTCTAGGAAATCTTACATAGTTAAATGAATAGGAGACAGTTCACCAAGGAAAAATGGATGTTTGTCTTGCAAAGGTCCCAAGCGAAAGGGTATAGATTTAAAAATAGTGACACAATGTGTTTTATTTGAGACCCCCACTATTTTAATAAATGTCTTATTCTAAGGAAAGGACTGTTTAATAGTAATGGAGTTAAGCACCAGTAGAATAACTCCTGTGCCAAATAATGTTATAAGGGATTTGTCCCCAATCTGGAGAGTAGTTCACCCCAGCCTATTTAATGGTAGAATGAGAAATGTCCCTGTGTTTCTCTGGAGTCCCATCATTGGAATGAGTCTGACCCTTGGCTCTTGGAAAGCTGTAATCAACTAGACCTTTTTAATTTGTAGCAGTCCTTTTTTTCAATGACCAGGTTTTTACAATAATGACAAAGTCCAGTAGAGAGCATTTCCTTGGGAGATTTTATCTGTTGAAGTTGGAGATTTAAAATTTTAGTTGCCTTTCTTTTGGAATCATCTTCTAGGATGCAGGTGAACTGATCAGCTAGATTGAGAAGCTCAGGGGTAGATATTGTTTCCCATTCTGAACATGTTCTCTTGACAGATCTCTGTTTAAAGTGTTTATAAACATTGGATTAAAGGCCACCCTGGTGGATTCAATGCCTATAGGGAATCCAGAATCCCCTTTTAAAACAATTTGGAGTCTGCTGTAGAAAATATGAATAGATTTGGCAGGCTTTTGAGTGCATGTTTGAATTTTGTTCCAGTCTACTGGTTTAGGGAAAGCCCTTGGGATGACAAGGTGTAGCCTTTTGGCTGGGACATGAGCTTGGTCATATAAAGAAACTGATGGTTGACTTACTTTGGATTCTAAAGATTGTTTGGGCTTTCCCAATTAGCAGTTTTCATCCAATTCTGGTCTGTACCTTCTCCAATAATCATGTTGTTGGAGTAATTGATAAAGATTAGAGAAGCCAGGTTGATAAGTTTGAATTACAATACTGTATTCTTTGGCAAATCTGTGAGGATCCTCGGTACCTTGGGAAAATCTTTTATTTTAGCCTTAAGTTCAGCTCTGGTCCATGGCATGTAGGAAATTAGTGGTTTAGCAGGACTCTCAGAAGGTGTAATTTTAAAAGGTAGAATTTTAACAGGCTCGGTTGGTAAGGTTTCATCATTCGAGAAAGGAAGTTTTCTTAATCTCCTTTCAGCTGTTTATTTGCTTCAGTTAACTTATTAACTTAGAAATAGTATTTGGTAAAGAGGCAGTTTTAGAATCCTGAATATGTTTATAAGCCTCTAGGTACTAATTAAAATAGCTATCCCATTCAGATTGTTTGGTTCTACTGCTGTGGTCTTCTAATTTGGTCTGGAGAAAAACAAGTCTGGGAGATCAAAAGTTCCCCCTAATGGCCACTGAAGTTCTAAATTATGTTTCATAAGGTTGGTCCATTTAGTCAAAAATTGTGCATGACGAAAGCCCATAATATATGAACATAAAACCAGCCAGAATCTCTGAAGGAGAGCCACCATTCAAGTATATAGATGATTGGGATCCCATATCTCATAAGTTTTCTTGAGAGCAAAAGAAAAACAAAATTCTAAATAGCCTGGTGAGTGTGTTTTCAGGGTTGGCAGTTGTTTTATTTTACAGTATACCATTCACAGGATAAATTTTTACCCAGTGGACAGCCTTTGACCTAGTTGTCTAACATGTGACCAGGTGTCCCTGTTACACAGAAATTGTCTTACAGTTGGCAGGTGACCTAATGTCAATCTGGCCTGTCCATGACTAATTTCCGCTTTCATAGGAGTCTCTTGCTTTGGAGACCAGAGTTTCTCACAAGGAGATGGTGGGCTCTCTAGAAATGTTCATTTGCTCAACCCAGGCCTGCCAGTATTATTGTGAATTATTTTTTTATGTTTTTTTCTCTCAAGAATCCCAAAGTAATTATACTGAAATTCTAGCATGCTACCAATAAGAAAACAAATGAGTACCCACCAAAAAAAAAGCATTTAAACAGGTCCCAGATAAAGTCGGACTGTTCAACCAAAGAGAAGTAACTTGGATTCTGAGACTCACCAAACCAAAAGCAGACGGTGACTCATGGAAGTAATGAGCACAAGGGGTTCAGAGCAGGTCCTCACTTGATCCCAGGGTCATCATCCTTTAGGGATTGTTTCATTTGGATCCCACTTCTGACACCAAAGAATGTTTACCTAAATAGAGAGGTAAACTAAGGCAAGCTCAAAATTGTCAAAAAAGAATAGTTTTGTCGGGAATAGCAGAGGAATTGCAACTCAAGACACAAACTGTAGCAAGCTATGGGCAAGTCCATTGAGGTTTTGGGGCAGCCTGTATTTTTGGGCAGGGAATGTAAAGAGAGGAGAATTCAGTTGGAGTTTGTTAAAATCAAAAACTAGTGGAGACCAGCTTTGAAAATTCCTCAAGAAGACCAAAACAGTCCAGTAGTACAAAGCTCAACTTAGGTTATTTTGCAAGTCTATTCCAACCTGAGTCATTTCTTCTTCATACCTTTGGAAGCCACAAGTAAAACTTCCCTAGGTTGATATGAGGTAATCCCTGACCAACTCCCTATCACTTAAGAAAATTCCAATATTATCAATTTTTGGTAAATCAGGCATTTATAGGAAATCATTCTGTGAGTCCTCAAGTTTTGTTTTTCTGAAGGTACATGTGTGAGACCTTACAGTTTATATCCTCCAGTTCCATTTTAGATTGAAATTCTTTCACAGAGAAAATTAGCCAGTTAGATCCAACTTTTAGGAAAAATATTACAGAACTATTTATACAAGAACTACTTTGTGCAAGACTACTCCTTCACTATGCTCAGGTTTCTATGATATCCATAAATTTTCCATCTCTCCAGTGTGTTGTTTTAATTATCTTTGTCACCACTTCAGCCTCTAACTGCCAAACATGATGTATCTTCTTCCTAAGCTAATCTGTTAAACACTTTGTGTGCTGCATGCCAGCAGTGACATCCTCCAGGATATGTATCAAACAATGTCTAATTTTAAGAGCTATTTATCTGAAATGAGTGGGAGGGAGGTTAGAGGATAAGAACAAGCAAATGCTTTAATTACACTCTCTTATTCTCTAGCACTCTTTGTTAGATAGCTGGCTGTCTTGAAAAACCATTAGGAATAAAAATCTCTCAGGAAATCTAAAATGAATATTGCCTTTGTGTAAAATGTAATACCTTAGGAAACCATTGGTGAATCATGCTTATTACTCTCCTCTTTTACTGTATGTGTTATCACTAGTAATCAGTTACTTTAAGTGATAGCTATTATTTGGGCCTTTTTTTTTTTTTGCAAAGTTTTCTACTTATGTGTAGCCCATGGTAATGCCAATTTCTTTAAATTTATGCTTTTTCCTCTGTAAAATGTATTAAAATTGAGGTTCATCTAAGCATTGGTGGTAGGAAATTATTTTGGTCTTCAATGGGAAAAAATAATTGAAAATATCAGAAATAACTTATTTTATCAAGTGTAAAACACCATAACTGATAAGAAATGCCATTATTTTATATACCACTAAGAAAGTACAACCCTAGCAATTAAATTATGACATGTTAATTTCAGAGATGTTGAAATGTGAAAAATGTATGATAAAGAATTGATCAAAAATGCAAAGTAAGTAAATCTCTGTTGCCATGTGGACAGGAAGCTTTGGTCTCCTTGGTTCAAGGGAGTTTGTTTGTAGGGTAATAAGGTTGCTTTTACGTGTTAGGATTTTTATCTATTGTCAACTTCTAGTGTAGCATATGATGTGAAATTGTTTCCCTGTGTCACAAGGCAGAGATCTCCCATTTTTGGCACTAGTAACTTCTGCTGGAACTTGGCGTACCGCAGAGAGGGAGGAGTGCTGGAGACTCCTGCCTCTTTTCATGCACAGAGATTCTAGACTTGGGGGGTGTGGCAGCACTCTTTTTCTCTGTGTCACATCCCCGCCGTGCCCCCCGTGTTTCAGCTGCTACTGTAGTGGGCAGCGCGTCATAAAGCCTCGCAGCATCCGTTCACACGCCCGGGGCTTCTCAGCTGTTCTGACTCCAGGCTTCTTCCCAGGCAGCTGGGTGTGGTCTGGGAATGGAGGAGAGTTAATGGCTCCAGGGAGAACCCTCAACCAAGGAGGTTTGGGAGTTGATGGATAACTATCCCGGTCTTTCCTCTTTGAATAATATTTCTGATATGTTTTACATATTCCCCAGAGGATGTCCAGGGGGAGAGAGGCCCCACTGCACACAGCTGTCACCTGCTCAATGTATTTCACCCCCTGTTTCACCCTCCCCACTCACTCACTTCCTGATATCACTTCCCCACAACATTCCCTGCATTCAACCCTTGTTTCATGCTCCACTTTTAGTGGAACACAAACTAAAAACAGGGGATCTTAAAAATCACGTAGTCTAGTCTTCCACTCATAGAAAGGACTCCTCTTCATATCTTTACCACATGGCTATTCCCCATCAATTCAAAGACTCTGTAGCAAAAAGGAATATATGTAATAATGTAATTCATAATTATTATAATGTAATTATACTAATAATGTAATTCATTCCATTTTTTAATGACTGAAAGTGTTAAAAGTTACTCCTTTTGAAACCAGAATTTACTGAAGTACTGAAAAAAAAACTCTCTCTCTCTGCACTTCATCTCCTCGGTTATCTGAAGACAGTACATTGTGCAGCTGTTCCCTTCCTCATCTGTCATTTGCCTCCATGTCATTTCCCTTCTCCTCATGACATAGTGTCCAGCTGCGGTCTTTCAGAGCTGAGCAGTGTGACTCAAGAACCTCTGTTCTGAGTATTATTTCCCACAGCCTATGGTCCAACTTGTTCTTTCAGTAGATTTTTGAAACCCCTAGTTTACATTGAAATTATGGTCAAATTATATTTGCTGCAACATTAGCTACTCTTGCTCCTTTGTGTTTTCACCCATACTTGTAGTTTGTAAAGTATTTGTTAGCCATCATCCCATCTTCTAGCAAAGCACTCCCCTCCCAGCCTTCTTTCACTGATACACTTCAACCTGCTTTCCATGTCTTAACAAAATTTCTGCATAATACTATCAGGCACAATAGCAATGTTGAGCAAGATATGAAAATATACAATCCAGCATACAGCACTGAAGACTTCCTCCTCGGGTTTACCAACAGTCCATTAATCACAGATGTTCAAGCACTTTTGGATCTACCTAACAACAACAAAAATCTACCTGACAGTTCTTTTGCTTTTCTCAATAATGTCATGAAGAAATTAAATTCCTCTCAGTTAAATATGTATAATTACTATTCTGATAAAGCTCATATGATAAGTCATACATATATATTCATAGATGTTTGGGTAAAGATGGGTTATATAATCTCTCTGCTGGTCCATGTGGATAAGGGGTATTTTTGCACAGACATTTTTCTCTAGTCGACTACATCTAACCTTTTCCACATGGTATTCTCAACCTCAGAAAGTGATTTGTCTTACCAGCTCCTACTTCTGGGTTGGGTCCCTATTTCCTAACTCTCTTTGATGTATCCATTCTGCCTGGTTCTACCTTTGAGGTCAGACCAAACTCAACCAGTCAGCCTTATTTAGCACTGTTCCCTGAGATCTGCTTTTGGAAATCTCCATGGATCTAGTTAGTTGTTTACCTAACATGGTAAATGAGAGACTGTTTTTCTATCCTAACAAAGATGCTTTCTGACTTACCATTTGAAGTTGAAGAACTGAAGTTGCTCACTATTCCCTTACTTTTCTCCCCTCCCTGCACACACAAAAAAGTTAAGTCACTTGGGGTCACGTTTGTCCTTCATCCTCTGTTTAGAGCTCCAGTCACTGTAAACAGCTCAGATCCTTCTAGCACAACCCAGTCACATATGGTCACTAATAATGTAAGCATTTACATAAAATCGAGGTGGGCCCGATGCATCGCAGCTGAGAGTCCCCAAAACAGGGGGTAGTAAAATGGTGTTCTGATCCGACAGTGCGGCATAGACATGGGAGTGCATCCACTGTGGAGATGCTGTAAAACCGGGGCCTGTTAATGGGGGCCAAGAGAGTGACTATCCAGCCTCATATTCCTAAAGGCTTAAAATTTAGACTTGACATGAAGGTTTTTCATTTTTGAAAGTAAAAAATACCCCTTTGGCATTTCCCCTTCTTTTTTTTTTTTTAATTTACCAAAAGCCTTGAAAAATAAAGCCCCTAGGCCCCTCTAAACCTCTGAGAGCCTCTGTCACTGTGCTGTATCTTCAGATTGTTTGATTTTCACAGTGCCATGTTGGGCAAAGGGACTGCCTGAGTCCAGGAACCTCTAAGGCCACAGTTAGGGAGTCTAGACCTGAGATTCCCCTGCTCTAAAACCTCCCATTCTGTCCTTGACGATGACAGCTGCCACATCAGGACTGTGGGAGAAGAATGAGTGAGATGAACTGAAAAGAGGAAAAACGCGTGGGCATTGTCTGCCTCCCAGAACAATTCTTTTTCTGTAGTAACAGAAGGACTTACAGAAATTCCCCGGGGGTTGGGTCATCATGCCTGGCCCTCTCATTTCCTTATGACCAAAAAACATCAAAAACAGAAAAAGTTGCGTGGCTAAAACCTTTTTATTGGATATAGGATTTCATTATGTTCCATAACAACCTTGCCCATTCTCCCAAATCCTGATTTTTTTTTCCTTTTTCACAAATAATTTTGGCCTACTCCAATATATCTGGTACTTAAGTTTTTATCAAAAACAACTTGTATCAAGAAAGGAAGGAAGGAAGGAAAAATATGAGAGGACATGAAAATTCCTTTTTGCAGGCTTTGCCCCAATGTGGCTCATTGTCTGCAGCTAAGAATATAATCAAAGCTTTTTTTTTAAGTTCATCTTATTTTCCCCATTGGCTTTTAAAAAGTACCAAGTCATGAGACATTTGCTTTATTCTTATATCCTGCCAGTTCGGTTTTCTTTAAGGAAATCTGTTAACTGAACGCTTCTCCTCCCGGCTGCTTGCCTCTCCCATCGGCCCTCCAGCCCTCCTGTACAAAATCAAAATCGTCATTGTCCGTATCTGCAGATGGAAGCGGAGCGCACGTCCCCTTGTCCTGCTCACTGGGTTTGCCTTCCCTCTGCTCTTTTCTGGGCTCTGCACTCTTGGAGCCATGTTTCCTCCAAAACCCTCACCTCATATGACAAAGTCTGTGCTCTCCGTCTTGCTAGTTGGGCTAAATGGAAGAAAAATAGGGTGTACTTATGCATGCCAGAAAATTAGGACAGTGTTATGATTCATAAGAAAACTGAAAAATCAGTGAAGAATTACATGAGAACCTAAGAATAAATTTACCTTGTTAACGTTCTCTATATTTTATTTCATTATAAATACTAAGGATTTTCATCTTATACTTTATTGTTTTTGTCCATGTTCTCTGAATTAGAACCAGATATCCTGTGGCAATTTTTATATAATGGAAAATTTTATTTGACAGTATGGCTAATAGGATTAATAGGATGTAGTGAGTAGAAAGTTATTTTCCTGGAGATGGATCTGCCTTGTAACTGCAAAGCAGCCAAAGCCAGAATTTCAAAATACAAAGTTTTGTCATCTTAATGTGGCTGAAAAAAGTGACAGGAAGTTATTTCAGACTGCTACCTAAATTTTTATTCTCTGCCTAACCCATCTCTTTTTCCAAATATTCATTATAGTTCAACAACCACAGAAATGTAGGATCATTTCTCTCTTGGTAGTTACCAGTAGATTCATCCCATCTTCTTCCTTCCCAGACTAAAGGAAAGAAAAACACATATTTAGGAATAGGTACCAGCCACATCTCTCTCACTGCTTTCCATCTCCTCCTTTTATATGTCTCCGCTATCACTAATTAGTACCCCACAGTTTTCAAGAAATAAGATGTTCTGATTATAGTAGCAGCTTTTTTGTCCCCAAGTACTAAACATGTTCTAAACCAGTAGTTTATAATCCCAGCTGACATTAACAATCTCTCTAGGCCAGAGGTCAGCAAACTTTTTCTGTAATAGGGAGAGTTAAGCTTAGGGGCCATATACAACTACTCAACTCTGCCATTGTAGAAAAAAAATAGCCACAGACAGTATGCAGACAAGTGGGCAATGCGGCTGTGATTCAATAACACTTTATTTACAAAACAAGCAGCAGACTAGATACAGCCTATGGTCCACAGTTTGACGAACCCTGATCTCGACCATAGAAGGAAATGGTAAAAAACCACTGAAAAATTATTCCAAAACTAAATGTAAAAGTTTTTCCAGTTATATGAGGTATGTTATCCATATGTCCTGTTAGCTTTGCATACCTTATTTGCGTTTATTTTATGTGTTTTTCAATTTTCAAATCAAACTGTTACAACCTATCATTCCATTTGAATCTTCATTTTATTTGAATTTGACAATGCAATAGTAACAATTAATGACAATCAGTTTACTGAAATATGACACCCCCCCACCCCCGCCTTCTTTGTAATTTAGGCCCTGGAAAATCACTGCAGAGTGAATGGGGGCTATTCCGGCCTCAGGGACGTTTACCTCAAACACGAGAGTTACGATGATGTGCAGCAAAGTTTCTTCCTAGCGGAAACACTGAAGTAAGTAAAAATTATTCTAAAAGCATGTGGCTGAGGCACCTGTGCAGATCTTTGTAGATGTTTTTATCACAAACACATTCAAATAATATCAAGTATGATGGCTTCCGAATTCCAATCGACATGCATAGCAATAATTGAACATGTTTTCAGTCATTAGGTAAGGTTGATGGGACTGCTTTGTATGGTTCTCACACACTAATACCAAAGCAGAGAGTAACTTCTTTACTCCACGTGGATCCGTATATCCCCTCTGGGTTTTGCTGTGCTTGACTGTTGTCCGTGGCTCACTGTAAGATGCATGAAGACATTGATGTGGTTTTTGCTTTGTCTTATTTCACTGACTGACATCGTCTCTCAGGCATCATATACTCATGTTTCTCTCTCCAGATATTTGTACTTAATATTTTCTGATGATGACCTACTTCCCCTGGAACATTGGATCTTCAATACCGAGGCACATCTACTGCCTATACCCAGTACGACTAAAAAAGAAGTTGAAGTCAATGAAAAATAAAAGGACATTTTATATTTTACTCTGCTCCATTCCCTTCACTACATACCTTAATAATTCCTTTTCTGGTATTTGGACAAATGATGAATTTTTATTAATAGTTCTGTGATTATTATAAGTTCTAAAATTGTTTTGCAGTCTTTTATGTTTATTATCATAGGCATAGAAGCACCTAAATTCCTTATCATATCCTTTATTATTCAGTCAGCAGATCACAGGATTTTTTTCCTTAAGTAACCTCTGGAGTTCATGAAGGGTGTGGTATCACTTTTATTAAACTGAATAGAATGGTATACCAATGACCTCTTAATTACAATTTTGATTTGACTGCAAAACTCTTTCCTCCTCTATGAGGAGATGATGTCTGCTTTAAGCTGTAATGTTTTGCCATGTTGCAAAAAGCCATAATAGTAAATTAAATATTAAAAAAGCTTTTTCCTCTTCAATTTTATGTTAATCTGGTTTGTCTATCCACCAGAGACAGATCTTGTAACTGTGACAGCCTCCTTATGCGGATCTATCTTATTTGATAGAATGTCTTCTAAATACTTCACTCACATTGTAATTCAAATTAGAATGTCATCCCAAAGGATCACCTCATGTTGACCTCATTCCATTGGAACCACAGTATATTTTTGTTGGTTAATTAGTGTTTCCTAATTTGTGAATTAGTTCTTGAATTTTACTTTAAATGTCCTGTGTCATTTCTGGATCATGTACTGGTAAATTTTTTCCATTCCCACCACTCAGCAAAATGAGCCTTCAAGTTTTGCAGAGCTCTGCTATGAATGATTGTATGTCTAAAAGAGAATAGTATAACTTTTAGTGTGCCAGCTTTTGCTTTTAACTGAATATATAGAGAAATTGAGTATCTCTAAAGAGAGAGTGAATATTTCATATAGTTTTTGGTTTGCATTTCATCTTTAATTTATTTTCTTAAAAAAAAAGCATTACATTTGGTTCAGATTTTTCAGATTTGAAAAGGGCCCTTTCTCAAATGGAGTAAATTAATTTCATTTCAATTTATAAAAGCAGGATTTACCTTTGAAAAAGCTTTGCCAATGTATCTATTCATGGTTAGTTGAGAAAAATCTAATAAACTTTTAGGCCAAATAAGAATATAGTATATTTTTTCAGGTGAAATTTAACATAGAGATTCCATCTTAGAAGCAATATGTAGGAATGGACACTCCCAATCCCCAACAATCCTGTAGCAGATGAAAATAATTACATGATTCTTCATTACAAAGAGCCTTGTTTAGAGATATGAGTGGTTTTTCCCAAGAATAGGTTTAGTGACACCTCATATTTTTATATCATATTGTTTTCATATTTTATATATATTCCCATGAAAGGGCTAACATGATGATGCATATACTGAGGTATAAAGACTTTGACCACCTACATTTTCAACCTCAGCAGTCAAATAGATGAGAGCAACCCAATGGATTAGGCTGAAGCATATGAAATTGCTGCATTCATAGTTTAAAAACTATCCAATTTCAGCAATTTCATATGGTTCAACCTAATTTTTTAGGACAATTATTTTCTTAGATCTCAATAGACTTTAATAGTTTTAGCTGTTTTGGCGTTTGAAAGTAGTTCAAACAATTTCCTTTGAAAGGACCGCTTCTTTTTTCTTTTTTCAATATTGTACATTGGTATATGTGAAAGGATAAATTGATAAAATTAGTAAATGAAAAACTATATCATTATTGCCATGCTAATGTGTTTCTGTGACCCAGAATAACTTCTTCCACTCACATTTTCAGCTCACTTTATAAAGTAAATGCATAGTGAGAGTCCTCTTTTTCCAGCACTTAAAGGCAAATTATAAAAGATCATTGCCAAAATTGGGCCATATGTATTTAGATTATAATTTTCATATGAATATCCTTGGACTAGCAATTTAATTTATTTTATTTTCACTTTGCTTTGAAAGAGCACAAAGTTTATATGTATTTCTGCAGCAGATGGGATATTACAACCAGGTTTTATGTACACACTACAGTGTACCTTTTGTGTCTGGGTATAAACAGGCAAGGAGATTGTACTACATGTTGCTCTGCCAATGGCCAGAACAGAGTTTTGTCAATTCTGGAACTTGGATTTTTTAACTTAAGTCCCAAAACACCAAAAATGCAAACAAGATAAAGAGATTACTATTATGGTGATGTAATTTAATTAAAGTTACACTTTGTGTTATTTTAAACAACTGAAGTCCTTACGTAAACAGCTGTCTTTCATTCATTTTCAGCTAAACTGTGCAGTTAAGTTTACATATGTATTCACATCCTAAAAGGTGAATAATTGAAATAGCACTTAATTTTGTGTTCCTGCATATTTTTCTGGTATACTTTGTGCGATGAATATTACACATATAAGTTGTATGGCAATTTACAGAACTCACTGATGTTTGTCATGACTCCTTCATAGGTAGTATCCATTCTTTCCATTGATTGTTTTTGATTTGTACATAAATCTATTCTGTCACTTCCAACTTTATATAAATCTCTGATGTTATGGGAAACATAATAGATTGACACATAATTTTTAAAAACTATATTTGTAAAATTTCTCTATTGTGAATAAAGCCTTTTAATATATCTCCTCATTTGTTGTTTTTCTCCTTCTAAGTAAGCTTTCATATATGTAGGCCTGAGTGCATACAGCTGCAAATGGAAATACTGGATCCTAATAGTGATTCCATACCATACCCAGAGAATCTTGACAAGGGAATATTTCCTGTTAAAAAATTTAAATGGCAAATAATTTTGCATGCACAACCTTAAGCTGATCAAATACATTTATTAAGAATCTAATATCTGATCAACACCTGAGTATGTAGGGTAGAGGCAGGGAGTTGGTGTCTGAAATAGAAAGTATGATCCCTATCAGTAAGTTTGTAATCCAATTGAGATAAGACACAGCTCACCAACCAAACAGAACAGAACAGCATTTAGTTGTGTTAAATTCTGCTGTAGAATTTATTTAAGTTAAATTCTGCTGTAGAAGCTCAAGGGAGCAAGAGGTCACTAAGATTTGAGAGGTCAGAGAGGTCAAAGAGGTCAGCTACAAGAGAGCCTCCAATAATTTTGGAAAAAACCTAGGCTTTTCAAATTCTTGGTGTGCATTTTGGAATGCTTCAGATAGTTGCTGTTCTCTCTGCCTGGAACTCTCTTTCCCCAATATTTTTATGGTTCATGCCCACTTCTTTTGGATCTCTGCCCAACTGTCCCATTCTCATGGTGGCTTCCTGACAAATAAGTATCAAATTCACCATCACCCTTTGTCCCTTACTCTATTTTATTTTCTACTTAGCATTTTTTGTATTACATATTCATTTCCTTATGTGTTTATTGTCTCTCTAGCTCCTTAGAATTTAAGCCCCATGAGAACAGAAAGTTCCTTCAGTTGTCCCTCCACGCCCGTGTGCCCATCTCCAGCGCCTAGAGCAGCGCCTAGCACTTGGGCACACAGTGAATGTTGGTGAGTGGGTGAGTAATGAATGAGACTCCATCATATATCCATAAGCTTTGCTGTAGCTATTTGCAAATGTCTTCTAATAAAGAGTATGTTTTTTAAAACATGACATACCAGTAGTATATAACATGCTACTGTTTTAAATAAATAATCATAAGAATGGGCTTTTTTTGTTGTTTTTGCTACCTGTAGTAGTTTTAAGGAAATAGGGAATCTGACTGAAATCAACTCTCAACCAACAAATTTTTCCAAACCACTTATGTTGTGTATGGCCCTGTGTAAAATATATGCTGAAAAAGTAAGTCATGATTTCTCAGATATAGAGGTTTTTTCCAATGTTACTGCTTGAATAGCCTACTATTATGTTCTGTGATTTAATCTCACAGTCCCTGTCTCATAAAATATTTCTGTGGCATCAAGCAAAGGAATTGGCTTCTCACTTAACAGATCTAGTCAAATGGGAACTTTGTGAATTCAGTTATTTGTAACAAATGATATTGGTTGTCTTTATTCTGTTGATGACAGAATTATTAAAAAGTATTCAAACATGATTTTTATTTATAGTGATCATCAGCTATCCACACAGAGATGGCAGTCTGGCCATCAAAACATCTAATTTCTGATAATTATATGTAGACAGTTGCTTAAAATTTTATGAAAACAAGATAAATCCTTTTTCATTTAAGCATGGAGTTCATGTATCTGATTGCCATTCCAGCTCCCTAGGTTGTGGCTGAAATGTGAGGGTGGGGAGGGATATCTTATTTAATCTTTTTAACTGATTTAATGGCCCAAAGACTGACTTCTGTTTTTTCTGGCTCATTCCATCCACACTGGCCAATCCAGGAGTCATAATCTTCAAGAAATATTTGTCAGGCATCAGATATGCATATAAAGTATTAGAAATACATAAAGTCTAGACAGCATTTAGTACAACTCTCTTATTTTAAATATGAGAAAATGGGGGTTTTTCCCAAGGTCAGGAACTGCTCTCTCTCCTTCTCTATGCTGCCAGACACAAATTTGTAAGATTTATGCTAATAAAAAACAACATGAGAGTATACTTTGTATCCAACCAGCCACTCCAAAATAAAGGTGTAAATTCATTTTGGAAATTGGTATAATGATCTTTCTCAAGCTGTGGGCTACAAAAGCATTTCTGAGCAAGAAGCCATTCACCTAAATCCTTTAGAAATAATTTCACATTGAATATTCAAACATAATTCTCCCTATTGAAGAAATCTTGAAAGTATTAACTTGAATCACCTGTTTTTATTGGGTGACTCTTTCATTTGCTTTCTTCTCCCAATCGCTGCTTTTAAAGTCAGGTCTTGAATTGTTTCTCCTGTTCCTGTTGAGTTTTAACTTGACTATTACTTGTACAGACTACTAGTTTGGTCATGTGTCATGGAAATATGTAAGATGTTCTTGGAAATGACCTTTGAAAATCACCTGCATTTCCATCCCCTACCCCTTGTGTTTTTACATTCATTGCAATGCTAACTGTCAAAGATTGATTCTTAAAACATATCATTACTGAATAAATTAATGTAAATATGTGTCACAGATCCATTTAATTTCCCAGTGAATGCAAATTACCATGAAACCTTAGAAAACAGTGATAGACGTATAACTTTTTTTAAAACTTTTCCACACACTGGTATATTTTGGCCTTGGGCTGTGAGCACATATTAATTCATAATTCTGCAAAGAGGGCCATAAAATGTGCTGCCTTTCAAAAAGCATTTTCCAGAATGACTAGCACCTGAGAGTTTTGTTTTGTTTTTCTAACTCTTCTAGGAGAAACAAATGATCTTCATTTGTTTCATTTGCTTTGTACCTTTGGGACCTTTGTTCCTGACTTCCCAATTCTTTTGGAGTTCTCTGTGGAGAATAGAAATGCATAGCTTAGAATCACCTCTTAGAACCAGGACAGGAGACCACCATATCAACTTCTTAAGTCAAGCATAGTTCTACTGTTCTCATTTCATGGATGTGACTGTTTTGGCTTGTTGTGACCAAAGGCCTCTATTTAGTAAGTGATAGAACAAATTCAATTTCTTCTTTGTGCAAAACCTCATCACCACTCTGCCATTCAACAACACTTTAACCTCACTGGCTAATAATCCCTGAGCACATTTCATTGCTATCACATTCCTATCTTGCTATTGCCAAACTGATAACTTTGTGACTTACATAGTCTTAGACAGGAGCTGCAAAACTATATGCATTTTAAGTCCCCCCATTATAATAAATTAAGTCCCTGTAGTCTCCTGTTTTATGATGCAATGCAGAAGGGGAAGAAAGTAGGTGCAGTTGGGCCAATGTGAAGCCAACTTCACTAGGAATCAAGACAACTGAGTTCCAAACCTAGCTCTGTTCTTAACTTCCTGTGTAATTTGGGAGGAGCACAAGTCTTCACATCTCTGTCCTCATCTGTAAAACAAAAGGAACTATTAGCCCAGGGGTGTGGCAGCTAGGCTATGCCATGAGTGATGTCTGTTGTGAATACTGGAGCAGGAAAGAGTGGTAACACACAGGAACTCTCTATTATTCGTGGACTAGCAGCGGGCACACCCAAAGTATAAGACATCAAGATCTTAGTTTCCTCACCTGTGAAATGGGAATAATACCTACTTCTTGAGTATTAAATTTAGCTAAAATATATAGAAGATCTTCACTCTCTATCTGTCAGGATTATGCCTTCAATCCATGAGTCCCAGCTCCTATTTTCAGCTTTTATGTCCTGTGAAAGATTCGCTTCTACCTTGGGAAGCCTCCAACTTGCTTTGTTATGACAACACATTTGGTGTTATTTTGCCTGGTAGTTTCCAACTACCCTGGGCTTTTTTTTTTTTAACGCTATCCTTCAATCAGACTGCTTCAAACACATGTCACTGCTCAGTCTTCCAAGGTCAGAGTTTAGCACTTATTTACTGCCAGGAGAAGGCAGAAACACCCGGCTATTTCTTCACACCTGCATCATGTACTAATTAAAGACTTTTCACTTACCTTTTTTATGGAAGAACAAGAGTTTTCTTTTAGCATTTATAGAAGAGAGGAAACAGGGACCAACCTGCATGACTGTCATACCAGTAAGATCACCACTATCAGTTGTGTCACTGATGTATCCAAATGATCAGTGACAGTAAAAGTGACTGCAAGTTAGGAATTCCTTCTAAATTGAAATACAGTTTTGTTTTCATCCCAGAGGAGCTTTGGAAACCAACAAAATGAATTGTAGGAACTAGGAAGGATTGCTGCAATAACTCTTCTGAAAGAGCCAGAGAAGTATTGCTTCCAAAATCAGCTTATATGTTTTTGACAATTACTTAGAAGACTTGAAACCATGTCATGGACAAAGAAAAAAATGCTTGTGATTTGGTTGAGAGGTGATTTAACAAACCCCCCAAAAAAACAAACAAAAACAGAAACACCTTAGTTTCTACAACACTAAGGACACTAAATTATGTGACAGTACACTTCCCTTTTCTTCTGAAACTTCCCCAACAAGAATGTAATCATTCTTGTGCTTCTGGAGAGGGGCTTGTGGTTCTGCCCCCAGATTGCCAGGCAGCTAGCAAAGTGCTCATAGTTCTTGCCTCCCCTGGCATGCTGCACTCTTGCCACACTCCTATTCACAGGCATCATACTGTAGAATCATTATCGGTTTTCACTCCATTCATGCCACAAGTATTTATTAAGCACCAAGAATGTTCCAGATTCTATCTACTAGCCTTGGTCCTAGGGATTAATCAGGGAAAAAAATTAGACTTGCTTCTTGCTTTCATAGAGCCAAAGACTAGAAAAAAAAGCAAGTATGCCCACACAAAAAAAAATGAAACTTGAAGGTGCCATGGCTTCTTCGTTACTGTAAATACAGAACTTAGTATGGCAGCTGACAAGTATTTGTTTTCAACCCAGTTGCACCTTCTATTCTGCATGTAGGAGATACTCAGCATTTGGTAAAGAGTGAACAAATTTTTGAGAAATGGAAAAAAGTTTCAAGGTTTTTGTCCAAAAAATATAAATGCAATTTTCATCTCTAAGTTTGCCTGCAACAAAACATAGCCCCTGCTAGGCCCTACTCACTCAAAGTGGTAACTCTACCTGCAAAGTTGAATGCAGATTCTATTTTTAGAGAATAATATAGTGTTTACCTTAACTGTGAGATACCTAATTATAAGCTGTCATGAGAAAATTTTCATCACTATACTTGCAAAAGCAAACTCACCAAAAATAGGACAGTTTTCTCATCTTTTAGTGTGTTCAAAACACATCAACTGTCTCACAGAAAACACACAGGCGTACAAGCTGTGTCCCTCCATGTTAATTGCTTCTGGACTACACACTGTTGTGAAGATCAACAGACTCCATTAGGGTTAGGCTTGTTTGTTTATTTTGTTTTGAGGGGATGAGGGGCAGTTTGTCTGTTTTAGTCACCTTCTACAGGCTGCTCGTGGGCAAGCCCGCACGCTGCAGCTGGCTTCCTCAGCCCGAGCCACACTCAGTGATGTAAACAATAAAGATCTCCTCTGGAGTGACTGCAGCCTTTTCCTAATCCTCTCCAGTAATAGGGCTAAGGGTTCTAGGTCTAAGGCAAGCCCACTAATAATTATATAATGTTATATTTTTTCCAGTATGTGCAGCTTCTGTTTCCTAAGCCGGCTCAACTGCTACCAATCTAACAGATGACAGAAATGACTGATAAGAATTTCCACTGTCATCCACCTTACCTTGTCTCTAACTTCTAGGGAAGGTGTTAATATAAAAGAGTAAATAACAGAGACAGAGAAAAACAAAGGATTTTAGTCCCTGAAAACCTGAAAGTGACTTTTGACACTATTTTAAATCAATATACAGGACTTCTTTAAACACCAGATAAAAACCATACAGTATATCAAAACCATGATTAAAAGAGAAATATAATGAATTTTAACAAGATCTTGGATTTATTTTACAGCTTTAAAAAAAAGTATAGGATAGGTTGTTTTCTTCCTTGGTTTCCTTCGTGTAATGATGATTATGTTAAGGAGACACTTAAAATTTTCCACATTGTGTATCTGGGCTTTTAACCTCTCCCAAAGATCAGATAAAAACTGCTAAACCAAAAAGCATTCTTGGCTCATGTGCACAGCTCATTCTTTAAATAGGAGTTTCAGCACGTCCAGGCAGGAGCAAAGACTTCACCAGAGTTTTCATCTATTGATTAACTGTAGAGGATATTCTGTTTAAAATGAATCTTGAATGCACTCTAAAATAAATGTTTTTATTCTACTTTTCAATGAAGGGTGTAAAGGGAAGAATGATCTATATGTACCCCTTCCTCACCCTGCAAACGTATATTACATTACACTTTTGCCCATGATATTTTTACAAAAAGCTAGAAGCAGGAGAGAAAAAAATCCATTTGGCAGTGAGGTCATATTTTTCCTCCTGAAGTGGAAATCCAAGTCCAAGTGCCAACGAGGACTCCGTGGGGCAGGGGTCACGTGGCGGCTCCGCGGGGCACATTAGGAGCTTCCCGGAGACCGTTAGTCAAACTACCCATGTGCCCCACATCTCAGAGTCAGGAAAACCTTCCTTTTTCAGTGATTCTGATAGTTAAAATACCAAGATTAGAATATCAAGATTCCTAGAGAGCACCCTCAGAAACAGACATCGCACTGTGAAGAGACTAGTTTAAAGTGAGAATTCCTCTACTGTTCTGGGGTCATTATCTTTGTAATTATTACAAGTCATTTATTGAGCCAGGAAAACAGAAACCACTCTGTGTCAAAAAGAAGAAATTTAACACCAGGAATTAGTTGCGCAGATGACAGGAGAGCTGAAAAGCCACACAGAGGATGGTGAACTCAGAGGCCATTCAGAAATTAGCAGCTGCAGGATGCGGCTCTCTTGGGCAGAAACTGGAAACACAAGGCGAGGATGATGTTACCAGAACTAGAGATGGTCAGAGCCTGAGCTCCATCTGCCAGGGAGGCTCTCCCAGCAGGAGCTGAGCCCACAGAGGGGGCGAACACCCAGTGGGGGCTGGAATCCCTACATCGCTGCAGCAACAGCGCGGGACACCGCCAGAAGCACAGTGAGCTACCCTGGCTCCTCCCTGGCCCGTACCTTCCGGTCTCTACCCGTGCCTCCCGGTCTCCCATTGGTCAAAACTACCAAGAAAGCAGGGCGAAAGAATCTGGGAAGAGTGGCTCCCCAAGGTGCAGAGCCAGGCTGAAGAAGTTTAGGAAATAGCCATGAGAGAAACCAGGTAGATGTCCGCTCGGAGTGGCTGTACTGGACTCACCATTTGGGCCCCCTGCTTAGCTTGAGAGGTCTTCACGGAAACCCCAAGCTGCTGGGAACTGGGAGGGAGGTTGGGAGCCTTGATCATAGTGACCTATGCGTCCTCCCTGAGCTACACAGAAAAAATATCGGACACATTTTTCAGCCTTCATATCTCCGTCGTGAACTTGCTACTGAGAAACCACATCAGCCCATCCATGAAAGTTCAAAAAAGTTTAACAAGTGCTTTCAGTCAAAAAACACACTTCAGAGAAGGAAATCTGTGAATCCATAGCTCACTTGTTCTCAGAAAATAGAAGGACAAATAGGCCTAAAATAAAACCTGCAGAAGGCATGGCAATCCAAATGATCATTTTAAAAGTCTGTAATTCAAATTTGGCCACCCTGCTTTGGATCACAATTGATCTTAACTCCACATTTTTATATGACTGATAGCAGCAGTTTCGTAAGCCTTTATCTGCCAATCCAGATGCATCAGCCTAGTTTTATATCCTCCTTAGTGGAGCATAAAAATGATGAAGCTAAATGATCATGCAAGAGAGATAACTTAGTGGGTTTTTTTTAAGGCACTGACTCTGTTACTTTAATAATACCCATCAGCATAGAATCCTGTGATTAAAAAAAGTACCTTTTGAAGCATTTTGTTGTTCTGCATTCCCCCTGGGCTTAGATGGCAATCCCTATTCTTGTAAACCCAGTTCAAATATCCCTGTCTTCCTACTTTTTGTTCTGTTAGCACTTGTGTAAATCTAAATGGGTATACTTATTACATTATATTTCACAAGTATTTGTTGCCAGTCCATCTATCTATCCTAGTAATTTAGCCCAAAACAACCTGCCAATATCAATTTAACTTTATAAATTGGACAAATAGATGCTCATGCACTATAATTTAGTCAAAATTATTATCCTCAGTCACTGTTGCTAGGTTTTTCACTTTGCTGTAGAATGAGGTTGTTTACAACACTTTTTAAGTCCATAACTTAGCTAATTTTCTGCCTTTTTTTTTTCAGAATTGGAATTAGAGCTCTTCTCATTTTTGCTAATTAATTTTCAGCTAGTTGTTGCTAATCTGTGTTACTTATAAACATTGAAACAACCAAAACATCCAACTTAGGAGACTGGTTGAAACATGTTTTCAGTACTAGTAGACAAATTGGAATAACTTTGAAGTTCAAAATTGACTAGAAGACACTAGGCTATGTTTTTCTTTTTATAGAAAAATAGTATAATGATGCCTATTCATCCTTGACTCCAGCTCATTAGAATATAACAAGCATCAAATAAATGAGTATGTGCTATAGACTAAATGTGTCCCTCCAAAATTCATATGTTGAAACCTAATCCTGAAATGTGATGGTGTTAGGAGGTGGGGCCTGTGAGAGGTGATGAGGTCATGAGGGTGGAGTCCTCAGGAACGGGATTAATGCCTTTAGAAAAGAGACCCAGAGAGCTTTCTCACCATGTGAGGACATAGCAGAAAGACTGTGAGACAGTAATCAGGCCCTAATAAGACATCAGATCTGCAGAAACCTTGCTGTCTGACTTCTCAGTCTCCAGAACTGTGGAAGATAAATGTTTATTGTTTATAAGCTACCCAGTCTATGATATTCTGTCATAGTAACCGGAATGGACTAAGACAGCATGAATATAATTTTTGTTCTTGTTCCTTTTAAGTCCAATCCATATCAAAAGATGGCAACCACTCTTTCAGGCATTCCACAAATGTGTATGTTGAGAGGTCTTTATTGGAGATTTTGCATGAATGCACTAGTTCAGATGTGATTCTACTAACCTAAGATGCTATTTTTCAAAGTGGGAAATGAATGTTTCTCTTACTACTCTCCTCTCAGCCTGCTTCTCCAATTCCCAGCTCTTCCATTACCCTCCTCCTCCCCAAATGTTAAGCTAAAGTCTCACTAGCCATAAACTATATCCTGGGACAAAGTTATCCCTTTCACAATATATTTCCTGCCAAACTCTAAGAATTTCATTTAGACAGCACCCTGAGGGCTCTGCATATCAGAGTTGTATATTACTGCTAAAGGCACAAGGGAAAAAAGAATTAGCAAGCTCATAAATTGTTCTTGAGTGGTTATCTACTTCCAAAGGCTGAATGAGAGAGTATGATTGCAACAGGCATCCTTTATAACCCATCCTAGAAGAGTGTTGACTAATGTTATTTCCAGTACATGATGCAGGAGATGTGAAATCTAATTTGGTATATTAATGAATATTAATGATTTATAATCAGTTTATAAGAAATCAGCTCAACAAATAAGTAATTGGCTTGCTTAAGTGTAATTAATAAAATTACTAATTCAGATCAGAATTTAATTGCTTTTGGCAAGAACTTTATTGGAGTTACAGTAAGGTGCAAGCAGAGTGGAGTCCTGTGAAGTGGTTTTTTTACAGAATGCAAAGGACTTTACATATAGTATGCACCCAAAAGTACCTGTCCCACAAAGACTGGAGAGTAGGGATGCTATGATTTTTTTAATGAATCACTAAACTAAAACAAGAGTAAAAGGTATTTGGAATTATGAGAATGGAAAGCTCATATCTTAGAGCAGTTTATGTTTGAAAAGTCATTTGCTGCAACATCAACCAACGGCTTTAGTGCTAATTTTTAAATGCTCAATGCCAATAAAATCAGTCATATTGACATTCTCAGTTTTGGCCTTTCATAACATACCTTCACCTATATTATTTCATTTAATCATTCTAATAAAGAAAATGTCATTTATATGTGTTTGTAGTATGTGTACAGGTTTCAAGGTAAATGGCACATTTTGACACATTTCTAGAATGCATACCAAAGACCACAGACAAAAAATTTCTGGCATGGCATCAGTTGAGCTCTTGTTGAGTGAGGGGTCAGTGCAGGGCCTGTGAATATATATGCCTTTTCAGGGATGAGGATCTAAAACTTTAATCAGGTTCTCCAAGTTGGGGGAGGAGAGTCTATGACCTGAAGAAGATTGGAAACCACTGTTTTAGACTGATGCTACAGTTACCAAGTAAATATAGTTGGTTCAGTTAACCCAGGAGTTCCCCAATGAGGTCCATTGCACTATTTGATTCTGGAGAATTCTGCAAAAATTGCTTATTTTTCTTGTGGTCCCAGTTAACATATGTTGAAGAAGGTGGGCCTCTCACATATTTATTTGAGAGCTTTTTTATTAGAATACCAAGGAAGAGAGGTAACGTGAAAGAGGAAGTTGCTGCTGCGTGTGACATTCTGTTCATATTCTGCTAGACCAGTAAGCTTGGGCCAGAAGCCAGCTGCATCCTGGTAAGCTGTACAGTTTGCAGAGCTAAGCTTTAAGTCACCAGGGTGCTGTTTGAAAAACGTGTTTTTTTCATTGGTTCGGTGATCAAAAATGACAATGTGATTCCTGAGACATACTTTGAGAAGTTACAAAGGGACTCATGAAAGAAAATGTAAAGAGAGCAAAACTAACTCATCTAGAATAAACTAAAACAATGCCCCAGTCATCCTAAGTATGCAGATATCTGCAGATAACAACTTCTTGCAACACGAAATCATATAGAAGTGATTTATTTTCATGAAGTCCATTTCTGGGCTGTCCCTGAGAACATGCACTGGTTTGATGTAAGTCATAAGGCAAGGCCTGATTTGTGCTTGTTCCAATTTTCCTCCTCATATTTCCCCAAATGCTCGGTCTCATGGTTGGTTATATGTGCAAATGATTTCTACATTGAGGTTTATGTGGAAATAGATGCCACAAGCTAGGAGTTTTAAAATTAATCCCATTACTCTCTTTTGTGGGGAAGAAATACTTGTTGCAGACCAAAGAACAACGTGTCTGGACACTGTCTGACCAGACTAATATGTTCCAGTGGCATTCCTCAGTGGTTGGAGTGTTCATCAAAACATTAGTTCTTAGGCTATCCTAGAAACACAAGTAGTGAGCCAGTAATTTGAGAATAGACATGAATGTTCCCTTTCACCTAGAATCTGTGTAGTGTGTAACTTTCTATTACCAAGCGATTGAGATTATGATTAAAATTGCCCTAATGCCAACATAAAAAAGATTAGCTCATAACAACAGGAACAAAAACAGAAAAAACAGAAACCAGAACCACAGCATAACAAGTTAAAAGAATCAGGTTAATGGGAGTTCAAGACAGGATCTGTTCTGAGGAAACTGATTACAAGAAGAACTGAGAAATATTTGCATCCTTCAAGCTGGTGGATCCCAGCTGACCCACTTCTTGTCCTCACATTCTTGAGGTTCTTCACAGCAAAGCACTTCCACCCCTAGACCTTCCTTAAAGTGACAAAACCATTGGAATAACCCAACCACCAGGGCTCAGTTGCATTTCCACCCAGAGAGCAGCCACCCAGGAATGCCTCCTGCTCCCCTGGCTTCCCCACACATCCTCTCGGGCTCTGCCCAACTCTCACACCTCCGGCTCATGCCTTACAAGCTCCAACTGGTTCCCCCTATCATTTCCTCGAGAGCAAATCCTTCGAGCAAGGCCAGGAGCCAATTCTGGATTTGACGGGTGTCTGACTTGGAGAGATCTCAAGCATGTATCTTGAGCACTCAGCACTGGCTCAACAGCTTGTGTTGTTTTCACAGGGCTCATTCAGGACACTCCCAAGGAACACAGCACTCGGTGCCCTGTGACCAGGAGCAGGCTGCGTCAGCAGGACGTGCAGGGTGCCAGCAATCCTGTCACCAGGAAAAACAAAGCAAGGTCCGGTGTTCACAGACAGAAGTCTGGTATCCCTGCTGGGAGAGAGCAGTCTTACGGGAAATCTAATTAACACGCACCTCCTGAGCAGACAGGGATATGCTCTCCACCAAGACAGGCATGGACTCTAAGAGTTCAAATCCAGCTCTGCCTCTTGCTGGATTGAGACTAGGGTGAGCTTTCATTAAACTGATACCTCAGCTATTGATTGAGTGCCTACCATGTGCCACTCTTCCAGGTGCTTCAGAGACATCAGCGGACAAACAGACCAAGCTCCCTGTGCCTGGTCAGCTCATATTCCAGCAGAAGAGAGTAGACTTAGTAAATAAGGAAATCATATAAATATGAGAGGATGAGAACTACAGGAAAATTTAAAGGTGGAACAGAATAAGACTGTCAGAAGGGTGGATATGGTACATGCTGTACATATTGCAGTATGAAGATCAGGTGGTCAAGGTGGACCTCATTTAGAACAGGAGATTGGAGCAAAGGCTTGAAGGATAATGAAGAACTAGCCAAGGAGTTACTGGGTTATCCAGGGGAAGAGTGTTCCAGGCAGAGGGACTGGCTAGAGCAAAGGACTTAAGATATGATGGAGCATGGGGAAGGGACATGGAAGGCAGGGGGACAGCAAGGAGACAGACAGAAGTAGAGTGGGTGAGGCCTGAGGGAGAGGAGAGGACTGCAGGAGCGGAGTACCAGGACCACTGTCAGGAGCAAGCCCCTGCTCTCAGCCCTCATTTCCTCGTGGAAGATGTCTCCAACCACACCCTCTGTCTCCGCTGTGAGCACGTGATTATCGGTGTGAAGTTGCTTTGCGTAGCACAAAGTAGAGCTTCAACAAATGTCAAGAGGGTTTCTACCTCTCACCTCAGATGGCATTAGGGCTGGGAAATGGGAGCTGTGCCTACAACATAGTAGCAGAGGGCCAACATTTTAAAATAAGGTGTTTAAAGGTTTTTCTCCAACAAAGTTTAACCTTTTCTCCACACCCCGCACCCCCACCCCTAGCGGTCCAAGCTCATGGCCACCTCAGTTCCTTGGCAGTAAATGGAGACTGTATGGCTGAGAGATGTAAGGTTAAGGGAGAGAGTCCAGGAGCTTTTGTTCACAAGCTCTTTCCCTCTTTTGTCTCCCTCCCCCCAACCCCAATGCTCGACCAGGCCCTAAACTGGAGGGTGGGGTCTTATCCTGCTACACAGTGTCATTTGGCCCTCTGCTTGCGCCACTGTGTACAACTGAGAATTGCCCCCTTACCTCTTTGAGGAGCGAAGTGGGTGTGGACCAGCAGGTTCTTGGGAAGGACAGAGGCACACTGGAGAAGGGACAGAGAGCAGGGGGGGGTCATCCCAGAGAGGATCACTTAGCGCCAGAGAATCTGGGGGGCTGCCCTCTCAGGCGCTCCTTGTGGGTAGGAGGAGCTGGCTGCAGCTGCTCTGGCTGGGGTTTCCCCCACCTCTCATGGCCAAGGACAGGAGTGAAAAGCCAGCACCAACTGGGAGTCAAGTCTCCCTTCCTGCCTTGGAGGTACAGGCGCTTAGAGGGGCATTTACTGCAGCCAGGTGTCCAAAGCAGAACCTCTTCCCTTCACACAGACCCTCCCCAACTGGGGAAGAAAGAGACCAACACAGGAACTGGTGTGGATTCCTTCCCAGCAGATCACAGACTGTGGTTTCCTTTCTGGCCCTGACCTTACAGCCCAGAGGTAGAAGAGAAGATGAGGGATGACAAGAAGGGGCAGGAACCCTCGTGGCCATCCCAGGACCTGTTCCACTTGGTTGTAAATGAGTCCCAGGGCTCATTCATCCCAGTTGTCAGTCAGCAGCTGCCCCATTGTCTCCCCTTCCAAGCACTAGCTTCTGATCCCTCTCAGGTCCACAGTAGGCCACAACTCAAGTTGTCCCAGGTAGGACACCTAATTCCATAACCTCAGAGAAAGCTCCATCCTAGTCTGTACCGAGATGGGGCTTCAGAGAGAAGAATCAGGCAGTGCCTCTGACCTCCATGCAACTTTAAAGGAGTTAAGGGACACAAAACTGGCACAGAGAGCAGGGTGAGCCTGGGGAGAAAATGCATAACTGATGTGTGATAAGTGCCCCCAGTGATCAGAAAGGAAGAGAGCCCGGAGATCTGGAAGATTCTATGGGCAATGAAGAATTTAAGAATAAGGCCAACAGGCAACCAGACAGAGGATGGGATGTTGAGGACAAGCCCAAAACAAGTTGCATAAGCAGGGTGGGGCCAGACTAAGAAGGCTGTTGAAACAAGGGGAAAAAGTCTAGAATTCCACAGGGAGAAATTGTCCATGAAGAAACACAGGGTCACTGAAGGTTTCCTGCGCTGGGCTGATGGGGAAAGTACGGCTACATGGCACACTCACCTTCACATGGCACACGATGCGCCAGACAGCACACCACATGCTCTTCACCTGGAGCCAGAGCTGCAGCATCCCGGGGAGCGGGCAGCCACAGAGAACGTTCTTCTTGAGTGGATCAGATCCCCAGGGAAGCTCCTTGACCCCAATACTCTATTTCTGGCAGCTAAAGAAAACTGTCAGGATATGGGAAGCTCTGCGTATGAAAATAATGTCAGCCGCCTCTGGAGAGGAGGTTGGAAGCAAAATCACTCAGAAAACTCACAGATGGCAAGTACAGACAGCACTGTTTTGGCACCATCCATTTTTGTTCTTTTATTTTGCATTTCCAAGTTCCAACCACAGTGGCTGGGAAAGATTTCGTGACATAGAGCTGCACTGGGCGGCAGGAGAGGGAGAGCGAGGAGAGGCTCCAGGGCATCACTAATGACACAATCCACCCTTGCTGAAACCACCTTGCCACCCACTACCTCACTAACACACCAGGTCATCAGGACACTCACAGCTGACCCCTTGCTCTCCACCTCATGTCCCCTCTTATTTGTATATCTGCCCACAAAGGAAGGAGTGCTCTCCCCTCGTTTTTCCATCTGGCAAGGCCCCCGCCTAGGCCCAGCCCCTTTTCTTCCCTGCACAGTCCTCAAGTATTACCTGGTCTGCATGATCGCTCTGCAGCGATACTGAGTGAGGGCTTCCCCAGCACGCATGCTCCTCTGTGCCCCAGCATGACAGCCCAGACATCCTGGTGAGGCGCCACGGCCAGAGAACCTTGAGAAATGCCAGTTGTCAGGGTTGTTTCCTGCTCAGTGGCCTCTCAGCTCTAATCTGGTCAGTTACCAGTCAAATCTTCCCAAACTCCTGACCTCTGCATCTCTCAGTACTGAAATACAGGCCGAAGCATGGCTTACTAATCATGCAATTGGGCTAAATGTCAGGGAATATGAGGAACTTCTCCCCCTGAAATAAGACAGGAAGGGAGTCCTACTGGGAGTGGCAGGAAGCAACGCTGGCCAGGAGGGCAGCCCTTGAGGCAGGCAGCAGGCCTGGGCTGGCTACAGAGGCAGTGAACATTTGGTGGATGCTGGGCCTGCTTGGAGGTCGATGATTTCAAAGAGAGCAGCTCGAGGCCCCTGCAAGCTGAGCTCCAGCCAGTGCTGAGGTCAGCTCTTGGAAAACATCACTGGCCCTTTACAGGGCAGCACACACTGAGGCAAAGGTTAGGCCGGGAGAAGTTCCCAAATCTACTTATGAGATGTGTTCACAGGTTTTCAAAGACACCCCCCAGGTCTTGGATTCCCTGCCTCCAAATAAAATACCATACTCAGCCTAATCTATACCCACAGGCCACCACAGGTGGGGAAGACAGACCCTTGGCACCGAGAGGTTGCCTCCGCCGACATGTCCTGCCTCCTGCCAACATGTTCACGAGCTGTACGGGTTCCCCTGGCATCTCTAGTCTTTCACAAAAACATGGTGTTGTGCCTGTACCACGATATTCCAGAGTAATTTGGCTCAACATCTCAGAGTGTTGGCTATATTTAACAGCCTTGTAAAAATATATTGGCAAGGGTTGTTGGCCATGTGATATGTTTTTAAACCACAGTGTTTGGGCTTCACTTCAGTGTTTGTATCCCTTATTTAAAGTTCATGCTATTAATTAATAAATGTCTGCTTGTCTGCTTTAATCCTGCCTGTCACTTATTTCCAGACAAAGTGTTTCTTTTGTTCTGAAACAAAAAATCTCAGAGGAGCAGAATGAAGTGCTAGTTGGTTGTGAACTTGGGCATATTGACAGTCACCTGCACAGTCCCTCTGCCACTCTTCTTCCCCATCTTTGGCTCTGGGAGATGCAGTTTCCCAACACATGAGTCTGATTCCCCAGAGTTTCTAAGGATTTCCTTTCTTCTGGACCAGCCAATCTCTCAGGGAACTATAACCCATAAAATTTATAACAGCAGAAGTGGGCACTTGACATTCTGACCTCTTGACTCTCTGCTGAGCCACGTGACCATCTTCAGCACCACCCTGGGCCACGGCTGCGACTATTATTCTGGCCACTCAGCCCCTGTCCCAGGTGCAGATGGAGATCCTGGGCCAGCAGCAGTAGCAGAGATTTACACACAGCAGCCTCTCTGGGGCAGAGCTTGTGACCAAGACCACAAGAGCTGTGTCTCTGGCCTCGGGGCAATCTCCACTCAGCCTAGTTAGACATCTGCTGCAGCCACTTAGGTCCTGGCCGGTGAAGGACTACCTCTGGGGAGTCAAGATAAACTGTCCGTTCTGCGGTGAAGCTGGCATTCACTATGGAATGTGCACCCACATCCTCCTGTAATGAGATCATTTTACGCAGAAAGAAGAAAGGATGATCTACTGCCACATACCATGTTTATAAAATCAGCATGTCCCTGAGTTTGTATTAGAGTCCAGAGTCCTCTTCAGAGGGTTACCAGGGGCATAAACTCAGGGGGTTAGTTAGGACAATAGGTGTTCAGGATGATTGAAAGCTATCATAAAAATGCACTTTCCTTTTATCCTTTCCACCTAAAGAGCATACTCCTGAATGGGCCACATCAATCTCAGCCTTTTCAAAACCCTCTCTGGATGTCACAGAAAGGTGCAGAGAACTCAGACTACCCTGAGAGGTGGGTGAGGTGGTGGTGCAGGTAATGGAAGCCTGGCCGAGATAATCATGCAGTCAGGATGTGGTCACAGGGCTAGAGGAGTAGAAATTATTAGGTCATTATCTTTGAAAAAGGTAAAGTACTAGACAAACTAATAGCTGGTTAACACATTTACTTTTACCAAGGGTCACTAATGAAAAGCAGAAAGTACCAGTGTTTATGCAAATATACTGCCCTGAGCAACTTGGGAGAAAAAGAAGATTTTAGAAATCTCTTATAAGTACATAATCAGAAACATAGAAATTTATATTCAGTTTTCTCTACAGTATTATTAATAATAGTGAAAAATCAAAACTTACCTGTCAGAAGTAGTAAGAGAAGTAGCTAAATAAAATTAAAGCACATAAATAAGTCAGAATATTGCACAGCCATTAAAAGGGAAGTTAAACAAAAAGAATTAACAATGTGGAAAACATTCATGATTAAGTAAAAAGCAGGACAAAAAATTTGTGTATGCAGTATGAGTGGGACTATATTAACAGTTCCTAATTTTATGTGGGAGTATTTGTATGATTTTTATTTTCTTCTGTGTTCTCCAGACTTTTGTCAAGGAACATGTATTACTTGAACATCAGAAAATGCTAAAGACAGGACTAGTGATGTTAAGCAGATAAGATAGTTACTTTCCATAGAATATAGCAAATGTTTCTCAAAAGAATTAACTCTTCAATTGCATGAAAATATGATATGATGTCCATGTGCAGTCCATTAATTGAACAAATACTTGTTAAGTGCCTACAATTTGCTGAATGAATTATTTATTCATGCAACAGGGATTTGGTGGAGACTGAGCAGGAAATACAGAAAATAACAATGGATTATCTGCCCTTCTGGAGCTAAGAATCTGCTGCAATTGGTGATACTAAAATGAAAGGCAAATATCCCTCCCTGCAAGCAACTCCAAACTCCAGAGAGACAGACAGTCAGTGAAAGATGATGTTGCCTGGCATAAGGGCTAGCACTGCTGAGCGGCCCTGTGGGGCGAGCTGAGACGGTCAGGAGCCCACGTCTCAGCTCAACTTAAAGAAGAGTCCATTTTAAATTAAAAACAAAAAGGATCTGAGTTCTCCATGCCCATACCCACCCCCACTGCTCAGCAGAGGTCTGTCACAGCCATAGACTGAATGTTTGTGTCCCCCCAATATTCATATGTTGAGATCTATGGGAGGTTCTTAGGTCCGAAGGATGGAACCTTCATGAAGGATTAGTGCCCTTATAAAAGAGACACCAAAGAGCACCGTAATTCCTTCTGTCATGCCAGAATGCAGCAAAATGGCTATCTGTGACCCAGGAAGTGGGATCTCCCCAGGCACCAGATCAGCCGGCACCTTGATCTTGGACTTACGGCTCCAGAAGTGTGAGAAATAAGTGTTTGTTCTTCATAAGCCACCCAGCTTATGGTAGTCTGTTAATCAGCCTGAGTGGACTAAGGCAGCCACTTTCATTTGTTAAAAACACTAAGGAAACTTTGGTTTAACAGTAACAAAAAAGCCTAGCACCAAGACAAAGCTGGGGGAGGGATCACAGTTGCCTAGTTTCTTTCCTTTCTACCCTCTAAATGGATCCTAAATATTAGTGATGGATGAATGCGATCTTACACTTGTGTAGCATGGTAACTCTTGCAGGGGTAAAAGCCCACAGAACTTAAGTGGGATCCTGAATCTGCTTCCATCTAATGAGTGGGAGGCAATCACTCTGTCCAGGTGTGTTTGCACAAATGGATGCTACAGCCAGTTGTTCTCATTTTGTGGTTACTGTTGTTACTGTTTGTGAGGGTGACTGGAGGAAATATGGAGACTAAAGGTAATGGAGGAGAACAGTAAGTGAAGATAAGGAGCTGATATCAACAAGTGGGGGCCAGAAGTGAGGAGAAAGTGTATTATTAATGAAATGTCACTTCATTGTACCAATGTGCTGATGGAGCTAAGGACATTTAAGTCCACACATCATCTCATAGAACACTTACTCTTCTCTCTGATCATACAGACCATGTAATGACCCTTCACCCTTGGACTTTCAAGAATCTCGAAGTCATATTTAAAGCTTAATTACAGAAGCTACATAACCCACCTCACTCCTTCAACATCTGAGCAAGTTTTTCTTAACTTAGTCTTGACTTTCTACAATTGTGTATAGTATTCCTGATTCCTTAATTTTTATTTTACCATTATTTTCTTGTATGATATCTGTGCTCAGCAGATAAAAACCTTGCCTGGTGGGAAGCTGAGTATTAATAAATACATAAAAATGCAATTCTCAACAATAGTCCTGTGAAGTAGTTAGTCCCATGCTGGCCTCAGTTTTCCAGATGAGGAGACTAAGGAGAAGATATGTCAAGATGTGTATTGTTGAGATACTGAGAATCTGCACATGGAAAAAGGGTGGTACTTTCAGAAAGAAGTAGTTCACAGAGTGGAATTTCTAACATCAGTCGGGGAGAACTTTGTCTCTTTCATATACAAGTAGGCCTTGGCCTATTAACTGATGTGACAGTCTTCTTCCTGAAACGTTACCTGTGTAGCTAAGTTATTTTTAAAAGTGGAAAAGGAATTCTCAGATGACATAGAAAATAGCGTTTGGTCTCCAAGGGAAGTACCGGGGACACAGGTAGGAGGACCAGCAGCTAGAAGGAAGGGGAGAGGGGCGAGGGAAAGCCGAACAGCTTCAAATGAAAAACTGAATTAATTTTAAAATCTAATTTAAAGCAAAATAGAGCAGCAGATGTGGAGGGAGTTGAAACTCCTCCTTGGATTGTATCCCCTAAACTTTCCTATTCTTTCATTCAACTTGAACATCATCCTATTTATACCAAATAGCAGAACTGGATTAATTAAGAAATAAAATACTCTAGACAGTTTATTTCTAGGAATTATTTGTAAATAGCATGTATGAGAAGAATGTAATGCTTGTAATTTTAATTTCACCAGAAAGACAGACTACAACACTTTCTACCTTAAACTTTTAAAACACATTTTCCTGTGAGACTGTCCTAATGATCTTTAAGGCCCAGAATCGAATATTAGTAAAATACGTATTTACGTTTGCAGTGTACTTATTCTTTACAACACATACTTATTATTGAACACCTTCTGTGAGTCAGAAGTTATGCAAGCTTCTCTTATGTGTAGATGGTTTTAGAACCAGTTTGGGTGCCCAGATCCAAATCAAATCACAGGCCAGACTGGACAGCCCTTCTGTGTGGTCGTCATCAATGAGACAGGTCATATCAAGAAATGAGAGACTAAAACTGCCTCCATCACACTGTTCAGGAGAGGTGTAAAACAAAGCAGCCACTGAGGAGCACCGCTAGGGACCTGTGCTTTTCATGAGGTAGACTTGGACTCCCTGGAGATGTGTGGGTATCAACCCCAGATGCAGCGGCCTCCCACAGTCTGCAGTATGCCGGTTTGTCACCGGCTACCGCAGGCCTGACACCTGCCAGAACGCCTCCCAGTTTCACCGCAGAGGTTTTCTGGTTCTGCCCTCACCTTGTCTAAAATCACTTTTTTATACACTGGGCTTTCTAGTTAACTATGCTCTGTTCAAGCTGTTTACATTTCTAAAAACATCTAAACATCAGCTTGATTGAAATCTACTTTTGCATATTCCTTTTTGCATGTCTTTTAAGCATCACAATTTAATGCAGGTTCTAGAAACCAGCTGGGAATATTCCTGTGCAAAGGAACTAATGATAGCAAAGGTGAGCAATCTCACCAGTCAACAGCACCAGCAAAATGGCTAACATTCACTGACTGTTTACCAGGTGCCCAGCACCAGGTTAGTGCTTCTACGCTGAATTAGTTTACTGGGGCTGCCATAGAAAGTATCACAAATTGTGACTGTTGTCTCATAGTTTTGAAGGCAGCAGTCTGTGGCCATGTGTGTGCAGGGCTGGTTCCTTCTGAGGGCTGGGAGGCAGGCTTTCTTCCCTACCTCTCACCTAGCTTCCTGTGGCTTGTTGGCAATCTTTGGCATTCCTTGGCTGGTAGATACACTTCTCCTGGTGTGAGTGTCTCTCTGTGCTCAATTTCCTCTTTTTATAAGGACAGTAGTTGCACAGGATTAGGGCCTAGTGACCTCATCTTAACCTGGCCATCAGCAAGACCTGTTACTAAACAAGGCCACCCTCAAAGGCACTGGGGTTTAGGAATTCAACTTTTGGAGGAAAGTGTGATTCCACCCTTAACCCATGAATTTTCTCAATGGCCATTGGTGGAGCTATGATTATCACCATTCCAAACTGGGACACTGAGGCATGAAAAGCTATGCTTCTTTTCCAAATTCATCTGCTGCACAAATGGCAGAACCAGGGTTATAACCCAGACAGTCTGATTCAGAAGACTATGCCCTTAATCACCACACAGGCACACAAGAAACTTGCCTGACCTTTCAGTTGCTGGACCATAGGTTATGCTCTGTGAACATCCGATCTACTCACAGGAATCCTAGCTACAAATGCTTAAGTGCCTGTCTGCTGTGCAGACCCACATGATCCCATTTAATCCCCTAAACAACTTCGGAAGTCCAAAACTCTAAATAGTCCCAGCTCATAAATAAGCAAATTCAAGGCCAAAGAAGTTGAGAACAGTTGGCCAAGGTCATAAATAAAGTAAGGGTTGAGCCAAGATTCAGGTTATTCTCCTCCCCTGCCTTGATCTTGAAGATGTATTTCTCCCCACTGAGCTTTGCTGCCTTTTACACAGAGCTCAGAGAACACCAGGCTATCATTCAGTCACATTAAATAATAAGAAATGCCAAGAAAATCTCACCCATGCTGTTTTTAAAGGTATGCACAAGTGTGTATGATCTCCTAGGCAACCCTGCCTGTACTGTGCAAACATGTCATGACTGACTCACCTGGGCAGCCGAGGGCTTCTTCTAGCTGTGGGCAGTTTTCCTTTGCACGTGTTATTTGCCCAGCTTTGTCTGTGGAAATGGGAAAGGCTTCTAAGTGTATACTCAGCAGGATAGTGGGCCAGAACTAAAGGAGAATTCACTCACTCTTAGGTGAGACATTGTCATCTTTCTTAAATCTGTGCATGTGTATTTTTGAGTTCATAGCAACTAGCAGACTATTTAGGACAGAAGTGTATACGTGTTGAGTGTGAAGACAAGAGGCCCACAGGTAGTGGGGGTGCGTGCTGAGGAAGGACGGTTGATGTCTGGCAAGTGTCAAACACCAATGGTCACTAATTAGAAAGAGTTCCTAGCAAAATAGTATTAAGACTTTCTGGGGGTTGTTGAGCATTACCAGTTTTCAGTTATATGACGTTCACAAGAACAGAAAAATAGAGATATCAATTCCCTGGAGTTTAGAAGTTGGTTGACTCTGTGAGGGCATTGGCGGCTTTAGAGCGCCATCATGTGGCCACTTGTCCATCTGTGCAAAACTGGCTGCAATCAAGCCTGGCAGGGATGCTCTGAATGACTGAGACACAACTGTGCTGGGCAGCTTGTGAGAGCAGAGCTGACTCATCCTGCATCTGCTCTAGGCAGTAGTGCGGTGCTGGCGGAGGGGTAAGAGGACTGAAAAGATCCCTGGAGGCAGAGCAGGGGTGGGACAAGGAGAACCCTGGCAGCTGGACGTAGCCAAGATGACAAGCAGCTGGCAGAGAGGAACTGCATGCACAGGGGATTACAGCCACCCTTGCGGGCTCGGGCTTATAAACCAGACTTTAGTCCTTGAGAAAGAGGAATTGGCAAGAATAAGGCTAGGCCCTGTCCTTCATGGGGTGGAAGCATGGGTGGGAAATACAGCAAGAACCTGAGCTAAACCCCAGTTATAGTCTTACCTGGTCACTGGCTCTTAAAAGAAGCTGGATGGCCCCTGTGTCTCACTCAGGAGAGCACCAGAAGTTAAGCCAAGCACTGCATGAGCCCTCCCCGAGGAGATGCTCCTGCTGACACATTCAGCTGGCCACGCTCTTCTCCCCAGCAGAGGAAGGGAATCTTGTCCACAGAGGAGAATCTGGGCTCCGGAGCCTTAACATCAGATAGGGCACTAGGATACACAGGTTTCAGGCTATGTGGAAATAAGAAAAACAGAGGCTGTTTTTTCTGAGCTTGCTACAGCAAGGGAGTCAGCCACCATCCCTTTCCTTCTGGTGCAGACTTCAAGGCAGGCAGAATGGGACAACTTTATGCAAATAAAACGGGACTTCAAGTATGCCCTAATTAAAGGCTGTTGACATGGGGAAGCTGTCAGCAGGCTAAGTAGAAGAGGGGCATCCTGTGTGACTGGCACATATGTGGCTTTCTCTGGTTGGTCCTGAATTGGAAGCAGGGACAAAAATTAGGGGAGCTGTTTATTATCGATCAAGCCTTGGCCATTTGGGGCCAATTGTTATAGAAGTTATTGTCCTGCTTTCTGGATTGTCATTAGAGACAGCCATCTAGACTCACAGAAGTCTGACTTACAGCCGACTGGCTTCCTACTTTTTATTGTAGATAAAGGTATTGGTTTCCTGGGCAGGTTGCTGCAGATTGTGGGTCAAATATTTTTATATATGGTCTGGCCCATTTGTACATTCAGTCTCTCAGCTCTGCGGAGCTGTAGCTCCAGGATCAGCCTGGGAGGGAGTCAGACAAACATTGGGGACTTGGAGTTGCCAAGAATCTGCCCCCACCCTCCCCCAGACACAGTCCAGCCTTCCAGGGGACAGGGTTAGAAGCCCACTGGACAGCACCGGGATACATCATGGCTCAGAGCAACAGCAGAGATGGACCCCTAATGATAATTAACCTGCCTCCTGGCCATTAATTTGTGACTTGATAATCCGATGCCTTAGTCAGGACTGGATGAGGAACTTGAAAGAGACTTATGCTTTGGGGCGGCGGGGGGCAGTGACAGTAGTGCTGTAGTAACGGTGGGGGGTACACTTTGTGGCCAGTAGGGGGAAGTAAGAGACATGAAACCGAGCCTGCCATGGTCCCATGGGGTGCCCTAGTGCCTTTAATTGGGTTGGGGACCTTGTCCTATCCTGGTGAGAAACTATATTTGATTTACTAGAAACTCTGTGGCCATGATTTTGAAAGGGCCAGGGCACAGCAGACGCAAGGCTGGGAAGCCTCAGGTACAGGCACTCCTGTTTAGTTCAAGTATAGCAAAAAGATCTCCGATCTGTCTGTGCAACAGAGGAGCTGAGGGCTTTTCCTGTCCTGTTAGTGATAATAATTCTACTCTCACTTTTACAGCATCCTTCAACTAGGAAGTTACACATGAACCAAAACAACTCCCGTGTTACGCTGACATTATTCCCTTCATTATCAGCCCCATATGAGACAATCGGCGGCACAGACACCTTAGTTGTAACAAAACTATTTATAAACAGTCTTGAAAATAGGCAAAATATGGGTGGGTGAACCAGGAAAGTCATTTGGGAGCAGATGGCTGGGGTTAATTGTTTAGTTCCTTGCAGAGCCTTGTTCTTATGGACACTCGGGGCTCCCCGAGGGCCGGTGTGGAATGGTACAGTGTTCCCCATGCTTCAGTCATAATTTTGGCCATATTCATACACAGCCAACATAATTCCTTAATGTTTTTATTTAAATTTATTTACTCTTTCTCATTACATTTATTTGACAAGGAAAACCAAATCGTTATTGAAAATGGAAAACCAATATCATTTGTCATAAATAGAAGATAACCCTAAATACAAATACAGAACTGATCAATAAAACTCATAACCCATAGGCTTCCCCCCAGTTGTGTCCTATGCTACCAGTGGTGCGAGGGCCACATTTAGGGGACATCATACTTAGTTGTCTTAGTTTTGTCGTTTGACAGGAAGAGGCTGTTGCTGGAACTCTGGGAGAGCCAAAGCCATGAGAAGCCACCCCACTCTCCCCCCACAGGAGCACGGCCTCAGCAGAGGAAAGCAGCCGTGGGCCGGCAGGGAGGGAGCAGAGAGATGCCTACCGTGGGTGCCCACTGTCCCCTGCCGGTGCTGCCCAGTTCTACCCAGGGACTGGACCCAGTTGGAAGCCAGTGGGCAAGGGGACATGGACATGTCATCCTTAGAGGTCCACTGAGAAGAGCGGAGAAGCTAGAGCGCAGAGAGAAGATAACCAACACATTCACATAACATTATGATATTCATATATCTGCGTGCCCCTTTGCACCCCTTAAGTTCAGTAGAGTGAGTTGTAAACGCCAAGGGAGTCAGACAGTACATGTGTGCCTCAGAGACACAAGAGAAGACCCAAACCAGAGGCACGGAGCACACCCTTGGAGAGCCGAGAAAGCGCCCCCTGCCGGCCGGGGCCACTGCGCATGCCCTGATAGTGCCTCAGAGCTCAGCTCTCATACGGACGAAACAGGGAGCTTGCCTTTGTGAATAGTGCTGCTATAAATATCTGTGTACAAATATCTCTTTGAGGCCATGCTTTCAATTCTTCTAAGCCAGAATGAAATTGCTGCACATCTGTTTTCCGTTCACCTTCATGCCAGCTGTTTTCAGAGGTCAGGTAGGGGGAGGGTCCTGGGATTTAAAGTCAGAGCTCTGGGTTTTAAGTCTCCATGTTAACCTTCTACTGGCTATGTAATCTAGGGCAAGTTTCTTAACAACTCTGAAACCTCTGTTTTTCTTGTATAAAATGAAATATAATATCTACAGTATTAGTTTCCTGCAGATGCCATAACAAAGTACTTTAAATTAGGTGCCTTAAAACAAAAGGACTGTATTCTCTCACAATTCTGGAGACTAAAGTTCAAAATCAAGGTGCCACCAGGATTGGGTCCTCCAACGTGCAGCATCCAGGTCGGAAGGAGAATCTGTGCCATGCCTCTCTCCTAGCTTCTGGTGGCTGCTTGGCATCTTCGGCATCCTCGGCAGGTAGCTGTGTGACTCTGATGCCTGCCTCCATTGCCACATGGCTGTCTTCCCGTGTGTGCACGTGGGTCTTCACATGGCACATGTCTTCTCTGCGTGCTAAATTTTCCTCATTTTATAAGGACAGTAATCATTGGATTAGGGCCCATCCTAATCTGGTACAACCTCGTCTTAACTTAATTACATCTGCAAAGACCTTATTTCCAACTAAGGTCACATGGGCAGACACTAGAATTAGGACTTCCACAAGGAGATATATTCTACCCCAAACACCTGCCCTGCAGGATCTTTGTGAGCAATAATGCATTCTGTAAATGTGGAAACATCATACCACATGGGAGTAATGATCACAGCTAAGTGGACATTTAGCTGTGTGTGTTCTGACTGCAAGAACGTCCTCCTCTCATGCTGCTTGGTTAAGAGCGTTAAGTCCTTTCTTCTTTACAGAGTGCACCTCTGGCCACATTCACTGTGTGCTCATAAGTGTTCTATGTGGTTTTCATCCCTGGGGGAAGGAGGACCACTAAGTGTGGGCGTCAGTAAATCAGATCAGGTCCTTGCAGTTTCTATTTTGTGTTGCCTTTGATCTCTGAAGAACAGGTCCTCTGCTGCCTTGCATTACCCCTTTTTCCCAGAGGACAGGCACAAACTGTGCCTGAGATACTCTGGGAAAGTGAGCCATCATCTGCAAGGTCACTATGTTCTTCCCCAGCCCATTCAATAGTCGCCACTTCCAAAAATACTGCACCCTAGAGAGGCCCAGGCTGCCTCTCTGACATATTGTCTTCCAATGTTCCTCCGTGTCCTCCACAGCGTTCCAAGCTGGGACACACAAACCAGATTTATTAGGAGTAGGAATAGAAATGATTAACTCTTAACACTTTAACTATATTGCTGCTATAATGGCTTACTTACCCATGTGTCTTGTTCTCTAGAGGAGAAAACATTTTCTAACATATGAAAATTAGCATTTCTAGAAGAGATAAAATTAGGGGATGAGTGTTTGCATTTAAAAAGGATTCATTATGTGATTCCTTAAAAAGGAGACTATAATAATATAAGATTTCACTTAAAGTTGTTCTGAGCTCATCTGTTGAAAAAAGGTGCTACTGCTTTTCTATCACACAGCCTCTTTCTGGAGGAACTCTGGGCCAGGAGGGACTTTGAAAAGAGTTCAGCTGATCTCACCCATACAACAGCTCAGCAGGCCTGTAAGCAGGCCGCTCAGGTTGGTGCCAGCCCTGCCCCTGTTGAAAGCCTGAGGGAGAAGTGACAGGTGTGGTGACACAGACTTCTCAGAGGCTTGGACAGGGCCACCTGATGAGTTACTTGCAGAGGCAGCTCTGCTTTAAGATCAACACCAGGGCGATCTGACCAGGCAGGTCACTAAATCCTCAGAGTTTAAAGGTGTTATTTTACACTTTCTGTGTCTAGTTACTTTTCATGAGCTGTGGCTGTCTAGTAAAAGATTTAAGGATTGATTCCTCATAGGAACAAATCTAAGCAAGGCACTTGCACCAATTGCCACACTCCCCTCTGGCCCTGCCTCTGTGAAGCAGCCCTGGATTTCACACACCCAGAGAGGACACCAGGGAATGTTGTTAGAGTCTGCTTAATGCTATTAATAGCTAAGTAATTTTGCTGGAAAGCCTGGGGAAGATTCTTCCATTTATTAGCTAGTAGACGAATTCTAGCTTTAATCGAAAGACATCAATGCACAATGAAGTACTGCATGGAAATCCTAGCAGGGTTTTGATTCCAGGATGCTGAAAGAGATATCCTGCCTCTCTTCCCTTTCACCCACTTTCCTGCTTGAAATGTGGAAAAGGAGATTCACTTCCGGCAGAAGCAGCCTCTGTTCTGCTGGGGCCCTTGACACTTGAGACTGGAGCGGCCAAGGGCTAAGGGAGCGAACCAGGCTGCAGGCTTTGTGTTGCCAGCAGCTGAAAGGTGCAGCTGAGATGATGCTGATTATAAGGACTGAAAGAAAGTGGAGAGCAGGGTTCTGAAAGTGGCCGGGAAAGGAAGAAATGCCCTGTGAATCCAAGAAAGTGGATATTGTGTATTGAGTGCCTCCTGTGCATTTGTCCCTCAAAGATGCAGCCCGTCCTGCCTGACTTTAGTTTGGCTGCTGCTCTCAGGGGCCTTCTCACAAGGGCAGGGAAAATAGAGTCCGTTTCACTGGAGAAGCCAATCTGATCAGACGACCCATTAGCATGGCATATGGCAAAAAATAAAGAAACATGGTCTGAAATTTCATTCTGTGCCCCTTTTTCAGCACACCTCTACTTGGTCAATGCCTAACCTGTCTGTGGATAAAGTGAAGGTTCCTAGTAAGGATCCTCACATGAACCTCAACTGCTTGATGATGTAACTGGCCTGCTGCTAGGCTGCTGCTTCCCCACCCACAGGCAATAAGCTAGACTTGAGTCACAATATAAAGAGCTCTGCCCTGTGCTCTGGGAGGAGGCAGAGATGAAGGAGGATTACAGACCTGCAGACTTTTGGATGCAGATGTAATTCTAGTGCTCGACCTATTGCTGGGAGAACAAGCCAGGTAATAAACCCTTTCACCCCAAGAGCATTCCATTGTCATTCCTCAGTCTCAGTGAATCCATAGTGAACTTCCCTGGGGCTGAAACCCATCAGCAAGACACTGTCACACTGGAGAGGGCTCACGAGGGCAGATCACATGGTTCCCCCTCCCCACCCTGATGATGGTCTTGTCTTCTTGAACATTCTGGGGCCCTTCCTTCCTCTCAATCCCCTTTCCACCCACACATTTTCAGTGGCTCCCCCTGCCCATCCTTAAGTGCTCACACCCACAGGGGCATGAGCTCCAAACCAAATTTGGCAGCCCCACCAGCGAACAGCAGCCACAAGTTTCACTTGCTTCTAACACAGTTGTGCCTCTGAAGGGGTAAGTTTTCACTTGCTGTTACAGAGTTGGCAGTTTCTTACCCAGAATCAGGAAACCCCAATTATTTGCTTAAAAGGAAAAAGAGGATTCAGATGAAACCCTTTTTAGTCTTTTCAGAGGTGCTCCTCTAGAGATTTATAGAACAGCAGCCTGGTCCCTGACAATGAAATGCCAATTAATTTAGTTGTAAATGGGTCACTAAATATCCCCAGTAGTTTTTTTTTTCTCATGCCCTAATAGCACCATTATGTTAAAGTGTAATGCTGTAAGAAATTGCTTAGAATCTTCTCTCCCATAAGGAAACAAGTTCCATATCTTCTCTTACTCACCTGAATCTTTTCCTACCTCTGTGCTACAAAATGTGTTTGAGGTTATTCTTTAAAGTGTCTTTTTCCCCCCACTAGTAACCCTGTAGTTAGGAAATCTTTCTGGACAGAGCACTCACAGTTAAAGACTTCCAGACACTGGCTGGAACATTCTGAGAAGAGTGAGTCAGCTGTGATAACCAGAAACAACCCGTTGAGCTCTTCTCCCAGCAGCGCTGAGAGAGAGAAGCCTGTGCTTCTGACACTTGACCCTCTCATAAAGAGGAAACTCTCTGGGATTCTGTCAAAACCTCTCAGACACAGGAAAAAGAGACTGATTCAACTTTGGTAGTCCCTGTGGTTCACTTTGCTGCTCAGTAACACACTAAGAGCAAAACTGAGAGGAAAGAAGAGAAAACTTGATTCACGGTTTGGTTTGGACGCACATACTAAAGCTGCCCTGGGGAGTGTGGTGGCAGAATAAAGGCTCACTTCCCAGAAGTGTCCTTGTCCTGCCTCCCAGGACCTGTGGGTGTGTGGCCTTACATGGCAAAAGGGACTTTGCAGCTGTGATTAAGTGAAGGCTCTCCAGATTGGGGGGGGGGAGCACATCCTGGATTGTCCACATGGGCCCAGTATAATCACAAGAATCTGTGGAAGTGAGAGAGGAGGGAGGGTGAGCCTCGGTGTGAAGGGCTATGAGAAAGACCTGGCTGGCCATTGCTGGCTTTGAAGAGGGAATGGCCGTGCGCCAGGAACGCAGGCAGCCTCTAAAAGCTGGAAAAAGCAAGGACATGGATTCTCCCCAACGGCCTCCAGAAGAAACACAGCTCTGGCGACACCTTGATTTAGCCCACTGAGACTCATTTGGGACTTCTGCCCTCCAGGACAGAAGGTACTACATTTGCGGTGATTTAAGCCACTAAGTCTGTGGTAATTCCTTGAAGCAGCTATAGGAAACTAATACAGGGAGAAGGATGAAAAACAGTATTCTCTAGAGGTAACCACTCACATTTAGGCAGCTTACATATCTCACTTGACCCTATGACAACCCCACTTGAATGTAAACCATGTTACTAGAAAGTAAGCTCTGTGAGGGCAGAGTTTGTGTTTTGTTCAGTGCTATTTCCTCAGCTCCTAGAAGAGTGTCTGGTTCAATAATGTTGTTGAATGCATTACTCAGTAAATATCACTCCAGGCCAGTCAGGTAGGTATAATATAAGCTACAGGCATAGTAATGTTAGTTAGAAATGACTAACATGTTTACTTACCTCTACTCTCTCCATCCTATCCCATACCACTGTCCTCCCTGGCCACTTCACTGATCTAGCCACAGCCACCCCTTCTTCTCTCCAAATCTCCATATTCTCATCTGAGTGATCTTTCAGAAACACACACAAGGGCATGCCTCTTCTCTACTCCCACCACAGGTCCTGGGCAGAGAACACAGTCTTTGGCAGCCTAATGTTTGCATGCACGTGCCCCTTGCCATGCTTCTCTTTGATCCAACCAAAAGCTCATGTGCCAAGACCTTCTGACCTTAGGGCCTGTGTATGTGCTGTTTCTTCTGTCTTTAGTATGTTTCCTGCCCTACCATTACTCCTATGTAACACCTGCTCATCCTTCATTTCTGTTACCAAAGGTCACTTCCTCCAGAAAGCCTTCTGTGACCTACATACCCAATTCATTGAAAGCTCCCACCTTCCCCACATGCTCTCATAGCATCCTGCACATTTCCTTCAGAGCATGTATCACTGACTTCTCAACATCTAGCCCCAAACTTGTACGTAAGAAAGAAATGCACATTTGTGACATAAATGAAATTAAATGATTTCCCTAAAGTCACACCGCTTGTAAGTGCTAGAGCTAGGAAGAGAACACAGATGTTCTGTCTTGCACATCCTTCCACAATCCTACAATGGGCCTTCCACAATGGCCAAGTCATTCCTGTTGGGGTGTCTGAAAAACAGAAGAGGAAATGCTCCCCAGATCGGAGCAGTGATGCCGTGGAGGTGAACTGCAGAAAGGTAACAGATCTGGACAAGCCTTCGGCGCTGAGGCCTCTGGCTTTGAGTGTTTCTCTGTCCAGGAGGTGGAGAGGCTCACTCTGCACAGAACCTGCCAGACCCCAGACAGATGACTCAGAGGAGGCACTCACTTTGTGATCAAATTGTGCTTGAGGACAAGAAGACTATCAAGGGAAGTTAGCAAACTGTGAGGTGAGTCTCACAGCGGGAACCCACCATGGAGTGAATTGTGTCTCCACGATACTCATATGCTCAAGTTCTGACCCTCAAAATGACTGCACTTGAAGATAGAACTTTAAAGACATAATTAAGGTTAAATGAAGTCATAAGGGTGGAGTTCTAACCAATAGGACTGGCAGCTTCTAAGAAGAGAAAGAGAGTCAGGAAAGGCAAACATCTGAAGTGGGAAGGGAGCTCCAACCGTCCTGGTGCCCTGAACCTCTCAGACTTCCAACCTCCAAAACTGTGAAAAAATTAATTTCCATTGTTCAACCCGCCCAATCTAGGTGTTTTCTTAGGGCAGCCTGAGCAGACTAAGATAAGGTCCAAATGTTTGTAGCATTAATTTAAACTATACAGTAGTTCTGGATAAGAAAATTACAGCAAAGTTAATTTCTGATAGAAGAGGTATAGTGGACATCTGCTATTTTGCCAGCCTAACATCATTGCCCCCCTTCTTTCAGTAAGAGCACCGGATTTTCCTTTGGAAAATACTGGGTCTCTTCCCATCACCACCCAAACCTGTCACTACAACAGTGTGGGCCAAACTGTCAGGTATGCACGGCCACTTTTCCTTGTGCCATAAAGTGGTTACATGGCCCAAATCAAACTGTCCCAGGATGAAAGTTGAGCAGTGATGTAAGAACTAAGAAATATTGAAGATAATTTATTTTGATGATAGTACCTAGGAAATAATTATGCAATTAAAATGCACATACATTATTGAAAGCTATCTATGATTTGGAAAGAAGTTTATTTAAAAAGTTTAGTGATTAGTATACACATTAGAAAAGATGTTACTGTATTTCTGGAACTATTCTTACCACTGACTTTTTATCAACATTTAGGGCAATCTGGGTAACTCATCTGGAGTTTGATGACATTTCCACTCTGAAACATTTGCAGCAGAACAATAATGTATTTTTTAATATTAAAATAGTATGTATGCCACAGACATGAAAAATCATAGAATTCACCTAGTGAATCAATTTCAATCAAATTCTAATCTTTCTTTTGCATGAGGTTTGGGTTTGGGCTTATTATTATTAGTTTATTTTAGCTATTCTCCTGAAATTACATGTCAAAGATGTAGAGCCAGACAGTGAATCAGAGGGAGCTCTGAAAGCAAAAAATCCACGACTTTTGTGGTAACATCTGTGAACTGAGAAAACTCGGCTCTCTTTTCCAGACTTGGTACATTTATACTCTTCTGTTTTCATAAAGAGGAATGGAGGATTGGGAGATGCTTGATGTGTAATCATGAATATTTGAGAGCAATTTGCTCACTGAAATAGCCCTGACATTTTAAATTATGTCATCTTTTAAGAACACTTTCATTTGTAATTTTTTATTGTGAAGTATATCATTTTTACAAAATGACTGTATAAAAAGTATCTGTGGAGTTTAAAGAATCATAATAAACTCCCATGGCTTTGAGAAATAGAACATCAACAAGTGCCCCTCTTCCATTGCTTCCTGATCCCTCTCCCACAGAAGTAGCTACCATCCTGTATTTTATATTGATCATTTTCTTGCTTTTCTTTGGTTTTATCTTCCTGTGTGGGTGATTCACTAAAGTATATATTGTGCATTTCTCTTTGTAACTTGCATCTTTTGTTCAACATTGTTTTTTAGATTACCTAATATTGATGCACATAGCTTAGTTCATTCATTTTGCATTACAACATACCATTCTACTCAAGAAACAGACTGTAATTTGTTTATCTATTTATGGAATATTTATGACTTTGCTCTTAAGATTAAAGCTTCTGTGAACAATTTTGCACATGTATTCTAGAAAACATCTTTAAAGTACGTACTGGGAGTGAAACACAGGTTGTGCACAAGTTCAGTTCTCCTAGGAAGTGTAAGTATTTTTTTAACATGGTTGTGCCACTTTATACTCCCTCTTGCTCTTGGGTTGAGGACAGACAATATAGCTTAATGGCCCTGGTGCCTGTCTCTCAGCAGAAGGATGGTAAGAGGATTGGGGAACCACACACATGGTCACTCTTCTGCCTTGAGTGTTGCTCATGTGGTTCTAGTGAGTGTGGTTGTGTCCCTTTCGTGACAGGGAGTGGTGGACTTCTAAACTGTTGTCAGTCTGTTAGATGTGCAGTGGTAGCTGTGGTAGCTAGCATCCAACTTGGTTCTCAACTAATCTCGCCTCTTGACATTCATGTCCTTATATACTGCACTTCAATGATAAATAGAGTGTCCTTATATACTATCACTTCAATGATTCGTGTCCTTATATACTGCACTTCAATGATAAATTCGTGTCCTTATATACTATCACTTCAATGATAAATAGAGCCAATTTGTATAAACAATAAGAAATTGCAGAGATGGTGGACTGTGATTTCTGAACTGAGGTCATAAAGGACATCACAGCTTTGTCTGGCTTTCTTTTGGATCCCCTCCTCTAGGAGAAGCCAGCTGCCATAATGTAAAGACACTCAAGCAGTTTCCCCACATGGTAATAGCCAACAGCCAACATCAGCTTGCTAGCCGTGTAAGTGAGCCATCCTGGAAGCAGATCTTCCAGTCCCAGTAAAGCCACTGGAAGACTAGAGCCCAGCTAACTTCTTAAATGAACCTCATAAGATACCCTAGGCAAGAATTACCCAGCTAAGCCACTTTCAAATTTCCGACCCATGCAAACTATTTGAGGTAGTAAGTGTTTATTTTTGTTTTAAGGTGTTAAAATTTGGAGCAAAAGAAAACTGATAACTTAAACACTGCTCATTTTGGCTTTAGTTTGCATGCCCCTCATTACTCTTGAGGCTGCCATCTTTTCCTCTGGTTAAGGATCATTTGTGTTATGCCTTTGTAAAATATCTGGCTCATGTTTTCTCCATTTTCACATTGATTTGTCTTCTTACAGTTTTTATATTCTAGATATTAATCTTCTATCGATAATATGAGTTGCAAATAATTTCTCCCAACTTTGGGGTTGTTTTTTCATTCTCATTACTTTGTCTTTCATTACCTGAATTCTTAATTCTAACGTAGTTGACTGCATTAATCTTTGCCTGCATAATTTGCACTTTTGTGTCTTCTTTAAGAAACCCTTCCTTACTCAAAAATGTGAAGATATTCCTTAAATGCTATTCTGAAATTGTATGGTTGTGCCTTTCACATTAAAGCTTTAACCACCTAGACTGATTTTTGTTTATGATGTTAGGTAAGGATCTATTTTTAGGGTTTTAAAAAAATACATAGGAACCAAATATTGCCTTTAAGCTAGTTATGAAATAATCTACTTTTTCCCAATGATCTAAAAAAAACCGAATTTCCATATATGTACAGATTTCTTTCTGGAGTCATTTTTCTGTTCTGTTCCATGTGTCTATTTCTCATCCCGCATCAACATCATATTCTTAATTATGTCGTCTCATAAAAAGTCATCATATGCAGTAATGCAAGTTTTCCCACTTATCTTCTTCCTCCTTGGTATTTTATTCTTCCATATAAATTTTCAAACCAGCTTGTCAGGTTCCACAGAAACCATAATGGTTTTATTTTATTAGAATTTCATCAAATCTTTAGGTCAGTTTAGGGAGAATTGAGATCTTTACAGAACAAAGTTTTCTCTCCATAAACGCTATATATCTTTCAATTTATTTAAACATTCTTTAACATCTTTTGATGAAGTTTTACATATTTCTGTTAGATTTATTCCCAGTTATATTTTTATGCCATTGTAAATAGTATTTTTAAATAAGGTTTTTTAAAATCTATTGCTCGATATAGCAATTGATACACACATACATATATATTCCTACATATATTTTTACTTTGCATTCAGCAATTCTGACAAATTATTTTTAATTTATTTGTAGATTATTTTCTTTATAGACAGTCATCACCTGCAAATCATTCATTTTGTTTCCCTTTTAAATCCTTGAACTTTATCATGCCTCACCACACAAAGCTGAATAGACGTAGTGATAATGGGCCCCCTCATCTTATTCTAAAAGGAATTCTTTCAACATTTTAATGTTAAGTATGATGTAATGGACACTGTGATGTTCCTCTGAGGTCTCCCTTCTGAGCTGAAGTAATTGCCCCAGCAGCTAAGAAGGCTGTGGAAGATAGCCCTTGACTGTCAACTTCTTCAGCCAAAAAGACTCACCTTACCTGCATCATATGCAATCCCTGAGCAGCCCACCTCAGATAACTGATTGTCATGAGGTAAGGCCCGACTTGCTCACTCTAAGTCAGGGTAACTCCAAAGAGCCAGCCTCATTTCAGGGCTCTCTTCATGGCTGTCTGAGGGTTTCCTTGAGGTTACATTGTGTCTCAGTTTGTCTTCCCTCTGCGCAATCCAACTTCCTTCCTTTCCAGATTTACTTCCTGCATGTTCATCTCCATGATAGATTCTTCTTCCAAGCTGTGGCAATGACTCTTCTAAGTTTGCCAACAATTTTTCTAATCTTAATAAATATTGAGTTTCTTTAATGTTTTCCGGTATCTTCTATAATAATCATATGATTTTTATCTCTGAATTTGTTTATGAGGTGATAAACAAATTAAAAGTAAACCAAAATTACATTCATGGGGTAAATTATGATCATAATGTACTATCTTTTCTTTTTTTTTTTAATTTTTTATTAAGGTATGATTAACATACACTCTTATGAAGGTTTCACATGAAAAAACAATGTAGCATCGAAAAACTAAGAACAACAAATGCTGGCAGGGATGTGGAGAAAGGGGAACTCTCCTACACTGCTGGTGGGAATGTAAGCTAGTTCAACCATTGTGGAAAGCAATATGGAGGTTCCTCAAAATACTAAAAATAGAAATACCATTTGACCTGGGAATCCCACTCCTTGGAATTTACCCAAAGAATACAACTCCTCAGATTCAAAAAGACATATGCACCCCTATGTTTATCACAGCACTTTTTATAATAGCCAAGATATGGAAGCAACCTAAGTGTCCATCAGTAGATGAATGGATAAAGAAGATGTGGTACACAGACACAATGGAATACTATTCAGCCATATGAAGAAAACAAATCCTACCATTTGCAACAACATGGATGGAGCTGGAGGACATTATGCTCAGCAAAATAAGCCAAGTGGAGAAAGACAAATGCCAAATGATTTCCCTCATTTGTGGAGTATAACAATGAAGCAAAACTGAAGGAACAAAATGGCAGCAGACTCAGAGACTCCAAGAAGGAACTAGTGATTACCAAAGGGGAGGGATGTGGGAGGGTGAAGGGAATTGAGGGGTATTATGTTTAGTACACATGGTGTGGGGGATCATGGGGAGAACAGTGTAGCAGAGAAGGCACATAGTGAATCTGTGGCATCTTGCTGCACTGATGGACAGTGACTACATTGGGGTATGGGTGGGGACTTGATAATATGGGTAAATGTAGTAACCACATTGTTTTATCATGTGAAACCTTCATAAGAGTGCATATCAATCATACCTTAATAAAAAATTAAAAAAAAAAACAACAATGTAGTACACCATGTGTACTAAACATAATACCCCTCAATCCCCATCTCCCTCCTTCCACACCCACCCTCCCACACACCTCCCCTTTGGTAACCACTAGTTCCTTCTTGGAGTCTCCGAGTCTGCTGCTATTTTGTTCCTTCAGTTTTGCCTCGTTGTTAACCCCTTGTCAGATATATCATTAATGTACTATCTTTTCTATGCATTTTCAGATTCAATTTGCTAATAAGAATTTTTGTATCCATGGTCATGATTGAGAATGATCTGTTTTGGGGTTTTTTGGTTTTTAATTTTGCTTGTAATATCCTTATCTAGATTTGGCATCAAGATAATGTTGGCTTCATAAAAGAAGTTGGGGGTATTCCCTCAGTTTCTACTCTCTGAAAGGGTTTCTCTAAGATCAGCACTATTTGAAGATCAAAATTTCCTTGTGCAAAGATTTTTAACTACACATTTAATTTCTTTAATGGCTATAGGACTATACAGATTCTCTATTTCTTCTTGAGATAGCTATAGCAAGGTGTATTTTTATAAGAATTTTTAATTTCATCTAGGTTTTAACTTTTTTCGTAATGACTCTGACATCTTTAGTTATATCCCTCCTGTCATGCATGGTATTCTTTGGAAATATGCTTCCCTTTTTTCTTCACTGTCCTACAGGCATGCTATCATTTTAGTCTTTTCAAGGAATTACGTTTAGACTCTGTTGATCCTCTCTATTGTATGTTTGTTTTCTATGTCATTATATCTGCTCAAATTGCATCATTTTCTTCCTTTAACTTTCTTTGTTTTTATTCTCCTGTTCTTTTTCTAACTTCTTAAGGTAGATGCTTAGGTCATTAATTTTGATCCTTCTTTTTTAATGTAAATTTTTGCTAAGTACAACTTTATAAGAACCACCAAAGATTTGATAGATAGGGTTTTTATTATTGTTCCGATCTTTTTTCTAATTTCCATTATTTTTTCTTTGACCATTAGACGTCTGTTTTTCTAACATATCAAATGTAGAATTTTCTTAGTTATGTTTAATGATTTCTAAGTTAGTTGCATTGAGTTAGAGGAGTTGTCTATATGATACCAGTCCTTTGACTTGAAGCTTTACACAGACTAGGTGTGGAAGCTCAGTTATAACTTGGCAAAATGTCAATTTCCAAAATGTTTCATGTGTGCATCAAAAAAATGCGTATACTCCAATTTGGGGAATTAAGTTTGTTGATTTTGCACTTTAAATCTTCTATATCCTTACAGATATTTTGTCTGCCATATTTATCATTTACTATGAGAGATATTTACTATCTCCCACTATGCTTGTGGATTTCTTGATTTCTTTGTAGTTCTGTCTATTTTTGCTTAATATATTTTGGGATTTCATTAAGTGCACACAATTTATTATTTGTTATATCATCTTAATGATTGTAACTTTTTCAGCATAAAGTGACTTCAAATTTGATCCTTAAATTATATCTTGTCTAGTATTAATTTAGCTTTACCAGTTTTCATTTAGATTTTGCCTCTTTTTTCAATCCTTTGACTTTCAAACTTTTTGTGTCTTATGTTTATGTATATCTCTTTAAAAAATATACTGCAGGATTTTATTTAGTTCAACAAAATTTGCCTTTAACTGAAGAATTATTGTGATTATTTTTGGATTTATCTCTAGCATTGTATCATGTGCTTTCTATTTCTTATTTTCTGTTTTCTTTTTTTCCTCTTAGCTTTCTTGCCTTCTTTTAGATGGCTTGTTTTGTTATGTTTTTTCCAGTCTATTTTTCCTCCTCTGTTTATTTGAAAGTTATGCTATTTTCTATACTTCTAGTGACAACCCAAACTATTTTAATATATATATTTAAAAACTACAGTCAATTTCTCACCTTCCAAGATTCCAGCTTTCACTTCTGTTGGAGAGGCCTTCAGTTTCCTTACTTTCATGTCAGCTTCCCAGGGCATAAAGGAAATGAAGGAAGGAAGGAAGGCTTTAAAAAATTACTTATCCAAGATTTTAGTGTTTCTTAGGAAAGTCATTATGGATAGCTTATCTACCACACTACCAGAAATGGAAATACAGATTATCTTTCTAACATTTTTTAACTAGTTAAGATGATTCAGAATAAAATAATCCAAAATGAATTCAAACCCACCTGAAAACGCCTGTACAGGAGCTAAGCTGCAGAATGCCATTGGCGACAAACAGTGATTAGAGTTTACTTATGTGCCAAACACTTTGCCAAGCTTTCTCCTCTCAATACACGCTTCCTCCTGAGAATTTACTAATTCCCTCTAATGAGATTATCACTCATTGGTCACACACAAATGTCTACAATTGAGTATAAAAAGCAAAATCAAACAAGATTTACTCTGACCCAGTTCTTCAACTTGGTGAGAAGTCTCAGACCAGTAATATTTAGGAACAAAGCCTGTTTTTATTGCCTCATTTGGCTCTCTGTCCCCTGATATTTTCAACTCTGAGTGTTGATTAAAATGAAGGGAAAATTATGTGAACATCTGGTTCCCAGTTCGATACATTCTCTAATCACCTTACTACCTAGGGAAAAGGTAATTGAAATCCAAACTTTCTGAAAAGTATAACTGAAAGCCAGGGTAGTAAACAGATTTCGCCTCAAGTGCCAACAGTTGGTAGAAACTATTTGGATCATGGTGCTGCAGGGGAACAGAAAGCTGTAATCCATGGGCAATGTCTCTCACTCAGGGGTTAGGCAGAGCAGGAATGGGGAGTGGGAAATGTGGAAAACTCAGAGATTGAGGAAATAAGAGAAGAAATGTGCAAATGAATAAGAAGTGGCATTTACAATTGGATTACCTTTCTCCTCAAAAATGTAGGTTTGGACTACACAAGTTACTCATACTGGGATCTGGGCAGCTGTTGCAGCACCAGTTAACAATTTTTAATGATCTTGTGGGGTTGGAACTTTATCTGAACCTCAGACGAGCACTTGTCCTCTAGCCAAGTCAGCCTAGTAGAAGGTACCAGAGTTTGTAGCCACTAGCTTATTGCATATTGTATTGCATTTGCAACCACAGGCTGATAGGAGAAAAACATTGAGCAGACAGTGGCAGGCAAAGGCCTGACATTGATTCTATAGTTATTAGGGGCTGGCTAACAGAGTAAATGTATCCTTTATTATGAGAGAAGTGATATGTATTCTGATACTCAGTATCATTAAACTCTACAGGGAACTTGGCATTTGCTATTTCAAAACAGAAAAAAAAGGGAATATTTTTAACAGAAAAAAATTTTATAATTTTATTCTTAAAATGCAACATGATTATGTAGGAAAGGATATGTAATCAAGTTAGCTAGAAATGGGATTTTATTCACTTGCATGCTTTACTTGGAAGAGTCAAGTAAATTTACTACATTGTTCTCCCTCACATAACCTCCCTTCCAAATGCTAGCTGGAGAATAAGGAAGAATTGATTTACCCTACAACTCCCCTCATCTCATCTCCCAATACTCTAGTTTTTTCTGTGTTGAAATGTATAGCATAAAACATAAAACAGGACTGTATTTTATGACTGAGTAGATAAGGTTATAAAAGTACAGGAGGGCCCTCTGCACACAGTAAACAAACATTTGAAGAAAGAATAAGGGAGAACTCTAAGATTGCTGCCAGTCTGCCCAGATTCTTTAGGCAAAAGGTTAAAGTGAAAAATCTTGTTTCCACACTTATCAGAGTCTGTTGGGCCTATTAGACCCTTGTAACTTTTTTTAATTATTGTTTTATTTAATTGACCCAGAACAATCTTTTAGGAGAAATGTTTTAAGTATGACTGTACTCAGAATCTTTACATCTTTAGACCCAGCAAATAAATTAAGAGGCATTCTCTTTCACCTGAGGATTCAGAAAGACATTGGCACCTGGTAATAGAATTCTGACCATGAGGTTGTAGCAAATACCTAGTTAAGGTGGACCTTAGCAGGGGACAGAGTATGGGGCATGGTTGTGAGGTTGTTATTTGATATTCAAGCTAGGTTTCAGAGACCTGTTATAAAGGCAGCTCTTATCGCAAGGATTCTGGCTATCTGATGTTGGCTTAAACAAATTTATAAATTTCCACAGGGCCAGCAGCATCCATAGGAGCAGGCAATCCAATGTGTCTTAAACTAGATTGCCAATTTTCTTAATATTACTTCAGTTTTCTAACACACTTTCCTATAAATCAGTATGATTACTTTTATTTTAAACTGTTTTTTATGGGAAAGAATTGATTCAATCCTCTCCTCTGACGATTATGTGCCCTCCTTTCTTCTTATAATTTTTTAAGCAGCTTGTCTTTGGGCCAGTTTACCAGAACATCTGTGTCTGATAGCAATCAGATCTGGGGCATTTATTTCTATTCCCTGGATAGGATCCATAGGAATCTGCAGTCTTTCATGAAATGCTTATTTCAGAAATTGTATACTGCTTCCTGATTGGGGGTTCCCTAAATCTCATTTCTGGAGCTGGAAGTCTTACTCTAATCATAGTTTTTAGATTTTCCTCTGGCTCCATTTAATTGGAAAAATACATAATCATATTCTAAATACTAACAATCTCTAAGTGTTTAACCTTTATCTTTTTTTATTCAGTGCTTAAATGCTTGTGAGCCTCTTGTTCTTAATATCTTGGTATGTATGCAACATAATATTCAGTGCATTCCTACCCCTGTTCTTGGCTTTAAGTTTATATAGTTAAGTGGATTTTTTTAAATGACAGGGTTTCCACCAGCCCTTAAAATAGAGATTCTCAGACCTGACCCCAAAGCTTCTGATTTTGTGGATCTGGGGTAGGACCTGGAAATCTACATATTATTAAAAATTCCTATCCACTCAGTTTTGCTGTGAACCTAACACTGCTCTAAAAAAATAATCTGTTTTTTCTAAAATACAAATAGATTTTAAAAGACCACCACCCCCTGTGATTCTGACAATTAAGCCCACTTGAAGAACACCTGCAAATTTCTCTAATACCGAAAACATTAAGAACCTTAGATAAGTCTTAATTATTGGCTCTAACATCTAAATCCCTCTGGTACCCCCTAGTGGACTAAAATGCACTTTCTACAATTTAAGCAATTATGACAGTGAAGTTAGATTAAAATGAACATAAAGACAAATTATGAGATGCATTCAGAAAAAGCAATATGCTTTTTCTGAAAACGCCCCACAGTGTTTGTTTCATGGCTGGTTTTACTGGGGGAAGCCCAGGCTGTAGGTAAGCTACAGGCAAAGCTATCTCCCACTATTTCCTGCAGATTGCATTCAGTTACTTCTGTCCAGGCACAGAGCTCCCATGCTGATTGGAATTCCTGAGGACAGAGCAAAATGATGTTTTAAAACTAAATATATTTTATGTTGAATTCATGCCATTTACTGTACTCAGTGCATCTTCTTCCACTGAAAGAGTAGAAATTAAAGGGAAAGTTAATCTGGTTGAATACCCCAGTGCTCAAGGAAGATAACCCTGCCACATGATGTGTTGGTAAGTTACAGAGTCACCAGGCTATGAAGCCAAATTTACAGTCATGATTGTTCTGGCTAGCACCTTTGCATTACTCTTGGGGCTGAAGAGGTGCAAAAGTACTTCTGCTGGGGTAGTCCTTGATCTAAACATGCACCGCACTCAGTGGTTACTGCCAGTTCCCCTGTTACTGCAGCCAGCGAGCAGGCCAGCCTGGAGAGAAACCAGAGTGAACCCAGTACTTCTGATTGGGCTCAGAAGGTTCAGCCCTAGATTCAGTCTCTGAGGTTTGCAATTCAACTCAGGGCACTGAAGTCGAGATCTTCTGCATGTGCTGAAATTCTTATTTCCAGTGGAATATTCCAAACCAGTGTAGTAAGTATTCCCACAGGATGTGGAAGATTTGCTGTCTTGTCGCAACATAAAGATCTTGTGAATGGAGAAGACACAGCTCGAGTAGCATAAAGGGGCAACTGGGAATTAAAATACTTGCAGCCACATTTAATCCTGTAACTCCTATAATTGGAGAGGTACAGATCACCCCTCAAATCCAACCACACACTCTGTACATCTCTTTGAAATCTCTGCCTTCTCTCCATGCCCACTGATGCCATCTTGATCCTGGCTATCTGCAGTGATCTCCCTGACTCTGCTACAGCCACCCTCTTCACTGTATTTTTCAAACTACAGCTAAGGTGATATTTTTAAACTATCAGTCTCTTCAAGCCACTCTTGCTTAATACTCATCAGTGTCTTCCCATTGTTCTTAGGATAAAAATCCAAAGTCATTAGCATGATTTGTAAAGCTGCCCATGCCATGTACTAACTCAGGTATCGGTGTGCTAATAAAAGCTTTTGAATGTGCCTTAGTCATTTAAGCTTCCACCCCTTCATAAATGCTTCCTGAAATAGCTTCCACCTTCCCTGTCAGACCCTAGGTCCTGTCCTCCCCACTAGGTCCCAGAGCAGGCAGAATTTCAAGGTACCCCACTGCTGCCATTGTGCACACAGTTTCCCAGTTAGTCAATGAACCCCTAGTTCTAAGTGCTGCTGTGAATGGATCTTACAAGTGTTGTTTAGGTCCCAAACCTCAGTTGCCTCTCAGGGGTTTTGTCCTCAGTGAGCCTGACCTAATCCGATGAGCCCTTAAAGGGACTGGTGTCTTCCTGGAAAGAGAGGTTTGAAGTATGAGAGAGATTTGATGCCAGCGAGATTCTCCATTGCTGACCTTGACAATGGAGGGGCCCCATGGTACGTAGCCTCTGGCTGCTGGGAGCAAAACCACCAGCAAAAGGTGGTAACCTCAGAACTGCAACCACAAATAGTTATATTCTGCAAACAAACCTTCATAAACTCGGAACATGACTGCAGGTCCCAGATGAGAATCACTGACCTGGCTGACACCATAATTCCAGGCTCAGGAGACACTGAGCAGAAAACCTAGCCCTGTCATGCTCAGACTTCTGAGCTACTTAACTGTGATGTGTTGTCCTTTTAAGGACATGATTTAATACATGATTGTCCTTTTAAGCCACTGATTTTGTGGCAAGCTGTTATACAGCAGCAGAAAACAAATATATCCTCTATGCTGAAAGTGTGACCTATCGTGTTCAGGAATAATTCTGTGAGGCAATATGGTGTGGCAATTAAGTGCTCAGACTGCAACAAGATACCTAGTTTCCAATACTGGTTATTCTGCAAGAATCTGAGCATTTCACATGACCTATCTGTGCCTCAGTTTCTTAAGCTATAAAGGGAATAATACCTGTCAGGGAATTGTTGTAAAGCCTGAATGAGGTTTGTGTTATTGTTAGGTCCTTAGAACCAGGCCTGGTATGTAATCTGCAATCAATCCATCAATCAAACAATCAGTACTGGCTATTATTACCTGATCCACCTCATGAACAGTGGAGGGACTTTTATATGACTCACATTTTTCAGCTGAGACTGTAACAAAAAGACAGATTAACAAGAGAAAACAGTTTATTAACACATGCAGTGCATGGGAAAAACCTAAACCAAATGTAACTCAGAAAGGGAGATTTGAATTTTGGCTTATAACATCTTCAACCAAGAACAATAAACCTGGGGAGAAAGGACAGACCTAAGGAAGCAGTATTAGGCTCCCAAGGGCAACCAGCTGCAGGAAGGTAAATGTATGGGACCGAACTAACCAAGTGAGCCTGTTTGCAGATTCCTCTGCTGCCTTCTCTGCATATGAGTTTGTCTCCAGTAAAAGGAGAATTTATATCCTGAGTTTAGGAAGAAAAGGGGGAGCTTTTTCTGCGTTTGCTGCTGCTTAATTATTTTCAGCTCAAAATAATTTTTATGTCAGAGAGACATATTTCTGGGTGACATATTCTGGTTTCTTTCAGTGGTTACTTTCAATATTAATTTATATCACTTATTCACCAAAAATGTATTACCACGTACTATGTTCTGTTCATTGTGCTGGGTGCTAGAGGTACAGCAAAGCAGTGTCCATCCCTTGGTCTGGTAAAAGGAGGCAGTAAAACCCGAAAGTGTGTGCCCTCTGTGCATGTTGGTAACAGAGCCATTGGCACAGTGTAGAAGGTGTCACGGAGGGATTCCCTCACAGCTGGGGAGATGGTGTGGGCCTGCACTGGAGCAATACTTCATGGATTCTTCACAAATACACCGAGAGTTTAACCCAGAGATGTTTCAGAAGGGCAAAAAGAACCATGGCCCCCACTGGCCTACATGAGTTTATTAATCTGTGACTTTCTACAGTAAGATGGAACTCTCTAAAGCATCACTAGAGTGAGAACCTTACATTCAAGTCCTCTCTGTCCCTGTCCCCGTGAGGCCACTGGTGAAACCCACAGCAGGCTGCGGTCAAAACAGTTCTCAGGTCCAGGATCACTGACCCATGTCCTCCTCCTCTGTTGTATAAACCATACATCATCCATTAATCTGATGTTTTCTTCTACACTGATCCATACCTTTTAACATTTGGTTGTCATATCCTCGTCTCAAACATTGACATAGTAAAATGTTTTTCTCTACCTATAAATTACACTGATTTTTTTTCAATTGTATTTCTACTACCCTATTTCTGTAATTATTTGTTATGCCACAAATCTGTGACATTTGGAATCTCCAGGAAATGTAGCATTCTGCCAAAATGAAAATGCTCTATTAATAACTGCAACTAAATGTGTCTACAAAATGTCTGTGAATAGCGTCCCTTAAGATACCACCAATGCAAAAAAAGAAATACTGTATGATTCCCCTTCCATGAGGTATCCAGATTAGTCAAATTCATAGAGACAAAAAGTAGAACACTGGTTGCCAGAAGCTAGGGAGAAAGGGCCATGGGGAGTTGTTCAATGAGTATAGAGGTTTACTTGAGCAAGATGAAAAGAATTCTGAAGATTGGTTGCACAATAATGTGAATAAATTTAACATTATTGAACTGTACAGTTAAATATGGTTATGATAAATTTTGTAATATCTGTACTGTAGGGGTTCCGAATATGTCACCACAAAATATGCTACTTTGGAGTATTGATTATTTTGAATTACAGGTACTTAAGAAATTACCAATGCAGGAAGGACGCTCTGGTCCTGTGTTTCTCTGAAAGCAGGAGGTAAATCTCCCGTGCGGAAGTTACCTTCCCTGTACCAGGAGGACAGGAGACGTCCTTACCACCAGACAGGGAATTTAGGGCCAAGAAGGCTACGCAAACAAAGCTTGTTACTTCCTCACCAATTTGCTACCTCAAGTCCAAAGCCCCTTGCCTTTTCAATTCTTCACAGACTTATTGTTTCTTTGTCGAAAAGGTATAAAAGCTTTCTGTTTTGGTCCCTTTTCTGAGTCGAATATTTTTATAGGACTCCTGTACATACAAAATTACATTTATTTTTCTCCTGTTAATCTGTCTTGTGCTAATTTAATTATGAGACCAGCCAAAGGACCTAGAAAGGATGAAGGGAAGATTTTTCTGCCTCGATGATGTTTTATCACAATTTCTTAAAAAGACCACCCATTATTGAAAAAGGAGAGATTTCTTCTGGGTTGAGGGTTATCTAGAAGAACCGTCCCTTTGCCCTAAAATCATCTGTCTACTTGTCATTTGTTACAACTTTCTGCCCCAGGAGGTTGACCAAGATAGATTCTTGTTTGGTTTTTGCCAAAGAGGACACAACAAGAGATCAGAGGCGGGAAGAAGGTTACATGGACGTACTAACTCCTTTGGCTCCCGTCCACTGGGGCCACTCTGGATTGGCTGTGACCCCGGACAGAAGGTGACCTGCCCTCCACTGCTCCTTCCCCCTCCAGCTTCTAGTAACCTCTCACTCATCCTGACCCTTCGGACTAGGGGTAGTAACACCCCCCACTCTCGGTAGCCCCAGGTTCCTGCACTACTGTAATAATTTCCTGACTCAAACCCCCTTTTTTGTAATTATCTCTTTGTAAATGGATCCCTCTCAAATTATCCTAATTGGAACGTGCCCTCTGTTTCTTGCTGGGACCTGACTGATACAGTCACTACTCAGAACTCTTCCTTCAAGGCAGCATCCCAACTTCCTCTGCCGAGCATGCCCTAGCTGGTGATCTGCTGGGAAAAACCTCCTGCTTGTTGGCTTGCTAGCTGCCTCTAACAGCTTCCCTGAGATGCACATGATGAGCAACACTCTAAAACTCTCCATCACAGAATGTTGACCACGGACCCACCGTGGAAACAGACCAACTCTTTTGGGAATTCAAAAGTAGTTTTCCAGTTGTGGGTGCAAAGTTGTGGATATGTAATTTATATGCCAGAAAACACAAAATTTCCAACACCATTGGTCAAATGTGTATGTCCATCTAGGTTCATAATCATAACTTCAGTGAATGTCAGGAAATAAACCTGAAGAAAAGGGCAATAATATTTCATTACTGAACTTGCTTAAAAATGGTCAGAATGGTAATTGTTAACCATTGGTTATATGTTTGTCGATTGATTAACAAAGACAGCCAAAACCAGAATTTTATATAAATTTTCTGAAAGCTTATCCTAAGAAAACTATTTATAAATGCTATGGTCTGTAAATGAATTAAAATTCCTAAATATCAAACCACAAGAATGTTTATAAAGAAGGGTTTATAAATGATGCCTTTCGAAGCACTTTCAAAGCATTAGTAAAATTAGCTTAATTATAATTAATATTTTCTCTCTTTGAGACTATCTGAACAAGAGTTCTAGGACTCCATAGATCCCAGAAATTTTTATGCAGAATTAGATACATACATATGCACTTTCCTGGGCCAAGGGGTTCACTGCTTTCATCACATACATAACCACAAGAAGGCTAAAAACAACAGCTATGCTGTAAATGCTCTATTTGGAATATACAGATTAGTAATTGTTACCAAAAGTACTTTAAAGATATAAAATAAAATAAACCATTAGGGGCATGGTTTATTTGGTCTTCTAATTGGGCTATTAATTTGTTCATGACTTAACATCTTTTCCAGTATTATTAAATTTGTCAGATGGAAAAAAAGACCTCTATTACCAGTGCGTTACTTTTTGGTACCTATTATCACTTAGATGAACCCCCCTGCAAGCAATGATTTCAGCATGACTCATTTTAATAGCATATAAAACTATCATCTTTTTAATAGACTATGAGAAGGCTTTTACATCCCAGATAAAATTTTATAAATAAATGTAGGTTTTTAAAATTATAATTATAATTACTGGCATAAAGTTAAAGCCAATGGACTAGTTATAATCATTATTGCCTTGATTAAAAAATTTAAGAGATGCTATCATAAGTTTCAACATAATTCTAAAAATGACATTAAAACCTTGCTAGTCAATAAAATTGTCGAACTTGTAAGATGAACTTTGATACTGTAAAGCTCTTTGCCTACTTAACATGTATAAGAGGTCTTCAATGCAATATTGAGAACTGGATAACTGTAATGCTTCCAGAATTTAAATTGTTTATAGGCCAAGTAATTAAGCCAAATGGAGTGAAAAGATAAAAATCATAAAACAAAATTTCTTTGGTGTCATGTTAAACTCTATAAATACTGGTTAGCTAAGACTACGAATAGCCAAGAATGTTTTAAATTTATAAAAGAAATAAAATGAGAATTTTCAAGGCCGATTTTACTCAGTAACATGGGATTCCATAGTCATTGATAATGGATATGTTTTTGGGGTGTGATTTGTAAATGTTTGTGTCTGAAGGTTATCTAAACCTGCATATTACAACTGTAATATAATCCTACAATTAACAATGAGTGACTTAAAGCTAAAATAGAGTAAGGAAGACAAATGTTTCCAGGTACATTTCTCTATAGTTAAAAAAAATAACTGCCTATATTCAGTTCATAAATATTTACCTCTCCCACCAAAGATTCTGGGACCAAAACATCTATACAAACTGCAAATACTGTGAACAGCAATCAGCTTGTCAACATAAACAGCAGAGGTTTAAAATAGGAGCTTGTTATTGTTAGTCCAGCAATACTTGAACTCCCCTGGAAGCCCTCTTTATGTGAGACATACCCTTTGGAGGCCTTTTCCCACTTCCCTCTGGCCACTGAGGCTGCGGGATGCTGTATCACAAGGGCTATCCATCTGGTGTTTCTATAAAGATCTGCAACACTGAACAGAACAGTAGTCCTCCTGGAGTGTGGGTCAGTTAATCTACCCTCAAAGAAAAAAAGTTGCATAAAAAGTGACAAACAGTCTACTCAGAAAGGATAATAAATGGAGCCCAGTTTCCTTAGGTACTGCGTCACTTTCCTGGCAAAGCAGAGGACAGCACTGGTCTGTTTCATTGATAGTTCAGGTCGTCACACATTTTTGAGAAATGGCTTTGCCTGATTCTCACTCCACCTAGCCTTCTCTTCTATTTAGCATGAAGCCAGGTGGAAGTGGGTTGATTCACACTTAAATATCAAATAATTACTCCATGAAAGCAAATATCTTAGAGTTCTGCACTAGAACATTGGTGCTGCTAAAATATTTATAAGTAAGTATAGATGCCACTCTAGATTTTCTAACATCACTGAGTTTTGTGAACTCTGGATCAAGCAATCTCAGAGGCTATTTAAAGTTAATAAAAATGGTACTCAAACTGAAATTCACATACTGGTTCTATATCTAAGTTTCCCTTTTAAAAAAATAGTTCTCCATTAAAAAAGTAATACATTTCTCCACTCCAATAGCAACAACTTTGTAATGAGATACCAATTCACACCCGCTGGGATGGCTATTATCAAAAAGATACTAACAAATACTGGTAAGGATATGGAGAACTTTAAATCTTTATTGGTAGGGATATAAAGTAGTGCATCCACTTTAGAAAACAGTTTGGAAGGTCCTAAAAGAAAGTTAACACTGAGTTACCATATGACAACAATTACACTCCTAGGCTTAGATCCAAAGAATGGAAAATATATGTCCACACACTTGAACTCTAATGTTCATGGCAGCATAATAATCTCAAAGTGAAAACAACCCATATGTCCATCAACTGATGAATGATAAACAAAATGTAGTATGTTCATATGATGGAGTATTATTTGGCCATAAAAAGGAATGGAGTATTGGTACCTGCTAAGGTATGCATGAACCTTGAAAATACTGTGTTACTTGAAAGAAGCCACAGAAGACCACATATTATATGATTTCTATATAATGTCCAGAACAGGCAAATCCATAGGGCCAGAAAGTAAACTGAGGGACTAGGGGGAGCAAAGGAATGAGGAGTGACAACTAATGGGTACACACTTTATTTTGTGGTAATGAAACACTCTGAAATTACATAGTGTTGATGCTTGCACAACTCTATGAGTGTACTAAAAGCCATTAAATTGCACAGTTTAAAAGGGTGAATTGTAGGGTATAAGAATTATATCTCAACAAAGCTATTCTTTTAAAAGAATAGCAACAACTCCAGCAAAAATCTGTCAGAACTAATAAGTGAATTCAGTAAAGTTGCAAGATACAAAATCAATATATAAAAATCAGTTGCATTTCTATATACTAACAACTAACTACCAGGAAGAGAAATTAAAAAACGAGCCCAGTTATAATAGAATCAAATAGATACATGTATATATGTACTTAGGGATAAATTCATCCAAGAAGGTGAAAGATCTATACTCTGAAAACTGTAAAACACTGATGAGAGAACACAAATCAATAGAAAGATATTCCATGTTCATGGATTAGGAAAGTTAATATTTTAAGGTATATTCATAGTGATCTACAGATTCAATGCAGTCCCTATCAAAATTCTAATGGCATTTTTTACAGAAATAGAAACAAAAATCCTCAAATCATATGGAACTGCAAGACTCCAAATAGGCAAAACAATCTTGAGAAAGAACAAAGCTAGAGGCATCGCTCTTCCTGATTTCATAATATATACAAAACAACAGTGATCAAAATGGTATGGTATTGGCATAAAAACAGACACAGACCAATGGAATAGAATCAAAAGCCCACAAGTAAACCCATGCATATACAATCAACTAATTTTCAATGAAAGAGCCAAGAATATACAATCAAGAAAGGATAGTCTCTTCAATAAATGGTGTTGGGACAACTGGACATCCACATTGCAAAAGAATGAAATTGGACCCCTTTCTTACACCATAAACAAAAACCAACTCAAAATGGATTAAAGGCTTAAATGTAAGATCTGAAACCAAAACACTCTAGTAGAAAAATGTAAGCTCTTTGACAATGATCTTGGCAATGATTTTTTTTGATTTGACACCAAAATCAGTGGCAACAAAACCAAAAATAAAGAAGTAAAGACTTCACCTCACACCAGTAAGGATGGCTGCCATCCAAAAGACAAACAACAACAAATGTTGGTGAGGCTGTGGAGAAAGGGGAACCCTCCTACACTGCTGGTGGGAATGTAAGTCAGTTCAACCATTGTGGAAAGCAGTATGGAGGTACATCAAAATGCTCAAAACAGACTTACCATTTGACCCAGGAATTCCACTCCTAGGAATTTACCCTAAGAACGCAGCAATCAAGTTTGAGAAAGACAGATGCACCCCTATGTTTATTGCAGCACTATTTACAATAGCCAAGAATTGGAAGCAACCTAAATGTCCATCAATAGATGAATGGATAAAGAAGATGTGGTACATATACACAATGGAATACTACTCAGCCATAAGAAAAGGGCAAATCCAATCATTTGCAGCAACATGGATGGAGCTGGAGGGTATTATGCTCAGTGAAACAAGCCAAGCGGAGAAAGAGAAATACCAAATGATTTCACTTATCTGTGGAATATAAGAACAAAGGAAAAACTGAAGGAACAAAACAGCAGCAGAATCACAGAACTCAAGAATGGACTAACAGGTACCAAAGGGAAAGGGACTGGGGAGGATGGGTGGGTAGGAAGGGATAAGGGGGGGAGAAGTAGGGGGGTATTAAGATTAACATGCATGGGGGGGTAGGAGAAAAGGGAGGGCTGTACAACACAGAGAAGGCAAGTAGTGATTCTACAACATTTTGCTATGCTGATGGACAGTGACTGTAAAGGGGTTTATAGGGGAGACCTGGTATAGGGGAGAGCCTAGTAAACATAATATTCGTCATGTAAGTGTAGATTAGTGATACCAAAAACAAAGCAAAAAAAAAAAAAAGGGCAGTTCCTGTGTGGTAACCTCCAACGAGTTCTACACAAGGGTATAAAGGGCATATAAAAGTGTAGGCAAAGGGTCTGTTTGTGTTTATACAGAGGATCAAAGCCTAATTGGGCTACCCCGAAAATGAACTAAGATACGATATGAAAAAGAACTTCCAACATCTGCACTCTCTGGAAGACTCATGCCAGAAGATGATCATCAAAAAACCCCAACAAAGATCCACGCACTGCTACAGCTGTAGATGCACTTATCCCACCAGTTCCTGGACTTGCCATGGGAATGAGGAAGGAGATATCTAAGCTGGCCTGTGCATACAGTAAAACAACAAATTTGACTGGATCTATACTGTTGCAACTCAACCAAGAATTAGGAGAAGTGCAAATTGTAGCACTCCAAAATCTTACAACCACAGACTATTTACTGTTAAAAGAACATATGGGATGTGAACAGTCCCCAGGAATGGGTTGTTTTAATTTATCTGAATTCTCTCAGACTGTTCAAGTTCAGTTGGACAATATCCACCATATCATAGATAAGTTTTCACAAATGCCTAAGGTGCCTAACTGGTTTTCTTGGTTTCACTGGAGATGACTGGTAATTACAGGTATGCTTTGGTTACATAACTGTACTCCTATTATGTTAATGTGTGTGCAGAATTTAATTAGTAGTTTAAAACCTATACATGCTGAAGTTACTCTACAAGAGGATATGTCAAAGAAATAATCAATCTTCCCATGTTTTCTTCCGCCTGCTACTTCTATAGCTTTTCTTCTTCCTTCCTAATTACAACCCTTAAATAGAATTCGTGCCTCATATCAAATTTACCGAGTATCATAATTCTTCCAAGTGGTAAAGATACCTCAAGACAAATGCTGGGCATAGAAGCCACAGGGCATAAATATGCAAAGAAGTAAAAAGCTAACCTTTTCAAACAATAAGGCTTCCCTCTCACTTACCAACTTCACATTTCCCTGTATGGCCCCGGAAGATGACTGGTTAGCCAAAGACGGGTAAGATTCCTTAAGGGAGGAACAACCTAAGACAGGCACAGTCGCAGGGGGGCCATCAGGTGAGAAATTGGGGATCAACAGAGGTGAGGCTTAGAACCTCACCCCCCCTGTTCTGAGAGAAATCTTCTGCATACGTGGACGTTTTATTGCCCTGGTCTAGCTTGGATTAACACATAGTCTACAGGCACACACCTGATCATCTACATTTGCTCTCTTACAACACTAAACTATGTTTTCTACCTTTATCTTGTATCTACCTACCACTTCAGCATTTTATTAAAAATCATAATAATAAAGAGAGAAATGTGGTATCCACATATAAATCAAGTATAAAAACCAAATGAGTATTCATATTTGAACTGACTGTTTAGAGTTCATAATGCATGAGCAAAACCGAAAGTTTCTGTGATGACTGCCCTTGTACTGTTCACTATGTAACTTATTCATTATGTAAGAATTTGTTCTCCATGTAAGAACTTGTTTGTTATGCCTCAGAAGATTGGAGACTGACGAAAATTAGGCTTGGGGTGGATTAATGATTGTGCATTGAGCATTGACTCCCCTATACAGAATTTTATTGTCATTAACAACCATTTGATCAATAAATATGAGAGATGCCCTCACAAAAAAAAAAAAAAAAAAAAAAGGACACACTTCCAATGGTAAAATAATTAAGTAACCGGGATGTAATGTATAGCATAAGGAATATAGTCAAGATATTGTAACAGCTTGGTAGGGTGATAGCTGGAACCTAGAATTATGTATATAAATGTTCTACCACCGTGTTGTACACTTGAAACTAATGTAATGTAATACTGTGCATCAACTACCCTTCAATAAAAAATAATTATTTATAAAAAAAAAAAAAAAAAAGAAGTAAAGACTACATTAAACTAAAAAGCTGCTGCACAGTAAAGGAAACAATCAACAAACTGAAAAGATAACCTACTAAATGGGAGAAAATATTTGCAGACCATCTACCTAAGAAGGGGTTAATGTCCAAAATATGCAAGGAACTCCTACAATTTAATAGCAAAAATAAATTAATTAAATGAGTAAGACACCTGAATAAACATATTCCAAAGAAGACAAATGACCAACAGGTATATGAAAAGGTGCTCAACATCACTAATCGTCGGGGAAATGCAGATTAAAACTACAAAGAGATATCATCTCACATGTATTAGGATGTCTATTATCCAAAAGACAAGAGATGACAAATGCTGGTGAGGATGTGGAGAAAAGAGAACCCTTATATACTATTGATGGGAATTTAAAGTATTTGAAATGGCATAACCACTATTGAAAACAATATGCTGAGTCCTCAAAAAATTAAAAACAGAACTATGATATGATCCAGCAAACCCACTTCTGTGTATATAAAATTATTTACTTTGAATATGCAATTATTATCTTGAAAGAATATCTGTACTCCTAGATTCATTGAAGCATTATTCACAATAGCCAAGTTATGGAAACAACTTAAGTGTCCATCAACAGAGGAATGGATAAAGGAGATGTGGGATATGTATACACATATATATACACACACTCACAGACCCAATGAACAATATTCAGCCTTTAAAAAGCAGCAGGTCCTGCCATTTGAACAACATAGATAGAACTCAAGGACATTACACTAAGAGAAAGATAAATACTGCATGGTATCACTTACATGTGGAATCTAAAAAAAAAAAGTGGAACTCATAGAAACAGAGTAAGATGGTGTTTACCAAAGATGAAGAGTGGGGGAAATAGGAAGAGGTAAGTAAAAGAGTACAAACTTTCAGTTATAAGATGAATAAAGTCTGAGGATCTATATATAACATGGTGGCTATCATTGAAAAAACTGTATAATTGAAATTTTTTAAGAGACTGGAATGAATGCTGTCACTAAAAAAAAAGTCTAAATATGTGAGGTGATGAATATATACACAATATGAAATCATCACATTGTGCACTTTAAATATATTACAGTTTTGTCAGTTATAACTCAAAAAACCTTAGGGATAGGAGGAAGCCACAGATAGATTTATGAATCAAAATAAAAACAGGAACTTAGAACAAAAAAAAAAAGATGACATATTGGAGAAGTTTATTTCAGTCTCTTTTTTTCTTATCTTTTATATAATCTTAAAACTGCACCATCTTATTACAGACTCATCAGAAATGTAATTTGAATGGCTGTATAATATTCTACCATGGCTGTTTACCACAATGATAAATATAACTATTATTGAGTGCTTAGTGTGAACTAAGCCTGTATATACACCTAATTTAATAATAACAACAACTTTATGAAGTAGGAGATTTTATTCTCACATAGAAATTTTGTTTTGCATAGGAAGAAAACAAAGTTAAATTAATGTTATAGCTAGTGAGTTGTAGAGGCAGCATTCATACCCGGCAGCCCTGCTCCAGGGCCCCCAAGCTTGAATAACTAAGTTACAGCTGCCCCTGACCCATTGTCTACTATTTTTGTTTGTTTTACATATACGTTCTTCCTAGTTTCTCACTATTATATGCAATAAGAATTATCCTTGATTGCTGTAGATCATACTTTCACTGCCTCTGTGGTAGGTCCTCAGGGCTTTCTAGTAAATGGTCTTTTATCCACTAAATTATAAAACTTTAATTTTTTTTTTAATTCCAGCCCTAAAAAAGTAAGTGAAGCTCAGCTCTCTTGCCAACAGGTCATTTTCACTCTTGAGCAGTGAATGTTAACCATACCCACATGAAAAAGTCTGTAGAAAGAAATAGCAAGGTGATGAGCTCCTTGAGGACAGGGACCATATATTTTCCTATATGTATTCCATATAAGGTGGTATATGGATCTTTTGGTACAGGGTGTATATTGAAAAACAATGAATGATAAAAAAAACCTTGAGAGAAACAGCAGCTTCATGAGAAGCAGAATTGTTAAGTTCTGAGAGGACATCGCGGATCGTCAGAATGGGCACTCCCAGCAGGTCGCCGAGCACTTACTTGCTCTAATCCCTTGGTTTAGAAATGAAAGCTACTCTCCTTTTGCAGGAATTTCTTTCCCAGCTCTCCTCTTCGATAGTATTAATGTCTAGACCTTTTAAACACAAACACATGCATGATTCTATCATAACTCTCCAAATAATTCCAGAGAGTACCTCTATATAAATGCAGACTTGACTGTAAGTGTAAATCCAAAGAAGTTTTTACCAAATCCAGGTAAGCAACATGTTGAAAAGGAACAAATTGTCACGCGAATGTGCTGTACAAGGAGCTTCCACTGATCAAAGTCCAAACATATGATTCCTTAACAGCCAAATAAAAACTACAACAAAGGACCCTGTTCTTAAGGCTGCCCTTCTACATATGGATTCTGTATATAGATTTGAGGGCTTTTCAATTTAAAAATATAACAGTATAGAAGGACAGGAAAAAGGATTCCTGTATCTGCCACTCCAATATAACTATTTTCATTTTTGCATGTTACTTGAAGTCCTTATTAATACATATTTTCACAGTAGAAGTAACTGTGTATAGTTATATATTAAATTATATTACTATATACACATTATACTAATTACATATTCTACTATTTTCACATATCAGATCATAAGTATCCATTCTTATACATAATCCACACATTTTTAATTTAAGAACTCCATAATATTCTATTATATTCATGTATCCATATTTTCTAATGCTGGACAATTATTGGAAGGAGGATGGGGAGTGGTTTGTGTTTTTTAATTTTATTTTGTTTTTTACTTTAATTCAGTTGCATTGTTTCCATGAGTGAGACCTCTCAGCCCAGAAGTATGTTTAAGCAAAGTGAGAATTTTTGTCCTCTTCCTGGTACGCTCTAATTATTTTGATTAGAACCAAGAACCACCTGACTAATACTCTCACAGATAATCCAAAATAAATGTCACATCTACAGTTCACTGCAGCCACCACAAAGCTCTCAAGCCAATAAGGAAAAGGGAGGCAGGGAGGCGATGAGCAAGCACTGCCCTCAGGAGCTGCGATTCTCCCCGTCCTGCTCTGTGCCCTCTGGGGAGCGAACCACCATTTCCCACAGGCGGTTGCAGCCAGCAAGAGACGCCCGCAGGCCAGCCCAGCGATGAGCCTTGTTTGCTGCTCCTTCCTCCACAGGCGGCAGGTTTCACTATCTCCTTTACAGAAATGATATACTGAGGTTAAGATGGGCCATCAGTTGCTTTCTCCCTCTTTAGCACTGCCTCTTCCACCTCTGGGTCCTTGCTACCCTAGCTGAGCTGCGTTTATTTGATAATTATTTACCAAATGTAATGTAATGACTATACCAGTCACTGTGCTAGTCAGTGGGAATGCAATAGAGAACATAACATGGCCAAGTGTTCCTAGGGATCTGTAATTTAAATAAACATCTGAACAAAATACATGAACTAAAAGAGCAGCTGACTTGATAAATATTGTGATGGAAATGAAAGGGCTGCTATGATGGACAGTAGTAGGAGGTGTCTATTTTGGGTCTCACTGAGGAAGTTCTATTTCAGGTGAATGCTGAGGAAGAAGAGCCAGCCATGCAAAGAGCAGAGAGGATAGTATTTCAAGCAGAGGGACCCCTGAGTGCAAAGGCCTTGAGGCCACAAAGAGCTGGGTTCTGGGAACTACCAGAAAGCCAGTACTGCCACAGCACAGGGTCAGAGGAGACTGGCCTGAGAAGAGGTACATGAGGTGGGCAGGGGCCTCAGCCTGCACTGGGCCCAAGGTTACAACTGCATGAGACCTTCTGCCCTCATCATCACCGGGAACAGAGGTCTGTACACTCAGACCAAGACCCAGCTTCCCCAGACTCCCCTGTTCCTCAGCATTTACAGCCTCACCACCACTCTCAGCCTTGAATCCAACATTCCCGCTTTTATCTCTGGTTACATGTGTAATCCACAAGGATCTCATCCCCACCTCACATCCTGCACTGCACTCCCCACAGGCTATGTCCCTTCTCCTGCCCCACAGGCCATGTCCCCTCTCCTGACCCTTCCTCCCACACCTCCCCAGTTCCTGAAGTCCTCCTGTGCCTTCAGGGATTCACAGTCCCTCATCAGCAAAGCCCCCTATGTGCTCAAGCTCTTCTCTGAATATTTCTCCTGCTCCAATGGAAATTTGGCTCTCCAGAGAAAACACTGTGTTCTTGCGGCCCATTCAAGTGATGACGTCTTTCTCCCACAGACGGTGGCACCTGGAGATAGGGCAGGGTTCTTATTGCTGCCTTCATACTGACTTTCCTACCCCTTAACCTTAAGCGCCCCCTGCGTTCAATCTCATGTCATCAGATCATATTACCCACTACCTGTCATTGTATCTGTCATCTATCAACCTCTTACTCGTTCCTCCTATCTTTCTGTGGTTTTAGCTCCTTCCTTACTGCCATTCACTCTTCGTCCCCAAACCTAGTCCACCTACATCTTTACCCATCTCAGTTGATGGCAACTCTGTCTTTCCAGTTCTCCACCTGAAATCCTTGACATTGTCACTGATCCCTCTCTTGGTGATGCCAATCCACTAAGAAACACTGTTACCTCCACCTTCAAATGTATCATCCAGCATCTACATCTCTCTCCGCCCGAGGTTGCCTGCCACCATTGCCTCCCATCTGGACCACTGCAATAGCCTCCTGGTAGGTCTCCCTGCTTTTATACTTGCTTCCTACAGTGATACTTTTAAAATGTAACTTAGATCATGAAGCTCATCTGCGTAAATCACTGTGATGGCTTTCCATTTCCTTAGAGAAAAATCCAAAGTTCCTAAACTGGCCTACCTAGCCTGAGATGCCCTGGCCCCCAGGTACTCACCAACCTGAACTCACCAGGCTCTATCTGTACTGGACTCCTTGCTGGGTCTTGAAAACACATATTTCTGCCTTAGAGCATTTGAATGTCCTAGATGCTCTCCCCCCAGATTTCTGCACAGCAAACTTTCCTGCCTCCCTTAACTTGCTAATCACTTGTCCCCTTCTTTCAAACCTAATGCCCAACTTTAGAATTGCCACTCACCTCCCCAGCTTTCCCAAACCCCTCTGCCCTACTGTACTGTCAGTTTGTTCCATTGCACTTATTTGAACCTATTATTAAATGTATTGCTTGTAAACATTTTCCTGTTGGCAGAATATAAATTTCATGAGGCAGGGATTACTCCCTGTGTGCTTTTGTGCCACGAGTGTTTAAAAACCATATCTACCCCATAATATACACTCAAGAAAGTTTGAGGATCATAACACACAGTGAGGCATTTGGATTAAATTCTAGGGGAAATTAAAGAAACTGAGATATTTGTGATCGGATTCACTTCTAGAAGACAACTTAGGCTGCTGATGGTGAATGGGTTATAAAATTGAAAAAAGGAAAAGAAAAAGGAAGTCAGCAGACAAGTTAGGAGGTTTTTGCAGGAGCACAGGTGAGGTGGCGTTTGTGGGGATGAAAAATGGGTTTGAAGTATCTTCTGAAGACGGAGATGGCAGCCCTTGAGCCTTCACTGCACAAGCCTAGTAGATGTATAGAGAAATCAAGGATGCATCTAAGGCTTCAAAACTGGAAAAAACAGAGGTGTCGGATAAGACGTGGATCTACTGGAAAAGGGATGCTGAGCAAGTGAACTGGGCTGCTGTGGACTGGATGTGTCCCTGCCAGACTCACATGGTGAAGCCCGATCCCCAGTGTGATGGTACCAGGAAGTCGGGCCTGTGGGAGGCGATTAGACCATGAGGGTGGAGCCCCATTAATGGGATTAGGGCCCTTACAAGCAGAAAAGTCTCCTGCTTTCTTCCTTTCCCTCTGTCCTCCACCCTGTTAGGTTACAAGGAGAAGACAGCTGTCGGCAAACCAGGAGCAGAGCTCTCATCAGACCCCACATCTGCCAGGGCCTTGATCTCAGAATTTCCAGCCTCTAGACTGTGAGCAAAATGTATATATATATTTGTTGTGTAAGCCTCTCAGGCTATGGTATTCTGTTATAGTGGCCCGAACTAGGTCCCTGAATGGAGAAGCTTCTAGAAGGGGTCAGCAACTTTTCTATGAAGTACTAGATAGTAAATAGATAGTACTAGATAGTAAGTATTTTAGGTCTTGTGATTCGCATACAGTCCCTGTCACATATTCTTCTTTGTTTTAAATTTTACTGCTCTTTAAAGATGTAACAACTGCTCTTTTGCTGCCTATGTGAACACTGTCCTTGGGCCACATGTGGCCTGTGGGCCATGGTTTGCCAACCCCTGTTCTAGAGCATGTAAGCTAAAAGACCAGAAGCTAGAAAGTGCATGTTTTAGAACGAGATTTGCAGATGGTAGAGTGTCTGAGTGTGACTATAGAAATGGGTGCTAAAGTGTATAGAAGGAAAGGTCATCTGCAGTTAGATGGCTAGTAACCAAGAGGCCAGTGTTAGTTGGATTATCCATGAGCAAACTGAAACACTGACATTGATGAGGGGAGTAAGAGAGGACAGAAGTTTGCCAAATAAAAAAGTACGTGTGGTTTGAAAATCAAGTCTAACTGGGCATCCAATATTTTTATTAGCTTAATCTGACAGCACTAGGTGGAAAGAAATGCTGAGGTCGAAGCTGAAGTCTTCCATGAGTAACAGCTGATAAAACCAGTATAGCTCTATGGCATGAGTGTCAAAGGACCATGATTGGGTCCAGGGTGGAAGAAAAGAAAGAAAACTGATTTCAGCAGGGTGTCAGGGAAGTGAGTAGGATTCTTTCCCCATATCCTGGCTCTGAGGCGTAATGGGCACATGAAAGGCCGCAGGAGAATCAGTGGCCTCCGGTCGCAGACATGCCTCATTAGAGCAATGAAGGGGAAGAATGCTGAGAATCCAGAGATTTGGGGGAATTTATGCAGGTTGAACATTTATGAGAGTTTATTGATCACAGTTCTAGAGTTTTAAAGAATACAGTGAGTGGGTTTAAAAGGGTGGGGTTGAGTGGAATAAGCTGAAAATGAGGGACCTGGGGGATTGGCACCCCTGAGGACAGCAAAGCCTAATGTCTGAAGCTCTTATTCTCTCAGAAGGAGGGAAGGACCGAAAGTTATTGTCTTAAATACTTAGCTTGGTAAATTGGTGTTTTTGGTGTGTAAACTGGGACTTCTGAGAATCTGATGCCAAAAAAGGATTACATGTGCAAGAGATTTATTAGAGGATGTGCCTGTAAAGGATACTGGGGAGAAAACAAGGGTAGAAGGGGAGAGACTTCAGATTCAGTGCAGATCAGACAACTGTGGAAAGAAGGGGAAAGACCTAGAATGGTGAGGGAACCTCAGACCTTCTTGGTAATTCCAAGAAAGTTCCCACCAGGCTGGGAAGGAATCTACTAGCCAGTGTTGCCCATGAGAGCAATCCCCCATGCCACAGGAACCGTCCCTCTGCCACGCGAAGTCACTGGCTGGAGCAAAGCTGGGGAAGAGGGACCCGAGGGACAGCAGTGGGCTGTCAGTCAACTACCTACCCTCTGCCGTGAAAGACAGGTACTAAAGCTTCCCCTCTCCCTTCTCAAACAGCTCACCTTAGCATTTTGAGTAAGAATATATGAATTTTCAAAAGTCTTTTATAGCAGTTAGTACTTTTGCTACTGTTCTTCTCAGAAGTCATTCTTCCTCTAACCCACCCAGAGAAATCTTCCACGGATGTCTTGGATTCTGCATCTGCACTCTTTCATCCTTTCAAACACCTTTCTCAATGCAGTTTCTTTTTTTCTACACGTTTCTTTAAAAAAAAGTAGCATGACTATCTCACATAATAAAAAAAACTGCAGTCAGTTTCCTACCTTTATTCCTAAGAGAATAAAATCCAGTTCTCTGTTGAGTGATGCCTACCGGGTGGGCCGCTCTCCAGAGGCGTGCTGGTCTGAATCACAGCTGTCGGCGAGGAAACCTATTAAACCGAAAGAGGGAAGGGCATAAGGAGACTGCTTCATGCAAAATCCATTAAGCTTTCAATGACCAGAAAACTAAAAATATTACCTTAAGAGATTTTTTAATGATATAAACATAACCTGATGGAAGTCATTATATATACAAGTTCAATTTTGAAATATGACCATAGAGCAACCCTAGGTAATAGACCGTTTCATGGACAGAAGAAGTCCCCACCTGCTTTCTTTCCAGAATAAATAAAATTCAGGGATTATACAGTTTTTTACCAGTTAAAATAACAATCTTGTTATTTTGCTATGTTCTAAGACTACCAAAGACCATAGAAAGTATTTTCTAAAGTTGCTGTAGTACTGTTAAGCAGTACAAAAACTATTCCTTGTAGGGTGGTACAACTTTCAAAAATCCATCAACATCATCCACCACATCAACAAAAGGGACAAAAACCACATGATATTCTCCAGAGACGCTGAAAAAGCATTCAACAAAATTCAACATTCATTCATGATAAAAACTCTCAACAAAATGGGTATAGAGGGCAAGTACCTCAACATAATAAAGGCCACATATGACAAACCCACAGCCAACATCATACTTAACAGCAAGAAGCTGAAAGCTTTTCCTCTAAGACTGGGAACAAGACAGGGATGCCCACTCTCTCCACTGGAGGGAGGTCCTAGCCACGGCAATTAGACAAAACAAAGAAATACAAGGCATCTAAATTGATAAAGAAGAAAGTCAAACTGTCACTATTTGCAGATGATGATATTGTACATTAAAAAAAACCCTAAAGACTCCACTCCAAAACTACTAGAATTAGTATCTGAATTTAGCAAACTTGCAGGATACAAAATTAATACACAGAAATCTGTTGCTTTCCTATACCCTAATGATGAACTAGCAGAAAGAGAAATCAAGAAAACAACTCCATTCACAATTGCATCAAAAAGAATAAAATACCTAGGAATAAACCTAACCAAGGAAGTGAAAGACCTATACCCTGAAAACTACAAGACACTCTTAAGAGAAATTAAAGAGGACACTAACAAAGGAAAACTCTTTCCATGCTCTTGGCTAGGAAGAATTAATATTATCCAAGTGGCCATCCTGCCTAAAGCAATCTACAGATTCAATGCAATCCCTATCAAAATACCAACAGCATTCTTCAATGACCTGGAACAAATAGTTCTAAAATTCATATGGAACCACAAAAGACCCTGAATAGCCAAAGCAATCCTGAGAAGGAAGAATAAAGCAGGGGGAACTTGCTTCTCAACTTTAAGCTCTACTACAAAGCCACTGTAATCAAGACAATTTGGTACTGGCACAAGAACAGACCCACAGACCAGTGGAACAGAACAAAGAGTCCAGATATTAACCCAAACATATATGGTCAATTAATATACAATAAAGGAGCCATGGATGTACAATGGGGAAATGACAGCCTCTTCAACAGCTGGTGCTGGCAAAACTGGACAGCTGCATGTAAGAGAATGAAACTGGATCATTGTCTAACCCCATACACAAAAGTAAATTTGAAATGGATCAGAGACCTGAATGTAAGTCATGAAACCATAAAACTTTTAGAAAAATACATAAGCAAAAATCTCTTAGACATAAACATGAGCAACTTTTTCATGAACATATCTCCTCGGGCAAGGGAAACAAAAGCAAAAATGAACAAGTGGGACTATATCAAGCTGAAAACTCCTGTACAGCAAAGGACACCATCAATAGAACAAAAAGGCATCCTACAGTATGGGAGAATATGTTCATAAATGACAGATCTGATAAAGGGTTGACATCCAAAATATATAAAGAGCTCACGCACCTCAACAAACAAAAAGCAAATAATCCCATTAAAAAATGGGCAGAGGATCTGAACAGACAGTTCTCCAAAGAAGAAATTCAGATGGCCAACAGACACAAGAAAAGGTGCTCCACATCGCTAGTCATCAGAGAAATGCAAATTAAAGCCACAGTGAGATATCACCTGACATCAGTCAGGATGGCCACCATCCAAAAGACAACAAATGTTGGCAAGGACATGGAGAAAGGAAAACCCTCCTACACTGCTGGTGGGAATGTAAATTAGTTCAACCATTGTGGAAAGGAGTATGGAGGTTCCTCAAAAAACTAAAAATAGAAATACCATTTGACCCAGGAATTCTACTCCTAGTTTACCCTAAGAATGCAGGAGCCCAGTTTCAAAAAGACATATGCACCCCTATGTTTATCGCAGCACTATTTACAATAGCCAAGAAATGGAAGCAACCTAAGTGTCCAACAGTACATGAATGGATAAAGAAGATGTGATACATATACACAATGGAATATTATTCAGCCATAAGAAGAAAACAAATCCATTTGCAACAACATGGATGGAACTAGAGGGTATTATGCTCTGTGAAACAAGCCAGGTGGAAAAAAACAAGTATCAAGTGATTTCTCTCATATGTGGAGTATAAGAACAAAGGAATAACTGAAGGAACAAAACAGCAGCAGACTCACAGAACCCAAGAATGAACTAACACTTGCCAAAGGAAAGGGACTGGGGGGGATAGAGGGAAAAAAGGGACATTGTGATTAGCAGATATAATGTGGGGCGGAGGCACAGGGAAGGCTATACAACACAGAGAAAACAAGTAGTGACTCTATAGCATCTTGCTACGCTGATGGATAGTGCTGTAATGGTGTATGTGGTGGGACTTGATAATGGGGGTGAGTCTAGTAACCATAATGTTGCTCATGTAATTGTAGATTAATGATATCAAAATAAATAAATAAAAATAAATTTAAAAACTATTCTTTGTAATGAAAATATTCAGCTCCATATACCAAAGAAATTGCTTTTTTTAGAGAAATGTGAATTGCTCAGATTACCCTTATTTGCCTTCTTACATAAAGATGAATCTACTAAATGCTTTTAGTAGTATATTAAATTGCTGTATACCTGACACTGCCCAACCAATTTGCATACAATTAGAACATGACAGTCTCTTCATCAACAGGCAAGGGACCTACTTTTTCAGGAATTGAAGAAATTTAGACTTAGTTCCAATTTGTTACTACATAGTAGTATACAATATGCCCTGGTTTCTGTATTCTACAGAATCAGCTTACTCTCTTCCCTGGAAATTCAGTGTCTTTTTAAAAATTTGTATTGTGGAAAAATATACATAACACAAAATTTGCCATTTTCACCACTTTTAAGTTCACAGCTCCATAGCATTAATTAAATTTGCGTTGTTGTGCAAATGTCACTACCATCCATCTCCAGAATTTTTTGATCTTCGCCCAGCTGATATGCTGTTCACATGAAACACTAACCCATTCCCTTTGCCCCCACAACCCCTAGTAACCATCCTTCTACTTTCTCTATAAAGTTGACTGTTCTAGGAAACATATAAGTGGAATCAGACCAGTATTTGTCCTTTTGTGTGTGACTTCTTTCACTTAGCACAATGTCTTCAAAGACATTCGTCTAAGTTGTAGCGTATGTCAACATTACTTTCCTTTTCAAGACTGAGTAATATTCTATTGTGTGTATGCACATTTTGTTAACCCATGCATCTGTTGATGAACACCTGGAACTATGAATATGGGTGTACAGATATGAAGTTGAATTTTGAGTAAGTACATGGCTGCAATAGTGGTAAAGATACTCTTACTGCAATTTTCTTCCTTTTCACGACTGGGCTGTTAGGTACCTGTTAACTCGTGATGACCAGACTGAATATCAAGTTAGAACTGCAGGTGGCAGCAAATACCCATAAACTAGACAAGAAGTGATGAAAACAGCTGTTAGCACGCTCTGTTGTATTTTGCACCTTCAGAAAAGAATCAACATTTTTCTTTGGATTGCCTATGTTCCATGTAAGGAACATTTGAAGCATTTATCTGAGTTTAATAGTCCTTAAACGTGAAATATAAAAAGACAAATGAATCAGTGGGAGTCATATATGAGTGCTTGAAATTTTGCTCAGAGTTTGCAACAATCCTTCCTGAAGGGTCTCAGCCAACCACACAGAACTTACCATCTTGCCATATCTTGGAACGTTGAAAGTGGGTTTTAATTGTCCATGAGTAACTCCCTCTGGCTTATCTGTTATAGACACTGCTAGTTGTTTACTCCATATATGTCTCACCTTCTTCCCTAATCATAAAACCCCCAATATTTATTAGGATCACAATGTTTCCAATTTTTTTTAAAAAAACCCTTTCCCATTTCCACTGCAGTCAGAGGTGACCATGTGACATTTGCTCTGTTCTTGAGCAATAAGCTCAAGTCTGTTGCAGATCAAAAGTTTTACTTTCATGATATAGACTCTTCCTCCTTCCTTGCTACTTTTGTCTGTCTTCTTTTTGTTTGATTTATTTGCTTCCTACCTAAATCTTGGGTGGGAAACAAAATGCAGGGCAGCTGTACTGTAACCCTGAGACTACCAGAAAATAAAAGCCTGTTCAACATTTGTATGTTCCACATTGCAAAGTAGAAAAAGAGGCCTGGGGAGGATGACCCAGGTGAGGTGCTAACCATCCCTGGGCTGCCCAACTCTAGTTGGAGTGCTTACTTCACAGTAGGACTTCCTACTTCCTGTTATGTGGGGAAAATATTCACCTATTTGGTTAAATTACTCTAGCTAGGTTTTTGACAGGTAAAGCAGAATCCAATCCCTAAGTGAAACGGATGGACACGCTCCAAGATGGTAGGTGAGTTAAAAGTGTGTTTAGAGACAGAAATTCTAAACATATTTGTTTTTATAATTGAGAAAATGTACCTAAAATACAGTTCAGGATTACATTTTAATCAGATGTGCATCTAAAAATAATTAAGGCAGATATTGTGCAACATTTAAGGTAACGAGTTAGTAGGCCTTTAGATAAAAGAAGGGATGACATTTAGAGTGGAAATAACAGAACAGAATGCTTTTTTAAGTAACAAAAGTAGAGTTGAGTTTCCTAATATTTCTCATAAAAATCTTCATTAATGCTGGAGTCCCAATTCACTAAAAAGTTCTATTTGTCATATTTTACCACAATGCTATAATAACTCATTTGTGAAATGCCACAAGGTCAAGTTAATCCTGTTCCCATCCATATCCTGTAAGAGTTAATGAGAACATTTCGTGGTCTGTGTACACAGCTAACATATTCACCCCATGAAATGAACATTTATCAACATCTGAGAGAGAAAGAGGGTTCATTAAAACAGTAAAATGAGAGTATTTGGAGAGAATATTCCAGAACCAGAGCACCCAATACAATAGGACTAAATAGGAGGGGGCTGGAGCAGGGAGGCAGAGGTCCAAGTGCTAAAACCAGTTCTAACTCTATGACCATAATTTCTTTTCTATCCTAAGAGCAGGTTTTTGCATTTGTAAAGTGATGGATGTGAAATGTCTCATGATACTTATAATTTAGTTGTAGAATAAAAAACTAAGACACATTAAACTAGAGCAAATAATGTGGCATAGTATGCAATTAATGACTAATTCATATGGTTCAGAGAATATGTACTATGGAAACTGAGAATATAAGACCAAGAATAGTTGAGAAAGCATTTATGGAGGAGATGGGAGTAAGGAGAATTTATGAAGGAAGAAGGTTTTTTAAAAAGGACTTTCCAAATAGAAAGGAAGGAAAGTCGAGGAGATAAGAACCCAACTGACTTACATGTGAGATGAGGATGGAGGTTTATTTTGGAAAATAGTGGGGAATACATTTAGATTTGTGGTGTTGGGGCAACTCATGGATGCCTTCAAAAGCTAGGAAAAAAAGTCTTGAAGCTGACCAGAAGATGTCAATTCTATTTCCCAGAGAATAGAGATTATTGGGTCTAGCATCCCCAACTCCATTCAAGCCCTTGATGGCTGGAAAACTCAACAGCATCCCCAGGTGCCCAAGCTTGTACTGAGTCTCAGTTCATGGATCAGCCAGTCTCCTCACCTCCATCAAACCTTCCACGAAGGCCTGGTGACTCCTTCCCAAGAAGAAGCCAACCCAACCGCCAAAGGGTATTGTCATTTCCTGTCCACGGACAGGGCTGGAAAACCAGCTGCTTTCTGCAATTTGAAGAGAAATGTGCATTTTAAAAGGGTAATTAGAGAATCCTTAAAAAAAATAAGAAAAATTCTTAAGAGGAGCAATTCCAGACCATCACTAAAGAATGTTGGCTGAGGCAAAAATAGCCACCAGAGGTGGCCACCTTCTCAGGCCACTGATTTGGAAGGTGCAAGCTGAAGTCCAGAGGAGTGCAAAACCTGGAAAACGTACAAGGCATTTAACAGTGTTTTAGAGGAGAAAAAGAGAGTCCTCGTGATGGTTTCACTCCACTCTAGGCAAGTTTTCCAGTTCCCCCCTCTTCCACATCCTCACTCAACAAAAAAACAACTGTTTGATAAGAGTGTCAAGAGTAATTCACCTATTCTGTATCAAAGCATCAAAAGGTCTGGATGAGCTACCTATATTAACCACAAATAGAAGAAAAGGGAAGTAATGACAATCATGCAAGACTCTACACCAAAAATTATCATCATTACTAGTGCTTTTCAAACTTTCGAGTGCATAAAAATCATATGGAGAGCTCATTAATATGCAGATTCTGGACCACACGCCTAGAGATCCTAATTCTGCTCTCTGGAGAAACTGTCCCGATTGACCTTTTATTCCAATTCAGTTGATATTTGTGAAGAATGTTGCTAGCTAATGAATATGCCTTAAATTTCCTCAGACTACTAATCACAGGGGGAAAAAAATCAAAGCTCTTTTTATTTATATCACAAACTCAAAAGAACAAAGTTTGGAAAATCTCTATTCGATCATCCTCCCTAATATAGAAATTCCATCTATGACACCCTTTTAAAAATATGCCCTTCAAAGTTATCCTTGTAGCCTGCAATGATGGAGTACTTACCGTTTCACATTATTATGGGGGCAGCTGTAAAACCACTAGGAAACCCTCCATGGAAATATTAGTCTTATCGTCCCCCAGAGAGATAATGTGCACCAAGAATCCTTTCAAGGAATGAAAGTCTTTGTCCCCACCTTTCTTCCGGAGGGGAGGAGAGATGGCTATCCCTTCCTATACAAATACCCAGATTTATATTTTGGGATTTTTTTGCCTTCATACAGACTCCGATAGATGTAATGACACCACATCTACCTCTCATCGTGTCACCACAGGGTTAAGAATTGAGGCAAAGGGAAACTGGTAGTTATTTGCCATAAGCAAATAATAATCTGTTCTGCTTCAGAAACCTTGAATTCAGCCAGAGTAATATTAATGAATATAAGTTTTTAAAACCTTTATAATCCATTATAACCTAGGAAAGCAGTATGAACATAAGTATCTGTGAGAGAGGGTACTGGCTTTGGCAGACTGAGATCATGGAGAAATTATTTTCCATATGCAGTTTGTACATTTAATGTTTACTGTATGGTAAGTGGTATTTTCTATTTATTAACCTTTATTACAACTTTAGGAATATAGATTTACTCCCAATTCTGATATTCCCATGAGAACTGTGAAAGGGATAGATGGCCCACGAAAAGCTTTCACAAAGTGAATAGTCTAGATAAATTAATGTAGCACACATATGGGGTCTTTTCCTCATGTCTTTTGGAAAAAAGTTACTCCCAGTTACCAATTTCCCTTCTTACAGAGTTCACCATAAGTTCTAAGAGACCATTTTTCAGTGAATGCTTGTTTTTACAAAGAACTTTTGTACTCTGAAATATATCTTACCTACCAAATACTTTTCATGCCTTATTACTTTAGTTATTGTCATGACAACTTATTATAAGAGATAATTACTATTTGTTACTTTTAGAGATGAAGCAATTGAGACACAAAAAGGTTAGGTAATTTGCCAAAATTCATCCTAATTAGTTTCAAAATTAAGGTGTGAGCCATTAAGTAGAGATACTGAGTTCACTCTGAGTAATTCATATGACTTCTAATTATAAAAGCTGAATTAGTAAAAGAACCTAATGGCATAGTCAGTACTTGGCTCACTTTTAAAAAAGAATAAGACTTTAAAAACGGATGAGAAGACAGAAAGTCCCACTCTAAGTAATAGCTATACAAAGTATCATTTACTATGTTTTCTTTTCGAATTAAGTCAGTTTTATTTTCTAATAGCATTTCTCTTCCCGGTAATATCCAATTCACAAATAACAGTTTATAAAAAGCATGCCAAAAATCCAAGACAATTCTCTGACCTCAGATAGTGATGCACTTTGTTTAAGTATTGAATTGGTAACTTAGTGACACTTGGTCCTTTAAGTTAGTTATGCATAGTTAATTAATTAAAATTAATGATTGCCAACTAACTTACATCTTGGTAATAAGTATACTTGATATTTGCTGTCAAAGTGAGATTATAATGAATTTCTATGATGTGACTATGCTTTTATGTGTATTTCTATTATTGAAAGGACAAAAACAGCTTTACATTAGAAATTATTGAAAAAAGAAGAAACACAGGTAAAAAAATAATATTTCTGTTTTAACTATTTGTAGCCCAAATACTCTTTAAATAAATTTTACTTTTGATTTACATGAAAATTGTTATAGAGTCCCAATACTTCCCCTATTACTAATATTTAACATTTAATGTACGTGATTAGCCCATACTTTATGCAGTTTTCTTTAGTTTTTACCTAATGTTCTTATTTTATGCCAGGATCCCATCCAGGATACTTTATCCCATTTAATAGCCACGGTTCCTTAGGCTCCTCTTGGCCATGACAGTTTATCAGACTTTCCTTGCTTTTCATGGCCTTCCTTGTCAGCATTTTGTACATCATCTCTCTACGGAGATTTACCTTGTATTTTTCTTTAATAAAACTGGGCTTATTCGTTTTGGGGAGGAAGACCAAAGAGCCCAAGGGCCACACTATCATATCATTTCAAGGGTACATGCTATCATCATTACAAATGTTGATCTTGATCACCTGGCTAAGGTATTGTCTGTCAGTTTCTGCACTCTAAAATTACTCTCTTCCCTTCTTTCCATAGTACTCTTTGGAAAATGTGTGTGGTCCACACTTAAGGAGAGGAGGAGAGGAAAGCTATGTACATTTTACATGTAAATAAAATGGAACTTATAATTTGAAAGCATGAACCACTGTAAAAAATGAAATAATGAAATTCCTGGTGACTTCTGACACCTTGAAACTTTGCACAGTTAAGATCCTCTTCTGGGAATGTGAAATTTTGGCCACTTAGGATTTGCTATAGGCCAACAGTTAGTGGAATTTTAATTCTCTCCAAGTATTACTGACAAGTGGGGAAGGGAATTATGGGGGTGAGAATTGTTGAGGGCAAGGAAGGGACTTAATAGGTGACAGTGACATTTCTATGTTCTCAAGATAGCTGTGGCTTGCCTACATTGAATGCCTAAAGCAATGTTAAGAAAGTGTACAAAGTTAAGAAGGTATATAGAGTGGACTCTTAAAGTATAGAATATAAAGGATTTTATGTTTCACTGTTAAATATCCAAAACACCCCTCTCAACCCAGATTGGAAAAGCTCTATGCATCTTTTTTATTTTTATTTATTTTTTTAAACTAAAGTATCATTGGTATATAATCTTATGACAGTTTCACATACACCACACAGTGGTTCAACATTCATCATATTATAAAGCCCTCACCCCCCGCAGTGCAGTCACTGTCCATCAACATAGTAAGATGTTACAGAATCATTAACTGTACTCTCCATGCTGTACTACTGTCCCTGTGACCAACCTATACTGTGACTGTGAGTTATTGTGCACCTTAACCCCCTTCTCCCTCCCCACCCATCCTCCCCACCTCCTCCCCTTTTGGTAACCACTAGTCCCTTCTTGGTGTCTATGAGTCTCCTGCTATTTTGTTTCTTCTGTTTTGCTTTGTTTTTATACTCCACAAATAAGTGAAATCATTTGGTATTTGTCTTTCTCTGCCTGGCTTATTTCACTGAGCATAATACCCTCTAGATCCATCCATGTAACTGCAAATGACAGGATTTCTTTCTTTTTATGGCTGAATAATATTTCATTGTGCATATGTACTGCATCTACTTTATCCATTCATGTATTGATGGACACTTAGGTTGCTTCCATATCTTGGCTATTGTAAATAGTGCAGTGATAAACATAGGGGTGCATATGTCTTTTGCAACAAGGATCTTGTTTTCTTTGGGAAAATTCCTAGGAGTGCAATTCCTGGGTCAAGGGGTATTTCTATTTTTAGTTTTTTGAGGAACCTCCATATTGCTTTCCACAATGGTTACACCAATTTACATTCCCACCTACAGTATAGGAGTGTTCCCCTTTCTCCACATCCTCGCCAGCATTTGTTGTTCCTTGTCTTTTGGATGTTGGCCATCCTAACTGATGTAAGGGGATATCTCATTGTGGTTTTAATTTGAATTTCCCTGATGATTAGTGATGTGGAGCATCTTTTCATGACCATATTTATTTCTTTTTTGGAGAAGTGTCTGTTCAGGTCCTCTACCCATTTCTTAATTGGTTTATTTGCTTTTGGCATATTGAGGTGTATGAGTTCTTTATATGTTTTGGATGTTACCCTCATTTACGAATATACTCTCCCATACCGTAGGATGTTTTTTTGTTATGCCTATGGTATCCTTTGCTGTAGAGAAGCTTTTTGGTTTTATGCAGTCCCTCTTGTTCATTTTTAATTTTGTTTTCCTTGCCCAAGGAGATGAGATCAGGGAAAAGATGCATATTCGAGAGATTTTTACCTATGTTTTCTTCTGTGAGTTTTATGGTTTCATGACTTACATTTAGGCCTTTGATTCATTTTGAGTTTACTTTTCTGTATGGAGTTAGACAATAATCCAGTTTCATTCTCTTGCATGTAGCTGTCCAGTTTTTCCAACACCAGTTGTTGAAGAGGCTGTCATTTCCCCATTGTATATCCATGGCTCCTTTATCATATATTAATTGAACATATTTGCTTGGGTTTATATCTGGGCTTTCTATTCTGTTCCACCGATCTATGCGTCTGTTCTTGGGTCAGTACCAAATTGTTTTGTTTACTGTGGGTTTTATCTGGTCAATTTTTAATCTCTTTCAATTTTGAATGATAACTTTGCTGGGTAGAGGAATCTTGGTTGAAGTCCTTCTGCTTCAATACATTAAATATTTCATGCCACTCCCTTCCGGCCTGTAATGTTTTTGTTGAGAAATCTGTTTATAGCTTGATGGGGCTTACTGTACAGGTAAGTTTTTTCTATCTCTAGCTGCTTTCAATACCCTCTCTTTATCCTTCATCTTTGTCATTTAATTATTATATGTCTTGGTGTTGTCTTCCTGGGGTTCCCTTTGTTAGGGGCTCTCATCTCTTCTATGACCTGGATGTCTGTTTCCTTCCCCAGATTGTGGAAGTTTTCAGTGATTATTTCTTCAAAGAGACTTTCTACTCCTTTGTCTCTATCTTCTTCTTCTAGTATCCCTATTATGTGAATATTGTTTATTTGGAGTTGTCACACAGCTCTCTTAGTATCCTCTCATTTCTAGAGATTTTTTTCTCTGTTCCTCAACTTTGTTATTTTTCCTGTTTTCTGATTTCCATCTCATTGATTGTCTCTACTTGCAGCAATCTATTATCCATTCCCTCCATTGTATTTTACATTTCAGTTACTGTATTCTTCAGTTCTGAGTGGTTCTTTTTCAACTCTTCTGTCTCTTTCTTAAAGTCCTCTCTCAGATCATCAATACTTTTCTGCAGATCAGTGAGCATATTTATGACTGTTACTTTAAATCTTATCAAGAAGATTGGTGATTTCCATTTCATTTAGCCCTCTTTCTAGTGTCTCATCCTGTAGTTTTGTTTGGAACGTATTCCTCTGCCTCATCATTTTTTCAGGGTTTTTGTGTTTCTACTTTGGATTAGATAAATCTGATATGCTTCCTGATCTAGAGAGTAATGGCTTTATAAAGAAGGTGTCCTGTGCTGCCTAGAAGCTCAAGACTCTTTACTCACCATTGCCTGGTTCTCTTTTGCAGTAGAACACCATCGCTGTTGGTGGGCTGTGAATGGGGCCACCTTTCTGTCTGTCTGCAGCACTAATTTCAGTCCACCTCGGTAGTAGCTCACCTCAGCTGGCCCTATGTGAGCCAGTCATGGAACTTTTGCTGGGATCATTGTGGTTAGGAAAATCCTCTGCCTCCCACTATGGCACTACTGCTGGGCTTAAGGGGGTGGACAGGCTGGTGTGTACAGGGGAGCATGGTGCCAGGTTGGGCTGCAAGCAAGGAGGAAGGAGCATTTGGAGCTGGCTCCTGAGTGTGCCTCCTCCGTTTGACTGAGAGAGAGCTGAGAAATCTTGGAAAACCCCTCTCTGCCTGTCAGGCAGCAAAGCCTGATGCTGCTAGGTCTAGCAGGTCGATAAGGCCAAGTGGGTATGTAGGGAGCACCTTGGGGCTGAGCTGCCAGTGAAGAAAATGGAGCATTTGGTGCTCCTGTGAGCCCCTGACCAGTTGGACTGAAGGAGGGCTGGGGAAGTGTCCTCCTGTTCTTTCTCTTGGAGAGAGAGCTCTATACAACCCTCACCACTCTGGCACCTTTTCCACTGTTGGTAAGTCTTTCACACTGCCACCTCTGTGTTGAATCTTAGTGGGACCAAAGGAGTGTGCCTGTCCTTTACAAGTGGCGGGAGTCTCAGACTCCTAGAGTGCTCCAACTTTCCCTGGTGTCCAGTCCCATTGATCACCCAAGCCCAGTGCAATGTGGAGTCATGTCTCCAGAACAGATGTCCAAAGCCAGGTGTGCAGTTTCTGAAGCACTTATTCCCTCCCTACTCTATTCCTCTCCCTCCTGTTTGCGGGCAGAAATGGAGGAAGGGCTTGGGTTCCAATTGATAGTGGCTCTGCCACTTTACCCTTCTCTGTGTGGGATTTTTTTCTTTTCTAGGTGTAGGTGGTCTGTTCTTCAGTCTGCAGGTTATCTTCAGGGTGAGTTGTATTTGCTGTAGGTGCTTCCTTGGTGTGCGTGTGGGAGGAGGTTTCTGCTTTGTCTTCCTACTCTGCCATCTTTTTTTCCCCTCTCCCTAGGATTTCCTATATAAAAGATCAAGTCATCTGAAAACAGACAATTTTATTTCTTTATTTCTTATTTGGATGCTTTTATTTCTTAGTCTTGATTGCTCTGGCTAGAACTTCTAGTACCATGTTAAATAGGAGTGGTGAGTGGGCACCACTGTAATGTTCCTAATCTTAGAAGAAAAGTTTTCAAACTTTCACCACTGATGTTAGCTGGGACTTGAGGATAGTTCATTTTAAAAGATATTTGAATTTGCAAGTATTCTAGTTAACATAGCAAGAGAAATGAGAAAAGTATTGGCTTTCAGGATGTGTAATTTTTTTTATGGGAATTTAAACCTCTTGAGGGCAAGGGTGATGTCTCAGGTTTGTATTCTTAGAGTCCAGCATAGTGCTTGATAAATAAGGGCTTATCAAATAAATTACCTGAAAACCTGGGAATATTTGGTAACACATGGAGAGTATCTAGATGGTATGACAGAGAGGTGTTTTGGATATTTAACAGTGGGAAGGCAAATGATCTGAAGCTTCCTTCCTATGCCCTGTCCTGACACTTGTTCCATGTTAGAATATTGTTCAGTTTCTCCCTAGTATTTCTCTACTTAAAATGGATTTATATCCTCTATTCTTTAACTTTATTTGTATCTTTATAGTAGGTTATTGTCTATTATGTATCCCAGGTATATCAGTTAGGGAGCTGAGTACAACAAAGTCACATAGAAAACATTAACATGATCTCCACTTAATGTTTAAGCATTGTTGGTAGATTATATCCTATGCCCATGCTCAAGAAACTTTGTGCTATTATAGGAGACAAATGTGGGTGTAGGGGGAAGAGCACCAAGGTCAGAATGAAAAGAGCCAAGTTTGAGCATCAGCAATGCACTTCCTTTATGGCCTTATAGGACTGTATTTAACTTATCCTGGACACAGGTTTTTTATGGTAAAGTGAAGCTAATCATACTCATCTCAAGGACTGTTTTAAGATTAAGTGGGATCATTAATATAAAAGTGTATTGTGAGGAATGTGAGATAGTACAGGATCTTACTATTATCATAGAGCCTACAAAAATTTAATAAGAATGTATAAACATAATTCTTAATGTTTTAAGAAAACTGAAACAATTAGTCAATACAGAGACCAAAAAAAAAAAAAGGCTAAATTAGCAGACGACTTTTCCAGACAAAAACATGCAACTCCGTTATCAATGCCCATTCACATCCCCTTAGCCCACTCAAGATCAGCTGTGTTTGGGTAGACAGTTTGCTTACTTCCAATGACTTACTTACCTTAAGCATCTCTCTGGCCACGGGCTCCCAAGGACTTAGTGCCCCGGGAGCAAACTTCAACCAGTACAGTAATCTCTTCTCATCCTCAGTTTTGCTTTCTACGACTTGAGTTACTCCACAGTCCAGAAGCAGATGATCCTCTTTCTGACGTATTTTCAGTAGTAACCTGACGAAGTTCAGTAGTAACCCAACTCTGTATCACCATGCCTACAACATTCCCCTCACTGCATCCCATCACACAGGCATTTTATCATCTCACATCATCACAAGAGAGGGGTGAGTACAGTACAACAAGATATTTTGAGAGAAAGAGACAACATTCACAGCATATTGCTTTAATTGTTCTATTTTATTATTAGTTATTATTAATCTCTTACTTACTGTGCCTAATTGATAAATTAAACTTTTTCATAGGTATGTATGTGTAGGAAAAAACATAGTATACATAGGGTTTAGCACTGTCTATGTTTTCAGGCATCAACTGGGGGTGTTAGAATGTATCCTATGGATAAGGGGGCTATAGTCATGGTGCATAGTGATGGGTAAAAACTCCCTTGTTGGAACTCTTTCAGGTGTGTTGTGTACAGTCTCTGCAAGGGTCCACAGTGGTAGTGAACCCCAGCTGCTCAAGCAGTAAGCTGCACAGTAACAGTGGCCTGTCTCTTTCCTTTCTCAATTCCCCACTCCCTCGAAATACTTCCTGCAATCATTCCCCAAATAAACTACTTGCACCCAAATCCTTGTTGCAGAATCTGCTTTTGGGTGGAACCTAAAGGAGGACATGTTAGTTTTTTCATTTTCTAAATGTAAAACTGGCTTTACATATGTATGTCCATGAGGCTTACATTTTGTTTCAGTCTTTGGTTTTAGTTGTCATTTTTATAAAGGTTGCATGAGAAATGTGGAGTAGGACAGGAAGAAGAAAGAGGAGAGGTGGAGAGTTGGAAACTAAGTTCTTTCACTTAAGTGAGTAAACATTTTTGAAAAAGGAAGTAGCACTCTTCAAGTTGTGAATAAAACCAGTCATGAGACACAGGTGAGAACACTGTGAACCACTAGGTGGAAAGGATGGGAGATAATGTCGTCATGTCCTGGCCCCGGTATTTCTTTAGATACTTTTCTAAATCTGGAATCTTCTCATTACTGCCTCTTCTGGTCCCCACTCTTTGTACACCCTGAATTCCTCCTGCTTCACCCCATTTCTCATCCTCCATGGTAACACAATAAAATCTTCAAATGGGAAGAGAGGGTGTTTCAGGCAGGATGGTGCCAAAATGTACTGCTTTGCCTCGAAGTTCTAAACTTGAATGGGCTTCCTGGAGACTGGCCCACATCCATTGATGCTAAGGACAGGCTGGGGCCGAGAGGGTGTGGGAGGTGAAGAAGGGCCAAAGGAGGAAGGGGAGATACACAGGCATCCAAACATTTACCCAAAGTGCTGTCACTCTCACAATGAATCTCAGCCCAGCAAAAGATGACACCAAAAATACTCTTAAGCATTACCGTTTTCTTGTTTCCTGGTCTTCCCATTCTTTGGAAGGATGGAAAATAGACCAGAAGTTCATAAAATAATAGAAAAATCTGTATCATTATTCATGAGGTATTTTAATCCTTCTCTGGGAGAGGGCTTCCTAGAGATGCCATGAAAAGTAAAGCAATGTTCTGTCTCTTGGGCACTGGATTTTGGATCCAAGAGCAAGGAATTGGACAACTGATAATTTGCTTAGAGCTCTTCCCAAAACAACTTAACACCCTTAACACACACACACACACACACACACACACACACACACACATACACACACACCTGACAGGAAATCACGCAATCACATAACTCCTATTGCTAGGATCTTTTCTCACTTCAGCACTAATTTTATAAAATGCATGTGGATTGTTTCTTCTCTCATTCATTATCCTTGAGGAGATAAAGGTTTTTCTGGTAAGAATGGATAGGGCTTTCAAGTTAGGGTTCTTAACAAAGAAGGGATGGGAACATTTCATTAAAGAAGACTAGGACACTTACTGGAATATGGGACTGGCTTTGGTGATGAAGCAGATGCTCGTAGTAAACCTGTGCTGCATGCACTCAGCTCCCCTTTGAGTTTTGCTGCAGCTGTTTGAGTTTTACATACAGCTTTCCCCATGTTTGCTGACAGAGTCCCATCACAAGTGCCCTCTTCATCTCTCTGACTTTCATTCACAAATCTTTCTCTAAAGCAGTGGGAACTTACACAGCTGTGTGCAGGGTAGGCCCAAAGTATAAGGAAGAAATACCTCCAGACATGCCTCAACCAGTGGGAGCATCCAGCCTCCCATTCATTGGAGGAACAGTTCTAAGTGGTTTTCTACATGATTCCTCAGAAGATCCTCAGAAGACCTGAGCCCCATTGCCCTCCATGGTAGTTAGCTCAGTAACAATGCTTTACTGACTTTTCCACCTTCCTTCTCTTGGTAAGTTCACTCTCTCCATCCCACCTTCTAGAATCACCTTACAAATAAATTACCTAAACTCAAGTCCTTACTGCAGGCCCTGCTCTTGAGGAGACCCAAACTAAGTAATAGCAGATATAACCCTAAAGAGCAGACCCTGAGGATAGAATTCCATTACTGGTGTTAACTATGATGTCCTACCTCTAGCATAAATACCAAATTCTGAGCTGCAATGGATAGGATATGTTGGAAAGAGAAGCTTGCTTATCCAGTATCTCCAATACTGAAATGAAAAGAGGCAATGATAGTTATGGGAGTAATGGAATGACTGACTTTTGTAAACAACCTTGGAAGCTTTTAAGAATATCTTAAAGAGAGAGACAAGTTCAGTTCAGCTAACAATCAACTCAAGGCATTCTGTGAAAGTCAGAAGTTATCCATGACAGAAAGTAAAGAGACCTTGTAGCAAAAAAAGGCCAACTGTGCTAAAAACCAGGTTCATAATTTAATCTTGGAACCTGACTTTTAATCTTAGGAGGCACAGAATGGCAAAAGAGACTGAATATGCGGGTTTTCTATGTTAAATATCTATGCTCATGTCATGGCTTTGATAAAGACTGGGACCCCAAGACTTGGGATAATGGATCTGTGGAGATATGTATAAGGCCCTTGCACCTTGGATGCTCTTGAACCATGGAGGCTGTAGATGCCAGTCTCTCCCCTTCACTTGCCTCAAGAGGACAAACACCTCCTCGAGTTGAATGCCTTACAAGATGATGGTTGTCTTCCTTGGGACCCCCTCCATTGACTCCCCCAATTGCCTGAAGATTGATAATGAGAACCAGGTCCTAGGATACCATAAGAGGGGAAGTAAACAATCTTTGCGATGAGAGGAAATAACTTACTGAGAGAATAATAGAATCTGACTAATATGTACTGACAAGAAAGAGTGAAAGATCTATAGGAATAGATTTGAAGGTGTTAAATATAAGAGGAACAGGCTTCTCTTCCAGTCACTGGGCTCTGGGTCAGGAAGTGATAAATAAGGCTGAATAGGGGAGAGTTTATTGGCACATATAATACGATTCAGGGTTTGACAGTGTCCTGTCATAGACACTTGGAGTTTGTCCTCAAAATAATGCCTTGAAGCTTGGTCAGGACAGTGATGTAGAGATACCAGAACTGTCTTACTAGAGTTTTAAGGAATAGGTCAGAAGGCTCAAGGAGGCAGGCTTATTAGAATGAGGTTTTAATGTGAGTCCTTCTGCCTTACTGTGTTCGCCAGGATATCCCTTCTCTAGGGCAAGAAATGCACTAGCATTTTTTAAAAGCTCAGTGGCAGTGTCCTCTCTGAACCAGGGTTCATATGAGAAAATGCTGCCATAGAATTGGGTTCCCTAGTTTCAATGGGAAAGAATTCCGTGATATTAGAGGCCAGGTAGGTGCATTTAAATGTCAAAGGAATAATTACAGTAATAAGCCAATGTGACTAAAGAGGTAATCAGTGTGCCCAGATCCCAGGGATTTGCAGTAATGGATAATAGACCTTTGTGCTTCTAGGGGTAAGATAGATAGACAGCCTATGAAAGTATTATTCGACTCTCATAATCAGAAAAATATCAAAAGCACGTAAGTAGCAGGCTAGGATAAGCAACCACATAGAAAATCATAATTCTTTGTTGAGTTTCCAGATCTGAGACAGTTCTTAGACCCAGAGCCCAGTGACTGGAAGAGAAACCTGTTCCTCTTGAGGGAAGACCATGTGACTCATCATCATATATGCATACTTTAAGTCTTCAATTCTTCCCCCAAAGAACCCACAGCCATTTACCTAGACTTCTCAAGGGCTTTTTAAGACAGAATCTAAGAGGACACTCATAACAGGGGACCCAAATGACATCATGGCCCCATCAATGAAGTGGGAGCTTAAGGAGGTCAGAGGATAAATGGAGTCCTGGTACAAGGCTTCTGCAGGGGGGTTGCAGGCCATCTTGCTGTCACTCTCCTATGCCCCAAGTGCATAACTAGAATGGATATTGAACTTTGCATTCCTAACACTTAGAAAGAAGTACAGCACAAGTTTGATCTCTTTCAGTTTTAGCAGATACCACGTGGTTGATACTGCTGCAAACTATTTTTTGAGTGGCTCAGAAACTTTCCAGTTTTAAGTGGGGCCCAAAGCAAGAGAAGACTCTGCAGCAGGTAGGCAATGGTGCAAGCTGCTTTGTTGCTAGTACTATACGACCCAACCTGGTGCAGCAGTACTAGAGGTATCCAACAGAGAGAGGGGACTCAGAGCTCTAGAATACTGAGCAGTGATACAGAGAATCACCCACTGTTTGAAAGGAGTTTCTGGTGTATTACAGAATCTTAGTAGAGACTGAGCACCTGGCCATGGGACATCAAGTGACTGGAACTGGAAATATATTGCCAATTTATCTAAGTTATAAGATGAGCCTGCACAGCAGTAACCCACCATGTGATGTAAATCATACATAAAGGATCAAGCCTGAGAAAACCGAAAGGACACAAATAAATTTCATAAATAGGTGACCATACTCCCAATGTCACTACCCTCTGTTGCATTAGTGATTCTCTATCAGTCCACACCTATGGCCTCATGAGATGTTGCCTGTGATGAAATGACAGAGGAGAAAACAATCCAAGCCTGTTTTAAAGATAGCTTGGCTCAGTATGTTGGCACAAATGAAAATGATTTGCTGCTGTACTGTATCCCATTCATACATAGCCCTAAAAGACAGTGGTAAGGAGAAACTCTCAGAGTGGTCAGAGTTTGGAAAGAGCACTGGATATATGAAGGAAGAACTAGGCTGATATAGGATATATATGCTCTCCTATGCAGTGATGAATTACTTGGCCAAGTGTTCAGGGGCCTAGGATGAGTAAGATTGTAATATCAAGTATAAAGAGGTTTGGGAGAGAGACTATGGAAATGCCTATAGGAGTAGAAACAAACATACACATCTTCATGTCTCACCCTAGTGTCTACCATAAAGCACCCATCACTGATGAGGCCCTTAGCACCAGGTAAGGCTTCTAGGGTACCATAAGGTAGACAGGCTTCTCCTCGGGTAAATGTCAGCCAGTTTCTATTCTTGACACCCCAACATTAGTGCAACGGGTCCATGCATACAGCAGCCTTGTTGGCAGGCATGGAAGCCATGCATGGCGCACTCCTTCTTGCCAAACTTCTATATGGTTACTGTTTCTGCAGAAGTTTCTGACTTGTCAGCAACAAAAACCAATAGTGAACATTTGATTGTGTACCAGTTCTCAAGGACACCAGCAAGGCCTTTGCGGCAAGTTGACTACATCAGATCCCCCACTCCCACCTCTGAAGAAGGAAGCCATTCATCCTTACAGGAAACATATCCTCTTCTGTGTATGTGTTTGGCTCCCTTGCCCATAGTACCTCTTTCAAGATTATTACCTCAAAAACCTAGGAATAAACCTAACCAAAGAGGTGAAAGACCTATACCCCGAAAACTACAAGACAATCATGAGAGAAATTAAAGAAAGTCACCAATAAATGGAAATACATCCCATGCTCATGGATAGAAGAATTAATACTGTCAAAATGGCTATCCTGCCTAAAGCTATCTACAGATTCAATGCAATTCCTATCAAAATACCAACAGCATTCTTCAACAAGCTAGAACAAATAGTTCTAAAATTCATATGGAACCACAAAAGATCCCGAATAGCCAAAGCAATCCTGAGAAGGAAGAATAAAGCTGGGGGCATTACACTCCCTGACTTCAAGCTCTACTACAACACCACAGTAATCAAGGATATTTGGTACTGGCACAAGAAGAGACCCCTAGATCAATGGAACAGAATGGAGAGCCCAGATATAAACACAAGCATATATGGTCAATTAATATATGATAAAGGAGCCATGGATATACAATGGGGAAATGACAGCCTCTTCAACAACTGGTGTTAGCAAAACTGGACAGCTACATGTAAGAGAATGAACCTGGATAATTGTCTAACTCCATACACAAAAGTAAACTTGAAATGGATCAAAGACCTAAATGTAAGTCATGAAACCTTAAAACTTTCAGAAGACAACATAGCAAAAATCTCCTGAATATAAATATGAGGAACTTTTTCCTAAACACATCTGTTTGGGCAAGGGAAACAAAAGCAAAAATGAACAAATGGGACTACATCAAACTAAAAAGCTTCTGTACAGCAAAGGACACCATCAGTAGAACAAAAAGGCATCCTAGAGTATGGGAGAACATATTCTTAAATGACATATTCGACAAGGGGTTAACATCCAAAATATATAAAAAACTCACATGCCTCAAACCCCCCAAAAAAATAACCTGATTAAAAAATTGGCAGAGACATGGAGGGAGCCAAGATGGTGGCGTGAGTAATTCAGTGGAAATCTCCTCCCAAAAAACATATATATTTATGAAAATACAATAAATACAAATATTTCTAAAAAAGACACCAGTGGATACAGTACAATAGGCAACATCTACATCTGTGAGAACTCAACATCACACAATGGGAGTAAGATACAAGCCGCGGCCAGGTGGGACCCGAATGCCCCCCCCACCCCAGAACCCAGCGGGAAGAAAGGAGTCAGAACAGGCAGGGAGTGAAAGCCCAGGACTGCTAAACAACCAGCTCTAGGAATCTGCACCTGGAGCGCAGATGCATGGTGCACGGGATGCTGGATATTAGAGAAATGGAAAAGCAAACCCTGTGGGCAGGTCCCCGCAACCGGCACCCCTGAGACAAAAGAAAAGCGAGTGCTTTTTGCAAGTCTTCAAGAGACAGGGACCCCACAGCTGGGCGAAGTTGTCCCGGCACACTTAGCCAGCAGCTGGGAATCCTGGGGAACTTTAGGCACCCTAACCCCCTGGGCAGCAGCGCAGCTCTGAAGCCCCTCACGGCACTAAGCAGCCTGCCAGTCATTTCCCCAACTGCCGCAGACCCCGACACACTGGCCCAGTAGTGGGAGAGAGGCAGCACAAGCTGTGGGCAGTGGCACTGGAGGGACCGGAAGCGGCCCGTGCGCGCCAGTAGGCATCGCACCAGAGGGGCCCAGGAGAGGTCTGCGTGAGCCCGCAGCGGCGGAGACCAAGCAGCCCAGGAGCAGCGTACGTGCGCCGGTGACCGTGACACCAGAAGGGCACGGGAGAGGTCCTCACGCACCTGCAGTGGAGCCAGAGGGAGCAGCCGTACTCCCAGCAGCTGACCAGAACCCCAGCCCAACGCACAGCCACCTGGGCCAGACCCAAAGGCTGCTGCTGGCACACAGCCGCCTGGCAGGGGCGCCGCTATCACAGAGGAGCGCACCTGGCATGCCTGCCACTACCTGCAGGACTCTGTGCTGCTCTGACAGAGACCCCGCCCATAGCAGCTTAGGGGATTAACCCGGTGGCTGCTCCAGAAGTGCGGGTAACTGACACAGGCACCGGAGAAGGGCAAGGCGTCCAGCAAGCAGGAAAGGTCTTTCTTCTCCCAGCTGACACACCTGCAACCTGCCTACAGCCACTGCTAACACCAGGAAAAGGCAGAAAAATTTAGTCCAGTCCAAAATAGTCCAGACAACCTCTGAGAGAGAATCTGCAGAGACAAACCGAACCAGTCTCCCTGTAAAAGAATTCAAACTAAAAATCATAAACATGCTGATGGATCTGCAGAGAAATACGTAAGAGCTAAAGGAGCAAGTACAGAGGGAGATTACAGAAATGAAATAATCTCTGGAAGGATTTATAAGCAGAATGGATAAGAAGCAAGGGGCCATTAATGGAACAGAAACCAGAGAACAGGAACGCATAGAAGCTGACACAGAGAGATATAAAAGGATTTCCAGGAATGAAACAATATTAAGAGAACTGTGTGACCAATCCAAAAGGAACAATACCCGTATTATAGGGGTACCAGAAGAAGAAGAAGAGAGAAAAAGGGATAGAAAGTGTCTTTGAAGAAATAATTGCTGAGAACTTCCCCAAACTGGGGGAGAAAATAGTTGCTCAGACTACAGAAGCACACAGAACTCCCAAGAGATGGGACCCAAAGAGGACAACACCAACACACATAATAATTAAAATGGCAAAGATCAAGGACAAGGACAGAGTAACAAAGGCAGCCAGACAGAGGAAAAAGGTCACCTACAAAGGAAAACCCATCAGGCTATTATCAGACTTCTCAACAGAAACCCTACAGGCCAGAAGAGAATGGCATGATATACTTAATGCAATGAGACAGAAGGGCCTCGAACCAAGATTACTGTATCCAGCACAATTGTCTTTAAATATGAAGGAGGGATTAAACAATTCCCAGACAAGCAAAAGTTGAGGGAATTTGCCTCCCACAAACCACCTCTACAGGGTATTTTAGAGAGACTGCTCTAGAAGGGAGGTCTCAAAAGAGCACAGAAAAAAAACACCCAACATATGAAGAATGGAAGAGGAGGAATAAGAAGGGAGAGAAATAAAGAGTTAGCAGACAGTGTTTATAATAGCCCAATAAGCGAGCTAAGTTAGGCAGTAAGATACTAAAGAGGCTAACCTTGAACCTTTGGTAACCACAAATCTAAAGCCGGCAATGGCAATAAGTACATATCTTTCAATAATCACCCTAAATGTAAATGGACTGAATGCACCAATCAAAAGACACAGAATAATAGAATGGATAAAAAAAGCAAGACCCATCTATATGCTGCTTACAAGAGACGCACCTCAAACCCAAAGACATGCAAAGATTAAAAGTCAAGGGACGGAAAAAAGATATTTCATGAAAACAATAGGGAGAAAAAAGCAGGTGTTGCAGTACTAGTATCAGACAAAATAGACTTCAAAACAAAGAAAGTAACAAGAGATAAAGAAGGACATTATATAATGATAAAGGGCTCAGTCCAACAAGAGGATATAACCATTATAAATAAATATGAACGCAATACAGAGGCACCAACATATGTGAAACAAATACTAACAGAATTAAAGGAGGAAATAGAATGCAATGCATTCATTTTGGGAGACTTCAACACACCACTCACTCCAAAGGATAGATCCACCAGACAGAAAATAAGTAAGGACACAGAGGCACTGAACAACACACTAGAAAAGAGGGACCTAACAGACATCTATAGAACTCTACACCCAAAAGCAGCAGGATACACATTCTTCTCAAATGTACATGGAACATTCTCCAGAATAGACCACATATTAGGCCACAAAAAGCCTCAGTAAATTAAAAAAGATTGAAATTCTACCAACCAACTTTTCAGACCACAAAGGTATAAAAATAGAAATAAATTGTACAAAGAAAGCAAAAAGGCTCACAAACACATGGAGGTTTAACAACATGCTCCGAAATAATCAATGGGTCAATGATCAAATTAAAATAGAGATCCAGCAATATATGGAAACAAATGACAACAATAGCACAAAGCCCCAACTTCTGTGGGATACAGCGAAAGCAGTCTTAAGAGGAAAGTATATAGCAATCCAAGCATATTTAAAGAAGGAAGAACAATCAGAAATGAATAGCCTAAAGTCACAATTATCAAAACTGGAAAAAGAAGAACAAATGAGGCCTAAAGTCAGCAGAAGGAGGGACATAATAAAGATCAGAGAAGAAATAAATAAAATTAAGAAGAATAAAACAATAGAAAAAAATCAATGAAACCAAGAGCTAGTTCTTCGAGAAAATAAACAAAATAGGTAAGCCTCTAGCCAGACTTATTAAGAGAAAAAGAGAATCAACACACATCAACAGACTCAGAAACGAGAAAGGAAAAATCATGACGGACCCCACAGAAATACAAAGAATTATTAGAGAATACTATGAAAACCTATATGCTAACAAGCTGGAAAACCTAAAAGAAATGGACAACTTCCTAGAAAAATACAACCTTCCACGACTGACCAAGGAAGAAACAGAAAATCTAAACAGAACTATTACCAGCAATGAAATTGAAGCGGTAATCAAAACACTACCCAAGAACAAAATCCAGGGCCAGATGGATTTACCTCGGAATTTTATCAGACATACAGAGAAGACATAATACCCATTCTCCTTAAAATTTTCCCAAAAATAGAAGAGGACGGAATACTGCCAAACTCATTCTATGAAGCCAGCATCACCCTAATACCAAAACCAGGCAAACACTCCAACAAAAAAATTACAGACCAATATCCATGAAGAACATAGATACAAAAATACTCAACAAAATATTAGCAAACTGAATTCAAAAATACATCAAAAGGATCATACACCATGACCAAGTGGGATTCATCTCAGGGATTGAAGGATGGTACAACATTTGAAAATCCATCATCATCATCCACTACATAAACAAGAAGGACAAAAACCACATGATCATCCACATAGATGGTGAAAAAGCATTCGACAAAATTCAATATCCATTCATGATAAAAAACTCTCAACAAAATGGGCATAGACGGCAAGTACCTCAACATAATAAAGGCCATATATGATAAACGCACAGTAAACATCATACTGAACAGTGAGAGGCTAAAACTGTTCCTCTGAGATCAGGAACAAGAGAGGGATGCGCACTCTCCCCACTGTTTTCAACATAGTACTGGAGGTCCTAGCCACAGCAATTAGACAAAACAAAGAAATACAAGGAATCCAGATTGGTGAAGAAGAAGTCAAACTGTCGCTATTTGCAGATGACATGATATTGTACATTAAAAACCCTAAAGATTCCACTCCAAAACTACTAGAACTAACATCGGAATTCTGCAAAGTTGCAGGATACAAAAATAACACACAGAAATCTGTGGCTTTCCTATACACTAACAATGAACTAATAGAAAGAGAAATCAGGAAAACAATTCCATTCACAATAGCATCAAAAAGAATAAAACACCTAGGAATAAACTTAACCAAGGAAGTGAAAGACCTATACCCTGAAAACAACAAGACACTCTTAAGAGAAATTAAAGGGGACACTAACAAATGGAAACTCATCCCATGCTCCTGGCTAGGAAGAATTAATATTGTCAAAATGGCCATGCTGCCCAAAGCAATATACAAATTCGATGCAATCCCTATCCAATTACCAACAGCATTCTTCAATGAACTGGAACAAATAGTTCAAAAATTCATATGGAACCACCAAAGACCCCGAATAGCCAAAGCAATCCTGAGAAGGAAGAATGAAGTGGGGGGGGGGGGGAATCTCACTCCCCAACTTCAAGCTCTACTACAAAGCCACAGTAATCAAGACAATTTGGTACTGGCACAAGAACAGAGCCACAGACCAGTGGAACAGAATAGAGACTCCAAACATTAACCCAAACATATATGGTCAACTAATATATGATAAAGGAGCCATGGGCATACAATGGGGAAATGACAGTCTCTTCAACAGATGGTGCTGGCAAAACTGGACAGCTACATGTAAGAGAATAAAACTGGATCACTGTTTAACACCATACACAAAAGTAAATTCGAAATGGATCAAAGACCTGAATGTAAGTCATGAAACCATAAAACTCTTAGAAAATAACATAGGGAAAAATCTCATGGACATAAACATGAGTGACTTCTTCATGAACATATCTCCCCGGGCAAGGGAAACCAAGGCAAAAATGAACAAGTGGGACTATATCAAGCTAAAAATCTTCTGTACAGCAAAGGACACCATCAATAGAACAAAAAGGTCTCCTACAGTATGGGACAATATATTCATAAATGACAGATCCGATAAAGGGTTGACATCCAAAATATATAAAGAGCTCACACACCTCAACAAACAAAAAGTATATAATCCAATTAAAAAGTGGCCAGAGGAGCTGGATAGACAGCTCTCTAAAGAAGAAATTCAGATGGCCAACAGACAGATGAAAAGATGCTCCACATTGCTTGTCATCAGAGAAATGCAAATTAAAACCACAATGAGATATCACCTCACAACAGTAAGGATCACCACCATCCAAAAGACAAACAACAACAAATGTTGGCGAGGTTGTGGAGAATGGGGAACCCTCCTACACTGTTGGTGGGAATGTCAATTACTTCCACCATTGTGGAAAGCAATATGGAGGTTCCTCAAAATGCTTAAAATAGAAATACCATTTTACCCAGCAATTCCACTTCTAGGAATTTACCCTAAGAATGCAGCAGCCCAGTTTGAAAAAGACAGATGTACCCCTATGTTTATTGCAGCACTATTCACAATAGCCAAGAAATGGAAGCAACCTAAGTGTCCGTCAGTAGATGAATCAATAAAGAAGATGTGGTACATATACACAATGGAATATTATTCAGCCATAAGAAGAAAAAAATCCTACCATTTGCAACAACATGGATGGAGCTAGAGGGTATTAGGCTCAGTGAAACAAGCCAGGTGGAGAAAGACAAGTACCAAATGATTTCACTCATATGTGGAGTATAATAACAAAGAAAAACTGAAGGAACAAAACAGCAGCAGAATCACAGAACCCAAGAATGCACTAACAATTACCAAATGGAAAGGGACTGGGGAGGATGGGTGGGAAGGGAGGGATAAGGGTGGGGAAAAAGAAAGGGGGCATTGCAGTTAGCATGTATAATGTGGGGAGGGGTAACAGGGCAGGCTCTACAACACAGAGAAGAGAAGTAGTGAATTTACAGCATCTTACTATGCTTATGGACAGTGTCTGTGAAGGGGTATGTGGGGGGGACTTGGTGAAGTGGAGAGCCTAGTAAACATAATGTTCTTCATGTAATTGTAGATTAATGATACCAAAAAAAAAATTGGCAGAGGACCTGAACAGACACTTCTCCAAAGAAGAAATTCAGATGGCCAACAGGCACATGAACAGATACTCCACCTCACTATTATCGGGAAATGCAAATTAAAACCACAATGAGATATCACCTCACTCCAGTTAGGATGGCCAACATTGAAAAGACTAAGAACAAATGCTGGCAATGATGCGGAGAAAGGGGAACCTTCCTACACTGCTGGTGGGAATGTAAATTAGTCTAAACATTGTGGAAAGCAATATGGAAGTTCCTCAAAAAACTAAAAATAGAAATACCACTTGACCCAGGAATTCCACTCCTAGGAATTCATACAAAGAAAGTAAGTTCTCAGATTCAAAAAGATATGTAGCCCTATGTTTACCGGTGCACTATGTACAATAGCCAAGATATGGAAGCAACCTAAGTGTCCAGCAGTAGATGAATGGATAAAGAAAAGGTGGTACATGTATACAATGGAATACTATTCATCCATGAGAAGAAAACAAATCCTACCATTTGCAACAACATGGATGGAGCTAGAGGGTATTATGCTCAGTGAAATAAACCAGGCAGAGAAAGACAAGTACCAAATGATTCCCCTCATTTGTGGAGTATAATAATGAAGCAAAACTGAAGGAACAAAGCAGCAGCAGACTCACAGACTCCAAGAAGGGACTATCGGTTACCAAGGGGGAGGGGTGGGGAGGGAGGGAGAAGGGTACTGAAGGACATTATGATGGCACACATGGTGTGGGGGGTCACGGGGAAGACAGGGTAGTACAGAGGAGCAAGTTGTGACTCTGTGGCATCTTACTATGCTAATGGACCGTGACTGCAATGGGTTGATAATATAGATGACTGTGGTAACCACAATGTTTTTTATGTGAAACCTTTATAAGAGTGTATATTAATGATAACTTAGTAAGAAAAGATTATTACCTGAGGGCTTACAGAATGATTTGTTTGCTGGCATGGGATACTGAAAAACATGACTTTGAACCAAAGGATCCATACTGAAGGGGATAAAAAAACAAGAACACAACAATGGATGCAAGACCATAGGATCCACTGTTCCTACCACATTATCCAGAAGAAGCCAGTCTGATAGAATGTTAGAATGGACTAGTAAGAGCTGGGTTATTTTGGGGACAATGCTGCATGGTTGGGAGTTATCCTATAGGCTGTGGTATATGCATTAAGCCAATGACCAATACATGGCACTCTGTACTCAGTAGCTAAAATAGATGAGTCTGGAAACTAAGGTGAGGAAGTAAAAATGGCTCCTTTCACCATCATGTCCAGTGAATCACTTGCAGAATTTGTGCCTCCTATTCCCATGTCCTTAGGTTCTGTTAGATTATAGGCCTTGGTTACTGCTGTGGGTGGGAGAAAGAAAATCACTTCTACTAGGGGACACATCAAGAGTCTCACAAAACCTATCGCTGTGACTACCACCTGTTTACTTTGGTTCTTTATGTCAGAGGTCTAGCAAATAAAGACAGGCATTTTTTTTTAACACTGTCAGGATAATTGACCCAATTATTGCAAGCACCTAGGTTTATTGCTAGATAATAGAGGTAAGAAGTATTTCTAGATCTCAAAAGATTCACTGGGATTTGCCTTATTCTTTCATTCCTGCTGGTAGCACTGAATGAAAAATTGTAGCAATCTCAGCCTAACATAGCAAGCCAACCGAAAGCTTAAACTCCTCAAGAATGACGACCTGTATTTCCCCACCATGCAAATAATGTAGACAAGGTGTGAAGTGCTCGCCAAAGGCAAGGAAAATCTAGAATGGGTGGTGGAGAAGGGATGTGATGAATATCAATTATGGTTTTTGGAACAGTAGAAGCAAGGGACATCTGCTAGGTACACTAGCTCTCTTGCCTTAAGACCTTTCAAGAATTAGTGGTTCGTGTGATGCTAAATAATTGGTGACAGAATGGATTTTATATAGGGTAAAAGTGGATCTAAAAAGCACAAGTGATAGACTCCAGCAGATACATTTGGTGTCCCAGGCCACTTCCTTTGATTTCAGCTGCAGAGGTGTTGGACAGCTCCTATGCAAGCCACAGGGCCCCAGGTGCTCACTGCCTGTCTCTGCCCTTCTGCCTCACTGCTCTCCCCACAGCGGCTGGAGCTCACTAAGCCTACACTAACTAGCCAGACGTAAAGGGGTGTTAATTCTTCTGGGAGCTACTCTTAACCAATGAGTGAAGGGAGTCAGTGGATAAATCTATCAGCCTTTTGTCTTTGGGTGTGAAAATTCTGAGACACATTTTATACAGTTCCGTGGAGAGTTCCTAGGGGGTTGAGTTCCCATTGATCAAAGTGGTAGCCAGCTTAACAGTGAATCCTCTAATGGCTTTTCCTTACCTCTCAGTTTCTCTGCTTCCCAAGATCACCTACCTAATTCAGTCTCTGCTTTCAGAGGAATCCAAACAAAGTAGATAGATGAACCAGTTAGTTGCTGGTTGATCATAATGTTTATGTAAGAGTTGGCTTTGTTAATAATGAAAAAGTAAATAATTTTGGTGGAGAAAGCAAAGTTAACTAAAATTTGGAAACGTATTTACTGACCATTTTTTATGTATCAAGCATTTTAGAAGATATTTAATACCATTTTCAACTGATGTGACAGAAATGCATTTTCTGAATACATGGGGAAGGAACAAAAAAAGAAAGGAGCACATACAAAGACATCAAGCAATATAGTCAACCTCTATTACAGAGATATCTGCCAACTTGCAGTCATCTGGATTTACCATTTATCTAGACAGATATACAACCTTATTTGGAATTAGACTGTATACCATGTTTTGGGTGTGTTAGAAGGTGAAAGTGAGATTGGTCATGACTGATATGTGGTATATCCAAATAAACATAACAAAATTATATTCTAAAAATATGAAATAATTCAACATACAATATGTGAGAAATACAGAAAACCCTCAGGATCATTTATTCCAATGCCCTATCTTTACAGGTTAAAAAAGAGAGGTGGCTTACTGGCACAATCAGGCCTGAAATATCAGTAATCTGATACACCCTTTCCAATATACTTGGGGACTGGCACCAAGAGAATGGTTCTCATTTGGAAAATATTTAACACAAATAGCTTTCTCTATTTGTATGGAGTCTTACACAGATCTGTTTTTCATTGATTCTACTGGAATTTCAGTAATCTGGCTTGTGCACCTTCTCTACTGATTCTGAGTCCATTATGCTATTAATCCTTGTTGCATGACTGTAGATTAAGTCTCATTCAAGTAGTAAACATTCCTAAGCAGCTTAACGATGAGATGCAGAAGAGAAGAGTTAGAAAGTTCCTTGGAGATCACCTGGCCAATCCCACCTGAGAGGCATTTATTTTTTTTTGGTATCATTAATCTACAATTACAGAAAGAACATTATGTTTACTAGGTTCCCCCCAACACCAAGTCCCCCCCACATACCCCTTCACAGTCACTGTCCATCTGTGTAGTAAGATGCTGTAAAATAACTACTTGTCTTCTCTGTGTTGCACAGCCCTCCCCATGCCCCCCACGCACTATACATGCTAATCGTAATGCCCTCTTTCTTTCTCCCCGCCCTTAACCCTCCCTTCACACCCATCGTCCCCAGTCCCTTTCGCTTTGGTAACTATTAGTCCATTCTTGGGTTCTGTGATTCTGCTGTTGTTTTGTTCCTTCAGTTTTCCTTTGTTCTTATACTCCACATATGAGTAAAATCATTTGGTAGTTGTCCTTCTCTGCTTGGCTTATTTCACTGAGCATAATACCCTCTAGCTCCATCCATGTTGTTGCGAATAGTAGGATCTGTTTTTTCCTTATGGCTGTGTAATATTCCATTGTGTATATGTACCACATCTTCTTTATCCATTCATCTACTGATGGACATTTAGGTCGCTTCCATATCTTGGCTATTGTAAACAGTGCAGCGATAAACATTGGGGTGCATCTGTCTTTTTCAAACTGGAGTGCTGCATTCTTAGGGTAAATTCTTAGAAGGGGAATTCCTGGGTCAAATGGTATTTCTATTTTGAGCATTCTGAGGAACCTCGACACTGCTTTCCACAATGGTTGAACTCGTTTACATTCCCACCAGCAGTGTAGGAGGGTTCCCCTTTCTCCACAGTCTCGCCAACATTTGTTGTTGTTTGTCTTTTCGATGATGGCAATCCTTACTGGTGTGAGGTGATATCTCATTGTGGTTTTAATTTGCATTTCTCTGATGATTAGCGATGTGGAGCACCTTTTCATATGGCTGTTGGCCATCTGGATTTCTTCTTTAGAGAACTGTCTATTCAGTTCCTCTGCCCATTTTTTAATTGGATTATTTGCTTTTTGTTTGTTGAGATGTGTGAGCTCTATATATTTTGGATGTCAATCCTTTATCGGATCTGTCATTTATGAATATATTGTCCCATACTGTAGGAGACCTTTTTGTTCTATTGATGGTGTCCTTTGCTGTACAGAAGCTTTTCAGCTTGATATAGTCCCACTTGTTCATTTTTGCCTTGGTTTCCCTTGCCCAGGGAGATATGTTCATGAAGAAGTCACTCATGTTTATGTCCATGAGATTTTTGCCTATGTTTTTTCTAAGAGTTTTATGGTTTCATGACTTACATTCAGGTCTTTGATCCATTTGGAGTTTACTTTTGTGTATGGGGTTAGACAGTGATCCAGTTTCATTCTCTTACATGTAGCTGTCCAGTTTTGCCAGCACCATCTATTGAAGAGACTGTCATTTCCCCATTGTATGCCCATGGCTCCTTCATCAAATATTAATTGGCCATATCTGTTTGGGTTAATGTCTGGAGTCTCTATTTTGTTCCACTGGTCTGTGGCTCTGTTCTTGTGCCAGTACCAAATTGTCTTGATTACTGTGGCTTTGTAGTAGAGCTTGAAGTTGGGGAGCGAGATACCCCCCACTTTATTCTTCCTTCTCAGATTGCTTTGGCTATTCGGGGTCTTTAATGGTTCCATATGAATTTTTGAACTATTTGTTCCAGTTCACTGAAGAATGCTGTTGGTAATTTGATAGGGATTGCATCAAATCTGTATATTGCTTTGGGCAGGATGGCCATTTTGACGATATTAATTCTTCCTAGCCAGGAGCATGGGATGAATTTCCATTTGTTAGTGACCTCTTTAATTTCTCTTAAGAGTTTCTTGTTGTTTTCAGGGTATAGGTCTTTCACTTCCTTGGTTAGGTTTATTCTTAGGTATTTTATTTCTTTGATGCTATTGTGAATGGAATTGTTTTCCTGATTTCTCTTTCTATTAGTTCATTGTTAGTGTATAGGAAAGCTACAGATTTCTGTATGTTAATTTTGTATCCTGCAACTTTGCAGAATTCCGATATTAGTTCTAGTAGTTTTGAAGCGGAGTCTTTAGGGTTTTTTATGTACAATATCATGTCATCTGCAAATAGTGACAGTTTGACTTCTTCTTTACCAATCTGGATTCCTTGTACTTCTTTGTTTTGTCTGATTGCCATGGCTAGGACCTCCAGTACCACGTTGAATAACAGTGGGGAGAGTGGGCATCCCTGTCTTGTTCCCGATCTCAGAGGAAAAGCTTTCAGCCTCTCGCTGTTCAGTATGATGCTAGCTGTGGGTTTATCATATATAACCATTATTATGTTGAGGTAGTTGCCCTCTATGCCCATTTTGTTGAGAGTTTTTATCGTGAATGGATGTTGAATTTTGTAGAATGCTTTTTCAGCGTCTATGGAGATGATCATGTGGTTTTTGTCCTTTTTGTTGATGTGGTGGATGATGTTGATGGATTTTCGAATGTTGTACCATCCTTGCATCCCTGGGATGAATCCCACTTGGTCATGGTGTATGATCCTTTTGATGTATTTTTGAATTCAGTTTGCTAATATTTTGTTGAGTATTTTTGCACCTCGTTCATCAGGGATATTGGTCTGTAGTTTTCATTTTTGGTGGGGTCTTTGCCTCGTTTTGGTATTAGGGTGATGTTGGCTTCATAGAATGACTTTGGGAGTATTCCCTCCTCTTCTATTTTTTGGAAAACTTTAAGGAGAATGGGTATTATGTCTTCTCTGTATGTCTGATAAAATTCCGAGGTGAATCCATCAGGCCCGGGAGTTTTGTTCTTGGGTAGTTTTTTGATTACTGCTTCAATTTCGTTGCTGGTAATTGGTCTGTTTAGATTTTCTGTTTCTTTCTGGGTCAGTCTTGAAAGGTTGTATTTTTCTAGGAAGTTGTCCATTTCTCCTAGATTTTCCAGCTTGTTGGCACACAGGTTTTCATAGTATTCTCTAATAATTCTTTGTATTTCTGTGGGGTCTGTCATGATTTTTCCTTTCTCGTTTCTGATTCTGTTGATGTGTGTTGACTCCCTTTTTCTCTTAATAAGTCTGGCTAGAGGCTTATCTATTTTGTTTATTTTCTCAAAGAACCAGCTCTTGGTTTCATTGATTTTTTCTATTGTTTTATTCTTCTTAATTTTATTTATTTCTTCTCTGATCTTTATTATGTCCCTCCGTCTGCTGACCTTAGGCCTCATTTGTTCTTCTTTTTCCAGTTTTGATCATTGTGACATTAGACTATTTATTTGGGATTGTTCTGTCTTCTTTAAATATGCCTGGATTGCTATATACTTTCCTCTTAAGACTGCTTTTCCTGCATCCCACAGAAGTTGGGGCTTTGTATTGTTGTTGTCATTTGTTTCCATATATTGCTGGATCTCCGTTTTAATTTGGTCATTGATCCATTGATTATTTCGGAGCATGTTGTTAAACCTCCATGTGTTTGTGAGCCTTTTTGCTTTCTTTGTACAATTTATTTCTAGTTTTATACCTCTGTGGTCTGAAAAGTTGGTTGGTAGAATTTCAATCTTTTGGAATTTACTGAGGTTCTTTTTGTGGCCTAATATGTGGTCTATTCTGGAGAATGTTCCATGTGCACTTGAGAAGAATGTGTATCCTGTTGCATTTGGATGTAGAGTTCTATAGATGTCTATTAGGTCCATCTGGTCTAGTGTGTTGTTCAGTGCCTCTGTGTCCTTGCTTATTTTCTGTCTGGTGGATCTGTCCTTTGGAGTGAGTGGTGTGTTAACGTCTCCTGAAATGAATGCATTGCATTCTATTTCCTCCTTTAATTCTGTTAGTATTTGTTTCACATATGTTGGTGCTCCTGTATTGGGTGCATATATGTTTACGATGGTTATATCCTCTTGTTGGACTGACCTCTTTATCATTATATAGTGTCCTTCTTTATCTCTTGTTACTTTCTTTGTTTTGAAGTCTATTTTGTCTGATACTAGTACTGCAACCCCTGCTTTTTTCTCCCTGTTGTTTGCATGAAATATCTTTTACCATCCCTCGACTTTTAATCTGCGCATGTCTTTGGATTTGAGGTGAGTCTCTTGTAAGAAGCATATAGATGGGTCTTGCTTTTTTATCCATTCTATTACTCTGTGTCTTTTTATTGGTGCATTCAGTGCATTTACATTTAGGGTGATCATTGAAAGATATGTGCTTATTGCCATTGCTGGTTTAGATTCCTGGTTACCAAAGGTTCAAGTTTAGCTTCTTTACTACCTTACTGTCTAACTTAACTCGCTTATTGAGCTATTATAAACACTGTCTGGTAACTCTTTATTTCTCTCCCTTCTTATTCCTCCTCCTCCATTCTTCATATGTTGGGTGTTTTGTTCTGTGCTCTTTTTAGGAGTGCTCCCATCTAGAGCAGTCCCTCTAAGAGACCTTGTAGAGGTGGTTTGTGGGAGGCAAATTCCCTCAACTTTTGCTTGTCTGGGAATTGTTTAATCCCTCCTTCATATTTAAATGATAATCGTGCTGGATACAGTATCCTTGGTTCAAGGCCCTTCTGTTTCAATGCATTAAATATATCATGCCATTCTCTTCTGGCCTGTAAGGTTTCTGTTGTGAAGTCTGATGATACCCTGATGGGTTTTCCTTTGTAGGTCACCTTCTTACTCTCTCTGGCTGGCTTTAATACTCTGTCCCTGTCCTTGATCTTTGCCATTTTAATTATTATGTGTCTTGGTGTTGACCTCTTTGAATCCCATCTCTCGGGAGTTCTGTGTTCCTCTGTATTCTGAGCAACTATTTCCTCCCCCAGTTTGGGGAAGTTCTCAGCAATTATTTCTTCAAAGACACTTTCTATCCCTTTTTCTCTCTCTTCTTCCTCTGGTACCCCTATAATGCGGATATTGTTCCTTTTGGATTGGTCACAGAGTTCTCTTAATATTGTTTCATTCCTGGAGATCCTTTTATCTTTCTCTGCATCAGCTTCTGTGCGTTCCTGTTCTCTGGTTACTATTCCATCAATGGCCTCTTGCATCTTATCCATTCTGCTTATAAATCCTTCCAGAGTTTGTTTCACTTCTGTAATCTCCCTCCGGACATCTGTGATTTCCCTCCAGATGTCTGTAATCTCCCTCTGGACTTCATCCCTTAGCTCTTGCATATTTCTCTGTAGCTCTGTCAGCATGTTTATGATTTTTATTTTGAATTCTTTTTCAGGGAGACTGGTTAGGTCTGCCTCTGCAGATTCTTTCTCAGGTGTAACTATCTTGGTCTGGACCAGATTCTTTTGCCTTTTCATAGTGATTGTAGTGGCTTTAGGCAGGTTGCGGGTGTGTCAGCTGGAAGAAGAAAGTCCTTTCCTGCTTGCTGGATGCCTTGCCCTTCTCCGCTGCCTGTGACGGCTACCTGCACTCCTGGAGAAGCCACCGGGTTAATCTCCTAAGCTGCTATGGGCGGGATGTCCGTCAGAGCAACGCGGAGCCCTCCGGGGAGTGGCAGGCATGCCAGGTGTGCTCCTCCGTGCTAGCGGCGACCCTGACGGGCAGCTGTGTAGCAGCAGCAGCCTTTGGGTCTGGCCTGGGCGGCTGTGTGTTGGGCTGGGATTCCGGTCGGCTCCTGGGAGCACGCCTGCTCCTTCTGGGTCCGCTGCCAGTGAGTGCGGGGCTTTTCCACTCAGGCTTCTACCGGGCTCTGGCTTCACTGCCGCCGGTGCACACGAGCCGTGCCCAGGCTGTTCGGTCGCACCGCTGTGGCCTCGCCCTGCAGCGCACGGATCTGCTCTCGGTTTCTTCTCTCGCTTCCGCCTCCGGTGTGTGCTCCCACTCTCCTGCTACTGGGCCCATGTTTCAGGGTCCGCACCAGTTGGAGGAACAACTGGCAGGCTGCCTAGTCCTGTGAGGGGCTTCAGAGCTGCACTGCGTCTGTTTAGGGCGCCTAAGTTTCCCCGGTATTTCCAGCTGCCAGGACAACTTCGTCCAGCTATGGGGTCCCTGCCTCTTTAAGACTTGCAGAAAGCACTCACTTTTCTTTTGTCTCAGGGGCGCCAGTTGCAGGGACCTGCCCACAGGTTTTGCTTTTCCATTCTCTAATATCCAGCACCCCGTGCACCTTGTGTCTGAGTTCTGGGTGCGGATTTCTAGAGCTGGTTGTTTAACATGTCCTGGGCTTTCACTCCCTCCCCGTTCCGACTCCTTTCTTCCCGCCGGGTTTTGGGGTGGGGGAGCGTTCAGGTCCCGCCTGGCCGCAGCTTGTATCTTACCCCCTTCGTGTGATGCTGAGTTCTCGCAGATGTAGATGTATCCTGGCTGTTGTACTGCATCCACTGGTGTCTCTTTTAGGAATAGTTGTATTTATTGTATTTTCATAAATATATATGTTTTGGGGAGGATATTTCCTCTGAACTACTCACGCTGCCATCTTCCTGTGATGTCCCTTGTCAGGCATTTTTGTAGATACTTAGTACCAGTCTCAGTTGACTATCCTATTTGAACTCTGACTCTGGCCCAAATGGGAAAGAGAAAAAAATGGGAACATTTTCCCACCTCTTCCTTCTTTTGAACTTTATATCCAACATCCTCTAGAGCTAATCATGACCCTGTGTGGGAAATGACTGTTTCATCTCCACAAGGAAAGCATTCAGTAAATATTGCTGGTTCATGGAAGAACACTGATTACCTGTACTCTGGAATTGATTTCCCAGGAATGATGGGGCATCTTTCATTGGATAAATCAGTGTCCACTTTTTTTTATTGTGGTAAAATATACATAATAAAAAATTGCCATTTTAACCATTAGTAAGAGTACAATTCAGTGTTTAGTATATTCACATTGCTGTGCAGCCATCACAACCATCTACCTCCAAAATTTCTTCATCTTCCCAGACTTAAATTCCATGTCCATTAAATAATAACTTGCCGTTCCCACCTCCTTCCAGCCCCTGACAACCAGACACTTCATCTTTGAATTTGATTACTTTAAGTACTTCATGTAAGTGGAATCATGCAGTATTTGTCCTTTTGTGACGGGTTCATTTCAATGAGCATAATGTCTTCAAGGTTTGTCCAAGCTGAAGCTCATCAGAATTTCCTTCCTTTTTAAGGCTAAATAATACACCATTGTATGTATGTACCATTCGTTTATCCATTCATCTGTCAACAGACACTTAGGGGGCTTCCACTAACATTTTGGCTATGTGAATAATGTTCCTTTGAACATTAGCATAGAAATATCTACAAATATCTCTTGGAGTCTTTGCTTTCAGTTTTTTGGGGGGTACACACCCAGAAGTGGACCTGATGGATCACATGGTAATACTATGTTTAATTTTTTGAGGAACTGCCATGCTGCTTCCACAGTGGCTGTACCATTCTTACATTCCTACCAGCAATGTATAAGGGTCCCAGTTTTTCCACATAACACTTGTTATTTCAGTTTTGTTTTTATACTGGCCATTTTAATGCACGTGAAGTATATCTCAGTGTGGTTTTGAGATACTACTCAAATGCATAAGCGTAGTGTTCCTAAGCATCTTTTCATGTGCTTACTAGTCATTTGTATATGTTCTTTGGAGAAATGTCTATTTAAGTCCTTTGCCAACTTTTTAATTGTTCTGTTATTTTTGAGTTGTAGAAATTCTTTATAAATTCTGGATATTAATCCCTTATCAGACCTATAATGCATAAACATTTTCTTCCTTTTCATGGCTTGCTTTTTCACTCGGTTGTTGATATCTTCAATGCACAAAAGTTTTTAATTTTGATGATTTCCAATTAATCTACTTTTTCTTTGCTGCATGTGCTATTGGTCCACTAACATTTTAGTGAATATTTCAAACTTAATTTTACTTTTTAACTTGAGATACTGCTGTCTGGGATTAATCTAGGTTTTCTGGAGCCTGAAGTATCTAAAATTTGGGATGCTTAAAAGAAAAATACAAGAAAGTATATTTTTATAAATTTTTACTAAATTTTATACCATGTTATTACTAGTTAAGATCCCTTCTGGTAGGAGTCATGTCAACTTCATTAGCTTCATCATTAACTGGCCTTTATATCCACCAGAACCACTTTCTTCTTCCCTCCCTCTACCATTTCTAGTAATTCAAAAAGTAGGGGGGATTTCAGAGCCTGTGAGATGACATTCCAAGTATAATTCATAAGTGAAATATCAGTTTATGAAAGCATTAGCATAAGATAGATTTACTCAAAGAATATCAGAACAGGGATTCTCCAATAGTGCTAAGAACTGGGGTTGAAAATACCTAGGTAATAATTCTAAGCTCTACTACTAGTTGGTTTTGAAAATCTGTGCAGTTCAACCTCTCTGATCTTCAATATGTGTAAAATAAGAGGTTTTGATTTGAAGTTCTGTTCCAGCTCTAATAGTCAATAATTCTTTTAACTTTTAGCTCCTTCTTCTACCCTCTTTCAGTGATTGTTCCCCTGCACCAGCTTCTACCCCTGCTGTGCCAAAGTTCTGCCTTACTAAGAGCCCATTTCTTGGGTATTGTTCCCTTTGTGACTGATGTTTCCATCCATGGGTTATGACTCTTCCTTAGGGAGAGTTTCCCCAGTGTCATAGATGACAACCTGCCTAGGCAGATGCTTCTTTTCATATACACATAGCAGTCTGTCCTCCTCTTGCAAGCAATATTCATCTCCCCCTGTTGTATTCAAATGTGTTTACTGTATTACCACCACTCCGACTGTAGATTCGATTGCAACTGAACATCTCCAATTAAATGTCCCACAGACATCTCAAAGGTGACATGTTCCACACTGAACTTATCACCTTCTCCCACCTGTCCCTCCGCCTCTAGTCCCTGTCTCAGGAGAAGTCCTTGGCTGCTCTCTCTTCCTCAGTCTACAAGCCCTGTTGACTTTACCTTATGGATGTTTCAGGTCCATCCATTTCTTTCTATTCTCACCACCATATTTTAGTCAGTGGTACGGATATCCTTTCTCACCTAAATAAGTGCAATAGCCTGCTAACTTAATTTCCTTATCTATAAATTTGCCCCTGTAATCTGTTTTCCATAGTTGCAAGAATAATGTTACTAAAATGAAAATCTGGGTTTTTTTTGTCTGCTTACAGCCTCATTTTTGCATTCAGAATAAAGTCCCATCCCCTTGTCAAGGCAAATAAGCATCCTCATCAGCAATGTATCATCTCGATACCTGCCCCACCTCATATTCTGACATCCCATCAAACTCTTTGCTCCAGCCACTTGCTTTTCACTAAATAGGTTATGTTTTCCCTCATCTGCAGGGCTGCACCTTGCTATCCTCAGAGCTTGCAGTCCACCTTCCCTACCTCTCTTTATATAAAAACACATCCTCCAGAAGTCTGCTCAATTATTACCTTTTTGTATGTGTGAAGCCTTCTCTGACACCCCAAGGCTAGAGTTAGTGCCCCTCTTGTGAGTTCCTTTAACACTTACCACACTGTGTGGCACCTTATTCTTTACTTGTCTGTCTTTTCCACTAGCTTTTTGAGGCCACAGGCTGATTCTTAGCTATGGCTACAGCCTCAGCCCCTGACGCAGCACCGAGTACACAAGAGGCATTCAGTAAATTACTCTGCATAAACCACCTCGTGAGAGACAACTAAATGAAGATTTCTTACCTACCTGGCCTTCCTGTTTGCTCTCCTATTGCTCACTTCCTTTACTGGATTTTTGAAAAGATTCTAGGTAATGGGATTATAGATGTATTATATTATTATGTTTCTATGGATTGTTTATAATTGGATATAATCCTGTATCGAACGATCTGTTTTATCCCATTGTGGCAGGGCAAAAATATTAAATTCATGGAATGACACAGGGTGTCTTTTGAGAATAGTATCTACAAAAAGGCTCTCCTTGGGCAATGTCATATAGTGGTGGCAGGAGCTCATGTGATGGGGTTCAGAGTGAACTACCAGTGAACGAGGGCTGCAATCTCTAACTCCCAAACTAGAGTAGGAAGAGACTGAGAATATCGTCTCTTTTCAGAGGAGGCACTTGAGGAATGAACAGGTTCACTGACTCAGCTGAGGCTACATGTTAGTCTCCTTATTTCCAGCCCTTTACTCTCTTTGACTATAGCATAGAAACAAAAGCAAAGACACCTTCTTTGCTTGAGGAAGATTTAGCTATAAAAATTTAGGGAAACACAGGAAGACTTTCGAGCATACACTTGTGTTTAGAATGTGAAAGACATGAAAATTCTAGAATGATTGTGAATCTTCCATGCCTAGAATTTGATCAAATAGCACTAGCTCCTAATTCTCTTTAATTTCATTTAGTCATTAGAGTTGAAGAAGGGAGCAAAATCTGCATATTTGTTTCAGGCCATCTGCTTCATTCAGAACCTTGGAACTACAGGACTTATTTTCTAAAAGGTCTATGGGGAAGTGGGGAGTGGGAAAAGCATCTGAGAAAAGATGTAGCCAATTTCAGGCTTGCTTTCTGGAAATTCAACAGTTCTGGAAGTATTTCAAGATCCTATTCAATCTTTACTTTGTTGGTTTAGATTTTTGTCACAATCAGACATTTTACATTAATTTGGCCCCAACCAGATTTGTTAATAATCTTAGATTATATAATGGCTTAGCTGCATGCTAAAATCACATTATTCAGTTCTGCAAAACTACACGGAGAATATACTTTTTAAAAAATAGGTACAATCTTACATTTTTAAAGTTGTGTTAAGATTGCCCTAAAATGACTAATTTACATGAATACAGGATACACTTTAAAAAAATCACTTGACCTTCAGGAGTAAAGATGTTAATGACACATTTTGATCTAGCCCCAAATCCTTAAGAAGGTGATGTCTTGTACCATCTTCTGTCTTTTTTCTCTTTATTTCCAGCCAACTACATTTCATGTATAATTGTCTGGGGTCCCACTAGACTGGGAAAAAGTAGGGGTTCAGTGCTATAACCAATTGACTGATGAGGTGTGACATGGGTTGAATGAGGGACAGTGTCTCCTGGCAAGTAGTAGGTCGACCTAAGACATTGTAACTGTGAAAATTAATAAAGGGAAACCTCACTAAAGTGGAGTCAGGAAGCTAGAGGGGTAGCCATATCACTCCATGTCAATTACAGTAAGAATTGTCAATCACAGGCCTCAACAGAGAAACCCATACAGTGCATCTCCCACAAGAAATTGACTACCCAGACTGCAACTCAGCTAGGGAGAAACCGCCATCACCCTGAATTCTTGCTTTTCTCCAGTGGACTGTCCTTAAAAACAACCCCTCACAACCTCCTCCTTTTCCATAAAATACAGTTCATCTCCTTTTGGGACTTGCCAAAGGTTTTTCCGTAGTGCGTGCATGTTTCGAATTGCTATTCTCCACTTTTCCCTAATGTCTTGCCAATGGGTTTCAGCCCCAGGCAAGTTCGATATGGATTCAATGTGACCAAAGAAACTGACAGCAAAACGTTCTTGGGGTGAAAGGGTTATACCCAACTTAATTTCCAGGTGGCAGGTCAGTTCACTCAGAGTGAGTCTGCATGCAGCAAGCCGGTCTCTGCCTCTGGGCCCCTCTGTCCGCACAGTCATCCCCTGGGCCTCTGTCCTCTGCTCTGCTTCCTGCAGCCTTGTAGCCATGCCACCGTGTCGTGCCCAGAGCACTGAGCGGAGCTCTACAGAGTCAACAGCCATGTATTGCCCACAGGCGTGCAGTGAGCTAGTCAACCAGGGTCAGGTGAGAATCCTGGCCACTGGAACTCTCATTTTATCCACACCTAGTAAACCCATTTTGTTGATGACTTTTTTTAGGTTAACAGAACAATCAAGTTTGTATGAGTGTAGAAGGCAGGGTCAGGGCAGGGGTTACTGTATTCCCGGGCTACCCGTCTCAGGTGGTGAAGTCAGCCAGCTCGGGAGGGAGTTGGACGGCAGCTTGCCTCTCCTCTCGGGGAAAAACCACTTGGCCCCAGAGTACAACAAAGCACGTGGGAAGGCTCACTAAGTCAGCAGTCATTCTGCAATCCGCAGGTGACCACCGGGCCCATCTTCTCCCGCGGGATTTTTCCCTAGAGCGCCACCCACTGCCCTGTCGGCCACTGCCTGACGGGTGTTCCGGGTTCCCTCGGGGGCGCGAAGCACCTGGCGCCGGTCCTCTCACGCCCTTCGCCCGGCCCCCTACTGGCCGCCAGGCTGAGGGGCCGGCGGCGGCGGCGCGGGGCGGGGCTTGGCTGCGGGGAAATGACGTCGTCGGCCCCGCGCGCTCCGCGATCCCTGGCAACGGCGGGTCCACGGCTATGCGGCCTCCTCCTATCCCCGCCTACCCCCGCCGCAGCCCGCCCCGTCTCCTCCCTCCGCAGCCTCGGCGGCCGTCTCGCCGGCTCCCTGGTCCCAGGGGCAGCGGACCTGCGGGGCCACGCAGCCCATGACGCCCCGGCCAGGTGCGAGCTAAAGAGCGGGCGAGAGCAGGCCCAGCCCCGGGCCGCCGCCGGACCCCGGGCGTCTGCCCCGCGTCGGAGTCGCTCGCTGCCTCGGGCCGGCAGGGCCGTCCGGTCCCTGGTTGGGGGTCCGCCGGGGGTCGCGGGCGGGAGCGCGCCTGCGGCTGCGGCCGACGGACCGCGGGTGTCAAGTCCGAGAGCGGCCGCCAGGGCTCGAGCCTCCTGGACGCCGGGCGTCCGCGGGCCACCCCCAACGCGCGGGGACAGGTGCGCGGCCGGGGTCTGTCGGGAAGATGGCGACCCCAGGCATGAGCTGGCAGCCGCACTACTACGGAGGCTCGGCCAGCGGGGCGGCCAAATTCGCGCCCTCGCCGGCCGCCGCGCAGCAGGCGGGGCACAGCATGGACTACAGCCACGACCTGCACCTGAAGATGAGCAAGAAAATCGCCCAGCTCACTAAGGTAAGGGCGCGGCTACGGGGTCCACAGGGCGGCGCTCACCTGCCGGGCTCAGGCTGAGCACCCTGCGCCCATGGCGACTTGAAACAGGCCGTTCTGGGGAAGCAACAGCCGGAGACGTACCTCCAGAAACTGTTCAAACTTCGATGGAATGCTGGTGATGTTAATTTAAACTAGACTGCTCCACAACTCGGCTGGGTTTATGGGATTTGCACCCCGCTGCCCTTTAGGGGTAAGCCAGTACAGAACAAATAAGGATCTACTTATTTCATGGCACGATAATAAATCGCTTTAGTTTTGTTCTCTCGCATCTGCCCAGGCTCCACGAGGCATTACTCTACTGTATGAAGTACAATACCGTATTTACCCAACATGACCTGGAATCTTCAGAATTAAATCCGTATTTTTCGCTAGTTACTTAGTTGAGGGGAGAGCACACCTTTTGAGCAATGTAGGAGGGTAAAACATACCTTGCAAGTCAGTTTTGGGATTTAATGAGTCATTATCTTGACAAAATATGAAACAGGGCTTGTGTCTGCATTTAGTTAATGTTTCAACCCTCAAAAGATAATTTTAAGAGAGCAAATAACCTGCACATTTGGCCAATTCTAGGATGCCATTTGGATGGTGAGCCTTTTTCTAGTTTAGTAAGTGCTGGTAATGAGAAAGAATCGACATCTGTGAAGCAAGAGCAATTCAGATAATTATATTGCCCTGTTTAGATCTCACAATCTTTCATTACCCTTTAGTGAGAAGTGATTCATTGTTTCTGAAATCTCTAGAGGTGGTAGATCTTACTGTGTTTAAGTTGAGTGGCTGAACACTTGTTAGGAGTGCTGACCTAATGAAGGGAGGTGGGCAGTTTGTGGGGTTTATTACTAGGTAATCTCTAAAGTCTTACTCTTTTAACTCCAAAATTCTCATTATATAATTGCATTGCAAGTTGGAACTTTTTTAAAGTGTATTTTTTTTATTGAAGTATATAGTTCATACACAATAGTATGTTGGCTTCCTATACAACACTGATTCTTTACCCACATTATTGAATCCTCAACACCAACTAGTGCAGTTACTGTCAACATAAAAAGATGTTACAGAGCCATTGACTATATTCTACATTCTGCACTTCCATTCCTGTGACCAACTTATATTATGATTGAGATTTTTGTGTCTCTTCATCTGCCTTACCCACCCACCCCAGCTCTCCCATAGTCGTCTCATAGACACTGAGAAGTGACTGGAAGTAGGCACTTTTGAGCGGGTAAAGTAAAGCAGAGTTGAAAGAGAGGAAAAGAAGGAAAGGGGAATGAAGAAGGAATCAAGAGGGAAAAAAGATTTTGGTGAAGAAATGGGATTGAGGGTAGAAAGAAAAATACCATGAAAGGAACTGAAGAATGACAGATCAAATGGAAATGCAGAGAAAGTACCAGTACATGACAGTAAAACTCAACCATGCAAAGCAAGCCAACATTTTGGGAAATTTTGGTATTTGGTTTATGTCAGCACTGTCTCGAAAATTGCTACATGTCTACATTTTCCTGTTCCTTTTGTGACAGAATGTCTCCAAATTCAGAGAAAGGAAGGCCCATGAAGGAATGATAGTATACCATCAGAGCATTTATACATTTGGGAGCTAAAAGCCAGGCTTCCTGAAATCGTATTTTCTCTTCAGAATACTGATGTCCAGAATGAAGGACGTGAATATTTATTCTGATATTCTTTAATGGTGTGTTCATAACGTCCAGTGTTCTTATTTTAGATTGTAACCATCTAGGGTCCTGCTTGAAGGAATATAAACTTGGTAAGTTGATAGTGGAACTGTGTACAGTTTAGTAAAAGAAGTTTCTCATCTCTCCAAACCACTTTTCTTTTTACTTATACTTTTTCAATTTCATGTTTTTTTTTTATCAGAACAAAAAAAATCAGAACTATTTAAAGTGGAAGTATTGGTAGAAGTTGCTGTCACTTTTTCCCTTCGCACTACCCACCTGAAATTTAATAAGACAGGAGGCTGCCTCCATGCCAGTGCTCTCATTAAGCCTTGAGTGCTACATCTAATTTTTACTGAGTGTGTTACTTGGACTCTGATTTAGTGTTTATGGTTACAATCTCTAAACAAGCCACCCTCTCTGCTAAGTGCCTCAGACATTTAATCTCTTCTACTAGAGTTTCTCAACCTTGGCACTGCTGACATTTTTTACAGGATTAACTCCTTGTTAGGAGCAGGCAGGGCTGTCCTGTACATTTTAGGGTGTGTAGCAGCCTCCCTCATGCTGCCTAGACAGTTCCAGTAGCTTTGCCCTTTCTCTGCTCCACTCGCACACAGTCAGGAGAATAAACTTGTCTGCAGACATTGCCAGATGACATCCCAGGGAGGTGTCATACTGGAATATCTAGGGTTTCTCCCACCCTGTTCTTTTGCTTTTATTACTAAGATAAAGCATGAGAATGAAACAGTCCGATAATAGGACTCTGTTGCAGCCAACACCCTTCAGTTTTTGAAACATACAATAAGACATGTTTGTTTTATGTACCATTTTGTGAATTATCAAATTTTACAGTCACAATTATTGTATTGTGAGTAATATATTCACCAATAGAAACTTTACTTGTATCTGCTATATAGAATTTTCACTCATGAAGAGTTTATTAATAAATTCATATCAGTAGAGATATGTTATTAAAATATTTCAAAACTAGACATTATGAAGGTAACCATTAAAACAGGATTTTATTTCTTTTGGGTATGAGTTAATAGAACTCAGCTCTCAAGTCATTAAACTCTGAGCCTCAGTTTCCTAATCTTCAAAAGGAGGATAACGGTATTATAACTCTCTAAGATAGTAGGCTCTTAATTGAGGCTGTCACAAAAAAGAGATTATTATTTGCCAATAAAGTATATATTAGTAAAATGCTGGATAATTTAAAGTGCTTCTCTCTTTTAAAAATAAACCATTCTGTATTTAATAACATTATGTGATAATTGTATTTCTTTTTGTTTTCCACTGATATCTTTAAAATATATACAGTAATTTTTCTTCTATTTGAATACAGTGTTTAAAATTTACACATTTATTCTGTATTGCTGTAGAACAGTATTGAAAATACAACATCAATTTTCAGAGACTTGGCTAGTATGAAAGGATGAGGATAAAACCAGTCTATATTATAATTTTGCACATAGTAAGACTCACTATCATTTTAACTACAAAGCAGTCTCAGCTGCAGACATATTTTTCAGATTCTATTTCCTGAGACTCTAACATTGCAGCCATCTCATGGAAATGAGAGCAGCAGTTTCTCAAGCACCTTTTATGTAAGGAACACTTTGCTAAGTGTTAGAAGAGGGAGGTTTCTGCCTTTTAAAATGAGTCTATTATATTTAGCTTGTTCCTGTCAAATTTTAAAATTACTCTTAGATCCTTGAGTCATGTGGCAAATTTCTGGAGTAGATAATGGCTGAGCCATCTCAGGATTGGCAGAAAGCTGGATGGGTTGAGTTATATCCTACAAATCACATTTGTGTACTTCTGTACTCATCATTGTGTTGACTTCAGTGCATTTGGTTGTTTGAAAAGCAGTTCTTGTAGGATGTAGCTCTCAAACAGCTTTATTTTTGTCACCCATTATCCCTTTCAATTTATGAGGCTGGCTCATCACAGCCCTCAGATAAACATGACTTTTCTGGTTGCTTTTAGATAATGCAAATTGTCCTTCAGTAAAGGTCACAAAAGTTTAAATTTGGTTATTAATATGATTATTATGGCCAGTACCAACAAATAAAGCCCAAACTAAACCTCCCCCATGTCCTCTCCCTAACTCTGCCTATTCTAAGGGGGAAGCCAGGAATCTGAGAAGGGAAGCATCGTTGACAGTTTTCTTCTGACTGAACTTTTCTACTCCTGCTTTGTCTTGTCAGTCCTGGGTCCTGACCCTCCCCAGGCTGGACAAGGAAGAAGGGCAGAGAGAACAGAGGAGCCATACACTTTACTTGATGAGTGCTTGGGTATCTAGCTTCTTTCAGTGAAGTGTAAACATGGCAAATGTTTGAAGCTCTTTCAGTTTTGGATTCTCCATCTCCCACCTCAGTTGCTCAGGATGCCTCACCTCAAGGTCCTCAACAGTGAGAACGCATCTGTATTCTGGCTTGTTGCTTACTCTGTCCTCAGCCTCTTGCATCTGGCAGGACCTTCGTGTTCATTTTGCTGAGGTCTGTTCAAGCTCCAGGAAACCCTCTGGGATGGATCAGGGTGACCCAGGAGACCCCACCCCAGCTTGCTCTGTCTCTCTTTCCCACAGAGCGCACCTTGGTCCATTGGGAGCACTCGTTCTTATCCAAGTAGACTCTGGGAGCAGTCCCCATTCAGCCATCTGTCTCTCACTCTGACACACCTTTTCATCCACCTTCTCATCCTTTAGATTTTCACATGCCCATTCATCATGTTCTCTGAAGTGCTTGAGACGCATGCCAAGCTCTTCAAGTGGTCTTGTCAAAGCCATTGCCCCTGGACTTTAGGCAAGTGATAGCATCTGTCTTCCCCTTAGAGGCAAGGGCACTTGTTCCCACAGCTCTTCCCAAGGAAACCTCCAACACCCACCTCTGTACCTGCTTTCAGACTTCTCTCATTAGCATTGGGGGTAGGACGGAGCACACCTCAACATGCCTCTCTTTCGATGGCCTCTTTTGGAAATTTTGAGAATATTCTGGTACCTGTTTCGGAATGTCAATTGTCCTTGGTTCTTAAAAGAAAGTTCCCTTTTAATATCCCATTTTGTTAGAGGTATTATGTGAGGGATCCTGTTAGGGACTGCACATCCAGTACCTTCTTAGATGATTGCACTTTTGTTACAGTTCAGTCCGGTTCTCACTTAGTGTAAGGTGGGGTGCAAGGTTCCAAAGAGCCAGAATAATTTCTTTGTGTTCTCTGTGCTTAGCATCAGGTCCTTCTTAAAAGTCTTCTAATACCCAGCTTATATCCCTCCTCCCAAAAACTGCTGTGAGCAACCTAGGCCTTGTTAGGCTTCCCCTACTCTGAATTACTATAATATTTATTATCTGTACTTCTTTTTGATACTTAATAATACAAATTTGCAAAATGTTTATTATGTTTAAAAATATATCTTGTTTTTTAATTTGACTGTGAGTTCCTCAGCTAGAGAGACTGTGGCCTATATATGAATGTATGTAACCTTGTTATGGAGGCTTTGCAGAGTGTGGAAACTTAATAAATACTTATTGATGATGGTGCTGGTCATGGTGGTGATGCAGTTTTATTATATTGTAGAGAAAGTCATTATTTCTAAAGAACTGTATCTGCTACTCTTCTAATGCTAGATCAATGCAGCTGAGTTTAATTATTCATAAACATTTAAATGTTTATTGGCTTTCTTAAACTGCTTCAAAAAGCTGTATTATTTCATAATATATTTTGATGCAAAAATAAAAATATAAAGCACTCTGTCTAAAACAAGTATTGTCATTTCAGAAGGTAGGTAATTGATGTATCAGAATCTCAGCAAATAAAGAAAACATAGTTTTATGATCATTTCAAACTGTCCTTTTACTATATCCAAAGCCAGAACATTTATGTACTAGTGAAATTTTCAAACATCCCTGTTTTCTGTACATTAAGTACAACTGAGTGTTCGCTAGTCAGTTTGTTGGCGTTACCTAGACCCTGTTCCATACTAACACTCAGTTCTGGCTGTGCCTGGGCCGGACAGCTGGGCACGTGCCCGTGCAGCTTCTCTTTTCCCACCTTTGTCACCCTGTAGGTTTGCCTTCTGTCGTGCAGTGACTTGGATTTAGTCATGGCTGAGTGGTTAAAATAATTTCTTGTATTTTACTAATGGGCACAAAAGCACGATATACTATTTATCCACTATTGTAAATTGTCCAGAAATTTACAAAGGACTACCTTTAGAGTTAAAACGCTTAGAGGTGGAAGAAACCAGAGTCTGACCAGTCTCATCGCATTTCATGGATGTAGAAGTTGAGACCCCAGAGTCACTTGAAGATTACAGTTTGTCTTTGGCAGAATCTGAACACGAACCCAAGTCTCTGGATTGATGGCAGAGGTGCTAGCAGATCTCTTTCCCGGTGTCTGCCTTCTTTCTGATACTACTCATTCAGTTCCTAATAGGCTACAGAGGTGCTCATTTTTTCCTCTTGTCTTTGGTTCTTAAAAGAAAGTTCCCTTTTAATATCCCATTATGTTAGGGGTATTCTGTGAGGAATCCCTTAGGGACTGCTCATCCAGTGCCTCCTTAGTTGATTGTACTTTTGATACAATTCAGTACAGTTCTCACTGAGAGACTATAGTATGATTAGGTGGGGTGTAAGGTTCCAAAGAGCAGGAATGGTTTCCTTGTGTTCTCTTTGCTTAACACAAGTCCTTCTTAAAAGTCTTCTTTTAATACCCCGTTTATGTCCATCCTCCCCAAAACTGCCATGACCAACCTAAGCCTTGATAGTCTTCCCTTCCTCTGAATTAAATAATATCTATTGTCTGTACTTCTTGTTCGAACTTAATAATACAAATTTGCCATCTGAATCACAGGCTTGATGCGAGTGAGCCAGTGTGCCCCTCCCATACACTAACCACCTCTGGATTTACAGGTTGTACAGTTTGTTAACTGTGGCTTTGGTGAATTTGTAACAGAACTATCTTTATATCCTTAGATAAATGTCGTATTTTCCTATTTTTATTGGCAGCACTATTCATTTCAGACTTAAACAATTTTTAAATTACTTTTGATTTAGAGACTTTCATACTTGGTGTCAAAGTTACTACTGTGTGGTTATTTAAATGTTTTTTTCTTTAACTGCTTGCTTTTAATTGGATTGTTGCTCAGGCCCATTCCTGAAGGCAGTAAATGTGGAAGGTTCCCAGTTTTTCTCCCCCACCCCTCTCTTTGTTTAGTTTATGAACATCATTGCTGTCTTCTACTTACTAACCTCTTAAAAAGTGGTATAAAGGATAAAAGTTAAGCAAAATGTTACCAAAGCAGTTTGTTCATGTTAACTGAATTAATAGTGAATTCCTATACTTCCAAAACACTAAATGGTATTCCATTCTTCTTCTTAGATGTTTTGCCTCGTGTAAGTAACACTATATAAACAATGTATGTGTAATTTTGAAGGGAAGTTGTGTGTTTGTGTGTGCTTAATATAATGGTCTACTCAGAGTAACAAAATAAGATAAACTTAATGACTAAAATAGTGTGTATAGATTATTCATATGGTGGGTAAACTTTTTTTGAATGCTTAGTCAATGAATGATATTGTGTTAGGCACTATGAATCATTTAATGCTATTAATTTTATGGTTCCACTTCTAGACTATATATTTTTCTCATTTTTTTCCCAATAAACTTGAGAATATATGACTGGAATAAAGTAGATGAACATTTTAATCATCACATTTATCCAGTGGTAGGAGGGGTAAAGGGAAATTTCAGTCTTCTGTAACCCAGGAATGAATGGGTCTGTTTCAGGTTTAGGTCTGTCATGAGCAGGCCAGAGGGCCACAACTCCAGAACCGTATGGCCCAGTGAGGTAGCAATACCCATCATATGGGTCAGAGGAGTGGTTCAATGGATTAGACAGATCCCAGTTTGAATTTCAGCTTCACCACTTACTAGCATGTTACCTATAGTAAGCGTTTTAACCTCTCAGAGCCTCAGTCTCCTCAACTGTAAAATGAGAATAACAAAACCTATCTCATAGAATTATTGTAAAGATTAAATGAGATAATTTGTGTAGGAGCAGAGGTCAGTATATGTCAGTTTCTACCCACTCTCCAGGCTCCCCCCCCTTGGTTTAGACTCTGCTTTTAGCCTCTAACAATTAAGCATGTTTTTGTATATATTTTCCTTTCAGATGGAGATATAGTTTGCATTATTAGAGACCACAACTATCACAAGTGTAGGTTGAACAGCAAATAAAATACGACTGATTCTCATTATTTAAGGTAGTTATGTTCCATCAAGTTATGTTCTAGGGGAAAAATAGTGTTATGTTCCTGACACCCACTGGTCACATTTTCATCCACTGATCAGTACAAAACCTTGTTTTAGGTATGTTTCTGCTTAACAGCACCTTATTTAACATATATTGTTGATTCATTGATAGTGAACTGATCAGCAACAGCACTGTAACTCATGCCTGACTGAAGCTTATCTAACAAACTGAGTGTTAGATTTTGATGTTACATATAAGTTTTAGCAACTAGGCAAATTTGGGAATATGGAATTCATGAATAATAAATCCACTATCTAAAAATGGATGCAGAACTTTGCATCTGCTGTTTACTTAGCCTCTGCTCTGATTTGTCAGCTGTTGTTATGGGCCTGGTTGACTATGACTCTTGTTACCACCCTAAACACCCTCACATGAGTGTTACTTTGACTCTTAATTATCTCCCTAAACACCCACAAAATAGAGGGGTGGAAAGGATAATGGGAGTGGGAATACTTCTCTTTTGTGTGAGTTGCCGATCACCTAGCAGCCACCCTACAATCATAAGCATGGGATAAAATTACAGCCATATTCTCTCTTATATGTAAACTGTTATCTTCATAATCTGAACTTGAATCCATCATATTGCCCTAGTTCAAAAAACAATAAAATGTATAAATTATTCCATGGCATGGAGTAAAACCTTGAAAAAATATGATGACTTATTTTAATTAAAATGAAGTCTAATTTTTATAAACATAATTTGCATAAGATATGTTTGCAGTTACTTCCTTTCTAGCACACTGTCAGTGTAGGAATTGGTTTTGTTAAAAGCCTTTGTCTAAGTGCCTAAAGATAACTAGAAATTATATATTCTCTGAGGCTACTGCACTCACTGTGAGGTTGGAAGTTTCTGGATTAACTTTATGCAACATACAGAAAGGTACTTGAAAATGATTCATATATAGGTATTTATTCATATATAAACTGTTTATTCAAACTATGTCATATTGCTTTCTCTCTGAATTGTTCACAGTTGTGTCCTTCCCTCTGTCTTTATACACACTGGTTAGATAAGCTGCTTTCTGTTTTACTAAAACTATTGAGATTGTCAGGTGTAAGTTACTTGTCTACAAAGATACTTGGGTCATTCATTCCTTGTGAGAACTTTCTGTTGATCCTGCCACCCTAACTCTCCTGTATATGACATTTATGTATTAAATAGAGCACCGTGACAGGGGCAGATGGGAATCAAGAGATCTAATGGGGGGCTATTGTAATGCAGTATTGGGGAGAAATTATGAGGGCCTGAATTAGACTATGGTGGTAGAGAGAGAGGAGATTTGAGAAATCTTGAGGGGGCAGTTTCAAGAAATATTTAGGTAATAAACTTGTCAAGACTATGACAGTTTGTTGTAGGTGAAGGTTGAGGATAACAGGTCTCTGTCAGATAGTAGGTATTCAAATATTTGTTGAATGAAAGAGTGACTAGATGGATATTAATGCCAACTGAGATAGGAATATAGGGAAGACATCTATTGCCTTCCTGTAACAAATTGCCCCCATATTCAGCAACTTGAAATAGCAAACATTTATTACGCAATTTCTGAGGTTCTGGAATCCAGATGTCAGTTAGCTGGGTGCTTCTGGCTTAGGGCTTCTCATGAGGTTGCGGTCAAGCTGAAGACTGAGGCTGGAGGTTCCACTTTGAGTTCACTCTATGGCTGTTAGCAGGAAACTTTAGTTCTTCACCACATGGGCCTCTCCATTGCAAAAGGTCTGAGAGGGTTGGTGGGAGAGAGACCAAGATGGAAGCTATAGTCTTTGTAGAACAAGATCTTAAAGTGACATATCCTTACCTTTGCCATGTTCTACTGATTGCACAGACCAGCCATGGTATAATGGAGGAGGTATATGAATATCAGGAGATAGAGATTAATGGGGGCCAATTGAGGGGCTGGTTACTACAAGAGAGAAGCACAATTGATGGGAGAGATACAATAAATTCAGAGATTTTTAGATGAACATGTATGTACATCCAGGTAGAAATATCTAGCAAAATATTTGGGTATATGTCTGAAGCCTAAGGGAGAGATCAATACAAGAAATAAAAAATTTTAAGTCATTAGGTAATGATTAAAATCATGAGTGGTTGGGGCCAGAGTAGAAAACATTTCAAATAGTTGCTGGGAGATGGAGGAAAAGATAGCTGACCAGAGACAAGTGAAAGGATCAGTGATATATGTGGCTGTCCTAGAGGCAAATCAGACATGGCATTTGGTATCAGTTTAAATACTTCACAGTTTCTGTACAGTCCTATTCAGTCCTATGGAGAGAACCCTTGTTCATCAAGTGTAGGACAGAAGGTGGCAGGTTACTAAAAGATTAATACAGAGTCTGAGTTTTGTCTGATACATAGAGCAGAAGAAGTTAGAGAGCTTCAGTAGACAGTAGTTCCATAAATCTACCATTAGGTTATGTGTTCACAGGGAAGGATGTGAGGCTAGGATGGAGCTAATAGATAAAGGAAAATTTAGGAATTGAAAGGACCATTGGTGTGTTTGCAGATAAAGCCCAGAAGCTGAGGGGTGACAGCTATGAGTAGTATCAGGAGAGGGGTATATTAAGACTTCTGCAGTAGAATAAGTTACAACAAGGCCCAGGGTACAGTCTTGAGGACATTTATAGGGTAGTAAAGATTGTTAGATGTGGGAATCCCAGATAAGTCTGTAAGTGTGGTCTTTTGGATTATACATATATTGTTGATATCTCCAAAGATAATGGAGGGTGGGATAGGAGGGAAATTTGTGAGCCCTGTGCTGAAATCTACACTGAATGTGACTTGGAGGCTGGTTTATTACTATGTTGAGGCAGGAGTGAATGCTAAGTAACAGGACAACTCTTCAAGCAAAAGGAATTTTTCATTATGGGGGAAGAATAATGATTTAAAATAATGACAATAACTGCCATTTTTAAGCAACCAATCATTGCTTGCTATTTTTTTGTGTGACATTTAATTCTTACCATATCCCTGTGAGGTTGCTGTTAGACTTCATGAAGAAGCTGAAGTGACTTGCCCTAAGCCAGGCTGCTAAAAAAGCTGGGATTTGAACCATGATTTGTATGACTGTGCTAAATTGCCCTTTTTAGAAGACAGCATGCCAGGTAGGTCAGTGCCCCCAAACAATTCCAGATCCCATGATGAGTTAGGTGCAGCATAAAATATGGATTCTATTGGAAGAGAATTCTGTTGGCTGAGAAGGGCAGAAATGGAGTTCTGAGGATGTAAGGAAATAGTTTCATTTTTGGTGGGTGCATGGGTGTTTGGTTTAGTATTTAAGTATTGGCTCAGGGATTGCAGAGAGTACAATAAGAAGGGGGGTCAATGGTGGAGGAACCAGGGGATGAAGATGGATACTGGAATCTTAGCTTTCAGTCAGTGGCCAATTAAGGTAGAATATTTGGTGTTAGAATGCAAATGTTAGTATGCTTAAGTTTCTTATCAATAGCAACTAGAAAATTATAGGTATTCAACTAATGTTGAAGAAGAGACTAGAATTATAAAAAATTTTTATTAAGGCATTATTGATATACACTCTTATGAAGGTTTCACATGAAAAAACAATGTGGGTATTAATATACAATAAAGGAGCCATGGATATACAGTGGCAAAATGACAGCCTCTTCAACAGCTCATGTGGGCAAAACTATACATCTACATCTAAGAGAATGAAACTCAATTACTGTCTAAGTCCATACACAAAAGTAAACTCAAAATGGCTCAAAGACATGAATGTAAGTCATGAAACTATAAAACTCTTAGTAGAAAACATAGGTAAAACTCTCTTGAAATAAACATGAACAACTTCTTCATGAACATATCTCCATGGGCAAGGGAAACAAAAACAAAAATGAACAAGTGGGACTATATTAAATTTAAAAGCTTCTGTACAGCAAAGGACACCATCAATAGAACAAAAAAACATCCTACAGTATAGGAGAATATAGTCATAAATGACATATCCCATAAAGGTTTGACATCCAAAATATAAAAAGAGCTCATGCACCTCAACAAACAAAAAGCAAATAATCCAATTAAAAATGGGCAGAGGATCTGAACAGACACTTCCCCAAAGAAGAAATTCAAATGGCCAACAGGCACATGAAAAGATGTTCCACATTGCTAATCATCAGAGAAATGCAAATTAAAACCACAATGAGATGTCACCTCACACCAGTAAGGATCGCCATCATCGAAAAGTCAAACAGCAGGGAGGAGCTAAATGGTGGCATGAGTAGGGCAATGGAAATCTCCTCACAAAACCATATATATTTTTGAAAATACAACAAATAAAACTATTCCTAATAGAGAGACCAAAAGATACAGTACAGCAGCCAGGCTACATCTACATCTGTGAGAACCCAGTGCTTCACGAAGCGGGTAAGATACAAGCCGCAGCCATGCGGGGCCTGAGCGCGCCCCCCCACAGCCCAGCTCCCCAGCGGGAGGAGAGGAATCAGAGCGGGGAGGGAGTGGAAGCCCAGGACTGCTAAATACCAAGCCCTAGTCATCCGCATCGGGAGTGCAGACACACAGTGCATGGTGTGCTGGATACTAGGGAAACGGAACAGTAAAACCTGCGAGCGGGTTCCCACAGCTGGCACCTCTGGGACAAAAGAAGAGCAAGTGCTTTTTGAAAGTCTTAAAGGGACTCACAGCTGGACGGAAGCATCACGGCACACTCAGCCCAGCAGCTGGGAATCCCGGGGAACTCCGGGCGCCCTAACCCCCAGGGCGGCAGCGCAGCCTGGAGGCCCCTCACAGTGACAAATAGCCTCCCACCAGTTCCCCCTCTGGCACAGCCCTGCCATAGCGGAGCAGCAGCCTGAGACAGGCCACACCCACAGCAGCCATGCAGAGCCCCCTCTGCAGCTGCCCAGGCCAGACTCAGAGATCCCATCAGAGCACAGCTGCCCAGCACAAGCTGCTAGGGGTTGCCATTCTCACAGGACAGGAAGGCGATGAGCAAGTGGGAAGGGACTTTGTTCTCCCAGCTAAAAAACGTGCCAACTGCCCACGATTACCTCTATTGCCATGAAAATGCAGAAGAATTTGATCCAGACCAGAATCATATAGATATCCCCTGAGAGGGAACCTGCAGAGACAGATTTAACCAATCTTTCTGAAAAAGAATTCAAAATAAATGTCATAACCATGCTGATGGGGCTGCAGAGAAAAATGCAAGAGCAAATGGATAAAGTTGGGAGGGAGAATACAGAAATAAAACAATCTCTGGAAGGACTTAAAAGCAGAATGGAAGAGGTGCAAGAGGCTGTTAATGGAATAGAAAAAAGGAGAACAGGAATGCATAGAAGCTGATGCAGAGAGAGATAAAAGGATCTCCAGGAATGAAACAATATTAAGAGAACTGTGTGACCAATCCAAATGGAACAATATCTGCATTATAGGGGTACCAGAGAAGAAGAAGAGAGAGAACACGGGATAGAAAGTGTCTTTGAAGAAATAATTGCTGAGAACTTCCCCAAACTGGGGGAGAAAATAGTTGCTCAGTCTACGGAAGCACACAGAAATCCCAACAGAAGGGACCCAAGGAGGACAACACCAAGACACATAATAATTAAAATGGCAAAGATCAAACACAAGGACAGAGTATTAAAGGCAGCCAGAGAGAGAAAAAAGGTGACCTACAAAGGAAAACCCATCAGGCTATCATCAGACTTCTCAACAGAAACCTTACAGGCCAGAAGAGAATGGAATGATATATTTAATGCAATGAAACAGAAGGGCCTTGAACCAAGAATACCGTATCAAGCACGATTATCATTTAAATTTTAAGAAGGGATGAAACAATTCCCCAGACAAGCAAAAGTTGAGGGAATTTGCCTCCCACAAACCACCTCTACAGGGTATTTTAGAGGGACTGCTCTAGATGGAAGCACTCCTAAGGCTAAATAGATGTCACCAGAGAAAATAAAATCACAGCAAAGAAAGCAGACCAACCAAATACTAACTAAAGGCAAAAAATAAAATCAACTACTCACAAAAGCAGTCAAAGGAAACACAAAAGAGCACAAAATAAAACACCTAACATATAAAGAATGGAGGAAGGAAGAATAAGAAGGGAGAGAAATAAAGAATCATCAGATGGTGTTTATAATAGCTCAATAAGCAATTTAAGTTAGATGGTAAGATAGTAAAGAAGTTAACCTTGAACCTTTGGTAACCACAAACCTAAAGCCTGCAATGGCAATAAGTACATATCTTTCAATAATCACCCTAAATGTAAATGGGCTAAATGCACCAATCAAAAGACACAGAGTAATAGAATGGATAAAAAGCAAGACCCATCTATATGCTGCTTACAAGAGACGCACCTCAAACCCAAAGACATGCACAGACTAAAAGTGAGGGGATGGAAAAAGATGTTTCATGCAAACAACAGGGAGAAAAAAGCAGGTGTTGCAGTACTAGTATCAGACAAAATAGATTTCAAAACAAAGAAAGTAACAAGAGATAAAGAAAGACATTACATAATGATAAAGGGCTCAGTCCAACAAGAGGATATAACCATTATAAACATATATGCACCCTATACACGAGCACCAACATATGTGAAACAAATACTAACAGAATTAAAGGAGGAAATAGAATGCAATGCATTCATTTTGGGAGACTTTAACACACCACTCACTCCAAAGGACAGATCCACCAGGCAGAAAATAAGTAAGGACACAGAGGCACTGAACAACACACTAGAACAGATGGACCTAATAGACATCTATGGAACTCTACACCCAAAAGCAACAGGATACACATTCTTCTCAAGTGCACATGGAACATTCTCCAGAATAGACCACATACTAGACCACAAACAAAAAGAGCCTCAGTAAATTCCAAAAGATTGAAATTCTGCCAACCAACTTCTCAGACCACAAAGGTATAAAATTAGAAATAAATTGTACAAAGAAAGCAAAAAGGCTCACAAACACATGGATGCTTAACAACATGCTCCTAAATAATCAATGAATCAATGACCAAATTAAAATAGAGATCCAGCAATATGGAAACAAATGACAACAACAACACAAAGCCACAACTTCTGTGGGACACAGCGAAAGTAGTTTTAAGAGGAAAGTATATAGCAATCCAGGCATATTTAAAGAAGGAAGAACAATCTGAAATGAATAGCCTAAAGTCACAATGATCAAAATTGGAAAAAGAAGAACAAATGAGGCCTAAAGTCAGCAGAAGGAGGGACATAATAAAGATCAGAGAAGAAATAAATAAAATTAAGAAGAATAAAACAATAGAAAAAAATCAATGAAACCAAGAGCTGATTCTTCGAGAAAATAAACAAAATAGATAAGCCTCTAGCCAGACTTATTAAGAGAAAAAGAGAATCAGCACACATCAACAGAATTAGAAACAAGAAAGGAAAAATCACAATGGACCCCACAGAAATACAAAGAATTATTAGAGAATACTATGAAAACCTATATGCTAACAAGCTGGAAACCTAGAAGAAATGGACAAATTCTTAGAAAAATACAGCCTTCCAAGACTGACCAAGGAAGAAACACAAAATCTAAACAGACCAGTTACCAGCAATGAAATTGAAGCGGTAATCAAAAAACCACCCTAGAGCAAAACCCCCGGACCAGATGGATTTACTTCAGAATTTTATCACATATACAGAGAAGACATAATCCCCATTCTCCTTAAAGTTTTCCAAAATATAGAAGAGGAGGGAATACTTCCAAATACCCTAATACCAAAACCAGGCAAAGACCCCATCAAAAAAGAAAATGACACACCAACATCCCTGATGAACATAGATGCAAAAGTACTCAACAAAATATTAGCAAACCAAGTTGAAAAATACATCAAAAGGATCATATACCATGACCAAGTGGGATTCATCTCAAGAGATGCAAGGATGGCATAACATTCGAAAATCCATCAACATCATCCACCACATAAAAGAAAAGAAGACAAATCACATGATCATCTCTATAGATGCTGAAAAAGCATTCAACAAAATTCAACATCCATTTATGATAAAAACTCAACAAAATGGGTATAGAGGGCAAGTACCTCAACATAATAAAGGCCGTGTATGATAAACCCACAGCTAACATCATACTGAACAGCGAGAGGCTGAAAGATTTTCCTCCGAGATCGGGAACAAGACAGGGATTCCCACTCTACCCACTTTATTCAACATAATATTGGAGGTCCTAGCCATGGCAGTTAGACAAAATAAATACAAGGATTCCACATTGGTAAAGAAGAAGTCAAACTGTCACTATTTGCAGATGAGATGATACTGTACATAAAAAACCCTAAAGACTCCACTCCAAAACTACTAGAACTAATATCGGATTTCAGCAAAGTTGCAGAATACAAAATTAATACACAGAAGTCTGTTACTTACCTATACACTAACAACAATGAACTAGCAGACAGAGAAATCAGGAAAACAATTCCATTCGCAATAGCATCAAAAAGAATAAAATACCTAGGAATAAACCTAACCAAGGAAATGAAAGACCTATACCCTGAAAACTACAAGACACTCTTAAGAGAAATTAAAGAGGACGCTAATAAATGGAAATTCATCCCATGCTCTTGGCTAGGAAGAATTAATATCGTCAAAATGGCCATCCTGCCCAAAGCAATCTACAGATTCGACGCAATCCCTATCAAATTACCAACAGCATTCTACAACGAGCTGTAACAAATAGTTCAAAAATTCATACGGAACCACAAAAGACCCTGAATAGCCAAAGCAATTCTGAGGAGGAACAATAAAGTGGGTGGGGGAGCTTGCTCCCCAACTTTAAGCTCTACTACAAAGCCACAGTAATCAAGACAATTTGGTACTGGCACAAGAACAGAGCCACAGACCAGTGGAACAGAATAGAGACTCCAGACATTAACCCGAACATATATGGTCAGTTAATATACAATAAAGGAGGCATGGACATACAATAGGGAAATGAAGCCTCTTCAACAGTTGGTGTTGGCAAAACTGGACAGCAACATGTAAGAAAATGAAACTTGATCATTATCTAACCCCATGCACAAAAGTAAAATCGAAATGGATCAAAGACCTGAATGTAAGTTATAAAACCATTAAACTCTTAGAAAATAACATAGGCAAAAATCTCTTGGACATACACATGAGCGACTTCTTCATGAGCATATCTCCCTGGGCAAGGGAAACAAAAGCAAAAATGAACAAGTAGGACTATATCAAGCTAAAAGCTTCTGTACAGCAAATGACACTATCAATAGAACAAAAATGCATCCTACAGTATGGGAGAATATATTCATAAATGACAGATCCAATAAAGGGTTGACATCCAAAATATATAAAGCGTTCATGCACCTCAACAAACATAAAGCAAATAATCCAATTAAAAAATGGGCAGTGGAGCTGAACAGACAGTTCTCCAAAGAAGAAATTCAGATGGCCAACAAACACATGAAAAGATGCTCCACATCCCTAGTCATCAGAGAAATGCAAATTAAAACCACAGTGAGATATCACCTCACACCAGTAAGGATCGCCACCATCCAAAAGACAAGCAAGAAATGTTGGCGAGGTTGTGGGGAAAGGGGAACCCTCCTACACTGCTGGTGGGAACGTAAAATAAGTTCAACCATTGTGCAAAGGAGTATGGAGGTTCCTCAAAAAACTAAAAATAGAAATACTATTTGATCCAGGAATTCCACTCCTAGGAATTTACCCAAAGAAAACAACTTCTTAGATTCAAAAAGACATATGCACCCCTATGTTTATCACAGCACTATTTACAATAGCCAAGAAATGGAAGCAATCTAAGTAAGGGTCCATCAGTAGATGAATGGATAAAGAAGAGGTGATACATACACACAATGGAATACTATTCAGCCATAAGAAAGAAACAAATCCTATCATTTGCAACAACATGGATGGAGGTAGAGGCTACTGTGCTCTGTGAAATAATTCAGGCAGAGAAAGACAAGTACCAAATGATTTCCCTCATTTGTGGAGTATAACAACAAAGCAAAACTGAAGGAACGAAATAGCAGCAGACTCGCAGACTCCAAGAAGGAACTAGGGGTTACCAAACGGGGGGGGAGGATGGGTAGGGAGGGTGGAAGAAGGGGATTCAGGAGTATCATGATTGGTGCACATGATGTGTGTGGGGTCAAGGGGAAGACAGTGTTGCTCAGAAAAGACAAAAAGGGACTCTGTGGCATCTTACTACCCTGATGGACAGTGACTGCAATGGGGTATGTGGGGGGACTTGCAAATAAGGTTGAATGTAATAACCACATTTTTTTGTGAAACCTTCATATAAGTGTATATCAATGATACCTTAATAAAAAAAGATTTTAATGGGCCAAAAACAACAAACAATGTGGTTACTACATTTACTCATATTATCAAATCCCCACCCTTACCCCAATGCAGTCACTCTCCATCAGTATAGTAAGATGCCACAGATTCACTGTTTGCCTTCTCTGTGATACACTGTTTTCCCCGTAACCCTCCATACCATGTGTACTAAACATAATACCCCTCAATCCCCATCTCCCTCCCTCCCAACCTGCCTATCCACACCCCTCCCCTTTGGTAACCACTAGTGCCATCTTGGAGTCTGTGAGTTTTGCTTCATTGTTATACTCCACAAATGAGGGAAATCATTTGGCACTTGTCTTTCTCTGCCTGGCTTATTTCACTGAGCATAATGTCCTCCAGCTCCATCCATGTTGTTGCAAATGGTAGGATTTGTTTCTTTCTTATGGCCGAATAGTATTCCACTGTGTATATGTACCACCTCTTCTTTATCCATTCATCTACTGCTGGACACTTAGGTTGCTTCCATATCTTGGCTTTTGTAAATAGTGCTGCAGTAAATATAAGGGTGCATATGTCTTTTTGAGTCTGAGAAGTTGTATTCTTTGGGTAAATTCCAAGGAGTGGGATTCCTGGATCAAATGGTATTTCTGTTTTTAGTTTTTTGATGAACCTCCATACTGCTTTCCACAATGGTGAAACTAGCTTACATTACCAACAGCAGTATAGGAGGGTTCCCCTCTACCCACATCCTTGCCAGCATTTGTTATTCTTTGTCTTTTCAATTCAGGCCATCCTTACTGGTGTGAGGTGATACCTCATTGTGGTTTTAATTTGCATTTCTCTGATGATTAGTGATGTGGAGCATCTTTTCATACGTCTGCTGGCCATCTGAAATTCTTCTTTGGAGAGTTGTTTCATATCCTCTGCCCATTTTTTAATTGAGTTGTTTGCTTTTTGGGTGTTGTGCCGTGTGAGTTCTTTATATATTTTGGATATTAACTCCTTGTAATATATGTCATTTACAAATATATTCTCCCTTACTGTAGGATGTCTTTTTGTTCTGTTGTTGGTGTCCTTTGCCATACAGGAGCTTTTTAGTTTGATGTAGTCCCATGTGTTCATTTTTGCTCTTGTTTCCCTTTCTTGAGATGCGTTCAGGAAGAAGTTGCTCATGTTTATATTCAGGAGATTTTAGCTTATGTGGTCTTCTAAGAGTTTTATGGTTTCATGACTTACATTCAGGTCTTCGTGCCATTTCGAGTTTACTTTTGTGTATGGATTTAAACAATAATCCAGTTTCATTCTCTTGCATGTAGCTGCAGTTTTGCCAACACCAGTTGTTGAAGAGGCTGTCATTTCCCCATTGTATGTCCATGGCTCCTTTATCAATTATTAATTGACAATATATGGTTGGGTTTACATCACAGCTCTCTAGTCTGTTGCATTGGTCTATGTTTTTGTTCTTGTGCCAGTACCAAATTGTCTTGATTACTGCAGCTTTGTAGTAGAGCTTGAAGTTATGGAGCATAATCCCCCCAGCTTTATTCTTCCTTCTCAAGATTGCTTTGGCTATTCAGAGTCTTTTGTGGTTCCTTATGAATTTTTGAACTATTTGCTCTAGTTCATTGAAGACTGCTGTTGGTATTTTGATAGCGATTGCATTGAATCTGTAGATTGCTTTAGGCAGGATGATCATCCTAACAATATTAATTCTTCCTATCTATGAGCACGGGATGTATTTCCATTTATTGGTATCTTCTGTAATTTCTCTCATGAGTGTCTTATAGTTTTCAGAGTATAGGTCTTTCACTTCCTTGGTTAGGTTTATTCCTTAGTATTTTATTCTTTTTGATGCAACTGTGAATGAAATTGTTTTCCTGATTTCTCTTTCTGCTAATTCATTGTTAGTGTATAGGAATGCAACAGATTTCTGTGTATTAATTTTCTATCCTGCAAGTTTACTGAATTCAGATATTAGATCTAGTAGTTTTGTAGTGGATTCTTTAGGGATTTTTATGTACAATATCATGTCATCTGCAAACAGGCACAGTTTAACTTCTTCTTTGCCAGTCTGGATGCCTTTTATTTCTTTGTGTTGTCTGACTGCCATGTCTTGGACCTCCAGTGCTATGTTGAATAGAAGTGGGGAGAGTCAGCATCCTTGTCTTGTTTACGATCTTAAAGGAAAAGCTTTCAGCTTCTCGCTGTTAAGTATAATGTTGGCTGTGGGTTTGTCATATATGGCCTTTTTTATGTTGAGATACATGCCCTCTATACCCGTTTTGTTGAGAGTTTTTATCATGAATGGATGTTGAATTTTGTCAAATGCTTTTTCCGCATCTATGGAGATGATCATGTAGTTTTTGTCCTTCTTTCTGTTGATGTAATGGATGATGTTGATGGATTTTCAAATGTTGTACCATCCTTGCATCCCTGGAATAAATCCTACTTGATCATGATGGATGATCTTTGATGTATTTTTGAATTTGGTTTGCTAATACTTTGTTGAGTATTTTTGCATCTATTTTCATCAGGGATATTGGCCTGTAATTTTCTTTTTTTGCGGTGTCTTTACCTGGTTTTACCATTAGGGTGATGATGGCCTAATTGAATGAGTTTGGAAGTATTCCCTCCTCTTCTATTTTTTGGAAAACTTTAAGGAGGATAGGTGTTATGTGTTCTCTAAATGTTTGATAAAATTTAGTGGTGAAGCCATCTAGTCCAGGTATTTTGTTCTTAGGAAGTTTTTTTGATTACCAATTCAATTTCTTTTTTTTCTTTTTAAATTTTATTTTGGTATCATTAATCTACAATTACATGAGCAATATTATGTTTACTAGACTGCCCCCATCATCAAGTCCCCACCCACATACCCCATTACAGTCACTGTCCATCAGCATAGTAAGATGCTATAAAATCACTACTTGTCTTCTCTGTGTTGTACAACCCTCCCCGTGTCCCCCCATTATGTCTGCTAATAGTAATGCCCCCCTTTTTATTTCCTCTTATCCCTTCCTTCCCACCCATCCTCCACAGTCCCTTTCCCTTTGGTAACTGTTAGTCCATTCTTGGCTTCTGTGAGACTGCTGCTGTTTTATTCCTTCAGTTTTTTTTTTCTTATACTCTACATGTGAGTGAAATCATCTGTTACTTCTCTTTTTCCACCTGGCTTTTTTCACTGAGCATAGTACCTTCTAGCTCCATCCATGTTGTTGCAAATGGTAGGATTTGTTTTCTTCTTATGGCTGAATAGTATTCCCTTGTGTGTATATACCACATGTTCTTTATCCATTCATCTACTGATGGACACTTAGGTTGTTTCCATTTCTTGGCTATTGTAAATACTGCTGCAATAAACACAGGGGTGCATATGTCGTTTTGAAGTAATTTACATTCCCACCAGCAGTGTAGGAGGGTTCCTGTTTCTCCACAACCTCGCCAACATTTGTCATTGTTTGTCTTTTGGATGTTGGCCATCCTAACTGGTGTGAGGTGATATCTCATTGTGGTTTTAATTTGCATTTCTCTGATGATAAGTGATCATTCTCATGTGCCTGTTGGTCACCTGAATTTCTTCTTTGAAAAAGTGTCTGTTCAGATCCTCTCCTCATTTTTTAATTGGATTATTTGCTTTTTGTTTGTTGAGGTGTGTGAGCTCTTTATATATTTTGGATCTCTGCCCTTTATCGGATCTGTCATTTATGAATATAATCTCCCATACTATAGGATGTCTTTTTGTTCTACTGATGGTGTCCTTTGCTGTACAGAAGCTTTTCAGCTTGATATAGTCCCACTTGTTCATTTTTCCTTTTGTTTCCTTTGCCCAGGGAGATATGTTCATGAAGAAGTCACATATTTATGTCCAAGAGATTTTTGCCTATGTTTTTTTCTAAGAGTTTTATGGTTTCATGACTTACATTCAGGTCTTTGAGCCATTTCGAGTTTGCTTTTCTGTATGGCGTCAGACAATGATCCAGTTTCATTCTCTTACATGTTGCTGTCCAGTTTTGCTAACACCAGCTGCTGAAGAGGCTGTCATTTCCCCATTGTATGTGCATGGCTCCCTTATCATGTATTAATTGAGCATACATGTTTTGGTTAAAATCTGGAGTCTCTATTCTGTTCCACTAGTCTGTGGGTCTGTTCCTGTACCAAATTGTCTTGATTACTGTGGCTTTGTAGTAGAGCTTGAATTTGGGAAGTGAGATCCCCCCCACTTTATTCTTCCTTCTCAGGATTGCTTTGGCTCTTTGGGGTCTTTTGTGGTTTTGTATGAATTTTAGAACTATTTGTCCCAGTTTGTTGAAGACTGCTGTTGGTATTTTGATAGGGATTACATTGAATATGTAGATTGCTTTAGGCAGGATGGCCATTTTGACAATATTAATTATTCCTAGCCAAGAGCATGGGATCAGTTTCCATTACTTAGTGTCCTCTTTAATTTCTCTTAATAGTTTCTTGTAGTTTTCAGGGTATAGGTCTTTCACTTCCTTGGGTAGGTTTATTCCTAGGTATTATATTCTTTTTGATTCAATTGTGAATGGAATTGTTTTCCTGATTTCTCTCTCTGATAGTTCATTGTTAGTGTATAGTAAAGGAAAAGATTTCTGTGTATTAATTTTGTATCCTGCAATTTTGTTGAATTCAGATATTCTAGTGGTTTTAGAGTGGAGTCCATAGGGTTTTTTATTTACAATATCATGTCATCTGCAAACAGGGACAGTTTGACTTCTTCCTTATCAATCTTGATGCCTTTTCTTTCTTTGTGGTGTGTGACTGCCATGGCTAGGACCTCCAGTACTATGTTGAATAACAGTGTGGAGGGTGGGCATCCTTGTCTTGTTTTTGATCTTAGAGGAAAAACTTTCAGCTTCGCGCTGTTAACTATGATGTTGGCTGTTGGTTTGTCATATATGGTCCTTATTATGTTGAGGTACTTGCCCTCTATGCCCACTTTGTTGAGAGTTTTTATCACGAATGTATGTTGCATTTTGTCAAATGCTTTTTCCACATCTGTGGAGATGATCGTGTGGTTTTTGTCCTTCTTTTGGTTGATGTGGTGGATGATGTTGATGGATTTCTGAATGTGGTACCATCCTTGCATCCCTGAGATGAATTTCAGTTGATCATGGTGTATGATCCTTTTCATGTACTTTTGAATTCAGTTTGCTAATATTTTGTTGAGTATTTTTGCATCCATGTTCATCAGGGTTATTGGTGTGTAATTTTCTTTTTTGGTGGGGTCTTTGCCTGGTTTTGGTATTAGAGTGATGCTGGCTTCATAGAATGAGTTTGGATGTATTCCCTCCTTTTCTGTTTTTTTGGAAAACTTTAAGAAGAATGAATCTTATGTCTTCCATTTATGTCTGATAAAATTCAGCGGTGAATCCATCTGGCCTGGGAGTTTTATTCTTGGGTAGTTTTTTGATTATAGGTTCAGTTTCGTTACTGGTAATTGGTCTGTTTAGGTTTTCTGTTTCTTCCTTGGTCAGTCTTGGAAGATTGTATTTCTCTAGGAATTTGTCCATTCTTGTTTATCCTGTGTGTTAGCATATAGATTTTCATAGTTTTCTTTAATAATTTTTTGTATTTCTTCGGGGTCTGTCATGATTTTTCCTTTCTCATTTCTGATTCTGTTTAAGTGTCTATGTTCTCTTGTTTTCTTAGTAAGCCTAACTAGGAGTTTATCTATTTTATTCATTTTCTCAAAGAACCAGCTCTTGGTTTAATTGATGTTTTTCTATTGTTTTATTCTTCTCAATTTTATTTATTTCTTCTCTGACCTTTATTATGTCCCTCCTTCTGCTGACTTTGGGCCTCATTTGTTCTTCTTTTTCCAGTTTCAATAATTCTGACTTTAGACTATTCATTTGGAATTGTTCTTCATTTTTTAAAGAGACCTGGATTGCTATATACTTTCCTCTTAGTACTGCCTTTGCTATGTCTCACAGAAGTTATTTGTGCTGTTTTGTAATTTGTCTCCATATATTGCTTGATCTCTGTTTTTATTTGGTCATTGATCCATTGATTATTTAGGAACATGTTCTTAAAACTTCATGTGTTTGTGAGCCTTTTTGTTTTCTTTGTACAATTTGTTTCTAGTTTTATACCTTTGTGATCTGAGAAGTTGGTTGGTAGAATTTCAGTCTTTTTGAATTTACTGAGACTCTTTTTGTGGCCTAGTATGTGGTCTATTCTGGAAAATGTTCCATGTGCACTTGAGAGGAATGTGTATCCTGCTGCTTTTGGGTGTAGAGTTCTGTAGATGTCTGTTAGGTCCATGTGTTCCAGTGTGTTGTTGTTCAGTGCCTCTGTCTCATTACTTATTTTCTGTCTGGTGGATCTGTCCTTTGTAGTGAGTGGTATGTTGAAGTCTCCTGGAATAAATGCATTTTATTTCCTCCTTTACTTCTGTTAGTATTTGTTCCACATATGTCAGTGCTCCTGCATTGGGTGCGTATGTATTTATAATCGTTATATCCTCTTGTTTGACTGTCCGCTTTATCACTATGTAATATCGTTCTTTATCTCTTGTGACTTTCTTTGTTTTGAAGTCTATTTTGTCTGATACTAGTACTGCCACACTGCTTTTTTCTCCATATTGTTTGTATGAAATATCTTTTTCCATCCCTTCACTTTTAGTCTATGTATGTCTTTGGGTTTGAGGTGTGTCTCTTTTTAGCAGCATAAAGATAGGTCTTGCTTTCTCTTTATTTTTTTACTTTGGTATCATTAATCTACAATTACATGTAGAATATTATGTTCACTAGGCTCCCCACTTCACCAAGTCCCCCCCACAAACCTCTTCACAGTCACTGTCCATCAGCATAGTAAGATGTTGTAAAATCACTACTTGTCTTCTCTGTGTTGCACAGCCCTCCCCATGCCCCACACACTATACATGCTAATTGTAATGCCCCCTTTATTTTTCACTGACCTTGTCCCTCCCTTCCCACCCATCCTCCCCAGTTTCTTTCCCATTGGTAACTGTTAGTCCATTCTTGGGTTCTGTGAGTCTGCTGCTGTTTTGTTCCTTCAGTTTTCCTTTGTTCTTATACTCCACATATGAGTGAAATCATTTCATACTTGTCTTTCTCCACCTGGCTTATTTCACTGACCATAATACCCTCTAGCTCCATCCATGTTGTTGCAAATGGTAGGATCTGTTTTTTCCTTATGGCTGAGTAATATTCCATTGTGTACATGTACCACATCTTCTTTATCCATTCATGTACTGATGGACATTTAGGTTGCTTCCATATCTTGGCTATTATAAATAGTGCAGCAATAAACATAGGGGTGCATCTGTCTTTTTCAAACTGGAGTGCTGCATTCTTAGGGTAAATTCCTAGAAGTGGAATTCCTGGGTCAAATGGTATTTCTATTTTGAGCATCCTGAGGAACCTCCATACTGCTTCCACAATGGTTGAACTAATTTACATTCCCACGAGCACTGTAGGAGTGTTCCCCTTTCTCCACAACCTCACCAACATTTGTTGTTGTTTGTCTTTTCGATGATGGCAATCCTTACTGGTGTGAGGTGATATCTCATTGTGGTTTTAATTTGCATTTCTCTGATGACAAGTGATATGGAGCATCTTTTCATGTGTCTGTTGGCCATCTGGATTTCTTCTTTAGAGAACTGTCTATTCAGCTCCTCTGCCCATTTTTTAATTGGATTATTTGCTTTTTGTCTGTTGAGGTGTGTGAGCTCTCTATATATTTTGGATGTCAATCCTTTATCAGATCTGTCATTTATGAATATATTCTCCCATACTGTAGGATACCTTTTTGTTTTATTGATGGTGTCCTTTGCTGTACAGAAGCTTTTTAGCTTTATATAGTCCCACTTGTTCATTTTTGCTTTTGTTTCCCTTGCCCGGGGAGATATGTTCATGAAGAAGTCACTCATGTTTATGTCCAGGAGATTTTTGCCTATGTTTTTTTCTTAGAGTTTTATGGTTTCAGGACTTACATTCAGGTCTTTGATTCATTTCGAATGTACTTTTGTGTTGGGGATAGACAGTGATCCAGTTTCATTCTCTTACATGTGGCTGTCCAGTTTTGCCAGCACCATCTGTTGAAGAGACTGTCATTTCCCCATTGTATGTCCATGGCTCCTTTATCATGTATTAATTGGCCATATATGTTTGGGCTAATGTTTGGAGTCTCTATTCTGTTCCACTGGTCTGTGGCTCTGTTCTTGTGCCAGTACCAAATTGTCTGGATTACTGTGGCTTTGTAGTAGAGCTTGAAGTTAGGGAGTGAGATTCCCCCCCCCCCCCACTTCATTCTTCCTTCTCAGGATTGCTTTGGCTATTTGGGATCTTTGGTGGTTCCATATGAAATTTTGAACTATTTGTTCCAGGTCATTGAAGAATGCTGTTGGTAATTGGATAGGGATTGCATCAAATCTCTATATTGCTTTGGGCAGCATGGCCAGTTTGATGATAATTCTTCCTAGCCAGGAGCATGGGATGAGTTTCCATTTGTTAGTGTCCTCTTTAATTTCTCTTAAGAGTATCTTGTAGTTTTCAGGGTATAGGCCTTTCACTTCCCGCTTAGCACAGCTTTCGCTGTGTCCCACAGATTTTGCAGTGTTGTATTAGTGTTATAATTTGTCTCCATATATTGCTTGATCTCTGTTTTTATTTGGTCATTGATCCTTGGTTATTTAGGAGCATGTTGTGAAGCCTCCATGTATTTGTGGGATTTTTCATTTTCTTTGCGTGATTTATTTCTATTTTCATACCTTTGTGGTCTCAGAAATTGGTTGGTACAATTTCAATCTTTTTGAATTTACCAAGGCTTTTTTTGTGGCCTTTCTTTGTCTCTTATGATTTTCTTTCTTTTGAACTCTATTTTCTCTGATCTATTCTTGATAATGTTCCATGTGCACTTGAGAAGAATGTGTATTCTGCTGCTTTTGGGTGTAGAGTTCTGTAGATATCTGTTAGGTCCATTTGTTCAAATGTGTTGTTCAGTGCCTCTGTCTCCTTACTTATTTTCTGTCTGGTGGATCTGTCCTTCAGAGTGAATGGAGTGTTGAAGTCTCCTGGAATGAATGCATTGTATTCCATTTCCCCTTTTAATTCTGTTAAGTAATGTCCTTCTTTGTCTCTTATGACTTTCTTTCTTTTGAACTCTATTTTCTCTGATACAAGTACTGTAATTCTTGTTTTTTTCTCCCTATTAGTTGCATGAAATATCTTTCTCCATTCCTTTGCTTTTATTCTGTGTATGTCTTTGGGTTTGAGGTGAGTCTCTTGTAGGCAGCATATAGATGGGTCTTGTGTTTTTATCCATTCAGTGACTCTCTGTCTTTTGATTGGTGCATTCAGTTCATTTAGATTTAGGGTGATTATCGATGAGTATGTATTATTGCCATTGCTGGCTTTAGATTCATGGTTACCCAAGGTTCAAGGTTAACTTCCTTTTCTGTCTAAGAATCTAACTTAACTCACTTAATATGCTGTTACAAACACAATCTAAAGGTTCTTTTTTCTCCTTTTCTTCCTCCTCCATTCTTTATATATTAGGTATCATATTCTGTATTCTTTGTCTATCCCTTGATTGACATTGGGGATAGTTGATTTAATTTTACATTTGCTTAGTAATTAACTGTTCTGCTTTCTTTACTGTGGTTTTATTACCTCTAGTGACAGCTATTGAACCTTAGGAACACTTGCATCTATAGAAGTCCCTCCAAAATACACTGTACAGACAGTTTGTGAGATGTAAATTCTCAGTTTTTGCTTATCTGAAAATTGTTTAATCCCTCCTTCAAATTTAAATGATAATCTTGCCAGGTAAAGTATTCTTAGTTTGAGGCCCTTCTGCTTCATTGCATTAAATATATCATGCCGCTCCCTTCTGACCTTTAATGTTTCTGCTGAGAAGTCTGATGATAGCCTGATGGGCTTTCCTTTGTTTGTGATTTTATTTCTCTCTCTGGCTGCTTTTAATAGTCTTTCCTTATCCTTGATCTTTGCCATTTTAATTACTATGTGTCTTGGTGTTGTCTTCCTTGGGTCCCTTGTGTTGGGAGATCTGTGCACCTCCATGGCCTGAGAGACTATCTCCTGCCCCAGATTGGGGAAGTTTTCAGCAATTACCTTCTCAAAGACACTTTCTAGCCCCTTTTCTCTCTTCTTCTTCTTCTGGTACCCCTATAATGCTAATATTATTCCATTTGGATTGGTCACACAATCCTCTCAATATTCTTTCATTCTTAGAGATCCTTTTTTCTCTCTGTGCCTCAGCTTCTTTGTGTTCCTCTTTTCTTATTTCTACTCCTCCACTGTATCTAATCTGCTTTTAATATCCACCTTTGTGCTCTTCAGTGATTGGACCTCCTCGACCGGCATTCATTCCTGAGTTCTTGAATATTTTTCTGTACCTCCATGAGCATATTAATGATTTTTATTTTGAAATCCCTTTCAGGAAGATTCATGAGGTTGATTTCATTTGAATCTTTCTCAGGTGTTGTATTCATTATTTTGCTTTGAACCAGGTTTCTTTGGCATTTTATATTTGTGTGGGGTGCCCTATGGTGCCCAGAAACTCTACTCTCTGGAGCTGCTCAGCCCCTGAAGCAATGTCAGGGGTTGCAGGGAAGTGGTATTGGTGCGAGGGGGGAGGAGAGAGCTGTTTCCTGCTTCCTAGCTGCTATGCCTGTCTCCACTGCAGAACCAGTGGGCCAAGCACACAGGTATAAGCCTGTATGCTTTGCATTTGTAGTTGCTGTAGACAGGGCTTCCCTCTGGCTGGCCTAACACCAGGGTAGGGTTTGCTGGTTTGTGAGCCAGGTGGGGCTACCCAGAGAAAGGCTCTGTAGGCTGCATTTCACGGAGGGGGGTCCTTCAAGCTGTGTAGCCAGCCAGGGGGCTGGAGCACCTGAAGATCAAAAAAGCTCCCAGCCTGCTGGGCAGAGTGCACCTGGATAATTTTGTCGACCTATCCTTTCTCCTGAGCAGTAAGCTCTGTGCAATCCTTGCCCCTTTGGCAGCCCTCTTGCTGTCAGAAAGTCTGTCAGACTGCCTGTCTTTCTTTTGTCCCAGAGCAGCCAGTTATGGATCCCGGCTTTCCACAAGCAGCTGGAATCTCAGTCTCTCCACGTATTCTGCCTGTCTAAGCTTTCCAACCCCCTAATCATGAGAGTACCATGAAAGCACCATGAAATGTAGGTTTGTGCTCCCAGAGCAGATCTCCAGAGTTAGGTATTCAGCAGTCCCAGGCCTCCACTCCCTCCCTGCTCAGTTTCTCTTCCTCCCGCCAGTGAGCTGGGGTGGGGGAAGGGCTTAGGTTCCACCAGGCCACAGCTTTGGTACGTTACCCTGTTCCGTGAGGTCTGCTCTTTTCTCCAGGTGTATGCAGTCTGGCACAGACCTCTTTCCTGTTGCTCTTTCAGGATTAATCATATTAATTATATTTTCATATTATATGCGGTTTTAGGAGGAAGCCTCTGTCTCACCTCTCACGCCACCATCTTTAATCCTCTCTCATCTACATCTGTCGAGACTAGGATTTTTAAGGAAAATGTGATTATATGATTAAACTCTAACTTGATAATTAGTTTATACAAAATTTCTGTGTAGTTTGTCATCCTAAAACTAATTAATAACATAAATAAAAATACTAATATTCTCCTATTTGCTAGGCATATGGTATTCTTTTTTTAGGTTGTCACCTTTTTGTTGGTTTATACTTAATCTTAAATTTAAAGATGACATTTGATTAAATCTTTTAGAAAACTGGCATTGAAGTTATTTAACAGAAGAAGAGCTATGTGCCAAATAAAGCCTCTGGAATTAACATCTCTGAGGTATGGAACTTTGCCTGTTTTACCTTATTCCTATATAAATGTCATTCAGTGACCGTTTTGAATATCTAATAAATACTGGACACTGTGGGAGACACAGTGAAGCTGAGGAGCTTGTGTCTAATAGATGTACTGGAAGAAAATACCTGAGACAAAGCAGTATTTGGGGAACTTTTAATGTTCAATGTTACCTGAGTGAAACTGGCCAGGGCAGTAGGGTGTTCTGAGCACAACTACTTTTACCACAAGATGGGAAGCAGTGCAACTAACCAGTCTTGCTCCCTGCATATTTGATTACATTTTCTTGGGAGGACCATATCAATAACAAAACAATTAAACCAAAAAGTGTATTGTGCACTGCTGGATTGTATTGTGTATTGAGTGTATTGTATTGTGCAAGTGTATAAGACACTGTGTTAAGCACTCTACATACATACATTATGTTGTTTAATCATCATAACTTTATGAAGTAGATATTATTCTCTTCACTTAACAGAAAAAAGTCTAAGGCTTAAATGTTTAAAGTAACTTTCTCATGGTTGTGCAAATGCAAGTATGAAGACCAGCCCTGGTTACGTCTCCCTAACATATTTGGAATCCTGTGTAAAATCCACAGTCTGCTATGTTCAAAATGGTAAGATCAGAGCACATTTTAGCAGCTTCAAGCCAGTTCATTCGTCTTACCTGGATCCTGTACCCAAATGTAGGCCCATGGGTCCTGTAGCTTAGACACAGACAGTTGTGTGTTTCCTTCTCTGGACACTTGTTGGGTTTTTATACTTGCTCTCTGAAACTCTCATTCCATGCTGAACAAATTTCTCTACAGCCACATCTGTTAATAAAATCCTTCATCTCCTTACTTTAATTGAAAATGTAGCTCTGTCCCCAGAAGACTACTTACTCTGCTGCCTTGGCAGGTGTCCACTACACTTCAGCAACCAAAGTTTTTGGAGACAACACCTTCTTTCTTACAGTTCTCATGGCAACTTGTAAACTGTTACTTCTGGACTTTCATGTAAATATAGGTCTTGAGGTTCAGGCCAACTGTCTCTTCTACCTGTGCCTCCCAGACTCAACAGAGTAACTGTCCATAGGTGGTGCATCTAGTTCTTGACCTTTTCAAATTCTGTCATATTTACCCTGACTTAAGCTGCTTTCAGGCTTAAACCAAATAGAATATACTCTGTAAATATTTGTTGATTAAATGAATGAACTTCTTAACCTTTCAGCTCTCCCTTCCTTTTTTGGATTTTGCTGGTTCTCTAGGCTCTTTAGTTCTTTTGCCCCAGCATTTTCTCCCTATTTATCAGTCCCTCCACCTGTCACTTCATTCTTTATCTGTCCTAGACTGCTTGAACTGTTCCTGAGCCACTATCTTGCCACTGCCTGATGTTTTTACACTACACCTTCTGGAACCAGCAAGAAAATAATATTGGTCAGATATACAGCTAATTCACTCTCAGTATATGTCAGTAAAAAAGCAGAATCTCCATGTTTGTACTCCTGGAAGGGCACAAATGAGCAGGGTAAAGCAGAAGTGACACAAAGAGAGGAGATCCTGGATGCAAAAGAGTTCCAGGAGAGAGCTTTGAATTAAAACTGAGATGATAATACCCAATATTAACTGAATATCTTCTAAAAAATTTAAACTTTAATTTAAAAGTGGCTAACCACTTAGAAACAACAGAATTAAGTTTTTCTCTGCCAAGTAGTTACAAAGACTCTATAAAGAAAATGAAGTTCTGTCAGGAAAATGAAGAGCTTGATTTTTTTATGCTATGACTGGTGAGTGACTAATTTATACCTATTAAATATAGTAACAAGTTATAAAATATACTATATTTATAAATATAGAAGAATATATGTTATATAATAATATATAAGAAATATTGAAGAGTATGTATTAAAATTATAAATCAAAAAAGAATAGTCTTTTTCTTGAAAACAGATACGCTTTTCTGGCAAAATGATACTTGTGGATAAGAGCAGATATATAAAATTCAGCTCTCATAGTAAAGCATTTATAATGATAAACATCTGAAGTACTAGTATAGTGCTTTGTTTATGATAAGTGCTAGATAATTCTTTGCCTGACAGAATGTTTACTTACCATGGTTATAGTTGGGTGCACATCTTGCTTCAAGCAATTATGTCTTTAATCATGACCTAATTCAAACATAATTGGAATGAAAGGGTAAAAAAAAAGCTGAAATAATTCCAGTAAGTAGAGAGAATATTATTAAAAAGCTTCTAAAACAAATTAGCTGGAAAGGAAACCCTAGGAAATAGTTATATTGTATATTATAGTTTCTAATGTTGAACTTTCAAAATAAATGGGGAAAATAACAATGACATTTTTCATTGGCAAAATTTTAGCTGGGAAGGAAAATTTCAGTAAAGGGAAGAAAAATGTGGAAAATGGTCATTAAAGAGAGTGGATGGCCATGTTAACCAAAACTTACACTGCAGTTATCTATTAATGTTCTGGTTATATATTGCTGCCTTTCATATCACCCAAAGTCTTATGTAAAACAACAACCATTTTATTCTCACAAACTGTTGTGTCAATAATTCAGAGAAGAGACAGCAGCGATGGTTTGTTTGCTCAGTGATGTCTGGGTTTCAGATGGGAAGACTACAGTGGCTGGGTGTGACTCGATTAGCTGGGAATTGAAACAACTGGGTTTGGAGAATCCACTTCCAAGATGACCTCTTTACTCATCTGGACTGGGATGACTTGAAGGCTGGCCTCAGCTATGGAAATTGACTAGAGGACCTAGTGTCCTCTCCACATAGCTTGGGCTTTCCAAAGCATAGCAGCATCCAGAGACAGAGTCTTCCAAAGACTGAGCCAGAAACTGCAAGGCTTCTACTGGTCTAGGCTGCAAAGTTATTCAGTATCACTTCTGCCACATTCTGTGATAACAAGTGAATCATTAAGGCCAGCCTAGATTTTTAAAGAGGAGAATTGGACTCTACTTGATAGGTGAGTGGCAAGGCCACATTGCAGAAGAGCATGTGGGATGGGAAATACTGTGACCACTTTCGGAAAACACAGTCTGCCAAAATGTGCAATGTTTGGGAATAGGGGAAAAAAATTAACCATTATTTACAGATTTTCAGTGATTAGCCATAAACTTTTAAGGGAGTTAAAAAAAAGAAATGAGATGGAAAGAGCTCTTCCTTCCATTTTAAACATTATATGGAATCTCCAGTTTATCAGAGACACCTTCCCTCTAACAAAGGCATTATTAAATGTATATGGTAATATATGGTAACAAGAAAGTTTTTTTATTATAAGCATAGCAGAAAGTTAGAGCTTATACTATATAATGGTGTGCACTTTGGATATTGTCATTGCTTAGTCATTTGCCAGTCTTTTACATATTGGGACAATAAGCAAAAGGGACCATAGTTTCAAGGCCTTTGGATATTACTTCCAAGATTTTGGATCTTTGCTTCAGTGGTAATAATGTATATGTTTGTATTTAGGCAGCACCCTTTATTGGTTTTAAGTTATGCTACATTAATTTTTAACCATATTGTGGCAGAAATTTCTCGATCTGATTTCTATCCTCTTAGCCCCTGTGAGGGGCAAAGGGTGATGTAAGTAGTGGTTGTGCCAGGAAGGAAGAAACCCAATCCTTAGCACACTGGTGAGTGCCTTTCAGACCAGGTTTGTATAGGACACAGTCCCATCTAGGAGGATTTAAGGAGGTTAGTGATCTTGTGGTTCAAATACTAAATATTTATGAGAGTTGAGTTCTTCCATTTTGTCTCTTGGCTTCATTTTATTACAGTGTAAATGCTCAGTATGTGTGTACACTCAGATTTACATCACTTTGGAAAGGAAGGAAGTTCTTAGTAGATTATATGATTAGCTTTAGTTGGATATTTGAAGATTTTAGTGATGGAGTAGATAAACTAACTGTATGGTAGAACTATGATTCAGTAGACAGTTACTTTGATGCCTAATAACCTTGAATAAGACAGACTATTCTGGTTGAGCATAAAATGTTGTTGTGGAAAGGTAGAATCCTAAATTCATTTTAGGAAGCTTCTGTCTGTTTCATCTTTTAAGATTGTCATCTGTACCTGGATGTCTGCCATCACTTTAAATGCCACATGTCCAAAATTGAATTAATCATCTTCTCCATCAGACATCTCCCACGTGCCAAAGAATAAGGAAATAAACCAAAAAAGCCTACTTTCTTACCTCTAGCACTTCTGTCTCACCTTACCCTCCTTTTAGAGTGGAACTTTGGAATTAAATTATCCTCTTTTCTCTTTTTTAAGTATTTTTGTTTCTTTTTTAATATTTATTTTAGGTCTTACTTTTCATTTGCATTTCCCCAATATAGGCCTTGTTTTTTAGTCTCATGACTTTCATACACTCCCTATATTAATTTGTCTTGCTTAGTGCTGTGGTACTGTTAATAGACATAATTCCCTGCACAAGTACTCATTTTCCTTTTGTTATTCACTAGACCAAATATAAACTTCCTTTGCTTGTTTTTTACTTGTTTGCCTATTTATTTGTGGGCAAGGGGCTTCCAGGATGTAAGCACCTATATTAGTCAGATTTCTCCAGAGAAACAGAGCCAAGAGGATACATACACACACACACACACACACACACACACACGTGCTGTGCAGGAGATACAAGGCAGTCCACATAAGCAAACCAAAATCTCAGTCTGTAAGTGCCTCAAAGTTACAAAATCTAAACCTGAGGGCAACTAACCATGAACAGCCAACCAGGCTATGAGCCATAGCCAATTAAATAATTTCTTGCTTTGCTTCCACTCTCTTCTCTATAAAAGGTTTTACCCTTGCTCCTGTCAGTGAAATGTTTCTAAAAACTTCCCATTTGACACTGCCTGATTCCAACAGATTTTTGCTCAAATAAACTCAACATTTTAAATATGCCTCAGTTTATCTTTTAGCAATATATAATAGGATATATGAGTGTGATTTACTGTTAGGTATTGGCTTATATGATTATGGAGGCTGAAAAGTCCCAAGATCTATAGCTGGCAGGCTGTAGACCCAGGAGAGTTGATGGTGTAGTTCCAGTCCGAGGGCAGGAGAAGACCAGTGTTCCAGCTCATATAAGACAAAGAAATTCCCTGTTACTCAGCCTTTTTTGTTTTATTCAGGCCTTCACTTGACTGGATGAGGCCTACTACCCACATTAGGGAGGACAGTCTGCTTTACTCAGTTTACCAATTCAGATGTTAATCTCATGCAGAAATACCCCCACAGACACACCCTGAATAATGTTGAACCAAATATCTGGGAGCCTACGGCCCAAGTCAAGTTGACACACACAGTTAACCATCACAGCACTTCAACTGCCAGGTTTTCTTACATCATTGCTTTTACTCACTTATAAGGCAAATGGCACACAGAATCCAGACTGTTGTAAGAAACTGGGGAGTAGAAAAAGAGAATGGGATAGTATTTCAAAGCATCAAGGAGAGAGGATAGCCAAAGGACTAGGTCTTTAGGGCTTGTTGCCTAGGTGTATTAGGAGGGAGTGATGTGGAGAGGACTAGAGGGGCATAGAAGAGGCTGGAGTCAAAGGGAAAAGTGGTTTAGAATGTGAAAAAATAAGGAAGGACTTAGAAATGTGGACTATGAGACTGGGAAACAGAAGAGGGAATTGAGAGAAAGGGAAAAGCTGAAGTCTGCAGAGGTAGGGCTGACAGAGGCTACTGACACAAGGGCAGGGCTGTACAAAGTAATGCTGAATGTGTGTTGTCAAGGTGGGAGCAAGAAAATGATAAAACCAGGCCTCCATGAAGAAGTAGAAACTGTAGACTTTGAAAGAGGAAGAAGAATTGTATGATTCCACTTCTCTGAAAAGTCCAGAATAGGCAAATCAATAGAGATAGAAAGTAGATTAGCTGTTGGCCGAGGCCAAGGGGAGGGGGGCTATAGGAGTAACAAATGATTACAGCTTTCTTCTTAGGGTGATGAAGATGTCCTGGAATTAGATAGTATTAATGATTTTATAGCCTTGTGAATACACTCAAAATCACTGACTCATACATTTTTAAATGGTGAATTTTATGATAAGTGAATTATATCTCAAAGCTATTATTTAAAAAAAATTGTCAGAGTTACTCAAAGTAATTGAGTAATTAATTTTCAGTTACTCAAAGCTGAAAATAAGAGCATTCCAGAGTGGAATCTAAGGGCCTATAACACAAAAAGTCTGTGTAAATTCCTCTGTTTGCTTTAATTTTATCCTAAGCAATAATACATGACTTCACAGATTTGATGAGCTACTTGTGTTATTTCTAGTGACCATTAAAATAAAAATATTGATAAAAGTGATCTCCTATGCCACACTTTGGAAAAATCTGGATTATTATATGTCCTCTTGACTCTTGAATAATGTGAGGGTTAAAGACACTGGCCCCTATGTAGTCATAAAACCTCATATAATTTTTGACTTCCCAAAAACATAATCACTAGTGGCCTACTATTGACCAGAAGCTTTACCAATAACATAAACAGTCAATTAACAGATAGCGTGTATATATATTATATACTGTATTCTTTTATTTTTTATTTTTTATTAAGGTATCATTGATATACACTCTTATGAAGGTTTCACAAGAAAAACAATGTGGTTATTACTTACATTCACCCTTATTATCAAGTCCCGACCATAACCTATTGCATATATACTGTATTCTTATAATAAAGTAAGCTAGATAAAAGAAAATGTTTTTTCAAATAGTTGCAAATCTCCAAAAATTTCTCCAGTATATTGAATAAAATCCATTTATAAGTGAACCCTTGTAGTTCAAACCCATGTTTTTCAGGTATTAACTTCAGTTGCCAAGCTAGCTTGCTCTATTTTATTATAATTCACTTTTTACCTTCCCTTTTAGGGTCACAGACAGTATTTTCTTTAAAAATCTTGTTAAAAAAAGTAGAGATAGGATAGAAAGAGGAGTATATGAGTTTTTTTGTCTTTGGTTATCAAAAATGAATTTTTTTGTAAGGGAATTTTGCTAAAGAATTTGAATAGAAGTAATAGATGGCCGCACGAGAGGTGAGACAGAGGGCTCCTCCTAAAACCACATATAATATGAAATATAATTAATACAACTAATCCTGAAAGAGCAACAGGAAAGAGGGCTATACCAGACTGCATACACCTGGAGAAAAGAATACACCTCATGGAAAAGGGCAATGTACCAAAGCCATGATCCGGCGGGACCCAAGCCTTTCCCCCTCCCCAGCCCACTGGCAGGAGGAAGAGAAACAGAGTGGGGGAGAGAGTGAAGGCCTGGGACTACTGAACACCTATCTCTGGAAATCTGCTCTGGGAGCACAGACTACATTTCATGGTGCTCACATGATACTCTCATGATTAGGGGGTTGGAAAGCTAAGACAGGCAGAATATTGAGAGAACTGTGTGACCAATCCAAACAGAACAATATTTGTATTATAGGGGTACCAGAAGAATAAGAGAGAGTAAAGGGGATAGAAAGTGTCTTTGAGAAGGTAATTGCTGAAAACTTCTCCAATCTGGGGAAGGAGATAGTCTCTCAGGCCATGGAGGTGCACAGATCTTCCAACACAAGGGAGAAGACAACACCAAGACATATAATAATTAAAATGGCAAAGATCAAGGATAAGGACAGACTATTAAAAGCAGCCAGAGAGAGAAATAAGATCACATACAAAGGAAAGCCCATCAGGCTATCATCAGACTTCTCAGCAGAAAACATACAGGCCAGAAGGGAGTGGCATGATATATTTAATGCAATGAAGCAGAAGGGCCTCAAACCAGAAATACTTTATCTAGCAAGATTATCATTTAAATTTGAAGGAGGGGTTAAACAATTTCCAGATAAGCAAAAGCTGAGAGAATTTACCTCCCACAAACCATCTCTACAGTGTATTTTGGAGGGACTCCTATAGATGGAAGTGTTCCTAAGGTTCAATAGCTGTCACCTGAGTAAAGAGAGTAGAACAGTTAATTACTAAGCAAATGCAAAATGAAATAATCTACCCCAAAAGTCAATCAAAGGATAGATAAAGAGTATAGAATATGATAGCTAATATATAAAGAATGGAGGAGGAAGAAAAAGGAGCAGAAAAAAGAACCTTTAGGTTGTGTTTGTAATAGCATACTAAGTGAGTTAAGTTAGACTCTTACATAGTAAGAAAGTTAACCTTGGACCTTTGGTAACCACAAACCTAAAGCCTGCAACAGCAATAAGTACATATCTATCAATAATCACCCTAAATATAAATTGTCTGAATGCACCAATCAAAAGACTAGAGTCACTGAATGGATAAAAAAACAAGACCCATCTATATGCTGCCTACAAGAGACTCACTTTAAACCCAAAGACATACACAGACTAAAAGTGAAGGGATGGGAAAAGATATTTCATGCAAATAATAGGGAGAAAAAAGTAGGAGTTGCAAAACAAAGAAAGTCACAAGAGAGAAAAAGAAGGACATTACATAATGATAAAGGGACATTACATAATGATAAAGGCATCAATCCAACAAGAAGATATAACCATTGTAAATATCTATGTACCCAACACAGCACCTATATATGTGAAACAAATACTAACAATTAAAAGGAAAAATAGAATGCAGTGCTTTCATTTTAGGAGACTTCAACACTCCACTCACTCCAAAGGACATATCAACCAGGCAAATAAGTAAGGACACATTTGAACACCTGGACCTAGCAGGAATCTACAGAACTCTACACCCAAAAGCAGCAGAATACACATTCTTCTCAAGTGCACATAGAACATTTTCAAGAATAGATCATATACTAGGCCACAGAAAGGGCCTTGGTAAATTCAGAAACATTGAAATTGTACCAACCAGTTTCTCAGACCACAAAGGTATGAAACTAGAAATAAATTATGCAAAGAAAATGAAAATTCCCGCAAACACATGGAGTCTTCACAACATGCTCCTAAGTAATCAATGGATCAGTAGCAAAATAAAAACAGAGATCAAGCAATATATGGAGACAAAGGACAACAATAATTCAACACCACAAAATCTGTGGGATGCCGCGAAGGCTGTGCTAAGAGGGAAGTATATCGCAATACAGGCCTACCTCAGGAAAGAAGAACAATCTCATATGAATAGTCTAAACTCACAATGAATGAAACTAGAAAAATAAGAACAAATGAGGCCCAAAGTCAGTAGAAGGAAGGACATAATAATGATTAAGGCAGAAATTAATAAAATCAAGAAGAATAAAACAATAGAAAGAATCAATGAAAGCAAGAGCTGGTTCTTCAAGAAAATAAACAAAATAGATAAACCCTTAGCCAGACTTATCATGAAAAAAAGAGAGTCTGTGCACATAATCAGAATCAGCAATGAGAAAGGACAAATCACTACAGATACCACAGAAATACAAAGAATTATTAGAGCATACTATGAAAAATTATATGCTAACAAACTGGATAACCTAGAAGAAATGGAAAACTTTCTAGAAAATTACAACCTTCCAAGGCTAACCCAGAAAGGAACAGAAAATCTGAACAGACCAATTACCAGCAATGAAATTGAATTGGTAATTAACAAACTACCTAAGGAAAAATTCCCAGAGCAGATGTCTTCACTGCGGAATTTTATCAAACATTTAGTGAAGACCTAATACCCATCCTCCTTAAAGTTTTCCAAAAAGTAGAAGAAGAGGGAATACTTCCAAACTCATTCTATGAGACCATCATCACTCTAATACCAAAACCAGGCAAAGACACCACAAAAAAAGAAAATTACAGACCAATATCCATGATGAACATAGATGCAAAAATACTCAACAAAATATTAGCCAACCAAATTCAAAAATATATCAAAAAGATCATCCTCTATGATCAAGTAGGATTTATTCCAGGGATGCAAGGATGGTACAATATTAGAAAATCCATCAACATCATCCACCACATCAACCAAAAGAAGGACAAAAACCACATGATCATCTCCACAGATGCGAAAAAAGCATTTGACAAAATTCAACATCCATTCATGATAAAAACTCTCAACAAAAAGGTCATATATGACAAACCCATAGCCAACATCATACTTAACAGAGAGAAGCTGAAAACTTTTCCTTTAAGATTGGAAACAAGACAAGGATGCCCACTTTCCCCACTTTTATTCACCATTGTTCTGGAGGTCCTAGCCATGGCAATCAGAGAATAGAAAGAAATAAAGCACATCTAGATTGGTAAGGAAGAAGTTAAACTGTCACTGTATGCAGATGACATGATATTGTACATAAAAAACCCTAAAGAATCCACTCCAAAACTACTAGATCTAATATCTGAATTCAGCCAAGTTGCAGGATACAAAATTAATACACAGAAATCTGTTGCATTCCTATACACTAAGGATGAACTAGCAGAAAGAGAAATCAGGAAAACAATTCCATTCACAATTGCATCAAAAAAGAATAAAATACCTAGGAATAAACCTAACCAAGGAAGTGAAAGACCTATACTCTGAAAACTACAAGACACTCATGGGAGAAATTAAAGACACCAATAAATGGAAACACATCCCGTGCTCATGGATAGGAAGAATTAATATTGTTAGGATGGCCATCCTGCCTAAAGCAATCTACAGATTCAATGCAATTCCTATCAAAGTACCAACATCATTCTTCAATGAACTAGAGCAAATAGTTCTAAAATTCATATGGAACCGCAGAAGATCCCGAATAGCCAAAGCAATCCTGAGAAGGAAGAATAAAGTGGGGGGGGGGATTACACTCCCCAACTTCAAGCTCTACCACAAAGCCACAGTAATGAAGACAATTTGGTACTGGCACAAGAAAAGAACAATGGAACAGACTAGAGAGCGTTGATATAAACCCAACCATATATGGTTAATTAATATATGATAAAGAAGCTGTGAACATACAGTGGGGAAATGACAGCCTCTTCAACAACTGGTGTTGGCAAAACTGGACAGCTGCATGCAAGAGAATGAAATTGGATTATTGTTTAATGCATACACAAAAGTAAACTCGAAATGCATCAGAGACCTGAATGTAAGTTATGAAACCATAAAACTCTTAGAAGATAACATAGGCAAAAATCTCCTGATTATGAACATGAGCGACTTCTTCCTGAATGCATGTCCTTGAGCGAGGGAATCAAAAGCAAAAATGAACACATGGGACTACATCAAACTAAAAAACTTCTGTATGACAAAGGATACCATCAACTGAACAAAAAGACATCTTACAGTATGGGAGAATATATTTGTAAATGGCATATCCGACAAGGGGTTAACATCCAGAATATATAAAGAACTCACACACTAGTAAACATAATGTTCTTCATGTAATTGTAGATTAATAGTACCAAAATAAAACAAAAAAGAACTCACACACCTCAACATGCAAAAAGCAAATAACCTGATTAAAAAATGGGTGGAGGATATGAAGAGACAATTCTCCATAGAAGAAATTCAGATGGCCAACAGACACATGAAAAGATGCTCCACATCACTAATCATCAGGGAAATGCAAATTAAAACCACAATGAGATATCACCTCACACCAGTAAGGATGGCCAGCATTGAAAAGACTAAGAAAAACAAATGCTGGTGAGGATGCAGGGAGAGGGGCATCCTCCTACACTGCTGGTGGGAATGTAAGCTAGTTCAGCCACAGTGAAAAGCAGTATGGTGGTTCCTCAAAAAACTAAAAATAGAAATACCATTTGACCCAGGAATCCCACTCCTTGGAATTTACCCAAAGAATACAATTTCTCAGATTCATAAAGACATATGCACCCCTGTGTTTATCACAGCACTATTTACAATAGCCAAGATATGGAAGTAACCTAAGTGTCCAGCAGTAGATGAATGGATAAAAAAGAGATGGTACATATACACAATGGAAATCTATTCAGCCATAAGAAAGAAACAAATCCTACCATTTGCAACAACATGGATAGAGCTGGAGGATATTGTGCTCAGTGAAATAAGCCAGGAGGAGAAAGACAAGTGCCAAATGATTTCCCTCATTTGTGGAGTATAACAATGAAGCAAAACTGAAGGAACAAAACAGCAGCAGACTCACAGACTCTAAGAAGGAACTAGTGGTTACCAAACGGGAGGGGTGTGGGAGGGTGGGTGGGGAGGGAGGGAGCAGGGGATTGAGGAGTATTATGTTTAGTACACACGGTGTGAGGGGTCAGGGGGAAGACAGTGTAGCACAGAGTAGGCCAATAGGGAATCTGTGACATTTTACTACATTGAAGGACAGTGACTGCTATGTGGTATTGATGGGGACTTTACAATATGGGTAAATGAAGTAACCACATTGTTTTTTTGTGTGAAACCTTCATTAGAGTGTATGTCAATAATACCTTAATAAAAAAGAAAAGTATTTGAATAGTGACAAACTTAAAGCTCTTTCCTAGAATTTCATTACCTTTTCAACTTCAAATCCTTTCAAAATGGCACTGAGGTTTTCACAGTAGGGAAAGCATCATAGTATTTGTCTTCATTAAAGTATATATAGTTCCCACTGAGAAGTAGATTGAGACCTAGACAGGTTTTTCACCATAGGAAACAAAAGAAAAAATATTTTAAAAACACAGAGTAACTTCTGTTAGAATTCAGTTCTATTTCAGAATTCTTATTCTTTCCAAACAGGTTGGCATAGTATTTTTTAATTATGGAACCAGTTTTATAGGCCATTGTCTTTACATTTAGTATAGCTATGTGTGGTTCTCCATCTATTTTTCTACTCAGTCACTCCCCTTGGTGGAAGTGTAGACAGCCATCAGAAAGGGGGAAGGGAATGAATGTGTAGTTTTTTTAAAAGGCCATTTGGTGGTTCTTATACTTTGTCATATCCCTACATCAAATTGAGAATGTTAGTCATGGTGATCAAAAGTTATTAATGGGAGTATAATATCCCCTTGGTTGTTAGGCAGAAAATGGTTGAGCCTAATTAGCTTATAATTAGAGAAGGCTAGAGAAAATAGGGGTAATGTGTTTTTAGATGTGCATGCTTTGCTGGGAAGACAGAAGCTAAGAACAGCCCTGTAGACCTGGAAGTCACAGAGCTCCTGAATTATATCCTATTGCAGCCCAGGTCTGTTTAAAACAGTAGATCACCAATGGGGACACCAGATAACAAACAGCATGTGAGCAATCTTATTAATAGGTGCAGAACAAGTCCCCTGTAACTCTTAAGGTATGAGCCCTGGTTGAAGATAGAGTGGAATTTGTAGAGATACATCATCTCCTTGACAGACTTAACAACTGGGAGAGGGTGTCTCTCCTCCTACTTTGAATTTACCACCATATTCCCTCACTCTGGGTGACCTCCTAAACAGCTCTTCAGTCAGGTCTCATCTTCCCCTGCCAAGGTTTGTGTTTGGAACCTCAAGCTATTTCCTGAATTATTTTAATGTGTTTTGACCATTCTTTAGTCTTATCCCTTCTAGTCTGTCCTCCACAATGCAACCAGAGTTTTAATTTTTAAAATGCAAGTCAGATCAAGTTATTTCTCTGCTTAATATCCTTCACTGGTTCTCTATTACCTGCAAAGAAAGACAGGTTTATTGAATTCCGTAAAAGGTGCTGGTACCTTGACTTTTGATTGCTTCATTATATTGGGTTACTTACTTTAAGAAAACTCAGTGTATAGAAGTTCAAATTCCCCAAGAGTTTTGCACAAAGCCTCTCTCAAGGCAGCTTATGTAATACTCTCTTAGCTAGTGCTGGTTCCTGTCCTATGTCTGGTGGTATGTTTGTTGATTCATTTGGTGAAAGCGGCTTTTGCTTCGGTCAGGAGTGGGACCAGATCAGGTACAACTTTGAAGGCCACAAAAAAGATTTTGACTTTTTCCTTTCTTTTTTTTTTTCCTGTATGTGTGTGATGGAAAACCTAGAGGTTTGTGAACAAGGGTTATGTTAGGATTTCTATTTTGAGGGGACCACTTTGGTTGCTGAGTGAGGAATTGATTGCTGCGCAGCATTTTAAGTTGAAGCAGCGAGGTCAGTTAGGAGACCACTGTAGTGGTCCTGGTCCTGGTTAGCTGCTCTTGAGAAACTTTAAATCAGGTAACCTCACTTGGATCAAGCAGACAAGAGTCCCTGATTTTGCCGTATGCTTTCCAGTGCTCTACAAGAGATGTCATTTCCCTCTCAGTTCTTAGGTTCTACAACTATTTCTACTCTGAAAAATAATTGACTAGTTCTATCCTCTGGTCTCTCTGGCTTGAACTCTTCACTTTCTGTAAGACTCAGTTTAGGCATATTCCTGCCCCTCCCTGAATGGTCATAGACCATTCAGTCTTTTTTGTCCCTTGTGAGCAAGTAGTTCAGGCAGTTTTTGTAGAGTTGAGAATTGTTTATGTTCTACTTTAAACATAAAACACTATAGTCATCCATTTTTCCAATGGCTTCCTAGCACTCAATTCATTGTAGTGATTGATTTTTAAGATACATCATTGTTTGTTACTAGAGGGGGGAAAATGCTGTCCAACTGTGATACACGATTGTAAGATTCATCTTGACTCAAGAAATGTTTAAATGTGAAAAAAATGTATGTCTTCTTTAGAATAATTGTCCAGCACCATTGTGAGCATACAAATAGAAAAATAGGTATAGATTCAAAATCTCCTAAAATTATTGGAGACCCATTTGCCAGTTAAATTGCAAGGACAAAATTATTCACCAGTACCTTTTTAACTTTAACTGGCTTTCCCTGGCACTCACCATTCTCTGTTCAGAATTATCTGACCACACTAAACACCAGAATCATTCCTGTCTTGTGCCTTCACTTAGATTGCTTCCCTCAAAGTTCCCTGCAACCTGCCTCTGCTCCTTCAAGCCTTTTTATTTACTACAGTTTTTGTCTAGTCTTCTCTTCTCAAAGTTTCTCATGCTGCACAAGGTATTCTGTACTCTACAGCTTGACACTTAATATATATTATCTAAAATTATCTCCATTATTTTGCATATGTTTTATTTTAAGCAGTTCTTTGTAAGTAGGATTAGGTAAGAACATTTATACTTTTCTTTGCCAGAATGCAAATTTTAAAAATACTGAACGCATAGTAAGGCATTCACTAGAAGTTCGTTGATTGTTTGATTTGTTTTGTTAAAGTTTGGTAGCACAGATCCCATTGCACAGACCCTAAATAATAAGCCTTATGATAAGACTTCTGTTTGCTATTTTAGAAGTCAAGTTAAATCTTCTGGGGAAACAGGTGTATTCTACATTACCACAGAGGAAAATACCTCCCATGTTATTAGACTTCATAAATGTTTTTCAAAAGACTTCCAACAGTAATTATAGAAACTCTTAGAGGGCAAATATATCTTTAAAGGTAATTCTTTCTCACAGCATTTGGATTTTAAAAATCTTTTTAAATTAGGGTTTTATAGTGCTCTTGGCTTAAATAAATCCAAATGAGATTTTTTTAACTGCCTTGTAAATGTTTCATTTGGACATAAGTCTGTTACTGGAATTAACTTGATGACATAACATGTAAGGAAGAAACTTTGCTTTTTAATTTTTATTTCTAACTTAAAACAAAAGAAACAGACCAAGAAAAGAAAAAAATGGAAGTAATTCACTGCCAAGACAAAACTATACTGTATGCGTAACATCTGTTTCCCTTCCACTCACCTTGAACTGAGATCTTCAGTACATCTCCCTAGTAGATAATATTTCTACAGTCATTAATGGCAAGTGAATATGTGGCTGAATATTTTGTGAGAATGTGGCTTAGGAGGGTGTACAGCTCACATCATATTGTAAAAGACTGTTAAAGTCCTCTTTAAATATCCAGCCTCCCATTTGCCTTGTCTCTTCACCACTCTCACAGCCCCTGAGAAGATCCTTTCCATAGTTATGAGCCATTCAAGCCTGGCCTTTAGCTTATAAACTCCGCTTAGGAAAATAAAGGTGAGGTAGCCCACAGCTATTATTTTTTAGGCAAGTCCCATTGGAGGGCTTGCCACACAGAGGTAGGATGGTGTTTCTTGGGACTAAACCTTTTGTAAAGAAAATTTAATTCATTTGTAGTTTTTTCTCATTTCTTCAAACAGTGTAGGACATCATAAAGGAGGTTCAGTGGATTGGAAGAGGATGGGGGAAGACTAATATTTGAAAAGCAGACTGATAAGTGTGCCCTCATAATGTAGTAGTAGGTACTCTAAACATTAGTAGGATGGATTGAGAAAACACAACATAAAATTTCCACAGATAGGAACTTGACATAATTTTATAAAAAGTCCTTACCATATACATGCTACAAGACAACTGTCTGGTCTCTTAAAAATGGCAATGCTGTGGGGCAAAAAAGGCTTGGTTTGTTTTTCATATTAAAGGAAACTGAAGTGATATCACAACTCAGTACAATGTGGGCTCCCTGACTGGGTTTGTATTGATAGAGACCTCTGTATGACAGAGGTCCTAACCTACTGTTTTTGAGAAGTTTGAAAGACTCTTCAGTATTTCTTAACTTTGGTGTTTTAAGGCCCAAGTAACCTTTTGGTGACTTGCTCAACCAGAAGAACTGAGGGTTTCATAATAAAAACAGAATAATGAAAACATATTCTTCCTTTAAAGTTTAAAATGTTTAAAATGTGCCATATCTTTTTTTTTTTTAATGTATTGAATCTGAGATTGCTCTTTTACTGTAAGTCCTCTTGGGCCTCATGTAGTGCTTATGTAGTGCTCTGAGGGGGAGTTCTCCATTTCTCTGTTTCTCTCTGTCATTGGTCTGTCTGTGTGTGTGTGTGTGTGTCTGACATTCATTAGAAAAGGAAGTGAACAGATATCCAGAATTTTCAAAAAAGTAAAAAATATAGATTGAGCCTGGCCAGAAAATCACCTGGAGGAATAGTGATGAGAAGGGTCCCCTCATGGGGGCTGTGTGGTTGAGTCTGTGCTGGGAAGGCTGCAGCTGGCCTCACCAGGGTGAGTGGCATCATTTTATGGCCAGTGGAGAGAAGCTGCTGATGGCTTTTGCACTCTAGGAAGATGACCTCATCTCCCTATTATGGAGGAGTATGAAGCAATCAGATAGCAATTGCCCACCTTACCTCTCCACCTCAAATCTCAGTCTTTATCCTTGCTCTCTTGGGAGGAGCTTCTCCCTACTCTCAGCCCACACCAGTCTTTCCACCTGCCATGCAGTCCTGGACTCAAACTTTCTCTATGATGTGAGTGTAATAATTAACCCTTCTTTTTAAAAACAAGCTGTCCCTGGACTCTGCTGCATCCTAAGCCATCATCCTAGTTGTCCTTAGTTCTTTCCTTCCTTTTACCAACCATTTCTTGGAGTTTTCCTCTACCAAATGACTGCCTGTGTGTGTTCACTCAGCAGCCCCTCACCCACCTTTGCCATTTGTCCTCTAGCTTCTGCCCTCACTGCCCTACTGAATGTGCTCTCTCAAAGATAGCTTCTGAAACTTAGATTCTGAATACAGGGGTTTGAGACTTCATTTTTCTTGAATGTTCAGCCTTTGACACAGTCCACTGCCCATCCCTCGCATCTTGGACCTCAGAGCTCTGTCTCCTTCCCCATCTTACTCATCTCTGTCAGCATGTTGCCTCTGTCTGTGGGCCCTTACCCCCCTGTGCTCTGCCCAAGGCCTGGTTCCCAATCTTTTTTTCAGTCTTTCTCATTAATTTTTCCCTTTTGGATCTCATCCAGTCCAGCCACTGTGAGTATCTGCAGCATGGATCATGTCTGCCTTTCTAGCTCTGGAGCCCATCTTTCTTCTCACAGAATCCTGTGCTTTCCCAACTTTTTGCCTTTTGCTCTTAATGTTCCTTCAGCCTGGAATTCTCTCTGAATAGTTTTCCCCTTAATATTTTGACTAAAAGATTCTTGTTAAAGTAAGCATTTTATTCAGATAAGGGAGGAATTCATACACTACCACCCTCATTCCCACTTCCTGCAAAGACTCATTTTGTATTTCTCCTCCTTTGTAGGACTTACCAAGTGTTTACTTTTACTAATTGAATAAATATTTCTTTAAGGTCAGCCTCCACTAAGCTGCATAAGAATAGATACCACACATATGCATCCAGTTCACTGTTGGATTTTCTGTGCCAATTATATAGTTCTGGTTATATGGCAGGTTTGCAGTTTTGTTGAAGGGAAGAATGAATGAAGGAGGAACTGACCATTAAAAATTTGCTACTAAGCTATCAAATGTTATCTAGGTAATTGGACTTTTTACATTTTCCTCAAAATATATGCTATTTTTTGAAAGTATAATGATTTATATTCAGTATTCTTGAATAAGTTTAATTTTTCCAAATCATTTTTATTTCAGTGGGTGATCTTTTAAGGCAACTTTCAGTGTATCTGTTGATAATGAGTGTTCCTTTCATTTACTGTTTCCATTTTCATTGTTATGTTTTTCTAAAACTAAGGCATTTTGAGTATTGATTCATTCCTATTAATGTTAAACCCTTAGAAAGGCTTAATGTTTTCTGAATATAACAGTAACATACATTTATCATAGAGGGTTTAGAAATACTGAATATCCATAGTTAAAATTTGGTTTATTTCTTGATACGCCTTTAAAGATTGTATAAACATGCACACTAACACTTTTCCATTGGTAAGATTGGCTCTTATTGTATATAGCACTGTGCATTTCCCTTACTTTAGCAGTGTTAAAACTGTTGATGTTAAGTCTTAAGGTAATATAAATACTTTTCAGTTAATATATTTCATTACTAATGAGTTAGTTTTGGTGGGAACATATTTATATATTGCCAATGTATTAGTCAGCTCAGTATGACTAACACAATACCATAGATCTTCTTGCTGTGTCCTCACATGGTGGAGAGAATGAAGGCAAGCTGTCTGGGGTCTCTTCTTTTAAAGGCACTAATCCCATCCTGACAGCCCCATCCATCCTCATGAGCTTGTCTAAACTTCATTACCTCCCAAAGACCTCATCTCCAAATACTAGCATATAGAGGATTAGAGCTTCAACATGTGAATTTTGTGTGTGGCGGGGTGTGTTGAGGGCACAATTCAGTCTGTAGCAGCCAACAATGAGAACTATTTCAGAAACTATTTCTTTTTACTAAGTAGCATTTTAAAAACTAGTATCTAGAATTGTTCTTATTTTATCTGTGGGTAAGATTATCTGAAAATCTTCATAGGAAATGGAAAAATTATTCACTGTTGTTTATTCATTATGGAATTATAGTTAAATTACTCATTACTGGCATTAAATGGAACTGAAATTGCACAAAATTGCTGAAATGGTTGTACTATCCCATTCTGTGAATATTCATAGTTCCAGGAAAACTGCAAATGGCTCTTAATGTCTTTTACAATAGTTTATGGAGAGACACTAGAGAGTATCCTTTGCCTGTGTGAAAAATGACAGCCAAATTTATGGATGATTAAGATTACTAACTCATGTTTCTTGTAAAATTGGTATCATTCTCTCCATAAATAAATGATACACCTAATAAGGAAGACTTACCATCTTATAGTGCTTTATATTTTTCAAAAGATCTTTTAAAAACATCATTTTTTAAATGTCAATTGTAGACTAATCTTATAACAATGATCTCACTAGGGTAGAATAAATATGATCTCTATTTAATATTTAAAAACTTGAAGTTTGGAGAAATTAAGTTATTTTATTTAGGGTCAAAAATCCAGTTTGGGTCAGTTCTGCTATTTCAAGTCATATTTTCTCTGTGTTTAAAGAACCTAGAACATTGATGTTACCATGGTCTGAGAAATAGTAATCAGAATGATATGAATAAATGATTACCTTTGGAATTATGTAGAAAAGTAAACAGAGGATACTACATCTAGTTAGGGTCAACATGAAAATTCTTATATTACATTGTCATTTTATAATTAAATAGTGATTTATTTCAAATGGTTATTTATGAGAACGGTATTCATTATTATGCTTAGCATATCTTTACTTAACATTTCTTTCCTGGAATATAGTAGTATATGGTCAATATGATATTGTATTTGTTTTATATAATATTCTTTCAGAATCACATAATTGATTTTCTCAATGTGTGAATTGCAATGGTAAGAACCCTGGACTATTTAGTAGAGAGTAAACAAAGCTAGTGCAAATTCAAATACTTTTTATTTTTGGCTGCCTATATTTTGGCTGGAAAAATGGCTTGTCTGTGTATAGATCAGAACAGGAGTTGGTAATAAGATCTCTTCCACAACAACTACTCACCTTTGTTGTTGTAGTGGGATAGCAGCCATAGGCAATACATAAATGAATGGGCATTGCTGTGGTTCAATAAAAGTTTATTTACAAAGGAAGCTGCAACCATATCTGGCCTGCAGGCTGTAGTTTGCTGACCCCTAGACTAGAATATAAAGTGATAGAGTTCCTCACCATATTTCCTTATTTGTCAGATGTTTTGTTTACTTTTAAAAATTCTATTCCTTTTAATGCTTTAACTCCTACCTTTGTCTCCTGTAATTTTACCTTTTCATTCACTTTTGTGTGTGTAGTGCTTTTATATCTTCACCTACTTTTCCAGGCTCTCTCACATCCTCACACAGCTTTCCAACTTTGCTATTAAGACGTCCAAAATTTAATCAGACATTTACGAAATTTCAGGAATACATGATGATGAGGAAATGAAGGTGCTAGATTTAAAGAAAGATAGATGCCCATGGATTTGGGTGGTATCTGGAAGACATTAAGGGATGTAAAACTTGAACTGACTCTTTGTTCAAAGACTGGAGGGAAATTAAATATCAGGAAAAAGAAGAGTATTTCAATAAATTGTTGACAAGGGAATGCTCACATATTGCTTCTCTCCCCCATTTCATCCCTAATTAAGTGGAATCCTACTGTGGACTGGCACTTTTCAGGGTCATTTGCTGGAGCAAAGTGCTAACAGTATAACTTGTTTTTCTCTGGGGGTTTTCTTTGGGTTATATCTTTTCCTTACATGTGCTTTGTAAGATAAATAGGAGATGTCCACAAACAGCCCTGGGAATGTCTGACCTGTGGCCTATACCAGCTTTGCTGTAGACATTCTAGAAAAGGGACTTCTCTCTGGCTGGTTGGCATGTTTTTCCTCAGAGCCCCTTTTCATTTCTGGCCATCAACATGGGAAGCAGGTATGACCCTGGGGGAAGGGAATAGGAAGCTACCCAACTTTCTCAGTTTTTAGGCTATATGTAAGCTTAAATGTGTAAATAAAAGGAGTCCTCCATGAGGATCCCTGTTAGTTCATTAGAGACATAACTTGGGGTTTGGAATTAGCGTTATTTTGAAAATAAATAAGCATTTATTTCCCTTTTGTGCATGTATTTTCCTGTAGAGCTTATAGGAGAAGGAGTAGCTGTGGCAAGATAGATGGGGTCCTGCCATCTCTCAATTGTTTTAAACCTTTGGTATAACTATATCTCACAGAATAGTTACAGCTGACCAAGCAAGTAGGGGACAGGGGACCAAGTCAGGAAGACAAAGCCCTGTGGTCAGCCCCCAGGGTGTCTTCCTCATTCTACACATGCAGATGCAGGCTGAGCAGGTGACAGCCTAGATTTAGCAATAAGATCTGGAGTTACCAGAATATGTGAAGGGTCAGGTTTAAACAAGTTTTCTACATGACTGGCCACACTTTTTCATCCTTACTGCAATTTCTGGTGTTTGGTGGTGGAATTCATTTCTGAAGCCAGACGAAGATCACATTAAAATGAGCAAAGCTCCAGGACATTGATTTTTGGCTTCTGGGTTTTTGGAGTAATGTTTACTTCTTTTTACTTTAGAAGAAAGTGGGCACATCTCTAAGCTCTATTACTATTAAGTAATAGTCACAAATATTGCACGTTGACCACAGGGGTGTGCTAGAGTGTATCAAAGAACATATAAGAATGGAAATGTTACTATAAAGGGAATGTGTTGTCATTTGGAATTAAGATTGGGAGAATCTCAATGGAATCATTATAACCCAAGGACTAAAATGAAAATAAAGAACAGTACCTTGAACACTCTGGCTCTAGGAGTCTGGCTTGCTTGGAGGCAGAGGAAAAATTAGGCAATGTGTAAAACTATGTCATTTGATATTGTAAATAAAGAAGTACTCATTGGATTTTGTAAGGAGACCACTAGGAACTTGGGAGAGACAGGATCAGATTTAAAAACGGGCTACAGGGGAATTAGAAAAAGAAATTTCTAAAGTTAAAATATACTGGATATTAAATAAATGAAAGAGGCCTTTGGAAAGGCTTAGGGCCTAGAGTTTCCATTCATGCAAAGCCTCTCTTGTCCCTAGGACATCAGTGTAGGGCAGAGACATATTTATGAGGCCTTTCTCCTGACCCCCATAACACACACTCCCAGTAAGCCAGACTGGGTTTTATGAAAAACTCCTTTCTTGTAGGCCAGGTGGCCTCCTTTATCTCTTTCCTCTTCACTCTTTTGTTTGTAATAAAACATTCTTAATTTGGGGTGCTTTACCATCTTCATTAAAAAGTCCTCAAATTCAAATTTTAAGATTGTAGTATGGGAAAAACTTGCTAAGTAAATCTATTTATGAACATACAAATAATTCATGATATTTCTGTATTTGACATTTACCATAGCCAGTATTATGTGCATAGAAAAGTATCAGTCCAAATGAAAGAATTAACTCCAAGTTAGAAAGGAATATGGTTTACTGAATTCTTCTCCCTTCTTTAAAACCATACAGGTAATATATGCTTTGAACACTAAAAATGATGAGCATGAATCTGCAATTCAAGCCCTCAGAGATGCTCATGAAGAAGAAATCCAACAAATTCTTGCAGAAACAAGAGAAAAAATACTGCAGTATAAAAGCAAAGTAACAGAGGAATTAGATCTTAAGAGAAAGATTCAAGTTTTAGAAGCTTCATTAGAAGATCACATAAAAATGAAGCAGCAGGCCTTGACAGAATTTGAAGCTTATAAGCATAGAGTTGAGGACATGCAACTTTGTGCAGAAGCCCAGCATGTCCAGCGCATAGTGACCATGTCTAGAGAGGTTGAAGAGATCAGAAGGAAATTTGAGGAAAGATTACGGAGTTTTGGACAGCTCCAAGTACAGTTTGAAAAAGACAAGCGTGTGGCATTGGAAGATTTGCGAACTGCTCACAGACGGGAAATCCAAGAGCTGCTGAAGTCACAGCAAGATCACAGTGCCTCCATCAATAAAGGGCAGGAGAAGGTAGAGGAGCTGCACAGAATGGAGGTGGAGACCTTAAACAGAACACTGGAAGAGCTAAGACTTGAACGGAAAAAGCTAATTGAGGATTATGAAGGCAAGTTGAATAAAGCTCAGTCCTTTTATGAACATGAGCTTGATACTTTGAAAAGGTCACAGCTTTTTACAGCGGAAAGTCTGCAGGCCACCAGAGAAAAGGAAGCTGATCTTAGAAAAGAATTTCAGGGACAAGAAGCAATTTTACGAAAAACCATAGGAAAATTAAAGACAGAGTTACAGATGGGACAGGATGAAGCTGGAAGTCTTCGTGACAGATGCCAAAAGCTTCAGATCGCACTTGTTACGGCAGAGAGCAGCATTCAGGTAGGTGAAGAATATTACACTCAACACACAGGTTTTTTTCTCCTAGTATTCTCTTTTCTTTTCAATTAGACCTCTTCAACTTTTGGTTTTCTCCCCCTTTGTGCTTTTCTGCTTTTCTCTTACAAGAAAACCAAAAAAGGGACAATTTTTGCTATTCTGTAGTTATTGTTTCCTACTAGAGTTTCAGATATTAATGGCCCAAAAAGATAACAAAGTTTTGCTGTTTATGAAAGGATTTTATTTAAATAACATGTTAAAATTTTCCATAAGTGGCTTAGGAAAATTAAAATAGCAGTCTTTGGGTTTAATTGTATTTTTCCTTTTCATTAATAATTGTCTGCCCATCAGTTGATATCCAGACAATGAAAAAAAATTGATTGCTTTATAAACCTGAATTAGAGGTATGGTGCAAGTTAAAAAAAAAAGTCAAAAAGTCCCTACAAATTTTACAAATGAAATAGAAAATTTCATAGCTATGTTTTTAGTATCTATTCAGCATTTGAGTGGATGAGAAAATAGCCTTTCATGATTAGGTCATATGATTTATGAAGGTGAGCTATAAGTGTCATCAAAACAGACTCAAAATTAAGTATTGTTAACTGTGACTTTTGAATAAGAGAAGGTTGATGCTTATAATGTAAATGAATCACTTGGTTCAGCATCATTCTTCTATTTTAATAAGGGCTACTTGATCTTTCTTAGGTTCTTCAAAAACAGCTTGATGATGCCAAGGAGGGAGAGATGGCCTTATTAAACAAGCACAAGGAAGTGGAAAGTGAGCTGGCAGCGGCCAGAGAACGTTTACAACAGCAAGCTTCAGATCTTGTCCTCAAAGCCAGTATGTCTGACTACAGTTCTTGGTGAAGTTCTCAGCTAAATTAACACTTAAATGTTAATTTAAGACAAAATTAGACTCTAAATATGTTAAAGAACACTAATATCTTCTTAATAAGATAAGCAAGTGATAACTTATTTTTAGAGCATATTTTTATAGAAAAATTAAGAGTTAGCAGGTATTATAGCATCAATAAATCATTCACTGAAAGAAAAATGAAGCAATATAAAAGGCTTTGGCCTTTAAAAGAGTACGTTTTTAGGTATTCAGTATGTAAAATGATCCTTATTAAGAAGCTAAATGAAATGAGACACTGTAATTTACACGTAGTTCCACTACTGTAAAGCTGAGTTGCCCCTCATGGTTGATGTGCTCATTTCATAGCCCTTAGAGGGGGTGGGTGACCCTTGACAATTCTGAAATTGTTTTGCCAGGGTTTAGTATAGCAGGTGAAGCCATTTAAACTAAACTGATTTGATTGGCTCACAGTGAATCTCAGATAAATAGTTTTTAAACTTCAGCATGTATGCAAACCGATTGGAGGGCTTGTGCAACCACGGTGCTGGGCCCCAGCTCAGGTTTCTGATTTGGTAGGTCGAGGATGAACCAGAGTTCCCATGTGCTGCTGACCTAGGGTGCTTTGAGCACCACTGCCCTAACACATACTTTCTGAGATTTTTTTCACACGCTTACCTTTAAGCTCTCCCTCTCATCTCCTATCTTGCCCTTTTTTTGCTGTTGTCATTTATTTCATTCTTTCATAAACTTGCTCTTCTTATCTGTCCTGCCTTAGTTCTTTATCAGGTCTCTTGTCTAAAATTCAGTTTCAACCAAATTACTGCCTGCCATCTTTACTTCCTACATACACATTTATTCCTCATTATGTTAGAATTTGAAAAAAGAAGAGGTCAGAAAAGAACAAATTACTTATTTTGCACCATAGTATAAGTCAGTGCATCCTCTCTCACTTTGTTTTTATTCCCAAAACTTTTGTACACATCCATGTGGAGTTGCTCCTGCTTCAACTTGTATAGCTTACAATATTTAAAAACAAAACTGGAATGGTCCTGGGTGCACGAAGTAATATCACTGATATGAAAATGGACTTCTTTCTAATTTAAGTTATTCTACTTGGGTAAGAAGTATTCTCATGGCAAATATTTCCATTTTATACAGTGAGGAAACCAAAGAACTGTTTGTACATGCAGGCTGTTTGTGTTGCTTAAGTATTAACTGCAACTTGTCATTTAAAGTACAGACTGTTTTATACCACAGTGCAACAGATTTTAAATTGAAGAGGTTTTCTTTTTGGGGAGTAGGTCATATTGGAATGCTTCAAGCAACTCAAATGACCCAGGAGGTTACAATTAAAGATCTAGAATCAGAAAAATCAAGGGCCAATGAGAGATTATCTCAGCTTGAAGAAGAGAGAGCTTTTTTGCAAAGCAAAACTCAAAGTTTGGATGAAGAGCAGAAACAGCAGATTCTGGAACTGGAGAAGGTAAAAAGCAATGGAGGACCCTACCCCACCCACTCCCAGTCCCCCAGTAATGGAAAGGACGAAAAGCTCAGTCTTCCTCTTTTTCAGATTTGATTTAGAGTGTTTATTCCTGCTTCACAGTAACAGTCTTTTTCTTAACGCTAGTAATTTTTTGGTTTTTATTTTGAGGAAAAAAGGTATAAAACTGGACTATCCTATCTCATGTATATATTCAATATGTTGTTGGTAACAATTTATAATGTAAAAACTTAAGACATTTCAACCTATTTCAAGCCAAAAACTGAATAAACTCTTATTTCAGTGGAATGTGGATTTATGGTTGATCATATTTGTTTTTCTATTAATGAAACACATTACTGCATGTACACCTAGGATATTTCTATAAAACTGAAAAGCACCAAGCTCTGAAAATTCATATACCAACATTTAAATATCTAGATTAAATAAGAGGTGTCATTTGTAGAGTAATTGCTGAATATTTATTCCAGTTTTTCTCTACAATACCAAGTGGGAGTTTTAGACACTCCTTCTCCTTCCCTCAGCAACCACGCATATTACAGAATGTCTGTTCTCCTTGCCCCTTGCTCACCACTCACTGGCTCCTCCCCTGCTTCCTCTTACCACCACTCCACAGAATCTGCATTTGCCTCTGCCCCCAGGGACATCCACATTGCTGGACTTGGAGGATCTTGTCTTACTGTGGTCTTACTCCTCTCTGATTTACCAAAGAATATCTCTCTTTGGCTGTTTCCTGTCCTCTCTTGTTCTATTCCTATCTAGGTGGCCTTGCACTTTAGTTTGTGAGCTTTGCTGCTCCACCTGCTCCTTCATCATGGATGTTCCCTGGCATTCTCATCCCCACACTCATCCATCCCAGGAACATCACCTGTCATTTGTTGAGTGAGAGCTCCCAAATCCATCTAAGCCAGAACTTTCCCCCTGAACTTGAGTCCTATATATCTAACTCTTAGTAGGTATCTGTTGCTCACAAACATGTCAAATCATCATGCCTAGAAATTTCTCCCTTCAGAAGTACTATATTTCCTTCACTACTTTTTTTAACCAGTAGCACTACCATTTATCTAGTTGGGTAGATCAGAAACCTGGGAGTCATTCTTTATTACTATTTCCTTAACCCCCTTAACTGTTACCAAGTCCTATCAGTTTTCTACTCCCTTAATGTATTTTATTCTGTTCTCTCCTCTCCTCCTCTCCATATCCATTCACAGAGCCTAGGCTTAGTACCTGTCATTTCTTGCCTGGATTACAGTTACAGCTTCCTAAGCTCTCTCTCTGCCTTCAGTCAATTCAGTAGCCTACTGCCAAGATGATTGTTTTTAAAAATATGTCAGTTACTTAAATTTCAATGATTTCTCATTCCCTTCAGAATAAAATCCAGAGTCCTTAGCACAAAATATCCCTTCTCATGATTTGACTCCTGCCAGCCTCTGAACTTAATCCCTCACCACTCCCAGCCTAGTTTCTTATGTTTTCTATCCATACTGCTTACCTACATGGACTTCTTGTCTACTTAAACTTTGCTGCCTGGTTGACTCTCATCTTTCAAAATGCTGGGAATGATTATGAATGTAGGCTTTGGATTATCAGATCTAGATTTGAAATTTTCTCATTTCTGCTTTCCTGATGGGCTTGTGAGAATTAAATGAAAGAGTGAGTCATTGGCGCAGCTCAGATGTTTTCTCTTATGGAAAGCCTTCCCTGATCTCTCTCCCCCTCTCTTGTACACACACTCTCTCTGTCTCTCTCTGTGTCTTACTTTCCCACCCTATCTAGGTTAGGCTCTGTTCCTGCATACTCTTACATGTGACATACACTAATTTCATAGACTTACAAAATTATATTGCCACTGTCTTTGACTTTTTTTCTGTTTTGACTGGGAATGCTTAGAAGGCCTATCATTAGCACTCAATAAAATTGTATTGAGTAATATCATTTAAGTGGGTAAATTGGTAAGCCATTTTGTGTACAACTTTGACATATAGGAAGCTTTTCTCTCTTAAGCTTGCAGATGTGCTAACTCACACTTGGTTCCAACCAAATAGTAGTCTATTTTATCATTTTTAAATTACTCATTTTGCCTTTGCCACCCTGTCATTTTCTGAGAATACCAATGATGTAATCTCATGTTCTATAATCTAAATCCTGCAACACTCAGTTCATTCAAATTTATATATTTAGTATTCAAAATACTAACAGCAGTAATGAAAAAAGCCAGTTATTGATCTTTATTTGTTTTAATTTTAGGAAGTAAATGAGGCAAAGAAAACTCAACAAGAATATTATGAGATGGAGCTAAAAAACCTGCAAAGTATTTTGGAAGGAGAGGTGGCTCAATTAAATGAGGCCCATTCTAAGACTTTGGAAGAATTAGCTTGGAAGCACCATATGGCAATTGAGGCTATCCACAGTAATGCAATTAGGGATAAGAAAAAATTGCAAATGGTGAGTAAAATTTCAACCTTACATTGCATTGTAAATCAGTGAGGTTTCTTAATGATCCAGCATGATCTATAGCGTAGAGTAATGAGTTTGCTTCATTTTGATGGCTGCAGTCTTGTAATCATTTTGTAAATCATGATTCAAAGAGCAACATCCATGAAAGTTCTTGATGTAGGATGTAATTTATTAAATTGTTATGAGGGACTTTACTTTGTATAAGCCATAACAGAAACACTCGCTTGATCCTGAGTGATCCCCTCATGAGACAACATTGGTGTGCTTCTCAGGAAGCTTCATTTAGTCGAAGCCCTTAATTCTCCTGTAGACAGTTTCCTTCCTTGGGAAAATTATTTGTTTTGTTTTATTTTTTCCCTAAATTAAGGAATCATCTTGCTAATAGTAACACATGACAGACAGTATTGCATAATGAAAAAGCAAGGTTGTCTAGTGGATCTAAGCCTTACACTGAGCTATTTGCTTCCTAGCTGCCTAATCTTGGACCCCAAAAGCTATGCCTCAGGCTCTTCATCCAACAGATGAAGATGAGATCCATCTTGTAATGTCCTATGAGGGTTGAGTGAGAGAAAGTGTTAAGAACCTGGACATGTCCTAGCATATAACAAGATACATAAATATTAGTAATTAGTGTTTCTTACTGTGTGCCAGCCACAATGATGTTTATATTTATTTTTTCATATAATCCTGTAACTCTGCTACTGGTTTGATTGCCATACCCATTTTACTGAAAAGGAGATGGAGGCACAGAGAGGCTAAACACTTGCTCAAGCCCATGTGACTAGTAAGGATTAATCAGGCCTTGAACTCAGGTCTGAGGTAACAAACCCTAAGGCATTTAACCCCATCATGTAAGCATGTGTTAATGATGGTTATTGTATGTCTTATATTAGTTGCACTTCATAGTTTACTAAGAGCTTTCTTATATATTCCTTATTATTTAAATTTGGAGATGAACATCATTTTTATTGCATAGATGGTGAAATAGGTTTAATAAACCTAAATGATTGACTCAGAGCTATAAACCTAGGAAATAGCGGAGGTAACATGAATTGAGGCCTTCTGCCCCTATGTCTCTTCCTTTTGCAATATTTGTATAAAATATTCAACACCTGAGCTTAATTAAAAATCCGAGTAAAACTTCTTTTAGAATGTTATTTCTAGTTAAACTGTTATATTTTGTATATTCTAGGTTACTGTTATATTTTGTAGCTAGAGATGAAACTTAATGACATTTATTTCTCAAAAATTGTGGTGGTTTTCTCTGCCAGCTTGCTACTCCAGGGCCAATTTGTACAGCTTGAATTATGCTGCACATGTGCGTGCTTCCCAATTCTGGCTGTGTATCAAATGGTCAAGGTTTATAATAAAGTGTATAGTGATAGCTACTGCTCAGTAATCTCGTCCATAGTATTTTTTGTTGTTATGTTTCTTTTCTCCATCCCTTTCCCACCTTAGGCTTCTCTTCTCTTATTGGAATATTTAAATTGCACATGTCCTACCTTTGCCTCTTTTTCCTCTATATTAAGTTCTGAATGCAAGAGTCAAGGCATCTTTTATCAAGATCATTTTTGCCTCATTACTTCCATCCTAATCATCCTCTCATCCATTAAATTTCAATTTCTGAGCTACCTAAAATCTGTGTTAAGCCACTTTTCTTACTGTCTTTCTTTAAAATACAGTTGCTGTAAGACAAGTGACATAGATCTCCTATATGTGAACATCATCAAAACCTCTTATGATAGTTTTATCTGTACCCTTTTCTTTTCAAAATAACGTGTTTATCACTTGCTGCTTCATTCCTCTCTTACCTGGGTACCTCATGTCTGAGCCTAAGCTAAAACCAGCCCCTTTCCAAAATAGTCTTTCTCCAATGTCATACTATCTTTTAAAGAACATTTAACTAAAGGTGACTTCTCTATTCCTTATTACTTGGCTATCAAAAAGGATTATCTTTTCTTTCATAACTCTAGTTCACCCATTCCATTTGAAAGTAAATATACAGAGAATCTGTGAGGAAAAGAGTTAACATGGCAGGCCCGAAACCGCCATCCTTAGAAAGGCCTTGGTGCAAGGTTGGCTCTTGGCCAATTTCTGGGAACTTGAGTTTTGGGAGGGTTCCCACCATTCTATGCCTGATGCATTTGTGAAGACAGTATGGTTTATGCTGAATATCTGCTTTCCTTCTTGGGAGTCTGAAATTTTGGTGCAACCTAGTCATGGGGCACCTACATGACTAACACCCAATAAAAAACCTGGGCGCTGAGTCTCTCATGAGCTTTCCTAGTAGACGTCGTTCCCCGTGCGTCACCACAGCTTGCTGGAGCGTGCTGTGTGAGAGCATCTTAGAAGCTTGTGCCTGCTTTCCTGCAGACTTTGCCCCATGGGCCTTTTTCCCTTGCTCACTGTGCTTTGTATTCTTTTGCCTTAATAAACCATTGCTGTGAGGACACTCTATGTTGAGTCCTGTGAATCGTCCGAGCAGATCTTCAAACCTGGAGTTTGTCTTGGGGTCTCCCAACACAGAACCCTATTTATTACTCTTCTCACCTTACAGTGTAGAAATATTGAACTACTTGTAACTTGCAATGCTCTTTTGTACATGTGGTTTTTGCACATGCCTACAATGTTATATTTTCCTCTTGTTTCACCACCTTTTCTTACTGGTGCACTCTTTAAACTATACTTAGGATTTGCTTTCTCTGTGAGGTTTTCCCACCAAACTAGAACTTATCAGTTCCCCATCTATATATTCCTGTACTACTCAAATACATCTAATTTTAATCACATATTCTGTAATTGCTTGATACCCTGAGCTTACTAAAGACAGACATCATTCCTTATTGCTCTTGTATCCCAAGTATTAGTGGCATACCTGGTAGTAGGTATCAATTTTACTGATATTGCTCTGTAAGTGCCTTAATTTTGTCCTTGTTAATTCTTGACTACATTCCAGCACTAGACCGCTGAGTTCCAGAAATGTTAATTGATTTTTTAAGTAAATACAAAAGAATTCTGAATTCAAGAGAATGTTTTCTTTGCCTTACCAAATTATCATTTGCATCACATATTTTGTTTTATGACCACAGCTTGATCTAGACCAGTCAAATATTCTTACCATTTAAAAAATTATTTAACCTCTATCATAAGTGATTCAAAATGATGAAATTTAAGCTCCTAAGATTAATTAGATGCTCTGTTAATGCTGACATTATTTATTAAGGGTAAGGCTAATTTGAAGAGGAAAGTATCAAAATATAAATCAGAATAGTATTCTTCTTGAGGTCTTTTAAGTGTACAATATTTGCAATATTTTTAATTTTTTAATTTTATTTCCCTAAGGAATTGGAGGAACAATATAAAAAGGAGATGCTAAACCTGGAAGGGGATAAAAATCAGCTTCAGCAAGAGCTAGAACACCTGAAGGAAGAACTGGAAGACAAGCTGAATACAGCCAATCAGGAGGCGAGAATTCTTTAGGCCTATCACTTAATGTTATGTCTTAATGATAATATCTTATTTGGTAACACTGAATAAGTAAGTGAGCAGCATTGATGATAACATATCTAGAGTAAAAGCAATCAAAAAAACTTTAACTGATGCTGAATTTCTCATAGTACAATTGTATATCTCACCACACAAAAATTTACTGCCAAAAACATCAGACTAAGATGCTTTTGTGGGGAAAAGCAAAACAAAGGAGAACCTCATTGTATAGAAAGAAAACAATGGAGATTTCTCTGCCCTTCTGCAAAACATTAACATAGTATTCTCTATGTGTATATCCCTTTAAAAAGGACTTTGAAAGTTCTAGATAGTGATATCTAAAATAATTTTTAAATTCCATGTGAAAATAGTATTGCTTAGCCTGGAAAAGAAAAGAATAGAATAGAATTAAAATGTTATAACCAAAAAATTTTGAATAAGATAAATATAAAGAAAATCATAATTTTGTTTACTCCATCCTTTTCTCTTTGCCCTGGTTCAGCTCTGCACCAGAATGGCCTCCCTGCTGTCCTCTGTTCCTTCTGTACCGGTTCATCCTTCATGTGCACAGAATTAGTTGTCTTCCCAAAGCAAGTTCTTGTCTTGTCACTTCTCATCTTATCTGTTCCTATCTCGCCCATGTCATCTTCCCAACAGTTTTTAAGTCCTGCTTTCTCATCAGTCTGCTTCTGCTCACAGAAACCACACCAGAGCACAAGTGTCCCTGGCAGGCTAGTAATTTGCACTCAGTACTCTTTAATTATCTTTAAACATTTATCTAGAGAAAATATCAATTTATTACATTTAAGAATGATAAAGGATTAAGATTGTTACTGGTGTGCCCTGCTATTCACAAGCAGAACATTCCTATGAAACGTTTTGTAAGCTGAAATGGTGTAAAGCGAAGAAACCATCACCATTAATTTATATAGAAAAAGTTTGTTCCCAAACCCAAACAGTAACCTCTCTCAGGCTTTTCTCACACTTAGGACATATCTTGGTAATGGATGCACAAAATTAATCAAGGTAAAGCATAGATGCCTACAGACATAGTTCAAAGTTATGGCAGCTTAGTACTGAAATACTGAATGTAGTTCCTGGGAAGAAGCTCCATGGTGACATTTCGCAGCTCTGGTGAGTGCTGCCTCTGTCAAAGCCCGCTGGAAAACAAACTCTGAGTGTTGTTTTTGCTTTTCGCCTTATTTTGTAAAAGCAAAAATCTTCTTTCGGTTTCTTTTGTTTAGTGAAACAGGTAAAAGGTAAGTGGTATAATGCAAACTTTTGAAAAGCAGGGGATACCTGTATTGGCATTTGCTCAGCCTCTCTTCTGTTGTCCAAGATAATCCACTGGTCACTCCAAATTTCCATACTTTGGACAGAACATGATACTTGTAGTCATGGTGTCCCAGTCTGAATAGAAGACAGTTTAGTGACTATCTGTGTTTCTCATGAAGGTCCCCAGTATTCTGAAAGAGTTGTGAGAGATTGAAATGCTTTTTTAACTTTAATTGCACTATGGTTAGAAATTGTGGTTTGTATGAAAACAGTTTTGAAACTTGTTAATGCCAGCGTTGTGACCAAGCACATGAGGAGAACGTAACACCCCAGGTGTATCCTCTTGTTTAATGCACTGTAGTATGCTGGTCCATTAAATCAAGATTTTGAGCTTTTTTTTTTTTTCAAATATTCTGTATTCTTTTTGATGTTTATCTTCCTGATCAGTTACTAAAAACTGATTCTATGATGGTGGATTTGCTTGTTTCTTCCTAGATTCTATCAATTTTTGCTTTGTATATTTAGAGGCTTCATTCTGTACATGTAAATATAAAATTATTTTAGCTACTTAATGAATCATACTTTTCAGCTTTGTGTAATTTGATATTGGATAGCCAGCTTTCTTTTAATTTGACATAATTAGTATATCATTTTCCAGCCACTGACTCTCCATTTTTCTGCATCTTTATATTTATGTGTGCCTCTTGCCAACCACTTATAGCTTCATCTTTTAAAAAATGTAGTCTGAAGCTTTTCCCTTTAAATAGAGAATTTATTCCATTTACTTTTATTGGATGGAAAGATGTATCTATGGATAGATAGGAGCAAAGAATTTGGGGGTACTTCATAAAGACTGAAAATGATTGTTTTAGGAAAAATTAAGAATGTACTATCTTCAGAAGTTGATGGATCTTGATATCCTTACAGGTGATATAGCCTAAAAATATAAATAGGTCAGCTATGGATTTAAATGACAAATTCACTAATACAATAATCACTATAGGATATTAAGGGAAGCTAGTGAGTCTGAAATCTTAGGTGGAGGATAACCCTGCTATCTCTGAAATGTTATTTGGAATCACCTTTGAAGACAAAATACTAGGCCAAATAGTCAATAAATCTGACTACTATAGTCTTTTTAAATATTCTTAATAACATTTAAGCTACTGATTTTCTTTTGAACATAGTTTTTTATATATATAGTTCAGTGTTTTGTTAAAATGAAAATCATTTGGATTTATTTATTATAAAATGTTATATTGCAGTTGATATGCTGCCTGACACATGATGGGAAATCAGTGTATATTTGTGAATGAAATACTTTCTGAATGAATTAAAACTCATTATTGAAAACTAAATTAACTTTCTATAAATAAGAGTATTAGTTTTCTATTGCTATATAACAACTTACCATAGAACTTAATGGCTTAAAACAGTCCATGTTTATTATCTCACAGTTTGTGGGTCAAGAGTCCAAGTACGAGTTAGCTGGATACTCTGTTCAGGACCTTATAAGGCTGAAATCAAGATGATAGCCAGGACAGCAGTCCCATGTGAGGTACAGGTCTTTTTTCAAGCTTACTGGTTGTCAGAATTCATTTCTTTGTAGCTATATTACTGAGGTCTCTGTATTCTTTCTAGCTATTGGCCAGAAACTAGTGTCAGCTCCTAAAGGTGTCCCCTTTAAGCCCTTGCTACATGGCTTCCTCCCCTCATAACTAAGCAGTTTACTCTCAAGTCTAGCAGAAAAACCCCTGTAGCTTCAGATTCCTCTGACATCTTTTAAGGGCTCATCTGATTAGTTCAGACCCACCTAGAATAGGCTCTTTTGATGACCTTAATGTCAGCTACTCAAGGACTTAATTACATCTGTAAGATCCCTCATGTTGATAAATTCCAGAGAAAGTGAGGGTCAGAGAGGAGTCATCTTAGAATTCTGCCTCCTAAAACAAGCAACAAAACAAAACACAACAAACGAAATAATTTCTCTGGTTCCCATAGTGGGTACACCAGAATTCAGGTAATAGGAGATGTATAAGATATTTATTGCCATGATTTAGAGAACAATGATAGAGTTTCCAAACATCTCTTCTGGGATATCTGTAATATATATCATTGCCAAAAAACCCCAGAAAACTAAGAACATGTGGAATGTTCTCAATTCCAGGTTTTCTAATGTCATTGAATATGTATTGTGCATTTTAACATAATTATAATATATATTCACAAATGCTTTGTGTACTTGCTTTGTAAAACTATATTTGCATGTTTCTATTTATTAACTTTGTCTACATATTAGTCATTTAAAATATTAATATAATGTTCCATTATATATCTTTATTATAGTTACTTAAACATTTTCTTTGTTGAGCATTAATTTTTTAAAGTTTTTTATTAAAATTAGTGGTAATTTTAAAGGCTCACCTCCTTTTATTTGATGTGAAGGCCATGACCTGCATAGCAAGATGGGGTTTTCCTAAAGTCAGTTCTTTGTCCTGATCAGTCACCAACCAAGGCCTTTTTCAGCCATAGATGCTAATACTTTAAGGAGCTTGGAGTATAGAAAGGCCTTCTCTCAACCCTGTTTATCAGGGTCTTGTTTTTGCTGGCAAGTGGATTAATTATCAGGTCTATAAATACTTTTGTTCATTTTTAGAAGTTATTTCCTTTTAGTCTAGCTTTGCCCTAAATGAAATTACTGGGATAAGTAGTGGGAATAATTTTTTGTCTCCTGTTATGATTGTTCTCCAGAAAAATTGGAACTAGAGTCCAGTGACATCAATAATATTTCCAATTACTTTATGATTTAGGAAACATTTATTGGCTTCATGATATCTTCTAGATGATAGGTATTCTTTGACAAAATGTCAGGGATCATGGTTTCAAGTAGCTATTACGATTTAGTAACACAGTATATTTTTAGAGTCCACACAAGGGAGTGACTCTGACCGTAAGGATTCATAAAAACTCTGGAGAACATTAAAAATGGGAGATGGTCTTTGAAAGGTGGATTTAAATTTATAGGCATGATGAAAGACAATTTGGGTGTGAGAAATAATGTAAATGTCATATTGGTATACAAATAATGTCTCAGTGAACCATAGAAAGTTCAGTGTCACTATACTTTGATATATCAATGTCAGCATTATTGGCAATTCTGGGCCAGACAATTCTTCAGGGTATTTAGTGTTTGGTAGTATTCCTGACCTCTACACACTAGGTACTAGTGATATATACCATTTCTCCCCCGCCAGTTGTAACAGCCAAAAATGTCTCCAGACACTGTCTCTGGGGGCAAAATTGACCCTGATTGAGAACTACTGCTCTTGGCCATAGGACGCATATGGGGCTTGTCAAGATACATGGTAGGAAGGAAAGTTGAAGCTAAATTGTGAGGGGCTCTTGTGCCCTGACAAAAGACTTTGGAGTTTATTCTGGTGATGGAGTGATAGCACCAGAGTAGCTGCCCCTGCACCATCAGCTGATCTTAGAAATAAGAACTCCAGTGGCAGCAGGAAGATGACTTGTGTGGGGAGGGATCCGTGATTAGAGTTGGATAGATGACTTAAGATGCTATTCCATTAGCCCATGCCAGACATGATTAGTATTCTGACTAGGAAAGTAAAACTGGAAGTAGAGAAGGTTATTCAAAAATAAAATTCATACGTTTGGTATGGTGAGTGGTAAGGATTCAGATATCTAGCTCAGGTGTTTGGACAGATAATGATGCCACTATTGGAAGACAGGAATTAAAAAGGAGAAAAAATACATTGGAATGGCAAAACATTGAGTTGCTTAGATATGTTGAATTTGAGATGATTATAAGGCTAGCAGGACCTAAGAGAATTCAGGCTTGGAGCTGAAGATTAGGTAGTCCCTGAAACCACTCAAGTAGAAGATCTCACCCTAGGGCAGCTGATGAGAAGATTGCTAGTAACAAAAAGGGGCACCAATATTGAATTAATAATGCCAGGGAACGAGATTGAGAAGGAGAAATCAGAAGTGCGAGAATGAGGATTAATGGATATCAGAAAACCCATGGAAGTGGATACTTACATAGAGGTCGAAGTGGCTCAGAATGTCCCACAGTGAGAGTATGAGGCCTGGAAAGGTTATGTATCAAGAAATCTCTTGGGGTCTTTCTACAATTCAATAGAAAGGTAAGATAGAAGCTAGAGTTAATAGGTTTAACCTAAATCATAGTTGATGACACTGGTCTTTTAAGACTGTATGTAAATAGATGAGGAGAGAAAAATGAAGTCAGATTCCTTCTTCAGTCTTGTAACAAAAATGTTACAGATGGGCTAAGGGTTGAAATGTAGTATCAAATCATGAATATAAATTTAAATAAAATAGGAAAATACAAGTGACAAACTTTAAGACAGAGAAGGCTTTTGAAATACAATGACAGTGTCATAAAAACACAGAACACATTTATGGCAAGTAAATCACAAAAAGTAGAGAGTGTACTGGTAAGCTACACAGACTAGAGAGAGGGATACAGTGACAAAATTTTACAACATTGTAAATGAACATTATATATAAATAATGCCATGAAATTTGACAAATTAGGGAAAGAGGTGTCTTCGTATAAAAATTTTAATTTCTAAAGTGACTCAAAGTAGTTGAACAATCTGACCAAACCAGTCATAACAATGAAAGAAATTAAAACAGCCCAACATGTATCTAGAGAGGCACTAGGCCCAGAGGATTTTAATGGATGTGTTTTACTAAGTTTTCAAGAAACAGGTAAATTTTATCTGTGAAAATATTTCAGAGCACAGAAAAAATGGAAGCTTCCCAGCTCATTTTATGAGCTTGGCATCCCTTTAAAGATACAAATAAGATAAAATATTACCATCACCAGAATTGTTCAGCATAAACATACATCTGCATGGAAAGGGGACACAAAGCAGGAGGGTGTGAATTGTGGGTCTAAAGCAGGGTTGAAGGAGAATTTTCATTATTTTCTTTGTGATGTCTTTATTTACAAAGAGAAAAACTCAGATATTATTTTTAAATTACCAGATTTCATTTCTGAAGAGCTTCAATAGGGGTGGCTGTTTTATAAAAAATGATAATTTTTTTCTTCATAACATTTTCCTAGATTTAAGTATTTCATTTATTGATTTTAATTCTCTAACTTGAGGGTATGGATCTGCCCAATCAACAAATTGTCTATTAGCTCCTAATTTTAAAAGTGTATAAATTCAACTCAACAATTTTATGAGACAAATTTTGTATGGAAATAAATCACAACTTACTCTAATTTAAGATATATCTACCATCTTATCAATATTGACCTTTATAAATAGGAGAACTGGGCTCAAATGAAATGTGATACAATTTTAAAGGGCAGTTAAAAAATACTTTTATCTAAAAAATAAATTTTTTCTCAATTTTTGATGTAATCTTTATCTTACTTCAATTCCTTTTTGTAGGTATTTGATTACATGACAGAACCAGGAATTTATTAAAACAGGAGCTTGAGGTATCCATTTATTTACATGGTTGTCATGAAAAAGGGAAATCATAAATATGTAAGCCTTTTCAAAAAACAACAGATGAAGGCTATCTTGATTATTTGAGTACTTCCTCCAGATTGATCAAGAAAGATTGATTCAGTATTGATTACAACTAAAGAAAAGACTTTAATAAAACAAATGTGTTTTGCTAGTTGATTACAGTGAAATGTATTAAAGTACTGTGTTTACTCACAGATTGACCACCTCCAAGATCTGGTAAGGAAAAGTAAACAGGGTCTGGGCTCTGCAGAAGGACTCATTGCTAGTCTTCAGGACTCCCAGGAAAGACTTCAAAATGAGCTTGACTTGGCTAAAGGCAGGCTGAAGGACACCAAGGATGCCCTATTAAATGTCGAGGTAATTTCATAATCCTGCTGTAATAAAAAAATCAGCAAGTCAAGAATATAATTTACTTTGAAGTTTATTGTAAACATCACATTGCATATAATTAGTGTATTAGTTTCCTAGGACTTTTATAACAAAGTACTACAAACTAGGTGCCTTAACACGCAGGAGTGTATTGTCTCACAGTTCTGAAGGCTTGAAGTCCAGAATCAAGGTGTCATCAGGGCCGTTGTCCCTTCTCAGCCCCTAAGAGAGGCTTCCTCGCCTGCTATGCCTCTTCCCGCTTCGGGGCCCAGGTGCTCTGTAGCTCGTGGCAGCGTGGCTCGCCATTCCATCTTCACTGGCCTTCTTCCTGCACCCTCACATCTTCCGATATGGACACTAGTTTTACCAGATTGAGGATGACTATGACCTCATTTTAACTGATTGCATCTACACTGACCTTCCTTCCAAACAAGGTCACATGCTGCGGTACTAGGGGGTTAGTGCTTCCACATATTCTTTTTAGGGACACAGTTCAACCTGTAACAATTAGTATGCACAGTTCTCTTACTGGGAAGAGTTTCAGTTCTCCTGTATAGCAACCAAATGATTCTCTATTATCTGCAAATTTCAGAAAGGCTCTGTCTTTCCCTTTCCATTCTCATGAAGCAGAACAATACTGAGACTGCCTTAGAAAGTAGTGAAAGGAGTTCATACAACTAGGGACATAGTAGCCAGAGAGTTCTTCTTACTTTAGTTTTCAGGGAGGAGAATTAGAGTGTGGGCTCTTAAGTCAGACTCGTTGGGTATGAATTCTGGATCTACCAGTTAGTGTGTAACTTTAGGCAAGTTACTTATTGTAAGACTCAGTTGCCTCATCCGCACAATGCAGGAGGGGTGGGCAATAATAATACACCTCACACTGCTATTGTAATAATTAGATGAGGTAAACCATTTACAACACAGTGCTTAGCAAAATAGTAAGCACTCAGTAAATGTTGTCTTTTATTAATATTTCTGATTTTATTTTTTTTAAGAATTATATTTAGTTTCATTTCTTTAAGGTCGTTGCTCATATATACATTGTTCTATCAAATAGTAGAACATAATAAAAATTTTAAGCAAAACATTATCAACTGTTCACTTTCTGTTCTGGATGATTTTAATTGGGAAAATTTAAGTGTCTACCATCACTGAGTAAGTTCCTTAAGAGCACGTGTTTTCTTTACCTCTTTTCCCACCCCAATAATATCCAATAATGTGCTTTGCATTCAGTTAAAAATAGTTTTTAAGAAATTTTTCTCAATTTAATGTTGCCTTTTTTGGGAATTATAGTTCCTAGAGGCATATTACTTAGTGAAAAGGACAGTTGCTAAGATGGCCGAATTCAATTTTCAATACTTAATGCTTAATAGCCAGGTCAACACTGTAGGATGGCTGTTTCAACAGTGACTAGCTTCTTTCCCATTAATCCAGATTTGCCTCTCAACAACAGTATATCACACGCTACTAACAAGGGACTGATCCAGAAAGGATGGACCATCATCTCTTCCTCTTCTGTTGTACCATAAGAACAGCTACCCTGCTGGCAGGACTGACAATTGCCAGTATCGTCAAAGCAGGTCACCTCCAGCTCCAGGCTCCAGGGAGCCACTTGATTTATGTTAAATCTACAGATTTCATATATATCCCATTACCACATGATATATTACCAGCACCAGCAGGGGACAGGGGGCATCCATGGTAGGCATCTCTCTGCTCCCTCCCTGCCAGCCCACGGCTGCTTTCCTCTGCTGAGGCCATGCTCCTGTGCGGGGAGAGTGGGGCGGCTTCTCATGGCTTTGGCTCTCCCAGAGTTCCAGCAACAGCCTCTTCCTGTCAAATGACAAAACTTAAACAATTTAGTAAGAAGTATGATGTCCTTTATTCAAGGGAAAGCAATCCATGGATGGTGGAACACAGTGCATCAAAAGCAGTGTTGCACTCTTCCCAAGGGATTCTGGGCAGGAGCAAGTTTTGCAGAGCAGTGGAAGCAGAACATGGAAACAGGACAGGAAGGGCTGGGGTTACAGCAGGACTGGCTTATTTGTCCACTGCATAACTGACCTTATTAGGAAGACTGAGGAACAAGGAGTTAAGTATACAGCCCAGAGCTGCCTGGACTTGGGGGGATTGTCTGACTGGATATACTGTGTTTCTGGTCAATGGGAGCATTTACAGCAAAGCAAAGGTCTGTTTGCTGCAAGTCACCTTGGGCAGGAATGGCTCCATCTTGAGGCTAGAAATTTATTTCAATACTCCTTTTGCCCTTTAGGCTTAGGGGTATAACAGCTTCCCATTGTTTCTAGGCCCTGTGTACTTCATTATCTTTCACTAAACATACGGACCTCTGGTTTGAAGTTACATAATAAAAAAAGGCTAAATTTTTCACAATTATTTTAATCATGTCAGTAGAGTATAGCTAAAAATGCTTAAGCTTTGAATAAATAGCATAATTTTTAATATGAATGTGAATTATTTGAATAACATGTCTATGTAATGTGTGTGCATGTAAAGATAACCGAATAATTGTTAGATACCCATAATATGGAAAGTTTAGTTAAGAATTTTAATTATGCTGACTTTAAACTGTTTAAAATAATTTGTAAAATAATAAGCCTTGATAAAATATAGTTTGCTCAGGATATTTAAAATAAAAAATGCATATATTTTATTGTCAAGAAATCTCATGTAATTGTCATAGATAGGTAGAACTGTCAATTGTTGTGCTATAAGAATTTAAAAGTTATAATGCCAACACTCTGCTTATTTGAATAACCAGTAGTGATTTTGGTTTTAAAGACTAGTCTTCATTGAAAAGTTCTTATTCTTCAGGGTGAGCTACAGCAAGAAAGGCAGCAACATGAAGAAACACTTGCTGCCATGAAAGAAGAAGAAAATCTCAGAGTGGACAAAATGGCCCACGACTTAGAAATAAAATGGACTGAAAATCTTAGGTACATTTTTTTACTCTGTAATGTAATCTTATCAGTACAGGTGTGGAAAAGTGTTTTTCTCCTGTGGTTAAATATATAGTAGTAGCATTTTTAATGAATTTTTCCTGTGATTAGATGCAGAGAAATTGCAATTCTTTTTTTCTGCTTGAATACAGATTATTTTTTTCTGATTTCACTTCTTTGAATATAAAATAGGCAGAATACTGACCTGAAGTCAGAAGACTTATTTGTTTAATACCTATTCTATCTGTCACTGATAAACTGATAAATCAATGATCTTGGGTTAATTACCAATTTACCTTCTAGTTGACTTTTGAAGAAGTTTAACTAAATGCTTAAAAAACTTGCAAGCAATTTTACTGCAGTCATTGAGAGAAATAATTATCTTTACAAAGTAAATGCATTTGTTTTATTTTAGACAAGAGTGTTCTAAACTTCGTGAAGAGTTAAGGCTTCAACATGAAGAGGATAAGAAGTCAGCAATGTCTCAACTTTTGCAGTTAAAAGAGCGAGAGAAAAATGCAGCGAGGGATTCATGGCAGAAGAAAGTAGAAGATCTCCTAAACCAGGTAATTAATAGTCTATACATTATGAAGATTCATTTTCCTTGACATTCCCTAGCTAGGAAACTACTATGAAACTTCGTGTGTTAATTCACTGTATTTTGTTATTCTTCATAGGACAAACATAACATTTTTTAAATGTGTAAACAAGGAGACATATTTGTAGATGTGTGAAATACTGTGCTAGGTAATTATCTTACAAATGCAGCCCAAAATACTGAGAAGAGTTCACAGTTTTTGGGTTAATCTTTGTACTGAATACATAAGAGATCTTAAATGGAAAAGTCACCTAATTTTGAAAGTATGAAATGTTTCTTTCAAGATATTAGATACATTTGGGCAACAGATATTAAGTGTATCCTGATTGCCTAAAAAGCTTAGCAGCAGTGAGCAGTTTACTTCTTCTCACCAGCAGGATGTTGCCTGTTATATTTCAAAATGGCATAAAGGAAAGGTGATGGTATTCCTAAATTTATCTTCTCATGCCAGGTTTGCTTACTTCCAGAGCATTTAAAACTATAATTAAAACAATTTGCATATTTTCACTCATTTACACAACTTCTAAATTTATGAATTCTTAGCATCCTTCTGCAAAGCCAATAATTAAGTAGGACTGACTGCATGAGTCACCAGTTGAAAGCAAATGCACAATTTGAACAAGAAGCAGCTCAGTAATTTAGTTCTAGAAATCCACTGTTATCTTTCTTTTTGTGATCATGATGAGTTTCAAAATGAACAGGACAGGCTTTCTGTAAGATAATTTATTACATTGGTTCATGCATGCACTGGCTTTCAAGAGTACTCGGGACCTGCCAATTTGTGTCTGGTATTTCATAATAATTTATGTTACTCTGAAAAGGGATTATACATACATGAATATTTAGGAGTGTTTGTGAATAAATTTGAAAGCTTTGAAAATAACAACTGCGCTAGAAATTGGGGGCCATGTTAGTATTGCTTACTAGTTGCCTTCTGAACACTCACTTTACATTCCTCCTTAGGGACCTGGAAAGACACAGTTCACTGAATGGAGTGGTACTTCTCCTCTGTAATGTTCTGTACTTTAAGATTTAACTAGTTCAATTATATGATAATAATGAAAAGTACCCTAAAAGTCTGCCTTCTTTTTCAATTGGAAAGTACAAAGGCATTTTTAGGCTGGATTTGGCACTATAAATATTGCATACCACTTTCTCCCCACCTACTTTCTATTAAATTATTTTATTATTCATTTAATACCTCTCATATTAAATTGTCATATTTCATCCATGCTTTTCTGATACTGTTTTCTTTCTTTTTTCTTTTTAGATGTCTGTTCTGCATTGATCATTCCTGAGGGACATAATGCCTTGCATCTTGTTCTAGATTTATGTATTATATGATAATTTAATACATAGTGGTTCCAATTTTGCCATTTTACAGAAAGAACTTTTTAATCAGTCAAAGCAGAATAACCATAAATATCAAGATAACCAGGAATTAGTTGCCCCCAAAGGTAAAACTATTCTGCACTGCTCTTTGCCATTTACAAAATTGCAATATCTTCCTTTCCCCCCACTTTTAAAATATATAGGGCATACACCTGACCATAGATAAACTGGCAAGTAGCTGTTGCACTTCAGGATTGTCTGTACCTGAAGAAAATGCAGAAAACAACTGAACAAAGGATACTACCTTAAAATGAAAGTGTGATTATCAAGGTTATACTCTTCCCAGGCATATGACAAAAAGTTCTACCAGGACAAGCAATCTTCCATCTTGTACCTTTGGGTCTTGTTCTCTTGATTCTTATGGATAGATTCCTAGAGCCTGGGCCCTGACACCTGCTGTACTGCTTTGCATTTGCCTGACTCCTGCTAAGCCCTGTCCCTTATAACCTCTACCCCCAGCCTGGGCCCTACAACCATTTCAGTCTACTCACTGCTATTGGCCTCACTCATCCCCCTATCCCTACCATTGCCAGTGCCCTTTCAGACTTAGGAAAAATAGAACTGGCTTGGGGTTTGTAATATTAGAGAAGTAAGAGTAGGGCATTGAATTGGAACAGCCAGTGTAGCATAAGCATATATTATGAAAGGTATCAGAGGATCTGCTGTGGCCTCATGCTTTGGCTTGTGGCAGCATTGGCAATATCATCTCCTGCCACTCTCTCCCTTCCTTTTTCACAGTTTTACTGGAACACTTGGAATTTGTAGAATACAAACCCCAAGCTTAATCCATCTCAGGGCCTTTGCTTCTGCTCATCCCTCTATATTGAACCCAAGTGTCCCAGATGTACATGGCTTGTTCCTTCACTGTGTTCAATTCTCTGCTTAAATTTTAATTCTTCAGAAAGATCTTCCTTGACCACTTTCTATAAAGTAGCACCCTCCATCACTCTGTCCTGTTATTCTTTGTGTTTCTTCCAAACAATTATTACCACATGGAATCATATTGATTCTCTTCCCTATTGGAATGTGGTGTTCACTGTTGCACCCCCGGCAGCCTGGCATATAGTAGTTTTTGAGTTGAGTAAAGTGAGCAAAAACTCAGGCACAACATGAAGTTGTCAATATATGAAGTACAATAATTCTACCCAGTTAGGACCTGAATTAAGGTTGTTTTACTGAGAATATAAGAGAAACCATAAATGAACAAATTACATGATTTGATGGAATATTTTGATACAAGGAGAAAGAAATGATAAAGTTGACTCAGGGTATAAAGCCAGGGTAATGAAAAGAAGATCATAATCTGAGATGGGAAGGTCACATCAAGCTACTTGATTTAGTGGGTGAGAGGGTAAGTTTGGTTTTAAATGTTCTGATTTTGCAATTATAGGAAATTTTAGAATTTTTAAATTCCTACACTCAGTAGGAAAAAGCAATGACTTAAGAAATAGAGCATTAAAATAAATGCTCTTGATGAAGAGCACTGAGGAGCCAGCTTCTTGAGGCTGTTGCAGACTGCTTGCTATCTGATATCTAACCCAGTATTGTCTAAGTGGTAGCTTCTTGCAACATATGACTGTGGAGCACTTGAAATGAGGTTCATCTAAATTGAGATGTCAGTGTAAAATATATGCTGGGTTTCAAAAACTTGGTACAAAAAAATATGGATTGGCTTACTAGTGTTTTTATGTAATCACAGGTTGAGTTAATAATGTTTTAGATACATTGGGTTAAACAAATGACTAAAAGTAATTTTACTTCTTTTGATATTTTTTAATATGACTACTAAAATTCTTAAATTATACTTGTGGCTCTCGCTTAAAATTCTATTAGATAGCACTGGACTAGACTATTTATTTAAATCATAAAAGTTCCAAATAAATTTGGCATTAGGGCTCAATATTCTTTCTTGCTAGCTCCATCTCTTAACTCTTAAATTAAAAAGTTTTATCTTGGAAAGGAAGGAATTCTCTCGTTAGAAATTATATATATTTCTGCCTATTGAAAAAAGATATTTTCATCTGTTTTTATGCCTGTTTTAAATGAATCACAATACTATCTTTTAATGAAAAAGTAGATGCAAGCAGATTCTGAGGTAGAGAGACTAGAAAGAGACCTGGAATAACTGTCTCCTCCCAGCTAACTCTGACAATGACGACAAAAGCCCTGAGTGGTGACAGGAGACCCTAAAGGTTTGAATCCTCTCCCTAGTAATAGTAAGTAGGAGAGCAGGAAGCTGTAGAAAAAATATCAAAAATCTAGCCTGAACCCTGGGAAGAGATGACTGGGGTGAGGAAAGGGGAAATCAAAAGAAGAAACAGCAGGAACAGTGAAGGGAAATGTGGAAAAAAGAGAAAAAACAGGTAAAACAGAGTGGGAATAGCAGGTGTGACTCAGTGTTTCTCAGAAAATGTGGAATGGAATTAAAGTTCAACCAAAAACCAGTCAACATCCATTATTCTTCATTCTGCCTACTTCAGTTCCTTCATTCCAAGTAAATTTGCAATATTTTCCTTAGTAAATATAAAAATTTGTTTTTAATTCCTCTTCAGTCAAAAAATAATGCCATTATTACTTCCACCATATTATATCCTTTTTTATCACACCTATGGTTGTTAGTATTCTTCCTCTTCAGGCTTTTTTCTTCTAAGGTAAACAGTACTAAATTATTTTCTGAATTAATTTTCAAGTCTAAAAATATTTAATTTTCTTTTCCTTACCAAAACTTCCCTTTTTAAAATAAATCTATCCTATTCTTAAATTGGTGCCTTTAGGAGAAGAGAGTAAAGCAGTGAAACTATGGTATCTACACCTAGCTTTAAAAGAGATGCTTAAAGTAGTGCTATTAATTTGTATGGAGTTAATGTGCACTGAGCATATACCTGTTCTGCAGAATACTCTTAGTAAATCCTATAATTAAATACAGGTGAACAACTTGTGCCTTCAGAGGTGCTTGGGCCCAGAGCCCACCTGAAAAGTATTTAAGAACATTTAGATGGCATTATAGTAACAAATCAACTTAATCTATTCCTATTTCATATGACAATATAGCAGAAATATTTTAGATCTGAAAAGATTCAATGGATGTATGATTATAAAGTTATTTAAGATTTGAGTCTCTGAGAAAAGAGTTAAGGATTACCTAACATATTAGTTTCTTGTTTCCACCTTAATTTCCTTTTTCTGTCTGTTAGTACTACTTTAGTTTAAATGTTGAGCAGTTGTTTGTGACTCTTCTGTTCTTTGCTTCAGGAGAATTATTAAAGCTATGACTCCCACTTGTAAATCTTAGACTTTTTGGTTACTTTTCTTTAGGCATCAGTATACTTGAAATTACTGTTAGGAAAAGACTGCAGAATTTGCTTTAAGAAATTTCAGTATTATATATTAAATATTGAATTTTGAAACACTTTGTTAAGCTTTAACATTTTACTTGAACTTTAGTGTAAGGCTAGTGTAGATAGTTTCAGTTAAGTTAGCAATTTAAAAAATGACATTTCTTTTGTTAGCAACGAGAATTTTATTCTGTTGGCATTTGATAGCATTTTGATATCTGTCAGAAATTTAGCTTCTCCAGGTACTGTGCTAGACCAGTAACCTCTGCCTTCCCAGTGCTTATAATCTAGAAGGGAAGACAAATAGAAATAACAGTGTGACTCTTTAATTCATTACAGCCATGGTACACAAGCTTGTGGGAACTTGGGGAAGGTTTGAGTGAGGGATCCTTTACCTGACCTGGAAGAGAAGCAAGAGTCAGGCCAGGAGGAGAGAGAGAGAACATCATTCCAAGCAGTGAAGGAAGGATGTGTAAAGGCCCTCAGGCAGCTCCCAGACAGCTTTGTTCTGGAGAGTAGAGAGCTAGGAGGCTGGGGATATAGATAGGCAGGGTCACATGGGGCCTTCTTTATCTAAAGAGCAATGAGGAGCTATTAAAAAGTTTTAATCTGGAGTGTGAAATATTCAAGTATTGTAAATTTCTAAATTTAGGCAGCACTATGGAAAATAGAATGGAGTGAGACAAGATAGGTGCCTTTTGATGAATACTGCTTCCCTCTTGATGGTCTGTATTCAGATTCTTATTTTTTGGACAAATATTTGTTTAGTATACTTACTGGTTCATTTCTCTGAGAGGATACTTTCTAAGTCTTAGAATCTGTTGGCTTTTGTCAACAGGATCTCTGCATGATACATATAGTTTTTCTAAATACTTTCTTTTTAGTTATATAGAATTTCCTCTTTACTATTTGTGTTATTATGGGAGAGAGGAGAAGTAATACTGAGTAGCAAAAACTAACTCAATAATAGAAGTCAAAATTATTCATTTAGTCTTTTAATAAACATTTATTTACCCATTTACTATATGCCAGGTACCAAGTTAGGCACTTTGGATACAAAATATGAATAAGACAGGGTCCCTGTCCTCTAAAAGTTTGTAATTCAGTGGATTTCAATATTTATATGCAAATATGTTTGCAAAATGCAAACATGTAAAACCTTATGCTATTTTCTAAATTAGTAAACAGGAGTTTTGAACAGTGAGATTAGTCCTAATTACCACAGTTTATTATGTACAAAACTAATAAGTGCAGCAACTTTTTAGTTACTTCCAATTTTCTTTCTCGCTTATCTGGATGTATGAATATATTCATCCTTAAAGAAGAGAAATCCTGAAACACACTAAGTAAGCCTATTGTTGAAGCATCTGGCCGCTATCAGTCAGTTGAAGATCTCTTGAGGCCCGTTTCACTCTTACCAAAAACTAGCAAGAGCTTAAGATGCTTTAAAATAAATTGACTATTATGTAGGGAATCAGTTTTTATTAACATGAATATGGCTTATATAGAATGCTTGCCAAGTAATATTTTTGCATACAGATTTTCCATGTTCTTTCAAGCAGATACTTTGGGGTCTCATCTAGTCTAATGGCTTAAATGCCATGCATATATGTCAGTGACTTGCACAGTTAAATCTCCAACCTTGATACCTACCCAAACTCACAGTTGCTTGGTTGGCTAATAGGCATCTCAGACAGCCTGTCTGACTCAGAAGTATCGATTCCCAATCCCTATCATCCATCTCATCATTTTCACTTCTTGGCACTGTTTGTTGCTCAGAACAAAAAGTGAACAGTCATCCTTGATTTCTCTTTTATCTCTCATGTAATCTATTAATCCTGTTTATTGTACGTCCAAAACATACCTCAGTTCTATCTGCTTCCATCTCTCCTAGTAAACAGTAGTCCAAACTACCATTACAGTAGCCTCCTATCTGCACTCCCCAATCTCACTTTTCTTCCCAGCACTCAAAGTAATCTTTTATAATGTAAATCAGATCATGACATTCCCCTGCTTAAAATTCTCTCAGGGCACCTTACTGAATTAAGGCTCTTGTTCTGACTCCTTCATTTACCTTCTTTTAAAAAGGTCATGTTGAAATCCAAAGACCGTCAGCCATGTGGCCCCTGCAGAAATGTCCCGTGTCCTTTCAGCCTCATAAACAAGCCACAAGCATCCCGTCAGACACTCCCAGGTCACACCACGGTCTTTGTGCTTGCTGATCCACTTGCCCATACACACTTTCCCCAAGGTCTTCTTATTTTCTAGATGGCTCTTTTATTGATTCTAAGTTCAAATGTCACTTCTTTCAAAAGATCTTTCCTTACCATCAACCCAGTTTCACCTCCAGTCATTTCCTATCACAGCAACCTTTTTAATCATATTTATCATGAACTTTTAAACATGTTTTAATTGGTTTTTTGTATGTTTTAGTATCTCATTCAACTCTCTGTATCACACTGCCCTTATAATATTTCCTGGAGGATAATAGTACTCTAAAAAAAACTTTTTAAACAAAAACATAAATCCTACTTTGTAATGTAAAAACCAAGGATATCACAAGCCAACAGCACTAGCTGTGCCCTTCCTGCTCACAGTAGCCGGGTCTGGGATGTGTGCCTCCTCAGGTCCCAGCTTCAGGAGTGTGTCTTTTGGTTTAGACGTTTCCATGGCCTGCAACAGTATGTTGACAGAGGTAGTGACCATCTGAGTTTAGAAACCAAATATTCAAATATTCTTCTATAGTATAAAATCTAGAATTCCTAAGGGAAGAACTAACATGTCACTGTTGGATCTGTCCTGTTGGTCTAGTTTATCATTTAGTTCAGGAATCCTAAATAATATACATAGTTTTGTCTGATGATACTTTCAAGAGTGAAAAATAAAATCTACTTCATTTTAGATTAACATCTGGTACTAGGATTTCAACTCTGAGAAATACAAAAAGGTAGAAACCACAACTAAAAATCCCTCTGATTTTTTTAAGTTTTGGGAAGTCTGGAGAAGTGTCTCATTAGTATATAAAGAATATTATGACTATGAAAAAGCAAAACTAAAAATAAAAATAAAATTAATATAAATAATGTATATATATGAGTATGAGAAAGTTTAAACTGAGAAGTTGTGGAGTAACCTAATGGAACATTAATCTTTTCTTCTCAACCTATTTTTCAACTCAAATAAACTATATCCTAAACTATATCTTATATTAGTCTAAGTTATTTGTAAAAAAAAAAATAATTGTTTATCAAGTGAAAACTAACTTTATGACACACCAAGGAATAATCACATTATGAAAAGGAAAAAGATAATGATGTGCTATCTAAAAACTTGACTACTTGTCCAAAGTAGAAACCATTTTACAGGAACTTTCTTTTTAAGTTAGTAATACAGATTTAAAATACTATTTTGTATTTTTGAAAGGAAAAACATGAGGCAAATGAAAATGAAATCACATTTTTCTCCATATTTTGGGGAAAAGGAAGAGTGTAGGTTTTTCCAGTGGTTTATCATTCAAAATTTCAATGAACTTCTGAACAATGAAGCCAGATCACAAATAATTTTGCCAAATGTATCTTAGAAAATAGGATTGAAAAGATAAAAAGGCATCTCTGCTGCCTTTCCCCCAGGTACAAAACCAGATTATTATTAAATCTTCACATTTTCTATGACTGTCCCATATTTATTGCTGGCCCCCAAATTACCCAGTTAAGCTAGTGCCTCTTTCTCATCTGCTCATTTCTCTTAAGAGAAATCCTTCATGAACCTATACCAGTACTGAGTGTAATGCTTTGAAGAATTATATTGTAGATTTTTGGGAGGTTAATTGTAGATTTAAAATAGTAATATATTCCTTCTAGATCCTTCAGTAACCCATTATCTTTTCACCTGAACTCTGATTTATATGTACTAACCTTTGCTATTTTGCATAGGTAAGTCTGCCAGCCTGCAAACATAAGACACTGTTTCAATGAACTACTGATAATGCAGACTGTGTCTTACATTTCTTTTTGTCTAATTTCGTTCTCAGAACTGTTTTCAACTTATTTTTTCTTGAGAATATTATAATTAATGTTCTGTGTTTCACTCTCCCTTTTATCCCTCTTTCTTTTACTTAGTTGATTTCTGAATATTTCCCTTTATTCCTGTGATCTTTTCTTCATAGCGGCACTCTCTGGGTGAAGCTTTGCATAAATCTATCAACAATGTAAGTGAGCGACACTTACAGTTTGTGCACAAGGGCATGCTGCACTTTGATTTCGCATAAACATCATCACTGCTTTAAAGCTTTAATTTATGATAAAAAAAGACACTTTGGCTTTCAGTACGATATGTTTTGCATATAGATAACAAAAGTTTCTAACTTTCAGCCATTATTTGTATATGTGCATATATCTACCACATTGTATTAATAAGCATATATTTTATTTTAAAGCCAAGTAAGACTTTACCCTTCAAACATAAAACTCATTTAATGTTTACTTTGAAAGATGTAGTAATAACTTTGACTATTAGTTGACTATCATAAAAATGGAAATAAGTATAAATATATTTCTTTTGTTAAGCTAGATTTTTTTAAGTAGTATCAGTAGAGTTCTTTACTTAAAAATATTAGATGTAAAGGTTCATGAGATTCAGGACATATTTTACATTTTAATGTTACAACTATTAAAAAATAAAGCAAAATGGAGTAAATCCCTTTCCTCAGAAGAGGCAAAGTTATTGTTTTTACTTATGTACATTTAAGTATGCAAAAACTATGCTTCAAAGTAATATTCCATTTAAACACTCATTTAAAATATTTTTCTCTTTGTATGAAGAGAAAAAAATGAGATTTATTTTCAGTCAAACCCATACCCAACTTGTTCTTTAAAATAATAGAGAGCTGAACATCTTTGAAGATTTTTCTTGCTATCCTAGGGCAGAGAGGTAGGCAAACTTTATGTAAAAGGCCGGATAGTCAGTACTTTTGGCTGTGTGGGCCATGCAGTTTCTTTGGCAGCCACTGGACTCTGCTGTTGTGGTGTGAAAGTGGCCATAGACAGTATGTGAACAAGTCTATGTAGCTGTGTTCCAATACAAAATTACAAAAACAGGCTGTAGTTTGCCAATTCCTGGCCCAGAGATATCCTGTGACTACTTCTAGTAGTCTATTTCCTTATACCTCCCTAATTTCTAAGTACTATGCAAAAAAAGAAAAATTGTATCTACTTTTCATACTCAGTTTTATTTTCTACATAAAAAATAATTTAAAATACATGAATACAGTTAACACTGTTATCTGTAAACTACTTAAAAACAACAGCAAAGGTATTTATCTCAATGTTGGTGAAATAAGGCTTCATTTAACCATTGCAAAGAACATAGTAAGAATTTGGGCATGATCGCTATATTAATCCAGACTGTTTGACATATGTGCTAATTGGGAAGAAATAAGAACCCAAATAAGATATGATTATTGTCAAATCTAATTGAATTGTACTTCAGAATGCTTGTAACAACATAGTCACTTTTTCCTAAATAGTTATAAATGAAGAGGTGTTCATTAAAATAAAAACAACATTCTTAAAGTTGAATCTATTAGTGACAGGAATGGGGATGCCTTACCTATAAAAAAATTAAAAGGGGGTTGGTAACACAGTGAAATCCCCATTAAATAATTCTCTTTTGTAACATCATAGCCATTGACAATCAACTCTTCACTCTGTCATCATCCAAATAAAATACGACCTTGTCAGAGTGTTTTCATCAGGGGAGCATCTATGTACCCCCTCCACATGTTGTCTCTATTTAGCCTTCATGCAGGAAGTTTTCCACTATTTACTGTCTTATTCTTAAAAACAGGTGATTATTAATACCTCTGTACTTTTTATAAAGATCTTTGTAATTTTTTTCAACTAAGAATAAGAGGATGATTGGGACTATATTCCAGAAAATATGTTAAGGACATTAAGGCGTTATTGCAGTTCTTAATCAAAAAACTAAATTTATAGGCCTACTTAGAATATACCAAAAAATAATAAAAACAGTGCAGATTGGTCATAATTTTAAAGCTTAAATTCACTTTTCTTAGATTCCTCACAAGTAGCAAATTCATTGTTAAAAGAGAAGAAAACAATTAAAATATTCAGGCCCCTTCAAACATTTTACATGAGCGTTTATATAAGTTGTCGACATGATAATAAATTATCTTTACTGTTCTTTTCTGAACATATGTTAGCAGTTTTTAAAGTTGTTTTCTACATTTGAAAGTACTGAACTGAATATTAACATCATATGGTTTAGACTTCCTAATAATTTGTGTTGACCTTATCAAAATTCTGGCTCAACACAACTCTATACTTCTAACTGATCAAAAATAAAATTTTATTTACATATCCTATTTTTCCAGTTGTTTTTTATTACTAATTTTCTTGTTTTTACAAAAAGGAATGAACCCTCTCACACAAAACCTATGCTCTAAAAAGCAAATGAGTTTTGAAAAACCATGATATACTTACAGCCTTCTTTAAAAATACATAGGAGCACAAGATAAACACCAATATTTTTGTTCACCAACATTTTGATAAATTGATAAAAGCTATGGTAGAAAAGACTATAGGTAATATTACTTGAGGAAAATAATACTTTATTTTATTTCCCTCCTTGCTCTTATAAAATGAATTGAGAACAGAGGCCAAGTAAAAGGCCCAAGGCTTCAAAGACTTCTCTACACATTGCTTTTAACATTATAGTAAAAGAAGCAGAGAAAATCTTTTGTTTTATGAATTCCAGGGCATTGGTTCTCAACTGTGACTGAGCATTAAAGTCACCTATGAAATGTTTTAAAAAGAGAGACATGTGCAGCCTTCCAGTAGACTCTCATGTATGCACGTTCAGACCATTTGTTTTTTGAGCTTGTGTGTGCATACAATATTTGTAATAGCAACATAGGTGAGACGATCTAAATTTTCATCAGGAAAGGTGAAAGTAATTATAGTGTATCTGTATTTTGGAACTATGTCTGTTAGGATGCATTTGGCTATAAGCAGCTGAACACCCAGTTAACTCAGTGGTTTAAGCTGTCAAGATAAAATTAAGTTCTCAGGTACATTCTGTACTTCTGCCTTTGTCATGTTCCATGTGTTAAGTTTGTCATCTCATAATTGCAGTATGGCTGCTCAGCTCCAGCTCTCATGTTCTTGAACTACTGTGCTAATGCAACAGGATTTCCAAGCATTTTTTACATTTTTTCTGGAAATGAAATATTTCTCCCCAAATTTCCCACATACTTCCTTTTATCTTTTGAACTAAAACAGGGTGACATGTCCTTAGAATTAGATTACTGTGACCTCCCTACCCTAGTCATAATTTATCCCTTTGTTGCTAGGAGAGGGGCCTACATTCTTTAAGACAGGGATTTACAAACAGTCTCTGAACAAACTCAAGAGTTCAGCAGAGAAGAAAGGAAAAAGGGAGATTGGCTGTTGGAGATTCAAGGAACAGTGCCTGTCATAGGAAGTCTGTGTACTCATTCTAAAGAATGAGACACCTAAATATCATGGATATGTGTACTCTATAAATACCCCTAGGAAGGGAAAAAACAAACTTATGGCCTCCCTAATGGTAAAAATCATTAACCATCATTAAATATACCTATGGACATACTCATCTTGGAGTAAGCTACATAGTATTTGGTATGAAAAGTCACTCCATCACATACCAACATCTGCAGGTCAGGACACCCTCCTGGTTTCACATTGAAGTGTTGTTTATTCCTCTGTGCAAAACATCTGGAATGTCCCAGTCAGCAGCCCATGGGTCTCTGAGCTTCTTTGGACGTTAAGCACTGGTCTCTCGAGGTATGCCCCAAGGCCCTCAAGTAACGTGTGTGTAAGACATAGCCAATATTTTCTCATAACTTGACAGATGCACTCTACATTTGTTGAAATTATCTAGCCATTTACACATGATGTGGTTAAAAAAAAAAAAGAAAGAAGGAAAACAAGCAACCATATCAGGAAAGAGGTAAGTCTTAGAGTCTGGGGAGTTACCATAGTGTTACACTGGTTACCCTCAGGGGTAGAGATTTGACAAGGGAAGGAAATGAAGGAGATTTTCCCATTTACTTTATAAACTCCTAAGTTAAAAAATATATATATTTAAAGTGAGCATTTGTTAGTTTGGTAATTTGGAATCAAAATATGTTAAGTGACCTAGGCCCAATTCCAGACCTGTTAAATCAGAAATCAAGGGGTTGGGGCTTATGCAAGTGTGTTTATTAAAATCTACAAAGATTATTCTGATACACAGTGAGGTTTGAGAAATGCAGATACTTTGTCTTAAGGACAAATTATTTGTATATTTTCATATTATTTCATTCCTGTAACAAGACCGACATTTGGGGGGAGTAAACCACCAACAGTGCATCCAAACCAAAGGTTGTAGGTAGGCTGTGCATAATTAATGACGGATCCCATGTTGACATCCAGTCATATCCAGTACCTCAGATTTGATGTTTCATTTTCTATTTTGAGAAGCTTTTCTTAAGCACCGTTGCAGGGGTGCGGAATCCTTATGAAACTGCCCCATAGGAAAAAAGTAAAACTTTCCCTTCTTCAGAAAAATGTATCTATGTTTTTAATTCAAATTTTTGTCATTTTGAAGTTTTCACAACACTTCATTTTCAAAAAGACAACAGTACTTTAAGAGGTAGAGATCAGACAGTCGCAATTACTATCTGTGAAGTTTTGCATTTAAAATTGTTTGCAGAATATCTGGTGCCTATTGACCAATAAGAAATATAATTCATATCTAAACTGTTATTATATTACTTTTTTAAATGCAGGCTTTCTAAAATAAGGATCCTTTTGTTTATTCAAAATCAGCAAAGTAAAAAGTGTTAAAATTATAATAAATGTATAGAAATTAATACCATATGCTGCATATTTTAAATATTAACATATAATTCAAAGCAACTATATTTATTCAATAAATGCCTTTCTAAAATTCTGTAATAAAAGCTCTGATCTAGGTTACTCAACCTATTTCCAAACCCAACCAAAGATGCCAAGTCTATCTTTCTTCTCTTTTATTTTGAATTAATGAAGTTTTAATACATTACTTCCATAAAGTATCCTGATTTATACTATGCTTACATTATAGCTGTAAAACATTATAAAAATTATAAAACATTATAAAACATTAGTTAATTTTGCATTGCTTTGCTCATTATTTCTCTTTTAAAGTGCCATATAATTTTCTGAATAAAGGCTAACCACTTAATGCAATTCCAATTTATTTATAATTAGAACAAAGTAAGTATATTCTGATGCTGCATTGCATGATAAAGGCTTTCTGCATACATTCATGTTACTGTCTTGAGCATGAATCCAAATATTTTATGATAACCATATTGTTTTGGTGTGCTTTCAAAGTTAAGAATACAAAATATCTAAACTTAGTATATTTGATCATTAATTGCATGGTAATGTCTTTTCAAAAATGCTTTATATTATTTGAGTATAGATGTAAAGACTAATCATGTCTGCTAAAATGAAAATTATTATTGTAGTGAATTCAAGGTAAAGTATATTATGACGTAAAATAATTTAGTGTGTTTCATTTAAACTGGAGAGGCTTGAAAGGGTGCTTAGATTTTAAGTGCATAACTTATATTACTGTGGTACTTCCTTCATTTTAATCTTAAATTTAATCCATAAATAGTTCAAGTGTGAGTCAAATTGTCATCAAATTAACATGCTGGGGCTCCATTTGATGCAGTGCACTACTGAAGTAGGAATTGCATAAAATAAGATACAGTGCTGTGAACTGATTGGCTTCTTATTAACCTAAGTACACACTTAATTGGAGGACAGGATCCAGGGCTACTGCTAGCCCATGTGGTGCCTGTGTGCAAATCAGAAAGATATGCTGGTTTTCTTTGGATGGACACAGATGTGTGCTGGGGTAGACAGCTTGGTCAGCAGTTCCTTCACTGCATGGATTTTAGTCCTCACTTGTCCAGGGGCCAAGTAATAGCTTTGACAGTATTAGTCATTACATGTGACATCATATTTTCCTTCCATTCCCATGTATGTGCTAACATATGTGTTGTCATATATGTTGTCACCAGAGACAAGGCAGGCACATGGGTCCCTATACTAGGTCTGGGACTAGGGTTGAACTTGAGAAGAGTGTAGGTAGGGAGGTGCCTTCTCTGTTTCAAGAACCAGCTAGCTAGAAAGAAAATGACTACCAATCACATGTTAATATATTCATAAACACATTTTTATTGCCTTTTACTCTTTATGATTTATTTTTTCTTTTTGAATTATCCTTAATATTCATTTCATACAGATTTTGTTTGCTTAAAATGGTGCAAAGTCACATGTATAATTTGTCTTAGTCCCCAACTATGGCATTAGCTGGTGCTGTGACATTCTATTCTCATGCATTTTCTACACTTGCAGGGTTTTTTTTCAATCTGTAAATCACAGGTGCTACTGCCTTTTATAGGTATAGGGAGTTGCATTGCCTGGTGTCAGAGTCCAGCAGGTCCACCTTGGCTTAAATATGAAATCATTCTGAAACTTTAAGTTTGTGTAGAAAATAATAAGTAGAATTCATAAACTTTGAATAGGTTGAGTCACTTGGGAAATGCATTAAAACAGATTGAACATCTGTGTCAGTTGTATGACTGTCTCTTTAAAGGCATGCTTTTTATGCCTTTACAACTAATTCTGATTTATAACTTTGTCCAAAACCCTTCCAGATAGCTAGTCATCCACCCTAAGCTCACTACAGCCTGTGACTATTTCCTGCTGCTTGCCTCTGACCTTTCCTGTCTTCCAGTTGCTCCTTTCTTACTTTTGCATTTGTAGTGATTCTCTACCCTTTTTCTGTCCCAGGTACCTTCCTATGTGAGATACATGAAGCAGCCCATATCTGCCTTCCGTCAATCAAAAGAAACTCTTTTCCCATTACAGAAACTCACTTTAAAGTTTCTTTTTTCCATTAGCTTTCTTGGCCACAGAAACTATTCTAAGTGTGTATAAATACATACAGTATCTTAAGTTATGTAATGGAACACATTTGACAACTTTTATCTGGTTCCCTCAAGTTCTTTCTTCTTAGTTTGTCTTCTATTAGAATACAGTTATCTAGTTTCAAGTTAGTTTCCTATACGTGAGATGTGAAGATCAAATTAAATGGTTTCATCAAATGTATATATAAACAAATACACACATATATACACACATATAGATGTCTTGTGCTTTTATTCTCTAAAAAGGACTTAATTTTAAATATTTTAAAACAGAAGCAATGCAGACATATTAAGGGTCTGTTTTTAAAAGGAGAGACAAGTCATTTTTCCATAGCAAAAGAAAAGCACCTGTCATTGTAAGGCTATAACTAGAGAATTGTGGGATGCTTGTGATTTTTAAAAAGATTGAAGGTTTGCAAGTTTTGAATTAAATTGAAAATGAGAAATGAAAATCTTTTTTTTTACATGAGGATTCTAAATTATAAACTGATAAATCTTTCAAAGAATAGCTTATTAATCTTCAAATACTCTTATCAAATACTTACTACATGCCAGGGACTGTTGTAAGTGATGTATAGTAACACACATTATCTTCACACAGCTTGTTGAGGTGTTTATACTAACAAGTGGCAGATCTAGGATTTAAACGCAGAACCCACAGTCTTGACTATTCAGCTTCACTGCCTCAGTTCGAAAACTGATCATAGGTTAACTTTTCATACTATCTCCTTGATATGACCATAACCTCATAAATACTTAAGTTGTCTTTCAATTTCATATTGTGAAGTTTTAGTACAGTGCAAAGTAGGTATTCATTGTATTTCTAAATGTGAGTTGCCATGTCCTTTGGAGAGTCTACAAACTTAATATCACTAAAATGGTCTATTTTTTAGGGAAAAACAATTACTGAAAAGAGAATTCAAAGATTAGTTATCTGTGGTATACTGTAAAACATTTTAAGTGGTATTTGTTAAGGCAATTATTTTACTAAAGTTAATATCTCTGTTACGCATTTTTTCCTTAGATTGGCAATTTGTGAAATATGCCTTGTATTTATTCTTCATTGTGTACCATTTTGTGGCATAGATTTCCTTGCTGAAACAGAACCTGGAGATGCAGGTTTCCCAGTCTCAGACTTCTTTGCAGCAACTACAAGCCCAATTCACACAAGAACGACAAAGACTTACACAGGAGCTTGAAGAATTAGAGGAACAACATCAGCAAAGACATAAATCTTTAAAAGAAGCACATGTCCTTGCATTTCAAACTATGGAAGAAGAAAAGGAAAAGGAACAAAGAGTAAGTGTAATGTGAGGATATGTTCAAATATAATCCCCCAGCCTAATTATTAATAGCCTTCAAATACTTAACCCTTTTTTTTTTTTTGGCTCCAAAGAATTATGTATTGCTTTATTTCAGTGTGTTTTCTAGGATTTGTCTTCTTGTGTCAGGGGTCACAGTGCTGAACAAATACACTCACTAGTTACATAAACTGGATTGGGCCAACAGTTAATTCTGTTTTCCTATTACAATGCCAATTGATGATGAGACTAATACATCATCTGGCTTGTCTTACAGTTAACAGAAAAAAAATAAATTTTGCATAATCCTACTGAACTGTAACCACTGTAATCATTTAGTACTATCTTGAGCTTATAATAGTCTTTTATCAAATTTTAAGTTTTTCTCTTTCAGGCTGAATCTATGAAGGACACATGTATCCAAGGAATTTATATATTTTTTTAATCCACATTATTTTTTCTTACATTTTTTTTCTTATGTACAGATTTCATAATGTAGTGAAATTGGAGGCATTTTAAAATAGTACAATTCCCTATGTACAGCCCCAAAGTTATAAGAAAAGTAGTGATACAGGCAAATCACTAAGAGACTTAAATAGATACATTATTATTCATATTACATACCAGAATCTTCCCATATCCATTACTGACTTCTATGTTAAAATATTAGTTTAACATAGTCTTAGTGTGATTAATTTCAGTTTAGTTCATTTCTTAACACTGCATTTTTTAATTTAAGGAACTTATGATAATTAAGATAAAGATTTGATAGAAAAACATAGTTTTACTAATACTAATGTTCACCATATATAGTCATTACAGAAATAAGTTGCTTTTAATTCTTTATGGTGTGCAGACACTATTTTAATAAGTAGTATGTTACAAAGAAATTGTTTAAAAAGTCATGTTCTTTTAAAAACCATTAACTTGCCTGTACAATAAATATTGATTTTGTCCAGAAAGTTAAGGAGGTTCCTTTGGTTAAAACTGAGTCCTCATTACCATCATTATCCCTAATGAACATAATGCAGAAATCCTCACCAAAATCTTAGCAAACTGAATTAAAAAATACATTAAAAGGATCATATACCATAATCAAGAGGGATTTATTCCAGGGATGCAAGGATGGTTCAATATCTGCAATCAATCAACATGATATATATATACCACATTAACAAAAGGAAGGATTAAAAACATTTTCTCAATAAATGCTGAAAAAGCATTTGACAAAGTTCAACATCCATATATGATAAAACTCTCAACAAAGTAGGAATAGCGGGAATATATCTCAGCATACTAAGGGCCATATATGACACACCCACAGCTAAAAGGTTTTCCTCTGAAATCAGGAACAAAACAAGGATGCTCACTCCTACCACTTGTATTCAGCATAGTACTGGAAGTCTAGCCACAGGAGTCAGAAAAGAAAAAGAAATACAAGACATCCAAATTGGTAAGGAGAAGTAAAACTGTCAGCATTTGCAGATGACATGATACTGTAGAAAACCCTAAATACTCCACCAAAAAATTTAGATTAAAAAATTAATTCAGTAAAATTGTAAAGTATAAAATTAATATACAGAAATCTGTTGCACTTTTATATACTAATAGAAAACTAGCAGAAAGAAAAATTTAGGAAGCAATCCCATTTACAATTGAATAAAAAAAGAACAAAACACCTAGGAATAAATCTAACCAAGGAGGTGAAAGACCTGTACTCTGAAAACCGTAAGACATTGATGAAAGAAATTAAAGAAGACACAAATAAATGGAAAGATATTTGATGCTCATGGACTGAAAGAATTAATATTATTAATATATCCATACTACCCAAAGCAATCTACAGATTCAATGCAATTTTGACAAAAATACCAATGGGGAACACAGGCCAAGATGGCGGCGTGAGTAGAGCAGCGGAATTCTCCTCCCAAAACCACATATATTTATGAAAATATAACAAAGACAACACTTCCTAGAATAGACACGAGAGGACACAGGACAACATCCAGGCCACATCCACACCTGCGAGAACCCAGCGCCTCGCAAAGTGGGTAAGATACAAGCCCTGGCCCAGTGGGACCCGGGCAACCCTCCCCCCAACTCCCGGCGGGAGGAGAGGAGTCGGAGCCTGGAGGGAGAGGGAGCCCAGGATTGCTGAACACCCAGCCCCAGCCATCCAGACCAAAGCGCAGACACAGTGCATGCGTGGGGTGCTGGATACTAGGGAAACAGGGCAGCAAGACTGGTGAGCGGGTCCCTGAGGCCGGCGCCAGAGAACAAAGAAAAGTGAGCGGCTTTTTTTTTGTTTGGTTTTTTTTTGTTTGTTTTGTTTTTGTTTTTTTTTGGCGAGTGCTTTTTGGAAGTCTTAAAGGGACAGGGTGGGACACTTAGTCCAGAGGCAGGGAATCTGGGGATCTCTGGGCACTCTAACCCCCTGGGCAGCAGGGAGCACGGAGGCCCCTCATGGAGATAAATAGCCTCCCGGCAGCTCCCCCTCCAATGCGACTCCACCATTTTGGAGTAGCTGCCCGAGCCAGGCCACACCCACAGCAACAGCAGAGATAAACTCCATAGCAGCCGGGCAGGAAGCAGAAACCCTGTCTGCGCGCAGCTGCCCAGCACAAGCCACTAGAGGCCGCTGTTCTCCCAGGAGAGGAAGGCCACAAACCAACAAGAAGGGAAGTTCTTCCAGCCGTCACTCGTCCCAGCTCTCCAAACTATTTCTATCACCATGAAAAGGCAAAATTATAAGCAAACTAAGATCACAGAGCCAACACCAGAGAAAGAGACAGACCTAACCAGTCTTCCTGACAAAGAATTCAAAATAAAAATCATAAACATGCTGACGGAGATGCAGAGAAATATGCAAGAGCAATGGGATGAAGTCCAGAGGGAGATCACAGATGCCAGGAAGGAGATTACAGAAGTGAAACAAACTCTGGAAGGATTTATAAGCAGAATGGATAAGATGCAAGAGGCCATTGATGGAATAGAAACCAGAGAACAGGAACGCATAGAAGCTGACATAGAGAGAGATAAAAGGATCTCTAGGAATGAAACAATAATAAGAGAATTGTGTGACCAATCCAAAAGGAACAGTATCCGTATTATAGGGGTACCAGAAGAAGAAGAGAGAGAAAAAGGGATAGAAAGTGTCTTTGAAGAAATAATTGCTGAAAACTTCCCCAAACTGGAGGAGGAAATAATCGAACAGACCACGGAAATACACAGAACGCCCAACAGAAAGGACCCAAGGAAGACAACACCAAGACACATAATAATTTAAATGGCAAAGATCAAGGACAAGGAAAGAGTTTTAAAGGCAGCTAGAGATAAAAAGGTCAGCTATAAAGGAAAACCCATCAGGCTATCATAAGACTTCTCGACAGAAACCTTACAGGCCAGAAGAGAATGGCATGATATATTTAATGCAATGAAATAGAAGGGCCTTGAACCAAGGATACTGTATCCAGCACGATTATCATTTAAATATGTTGGAGGGATTAAACAATTCCCAGGCAAGCAAAAGTTGAGGGAATTTGCCTCCCACAAACCACCTCAACGGGCATCTTACAGGGACTGCTCTAGATGGGAACACTCCTAAAAAGAGCACAGAACAAAACACCCAACATATGAAGAATGGAGGAGGAGGAATAAGAAGGGAGAGAAGAAAAGAATCTCCAGACGGTGTATATAACAGCTCAATAAGCGAGCTAAGTTAGGCAGTAAGATACTAAAGAGGCTAACCTTGAGCCTTTGGTAACCACGAATTTAAAGCCTGCAATGGCAATAAGTACATGTCTTTCAATAGTCACCCTAAATGTAAATGGACTTAATGCATCACAGAGTAATAGAATGGATAAAAAAGCAAGACCCATCTATATGCTGCTTACAAGAAACTCAACTCAAACCCAAAGACATGTACAGACTAAGAGTCAAAGGATGGAAAAACATATTTCAGGCAAACAACAGTGAGAAGAAAGCAGGGGTTGCAGTACTAATATCAGACAAAATAGACTTCAAAACAAAGTAATGAGAGATAAAGAAGGACACAACATAATGATAAAGGGCTCAGTCCAACAAGAGGATATAACCATTCTAAATATATATGCACCCAACACAGGAGCACCAGCATATGTAAAACAAATACTAACAGAACTAAAGGGGGAAATAGACTGCAATGCATTCATTTCAGGAGACTTCAACACACCACTCACCCCAAAGGATAGATCCACCAGGCAGAAAATAAGTAAGGACACAGAGGCACTGAACAACACACTAGAACAGTTGGACCTAATAGACATCTATGGAACTCTACACCCAAAAGCAACAGGATACACATTCTTCTCAAGTGCACATGGAACATTCTCCAGAATAGACCACATACTAGGCCACAAAAAGAGACTCAGTAAATTCCAAAAGATTGAAATTCTGCCAATCAATTTTTCAGACCACAAAGGTATAAAACTAGAAATAAATTCTACAAAGAAAACAAAAAGGCTCACAAACACATGGAGGCTTAACAACATGCTCCTAAATAATCAATGGATCAACAAACAAATTAAAATTGAGATCAAGGAATATATGGAAACAAATGAAAACAACAACACAAAGCCCCAACTTCTGTGGGACGCAGCGAAAGCAGTCTTAAGAGGAAAATACATATCGATCCACGCATACTTGAAGAAGGAAGAACAATCCCAAATGAATAGCCTAACATCACAATTATCGAAACTGGAAAAAGAACAAATGAGGCCTAAAGTCAGCAGAAGGAGGGACATAATAAAGATCAGAGAAGTAATAAACAAAATTGAGAAGAATAAAACAATAGCAAAATTCAATCAAACCAAGAGCTGGTTCTTTGAGAAAATAAACAAAATAGATAAGCCTCCAGCCAAACTTATTAAGAGAAAAAGAGAATCAACACAAATCAACAGAATCAGAAATGAGAACGGAAAAATCACAACTGACTCCACAGAAATACAAAGAATTATTAAAGACTACTATGAAAACCTATATGCCAACAAGCTGGAAAAACTAGGAGAAATGGACAACTTCCTAGAAAAATACAACTTTCCAAGACTGACCAAGGAAGAAACACAAAAGTTAAACAAACCAATTATGAGCAAAGAAATTGAAATGGTAATCAAAAAACTACCAAAGAACAAAACCCCCAGGCCGGACGGATTTACCTCGAAATTTTATCAGACATACAGAGAAGATATAATACCCATTCTCCTTAAAGTTTTCCAAAAAATAGAAGAGGAGGGAATACTCCCAAACTCATTCTATGAAGCCAACATCACCCTAATACTGAAACCAGGCAAAGACCCCACCAAAAAAGAAAATTACAGACCAATATCCCTGATGAATGTAGATGCAAAAATACTCAATAAAATATTAGCAAACCGAATTCAAAAATATATCAAAAGGATCATACACCATGACCAAGTGGGATTCATCCCAGGGATGCAAGGATGGTACAACATTCAAAAATCCATCAACATCATCCACCACATCAGCAAAAAGAAAGACAAAAACCACATGATCTTATCCATAGATGCTGAAAAAGCATTTGACAAAATTCAACATCCATTCATGATAAAAACTCTCAGCAAAATGGGTATACAGGTCAAGTACCTCAACATAATAAAGGCCATATATGATAAGCCCACAGCTAACATCATAGTGAACAGCGAGAAGCTGAAAGGTTTTCCTCTGAGATCGGGAACAAAATAGGGATGCCCACTCTCGCCACTGTTTTTCAACATAATACTGGAGGTCCTAGCCACAGCAATTAGACAAAACAAAGAAATATAACCAATCCAAATTGGTAAAAAAAGAGGTCAGACTGTCACTATTTGCAGATGACATGATATTGTACATAAAAAACCCTAAAGACTCCACCCCAAAACTACTAGAACTGATATCGGAATACAGCAAAGTTGCAGGATACAAAATTAACACACAGAAATCTGTTGCTTTCCTATACACTAACAATGAACCAACAGAAAGAGAAATCAGGAAAACAATTCCATTCACAATTGCATCAAAAAGAAAAAATACCTAGGAATAAACCTAACCAAAGAAGTGAAAGACCTATACTCTGAAAACTACAAGTCACTCTTAAGAGAAATTAAAGGGGACACTAAAAAATGGAAACTCATCCCATGCTCGTGGCTAGGAAGAATTAATATTGTCAAAATGGCCATCCTGCCCAAAGCAATATACAGATTTGATGCAATCCCTATGAAACTACCAGCAACATTCTTCAATGAACTGGAACAAATAATTCAAAAATTCATATGGAAACACCAAAGACCCCGAATAGCGTAAGCAATCCTGAGAAAGAAGAATAAAGTAGGGGGGATCTCACTCCCCAACTTCAAGCTCTACTACAAAGCCATAGTAATCAAGACAATTTGGTACTGAAACAAGAACAGAGCCACAGACCAGTGAACAGATTAGAGACTCCAGACATTAACACAAACATATATGGTCAATTAATATTTGATAAAGGAGCCATGGACATACAATGGTGAAATGACAATCTCTTCAACAGATGGTGCTGGCAAAACTGGACAGCTACATGTAGGAGAATGAAACTGGACCATTGTCTAACCCCATACACAAAAGTAAATTCAAAATGGATCAAAGACCTGAATGTAAGTCACGAAACCATAAAACTCTTAGAAAAAAACATAGGCAAAAACCTCTTAGACATAAACATGAGTGACTTCTTCTTGAACATATCTCCCCGGGCAAAGAAAACAACAGCAAAAATGAACAAGTGCGACTATATTAAGCTGATAAGCTTCTGTACAGCAAAAGACACCATAAATAGAACAAAAAGGTACCCTACAGTATGGGAGAATATATTTGTAAATGACAGATACGATAAAGGCTTGACGTCCAAAATATATAAAGATCTCACACACCTCAACAAACAAAAAACAAATAATCCAATTAAAAAATGGGCAGAGGAACCGAACAGACAGTTCTCCAAAAGAGAAATCCAGATGGCCAACAGACACATGAAAAGATGCTCCACATCGCTAATTATCAGAAAAATGCAAATTAAAACCACAATGAGATATCACCTCACACCAGTAAGGATGGCTGCCATCCAAAAGACAAACAACAACAAATGTTGGCGAGGTTGTGGAGAAAGGGGAACCCTCCTACACTGCTGGTGGGAATGTAAATTAGTTCAACCATTGTGGAAAGCAGTATGGAGGTTCCTCACAATGCTCAAAATAGACTTACCATTTGACCCAGGAATACCACTCCTAGGAATTTACCCTAAGAACACAGCACTCAAGTTTGAAAAAAGCAGATGCACTCCTATGTTTATCACAGCACTATTTACAATAGCCAAGAATTGGAAGCAACCTAAGTGTTCATCAGTAGATGAATGGATAAAGAAGATGTGTTACATATACACAATGGAATATTACTCAGCCATAAGAGGAAAACAAATCTTACCATTTGCAACAACATGGATGGAGCTAGAGGGTATTATGCTCAGTGAAATAAGCCAAGCAGAGAAATAGAAATACCAAATGATTTCACTCATCTGTGGAGTATAAGAACAAAGGAAAAACTGAAGGAACAAAACAGCAGAATCACAGAACCCAAGAATGGACTAATAGTTACCAAAGGGAAAGGGACTGGGGAGGATGGGTGGGTAGGGAGGGATAAGGGGGGGAGATGAAGGGGGGTATTATGATTAGCATGCATAATGGGGGGGTGGTAGAAAGGGGAGGGCTGTACAACACAGAGAAGACAAGTAGTGATTCTACAACATTTTGCTATGCTGATGGACAGTGACTGTAAAGGGGTTTGTTGGGGGGACCTGGTATAGGGGAGAGCCCAGTAAACATAATATTTTTCATGTAATTGTAGATTAATGATAACAAAAAAAAAAGAAAAGGGAAGAAAAGGGGGATTACTCCCTGATAGGATAAAACTAACTGTAAATCAACGATTAAAGCATGCTTTTAATATCCTTAATTTTGCTCATTTAAAGGGTGTCAGATGATCAGCTAAGGAAGTACATTTTTCTGGTAATATTCCTTTCTCTTAAAGAAATAAATAAATAAAGCAGTTCCTGTGTGGTGATCTCCAATAAGTTCTTATGATATAAAGGGAATATCAAAGTGTGGGCAAAGGGTTTGTTTGTGTTTATACAGAGGATCAAAGCCTAATTTGGCTACCCAGAAAATGAAATAAGATAAGATATGAAGAAGAACTTCCAACATCAACATTCTCTGGAAGAGTCATTCCAGAAGATGAACATCAAAAAACTTCAACAAAGATCCTGGTGCTGTTGCAGTTGTAGCTGCATTCATCCCACCGGTTCCTGGACTTGCCATTGGAATGAAGAAGGAGGTATCTAAGCTGGCCTTTGCATACAGTAAAACAACAAATTTGACTGGATCTATACTGTCGGAACTCAACCAAAAATTAGGAGAAGTGCAAGTTGCAGTGCTCCAAAATCTTGCGACTACAGACTATCTACTGTTAAAAGAAATATGGGATGTGAACAGTTCCCAGGAATGTGTTGTTTTAATTTTTCTGATTTTTCTCAAACTATTCAAATTCAGTTAGACAATATCCATCATATCATTGATAAGTTTTCACAAATGCCTAGGGTGTCTAACTGGTTTTCTTGGTTTCACTGGATATGGCTGGTAATTGTAGGTCTGCTTTGGTTATGTAGCTGTATTCCTATTATGTTAATGTGTGTGCGCAATTTAATTAGTAGTTTAAAACCTATACATGCTTATGTTACTCTACAAGAAGATATGTCAAAGAAATAATCAATCTTCCCATGTTTTCTTCCATCTAATACTTCTATAGCTTTTCTTCTTTCTTTATAATTACAACCCTTAAGTAGAATTCGTGCCTCATAACGAAATTACCGAGTATCATAATTCTTCCAAGTGGTAAAGATACCTCAAGACAAATGCTGGGCATAAAAGCCACAGGGCATAAATCTGCAAAGAAGTAAAAAGCTAACCTTTTCAAACAATACTGCTTCTCTCTCATTTACCAACTTTACATTTCCCTGTATGGCTCCGGAAGATGACTGGTTAGCCAGAGACGGGTAAGATTCCTCAAGGGAGGAACAACCTAAGACAGGCACAGTCGCAGGGGGGCCATCAGGTGAGAAATTGGGGATCAACAGAAGTGAGGCTTAGAACCTCACCCCCCCTGTTTTGAGAAAAATCTTCTGCATCCGTGGATGTTTTGTTGCCCTTGTCTAGCTTGGATTAATACTTAGTCTATAGGCACAGACCTGATCATCTACATTTGCCCTCTTAACAGTACTAAATTATGTTTTCTACCTTTATCTTGCATCTAACTACCACTTAAGCATCTTATTTAAAATAATAATAATAATAATAATAAGGGAGAAATGTGGGATTCACATATAAATCAAGTATAAAAATCAAACGAATATTCATATCTGACCTGATTGTTTATAGTTCATAATGCGTGATCAAAACCAAAAGTTTCTGTGATGACTGCCCTTGCCTTTGTATACTACAAAGCTATTCACATGTTCACCATGTAAGAACTTATTCACTATGTAAGAATTTGTTCACCATGTAAGAACTTGTTCGTTATGCTTCAGAAGATTGGAGACTGTTGAGAACTAGGCTTGGGGTTGATTAATGATTGTACATTGAGTCCCCTATACAGAATTTTATTGTTGTTAACAACCATTTGATCAATAAATATGAGAGATGTCCTCCAAAAAAAAAAAATACCAATGGCATTTTCTACAGAATTAGAACAAGTAATTATTAAATTTGTAGAGAACCACAGAAGACTCCAAATAGCCAAAATGATGGCTAAGAACAAAATATCACACTTCCTGATTTCAAACTATACTACAAAGCTATAATAATCAGTACAGTACTGGTACAAAAACAGTCACATGGATCAGTGGAACAGTATGGCCCAAAAATAAACCCATGTTTATATGGCTAATTAATCAGTGACAGCAGAGGCAAAACTCTACAATGGGGAAAAGACAGTCTCTTCAATAAGTGGTGTTGGGAAAGCCCACATGCAAAAGAATGAAACTGGACCAGTTTCTTATACCATACACAAAAATAAACTAAAAAATGGATTAAAGACCTAAATGTAAAACCTAAAAACACAAAACTCCTAAGAGATAAATAGGCAGTAATGAAAGGGCAACCTACTGAATGGGAGAATATATTTGCAAATGACAAATCTGATAAGGGGTTGATATCCAAAATATATAGAGAACTCATACAACTCAACACAAACACAAAAATTCAATTAAAAAATGGGTAGAGGACCTGAATAGACATTTTCCAAAAAGGGCATATAGATGGCCAACAGACACATGAAAAGATGCTCAACATCATTAATCATCAGGGAAATGCAAATTAAAACTACAATGAGAGAGTACCTCACACTATTGGCATGGTATAAAAAAGATAAGAAATAAGTGTTGATGAGGGTGTGGGAAAAAGGAACCCTCATGCACTGTTGGTGGGAATGTAAATTGGTGCAACTGCTGTGGAAAACAGTATAGAGGTGCCTCAAAATCTAAAAATAGAACTACCATATGGTCTAGCAGTTCTACTTCTATCTAAAGAAAATGAAAACAAAAAAAAGATATACACCCCACGTTCATTGCAGCATTATTTACAATAGCCAAGATATGGAAGCAACTAAGTGTTCATCAATAAATGAATGGATAAAGGTGTGTATGTGTGATGGAATATTAGCATAAAAAAGAATGAGATCTTGCCATTTGTGACAATGTAGACAGACCTGGAGGGTATTATGTTACGTGAAATAAGTCAGACTGACAGACAAATACTGGATGATATCACTAATGTGTGGAACCTAAAAATCAAAACAAATGAACAACAAAATAGAAACAGACTCATAAATACAGAGAACAAACTGGAAGTTGCCGGTTAACAAGTCATAGGGTTGTAAAATAGAGCATAGGGAATACAGTAAATAATACTGTAATAACTTTGCATAGTGACAGATGGTAACTGCATTTACCATGGTGAGCATTTTGAAATGTATATATACATTATGTGTATATATGTAATATATATATACACACAAATGTCTAATCACTATGTTGTATACCTGAAGCTAATATAATACTGTATGTCAACTCTGCTTCACTAAAACACAAAATAAGGCCTCATTGCTAAATAATCTAAATATTCTATGCATTAATACCATTTGTGAATCAGAATAACACATAGGCTCTCACCAGTACTTTGGTTTTACACAGTCTCTTCAGAACTTTGTTTTTCAAAAGAAATCAGAATCTCTACAATATTATTGTCCATCACTAGGTAGCCGAGCTACCAAAGTAATCTTGTCTAAACTAAAAGTCCTTTATTCTACCTGGATTCAAAGAAACCTATGGTTTATTTTTCAGAAATGAAACACTTTTAAAACAATGAACATAAGTAACAAAGTACTATTTTTTAAAACATCATTTTAGAGTAATGATTAAAGATACAGAGTTCTATTTACAATAGTGTCTTTCTCAGAAACCTTTCATATTACAGATTATAGTAAGAGAAGCCCTTCCTGGCATACTTTAGTCTGTAAACTAGAAGTACCGTGAGCTGTTTCTTTGTTTCCTATGGCTGTATAGCTTCCCTTAGTCTTAGTCAACTGTAGTCTGTTCCAAGTTTTTAAAACTACTCACATGAAAGGTATGTTTACTTTTCCAGCTACTACTCTCAGAGTTTTTGCTTCTGTTTACAAATGCAGAAGCAAAAATGACTATAGAAAGTTGCTACGAAACACTGATATGGTTGGAGTTGTAAAAGCCCTAGTCTCTCTTTTTCTAATCAGATCTTTTCTTGTTAAAGTGTGTTTCTCTTTCCTAAGTCTGTTTATACCCACAGAGGATTTATCATTGACTTAGGTGGTTTACACCCCTTAGCAGCTTTAATAAACAACTTTATCTGAAAACTATCTTATGTAAAGGGTATACATACCCAGTTCAAACATACTGAATAAAACTGGTTTCATGATGATTATTCTACTGAAGTGACCCTACTAGATTATTTTCTAACAGTCATTATCTTACAACTAATTTTCTTGAAAATGAATTAAACACACTTTGTTTTTCTGAAAAATAACTGAGTTTTAGTTACTTTCTATTTTGTTTGCATTTTGCTACCTGCATTCTAGCATAGTAATTTGAAAATGTTTCACATATTCTAGGCTCTTGAAAATCATTTACAACAAAAACATTCTGCAGAACTTCAGTCATTAAAAGATGCACACAGAGAGTCAATGGAGGGCTTCCGGATAGAAATGGAACAGGAACTTCAGACACTTCGGTTTGAATTAGAAGATGAAGGAAAGGCTATGCTTGGTATTTTGAAATGATTATAATCTTGTCATATTTATTTTTACATTCTTTTATGTTAACATTCCACATGAAATCACAGTTTTACTTTTAACTTTTGAAAATCAAAATAAATAGCTAAGTGTTTTGCATATTTTATTTGAAGTTACCAGATGAAGAGGTGAGTATGGTGGAGTGGAATGGACAGAACACAAATAGTAATGTGAGGTCCTCTCAACTTTCTCCGTATTCTGCCTATGTAAACAACACCCGCCAGTGTGTCCATCTGTCATTAGGGACCAAGTGGAATCAGGACAGGTAGGTTTTCCACTGTCCAGTGCCTGAAAGGATAGATAAGCATAGAGCCACATGTCCTTAGATTAGATAATCCTATTGTTTTTCTTCCACTTCAGGATTTTATTTTAATGAGAAAAGTCATGTTTAGGTTTGACTTTTTGTTTAGGTATCTTTCAGATATTTTAGGTATCTTTCATATATTTTAAATTTAAAATATCTTTCGTATATTTTATGTATGAAATGTTCAAAACACTATGGTTTTTATAAGGAGATCAGTTGAGTTTTGAAGAAAAACTAGGAACCTATCTAAATTTTTTTGTTTTTTATTGTCATTCAGTAACTTTTTATTCCTACGATCTCATTTACCTCGGTTTTTTTTTTCCCAAATTCTCCTAATATTCTTAATGTATGTTGCAACACTTCAGCAACACTCTTTCCAAACAGGAATTGGGAAAATGATGAATTCCAAATCACTCAGAGTACTCACCAGCCAGTACTTAACATCTTTCAGGAATATTTGAAATAATTCTTATGTGGATGGGAAGTCACTTAAATATATGTTATGGTACCGTTCAACTCTGAAATGTTATTATTCCAATAGTCAATGAAAAGAGTTAAATTTCATCTCCATTAGCATCTTAAATACAAACTGAAAGCATCTATAAAAATATCTTGACCCATTTGAGCCAATGAAAATGTTCTTGTCCTCAAAGTTAGATGGCCTCTAAATTCATGATATTCTGTTAGTCTATAATATAATTTTAAGAGACATACACCATCCTGTGATATTTTAATGGGCATATACAAGTGTCCTAATTTTAAAAATAATATTGTGACTTTCATAATTTTTATCTAAAGTATTGATATATTTTAAAAATACACTTTTTTTTCTTGGATTGCAGCTTCCTTACGCTCAGAACTAAACCACCAACATGCAACTGCAATTGATTTGTTACGACATAATCATCATCAAGAATTGGCGGCTGCTAAAATGGAATTAGAGAGAAGTATAGACATCAACAGAAGACAGGTAAAGCATAACATTGTGTTGTGTGATGACTACTTAAATGTGAATAGACTTGAATGTTCAAAATTTTATGAAAATTGTTCTATAATAAATAGTATTTTCACTAGTTACTTTTTACTATTACATTTGATATCATGGCTTTTTAACTGAGTATTTTGAATTTTACTTGCATCTTGAGAAAGTGAACAACAAAATATAAATTACACATAGAATGAAGACAGAACACTGTAAAACAGCACTGTCCAGTAGAACTTTCCATGATGATGTATCTGTTCTCTATCTGTGCTATCCACTATGGTAGTCACTAGCCACATGGACCAAATATGTCTAGTGCAACTAGGGACCTGGATTTTCCATTTTATTTAATTTTCATGAATTTAGACTTCATTTTAAGTGGCCATGTTGGATAGCATGGTCCTCAAGAAGCAAAAAATAATTTGTATTTCGATATCACTCTAACACAGCTGCTGTTTTTCTTTTTAAAATTTGCTCTTTGGCCAAGTACTTCGTTTAATTAGAGAGTCTGTAATCCTGAATGTATTTGTATCTGGAAAGATGTATTTCTAGACACAGTGCAATGAGGGCTATTATTTGTTTATTAAACTGTGACTTTAACTTCGTTAGTCTTTAGTTAGGTTAAATGATCAGTCCAAATCTTCTTTATGTTGCTAGGAAGTCTTAAATGAGTCGCCTTATAGCCATGGAGGGAAGTTACATTCTCTTCGTCTAGGCTGACACTGATGTTGACAGTATCTAGTACTAGAGAACTTGTAGAAAACAGTAAAAACTTCTAGGAAAATGGAAGGGAGCTTATCTGTCAGACAAGATAACTGCTAGGCCAGTACTAAGCAAAGTCCGTGGGATGTGTGCATGTTGGGATGGCCTCCATAGATGCAGGTCCTTTTTAGATTAAAGAACAATGGTGCCAGCATTTTACTGTAGACCATACAACTTACTGAGATGTAAGAGTCCTGTGTTCTAATGTCAGCTCTGCCATTAAGTATAAATCATCCTTGGACAAATCATCTCTTGGGTATTGGCTTCCTCATCTGTAAAATGACGAAGATGCCTTTTTATGGTCTTTTAGCCCTGACACTGTTGAAGCTGTATCCATATAAACACTTTTACAGAAAGAGAAGAGGCCTTGAGGTTCTCTTATTTCAGCAGTTTGGTTTCTAAGCAATGTCAACTTTATTACATTTGACATTCCAGTATGTCATTTTCTTTCCCTCAGCAAAACAGAAAGCAAATATGTAGAAAAATTTTAAGAATAATTTGTTTTTTTTTTCAGAGTAAGGAGCACATGTGTAGAATAACAGATTTACAAGAGGAATTAAGGCACAGAGAACATCGCATCTCAGACTTGGATAACGAGGTGCAGCACCTTCATGAAAATATAAGTGCCCTAACCAAAGAACTGGAATTTAAGGGGAAAGAAATTCTCAGAATACGAAGTGAATCTAACCAGCAGATGAGGTATGCCATTAATTACAAGAGAAGGAATATGTGGTGTTATCTAAAAGAGTGTTGTGATGGTATTTAGCAAATACATGCCTATTTTCATGACTAGACTGCCTTCTAGTAAGATATTGACACGAGTTTTTACTTTGTTGACTATGTTATTGTCATAGTCTAGAACATAGATGAAATGACTGTACTTTGAATGGTGTATATACCTTCATTAACTTCGGAAATTGTGTATAATGAACTAAAATCTCCATAAAATGTTATTTTTAAAAGCATTAAAGGAGACAACTTTAACAAGCTAGAAGATTAGAGCAAAGTAAATAATTTACTTTAGATTGTTTCCATTAATTTACTGTATATTATACCTAAAACCATTTCAAATCTGGTTAGAATATAGAAAGTTTTGAAAGCTTGACTTCAGAATAACATTTTCTTAACTAAAAACAAATTAAACAGGTTGCATGAACAAGATTTAAACCAGAGACTTGAAAAAGAGCTGGATGTCATGACAGCAGACCACCTCAGAGAGAAAAATATCATGCGGGCAGATTTTAATAAGACTAACGAGCTACTCAAGGAAATTAATGCAGCTTTACAAGTGTCGTAAGTCATGTTATGTTAAAGAAAATTCATGTGTGGGTAATAAACTAAGGAGCATTCTGTCTAACCAAATTAGCTACTCTTTTAAGTCTAAATAATACTTAAAAAAAACATAAGTGCTTTATTACAAATGGTAATTGCCATATGATGTATTCTCTAATTAGGATAAACCAATTGAATGATACTGTTTTATTAACTGCTCCTGCTACAGTTCTATTAGGACGTGCTTGTCTAAAGACAGTCCCTCAGGGTGATGAATTGTCATGCCATGGTGAAAACTCAAAAGATGTCCATTATATAATGTTAAGTAAAAAGAGCATATTATACCTGATAGTAATATTATGATCTTACACATACACTAATAATACCTATTTGAACAAAGCTATCATGATATTTTAAAAACAGATACAAAATTTTAATATAGTTTCCTCTATGGAGTAGATTAGGAGGTATTTGAGGTAGGGAAGAGCAAAAACATCCTGTTGTTAAAAGAATTGTTTTAATTATTGTTCAATGTTTATAAAATATTTAATAGCCCCTGTCTTTCCTTTGTAAAGCACTTTTAAAAAGGAAAGGAGACACTAAAAACTGCTATAGCTAATGCAACAACCATTCACTCCATCTCTTTGGCCTAAACCTTTATCTCAATCTAAGCTACTGCAAATTATTTATTCACCTTCAGTCTCTCCTCTTCCAAGCAATCAAAACTTCATACAAAATTTATAAGTATCTCCACATAATTCACTAAAGTCAGTATAGTGACTTATCCCATTAGCCACAGTCTCAAAGTCAAAATTAAACTTTTAGCTTCAGTTCGCCTCATCTTGCTTCATCCAACAGCCACTCTGATTCCCCATCTATTGCTTTTGTGTCAGCCATAGTTTCCTTCTAAGATTCTCCTGTGTTCTCTAGTCTAGAATAACATCTGTGTCATTACTATCTAATTTTTCTCCCAATCTAAAAATCATCTCATGTTTCATCCATTTTACCAATTAAGCCTTACAGTACTTATTATTACATATGTAACACATATACCTACATTCTTTTTAGCTTTTCTCTTTTTTTTTTATTTAAGTATTGTCGATATACAATTTTACAATGGTTTCACATAAACACAGTGGTTTCAACGTTCACCCATATTATCAAGTCCTCACCCCCTCCATTGCAGTTATTGTCTATCAACGTAGTAAGATGTTATAGAGTTATTGCCTTCTCTATGCTGTACTGCCTTTCCTGTGACCTCCCTATATTGTGACTGCAAATTATAGTGCCCTTTAATCCCTTTCTTCCTCCTTACCCACCCTCCCCAGCCTCTCCCTTTTGGTAATCACTAGTGCCTTCTTGGAGAGTCTACTGCTAGAACAACCTTCTGTTTTGCTTTGTTTTTAAATTCCACAAATGAGTGAGCTCATTTGGTATTTGTCTGTCTTTACCTGGCTTATTTCACTGAGCATAATACTCTCTAGATCCATCCATGTTGTTGCAAATGGGAGGATTTCTTTTCCTTTTATGGCTGAATAATATTCCATTGTGAATATATACCCACATTCTTAAGTGAACACAGACCCCCAGTCATTGACATTTACTTCAGTGACCTCTGAGATGAGGTATTCCTTCTAATGGATGTATACACATTTTCACATAAGTATGCACTGAATGAATGTTTCAGAATGAATTTTTTGAGGATTCCCTATAATATTTGCCACTTTGTGAAGTTATCCTTAAAATGGTGAGGGGATTCATGAGATCATTTTCCCAGTCACAGTGACTTTTGATGTTTGCTGTTATGAAAGGTAATTTTAAAATTAAAAAATTTTAAATGGGAGGGTCACAGTAAGAGCTTAGGTATCTTCCATGTAGAAGAGCTTATAACCTCAGGCATTTTGCAAGAATGAGTTTCAATAAAACCCAGTGCCTTGGCTTTCCCTTCTCCTGGCCTCAGTGTTATTCATCAGGCAGAGGCTGAAATCCTGACACCCTCCACAGCACACTCTGAAAAAACATGCTGACAAAAAAGAATAACTTCTGTGTGTCCATGTGTCCTGTCTCCTTAGGAATGTTGATTTACAAAGAGTAAAGATTATATATTTGCTTCTACTTTATTCTGTTGTATGTGGTTTTGCACATTATGAATTTTCAATACATAGTATTCTATATTATCATTTTTAATAATCAAAGAATAAGTATTACTCATAAGTCAAATATTTTATGTACTTTTCTAGATTTACCATTTGTTTTATGCTTCAACTAGGTCCGTGCTAACCAACCATCTTTTTTGTTTCACCAGAAACATGCTGCCTTCATACAATTAGCCTCTAGCTTTAGGTATTTATTCTTTAGTTAAAAACAAACAACATGTATTTACAAAAGGGTTGTCCAATAGATTTTGCTGTGACAATGAAAATGTCCTATGCTGTGTCCAGCTGAAATGGCCATTGAGCACTTGAATGGTGGCTAGTGCAACAAAGGAACTCAATTTTTAGTTTCATTTACTTCTAATTAATTTAAGTGTAAATAGCCACATAAGGGCTAATGGCTCCTATATTGGGAAGCACAGTTTAGGCAGTTGAATATTGCTGGCCCACATCCTTAAATGCAGCCTGCTTGGATCTGCCAAACGGTGAGCAGAGCTGGTGAGTATAGAGAGTCCATTTCAACTTAAGTTGCTGGGGGGAGCATCATGGAACTGTTCTCTGCCTGTTCCAGAGAGCTGAAGGGTACCCTATTGAAGTTCCTAATTAACTGCATGCTGATTGTAAGCCATAAAGTCAGAAAAGCCCTGTGGATCCTTGGCAGTGAGTAGTAACAGAGGGACTGGAGGAACATGGTCTTCCTGCCCTAAACCCTGTTACCCTCCAAGAAAAAGGTACAAAAAACTTAAAGGACGGAAAATATCCTCTTAATATTGTAGAAACGGTATTAAAAGTTCTGTATCTCTTATGGGATGAATGCTGGAAATCCTCTTCTCTAGTGCTGTATATTAAAGTTATCTTCAATATGCAGATATCCTGTAGAAATTATTTTATTTCTTGAGTGGTATGGTATCTTAGTAAAAACCTTATATCTAATAAATGTCATAGTTTTTGTTTTAGAAACAAATAAAAAAATGGGCTGTTGTAAAGAACTTTAAGCCAAATGTAAACATACATTGAACTTGAGGTATTCAGTGGCAAACCTTTACTATGCAAAAAGGTCATTGAGAATTATTATTGATAATTCAGGTTAACTTTACATTAACTTCTCACTGTGCTGAAGCGAAAAAATGATTTCTTCTTGGGGGAAACATTGCATTTCCATACTTGAACTTTAAGTAGGTCAGTAATCCCTCACTGAAAAAGAAGCACTTTACCACCCCAGAATTATTTATTCTTTAAAAGTGGTTTGAGTTATTTTATCTGTAACAACCTAACAGTTTGTTGTGGTGGTCCTTTGGTTTTTAAATTACTATTCAGGTCATTTTCATAAGCTTTGTGGGGCAGGCAACTGTCATTCTCTTGTCACAAGTCAGAGTACACACCCGTAACTTATAAAGCAAGTTCCAGTTAAACTGCTTCAGTTACTGTTTCCTTTCCTTAAGGCTGCAGAGAAGAATGGTATAATAGAGTTGTTTCATCTTTATGCAATTAAAATTTTTATAATACGTATAAAATACTATTGTTGGGCTCTAAAATCTCAGTTTACTGATTTTTTTTTGTCATTTTTAAAAAAGCAAGGGAGTATCGTCAACTTGGAAACTTGTATACAGTTTTTTACAGCTTTCTAGGCATTTATATTTTTTATTTGTGTTGTCAATGAACCATAGGCATTGACCTATATATATTTTATCAGAGCAAAAAAATGAGGGTGTGCATGCTGGAGAGAATCCAACAGTGACCCAATTAATAATGTATATGTTCTACTTCTGTCCTCTCTATTACTTTTAATGCCAACCTGTATTTTGAGTAAAAGGCTATAAGTACTTGTGTTTTTCCCACAAAACTGTTTCCCAGCCCTTAATCATCCCTATACAGCCTTTGGGAATTTGGTCATTTCTGGCTGCCTATGATATTATTTTCTCCATATTTTTTATTTTATTAAGGTATCATTGATATACGACACTCTTATGAAGGTTTCACAAGAAAAACAATGTGGTTACTACATTCACCCATATTGTCGAGTCCCCCCCCATACCGCATTGTAATCACTGCCCATCAGTGTAGTAAGATGCCAGAGTCACTACTTGTCCTCTCTGTGCAACACTGTCTTCCCCATGACCCCTCCCACACCATGTGAACTATTCATAATACCCCTCAATCCCCTTCTCCCTCCCTCCCCACCTGCCCTCCCCCACCTCTCCCCTTTGGTAATCACTAGTCCCTTTTTGGAGTCTGTGAGTCTGCTGCTATTTTGTTCCCTCAGTTTTGCTTCGTGTTATACTCCACAAATGAGGGAACTCATTTGATATTTGTCTTTCTCTGCCTGACTTATTTCACTGAGCATAATACCCTCTAGCTCCATCCATGTTGTTGCAAATGGTAGGATTTGTTTCTTTCTTATGGCTGACTAGTATTCCATTGTGTATAGGTATCACATTTTCTTTATCCATTCATCTACTGATGGACACAGGTTGCTTCCATATCTTGGCTACTGTAAATAGTGCTGCATCTCCCTATTGTTTGCATGAAATATCTTTTTCCATCCCTTCACTTTTAGTCTGTGTATGTCTTTGGGTTTGAAGTGAATCTCTTGTAGGCAGCATATACACGGGTCTTGTTTTTTTTATCCTTTCAGTGGCTCTATGTCTTTTGATTGGTGCATTCAGACCATTTACATTTAGGGTGATTATTGATAGGTATGTACTTATTGCTGTTGAAGGCTTTAGATTTGTGGTTACCAAAGGTTCAAGAGTAATTCCCTTACTATCTAACAGTCTAATTTAACTCACTTAGTATGCTATTACAAACACAACCTAAAGGTTCTTTTTTTCCTCCTATTTCTTCCTCCTCCATTCTTTATATATTAGGTATCATATTCTGTACTCTTTGTATATCCCTTGACTAACTTTGGGGGTAGTTGATTTGATTTTGCATCTGCTTAGTAATTAATTGTTCTACTTCCTTTACTTTGGTTTTATTTCCTCTGGTGACAGCTATTTAGCCTTAGGAACACTTCCATCTATAGCAGTCCCTCCAAAATACCCTGTAGAGATGGTTTGTGGGAGGTAAATTCTCTCAGCTTTTGCTTATCTGGAAATTGTTTAATCCCTCTTTCAAATTTAAATGATAATTTTTAGCAGGTAGAGTATTCTTGGTTCAAGGCCCTTGTTTCATTGCATTAAATATATCATGCCACTCCCTTCTGACCTGTAAGGTTTCTGCTGAGAAGTCTGATGATAGCCTGATGGGTTTTCCTTTGTAGGTGATCTTTTTTCTCTCTCTGGCTGCTTTCAATACTCTCTCCTTATCCTTGATCTTTGCCATTTTAATTATTGTATGTCTTGGTGTTGTCTTCCTTGGGTCCCTTGTGTTGGGAGATGTGTACACCTCCATGGCCTGAGAGACTATCTCCTTCCCCAGATGGGGAAGTTTTAAGCAATTACCTATTCAATGCACTCTCAACCCTTTTTCTCTCTCATCTTCTTCTGGTACCCCTATAATATGAATATTGTTCCATTTGGATTGGTCACACAGTTCTCTTAATATTCTTTCATTCCTAGAGATCCTTTTTTCTCTCTGTGCCACAGCTTCTTTGTATTCATCTTCTCTAATTTTTATTCCACTTACCATCTCTTCTACTACATCTAGTCTGCTTTTAAATCTCACCATTGTATGTTTCATTTCATATATTGAATTCATTAATGATTGAATATCCATCCTGAATTCTTCCCTGAGTTCTTGGATATTTTCCTGTACCTCCATGAGCATGTTTATGATTTTAATTTTAAAATCTCTTTCAGGAAGATTGATGAGTTAAGTTACACTTGGCCCTTTTTCTGGTGTTCATGGGATTTTGGTTTGAACCAGGTTCCTTTGACATTTCATATTTGTATATGGCACCCTCTAGTGTCCAAAAGCTCTACTCTCTTGAGCTGCTTAGCCCCTGGAATGATGTCAGGGATTGCAGGGGAGCCTTGCTGTTGCCTGGAGGGGAGTAGAGAGCTGTTTCCTGCTTACTGGCTGCTGTGCCTGTATCCACTGCCAGAACCAGTGGGCCGAGCACACAGGTGTAAGCCTCTATGCTTTGTGTTTGTAGCTGCCATAGGTGGGTGGCCTGATGCTAGGCAGGGGCTGCCAGTTTGTGAGCTAGTGTCAGCCGGCCAGGAGGAAGGCTTAGCAGTCTGCATATCATGGTTGGGGAACCTCATAGCTGCATAGACAGCCAAGGGAATGGAGCTCCTGAAGGTCCTGAAAGTTGCCAACCTGCTGGGCAGAGTGCATCCAATTTTGTCCACCCGACCTTTCTCCTGAGCAAGTAAGCTCTGTGCAGCCCTTGCCCCTTTAAACACCCTCTTGTTGTTAGGAAGTCTCTCAGACTGTCTGCCTTTCTTTTGTCCCAGAGCAGCCAGATGTGGATCCCTGTTTTCCACAAGCAGCTGGAATCTCAGTCTCTCCAAGAATTTCACCTGTCTTAGCTTTCCAACCCCACTAATCTCCAGAGCACCATGCAATGTAGGTTTGTGCTCCCAGAGCAGATCTCCAGGTCTGGGTGTTCAGCAGTCCTAGGCTTCCACCCTCTCCCCGCTCCGTTTCTCTTCCTGCTGCTGGTGAGCTGGGGTGGGGGAAGGGCTTGTGTCCCTTCAGATCATGGCTTTGATACATTATCCTGTTTTGTGAGGTCTGCTCTTTTCTCCAGGTGTATGCAGTCTGGCACAGCTTTCTTTCCTGTTGCTCCTTTAAGATTAGTTGTATTAACTATATTTTCATATTATGTTTGGTTTTGGGATGAGACCTCTGTCTCACCTCCATTCCGCCATGTTTAACCTGAATCCTTTTCTTTGTATTTTTAATTGACTCATTTTTAACTTAAAAATGTAACAAGAAAAGTATATTATCTCTGCAGTAAAACCATTATCACTACTGAAAATTACTACCCATTCTAAATAGAAACTAAACTATAAGCATATAAATGTAAATTCTGTGAAAATAGAACAGTGTTATTAGAGCCTATATAGCATCTGATTCTCAGGGCCTGCCTGAGTGGTGTGAAATAGGGTAATAAGCATATGTTATGAAGCCATTTAAAATACATAGAACCAAACAGACTTTTTCTTTCTTGTGATCAGAAAGATTAAATGAGAACAAACTGTAGTCATCTCCTGTGTCACCAGTGCTTCACACCTAATTCTTTGGGAAGTGCTACTTGCTTAGAGAGGTGCCAGAGGCAACTGAAGGAGAAATGTTAGCTAATATCGGCTTGAAATGAAGCAGAATAGTACCAAGTGTTCCTTCTATTAGAATTTGGGAAGACTAGTAACTCTGGAAATCATTTGCAAGTTAAATCTATATCACTTGTTCTCTCCTTTAATGTTTTCTCATATGTGTTTATATGCTTTATGTTTCTTCAATTTAATCAATTATTTTTTCCCTTTAATGTCCAGGTATCTTTTAAACATTTTTTGGTGATGAAAAAATATTTTGAGGAAAGGATTAACTAATAATTTTGTAGGTAAAGAATGTTTAAACTAAATGAAAACACAGTAGAACTTAGGTTCAGAGAAGACCTTTATTATGCAAAAAAGGTGGTTCAGGGATTGTGATTTTTTTAGACTCACTTTACCTTAAACTTCTCATTGTACTAGAAGAAAAAGATAGACATAAAAGCTTAAAGTAAGGCTTTTAAAATGAGTGTTTTAGTGACTATTTACTGCCAAATATTGTTAACTAGAGGAAGCAGTTCAAAAATCTTGTATCTTGTTTTTAATGATAAGGTACTACAGTGACATCTTGTGGCTACTCAGATAGTAAACCCAAATGCCTTTTTTCCTTGACTAGGCCACTGTTTTTCAAGCTTCTTAAAACTTTTTCCCATTAAATATATAAACTTTTGCCTATAAAATGGCATATTGTGATAAATGCAAGGTCACTCTGTGTAAGCTCTGTGGATCACATTTTCACTCAGTCCGCATTGTCACAAAAAGACAAAACATGGTGAAACCAGCCTTAGGCTGAACTGACAAAGTCCCAACTGATCTGGATCCTGTCACTCCATAATCGCCCACATAACTCCCTACCCTCCAGATTAGAACTTTAGCAGTGGGGATGGGTACGGAGCCCCAAGTTATCTTGAAGTCTTAAATTTGGACTGAGTTAATGCAGGAGTTTACTGAAATTACTAAAACAGATATTCTAGTACCCCTCTGGAATTGGGGGACAGGAGTGGGACAGTATTTGTTGAGTGAATAATTTCTGTGAATCTTCATTAACCATCATTTTATTGACCTTAAGTTCTGTCCTTTACATTTTGAAAATAATAAGTTTTTTAATTCTGTTTAAATTTTCTAAGATTGTAAGTTTTTTTTAAGGAGTTTCCATTTGCATCCTCTTCATTCTGCCCTGTTGTTTATGCTAGAGTCTTCAGTGGTGTTAACCTTCTAATCTCATTCAGGGCAGGATAGGCCTAGAGGGAAATATAAATCTCTCATTTCATGAACTTTTTTTATAGTTTATATGTGTTAGCTGATGATACAGAATTTTTAAACTGTATTTCCCATTAACCAGGAAGGAATGTATCGTGTATGTGTGTCATTTGTTCTGCTTTCCTCTGTATCTTGTCCCTTTCATGTTACCAAGCTTTATGTCATCACATAATGTGTATTTGTGGTAAGTTTTCCTAACAGTAAGCCTACATTTCCAGCATCTTAATAGTAAGCCCACATTTCCAGCATCAACCCTGTATTTGTTAGATTAGTATCATTCCATATATCATTTCTTCTACAGAGCTTATATCACCTCATCCCCATACACTCTTGAATAACTTAAATGAGTGAATTCTTCCAAAAGTAACCTGCAAAGCCCTTAATAACATCCTGTTTCTGGAGAGGATTTAATAACACTATAGTTATTGAGGCAGTCATATGATTATGCTTAAAAAAGGAAAAAAGTCTGGTTTTAAATGTGTGTATTCAACTAGGCTCATTTGAAAAATGTAGGTATTACAAAAGAATGTTTCTGTATCATATCAATGAACTAAAGGTCTTTTGTTTTTAGACTAGAAGACATGGAAGAAAAATATCTAATGAGAGAATCAAAACCAGAAGATATACAGATGATTATGGATTTAAAAGCCATGCTTACAGAAAGGGACCAGGTCATAAAGAAACTAATTGTAAGATTCTTTTTTTGGTGTAACCATGTTAGTAATCAAAAGACTATGGACTGGGAAAATATTTTTAAGTAATGCTAAAGAACAAAACTGAAAGTACAAAATATGTGCACTGTGATTAAAAATTTATTAAAATGTTCATCAATGAGGATAAAAAATGCAGTAATTTTAAAATTTAAATTTTGTATCAAAGGAGATAATACCTCTTTTTTCAGTATTTTTTAATACATCCTGGATTTTTAATCATATATCATTGCCAGTGTACAGTTAATATACTATTGAAGTGTGTGTGTGTATTGCACATGTAGAACCACAATTGGATAGGAAAGAGCTGTCAATACATGCATGCATTAGCCTTCATTGTACATTTCCAATTAGTCATGTTAATTTCCTAAATGTGTTCCATTAAACCCTGATCCAAAGAGGTACTTCCATGGAAAAAGGGTCCATTTTCTTAAGATTCTAGGCTAAGAAAAGCTACAGGGTTTCTCTGGAGAGTCTCAGTCCAAACTGAGGTATTCGAATCTCTAAGAAATCCATCACGGGAGAAAATACAGATTTAACAATAAATACATTGTCTGTATTAAAGACATTATTCCTCAACAATAAAAAATAACCAGTATAACATTGTAAACCAACTATACTTCAATAAAAAAATACAAATGTTTTAAAATTCATAAAACATTTCAGAGTCTTTTAAAATGTTATGTCCTGATCAATAATTAAAATATGCTTTTTTACTGCCTGTAACAAATGAAAATCAGAAACACTAGAAATAGAATACTAATCATTCTATTTGCTAATTGTTCTCTTCAGCTGAAAACTTCGGACATTAGTATGGAAAGAGAGCCTGAGAGATTTATTTCTGAAGTCCTTTTTCCTTAAATATATCTCTTTTAGCATTTAGGAAAGCTATCCTGTTGTCTGGGATTGGAACCTCCTGCCAAAGGAACAGGTGGTAGGTAGCTTGAGTTCCTAGATGGAACCCAGGAGCAGGCATTGGAAAGACAGAGCATGCTACTGCATCCCACTAACAACCAGATTTTCCAAGCATTGTGAACACAAGCATAGGCCTCATAGATTGCTCTGTCTGATAGCAGTACACTCATGACAGATTACCTTATAGTCCACAAATGAAGTTAACAAACATATTGTGTAGTTTATCTGTGGTGAAAATACCTATTGATCTTCCAGTACTTACAGAGCAGGTGTTATAGATATAATTGTATTTTATCCTTACAACAGGAAAGGTATTAGAAGAGTAAAGTAACTTTCCAAAGCAGCACAGCTAGTCATGAGGGTCCAGGAAGCTAGCCTAGCATTCTTCTATACTTTTTCTACTACACCCCCATTCTGTGGACTGTAAAGTACATGGGCAATGATAGTGGTAACTAAGGAGATGAATCTAGTTCTGTTGCTGGGCAGCTACATCTGGGAGCTCTCTCCCTACGCACCAGGTGAAAAACCTCAACCTGGACAAGGAAGGGTTCTTAACTCTGAACGAGAAAGAATTCTCAAGCAGGTTGGAAGAGTATAGGTAAAGAAGGAATTTATTAAAGCGAAAGTAGTAATGAATGGCAGTAGCATTGCAGGCAGCTGAGGGCAGGGAAGTGCAGAGGGAGGGAGCAGGAGCTTGCTGAACTTCTCAGCTTAGGGAATTCTCCCTCGCCAGCTCCTGAAGCCATGGTCACCTGGCATTTGGTGTCCACTTGGATCTGCACAGCACAGGGACCAGCCCCTACCTCTCCAGGATTTGGGGAAGCCGCAAAGCATGGGATGGAGTGAGATTGTGTTCTGAGAACCTCCCAAAGCAGGGAGATTTTCAGGCAGGCTCCTGCAGCTGCAGTTCCCCTGGTCACTCAGGAGGGGGTGGGGGGGAGGACTTGCAGACCCAAGTCTGAGCTCTCAGCAGCCTCTCCCTCCTTAACAGAAGTAAAGCAGACTATATGTGAAGAGTTGGAAATAAAATGAAATAGCAAAGAAACAAAGACGCTTACCAGTGGAAAAGTGCAGAGACAAAACACAACTAAGTTGAGCAGTGAAAAAGCTTTATTTAAGCTATGCACTTGAGAGATAAAGTGCAGGCATCCTCAGAGAGAAGGAAGCACTGAAAGGTTGGGGGCTCCCTCTTTTAAGAATTTTTTCAGGCATGTGACAAAGGGCCAGCGGTGTAGTTGTCAGGTGGTCTCAAGATGCTTATCTCCGGTGAGAGACACTATATGGCTCCTGTCCTCTATTATCAGTCCTCTAGCTAATCCTGCAAAATAAACTTAACACAAGAATTTTATTGATCTGGTTCCTCCTCAGGATAGTGACTTCCCTCTGGGAACATATCAATCAAGACTGCCTGCCCTACCCCCAAGGTGGGCTGAGTTATTGTCTGTTTGCTAAAGAATATGTTAGTAATCTTACTTCCTAACTTCCTGGCTTTTAAAATGGAATCTTACCTTAAGATGGAATCCCTCCTGACATACTGTTTATATCTCAGCTTGTTTGGAAAATTAATCATGCTGCTTGTCTCAGGCCCTGCCCTTTATCACTACTAGAGCACAATCCTTCATTTGACATACACTGTTCCATTTATTTATGTGCTTACTTCCTATGAACTAGTTGTTCAGTTAGCACATTTTGTTGGTGAGGCCAAAAGTAAAGCTTTATCTATATGTGAACCGTTCACTTTTTCTCTATTATGTGGTTGCCATTGCTGTGATACACTGATGTCTCAGAGAGGACATTAGGCCAGATCAAATATATTTCTACTACTCAAAAATAATGGTACATGTCATCTTCATATATGGAAGCAACTCAATCATGCACAAAACTCCATGAATAAAAGTTAAGCCTGCTCAAGCTTCACAGCCAGCCCTCTGAAATAGAGATGGGACCAAATAAAACATTTAGATCTAGTCTTGAAGGAAAAAGATTAAAGGATAGAGAAGAGTCCTGGAGCATAGAGTTTGAAAAGTATTGAAAACTTATACCCACCAGTAGTCTTTAAGACACTGGCAATCAGGTCTAAAAATCTTTGAACAAGGTATATAAGTCTTCATTTAGGTTTTATATTAAATTTTGAATGAAGTGGCATTTATACAATTAAGTTTTTAAATAATAGAAAATACTTAAGAGATGTCTGTAATTCTTTTACATAGGAGGATAATAAATTTTATCAGCTGGAATTAGTCAATCGAGAAACTAACTTCAACAAAGTGTTTAAATCAAGTCCTACTGTTGGTGTTATTAATCCATTGACTAAGGTATGTGCTATAAAGACTGTAAAATAGGGATGTAGTTTAAAGTTTATTAAACTATTTAGAGCATCATAGGATAAAGCTTCCAAATGTTTTCTTAAATTTAATAATCTAGGACTAAAAATCTATGAATTTCAGAATGAGACTCTAATAATAGCCATTTATTTGCAAGAATTCATACTCCTTAAAACATTATTTTATTAATACTATAAAACTTTGGTTCTACTATTGTGTTTCTCATATTTCTAAAGAAAACACTTCTAGATAATATCCTCAAGGTAATTTCTTGTCATTCCCTTAGTGTTCAGTGTCTTCCATGGGGTCCTGAAAGGTACTGCAGCCCATGTACCCTGCAGCATTCCCTAACTGAAGGCCTACCATTGTAATGCACTTTGGGTTGGACATGTATTTTGTTGCCTACCAATCTTCTAAGAAAGGCTTTACTTCTCTCATTCTTATGACAATTAAAATTGAACATGACCTATTCTGTCTCTGTGTTACTCTCTCAGGACAGAAAGAAGACCACTTAAACAAAAGAAATAGACAAAGTCTTGTACAACTTTGTTCTGCAGCTTCCTGTGGCCCCCATCAGAGGCTTTGGGTATAGTGGGTATTCAATCAGTAATTTGTTTCAAAATTTTATCAAATTTTCTATAAGCTACCATAAATTACTCTAATGAATAAAGCAACTAATGAGTACACAATTACGTATATTGGCTTAATAGAGATTACATATCTTTTGGCAGAAATCTGTTGTAGAAATAAAAGTTCTGTTGCTAAAGAGTTTTTTCAAAATACAGATTTAATTAATTTGCATATCTTGCCTATTTTCTAATAGGCCCTAAGCCAGAGAGTTTTTATTTCAAAGCTCATAAAACTTCTCTGTTAAAGAACATGGAATCTATCCTTCCTTTCCAAGTTAAAGTGCTCCAAACTTTAAATGTTTCATAAAATATAATGACTAAAGTAGAGAGAGCTATAGCTGTATCTCCAGAGCTTGAAATGCTGCATGGCATGTAGAAGGTTCTCAATAAATAATTGGTGAATGAATACATATAGTTCAGTTTTTAAACTCATAATTTAGGTGAAATAAACTTTTTTATTATAAAGCAATATGAGACTTGTAGAAATAAGATATATTAGAAATATTTTCATTTTATTTTTTATTTTATTGAAATTACATTTTTAGCTATAAAACTATTACTGTAGAACTTTTATTTCTTAATCTAGAAACGTTAAGTAAGTTTATTTATGCCCTCTCATGACTAGAACAAAAAAATGCAAAAAAAATACATCTTGGTAACTTTTGCCTCCTTAGAGTGACTTCAATTTTTACAAATAGTAATGAAAAAGATACTATTCTTCCTTTCTTTTTTCAGTTATGCTAACAGAACCTCCTTTTCAGACACTTCGTGATTCACACAGTAGGACAGAGGGTCAAGCGCCATCTTTGTCTTTAGTTTTTTTTTTTCCAAATGCTGGAATCATTTTGCAAAATATTATTTCATAAACTTAATTAGCAGTATTTAACTAGTAAAAGATGAGAATATTCAAAATCTATGTTCATCGATTCTAGAGGTGTGAATAAAGTTAGTGACTTGTAAGTTGATAAATTTTGATAATCTACAATTGTATTTCTCTTTTTGTCTTAATTTTAAAGAAATTTTTTTTTAATTGATCACTTTTGTTTTATAACCTTTAAATTTTTTTGAAAGGTTGTGAGCTAGTTAATGATAGTACCAGTTAATTGGGAAACGAGACTTAATTGTGCAGATTTAATTTTCTCTCTTCAGAAGGATGGTGTAGTGAATTTAAAACTGACTTATTTCTTTTCTTTAAGTTAGCTCTAGGTTTTAAGTAGAAATGTGAGATTTGTTCCACACTACTTTGCCAAGCATTTTCTCATTCCTTTTTTTTTTCCAGGCAAGGACTGCCTCACTTTGACAGATGGCTAAAGTTCATGGACCTCTCTTAAAATTATTTAACTTTACACCTCCTGCTAATTTTAGTCTAAATCCATTTAACCTGTGGTATCCACAAGACCTACTCTTTCCACCCGTCTTCCCTTTCTCCTCCCAGTATTCTCCACCTCTCAGCCTTCTCTCCACCTCCTCCCCTCCCCACCAACCGTTCCTCAGCGTTTCTTCCTCATTCTTTCTGCCCTAGCATGTCTGTCTGTGAGGATTCCATGTAGACAAACACCTCCAAGGATCCCCAGACCACGATTTGGGTAACACTGGTTCATTATGACATCCTAATTTAACATAAAACTTCCAAAATATTCCCTTGCCAAATTTCTATCTTCTACTATTCCTATTTTTCATTTGTACTTACACAGGGACTATCCTCACATGTATTATTTTTAATGCAGCAAAAGAAGAAGAATGATAAGTCATCATCAAACAGGTTTGTGAGTGTTCCCAATCTGAGTGCTCTGGAATCTGGTGGAGTGGGCAATGGACATCCTAACCGCCTGGACCCCATTCCTAATTCTCCAGTCCACGATACTGAGTTCAACAGCAGCAAACCACTGCCACAGCCAGGGCCACCCAAAGAGCCCAAGACATTTTTGAGGTGAGCCCCGTCTCACCAGTCATTTTCACTTTATTTTTTAACTTGAGAAATTTACCTTCTTACACTGTAGAAATCTACTATTTTAGGAACAGCCTGGGAAAAGAAATGTAACTGAAATATTTTCAAAATATATTTATCACCTCTCTAGAGTACTTCTTTTTGACTCTGTTAAAAGATTTTTCTAATTTCTTATCAATTTTCTAAATGTTTAAAATGGTGCTAGTGTAATTCAAAGGCACAGAATTTTAATATTTATGGATAGTTGCTTCATTTTTAGTATTGTCACCAACTTTTCATTACCAATCCATCCTTATTACAGAACTTTAAAATATTTTTAATTTCTTAAGTGGCTTTTATTTGCTTCTGTTTCTTAAAATGTCTATTTTTTCCCCTTTCTCAAGTTTTCCAGGCTTATTTATAAACATACAGCTTATTACCCAAATGAAAACTATGTAAGGTCTGGAAACTTGATCATATATATAGAAACAAAAAATAAATATAAAAAATAATTTTTATTATTGACATTCCAATTTTAAGTTAACTTCAGGGTTTATTAAATCAATATGTAAATTTGAATAAAATCCAATTGTTTAAATAGTTAAAGTACTGTCACTTTGTGCTTTCATTACTATTACTGATTTTGTGGGTTTTTTTTTTTTTTTTACTTATTCTTACTAAATCTGAGCAGTGTTACTAGTAAGTCTTACAAGTAGACTATCATTTTCTAGGCTAAGTGATTAATGATAAAATGACTTTTTTAAATAGAAAAATATAGCAAGAATGAAAAATAGTCAAATATACCTTTGAACATGTCTCCTGCTAAATATTTTGTGTTGCTTGTTTTCCCTCGTGCATGGGTATGTTCAGGTATCAGTAAGGTGCATGTGCATGAGCTCAAGGGACGTGGCTCCTGGAGTTTCCGTTATCCATTGTCGCGTGTCTTGTAATTCCCCCAAAGACGGTAGGGATTCTTTTACTTTCTTAACTAGCCCAAAGAATCTTTAGTTAGAATTAAGATAAGTATATTACCTAACTTTGAAGATGGGGGGAAATTGGCTTCCTAATACACTCCTTTTCCCCTAGAGTATTTGCTTATGGACTTATGAAAGTTTAAAATAGATATGCATGTAGTAAAAATGCTATACCATGATTTAGTTACTTAATTTAGTTATATTTAAGGACATGTCTGTATGAATCAAATGCTTGTGTCAGAGTCTGAAATTTTAATTAAAGGAAAAGGTTCTGAAAGAAAAGAATGTTATCTTGTGCTCTCATTTCCCACAATTCCTTCTGAATTTTCTTATCCAAAGAAGGTGATGTCATTTTTTTCTCAACTGTTTGGTTTTTAATTTTTTGTAATTATTGTGATGTGGCTCCTCCCTAGCTGACTTCACCTGGGCTGCTGATGCGCTCTCGTGGAGTGGAGAACCAAACCTAGAGCAGAAGCAGCAACAAATCTTTAAAATACATCTTCTAACATAGGGAACCAGTTGTGGTCACCTACATTGATGTTTCTGTGTTTTTCCCTTCATTTTGCAAAGCAGCTTAATGCTGGGTTATATGTCTCTCTTTTTCATGAATTCAGTCCTCCTGAGAGTGAAGCCTCCCCAGTGGCCTGTCCAGATCCCCAGCGCCAGGAGTGGTTTGCCCGGTACTTCACATTCTGAAAGAATTGTGTTGGCACAGCTCTATGTGGACTGTTACTAAGAGCATGACCTTATACAAATCACTATGTGAACAGGCTTTCCTATGTCAAACACTGTGAATGAGAAAGTATTTGTCTCTCCAATTTGAAAATGCACTGTATTTCCTGTGGTATTTATTGGAATCAAGTATAAGGTACTATATTATGTGTGTAACCATAAGTTATTTTTATTTGAGATGGAAGAGTCTTTAACCTTTGTAATTACTACATAATAAATTTTGTTAGAACAAACAAAAATGCTTTTCATTTTTTTCTAGTAAGTTTTAATTTTTAAATACTTATTAATTACAGGTAAGACTTAAGAGTTTTACTGAATAATCAAAAATATCAATTCAGTTTATTTAATAAAAAAATTAGGATACGGAAATATATTATCATCTAATAAGTTGTTCTTTTACCATGTATAACTATAACTAAACTGTGTTCTCTTAATCTACAAGGCTAAAGTGAAAACACTTGTGAAAACTGTGGACTTTCAAGTATATGAAGTACTGTTAACTTATTTATAGAGTTTTTATTCTGATAGTTGAGGATCTAGAACTACTACAGTACAGTCAGTATGTATGGTTAATATTATGCTTTATGGCCGAAACTTACCAGATAAAGAAATATAAATTCTATCTTTTCTTCAAAGCCAGTTTGTTGGTTTTCTAAGTATTGATACAATAACATGGACTCAACTACTATCACATGTTAATGAGACCTATGAGTCCATCTTGGCTGTGTACTATATTGTATTCTGTGGCCTTGAAAGAGTATCCACTTCTAAGAGTGCCAAACTTAGTTGATTTAGTAATACAGATTTTAGAACAGTCTAGGTGAGTAAGATATACACAAATATCTGTTCTGTGAATGATTATAATATTAAAGACCAACTTGTTAAATGGTTATCTATCAGTCACTATGTAAGGGGACAATAGAAAGATTATCTCATTTAATCCCCACAAAGTCTTCAAGGAATAACCATTGCATAAGAGTATGCACAATTGGTGGCATGTTCTTTACCTGAAAAAAAAAGTCTCTACAATATTTGAGTTTTCTTTAAAAAATGGTTAATGCTTATTTCAGAAAATAAATCTAGTTATAAGCACATATTCTTGCCCCTAGTTTATACATACCTTATAATAGTACCTTTATTTACCAAGGATTTGATGATCAGTACTCATGCAGATGTCTGTGCAAGATACAGGAATGCAAAGATGAACACCTATCTTCAAAGAGCTAACAGTATACTTACTGAAATAGTCCATAATCAATTTTTTTAAGCAGTTATCAGGAGGAGCACTTAAAGATTTATAGAATGTACAATGGGAGCAGAAAGGAAGAAGAGATTAATTCTACCTAAGTGGTGGCAGGGAAAGCTTGACTTGGAAATGGTACCTAAGTATAATATTAAAAGATGAGTTGTAATTAACCAGACAGACCAGGGATGGGCTACTGTAGGCACAAGCTCAAACAGGAGTCGAGAAAAAGGAGGTCAGCTGCACCTAAAGAATCATGTGCAATCCTGTAGAACCAATGTGTAGGGCTAGAGAAGATGGCATAATAAGAGAGCAGCCATTTCTTGAGCTCCTACCTTGTATTAGACACTATGGATTTAACACTTTTAACCCTTCAAAAATAACTCAGATGAAGAACCTGAAAACACAATCACACAACTAGTAAGGATTGAAATCTGTGATCTGCCCATTATGCTACAAAGGGCCTGTAATGCTTAGTATGAAATTCAACTTGATCCTCTAGAATTTGGGGCAGGTAATAAATAGCATGATTAGACTTTTTTTTATAGTTAGAGCAACATATTGGTTGCAATTTGTTCAGAAGAGATGGGGACCTGACTAACAGCGAGACCAGTTCAAGACTTATTGAATTGGTTCAAATGAGGACTGAACCAAAACAGTGCTAATGGGAATGCAGATGAGAGACTAGAGTGAAAACAGAATTGGTGGGAATTGGTGAGAAATATGTGGAACATGAAAGAAAATGAAGCATTGGCAAAAGATAAAGTGTGATTTCAGATATGTTGAAATTAAAGTTTGTCTGGAATAATTAACAGGCAGTTAAGGATATGGAAGCAAACAACAAGCAATGGGATTGTTTATAGAACTTTGGAGGACAGGACACCAACATTTAAGGGGCAGGCAGGGCTTATATGAGAAACAGAGTTACAGATCTAAAGAAGCATGATATTATGGAAGAATTTCATAGAACAGCCAAGCAACCATGTCAGGTGCTGTAGAGATCAGGAAGGGGAAATAATGTTAAGTGTCCATTGTCTTTGATAACTCGAAAATGATCTTAGCAAAAACAGGTTCAGGGTAATAGTGGCAGCAAAAGCATATAAATGGTTAACATTGTGATTGAAGAAAAAAGTTTTAGCAAAACATTTATTTTTATAGAAAAGCAGCATCAAATCCTAGAATCTTAGGATTAAAAAAGACCTTAAAATCCACCTCATCTAATCTCCCACAGGTGCTTGAATCTCCTGTGTAACATTCCTGACTGTTTAATACTTCAGTGATAGGAAGCTTGCTTACTCTGAGGCTCCCTAGTACTGGTTTTATCACCAAAAAGTATCTTAACCTCAGTGACTCCATCTCCAGGGCTATGTAATAAAACATTCTACCCTACTTTCCTGTAAAGATAATATGCAATCGTTTGTGAAAGGTATAAATTATTTAGGATGATATAAATTATAGTGAGTAAATAGTTATCTTGAAAGGTAAAAAGCAAATTTGTAAAGAATTGTAAAAGGATTGTCAGCCAAGGACTGAGGTCAGAGTCTATATATTTTACTGAAACCCATCAGCATGACTGTACCTATTGGCCATCTTCAGCTGCTTGGATACAGATTTATAAAAATGGATAGCTTTACATAACCAGGATTAGGATTTTGTTAGGTAAGTACAAAAGGAGGAGAACAGAGGATCAAAAGTGTAGAGAAATGGTAATGATAGAAATGCTATTTTTAAACACCCCTTTTTTTAAAAAAAAAAAGCTAGGATTTTAGAAACAAAACCATAGTGGACAAATACTATCAACTGCCTTACTAAAGAGTCTGATCACCAATTTCTAAAGTGCATCGGGTGGTAGAAGGAAGGGGTCCCCACACATCTAAGTGACTCCAGCAATTCAACTCAATGTTGACTCTATCTTCTGGGAGGGAGCGTCAGATCCCACAAGTTAAGGGCTCAGTGCTACAAGACTGCCTTCCACTTCAGATGCCTATTATAAGCCCACTTTGTTACTTACGCTTCTGCCCCACTAGCTGTAAATCAGAGGTTCCCATGACCCCCTCCTTGGGCTTGATTTATTTCCTAGAGCAGCTAACAGAACTCAGGAAACCCAATAATTCACTAGATAATCAGTTTATAACTGTGATTCCCACTCATCTGACCCCAAATGCAAGATGTATTTGATCCCTACATATATGTATAACAATAACAATATCATACCCAGCAGTAATATTAGTATAACTTCATTCGGGTTCCCGGACTAGATTCCAATGTGTATGAATATGCAGAAGGGGATCTTCTCACACATACTTAAACCAAGCAATTCTTGAACACCGGGAGGGTGTTGGGGAACTCGATTCTGATGCTATCTGCCTGGAGACAGCATCAGGTTCCCAGGTTAAGGACTGCATCCTACAAGCCTGCCCTCCACCCCCAACTCCAGACTCCAGTCACAAGCCCCAGGCAGTTTACCTGTGCTTCTGACCTACTAGCCGGCTACAGATTGAAGGTTCCCACAACCAACCTCTTAGGTTCGATTAATTTGCTAGAGCAGCTCACAGAACTCAGGAAACAGATTTACCAGTTTAGTAAAGGATACCCTAAAGGATACAAGTTAACAGCCAGATGAAGAGAGACACCGGGCAAGGTCCCGAATAAAGGAGCTTCTAGCCTTGTGGAGCTTGGGACCTAGCTCAGTGGCACATGGAAGCATTCTGGTTCCCCAAGCATAGAAGCTCTCTCCAACAAAGAAGCAGGATCCAAATGAGCAGAGCAGAGAGAGCAAAAAGCTCATCTCATGGGATTTTGTGAGGGCTTCATTGCATAGCCCTAATTGACTAAATTATTGGCCATTGTGTGATTGGCCTCCAGCCCTGCCCTTGGGTGGGGATCCAAAAGTCTCTCATTGATATAATAAAACACCTGTTCCACCTTTAAGACTGCAGTGTTTTCAGGAACTCTGGATGAAGACCAAATAAACCTGGGATATATGTATTTGGTCATTGATATGACCAAAGACATATTGCTTATGACTCATTTTATCATGATTACAAAGGATATCAAAGTATACAAATCAATAGCCAGATGAGAAGATTCATGGGTGAGGTACCAAACAAAGGAGCCTTGCAGCTCAGAGTTTGGGACCTGGAATGGTGGACAGAAAGGTGTTCTGGTTCCCCAACCCAGAGGTTCTCTGAATCCAACCGTTTTAGGTTTTTATGCAGACCTCATTACATGGAACTGATTCATTAAATTCATTGGCCATTCGTGACTGAAAATCTCCTGCCCATCTCCCTTCCCTGGAGGTCTAGGCAATCCAACATTCTAATCACAGGGTGGAGCTCTTTGGCAACCAGCCCCCATCCTTAGGTGGGGTTCAAAAATCACCTCATTAACATAACAAAACCATATTTTCCCCTCTCATCACTTAGGGAATCCCAATAGTTTTAGGAGCTCTGTGCCAGAAATGGAGGATAAAGATCAAATACATATTTATTATAAATCATAATATCACTCTTACCTTAGAAGATGTAAAACTGATTTTTACATAGAGGTAAAGATGCTTAGTTATTTCTTTCTGTTACCACCTTCATAACCAATGATAGGTAGTTGACTAAAACTCTCGTTTTTGTTCTTAACACTGTATCTTAAAATATTTACTTAAGGCTTTTCATCATTATTAAACAGTGTTTCCAAACTTGTAGCTTTTCACCACTTTGATTTTAAATCTGCAGTGAAGAGATAAATCCTAAAGGGAGAATCATAAGGAATATTTTCTTTGCTATATGACACTCTGTACTAGAACTAGAGTAGAAAAAAGTGCTTCTTGAACAGCTGAACCATGATTGGTGTGTTTGCTGTGTCATCATGTAGAGTATTAATGTGGCTTAGGGGGTAGAGAAGGAAACATACATAACATGGTTGGAAATGCTTCATTCGTGCCTATAAAAACCATATATGCAAAAGTTTGTCAAAAAGCAATACTAATTAGAGGACTCTGGTAAGATAGCAGAATAGGAAGTCACTGTATTAACTTCTTCCCATGTTCACACTGAGGCAGCAACTACATATAACAACTAATTCTAAAATGACCTGAGGACCAGCAGAACACACCTACATCTAACAAAAAAACTGGAGGCCAAATTGAGAAGATTAAAAAAGCAGAGCCACAATTGATGGGGATCCAAGCCCTTCTCCACCCAAGCAGTAAGCAGGACGGAGTGAGGAAGAAACAAGGGGGAAAAGAAACACCTTTGGAACCCAGCAAACCTGGCCCTGAGGATCTTCTCTGGGAAGATGAGTCCTCATAGTGTTGGTCTTTGAAAATCAATAGGGCTAAGTGCCAGGGACAGACAGAAGGTTGTGGGAGATCGAGTCACTGCTCATGGAGGAGTGACGTGCTGTGTCTATTGGTCTTAGACCCAATACAGAAGCAGCAGTTTGAAAGGAGGTGTGCCAAGTGGAGGGGCCTGAGGGAGCTCTGTCCAGGCTGGAAAGGGCTGGCAGACATCACTTTTCTAGCCCTCCTTCAGCCTAGCTGATCAGATGCAGGACTCAGGGCTTAAACTATATATCCCACTTGCTCTGCCCCAGCATTCTCCTACAGACTTGCGCCACACAGCACATCCAGCCCAGTGGTGGTCTCCTAGGCCACTTATGACACCCAGGTTGAGTGCTGGCCATGTTGAGTGTGCCTGCCCATAGGGCATAGGCAGTGGAAAAGCCTGGTCTTTAAGCTGCATGGCATACCAGCAACACGATGGCCCAGGCTTTGAGTTTCACCACCCAGTCACACACAACAAAGCAGCAGTCACTGGCCATTGCTGACAGCCAGGCTGTGCTGACCCCACCCTACGGCACACCAGCAAAGGAGCTACATCATCTTTAAGCTGCTCCAGCCACTTGCACACTAAGGCCAAAGAGCCATTGCTAGCAGCCAGGCTGGGGGCTGGCCTAACCCACAGCCCACCCAGAGCACTTGTGGCTCAGCCCATACATGGAACACAGGAGCACTGCGCTCTGGTGAGCAGGGGCTTTATACTGCTGCCACCACAGGATACCTACTTCATAAAGCCACTGCACTCAAATCAGAGACATGGTAGATTTAGCTAATCACAGAAATAAACAGAACCAGAAAAAATGAGACAGAGGAATATATTCCAAATAGACAAAAAAAAGTGCTTAATGAAATGGAGATAAACAATCTATTCAATAAAGAATTCAAACTAATAGTCATGAAAATGCTCACTGGGCTTGAAAGAAAAGAAAAACTCAGGGAGGACTTCAACAAAGAGGTAGAAATATTTTTTAAAAAGAATAACAGAGGGGGGCAGAGCCAAGATGGTGGTGTGAGTAGAGCAGCAGAAATCTCCCAAAACCATATATATTTTTGAGAATACAACAAATACGACTATCCCTAAAAGAGAGACCAGAAGATATAGGACAACAGCCAGGCTACATCTACATCTGCGAGAACCCAGCGCCTGGTGAAAGGGGTAAGATACAAGCCCCTGCCCAGCGGGACCCGAGCAACCCTCACCCCAACTGCCGGAGGGAGAAGAGGAGTTGGAGCGGGGAGGGAGAGGGAGCCCAGGACTGCTAAACACCCAGCCCCAGCCATCCGCACCAGAGCGCAGACACACAGTGCATGGGGTGCTGGATACTAGGGAAACAGGACAGTAAAACCTGCAAGTGGGTCCCCACAGCCGGCACCCCTGGGACAAAGAAAAGCAAGTGCTTTTTGAAAGACTTAAAAGGACAGGGACCCCACCACTGGATGGAAACATCCCGGGACACTTAGCCCAGCAGCTGGGAATCCCAGGGAACTCCGGGTGCCCTAACCCCCTGGGCTGCAGCGCAGCTCAGGGGCCCTTCGTGGAGATAAACAGCCTCCTGCTCGTTTCCCCTCTGATGCCACTCCACCATAGTGAAGCAGCAGCCTGAGGCCGGCCATGCCCACAGCAACCACGGAGCTTAACTCCACAGTGGCCAGGCAAGAATCAGAGAAACTGTCTGCGTGCAGCTGCCCAGCACAAGCCGCTAGGGGTCACCGTTGTCCCAGGAGAGGAAGGCCACAAACCAGCACGAAGGGACATTCTCCCAGGCAACACACGTGCCAGCTCCCCACAACTAACTTTATAACCATGAAAAGGCAGAAGAATTTGATACAGACCGGACTAACCCAGACATTCTCCCCTGAGAAGGAATCTGGGAAGATAGACCTAACCAATCTCCCTGAAAAAGAATTCAAAATAAAGGTCATAACCACACTGACGGAGCTGCAGAGAAATATGCAAGAGTTAAGGGATGAAGTCCAGAAGGAGATTACAGAAATGAAACAATCTCTGGAAGGATTTATAAGCAGAATGGATAAGATGCAAGAGGACATTGATGGAATAGAAACCAGAGAACAGGAATGCATAGAAGCTGACGCAGAGAGAGATAAAAGGATCTCCAGGAATGAAACAATATTAAGAGAACTGTGTGATCAATCCAAAAGGAACAATATCCGCATTATAGAGGTACCAGAAGAAGAGGAGAGAGAAAAAGGGATAGAAAGTGTCTTTGAAGAAATAATTGCTGAAAACTTCCCTAAACTGGAGGAGGAAATAATCGTTCAGACGACGGAAGTACACAGAACTCCCAACACATGGAACCCAAGGAGGACAACACCAAGACACATAATAATTAAAATTGCAAAGATCAAGGACAAGGACAGGGTTTTAAAGGCAGCTAGAGAGAGGAAAAAGGTCACCTACAAAGGAAAACCCATCAGGCTATCATCAGACTTCTCAACAGAAACCTTACAGGCCAGAAGAGAATGGCATGATATATTTAATGCAATGAAACAGAAGGGCCTTGAACCAAGAATACTATATCCAGCACAACTATTATTGAAATATGAAGGAAGGATTAAACAATTCCCAGACAAGCAAAAGTTGAGGGAATTTGCCTCCCACAAACCACCTCTACAGGGTATTTTAAAGGGACTGCTCTAGATGGAAGCACTCCTAAGGCTAAACAGATGTCACCAAAGAAAATAAAATCACAGCAAAGAAAGCAGACCAACCAAATACTAACTAAAGGCAAAAAATAAAATCAAGTACCCACAAAAGCAGTTAAAGGAAACACAAAAGAGCACAAGAATAGAACACCCAACATATAAAGAATGGAGGAGGAGTAATAAGAAGGGAGAGAAATAAAGAATCACCAGACAGTGTCCATAACAGCTCAATAAGTGAGTTAAGTTAGGCAGTAAGATACTAAAGAAGTTAACATTGAACCTTTGGTAACCACAAATCTAAAGCCTGCAAATTGCAGTAAGTACATATCTTTCAATAATCACCCCAAATGTAAATGGACTGAATGCACCAATCCGAAGACACAGAGTAATAGAATGCATAAAAAAGCAAGACCCATCTATATGCTGCTTACAAGAGACACACCTCAAACCCAAAGACATGCACAGACTAAAAGTCAAGGGATGGAAAAAGATATTCCATGCAAACAACAGGGAGAAAAAAGGAGGTGTTGCAGTACTAGTATCAGACAAAATAGACTTCAAAACAAAGAAAGTAACAAGAGATAAAGAAGGACATTACAAAATGATAAATGGCTCGGTCCAAAAAGAGGATATAACCATTATAAATATATATGCACCCAACACAGGAGTACCAGCATATGTGAAACAAATACTAACAGAACTAAAGAAGGAAATAGAAGGAAATGCATTCATTTTAGGAGACTTCAACACACCACTCACTCCAAAGGATAGATCCACCAGACAGAAAATAAGTAAGGACACAGAGGCACTGAACAACACACTAGAACAGATGGACCTAATAGACATCTATAGAACTCTACATCCAAAAGCAACAGGATACACATTCTTCTCAAGTGCACATGGAACATTCTCCAGAATAGACCACATACAAGGCCACAAAAAAAGCCTCAGTAAATTCAAAAAGATTGAAATTCTGCCAATCAACTTTTCAGACCACAAAGGAATAAATCTTGAACGGAATTGTACAGAGAAAGCAAAAAGGCCCACAAACACAAGGAGGCTATCAACATGCTCCTAAATAAACAATGGATCCATGACCAAATTAAAATAGAGATCAAGCAATATCTGGAAACAAATGATAACAACAACACAAAGCCCCAACTTCTGTGGGATGCAGCAAAAGCACTCTTAAGAGGAAAGTATATAGCAATCCAGGCATATTTAAAGAAGACAGAACAATCCCAAATGAATAGTCTAATGTCACAATTATCGAAATTGGAAAAAGAAGAACAAATGAGGCCTAAAGTCAGCAGAAGGAGGGACATAATAAAGATAAGAGAAGAAATAAATAAAATTGAGAAGAATAAAACAATAGAAAAAAACAATGAAACCAAGAGCTGGTTCTTTGAGAAAATAAAGAAAATAGATAAGCCCCTAGCCGGACTTATAAAATGAAAAAGAAAATCTACACACATCAACAGAATCAGAAACGAAAAAGGAAAAATCACGACAGACCCCATATGAATACAAAGAATTATTAGAGAATACTATGAAAACCTATATGCTAATAAGCTGGAAAACCTAGAAGAAATGGACAACTTCCTAGAAAAATACAACCTTCCAAGACTGACCAAGGAAGAAACACAAAATCTAAACAAACCAATTACCAACGAAGAAATTGATGTGGTAATCAAAAAACTACCCAGGAACAAAACCTCTGGGCCAGATGGATTTACCTCAGAATTTTATCAGACAAACAGAGAAGACATAATACCCATTCTCCTTAAAGTTTTCCAAAAAAATAGAAGAGGAGGGATTACTCCTAAACTCATTCTATGAAGCCAACATTTCCCTAATACCAAAATTTGGCAAAGACTCCACCAAAAAAGAAAATTACATACCAATATCCCTGATGACTGTAGATGCAAAAATACTCAACAAAATATTAGCAAACCGAATTTAAAATACATCAAAAGGATCATACACCATGACCAAGTGGGATTCATCCCAGGGATTCAAGGATGGCACAACATTCGAAAATCCATCAACATCATCTACCACATAAACAAAAAGAAAGACAAAAACCACATGATCGTCTCCATAGATGCTGAAAAAGCATTCGACAAAATTCAACATCCATTCATGATAAAAACTCTCAGCAAAATGGGTATACAGGGCAAGTACCTCAACATAATAAAGGCCATATATGATAAGCCCACAGCCAACATCATAGTGAACAGCGAGAAGCTGAAAGGTTTTCCTCTGAGATCGGGAGCAAGACAGGGATGCCCACTCTTGCCATTGCTTTTCAACATAATACTGGAGGTCCTAGCCACAGCATTTAGACAAAACAAAGAAATACAACCAATCCAAATTGGTAAAAAAAGAGGTCAAACTGTCACTATTTACAGATGACATGATATTGTACATAAAAAACCCTAAAGACTCCACTCCAAAACTACTAGAACTAATATCTGAATTCAGCAAAGTTATAGGATACAAAATTAACACACAGAAATTTGTGGCTTTCCTATACACTAACCATGAACTAGCAGAAAGAGAAATCAGGAAAACAATTCCATCAAAAAGAATAAAATACCCAGGAATAAACCTAACCAAGGAAGTGAAAGACCTATACCCTGAAAACTATAAGATACTCTTAAGAGAAATTAAAGAGGTCACTAACAAATGGAAATTCATCCCATGCTCTTGGGTAGGAAGAATTAATATCATCAAAATGGCCATCCTGCCCAAAGCAATATATACAGATTTGATACAATCCCTAACAAATTACCAACAACATTCTTCAATGAACTGGAACAAATAGTTCAAAAATTCATATGGAAACACCAAAGACCCCAAATAGCCAAAGCAATCCTGAGAAGAAAGAATAAAGTTGGGGGGGATCTCACTCCCCAACTTCAAGCTCTACTACAAAGCCACAGTAATCAAGACAATTTGGTACTGGCACAAGAACAGACCCACAGACCAGTGGAACATAATAGAGACTCCAGACATTAACCCAAACATATATGGTCAATTAATATACAATAAAGGAGCCATGGGCATACAATGGGGAAATGACAGTCTCTTCAACAGATGGTGCTGGCAAAACTGGGCAGCTACATGTAAGAAAATGAAACTGGATCACTGTCTAACCCCATACACAAAAGTAAATTTGAAATGGATCCAAGACCTGAATGTAAGTCATGAAACCATAAAACTCCTAGAAAAAAACATAGGCAAAAATCTCTTGGACATAAATATGAGAGACTTCTTCATGAACATATCTCCCCAGGCAAGGGAAACAAAAGCAAAAATGAACAAGTGGGGCTATATCAAGCTGAAAAGCTTCTGTACAGCAAAGGACACCATCAGTAGAACAAAAAGGTACCTTACAGTATGGAAGAATATATTCATAAATGAATTCATCTATGAAACTAGAAATTACAAGGAAAAAAATGGGCATAAACACAAAATGCGTGGAGGTAAAAATATCATACTAAATGACCATAGATCAATGAAAAGAACAAAGCAGAAATAAAAAATTACAAGGAGACAAATGAAAACAGAAACACAATGATTCAAAATCTTGGGATGCAGGAAAAGTGGTTCTAAGGGAGAAGTACAAAGTGACACATGCCCACCTCAAGAAAGAACAAAAACTCTATCCAACCTCACATTGAAAGGAATAGAAAAAGAAGAACAAAGCAAGCCCAAAGTTAGTAGTAGGGGCATGATAAAGATCAGAGCAGAAATAAGTGAAATAAAGACTAAGAAAATCTGATTAAAAAATAAATGAAATAGGACTTAAAAACAGGGGGAAAACTTAGTGAAACTAAGAACTGTTTCTTTGAAAAGATATAATTCTCAAACCTTTATCCATACTTACATGGAGAAAAAAGAGGACTCAAACAAAATGACAAATGCAAGAGAAGTTACAACTGACAGCAAAGAAATTCAAAGGATTATAAGACAATTCTATGGAAAAAATTATATGCCAATAAATTGGACAATCTAGAAGAAATAAATTCCTAGAAATATACAGTCTTCTAAGACAGATGCTGGGGAAAAAAAAAGAAAATCTGAACAAACTGATTACTAGTAACAAAATTGAAGTGGTAATCAAAAAACTTGCAACAAACAAAAGTCCAGTACCAAATGGCTCCATGGGTGTATTCTACCAAACATTTAAAAAAGAGTTAATACCCATCCTTAAAGTATTCCAAAAATACAAGAAGGAACACTTCCAAACTCATTCTTTCAAACAGCATTACCCTAATACAAAAGCCAAAGACACTACAAAAAAAAAGAACATTACAGACTAATATCCCTGATGAGCAAGATGCAAAATTCTAAACAAAATATTAGCAAGCCAAATTAAAAACTACATCAAAAGGATCATTCACCAAGACTAAATGGGATTTATTCCAGCGATGCAAGGATGGTTCAATACCCACAAATCAATCAATGGGATACAGATTAACACGAAGGAAAAAACATGATCCTCTCACTAGATGCAGAAAAAAGAATTTGACAAAATTCAATATCCATTCATGATATAAACTCTGAATAGAGTGGGTATAAAGGGAACATATCTCAACATAGTAAAGGTCATATGTGACAAACCCCAGCTAACATCATAATCAACGGTGAAAAGCTGAAAGCCTTTCCTCTAAGATCAGCAAAAAGGCAAAGATGCCCACAGTTAGTACTTTTATTCAACATAGTACTGAAGTCATAGCCATAGCGATCAGACAAAACAAAAAATGGCATCCATTTGGCAGGGAAGAAGTAAAACTCACTATTTCCAGATGACATGACACTATATGTAGAAAACCCTAAAGACTCCATGAAAAAAAAATCAGAAAAAAATAATTCAGTAAAGTCACAGGATACAAATCCAATATACAGAAGTCTGTTGCATTTCTATATACTATTAACCAAAGCAGGAAAAGAAATCAAGAAAATCCACTAAGATCAGGAACAGGGAAAGGCTGCCTCCTCCCATCACTACTTTTCAACATTATACTGGATGTCCTAGCGAATGCAGTAAGAAAGGGAAGTAAAAATCATGCAGTTTGGGAAGGGGAAAAAAACTGTCTTTACTCACAGATGACACAACCATCTATGTAGAAAATATGAGAGAATGTACAAAAAAACTTCTAGAACTAATAAGTGATGCAGAATACAAAGTTAATATATAAAGTCAAATTGCTTTCTTATATACCAGCAATGAACAAGTGGTATTGAAATTAAAAACACATTACCTTTTACATAGCACTCCACCCCAAAAGGAATAATCTAACAAAATATATACAAGACTCAAATGCAGAAAACTATAAAATACTGATAAAAAATATTAAAGAGATGGAGATATAGATATTGCATGTTCATTGACAGAATCAATATTGTCAAAATGTCAGTTCTTCCCAATTTGATCTACAGATTCATCCCATCCGAATCAAAATCCCAGTGAGCTATTTTGTGTATGTTGACAAAAGGATTGTAGAATTTATAAGGAGAAGCAAAAGACCCAGAATAGCCAACTCAATATTAAAGAGGAAGAACAAGGTTGGAGGAGTGACACTACCTGACTTCAAAACCCACTATAAAGCTACAGTAATCCAGACAGTGTGATATTTGTAAAATAACAGACAAATAGATCAACAGAACAAAATATAGAACCAGCAAATCAATCCACATAAATATAGTCAACTGATTTTTGACAAAGGAGCAGAGGCAATACAGATCTTTGATAAATTGAGCAAAGAGAGTCCTTTCAACAAACAGCACTGGAATAACTGGACATTCACATGCACACACACACACACAAAGCTAGACACAGATCTGACACCCTTCACAAAAGTTAATTCAAAGTGGATCACAGACCTAATGTAAAACACAAAACTGTAATAATCCTAAAACACAGAGAAAACTTAGATGAGCTTGGGTATGGTGGTGACTTTTAATTTCTCTCAAGAGTGTCTTGTAGTTTTCAGGGTATAGGTCTTTCACTTCCTTGGTTAGGTTTATTCCTAGGGATTTTATTCTTTTTGATGCACTTGTGAATGGAATTGTTTTCCTTATTTTCTGCTAGTTCATTATTAGTATATAGGAATGAAACAGATTTTTGTGTATTAATTTTGCATCCTATAACTTTGCTGAATTCAGATATTAGTTCTAGTAGTTTTGGAGTGGATTCTTTAGGGATTTTTAAGTATGATATATCATCTGCAAACAGTGACAGTTTAACTTCTTGCTTATCAATCTGGATGTCTTTTATTTTTTTGTGTTGTATGATTGCCATGGCTAGGACCTCCAGTACTATGTTGAATAAAAGTAGGGAAAGTGGGCATCCTTGTCTTGTTCCCAGTCTTAGAGGAAAAGCTTTCAGCTTCTCTCTATTAAGTATGATGTTGACTGTGGGTTTGTCGTATGATGTTGACTGTGGGTTTGTCATATATGGCTTTATTATGTTGAGGTACTTGCCCTCTATACCCATTTTTTTGAGAGTTTTTATCATGAATGGGTGTTGAATTTTGTCAAATGATTTTTTCAGCATCTATGGAGATGATCATGTGATTTTTGTCCTTTTTATTGATATAGTAGATGATGTTGATGGATTTTCAAATGTTGTACCATCCTTGCAGCCGTAGGATAAATCCCACTTGATTATGATGTATGATCATTTGATGTATTTTTGAATTCAGTTTGCTAATATTTTGTTGAGTGTTTTTGTATCTATGTTTATCAGGGATATTGATCTGTAGTTTTCTTTTTTTGTGGTGTCTTTGCCTGGTTTTGGTATTAGAGTGATGCTGGCTTCATAGAATGAGTTTAGAAGTATTCCCTCCTCTTCTATTTTTTGGAAAACCTTAAGGAGAATGGGTATTATGTCTTCTCTAAATGTCTGATAAACTTCAGCAGTGAAACCATCTGCTCTGGGAGTTTTGTTCTTGGGTAGTTTTTTGATTACCAATTCAATTTTATTGCTGGTAATTAGTTTGTTCAGATTTTCTGTTTCTTCCTGGGTCAGTCTTGGAAGGTTGTATTTTTCTAGAAAGTTTTCCATTTTTCTAGGTTATTCAGTTTGTTAGCATATAATTTTTCATATGATTCTCTAATTTTGTATTTCAGTGGTGTCCATAGTGAGTTTTCCTTTCTAACTTCTGATTCTGTTTATGTGCGTGGACTCTCTTTTCTCCTTGATAAGTCTGGCTATGGGTTTATCTGTTTTGTTTATTTTCTCAAAGAACCAGCTCTTGGTTTCATTGATTGTTTTCTATTCTTTTATTCTTCTCAATTTTATTTATTTCTTCTCTGATCTTTATTATGTCCCTCCTTCTACTGACTTTGGGCTTCATTTGTTCTTCTTTTTCCAGTCTTAATAGTTGTGAGTTTAGACTGCTCATTTGGGATTGTTCTTCCCTCTAAATAGGCCTGGATTGCTATATACTTTCCTCTTAGAACTGCCTTCTCTGTGTCCCACAGAAGTTGGGGCATTGAGCTTTTGTTTGCATTTGTCTCCATATGTTACTTGATCTCTTTTAATTTGGTCATTGATCCATTGATTATTTAGGAGCATTGTATTAAGCCTCCATGTGTTTGTGAGCCTTTTTGTTTTCTTTGTACATTTTATTTCTAGTTTTATACCTATGTGATCTGAGAAGTTGGTTGGTACAATTTCAATCTTTTTTAATTTGCTGAGGCTCTTTTTGTGGCCTAGTATGTGGTCTATTCTGGAAAATGTTCCATGTGCACTTGAGAAGAATGTGTATCCTGCTGCTTTTGCATAGAGTGTTCTGTAGATGTCTGTTAGGTCCATCTGTTCTAGTGTGTTGTTCGGTGCCTCTGTCTCCTTACTTATTTTCTGTCTGGTTGATCTATCCTTTGGAGTGAGTGGTATGTTGAAGTCTCCTGGAATGAATGCATTGAATTCTATTTCCTCCTTTAATTCTGTTAGTATTTGTTTCACATATGTAGGTGCTCTTCTGTTGGGTGCATAGATATTTATAATGGCTACATCCTGTTGTTGGACAGACCCCTTTATCATTATGTAATGTCCTTCTTTGTCTGTTGTTACTTTTTTTGTTTTTAAGTCTATTTTGTCTGATACAAGTACTGCAACACCTGTTTTCTTCTCCCTATTCTTTGCATGAAATATCTTTTTCCATCCCTTCCCTTTTAGTTCGTGTGTGTCTTTGGGTTCAAAGTGAGTGTCTTCTAGGCAGCATATAGATGGGTCTTGCTTTTTTTATCCGTCTGTAACTCTGTGTCTTTTGATTGGTGCATTCAGTCCATTTACAATTAGGGTGATTATTGATAGATATGTACTTATTGTCATTGCAGGCTGTGGGTTTGTGGTTACCAAAGGTTTAAGGGCAGTTTCTTTACTATCTAACAGTCTACCTTAACTCAGTTATTATGCTATTATAAACACAGTCTGAAGATTGTTTTTTCTCTCCCTTCTTTTTCTTCCTCCTCCACTCTTTATATGTTAGGTGTCATATTCTCTACTCTTTGTGTATCCCTTTACTGACTTTGTGGGTAGCTGATTTAATTTTGCATTTGGTTAGTATTTAGGTGGTCTACTTCCTTTGCTATGGTTTTATTTTCTCTAGTGACAGCCATTTAGCCTGAGGCATACTTCCATCTACAGCAGTCCCTTTAAAATACACTGTAGAGATGGTTTATGGGAGGCAAATTCCCTCAACTTTTGCTTATCTGGAAATTGTTTAATCCCTCCTTCAAATTTAAATGATAATCTTGCTGGGTAGAGTATTCTTGGTTTGGGGCCCTTCTGTTTCATTGCATTGAATATATCATGCCATTCCCTTCTGGCCTGTAAGGTTTTTCCTGAGAAGTATGATGATAGCATGATGGGTTTTCCTTTGTAGGTGATCTTTTTTTCCTCTCTGACTGCTTTTAACACCCTGTCCTTGTCCTTGATCTTTGCCATTTTACTTATTATATGTCTTGATGTTGTGCTCCTTGGGTCCCTTGTGTTGGGACATTTGTGGACTTCCATTGCCTGAGAGACTATTTCCTTCCCCAGATTGGGGAACTTTTCAGCAATTATTTCTTCAAAGACACTTCCTATCCCCTTTTCTCTCTTTTTCTTCTGATAACCCTATAATTTGAATATTGTTCCATTTGGATTGGTTACCCAGTTCTCTTAATATTCTTTCATTCCTAGAGAACCTTTTTTTTCTCTCTCTGCCTCAACTTCTCTGTATTCCTATTCCATTTACTGTATCCTCTACCTCATCTAATCTGCTTTTAAATCCCTCCATTGTTTGTTTCATTTCTGTTATCTCCCTCCTGAATCCATCCCTTACCTCTTGAATATTTTACTGTAGCTCCATTAGCATGCTTATTACTTTTATTTTGAATTCTTTTTCAAGAAGATTTTTGCTTTCAGTATCACCAAGCCCTTTTTCTGGTGTTTGAGGGATTTTGGATTTAACACTGTTCTTCTGCCTTTTCATAGTCATGGAACAATGGGAGTGGTTGCAGGTGAGTGGTGCGGGTGTAAGCTGGGAGGGCAAAGTCCCTTCCTGCTTGCTGTTCACAGTGCCTGTCTCTGCTCTCGGTGCCAGTTAACTGCCCACAGGGAGCAGTCTCTGGGTTAATCCCTTAAACTTCTGGGGGCAGGGTTATCCTCAGGGTGGCCTAGGGTGATGGTGGGGATCGCTGGCATGCAACATGGGTTCTTGCAAGGAGGGCAAAGCCCTTTTGTGCTTTCCGGTCACCATACCTGTCTCTACTCTCTGGGCCAGTTAGCCAAGTGCAGGGAGAAGCCTCTGCATTAAGCTGTGTAGTTGCTGTAGGCAGGGCTGCTCTCTGGCTGGTCTGCAGCAATGGTGGGGACAGTGGGTTTGTGTGCAGTTGCCAGTGGGGAGGAAGGAGTGGCAGGCTGCTTATCACAGTGAGGGGCCTCAGGGCTGCATTGCCAACCAAAGGGATAGGGCGCCTGAAGCTCCTCAAAGTTCTCAATCTGCTGAGCTGAGTGTGCCAGGACGATTTTGTCCACTTTTTCCTTCTCCTAAACCCTTGCCCCTTTAGCAGCCTTCTCACTGTTGAGAAGTCTTTTAATGTGCTTGTTTTTCTTTTGTCCAAGGGCAGCCGGTTGTGGGAACCTGTTTGCAGTCTTAGTCTCTGACTTTGGTTTTCAGCCCCTCTAATTTCCAGAGCACCATGCAGTGTGGGTCTGTGCTCCCAGAGTAAATTTCTAGGGCTGGGTATTTAGCAGTCCTGTGCTTCCACTCCCTGCCCACTCTGATTCTCTTTCTTCTGCCAGTAAGCTGGGGTAGGGGGAGTGCTTGTGTCCTGCTGGGTCACAGCTTTTCACTTTACCCTTTTCCATGAGATGTTCATTTCTCCCATGGCTGGTGTACTGTTACTTCTGGTCACCCTTTTAGGAATAGTTGTATTTGCTGTGTTTTCAAAATATATGTGGTTTGGGGAGGTGTTTTCCACCACGCTTCTCATGCCACCATCTTTTCTTTGCATAGTTATTTTAATAGACACAGTTAGGCCTTTACAATACTGAAACATATCTTCTTTATCAACTGTGGGTCTAAGGAGACAGAGGTCAAGTGCACTGGACATCCTCTATCTCAAAAGGTGAGAGTCTGAGTTCCAAAGGGAGAGGATCTCAGCTTTAGGACTATTGGCAATGCTTTGGGCTGAGGTAGTTGGAGGGACTCTACAAATTTTTCCAATTGGGTCTTAATCATGCCTGAGTGCTTATGACTAACCCTGAGGATTGAGGATGTTATGCACAATGAAAGTTTGTAAAACCAGCAAGGCAGCACAGATGAGCCAAAGCACCTGATCAGTAAACAGGTTCCCTGATCATTATGAAGTTTCCAGGTAGGGATAATCTTTCCTAACAGGAATTTTAGCTACAGAAGTATTTGCCTATTGTGGGGAAAATAGAAGTTCCTATGGCCAGGATCCTCACATTCCCCTAAACTACTTGATGATATAATTGGCCTGCTGCTAGGCTACTGCTTCCACACCCTAGGCAATTAGCTATTACTGACTGAGTCACTGTATAAAGAGCCTGCTCAGTGCTTTGGGTGGAGGCAGAAACAGAAAAGGATTACAGACCTGCTGCAGACTGTTGGATGCAGATGTGATTCTAGTGCTGGACCTATCACCAGAAGAATAAATCTGGGTATAAACCCTTTCACCCCAAGAGCATTCCATTGTCATTCCTCAGTCTCACTGAATCCATAAGAGGGCGGAAACCCTTAGGCAAGACACCTATCTACAAGGGAAAATTGTCATCTAGTAAGAAAACATACATACCATGACTAAAACATATGTATCCATGAGATGGGAAAGCAGTAGGAACTTCATTTGACAAATCTCAAATATCCCACTGGGCAATTAAAAATAGCCAGGGGCTGTGTACACAGGTTTTCCAGTATTGTACTTTGGACAGGTGGACAGGCAAGATAGGCACTATTTGCTGCCTTATTAATATTTCCCAACCAGCACTGGTTCATGAACACTCTGATTCTGTCAGTAGATCAATAGTTTGATGCATGTACAGTGGTAAGTAGTAGGAATTTTAGAATTTCTGGTAGGGCTGGATTGTTACTTGGTCCAAACGAGAGTTCTCTCTTTTTATCCAACCAACGATTAGATATCCAATATTGTTTTTCCCTCTCTAGGGCCAATTGGTGGGTATCTCACCAATTTTTGCAAATTATCATTTAGGAGAACATCCATTTGTAACATGACTGAGGTTTGGCCATTTGTTTCCTAGAGAGCAGTGTTTTTGATGAGAAATGTCAACAGAGTGGCTTCCTTTGGCCTCCAGTGAGTTGAACTGTGAATGCTCAAGAACCTTAATAGCCAGAGCCACAAGAAAAAGTATGACATCTAATAAATTTTGGACATAGGAACCATTTTCAATTTTATCCCCATTGGAAGTAAGGAAACTTCATTGTTTCCATAATATTCCAAAGTCATGAGATACCCAAAGGCATATCAACTGTCAGTATACATGTTTGTAGTTTTACCCTTGGCTTAAGGTTCAAGCTCAAGTAAGGACATATAACTCAGCTTGTTGGGTCAAAGCAGCCAAAAGGTAGAGCTGCTGCCTCAGTGACCACAAGTAGTTGCACTAGCACACCCTGCACCATATTTACCATTTTCATTCTTTAAATAAGAACCATCAGTAAATCATGAAACATCTGTATTGGTTAGGGGAGTTTTCCTGTAAGTCGTCATGGAGAATCAAAAGGTGATCTGTTAGTGTTAGGCAGTTCTGAGGCATTTCATCTGGATTCAAATGTAGTCCTATTCTGAGATCAGATGCCCTGAGTATGGAATGTGAGTTTGAGCAAACTTCAATTTTTCTTTGGAGACTTTATGTCCCTTTAAGGCCAAAAGTTTTAAATGTGGATGCAGTCTTCCTCTGAAGAGATCTGAGAGGGGAGCAGAGAAACAAATCATCTAGGTATTGCAACAAAGTAGAGCCTGCAGAAAGCTTTATCTTATCCAAATCAGATCTTAAGGTTTGTGAAAACTAAGGACTCTCTGAAACCCTAGAGTATTACCGTCCATTTGTATTTCCTTTCTTCTGAAGTGACAGCAAAAAGATATTGGCTATCTTTATCAACTGGAATACTCAAGTGTACTATATAGATCACCTACAGTGAAAAATTTGTTTTCAGTGGGAATGGATGTCAGCAGCTTATGGGGGTTAGGAACAAGAAGGGATAACAATGTTATTTATATATTTAACAATGTTATTTATTGCTCCGAGGTCCTAGACAACCTCCACCCTCAATATTGGGTTTTTTCATAGGTGAAATAGGGGTATTACAGGGGCTAGTGCAGGGGGATGTGGCCCTGAGCCTTGTAATCTTCTATTATGGGCTTGATACCTCTAAGGGCTTATTTATAGGGTACCGATTAATTTGGGGGAGAGGTTTTGAGGGATCTATCTACTTGAATCTTGATGGGAAGTGCACTGTGGATTCTGCCAATGTCAGCTGAAATTCTGCCCATAGTGTTACGTGATCCAATAGGAATAAATGATCAGCGTCCCTAGACTCAGCTAGAGTACTGTCAGAGACACAGCCGATAAAAGATGTTGAAGTGTCATTTAATCACCCTGGTTGGCTGTTTTGATTACTACTGTCAAACTTTAGAATTATGTCCCCCATTTGGGAGAAATTCTTGCATGTTATTAAAAAAAATTTTTTTTTGAAATCTTGGTCCAATAAATGAGTATGGGTGGAAGAACTATGAAGAGAAGGGTGTGCATCACTCAAAGGGCCTAAACAAAAAGAAACAGGTTCAGAGATAGGAAGCTGTTGAGGTTTATGACAGAGCCCCACTATCTGTATTCCAAGGCAGGGGCTGCTTTGTAGCAGTGTGGCTGAGCATGGAAAATGTAGCTCTAGTGTCAGCAAGGACAGAGAGTGATTAATTCCCAATCTAGAGAGTTGTTTCTCTGACTTATTTAAGAGGAGGATTGAAAAGAGCACCTGTAGTTCCTTGGAGTTCTGTCACTGGGAAGTAGGACGACAATGGAAAGGCTGGCTAGAGGGTTGAAGATGCCTGGTGTGCTTAAATACGTTTTCCAGTGTCTGGGCTCTTCCCCAAACTAGCAAAAACTAGGAGGTTTTTGGTCTTGTTTAGGGGCCTTCATTTCCCCATTTGCCACTGATCTAGGGTGCAAGCAAGCTGGATTGCCAAATTGACTGAATTTAGAGTGGATGTAGTTTCCCATTCCATCCTGGTCCTTTTAGCTAAGAGTAAGAGCTCAGTACAGTTCATTAATAAACATAGTTAAGTGTTACCTGGGTGGATTCAACATTTAAAGGAAGACCAGAAATTTCATTGAAAATAATCCAAAGTTTATTGTAATAGTTATGAACATATTCATCAGGTTTTTGTGTGCAAGCCTGAATTTTATTCTAATCAACAAGCTTTGGAAAAGTCACTGTAATTGTTTGTGGAGATTTCTAGTGAGTATTCCAGCATTTTGCCAGAAGATGGGTGTCTGTTTCTCTACGTCCCTTTCAGGATGTTCCCACTGGGCTAGTTTCATCCAATTCTTGGCCTGGCCCTCACCAACAAACATGTGGACTAATTGATACAAATCTGAGAAACCAATCTGGTTAAGTTTGAATACCTATGTTAAATTCTTCAGCAAACCTATGGGGTTCCTCAGTCACTTTAGGAAACTTTAACTATGGTTCACAAATTGGCCTTAGTCAAAGTACAGGGAACATAAGAAACTTAGCGTTTATTTGAACTCTCAGAAGACTTAGGTTTAGTGAGACAGGTTTTAATAGGTCCAGGAGATTGGGGAGAGGGGATAGATTCATACAAAAAGGGAAGTTTGGCAAAAGGATTAGAATGAGGGAGTGTAGGGTGTGGGAGAGGAGGTGGGGGACAGTCCAGAGGGAACAGAGGAAATTGGTGCCAGAGGCAGGCCTGAGAAGAAGGTGGCTGCCAGGTGTCTGGTGACAAAGATGATGGAGGGAAAAAGAGGCCTCAGAAGCCATTTTGGCTTCTTTCAATTGTTTGTCTCAGTTACTTTAGAAATAGTATTTTGCAAAGAGGGAAATTTAGAATCCTAAAAACATTCAGAAACCTCAAGGTTTATTCAAATAGGCATCCCATCCAGCTTTTGTTGTTGTTTTTGAGCTTAAACTTTCTAATTTAATTTTGAGAAAAACAAGTTTGGGGAGATTGAAAGTTCCCCATAATGGCCTTTGGTGTTCTAAATTACTTTAGGTTAAGTTAGTCATTTAGTTAGAAAGGCACATAAGGAAGAATCACGGTTTTTAAACATAAAACCAGAAGGGGTCCCAGAATGGGGGGTTGCCCACAAAGCATTTTGGTGACTGAGATCCCATTTGTTAGAAGTTTTTCTCTAGAGCAAAAAGAAAAATTTGTAAACAGCACAGTTTCAACAGGAACAGTCTGATTCCGAAAGGAACTGGAACACAGGCCAGCACAGTTGCAACAGGCACAGTCAAACAGGAGTCAGGCCAAAGGTTAACACAGTTCCAACAGGCACAATGTGATCCCTGGAAGATGGGGACCAAAGGCCAGCACAGTTCCTGTAGGAACAGTCCAGTTCCAAAAAGGAATGGGACTGAAGGCCAAACAAAACTCTCCAAAAGGATAAGGCCTTAAAACGAATTCCCCATTAAAGCCTGGAGAGAGAAAAAATGCAAATATATTGGAACTCGAAATCCAGGAAAAAACTTTCTGACAAACTCCAGAGTGAGCAAGAAAGCAGTGAGTTCAATGAGCTCGGTGAGTACTGGCCCCTGTTTGCTCACCAACCAGAGTTGTTCAGGGCCTTCTCTGGCTCCCACTCTGATCACCAAGTAATGTTAACCTTAAAAATAAAAGTTATTTTACCAGTAAAAATGGATTGATTCAGGAAAAGCAGAAAATTGCAATTCAAGACATACAAACTATGGCAAAACCATAGTAAAGTCCAACAGCCAAAGAAGAGGAACATTACTTTATGGAGAAGAAATAAGAAATTGGGAGGGGTTGTTTTGAATAGAAGTCCATTGCAGAAGAGCAAAAGTTCAGGGTGATAGGGGTTTCTCACTGACTGAGTCGGGCTGTGAATTTCCCAAAGGAGGTGCAATGTACGTCTTCCCCTTTTGGGGCCTATACTTGATTCCTTTCTGTTGATGATTCTTTTATTGGGGTGTGTAATTGACAATTCTCCCTGTGACTGATGTGGAGTGGTAAGGCTCTCTCTTCTCATTTCTTGAGTTCATGAGGTTTCTTTTCATTAACTTTCACAATTTCAAGCATAAAGATGAATTAGAGAGAGGGGGCGGAAGATGGCGGCGTGAGTAAAGCAGCGGAAATCTCCTCCCAAAACAACATATATCTATGAAAATATAACAAAGACAACCCTTCCTAGAATAAAGACCAGAGGACACAGGACAATATTCAGACCACATCCGCACCTGAGAGAACCCAGCGCCTCGCGAAGGGGGTAAGATACAAGCCCCGGCCCGGCGGGAGCCGAGCGCCCCTCCCCCCAACTCCCGGCGGGAGAAGAGCAGGCAGAGCGGGAGGGAGACGGAGCCCAGGACTGCCGAACACCCAGCCCCAGCCATCCGGGCCAGAGTGCAGGGCCCTCGATACTAGGAAAACAGGGCAGCAAGAACAGTGAGCAGGCACTGGAGGCTGGGTGCCAGAGGACATAAGAAAAGCGCGCGACCATTTTTTTTTTTTTTTTTTTGCTTTTTTGCTGTTTTGTTTTGGCGAGCGCTTTTTGGAAGTCTTAAAGGGATAGGGACCCCAATACTAGGGAAACAGGGCAGAAAGACTGGTGAGCAGAGGCCTGAGGCTGGCACCGGAGAATAAAGAAAAACGAACGACTACCTTTTTTTTTTTTTTTTTTAATTAAGAAACTTTTTTTTTTTTTTTTTTTTTTTTTTTTTGGTGGTCGTTGTTTTGTTTTGGCGGGTGCTTTTTGAAAGTCTTAAAGGGGCAGGGCGGGTCACTTAATCCAGAGGTAGGGAATCCGGGATCTCTGGGCACCCTAACCCCTGGGCTGCAGGGAGCAGGGAGGCCCCTTACGGAGATAAATAGCCTCCCAGCAGCTCCTGCTCCAACGCGACTCCACCATTTTGGAGTAGCTGCCTGAGCCAGGCCACGCCCACAGCAACAGCGGAGATTAACTCCATAGCAGCCGGGCAGGAAGCAGAAACCCTGTCTGCACGCAGCTGCGCAGCACAAGCCACTAGAGGCCGCTGTTCTCCCAGGAGAGGAGGGCCACAAACCAACAAGAAAGGAAGTCCTTCCAGCCGTCACTCGTCCCAGTTCTGCAGACTATTCCTATCACCATGAAAAGGCAAAGCTACAGGCAGACAAAGATCACAGAGACAACACCAGAGAAGGAGACAGACCTAACCAGTCTTCCTGAAAAAGAATTCAAAATAAGAATCATAAAGATGCTGACAGAGATGCAGAGAAATACGCAAGAGAAATGGGATGAAGTCCGGAAGGAGATCACAGATGCCAGAAAGGAGATCGCAGAAATGAAACAAACTCTGGAAGGGTTTATAAGCAGAATGGATAGAATGCAAGAGGCCATTGATGGAATTGAAATCAGAGAACAGGAACGCATAGAAGCTGACATAGAGAGAGACAAAAGGATCTCCAGGAATGAAACAATATTAAGAGAACTGTGTGACCAATCCAAAAGGAACAATATCCGTATTATAGGGGTCCCAGAAGAAGAAGAGAGAGGAAAAGAGATGGAAAGTATCTTAGAAGAAATAATTGCTGAAAACTTCCCCAAACTGGGGGAGGAAGTACTCGAACAGACCACGGAAATACACAGAACCCCCAACAGAAAGGATCTAAGAAGGACAACACCAAGACACATAATAATTAAAATGGCAAAGATCAAGGACAAGGAAAGAGTGTTAAAGGCAGCTAGAGAGAAAAAGGTCACCTATAAAGGGAAACCCATCAGGCTAAGGTCAGATTTCTCAAAAGAAACCCTACAGGCCAGAAGAGAATGGCATGATATATTTAATACAATGAAACAGAAGGGCCTTGAACCAAGGATACTGTATCCAGCACGACTATCATTCAAATATGACGGTGGGATTAAACAATTCCCAGACAAACAAAAGCTGAGGGAATTTGCTTTCCACAAACCACCTCTACAGAACATCTTACAGGGACTGCTCTGGATGGGAGCACTCCTAGAAAGAGCACAGCACAAAACACCCAACATATGAAGAATTGAGGAGGAGGAACAAGAAGGGAGAGAAGAAAAGAATCTCCAGACAGTGTATATAACAGCTCAATAAGCGAGCTAAGTTAGGCAGTAAGATACTAAAGAGGCTAACCTTGAACCTTTGGTAACCACGAATTTAAAGCCTGCAATGGCAATAAGTACATATCTTTCAATAGTCACCCTAAATGTTAATGGGTTGAATGCACCAATCAAAAGACACAGAGTAACAGAATGGATAAAAAAGCAAGACCCATCTATATGCTGCTTACAAGAAACTCACCTCAAACCCAAAGACATGTACAGACTAAAAGTCAAGGGATGGAAAAACATATTTCAAGCAAACAACAGTGAGAAGAAAGCAGGGGTTGCAGTACTAATATCAGACAAAATAGACTTCAAAACAAAGAAAGTAACAAGAGATAAAGAAGGACACTACATAATGATAAAGGGCTCAGTCAAACAAGAGGATATAACCATTCTAAATATATATGCACCCAACACAGGAGCACCAGCATATGTGAAACAAATTCTAACAGAACTAAAGGGGGATATAGACTGCAATGCATTCATTCTAGGAGACTTCAACACACCACTCACCCCAAAGGATAGATCCACTGGGCAGAAAATAAGTAAGGACACGGAAGCACTGAACAACACAGTAGAGCAGATGGACCTAATAGACATATATAGAACTCTACATCCAAAAGCAGCGGGATATACATTCTTCTCAAATGCACATGGAACATTCTCCAGAATAGACCACATACTAAGCCACAAAAAGAGCCTCAGAAAATTCCAAAAGATTGAAATCCTACCAACCAACTTTTCAGACCACAAAGGCATAAAACTAGAAATAAACTGTACAAAGAAAGCAAAGAGGCTCACAAACACATTGAGGCTTAACAACACGCTCCTAAATAATCAATGGATCAATGACCAAATCAAAATGGAGATCCAGCAATATATGGAAACAAATGACAACAACAACACTAAGCCCCAACTTCTGTGGGACACAGCAAAAGCAGTCTTAAGAGGAAAGTATATAGCAATTCAAGCATATTTAAAAAAGGAAGAGCAATCCCAAATGAATGGTCTAATGTCACAATTATCGAAATTGGAAAAAGAAGAACAGATGAGGCCTAAGGTCAGCAGAAGGAGGGACATAATTAAGATCAGAGAAGAAATAAATAAAATTGAGAAGAATAAAACAATAGCAAAAATCAATGAAACCAAGAGCTGGTTCTTCGAAAAAATTAACAAAATAGATAAGCCTCTAGCCAGACTTATTAAGAAGAAAAGAGAGTCAACACAAATCAACAGTATCAGAAATGAGAAAGGAAAAATCACGACGGACCCCACGGAAATGCAAAGAATTATTAGAGAATACTATGAAAACCTATATGCTAAGAAGCTGGGAAACCTAGGAGAAATGGACAACTTCCTAGAAAAATACAACCTTCCAAGATTGACCCAGGAAGAAACAGAAAATCTAAACAGACCAATTACCAGCAACGAAATTGAAGCGGTAATCAAAAAACTACCAAAGAACAAAACCCCCGGGCCAGATGGATTTACCTCAGAATTTTATCAGACATACAGGGACGACATAATACCCATTCTCCTTAAAGTTTTCCAAAAAATAGAGGAGGAGGGGATACACCCAAACTCATTCTATGAAGTTAACATCACCCTAAAACCAAAACCAGGCAAAGACCCCACCAAAAAAGAAAACTACAGACCAATATCCCTGATGAACGTAGATGCAAAAATACTCAACAAAATATTAGCAAACCGAATTCAAAAATACATCAAAAGGATCATACACCATGACCAAGTGGGATTCATTCCAGGGATGCAAGGATGGTACAACATTCGAAAGTCCATCAACATCATCTACCACATCAACAAAAAGAAAGACAAGAACCACATGATCATCTCCATAGATGCTGAAAAAGCATTTGACAAAGTTCAACATCCATTCATGTTAAAAACTCTCTGCAAAATGGGAATAGAGGGCAAGTACCTCAACATAATAAAGGCCATCTATGATAAACCCACAGCCAACATTATACTGAACAGCGAGAAGCTGAAAGCATTTCCTCTGAGATCGGGAACTAGACAGGGATGCCCACTCTCTCCACTGTTATTTAACATAGTACTGGAGGTCCTAGCCACGGCAATCAGACAAAATAAAGAAATACAAGGAATCCAGATTGGTAAAGAAGTTAAACTGTCACTATTTGCAGATGATATGATACTGTACATAAAAAACCCTAAAGACTCCACCCCAAAACTACTAGAACTGATATCGGAATACAGCAAAGTTGCAGGATACAAAATCAACACACAGAAATCTGTGGCTTTCCTATATACTAACAATGAACCAACAGAAAGAGAAATCAGGAAAACAACTCCATTCACAATTGCATTAAAAAAAATAAAATACCTAGGAATAAACCTAACCAACGAAGTGAAAGACTTATACTCTGAAAACTACAAGTCACTCTTAAGAGAAATTAAAGGAGACACTAACAGATGGAAACTCATCCCATGCTCGTGGCTAGGAAGAATTAGTATCGTCAAAATGGCCATCCTGCCCAAAGCAATATACAGATTTGATGCAATCCCTATGAAACTACCAGCAACATTCTTCAATGAACTGGAACAAATAATTCAAAAATTCATATGGAAACACCACAGACCCCGAATAGCCAAAGCAATCCTGAGAAAGAAGAATAAAGTAGGGGGATCTCACTCCCCAACTTCAAGCTCTACTATAAAGCCATAGTAATCAAGACAATTTGGTACTGGCACAAGAGCAGAGCCACAGACCAATGGAACAGACTAGAGAATCCAGACATTAACCCAGACATATATGGTCAATTAATATTTGATAAAGGAGCCATGGACATACAATGGGGAAATGACAGTCTCTTCAACAGGTGGTGCTGGCAAAACTGGACAGCTACATGTAGGACAATGAAACTGGACCACTGTCTAACCCCATATACAAAAGTAAACTCAAAATGGATCAAAGACCTGAATGTAAGCCATGAAACCATTAAACTCTTGGAAGAAAACATAGGCGAAAACCTCTTAGACATAAACATGAGTGACCTCTTCTTGAACATATCTCCCCGGGCAAAGAAAACAACAGCAAAAATGAGTAAGTGGGACTATATTAAGCTGAAAAGCTTCTGTACAGCAAAAGATACCATCAATAGAACAAGAAGGATCCCTACAGTATGGGAGAATATATTTGAAAATGACACATCCGATAAAGGCTTGACGTCCAGAATATATAAAGAGCTCACACGCCTCAACAAACAAAAAACAAATAACCCAATTAAAAAATGGGCAGAGGAACTGAACAGACAGTTCTCCAAAAAAGAAATACAGATGGCCAACAGACACATGAAAAGATGCTCCACATCGCTAATTATCAGAGAAATGCAAATTAAAACTACAATGAGGTATCACCTCACACCAGTAAGGATGGCTGCCATCCAAAAGACAAACAACAACAAATGTTGGCGAGGCTGTGGAGAAAGGGGAACCCTCCTACACTGCTGGTGGGAATGTAAGTTAGTTCAACCATTGTGGAAAGCAGTATGGAGGTACATCAAAATGCTCAAAACAGACTTACCATTTGACCCAGGAATTGCACTCCTAGGAATTTACCCTAAGAACGCAGCAATCAAGTTTGAGAAAGACAGATGCACCCCTATGTTTATTGCAGCACTATTTACAATAGCCAAGAATTGGAAGCAACCTAAATTTCTATCCATAGATGAATGGATAAAGAAGATGTGGTACATATACACAATGGAATACTACTCAGCCATAAGAAAAAGGCAAATCCAATCATTTGCAGCAACATGGATGGAGCTGGAGGGTATTATGCTCAGTGAAACAAGCCAAGCGGAGAAAGAGAAATACCAAATGATTTCACTTATCTGTGGAATATAAAAACAAAGGAAAAACTGAAGGAACAAAACAGCACCAGAATCACAGAACTCAAGAATGGACTAACAGGTACCAAAGGGAAAGGGACTGGGGAGGATGGGTGGGTAGGGAGGGATAAGGGGGGGAGAAGTAAGGGGGTATTAAGATTAACATGCATGGGGGGGTAGGAGAAAAGGGAGGGCTGTACAACACAGAGAAGGCAAGTAGTGATTCTACAACATTTTGCTATGCTGATGGACAGTGACTGTAAAGGGGTTTATAGGGGAGACCTGGTATAGGGGAGAGCCTAGTAAACATAATATTCGTCATGTAAGTGTAGATTAGTGATACCAAAAACAAAGAAAAAAAAAAAAAGGGCAGTTCCTGTGTGGTAACCTCCAATGAGTTCTACACAAGGGTATAAAGGGCATATAAAAGTGTAGGCAAAGGGTCTGTTTGCGTCTATACAGAAGATCAAAGCCTAATTGGGCTATCCCGAAAATGAACTAAGATACAATATGAAAGAGAACTTCCAACATCAGCACTCTCTGGAAGACTCATGCCAGAAGATAATCATCAAAAAACCCCAACAAAGATCCACGCACTGCTAGAGCTGTAGATGCACTCATCCCACCAGCTCCTGGACTTGCCATGGGAATGAGGAAGGACATATCTAAGCTGGCCTGTGCATACAGTAAAACAACAAATTTGACTGGATCTATACTGTTGGAACTCAATCAAGAATTAAGAGAATTGCAAATTGTAGTGCTCCAAAATCTTACAACTACAGACTATTTACTGTTAAAAGAACATAAGGGATGTGAACATTCCCCAGGAATGGGTTGTTTTAATTTGTCTGATTTCTCTCAGACTGTTCAAGTTCAGTTGGACAATATCCACCATATCATAGATAAGTTTTCCCAAATGCCTAAGGTGCCTAACTGGTTTTCTTGGTTTCACTGGAGATGGCTGGTAATTACAGATATGCTTTGGTTATGTAACTATACTCCTATTATGTTAATGTGTGTGCGCAATTTAAGTAGTAGCTTAAAACCTATACATGCTGAAGTAAACTACAAGAAGATATGTCAAAGAAATAATCAATCTTCCCATGTTTTCTTCCGCCTGCTACTTCTATAGCTTTTCTTCTTCCTTCCTAATTACAACCCTTAAATAGATTTCGTGCCTCATATCAAATTTACCGAGTATCATAATTCTTCCAAGTGGTAAAGATACCTCAAGACAAATGCTGGGCATAGAAGCTACAGGGCATAAATAGGCAAAGAAGTAAAAAGCTAACCTTTTCAAACAATAAGGCTTCCCTCTCACTTACCAACTTCACATTTCCCTGTATGGCCCCGGAAGATGACTGGTTAGCCAGAGACGGGTAAGATTCCTCAAGGGAGGAACAACCTAAGACAGGCACAGTCGCAGGGGGGCCATCAGGTGAGAAATTGGGGATCAACAGAGGTGAGGCTTAGAACCTCACCCCCCCTGTTCTGAGAGAAATCTTCTGCATACGTGGATGTTTTATTGCCCTTGTCTAGCTTGGATTAACACATAGTCTACAGGCACACACGTGATCATCTACATTTGCTCTCTTACAACACTAAACTGTTTTCTACCTTTATCTTGTATCTACCTACCACTTCAGCATTTTATTAAAAATAATAATAATAAAGAGAGAAATGTGGTATCCACATATAAATCAAGTATAAAAACCAAATGAGTATTCATATTTGAACTGACTGTTTATAGTTCATAATGCATGAGCAAAACCGAAAGTTTCTGTGATGACTGCCCTTGTACTGTTCACTATGTAACTTATTCATTATGTAAGAATTTGTTCTACATGTAAGAACTTGTTTGTTATGCCTCAGAAGATTGGAGACTGACGAAAATTAGGCTTGGGGTGGATTAATGATTGTGCATTGAGCATTGACTCCCCTATACAGAATTTTATTGTCGTTAACAACCATTTGATCAATAAATATGAGATGCCTCACAAAAAAAAAAGAAAAAAAAAAAAAAAAAAGGACAGACTTCCAATGGTAAAATAAATAAGTAACCGGGATGTAATGTATAGCATAAGGAATATAGTCAAGATATTGTAACAGCTTGGTAGGGTGATAGCTGGAACCTAGAATTATGTATATAAATGTTTTATCACTGTGTTGTACACTTGAAACTAATGTAATGTAATACTCTGCGTCAACTACCCTTCAATAAAAAATAATTATTTAAAAAAAAAAAAAGAATAAACAAGTTCAGCAAGGTTGCAAGATGGAAGATCAGTATCTGTTGTATTTCTGTATACTAACAATAAATAATCCAAACATGGAAAAAAAAAAAAAAGATGAATTAGAAATAGATTTGACAAAAGAGCAAACATTGTTGAGAGAAATTATGTAATACCTAAATAATGTTGAGGTTTACTTTGTTAAAAGGATGATATGACTCCATATTATGAAGATACAAATTCTTTCCATATGACATATAGATTCCATGTTAGAGCCTATGGAGCTGCAATGAAAATTCCAGCTTTTAAAAATGACACACTTGTTTTGAAATTCATACGGAAACACACAAGCCCAAACAACTTTGAAAGAACCAATTTGGGGGCCAACCACAATCTGATTTCGAGAGTCATTATAAAGCTACAGTAATGAAGACAATGTGGTATATATATTTTGCAAAATAGACAAATACATATGGCAACAAAATAGAAAGTATTAGACCCAAATATATTAGGACCACTGATGTTTGACATAAGCGCAAAGGCTATTCAGGGGAAAAAGGATAGCTCTTTCAACAAATGGTGCTAGATATACATATGTAAAAAAAGTTACCTAAGATCCATTTCTCATGCATGACATACAAAAATTACCTCAAAATGGATCACAGACCTTAACATAAAACCTTCATTCTAAAACCTCCAGAAGAAAACAGAGGAGAAAAATCTTTGCGGCCTTGGGTTTGGCAAAACTCTTAGACCAAAAGTACCATCTGGACAAATCCCTGAGCCAGCGCACGGCCTCTTCGACCCCCTGCACCTGGGCCGGCGGCGCCCTCCGGGCCGGCCGAGCCTCCTCCAGCCCCGCCCCGCAGCCCGGCCCACCTTGCCCCGCCTCCGCGCGCGCGCGCCCGCCTCTCCACCCGGAAGAGCCCTCTGAGCCGCGGAGCTGGGGCGGCGCGCGGCCGGCGTCCTTCGGGAGCGCGGGCCGCCCGAGCAAACGCCGGGCGCCTAATTCAACCAGGCGCGAGGCGGGCCCTTCGGAGCTGCGCGCCCCCGCGGCCGGCGGCGCCTCGAGCGGCTCGTGCACGCACCCCGCCTCGCCGGCCTCCTCGCGCGCCCGAGGCCGTGGCTCTACCCTACCGCCAGGCCTGGGTGCTCCGCGCCTCCCGGCCTCGGGAGCAGCGCGGCCCCGGCGACTTCTGACACTGCGTATCCACGAGTAAGTGCCAGCCGCTGCCTTGTTCCACCGTTACTTCTATTTTTCTCCTGCAGTTTGTCCCAACTCTCGCTCGCATCTGGTTAGTTCAAAAACTATTCAACTCTGGAACTGGCCCCGCGATGAAGCTACCGGGAGCCGGGCCGGGAAGTGTCAGGACAGGTGGTGCTAGGCAGGGGCTGCGGACAGAGTCGAAAGTGTGGGAAGCAGTCCCCCAGGCACCACCCGGCCCCACGCTTGCCGACCGCCTACTGGGGGCCGGGCGGGTGGGAAGGAGGCGCCAAGGCGGCCGGCGTGCGGACGGGTCTTACGACTCGGCGCGTCCGCCCGGGCCAGGGGCGTGGCTCTCGGTGGGCGTGGCTCGGCGGCGGGGCGGGTCCGCGGGTCCGGGGATACAGCGGGAGATCGCGGCTTGCTCAGCCTCCTGGTTCTGCCTGCTGGTGCTTCGCTTTTGTCAACCGGGTAAAGTAGCACAACAGGATTTCATATCGACCCCAAATAGTAAGTTTTAAAACAATGGGAGTGGGCATGTTTATAGGGTTAGCTAACTGCTTGGCAGCGATGATTTTTGGTCGGGTATTGCAAGTGAATGCTCTTTAAGAAATGCTTTTTGAGAAAGATGGTGTTTCATAAATAAAAGACTGGCGAAATTTAATCTGACGTTAATTTGAACCATGAATTCTGCAGCTGCCCCTTTCTGCCTTATGCGGAGCTTTTAAATTGCTAAACGTGTGGCTTCAAATTTAATATGCATTTATAGAATCTTAGAGACTCCATTGTACCACCTGGGAGTCCAGTTTTTGTTTTGTTTTTGTTTTAACCAAGGCCACATCGTGGAAATACTGTATGATTAATTCCTTCCCATGTGCTTTCTGCTGTACACTTACTTGGCTCAATTTAAATTACCTGACCAAAACAAATTACTTATCAATGTATGGCCCTAATTTACTTTAATTGTCTTGGATATACTGCTGTCTCTTAACCTCACACTATCATCCTGCAGTTGTCAGAATTCTTGGCCCAACTGTGGTATACCCTGCTTACTCCTTTCATGCCTTCCAGAATAGTAGGTTTCCAGAGATAGCAAAATCTTTTTAATAATTAGCATGTTAACAATTTAAGATGCTGAACTGTGAACTTTATAACATTCTGGTTTAATCATCTATTTGTGGAGCCCCATGCAAGAAATGTTGGTTGAATGAAATAAATCAAATTAAAGTACACTTGTTCTCCAGTGCTGTTTCCAAACCAAATGAGTTTCTTAGATGATCAACTTGGACAATTTATTTGTAACTGCCCATTTGCACCTCTGGGATTATCACCCTATTTAAATGTAATTTCCCTTTGTGCTTCTGTTTGTATTGCATTTTTACCACTGTTAGAGCACTGTTACATTTGATCTGTCCTTTGGTTCTCTGAGGGCATGGAGAGCCTTTTATTGTGCTTTTCGTTTCCCAGCATATTATCTTGTCTGTGACAAGTATTTGTGTGTATACATGAAAGTAGAATTGGGTTATGTCCTTTTAAGCTGTAAATACAAATTTTAAAAAATGTTGCCAGGAGAATGAGATAGGTGAAGAAATGTAATATACTGTATTTTCAATCCTAGTTATTTATCATTTAAAGATGAAATTTCCTGCCCTGCCTTCATTTAATTATCTAGTTTTTTTACTCTTGACAACTATTTTTGCCAAAGCAATAGTTTTCCTATGTTAGGAAGAGGAAATAGAAGACAAATTCACCTCCAAATGTAAATTTCTAAAGCCAGTCTAGTCTGTTAACTATTCAAGTCAGAATTAGCTGTCAATCTGAATAGGAGTGTGTGTGTCATTTATGTAGCACAGTACATGTAAATATGTGTGTGTGGGTAAGGAGAGAGAATGAATGAGAAAGAGGATACATTGTTCATATGAATAAAACCTAGAACCAGGGCCCTTGCAAAGAACTCTGCCAAGAGTAACTTTAGCAAAAATTGGTATTTAAGATTTTATACTTGAGAGCAAATGTGTGTGAGGAATGTGGCTAAAGAGAATGCAAGTCTTTTACATATCATAGGGTTAATGAGAAGGAAGTTTTGGAAAAAGATATAGGAAGGGCCTTGAACCATTTTGAGTTTCAATAATCAGCCCCAGTATAATTTTTTAACTTACTTTTAATTTTACTTAAAAAATAGATTCATGAAGTGACTGTAACAGATAATTCAGATATAATTAAGACTTGTATTCATAAAACATTTTGAGATTATAGTGTTACCCAAAGTCAGGATGATTTACAACCAGTCTTTTTAGTTAACTTTTATCTAAGTTGACAATATCAAAGATATAATATGGTTCTTTCTTTTTCTTTAGTTGCCTAGATTCAAGATGAATAGCGATCAGGTTGTACTGGTTGGTCAAGTGTTTGAATCGTATGTGTCGGAATACCATAAGAACGATATTCTTCTAATCTTGAAGGAAGGAGATGAAGATGCTCATTACCCAGTTGTGGTTAATGCAATGACTCTTTTTGAGACCAACATGGAAATTGGGGAATATTTCAACACATTCCCCAATGAAGTACTAACTGTTTTTGATAGTGCTCTGCAAAGATCAGCCTTGACAATTCTCCAGTCCCTTTCCCAGCCAGAGGGTGTCTCTATGAAGCAGAATCTTCATGCCAGGATATCAGGTGAATCACTTAATGATTTTACTGCCTTGTTATTCTTTAGGAATATTTTGAGAAATTCTAACACACTAAATTCAGAGCATTAAGAAGTAATTGATATTTATATTTAAAAATATATCCATTGTGTAGTTGATGGTCGCTTTCAGAGCAGAATAATGTTATTTTACTGTTTTCTACTAACCATGTCAACTGTGTGGAGACAACAGTGTATTTGTATATACATATATAGATATTTACATGAATGCATAAAATTGTAATGCAGAGCAGCTTTCTGAGTTTTGTCGGCTAGCAATAAAAATTCATAAAGGATTAGGTGGTAGATGCTACTCAGTGATCTTCAAAACTTTTTTAGGAAAATCATTATTTTTATATAACAATTTAGCTGGCCACCTATTAGGCACTCAGTTACCTTTTGTTGAATGAATGACAGATTATGCATCTTAATTTTTAATAAACTGCCATCAACTTGTGGTGGCAGAGCTGTGCCTAAATGCTTGCTTGCAATCTGGTGAAGCTGGAGAACACACATAACATTTTGTTCAAAAAATTTATATTACAGTTCAGAAAGGTGGGGATTTATAACAACAGAAACACTTGCTATGATTCCAAAAAGATTAGGAGTCATTATAGCAGAATTCCTTGGAGACAAATTAAGATTCCAAAAAAGACTGCATACTTACTTAAGTGGAAAATAGTATCTGCAATTACACTTGCTGAAATAAAACTATGAAGATTATGTCTTTATGCATCAGGATACTAGATAATCTCTTGCAGGAACAAGAAGATATATTCCCGTAAATAAGGTGGTAAAAGGATTGTTAATGGGGGCTTTAGCTAATGTTGAAATGGTGTTTAGGAAATGGGTTTACATTGTCCTTAGGTTTACTTTTCTGTACTCAGTTTAAACATTAAAATTTTGTTTCCCTGAGTGATTCTATTGGTTTCAGATGAATTTACCTGTTTTTTTTCTTTCAATTCTCTGAAAAAGTAAATTGCAAATTATGTTTCTACCATGGTAGCATTCATTCTACAAACATATTGTGTATAGGTATTTAATAGGTTCTTGGGAAACCAAAAAGAATATGGTATATTCCCTCATCTAAAGGAACTCAAGGCTGTTGGTGGAGACAGCTTTATAGTCAGATATTTACCAAATGGTGTATGTATGCCCCAAAATACATGGATATGTGTGTATTAAACATAATTGTAAAGGAATTTAATGACAGTTTTTGTGTTATGTGATGCATGCCTCACTCAATGTATGTGCAAGACACGTTAGCTCACAGAACAAGGAGTGAGTGGATTCTCCTAGAGGGTTCACTGGAGATTTCAAGAAGAGAAGGTAAGGACAGGGGTTGGAGGTGTCACAAGCAGAATGAACCAGGGAAAGAAATAATCTGGTTTTAGGCAATTGCACCTCTGTCTTGAACACCAGGCAACACATTTAATTATTAAAATCCAGGCTGAATCTGTCTTTCAGCCCTCAGTTTACTTTTCTAAGATATGCATTCTCTTTGTCTTCTGGGATTTTTGTTAGCCTGAAGTTCACTTACTATTCCTAGTGGTTTTGATGAAAGATATTCAAATGCACAGTAAGCATCAAAGTAAATGGGAAATAAAAAATAGCATGCATGTGTTATTTAAAGTAGTGGTTCTCAAACATTAATGGCTATCAGAATCACCTGAAGAGCTTGGAAGGCACTGCTTGCTGGGCGCCATCTGCTGCGTTTCTCATGAGGAGATCCATCGTGGGGCCCAAGAGTTTGTGTTCCTTACAGCTCCCAGGTGGTGCTTATGCTGTTGTTCCAGGGAAAACACGCAGAAAGAAATGGGCCCCAAGTAACTGATATGGACATATCTCTATTTTAAAAATAACTTTTGTTTTTGTTCTTTTATCAGTGAATAAGTCAGAGAATGATAAAGGTTTTTGTGTTCAGTGCTAATGGTGGTTTAGTACCTGATGTATATCCACCTGTACCCTCTGCCACTTCACTGGGGTAGTTGAAGAGCATACTGAGTAAATACATACATAGTAAGAGGAATATTAAGATAAACTGACATTTCTGTCAAAGCACTGCCTCTTAGCCTTTTTTAGTACTAAGATTTTGATTGTGTATGGTCAGTTTTGATTAACATTATGTTGCTGTGGATAAAATGAGAGTTCCTGTGGCCAGGATTCTCACCTGGCCCTGGTTGACCAGCTCACTGCACACCTGTGGGCAATACATGGCTGTTCACTCTATAAAAAGAGCTCTGCTCAGTGCTCTGGGTGCTACATGGTGGCAGGACTGCAAGGCTGCAGGAGAGCAGAGCAGAGGCTGGAGTGGTGGCAGCACCGAGGACAGAGGCCCAGAGGATGGCTGTGCAGGACAACTGTGCAGAGAGGCCCAAGGATGATTGTGTGGGACGGCTGTGTGGATAGACAGGCCCAGAAGCAGAGAGTGGCTTGCTGCATACAAACTCACTCTGAGTGAATGGGATTCTAATGACTGACCTGTCACCTGGAAATAAAGTTGGGTATAACTCTTTCACCCTAAAGAATGTTTTGCTGTTAATTTCTTTGGTCACACTGAATTCATAGTGAACTTGCCCGGGGCTGAAACCCATTGTCAAGACAATTGGCATAGTCAGCAGGGTTCATTGTTGACCAAGGAAAAAGACAGGCTGCCCTTATGGGAGAGGTGCTTCAGCAGGCTGCTCCTGTGAATGGGGAGACAGTGGATCATCCCCCAATGGGTATGTGCTCTGAGGTGGCTTGTCTCCAGAGGACTGGGCCCCACCCCAGGACTGGAGGCAAGTGGAGGTGACACCTGAGGCAGTAGGGGTGGCCCTTGGTATAGTAAGCAGATCCTTTGAGAAGCAGAGTGCCCGGGAGGCAGCGGGGACTGTGGGTTGGCTGCTTCTCCCAGTCTTAAAAAGGTCTACAGAGGAGACCCAAGAAATGGTGGCGTGAGAACGCGAGCTGGAAACTTCAGTAGATTCCCTGAGGAGGGAAGTGGCATTGTTGCAAGAGGCGGCAAGAGAATGTGAGCTGCAGAGTTCTGTGGATGCCCTGAGGACGGAGGTGGTATTGTTGCAGGAGGCGGCAGCACGAGAACATGAGCTGGAAACCTCTGTGGATTCCCTGAGGAAGGAGATGGCCTTGATGCCAGAGGAGGCAGCGCCGGCAGTGAGGTGCCATTGGAGACGAGACGGCAGCACTGCCAGGTGTTCTGAAGGAGGAAGAGGCCATCAAGGTAAAGGACGAGCTCCTGAGGGAAGCACAGGCGGAGGTGGCATGAGAACAACAGCTGCGAAGCATTGAGGTGAGGTAGGAGTCCTTCTGAAGACTGAGCTGGCATTGCTGCGAGGCAAAGTAGAAAAGGTAAAGGTTGTAGCAGAGGAGGCACTCGGGGGAGGGGAGAGAAAGGTGCCATCAGCCCCAAAATGGAGGAGCTGGGAAAGGATGAAGGGGTGGTGCTGGAAGCACTGGCCCGTCCTGTATTGAAAGCACGCCCAGTGGTTGTAAAGAAAATACACAGCAGCTGAAAGTTCCCCAAGGCGAGGAGCATCCTTCTCCCCAGGTCGTGGAGCACTCTATGCTCCGCCCCTATACTCAGGCTGAGCTGGTGGATTTGGGCTCCCGGTTTAGGCAGAAGCCCTCAGAGTCAATATCAGCTTGGCTCCTGCGTCTGTGGGACTTAGGGGTGGATGGAATTGTTCTGTCGGGATCAGAGATGGGAAAGCTGTCTTCCCTGACAGTGCAGCCCACCTTGAGGCAGCAATTACAAAATGTGAGGTGACACGTACAGTAGCTGAAGCAACGAGAACCCGGAAAGAAATAAGACCTGTTATTCACAGGAGGAATTTGAGGGAACTCATGAGGGTTACGAGGACCCAGATGTGGGTTGATTTAATATGGGCAGGAGCAGATAGAAGGAAATTAGACGGGAAGCCAAATAGGACCTTACTGGAGCTATGGCAACAACTGAAACCAGAACAGCTTTTCCAGCCCTTAAGACCAAAGAGGCAGAGGTCAGAGACAGAGCCACGAGTCCTGCCTGTGTGTAAGACTTTTTGCTGGAGATGCTGGAGAACGATGTTCAAGCTTCCTTGCACAGGGACCATTGCAGAGGACTAAGGGCACATAGATTGAGAGGAGAGAATCCTGGAGGGGTGGAGTGTGGATAAAATGAGAGTTCCTGTGGCCAGGATTCTCAACTGGCCCTGGTTGACTAGCTCGCTGCACACCTGTGGGCAATACATGGCTGTTCACTCTATAAAAAGAGCTCCGCTCAGTGCTCTGGGTGCTACACGGTGGCAGGACTGCAAGAGAGCAGAGGCTGGAGTGGTGGCAGCACTGAGGACAGAGGCCCAGAGGATGGCTGTGTGGTACAACTGTGCAGAGAGGCCCAGAGGACAGCTGTGCGGACAGTGGGGCCCAGAAGCAGAGACTGGCTTGCTCCATACAGACTCGCTCTGAGTGAATGGGATTCTAATGACTGACCTGCCACCTGGAAATAAAATTGGGTATAACCCTTTCACCCCAAAGAACGTTTTGCTGTTAATTTCTTTGTTCACACTGAATCCATAGCAAACTTGCCCAAGGCTGAAACCCATTGGCAAGACAGTTAGTTGCTTTTATCTTTGTCTTTATTGTGATTTTAAAATAAACTTATACTATAATCTGAAAATCCAGAAATGTACTCACTTCTGTTATCCTCTTAAGATAATATTGTTTCTGTACTATACAAAATGAACCACTTAATTTGTCATGTTTTAGACTAATTTTCTCTATTCTAAAGAATTTATCCTAACAGGTACCATCTACATGATTCAGCAAGATGTACATGACTCTTTTGTTTCTAACTTAAGAACTGTAAGAATGATATATTGCCCTGTATCGTAAAAGTACAGAAAATAAAAGCTAATTTTCTTAGAAATTTTTTACAAGTTTTTTCTTTAGAGATACTGTAATTGCATTAGACACGAACCCTCGCTACAGATGAGCAGCAAGAATTCACTCATCTAGGCCACACTTCTAGAGAAACCCGGGGTTGGTGAACATACATGAGGGACCCTGGGAACTGAGCCCTGCCTCCACTTCCCACCTGCCTTCTTCCCAAGTGTGTAGTGTCTTCCGAGTGCATCTCCTTGTGCTGACTGAAATAAAACCAGTTTTGTGTAGACTTGTCATGACACAGCGTGCACAGGCCTGGGTTATAATTTGAAAGGAAAGGAAGATGTCTCTAGAACCAGGGAGTATCTTCCTGGCAGAAGATTCCTCCAGACATAGAAGGCATTGTTTATGCAATAGTGCATTCATCTGACCACTCTGCTATCTATTCCATTTGTGTTATGTGTGCAGGTGCTAGCCTGGACTTAAGAGTTTTCTTGCAGAAGGAAAACAAGTGCATTCATTTTGACTGAGTGAACTGGAGAGAGTTCTCCAGATAAAGCAGAGTACCTAAGGAAAGGTGAGGAGCCAGAATTCAAGCATTTTGTTTTGGAATGACAGATTTGAGGCCAGATGTAGTAAAGGCAAGAGAGGGAAAGCCCCTCCCCCTTCTCTTTTGTTCTCTTTCTTCTTATTTAGTGCTTATTGCAGTACTGGGCTGGACACAAAGGGGCATGAAAAAAATCTCAAGAAGTGACTCCAGCCTCCAGATAGAAAATGGTTAAGTATCAATGCAAAGCAATATGTAATTAAGGCCCTAAATGAGTGGTGCAGTCAGTGATTATTAATGTCATTGTCATGTTACAGCATTTGGGGGAGGACTTGTAGGATGTGATCTAAGACCAGAGGCATGAGTAGGAGATGAGAGGTTAGGGCATTACTGTTAAATGAAAGGAGGGGAGGGAGATTTAGTGACTGTTCCCACAATTGTTTTGCCATATTACAGAAGGGAAATCTTAAATGGTTATAATTTGGCTAAGGTCACACAGCTAGTAAGTGATATTTTGCACCCAGGAATTCTGGCTCAGTCTGTATTCTTAACCCCCATATTGCATCTTAGTGTGGGCATTTTTGAGGGGCAAAGTGGCGAAGAGTAGAGGCTACCATCTATTATTTTTGTAGGAAATCTTGTGCGAGCCAATAGAACTGTGGGACTGAGGATTTAAATAAGTGGTTCTCCTGGGTTTTATGTTGAGAAAGTTATGGACCCTTCCCAGATAATGCACATATGTGTATATACATAAAATTTTACCTCAGTTCCAAGAGGTTTAGATCTTTCTCAAAGCCCAGCCATGTCCTCTAATCAAGAACCTTGATTTAAGTGAGACATTAACCTGCATCCTGGGTCAGTGATGGGGGAGGGGGTAAGTGGGCAGGGTAGGGAGATGGGCAAACCAGGTGCTGCAAAATTTGCCACCTGGTGAAGCCAAAACCCTGCGAGGCTTGGAGCCTATGAAGGTGTGGTAGTTGGTGGCAGGGATGACCATGAATCCTTTCTGGTACTTAATCTGAATTTTCTTTTTCAAGTATCTCCCATTTTATAAAAGGAGAAAGATCCATTTTTCAACTCTGGGTCCCCGTTTTTCTCCATCCAGTTTCTTTTTTTATAGCCAAGTATTTTATAGAATACATTCCTTCTTCAGTATCACCTTCTCCCATGCATCCTTTCACCTCCATCACACAGAAACTCCTCCCACCAGTGTTATCAGTGACTGCCTAATGGCTAAACTGAGGGACACTTTTCACTCTTTCCTGCTGGGTTTGATATTACTGACTCTTCCTGCTTTATGAAACAACAGCCTTGGCCCCATTGACAGCACTCTCTGGCCCTTTCCTCCCTTTCTGGCTGTGGCTTCTCTGTTTCCGCTGTCGGAGCCTCTCCCCTTATCTGTCCTGAAGGTGTTAGGTCCTCAGGGTTTCGATGTGGCCGTCTCCTGGATCCTGCGTTCTCTGCCTGGTGGGGTGGCCTCCATTCTGAACCGAGGCTTCAGCTGCCACCTGTACAGAAACAAGTGCTAATTCTATTTTTTAAAGCCAGAATTTGTCTCTTAAGCTCTGTATCCAAATACCCTCTTGTCTATCAGATGCTTCAAACTAGTTACCTTCTTACAAACTCAGTGTATCAAAAAGTGTGGTTATGCATCAGGGGATTCTGGAAGCATAATTTTTGGGTACTCAGGCAGCTGGTGATCATTGGTCCTGGTGCCCCTGCAAAAAAAGTAAAAAAAAGTGTAGTCATGATTTCCCTCTACTCTTTGTGCCCCCACTCCATCTGAAAATGGCATTTCCTTATTTATTCTTTCAATACACATTTGCTGATTTGACTACCATGTGCCTTGAAGAATTCCTTGACTCAGTGGAGGCAGAGAACTGGGAGTCGCTCTAAATGTCACCCTCTTCCTTATACTTGATCTCTAATTGGTCTCAAAGCTAACATAGTATCATTAACATCTTTCATATCTATTTTTCACCTTCCATCTTTCAAATATTTTTTGAATACTTATCATTTATTAAGCATGATGCTTGCTCTGATAATATAGTAGTGAATAAAATCTACCTCAATCCTGGCCCCATGGAATTTATATTCTAGTGTGGAAGCATAATAATTGATTAATTACTTTATTTAAACTGCAGTAAATGGTATGAAAGAGAAGAACAGTTTATTATGGCACATTAAAGAGGGAATTTACCCTGAAGTGGGTTAAGGAAAGATTTCATTTAAAAAATTGTATTTAAGCTGACGTGCTGGCGAAAATGATAATTATAAGAACTAACATTTAAAAAGTGTTTGCTATATATGCAAGGTACTGTTCTAAGAAGTATTACATATATGAATTCTTTGAATCTTCTTATGACCCTTTGAGGTAGGTTTTGTGGTTATTGCCATTGTACAGAAGGGAAATCTAAGTGGTTATAATTTGGCCAAAGTCACACAGCCAGTAAGTGATAGAGCTGTGACTCACACCCAAGAATTCTGGCTCAGAGTCTGTATTCTTAAGCCCCATATAGCCTCTTAGTGTGGGCATTTTTGAGGGGCAAAGTGGGGAGGAGAGTGTTGAGGCAGAGGGAAAGTTATATGAGGGTATTTGAGTGAGTGCTCAGAGGGCTCAGTGTAAGAGGAAGCTTATCACTAAAGGTCCTTTGGTCCACTACAAATTTGGTTCTTTCTTCTTAGATCAATGGACAGTTAGGGAAGGGTTGTACGTGGAGAGGCTTGGATTCAGGCTTGCATTATCTCTTGCCTAGTGTGAGGCAATGGGGATATGGCATTTCATTCCTCTATTCTCATATTTTATCACAGTGAGACTCACCATCAAATTAAAAATAGCTTTCTAGGATAAAATGATAATAAAATTACACTTAGCTTTATTTTTAAGCTAGAAATAGCAATCATATATCTAGATAATTATATAAGATTTCATCAATTACATGTAAGACTCCATCACACTGAAAATCTGAAGAGTCTACTAAATTATACTGGGTAGCTTATAGTTTTACTTGGTATTCTGCAGTCATTCAAGGCATCAAGGTAACATGAACTTTCCATAACCTGGTTCTTGTGATCTTTGTTTTGTATGTTGATAATATAACTTAAAGTGAAGAATCAGTTTACATCTGCAGCAGAACTAGAATGGCAGGGGTAGAAATGGGATGTGAAAATGCTACTTTAGGGGCCAAGGAAGAGAGAATGGATGTTTAAAAAAGCCCAAAGAAATTGCTAAAATAAGTTCTGGGTTATGACCCACTTTTTTTTTCTATTCTCTTCTTTACTTTGCCCATCTTTCTTAGAAGTAACTGTTGGTAGATTTCTTTAGACTTTAAAAAGCAAGTAGAGTCAATTAATCCTATTTCCCACTCGAATAATTCTATTTTCCCATCCTTATATATATTTACATTAGAGAACACTTAGTGATTCTTTGAAAAAACAAAAATGAAATTATTAAAAAAATATATTCCACCATATGACCTAGGAATTCCACTCTTATGTATATGCCAAAGATAATTGAAAACAGGTATTCAAATAAAAACTTGCACACAAATGTTTGTAGCACCATTATTCATAATAGCTAAAAAGTATACACAACCCAAATGTCTATCAACTGCTGAATGGATAAACAAGATGTGGTATATCCATACAATGGAATATTCAGCCATAAAAAGGAATGAAATACTGATACATGTTACAACATGGATGAATCTTGAAAACATTCTGCTAAGTGTAAGAAGCCAGTAACAAAAGACCACATAGTATATGATTTCATTTATACGAAACATCCAGAATAGATTTACCATAGTGACAGAAAGTTGCTTAGTGTTTGCCAGAGATGAGGGGTAAAAGGGAATGAGGAATGACTGTTCCTGGGTTCATGGTTTTTTAAAGCCCTAAAAATATTCTGAATTAGATAGCAGTGATGGTTATATAATCTTGTGCATATACTAATAACCACTGAAGGATATACTTTAACAGAGTACATTTATGGTATATCTCAATTTTTAAAAAAGTATTCATGTGGGAAGCAAACAAAAGGTAATTGAGAATCTACAAGCAGTACTAAGATGTGCCATGATAGCCATTCCAGTAGAGGCCAAGTAAGAACAGAGGTCTTCACTTGGTGGTTTCTTGTTTCTTAACATTTTAGGGTATGAACTGCAGGGAATATTGTACCCCTGAAACATAAGCAATGTGGACAAGAGACCACAACCTGTTTTTAATGAAAAGCTTTTGGTTATTGGTATAGCCTTTACTTGGTTGTAACTGGAAATATCGATATGTTCTTGGTAGCTCAACATTAGCTACACACAGCTGAATTAATAGATGCCTTAGATCAACAGTGAGAAATTAATGGAGTGGGTATTTTTTAGGATAAGATATCTGCTTTAATCCTCCCCCAACTTCTGCATCTATTCCTGCACATGTGATATATCCCCAGAGTGATTTAATGAAGCATTCCCCAGGAATTTGGAAATAAGTTTTGTTTTCTGAGAGTTAAAAGGTAAAGTCAATAATGTATAGGGCAGAGATATACAAACACCATCCTAAACAAAAGTATGGCTACCTTCCTGGAAAATATGCAATAAAAGTAAAGAGTAGTCCATTAGAAAGTGGACAGCTCAATCTTGTACGTATAGAAAAAGAGTAAGAGCAGATGTTGGCAGTGCCCACTTTGTTTGCACAGTGTCGAGTATATGGAGAGAATCTCAGCCAGTAACAGAAAATTCAAGTCTGTCTGTAGACTTGTAACCTGTAACACCAGATTAACACAACCTAGTGCCTTAAGTATTCAGTTCATCTAACTGGTTTGCCTTTTTAAAAATTCCATGCTTCCCAAACTACCTTATGATGATGATGATGATGATTGTTTGGCTTTCAGAGCATATCTGTCCAAAGGGAGAAAATATACTGACCATAGAAATTTAAGTATAATCATACCTGTTATGTGACTGTAATGGGGTATGTGGTGGGGACTTAATAATTGGGGGGAGTCTAGTAACCACAATGTTGCTCATGTACTTGTATATTAATGATATAAAAAAAGTACTGTCACCACACTCTCCACATTAAGACCTAAACTCATCAGTAAAATTAAATAGTAAAATGAAAGTTAAAAAAAAAATCATACCTGTTATGGTTATTTCTCATGAGCTTGGCCAACCTGATGGACTTGTCTTCAGTGTGTACGCATACCAGGTTTCAGAGCTACTAAATTCTGAGGACAAAACAATGGGCCGTGGGATGTAACCATGTAACAAATGCAACCTTGATAAACCCGTTATGAGGCAGCCTTTGACCGTCTTAGCCGACATCCCTACTCCAAAGTTCATTGTAGCCAAACATGAGAAAGAGGGCATTTCTGCTAAGAATTTTCTTTGATTTTGCACCTTTTCAGTTGCCTGTTTATTAATGGTGAAAAGCAAGGTTTTTAAAGGATGAAGTTATGCTGTGGGATAACCTCTAGGTAATTCAAGGCTTGGAAACACTGTCAGATTTATGTATTAATAAATACTGAACCTAACTAATAAAAGCAATAACCTTCTAGCTCTGTGGAACTCTGGTCATTATGCTACCATATCTTTATCACTCAGCTTTGTTGTTTACTCAAAAAGTCATCATTTGATTTTATATGTGGCACGTGGCAGTATATTCTTCATTGAATATGGTTACAATTACATACTGTACTTAGATCCTACTAAGATAGCCCTCTTATAAAAATCCTATTTGTATCCTGGTTATTATGTCTTTTAGATATGTGCTTTTAAAAAGAGTCCATTGATGACTGTTATTTGAAATATTTCTTTTCTGTTAATTGAGTTGATTTTTTTAAGTAAAACACAAATTTTTTTTCTGACATTATGCCTTCTCTCCTAGGAAATATGAAACGAATATAGTCCATGGATTCAAATTCCAAAGTATAAATTGATGTGATTGTTTTGTTTTATTTTGTTTTTCTTTATCAGGATTGCCTGTTTGTCCTGAGCTGGTAAGGGAGCACATCCCTAAAACCAAGGATGTGGGACACTTTTTATCTGTCACTGGGACAGTGATTCGAACAAGTCTGGTGAAGATCCTGGAGTTCGAGCGGGAATACATGTGTAACAAATGCAAGCATGTGTTTGTGGTAAAGGCTGACTTTGAGCAGTATTATGTTTTTTGCCGTCCATCTTCATGTCCCAGCTCAGAGAACTGTGGTTCTTCAAAATTTACTTGCCTCTCAGGCTCAGCTTCATCTCCAGTCAGGTGTAGAGATTATCAGGAAATCAAAATTCAGGAACAGGTAAATGATCAAATAAATGGGAAAAATAACACATTTGAAGAAGTGTTTTTCAGCAATGGGCAAATTGCTTGGACTAGGGAACACTGTGGATTACAAATGTAATTTTTGTCATCATTTTGTGGAAGATCAAGTGTGAAACTCTTGAACATATGTCAGGACATAGTCTGTATAGGCCATGAAATAATCATCTTTTCATGTAGAGCATTGTCAAGAGGGTTGTGGAATGACTTATTAATGACATTAAAATTAAAGAGTGAATGTTTAAGAAGTTCAAACTTGCTTTACTTAACTAAAGGGCAGGAAAAAATTAAATGAGTTTAATTGGTTGTTAAACATTGGAATGGGTAGGATTTGGTTTTAGGCCGAATTTATTTGCTGTGCCAGCTGAGGTATACATAAACACTCTTGTAACACATGAGAGTGAGCTTCATTTTCCTTTACTTGCAACTTAAACACAGAGGCTAATTCAGTGTGGAGGACACACACTTGTCTTTCTATGTCATTTTTAACACATGGCTTCTATTCCTAGAGCTGCCTATGGCCCAGAATGGTAGCTACAGTTCCATCACAGCTGTATCCTAGTCAGAGTACAGAAAAAAGGAGGGATAGGCAAAAGCATCTGCCATTTCACCCAAGTTCCATTTAAGTCATCTCCCTTGAAGTTTCCTGCAACATGTGTGCTTATGTGTCTTGGCCAGAACTTAGTCATATGACCACACCTACATGCAAGGGAGCTTGGGAAATATTACTGTGGTCACATGTCCATGTATTATAAAACCAGGGTTCTGTTACTAAGGAATAATCAAAGGAACTGAGAGATTTGTCCCAGGTCTTATAACTAGAGATCAGGAAAAAACTGCCCCTCTTTTTTGTAGTTAAGTAACTTTATTATTATGTTAAGTTGTTGGAGCATGTGTTTATTTTGACCATCCACAAGGTAGATTATATTTCGAGACATTTTCTATATTGGTGTTTTTATTTTACTCTAGTTTTAGTGAATTCTTAAACTAATAAGCACAATTTTCAAGAAAATTACATAAATCCCCATCATAATTGTACAAAAAATACCAGAGAAATAGAAAAGCAATTTTAAGAACTGCTAGGCTCTGAATACTTAGCATGTATTTAAACATACTCAGTATGTTTTATTTTCCTTGTTAGGTCCAAAGGCTATCTGTTGGCAGTATTCCACGATCTATGAAGGTTATCCTGGAAGACGATTTAGTTGACAGTTGCAAATCTGGTAAGAATTAACTTTTGTTAACTTATATAGGAAGGACCTAAATTATTGATTACGAAAAGCCATTTTTATTTTCCCAGGATAACTAGTAAGTGGGTATGGAGACTTGATTGCTCACCTTGAGAACAAAGACTGGAGCAGTGGTGAGAGGTGATGGCAGGATGGAAGCAGAGCTGTAGCTTTGTGGTTTAGTCCCGCTCCTTGTTTTTTAAAGAACCTGACTTTCCCATGGTCACTTTGAGGGTTAAGTGGCAGAATTGGAACATGAACCCAGATCCACTAACTTCTAGTCCAGGACTCTCTTCAGTGCACCATAGCTTAATAGCAGCAACTGTTAAAAAATGTAGTGGTTTTAGTGGATAATTATATAAGATGCATCAGAGGATATGACTCTCAAGTGTTACTGGACTCTTCCTGGTGTCTAGAAGAAAGGAGGTGATTGGTCTTCTCTGTTCTGTGCTGGTGACACACTACAGAAGTCACATTGATGAGAACCCTTGTCCTCTGAGGGTTCTCAGTGTTTCCACTGGGCAATTTCCTGAACTGGGAGGAAACACAAAACATACTGAAAAAACAACTGTGGGTGTTGAGCATGAACAAGCCTCAGGAAGGACATGACAGCCAACTTTCATTAGTTGAAATATTTTCATATAGAAATGGAAATGTGATTACAATAGTATCTACCCAATTAGATAATACTGAGTTTCAGTAGAAGGAAGCTATAGGAAGTAAATTTTGACTCAGTATCTAATAATCAGAGATGTCCAACATGGGCTTCAGGTGATGGTGAGTTTTTCTCAAGAGGCAGTCAAATGGGTGTGCAGCATCTTCTTAGTGATGTAAGCCTCATGATGGCAGTTATCTGGATGATCTACCGTGTTCCAGGCAAATCAGAGTCTCTCTGGGCTTTGGAGCTGTTCTTGAAATCCAGGAGCTTCAGAGCCTGATTGTTGCAATGTCATTCTGAGTTCTGCGTTGATCTTTAAGCCCACCAGCTCTCCTTTGCCCCACTCAACTTGTCTTTTCTCCTCTTACTCTTCTCATTAGGGAGCCTGGGAAAAGTCAAATTTGGAAGTATTTGTGGAAGGGTGGGGATTAGTATTGGCCCACATCTGTAAAATGAAAATATTCCATACTGCATTTTAAAGTTAATGTTTTTATTTTAAAAAATAGGTAAAAGTTTTATTTGGAAATTAATATATTAGGAGGTTTTGTAAATTAGCACTGTTGTTCACTAGGGTAAATACTGTTCTCTTTTCTGCAGTAGCCACATTTAAGTATCATAAGAGATTCTTATATAATTTGGTTCATTTTTCAAATGGATGTATTGGTGATATTTTGTATATATACTGCAAAAAGAAAGAATAAAGGGTGCTTTCTTCAGTGCTTAGTAGGGAGTAGGGCTATAGAATATACTTGGCACTGGCCAGCTAAGGGTGAAGATCTCAGACAGAAGCACACTGTCTTCAAAGTGATAATCTAAATGTTTTAATCAAAAATGTTTTTTCCTAACCAAAACACTTGATGATTTCCATATTTCAACACAGGTATCTTCATCTCTCTTTATTTAGTCTCACTGTCTGCTTAACAGAACTGACAGTCACTGAAGACTCTAATATAAAGCTTAAAAGTCTTGAGTCTACAGACTTTTAGTGCCAAACAAGGTTGTCTTCTGAGCAGCAAAGCTTTCATCGGCTTCTCTTAGGCTACTATTTGCAGCTCTAGAAAAGGCAAATGAAAACTTGTTCCTCTACAGTCCATATCTTCTGTTTCCTACACGTATTCCCTGGCCTTAACCAGACCTTTGTCTGTGGAGAGGATATAAGAGCTATCCTTTCTCCTCCCTCCTCTTATTCCAAATAACTTAAAAACTTGCTTTTACTGTTTGCCTAATAATTTCCACTTGCTCTTTAACATTTAACTTAAATTGGAGGTGGGTCAGAAAATGGAAATGATTGCTAAACCTTAGCTAAATGTCAACAATTGCTTTCAATTTACAGCATTCCCTGCTTTAGGTATTTACCATTCTCAGATTTTCCACTCATACACTCTTAATTTTAATGAAAAACAAATAGTATATGACATCTGGGCAGTAGCAGGTTTGATCTCTTAGTCCACATCCCAGCTGTCTCTTACTAGATAGATTGAAAATGCTTCATTTCTCCAAATGCTTCATTTCTCCAAATTCTATCATTTCCCTTTTATTAACCCTAGATTTCTCCAAATCCCTCATTTATAAAATATTTACTGAGCTGACATTTCATTAAAATGGTGAGGCAAACCCTCTGTGGAAATAAAAGATTTGAGTATTTGGGGTCAAGAATAATTATTTATAAAAAGAATCCCCCCAACCACCCAAGAGTCACCAACCCACAGTTTAAAATTTCTTAACAGTTTATAGTTGTCTAGACAGTACATTAAGGAAAGAACAGTTTAGATCTTGGATTACCTACTAAATAGACAAGGCTGTGTCAAATACCCTGTTCATATAAGACACGAGATTTAACCAAAATACAGTATCTGGATCAGCAAAGCTTTGCTTAGCTTGAACATGAAAATATCCTTTCATGGACATTAAGATGTTTTCATGCAGTTCACCTAAACTGAATTCTTTCTTCATTGAAAAAAATCTTAAGCTATTCTTTCATGTCACCAGTAATAAAAAATGGATGGAAGCAGTCAGGTAACAGCTATTCTTTCATGTATCTATAGTTATCAATCTCTGTGGGAATCAAAAGACATAAATGATGTAATTTTTGCCCTTGGGAATTTACAGTCTAATTAGGAATGCCAATCTGACACATGTAGAGCAATAAAGTTGGAGGCTGTGTGCTGGTACTGCTGGTGCAGCAGGATATCAGAGATGGGTCTGACTGAGGATGGCTGCAGGGTAAATATGCTGTAGCAGATAGACTGACACAAAGAAATTGGATTCTATAAGAGGAAGAATTTTAGCTTCCTGAAAATATTTAACACTGTTTATAATTAGTTTGATTATAGAAAAGTTTAAAATACATATTGTTGCCTTGGTCAATCATCTGTACTTCACGGTTGTTCTGATGGTCATTTCAATCTGCCAGTCAGTAAATATTTGAGTAAATTAAAACATGTCTATATGAAAAGCTTTTCTAAAGGTATTAGTTGTTCCACAAATGTAAGGTAGGTTCAGTATTATTATGATAGCTAATATTCACTGATCACTATGTTCTAGATATTAATTTATAAACTTTATCTGATTTAATTCCCACTATAGTCCCATGATATAAAATAATTATTCCCACTTTGTAGGTCAAAACATAGGCTCATCAAAGTTAGGTTAACTTGCCCAAGCTCACGTAGCCAGTACTGAGTGGTGGCATTGGGATTTGAATCCAAATCTGATGAAACTTCAGTACTATGTTTTCTGCATTATCACTGCCAATTGAAGTCAGATAGTTACAAGTGGGTGCTATATGTAGAAGTTAAGTTCCTCATTTACTCATTTAGAAACAACCTAAATATAAACCATTATAGTGGCCATAAGTAGACTATTCCAAGTGTTCATGTGAAGTTGCCCCAATCATTTTCATCTAAAAATTTGTGACACACAATATAGTAAATGATCATTATTCTTGTTTGGGCTTGAAAACCATTGAAGCAGTGATTTTGGAAGATCTTGAAAACATATGCAAAGCAACTATTTAATGTGTTTAATGTAAGGCATTTATTTAATAAGCACCTATTAAATGGTTTGTCACTATTTACTAGAAGTTGCCTTTGGCTGGAAATATGCTTTCTATTCTGTGAATTACTCCCACCAATTTCATGCATTTAGCATTTACAAAACACTTTTCTTCAGAAAATCAAAAGATCTGCAGATTATGCATTACATATTGAAATTTAGAGAGTGAAAGGCATTTTGCATCAGCTAATGACATATATTTGACACAGGCTTAGAAATGAAGAGTTGCCTGTAAGTTCAGAGATGATATTTGCTGTGTAAAATATAAACACCAGGATTGTTTTTGGGATATATTCACATTCTGTGTTTAATAAGATTGGAATATTTGGGGTGCGGATTATGTCTTTCCTTTTTTGTGACCCCCCCCTTTTCTCCAGTACCAATATATTGAAAGCCAATCATCCACATATACTTATTAATTGATGCATTGAATTGTATATAGTAATAATAAGCACATATGTCAGTGTTTGGAAAATGTATCTTTACACTACCTAAGTCCTCTTAGGAAAATCTGTAATAGCTGTAATAATTCTGGTCACCAGGAATGGGAGTTTTCTCAGGTGGGAAGGAACCAACCAAGAGGGAACAAGCAGAACTGTATCTTGTATTTCACAGTTTATGGAAAGGAGCTTGAAGTAGAACAGGTGTTTATTCATTAGTTTATTCATTCTTTTCTTCATTAAAAAAAAAGGCAGTGATTAAAATGTTAACAAATGTGGTAAGTAAAAATGAATGCGGCGGAGCCAACATGGCGGCGTGAGTAGGACAGTGGGAATCTCCTCCCAAAAACATATATACTTTTGAAAATACAACAAACACAACTAGCCCTAAAAGAGAGACCAGAAGACGCAGGACAGTGGCCAGACTGCAGCTACACCAGCGAGAACCCAGCGCCTCGCGAAGGGGGTAAGATACAAGCCCCGGCCCTGCGGGACGCGAGCGCCCCTCCCCCCAGCTCCCGGCGGGAGAACAATAGGCAGAGCGGGAGGGAGTCGGAGCCCAGGACTGCCGAACACCCAGCCCCAGCCATCCGGGCCAGAGCGCAGACACAGTATATGCCCAGGGGGCCCTGGATACTGGGAGAACAGGGGGTAGACCTCGGAGCGGGTGCTGAAGCTGATGCCCCTGTGACAAAGAAAAGCGGGGGCTTTTTTGAAAGTCTTAAAGGGACAGGGACTTAACAGCTTGACGGAAACAACCCAGGTCACAGTACAGCAGCTGGAAATTACAGGGAAAACCGGGTGCACTAACCCCCTGGGCAACAGCTCTGAGACCCCTCACGGAGGCAAACAGTCAAGCAGCCCCCCCATCCATCACCCCACCGGGCGCTGCGAAAGCAGAGAAGCAGCCTGAGACAAATTCCGCCCACAGAAAGGGAAATTTCTCCCTTCCGGCCAGGCAAGACACAAAGACCCACTCTACACGCAATTACCCAACACAAGCCACTAGGGGTCGCAGTTGCCCCAGTAAAGAAAGGCCAGTAGTAAGTGAAAATTTTGGCCCTCCCAGCTGACAGTCAATAGCACCTGTCAACATGAAAAGGCAAAAAAATATGATTCAGACAAGACTAACCCAGACAGCTTCGGCATCTGCTACATCTTCCCCTGAGAAGGAATCTGGGGAGATAGATTTAGCCAGTCTACCTGAAAAAGAATTCAAAACAAAAGTCATAACCATGCTGATGGACTTGCAGAGAAATATGCAAGAACTAAGGAAGGAGAATTCAGAAATAAAACAAGCTCTGGAAGGACTTCAAAACAGAATGGACGAGATGCAAGAGACCATTAATGGACTAGAAAACAGAGAACAGGAACGCAGAGAAGCTGATGCAGAGAGAGATAAAAGGATCTCCAGGAATGAAAGAATTTTAAGAGAGCTGAGTGATCAATATAAAAGAAATAATTTAAGAATCATAGGCATTCCAGAAGAAGTAGAGAGAGAAAAGGGGATAGAAAATGTCTTTGAAGAAATAATTGCTGAAAATTTCCCCAAACTAGGGGAAGAAATGGCCTCTCAGACCACAGAGGTACACAGAACTCCCATGACAAGGGATCCAAGGAGGGCAACACCAAGACACATAATAATTAAAATGGCAAAGATCAAAGACAAGGACAAAGTATTACAAGCAGCCAGAGAGAAAAAAAAGGTTACCTACAAAGGAAAACCCATCAGGCTATCATCAGACTTCTCAACAGAAACCCTACAGGCCAGAAGAGAATGGCATGATATACTTAATGCAATGAAACAGAAGGGCCTCGAACCAAGACTACTGTATCCAGCACGAATATCATTTAAATATGAAGGAGGGATTAAACAATTTGCAGACAAGCAAAAGTTGAGGGAATTTGCCTCCCACAAACCACCTCTACAGGGCATCCTACAGGGACTGCTCTAGATGGGAGCACTCCTAAAAAGAGCACACAACAAAACACCCAACATATGAAGAAGGGAGGAGGAGGAATAAGAAGGGAGAGAAATAAAGAATCATCAGATTGTGTTTATAATAGCTCAACAAGCGAGTTAAGTTAGACAGTAAGACAGTAAAGAAGCTAACCCTAAACCTTTGGTAACCACAAACTTAAAGCCTGCAATGGCAACAAATTCATACCTTTCAATAATCACCCTAAATGTAAATGGACTGAATGCACCAATCAAAAGACACAGAGTAATAGAATGGATAAAAAAGCAAGATCCATCCATATGCTGCTTACAAGAGACTCACCTCAAACCCAAAGACGCGCACAGACTTAAAGTCAAGGGATGGAAAAAGATATTTCAAGCAAACAACAGAGAGAAGAAAGCAGGTGTTGCAATTCTGGTATCAGACAAAACAGACTTCAAAATAAAGAAAGTAAAAAAAGACAAAGAAGGACATTACATAATGATAAAGGGCTCAGTCCATCAAGAGGATATAACCATTATAAATATATATGCACCCAATACAGGAGCACCAACATACCTGAAACAAATATTAACAGAACTAAAGGAGGAAATAGAATGCAATGCATTCATTCTAGGAGACTTCAACACACCACTCACTCCAAAGGACAGATCCACCAGACAGAAAATAAGTAAGGACACAGAGGCACTGAACAACACACTAGAACAGATGGACCTAATAGACATCTACAGAACTCTACATCCAAAAGCAACAGGATACACGTTCTTCTCAAGTGCACATGGAACATTCTCCAGAATAGACCACATACTAGGACACAAAAAGAGCCTCAGTAAATTCCAAAAGATTGAAATCCTACCAACCAACTTTTCAGACCACAAAGGCATTAAACTAGAAATAAACTGTTCAAAGAAAGCAAAAAGGCTCACAAACACATGGAGGCTAAACAACACGCTCCTAAATAATCAATGGATCAATGACCAAATCAAAATGGAGATCCAGCAATATATGGAAACAAATGACAACAACAACACTAAGCCCCAACTTCTGTGGGACGCAGCAAAAGCAGTCTTAAGAGGAAAGTATATAGCACTCCAAGCATATTTAAAAAAGGAAGAGCAATCCCAAATGAACGGTCTAATGTCACAACTATCAAAATTGGAAAAAGAAGAACAAATGAGGCCTAAGGTCAGCAGAAGGAGGGACATAATAAAGATCAGAGAAGAAATAAATAAAATTGAGAAGAATAAAACAATAGCAAAAATCAATGAAACCAAGAGCTGGTTCTTCGAGAAAATAAACAAAATAGATAAGCCTCTAGCCAGACTTCTTAAGAGGAAAAGAGAGTCAACACAAATCAACAGTATCAGAAATGAGAAAGGAAAAATCACAACAGATCCCGCAGAAATACAAAGAATTATTAGAGACTACTATGAAAACCTATATGCTAACAAGCTGGGAAACCTAGGAGAAATGGACAACTTCCTAGAAAAATACAACCTTCCAAGACTGACCCAAAAAGAAACAGAAAATCTAAACAGACCAATTACCAGCAACGAAATTGAAGCGGTAATCAAAAAACTACCAAAGAACAAAACCCCCGGGCCAGATGGATTTACCTCGGAATTTTATCAGACATACAGGGAAGACATAATACCCATTCTCCTTAAAGTTTTCCAAGAAATAGAAGAGGAGGGGATACTCCCAAACTCATTCTATGAAGCTAACATCACCCTAATACCAAAACCAGGCAAAGACACCACCAAAAAAGAAAACTATAGACCAATATCCCTGATGAACGTAGACGCAAAAATACTCAACAAAATTTTAGCAAACCGAATTCAAAAATACATCAAAACCATCGTACACCATGACCAAGTGGGATTCATCCCAGGGATGCAAGGATGGCACAACATTCGAAAGTCCATCAATATCATCCACCACATCAACAAAAAGAAAGACAAAAACCACATGATCATCTCCATAGATGCTGAAAAAGCATTTGACAAAGTTCAACATCCATTCATGATAAAAACTCTCAGCAAAATGGGAATAGAGGGCAAGTACCTCAACATAATAAAGGCCATCTATGAAAAACCCACAGCCAACATTATATTGAATAGCGAGAAGCTGAAAGCATTTCCGCTGAGATCGGGAACTAGACAGGGATGCCCACTCTCCCCACTGTTATTTAACATTGTACTAGAGGTCCTAGCCACGGCAATCAGACAAAACAAAAAAATACAAGGAATCCAGATTGGCAAAGAAGAAGTCAAACTGTCACTATTTGCAGATGACATGATACTGTACATAAAAAACCCTAAAGACTCCACCCCAGAACTACTAGAACTGATATCGGAATACAGCAAAGTTGCAGGATACAAAATCAACACACAGAAATCTGTGGCTTTCCTATATACCAACAATGAACCAACAGAAAGAGAAATCAGGAAAACAACTCCATTCACAATTGCATCAAAAAAAATAAAATACCTAGGAATAAACCTAACCAAAGAAGTGAAAGACTTATATTCTGAAAACTACAAGTCACTCTTAAAAGAAATTAAAGGGGACACTAACAGATGGAAACGCATCCCATGCTCATGGCTAGGAAGAATTAATATCGTCAAAATGGCCATCCTGCCCAAAGCAATATACAGATTTGATGCAATCCCAATGAAACTACCAGCAACATTCTTCAATGAACTGGATCAAATAATTCAAAAATTCATATGGAACCACCAAAGACCCCGAATAGCCAAAGCAATCCTGAGAAAGAAGAATAAAGTAGGGGGGATCTCACTCCCCAACTTCAAGCTCTATTATAAAGCCATAGTAATCAAGACAATTTGGTACTGGCACAAGAACAGAGCCACAGACCAATGGAACAGACTAGAGAATCCAGACATTAACTCAGACATATATGGTCAATTAATATTTGATAAAGGAGCCATGGACATACAATGGCGAAATGACAGTCTCTTCAACAGATGGTGCTGGCAAAACTGGACAGCTACATGTAGGAGAATGAAACTGGACCATCGTCTAACCCCATATACAAAAGTAAACTCAAAATGGATCAAAGACCTGAATGTAAGTCATGAAACCATTAAACTCTTGGAAGAAAACATAGGCACAAACCTCTTAGACATAAACATGAGTGACCTCTTCTTGAACATATCTCCCCGGGCAAGGAAAACAACAGCAAAAATGAACAAGTGGGACTATATTAAGCTGAAAAGCTTCTGTACAGCAAAAGACACCATCAATAGAACAAAAAGAAACCCTACAGTATGGGAGAATATCTTTGAAAATGACACATCCGATAAAGGCTTGACGTCCAGAATATATAAAGAGCTCACACGCCTCAACAAACAAAAAACAAATAACCCAATTAAAAAATGGGCAAAGGAACTGAACAGACGGTTCTCCAAAAAAGAAATACAGATGGCCAACAGACACATGAAAAGATGCTCCACATCGCTAATTATCAGAGAAATGCAAATTAAAACTACAATGAGGTATCACCTCACACCAGTAAGGATGGCTGCCATCCAAAAGACAAACAACAACAAATGTTGGCGAGGCTGTGGAGAAAGGGGAACCCTCCTACACTGCTGGTGGGAATGTAAACTTGTTCAACCATTGTGGAAAGCAGTATGGAGGTACATCAAAATGCTCAAAACAGACTTACCATTTGACCCAGGAATTGCACTCCTAGGAATTTACCCTAAGAATGCAGCAATCAAGTATGAGAAAGATCAGTGCACCCCTATGTTTATCGCAGCACTATTTACAATAGCCAAGAATTGGAAGCAACCTAAATGTCCATCGATAGATGAATGGATAAAGAAGATGTGGTACATATACACAATGGAATACTACTCAGCCATAAGAAAAGGGCAAATCCAACCATTTGCAGCAACATGGATGGAGCTGGAGGGTATTTTGCTCAGTGAAACAAGCCAAGCAGAGAAAGAGAAATACCAAATGATTTCACTCATCTGTGGAATATAAGAACAAAGGAAAAACTGAAGGAACAAAACAGCAGCAGAATCACAGAACTCAAGAATGGACTAACAGGTACCAAAGGGAAAGGGACTGGGGAGGATGGGTGGGTAGGGAGGGATAAGGGGGGGAGAAGTAGGGGGGTATTAAGATTAGCATCCATAGCGGGGTGGGAGAAAGGGGAGGGCTGTACAACACAGAGAAGACAAGTAGTGATTCTACAACAGGTTGCTACGCTGATGGACAGTGACTGTAAAGGAGTATATAGGGGGGACCTGGTATAGGGGAGAGCCTAGTAAACAAAGTATTCGTAAGTATTCGTCATGTAAGTGTAGATTAATGATTTAAAAAAAAAAAAAAAAAAATGCAGTTCCTATGTGGTGACCTCTAATGAGTTCTACACAATAATATAAAGGACATATAAAAGTGTAGGCAAAGGGTCTGTTTGTGTTTATACAGAGGATCAAAGCCTAATTTGGCTACCCCGAAAATGAACTAAGAAACGATATGAAAGAGAACTTCCAACATCAGCACTCTCGGGAAGACTCATGCCAGAAGATGATCATCAAAAAACCCCAACAAAGATCCACGCACTGCTACAGCTGTAGATGCACTCATCCCACCAGCTCCTGGACTTGCCATGGGAATGAAGGAGATATCTAAGCTGGCCTGTGCATACAGTAAAACAACAAATTTGACTGGATCTATACTGTTGGAACTCAACCAAGAATTAGGAGAAGTGCAAATTGTAGCGCTCCAAAATCTTACAACTACAGACTATTTACTGTTAAAAGAACATATGGGATGTGAACAGTGCCCAGGAATGGGTTGTTTTAATTTGTCTGATTTTTCTCAAACTATTCAAATTCAGTTAGATAATAACCATCATATCATTGATAAGTTTTCACAAATGCCTAGGGTGCCTAACTGGTTTTCTTGGTTTCACTGGAGATGGCTGGTAATTACAGGTATGCTTTGGTTATGTAACTATACTCCTATTATGTTAATGTGTGTGCGCAATTTAAGTAGTAGCTTAAAATATATACATGCTGAAGTTACTCTACAAGAAGATATGTCAAAGAAATAATCAATCTTCCCATGTTTTCTCCCGCCTGCTACTTCTATAGCTTTTCTTCTTCCTTCCTAATTACAACGAATTCTTAAATAGAATTCGTGCCTCATATCAAATTTACCGAGTATCATAACTCCTCCAAGTGGTAAAGATACCTCAAGACAAATGCTGGGCATAGAAGCCACAGGGCATAAATATGCAAAGAAATAAAAAGCTAACCATTTCAAACAATAAGGCTTCTCTCTCACTTACCAACTTAACATTTCCCTGTGTGGCCCCGGAAGATGACTGGTTAGCCAGAGACGGGTAAGATTCCTCAAGGGAGGAACAACCTAAGACAGGCACAGTCGCTGGGGGGTCATCAGGTGAGAAATTGGGGATCAACAGAGGTGAGGCTTAGAACCTCACCCCCCCTGTACTGAGAGAAATCTTCTGCATATGTGGATGTTTTATTGCCCTTGTCTAGCTTGGATTAACACATAGTCTACAGGCACACACCTGATCATCTACATTTGCTCTCTTACAACACTAAACTATGTTTTCTACCTTTATGTTGTATCTACCTACCACTTCAGCATCTTATTAAAAATAATAAAGAGAGAAATGTGGTATCCACATATAAATCAAGTATAAAAATCAAATGTGTATTCATATTTGAACTGACTGTTTATAGTTCATAATGCATGAGCAAAACCAAAAGTTTCTGTGATGACTGCCCTCGTACTGTTCACCATGTAACTTATTCACTATGTAAGAATTTGTTCTCCATGTAAGAACTTGTTCGTTATGCTTCAGAAGATTGGAGACTGACGAAAATTAGGCTTGGGGTGGATTAATGATTGTGCATTGAGCATTGACTCCCCTATACAGAATTTTATTGTTGTTAACAACCATTTGATCAATAAAAATGAGAGATGCCCTAACAACAACAACCAAGAAAAAGTACACACTTCCAATTATAAAATAAATAAGCAACCGGGATGTAATGTATAGCATAAGGAATATAGTCAAAATATTGTAACAACTTGGTATGGTGATAGCTGGTACTTAGAATTATCATGTATATAAATGTTGAATCACTGTGTTGTACACCTGAAACTAATGTAATGTAATACTGTGTGTCAACTACCCTTCAATAAAAAATAATTATCTAAAAAAAAAAAAAAAAAAAAAAAAAAGTGGGGGGATCTCTATCCTAAAAAAAAAAAAAAAAAAAATGAATGTATAAGAAGCTAAAACTAGTATCAACCTTCACAAGATTGTCTCCTTTCCTGACACTGAATTGATTATAGTTTACCTGCTGGCTGAAATTCTCACCTCTTTAAGTGAGAACTATATGATTAGAGATTGTGAGGAGGAACATTTCACCCAATATAATAACAATGAATAAATCATCCAGTAAACTATTTTCCTAGTGAAGGGTAGTAATTAGACATGATTTCATGAGGCAGATTAAAAAAAAGTAAAAATGCTGACTTTTGCTTTCAGCTGTGCAGTTACTAGTGTTTCCTTAAAAAAAATAACAAAAAAAGCGGGAATCTTTTGTCTCCAGATTGTTTTCCAGATGAGTATATACCACTCTAAACCCTGGTGGGGGAGTGGTTTATTTCCTATTTGTCATGATTTTGAAATTGAATTTCATATAATCCCTTGTCATGCAAGTCTATGCCCAGTAAACAGGATGGTTCTGCTGGACACACATGGTGCTCTCTCCTAGGCGATGATCTCACTATTTATGGAGTTGTAATGCAGCGATGGAAGCCCTTTCAGCCAGATGTACGTTGTGAAGTGGAGATAGTCCTGAAAGCCAATTATGTCCAAGTAAATAATGAGCAGTCTGCGGGGATCATCATGGATGAGGAGGTCCAGAAGGAATTTGAAGATTTCTGGGAATACTACAAGAGCAATCCCTTTGCAGGTTTGTTGTTAAGGGTATAAACCTGATAATTATTAGTGGCATTTTATTCAGTTGTTAAACATGATGTCTGATTAGAAGGAAGTCTTATATGCTGCATTACTCAGTGGCTGAGTTTAAAAGGTACTAGCATTCACCAGTACCTCTAGCCATATGTAGTCTCCTTTTGAAGCTCTTTTCTGGTATAATCTTTTCTATTTTTGAGATCCTCTGGAAAATCAAGGTTGAATTCCAAGAGATTTCCCAATTCTATTATCTTAAACATGTCTTGTACAGCGAAAATAGTTTCAGAGATTTCTACTTTCTTTACCAATCAAATACACAATTCCTCCTCAGATAAGGAAAACTCAACCAATTAAGAAACTTCATTCTATTAAATGTTCCTTAGATATTAATGTTCCTTAGATAATAAAGTTGACTTCATATTAGTTTAGCTGTAGATTTTAAAAATATGGAATACATAGAAAAGAAATGATGGAATATAGAAAGATGCAAAAAGTAAGCTTTGTCATCACAGCAAAATTTTTGACTATAACACTAAGATGTAATTACATAAACTAAAACATCATAGCCTTTGGGTACATAGAGTATTTTTCATTTAAAAATTCCAGATGTGTAAAATACCAATTAAATCTTCAAATGTCTGTTTTCATTCTTCCTTAGAAGCATCTTCTAAGAAAAATAAACTGAAGCCAGTAATAGACTATTTCTAATAAACATCATCTCAAATCTAATACATATTATTTTTAAATCACATGCTGAGCTGTACAGATATCATATCACAAAATAAGGCTTTTATTTGCCTAAATGTAGGCAGTTTGCTTTTATTTTGTGGGGTAAATTTTTTTTTTTTTTGCCAATGTATGTAGCATATATGTAGTGGTTCCTGGTCATTCTTTTATCCAATCTATAAATAACCAATGTCCTCTACATTGTGGCTTTATTAAGCAAACCCTTTAAGAAAAATACATATTTTTTAATGATTTTTACTTAAAATTGCTTCTTCAGATCAGGTCCTTAAAAAATCTGAAACTTTTCCTTGGACCATGTTCATTCCTTACTAATTGCAGGGCTACAGCTCAATACCTAGTAACAGTAGAGAAAGAGCATCGTACTGTGTTCTAACTAGACCACCAGAAGTGCTTTCTGCTGGTGATTAGAAAGGGTATCTTGTTTTAATTAGAAGGCTATAGCTGTACAACTCATTTACTGGATAAAAAGAAGTAAATACAAACTGTGAGAGATTCAGGTAGGAGGACAGGGAGAAAACGTGGCAACATTTGTCTTTTAGTACAGATTTTGCTTTCTTAGTTTCCTAAGTACCCAGTACCAGCACACTGTATTTCACCATTTCAAAGTGCATGTGTGTGTGTTGGGGGTGGGGTAGGGTGGGAGAAAGTGTGGAGCTGTATCCAGCTGGATGTCTTCATTGTGTTAGTCTAAAGCTAGAGAAAATGTCCCAGCTCAGCTCTTGGAGATTGACTTGCTTCATTAAGACCTGATGCTGTGGGTACCCACTAGAAGCCAGAGGCTCTATGCTGATGTATAGTGACCTCAGGGGTCCCTTGACTGGTGCTTAAGATGCTGGATAGAAACTCAGAGTAGGGGTTGGGGTTTGTTGGGCTATCCCAGTTATCTTAGATCTAAGAAGTTCTCTTCACTGGCGTTAGCTTGAGGGCCATGCCAGAAGAGTGGATTACTAGGCCATAATGGACTCTAGCCACACTATTAACATGGCCTAAAACCAGGAATTCGGGAAGGAGGGAGTGATGGGGTAGTGTTCATTCTGATGCATGGTCTTCCATGCTACAGCCTTGGGAGCTGCTATTGCCACAATCCGAGGAACTTGAGACAAGCAATTTAGGGGAAGAGCTCCTCCCCTTAGCTTTTCTCTAGTGCTTCAGACCTACCTTCATACTTTATCTTCTTTGCTGACTACAGTGTCAGAAAATCTTGAGATCAGCATTAAGCACAGAAACACAGGCACTTTAACACTTAACAGTAAAGCAGCTCCTATGTGCCAGGTGTTGTTTTGTGCACTGTCCATGTATTAACTCCTTTGATCCTCAATAATTCTGTGACCCCATTATCATCTCCATTTTACAGATAAGGAGATAAAGGCAGAGAGGTTAGGAAATTTGGCCAAGGTCAGCCAGGTAGTAATAGCCATGGGATTTGAGGCCAGGCGTCTGACAGCAGAGCCTATGCTCTCCACCACTGGGGTATGCTTCCTGCCAGCTCGTCAGTCACTGAATGCACCTTCACTCAACAAAGCTGGCTTTTAAGTTTTGGCTTGGAGGTCTCTCAGGTCAGTTTGCCTATTCTTAAAACTGCTCGTTGGGACTATTCCTTCTTTCTTTGTATGTGTTGCCTCCAGATTCTGGGCAGAGTTCACGTACCTGCTGTCAGGCCTTCTTACCTGCTTAGATCCCACACCTTTGTTCATCTTTTTTCTGTGGGCTTTCTACTTCAGGAAAGAGAGGGCTCTTGTTGGCAGTTAATGAACTTCCTTCTAGGATTTACAAATTCCTCTTTCTGGTCCCCTTTTTACTAAAAGATTTTCTTTCTTCACCATTTCTGCCATCCTGTGTTACATCACTATAGCTTAGTTGTCACTGAGCCAATTTTGATTCATTACTAAAAGTAGCCTTTGTACATAGGGCCATGCATGTGGAGGAAGGCTCTTTTCTTTCCCATGATGTTTGGCAGTAAAGCTTCTGGAATTGGAATCGTTAGCTAAAAGAGTATTTGTATGATTATTTTTCTCTTCAAAAGAGTTATCACTGAAACATGAGTACAAATTCAGAGATAAATATAAAAGTTCTGAAACATGAAAATTAGTTACCAGCATGTGGACATTAACTTCTGGTAATATGAATGTGGGTGGACCTACCATGTATTAAAACAGTAGTGAATTCCATGGAAGTTAAGACAGGCTCAGGAAAGGCTTATTCAAATATAATAGGTTCTAAGAGCCTCTACTGGTTGATTAGGTCAGTGCTGGAATAAAATACTTCATTCATGGATGAGATAGGCAGATTGTCAGATTTAGTGTTTTGATATTTCTGAAAACATAACCTAAAACAACGATATTTTCTTACCTAAACCACCCTATCGGAAGAATCAGATATATAAAGTCCTGAACACTTAAAAATGCTCTAATAAAACGACCTCCAGCTTGGATTACTAGTAGTTTATAATGCTCTTTTAAATATCCTGATATCCTGGTAACTTATTCTAGATAAAACAATTAACCAAAGTTCTCTGAGCAAATGCTGAATTGACTTATAGGATAGGCTGATTTTACTTGTCTTACACCCCTAGAGAAGCTCCATGAGCTTCAAGTATCTTACAGTTAAAATGTACGGGCTCCTGTACTCCAACTCATTGTTTCTGAGGTCAAGCACCTTCATTTTATGTAGGCAGTGGAGTAATTTTACTGGAATTACTGCACAGAAAGTGCAGCCAGTATTATTATGGGGTAATATTGGCTTAATGAGGGAGAAAAGGAGATGCCTTTCTGTCCCTTCTAAAGTATGATACATTTTTAGAAACTTCAACAGATAGCACCCTGGAATAAAAAGCAGACTTTATAATCTCATGGCATTAATAAGAAAAGGGTTTTTGGACCAAAACAAAGCTATTCACTCCTTTTAGTCATTTGGAAATGGTCCTCATGATCATTTTAGATGGTAATGTGTATTTATAGGAAGATAGGAGGGGAAATTTCAGTTAGGATTTCTTGAAAACTGTTGGTAATTTCTGATCTTTGTGCCTGTCCTAGGAAGAAATGAAATATTGGCCAGCTTATGCCCTCAAGTTTTTGGGATGTATCTGGTAAAGCTTGCTGTGGCCATGGTGCTGGCTGGTGGGATTCAGAGGACCGACGCCACAGGAACACGGGTCAGAGGTTAGTACCTACTTAAACATTTTTGAGAAATATTAACACATACAAGGGAAGAAGCTAGAATTTTCCCTCCTGAATAAACATTGCTTGTGAGCTTTACTTCCCAAGATACTTTTTTAATGCTGACAGTTGTCTAATACTAGTCCAGCATCTATATATCAAGAGCTACTTTCTAGAATTCCAAAGGCTAATAAAAGAGATCATCAGTTTTTCTCTAAGTATTTATTTTTACTTGTACCTATAAGGGTGCCACACCTTTATATTTCTATTACTATTTCATTGGATTTCCAATCTTTCTTTAAAAGATTAGAAATAGTGCTTTTTTAAATGTCTAAATCAGTGTCCCTCATGACTCAGTGTGTGTGTCTCAGACTGCTGTGCTGTCATCTGCCTGCTGATTTTCCTTCTGCTAGTAGGTAGCAGAAGAGCCATCTGCCATGAGGTCCTGTTAGGTCACACATTCAAGCAGATTACTCTAAATGTGTAATTATGTCCAAATGGCAGAAAGCTCTTGTGGCTAACACACTTACTGACCTGAATCTGGCATAGAGTAGGTTTATTATGGCCCTCATATAGGCCAAATGAGGGCCATAGTAACCAAAGACTAAAATCAAAAGGCTAAAAGGACATTATAATAAATTAGGCTGTTAGTAGGGATTCTAATAAAACCATATAGAACAATATAGAATAGTAAGTATAATAAGGTTTATATATATTGAATGTTTTGATCACCTGTTTGTAAGGCACTCTGCTAAATGTTAAGCCTAAGCAGGAATTTCCTATTAATATATTTTAGGAAATACTTGAATATTACCAAATAAATGTGATCAGTGAGATAATATATCCCACAGTATATTCGTATGTTCTCATTGTTACATTTGAAAAATAAGGGTACTTTAAGACAGATATTTCATTAAACTACTAAATTTTCATAAAAAGGTTTCCCTTTAACTGTTGGAATCATTAAGTGGTCTGATATTTATAAAGCACTTATAAAGTCCTGAACACTTAAACTGCTTAAATAAAAATAGAATACTTGTATGGCTAGATTTAATAACAGTAGTTGGTATTTTAAAATAGGTTAAATAAAACCAGAAACTTTAGAAGCCAAAAATTTTAAAAATATTAGACATAGGCTTAACCATCTAGAAGTAGCACAAAATCTAGTAAAAGAATTTAGATTTTAAATGTTACACTCAAAAATCACTTAAAGATTATTATGACAGATTTTCTAGTCCAAGTCTTCCTCTAATGACCTTAAGAAAAAGCATGCAGCAAAAGCACTATATAAAATATACCCTGTGTTGGCATTCCATGTGGACCATTTTCTTTTTGATTAATTACACTTATTCATGGGTCTTTTCACAGAAGTTTAAAACTGCATTAATTTTTTTCTAGGTGAATCTCACCTTTTATTGGTCGGGGATCCTGGTACAGGGAAATCTCAGTTCCTCAAATATGCAGCAAAGATTACACCAAGATCTGTGCTCACCACAGGAATTGGATCTACTAGCGCAGGTATCTTACATGGCAATTTTGATTAATTTAACATTACTCTAAAAGCACAATGGTTTTTCCTTATGAAAAATTAGTTATAGTAGGATACATTTCAAGTTAATTCTGAGGGTTACCTCCCAAATCTGAAGGAAGTATATAGCATTACTTTTTTAGCTACAAGGAAATGTTTTAAAAGCTCCATCTTCACTTAGTTATTTTCCAAAAACGTATCCCATGTATCTTTTTGCATCTTAGTTTTGAACAATCCTTCTCATTCTCTAGTGATTACCTTCATGAATATTTACACAGGAAAAAGCATGCATCATCTAGCATTTTATGAGGACCAGCAAACAAAATGTTAAACGGGGAAATCTCACTTTACAAAAGTAGATAGATGGTGTAGAGCTTAAGGCATTTTCATGCTCATAGATCTCAGAGGCAACAGTAGCTCCTACTGAAGATTTTCAGGTAGAAAATTTGTCTTAATATGTGGAAAGCATACTGCTAACATGGCAATGTGGAGCTTTATTCATACATTGTAATGATCCTTCAAGTACATTTAAAAGCCTTCGCAGATAATGTCACGTTTGATTAAAGTGGTTTTAGGAAAAAATTATTTTAAACATGCTTTGATGCCATTTTGTATTTTTACACTGTCTGTTTTGATTGGGGAAATATTTCTACTGTTCTGTAATAGGCTTTTGGTTTCACACATTTTATAAATGTTATCTGCTTTTTGTTAGGGGAGCCCTACACCCATGGCCTATGCTCAGATTTCTTATGAGAAGCTTACACTTTAAAACTTACCGTAAAGCAGCAAATGTTTCATTAATGCTCCAACATAAAGAGAGCTCCATTCTAAGGGGCTCTTGGTTTTGAAATAAGTGAACATTTCATTAAGCATTGATGGGAAGGGATTGTGGATTGAGAAGTGGACAAGCTTCAGGATAATGGAAGGGAAGTAGGCAAGAACATATAAAGAACACTTCATGTACATTTAAAAATTCATGACCCAGTATTCTAGAGTTCTGTATAAAAATATATCAGCAACAAATAGAGGTGTTTCCAATTATGTGGAATGTTTCTTAAAGTTAATAATATGGAGTGCCAAGAAATGGGTCCAAGCTATCTTGTGGGCTACTAATAATTTCTGAATATTCAGTTTTCGATTGAATGGCTGCTGATTTAGTTTTAGCACTTTTCCCTCTTTTTTCTAAATGGCACGACCATAATCCATATATAACACAGAAAGGACAGGTAAAGTAAATATAAATTTTAGAACCTTAGAAAAGGTATTGCTACTTCTTGTCTTCTCCGACAGCCAGACTAGCTTTTCTTCAAACTATGTATTGCAGCCCATTAGTCATAAATGCCAATTCAGTGGATCAAAATGAGCACTTTCAAAATGAAATACAAGATACCAGAATATACTGCAGACAGTAAAGATGCACTGTAAGGGTGCATTTTCATGAAAATTGTTCATCTATATATGTAGTTATGGGGTCATTAGTTTACTTAAATTTTTTTTTTTACCATGGATTACAGTTAAAAATATTGGAAACTGCTGCCATAGACTTTCTTGGTAAAAATAGAAATCCCAAATCTTAAAACAAGAGGGAAAGACCATGTCAGCCTAAGATTAAATGAATGTATGCATGCTTCTCAGACTTCCTGAATGTCTTCTCAGCTCAAATGATATCCTCATTCCCTCCAACCTACTCACCTATCTCTTTTGTGACTTAAGTCACTTGCTGTTTTTTATCTTCTCAGGACACAGCTACTTACTATGATCAAAAAGGGCAAAAATAGTTCAAAACCTTCTAGCTATAATTCAGATAGTGTCTAAACAGGAGGCTAATCAGGAGAAAAACAACCGGCCTATGTGCTACAGTTTCTTAGTTCATGTTTGAATTCTAAATCTTACAGAATCAAAAAAATTTAAGAGACAGTAGTTTCTAAGTCTCAACCTTCTGTGAAAATTGACTTTTTACAAATTGACATAAAAACCTAATCCTTCGATGTCAATACAAACCAATCATAATTAATCAATAAAACTCAGCAGTGAATTGTTTTATTTGGTAATTTGGCTTATATATGCTTTATTTCTAACAAGCACATATCTTGTCTCTGAGCTCTGTTGGAAAGTTTTATTTTCATTTTAATATTTTAACATTTTCTTTTAATTGCAATTAGACAAAAATGAAATTTTCTTCATATAGTTTTAACAGTTGGACGTATTTTACTTTTGCAGTCTATGAACTAGTTAGTGGACAGTATTTTAATAATCTGGTATATTAAATTTCAAAGTTTAACATTTAGCAAAATTTTGCTTCACAAATTCACTTTTTTAGAATGACATGAAATATATACAACTTAGAATCCATATTCAGACAAATGCCCTTTTCCCTTCCTCAAAATAAAAGCTTTAAAAAGTGCAGTATAAAAGTTTTAGATATGAAGGCACTGCATAACTCTGCATCATATGGCTAATAATGTCTTGCTTAGCAGCAAGAGTAATGAGAATATTCTACTACACTTAATTTAATGGAGCATAAGAAACTTTGAGGAAGGACCTAGCTCTCACCAAAGAAAAAGAACCTTTTGGCCCAGTGTTAATTATTTCCTTTCCAAGATTGCTTTAAAAAAGCTTACCTGGAAGGGCTATCTAGAATATGTCAACCACAGATAGGTGTAATCTTAGTCTGCATGCATGTCAGGGGATATGGAGAAGAGTACTACATGTGTGAAAATATATGTATTTCCAAAATAGTAACTTATCTATTATGATAAAGCTAAATATACCTTCCCAAATCCACTGTTTTTATATAAATGCTGCCAACAGATGATCAAATCAACTTTAAAGAGTTAAATTCATTGTATTTTTATAAATCTAATGAACAAATCTAAGTTATTGTAATATCCTATTCTTAAACTTAGAGAGTTTGTGTCTGCTCTTGACATGTTTAATTCACTGGGTAATAATGGTATGTGATTCAGAGAGTGACCTGATGTCCTAAACTGTTATAAAAACAAGAAACATAACCAGAGGACCTTATAAACATTTAACCACATTTGTTATTATCTTAGAAGCCAAACTGAATGCTGTCTAACAGTACATGAATTGTAATAGTAGCCATAAGAAGCTTCAAGGTGGCCCAGAAAAATCAGATCCTACCATTTTGGGTAGCATATAGTTTGACTTCAAATCCCTTCTACAAGGACATGCCAAAAGAGAATGGAAATTTGCCCTTTAAATTAAATTAAACTATATATTATCACAGAAAGGAACATTTTAGTTGAAGTGAACTTTCTTCTTTTGAAGGCCAGTAAAATAGTGGTCCAAAGGTTATCATCCAAGAGTTTAGTTTAAACATCTTTACAACCTGGTCTAATGATTAATATGTCTTTATAAGTGCTCTAATTACATATACAGGAGAAGAAAATAATATATATATTTTAATCAGATTAGTTTCAGAATAAAATAACACATTAGAGAAAAAAATTACTTAAAAATAGTTGTATTTATATTCCACAATTTGCTCAAATACTGGTTTTCTTATAAACTTTCTACAGGATATTTTTTAAACAAATTCTTCACATTGTGTCTTGACTATGTACTTATGGAATATTAAGGAAATAGTTCTGTGTGTTTTTATAGCTTAATTTTTACTAAAGGGATGGAAGGTGGTCGGTCACATGCAGTCCATATGGGATTCTAACATGACATTTAGTGAGTTTTCTGACGTGGACCATCCCTTTGATGCTGAAGGTAATGCATCTGTTGAAAGAAGTGATTGTAGATTTGGATTACTGCTCTCTGCATCTTCCAGTTTTTCTGTGTTATCTTCCCAGTTAATGTGGAATCTTGTAACTCTGGGATTAGATGCCAAAATGTTCCTTTGAAGCTAAAGGAAGAAAGACATAAATGGTAAACACTAAGAAAATTAGATCATTATATACAAATAGGAGCTTAAGGAATGGTTCTTTATATAAGAGCTCCTAAAGAGCTAAGTTATACAAAGCTATAAAAAGTCAAAGCACCTGCAAAATAACTAATAACCATGGACTAGGGCTACAGCAAAGAAATTATTTTACCTTAGAGGAAACAAGATATTTTGAAGATATTTTGAAGGTGGATGCTTCAGAGTATTATTTATCTAACTAACTATGCTCTTTAGATTTATGTGATGTCTCTTCAGTAATAGTCTCAAGAAAAATGAAAAATTTCCCCTGACATAATCTCATTACTAGTGGATTCCTATTTTCTAATTAATTCAGCTCATTCTTAGAAATAGTATTTAGTTTCTTCTCTTTTTGCCATACTGGTAACTACTAAATTGAATCAGTGGAAGTTCCCACACCAGGATAAAAAACATTCCAGCCTTATTCTCAAAAGGAGAAGATTCCCTTCTACTCCCATGTATTATTTCCTCCATGACCTGGCAGATACAGCTTTGTGTTCAATCTCACAAAAATCACCAGTTACCAAACTGGTACAATTCCCAATGGAAAATCATAAAGGACTAAGTATTTTTTGAGAATACTGAATTACAGATTTCAGCTTCTTACTCAGAAACTAAGCTGTTTTTCTTCACCAGAAATATATAAGACCTTCAGGTGAAGGCATACAGGTGTTGTAAGATAACAGTGTTAAACAAAAAAACAAACATAAAACCCCCCACCCCCACAATTTTAAGATTTACAGGAAGAATTATTATTGAGTAAATAATCAGTACAACAAACATGAATTTGTATGTCCTAAAGGTTCAAATGAATAGAATCATGATGTAATTGGAAATGTCATACAGAAAGGCATGAACAGAAGCCTATTTCTTCCAGGAGGCACTTTTAGTTTTCTAAATCATCAGAGCCTCTCAAGGTGCCTGACCAACATTAATTACTAATGACTCCTCTGGAGGTAGGATTTGAGGTCATCCATGGTAATGGAACAATGATTAGTTTGCCCAGTTGGCACAAGGACCTCAAATTTATTATTTCAAAGTCATTTTCATAAGATACTATGAAATGGTAATTGCATAGTAAAAATAATGAAATAAAGAATAGAACATTACCTTAGAAAAATCTGGTTTTACTGGTGGATTTTCCCTTAATTCTGTCTCGGTATATTCATTATTTACATAATAGCCAACTCTAATAAATTCTTGACCTCGATAGGTGCATGTAATTAGCACAACTGTTACACCTACTGCATCTGCATCTGGAATGAGTCCTGGATTAGGTGCATCAGCCTAGAATAATTTAAAAAGAAAAGTACACACATCACAAAAGGCTCTTAACTGAAAGCAAGACTGGAATTTTGGTTCCTTTGTGCATCATCAGTTATGGGGACAGCAACAAAAACTTGGAAATCATGCTGGGAAGGCAAATGCTCATTTTGAGACTGATTTACGGCCAGAAAATGTAATTCATATGTTTCTCCACAGTATACCTAAATACTCTGGGCACTTGAAAGCACCACTGGTTCTAGAGGGAAATAAATCTGGCTACAATGTGTGGTAGTTCACCAGGGATTATGCAGTATTCAATTATAGACACTTTTATAAAATATAGTAAACAAATCAATAGCTTTATTGATTCAAACCTTTTCCAGTCATAATTTTCAGACCTAAATTAGTAAATATTCAATTATCTCCACACAGCCTATTAGCAGCAAATGTTTAATATACCAGTTTCCCTTTTCTACCCAGGACACATTTGTTCACACCCACTCAATCCACCCTTCACAGATATTCTAATAGTAAATTAATATAAAACTAAAAATGGAATGGAAGTAGCTATATAGCAGATTCTCAGAAAATACTGATAATCCTCTATTGTGAATGACTTTCCCAGGCACTAAAGTGTAGTGTGCTATTTAAATCATGCATACTATGGAAATTCAAAGAAGGTAAAGATTGTTTTGGACAGATGTTATCAATGACCTTGTTTTGAATCAAGCTGCTGTAAACTGAACCTTGAATGCAGAAGGTGGGGCCAGTGAGCTAGAGAAGGCCAAAAAGCACAAAGGAAAGGTTAGGGCCCTGTCTCTGGCAGCAGGCAAGAAGTAAGGAAACTGGCCGGAAAGAGGAACTAGGCTAAGGAGATAGGCAGTGATGGCGAGGCATCTCAGTGTGACCCGAGGCAGCCACTCTGAGCATTAAGTGGATGAAGTCCCAGTAGGTTAGCTTATTCTTGCCAGGACACAAAACATCCCAGAGTCTGGGTGAACACTTCAGTCAGTGCTTTGGCTAATGGACATCCCTGGCTGGCTCACTCATGCCATATTACCAACGACTAATGATGACTGCTCATCTACCACATGCAGATGACACGAAAAGGCATAAAATCCCTACCACAGTCACCCTCTGCTTTCCTACCTCCCACATCTAGTCAGTCTCAACATTTTTCATCTCTGAAGGCTGAATTTGTCTTTATCTCGTATCTGGAATATTGTTAAAACTTTAAAATTGGTCTCCTCCTGCTCTAGCCTGTTGTTTGCACTACTGCTGGCATTACTCATCATCTAAGCATAGATCCATTTCTATCCCTTCAACAGGTTTTTAAAACTTCAGATGATCACTCCCCTTTCTAAGAGATAAAAAAATCTCAGTTCTTTAACTTGGTTTATAAGGATCATCACAATTTGTCTTCAAACAACATCTCCATTCATACTCCCTTTAACTCCACACATCTTTCTCTTGCTGTAGAATTAGACAAGGTCTTTAAAATGTAGTGATAATCTTTCATACCTCTGTGCCTTGCATATACTATTCCCTTGGCTTGAAAGGTCATTCCTTAACAACCTGAAAAATTTATTTTTCAAGTTTGCATCAAATACATCCTTTTTAGTGAAGCCCTTTCTAATTCAGAAGGTAGAATTAACAGTATTCTTTCTTATGCACCTCTATTCCTTGGCACAAATCCTCTACTAATATATGTCCAATAATCTAAGTAAGTATGTTTACCCTTCAGTCTTCCCTGGGATTCTAGGATTCATCTTGGGCAGGAGTTCCATCTAGTTCATCTTTATAATCTCATGTCTGGCACAGCTCTGGGCACACAGTATATACTTAGTGTATTGAAATTCATTCATAACTCAGTTCTTGCCCTGAAGTGGTTTATAATCTCTTTGGAGAGGTACCATAATGGGAACAGACAGCCTGCCCTGAGAATATACTGTTTGTGTTTGAGAACCTATGCACCCATACCCAGAGGGTTTAGGTTAATTCCAGGGTGCCCAGAAGATTCTAATGTCCTGGAAGTAGGTGAAATGGGAAACAAAGGTGGTTGAGTACTGCTTTGGGAACTTTCCCCTCATGTTCCTTCTCATCACCTCAAGCAAATTGGTTCTTCTAGGCATGTTTTTATTTTATAATTTGTTTACCAAAGGATTCAGCTTGACCAAATTTGAGAAGTAAAACCTGCAGGCCTCTCAAGATCATTCTGGATGGAGAAATGATAGGCAAATCTTTGACTTTAACCAGCAATACTAGGCAGATGTTTAGACATCTTCCTGCTAGCCTCTGACACACTTAAGAAAGGCATGTTTATTCTGAGAAGCAAAATCATGGTAGACCAGAAGAATACTATGACAGTTTCTATAAAGCACAAAAAATGTATTTTAGTCCCTTTCCACTGATAATGGCAAATTTACTAAAGTGCATATGCTGACAATATGATCTAAATCACACTGTGCTTCCTCTCTGCTTTTTGGAGTGTTCTTAACAACATAAACACACAGAAAAGACTTTTAAGGATTTGTTTCAAGAACAAGGGATTTATTTATAAATTTTTATAGTAGCAGAAAAGGTATATCACTAAATATCAAGTAAAATTTCTTAGTACATCATGAATTATCAGTGAAGTACAGATTTTTCAGGCTTATGGATTGAAACAAATACTGTTTTTTATAGAACAATTTCAAGAAGCTATGAGAATAAAAATTTAGTTTTATATGTAGAAATAGGGTACTATTTGTCAGTCATTGTATTTAACTGCTTTATCCTTCATTTAATCCTTGTAACATTTATATGACGTGGGATATTATCCAAATTTTATAGATGACTAGAGTGACTAATGGAGGTTTAGGGAGCCTGTCTAAAGTCACATGTGCCTAATAAGCAGTGGGATGGGATTTGAACCAGGTCTAAATCACCAGTTCTTTGCCCTAGACATGCATTTTCTGGTACCCTCAGTTTCACCAAGGTTATGTACTAACACAACTCAGGTTAACAGCACTTAAAATAGTTGAGCCTTTTAGTTAATATATTTGAACTTTACTTAACCGTTTGTTTAGATACAGTAAATTACTGCTTTTTAGTAAAAACCACTAAGGCTAGAACACCAAGATTTTGAATTATTCTATACTTAGGAGTGGGGAGGGAAAGGTAGCAGCTCTAGAGATACCATATGTTTGAGTGATTCTTGGCCCATAGCTGATGGGATTATCTGACCAACAGTTTTCATTTAAGTTGGTCCCATCTATGAAATGAGAAAAAGGGGTGATCAGGGATAGGAAGAGTTAATTTTCTTTCTGGATGAAGTCCTTCCAGGGGGAATCTATGTAACTGATGGGACTGTTGTGTAGAAGTACTTTTAACAAAATTTATAATAGTTTTTAAAAACCTAATGCTAGTTATTCTTTGGACTATTATAAATATCTCCTAAAAAGCATGGATAATTGGGAAGGTGATTGAATAGTTTTATACAACAATTTAACATGGATTAAAAAAAGTAACACTTTTGAATACAGAAGACAATGTCTGAAGCCTTGGCACAGACCCAAATACTGTCAGTTGTATCTGAGAGCATGATTTATAGTAGTAGAATTTCCCTCTATAAATAATAAAGAGTAGATTTGTAACAATAATCTTCTATAAAATGTATCGATTAGATGCATTAGTAAACCACTGGACTTCAATTCCAGTGACTTAAGACCATGCAGTAGATCTCTAACATACCTGTAACCTAGCTCAATTATTGATAATGCTGAAAGCAAGTTGTTTTTTTCTTATATCATCATCACTCTTAGTGGCTGAAACCATAAACTGAAGATGCATATTATTAATTATATCGGTTAGCAGTATGCACTTTGAATCCGTTTTAGGCTGCTGGACAGCAACTAGCCACCCTAAAGGCCTTATACTAAGGGACTACTCACAGGAAAAGCCACAAATTAACCACCATGTGCCATGACATAGTGAGTGTAAGATTTACTGCATGCTGTGCTAACCCTGAAGTAAATACCACGTTAACATCTTACAGCACACAAAATCAAAAGGTGGCATTCCTTTATGACAGAGACTTCCTAAAACATGATAGAAGCAGATAACAAGTGAATGCAGCAGAACCAGAGTGATTTAACCCAAAAGGAAATGAATAAGGCCATGAGATACAGTCCATCTAGAAGTATATTCACCATAGATATTTATCAAGAATAATCTTACCTGAAATACAAACATATGCCTTCCTGCAGGAACAGGGCCCACTAAAACAGAGTCTAAAACTTGATCGTATTCTTCACTTTCTGCAGAGCCCACGTAGATAATTTTCCATTCCAAGTCTAGGGTTAAAAACCAAAACATTATTTCATATTCAGTAACTTTGTTATAAGATGACATCAAAAACCCTTTTAATGTCCACATAATCATTATTGGCTGCTAGAAATGGCTTCTCATAGCAGAAAATAGGAAACGCACAGAACTGCTCCTTACAGAGTTCTTATATTTTCATACCAGAGTTTTTCAAGAGTACTCTCTTGTGAAACACTGGTCCCTGGACAGAGCTCCTCACAAAAACTTGGGAAATGCTACAACTTTGTCTTGAGGATTCATAAAGCACACTGGCAGAGTAAGTTATGAGACATCCTTCAGTAAAGAAAACCAGTAACAATACAGCATTTCCCAAATTTATTTGGCTATGGAATCCCTCCCCACCTTTTTCATATGTCATTTTAACAACCTACTAAACACACTTTGGAAGGGCGGCCCCGTAGTTCATGTTGCACAGATCCAAACCACCAAGCTTCAGAGTGGAGAAATCATTATCATCAGTCTACCCTTGTGTTTAGAAGTAAGGGGCTTCAGCTCACCAGCTGTTAAAGGACCACAGGGTTTTTTTTTCCCTTATGGCACTCCTTTGTGTCATACATTTGTTAAATTGGAAAGACGAATCCAATACCTTTATACTAATTAATACATTAGAGTACATAGTGGGAACAGGCACAAGGAGGAGCGGGACACACTAAAGCACAACCCAAGACATTCTGTGTAATTCAGCCATTATATGTAATTGGATTTTGTTGAGCACCTATTACAGTGTGCTCTGTGAGAAGAACCCAGAGATGAGTAAAATCACTGCTCTTGATCCTCCTCTTCAGTAGGGGAAGACAACTGTACAAATACAAATCATCTGCAAGGCCTCTTGGTCCTCTTAGGTGTTAGCATTTTGTGGCCTGTCTCCTGGATTCACCACACTGAGTGTACACCAGCACTCTCAGAGGGGTGTTTCTGGGTCACTCATTGAGAACTAGTTAGTGCCACCACGTGTTGCCATTTTTTGTATAACTGTAGATATTGTTCCCTAAACAAATAACCAAAATAGTGTAAGTACCATTTATTCATACTGTATTATAAACTTCAGTTTATTGAATTAAAAGAACCTCCAAGTTTATTCTCTCTTACTAAGTCAATAGTCATTTTCTGAGGACCTATGTATGTGATGGCTCTGTCCTAGACCCCTTATATTCCTACTTCTAGCACATTTCCAGATGCAGGGTCCTGTATCTAACATCTCATAAGATGATCTTTTCACTGGTGAAAACTAAGAGAGGGAACAAGCAATATGAGTGTCTAGTAAAAGGAACAGCAAATACAAAGGCCAGGGCACATGGGCATGCTTGGCACACTTAAAAAGAAGCAAGGAGGCCAGAGCTGGTGCAGGTTGAGCAAAGGGTGAAACAACTGACCATGAGATTGGGGGTGCAGGGCATGGCCAGATTACACAATGTTTTGAAAGACACTATAGTGACTGTTGGCTTTACAGTGAGTGGCATGGGAAGCCATTTGGTGGGTTCTGAGCAGAGGAGTGACATGATGTAACTTTCATTTTAGAAGGCTTATTTTGGCTGCTATGCTCAGTATAGACTGTTAAGAGGACGAGGGGAGAAATGAGGATATTTTAACAATTGAGGCAAGAAATTATGGTGGAGTGGACCATATTTAGCATGGGGGTGAGAAGCAGTCACGTTCTGAATAAATCTTGTAGAGGCAGCAAGAGTCACTTTTTTCTTTTTTTTGCAGGGGGAAGGGGAGGGAAACAAACAAAGGTGTCAGTTTTGGTCATGTTAAGTTTGAGATGTCTACTAGGTATCTAAGTGGAGGTAATGAACAGGTCTGGTGAAATTTTGGAAATTGTCAATTTGTAAAGCCTTAAAAATTTAGGCCAGATTCCTAGGTGAGCCCTGGGGCTCTCCAAAGTTAAGAGGTCAGGGAGATGAGGAATAACTAATAAAGTAGGTCACAAAACTAGTGTCCAGTGAGGTATGTAACCAAAAAGCCAAATGGGGCAACTGATTCAAGAAAGGGCCGTAAAAGCTCCCAAACTAGCTGTGTGAGGGTAAGGCTGCGAACTGCCACCTGGATATCTTCATAGTTTGTCCACTTCATATGTATTTGTACTGCTGCGTATGTATGGCGCTCTTGGTCTCCTAATTGGTTTAAGTTAAGTTGACATTTGTGGTCTGGCATAGGAACATAGTCATGATTTCTAAACCTGCTCTTATAAAATACATACTTTGGAGAGACTGCACGTTCAGTTCCAGGCCACTGCAACAAAGCAAGTCAAATTAATTTTTTGGTTTCCCAGTGCATATAAAAGTTATGTTTATACTATTCTGTAATGTATTAAGTGTGCAATAATAGCATTATGTTAAAAAAATGTAAATACCTTAATTAAAAAATATTGCTAAAAAATGCTAACCATCATCTGAGCTTTCAGCAAGCTATTTATTTGTTTGTTTGTTTTTCCCATTATACACTTTTTAAATTTTTATTTTGGTATCAATCTACAATTGCATGAACATCATTTTGTTTACTAGATTCCCCCCATCATCACCCTGTTACACTCTTAAAACTAATTGAAGATCCCAAAGAGCTTCTGGTTTGGTTATATTTATGGATATTTACTGTTTTAGATTAAAACATTTAAAACATATTTAATTTACTTAAAAATAATAAATAATTACGTTAACATAACTTTTGAAAAAAACCTACATTTTCCAGAAAAAAAATTAGAAAAGTGTCATTGTTTTACATTTTTGCAAATAACTTTGATGTCTTTTTAATCTTTAATGCCTGGCTTAACAGAAGACATCTAAATTCCAGGTCTGTTCCTGCAATTGGTTTGTTAAGACATCACAGGTCATCATTGTCTCTGGAAAACTCTACTGTATAGTTGAGAGAAAGAAAGTGCAAAAAGCAAATAATGTCTTAGTAATACCATGAAAATATTTTTGTCCTCTTGAACCCTCTGAAAGGGCCTTGGGGACCCTCAGGGGTCTCTGGACTACACTTTGAGAACAACTAGTCTAGAAGTTACTTGACTACATAGTTTTTTTTTATCATTAATCTACAATTACATGAAGAACATTATGTTTACTAGGCTCTCCCCTTCACCAAGTCCCCCCCACAAACCCCATTACAGTCACTGTCCATCAGCGTAGTAAGATGTTGTAGAATCACTACTTGTCTTCTGTGTTGCACAGCCCTCCCCTTTCCCCCATCCCCCACATTATACATGCTAATCATAATACCCCCTTTTTTCTTCCCCACCCTTATCCCTCTCTACCCTCCCATTCTCCCCAGTCCCTTTCCCTTTGGTAACTGTTAGTCCCTTCTTGGGTTCTGTGATTCTACTGCTGTTTTGTTCCTTCACTTTTTCTTTGTTCTTATATTCCACATATAAGTGAAATCATTTGGTATTTGTTTTTCTCTGCTTGGCTTATTTCACTGAGCATAATACCCTCTAGCTCCATCCATGTTGTTGCAAATGGTAGGATTTGTTTTCTTCTTATGGCTGAATAATATTCCATTGTGTATATGTACCACATCTTCTTTATCCATTCATCTACTGATGGACACTTAGGTTGCTTCCATTTCTTGGCTATTGTAAATAGTGCTGCGGTAAACATAGGGGTGCATCTGTCTTTTTCAAACTGGGCTGCTGCATTCTTAGGGTAAATTCCTAGAAGTGGAATTCCTGGGTCAAATGGTAAGTCTATTTTGAGCATTTTGAGGAACCTCCATACTGCTTTCCACAATGGTTGAACTAATTTACATTCCCACCAGCAGTATAGGAGGGTTCCCCTTTCTCCACAACCTCGCCAACGTTTGTTGTTGTTTGTCTTTTGGACGGTAGCCATCCTTACTGGTGTGAGGTGATATCTCATTGTGGTTTTAATTTGCATTTCTCTGATAACTAGTGATGTGGAGCATCTTTTCATGTGTCTGTTGGCCATCTGAATTTCTTCTTTGGAGAACTGTCTATTCAGCTCCTCTGCCCATTTTTTAATTGGATTATTTGCTTTTTGTTTGTTGAGGTGCGTGAGCTCTTTATATATTTTGGATGTCAAGCCTTTATCGGATCTGTCATTTATCAGCAAGTTATTTATAATCACTGATCGCAGAGTACCATTAGCAAATATAATAATGAAAAAATTTGAAATATTAACAAGAACTTCCAAAATGTGATACACAGACACAAAGTGAGCAAATGCTGTTAGAAAAATGGTGCTGACTTACTTCCCTGATGCAGGGTTGCCACAAACCTTCATTGTAAAAAGTGCAGTATCTGCACAGTGCAGTAATAACGAGTATGCCTTTACCTATTGTATGGTAGGCATTGTTTTTGCCACTTCACACGTTTTTTAAGCCTCAACAGCTTTATTATATGGATCTAATGATACCTGAAAGTTGAAACTCTGAGAGGCTAAGTAATCTACCAAAATTCACACAGCTAGTAATTAAAGAATCAGAATTCAGGCTATATCTTTGCAACTCCAAAGCCTGTGCTCTTTCCAAAACCCTAACTGGGAAGATAAATTCTTCCCTTTCTAGCTCTCAAATGAATAGTGGAATAAAGAAATTTAATTGCAGGAGGGTTGCGGAAGGGCAGAGGTAATGGAGAGATAATTTAGCTCTAAGGAGTACAGGCTATAACTCAGGAAACACCTGTAGCTTCATTTTTATGCTTATGGGATACTTGTAGCTACTGTTTAAAATGATCAATACTTCTTTATAAATTAGCATTGCTTTATTCTTAATTTTATTTTTTTTTAACCTAGGTTTCATTCCTCTACTCCTGTATTTGAAGGAGGAAAGGATAGGGTCAGATGCACAGTTTATCAGCTGAAATTTATTCACTTTTTTTAAAAGTTAACTGTTTCATTTAATCATGTTAATCCAGCTTCCAAGTATCTCCATTTGTGGTGGGAGTGAGGGAAGTCACCATGGGAATTTTAGACTCAGTACACTAGTTGGTCTAGTGGAAAGTATGTAAGTTTTGGGAATTAGAACAAGCCTCAGTTTTGAAAGTATGAAGCACCATGTTCAATTCTGGTACATTGTAAATATTCAACTGTCAATAGTTATTGATATTGATCAACTTAAAAAAATGACTCTCTTCAATACAGAAGCAGAGAATCAGCAATCCACAGAAGACATAACAAAGATAGCAGAAGGTCAATCAGAACTTCTACAGGCTTGGTGAACATCAGATCAAACATATCCAGGGTCTCCTATCTCCCATACTGACAGGAAAGTCTGTGCTTAAATCTGTGGATTGCTGTCCTATTCACTGATATAAGCCTTATATTAGAAATAACTACATTATCTTGAGAGCAAATGCCCCTAAAGACTTTTGTGAAGCAAAGCTACTGGGGCACTTTTAAAGTGAAAATTATATGGGGACTATTGACAAATTTAAGTATGAAAAATGGTGGCCAATCTTTTGGCTTGGGTCTTGAGATGAAATTATAAAAATTTCTCTTCTTTATATTATGTAGTTTCATTTCAAGAACAGATATTTTAAAGAATTGCAATATAAAAGTATAGGACCTATAAGGAGCCTGTACTAACTAGACTCAAGCTCCTTAATCCACACAGCCTCTAGGTGGAGTAAACAAGCATGGCACCTTTTTGAAAGATTCCTTTGCAGCTTTGGCATGATTCACCTTAAACTCTTCCTTAAAATATTAAATAAATATCCTGTAATAGGTACCCTGGGAAATGTGGTGTACAAGTGGAAGTAAGTGTGTTCTGACATTAGTACTGTAAAAATTCTGATGTTATTCAACTGGGTTCTGAGTAGATCCCAGTTAAAAATGGAAAGTGGTTCTGCTTCCCTGAATGGATTTCAACCATGCAATGTCAAAGCCCCATAACATCCTGAATCGTTTGTCATCCTTACTCAGAACTGGCTCCTAAAATGGAAGGCAACACTTGAGAAATGCTTGCAATCTGAAGAACTTCTAATGCCTAAAAAACACTGTAGTGTAAATTTGAATGGAGCAATCAATGGTTTCTCCTGCATTCACTCATTTTTTAAATATGCAATTGGCATAAAAAGGAAGAATAACTGACTCTTGGTTTGGAAAATTGGCCTGGTAGCTGAAATGCTTGTTAGTGCTACTGTGGAAAAGTGATCAAAGGGTTTCAGAGTAATAAGAAAAATCCCCTTTAATTATATGTCTATGGCCTATTAGAAATGTACTAAATGGTCTTTCAAAATGTGCCTGACATATAACATATATATGCATATAAGCTTTATATATGCATTAATATTGTATGGGAAGAGCATAGATTAAAGTGTTATGGTTACTTGCAAGAGGGAGATGGAGAAGACACTGAGTACAGAGGACTGTTACTTTATATATGTCTACTTTTTAAATTACAATGAGCATGTATTGCTTTTGTAATTTAAAAAGTTAACACCCTACATAAAATACATTTTATAGACTAAAAAACTAATTTTTAAAGTGAAAATGCTTCTTTACATGCCATAATGAGCATAATGATTTTAATGCATTTCGTTAAATAAACGAGTTCAAAGAAGTATAACCCTTATTGTAAAATTACCATAAATGAAGTTAAACTCTTCTCAAATTTTAAAATGAAGCACTGGATTATTTTAATAAAATCTAAGAAAAGCAAAGATAAGACCTTGGCAAGTTTTAGCTTTCTAACTATTACTGCAATATTAAAGTTATCTTGTTTAAAACCAAAAAACGAACTCCGAGAAAATTGTAAAAATTTTTGCATTGCCATTAGAATTTTACCGATTTTACCTTTTATTTCCTAACCCACTTCCGTGTTTTATGTTCAAGGTATTTGGCTGTGGAATTATTTTAACTAGATTTAAACACGTTCTTGAAAGTCTTCTTTCAGACTACTTAGAAGGCAATGATTAAGTCCTGGAAATTGAAGTATCTGCCCTTGGGTTAAATGTAACTTTCTATCTTAGCAATATTTTTCTTCCTGAGAGAGAGGTGGTTTCAGTCATTACGGAAAGGAGTCCGGACCGGTCGGAGCGAGCTCGCGCGCCAGCACCCCCGGGCCCCCGGAGCATCCCGGACGGCGGCCAGGGAGCGCCTGCCGGGGAGTATCCGCGGCCCCGGGGAGCACCCGCGCCCGGCTCGCGGCGCCGAGGGGCCGAGCCTGCGCCCGCCTCCCCTGCTGGTTGGTCGAGGGAGCCAGAAATCAGCGCGCGGCAGCCTCGCTCTCCTCCCTGAAGCGGCCGGGCATGGACACCCAGCAGAGTAGGGCACCTCCTGCGTAGGCTCTCAGCACGGATTTGCCTTCCGCGGGGGACAGGAAGGTGGGCAGGCGGGGCGCCGCGTTCGTCACCCGCGGAGAAGAGGCGTCGTGACGCCGGGGTCGGTGGCCCGGTTCTCTCCTCCGGGTAAGATGGCTCCGCTGCTAACCCGCCGGGGCGGCCACACACATGCCTCTCCCTGCCCAGCCGCCCCGCCGGGGCCGAGAGCCGCGGAGGCCATTTGCGGCACGGGGCCAGCCCGGGGCGATCCCCGGCCGGCGCGACGGTGCGAGTGCGGGTCTCGCGAATCGCCCGCGCGCCAGACAAAGCTGACAACATGGCTACCTCCGCTCGAACAAGTTCCTTGCAAGTTGAACCGCGGCAGGCGCCCCGGCTGCGGCTGAACGCCGCGCGCGACCCGGCGGCCGCCGTCCATCAACTTCAAGTTTCCCTCCGCAGAGGCGAGCCTGCTGCCCGCCCGGCGCCGAGCCCCCGCCGCGCGCCCGAGGCCGGGCCCGGGAAACTTTCAACGTCTGCCGCCCGCAACTGACAGCCCGGCGGCGGGCGGGCTTCCGACTCACCTTCAGACAGGTCCTCGATGCACTCGAAGGTGATCTCGAACTGGAACGGGTTGTAGAAAGGAGAAGGGTTATCCAGCACCACTACATTGTTCACCTGAACCTTTGCCATATTTTGAAAAAAACACAAACAATGGGAACCGGGGCTTGTTGCGGCACAATAAAGTCCAGCGCGCGGCCGCTTGGGAGAGCGCAGACCCCCGCCCCCGCGCCGGCCCGACGTCGTGCAGCGGCGACTTGAGAAACTTTTTTTTTTCCTCTTTTTATTTACACGGGAGCACTCCACAGTGTTTTGCAGCTTTCCTATTTCACTAAACTACAGCCCATTCTGCTCTGATAACTGGCAGTGTTGCCCGCGATTGGCTGCGCCCGAGATTTGGCCCTCCTCCTCCAGCGAGGGCCTCGGCCGCGAGCAAGATGGGCTCCCGCTCCCTGAACGGACTCGCAAACTTTAACTGCGGCTCCACCTGCTGGTGTGGATTAGGACAAAGGCGGAGAACAAAGTGAGTGGAATACGGACTGGGAGGCCCGCGCGGAGGCCGCCGGCGGCAGCGGCGGAGGGAGGAGCGGCGCAGATCCCGCCCCCGGCCCGGCGGCTCCCGCGCCTCACGTCGGGCGTGGCCGGGTTGGGGGCGGGGCGGAGGGGCGGGGCCGCGGCGCGGGAGGCGCGATTCTGGAACACGCCCGCCCTTCGGCTTTGCATCGTGCGGTGTTCTGTTTTTTTGTTGTCTTTTTTTCTTTTCCTTTTCACGCTCCTTTCACGTCAGTCCAACGGCTGTGCTGGCTTTCTACTGATTTAGCAGATGTGATTCAATTGTCTACACTAGTTTAGGTTCAGCTGTCTGTGTCCTAGGTAATATTTGGGTGGAGAGAAGGGTTGGTTGCAGTGGAAATAAATTGCATTTCAGAGACCCATGCCAGCTCGGAAGGAGCAAAGCCATTTTGGAAATCTCGTTCTTGGCCAGGATCTTCATTTGTGCACCACAGCGCCGTTAGTTAAATAGATGTGAAATGAAGAGCGAAGAGACGATTTTCCACACACAGCTTTGCTTGGAAAATATGAATAGGTAATATTTGGGCTGTTCCTGGTTCTCCCTCCCATTCCAGTCTGGAAATCCCTAGAATAAGAAAAAGATTACTAGAGATGTGATCCGTTACTGCCCGAGGTTTCTGCCGTTTGGTGGGCATAGCAGGAACGTAAAAAAAGAAAAGAAAGTGGCAGGAGACCAGAGAGCAATAAATGTAATAAGAGAAGGGAAAAGGAGAGTGGCGAGCAACAGCATACCAAGACATGTAATTCTCAAAAAATTTGTGTACGACAGCAAACAAGTTCTGAGGACACTTTGATTCATCGACATTCAGCTTGGATTCACTTATGCTGCTTTTAGCACATCTGTGAAGTTGTTCAACTATTTCTATTTTTTTTGTATGAGTGGTATAAAGGTTTGTTTTATTACCTGCAATTCATAAACCAGCATTTTTTTCCTTAAGTGTTTTGAATGAAACCACTAACTTGGCTACTTACAAGTTCAGAGAAAATTATTTAAGTATCATCTATGCTGGAAGAATTTTTATTCTTAGTGTATCACTCAATTTTGAGTTATCATTCTTTGGGTATTGTTTACACTTAGTAGGTTGCTTTTGATAAGACGTCTTCATCTGATGGTCTTTTGAACGTTAATAAGGGACAGCTAATACCAGGCCTCTGCACGTTTAGGAATACTACTTTGAGCAGGAGTCTCATTTTATTGTCAACGGATTAAACAGCCAAGTAGGACCTACCAGGCAAGTTTTCTGCAAGCCCAGTTATTGTGTGCATTAGAGTATGAGTCTTACTGTGGTAGTAGATGTAGATTACTGACTTCAACTCTATTCTCTGTTCACTCTTATTAGTGCCGATCCTAACACAAGCTATGATAAAGCATTAATTACTGTGTGCTGTTAAGATGCACTGGATACATGAAGTAAATGACCAGTTGAACATTAAAACATGACTCCTTTGAGAATGGTGTGTGCGGTTTTCTGATTGTTGCAGGCACTCTTAAGAGGAGGTTCTAATTCACTTAATTTGTGAAAATGACATTATAAACTTGGTAAAACAAAATGTATTTTGCAGTCTGACCATAGGTGTGTCATAATAAGGTGCGTCTTACCATAACATTTTTTTGGTGGATATGCAGCATCAGAAGTGAGAGGATCTATCTGGATTCCACTGGTTTGGCTTATTTTCTTTAAAATATTTTGTTGAACATGTCACATACAGCAGTATTTAAAGGAAAGAAAAAAAAACTGTTCTAATAGTTTACTGGAAGCCACAAGAATTGACTTCAGGCCTCTCGTATTGCCTCTCCTGTCTAAACTATTTTATCATTCCTCAAAAATATTGAAGAGCCTTTGCGCACTCTCTCCATTAGTTTCTTCACCATTGACAATACTTTGTAGGAAAGACCAAAGGAATTCCCAGATGTACCCTGGCGTATTTTTTAATTAACTGGTATGCTTGGGGGTGGGGTGGGGGTAAAGATCGGAGTGGGGGTGGGGGTTGGTTATAAAACTGTCACTCTGGTTTCAGAAACAATTTATAGCATCTGTTGTTTTTTTGTATCAACTTTTTGTTGCCTCTCAAATAGCTAACCATATTGCAACAGATGGATCACTGTGAAAATTTTCATTTATTAAGTACCCAAGGGGGGCCGTGAGATGCTTGGAGGGCTACATGGAAATGTCATCCCCAAATTGCTTCTCTCTGAAGAGATTACTTAAGGGAAGGATGGCTGAAAGAGGTTGTTTGGGCTCCAAGATAAACAAAGCCTAAATTAGTGCCTAGCACAGAGAGAAAAATGAACCTATGTTAGCTATGTTATACCAAACTGTGTCTCCCCCCATTTCATATGTTGAAGCCCTAACCCCCAGTACCTCAGGATGTGACTGTATTTGGTGATAGGGCCTTTAAAGTGACGGTTAAGTTAAAATGAGCCCCTTAAGGTGGGCCCTAATCCAGTCTAATTGGTGTCCTTATATGAGGAGGAATTTGGACATGCAGAGACCGCAAGGACAAGCATGCGCAGAGAAACGACCTTGTGAGACAGCAGGAAGGCAGCCATTTGCAAGCCAGCGAGGGTCCTCAAAAGAAACCAACCCTGCTTACACCTTGGTCTTGTATTTCTAATCTCCAAATATGTGAGATAATACATGTATGTTGTTTAAGCCATCCAGTTTGGATTTTGTTATGACAGTCATAGCAAATTAATACAACTCTACTTTTATCTCTTCAGAATCAGGCTTATTTAGTTAATCCAAGTATTGGTCTGTTAGGGAGTAGTTTCTGTGGTGTGAAGTTAGCTTTGCCAGCAGAGTGAGGTGTGGAGAGGTGTGCTGTAGCTGTTCTTCAGAGGAAGTTCCTCCTGTCAGGCATGCAGTTTAAATTCTGAAGAGGCAAGATGCAGCTTGCTTCTGTGTTCGAAAACTCCTCTAGAGAGGGCTTCTAAGAATCTTAAATCTGAAGTTAAATTGAGGTCATAATACAAACAAAACAAGATGAAAGAGTGAATTGAAATTTTACAACACTTAAATTGAATTAAAATATACTAAATTAAAATGTATTAGAACTAGAAATTAAACAGTCTCAGACCCTGCCTGCTGCAGAAGTTGTCATAGGAATGGAAGTGCTAAAGTGCTAACCTCTTGCCTTTGTTCAAATCCTAGATCCCACATTGGGTAATCACATTAGCACTGTGCTGAATCCTTTTTGAAGAGACATTTGCATTATTGTCCCCATTTTTTGAAAAAAGTTCTCATTTAAGGCTTGTTGTAATATGGGTTTTATTTAAAGAGCTCCCTCTTTATTAGTTCCAGGATATCAAAATTTAATGAAAGTTTTAAATAAAATATAATGTACTTTATGATGTTAATTTTAAAATTTATAAATGTTAAAATGTATAAATTTAAAAATGTGTAAATGTTAAATGTTGAGATTTCCTGGAGTTCACAGACATTTCTGAAAGGAATGAATCCTACAGTAATGATCCTGATAAAAACTCATTACGTATATATATGAGAGAGAGAGCATTTATTATGTGAAATTATATGCTAGGCTGTGTGGAATATTCAAAGGCAAAACATACATGGACAAGACATACATACATCTTTAAAAACCTCATGGTCCAGTAGGAAAGATAACTATGTGATCAAGTCAGTATGATACAGAATAGAAAATAGAAAGTGTTAGTTGTAACTTTAACCAGTTATAGTTCTGTGGGCAGTAAAATACCATATCATATCACAATAAAGATTATGTGTGTGTTTAGAGTATATATATATATATTTATATATAGGGTGTGTGTGTGTATATATGTGTGTGTTTGTATATTTGTATACATACACACAGAAAATGATGTTTCCTTAGAATTTGTAAAGAACTTTTAGATAACCTGTTTTTGAGCCTCGAAGCATCCTGATGTGGTAGGAGGGTGTAACAGTTAACACTGATGCTGACATAATGCTTCTCTGCTTCTCCACTGTGTCAGGTAATATTTAAAGTGACCTTTATGTGTAGAAAAAACACTTGGTATCACTTCCTGGAAAAACATACTGGTGGACAGTGTAGTAACGCCTTGATTAATTAACTCTTGCGGAAAAAAGCTGCATGAATGAGGCTGCCCCTGGTGTACACTGGGAGTTCCCCAGCCAAGGCAAAGTCAAGGACTCTCCCCATGAAACGCTAGAGGTGTCGAGCCTTCTGATTGCAGAAGGGCTGATTGTGTTGTGTGTGTGTGGGCTGGTGGGGGGTGGGGGGTGGGGGTGGATGGAGCCACACATCATGGAATGCATCTTTATACTTTTTATAAGGTTTCTATATTTGTTACATAAAATGTGTCCACTACACCTGTCTCTGCTCTACCTCATTAATAACAGTTTTACTTCATTTCCATTGCTACCCACCATTAGGCCCACAGGTTTGTTGAAGATATAAGCAGTGTCTGATCCCTTAACCAAAGTTGGACTATACTGTTAAACACCATGTGGATAGCTATCAATGTTATCAGTCAGCTTTCTGAAGCACCATGATAATGTTTGTTGTTGACAATTTGTTGATGTTAATATTATGTTGTTTCTGACCAGAAGAATATGAATGAAAGTGCTTAATAATTATTTTATGTTACTTGTATCTAGTTTTTTGTTTTACTATGTGTTCTTAGTCCTCTTACAAATGAAGCTCCTTCTAAATTTGTTTTCCTCTTGAATTCAGTCTCCACTTGTAGTCCATCTTCCTCCGTGTTTTACATTTCTTTCTTTTCTTTCTAACCTTCCACCTCTTTCATTTGTCAGAGGCTCTCTTCCTTTCCTGATACCAGGAGAAATGTGGTAAGTAGAGAAAGGATTCAAATATCTAAAACACTCCTGGGCTAGACCACTGCTTGCACAAAGCCACTTCTAAGCTTAGCAGCTTTCCAGTTGGTTACTATAGAGACAAATGACATTAGATGGAGCCACACTTAAGGGAAGCTAGGCAAGTAGGCATTTTGAGATTGGAGGCCTTAAATGCAGGATCATTTAGAAAAGGTCAAAAACTAGAAAGGAGAGGAAAGCTTTCACAAATGAGCTAATAGATAATTATTTACTGGTAGATTTTAGGTCGGTAGAATTTGTGCCTGCTAAGACCTTGAATCTAGCATACAGAGAATCCACTGACAAGTACCCCGGTATGATTACACAGTGATTTTTTTTTTTTTAATAACAGCTATGCTGCTATGAACATTTGTATACAAATTTTTGTGTAGGACATATGTTTCCATTTGTCTGGGTATATGCTTAAGAGTGGTATGGCTTGGTCATGTGGTAGCTCCTTTTGAGGAGTGACCAGACCACCAGCAATGTATGAGCATTCCAATTTCTTCACATCCCAACCGACACTTGTTATGTGTTTTTAATTACAGCTATGAGTGGTATGCAGTGGTTTTGACTTACATTTTTCCTGACAGCTAAACATGTTGAATATTTTTTATTTGTTTCTTGACCATCTGTGTATCTTCTATGGAGAAATGTCAGTTCAGATCCCTTGGACATTTTAAAAACTGGGTTATTTGTCTTTTTATTTTGAGTTGTAAGAATTCTTTATATATATTCCAAATACCTGGTTCTTAATAGAGACTTTCAACAAATTGTGTTTATCAGGTTTAGAAAATTGTCTTCCATTCTATAAGTTATATTTGTATTTTCTTGGTGGTATCCTTTGGGCCCAAAAGCTTTTAATTTTGATAAAGTCCAATTTATTATCTATTTTTTCTTTTTTCACGTGTTCTTTTGTCATAAAATCTTTCCATCTCTCTCATTCATCAGAGGCTGTCTTACTGATGCCAGGAGAAATGTGGTGATAAGTAGAGAAAGGACTCAAATCTTTAAAACATCCCTGGGCTTAGACCGTTGTTTGCACAAGCCACTTCTAAGCAGTGACCTCATCAAGGGTCATGAAGATTTACCCCTGCATTTTCTTCTAAGTATACTTTTGTTTTATTTTTGTTTTCTTGCGGTATTTTAGTAGTTTATTTTATTATAAACTTTTCAATTTATTTAAACTAAAAAAAAAAAAATCAAAAAACAGTTAAGCCATCTACTCCCTGTCCCCACCAGCCTCTCATCACTGGCAACTAGCAATCTGTTCTATATGTCTGTGAATTTGGGTTTTGCTTGCTTGCTTCTTAGATAGATTCCACATATAAAAGTGATCATTAGGTATTTGTATTTCTTTGTATGACTTACCTCATTTAGCATAATGTCCTTGAGTTCTATCCATGTTTTTACAAATGGCAAGATTTCATTCTTTTTTATGGCTGACTAATATTCCATTGTGTATGTATGTGTATATGTATATATATACACACCACAGTTTCTTCATCCATTCATCCATTGATAGGCAGGTTGTTTCCATATATTGGCTGTTGTAAATAATATTGCAGTGAACATGGGCAGGGCGGTGGTGGTGCATATATCTTTGAAGTTAGTGTTTTTGTTTTTTTTGAACACCCAGAAGTGGAATTGATGGAACATACAGTTTTCTTCTAAGAGTTTTATACTTTTAGCACCCTAGGTTTACATCTTTGATCCAGTTTCAGTTACTTTTTTGTATATGATGTGAAGGTGGAATCCTAATTCATATTTTTGCATGCAGATGTCCAATTTCTCAGTAGCATCTTTTGAAAAGACTATTGTTTCCCCATTGATTGTCTTGGAATCCTAATAAAAAATGAATTCACCATAAATGTATGGGTTTTATTTCTGGACAATCAGCTCTGCCCTCTTTGTCTATATCCTTATGCCATTACCACATTGTCTTGATTATTTTAGCTTTGTAGCTTAGAAATCAGAAGTATCAGTTCTCCCTTTGTTCTTTTTCAAGATTGTGTCAGGTATTTGGGATTCCTTGAATTTCTGTATGAATTTTAGGATAACTTTGTCAATTTCTGCAAGAAGACAGCTGAGATTTTTTTTGTTTTTTGACAGCTGAGATTTTGATAGGGATGGCATTGAATCTGTAGATCCCTTTGGAGAATAGTGCCATCTTAACAATATTTAATCTTCTAATCAGTTAACATGGAATGTCTCTCTTTTATTCAAGTCATCTTTAATTTCTCTCATCAATGTTTTATAGTTTTCAGAGTATAAGTTTTGCTTAGTTACTTTGAGGAAAAGCTGTTTACTATGTAAGGTAGCCCATTCTGTTTTAAACAGCTGAAGTTTTTCATCAATTCCCTGTAAAATTCTACATGTTGGTCTAGTTATTTCTTTTGAAGCTGCACCAGATTTAGTCTAATTGCTCTACCATAGGATACTTCTCTAAATACAAAAATATTACTTTCTCTTCTCTCAATCTTTCTTTCAGGCTAATCATACTGCATGCTATAAACTACTCTTTAAGTGACATTATTTCCATGTCCTTCATTATATGTTTACCCTTCTCTTTTTATTAATATTTCTTTTGAAATTTGATGTCTCAATGTAGGCATTTAATGCTGTAGATTAGGTGTTGGCAACTTTTTCTGTAACAGCTCAGATAGAAATATTTTAGATTTTGAGGGCCATACAGTGTTTGTCCCAACTACTTAACTCTGCCATTGTAGTGTGAAAACAGCCACAGACAATATGTAAATGATGAGCATGACTGTATTCTAAAAAAAACATTTTTAGAAAAACAGGTGGTTGGGCCAGATTTTGCCCACAGATCATAGTTTCCTGACTGCTGCTCTTGATCGTATCTTACCAGTGCAGAATATAGTGTGATTATATCTTCACTTGTAAATGCTACTCTTGCATTAACATATTTAAGGTGGTATTAAAATATTTTGTCTGGCATAGTAATCTTTTGATTACTGTTTGCATGGAATTCTTTTCCCATCCTTTTACTTTCAAACTACTTGTGCATTGAAGTCTAAAATGTAGACAGGATATGGTTGGATCATGTTTTTGTATCCATTCTACAAACTGCTGTCTCTTGACTAAAGGGTTTACTCTATTTACATTTCATGTAATTACCAACAAGGTAGGATTTCTTTATGCCATTTTCCTCTCTGTTTTCTACATGACTTCTGCCTTTGTTCCTATATTCCTCCATTATTGCTTTCTTTTGTGCTACATATGATTGCTGGTGTATCATCTTAATATCCTTTTTGTTTCTGTTACTGTATTTTTTTAGTTATTTTCTTAGTGACTGCTTTGGGGGCTATCACCAACATATTAGTATAAAGCAATCTAACTCAGTTTTAATAGTATACAAAAAGTTGTTTCAATATAATTCTTTTCCTCTACATTCATTTGTGCTATTATTGTCATACAAATTTTATCTTCATACATTATACGACACTTTTATTATTATTTGCTTTCTGCAATTTTTATTTAAATAAGATAGAAGAAAAGAATTACAAGCAAAACTACATTTTTTACTGTCTTTTGTCATTATCTGTGTAGTTAACTTTAGTGGTAGTTTTTAGTTCTTCACATGGATTTGAGTTAGTGTCTTAGTTTTCTTTCATTTCAGCCTGAAAGCATTCCCTTCATATTTTTTGTAGGTCCAGTCTGTTAACACTAATTTGGTTCTTGCCCATTTTTTTTTACATTACATTAATGAAAAGGTAGAGTATTTTTTTTGCTCGGTGTTATGTTTTACTATTTCATCTATGTTGTGCTTAGCTATACTTAATTTTTTATTTTCCATATGTTATTCCACAGTATGAATATACCACAATTTTTTTCTTATCTGTCCTACTGTTAAGGGATTTGGGGGCTTCTTGTGTAATTTTCTTTATTTAGTCTGTTGATGTGATAGATAATATTAAGTGATCTCTGTTGAACCAGCTTTGCATACCTGAAATAAATCCTCCTGGGTCATGCTTTAAAATTCTTCTCATATATTGTTGGACTAAATTTGCTAATATTTTATTGAGGATTTTTGCATCTACATTCATGAAAGATATGGTCTGTAGTTTTCTTTTCTTCTAATGTCTTTGGTTTTGGTAATAATGTAATGATGGCATCATAGAATGAGTTAGAAAATATTCCTTCCTTCTACTTCTGTCATCTGCAGGCCTTTGTAGAGAATGGTCTAATTTCTCCCTTAAATGTTTGGTAGAATTCACCAGTAAACTCATCTAGACATAGTACTTTCTGTTTTAGAAAGTTATTAATTATTGATTCAATTTCTTTAATACTATAGGCCTGTTCAGATTGTTTCTTCTTCTGTGAGTTGGCAAATTGTGTCTTTCAAGGAATTGGTCCATTTCATCTAGGTTATTAAATTTATGGGTATAAAGTTTTTCTTAATAATTCTTATTATTATGTTTAAGGTCAATAGGATCAATAATGATGTATCCTTTTTCTGATAGTAGTTTGTTATTCTCTCTTTTTCTCAGTTCGCTTGGCTAGAGGCTTATCAATTTTACTTATGACTTCTATTCTGAATTTGTTAAGGTGTGTTTTATGGTCCAGAATGTGATCTCTCTTGGTGAATATTCCATGGGATCTTGAGAAGAATATGTGTTCTGCTGTCTTTGGATGAAGGTGTCTATAGCTATACATTATGTTCAGTTGATTGATGGTGCTGTTGAATTCAACTATAGACTTACTGACTTTATGCCTGCTGGATATGTCCATTTCTGTCAGAGGGGTGTTGGAGTCTTCAGCTAAAATGTAGGTTGATCTCTTTGTCCTTTGAGTTTCACTAGTTTTTGCTTCACATATTCTGAGGCCCATATATATTATGGGTTGTTAGGTCTTCTTGAACTTTTGACCTCTTTATCATTATGTAATGCTCCTCCTTCTCCTGATAATTTTCCTTGCTTCGAAGTCCTCTGTCTGAAATTAATACAACTATTCCCACTTTTTAAAAAATTAATGTTAGTATGGTGTATCTTTCTCCATCTCTACTTTCAGTCTGTATGTGTTTATATTTAAAGTGAGTTTCTTATAGATAACATGTAGTTGGGTCTTGATTTTGATCAAGTCTGATAGTCTTTCAATTGGTGTATTTAGACTATGGATGTTCACAGTGATTATTGGTATTGTTTGATTATATCTGCCATATTTGGTAGCATTTTGTATTTATTGCCCTTGTTCCTTATTCCTATTTCTCATCTTTCACTCTTTTTCTGCTTTTTGTGATTTTAAATGAGCATTTTATATGATTCCATTTTCTCTCCTTTCATAACAAATCAATTATGCTTTATTTTATTTTACTTTTTTATTGGTTGTCCTAGATTTTGCAATATGTACTTACAACTAATCCAAGTTCACTTTCAAATAATAGTATACCACTTCACAGTAGTGCAAGTACATTATAATAGTAAAATATTTTTAATTGGAATATAGTTGATATAGAATATTATATTAATAGCAAAATATTTCTAATTTCTTCCTTCCATCTCTTGTGTTATTGCTTTCATTCATTTCATTTGTACATAAACATTTAAGGCATGCATAATCAAATACATTATTTATTTTATTATTTTATTTTTAACAAACTACTATCAGGTCAATTAAGAATAAGAAAAATTAAAGTTTTTATTTTACCGTGACCTAGTTCTTCTTTGATGCTCTCCCTTTATGTAGATCTTTCTGACCTTTATCATTTTTCTTCTTGGTAAAGAGCTTCTTTTAACATTTCTTACAACAAATTCCCTCAATTTTTGTTTTTCTGAGAAAGTCTTTATTTCTCCTTCAGTTTTGAAGATAATTTCACAAGGTACATAATTCTGGTTGGCAGGTTTTTGTGTCAATACTTTGAATATTCCATTCTTCTCTCTTCTTGCTTGCATGGTGGTTTTTGAGGGAAGTTGAATATAATTCTCATTTCTCTGATGGATCTTAGATCTTTGAAGAATTGTTGACTTTTCAGTTTGTTCATTTTTTTGTTTTTGAATAAGTGGCAAGTTGTGGTAGTTTCTAAGTTTCTTAAATGCAAGGCTAGAAATTGGGAGAATTCATATAGATTTTCTCCTGTATTTTCTTTTATGAGTTTTTTTTCCCATAAGTTTTGCAATTTTTCATTTAGGTCCTTAAGTAACTGAGTTAATTTTTATATCATATGTGAGGTGTAGATCAAGACTAATTTTTCTTTTTGCGTAAAGCTATCCAATTATTTTAGCACTATTTGTGAAACAGAATATCCTTTCTCCATGGAATTTTTTTTCAGCTTTATCAAAAATCACTTGTGGGCCTATTTTTGGACTCTATTCCATTGTTCTGTCTATCCTGTCTCAAATACCACACTGACTTGATTATTGAAGCTTTGTAGTAAATGTGGAAATCAGGTCATCTGAGACCTCCTGCTTTGTTTTTTGGTTTGGCTCTTCTATTCCTTCTTCTTCTCCATATAAATTTTAGAATCTGCTTGTCAATTTCTATACAAAAATCTTGCCAGAATTTCGTTTGGAAATGCACTGAATCTGTAGAGCAGTTGGGGAAGATTATAGAGCTGTTTGGGGAAATTTTAAAAATAATTGAGTTTTTCAGTTCATTTCATGGACATGGAATATCTTTCAGTTTGGTTAGGTTATCTTTGATTTCCTTTATCATTGTTTTATAGTTTTTGCATACAGATCTTACATATATTTTTTAAGATTTATACCCAAGTATTTTATATTTACAGGTGCTATTATAAATTGTATTATTTTCTAGTTGTAATTTTTTTTTCTACTATATAGAAATATGATTGAGTTTGGTGTATTAACTTGTATCCTACAACCTTGCTTCACTCACTTATTCTAATATCTTTTTGGTAGATTATTTGGGATTTTCTACATAATTATATTGTCTGAAAATATACAGTTTTATCTTTTCCTTTTTGATCTATATGTTCTTAATTTCTTTCCTTGCTTTATTTCCCTGGCTGGAACCTTCAGCATGATTTTGAATAAGAGTGATGAGAGCAGATCTTGCCATGTTCTGATCTTAGGAGTAAGGGTTGGCGGGGGGGGTGGTAAGCATTCAATTTTTTATCATGAAGTATGTTAGCTGTAGGATTTTTATAAGTATCCCTTATAAGATTGAAGAATTTCCCTCTATTTGTAGGTTTCTGAAAAATTTCTTTTTATCATAAATTATTGTTGAGTTTTAAGGGTTTATTTTTCTTCTGTATTTATTCATGTAGTCATTTGCTTTTTCTTTCTTAGTTCGCTTTTTCTTCCTTAGTTCGTTGATATAGTGAATTATACTGATTAATTTTTGAATGTTGAATTAGTCTTGCATTCCCAAGACAAGCCCCACTGTTGTAATCAGTTATCATTTTATGTATTGTTTGACTGGTTTGTATTTTTTGAGGTTTTTTGCATCTATGTTTATGAGGGATACTGGTCTGTTGTTTTCTTTTAATCTTTATCTGTTTTTGGTATCTTGATAATACTGACTTAATTAAATTAATTGGGAAATGTTCCTTGTTTTTCTATATTTTTGAAAATTTTGTGTAGAATTGGTATTCTCTCTTCCATAAATGTTTGGTAGAATTCTCCATAAAGTCATCTCAGCCTGTAAATTTCTGTGTTGCAAGGTTTTCAACTGCATAGTCAGTTTTCAAAATAGATGTAGGATTGAGCAAGTTATCTATTCTTTTTTAGATAAACTTTATATATTTCCTTTATATTCCTTTTTAGATAAACAGTTTATATATTTCAAAGAATTTGACCATTTCATCTAAGTTATCAGACTTAGGACATTGAGTTGTTCATTGTATTTTTTAATTCAATGTCTGTAGGGTTAATAGTGATGTCCTCTCTTTTATTCCTCATATTTGTAACTTGTGTCTCCTCTTTTTTCCTTTCTTAGTCTGACTAGAGGTTTATCAATTTTTATGAACAATATTTATTATGTATCATATATCTTTTAAAGAGTTTTATTTCTATAGTACCTGAATATCCAAGAATCTGTAAGCTATGTTCTATTGTTATCCCCTTTTATAGATGAATAAACTGAGGCCTGGATATATTAGTAAATTTGCCTACTATGTGACAAGCAGCATAACAGATGCAGGGTTCATATCCAAGTCTAGGTTATTCCAGATCCTTTACTTTTGACCACTTTGCTTTATTGACTGATATAAAGGATGAATCAAAATTAGATAAGACATATGAAGGAAATCTTCTCCCTCATACTGTGGCTGGGAGCAAACTTCTCATTTTCATCACTGGACTGTAATATCTGCTGTTCTCTGTAAATAGCATATTGTACATAACCTCTTGTCATAAGATCTCTTGAGATCTGTTAGCTCCTTCTAAAAGTTTAGACCACTCAGTTGAAGGTACCTACAAAGGAGAGACAAAAAATCTGAGGACTTCTGGTTGCCACAAAATACTCAATAACACATCTTAGATTTTCAGGACATAGGACCTTCTGGGGCCTTCTAGTGACTGGATACCTGAAGTAGCTGTCCTGACACCATCCATTCTGTTGTTTTTTTTTTAACTGAAGTGTAGTTGACATACAATATTATATTAGTTTCAGGTGCATAGCAGAGTCATTAGACATTTGTATACATTATGAAATGATCCCCATAATAAGTGTAATTACCATCTGTCACCATACAAAATTATTACAGTATTATTGACTATATTCCCTGTGCTGTACTTTATATCTGCATGACTTATTTACTTTATAACTGGAAGTTTGTACCTCTTTATTTCCTTCATCTACGTTTCCCATTACTCCAGCCCCCTCTCCTCTGGCAACCACCAGTTTGTTTTCTGATGCCATCCATTCTTGATAGACTAGAAGTAAAAGCCTTGATTCTATGCCCTTTCCTTTAAAGAAATACTTTAGGTATTTCTTCCCCTTCATGGGTATAAGATATGCTTTTGAAAATAAAAGCTGAGACGCTTAACTTGTTTCCTTAGGTCTGACGGTAACTGCTGTGAAAGACTCAGGAGAGTGGAATTTGGAGGCTGGGGCCCTGGTACTGGCAGATGCAGGCCTTTGCTGTATCGACGAGTTTAATAGCCTCAAAGAGCATGATAGAACCAGTATCCACGAAGCAATGGAGCAACAGACCATAAGTGTTGCTAAAGCTGGGTAAGAGTTTGTTTTCTTTAAAATCTCTGGGAATAGTACAATTAATTTATATATGATTGTGGAAAAACGTGAACCCTGTTTAACTGTAAGTATGTTTGGTACTCTCAGAGATTATCAGCTACCATTCATCAAGACACACATTAATGTTCTCATGGAGGTATATGAGGAAGCAAAAACAAGTTGTTGGGAAAAAGAAATGGAAGAACTAAGGTAAAAATAGAAGTTTACTTAATTCCTGAGGGGAAATTATGAAGAGCTTTCAATGCAGGATTCAACTCATTTTCCCATTCAATAATGTATATCTACTTTGGGAATATTACAGAATTAGGGATTTTGAAAAAAATCACAAAAACACAAAATTTCTGCTTTCAGTGGCATTCTTCTTCTATATTCTAATGGAAGATCAACCGCAACGTGTGGAAAACTAAATAATGAAATATATTAACATACGATGAAGTACCAGTTGTGACTCAAGGAGGCTTAGTCGTGAGGTCTAAGAGTCCCTAGCTATACATGACCAATACGGAGGAAGAATAGTCAGGTTCAGATAGAACTCCATTCACCCAGGCTCTGAGATGGTTATAGGAAACTTACCTGGCTGCAATAGCTGACCACCATGCAGACTGCCAGGGCATCTAAACAAAAGACAGAGCCAGAACCGTCTCATCCCAAATGCTACTATTACTGGTGTGAGGCCAGCTGACCAGGTGGATAGAGCTAGTAGCGGAGTCTTCAAACAGTAGTAGTACGTGGGAGTCAGGTAGACACTGGTATGTATGGATTATCTGAGCTCCATTTATATGCACTCACAAAAATAGAAAAGGGAAAAGTAAGAGGATATAATTCATCAGAAAAAATACACAAGAAAAAAGTAAGCAGAGCCATTATCATATCTATTCATTTTACCCAGTATATATTCTTTCAGTATGTAATCATTAAGAGCCTGCTGTATTCCAAACACTGTGCTGGACATTGAGAAGTACGGAGATGATTATAGCACTGTCTTTGAGATATTGGCTATTTTTTTGGAAAAGATAGACAAAAGAATAGCAGAGCGATAAATCCATAATAAAAGGGTTATGAGGGAACATACTGTAAAATAATTATTGCTTCTAAACTCTTTATTGGGGAAATAAGAGATATAATTTCCAAAGTGTCTTCAAGGCTACTTTCTCTTCTCATTTGTCTCCATTTGCTGGTTGGTAGAATGTATGATTTATGTTTTATTTTTTATTTTTTTTGTTAAGGTATAATTGATAAACACTCTTGTAAAGGTTTCACAAGAAAAACATTGTGGTTACTACAGTCACCCATATTATCAAGTCCCCCCACAACCCATTGCTCTCACTGTCCATCAGCTTAGTAAGATGCCACAGAATCACTACTTGTCTTCTCTGTGCTACACTGCCTTCCCGATGAACCCACACACACCATGTGTACTAAACAAAATACCCCTAAATCCTCTTCTCCCTCCTTCCCCACCCGCTCTCCCACAACCCTCCCCTTTGGAAACCTCTAGTCCCTTCTTGGAGTCTGTGAGTCTGCTGCTGTTTTGGTCCTTCAGTTTTGCATTGTTGTTATACTTCACAATGAGAGAAATCATTTGGCACTTGTCTTTCTCCAGCTGGCTTATTTCACTGAGCATAATACCCTCTAGCTCCAATCATGTTTTTGCAAATGGTAGGATTTGTTTTCTTCTTATGGCTGAATAATATTCCATTGTGTATAGTACCACCTCTTCTTTATCCATTCATCTACTGATGGACACTTAGGTTGCTTCCATATCTTGGCTATTGTAAATAGTACTATGATAAACATAGGGGTGCATATGTCTTTTTGAATCTGAGAAATTATATTCTTCGGGTAAATTCCTAGGAGTGGGATTCCCAGTTCAAATGGTATTTCTATTTTTAGTTTTTTGAGGAACCTCCATATTGCTTTTCACAATGGTTGAAACAATTTACATTCCCACTAGCAGTGTAGGAGGGTTCCCCTTTCTCCACATCCTCACCAGCATTTGTTGTTTGTCTTTTGGATGGTGGCCATCCTAACTGGTGTGAGGTGATATCTCATTGTGGTTTTATTTTGCATTTCCCTGATAATTAGTGATGCGGAGAATCTTTTCATGTGTCTAATTGGCCATCTGAATTTCTTCTTTGAAGAACTGTCTGTTCATATACTCCGCCCATTTTTTGATCGGGTTATTTGCTTTTTGGGTGTTGAGGCATATGAGCTCTTTATATATTTTGAATGTTAACTCCCTGTTGGACATGTCATTTACAAATATATTCCCCCATACTGTAGGATGCCTTTTTGTTCACTGATGCTGTCCTTTGCTGTACAGAAGCTTTTTAGTTTGATGTAGTCCCATTTGTACATTTTTGCTTTTGTTTCCCTTGCCCAAGGAGATGTGTTCAGGAGAAAGTTGCTCATGTTATTATTCAAGAGATTTTTGCCTATGTTTTAAGAATTTTATGGTTTCATGACTTACATTTAGGTCTCTGATCCATTTTGAGTTTACTTTTGTGTATGGAGTTAAACAATAATCCAGTTTCATTATCTTACATGTAGCTGTCCAGTTTTGCCAACACCAGTTGTTGAAGAGGCTGTCATTTTCCCATTGTATATCCATGGCTCCTTTATCATATATTAATTGGCCATATATGTTATTTCAATATGTATTCATTAAGAGCCTGCTGTATGCCAAGCACTGTGCTGGACACTGAGAAGCACAGAGATGAATATCTGGGCCCTCTATTCTGTTCCATTGATCTATGACTCTGTTCTTGTGCCAGTACCAAATTGCCTTCATTATTGTGGCTTTTTAGTAGAGCTGGAAGTCAGGGAGTGTAATCCCCCCAGCTTTATTCTTCCTTCTCAGGATTGCTTTGGCTATTTGGGGTCTTATGTGATTCCATATGAATTTTAGAACTATTTTCTCTAGTTCATTGAAGAATGCTGTTGGTATTTTGATAGGGATTGCATTGAATCTGTAGATTGCTTTAGGCAGGATGGCCATTTTGACAATATTAATTCTTCCTATCCATGAGCATGGGATGTATTTCCATTTATTGGTTTCTTCTTTAATTTCTCTCATAAGTGTCTTGTAGTTTTCAGGATTATAGGTCTTTGACCTCCTCGGTTAGGTTTATTCCTAGGTATTTTATTCTTTTTGATGCAATTGTGAATGGAATTGTTTTTCTGATTTCTCTTTCTGCTAGTTCATCATTAGTATATAGGAAGGCAAAAGATTTCTTTATATTGATTTCGTGTCCTGCAACTTTGTTGAATTCGGTTATTAGAGCTAGTAGTTTTGGGGTGGATTCTTGAGAGTTTTTTTATGTACAATATCATTTCATCTGCAAAGAGTGACAGTTTAACTTCTTCCTTACCAATCTGGATGCCTTTGATTTCTTTGTGTTGTCTCATTGCTGTGGCTAGGACTTTCAGTACTATGTTGAATAAAAGTGGGGAGTGTAGGCATCCTTGTCTTGTTCTCAACTTAAATGAAAAGTTTTCACCTTTTCGCTGTTAAGTGTGATGTTGGCTGTGGGTTTGTCATATATGGCCTTTATTATGTTAAGTACTTGCCCTCTTTACCCATTTTGTTGAGAGTTTTTGTCATGAATGGATGTTGAATTTTGTGAAATGCTTTTCCAGCATCTATGGAGATGATCATGTGGTTTTTGTCCTTTTTGTTTATGTGGTGGATGATGTTGATGGATTTTAGAGTATTGTACTATCCTTGCATGCTTGGAATAAATCCCACTTGATCATGATCGATCTTTTTGATGTATTTTTTAATTTGGTTTGCTAATATTTTGTTGAGTATTTTTTCATCTGTGCTCATCAGAGATATTGGTCTGTAATTTTCTTTTTGTGTGGTGTCTTTGCCTGGTTTTAGTATTAGAGTGATGCTAGCCTCATAGAATGAGTTTGGGAGCATTCTCTCCTCTTCTACTTTTTGGAAAACTTTAAGGAGGATGTGCATTAGGTCTTCACTAAATGCTTGATAAATTTCAGTGGTGAGGCCATCTGGTCCAGGAGTTTTATTCTTAGGTAGTTTTTTGATTACCAACTCAATTTTGTTGCTGGTAATTGGTCTGTTCCGATTTTCTGTTTCTTTCTGGGACAGCCTTGGAAGGTTATATTTCTCTAGAAAGTTGTCTATTTCTTCTAGATTGTCCAGTTTGTTAGCAAATAATTTTTCATAGTATGCTCTAATAATTCTTTGTATTTCTGTGGTGTCTGTAGTGATTTTTCCTTTCTCACTTCTGATTGTGCCGATGTGTATAGACTCTCTTTTTTTCTTGATAGATCTGGCTAGGGGTTTATCTATTTTGTTAATTTTCTCAAAGAACCAGCTCCTGGTTTCATTGATTCTTTCTATTGTTTTATCCTTCTCGATTTTATTTATTTCTGCTCTGATCTTTATTATGTCCCTCCTTCTACTGATTTTGGGACTCATTTGTTCTTTTTTTTTGTAGTTTCATTAATTGTGAGTTTAGACTGTTCATATGGTATTGTTCTTTCCTGAGGTAAGTCTGTATTGCAATATACTTCCTTTTTAGCACAGCCTTTGATGCATAACAGAGATTTTGCAGTGTTGAGTTATTGTTGTAATTTGTCTCCATATATTGCTTGAGCTCTGTTTTTATTTGGTCAATGATCTGTTGATTATTCAGGCTCATGTGAAGCCTCCATGTGTTTTTGGCCTTTTTGTTTTCTTTGCATAGTTTATTTCTAGTTTCATACCTTTGTCATCTGAGAAGCTGGTTGGTACAATTTCAATCCTTCTGAATTTACTGAAGCTCTTTTTTTGCCTAGTATATGATCTATTCTTAAAATTTTTCCATGTGCGCTTGAGAAAATGTGTATCCTGCTGCTTTTGGGTGGAGTTTCTGTAGTTATCTGTTAGGTCCATCTGTTCCAAGATGTTGTTCAGTGCCTCTGTCTCCTTACTTATTTTCTGTCTGGTTGATCTGTCCTTTGGAGTGAGTGGTGTGTTGAGGTCTCCTAAAATGAAAACATTGTATTCTATCTCCCCCTTTAATTCTAGTAGTATTTGTTTCACATATGTAGGTTTTTCTATGTTGGGTGCATAGATATTTATAATACCTCTTCTTGGACTGACCCCTTATCATTATGTAAAGTCCTTATTTGTCTCTTGTTACTTTGTTTTGAAGTCAGTTTTGTCTGATACAAGTACTGCAACTCCTGTTTTTTTCTCCCTATGAGTTGCATGAAATATCTTTTTCCATCTCTTCACTTTTAGCCTGTGTATGTCTTTGGGTTTGAAGAGAGTCTCTTTTAGGCAGCATATAGATGGGTCTTGTTTTTTTAACCATTCTTGACTCTATGTCTTTTGATTGGTGCATTTAGAACATTTACATTTAGGTTGATTATTGATAGGTCTGTACTTATTTCCATTGCAGGCTTTAGATTCATGGTTACCAAAGGTTCAAGCGTAACTTCCTTACTATCTTAGAGTCTAACTTAACCCACTTAGTATGCTATCACAAACACAATCTAAAGGTTCTTTTTTTTCCCCCCTCCTTTTCTTCCTCCTCCATTCTTTATATATTAGGTATTATATTCTGTCCTCTTTGTCTATCCCTCTTTATTACCTCTGGTGACAGCTATTTAACCTTAGGAACATTTCCATCTATAGCAGTCCCTCCAAAATACCCTGTAGAGATGGTTTGTGGGAGGTAAATTCTCTCAACTTTTGCTTATCTGGAAATTACTTAATCCCTCCTTCAAATTTAAGTGATAATCTTGCCAGATAAAGTATTCTTGGTTTGAGTCCCTTCTGCTTCATTGCATTAAATATATCATGCCACTCCCTTCTGACCTGTAAGGTTTCTGCTGAGAAGTCTGATGATAGCCTGATGGGCTTTCCTTTGTATGTGATCTTTTTTCTTTCTCTGGTTGCTTTTAATACTCTGTCCTTATCCTTGATTTTTGCGTTTGAATTATTATATGTCTTGGTGTTGTCTTCCTTGGGTCCCTTGTATTGGAATATCCGTGCATCTCCATGGCCTGAGAGACTATGTCCTTCCCCAGATTGGGGAAGTTTTCAGCAATTACCTCCTCAGTGACACTTTCTATTCCTTTTTCTCTCTCTTCTTCTTCTGTTACCTCTATAATGCAAATATTGTTCCGTTTGGATTGATCATCCTGTTCTCTCAATATTCTCTCATTCTTAGAGATCCTCTTTTCTCTCTGTGCCTCAGCTTCTTTGTATTCCTCTTCTCTAATTTCTATTTCATTTATTGTCTCCTCCGCTATATCTCATCTGCCTTTAATACCCTCAGTGATTGAATCTCTGTCCTAAATTCGTTCCTGGGTTCTTGAATATTTGTCTGTACCTCCATGAGCATGTTTATGATTTTTATTTTGAAATCTCTTTCAGGAAGATTTATTAGTCTCACTCAACCCTTTTTCTGGTGGTGGTTAGATTTTGCTTTGAACCAGGTTCCTTTGACATTCCATATTTGTATATGGCGCCCTCTAGTGCCCAGAAGCTCTACTCTCTGGAGCTGCTGGGCGCCTGGAGCGATGTCAGGGGTCACAGGGGAGTGGTGCTGGTGCCTGGGGGGAGGAAAGAGCTGTTTTCTGCTTTCCGGCTGCTATGCCTGTCTTCACTGCCAGACCCAGTGGGCTGAACGCACAGGTGTAAGCCTGTATACTTTGCGTTTTTAGCTGCTTTCTACGGGGCTTCCCTTTAGCTGGCCTGTCACCAGGGTAAGGTTTGCCAGTTTGCAAGCCAGATGAGGGCTGTCCAGAAGGAAGGCGCAGTAGGCTGGGTATCATGGTGGGGGTCCTTGGAGTTGTGTAAACAGCCATGGGGATGGAGCACCTCAAGATCGTGAAAGTTCCCAACCTTCTGGGCAGAGTGCACCTGGACAATTTGGTCTACCTGTCCTTTCTTCTGAGCAGTTAGCTCTATGCAATCCTTGCCCCTTTAGCAGTCGTCTTGGTTTTAGGAAGTCTCTCAGACTGCCCACCCAGATCAACCGGATATGGATCCCTGTTTTCCACAAGCAGCTGGAATCTCCATCTCTCCAGGTATTCTGCCTGCCTTTCTAACTCCACTAGTCACCAGAGCACCATGCAGTGTAGGTTCGTGCTTCCAGAGCAGATCTCCAGGTGTAGGTGTTCATCAGTCCCAGGCCTCCACTCCCTCCCTGCTCTGTTTCTCTTCCTCCCGCTAGTGAGCTGGGGTCAGAGAAGGGCTTGAGTCCTGCCGGGCCATGGCTTTGGTAAATTACCCTGTTTCGTGAGGTCTGTTCTTTCCTCCAGGTGTATGCTGTCTGGCTCAGCCTTCTTTCCTGTTGCTCTTTTAGGATTAGTTGTATTAATTATATTTTCATATTATATGTGGTCTAGGAGGAGGTCTCTGTCTCACCACTTACGCCACTGTCTTTAATCCCATGAGGTCTTATTTTCTATCCATTCAGTGACTCTTTGTCTTTTGATTGGTGCATTCAGACCATTTACATTTAGGGTGATTCTCGATAGGTATGTACTTATTGCCATTGCAGGCTTTAGATTCATGGTTACCAAGGTTCAAAGTTAGCTTCTTTACTATCTAACAGTCTAACTTAATTCACTTAGTAAGCTATTGCAAGCACAATTTAAAGGTTCTTTTTTTATTCTCCCTTTTCTTCCTCCTCTATTCTTCATATATTAGGTGTCATATTCTATACTCTGTGTATGCCTTGACTAACTTTTGGATTACTTGATAAAATTTTGCATTTGCTTAGGAATTAATTGGTCTACTTCCTTTACTGTGGTTTTATTTTCTCACATAACAGCTATTTAGCCTTGGGAACACTTCCATCTATAGCAGTCCCTCTGTAATACACTATAGAGTACTTTGTGAGAGGTAAATTCTCTCAACTTTTGCTTATCTGGAAATTGTTTAGTTGCTTCTTCAAATTTAAATGATAATCTTGCCGGATAAGTATTCTTGGTTCAAGTCCCTTCTGCTTCATTGCATTAAATATATCATGCCACTTCCTTCTGGCCTGTAAGGTTTCTGTTGAGAAGTCTGATGATAGCCTGATGAGTTTTCCTTTGTATGTGATCTTTTTTGTCTCTCTGGCTGCTTTTAATGCTCTGTCTTTATCCTTGAGTTTTGCCATTTTAATTATTGTATGCCTTGGTGTTGGCTTCCTTGGGTCCCTTGTGTTGGGAGATCTGTGTACCTCTATGACCTGAGAGACTATCTCTTTCCCCAGATTGGGGAAGTTTTCAGCAATTACCTCCTTAGTGACACTTGCTATCCCTTTTTCTCTCTCTTCTTCTTCTGGTACCCCTATAATGCAAATACTCTTCCGTTTGGATTGATCACCCTGTTCTCTCAATATTCTTTCATTCTTAGAGATCCTTTTTTCTCTCTGTGCCTCAGCTCTTTGTATTCCTGTTTTCTAATTTCTATTCCATTTATCGTCTCATCTACTTCATCTAATCTGCTTTTAAATTCCTCTATTGTATGTTTCATTTCCAATACTGTATTTTTCAAAATTTCTATCTCTTGAATTCCTCCCTCAGTTCTTGAATATTTTTCTGTAGCTTCATGAACATGTTTATGATTTTTATTTTAAAATCTTTTTCAGGAAAATTGGTGAGTTCAATTTTACTTGGCTCTCTTTCTGGGTTTGTGGGATTTTAGTTTACACCAAGTTCTTTTGATGTTCCATATTTTTAGTAAATACTTGGTGTATGCGGCATCCTCTAATGCCCAGAATCTTTACTCTCTGGAGCTGCTCAGCCCCTGGAGCGATGGTGGGGGTCACAGGTGTGTGAGTGGTGCTTGTGTCTGCCAGGAGGAGAGAGCTCTTTCCTGCTTCCCAGCCACAGTGCCCGCCTCCACTCTCAGATCAGTGAGTTTTGCATGCAGGGAGCATCCTCTTGGATACGCCCCTGTAGCTGCCATAGGTAGGGCCGTCCTCTGGCTGGCCTGACGCAGTGGCGGGGGCAGCAGGTTGTATGGTTCATTTTGATATTCTTTTTCCAGAGGAAATGTGGGACATTTAAAAAAATTCATAAATAATTAATCCTTACATCAGGGTTAATTGCAGCAAATGCTATAAATCTGTTTTAGAGAAGGAAAAAATTAGTAATGCTGTATGATAGACTATGGAATAAGTGTTTGGTAATGAAAATATTTTATTAACTGCTCCTAGTTCCTTGCTCTCTGCTAAATGTGAATTAGTATTATTGTGCTATCCATAAGTATGTCATAAGTTCCAGAAGAAATGTTCTGTAACTCTACAGTTCACTTATGAAACCTGAAGGTTGGATAATCTTGTCATAACTGCTTTATGCAGTGGAAAATTGCTTTTTGTACTATTTGTCATGAGGGACCAGTTTTTTTTGTTTCTGTCAGTCTATCACAGAGTGATATTTTTATAAATACAATAAAAATGAACTATTTAAAAAGATGAAATAAAAAAGTAAATGACAAACAAAACATACACCTAAGTTCTTCTTGTACTTAAGATGAAGAAAGCTGTAAGAATGTGTCACTCTCATCTTAGTGAGAAAAGTCAGTATAACCCTCAAAAATCATAACTCTGCTTGAACTTATCAGAGAACTAAGTTTACAAGGAAATCAAGGGAACTTAGTTCCAAAGTGGGACAACTTCCTCCAAGGAGAAGTGAGGCACACCAACTTTTCACCTTTGACGGTGCATAAGAGGGAGGTAGCTGCCACAGAAGCAAATGAGAAGAAATACCGAAAATATTTTAAATTTCCTGATGTCTAAGTGTGGGCTAGCATATCACTTTAGAGCAGCCAGGAGCTCCGACCACAGGGGGGCTATCTTTTGCAGTCCTTTGTCTTGGGTCTCTGCCAGATGCTCACAAGAGAAACTGGGCAAGGCGGAAGAGTGGGAGACCTCTGACCTTACCAGTCATGAGGGCTGAGAAGCGATTGGTGCCAGGAAAAGGCCTGAAACTGTGACTTCCCCAGGCACATCCCTCATAGGAAGTGAAGAAGCCTTCAGTCCCTGGAGGCAAGGCAGCAACCCCTCATCCACAGAGTCTCTGGGGGAAGGGTCAAAACAGAAAAACTTTTGCTATTGCTAGAGTTTAGAGAACCATCCTTCCTTTGTGCAGGAGTCAGGCAAAAAGGTCCTGCTTCTGGGAGAAGCAAAGAAGCAAAAGCCACCTTCCCCTGAGGGAAAGCAGGTTGTTAGGTCCAGGAATCTAAACAAATACAAAGCCATGGTATATACCATCAGGAAAGGGACAGAAAAACCCCACCTGCCAAAGAGCCACCACAGAAACATTGCAGGGTTGAGCTGCCAAGGTTGGAGGGACAGAAAGTCTCCCAACTCACCAGCTCATCTCCAACAGCAGGCACACAGACCCTGCCTAAGACCAGGGGACCAATTACCAGCCTGGCCCCTAAATAAGCCTAACACCAAGTAACGAGCAGCAGCAGTCTACCGCTGGGATGTAGGAGTGTGGACAGACACCTCCCCTGTGGTATAAGTATGTAGCAACTGCTGAAAGCTGTAGACAGAGCAGGAACACTACAAATAACCTTCTAGCACTGCACTACCCCCACACTAGGCACAGGTCACGGCAGCTCAACACTGAAAGAATTTGAAATCCTAGGAGCACTGAGGGGAAAGACAGCAGTAGTGCTGGTCCCTCATCAGCTGTGATGGCCTCTTAGACTCTAAAGGACTCACACTGTGCATGAAGTGGTGTAATATTATTTGAAGGTAGACTGTATTTACTATATTTATTTAAAGATGTAAACTGCAGAACAGCCACTAAAAAATAAAAGAGACATAACTAATAAGCTAGTTGTAGAGATAAAATGGAATCATTAAAAATAATCCAAAAGAAAAAAGGAAGAGAAGAGAAAGGCAACAAAGAATAGTTAGGAGAAATAGAATAGATGATAGATTTAAATTCAACCATATCAGTAATTGTATTAATAATGAATCATGTAAACAAAGGCAAAGGTCATCAGGTTGGAGAGAAAAACAAGACCCAACTGAATGCTGCCTTCAAAAAACTGACTTTAAAATTACCGAGTATCACAGTTCTTCCAAGTGGTAAAGATACCTCAAGACAAATGCTGGGCATAAAAGCCACAGGGCATAAGTCGGCAAAGAAGTAAAAAGCTAACCTTTTCAAACAATATTGCTTCTCTCTCACTTACCAACTTTACATTTCCCTGTATGGCCCTGGAAGATGACAGGTAAGATTCCTCAAGGGGGGCCATCAGGTGAGAAATTGGGAATCAACAGAGGTGAGGCTTAGAACCTCACCCCCCTGTTTTGAGAGAAATCTTCTGCATCCGTGGATGTTTTGTTGCCCTTGTCTAGCTTGGATTAATACTTAGTCTATAGGCACAGACCTGATCATCTACATTTGCCCTCTTACAGCACTAAATTATGTTTTCTACCTTTATCTTGCATCTACCTACCACTTCAGCATTTTATTAAAAATAATAATAATAATAATAATAAGGGACAAATATGGGACTCACATATAAATCAAAACGAAAGTTTCTGTGATATGACTGCCCTTGTACTGTTCACCATGTAAGAACTTATTCACTATGTAAGACCTTGTTCACCATGTGAGAACTTGTTTGTTATGCTTCAGAAGATTGGAGACTATTGAGATATAGGCTTGGGGTTGATTAATGACTGTGCATTGAGTCCCCTATACAGAATTTTATTGTTGTTAACAACCATTTGATCAATAAATATGAGAGATGCCTTCTCAAAAATAAAACAAAAAAACTGACTTTAAATTCAAGCACACAGGTAAGTTAAGATGATGGGGGGGAATTTCCATGAAGACACCAAAACTTTACCAAGACATTAAAGGAAAATAAAACTACAGAAAAATGTCATCCGTGAGCATAGACATGAAAATTCTTAATACTTTTGTAAATTAAATCCAGTAGAATATTGATTATATAGTATAGCCCAGTGGGGCTCATCCAGGAATGCAAAGCTGGTGAAAAATCAATGTAATTCCAGTGTTAACAGAATAAAAATATATATATAATCCCAAGAGATGGAGAAAAGTACTAGACAGAATTAAATACCCATTAATGATAAAAATTCATAACAAAGCCAAAAAGAAGTCCCTCTTCCTGTTTAAATGATATCCATGAAAAACTACAAGAAACATTTCATATTTACTGGTAAAAGACTAAATGTTTTCCATTGAAAATTGGGAGTAACTCAAGGATAGCTAGTCTTACCATTTCTGAGCAGTATTGTATTGGAAGTCCTAGTCAAAGGAAAAAGGATAGTCCTTTTGAAAAATAATGGTGCTGGAACACTTTTGATATCCATTTACAAAAGATGATCTGTACATAAAATGCTTAAGAGCGGTTTTATTCATAATCATCCAACATTGGAAAAAACCCAGAAACCCATCAAGTGGTGAATGAATAACCACAGTTTGATGCACCCATAAAATGGTACTTCTAGCAATATAAGGGAACCAACTATTGATACATGTAATAACATGGTTAAATCTTAAAAGCACTGTGTGAAGTGAGAGATACCAGCCACAAAAGACTATGAAGTTTATGATTCCATTTATATGAAATTTTAGAAAAAGCAAAGTTTAAAGGAGAGAAGTCAGGTCAGTGGTTACCAAGGATTCTGGGTCAGGAAAGGGAACTGACTACAGGGGGGATTGACCTTGAAAAGTTAAATTTTATTGTATGTAAATTATACTCTAAAAATTCTTAATTTACAAGATATATAAACCTATGTATTTTGTTTTTAGATTCAACAGACATAAAATCCCTCTGTCAAATTGCTATTGAAGTTTTTTAACACTTTCTCCTACACTCATCTCTTCCCTGACTGGTAACAATGTATGAACAGGTTCAAGTTCACAACCCTTGCAAGCTTTGCACTCTGCTGGTAGACTTGCATAGTAAGAAGCCACAGAAGGATAGACAGGAAGGGGATGGAAAAGAGTAATAATGCCAGGGAAGATGATACATTTATTATCAGCAAAACGCTTTTTTAAATTGGAGTGACATCATCTAAAGGAAATAATTTAGCAAATAATTTTCAGATTGGATTTCTTTTGTCTGTTGAGATAGAAGACTTAACACCTAGCAGACAAGAGATGATAGAAGACTTAATGCCTAGCAGACGAGAGATTTGAACTTTACTTCCTACTCATATTTAGAGTTGATTTTTCCTTGTTTCTCCTTTAAATCATTTGTCAGGCATATAATATGGGTTGAAAGGAGTTTTACCTGAGAAGCACTTTGAATGATTTGATTTAGTGAGCTTTTCTCAAGGGCTTACTTTTTAGACCATTGCCCCATGGTAGGCATTGATGTGGTTATTATTATGGTAAACATTTGTGTGATTATCTTTTCAAGATAAAATTCTTCAAATGTTTCTCTTTCATCTTGGCTACTATCCAGAGTCAATACCTCTTTGAACTTGGCATGGATCACGACCAATATTTTATCCTTCCAACTACTTTACACTGATGTAAGAATTTTTACTTTTGAAAGCATTTTAGCATATATGTTTCATTTAAAGATTATTATAATTTATTGCACTCCAGGAATTAAAGGATCTTTGTTCTCTTCTAGTTAGTATCATTAAATTAGGTCTTGTCTGTTGAATTTCAGTGTGAATGTTGGTGACATTCCAGTTTGTTCCTCCTTACACATAACTATTTCTGCATGCATAAGGACATTTAAACTATTTTATTTTTATCATGCATTTTTAAAGACATACTCCTGAGTATTGTGTAACTCTGAGTAATGAAATTCAGTAGTTTGCTCCTTCTATTTCTCCATCTTGAAAGGGTTTCTTGAGCAATTCAGTGAAGGTATTTTTAATTACCTTGTAATAACAGAGCTTGGGTTCCTGTAGTCTCTGACCTTACTGAATAGTCAACTTCCAACCCATCCCCAGGAGTGCAGGCCCAGCACATGCTGACAAGCATCTAGTAGTAGCTGCTTTTGCTTCTGAACATGTTGCTAGTGCGTGTTGCCTGAAAATGTATTTCAAACAGACTTAACATTTCTTAATTTAAACTTAAATGTTCAAAAATTTAAATTGTATTTAAAAACAGAACAGACATACAACTTGAATTTGGATCTCTTCCACCTTGAGTTTTAGGCTCCATGTTTTCCACACAGAGGATGTGACCTGAAACAAGAACCCTCAGGAAGGTCAGATGTTGGCGTCCAAGAGACTAAATAATTTTCCTCTGGAATTACTGTCTTCTTTGTGAATTCTTGCTAAATTAACTTAAAACTGCTACTGTCACTACTCAGTAACAATAAATAATCCATCAATAGCAAAATCAGGGAATGCCCCATCATTTAAAATACAGCAAAAGTAAATTGTTAATATTCTTGTTGAAAAGGAAATATGGTTATGATAGAAGGAGCATAAGCTTTGGGGACTGAGAAACCTAGAGTCAATTCCAGCCTCTGGTATTACTTTCTGATGTTGTGGGAGGTAATTGCCATCTTGGAGCCACAGTTCACTCATCTGTGAAAGGAAAATAACAGCACCCTTCTTCCAGGGATATACTCAGCTTAGAGTTGATCTGTGTCACTTCCTGGCTCAGTGCCTACAGTGTGGTAAAATACACGTGGCATGAAACTTACCATTTTAACCATTTTTAAGCACACAGTTCAGTAGTGTTAAGTATATTAACATTGTTGTGCAACCATTTATGTATTTTTTAAAAGACTATTTTCTAGTCGATATCCTCTTAGGCCATGGTGAGAAGATGCTTATGACTCTTCAAAATTATTTATTTCATACACATATGAAAGTGTTCACAGGACTCCTTATGTTTCTGTACTTACTTGAGTTTCCAAAATGTTACACCAACACCATTGCAATAATAACCACCATAAAAAAGTTATATGCAAGCCTTCTTTGAATTTCTTTTTATGTTCAGAATATATTCTACTATATTCCAATATAAGGCTATCTATGGTCAGAGTGCATGTTCCAAGGTGATTTGAATTCTTCTCTTTGTGTGGTCATTATTGACTTGATAGGCAGTTATAAAATAGATTTTTAATCTTATGTTTGTGTTCACTTTTAGATTTTGTTTTTTTCCATCTTTTTTATTTTTTATTTTCTGAATTTGTAAAACATGTTTCAAAAGTCAAAACAATATGAAAAATATCAAAGTAATCACACTCATAGGTCTACCCCTTCTATTCTGTTTTCTTCTAACCTGTACAGATACCTTTTCATTGGTTCCTGGGCTATCCTTCCTATATTTCTCCCCCCCCCCCCCAAAAAATAAGCAAAACGATATAGGAGGAAAAAGGAAAAATGAGCAGAAAATTAGAAATGAAAAGAAAGAAAAATTATTATCACCAACCACCAACAAAAAATATTACAGCAGTCTGGCTTGGATGACATGTTGCATGTGGTTCCCCCACTCAAAACCCTGGTTCTAGTGTCACTGTCCAGAGTAAGCAGCTATAATTCCCTACCATGTGTTTGCATTTTTGTGCTGTTTGCTTTTGAATTTTAAAACTCCACATACGCCTCTCCTGGGGAAGGTTATGAAGCACTTACTGAGGCTCTTGTCACTGTTTCTGCTGCTGGCTTTGGTGAGGGGCTCTAGGATGCTGCCCAGCACCCAGTCTTCAGCTGCAGGGAAGTGTGGCTGGGGAACTGGTACACCAGGCACATGTTCTGCTGGCTGACAATGAGGGCCCAGACCATATCTTCTTGGCTCACATAGATTTCATTCTCCTTTGGTGAATAGTAATTTTTTATCACGGTCCTGGACCAAGGTTACTTTGCAGCCTCCCAGGCCAGTCTGCTTGCTGGCCTCAAACTTGTCCCCAGGCTAGTAGTAGTGAAACCCTTGGAAGTAGATATCTACAGGAATGGCAGAGACAGGTTATAGTTGGAGCCCTTTGGGAGTTTCTGTGGGCTTCTCAGAGCCCACAGAGACATGGGAGTGGGACCAGAGCTGGCTTAAGGAATGTGAGCAGGCTGAGACCTCACTGCAACTGTGCTCCTTTCTTTCCACGGATACTCAGTGGGTGACTGTAGTGCATTTAAGAAGTCTTGCTATGTTGCTAAGACATATTGATGTCCTACGCGCAGCCTTGCTGAATGTGAGTATTGGCAGTTTATAGAATGACCTGCTGAGAAGTCTCCCTGTTCATGAGCACAGACTTACAGGGGTCCTTGTCCATATTCTCCAGGACTAAGTAATTCATCTTGATGTTCCTTTTGAACAAGTTGCCCAGGGTGATGAATCCCTTCCTAAGTTGCTCACTAAAGATGATAATTTGCTTAAAGAGGAGCATGCGCCTCTCCTTGATCTAGGACTGCATGCCTGCATCCAGCTCGATCACATAGAACGTGTCCTGCTGCAATAGTATATTGAAAAGGTAGCCAAGAAAATGGGAGAAAATATTTGCCAACCATGTATTAGGTAAGTGGTTAATATCCAAAATACATAAAGAACTCCTATAGCTCATAGCAAACAATCTGATGAAAAAATGGGCAGAGAATCTAAGTAGACATTTTTCCAAAGAAAACATCCAAATGGCCAATAGGTACATGAAAAGGTTCTCAACATCACTAAATATCAGGGAAATGCAAATCAAAATCATAATGAGGTATCACCACACACCTGTTAGAATGGCTCTCACCAAGAAGACAAGAGATAACAAGTGCTAGTTAGGATGTGAAGAAAAGGGAGCTCTTGTACACTGTTGGTAAGTATGTAAATTGGTGTAGCCACTGTGGATAGCAGTATGGAGGTTCCTCAAAAACTTAAAAGTAGAACTACTTAATGATCCAGCAATTCCACTTCAGCATATACACCAGAGGAAATGAAACAGGATGTCAGAGGAATATATGCACTCCCATGTTTATTATGACATTGTTCATAGTAGCCAAGATATGGAAACAACCTAACTTCCTGTGTATGGATAAAAGATGCGGTCTATACAATGGAATAGTATTCAGCCACGAGAAAGAAGGAAGTTCTACCATTTACAACAATAAGGGTGCACTTCGAAGACACTATGCTAGGTGAGGTAAGTCAGACAAAGAAAAGCAAATCCTGTACTGTATGCTGTCACTTATATGTAGCATCTGAAAAAGCCAAATTCATAAAAATAGAGAGTAAAATGGTGGTTGCCAAGGGCTGGGGGTGTGGAGGATGGCAGAGGATGGGAAATATTTCTTAAGGGTACAACCTTGCAACCAATACACAAAAAGTCCTGGAGATCTAATACACAGTGTAATGAATATACACAATAATATTATAATCATCAAACTTGCTAAGAAACTAGGTCTTCATTACTTCCACCACAAGAAAGAAAGAATTATGTGATGTGATAGGTCTATCACTACAATATTAATCATATTACAATATGTAAATGTATTAAATCAACATGTCATACCCCTTAAACTTAAACAATGTTCTATGTCAAATATGTTTCAATTTAAAAAAAGAGGTTGGTTTATTCTCACATGTAAATCACATAGCATAGTTTCTGCACATGTTGAGAAGCTTGACTATAATAAGTAGCACAAGTATCTCTCTATAGCCAAACCTCTTTGGTTCTTGAATTTGGATAGCAAGGAATTTATTAAAAAATTTTCCTTAATTATTCCATTTTCAGAAAGCAGGAGTTTAGATAAAAAGTGGTTATCTATAGTTATCTAGTATTTATTAGGTGCTAGGCTCAAAGTATTGCGTATGTAACAACCCATTTATTTTTCACAATAGTTCTATGATATCAGGCAACCTTTATTATACCCCACTTTTACAGAGGAGGAAACTGAGGAACAGAAATAATTTGGGGGATAGGAATTTGTTCAAAGTAGATACAAAATAGTAGCTGTATTGTCTTACTGCCTCCTTAACATCAGAAGTGTATTCATCTTTCAGCCTGTTCTGCCATTATTGTGACTCAGATACTTTGTGACTGATTTTTTTTTTTATTCATTTGTGGATCTTTCCACTGGATAGGGTTTAGCTCTCTTTAGTAGTTTAGTTCTCTCTCTTGTGTCCATTTCAACTGCCCTCAAGAGGCCCAGTTGGAAACTGTTGTTCCAATTAGAAGACTAATGCGAGAGCAACTGAGATCTCTGGCCAGTTTGTGAATTGACTGCTTTTAGGTCGGGTCCCAATCTCTGGTGCAGTCCGTTTTTCCTGTGTGGCAGCTTACACAGAAGGTATGTGGGGTTATGTGGTTGGTTGGCATTCCAGTGGTTGGCCTGTACAGACCTATCATGAGGGCAAAAGAGACTAATAACTGGATTCAGCAAAGTTGCAGGATATAAAATTAATACACAAAAATCTGTTGTGTTCCTATATACTAACAACAGACTAGCAGAAAGAGAAATAAAGAAAACAACTCCATTTACAATTGCATTAAAAATAATAAAATACCTAGGAATAAACCTAACCAAGGAGGTAAAAGACTTGTACTCTGAAAACTCAGACACTCATAAGAGAAATTAAAGAAGACACAAATAAATGGAAATCTATCCTGTACTCATAGATAGGAAGAACTAATATTTTCAAAATGGCTACCTTGCCCAAAGCAATTTACAGATTCATTGCAATCCCTATCAAAATACCAGTGGCATTTTTCAATGAACTAGAACAAATAATCCTAAAATTCACATGGAACCACAAAAGACTCTGAACAGCCAAAGCAACCTGAAAAAGAAGAGCAAAGCTGGGTTATTTCACTCCCTGAATTCAAGCTATACTACAAAGCTACAGTAATCAAAACAGTATAGTACTGGCACAAGAACAGACCCATAGATCAATGGAACAAAATAGCCCAGAAGTAAACCCACACATATATAGTCAATTAATATACAATAAAAGAGCTATGAATATGCAATGGGGAAAGACAGCCTCTCTAATAACTGGTGGTGGGAAAACTGGACAGCTACATGCAACAGAATGAACAGGATTACTGTCTAACTGCATACACAAAAGTAAACTCGAAATGGATCAAAGACCTAAATGTAAGTCATGAAACCCTAAAACTCTCAGGAGAAAACATAGGCAAAAATCTCTTGAACATAAGCATGAGCAATTTTTTCCTGGACACATCTCCTGGGGCAAGGAAAACAAAATAAAAAATGAACAAGTGGGACTACATCATACTTTAAAAAGTCTGTATAGCAAAGGATGCTATCAGCAGAACAAAAGGCAAAAAGGATTGGAGAATATATTTGTAAACAATTTATCCTAAAAGGAGTTAACATCTAAAATATGTAAAGAACTCATATGCCTCAACACCAAGAAAACAAATAACCTGATTAAAAAATAGGCAGAAGACCTAGACATTTTTCCAAAGAAATACAGATGGCCAACAGGCACATGAAAAGATGCTCCACATTGCTAATCATCAGGGAAATGCAAATCAAAACCACCATGAGATACTATCTCACACCAGTTAGAATGACCACTATCCAAAACATAAGAAATAACAAATGCTGGCAAGGATGTGGAGAAAAGACAACCCTCCTACACTGTTGATGGAAATGTAAATTGGTGCAGCCACTGTGGAAAGCAGCATGGAGTTTCCTCAGAAAACTAAAAATAGAAATACCATACAATCCACTTCTAGGAATTTACCCAAAGGAAACAAGATCCCTGATTCAAAAAGACAAGTGCACGCCTATGTTTATCGCAGCACTATTTACAATAGCCAAGAAATGGAAGCAACCTAAGTGCCCATCAGTAGATGAGTGGATAAAGAAGAAGTGGCACACAGACAAAATGGAATATTATTCAGCCATTAAGAAAGAAAGAAAGCCTGAAATTTGCAACAACATGGATGGACCTAGAGGGTATTATGGTCAGTGAAATAAGCCAGGTGGAGAAAGACAAATACCATATGATTTCACTTATTTGTGGAGTACAAGTACAAAACAAAACAAAACAAAATGAACAAAATAGCAGCAGACTCAGACACTGAAAAATGACTGGCAGCTACCATTGGGGAAGGGTTGGGGTGGATGGGTTGGCAGAGTGAGTGGGATAAAAGGGCACAAAAATTCTCAATCATTATATAAGTTGGTCAAGGGGATGGTAATACATGGAGAATATAGCCACTGATTCTGTAACATCTTCCCATGTTGACAGATAGTAACTGTACTTAGTGGGGTGAGGTTTTAATAATATGGGTAACTTGAACCACTGTGTTGTATACTTGAAACCAACATAAGATTGTGTATTAATGATACTTCAAAAAAAAGAATCATGTAAGAAATATACCAAAGAACAAGTCGTACAATAATTGTCATACTTGTAGATTTGTCAGTGCTGGGGAACAATAGTTTAGACAGACAGAAGATCCTGGTCAATCTAAATTGGAGGTGGCTCCCTATGAGAAAAGTTGAGCTCAGTGGGTTTCAAAGAGAGATAACAAGGATGGCAGGGCTTTCAAAGACAGTGCTTAGTTGCATTACCTAATAAGATGTAGACTGTTAGTCAAACTCTAGTAGTTTTTACAATTTCTCCCCAGATCATAGCTACTACCAATTATGTGATCTTTTTCCTCCATCCAAGTTGTCCATTTAATTATTTTTTTACCTTTTTACTTTTATTTTTATATAGTATCACTTACAAAAACGTTCGAGAATATGAAATGTTGGTTTTGCTCTTGGCTATTCAGTGTGCTTCAGTCCACAGAGCACATCTATCATCTGCTTGGTAGTGGGACATAAGAACCCTCTTCAAGTTCCATTTTAGCTCATGTGTTCCCTTTTCATAGTACTTACTCTGTGTGTCACTCTACAATTTAAGGAAAAGCTGGATCTCCCTCCAACAGTTGCTCATCTAATTTTTTCACTAATAATTATCAGAATCTTGAGTTCATTCTGAAGCCGGTTAATCTTCCTGTTGAAAAATACACAGATAATTGCCAAGTGCAAAATTTGAGACAGTATCTTTAGAGACATAAGGTATATCAAGTCATCAGTTAGTAAGCAGATAAGGTATGAATACCTTGGTGAAAAGGGAATACTTAATCATGTATTCTGCCAAAATAAAATAAAGGTACTCTGAATTTTACACTTTAAACACATTACCTACACCTCATACCCCAAGTTCAAAAACTTTTCTTCCTTTTGCCAGCAATGCAAAAGCTTCTGTACCCTAGAAGAGGTCTTTCATTGAGCCATCACCATACAGATGCTTGGGGCCCTTTCTATAGGACTCCTTCAGGTTTTTCTTTGAGATGTTTGATACTGTACAATATCATTTTTAGGAACTCTTAAATATGTCTGCTTTTGTTTTCTCTCTTTCTCTCATGTCTCAAGTGACTGAAGTCTGATCGACATCGACATGTGTTTTTACTTGACTTATAAACTGCCATAATGATAGTAGTGTAAACTACTGGATCAGAATATCTGGCTGGCTTGCAAAGCTGCTGGGAAATTTCTCAGATTTTTTTTTTAATGTGTCACTTACTATACACTGCATAGAGCTCTTTTAGAAAATAGGAACCACACACTTAATTGTTCCATATAACTCTGCCAATTCCATAAGCTTGAGTTGAGGTTAAGCTTTATCTGTGTGGTGGGCATATACCTGCAAGGGCATATCAAAAGCCAGACACCCACCATTCAAATGTGCCAGTGCCTGGGAGGGAACTAGTCATTAAGATTTCTGCAGTGTGAAAACTTTCATGGGTAGTCAGAATAGAAAAAACTGCTTAAACACTCAGGATGCCTTGAGTCTATTATAATGCAACTTAGTGTAAGATACCAAAATATATGTCTTATTGAATTGATTCATGTTTGATAAGACCAATAATCTGGTTGTTCTCTACTTATATCAATTAAATCTGAAAACATTTTTAAAGTTTGGGGGTTTTAATACCTTGTATTTTGTCCTGCTTGCTTAATGAAATAGAAGAGGAAGCCAAGAAACAAATGATGCATTATGGGCTTAAAAACAGATATCTGTATTTGAACTTACCTGTCTTTTTAAACTGTACAAATCAGTCCCTGCACCTGGTAAATAACACACAGTGCCACCTGAGAGTGAGAAGCCACTTAAGAGGCCTTTATGTGATAATGATTTTAACACTGTAGAATGCTAAACTAAGTAATGATTTGGGAAAGAGAATGCTTCATTATTTTCAAGGTTCTTCCCAAATATAAGTAGGATAGCATCTCTTCAAAGGAAAGGTATCAGTAGGTTCTTAATAATAGAGGGTAAGTCGATTCTTAAAAGATAGGGTATACTATTTGCTGAGGACATACTTTAGGAGAAAAGTTTTGACGTTACAATTACATATTTGGTGCTACTAAATTATACTCAAGTGATTATGTAAAAAGTATAGTCTAAATTTTAAAAAGTGGGATAAGTGAGATGGCAATTTATTGTTTTGCTCAAAACATGTCCTGAGCACTAAGTAATGTCATGCTCTCTGCTAGCTACTAATACCATAAAGATGAAAAGACAAGGCCTTTGTTCTTAAGATGCTCACAACCTTGTAGCAAGACAGACAAACATTTACTAGATACTGATTCTAACAGTCATAGAAGAGCCATGGCATCAATCCCCACCTGGCTGATCCGCAGCATTGTAACCCACACCAGGCTTGCCAGTCAGAAGCTCGGAGGTGGGAACTGAGAATCTGTATTGTTGAACCACCCCCTTCAGTTGTCACTGACAGGCCAGCCTTTGGAGCCACTTCCCCAAGGCAAGATTGCTCCACACCCAGACACCCTGTTTGCCTCTTCTTACCAGAATCTTCTGAAGCTGTGTCTATGGGGGCATCCTTCACAGACGACCCTCAGGTTAATGAGGGAAGACAGGGAGATGAGGAAACAAGTGCTCTACCTCACCACACTGAGAGGGCTTTGACCCCCGTGGGGCTAAAGGGACTGTGGGTTGACAAGTGTTCCTTAGAGGCATCCAAGCATGTCACCAAGATGTGCAAATGTAAGTTCAAACCAAGCACTTTAAGAGTTTTCTATTCTTTCTTAGATGCTATACATGAGCAGTACTTCACTCTCTCTTTCCTATCCCCACTGCCTGTGAATCTCTTGTTCTCACTCCTGGAGTCAATGTAAATGTGAAAGGTAATTTGTCAACTTTATTAACCTTGTTAAAATGCAGGGGAACATGTGTGTACCTAATGTTTATGATTACCAGAAATACATGATGGATTGTGAGAATATCATTGTGTTTTTATTTTGTGTGGTTCTGTGGGGCTTTTTACCCCATTTTTGGGAGGTGCTAAACAGTTTTATTTTAAATTGAGGCCCTTTTAATCTAGAAATGTTGGATAATCTAGAAACTGGTATGTGAGTGTTGCATCAGAGGCTGATTGTTTTGGTGAGGAGACCACTTAGCATTGGGATGGTTTTTGCCACAGCCAGAGAATCTGGAGCTTGCCGGAGATTTGCTATATATCCGTCAGTGTAGGCTAACTGCTCTACCAAGCAGTGGACAATCTAAGGTGGTTTCTTGCTCATGTATGTGTGCAAGAGGAGTTGTTCTAGCCCACAGAATCATTCAGAGATCCTGACTCCTTCTATCACAGAGCTTTTCAGCCTTATGGACCGGTCCTCCTTTACATGGTAAGGGAGAGAAAAGTAGAGGATTGCACATAAAAGATTTCAGGGACCAGGCAGAAGTGGTGTACATTCCTGTTGCCCCCTTTCTGTTGACCAGAGCTCAGTCACATGGGCTCACCTTACTGCAAAGGAGGCTGGGAAATATGGCTTAGCTTTGTCTGGAAGAAAGGAATTAAGAATGGGTGAACACATTTCAGTCTCTACCACAATGTGCTATTTCACTCTCCTTTCTACACGTGGAACACAACCTGTTCCTAAGAAATACAACCCAAGGTCCTTTCTGTTTGCTGCATTCCACTCAGTGATCAGGACCTGCAGGAAATTTGCACATCTAGTTATGGCTCCTTATAATCCAGTGATCCACAATAACCAAAGATTGCGATGCCTTCCTTATGCCCCTTCTGAGTTTGCCTGCAACTGTCATATTCCCATTTCTGGGACCACTGTGCCCATATGCCCAAGGGCATTCTCTGGTACTGCAGGAGCTTGTTCAACCCTTACGTGGGCAACCTAGAAGTGTGGGGATTTTAATACCCCAGAATTAACCCTCAACTACTGAGGGATCATTTAGTCAATACCTCTTTTTTTTCTATCCCTGGGTGGGATAATTTTGGTATAATTTCAAGATTCCCTGGCCGGTTTGAGCCCCAATTTCCTACAGTAGTAAGTTGCTCATCGTTGTCTTTATTGGCTTTTTTCTTTTCTGTTCTGACTTTCTCTACGTTTAGGTTTACCTCCCAAATTAACTACCAGTAAGTGTTTATCTCGAAAGTCAGCTATTGAGGGACCCAACTAAGACACCTTTAAACTGAGACAGAGAAGCATGTCCCCACCCTCCCTTTCCCACTGCGCAGTGTATATCACAGTGGCCAGAGACTGGCTGGTCACAGTAACTACCTCCACTTAGAACAGAGGAAGGTGGGAAATACATGGCAGACACTGCATTGTAGAAATCTGGGGGTCCTGCTGGACGGGCATTGTTAAGAGTTTTGTGATTAGGCCCTGGTTCTAATTTCTAAGATAATTCCTTTTTCTATTCTCGACTGAGCTCAGCTCAGCACTCTGTTGGGTTGGAAAAAGGACCATCATTTTGAACTAATTTGTAAGTTTATTCATTCAGCAGTTATTTAGTCAGCCGTTATTATGCACAAAGTACTTAGGATTTAGACTCTGATGTATCTGTGTTTTCTAAAGCACCATTCAGTTTTTAATGCAGTAATGTTTCTGTCACTATCTGCAACCACCAGACTACTTGCTGTCTCCCCCTCTTTCAAATGACCAGGACCACACTGTCTCCATCTTTGCTACAGACAGCTGCCTGACTTATAATTGCAAACAATCTCCTCTCCCCTTGCCCACCCCTCTCTGTTTCAGGCTGCCCCTTAGACAGCTTTTTCCCTTCCGATTTACATATTCCTTAGACCCCTTCCTTCTGCTTGTTCTTTTCATTTGTTTTCTGGTTACCTCAGAAATAACTCACCACCTTGTTTCTGTCCTTGCTGGTTCATTTTCCTTCTCATATCATGGATGGCTTTAAGACTGTGTATCTTCTGGCTACCCAGGAGTCTCTGCAGGGCTTTGTCTCTGCTGCCCCCTCCTCCACTGCCTGTGTACTGTTGGGCAGGTGCTGGGTTGAGTCTCTCCACCCTCCAGCGGTTTTACTGTAAACTAATTGAAGGCAGGGGCCAGCTGTATATTTTTCTGAACTCTCAATGCAGTCCTTTGCACAAAGGAAGTGGCTTATATATATTTGTTGATCAGAGAGAGGAGGAATAATCAATTAATTTACCTCGCATTGAAAATAATTTTTAAAAAACTACTTCATAAGCAGTTGTATTTTGTTTCATTGCCAGTATTACAGCAATTTTCTTCTCTCTGATAAATGTGAACAGCCTCACCTCAGTGTGGATTAAATATGCTTCTCTGGAACTAGCTAGGGACCATTTATTACATTGCTTTTGTGACAGACTGGGTTCTGAGTTCTGAACAACTGCCTCTGCAAAGCCATTTTGACACATAAGTTATAAGATGTGGACTGTTCAGAATTGTTCCCTGTCAGTACTTACTTAAAAGGGGGATTTAGTTTTCAGTGAAAGTGCCTTGTCTCTCTCTTCCCTTGTCTTCCTGTACCATTTGCCTCAAGAAAAGATTCTCAAATTTTTCAGCCTTTAGGGCATGAGGTAATTGCTAGTGCCAACTGGACGTACGTAGGTCAGGGATCAGCAAATGTAGCACGTTTGCTGAAGTCTCAGCGCTGGGACTGCTGACAGGCAGATGTGCCACTAAAACTGAAAGCGTTCATTCATCAGGTGGAGAGCCTACAAATTTAGAAGAAAATGTACATTTGTTGTTATTTATCAATATGGCATCATTATTAAGTATAAAAACAATACCTGAGTGATACCATACCCACACCTGTCCTGCTTCTGCTGGGTGAGGCCTTGCGCGCCTCTTGCTGGGCCAGTGCCCTCATTGCTCCTGGGCACCGGCCAGTCCTTCCCGGTCCAGCCGCCCACCGTGCCCAGACCTCTTCAGCCTTCCCTCACTGTTGTTCCTCAAAAACAGGGTGCTCATGAGTCCTTATTTCCCCTGACTTCCTTCCCTTTCTCTTCCTCCCTCCCTTCCCCTTTCTCTCTCTTTCTTTTTTTTGTTTCCATCACTTAGAAAAATCAAAACAAAATCAGTGAACACACAGAAAATTTTTGCTTCAACCACTCATCATTCTTCAGCAGTGCCCTCACCCCCGACCTTCACGTGCCACACGCACAAGCCTAAATCCCTCCACGCCCAGAAGAGCCCCGCTGTCATGAAGGGCGCAGCTCAGAGGTACTTTGTCACGTGTCTCTGGGCAGCTCTTCTCCACATAAATGAACACACATCCCCTTGCTTCTCCTGGAACTTTATACCTTTAGAAGTCACTGTATTCTGCTCTGTCTTTCCATCATAGCCAGTGGCTTGCAAGTTCCTTAAGAGCAGATTGCACGTTTGGCTTATTTTGTATACCTCTTAGCATCCAGCAGAGGAGTTTGCTCATAGTAGGGGCATGAGAAGTGTTTATTCAACAGTTATTTCTCTTCAGGATAGGCTGATGTAAATGTAGACCATGACTTCATTTGAACTTGGTGTGTGATACCTCCTCAAATTCCACACTCTCTTTCAAACAAGTTTCTCTAGACTTTCAAGGTACAAGAGAAGCCCTTTTTATTAACAAGTTTAATCTTGCTTTTTGTTTGAATCTCAATAGTCAGTGAGCTGTCCCCTTTCTTTGGGTAGCCTCGTGTGCAAGCTGAACACAAGGGCCACCATCCTGGCAGCAACTAACCCGAAAGGCCAGTACGACCCCTGCGAGTCCGTGTCTGTGAACATCGCCCTTGGCAGCCCACTTCTAAGTCGATTTGACCTGATCCTGGTATTGCTTGACACCAGGAATGAAGACTGGGATCGTATAATTTCCTCCTTTATCTTAGAAAACAAAGGTACGTGAAGACAAATGTTTGAATTGACAGAGAAAGAGTAGACATAACTAAATAAAAGTCTCTGAAGAAAATTAAGTAAATATCCAAGGTACCCTACCTAATGGGCACAGAGGGAAAACAGGGAGGGGAGCAAGTCAGTGAGCCCATAGTAACAAGCAAAAGGAAAAGGGCTTCTCTCTGTCTGCCATTGGTGACATTACAGTTGGTAAATCCGTCCTTGGTGAAAGGGTGCAACTGTATGATATATAATTCCCACTCACCTCTTGAGTGCAAAGAAAACTCAACTGAATTATGAAACAAATCTCTAAATGTTAGGCATCTTTTTAAATTAAGTTTTCTGAAATGTTGTTTATTACTGTAGGGCAGACTAGTTATTCTGATAAGTGTATTCCCTGTAGGGAGCCTACCTTATTAAGCATAGATCCTAAGACTGCCTATATTCAACCTATATACTGCCTGGTCACTTTTAGATTTCAATGGCTACAAAACTCGAAGGTGATCTCTTTAAGAATGAGTACAAGAACTTCATTAACCCTTAAAATGAAATGCTTGCCTGTTTGTACAGGTTACCCAAGCAAATCAGAGAAGCTCTGGAGCATGGAAAAGATGAAGACCTACTTCTGCCTTATTAGGAATCTCCAGCCCACACTGTCTGACGTGGGTAATCAAGTCCTTCTCCGCTACTACCAGATGCAAAGGCAGAGTGATTCCCGGAATGCTGCTCGGACAACCATCCGCCTGTTGGAAAGCTTGATTCGATTAGCAGAAGGTTTATTTTATTCAACAAATAATACTTTTTTTGGGTGCCCAGTATGTGTAAGGCATGGGGCTAGACACCATGAATTCAGAGATGAGCAAGAATAATCTCTCCTCCAGGGAGCTCACAGTTGCTTAAAAAGTAGAGGCTCTGAACTATAAAACCTCTATTGTGTGTGGGACAGCTTCTGCATATTAAGTGGAAAAGCAGCATCATTAAGAAAGAGGAATCTTTGTGACATCTCAAAACCTTGTATAACTTAAGACATCATGTAGAAAGTCTTTACTGATGTTTTGTTTCTCATTCGCAGTCGGTAACATTTTGAGGGGAATACTCCTTTAGAATTGTTTCCTGTGTAGCATCTCCAACTGTTTCTTACTAATCATTATTCACAGCCCACCACTAACATACTAACACCAAATTAACAGGGCCATGTCTTGTCCCATCTCTAAGGTGTCAGAATTACATGCATACGTACACCTAACAGGCATCTCAAGACTTCTGTTAGTTCTAATATTAGCCTTTGTTTAAATAATTCTAAAAAAAAATATTCGTAAGAACTGACTTTATTATATGAAGATATAATTAATATGTGCTCAATAGAAATATTAAGGCAAGAAATAACCAAAATTCAGGCTTGTGAGTCAGTAGTTTGGAAACTCTCAGATAAACAGAAGTGCCAGGATGAGAAATGAGTTTTAATTTTATGTATTTCTCTAATAGTCTAGAAAGTGAGGATAAGAAGATGTTGAATACCAAATATATGCTTAATAGTCCCTTTCTTTGCTGGATCCCAGAGTACTTTGCAGATAAACACACTGAATTGCCATGGCTGTGCTGAAGGATTAGGTCCGTTATTAAAGAAACAACCTTGAAGCTTGTTGAACTTCGATTTTTGTGCTTGTTCTAGTAAAATTAATTTGTTATTAGTAGCTCATTCATAAATTACAGTTGATGGGCGAGATCCTGTAGGGTAATACATTAATCACCTCAGATACTCATTAAAAAATCTTCTTAACTTCCAATGCATCTTACGTTCCTAGCTCATGCTCGCCTGATGTTCCGCAGCACCGTGACTCTGGAAGACGCTGTGACAGTGGTGTCGGTCATGGAGTCCTCCATGCAGGTAACGATACTTTGTATGTAAGGTCGGAACCCTCATTACAAACATTCTTTTAAGAAAAGGCAATTTATAGCACATCAGGAGTTATAAAAATGCTATTTTAGACCTAATATTCCTAGAAATACAGTCAAAGAACCCCCTTTAAAAGCAAGGGAGAGATTCTCACAGGTACTTTCTCTTCATCAGCAGCATTGCTTCTGCCTATTGGTGTGAAGAGTGAGTCTCAGCACTTTTTCTCCTTGACACACTAGTGACAGCATGGCTCCCTAGAATGATGTGGCCACCAGGAATTGGGGTAGAGGACTACTGGAATTTGCAAAAGGCCCCCAGGTGAATCTGATAGTCAAGAAGGGGCTGGAGAGTGCCTTAGCCATCTGGGATCAGTGGTCCTTAGTGGGTACTTGCTCTGTGCAGGTGTCCTGGTGACTTTCCCTGGTATTTTCCATTTTCTCACGCCTTCAGGGAGGTTCACTGCTGGGAGGTGTAAATGCACTGCATACTTCCTTTCCTGAAAACCCTCTGGAGCAGTACCAGAGGCAGTGTGAACTCATTCTGGAAAAGCTGGAACTGTACGACCTCTTGAATGAAGAGCTAAGAAGACTTGAAAGGTGAGAAAAGAAAACCCAGAAAGTCATATAGTGGAAAAGCCTTGCTTGGCATTTAGTAAAACAAATGAAGTATAAATTAAGTGGAAAATCTGTCTGTACTATCTGTAGGGGATTGTTTAAGTAATCTATTGCTGTATAACCAGCTACCCCCAGGCTTAGTGGCCTAGAAAAGCACTATTTTAATGTTCACTTTTCTGACAGCCATAAATTCAGGAGGGCTCAGTGAGAATGCTTGTTCTACTCCTAATAGTGTGTGGGCTGGGGTCCCTCATATGCCTGCACTGAGCTGGGAGCCCAGCTGGGACTGGAACATGCAGGGTCACCTCCATCATGTGTGTGGTGGCTTCTGTGGCTGGGTGCTGGCTGGGCTCTTCCTACTGTGGGGTTGTCAGAGTTCTGACATGGTAGCTTAGGACTCCAATAGAGCAAAAGTGGAAGCTGCCAGGCCTCTTGCAGGCTGGGCCAGAACTGGTACAGCATCACTTCTGCCACATTTTGTAGGTCAGAGAAGTCACAAGTCAGCCCACCTATGAAGTAAAGGGAAACAGACACCACTTCTTGATGGTAGGAGTGCCATAGACATACAGGAATGGGGGATTTGATGGCTGTTACCTTTGGAGACCACCTTCCACTGCATTTCCTCGGTTTGCTGGTTTGATGAGCCTCATGGAGAACACTGTCTGGTCTTTCACCATGTATAGCAAACCATATATGCCACTGGGTCCCAACTACATGAGAGGCACCAAGGCAGGCTACCCACGGCTCACACCCAAGACACAGAGTTTCCATGGAATCAAGGAATCCTGGTGAAGGGGCCTTATCTTGTTTACCACTACCACTTCTTGCTCTTCTCTTTCTTTGGCTTAATATAAGAAGTATAGTAGTGCTATTCAAAGAGGTGGCTGGGACTGCCGGTAAGAAAGAGGAAGTTGGAGACAGGAGAGAGATCTGTCCTGGGCCAGACCCTAACACAAAATAGATTAATAACTTGACTTTATCATTTTATCTTGCCAGGAGAGGACATTTGCAAGGGAATTTACATACATAATCTTAATATTTGTGTTAATTAATATTTAAATTTTATTCTTACTGTTTTAAAAACTTTCTTCCAAGCATAATAAATATTTGATCATTAGTCTTTTTACACTGGTGAAAGAAAACCACAGATAGACTAAGGCCCAGACTGCTCCCAAGCCAGCCTAAGCTAGTGCGCTGGGGAAATTACAGAGGTAGAGATAACCAGTACTGATTCACCTGGAAAAGGCCCTCCTAGTTCATTAGCAGCAGCTCTGACCCTCCCTTCAGCAGCATGATTTTCCCTCCCTACATGCCCAATTTCATGACTTCTAAAATTTTACATATTCCGTAGATTTAAAAAATCCCAGTGAAAATTATGTATTTTATGTTGAAGAAAAAACTACTTTTCATCCTACCAATAACAGCTCAGGAATGACAAAAGCAGTGTTTTAAGGCTCCCTTTTCTAATGACTTGCTGACAGCATGGCCATATAGGAAGGAACATGTCACATGCATTGCCTAAAGTGTTTTCACCTGAACTTTATTGTTTGCATGTTCCCTAAATGCATGAACTTCTATGAAGCTAGACTTTGAGTTTGTACCCGTGAAACAGGAGTGAGGAATGGAATGGCAAGTGTATTCATTTGGATATTTTCATCATCAGGGAGTAGCTTAATCATTGGCCTGAGCCTGGTTGTTGGGTTGATCTCAAAGCTCAGGTCTGGTGAGTGAGTGCATGTGGAAGTGGACAGCAGCGGGAGACTTTGGGCACCACATTAAGGTTGGTGACTGTATTACATAAAACCTAGAGAATTCTTTTTCAGGCTTTCTTGTCTACTTGTGCACTCCCTTCATCCTGCAGCACTCTTTTTCTAATTTAGAGAACCCCAGCCCAGCCTTCTGGAGGAAGTGTGGGGACTGGCTTTATCCTGCTAATAGTACCCAGGTGCCAGCCTGTAGTAACCGTGCACTTTTATAAAATCAAACCCCTTTTCTTTTGGTCTTCTGGCTTTTTAATGATCCAGAGCCTAGTATTTAGATCAAAGCTGTTGCTTTAGTTCTTTTATGGTTTGATGTGGTGCATTTCAGGCCTGCCCTGGGGTAGCTTTGCTTTTGGAGAGGCTGCTCATTTTGACTGACTAGCAATCGGTCATTTTGACTACCAAGAGCTGACATGTGCTGGATTCAGGAAGGGAAGAAACGTGAGGCTCAGAATCAGTGCTGTGTGATAGAAAAATAGCAATTGGACTTACCAAATTTAAAATGACCTTCCTGGAGAGAAAGAAGGAAACAGTAAGTAGATAATAATCAAAAAAATAGGATTCTGCCTTAAAATATTATTTTCTTCTGGTATTTCTGTGTAGTGCAAGGACACGTTCCAGTGTTTATCTTCAAAGCAACAAAAAGCCAGGTGCCCTGTGAATGAAAATAAATTACCTCTAAGACATAATAATCTAAAGCTAATCTTATCAACTGAGAAAACCCCAAGTAGCATATGGGTTTATCCCCTGAAAAGAGTTCTCTGTTCCTTAAGGAGATTGTGTTAGTAATAAGACTATTTGTATTTTTATCACACTTTTCTTCTGTAAAATGCTTTACTAGTGACAGCCTGCCTCAAATTGTGGCCATTCTGCCCACCTCAAAAGAGTACAAAGAGGCTGGCTTTTAGGAAGATGTAGTGAAACTGCAGACGTTTTATATAGGGGAGAATTTAATTCCCATGGTCAGAATTAGACTAAAATAGTCTGAATTATTCTATCCCTTAAAATTTCCATCTTTTAGGACACTTTTCTGGAGCTTTAACAGTTAAGAGTATCTATAACCTCAGTTTGATGAAGAGGGTATTCTAGATTGTGGTAGTTTGGAATGCTATTTGAAATTTTTTCATTTGATAGTGACTACAGTGAACATAGATTTTGCAGTATTGATGTTCCCAAGTCTACTGTGAGTGAAGATAGCTCAATATTTTTAGAACGTTTTTTGCAGTTTTTCTTTCCTAATTGTAAGAGGTTATACATATTCTTTATTAAGTATTTTGAAAGGTAACAGTAATGAATTAATAAGAACACAAAAATCACATATAATCTTAATTCTCAGAGAGCTCTACCATTGATATTTTAATGTATTTAAATTCATTTAAATTTAATATTTTTTTTAAATTCCTTTTTCTATGATTACACATTATTTTTAGAATAATTTACTCAGTATGCTTTCTAGTATATTTCCTTTTCAGATTTGAGTGTTTGGAAGTGGGGTCACATTACCCCTCGTAGAAAAGGCATTTACTTCTAGGTTGCTAGCAAAGGCTTCCTAAAGGACCTCCTTTTGAAAAACAACAATCTGTTAGAAATTGTTCCTATGGCATTATTTCAGTTTCTAATATGCCCAAGATTTAAAAATGAGTATCACTGATGAGATCCTTCTTTCTGGGAGGGTGAGTAGGTTTCAGCTTGATGGAGAGTAGCTACCCATCCATCCACATGTAGAAACATGACTGGACTTGGCATTCATCACAGTTGTCTGTGTGAGGTCGTGATGAATATGAATGCTGGAGGGCAGTGAGAGCTACAGTCTCTTTTCCTAAGGAGGGTGGCTTTTTAGGTGAACTAAAATTTAGCAACTTCAGTTGGGTAAAGAAATGTGAGAAGATCATAATCTCTAAGATTTGACTTTCTGATCTGTAAACTGTCTTCAAAACTAGAGCCACTTTTCTTGATCAGCAGTCAGCTATAGTGCAGGTAGCTGCAAGTCTGTCTTATAGTTGAACATTTAACATGAGAGATAAGACTGAACATTTTCACACTGACCTTCAACAATCTTAATTAAATGAACCTTCTGAGAGATCTAAAATGTAGATAAACCTGCTACTTCATTTCCATTATTTCACTACAGTTTTAGCTTAAATTAGGACTGTGGGAGCACTTAAATTCTATACTGATGAAAGAGGATAATTTTCTACTGCTGCTCTTCAAGACTGTATTTGATACTAACTTGGAATTTTGTTGGACTTAAGCCTTCAGATGGCATCTCAAGAGACTAAAGAAATGAAAAGGTTAAAGTAAATTCTTTTTGCTTCAGTACATGTTTTACTTCTTTATCTCTGCTACAGGTTACAGAATCAGTGTGTGTCCCAATCCCAGCCACAGGCAACAGAGGCAGAGACTATTCCAGGATCCTCAAGAAATGATCCAGGGGAAGAATCGAAGTTTAGAACATCAACACAGCAGGAAAAGAATTGTAGCAAGCATAGGTCCTCTACTGCAGGCATTGCTGAGGCAAGCCCGCTTCTCAACCCCCCATCCCATCTGGGGCCTAATGGATCCACAAGTAGAAAACATTCAAACAAGCACAAAAATAGCAGAGATGACAGTTTGGACTGGTTTGACTCCATTGCAGCTCATCAGATTGAACCCACTGTTCCTGTATTTCATAGTCCTAAAACAACTGGGGGGGAAATGGCTTTGAAAATCTCCAACAACAAATCTCAGGGTGAGGAAAAGAATGAGGCAGGCCAGAGGAGCAGGTTGGAAACTGGACAGCTTCCAGCACCGGGAGAAGCAGAAACTCCACTGAGACCAGACAGTGTTGAGGGTAACAAGGTGAAAAAGGCAGCCGCTGTTTCTGAAGGAGCACTGTCTGCCGATGAGGCCGGCCCAGTCCTGACTCATCACGTCCCCAGGAAACTGCACACGCTGCGCAAGCAGAGGGCCCAGGAGTTGTGCAGGAATCTCCCCAGGGCGTCTTCACAGCCCACAAGCCCTTCTCATCCTCTGCCCATTCCTGTGCGTAGCCCAGAAAGGACGCTGGAGACTCCCAAAAGGAAGAGACGGAAACCCCCTGCTCAGGTGGAAGAGCCCGGACTTGAAAGGACTGGGAGTCAGGGTCCCCCAGTGGCCAAACTGGCAAAATTTACTTTCAAACAGAGGTCAAAACTGATGCACCGCCCTGAAGACCACAGCCCTCTGTCCCGTGGCACGCCTGAGACCGCAGTTCAGAGTGAGAGAAATCCCCAGCAGGGAGCAGCAAGAGGAGCAGCTCCGCCTGGGGCGGATCCCGAGAAGCTGGCCGGTTCCCTGGCAAACAAGAGCTCGGCTCAGCGGCAGCGGGAGGCAAGGTTGCAGGCGTCCCGGCAGCCGCCAGGGAAAGTGGGGTCAAGGGACCAGGGGCAACGTGCTCCGGAAAAGAGAACTGTTCAGCCCCAGTTGGAGCTTGGGAATGAGCCTGGGCGTTTTCACCTTACTTGTGAAAGAGACAGAAGGGAAGAGGTTTCATGCAGGAACAAAAGGGGCAAGGTTCACGCTTGCACATTAGCCAAATTGGCCGACTTCTCCTTTACTTCCTCCTCTGAATCCAAATCAGAATCCCCTCCTCCTCCTGACAGTGAGGACCAGAAAGTCCTAAGACCTCCTGCAACTACAGCTACTGGGCTTGGCAGGAAGAGGGAAACTTTTCAGCTGGAAGGGTCTACTGAGAGACTGACTCTTTCCACAAAATCTCTCTTTACTTTACCAGAACTAGGTGATGAGACGTTAGATTTTGACTGGGATGAAGAAATGAGAAAAAAGCCATAATCACGAAAAGCCTTGTGGTCTTATTTCACCACACCTCCCCTGCAGCTCAACACAGCACCTTCTTTACAGTGCCAATGTGGTGTTTATGTATGTATAGAACTCGTGGCCATTTGAGCACCAAACAATCTTCCTATCAGGTTGTATGATTTCAGGTTTATCTTCATAACTTGAAAAGATGTATAATCAATGTAACTCACTGTGATACCAGCACTTGAATTGAATTAATTCACACTGTGCTTAATTTTGCAAACAGAGTACTTATGTTCCCAAAGACTTTGTTTGTTTGGGTTTGGTTTTGAGTGGTGGGCGGGGCCCGGGGGTGGGGTGAGGTTCCCAAGATCCCTTCTTTCATTCACTCCGGAACAAATGCTGGGAAGATAGGGCTCGTAAAGCTTACAAGTTAGGTGGACTCTTTTTCTATTTTTTCCTTTGTTTTTTGTTTTTCTTTCACCCAAGATGTGCTAAATGTGGTGAACAGTTTTGATTTGCCAGAATCATGTGATTTTTCTAATATGATTTGTCTTTATTCTCATGTGTCAGATTTAATGTGACTAGCACTTTTCTTTCTTTGAGAGGTACCCTCACAATTCCACGGTATCTAAAGATCTGGCAACTGGTCAGATAGTAGCTCTCTGAAGTACTGACTTTTTGAGTTTTCCTTTCTTGAGCCAACATTTGTACTTCAGATTCTTAGTCTATTTTGGGGACTTACCTTCAACACTATTTAAGTCCTGTGGTTGAAAGGAGAGAGAGTGGTATGAAGTAGCTACGATCATACATCAGGGCATCTATCCAAGTGGTTATTGTGGAAATGTGATTCCTACCAAGTTATGATTCCTTTGTCTTTAAAGCCAAGCAAATGACTTGTGTTTGGTAGGAATAGACAACTCAAGCTTTGTCTTAAGTCCTTTTAAAATCACTTCTTCCCTTGCATTCTAGCAGCGGCTGTTAGGATTCATAATTGGAGACTTTCTCTTCTGAAGTATTAATTTGTAAAATAATAATTAGTAAATTCTTTCATTTTCTGAGGGCATTTTAAACATGAAGAATATTCAATACTAAAAGTACTAAATACTCAATACTAAATTAATCACTTCGTTAAATTTATGTAGAAAAAAAATTGATGAACCCCAATTTTTCTTGAACATTTAAACACTAATTCCAAAATAACCAATTAATTTTCTGAAAATCTTAAACTATGAGTACAACTTTAACTATGGATGATCTTTTGAAAACTTCATACACCTTAAATAGCTGATGAAAGACATAAGCAGTGATTATAAAAATTTATTATTGCACGTTCACTTAAATCTGTTCTTGTACATCAAAACTATGATTTAGGTAATTTCTTCATTATTTCTGTGTATACTTAATAACATTCCAGTGTAATATGATTCTTAATGGGGTACATTCCTCATCTTTTAATGTTGGTACTTCCCTGAGTTTCAGGATTCTTACTAAAACTAGAAAAGAATCTGTTATTGACCACTTGAATCTCAGTGTGGACATGGTCTGATTGTGACCAGGGTAATTCAAATCTAAGCCACAGTGTTGAGCTGCCATTTTATAGTCAACTCTTAAGTTCCCTTCTTAATAAATGTTTATCTTTGAAAGTTGGTATCTTTTGCAGTAATGGTGTATTAAGCTTTGCATGGCTGACAGTTCTAACCTACTGGCTTGTCCTTAGGATATTTCGTGCTGTTTCATCATTTGAAATGGTTGTATCCTTATTGGGAATGTTGATTCTAGAGCTTTCATTTGAGTAATGAAGGATTTAGTTTATGTTTAACTTGTCTCTTCATGACATTGAATAATTCATATTTTAGAATACAGTGTTGAATTGTCTCTTTTCCTTTGTTATTGTTTCTGACCACCTGTGTCACCTTCTACCTGGTTATTATTTGTCCTCATCATACATCCTATTATTTGTACTGATAAATCTACCCTATTTTTTATTTTAGTACTTTCTTATGCCAGGATCATTTGGCCAGGTTACAATTTCCATGTGTTTATTCTATGGTCCTTACCCACATAGAAATAACTACATATGTAAATATTATAAACAGATATAATTATAAAAAATATTCAGAATGAGTGCTCTCCTGCTTATTAATAATTAAACTTCTATCACAACCTACTTTTGTGTTGTATTACCTCTCTATGCTTGTATTTGATGCTCAGAGTCTCACGACTTGGTCGATAGGATGTCCCTTTATGTTGATGCCAATGTCCTTTTAGGACTCTGACATTTCTAAATACGTCCATGCTATGTGAAAAAAAAACCAAAATGGTCCAGACAATTTTGATTTTTGCCTGCCTTAAGTCATGGAAGCAGCTACCTCTAAGGCACGCTGTGTCCTTGAGAGGCCAGTGGTATCAGAAGTCAGACTTGGGGCCTCAGGGAAGCATAGGGAGCTTGGCATGACTCCTGCTGTTGGCTCAGCAAGAGGTTTGAGGGCTGAAAACCCTTCATGTCCTGAGGTCCCATCTTATCCTGCTGTGACCTACTTTCCCTGCAGTAGGTGATTTCACAATAAAACTATCTTATGTGGTATTTAATATGTGTACCAAGGAAGCACATAGGTGTCTCAGGGGAAATATGTATAGTCTCAAAAATCATATTTCTGTTCAATAAAGGAAAGTGTAAAAATAACTCTAATTCTGAATCAACATGTCAAAGTATATTTCAGGCCAGTGGACTCCTTGAAAACATTTTTTAATAATGTAAAATCATTTAAACACAATAAAAACTATACCTAATTTTCTTTGTGAGACCAAACCAGAATTTTAATTCTATTACAATTATGTAAAATAATATATTTAATATATATATATATATAGACTTTTCTGACACTGTAAAAAGATACACTCTTCACTGTGTATGTGGTACTCATTAAAATTTATATTAGGGATTTTACTGTAATTTTTAGTGTTTCTTGGAAATACAGGCAAAACAAGATTATTGTGGTATCTTTAAGTCTTTGGCTTAATTCAAGTAACGTTTAAACATTTTCTGAAAGTACACCAAAACTTTAAAAATTGAGATATATTCTTGGTTGACAAATATTAATTATAACAAACCTACATGTTTTATACATATATTGTACTTGATTTCTATGCTTTCCCCAAGTGCTAACCCTGCCTATCTAGTGGAATTACTGAACCAATTCTAGAGAAAATCTTATGTCAGCCGCAAGGAGGATCCCTGGAGCTCAGTGTTAGCCAATCCACAACATTTGAGAGTCAGAACCAACCTACCCTGTAAGTCTAGGGCACTAGGGACTACCTGGGGCCATGTTAACTTTTCAGAGCCAGCTTGTTGGACAACCACGTCCAAATCTAACAAACTCACAGTGTGGAAGTCTAGGCCAGTGCGTATTTCTCAGTGCTCAGAATAACATCTTCCATGCCTGCTTTCCATATTGTTAACATTCAGGGAAAATAAAAAAAGGCTCCTGACTTAATGTTAGTATGCATTCCAATAGGACTGTGCTTTCTGTGTCCTATCTTGCAGGTGGTGTACATGCCAGGTATTCAGGGGGCCATTACACACATCCCCTTCACTGTCATTCAGAGGATATACAGGGAAGCTGTGGTAACTGCTCTGTACAACACACTCGTCTGTTGTATCAGTTCCATTGTCTCCCTCTTAAAGGCTTAAAAATGCATCTCAAGGTAATATATGTAAAAGTGAACTTGACAGAAATGTTAAATTAGGCTGAACTAAATTGTGAGACAATAGTTAAAGAAGGGAAATAGGATTTACAGGCTGGGCCTGATCTCACCAAGAAGTAGGGTGTAAGTTATTTGTCTGTGAGCACAAATGGATTTTAGACAACTCTTTATGTTTGGTTGGAACCTTAAGCTTTGGCTGAGTTGAATCACCAGAAAGGAAGCATTTGTATCAGGCACACTTTTATGTGGGGACAAACTTGATTTAATTTTAGGACTTCCATAATAAACTAAGCCAGTATTGAAATATTGCTTACTGTTTCAGGTCTAGCTTTGTCAGTGCCTACTGAGACATAAAGGAGATCAGGTAGCACAGCAAGATTGGGAAGTCAAGCAAATCGGGTTCTAGAACTGAATGATCACTAGCCAGAAGTGTGACCTCACTGTCTTCAAGGATTTCATCCATAAAAGCAAAGGATTAAGGCATTTCTTAGGTATTATTGAGTTACAAAAAGTTACAAAAAAGCTGTCTTCCTGAGGGTTTGAGCCCTGGGCAAGTCCACTATGGATTCGATGAGAACATTCTTGGGTAAAAGGGTTTATAGCCAGCTTTATTCTCACGGTGTGGGTCAAGCACTAGAATTCATATCTGCATCCAACAGTCTGCAGGTTCATAATCCACCTCTGTCGCCTCTGCCCACAGTACTGGGCAGAGCTCTTTATGTAGTGACTCAGTCAATAGCTCATTGCTAGTGGTGGTGGAAGTATTAGCCTAGCAGTAGGCCAATTACATCAAGTAGTTTAGGGTCAGGTGAGGATCCTGGCCATAGGAACTTCCATTTTCCCCAGGATAGCTGAACTCAAAACTAGGTTTACTGTAAGGATTACTGCAGGGGGTGCTCATTATCAGCAGGAAACACTCTAACCAGGCTAAATGGCCCTAGAACTGGAAAGCTCCCAGCCTCTCCATGTCCATAAGGCCTCCCATTGCCTCTTCAGTGAGTATACTCCCATTTACTGCCCCTCTCTGCAACCCTGCTTTCAGTGCTAACTCAAGGCTTCTCTGCTCCAGGTACCTGGCAGCTTTTGATCTACTTGGGGCCTGGCTCCAGCTGTACCTTTCTCTGATATTTCCAGATGATGTACCCACCTTCATCTTACTGATTCCAGCTGTGTTCACCTTGGTTCAAGAGGAAGTAGGGGGTGAGGGGGTGAGTAGCCACTTGGTGTAAACACAGAAGCCAGAGCTGTGGGTGGTGACCATGTCCAATTCCTGACTGACAGCAAGGTGTTTTTCAGGGATTGCAAGCCACTTTTGACAGTGTTAAAAGTATAGCTTATTCTACAGGCCACAGAGGGAGCTGTTCATTGTGTCACTGGTTATCAAGCTTTGATTTTTCTGTGCATAAATTGCTCATCATAGCTATATGATAGCTTTTAGAGATACTTCAATGAAAGTCAAAACAAAGGGGAGTATGTGAAGAATATTACTCTGAAATATGCCTTTGGAATAATCTTTGCAGTTCAGATATATTTAATATTTTGTATATTTTCAACTTTATAATTACCATCAAAGCAAGGACTAGATCCACTATGAGAGGGAAACACTAAGTGTCTTACTTTAATCCCTTTTAGAGTTACAGATAGCCCAGAATAATGTTTAATTTAGGATTAATGAGGAGTTGATCTTTAATGATCCTATTTTCATTGTCAGGAAATTAAGCTGCTTTTTAAGTGGGAGAACCCAAAGCTGCCTTCACAGAACTAGCATGTCGGAGACCTTTATTTGCTGTCTTTGAGCGGACTCACTGTGGATGGGGAATGGCACTGTTGCCTGGAGCACAGGAAGCCCCTGGAGACACTCCCTGCTTGTAGGCCTTGCCGCTAAGAACTAGTAAAGGTGGGCAAAATTAAGTATCTGTACAACATAATCCATCCTTGAATGGGAAGGTATCTGCCAGGCACTGTCCAGATGTTTTTCTTTCCAATATAATTGTGTGTTCACAAAGGTTACAAAGCAATGAGATTTTAATTTCATGATAGTTAAATACATGGATATTATAACAGTTCTCCACAAATAGTAAAATAAATTGAGTTTCAAAGAAACTTGGAGCCAAAATTAAATTCACAACAATCAAAATTGGTTTCAAGTACTTATTTAACCCAATGAAATTTTAATTACAACATAATAATATTGACCATCATAATACTAGTATTTAGTTTTCAAAACATTTAATTCATGACATTTGATTTTCACAACAATGAGTAATATTTATAATTCAGGTGATAGCCCATTTTGTGAGGAAAAAACAGTTAAATAATTTTTAGAAAATGTCTTTAAAATACTATGAAAGATGAGGTCCTAGAACCTTACCAACTCCTTCCCCTACTTTTTATTGCTCCATTAAAAATAGTTTCTTGATAAAGTGTAAAAGTTATCTATTTAGATTGTTTATGTGCTAGTTATTCTTTAAGTGTTTTTCAATATTTAGATGAAAGTATTTGTGGGCAAAATTGTAGTATTTGCAGAATATCTCACCTGGCTTTAGTACATCTGCGTATCAATAGGCGTTCAGAGGTGGAAAGAAGTATGGCTTTAGTGCATTTGCATCATTCCTCAGGGGTGGAGAGAAGTTCACCTCCATATCAGTGGGTAATTACCTGGGCAACAGAAGGCTTATCTGTACCTGAGAGGGGAGGGGAGGGGCAGTTTTGCTTCTGCTGGAGCTGGAAAGAAAGACAGCCGGGACTGCAGTTTGTAAGCAATAAATGGATTTTAAACTTTATTTCTCCCTTTGACTGATTTCTATTTTTAGAGGTATTTTGCCCGGGATTTCCTCTTCCAGGACTTACAGTATTAACTCATTTAGTCCTCCAAACAATCTATAATATAGGTAGTAGTACCCTCGTTTTACAAATTAAGTAGTTGTTGCTTAGAGATACCAAGTAAATTGACCAAAGTTTCATTACCAGTTGTAGGGAAAATGGAAGCGCCTAAGACCAGGATCCTCACCTGACCTTAATCTACTTGATGATGTAATTGGCTTACTGTGTAGGTTACTCTGCTTCCACACCTGTAGGCAGTAAGCTATTATTGTCTGTGTTGCTATATAAATAATTCCACCCAGTGCTCAGCAGAGAACCTGGAGCAGAGGTAGAGACAGAGACAGAGTTTCCAGATGCAGACATGACTCTAGCACTCAACCTGTCACCATGAAAAGAAAACTTGATATAATCCCTTTTACCTACCCTGTAGCCCAATGTTCTGTTATCATTTTCTGGTCCCACTGAATCCAGAGTGAACTTGTCTTGAGCTGGGAACCCCTTTGAGCCTGGAGCTACACCAGAGTCAACCTAAATAAATAGGTAAACCAAGGCAAGCTCAAATGACTAGAAATTGAGTTTATTTGGGAATAGTGAGGAATTGCAATCCAGGAAAAATGCAATAGCAAGCTACATGGAAAAATATCACCTATGAGACCCACCTTGCCTTGCCCTGCTCTCGGCCCCCTCACACTATACATTCACTTTTGCCAGGACCACATGTCCTGCCTTCTCGCCACTTCGTCAGAGGGACACGGCACACTGCTATGCAGAGAACCCTCCCCCCACCCCACTTACATGTCTGCACCCACCTCCTCTGCCTACACCAGGACAGGCTCCAGACATTCTCCCCTCACTCCCACCTCACCAGTCTTCCTTTCTCTAATGTTTCTACCAGTATACAAACATCCCCTATTTCTTCCATCTTAAAAAAACAGCAAAATAATAACAAAAACACCTCTCTTTAACCTATGCCCTCTCCATGTTTCTATTCCCCCTTTTAGCAAAGCTGCTTTTAAAAGTTTTCTATTCGTCCATCTCCAATTCTTATCCCCTCTTTTGTTCCACTCCAGTTAAGTGTCTGCCCTCCTTCTGTCTCTAAGCTCTTAGCTAGATCACCAGTGATCTTCCATGTGCATTCTTGGTCCTTATCTTACTAAATCTGACATAGTTGGTTATTCTCCTCTCCCTGAAATCCTTTGTCACTTGGCCTCCAGAACATCACTTGCCTGTGGTTCTCATTACTAACCTCTTCTGACCTCCTCAGCATTTCTCCTTACCTCGGTTCCCCTCACCCAGACCTTTCATATTCGAGTGACACAGGGCTCTTTTGTATCCCCACCCACTCTCTGTTTTTCTCATTGAATCTTAGGGCTCTCAAAACCTATCTATTAACTGATGATTCCTTTCCTGAACTCCAGACTCCCATATCCAACTCCTAGTCAATATACCTCCTTGTTGATCTAAAGTACTTCTCGACTTCAATATACTTCAAATTATACTCCTGATCTTGTCCTTGCAAAGTTGTTTCTTTCTCAGATTTAACCATCCTCATAAATTAAATGGAGACTCCATCCTTCCAATTGCTTATGCCAAAAACTCAAGTCATCCTTGATAATTTACCCTCTCTTGTACCATACCCCATCTGTTAGCAAATACCAAGGAATCGCTATTTCATTTATATTTAGAATCTGGACACTTCTCATCATATTTGCTGCTCTCATGCCAGTCCAAGCCACTATTCTCTCTTGTCTTGCCACCCTCCCTGTCTTCCTTTAGGCTGTTCTCCACGCAATGATCAGAGTGATCCTGTTAATAAGTAAAGTCAGATTGCATTATTACTTACCCCAAATCCTCCAGGGGCTTCCCATCTTATTCTGGACAAAAGCCAAAGTCCTTATAATAATGACCTCTAAGGCCCAAGACATCTGGCCACATGCTACCTCTTGGACATCACACATCAACCTTGTTTCTGTAATTCTCCAGATACCAACCAGCCTCAGGGCCTTTGCACTTGCTATTTATCTACGGAGTGCTCTTCCCCTGAGGTGATCACCTCTCGCTTTCTTCAAGATTTTACTCAAATGATACCTTAGCAAAGGCTACCCTAACCTATTCAAAACCACAAAACATTCTCCCCTTACCCCATTATTTCATAGCAATTTCATCATCTAACATACTGAACATTTACTCACGGTCTGTCACAGGAAGGGGAATCTAGAGCAGGCAGTAGCAGGAGAGAGACCACGAGTGTCAGTCGCTGCCTCCCAGTCGGCGGCAAGGGTGCTACTGGATCTGCCACAGGAGCAGCAGTCTGCACTGCGGGCATGTGGTGCCTGGGACAGTCTGCTGATGCTGCCAAGACCTGACTGTTGAGGGCCAGGCAGGCGAGCCAAATGGAGGTGTGCCACGATCGCCACTCTGCTTCCTTTAGGTCTCTAAGGGTGGCACTATTTTCTACATTTCCACATTTCTCCCTCTCTTTCCTTGTTACCAGTATTTGTCCACTATGTTGACTGTACACAAGAGGCTGCCTCTGCCCTGGAGTCCTGGAAGGAGTTATGCACAGCCTAGGGAAAGTGCCTGGCACAGACAGGATGGATTTATTGTGAAGGTCCATTTTGAGTTGTGTGTGTTGAAAACTATTTTCGGAATTGATTTCATCATCAGATTTAAGGGGTATATGTAGTGTGCATCCTTGTACTGACCACAGCTATTGTTGATGCTGGGGTTCTTGTTTGTGGAGTCGAAGAATGAACTTAGCAAACACCCAAGGTAGGAGAGCCAGGGAGAGGCTTTTATTGAGAGATACAGGGAGAGGATAGAACTCCTGGCTCACAGCAGGCGGGGGCAGGAGAGCCTGGGGTGGTGTGTTGTCTAGGGGATTTATAGGCAGTTGAGGATTTTTGGGAACTGATAAAGGGCTTAGGGTGTGGACTTGTTAAAAGTGGTCTTAGGATGTTTGTCCTTGATAAGACATTAAGTCCCTTTTAGCATGCTAAAGTGAATCTTACACATGATTACAAACTATTAGCATAATAAAAACATGGGCTACCTTCCTTGATCTGGGAAATATCAACTGATCTCACTGAAGAATGACTCTGAGCTTAATGTTTAACACAGTTTTGGTAGGGGGTTTCCTTGCATGTAGTTACATTGCTCTGACTGTAAATATCCTGCATTGCTTTTTCCAGAGGCCCTCACCCTACTATGACTACACCCATGGTCCCTGTCTCATTGTTAGCTTGTATATAGTAGTGGCAAACAGTTTTCAGAACTGCTCTGCTGATCCTAGAAAACTGTCCTGTCCCAACGTACAGATGGATTTAGAATTCTGGGACCAAAGTTTGAACAGAAAACCTCAATGAAGGGTGGAAAATGTAATGATCAGTGGATTGCTCACCTACTCTGCCTTCTACCCAGTGAGACTGTGAAGTCCTGAGGGATCTGGGGTAATGCCAGTGCATGGAGAGAGCTCCTCTGGATGTGGGCTAGCTGGCAGCATTTTTGCTAGAAGAGGATGTAGCCAGAACTGCTGAGCACTGACTCTAGTAGGTCCCCTCCTTACTTGAAGATCTGTTGTTACCCCACCCTGCTCTTTTTGCACCCACAACCAATTCTAACTTTTTTTAGCCAGTGAAGGGAACTTGGGAGTCTCTGGGTCAGACAAACAACTCAGTGTGTTAAAGGAAACTCGTTCACTATCGAAAAATGAGATTGTTGGTGTCCCACCAAGGCCAGAGTACAGAAGAAATCCCAAGCATCAGATCTCCAGTGTCATTTCAAAGCAAAACAAAACAAAACAAAAAATAAGCCTGCTGAATAAAATTTAGAGGTGAGAAATTCCAGAAGCAGGTGAACTGAGTCTGGTGCAAGAGCCATAGAAGCAGGCTGTGGAGTCCTGCCTCGGAGACCAGCCCTGTGACATGTGCGGGCTGCTATCCTCCCAAGGCACAGAGATCTGAGGAGAGGGTATGATTGTACAGATGATGGAGGCTGAAGGTGAGAGGACAGAGCTCCTGGCTCACACCAGGAGGGGGCAGGAGAGCCTGGGGTAGTGCATTATCTAGGGGATTTACAGGCAGTTGAGGATTTTGGGGCTTAGGGATCGGTGTGAAGCACCTACTTACTACATGTTAGGTATCATATTAAACACTTCATACAAATGTGTGAGTCTGTATGTATGATAGCTATTTAGTTCTCACAGCAACTCTGTGGGAAAGGTGTCATTAGCTCCATTTACACAGGAAAACATGATCAGAGGGGTAAAGTTCATTTTCTAGGGTCACACAGCTAACAAATGGCTTCTGGTGGAGGAGGAACTGTTTGGGTCCAAAGTCAGTGTTCTGTGAACTGTATCAGGATAGCTCCCCAAAGAAATGTGACTGTGTCAGAGCAAGGCCAAAGTCATAAGGGTCTGGTTCATCTCCCTTTCACTCATCGTGCGCTTCCAGAAGGAAACTGTGGGGCAGCCCTTCCCTGACAGTCACTAAGCCAGGGCAACAGTGCCAAGCTGAAGGTGGGTCTCCTGTCCTCTACAAGCAGACCTCGGTGAGGCTCCATAGTTCAAGCAAGGGAATCCTCTGGGATTTGGCCTTGGTTCAGCACCTAGGAAAATGCAGCAACACTGCAGGGCAGCCGTGCCATGCCAGGCAGGCCACTCACAAAGGGCTTCTGGCACCATCCACATGGAACACGTTGACAGTTCTGGAAGGTGCAGCCCTGCCAAAGTTCTCTTTTTATTTTCCATCAAATGTGTGCAAAGACTGTTTTTCACGAGGAACTTTTCCTCATTAAAAAGGTTGCAGTTGTTGGACCCTAGGTAACTGTGAGAAACACACTCACTGGTCCAAATTCAGTAAGTCAACACTGAGACAAAGAGAACAGCGGAGCGAGGCTTTAATGACGGTCTTGCAAGATCGGATGTCTGGTGGGCAGACATCTCCTAGTGCGAGAGTCCCTCCCCTGGTTCCTCATTGGCTGAGTACTACAGGGTTCACAGTCTTCCCCGGACATCGCCTAAGCCCGTTATATCTTTCCTTTTCATTTGTCTTATTCTTATTGGTAGGTTAAAAAAAAAAACTCAAACAGGTATCGCCAGGCCCTTATCAATTCCCCCACCCCCACTCTCAGCCTGAGCAGCTTCCACCACGTGGCCCTTTGTTCATACCTTACTGTTAAAATGTTTAAACATCCTAGTGGGAATAAATCACATTTAGGTTTTATACTATTTCCTAACAGTAACCATCCTGAAGAGGTTTCTGTTTGTTCGTTCCCTGTGCTTGCTGCCCTTGAACAATGAATGCTGAAAAACAAGTGAGTAGTTTGGTTGACAAGGGAATCTAGGTCAGTCTGTCCTTCGGCTGCTCGCACCACTAGGGGGCGTGAGGAATCTCTGACGGAGGAGCTAAAAAGCCTGGAGTGCATAAATTGCCCAGCAAAAGCTGGAGGCTTGCCTGCATTAAACTCTCACGATGAAAACAGTTCTTCCAAAATCAGCCTGACTCGGGCACTTCCGGCAGACACACAGGCCAGCTGCGGTGTGGGCCAGGAGCAGTGCCTTGAGGGTGCCTCAGGGGGCATGCTGTGTGATCGTCATGGGAGAACCACGCCATCTTCTAAAGACTGAAAATGCCTGAAGAGCCAGGCAGCAGTAGAGCTTTCAAACCCTATAAGCCGTGAGGACAAAGTCTGTTTGATTGGAGCATATACACTGAATAATGCGATTCTTTTGGGAGACAGAGGGGTGGGCAGGCAGATTCCAGTTCTGCAAAGTCCTCAGAAAGATTTTGTTAATCAGAAGCTTTAAAAAATTCCCAGAATCACACACAAGCAATGCCTGCTTATTTTTTTACTGAAATAAAACTGACATATAACATTGTATAAATTTAAGCTGTGCATTGACATAACATTGTATACGTTTTACTGATTAGAAACATTTATATATTACTGTATGATTGCCACTGTAGTGCTAATTAATGCAGCTGTCATGTCACATAATTATCATTTCATTTTTGTGGTGAGAACAATTAAGATATCTCTTAGCAACTCTCATGTATATGGTACATTATTATTGACTATAATCACCATGTTGTTCATTAGATCTCCAGAACTTACTCATCTTCTAACTGCAAGTTTTTACCTTGTAACCAACATCTCCCCAATTCCCCCAAATCCCCGAGACTCTGGTAGCTACCATTCTACTCTTAGTTTCTCTGAGTTCAGCTTTGTAGATTCTACATATAAGTAATATCACCACAACATTTGTTTTTCTCTGTCTGACTCATCTCACTTAGGATAATGACCTCTAGGTCCATTCATATGGTCACAAATGGTAAGCTTTCATTCTTTTTATGAGTAATATTCCATTATACATATTCCACATCCCTATTCATCGGTCAACAGACACTTAGTTTGCTTCCATATCCTGCATATTTTACATAATGCTGCAGTGAATAGAGGGGTACACATAGCTCTTCAAATGGTGTTTTCATTTTCTTCAGATAAATACCAAGAAGTGGAATTGCTGGATGGTATGGTATTTCTATTTTTAACTTTTTGAGGAATCTCCTCATTGTTTTCCATTGTGGCTGCACCAATTTACATCCCCACCCACAGCGCACAAACGCTCCCTTTTCCCCACATCCTCACCAACACTTGCTGTATCTCTTATTTCAGCCATACTGACTGGTGTGAGGTGACAGCTCATTGTGGTTTTGATTGGCATTTCCCTAATGATTAGTGATACTGAGCATTTTTTCATGTGCTGATTGTTTTTTTGCTGTACAATTGAATGAGTTTTTTATATATTTTGGATAGTAAGACCTCATCAGATGTGTGATTGGCAAATATTTCCTCCCATTCTGTAGGTTGCCTTTTCATTTTATTGATGCTTTTCTTTGCCATATAGAAGCTCTTTAGTTTGATGCAGTCCTACTCATTAATTTTTGCTCTTGTTTTGCTTTTGGAGTCAAATCCAAAAAATCATTGCAAAGACTGATGTTAAGGAACTTACCCACTTTATGATGTCTTCAAGGAGTTTTATGGGGTGTGGGTTTGGTACTCGATGCCAGCAGGACAGTTCTTGGGGTATCCTTGGGTAAGGTTTACCCAGCAGCTCTTGAGCAGCTTCCTAAAATGCAGTCTGCACAGACTGTGTCCCTTTAATGCCCATTGATATTCTTATCTGCCTCTTTCCTGTTCTCCTCCCTCCCTTCAGTCTTGGAGCTCTCACCGTAATATTCTGGGTAACGCGTCTGGAAAGGGAGGTTTCTTTAGCAGCGTCCTGCCTCACTCCCTGTTCCCTGAGGGGGGATCCATGGCTACTTCTTTCTCTGAGCTGTGCCGCCTTGAGGATAGGAGGCAAAGCTGGCAGAGTTCCTCTTACTTCAGGGCATGTAAACTCATACTTCTTTTGCTTCCACAGAGTGCTGGGACTTCTCTTCCAGATGCCTGAACTTCTACATAGGCTCTCTGGTCTGTGGATATCTGCCAAGGCAGGAATTCCCAGGTGTTCCTGGACTGGGACCAAGAGGGGTTGGAGCTCGTTCCCTGGCTGCTGCCAGTTGCCCAGGCCCATCCTGGGCTCTGTCTGCCTGTTACCCGATGCACAGGTGGGTGGGGCTCTCCCAGCTCCCTTGGTGTGTAGTGCTGGATCCCACAGCTCCCACAGAGGCATTTCCATCTGAGGATGAACGCCAAAGTGTAGATGGCAAAGGGGGAAAAACCGAGGGGCACCTGCTGACATCACTTCTCCCAAGAGCCCACATGTTGGCAGTATCCATGCAGATGTGACAAAGGACAGAAGGTGGGACTAGGGGCCAGGTGGAGCTGCTGCTCACTAGCTTGGTGACAGCCAGAGTACACAATCTGGAAGTCAACAAATGGCACTGTATCTTTTTGTGGGATTGTTCAACACCAAGTATTTATTAAGGGTCTACTGTGTGCCAGGCACTGGGGATAGGATAAATAACACAGACATGGTTGCTCCCTGCTTCCTCCATATTAATTCTAGTGAGGATTGTGTTGCCCATAAGGACACAGCGAATGTGCCTAGCATGTCACAGACACATGACACATGGTGGTTCTTTCTCCTATCCTTTCCCTCCTTGTCTCCTCCTCAAAAATATGGATTGTAGGGTCAGGTCAAGATTTCTCTTTGCAAAATGTGTTTCTGGAAACACAGAAGTGATTCATTCATACCTTTTTATTTGTCTTTACTCAGCACTTATTGTTTGCCAGGCTGTGCTATGCCTGAGGGATCTATAATGGATTTTTATCATTTTTTCTGGCCACCATTATCTGAGCCACCTTCCTTATTTGAGGAATTACTTCACCTTCTCTATCCAGGCTGAACTCACCTCTCCAATTTCTCTTGCATTCAGAGAACGGGCACTTGGAGATTTCGCCAGTCAGATGCATGCGCCCCAGAGAGGCCGGGCATAGGGAGGGTGGATGATCCTCAGTGGGGAGGGCTATGGCAGTTGCTATAACAACCTCAAGTTTCCAGAAAGAGTTCCCAGGGCTGGTGGGAAGGCAGTACATTCCGGATGTCAGGTGGTCTGGTTTGGTGGTGTGTGTTTGAACGTGGCCATGTCTGCTTTTACTTTCCTTTTTCTAATGCCTATTTAAATGCCCAGCTTTCTGATCTGCCACTGGTTCAGTGAGCTATCCAATCCTTTTTAACAAAAACCTTATATACTTAAATCAACACAGACAGGTTTTATTCTTTGCAGCTCAGAACTCTGATTGACACAGGAAGAAAAACAAATAAGACTCTGACCCCTGTCTCTCAGGAGCCTGGCACACAAATGATTTCAAAACGGTCTGTACAATGGAGGAAAGACAGGAAACTTCTGAGCATCTCCCGTGCTGGACAGTGACCATCAATAATGAACACCCAAGGCTTCTGGCCACAAGGAACTCAATCTGTTGTGAGAGACGATACATCAACAGATAATTGTATAGCAAGGTCAGGACAACAGTGCTAGAGATGCATGAGGAGTGTGAAATCTCAAGGAGGAACACGACCCAGCTGAGGTGAGGCGGGGATGCTGGTTGAAGAAGGCTTTGGAGAGGAGGATGCCGTGTCTCTTGAGCCATGTCTTCAAATAAGAGTGAAAGCAAGTCAGACAGAGGCAGAGGAGCCTGGCAGAAAAGAAGCCATTCGCATGTGCAAGAGCAAAGCCCAGAGGAGAGATTCAGCGGTGTGTGTGGAATGAAGCAGTTTGGTGTTGCTCGAACCACTGTGTTCCTGGTGATGATCAGGAAAGTTGTCATGGGCTGAGAGGGAGGTGTAGTTTGAGTACAGAACTTGAATGCAGAGGTACAGGCTGGAAATAGCTGCCTTTGAGGATGGGAGATGGTGTGGCGCAGGCATGAGGAAAAAGACTCCATGCTACAGAGGGCCCCGGGAGGTCTGGAGACCATGCTGTTTCAGTGGAAGCAGCCCACGTGGTCACTGAATTTCCTCCAGGAATATTTAGCTCCCAGTGTATAACAGTAAAGAAGGACATTGGTCCAGAATTAGGGTTTTGTTGTGACATCTGAACTTGGAGCCCCCAGTCTTGGAGCAGGTTTTCTCAGGTGTAACTGGGCACACATTGAAACCTGCCTTTGGTTTGGATCAGGGAGAAAATAGAGGGCTCGGGTGAGAAGGGTGGCAGGGGAAATTTTTGACTGAAATCTACCACTGTGGCTCAAATCCATTTTGAGTATAAAAGAAAATTATAAATATAAAATAAATTAAAAAGATTATTATCTCAAGTTTACAACACCATGAGAATTGAGATGTTCTTTGTATTTTCATAGTCTATTGACACAGCATTCATTTCCCAAGTGAGAAAAACGTATAAGCACCCTGTAAGCCTTTTAAGGAAAAGCTTGATGTGATTGTAGCAAACACTGATCAAGGGCTTTCTATGTCTAAAGCACTTATTTAATCTTCATCAAAACCTCTTGAGGTGGATATCATGACTAACCCATTCAACACACGGAGGAACTAAAGAGCAGAGCCTCTAAGTGATTTCCCAAGGTGGGAAGCTGAGATCTGGGCCCAGACAGTCTGGCTCCGGAGATGGTGACCTTGGCCATATACTCCATGGCTTTTCTTTGGAAGTGTCACCTCTTTTTCACTGTTATGGGATGAATTGTGTCCCTTCATATCCGTATGTCGAAGTCCTAACTCCAGTACCTCAGAATATGACTGTATTTGTACATAGGGCCTTTAAAGAGGTGATAATATTGAAATGAGTCATTAGGGTGGGCCCTAATCTAATCTAACTGGTGTCCTTATAAGAAGAGGAAAGTGGACACAGACATGTGCAGAGGGAAGAGGATGTGAAGACACAGAGAGAAGGCGGCCATCTACAAGCCAAGGAGAGAGGCCTCAGGAGAACCAGCCCTGCCGACATCTTATCTTAGGCTTGCAGCCCCCAGAATTTAGGGAAATAAATATCTGTTGTTTAAGCCCCCAGTCTGTGGTTTGTCACAGCACCCCCAGCAAAGTATACGCTCACATCAGTCAAGAAGGAGTGGGAAAGGGTAGGGCAAAAAGGAATTAGTCTTTTAAGTGAATTCCCTTCCTTATTTAAAATACACAATATATGCATTTCATTAAGTAAGTGATGCTTAACTGGATCATATTTTAATGAATTAATCTGAATTCAGTTCTATAACAGGAAGAAAATAAAGCAGTAACAGTCTCCATTTATATGAAGTAATATTACAGACAGGAAAGGGGAGCTTAATTAAGGCCAAAGTGTATTTGTTAATTAGCTGTCATCCTCTCCAGGGAGTCCACCAAGGGATGCCATCACCGGTTAGAGAGCACCGAGTCACTGATGGAAAGATGAGGCAAGCTGGGTACTAAGTGCACTGTGCTTCCTTAGAGGGCAGCCACACTTTCATTAATAATGGATACTGTCTTTCCTTATGTCTTCTGAGTTTCCCTCTAATACTGGAATTATTGGTGTGAAACACCAGGCTTTTCCATAATTATGGGCAATTGAGAGAATCTTAGAAAGCGCGAGAGTATAATGGAAGGGGAAAAAATGATTTCTGGCACACTTATATTTTCTCTAATGAATTTTGCCCTTGTTTATTTAGTACTGACTACCTGCAAGGTGGTGTAGCATTGGCTCTAGGCTGAGGCCCTTCAGTGGTATGTTTTCTAAGAAATAAATGAGGGAGCATCCCAGTCACAGGTCTGAATCATTTGAAGACTGAAAAGCCTTGTTTGTGGATTTGAAAAAAATTTTAATTTTGACCAGATTGTCACATTTTCAGTTCCCATTCTGTGCTTTATAGAGCCATGTGTTTCATGTTTGTAAATGCTTAAAATCAGGCAGCTTAATTAAAGCTTTCATTTTTGCAGAAATTATTGTCTCACTTCTGTCTACACCTGAGAGCTTGGGTTCTCCTTAGTGGCTTATTTCTTACCAGCCTTGAAGGGCATCAACATTCCGTGCAGACTGATGTAGTGCTGACATGATGCCCGGCCCTCGAAAACTCCACCCTGGGTCAGGGAAATAGTCAACAACATTTTTGTTTTCTCAAGGGCACTGATGGTTGAAAGTAAGGTCAATTGTAATACCTTCATGAAATAGCTGCTATTGAGTTGGGGAGAGAAGGAATTTTATAATTCTTGGAGACAGTTATACAGTGGTTGGCACTCAATCTAACTTTGACTAAATGAATGGGAAGAGAAAGAGACAAAAGGGTGGGGAAAAAAGAAGCAAAAACAAAAGACAGAAGTCAACAAACAGAAAAAGGTTCATTAGAAGAGATGTAGACACAAAGGCAGAGAAACATGTACCCAGGTCCAGAGACATACAGGCAGAAACACATACATTAGAAAGAAATACAGTCTTACTGGGGTCATGCACCCAACTTTCCTGACATCCCACGGCTCATCTTTAAGATGTCACTGCTTTAAGAGCTGTACCACAGCATTTGCACCAAAATGAAAACAAAAAACCCAAATTAAAAACATAAGCCAGGATAACATAAGACTGGAGGCCAAATCTGATGAGAGCTGAGATTTCTCACTTCTACATTTGTGCATGTGCACATGTGTGTAAACCTGATGTTTTTGGATAAGAGACAATCTACTGATCTGCCATTCAAATGACAGGGTGGTTCAGCAAAACCAGTCAGAGTGAGGAGACTTGCTATGGTGGTGATTTACATCAACCAAAAACCAGGCCAGCAGCTGGCTGGGTTGACAGAATTGCAAACTGTGGTTGCTTGACTGTATGTGTAAGTGGCCAGAGGCTGTTGGTAAACTGATTCAAATCTGCACTCATTCTTGATTTTCTCTTCTTTCCTGTTTAGGAACTTGCACCCTCCCAGGCCAGGCCTGCTCTTCTTCTGGGGTTCTAGTCATTTCTCTGTTTATTGCACCCCTGCACCATTCAAGAGGCTCGACTACATGGCCTGAACAGAATGGGAATGGCTGAGTCAGCATAAACATCCAAGTACGGAGAAGGAAGATTTTCAGATTTCTTACTGGGGCTTCTTGATTAGCCTCAGAGATCTGGATCACTCTTGATATTCCCATGGAGCAATTTTTTCATTCTCTACATTTGGAATCATCTCCCTATTCTTCTTAGAGGACTCATTGTAAACTGGTCTTTATGTATCTCTGCCTCTCCAGATGACTTCTTAACTGTACAATTTTCTCCAACTCAACTCTGATGATAGCAATACCTTGGCATTAGCCTGAAGGCAGCAGTGATAAAAAGTCTGCTGGGGAGAGAAAGTGGTACTGCAACTGCTGGTGAGGGTGAATTTGTAAACACATTTTTGTTTTCAAATCTTGCATACCCCAAGGCTTCCCCGGGGCTGAGGATTTCAGTAATTTCTGGGAAAGTAGGGGAGCTTGGCAATGTATTAGTCAGTAGCTTGCTTAGTGGATATTCCAGCAGCTGCTCACAGACCACAGGGAATTTCACAGCCAGGACATATGTGGTGGCAGGTGCCAGGCGACTGAAAGTGAGACTGAGCTGTGGATTTTTCTGTATCTTTTCATTCAGCTTTCTTTCAAATGCTCTTCTTTCAAGAATCATCCAAATGCCTTTCCTTTAAAGTTAACACTATAAAGAACTGAAGTCTCATTTCTTGGAAATACAGAGCTGGACAGCAGCCATCCTTCAAATGAACCCCCATGGAGAAGACTTGGGGATGTGAACTCCCAACTCAGGTTTCCGGTGGATGCATATTAAACCCTACGGAATGGAAGCTGAGGTCATGCATTACTTTCTCATTGCTGTCAAGGGTCAGTTCAACGTAGACTTTCTGTCATTATTGTCTTAGGTCAGGCATGACTCAATCCTTAGCGCATTTCCTCACATACAGGTTTCTAATTCTCTGTGAAAAAAAAATGCCACTGATACCTCTACATTCAAGAAGAGATGCTAATGGGAAAGAGGCTGAGGAACTGTTGTGGATTGGCAATAATAGGGGTCAAATGAAATAGGGCAGCAAATCAGGAAATGGGGTAGTGGTAGTCATTTGAGCAGAGGAAGTTGAGCAGAAGGGCCAACATCACCACTAAAATGTTTCCTGTTCTGCTCTGAGACTTCGTTTACATAACTGCGGTGGCAGGGGGTTATCGTGGGAGGAACATGAACTTTGCTACACCAGATAAATACAGGTAAGAATCCTGCCATCTATAGCTAGCCTCTGTGATACTAGACAAGTTTATTAACCCCTCTCAGCCCCAGGTCTGGGATAATTCCAAACTTTCGAAACTGTCACAAGAAACAGGTCATATACTGAGGAGCAGTTGGCACATGGAGGCACTCCAAACATAGTGCAATTATTAATAATAATAAGTGTGTGCACAGTAATGCAATGGCCTGATGTTCATGTTGGTGGAGCCAAGAAAAAGCAAGGAATCCAGGAAGCTGGCAGGACCCTGGTGAGAGCAACAGCATCCTCACACTAGCCACTCCCTTTGCCTGTGCTGTCCTTATCACATCGTTACCGTCATTTCTCCCAAATTCAAGTCAAATGATGACCAGAGATGACAAAACAAATGCTGTCAGGAATTGTAAAGGGTCTGAAATTTTTGCTCTGCTTGCCAACTAGCAAGTTAGCCAGTCACAGCTTCATGAGTGCTAGCAGAAGACATGAGACTCCTGGTCAGAGACAAAGGGCTTTATCACTCAAGGCACAGCAGGCAGCATGAGCTTCATGCTCTCAGTGGTTCCCCTGGGCCCCAAGTCCCATGGGTGAGATGCAGATACAGACCCAGTGGGATGTTGTGCACATATGTGTTTATGTCACAGCTGAGGAGCTGTGACCTTCGCAAACCACCAGTTCCATAGTGGGCTGTTGGCAAGCCCTCCCACCCTTTGTCCCAGAGAGCCACTGTCTTTATTATCCTCACCAGGAAACAAATCTGCCCTCTGCCCCAGAGGGACTTTCTCTATCTTTCAAGGCTGTTTTGTATACATATATCCTTCAAGAGGCAGTCAGAGACAAGAGCTGTCCCAAAACATGCAGAAACACCACAGGGAATTGTCCCCTGCCGGCCAACAAATAGGACACAGCAGAGGTAGAACTCAAAGGAAGACACTGTGAGTAGGTGGGATGTCTTAATAGTTTTATTTAATCAATAAAATTGATAACATCACCTGGAACCTTAAATAACACAGCTCCTATAGTTGCCTGAGACTACAGGGAACGAAGACTATTGCTCTGTTAAATGCTAGCATATACTCATTATATGTGGCAAAATGAAGTAAATTTTGTAGTAAGGAATTTAGGGACAACCTGATTTGAGAGTTTGGTGACAGAGCAGCCAGGCCCAGTGGCTATACAGAGGCACCAAGTAGTTGGTGGAATTATTAATAATTCCTGTGTGGGCAGTTCAGGCAAAGTACTGCTGGTCTCGGCTTCTGAGAGGACACAGACCTCACGGTTGACAAACCAGAAGTCTGGCATGGGCCCTGACTCATTCTTCTCCTTCGCTTTCCATAAATAAGTAGTCACAAAGGGCTGCTGAGGATCCTGAATCTTTCTTAGATCTGCCCACAGTCCTTTTCTTCACTAAGAAATTCTCTTCTTTATTCCTTGTTGTTTTATTAAAAAAATAAAATCCATCTGAAAATGTTCTCTTTTGTCATTGGCATCGTGAGGTAGAAATCTAACTGGATTTTTCTCAAGCCTCCAAGAAGAGCTGGCCACGCTCCCTTGCAACTTCCCACTGCCATCCACACACACGTGCCTGTGCACTCACACGCATACACGTGCGCACAAAGGAGAGATGACCCTTCCACGCTGTGCACATTCTTTCCCTTTGCCCAGAATTCAGTTCCCTTCAATCATCTCTAGGTGTTACCCAAGAGGAGCCCCTCCAGTGTGGATTCTCAGCACAGAGACAGGGGCTTGGCTGGCCTAGCAAAACTGGGGTGCTTGGGGGCCCTGCCACCACTGGTGACGAGGCCAGCAGTGTGATCCCGGGGAGGGTCCGACCCAAGTTTCAAGTCTCCTCGCCTCTCAGCGGGGGCTGAGCCCAGCCAGCTCTCCTTCTTGTGGGCTGGTACTGTGTGAGCTGAACTAATGGATGTAACTATAGGGGAACTACAGACGCAAAACCATGTACATGAAATTCGTTAGTATTTGACTCTTGAGAAATACACTGCCGAAGTCTGTTCCCCAGAACGCTTCAGAGCCAAGCAAATAGCTGTATAATGTAAATTTGGAATCAAACGCCCTTGTTTGAATCCTGGGCCCTATTGTATTAAAAAACAAATACTATGTATTTTTAATCTATGGTGTTTTATGTAATAGCATTTTCTCGTTTGGCAGACATGACTTGTGTAATATGATAAATAAATTTTAAGTCTTATATTTTTAAAAAATCCCTTTATTTTAAGGGGATTTTAAAAGGATTCCTCCCCTGTCCCAGCATCCCCATTTCCTAGGAAGAACTGCCCCTGTGGCTTCACGTGGAATCTGCCAGCAGGAGGCGCGCGAGCGAGCAGGCGGCAGAGCTCCCTGGGTCACTCACTGCAGGAAAGGAGAACAAAATGCTGGCATTTCAGTGATTCTGTTTGCGATCTATGTTGCCTTGGAGCGCCCCAAAGATCATGTAAGAGATGAGTCTTACCTTTTTTTGGAGCTTAAAGGTTAGAGAATATATCATTTAGTTAGGGAAAACCTTTAAAGTTAGAGAATATATCATTTAGTTAGGGAAAATGCCTTTTCCATTCCCATAAAGCATTGGTGTGAGTGTTGTATATGTTTTACTTCACATTTTCTTTGCATATATTTTGCAAAGCTGGGAGCTGCAAAAAGCTACAGACTTTACCTCCTCTATTTATATAAGACGACCACACATTAGGACAGTTATTTAAAATATTCTTTCTTTAGGATGTGTCCTGACTTTTCTTGAGCAAATCTATTCACTGTGCTTAAATGTTTTAGTATGAGAACTCTGCATAGTGCCTCATGCAGAACACTGAAAAAATGACTGATTTTATGGCCTTATACACTCTGGAATTCTTCCAATAAATATGGATATACAGAAAACCCATTTGGTAATATTCCTTAGTTATCTTTTTGTAAAACAGAAGTTGCTGCACTTCCTCGCCCACAGTCTGGCGAGGATCTCACTGTCAGCAGAAGTGAACCAGATGGTGGCTGCCCTAAGGCCTTATGTTATGCAAATGTCAATGCTTTGCACATGCACAGCAGACTATTTCCTTACCAAGCATGTGAACCTGTATCTTAAATAATGAAGCAAAATTATATTTGTCAAATATCAAGTACAAAGTGCATTTTTGTAAGTCAGTAGTCTGGCTTATAATCAACTGTATTTCCTGAACATTCAAATTTTAATTTAATTTAATAACCTGGCTGCAGGTTTCTGACCCATTTACACAAACTGATAATGTATAGCATAGTTCAGAATCCACTTTCAGCTCTGTCTTCACACTGTGCCGGTCAGACTGAGGAATTACAAAAGTGGATTGTCAACCCTCTGAAAGATGCACGTGGACCCCTAAAGTCCCAGCCACGTCCTACCATAGCTCATTTCACTCTGTTGCTGGTTTCACCAGGCTAGTGCCAGTTGCCAGCTTTCTCCAGCTCCATTCTGACTTGCTTTTTGGATTAGGACATGGGGCCACAAGAGTTCAATCACATGATGGTTTTTTTTGACTGAAGAAGGGAAGCACTTTTTTTTCTTAGTCTCTACATAAGCATCTCAGAGAAAAACTAAGGGGAGGAGGACCTGAATCTTACACACAGGAGAACCTGTAACATACATATCAGAGATTCCTTGTCTGGGAATGTGGAAAGATGATATTGAGGCATGTGGAGACCCTGCTGGAGGCAGAGACAGGGCCTCCCCTGGCATGCTGGTGGCAGTTCCGCAGGAGAGGGGCCACCATCCTCTCAGCACCGCGGTGACAGTTAGAATTCATAGGTACAAGAAAGACAACGTTTAGGACTCGCAGAAAGAATTTGTGAACTGGGGAAGGGCCAAAACCCTTCATGAAGAGGTGCATTAAGAGGAAGTGAAACTTGGGATATTACTGTTGTCAAGAAAAAAAACTCCCACTGTCCTCAGCCTGGTCTTTTTCGATGGTGTCACTATCAGAGAACACAGACCAGAAATCAAAAGCAAATTAATTCTGATCTCTACTTGCATCTCTTAAGTGATATGCAAGAAGAAATACAGTTTATAATCTCCAGTCTCTGTGACTAAAATCTCCTTTCCCCTTCTTCCCGGATGCCCACTCTCTCACACCCTGTAAACAGCTCCGGCTCCTGCTTCCTTTTCTCAGCTTTTTCTGACATAGTCTTCCATGTTAGTGGTGCTCCTCACGTGCATTAATCTGATCTGTAAACATGGTCATTTTCCTCTGGGGTAAGGGAAGTATGAAGGACTTAGGCATTTATATTTTTGTCCCCATGCATTATTGAAGGGACCCCAGTTGTTCCATCAGGCTAGAGAGGCCTGGGGAAACTTTGGTTATATGAAATTGTGAAGTTGAACTTTGTAGTTAGTTCTCTAGCTTCTCTTTACCACAAATTTTCCCTAGCATTCAATTGCTCATACATTTAAAAAACACTTGTAGAATGCCTCCTGTATGCTACCAGTTTAGAAAGAAAGAAATATTCTACAGAAAGTGACAGAGAAGTAAGCAAATAATTACACTGGTGTAATCAACACTATAACAGAGTTTTAAAAGTACACTGTTCTGTGATTAGTTTTTATACTTTCCTCTTCCCAAAATTCAGTAGGTTAATCAAGAAAGGAGTTTATTTCTCACTTACACAGCAGTCCAGGTGTGAGTTCTCAGGGATCTAGGGTGGCCCCACTGTGGCGGGACCAAGGCCTCTCCCCCCTTTAGCCCATTTATCCTCTGCAGTGTGGCCCTGGTCTGCATGTTTGCGGGTAACACCACCACAGAGGCCTGATCTGCATCCTGCTGGCAGGAAGGGGGACAAGAAAGTGCCTCTTTTAAGGAGTTGGCCTGGCACTCTGATTCTTCTCACATCCTTTTGGCAAAAATTTACTCATTTAATCACATCTCTCTGCACGGGAGATTGCAAAGTAGTCTTTGCTGGAGAGCCATGTGCTAGCAAAAGCTTGTGTTTTGTATTTACTAATGAAGAAGGGAAGGATGGATTTTAAGGAAAACTAATGGTCTCAACAACTAATTCTCTATTTCCTAAGGCTGTTTTGGCCAAGCAAAATATTTTGTTCTCAGCAGCAATGCTTTCTAACCCTATTGTTTCCCTTCCCCCCTGACCATGAATACAAAATGCAGCCCATATCTGGAAAAGCCACATGACACTCAAAGAGAAACCAGAAGACAGATCCTTCTGGTATAGGCAGCATAAAGTATTTGCCAAACAGTTCAAGGAATCTGAGTGGCTGATACCATTTGGTTCTTCTCCTAGCATATATGTTCCACCTGTTCATGATGCAAAAGGAGAGACTGCATGTAAATACTCAAGGTCTGAGAATTTGTCAACATGCAGTGTTCTGTGTCTACCTACGTGCAGGTGCACATCAGTTCACTGGGTCTTTACAGTCATCGCCCCATCTTACACTTCACAGGCAACCTCAACAATGTTTGGATAACCTGATGGGGGAAGTACCAAAACTCCTACTAGGACCAAGACCTAGAGCAGCAGTAGACCATGGGTCAGAGGATGTTCACAGTAACTCACGTGCTGTTCAGAAGAGCATGCCAGGTGGCAGGGATGCTGTCACTTCATATGGATGCTTCAATGGGGTCATTTTGACTAGAATTAAACAAAACCACCAACTTTTCTTTGTATTTCTAAAATGAAGACCACTTCTGTGGAGAAAATTGAAGTTCCTATGAGAGCTGGGCTGCCCAGCGAGGCTTGACCCTGTGGCTAACAACAGGGCACCATGCCAACTGGCTGGTTGATCATTGATCACTTGGGGACAAGAGTTGTGGCAAGGCCTATGGGCCCCTGGTCAGACTAAGACTGTTACTGTATATCATGTGACTGGCCATTTGCCTGTGGCATCCCCAGGGAATGATGAAGCAGACACACTGGCCCAGGTGCATTGGCTAGAAGGAAAGCCTACCTCTGATGTAGCCCAATGGTTACATTAGTGTTTGTTTTATGTGGGGCAAAAGACAATGTGGGCTGTAGCCCATTGGTGGGGCTTGCTGCTGACCTTTGAAGAAGTCAGCAGAGCCTGGAAGGAGTGTCTTGTATGCTCTAAGAGGGACTTACACCAAGTCCCTTAGCAACATGGGACAATAGCTAAGGGGCTGATACCCCTTGTCAGGTGGCAGATAGACTATATTGGGCCTCTGCTTGTGTCAGAAGGGTATGAGTATGTCATGACTTGTGTGGACACAGCTACTGGACTTCTAGTTGTTTTGTGCAGACCAACAAATGACGAAAAGAGGCCTGGAGCCTCTCTTTGCAGCCTATGGCTGACCACAGGCGATTGAGAGTGAGCAAGGCACACACTTTACTGGACATGAAATACAAGAATGGGTGCAACAGTTGGGAATCAAATGGAAGTTTCATGTGCCATATATTCGTACCACAGCAGGCATGATAGAGAGGCACAATGGTTTGTTAAAATCTGGACTGAAGTCAGACACCAATAGTTTACAGAGATGGTCAGTCCGCCTGTGGATAGTGCTATGGTGTTTGAACAAGGAACCCCAAAAGGGAGCCCTGTAGATGTGCTAATGCATATTGGTGCCTCACCTATACAATTGCAAGTACAAACCAAGGAAGAATCATTGAAACTGAGGTTTGGCCACCAGAATAATACCTTGTTGCCAGCACCAACTGCACTAAACCCTGGAGACTCCATTGAGTGGATGTGGCCTTGGACATTTCAGCACATGAAGCAGTGATAGCTGGCCTTCCTGGCACCTTGGGGACAAGGTCTGGAAGCTGGCCTCCTGTGTATTCCTGGAGTAATAGCATAGTGACCCCCAAAGATCATGGCAGTATATTCTAAATAGCCAGAAGGTAGGAACATCTTTCTGCAAAATTTTGTTTTGTCATTATGGCCAGTGTGTGTACCTCCAGTAGCACTATATATTGACCCATCTGTAACCCCCATGGGGAGAGGGGTAAAGGTATGGTGTACTAGATCTGGATGGACCTCCTTTCCTGCCACAGTCCTATGACAGCACCACTCTCTTGCATGCATCCTACCTGATGGACAAGATTTGCCTATGTTGGTGTCATTAAAACATGTGTCTTATTGCCCCTAAGGTCTTTGTGGAATGGGCACACACCCTAGCAAAAACCTGCTATGTGCTGGGGTGCATGGAGCTCCCTATCCGTACCACTACCAAGTGTGTGTCATGAACTCATCTGAGTAGAACTGGTTTTGAATATAGCTGGAATAACCTCCTCAGGCTTAAGGATTATTATAATTTTTGTTACCTCTATCAAAATTTTGTTGCATCATAATTTTTGTTATTATTTCTAAGTTGCTATCCTCTGTTGCTGTTGTGGAATCTGGTTACAATGCTCCAGCTTTCTCACAGAGGGATCATTGCAGAAGATTGAAAGTGTGTAGATTATAAGGCAAGAATCCTGGCGGGGTGGAGTGTGGGGAAAATTGAAGTTCCTATAGCCAGGATCCTCACCTGAACCTAAACTACTTGATAATGTAACTGGCCTGCTGCTAGGCTACTGCTTCCACACCCTAGGCAATTAGCTAGTATTGACTGAGTCACTATATAAAGAGCTCTGCCCAGTGCTCTGGGTGGAGGAAGAGATGTAGTAGGATTACAGACCTGCAGACTGTTTAATGCAGACGTAATTCTAGTGCTCGGTCTATTGCCAGGAGAGCAAGCAAGGTAATAAACACCCTTTTACCCCAAGAACATTTCATTGTCATTCCTTGGTCTCACTGAATCCATAGTGAACTTATCCAGGGCTGAATCCCATTGGCAAGACAACTTTATTATTTTCACGTTATGAGGTAATGAAAAAAATACCCATTGAAAACTAATCAGACAGTGCCAAAAATTGTAACATAAAAACCACCGAACACAAAACACTTGGTGGATATTTTTTCCAGCATTTGTCCACTGGTTAGGTATAAAAATTGGTGGTTGAGCTTTCTGGGAAGCAGGTCATGATACAGAGTTAGGACATTTCCTAAAAATTGCTGTTGGAGAAAAAAACCTGTGGAAAGAAGGGGAGGAAAGCAGAACTAGATGGAGGAGAAATAGAGCCATTTGCAGGCCTGGTGACAGCCTGGGCAGACCACACAGGGAGCTCTGGAGTGAAAATGGCCCATTGGCATTGTTCTCTGTTGAGTGGCCTTATACTCCTGCCTTGACCAGAATGTGCCCACCCTCCATGCTCAGGAGGACAGGCCAACGGGAGAGGTGGCTCTGCAGCTAGGGCAGTTCCTGAAGGGGCAAGTCCTTTTCTTTTTTATAATTAATTAATTAATTAATTAATTAATTAACTTTGGTATCATTAATCTACAATACATGAGGAACATTATGTTTACTAGACTCCCCCCTTCACCAAGTCCCCCCCATATACCCCATTAGTCACTGTCCATCAGCATAGTAAGATGCTGTAAAATCACTACTTGTCTTCTCTGTGTTGCACAGCCCTCCCCGTGCCACACACACATTACACATGCGAATCATAAGGCCCCCTTTCTTCTCCCCCCCTTCTCCCTCCCTTCCCACCCAACCTCCCCAGTGCCTTTCCCTTTGTTAACTGTTAGTCCTTTCTTGGGTTCTGTGATTCTGCTGCTGTTTTGTTCCTTCAGTTTTTCCTTTGTTCTTATATTCCACATATGAGTGAAATCATTTGTTACTTGTCTTTCTCTGCCTGGCTTATTTCACTGAGCATAATACCCTCTAGCTCCATCCATGTTGTTGCAAATGGCAGGATTTGTTTTCTTCTTATGGCTGAATAATATTCCATTGTGTATAGGTACCACATCTTCTTTATCCATTCATCTACTGATGGACACTTAGGTTGCTTCCATATCTTGACTATTGTAAATAGTGCTGCCATAAACATAGGGGTGCATCTGTCTTTTTCAAACTGGGCTGCTGCATTCTTAGGGTAAATTCCTAGAAGTGGAATTCCTGGGTCAAATGGTAAGTCTATTTTGAGCTTTTTGAGGAACCTCCATACTGCTTTCCACAATAGTTGAACTAATTTACATTCCCCTCAGCAGTGTAGGAGGGTTCCCCTTTCTCCACAACCTCACCAACATTTGTTGTTGTTTGTCTTCTGGATGGTGGCAATCCTTACTGGTGTGAGGTGATATCTCATTGTTGTTTTAATTTTCATTTCTCTGATGACAAGTGATGTGGTGCATCTTTTCATGTGCCTGTTGGCCATCTGAATTTCTTCTTTGGAGAACTGTCTGTTCAGCTCCTCTGCCCATTTTTTAATTGGATTGTTCACTTTTTGTTTGTTAAGGTGCATGTGCTCTTTATATATTTTGGATGTCAACCCTTTATCTGATCTTTCATTTATGATTATATTCTCCCATACAGTAGGATACCTTTTGTTCTATTGATGGTGTCCTTTGCTGTACAGAAGCTTTACAGCCTTGATATAGTCCCACTTGCTCATATTTGCTTTTGTTTCCCTTGCTGGGGGAAATATGTTCATGAAGAAGTTGCTCATGTTTATGTCCAAGAGATTTTTCCCTATGTTTTTGTTTAAGAGTTTTATGGTTTCATGACTTACATTCAGGTCTTTGATCCATTTTGAATTTGCTTTTGTGTATAGGGTTAGACAATGATCCAGTTTCATTCTCTTACATATAGCTGTCCAGTTTTTGCCAACACCAGCTGTTGAAGAGACTGTCATTTTCCCATTGTATGTCCATGGCTCCTTTATCATATATTAATTGGCCATATATGTTTGGGTTAACGTCTGGAGACTCTATTCTGTTCCATTGGTCTGTGACTGTTCTTGTGCCAGTACCAAAATGTCTTGATTACTATGGCTTTGTAGTAGAGCTTGAAGTTGGGGCATGAGAACCCTCCCACTTTATTCTTCCTTCTCAGGATTGCTTTGGCTATTCGGGGTCTTTGGTGTTTCCATATGAATTTTTGAACTATTTGTTCCAGTTTGTTGAAGAATGCTGTTGGTAATTTGATAGGGATTGCATTAAATCTGTAGATTGCTTTGGGCAGGATGGCCATTTTGACACAATTAATTCTTCCTAGCCAGGAGCATGGGATGAGTTTCCATTTGTTAGTGTCCTCTTTAATTTCTCTTAAGAGTGTCTTGTAGTTTTCAGGGTATAGGTCTTTCACTTCCTTGGTTAGGTTTATTCCTAGGTATTTTATTTTTTTTGATGCAATTGTGAATGGAATTGTTTTCCTGGTTTCTCTTTATTTTAGTTCATTGTTAGTGTATAGGAAAGCCTCAGATTTCTGTGTATTACTTTTGTATCCTGCAACTTTGCTGTATTGCGATATCAGTTCTAGTAGTTTTGGAGTGAAGTCTTTAGGGTTTTTTATGTACAATATCATGTCATCTGCAAATAGTGACAGTTTGACTTCTTCTTTACCAATCTGGATTCCTTGTATTTCTTTGTTTTGTCTAATTGCTGTGGCTAGGACCTCCAGTACTATGTTGAATAACAGTGGGGAGAGTGGGCATCCCTGTCTTTTTCCCGATCTTAGAGGAAATGCTTTCAGCTTCTCGCTGTTCAGTATGATGTTGGCTGTGGGTTTATCATATATGGCCTTTATTATGTTGCGGTACTTGCCCTCTATACCTATTTTGCTGAGAGATTTTATCATGACTGGATGTTGAATTTTGTTGAATGCTTTTTCAGCATCTATGAAGATGGTCATGTGATTTTTGTCCTTCTTTTTGTTTATGTGGTGGATGATGTTGATGGATTTTCGAATGTTGTACCATCCTTGCATCCCTGAGATGAATCCCACTTGATCATGGTGTATGATCCTCTTGATGTACTTTTGAATTCGGTTTGGTAATATTTTGTTGAGTATTTTTGCATCTATGTTTATCAGGGATATTGGTCTGTAATTTTCATTTTTGGTGGGGTCTTTGCCTCGTTTGGAATTAGGGTGATTAGACTTCATAGGATGAGTCTAGAAGTATTCCCTCTTCTTCTACTTTTTGGAAAACTTTAAGGAGAATGGGTACTATATCTTCTCTGTATGTCTGATAAAACTCCATGGTAAATCCATCCGGCCCGGGGATTTTGCTCTTGGGTAGTTTTTTGATTACCACATCAATTTCTTTGCTGGTAATTGATCTGTTTAAATTTTCTGTTTCTTCCTTGGTCAGTCTTGGAAGGTTGTATTTTTCTAGGAAGTTGTCCATTTCTTCTAGGTTTTCCAGCTTGATAGCATATAGTTTTTTGTAGTATTCTCTAATAATTCTTTGTATTTCTGTGGGGTCCGTCATGATTTTTCCTTTCTCATTTCTGATTTTGTTGATGTGTGTAGATTCTCTTTTTCATTTTGTAAGTCTAGCTAGGGGTTTATCTATTTTGTTTATTTTCTCAAAGAACCAGCTCTTGGTTTCATTGGTTTTTTCTATTGTTTTATTCTTCTCATTTTTATTTATTTCTTCTCTGATGTTTATTATGTCCATCCTTCTGCTGACTTTAGGCCTCATTTGTTCTTCTTTTTCCAATTTCGATAATTGTGTCTTTAGACTATTCATTTGGGATTGTTCTTCCTTCTTTAAATATGCCTGGATTGCTATATACTTTCCTCTTAAAACTGCTTTCGCTGCATCCCACAGAATTTGGGGCTTTGTGTTGTTTTTGTCATTTGTTTCCATATATTTCTTGATCTCCATTTTGATTTGGTTGTTGATCCATTGATTATTTAGGAGCATGTTGTTAAGCCTCCATGGGTTTATGAGCCTTTTTTGCTTTCTTTGTACAGTTTATTTCTAGTTTTATACCTTTGTGGTCTGAAAAGTTGGTTGGTAGAATTTCAATCTTTTGGAATTTACTGAGGCTCTTTTTGTGGCCAAGTATGTGGTCTCTTTTGGAGTATGTTCCATGTGCACTTGAGAAGAATGTGAATCCTGTTGCTTTTGGGTGTACAGTTCTATAGATGTCTATTAGGTCCATCTGTTCTAGTGTGTTGTTTAGTGCCTCTGTATCCTTACTTATTTTCTCTCTGGTGGATCTGTCCTTTGTGAGTGGTGTGTTAAAGTCTCCCAAATGAATGCATTGCATTCTATTTCCTCCTTTAAATCTGTTAGTATTTGTTTCACATATGTTGGTGCCCCTGTATTGGGTGCGTATATATTTATAATGGTTATATCCTCTTGTTGGATTGACCCCTTTATCATTATATAATGTCCTTCTTTATCTCTTGTGACTTTCTTTGTTTTGAAGTCTATTTTGTCTGATACTAATACTGCAACACCTGCTTTTTTCTCCTTGTTGTTTGCATGAAATATCTTTTTCCATCCCTTGACTTTTAATCTGTGCATGCCTTTGGGTTTGAGGTGCGTCTCTTGTAAGCAGCATATAGATGGGTCTTGCTTTTTTATCCATTCTATTACTCTGTGTCTTTTGATTGGTGCATTCAGTCCATTTACATTTAGGGTGATTATTGAAAGAAACGTACTTATTGCCATTGCAGGCTTTAGGTTCGTGGTTACCAAAGGTTCAAGGTTAGCTCCTTTAGTATCTTACTGCCTAACTTAACTCACTTATTGAGCTATTATAAACACAATCTGATGATTAATTATTTCTCTCCCTTCTTATTCCTCCTCCTCCATTCTTTGTATGTTAGGTGTTTTTTTGTGTGTGTGTGTGTGCTCTTTTGTGTTTCCTTTGACTGCTTTTGTGAGTAGTTGATTTTATTTTTTGCCTTTAGTTAGTATTTGATTGTTCCACTTTCTTTGCTGTGATTTTATTTTCTCTGGTGACATCTATTTAGCCTCAGGAGTGCTCCCATCTAGAGCAGTTCCTCTAAAATACCCTGTAGAGGTGGTTTGTGGGAGGCAATTTCCCTCAATTTTTGCTTGTCTGGGAATTGTTTCATCCCTCCTTCAAATTTAAATGATAATCGTGCTGGATACAGTATCCTTGGTTCAAGGCCCTTCTGTTTCATTGCATTAAATATATCATTCCATTCTCTTCTGGCCTGTAAGGTTTCTGTTGAGAAGTCTGATGATAACCTGATGGGTTTTCCTTTGTAGGTGACCTTTTTTCTCTCTCTGGCTGCCTTTAAAGCTCTGTCCTTGTCTTTGATCTTTGCCATTTTAATTATTATGTGTCTTGGTGTTGTCCTCCTTGAGTCCCTTGTGTTGGGAGTTCTGTGTGCTTCCATGGTCTGTGAGGCTATTTCTTCCCACAGTTTGGGGAAGTTTTCAGCAATTATTTCTTCAAAGACACTTTCTATCCCCTTTTCACTCTCTTCTTCTGGTACCCCTATAATGTGGATATCGTTCCATTTTGATTGGTCACATAGTTCTCTTAATATTCTTTCATTCCTGGAGATCCTTTTATCTCTCTCTGCATCAGGTTCTATATGTTCCTGTTCTCTGGTTTCTAATCCTTTAATGGCCTCTTGCGTCTTGTCCATTCTGCTTTTAAGTCCTTCCAGAGATTGTTTTATTTCTGTATTCTCCCTCCTTTGCTCTTGCATATTTCTATGCAAGTCCATGAGCATGGTTATGACCTTTATTTTGAATTCTTTTTCAAGAAGGTTGGTTAAATCTATCTCCCCCAGTTCCCTCTCAGGGGAGGATGTCTGGGATAGGCTGGTCTGTATCAAATTCTTCTACCTTTTCATGGCAATAGAGGTAGTTATAGGCAGTTGGCGCATGTGTTAGCTGGGAGAACCAAGTCCCTTTCCACTTGCTCTTGGCCTTCCTTTCCTGGGAGAATGGTGGCCCCTAGCAGCTTGTGCTTTGCAGCTGTGCGCAGATGGGGTCTCTGATTCTTGCCCGGCCGCTGTGGAGTAAGCTCCGTGCGGTTGCCCCTTCGTGAGGCACTGGGTTCTCGCTGGTGTAAATGTAGCCTGGCTGTTTTCCTGTATCTTCTGGTCTCTCTTTTAGGAATAGTTGTATTTGTTATATTTTCAAAAATATATATATTTTTGGGAGGAGATTTCTGCTGTCCTACTCAAGCCGCCATCTTGCCCAATATCGCAAGTCCTTTTTTGAAGGGGGATCTGGACAGTGCCTCCCATGAATGCACACACAGAATTTAATTTTAAACAAAAATGTGATCAAATCATTTTATGCTCTTATGATACTGATTTTTTTACTTAGCAAATGTAACATTTCCCCCAAGACCCAACATACAGATTATATTCATTTTTAATTACTATAGATACACTATTCAATAGATATACAATATTCATCAAATTCCTGTTGATGGGCATTTGAGAACCATTCTATTTTTTTGCCTTGACAGAAAACTCAGTTGTGAATATCCTACCATATTTATCCTTTCATACATGTCTAATTATTACCATAAAGATATCCCAAAAATATAACTGCTGAGCAACAGCTTTCATATTTACATTTGGAAGTACAGTGCCAGGTTACCCTCACACAGCCATACCCATGTAGCTGAGCACTGAGGGATAATCAGCATCAATTTTCTCAATCTTTGATAATCTCATAGATGAAAAATAGCTCATTGTTTTCTTAACAATGCTTATTAATTAGTAGTCAGGTTAAATCCTGTTAAAAATGCTGAAAGATGACATTTCCTTATTTATTTTTCCTTTAGTGAATTATCTGTACCCATCATTTGCCCATTTTTCTCTGGTGGTAATTGTCTGTTATATTAATTATAGTAAGCCTGTTCGGTGTGTATGTTTTAATGTTATTTCCTAATGTATCATCTATGTTCATTTTTTTCTTTTTATTTCTTCCTTTCTCTCACTCTTTCCTTCTTTCATTTTTCTAACTAAATCCATCTATCATCTCTTTTAGGGTTTTTGATTTGCATATTATTCCTAACAAGTTTCTTTCTACCCAACTCTACATAGATGTTCCCCTGAAATTTTTTCTGGTACTTTTAAAAATCCTCACACCTTTAAGTTTTCTGTTAATAAGTAATGTAAAAAATAGATGTGCTCTCCCCAACCCACTCCTTAATCTCATCTGATTCCCCACTGAATTACTTGGTACTGAGAAAAGTTATGAAGAAAACACAGAAAACACAGGTTTTACTTTCATATGGCATTTTGATGCATCAGTATCAGGTTGGCTGCTTTAATAGTCTTCCCTCCATCAGAAATGCCAAATGGTCAGAACTTTCCATTTCAAGTCCCAGGGAGCCCTGACTCTACCTGTGATAGGAGGCTAAGCTGGGAGACAGTGTCTTTTCGGCTCCTAGCATGTAAACCTCAGGCAATCCCCAGGGCACAAGCTACAGACAATAAAAAGTAGACAAAATGGAATTCCAAACAGCAGCCCCTATCCTAGGCATTTTTTCTGCTCAACCCTACCCACCTTCCACATTCCCTTTTCCTCCCACTCAGTTACAAGGTACAGGTTTCCTAGCTCTATACCTGCTTTTATAGGGATTACCCACTCTGCCTACTTAATTGGTATAATTAAATACCACAAAATGCACCCATTTTAAATGCACATTGCATGATTTTCAGTAACTTTACCAAGTTGTTACCATAATCCAGTTTTAGGACATTTTCATCACCCCAGTCAGATCTTTCAAACCCATTTATTGTTAATCCCCCTTCCTATCTCCATCCCCAGACAACCACTAATCTACTTTCTGTCTCTATATAGTTGTCTTTCTTGGACATACCAGATAAACGGAACCATATACCCTTCTGAATTTGACATTACCTCTTATCTCTATGAGAAATTCCAGATTCAACCTTAGCTCTGAAGAAACTGACCAGCTCAACACAGGTTTACACAGCTAGTAAATGACAGAGCTCTGACTCAAACCCAAGTCTTGTGATTCCAAATTCTTTCCACTCCCTCCTGCTTTCCTGATTTGAATTCATTTGCACTGTTGAATGGAAAATTTAGTGATGGCCACTTAAAAAAAGCCTCAAAGATCACTACTGACCTTCTGGGACCAACTCTGAGGTCCCCACTCTTCTCCGCCACCAGAGGGTGCCCCAAAAACCTGTCTTTGAATTGGTTTTTGCTTGTCACAGTTGGGCATCTTAAGAAAGAGGATGTGAATTGTGACTTGAGAGGGATTTTTCCAGGTGGGATTTTCCTTACAATACTTTTCCTTTCTGGGTGATTGCAAACAGCAGTGGAGAATAAAAGCTAGAAAGGGTTTTTGCTGCACATTGAAAGATTCAGGCTTCTCAGACCAGTATTCCTTTTTATAATATAATAAAAAGGGGAAATACAGATTTGACTAGGAAGCTGGTGAAGAGTTCTTAAATTAGGACAATCTAGCACACCAGATATCAATTAATCATAATATTAAGGTGATTTTGTTAATCTTTTGCATTTTTACATAGCCAAGTTGATCCTTTGAGGAAAGGAAAATGCAAACATGTTTTTAAATTGCTATCCAGATCCAGATTCTGTATAGCTAAAATTAACTGGATAATAATTCAATCTGACAACTGAATTTACCTTTTGCAAAATAATTTTATCCTGATATCTTCCCAGCTATCTGGACTACAAGCAGCTAAACTCGGCTGTCAATTTTGAGTTTAAGAGGAGCTCAGCATGGAAGTCTCCACAATTCAGAGGGCATTTGTGCCTGCTGGCCTTCCCCAGCTGAATACCTCTTGCACCCCCTTCCATTCTGGATGGATGGGTGAATGGATAGATGGGGGCAGCTTAGCACCCCAGATGGGAGCTCTTGGGAGCATTCTCAAGGGAACTCAGTGAACTGCGCTGTGCACCCACCTTCCAGCTGAGAAGTCCCTGGAGCCGTATATCTGGTGGTGCTGTGTCTCTGTTTCCTTTGTGGACTGCATTATCACCAGACTCCTGGCTGCAGTTGTGCAACCAGCACTAGACCAGAGTCACAAGACCTGGGTTTTAGGACCAGTTCCTGTATGTCATCTAGATGTCTGTACCTCATCTAGAAACTTTGTAAAATGGTATGAAATATTTGTCTTAACCACTCTATATTTCACAGAGTTGTTTCAAAGAATACACAGGAAGAAAATAATGTTAGACAAACACAAATAATGAGTATTATAGCACTGTGTCTGTGTGAGAAGAGAGAGAAGAAGGCTGAAGCAAAGACTCAAGGACAGGGAAACAGAAGAAAGAAACTCGGAGAAGAAGATTGCGGTTCCACAGGAACAATTCTCCCTGCAGCCACACGAAGGTACAGAAAGGCATCTCCTCCATCTTTTTTCTAGCCACTCTTCTCTGAAAAAGAGAAAATAATCCATTCCAGTTTCATGATAAAATTTTACCAGCATTATTCAAGCAGCAAGACTTCAAAAACATTTTTACACTTTTCCAGGAGGATTAATTTGCTTTTAAAATATAAATGTCCCAATTATATCCCAGGATTGGATGGTGCCAGTTATAACATCACATTAACTGGAATGGGAGGTCAGAACGGACTCACTACTAGTGGGAAGATGTGCCGTTTATGCCCATCTTTCACTTGATAACTAAGCCATTTATGAAAACCCTGCCTTTAAATTATGACCCTGTGGAGAGTGCTTAGATTTTTCAAAAATAGCAAACCTGCAAGTACTTTCAAAGTATCTAATCCTATGCAATTAATTTATGTGCTAATGGAGAAGCACAGCATTCTAGTCACCCCAGTAGGGTTCCTGTAACCTGTGTTAAGCAGCATTTTTAGACTGGTCTCCACCGCACCCCCCGGGCCACCTGATATTCTCTGTATTGTGTCTATATAGACTGATGAAACCATAATGTTGAAGTAACCCATTTTTTAATTGTACTAAAATATTTAAAACAAAGTTTCCATTTTAACCATTTTTAAGTATACAATTCATTAGTATTAACTCACAATGTTGTGTAAACGCTGCTACTATCCATTTCTAGAACTTTTTCATCATCCCATACAGAAACTTTGTACCATTAAACAATAACTCCCCACAGCCCCTTCGTGGCCATGAAAGATCATGTTCGTAAGCATATTCATTTAGTGTGCTGTAGGGAAAATGGAAGTTCCATGGCCAGGATCCTTACCTGATACCCACTGTGTACCTGCGATGAGGTAATACTTGGCCCACTGACCAGGCTCGTGTTTGCATACCCATTGGCAGTGAGCCATTACTGCTGGTATTGCTATAGGAAGAGCTCTGCCTGGTGCTAAAAGCAGAAGAGTGGAGCCCAGAGAAGAAAGCAAGAGAACAGGAGAGAGGGGAGCAGAGGCTGAGCCAGAGGCACAGGTGCAGGTAGGTGTTTGGGAGTCTAACGTTCGACCTGCTGCTGTGATAATAAAGCTTGGTGTGGGCCCTTTTTACCTCCACCATTCAGTTATCATTATTCAGTCTCATCAAATCCATGATGAACTTGCCCAGAGTGGGGAGACCCATCCAGCAGGGAGCTAAATGTGCCTCGGAGTGAGAAAGTCATTTGGAACATTCATGAAACAAAGAGTTAAAGTAGGGGTGTTGAAAAATAGCAAAACTCCACAATCCAATCATGAAAACCATAAATTTGTTCATTTTTTCCTAAAACAAGATGAATATCAGAATTGGCTAGTGGTGTGAAATGTCCCTGCTCACAGAAAGTAAAGATGACACCCAAGATGTGTTTGCTGAGTGCTGAGGTTGCTCCCACAAAGTAAGAAAGACACGGAACCTCCTTAGAGCCCAGGAGGAGCCTATAGGCAAGGCTGGTAGGTGTGGGTGCCTGGCTGGGGTCAGCGGAGGGGTGAGGCCTCAGTCTCAGCTGAAAACTTAGTGTTAATCATCTGAGCTCTGAACATTTTTCCAAAGCTAAACATTTAATCACTACCCAAAAGGACATTATTCTACAATTTGAAACACCTACACCATTGCCTTTTAAATAAAATTCAGTCCCTAAACCAACCACAATTCATACTTTTAAGAAAGCATAGATAGGAAAACAATGTTAATGAAGATATTAATGGTAACAATGATCTATCTTTAAGTAAGACTCATGAAATCACTTCTTTTATGCTTTATTTACAGTCTTAGGCACTCATTCTAACTGGCCCCTTTCCAGGACCCTGCTTCTTCTGAAAGAACACAGACTGCCTTGTGAAGGAAATACATACACTTAAGGCCTTTCTAGGCTCCCTTCCCCCAAGGCATTCTTGAAAGGAGAAAAAAAAAGAAAAAAGAGAAAGAAATGCTTTGTAAAGAAATGGTCTGCCTCTGGGCACTCCTAGCACAACTGCCTCCTATTAACCGGCAACCTGGTGAAGAGAACGGGAAGTGACTGATTGTATGCAGGGTGGTGCTTTCTGTAATCACAGCTAACATTCATGGAACACTTACTTGCCAGGCATTGTGCTGCATTCTTTCTATGGGTAATCTCATTTTCTTGGCACAAATACCTAGTAAGGTAAGAATAATTTTTATGCATATCACATATTTTGAGGAAACTGAGGCTTAAAGACTGAGCGACTTGCTCACAATCACACAGCAAATTAAGTGACAGAGCCAGAATTTGAATTCTAAAAAATCTGACTCCAGGGGCCTCACTGAATTTAACTACGCTTATTTAACTCATGCAAAATCTCTATAGTATATATAATTTTTAATTATTTTAAATTAATTTAAAAGATGTAAATTTTTACTTATATTTTACAGATGAGAAAACTGAAGTTTAGGGTAGTTAGTTAATTGGCCCAATCTTGTACCTGTTATGTGGCTGAGCAGAGAAGCAGGCCTGGTGTATTGGATGGACCCTTAAACCCTTGTTGTTCTCATTAAATACACCATCTATGAGCTGCTCCCATTCCCCGAGGACACTTTAAAACCCAAAGAGAAACTGAATTGACATACAGCAGGAGCAGTTCAGTGGCAGTTTATCGCTCCTACCAACCTTTTACTTATGGGAAGGCTCCAGGGCCAGACAGATCTTCACACACATTCTCTGACTGTCCTTGCAGTCTCTTGAATGGCACTAGACACGCAGTAGACAGTGAAGGTTCAGTTACTGAAGGAGATGATAATAATACAGATTGGATTTGTTTACATGCTAACTGGCACTGATAGGAACCACCAGCCAATAGACATTTCTAGTCCAGTTGACAGAGAATGAGAGATAATAAATTTAGTTGTTTTATGGCATGCTTAAGTGCTCTCACCTTAGCATTTGTTGTTTCTCTCAGGAAAAAGCAACTTCAATGATGCAAACTCTGTAATTTAGGACAGGAGCATTTCTTTACACTCCATGAAGTTTTTACAACCTTAAAGCTATGACTCAAGCTTCTCTCCAAATGTGCCATCAATTTGGCCTGAGAAAAAAAATCTATAAATATACATAGATTGACTTTTTATCTTAAAATGTTAATTTTTAATGTGACTGTTAGGAGAAAAGAATGGTTACAGTCATCTGAGAATGAACAATCCTTTCTGTCAGGGTGCTGGTTAACTAATCATTATGGAAAACCTGTGTTCAGTAAGTTTTAAAGATACTCTCTGGTGATCCCATTTAAAATGAGCAACTATTTTGGGAAATGTAAACAATCGATGCTTATTTATCTGTTTTTAAAATATTTTTCTTTTATTTATTTGTTTAATTTTTAAATAGAAATATAATTGACATATAACATTACATTATTTTCAGGTGTACAACATAATGATTCAATATATGCATATATTACAAAATGATCACCACATTAGGTCTAGTTAACATCCATCACCATACATAGTTACAAGATTTTTTTCTTGTGATAAGAACTTTTTCTATTTACTTTTAGCAATTTTCAAATCAATTGCTTTTGTTTAAGACTGAGATTTAAAGGCCAGGAAGAGACTGTTGAGAGAGCAAGTTGACTGCCCAAATCAAATTGGAAAAGATAGTTCTAGAACAGAGACTTGCAGAGCTGGAGCTCGGTTTCCTTTTCTTTCTTTCTCTGCTTACTAAAGGCAAGAAAAGACAGGATACTGTAAGCTCGAAACTCAGTAGGGCAACTAGAGCTTTCTGCCAAAGGAGCAGCAAGCAGACAACAGGTGACGAGTGTCCTTATCAGAAGCTGCTGTAAGGAAACGCATCCCTCTCATCACACCTGACACCTCAGCCAGCCGTTTCCAATTGCTTTCCCCTGAAAGTTTCCACTGGTCTCATTCCAAGAGCGGTTCCCTCTGGGTAAGAGACAAATGAAGACAACTGAAAGTGGGTCAGAAAACTGCCTCTACCTACTTGCTTTGCATGGCGATTCTTTTATTTTCTGTTTTACCTCTGTCTTCCTGCACCTTCCTTTCTTGGAGACTCTCAAGTTGGTGTTCTTGAAACTACTGTCTTAGACATCACCCATGAGGTTGTGTCCATCTCATTCTTTCTTGTTAAGATTTCTGCTCTACTTGACTGTGCAGATCTCTATTTTATTCTGCAATTCGGGTGGAACCCTAAATCTGCCAGAGAGCCGTTTCCAAAATGGTAAGAGGTTTCAAAGGCTGGCCTTTAGGGAGAATACCTAGGGTCAGTGGTCAGGTTCAGGGCCAGGAAGTCGGACTGCTGGAACAGAAAAGTAGGAACGTGAGGTGGAAAGTTGGAAATAACAGAGCTCCGAGCCCTGGAGACCACGCCGGCCCCGGACAGTGGCAGCAGCTGAGGCGAAGGGACCAGCAGGCGTCTGCACGGGGTGGGGCTAGTGGTTCTCGGGGTTGATAGAAGAGGTTCTGATGCCCAATCCTGCCCACAGAACTTGCCGTTCTCTTTGGTTTCTGAGCATTATATATTCACTGTGGTTCCATCCGACCCTCTGACCTTTGGCCTTCTTTCCTCTGAGTCTCTCAGTTCATCCTCACTCCGCCTTCCCCGAGAGCCCCTGCCTCCTCGTTCACGGTCTCCTGGTTGCCTGTGCACGCCGCCAGCCCTGCTTCGTGCCTACATTCCAGTGCTCCGGCCGGATGGCCTCCCAGCCTGTCCTCACGGGCCTTCCCCTTATCGGCCCTCCCTGGACAGTCAGCAATCATGGCAGAAACTTATAACAGCGGTGTCACAGTCGAACTGAAAAATGGCACCACCCTCCTCTTCCCAACCTCTTGATTCAAGGGATGGGGTTTTTTCTGGTCCATGCTATGGAAGTTTACGGCCCCTTTAACTCAGAATACAATCATTATATTGGAATCAGCCCTTCTCTTAAGGGATTCTAACTGCCAGGGGATTGCTGGACACCTGCAGTCCCTCACCCTGAGGATGCAGAGCAGAGCGGCTCAGTTCTGGAAACCCCGGGCGAGGCCCACTCACCGACCCAGAGGTCCCTGCCCACCAGGCTGGTATGAGAACATTATTCCTTTGATCCTCTGCTTCTTGAGCACACAGCTGGGTCATTTACAGAGCGGCCAGTTCTCATTTATCCAAAATCCCCTGGCTCTTTCTTTTTTGCCTTTGGAATTTCTTTGTCCCCTGCTGGCATCAAGTCTTTTCCATGCAATTCTTTTAGCACAGATGTCTAAAAAGGTAAATTTTCACTTTGAAGTCTATGCAAGAAATATTACTTTTAAAACAATGGGGAAAATCTCCTAGAAAGGGTAAAATATTAATTATTTATGATATTTTCTGGCTTTTGACACAGAACAAAGATTCTGTCTTGTTTTTCTAGAACAAATAGGGCTTTCTCCCATCTCCCTTTTTTCCCAATAACCTTGACTTCCCTTGTAGCTTCTTGTTTGCCTTAATATCCAAACTTAGGAAAGGTTTGAGATTTTGAAATATAGATTATTTCTAAGACCAGGATGAAGATATTCCAATTTGACAGCTTGTTTTAGAAAAGAAAGGATTATGAGAGTAAGAAAAATTTTAGTAGTGATACTCATATGGACAGTGAATCTAGGGTTGTGTGGATTGGTGCACTTTACAAGGGATGGTGACGAGAATGGAAAAAGAACTTATGGCTCACTAAATTATTTTAATACCAAGAGAAATTACCTTGCAGTCTCCACTACATTAAGGTTATTCTGTCTGCTTTTTCTCACTAACTGTAGGCTTCAAAATTTGCAGTGTAATTGCTATCAGCTTTAATGTATGTGATTGTGATAAGAGGATTTAATGGTTCTTGTAAAGTAATGAAATCCTACAGCACTGGTATCTTTAGAGAAGTATTGGATTATATTTGTTATTATCTATAATAATTAGTATTCAGGGAGCACTTTACATTTTATATTATAGATGGAGTTGAGGTCCTCCATACCATTTCCTTCCCAGAAATATATACTATCATGAATTTGATATTTAACATTAGCTGCATTTATATGTTAATTAATTTATTAACAATATGTAATATTGCTTTCCATGTTTTGAAATTCTATCTAAATGTAACATACTGTATAAATCTTGCACTTGTATTTTTTTGCTCGTATTATTTTAGGATTTAGTCCATTCATTCATGTAATCCAGTTTACTTATTTAATGTCTGTATAGTATTGTTTTATATGAATATACCTCAAATTATTTATCTGTATTTCCTGTTGATGAATATTTAGATTGCTTTAATGTTTCTTACCATTATAGTGTTGCAATGAAGTTCTCTGGATGTGTTTTCTTGTGCATATTTGTGAGGCCAATTTAGGGTATATAACTAGGAGTGAAATTTCTAGATCTTAAACTTTTCTTTAACCCTACTAGACAGCTGTTCTATCAGGAAAACTTTGGTTACAGGTTACAGGAAAGCTCACTAATAGTTGTTTATGCATTAAAGAATTAATTATCTAACATTGTCAACAATAAGCCCACCCTCCTGCTCTTGCCACATTAGTGTGATGGTTTTAGTCCTTCTGCTTGTTGCCTCATGATCACAAGATGGCTTCCACAACTCCAGGCATCACAATCTCATTCCAGTGTCCCAAGAGAAAAAGCATGTGGAAAGGAAGTTTTATTTTCTTTTCTTTTTTGAGGGAGGAAAAAAGTCTTCCTATGTCTCTAGGTATAGGCCCCTTCTGACTTCGGATGAAGACACCGTTGAGGAATAGAGGGACCACCTCTCATGTTCTATCTAGCAACCAGAAGTTCTCCATCAGCAACATTTGCTTTGAGGTTGCTGATGTTCAGAGCAGCTAGGCTCTCCTGTGTGTCCCTCAGTGGCCCTGCCAGGCAATATGTCACAGAGGGAGAAGCTCTCTAGCCAAGGTATGTCAGTTTTTATGTTCCTGAGATACTTACATTGTCTATCATTGGCCTATATGTCAGCACCATTTCCTCCTCTTTTCTTTCAGTTACTTTAGACTCCAAGCCTCAGTTATAAAAAAGAGTGGATTATTCCCAATTCACTCCAACCCCTGAGGGGAGACAGCATGCCCTCTCCACAGACTCTCTTGTCAATAACATCATAATTCACATCCTCTTCTCAGGAGTTTGGCATCAAGCCTTCAAAGAGTTCTTCAGTTCAAAACAAGCACCATGGAGAGAACAGGTGGGAGTACAGGGGGGAGTGAGGCATTGTTATGGGCTGAATTGTGTCCCTTCAAAATGGTATGTTGAATTTCTAACCTCCAATATGTCAGGACATGACTGTATTTGGAAACAGGGTCTTTAAAGAGAAGTTATGTTTGAATGAGATCATTGAGGTGGGCTCTCATCCAACCTGACTGGTGTCCTTGGAAAAAGAAATTAGGATACAGATGCAGCACAGAGGGGGCATCAGGCGAGGGCACAGAGGGCACACAGAGGGGCCCGTACGAGCCAGTGAGAGAGGCCTTGGGAGAAGCCAACCCTGCTGCACCCTGATCGTGGACTTCAATCCTCCAGAAATGTGAGGAAATAAATTCCTGAAGTTTAAGTTCTCACTCTGTGGTACTTGTTATAGCAGCATTTGCATACTCACACAGGCATTCTCTGCAGTAAAGGCTTTTGCATTCAGTAAAGAAAAGGGCCTGCTTGGGAACAGTTATAGTGCCTGGGCCGAGTGTGGATAACCCCTCCCCAAGGGGGATAACCAGGGCACGAGGGAGGAAGTCACTTGCAGCTGTGGCAATGTGGGACAGCTCAGGTAGGAAGTGGTCTTTGAGCTAAGCCCTGACAGATGGCATGGGAGACATGGACGCTCAAGGTAGAAGAAATAACATGAGTGGGGCACAAAGCCTTTTAGAAGAAAAGAATATACTGTAACAAGTTGTCTCAGTTTAGCTGAGACCCCAAAACATCAGAATGAAAGGAATTGATGACACATACTTGTTCATTCCAAAGTAAAGTTCTAGACCATCTTCTTAGGACTTTAAAAAGAGGTTGGCAAAAGCCACTTTTGCATCTCTTGGCACCTTACACAACTTGAGGGTAAACAAAAGATTCCTGTCGGCAAGGATTAGAAATTGGACAGATAATTCTTTGGAGGCTGTTGTGGGAGTGCTGCCGCAGTCTCCTTCCTCCCAGTTGGAAGTAGTTCCTCTCCTCTTAGACCAACTGAAAGGATGCTTCAAGGACACCACTCTGAGATGAGGACCTAGGCCTGCTGGATTCTGTAAGGACAAGAAGCTGCTACTGGACCTGTGACTGGAAAATCCTTGAATCAGGAGTCTGTTGGGACCAAGGATACTTGAGTGATTTTCCAAGGGCCAGAGGTGCCCACATGGAGAGAAACAACCTGCCCTAGGGCCTTGCCTGGAGTGGGCTGTGACTGTAGTGGAAGGAGTGACTACCAGCTGCCAGGGGCTGAGGGAGGACACTGAACAGGGGAAATGCTTCCCCTGGATCAGGAGAGATTCAGGGATGTATACTTGGTGGAGCCTCCGTAGACCCACAGACACACTTTAAGAGAACTATCAGCTTCAGACCTCTGCCAGCTGGAGAACACCAGCACCAGGCCCCTCTGCTGCCAGTCAAGGCAGACGTGCCCCTGCCCTTGCCTCCCCGGTGCCCCCCTCTGTGGGGCTCCAGGGGCAGCCCCCTGTGCAGAGGAGGGATAGAAGCATGCTCAGAAGATCAGACACAGTATTACACGAAGAAGCCAACGTGCCTTCTTCTCCCACAGCATCAACCTGGGGCAGCCTAAATTGGGACACAGAGTGTCTGAGTGAGATTTGGAGTGCTGACTGTTACATGTGTTCCAACAATTCACTGAAATAAGGCTAGGACTTACACTGACCCTTTATCACCCATGAGTGAGCAGATGGGCTATGTGACCTGCCTGAAACTTCACTGAGGAAAATGATGCATCCCAGAGCAGGTGGGCTGGGCCACGAGGGGAAAGAACTAGGTTGTCTTCTGACTGTGGCCTGCATTCCTGCCTATTCGGTGCCAAATGGCTACAGTAGCTTAGCTTGAGGTAAGGAGTAAAAAGAGGAACAATGGAAAACGCTGCTTTAAAAGTAGTGAGACTGTTACATTCTCCATAGAGTATAGAATTTACTCGGGAGACCCCAGGAGAAGTTAAAGATGGGTTAAAAAGAGTAAATGGCCATCATGTCAGGCAGGCTTATGTGGGGATGAGCCAGGTGAGCTTAGAAGAGGAAATACAAAGCAGTCCACCCCCTGACCACCTTCCAGCCAGATGGCCCAGCTGTGTTTCCAGGACCCCCTCATGACCCTCTGCACTGACAGCCCCAAAGGGGAAGCAGAAGCCTGATTATAACACAGAGAAGCTCTTCAGCTGATCGCCTAGTAGTGGCAAAACTGTCTTTTCCGTACATAGTTAAGCTTAGGTTTTACTTAAAGTCCAAAACAACTCTAGGTTTGTCAAACATGAATGCTATGATGTCTAAGATTTTATATGTATACACACACACATTTGCCTGTATATGTGTTTATGTATCCATCTACTGATTATGTGTATATACCTACTTATACACATATACATATATAATATATATGTGACATTCATAAAGAAAGCAACAAGAAAGATTAGTTCCAAGATCAGTATCGTTGTTACCTCTGGGAGGAAGAAAGGAGACTGTACCGGGGAGGGGCAATGTTAAAGATGAAATGAAATTAATTGGTAGAAAAAGGTATTAAATGTAAGAGGTAATAAAATCAAGGTCCATGTAAGAGTTCATCTTTGAGATAAGCAGGGAAACTCTTTTCTAAATAATGCTGGATGGAAGAAAATGTCTTTAAAAATTGGGAATCTAAGGAAGAAGATAGAAAAAATTCACAGCAAACATTTCAGTGAAGTGGAGTAGAGGTCATCTGCGGAGAGTGTGGGAAGTGGCGGGGGTGGCATGTCAGCTCTAGAGTCTGGAATACGATTGCTTAATAAATGTGTGTTGAATGCTGAATAAGAGTTTAGAAAAAACTGGAATAAACACTGTTAGTCATTTGCTAAGGAAGTAAATCATGATAGAATATAAGAATAAAAGAATACTTGGACAGCTCTGTAGGTTCAACTTGGGTTCAGTTTCACGAATCTATTGTAGTAAAGCCAACTGGCAAACCAACAGTTCTAGAGAAGGAAGAAAATGGTGGGACTGGGGAGGAGGGAATAACAAAAGAGAGGCATTCTGGAGGGTTAGTGAATGCCTGTTAGAAAGAGCCCGTCACGGGACAAGCTGCCTAAAGAGGGAAATGAAAGCAGCCTGGGGGCAGAGGGAGGAAGGGTGATGGACCAAAGGTCTCTCCACTGGCTCATTCCCATCACCATACAAACTTGCTGGTATTTCTCTCATCTTTAAAGAAAACTAAACAAAGCCCTACTCTCTGACCGCGATTCCCTTGCCAGCTCCTGCTGTTGCCCTGGATGTCCTTGGAAGAATCTCCTATACTCACTGGCTCAAATTTCCTTCCTCCCAGTCTCTCCTAAACGGTCCACTGAGGCTTCTCTCCGCTGAAACTGCTCGGGCCGAGGTCACCAGAGACTCCCATTTTGCTAAATACAATGACCAATTCTCAGGTCTCATTTTACCAGAGGTACCAGCAGCATGAGATACGGCTGATCACTCCCGCCTGCTCAGCACAATTTCCTCGCCTTACCTCCCAGGGCATTGGATCCCTGGCCGCCCTCTGCCCTCTCTGGCTGCACCTTCTCCCTCTCCTCCTCTGGTCCCCCTCTTCTCCCTGACCTGTAAACCCTGGAGTATTCCAAAGCTGAGTCCTTGTTCTTTTTCTCTTTGCTGTATCTATACCCACTCCAATCCTGTCTCAAGGCTTTAAATACCTGTGCCTCCCAAATGTACATCTCTCCTAAAAGTCATCCTCACACATCTGTTGCCCCTCCATCTGCTCTGCCAACAGTCTTCCACGTCCCAGTTGATGTCAACTCCGTCCTTCCATTAACTCAAACCAAGTCTTAGTGTCAGTCTTTACTCCTTTCTTTAACACTGCACATCCAATCTGTTGGCACCACTTGTAGGTGCTTTCAAAATATATCTAGACTCCAACCTTCTCACAACATCCATTACTGTTATTCTGAACCATTGCCTTTCACCTGCATAATTGAATAGAATACCTAGGTTTGTTTTTGCCTTTCTTATAACTTTTCCCCTCCCATCAACTCCCCCAGCTCAATCTGTTCTCAAGCCAGCAGTCAAAGCATTCCTTTTAAAAATGATTCAGATCCTGACATTCCTCTGTTCTAAAACCTCCAGCAGCTTTCCAGCACACTCAGAGTAGAAGCTGAAGCCCCTCCAGGGAGCTACAAAACCCTGAACAGTGCTCTCAAGTTACCCCACTGAGCTCATCTTTATCCCTGCCTCTCAGTGTTTTTGCTCCTATGACACACTTGGCCTGCTCCTTACTTTGGGCCTTTGCAGTGGCTGTTCTGTGGCCTCCAGAGCTCTTCTCCTAGATCCCACAAGTCTGTCTCCCTTACCTGACTCATATCTTTGTTCAAGTGTCAATGTTTGATTTAAAAATCACACAGATGTCATGCTGGTAAAAGTTTATCAGCTGCCTATTTGGGCAAAAAGAAGTACTTCGTGTCATTTGCAAGTGCCCGTGGTTGCCAGGGTGACGTCACTGAAGTGGTACTGCTGAACTTGGTTTTGGGGAAGAGAAGCTAGTCAGCTCCTGGGAGCTGGTGCAAGGTAACTGTGACACGCCACTGAGTGCGACCCACTCCACAGCTCCCGACCCCTCTTAGTGCCCCTGGTGTTTTCCAGAACACGTATCACCTTCTCATGTAACATGTCATGATTATTACGTCTATCATTTATTATCTACCTCCTCCTCCACCATACTCTCCGAGACTTTTGTCTGTTATACTCATTGCTGTGTTGTAAGAACAATACTTAGCACAGAATAGGCTCTCAATACATTGTTAAATGAATGAACGGATTTCCTAATGAGGGTGACACAGTGCAGGTATGATAATAATGATTGACCAGGAGAATACACAGGACAGAGAGCCGTGATCAGATTTGAGGATCTGAGCAGACAGGACAGCTGAGGAAGGGCTGATGTGAAGTGAAATGGAATTGACGCCTTTGGAACTGAGATGGTGTGAATCGGGAGAGCTGTGAGCAGTCATCACCTTTACGTAGCATAGCTTTAGAACTAATTTCTCCTTAACAGTGACATCTGGAAACAAGGTTAGAAACCTCAGGGCTTTCTGAGGTTGAATAGCAGCCCCTTGTTTTGAAGCTCCTTATTTAACTTAAAGAATGTTATTTCAGAATGTGTCATTATTATCAGTTTGAATAAAAAGAATAATGTGCACTGAGAATGAACAAAGGGTATTTATAGGTGTGCATTTACTAAAGAGAGAATTCTTGATAGTTCCAGGATATCCTCTGCTGTCACTTTTCTTTGAATAATCTGCTCTAGAGACTTTCTTTTATTCAGTGGACGTGTCAATGTGACACATTCTTCACATCCTGATCTGGGTCTTGAACATCTGGATTTTTCTCCTTTTGCAAATGTGTTCCCTCTTACAATTTAGCAATTCCGTTTACACTAAAGCTTCTATAAAACTTTTTTCTAATGTACCACAGAAATCCATTTATTTTTCCATGCTGACATAGGACCATCCCAGTGTGTCATTTTTATGAGTTCAAAGCTTAATCATCAATTAATTGCCCTGCCTTCCTGAAATTCAATGTCATACTGTTTTCATACTTGAATATCACCAGCCTCTGCCTACACTACTAATTAGAAAGCTACTTAGCCCATTAACAGCAATTTCAAATCTTTATGGGCACATTTACTCTGGCGAGTTGTTCTCATTTTTCCAGTTCCTCCAAAGGGTATCTTTTGTGAATGACATAAAAGTAGAGTTCCATTTAATATTCTCCTTTCATGGTTGTTGGTCCTGCTGTTTGGGTACAGGGCAGTGAGGATGGAAAATATTGTGCTATTTTTACTTAACTTTATCTACTTAAAATTTTTAAAAATCATATCTGATGCAAATTTCCAAAATCAGAAATGAAAGGAAGACCATAACACAGATAGTAAGTGTCAGCACTGGCTCTTGGCATAATGAGTGAAAACCTTTGTTCAGTGTCTCCAGGACAGGATATTCGAGATCTCCCAGAGAATAATTTTCTGCAGCTGTTTATTTTGTACACAAGAGAGCTTTGGCATGTGGAGTGTGGGTTGTGGTGGGGAGGCTGCCATCAGCAATGTGGATTCCCTCCCTGACTAGGAATTCTCCTCACCCATGGTTGGTCTGCAGCAGGGTGCACCCTGCTCATCCCAGGAGGCAGGTCTTGCTTCCTGAGTGGGTTACCCTAGGCCCTTTGCCGTGATGGCTGCCAGATGTGTCCATGTTGCTCACTGCTCTCCGCACGTGCCTCTACCCTACCTGGTGGTTCCTGACAAGGTGTGCTTCCCCAAGTAGGGCCTCTGTGGGTCTGAGCCATGCTGATGAGTCCCAGGCAGCAACTTCAGTTCTGCCTGATAACTCCATGATGCCCCTGGCCAGTCACTACCCCCGCACTTGTCTTGTCACAGCAGAGACAAGCCTCACATGCCATTGGATCAGTCCCAAATAATTCCACACCCCCTTTCCTAGAAAACCAACTTTCAGATTTTTGCTTTAGCGATGAATTCATTCAACAAATATTCATTCGATCACCTCATTAAGCTTATGTGAGGAGTCAGGAAATGAGTAGTAAACACAACAAAAAATAAGTTGTAGAGAATGATGTATGTTCTAAAGAAAATGTGGTAAGGAGGGACTGTAACTGAGAGAGGAAAGACTCAGAGACATCAAGAGGGTAATCAGGAGTTCAGTTAGAATATGGTATCCCCACACTTGAGTGCAAGATATCTAGGATAAGCCACAGGAACCCACTAAATTCTAAGTGGATCCATGTATCTGAAAACCACAGTTCAGGTTAGGGAGTCCGAGGACCTCAAGCCTCATGTACCCTCCTAGTGCGGTGAGTGTAGGCCTGAGCAGCCATGCAAAGGCATAACTCTGCCATCTGTCTGTGTAGAAAAAGAGTGGGTATGGTGTTTGCATGCCCAGGGAAATTGTCCTACTCATAGCCCAACAGCCTGTAGGCCATTCTCTAACAGAAATGGCCATGCACCATGTCACTTGACTCCATTACATGCAGAAAAAGGAGCCAGGGATACGTACCCGATCCTGGCACAACCAGTCCAGAGGCTGACCAGTGATCTGTGAGCTGGCCCAAGGTGATAAGCTCTGCGCCAAGGATGGTGATAAGGTGAGCTTATCAATCAGACTCTCTTTCATGCTCTCTCTTTTTGGAATTAAAATGAGGAAATATGGTAACAGGAGAAAAAGCAAGAAAGCAGAGACCAAGAGAGAAGCTGAGGCAGATTAATGCTGAACACTGGAGAAGACACCGTCTCTCCTTGGCTGCTGGCAAGGAGCAGCAGGCTCTAGGAGTCCTGTCCACTCTTCACTTCCCCTGCCTGCTCCCCTGCCTTGGCTCTGGCTGACTCCAGCTGCCAGCATCTGCATCTCTGAGTTAAAGGCCTTATTTCCAGAACCTATAGCAAGCTAAAAGAACTGGAGGATTAGCGTCTCTCCAGAATAGCCCTCCATCAGTGGCTCACAGGAGCTGTATGAATGCTGCCCTGCTCCCTACCCCTTGGGTTGGGTAACTGTGGGTTTGTGCTTTGTACCATTTGCTCGAGTTTCCCTGAGAGATAGAACTTCAATTGCCCATTGTGATAAGTGACTGAATCCAACATCCTTTACCTAGTGCCTACTACTCTATTCTCTTCCCTCTTCCTCTACTAAGTATTTCTTGCACTCCCAAATAATATTTGCACATGTGTTCTTGTCTCAGACTCTGCTTCCCTCAGGAGGCAAGATGTCTTAGACCATAAAGAAACTTGGATCTTGAACACCAGTTGCCAAACCATTCCTAGATGGCTATATGCTTGGAATCTTGAGATGTTCTTGCTCTTTCCTTTTCCCAGGTATATCCTTAGTCAGCAAGTGCCCCTTACTAGTGACCCAAAGAGCCTAAATTCTCAAGGCAGGTAACAGGTATTTGGGGAGAGAAGAAATTGGTTTTGCAGAGATAGAACAATATCCCCCTTTAGGAAGTATTTTTGGTAAATATTTGTTTCATGTTAGTATGTTCTATTAAAGCAAAGGCAGATTTCTAGTCAAAATACTTAATGAGGGCTTCAAAACTTCCTATCTTTGTGAACATTCTATGACTGACTCCCATATGAGCATTGACTGTATGAAAGATAGGAGGTGACTAAGTACAATTTGGTCATGACACTATTGTGAAAAAAGTTAATAACCTATGATATTTTAGGAAATTCTTTGGGAATAATAAACACTTGGTTGTGGAATAGTCATCTCTAGTAGATGCCACTTAAAGAAGACTGGTGGACCAGATGCTTCTATTACATTCATTCTGAAGAGAAAATGTTTCTCCACAACTTCATTTGAGACCAGTGTGTGTGTGTGTGTGTGTGTGTGTGTGTGTGTGTGTGTGTGTGTGTGTATGTGTGTGTAGATTAGTTGAATTATGATACATTCATGTAATAAAATATTATATTCAGAATGTCAGGAAAAATGCAAAAGAGCTTGAATTGGGTAGGAATGACTGTGACTGTTCCGTGCAGCACATTCTTCTAGGATATCTCCACCTTTCATTGGTCTTTGAGTTATTTTGTACTCTGAGGTTGTAGAAAATGGTAATAATGCAAATTACTATGGCCATATAAATACAAATGGATGGTATCAGGTGTAATTGATTATTGCCTGTGGTTCCTGACCAGTTTTGCAATCATGTTAAATTCACTTCCACATTCTGATTGCCTATATAGATGTATGGTACTTTGAATTCTCCTTTGAGCTGGTTGTAACATCTTATTGGTTCCATCATTAATTAATGAGTCACATAAAATCTTTTACTCATGTTCATTTTATAATAACAAGAGAGTCATGATTTTACCCTTTAAAAAACTGTCCTTTGACAATGACATATAGGTGAGGGAAAAAACAAGTTGTACATTAGCTTGAATATGTGCTTAAGCTTCCAAAGAGCAGGGATCTTGTCCAGAAACTGCTGGAAGTAAGTTTGAGCCACAGGATTACTTCTAGAGTGAGGACAGACTCACCAGGAGGCTGCCTCATGTGGCGTTTAGCACATAAGGCTCCGTTTTAGGCAGAGGGAGGTCCAAATTCAGATTCCACAATTTATTAGCTTTGTGGCCTTGAACAAAACTTTTAACCCTTCTAAACATCAGTTTTCCCATTTGTAAAGCAGAAGTTCTTGAAGGATTCGGTGAACTGGTGCATTTTACACACTTCATGATGCCTCAGCATGTGAATATGTGGTGATTAACTCTAAATATATCGCCATGTGAATTTTCAGAATGTTGCAAGAATAAAAGTGGTTGAGAGTAATATGTGAGAAGGCACTTCCTTGGCTAGGGCCAGTCAGGGCCAGGGGGTTGCTGGGGGAAGCTGTGTGCCTCCAGTGGAGAGGGAGGCAGTGAGCTGGATGGGAGGAAGTCACCAATTACCAGCTGAGCCATTGCAAGGCCTCGGAGGAAAATGAAGTAGCCCATGTCCTTCCTTACTCTAGAGAGACTGGTGCTGGAGTTTCCAACACGGATTGCATGGGCCGTCAGAGCCAGGCTCACACTTCAGACAGAGAAGCCACATAGAGTAGGGAACAGAAAGAGTTCCATGCTTGGATTTTGCATCCATCTGAAGTTCTTGCCTGGGAAGTCAGGAGAGGCAAAGGTATAAACTGAAAAGCAGAGCCCATAGGCTGGATCTGAGAGTTCCTGGTGTCAGAGTCAGGAGGCTGGTTCAGTCTCTGTCTGCCAGCAACAAGGTCGGTGGCAAGTCCTTCATCCCTTCATTGCAAACCATGAATGTCAGACTAAGATTTCCTAAGTCCCCTCCAGCCCCAAGATGAATAAAAGCACCATGCTCCCGCACATACGTACAGGCGTGTGCACAAGTGCTCACACAGTGTTTCTGCAGGTACCAGTGAGGGGCACCCAGAGGCAAATTACACCTGGCAGGAGCTGCAGCACGTGGAGTCAATGCTCACGTTGCTTGGTTCCTTCTCTTCATGAGTTTTAAGGAAGCACAGATCTCTCACAAAAGAAGAAGGCATGAAAAAATAAAAAACAAGGGGAATATTACTGGGGAAAATGGCCCAGAAGTCCCCAGGACATCAGCACTGTCTCCCTGCTCTGTGCTGTTTTCATTAAATATATTCACCTGAATCCTTCTCTTTTGTCTGTTCTGCTCTCATTTGTGGTAGGGTTAAAAAATTTCATTTACAGCAATTCACTGTCCCCACCCCTCCCAGCCCCCACACACCCAGGCCAAATGTAGTTCTTTGTTCAGCTATGCAGATCCTCTCCCTAAGCTCTCACCTCTTTGGATAAAGGTGAGGTGGGAACCCTTGTCTGGCCAGTTAAATATATACCCTAGTTGCTTTTATGATTAAACTTGTTCTTTAATACACGAGTCCAGTGTCTTTCAGAGGTCTTCCTCAATCCCTTCCGGTAACTACAGTCAGCTATGGATATGATTGGGAGGGGAGGGCAAGGGGGAGGCAGAGGGCCTCAGGCCCACAGTTTTCTCATGGGCCTTATGGATTCACAAAAGTCCCCCTGGTGTTCCCTGGTCGCTGCAGCTCTGCCAGTATCTGCACCTGGAGCCTGAGGCTGGTGGACAGGGGCCTGTTCCCAGGGCCTGGTCGTCCTCCCTTGCTGACTGGGCCACATCTCTGCTCCTGCTGGTACTGTGGACCCCTATGTCTTAGCCAATTTCTGCAGTTAGTCTTTGGCTGAAATTGTCCATGCCTTGGCCTCTGCACAGAAGTTACCTCACCATTTCTTCTGTGATCCTCACAGCAGTTGCCTTTCAGCCAGCTGCTGAATGCTGATCGGGCTCTGAGAATGTCTGTGTCCCACTGAGGATGAGGGGGCCTCAGGAGCACCAATCAGACCTTCTCTCAGTGTAGGTCCTGCTGGGTGCTTGGGGCCCCCTTCCTTCCTGAGTCCTAACCAGGGAGGGGACACAAGAGCCCTGTGGTTTGTTTACCCTCAACTAGCAGCACCCACTTTGGAGTTTTGTCTGAAGAGAAGTCAGAACATACTTGCTTGCCTAAGTGTTCACGTCCTTGATCTCCATCTTTTTCTTCTTGCTTCTCTCCAGCGGCCTAGATGGAGTGGGCCTTCCACTGCCTCTTACTGTCTGGCTGGAATGTCTCTTAAGTTCTTCCCTAGAACAGCAAGCCTTGCCAACTAGTTATCTTCTAACTTTAGAAGGAACTCTATCTTCTGAGCCACTCAGACAAATGTTAATGGGAAGCCATGGGACAACCAGAGACCAAAGTCCATTATTTAACATCTCAAAAATGTATCCTTGTATTAATTCATTTAATCATCAGGACACACTGGGCATCTACACATGTCAGGCACCAGGCTGATCTCAGAGACACAAATAGGATAAAGATTCAGTCTCTGTTCTCAGGGAGCTCCATATGCCAGTTGAGCAAGCAGACATGAAAGCAAATCATTACAATCCAGTTGGGGTAGTTCTAGAGTCAAGAAGGTACAGTGGGAGTACCCAGGAAGGTGTGAGTAATCCTGTGTTGGTCTGAGTGCACCCAGAGTTGATGCTAGTTTAGGGAGACTAACCATTCAGGGAAGAGAAGGGTGACTGACCCCCACAGGTGTGGTGGAAAATGGCTGGGCAGGAAGTGCTGTGCTTGGAGCACAGCGAGGGGAAAGGGCAGCAGGAGATAGTGTGGTAGGGCGGGCTGGCACCAGTTCATGAATACGAGGCTGAAGAATTTGGACTTAATCACATGGGCAGTGGGGCTCCAGTGGAGTGATGTGTCCATATATGGCAGATAACCCAGATCTTTACCTCCCTCAAAAGCATACTTGGGGAAGGGGCATCATCTCGCATCTGTTCCTGAGCCTGCTCCACACTGCAGTTGCCTCTCGTCACTCTCATTCCTGCAGCAGCTGCTGGTGGCTGCCTTCTGGTCACTGCCTAGAGCTTCAGGACCACTATGCTACTTGGCACAATGATGCTGCCTCTGCTTGTCATCAGCTGAGAGGTGAATGTGGGTGCCACACCCTTTTTAATTCCCCCAACACTATTACAGTGCAAAGGCATATCAGATTTTTGAAGGTTTGGGGTGATGGAGAAGGTTGACATTACAACAAGAAATATACTTGGAGATGAAGACAGATTCAGATCCCACAGTCTGCAATTCCTCATTCCAGAAATCTCTGAAAGCTGATTTAAAATGTTTGTACCCACCCATAGGGGCTCTGCTCTATGATGTCGTTATTTGGTTATGCTTTCTGGGACCACTTCTGGCTGCAGGCCTGAGTATGTTCTTAAAGAATGTCAGAAGTAACATGAGTGTGCCAGGAACTCACATCCCTGGGAATAATCCAAGCCCAACTTGGCTATGGGGCCGGAAATGAAGCAATAACATGGTAACAACAAAACCATTTTCTAGAAACAAAGATCCTGAGAGTGTGTGCTGCCAGGAGAAGTAAAAGAGCAAGGGCCCTTTTCTAGGTACCGAAAATAAGGGTCCTTTTGCTATAGAATTTAATCTTAAAGGAGAGCTTGTGTTTCCTACTAGTTAGCCTTGGTAGAGCTAAGGCATTTATTTCAACCAGTTTTCTCTCAGAATCACAGGTGAGTCTTTCTCCACAACAAAAGTTCACACAAATTTAGGGCATTAAGGTGTAGGCCTTCAATGACAGGTTTAGGGATATAGCCTTTGCAATAATGAGGAGCTTTTGAAGATTGTTAAGCAAAGCACATGAATACAGTCAATTTCCGTATTAGTGGTAGTTATGTTCTACAATTCGGTAACACTGAGTTAGTGACTGCCGAGCCAGGCAACGTTCAATAGTAAGTTCCTGCAGGTCTGGTCACAACGTATTTGCCAACCAATCAGCATATAACTTTGTTTTGTGAGGGTTTCTATTTAAAGACACCTTCTTTAAAATATATTGTTGATTCAGAACATTAAACTCACAGCCAGCAGCACCATAACTCATGCCTGAAGGAAGCTGATCTAATTATTTTCTCCACAGTCTAATATGTTAACCACAAGGCCCATCACAGCCTTCTGACGCTTAAGGAACGCTGGACAGCATCTCAGTGCGACACTTGGAGGCCATTTAAAACAATGAAATCACCGATAAAAAGCACAAAAATGTGATGAAAGGGACGTTTGTGCATTGTGTGAGCATTGGGCTCAGCTGGGTATGAGCAGATCATACCCAGAAACTCAAGTTTCTCACCGGCCACGCTTACATCCGGGAATGTCTGTGCAAGTGCTGCGAGTGTTGATTTGGGGGTTACAAATATGCTAGCCATTAGGTGAATTCACAAATATGAAATCTGGGGATAGTAAAGATCAACTGCATGAGTTTTGTGTTTTAAAAGAGAAATTCTGTTGGGAGTGTCGGGAAAAACCTGATGAAAGTACCGCTTTAGGAAGATGATTCTCTGGGCCTATGCTGGTTGGGCAGAGGTGAAAGAAGGGCGAAAAGAAGCCACTTACAAGGCCCCCATGTGGCCTTGCAGACTATTTCAATTCTGATCAATGCCTCACTGGGAAAGTTATTAAAGCAAAATGTATCGGTAACAATAAAGACTTATTCAGTGTAACTCCCTAAGTCTAACTCTGAGCAGCTACCCAAAGGAGGTAATCTAAAATACAGGGAAAGTATATACTGAAGATGTTTGCCACACCATTATTTATAATAGGGAAAAAAATAATTAACAGCCTAAATATTTAACAAAAGGGTTAAGGTTAAGTAAATTATTCTGTATATATGTATTTGGCAGCATTTTATACAGTCATTTACAATGCTCATTAAGAATAATATAGAGTCTACCTCATACCTATTAGGATGGTTACTATCAAAAAACCCCAGAAAATCACAAGTTTTGGTGATATTGTGGAGAAACTGGAATCCTTGTGTACTGTTGGTGGGAATATACAATGGTATAGCCACTATCAAAACAGTATAGAGGTTCCTAAAAAAGCTATAGATAAAATTACTGCATGGCCCAACAATTCCACTTCTGGGTATATATGCAAAAGAATTGAAAGCTGGGTCTTGAAGAGAGATTCATACACCCATGTTCACAGCAGCATTATTCACAATGGCCAAAAGGTGGAAGCAACCCAAGTGTCCAAGGACAGATGGATGGATAAACGGAATGTAGTACATACACGCAATGGAATGTTATTCAACCTTGAAAAGGAAATTCTAACCCATGCCAAAAAATGGACAAAACTTGATATTATGCCAAGTGAAATGACCCAGTCACAAAAAGAAAAACACTGTATGATTCCACTTATATTGGGTACTTAGAGTAGGCAGCTTTATAGAGAAAAGTAGAATGGTGGTTCTCAGGGGCTGAAGGAGAGGGAGGAATGGGGCAGTACTGCTTAGTGGGTGTAGAATTTCAGTCTTGCAAGATGAAAAGAGGTCCGGAGTTGGGCTGTGTGACAATGTGACCGAATGTACACAACGCTATGCTCTGTGCCATTAGACACGGCTAAGACGGTAGATTTTATGTTTTGTATATTTAAATAGTTTTTTTCCTAAAAATAGAATATTATACAATAACATAAGAAAAATGTTAGGGACCTAATATTTAGTGTAAAAACCACACTATAAAATTATTAATATAGTTGAATAACACTACTAGAAATCTATGCAAATTAAAAAAAATTAATGTGAAAAAACCCAAATGCTTAATACGATTATTTGAGTATGGTAGGCTACTGGATATTTTTTCCACTTTAAAATGAAAATGTATTTATTAAAAGTGAACTTGATAATAAAAGCATGAGATGGTTAAAAAATTAAAGGACATTTCTGCTCAATTTCTTTCCTTTATGCATTAATTCTAGATTTTTTTTTCCATTGAAATTGATGGCAAGAATTATTCTATGGTTTTACTTTTTAAAAACTCCTAGTACTTGCACTATAATAAAAAAAGTGCTTTTGTAATACTCACATGGCTTAACAAAGAAAAAATATTCAGTAGCAATAAATGGATTTGTAATAGTTTTAGCTGAGGTTACTCAAAAGTCATTTGAAGAGGACTCTAGGGATTTTTTTTTTCTTTTAAGAGGAAAATGAATGAATGAGTGGATGAGCAAGTGAGTGAGGGAAGCTTGCCAATCCTTTCTTCACAAGAAATGCCTCACCCCATGGGAAGTAAAGATGACAGACCACAGTTGCTACAGCTGCAGCAAGATAAAAAATGAATATTAATGATTGATTTCAAATTAGCCAGCTCTCTTCCTTTTGCTTGCAGCTGATGCTGTAAGGGATATTGAATCTCGGGAGCTCACTGGAGGTTAGGTGACTGTATTCAGTCACCATTCAGAAAAAGTCCTTGTTCTGTTCAGCTTCATGAAACTTAGTGTTTTTAGCATTCTAATTGTGTTTGTTCATTCCAGTGATGAAACAGATTTTTTTCCCAGACTGCTTTCCATCTGGTTGTTTTGTAATCATAAATAAACTACATTAGAAGTCATTTTTTAAAAGCCCCAACTCCCATTTTTCTATTCTGTTTTATGTAGGTTAGCACCCGAATGCAATCAACAACTATTTTATGTCCTTCATAGAAGTGCACATTTATTATTTAAGGTGTGTGGTTTGTGTGTCTGAATATATGTGTGTGTGTGTGTGTGTATATATATATATATATATATCTGCATATACCAGCACACACACACATCTGTGTGAATATATAATAATTTATACAAATAATATATATGTGTATATATGTGTGTATACATACATATGTATAATATTGATATATATAATGTATGAGCAGAATACTGATATATGCAGATATATACATATACACATGCACACATCTCTAGTTTTTCTCTTATTTGCCCTTAGAGATTTTCGGCTAAGACCATCACAGCTTTAGGCCTTGGCCTACAGTCTCAGGTATGCAGCACGAGGCTGACATCACCATCCCAGGAAGACCGGGTTTGTTTTGACTGGCCCATCAGGAAGGAAGCAGTTGCAGCGTGTGACCTGGCGAGCTCAGGGAGCAGGTTCTGACGCACTGCTGCTGCACGGAGCACACAGCAGCCTGCCGGTCCCAGGGAAGCCAGGATGGGCGGCGCCTTCCCCACTGTCACTGCAGAGAGGACCTCAGGAACTGGCCAGGCATCGGGGGCCTCCCTGCTGGACCTGCCGTCAGTGCAGTCAGTGAAGACTCTGGTGTTCTCTAAACCAGAGGTTCTCTAAAATCAGTCCTGTCTTCACTTAGAGAGACGCAGGGAGGTAATGAAGAGGAGCGGGCCCAGGGGCAGTGGTGGAGGATTGGCGCCCAGCCTCCTCTCGTTCCTTAGAAATCTGCCCACCCTAGCCTGAAAGCTCTCCTTTCGGGAAGGATGCCCTAGAGGCGGGCGACTGTCCTGTGGCAGACCGCGAGCAGCCCAGGTCAGTGCTCCACACACCCATTGGGGAACCCACGGAGATATCTCTGTCCTCGGTGATGGCAGGGTGCTCCTGGTCCCCTCCGGTGGCGCGCCACGCTTCCGAGAACTACCTGCTCCCAGAATCCCAGCACTTCCGCTGCCTGGGAAGTTTTGTACTGCAGCGTTCCTAGATAAAGACCCGATTAGGTGGCGAGTACGTAGCCAGCAGGGCTCTCAATGGGCTCAGGGGAAGCCGCCTGGGTCCTATGCTAAACCACAAAGATTTTGTGAGGGCAGTGGCTAGTGCAGGGTGGAGCATGCAGAAAGTGGTGAAGGACACAAAAAGAAAAATATCTCTTTCCCTCTTATACAACACTAAGTGCAGCGTACATGTTACCCTTAGGTTTCTTTTGAATTGGGGTGCTATTTTAGTGGTTACTAGAAAAAAGAATAGGAGAAAAGCTTGCTCCTAAATCCATACCTAAACTCCCCTTAATTTGCAAGGCTCTTACATCTTCAACTTCCTCGAATTCCAGGGCCCCTTTTCCTGAGCAGCTAGCCCAGAAATACATGCAATCATCTCTTAGCCAAAGGAAAGCAAACATTCATTTGAACCTGTGCTACCTCCATCAATTGCCCAATTGCTCCTTTAACTTCTCAAAAGAATAGTTTACACCCATTGTCTCTAAACCTTCACCCGCCATTTACTCAGGGCATAGCAATCTGTCTCCTGAACTGATCACAGTTGGAACTGCTCACCAAAGCAGTTCACCAATTGTTCACCAAAGCCATTCAAATTTTCGATCCAATGGACTCCATTCATTCTTTATCCAGCTGGACCTCTTTGCTGGCACTGCTACTAGAGTGTAAGTCATACCTGGGTAAAGATGTTTGTTGTTTTGTTTGCTGCTGTATCCATGGCATCTGGGACAGTGCCTGGCATGGAATGGGTGCTCAGTAAGAATCTGTGGAGTGAATGGGCTGGCGAGCTCTTTTCCAGGACTCACTAAAGAGTCTATTCCTGGGCTTCCATGACTCACCACCTCCTGGTCCTCCTCTCTGGCCATCCTTTTTGGCCTCCTTCACAGACATCCTTTCTTGTCAACATCACCTTGTTTACTTTTCCTGAGTTTCTTCCTTGTCTGCCTCTCTTCTCATTCTACACACATTCTTTGAGCAATCTTGTCAACATTATGTTTATGCTGAGGACTCCCAAGTAGTATCTTCAGACATGAACTCTCTCTGAATTTCAGGCTCAGTGATGCCATTGGGCATCATTCCTTTGAATGCTATGAGTGTCTTAAAGTCAACATTTCTCACACTCAGTACTCAGTCTCAGATCTGCTCATCCTCTTGAGCTTTCATTTGATAACACCTTATCACCAAAGCTAGTGTCAGTGAGATTTTAATATGAGCCCTTGCTTGGAGTTAGATGTCTTGTTTGTTTCAGGCTAACTGAAAGTGTGGGTCTATGACAGAAACCTGTTCACATAGGGATTACAAGTTTTCTGGGGAAAGGATTCATCCCAAGGGAGGGGTGGATGGGCAAATTAGACTGGCTTGAAATTGCTGAGTCTGAGAAACCTGATGTTGGTTACCTTTGACTCTTTTCTTCCCTAATAGAGTCCCATAGGGCAGATGAGGAAACTTCCACCTAATGTGATGTCCTACATCTAGACTTCAACTTACGCCAACTTACCTCTTAAGAGTTTAAAAAATTTGTCTCCTTGTCTCGAAGACTCCCCTCTCTGCCCTTAGATCCAATCCCCACCTGTTCTCTATCCTGCTCTGCACTGCAGGAAAGTACATTTCCCTTTCAACTGGCTTCCAGGTTTCAATTGGCAGTGGGAGGCACTGTTGACAGGCAGGAAGGTAGGAGGAGGGGAAAAGCCAGGCATTTCTCCTTCTCTTGCTCTGCCTCTGATGGCATCTCTATCACGACAGCTCTTCCCTGCCTGTCCCTGCTCACGCCAGCCAGCCCCACCAGAGCTCCAGTTCCCAGCAGATGGCCCCAGCCCTGGCTCTGGTAACTCTGCCTCTTCCCTTTGTCCCTCCAGACTAAGGGTGACAGTGACTTCCTGGCTTGGCTCACCTTCAGATTGCCTAACACTCTCTCTTGCGCTTTCATCAGTCTCATCACCAGATAATCAAGTTACTGCATTGGTTTCCCTCTCATTGATAGACCTGGGGGAATTTGTGATTTTCTAACTGGATCCTAATGAACAGTATCCTTTTGCGTTTACTATCATCCTCCTAACTCCTAATGCAGACCTTGATCATTGTCTTGCCAATGGGTTTCAGTCCCGGGCAAGTTCACTATGGATTCAGTGTGACCAAAGAAAGTGACAGCAAAACGTTCTTGGTTCTTGGGGTGAAAGGGTTATACTCAACTTTATTTCCAGATAGCAGGTCAGTCACTAAAATCCCATTCTCTCAGAGTGAGTCTGCATGCAGCAAGCCGGTCTCTGCCTCTGGGCCCCTCTGTCTGCACAGCCATCCCACATAGCCATCCTATGGGCCTCTCTGCACAGTCATCGTGCACAGCCATCCTCTGGGCCTCTCTGCACAGTCATCCTGCACAGCCATCCTCTGGGCCTCTGTCCTTGGCGCTGCCACCACTCCAGCCTCTGCTCTGCTCTCCTGCAGCCTTGCAGCCCTGCCACTATGTCATGCCCAGAGCACTAAGCAGAGCTCTTTTAGAGTCAACAGCCATGTATTGCCCACAGGTGTGCAGTGAGCTAGTCAGCCAGGGCCAGGTGAGAATCCTGGCCACAGGAACTCTCATTTTATCCACAGTCATCCTATTACAGTGATGCATCTGGAACACAAACATGATCCTGCCACTGCCATGCTTAAATCCCTTCCACAATTCTAAGTACATTCAAGAAAAATTCTAGATCTGTGCTGTCCATTAGGGTGTCCATGGCTGTTCAGCACTTGAAATGTTGCGATTCAGAACCAAGATGTGCCATAAGTGAAAAATACTTGGCAAATTTTGAACACTTAGTGCCAAAAAAAAACATTTGCAAAATACATCATCAGTTACTTTTAATACCGATCACATATTGAAATAATTACATTTAGACATTGGGTTTCAAAAAGTATATTATTAAAATTAATCTTACCTGTTTCTTCAGATACTACCAAATTAAAAAATACGTATGTGTCTCATGTTTGATGTCTTTTGAGCAGCACAGCTCTAGACTACTGGAAAAAGCACATAAGCCCAGAGGCTCTCACCCTGCTTTTCACTTTAGGCTCTAGGAACTGCAGTCACTGTGGACTAGTGCTAATGCTCAAGCCCCCACCCCAGATCCATTAGTGTCACACTGTAACTACTAGGGTCATGCTCTCCCCCATCTGTAGCCTCACCCAGCAGGAGGAGGGAAGGAACACTGACAAGGATCCCAGCTGGGGTACTGGTGTGGAGGGTGAAAGTTTCCAGGAGAGGTTTGAAAATGTTGGACATTAAAAATTCTTGCTCCCTCCTGAAGGATCTTTCTGAGTCCTTTCCTTAGCCTGAGTCTTCCATTGAGTGTTTGCTGATGCTCTCAGTCAGTCGCTCACCAGGGGCTGTTGGAGTTTGAGAAGCCAGATACTCCCTTCCCTTCTCTCCACTTAAAGTAGGGCTGGAGACTTAAGTGTCTGGTCCTGCACAACTCATCAGCCACAAACACCTGCTGTAGCCCCACCACAAATAAGATGGCCTTACCCAGAGGATGCCTCTGTCACTGTGGCTCTCACTTGGGAGCAGTAGTGGGGGGAAGATGGGATTGAGCTTTCAGAGAGGCTGATCCTGGTGATGCAGAGGCACAGCTAATGCATGCTCAGCTCTGTCTTGGCTCTGGGCCTTTGTTCATGTGCCCTCTGCCCCCTCTCTTACTCTTCCTTCTCCCTGCTGCTTCTACTTGTTCTAAAATATACATTTCAGCTATACTTCTGGGAATGTTTTCCTGACTCCTGCATAAAACGTCAATGTTGGATTTATCACATATTTTTTTCACCGATCTGTTAATATGTCTCTTCCCCTCATTAGACTGCAGGCATCTTAATAGTATTGGCTGTATTTTGTTCATCTTTGATTCCAGTGCCTGGCCATAGCAGATGATCAATTAATATTAAGTGAATAAAAAGATAGATGGATGGAAGGATGGGTGGGTGAATGGGTGACAGATGCTTTTCTGGGGTTCCCTACAGCACTTGACACAATGCCTTACACACATTTTTGGATCAATAAGTAATGCCATTTGATAGACTGAAAGTTGGGTGCCAAGATATGCTCATTAAACTAAGCTACAGAACCAAAATAAAAACCAGATTGCTGATCTTGCTGCCAGTACTTTTATATGCAAAGAATATCCCCAGACTTGGATTCAATTTGGGGCCACTTTAGAGGTAGACCAAGACAAATATGGAAGAGGCAGACTGGTAGAATGAGTAGCTGCCAGGGTTCCAGCAGGACAAACAGCTTATCAGCCAAAAGCTCTCCCTTTCTCTCATAAGTCAATTTGTGTATTTCTCATTAAGGATTAAATTCATTACTATCATTTTAATCTTAAATTTAATTCTAATGTACTTGAAGGTCTGTAACTTGAGAATAGAAAACCCGAGTCACTGTTAACATCTGACAATTATTTGTCAGGTTTTCCTGAGCAAGAAGTCATTTTTCTTTCTGAGTCTACTTGTTCATCTGAAAAATGGGAGAAATAATATTCATTCTGCCTGCTTTTCTAGGTCATGGTGAGAATTGAATTGGGTTAGGTATGTCAAGAACTTTGAGGATTATTGTTATACAAATGTTGGGTATTATATCTTATAGTGTTTCTTAATTCCTCATGGGATCTGAAAGTAAATAGTATAATTTCATAGAAACATTTGCAAATTCAGCTATGTCTTATCTCAGATTACCTGTCCAAATAGTTCTTTAGCCCATAATAACTTTAGGTGCATTTTTATTAATGAAATTTTGAAATACTTTAATTATAAACAAATCTCTGTACATAGAACACAAATTTTCTTTTTGTCATGTTTTCTCAATTGAATTCTGACTATGTCTTTTACTTTTGTCTTGTTTTGTTCCATAAATAAAACACTGGTCCATAGTGAAGATGAAGATGGAATAAGAAATACTTTTGCTGACATCCAAACATGTACATGTGTATATAAGTACATGTGTATGCAAGTACATGTGTATGCAAACTGGTCATTACTTTACTGAGAATTTCATTGGTCTACTTTATTTGTTTATATTTGTTCTCATCTTTTTCCATTGCTTTTACATTTATTTAATCAAAAATTTAAAATATTGTTTAAATTATAACTTGTAGACTGAATAATGGTCCCTAAAGAGATCATGCCCTAATCCCTGAAACCTGTTGTTTATATAGAAAAAGGATACCTGCAGGTATAATTAAATTAAGGATTTTGAGATAGGGAAATTATCCTGGATTTTCCAGGAGGACCCTAAATGCAATCACAAGCACCCTTATAGAAGAGAGACAGAGGTAGATTTGACGTGTAGAGGAGGAAGACAGTGAGACCACAGAGACAGAGATTATAGTGATATGGACATACAAGGACTGCTGGTCACCACTAGATGCTGGAAGCAGTAAGGAAGAAGAACCTCTAGAGGGAATGGTCTGCAGACATTCTGGTTGTGGCCCAGTGAAACTGATTTTGGATATCAAGCCTCCAGAATTAGGAGGGAATACACTTCTGTTCTTTGAAGCCACCAAGTTTGTGGCAAGTTATTACAATGGCATTAGAAACTAAAACTAACTTTTCATGCGATTCAGGAGGAAGGACACTTAGTTACACAAACTAGTTATAGATCACTGATTCTCAGCCTCTTCTTTAAGATTTAATAACAATGTGTTAATTGAACCTCTTGAAGTGCTTGGAATGGTGTAAGTACAATAAGGAACATCAAAGATATAAGAGACACTGCCTCTCCCCTGAAGGAGCTTGTCATCTAGTTGAAGAATCAAGACCAACAGGTGTAAAACCTTTAGCACATAATTCAAGGCAGTGGCTAACGGAAGGGAGAAACTGCTGGCACACTGTGCCAGGTGATGTGAAGGAAATGAGCAAAGGTGGGGGCCGGGATGAATAAGATGGGTCATGAGTGGGATGTCTGCACATGGGTAGAAAGCTCGTGTGGGAGAAAGTGGGAACAAATTCAGTAGTTAGGAAGGGTTTCTGTGAAGGAAACGTCAAGCTGCAGAGAATGAGCTTAATATTGAACGACGCAGGGAGCCTGTGGCTGTTTGGGGCGGAGCCAAGTGATGAGAGCCAGGTCCGAGGAAGGCCCGTGTCCCTGATGCGGAGAGTCGCGCGCTCTGGCTTGCCTGTCAGCTTCCTTTATCTTCGCAGGTGCAGTACGACACTACCTTTTAGAATTATGTATGATTTTTTAATCTTTTGTCCTGAGATATGTTTGGGACAGCCCTGATGCTGCTTGGGGTAATTAGGAACACCTGGGATGTCAGAAACAGGAGCTATGAATCTTTCTTTCAGGGTTCCCAATTAGGTGGAATGGATATATCCCAGATATATCAGTTGGACGACAGGAAGCCCATTTTCCTACTGAATTTGCCTCTCAAGTGGTTTCTGGACACCCTGGGGGAAAGTGTAATCTGTTGTCTCCTGGCTTTCTGTAGTTTCACGAACCCTCCAGTCCAACCTGCATCTGGCTTTTCCAGGCCACTCTGGGTCCCCTGCACCTATTCCTCTGGGCAGGGACTCTGCTCCCTTCAGGCTAGCAGCCTAGCAAAGAGCAGGCTGTGGTGGGGATCAAGACATCCAGCAGAAAGAGTAATAGGCACTGCTGTTTGATGGGTATTATCAAGGTTCACGTGCACAGACCAGTGCCAGAGCAAGGGCTGTCAGAGGAAAGTGCCATCAGGCTCGACGCAGAGAGCCAGACCAGCCCCAGGAAGGGCATTCTCAGCAGCTTCCCACCTTGGAGTTGTCTCAGGAAGAGAATTCCTTGCCTACTCCATCCTGACCAACTCATTCCCATTCCAGGATGGCTGACAGTGAGAATATCCATTTCTTTCAGGAAGGCTTACTCTATACACATGGCTAGGCTTCCTTCATAGAACAGAAAAGACACTGAAATGGTTGGCTATATGTTCTACGGTCCTAAATATCGCGTGTGTAGGACACCAGTTATCAAACTCAGGGAGTCCTGGTCCCTGCCCAGCCCATACCATCTCAGAGTCTTCCTCAGCATCCAGTTTAAAGCAGAGGGAAGATCAGGCAGCTTCTCCTTCTGTGTCTTGGGCTCACAACCTCCTGTGGGTACATATTTGGACATGAAGATGCACAAATAGCTTCAAGAAACAAGAGTCTTCAAGGACAGTCCAATCGCCACTGAAAATACACAGAACACAACATCTCAAGTTGCAATTCCTTCAGGGTAATGATAATTTCACATCTTCCCCCAAATAATATGTGGATTTTTGTTCTATGTAATGGTTAATTATATGTGTCAACCTGGCTGGACTAAGGGATGCTCAGATAGCTGGTAAACATTTCTGGGTGTGTCAAGGGTATCTCTGGGAGCCCAGCATTGAAGTGGTGGACTGAGAAAAGCAGGTGGTCCTCTCCAGGGCAGGTGGGCGTCATCCAACCCACTGAGGGCCTGAACAGCGAAAATGCAGAGAAAGGGCAAATTCACTCCCTCTGTTTGAGCTGAGGCACCTATCTTCTCCTGCCCTCAGACATCAGCCAGCCTACTTGGGCTTTTGGACTTCAGCCTGGACGAGCACCACTGGCACCCTTTGAGCTCAGCCTAAATTATACCACTGGTTTTACAGTTTTTTCCAGCTTGCAGAAAACAGATTGACCGTGGAACTTCTTGGCTCCTGTAACCTTGTAAGTCAATTCCTATAGTAAATTTTCTTGTATATAATATAATATCTGTCTTATTGGCTCTGTTTCTCCGGAGAACCCTAACTAATATATTCCATATTTGTAATAAATAAATGGCCCATCCTGCTAATTATTTTCTGTGAGAGGAAATGTGTTACAGAGAAAGATAATTGCTAGCAACTTTAATTAGTGTTCCTCCAGCTTTCAAGAATGAATTAAAACCCTGTCTCCACCATACTCCATTACATATTTATTGAACTCTAATGTAATTCAACAGATGTTGATTCATTCATTCAACAAATTCATTCATTCATTCGTTCAACAAATGTTTGTAAGGGCCCATTTAAGTGCCTACACCACACTAATCTAGATCCTGTGCACGCAGCAGTGAACAAGGCAAAACCCCTGCTCCCAGGGTGTCTGGCGTTTCCCTTTGGTGAGGGGAGCTGTGAATAAACAAATTGGAATGTATCATCTGATGCTAAAAAGAAAAAGTAGAGTAAACGGATAAAGAATGACAGTAGGGAGATATTTTCAGAATGGTAAAAAGGGAAGACTTTTCTGATAAGAATATATTTGAGCAGAGTCCTGACTCAAGGGAAGGAGTAAGATGGAGACTGCTAATAACACCCCAGCATCCTTAACCTCTTGCTGCCTTTAACAATAGAACCTTCAGAGCTTTTGTTAAGCAAGTCAGTGATGTTCCTTGTGTTTCCAGCTTTCCTTGCAAATACATGTGGTGTGGTCTATGTTTGGGCTACATGCATGTGAGCAGAAGTGATGTGTAGAAATTCTGTGTCATCTCCTTAAAGATACTTGCCTTTTTCCTGCTAACTGGGAGATGGTAACCACTGGAACAATCCGGAAAACATATTGAGATGGCAGAGCTCCTCTGTCATCCCTGCGCTTTTATGCAAGAGAGAAATAAAATTCTATTCTGTATTAAATAACTGTATTTTATTATAGTAGCTTAGCTTGTTGCTCAGCTAATTCAAAGAACAAGCTGTGTGGCTGTCTGGAGGGGCACCTTTCTAAGTAGAGAAAATAGGGCCTGCAAAGGCTATCAAGTAGTGGCTTACTAGGAATGTTCAAGGAGCAGCAAAGTTGTTGGTGACTTTGGAGTGAGTTGTAGGAGATGAGATCAGAAAAGTGTCAGAAGGCAAAGCATTTAACACCTTGGAACCTCCAGCAGGTCTCAGGGTTTTATTGTTGGAAGCTGTGGATGTACTTTTGGAGCAAAAGAATGACATTTTGTGATGTGTGTTTTAGAAAGATCATCCTGGCTTTCGTGTTGAGATTAGAACAGGCAGGCAAGTGTGGAAATGCAGACAGACTAGCTGGGAGGTTATCACGGTGGTCCCAGGAAAAGATTATGGTAGCTTGGACTAGGGCACTAGTGGTGGATGGGCTTCCAGTGTATTTCTAAAGTAGAGATGTGTGGATGTGCTCACAGATTGTAAATGAAATAAAGATATAAGTAAGGGTGGGGTACAGAAGGAAAGGGAATTGATGTGGGGATTAGAAATTGTATGTGGAGATCTGGGGGTGTGGTTGGAAGTGGGAATTATATTTTCTTTGCTCAGGAGCTTCATATGACTACCTTCTCTTTGCGTAATTGTAATTAATTTTATCTTTGCCTCCACCAATCAGACTCTACAGAATGAACTCTGCCCTTTCTCTCTCCTCTATTCAGTCTTCCACCATATGTTATTTTTCTTTATTCTGAGCATTACTTTGTCCATTCGTTCATTTGGGGAGATGTTCAGTGTCAGTAAAAGATAGTGATCTCAGAGTGACATACATCGATTATCTTCTCTCTCAAAAGCACTTAAGGAAAGGGAAAATGAGAACAGTGATATGATATGGAATTGATGTTGAAGATATGTATTGTAACTGGAGAAAGGAGGACAGGTTGAAATGCTGGTGAAGTTCAGGAGAGAGGAGAAATACCGAGTCTGGGACTGTGCAGAGAAGTGAACATCCAGCAGTGGAGGATGAATAGCAGGTATTAATAGTATCCATGACTGTGAGGTGAACCAGAGGCGAGAGGGAAAATGATGACTCTCTATGCTGGGGCAGAGCAAACAAAAGACTGACCTCATTTCTCCTTCATTCTTAAGTGGTACACTTTTCAGGTGCCATGTAAATTGCTAGGATCAAGTAATCTTGAGGAAGTATTCCTAAGAAAATAGTTGTACTTTTCAAGAGCTGATTATAATTTTGATTTGGGCTTAGTTGTTCTTACAGGAAAACATGTAATTGTTACTATGATCTTCTGTCCAAGGTTGTACAAATGACTTGATGTAGGAAGCCCTTTTTCATTTCCAAGGGAAAATTATCCATGGCAGTTTCAAACCATCATGGGTCATCCAAAGCCAAACTCCAGGGATAGCTTTTTTTTTTCATTTTCTAAGAGGATATTTCCAGAATGGACAGTCATTAAAACTGTCTCCTGAATCATTTTATTATTATTATTGTAATATAGTTAGTTATACAATATTGAATTGGTTTAATGATTCAATAATTATTTACATTACTAAGTGTTCACCATGGTTAAGTGTAGTTACCAATAATATTGTAATATCATGGTATGGTAGCAGGGAATAACTACACTTACTGTGAGAAATATGTTTTAAACCAGGGGAATAACAGGTTGAAAGATGTTTATACAAGAGGTACTTTCTTAATCATGAACTCTGATCACAATTTATAGCTAATAATCAATGTAACATGAAAATTACTGTGACTAGAATCTAAGCATTGTTCATATATAAATTTCTGTTTGAACAGGCTTCTAGGCTACACAGGAAATATGATCAAATGCATGTATTTTATAAATTCAAAAGCCATGGCAAACTTAAGTCTGCTTCTGTTTTTAATTGTGCATTTAAAAAAGTCAAGAATACCAGGGCCAAAGTGGTCACATCAACATCTAGATACCTCTGAGGCTGATTTCATGTTATTGTCATATTTAAATTCTTCTCCATTATCATCATCATCATCATCACCACTCACCATCAGTAAAGATTTATAAGATGTCTGTAAGATTTGAGGCACTAGACTAGAAAAAGGGAAATCAAAGGACTATAAGACATGGTTACTTCTTTCAAAGGGCTTAGGATCTAGTTGGAAAGAGGAGACACAAATTAACAGATAAATATATAAATACTTGGTATGTACAAGTCAGGAACAGTTAGCTTATGCTGCATAAATGAATCACCCCCACATTTTGGAAGATTATAACAACAAAGGTTATTTCTCACTCCTTCATGGCATGGGAGCTTTACTTACTGTAGTCACTCAGGAGCCCAGGTTACTGATGTTGCCATACTGATGCTTACTTTTACAATCATTGAGGCAGGAGAAAAGGAAAGATCATTAATCACCCAATGGTTCTTAGAGCTTCCTCCTAGATGTTACACTTGTCACTTCAGCTCATATATCATTTTTCTAAAGCAAATAAATGTCCACACCAACTTAAAGAGAATGGGAAAGTGTGATCTACCATATGCTGGGAGGAGAACTATAAATATTTAGTAGACAACACAAATGCCCACCACAAGCTGCATATGTTAAGAGTCAAATAAATTATATAGGTGAAGTCCACATGATGTCGAAGTTCAGAGAAGGGAGTGAGCAATAAAATCTAGGATATTAATAAATTAATTCACTCATTCAGTCATCTTTTATTCAATGTACATTTAAAGAGCACTTCCTACCACTAAGCACTCTTCTTCTAAGTAATGGTCATATAATACTAAACAATACTGATAAAAATTCCCTGCCCTCCTGAAGATTATTTTCTAGTAGGGGAAAATCTGAGCTAGGTCTTGAAAGATGAGTAGAATTTAGACAATTATATAAGGGAGAGCATTCTCAGCATAGAGAATGGAGTTTGTTCACATGAAACCAGAAAAGTATATGGTAAAAGAATGGAAAAATCACTTCATAGATATAACTTATTCAGCTTCTGTGTAATTAAAGGATGTTTATAAAAAACATGATTACATAATTTAAAAAATAGTTGTTTGGATAATGAATTAATATGGATGTTTCAAGTTAATAATTAAAATTAATTAAATGGAATCTCATTTTTAGTTACTCTATATTCTTATTTAATTATATTACATGTGAAATGCAATGACTTAGATATGTTTCACTGTAATTTTCTTTTTGACATGTCTTATTTCTTGAAATATTTTGGTAGTGGGATAATTTGAGTAAAGATTATTATAAATAAACAATTATGATCCTCCCCACATTTCTAAGGACTTAGTTATCCCTTAAAGACTCTCAAAAACATTAAACTTTTTAGTTTTTTGCATACCTACATAATTTGTCATGACACTTAGAAATAAATTTACTGGGATTCTGAAGGAGGGCAAATTAAAAAAAAACATAATATTTTCATGTAAATAAAATCATGAAAACAAAATCAGATACTCATATTGAGATCTTTAATTCATTTTTTATCTAATAGCTGCTGATGGGGCCCTCACTAAATTCTAGATTTAGGTAGCTGAAAAACTTTGTTGCTAAAAATACCATCGGACTACAAATTACTGAGGACAAAGAGGTGATATCACTTGCATTGGACAATATTCATCTGAGGGGAGGGGAATGGCAAGATCTTCACTTGTAGATATTTTCAGATGAGGAAAATTCACAGATGAGGAACTTGACAATATGGGTGAATGTAGTAACCACATTGTTTTTCATGTGAAACCTTCATAAGAGTGTATATAAATGATACCTTAATTTTAAAAAAAAAGAAAGTTTGAGGCAGCAAAATTGGAAATAGAAAGATGAAGAGGAGATGATGGACTGTAGAGATATTTTGGAGAGAAAATCAAATGCAATTAGTGATTAAACTAAGTAAAAAGGAGGGTTTCAAGCCAGGTTTCTGGCCTAATTGTTCATGCACTAATAATGATTATTGTTTTAATAAATTACAATTTTTCCTTTAAAAAAAGTCTGGTATGCTTACATTCATGCATTCAGAAATAAACATAATTTGAATACAGAAAAAAAGAAAATTAACAGATGATTTATGAAAAACAAAACCAAAAACAAACTGATACTATCTCACACCCATTAGGATGGCTACTATAAAAAACCCCAGAAAATATTTAAAAATGTTGGAGAGGACATGGAGAAATTGAAGCTCTTGTGCACTATTGGTGGGAATGTAAAATGATGTAGCCATTATGGAAAACAGTATGCTGATTTCTCAAAATATTAAAAATGGAATTAACAAGTGTTCCAACAATTTCCGAAAAATAGAACTCAAAATGGGGCTTAAAAACTATTCGTATACCCATGTTCATGACATCAACATTCACAATAGCCAAGTGATAGAAGCAACTCAAGTGACCATCTACAGATGAATGGATAAACAAATATGTGGTGCATATAAATATATACACATACACACACACACTATGTGTGCAAATATATATATGTACGTAATTTGTATGTGTATACAAACATGTGTGTACACATATATGTACACACATACACACACTGGACTATTATTCAGCCTTAAAAGGGAAGGAAATTCTGACATACGCTAAAACATGGATGGACCTTGAGGACATTATATTAAGTGAAATAAGGCAGTCACAAAAAAGACAAGTACTATATGATTCCACTTATATCAGGTACCTGGAGTAGTTAAATTCATAGAAACAGAAAGTAGATGGGTGGTGGCCAAGGCCTGGAGGGAGGAAGGAAAGAAGAGTTTATTGTTCGATGGCCACAGAGTTTTTCAGTTTTGAAAGATGAAAAGAATTCTGTAGATGGATGATGGTCATCGCTGCACAACAATGCCAATGTACTTAATGCTATTGCACTGTACACTTAAAAATGGTCAAGACGGTAAATTTTATTAAGTGTAATTTACTGCAATTGAAAATAATTTAAAAATATAAACAATGACTAAAAGAAAATTAAAAATTCTCTGGATTAGTAAAATCAGCAGCCGTTTTTTTTTCTTCAGTTTGAGGCATCTCGTTTTGTATTTTGCTCAGAGAGTAATTCTCTGGTGTGATGCTTACACATCCCCCACTGTCCAAACCTTGATGGCTCTGCTTGCTGCTACATTCCAAGAGTTCCTAACCTAATTAACATTTCAATCTAATGAGATTTTTCTGGCTCCTAAAGTGTGATCTATCAATCATTGACATATCTTGGGATATGGCCAGGCATAACCCAGTTACCCACTGTGGGACAGGCAGCCTGGGACGGCTGGGGGAAGTAAACATCAGGGAACAGATGCCAAGAAAATGCAGTCAGCAGACTAGGTAGCAGGGCAGGGCTACTCTGCAGGTCAGGAATGAGCTTGAGATGGTCCATCATCATAAGGTTACAGGGGGCCCCAACATGGAGTTCTGGCAGGTGCTTACGTACTGGATCCAACAAGAACTCGGTGTCATCTAAGCAGAAGATATCGGGGAAGGTTGTTAGCAGTGCATGGTTTGGATTGTTCCTAGAAGAGAGACTGACAAGAACATGGCAGAGTCTCAAGCCTCAAGTGGCTAGAGAATTCACTAGGTTTAAAATTCTCAGCACTCAGAATCCTCGTTATCAGATCTTACTGCAGAGATGGTCCAGAAAGGGTGACCGAACCTAACTCCTAAAGTGTGGAGCTAACGTTTATATATCTCTTGCATAAAGTCAGTATTGGCTACAGGCCCAAAAGGGCATGGCTTAGGGCCATAAGGACTAGACAACTTGTCAGTGATGACTCATGATAAAGTTGAATTATTCATTCTAGAGACTTAGAGATTTTGGGATTGTTAGCATTCTAAGTGGTTTCTCAAACATAAGGAGACTACTAGTAAAGAACCTAGCATCCTGAAGATCACAAAAAAAATGTCAGAATTTATTAACCCGTAACACAAAGAACATTTTGAGGTAGAAACACACTACACTCTGTGTCTGGGCTGGAAGAAGAAGTCTCGGCAAAATGTTATTCCAAATATTTCTCTGGTATAATCAACAAATGATCCTAGCTGGCCTCCTAGAGAGAAGGGTCTAGGTTGACCCTACTGAGCAGGCCCAGCTTCCTTACAGCAGACCTGGAAACCAGAAGTCATGCAGTCTTTCTTATAACATATCACTCTTACTCTGACTCTCCTGCCTCCCTCTTTCAATTATAAGGACCCTTAAGGTTACCTTAGTCCTAACAGATAGTCTAGGATATTCTTCCCATTACAAAAATCAGCTGATCAGCAACCTTAATCAACCTCACAACATAACAGCATATTCACAGGTTTCAGGGACTAAGACATGGACATCTTTGGTGGAGGCATTACTCTCCCTCTTCTACCACAAGATCCTTCCTATTTTTTTCATGGGAGAAGGAAGGTAGGCAGAAAACACTGGGGCAGAATGAGTAGGGAACCCAGGAAACCCTGAAGCATCAGAGCAAGTATCCCTGTTTCCTGAACCCCAAGATGGCTCCACAATATTCCGGAAAGACCTGGTGTCCTCTCTACTCTGTCCTTGTCTCTTAGTTCACCCCCAGAGAATTTAAATTTCATCTGTTTGGGGAAAAATGGATCTCTTATTATATATAGATGGTATGTGTTTCAGAAAATGAGAGAAAGGGCCTCTTCTCCAGGGCCAGTGGACAGTGCTTCTAAAGAAGTGGTTTTCAAAGTACAAGCTTCTGTCCTCCTTTAATGACAGTGAGGAGTCCTGAGGGCAGTTTAGTGAGTAAGGGTCGGTGAGAGAGAGAGAGAGAAGGAGGAGGAGGAGCAGAAGGAGAAGAAGAAAGGAAGGAGGGAGTGGAGAAGGAAGAGAGGGGGAGGGAAAAAATTAAATAACATGGAATAGAAAACATCAGGGTACCTCACATGTTCTAAGGATAAAAATTGTTTCAGTTATATCTGCACATCTACAGTGGCTTATGGTGTGAGATGCATTTCACAGTGAAAATGTATGAGCTCTAGGGAGCTCCTGGGGCTGCTGCAGCCGTTTGCATGGAGAGGTCACCCTGCAGACAGGTCATCCCTCATCATTAGCAACAAAAGTGAATCTGCTTATTTGGGCAGAAACATTTTAATGGACTTTAGGAGACTGAGGAGGCAAAAAAAAGACAAGAGTGTGGTGAAAAGAGACCAGAATAGAAGAGACAGAGATGGGAGTTCAAAGGGAAAAAGAGAAAGTGAAATGTAATTAAGAACATTAGTCCTGTTAGAGAATGAAAAAGGGTAGACTCAGAGAAGAAATCAGCACGCAAGAGAAGCTCAGACTCAAGTGCTTTTCTGGGTGAAAGGACAAAGGAGGGAAATCCCCCAACCGAAATCCACGGCACCCTGCAAACCTCTGGCAGCCCCCCACCATGCCTTAGTGGGCTCCTGTGACAGGAGCACGTGCACCACGCTGGATGTCTAGGCTTGCTGGTCTGGCCTTACAGTCTGCAGCTGTCTTGTGGGGGAGGCCCGAGCAGGAGGAAGTGAAAATCACTGGGAACCTGGTCTGAGTGATTAGCAGGGAGGTGGAAGGACAGTGCTGCTATGGTGGGCCCCAGAGCTTCTGTGTAATGCTTGCTGAGAACCCAATGTCCTTAACCCTGGCTATCAAACATCACCAACTTAGGAAGCAAATGCTATTTACCACTACTAATGTAGACCAGGTACCACTACTCCCGTTACAGAGAAGAGAAAACTGGGTCTCAAAGGGGTGTAAGGAATTGCGTAGCATCAGTAAGTGTCAGGTCTGTGACTCCAGCCACACTCTGTCTCTTTTTGCCACAACAGGGACTTCTCCTTCAAGAACTAACTTTTCAAGGAGGCTGACCCATACCCATCACACATGGAGAATGTACTGGCTATTTATGACTCTGGCCTCCAGGCCTCTGACCAGGACCCCAACCCAGGTCCCTACTCTGAGGTTTGCACAAGTGGGTCTCTGGGAGTGGAGTGGCCAGGTTACATTTGGTAGAGGGTGGGACACCAAAGAACATGTCTTTCTTCTCCCACTGGGGTTCCAGAACAGGCATGGTGTATGGCAGAAGGAAGCCTTCTCTTCCCAAGATTGAAATCAAGCTTAGGCTCTTTCTTCAAAAAATTGAAAGTTTAGAAAGAAAGAAAAATTCTTAGTTCCACTATTTATAAAATTTTATGAACACCTACCTGGTTAAATGTCACATTCGCATGCATTTTATGTTTCCCTCACATAAATACAGTCAGCTTGCCAGTCACCATTGTTCTTCCTGATTTTCTTTTCTGTTTCTTTTTCTTGTTCTGACCTCAAGCACCAGGTCCTGACTAGATGCTCAGGCTAGACCCCAGAAGATCCTAGCTGGGAGGGGCAATGCATCTGACATGAAAGTTCTGGAAAGCACAGCCTCTTCCAGGGATGTCTGGGGCCTGAAATGCAGACTCGGCAGTCCCACTCACCTATCCGGTGAAATGTCCTTAAATGGAAAATGCCCGAGAGGAGGGGTCTGGGTGGAGCTGCACGCCGATCTCCAGGGGGGCTGGGCGCCGAGGACTCTGCACACTCTCTCACCTGTGGTCTTCCTCCCATGTGACAGGCTAGTCACGAGGTGACCTTCTTAAGAAAAGAAACATTAAATATGGGCAAGACATTATTAATCTTGTTATACAGTAGAAGCAGTCTTAGAGCAGTCCAGGAAACACAGAAGCATGAATATAAATTGCATCTCTGTATTTCATATTTTCTGAACTTTTTTTCATCGCTTTTTTTTGGAGGGAGGTGCAGTACTCCAGGGACCATGTTTCTAAAAACACTCTTTAGGAACTCTGACCTAACCTAAATGTAAAGTCTTCAAGGTCTCTGGCAGCTGGCCTGGCTCTGCCGGAAGGTGCCTGGGCACGTGCTATCTTCCATCCTGAGTCCCTTTGCAGCACCGCTTTTCTAAACGACTGAACAAAGCAGTGGCCTTGGGCTGGTACTTCTCCAAAATGCAACAATAGAGAAAAGTCACTTGCACCTTGGTGGTGGTCTCAGAGATTTGTTGTTCTGCTGCTGTTGGGTTAATCCTGGACACGAGGCAAAAGGCCAAGAACTTCCAGGACAAGAAGTGATACCTTCCAAAGAGAATGAACCGATACCCTGTGGTGCAGCTTGGCCCGAGAAGCAGTAAACTGCAGAAACCGCTTAGAGGACAGTTCCTTTCATTTTGCTGGCTTTTAAAATGCTGCTCATTTCTGATGCATGTCACACAAGTCAGTGTGTGACAATTGTCAAGGATGAACTTGGGCTGTGCCTTAAAGCAAACACGGCTAACGCGCTTCCGGTTGCATTCACAATGCCAGTCTCCTCTGCTGCCACCTCACCGCAGTTGGTTATCAAGAGTACATGCTGATACTCAAAGCTCATATTTAACATGTGTGTATGTATTTCTAGCTGTAATTTGGTTCAGTACCAACACAAGCATCAATGAAATCTGAATTAAATGTAAGATGACTAGCCTAAAACTAGAGCATAAAAGATTTTAGCTCTGAAGACTTAATAAGAAGGACAGTTGCTAAACACTGAAATAGGTTATCAAGGGAAGTTATAGAATCTATTTCCCTCGAGGTTCTTAAAATAAGGCAATGTCTATTCTATAGAAGAAGCTTCCAGGATCCTGACAGACGGAATATAGCTTAGTTTAACTGTTAAGGTGTTCTAACAAAAATCACAGGTACTCTGCTCAAAATATCCATCAAAGACCCTTATACCCAGGTAGCATTTTGATTCCTTAATGCCTTGCTTGCTGAGGCTATTTCTGTGAGGAGAGTTAGAAATTCCCTTTCAGGTCAAACCAGCCAGGCATGATCTTACTGCCAACTCCACAGCACCTTCTTAAACACTGTGATGATTATAGTCCATAAGGTATTGTTCTTTCAATTATAATAACATTTATTAATGAACATTTTTGAGCACTCACTATATGCTAGTCATTGTGGTAGCTCTTTACACACATTACCTCATTTTCCTCTCATAATAGCATTTTAAGATAAGTATTATTATATCTATTTCATAGATATTTCAAGTGAGTCTTTGAGAGGCTAGGCCCGTGGATCACATAGCAGGACTCAGACCCAGGGCCACTCTAAAGCCTGCGTTTTTATATTCCACAAGGTTGTGGCTAACAGTTTTAAAAGCACATCAGCCCACAAATAATGTTGGCTCTTGCATGCAGCCTCAGCAGCAGCTCTGCCCATCCGTGGGGCTCAGAAGACACTCAGTTCTCTCTTGGGCTTGCCTTCATTTCCACAGACACTCAGGGGTTTACAAAGAATGATGTATGTTTTCCATCATCCCTGAATTTTAAATAGGATGAAAAGATCCTTCATGGCTGTGGACTGTATAATATGTTTGGGTTCTCATTAGGAAAAGAAAAGCTCTGCTGCTAAACATGTGTCAAAATGTAGTACATTCTTTTGAAAATTCTCAAAAAATTTTGACACATGTCCACTGAGGACTTGTCTTGAGGGGAAATAAAACACCTGAGGATTATTCCAAACCAAACCTGGTGAGTTGGAAGAATAATCAGTCCAGTTATAAAAAAAAAATCAAGGTGTGAATGATAAAATAATGATGTAGATTTTCTTAGGTGACACAATGACATATACACTGATGGTGTACACCTTGCATTTCCATCACAACCGACTGTGGCCCCAGCACTGGCATCCATCATGGAGTCTACACAGTGACCTAGAAATGACTCACCTGGTCAGTGACCAGTGTCCAAGAAAGGGCTAAAATGATGACCTACAGGAAATGCATTCATTTAACAGCTGTTGCACTTCGGAGCAAGACAGATGGTGGAGGTAATGATGTTTCATGTAGTGTTTCCTGACTCAGCAAGGTTGCCACAATGTGCGCCTCTGCTATTTTCTCTGTCAAGGAGGAGGTGGGAGGAGAGACTCTTACTGGAGTCTATTACAGATTCATTTTCCTTAAATAAGACATAGGTCAGCAATAAGCATGAGCTTCATAAATATTTTTTAGGCATATTATAAACGGGAAAAACCACTTAGCCTCATGTTGAAAAAACAGCACAATATTCTATTGATAAGAATTCTGAATTTATTATATTTAAAGTTTTTATTCTGTTTCTGGTAGAGTTTGAGTCATAATGTTGTCTGTCTGCCGCCACAGCTCAATGCAGCCAAAGTCAGGCCTGTTTGCTGTCGCTGTGCTCCTTATAAGCCTTTATCAGATCTGAAGGTCCCCATTGTCACCTATGGCTACATTCTCCTGCCAGCCTCCTACGTTCCCAAACTCGTCAAAACCTTTCTCCTCTATCATTTTGGCCAGAGAAATCCCCAGAGCTGTGATTCCTTGCTCTCCAGGCTTCTGGAAGCCACATGCAGTCTCCGCTGCCTCAGGTGCAGGCACTGTCCACCTAGGCTCTGTGCCTAGACAGGCGGAGCAGCTCTACCTTCGCCCGCCTTGGCTCCTTCCTCAGGCAAACCATCCTGCCCGGCAGCAAGCGTTCTTCCTATCACTTGCCTAACAAAATTAAGCCAGGATTTTCCAGCTTGTATTCTATCAGCTTCTTATTCTCCTCGTTGTCCTGCATGCCTTTCCTGCGAACGCCTCCCGCCTCTGAGGCACGCTCAGACTGTCCCCCTTAGCACTGTCCACCAGGTTTCGCGCGTCCTCCCCGCCCATCACTGTTCGAGATGGCCCTTTGTCCTGACGCTTTCCCTGAGTGTATGTGCTTGCCACGTTTTCATTCCCCCAATGAACCTCACTATCCTTTTATCCCTTAGGCACTAAATTGTACAATACAACTAAAGGTCAAAATTAAAAATCCACATGCAGCTAGCTGTGTCTGTATTTCTATCTCTCCACAAACCACCCAGATTTCCTCCGTGTGAGAGCCCGTCTCTACTTTCGATGCCCCACCCAGGCCTAGAGCAGAGCCCCCTTGCAAGACGGGCTTCCATCAGTTCCGTCTCAGGCCAGGGTCAACTTTTGAAATTACACATTCTCCTTAAAAAGGTTAAAGTGAAAAAGTCCTTCCCTGTGTTATGTAACCAAGCTTCTCTTACTGGTTTGAATCAACCCACTGAACAAGCTGATCTCCTTTGTAAAGCATTTTCTCCCTAAGGATGGCTTCTAAAGGCTGAGTTAAAAATAATTCTTTCTTTTTTCCAAATCTTATTTAAACATTATGCCGCTAAGAAGGATTTGAGATTTTCAGAACACGTTTTTGTCTGCACAGATAGACAAGATGTTAAACAATCAATCTTGAGTTAAGACGCTTATGAAGCTATTCAACTATGTTTTTTTAAGTACTGAATTAAGTAGATTTGTATATATCAATTTATTTTACCTTCAAGATAATTATTTGATTTTACTATTTTCTTCTTGTAGACAATGGAACCAGCCAATGAGACAATGGAACTCAACGCAGTCAAGCTACATGTTCAAGGTGACCAAGCCACAAGTGCTAGAGTGGGGTTGGCGCTTCAGTTTCTTACCATCTGACTCTCACTCTGCTCTCAACCTGTTCTGTGCAGGGCCCTCTGGTTAGCACTGAACCTCATAAAGAAAAAGAGACAAAGGCCCACATGGCATGGTTGACCACAGTGTGGAGGTAAACAGACCTCTGGGGAATGTGCCATGTTGATCAGATATTACATTCCCATATGCATTTGGAACTGTTTCTGGGCGTTAACTCAGTTTCACTGTTTTGTCTGTTTATTTATAGGCTAGTACCACACTCTTAGTTATTGAAGCTTTATATTTCAGTATTTGATAAGGCTAGTCCCTCCCTCGTAACATTCCTCTCTGCCCTCCACCTTTGCCTGAGACTTTTCTCCTTGCTTTAGAATCAGTTTATCTGGTTCAAAACATCATTATGAAGGTTTTTTGAGTCCTCTGTCGAATTTCAAGATTAAATCACAGAGAGTTAGCATCTTGATAGCATTTTGTGTCTTCCTGACACAGAACATAGAGGTTTCTCCCATCTACACTTTTGTGTGTTTTATTTTTCCTAGCACTAGGATCTGCTGTGTTTTTACTAGAACATAAAGGTGACTCTTTTGATTGATTTTAAATCAATCTCCCTCTCAGTTCATTCTCTCATTTTTTCTTTCTCTCTCTCACTCTTCTTTTTTTTTCCTCTTTCACACAGCAAACATGGGCACACATAACAGTTTCTTCACTCACAGGGTCATCAAGGGCATTTGAAAGAAATCAAACAAAAAGGTCCAGGACCTTCTGTGACACAATAAGATGTTCTTTCTTCCTAAAAGAGCACTGTCATTGGCCGTCATGGGCTTCACAATGGAGCGACTATTATCTGCTTTGTTCCCTGCAGTTCTGCAAGTGCCTAGAGGAGTGCTGAGCCCACAGTGGCATTCAGTAAATATTCGCTGATGAATGAAAAACTCCCTAAATCTTGTTGGAACAACTAGGCTCTTGGCTTATGTTTTCTGGCAGGTCAAACTTTTTTGTTGTTGTTGAATGTCTGTTTAGAAGAGAAACAGTGTGTAGAGTATAAATACCTTCCTGTGTATGCTGTACTGACCTATTTCTTCTTGACAGTATTAATAATAAATGTTCAAGGCACTATTCAAATAAATAAGCCATATTCCTTTTTGTTTCTTGTTCCCAAAGCCTTGAAATTTATGCTTGCACAATGATGGCTCTAAAATGCGTCCTGACAGATGGACACTTCTTGAGCTGTCATAAGGCCTATGGTGAAAATCTAGTCAACATGTGGCTTAAGTCAGCAATGAACAATCATCATTCTTATACCATGTTATAAAGCAAGGCACCCGGGCTCTTCATGGCCTCAGTGTTTCCCAGCAGTGTGGGATGCAAAGTATAGGCAGGAAACAAGGTCACACTGTGGTTTTACAGGGGAGCTCAGGTTGCCTCTTATGAATATGCATGATAGGCCAGATGTGCTCTAGCCACCAGAGTTTTCTGGAGCTGAATTTAACCCCCACAAACCCATTTCCTGCCTATCATTCTGAAGAGGCTCCTTGAGGAGGTTTGAAAAAGTGAGTTGTAACTCCAGTTGTGGGAGCATTTTACTTTTCTTTTCTGAAAGATGACAAATTGCACTCTAATTTATTTTTACTCACTGTGAGTCATTTGCTAGTCTTATTTTATAAATAATATGTTCAACATCTTACTCAGAGGCAAATGGGAAAGTTCAAGAAAAAACCCTCTGGAAAGAGGAAAAGTACTCGGGTCTGTATTTGTACGTGGGCGCCATTGCTGGAGTCCCGATGAGCAGCGCTGTCATGAGGAAATAAACAGATGGCAAATGCTTCCTGCAAAGCAGCATTTAGAGGGGCTTTCTTTGTTTCAGAAGGGACTGTTACTCTGTTCTGACTGTGAACTCCATGTACTCCTGAGAATGCAAAACACAAATTGGAAGCACTTTCGTGATATTCATAGAACAGGTCACTGGATCTAAAGGTTTCTGGGCCAGTTAGGAGCACACACCAGCATACCTGGGGCTCGTTATTGCACGTTGTCTTTGTGAAAGGAAATGGGGGAGGGGAGGCGAGGTCTAGCTTTTTTCTCTGATGCCAAGAGGCAGTGCTCCAGGATCCCACGTGGTGAACAGCATGTGCTGGGAAATGCCAGCATGTGCCGCTCCTCAACTTGGCATACAGATTCAACTCCTGTTTCACAAAATTTATGAAGCAGCCAAAGTAGTAGGGATGATTTCTCTGGACAAGCAGCAGTGGGCAAGGAAATGGGCAAACGTACCTTGCTATGCTGTTGTTTTGCCTTAATATGGGAGCAATGCCAGGCAGCACATAGCCTCTGGGAATATTTTCATTATTCCATGGAGGTATCCCAGCCTTTCCAAAAGGGAGTCCACACCAATGTCTTTTCCTTTAAAGACAATAGTTAGGGAGAAAATAGACCTTCTTTTTAGATGCGCAGCTGTTTCTCCACAATCAGGCAATCTCTTCCTGAAATCTGCTACTTAATCTCACTTGTCATAATTTACCAGCTTCTAATGAACTGTTTTGTTTGTTTTTAATGTTAGACAGTCTTTTTTATATAACATTCATACTTTAAAAATTGCTCAGCACTATTTTGGCATGTAGAGTTCATGATTTAAGAGCTTATGATTTTGCCTCATTGTCAGATGGTGAAGTAAGAGGTCAAAGTGAGGTTAACAGGATTTAGAATTCTGATGTGATTGGAGCCTTTCCTTCTAAGAAGTGGTGGAAGGAAAAGAATGGAAGGAAGGATGGAAGGAAGGAAGGAAGGAAGAAAGGAGAACTAGAAGGAAGGGAGGGAGGAAAGGAGTAAGGAGAAGTGTTGCATAGGTGAGATTATTGACTAAATCAAAGTTTCTCTGAGCTAAACCTTTTTATATGCCTTTCCCATGTCTTGCTTTATTGGTTCAACAAATACCTTTGCACAGGAACAAACCAGCATTTTTAGCTATCATTTAATAATAGAATCTTTTGATTCTATCCCAAAAGTACATCCCTTTTTACATTGTGCACCTTATATTCTGTCTCCACTGACATTAGAAAAATTAGATTGCTTGTGATTTTTATTAAAACAGTTTTGTTTCAAGACAAGTTTATGGGTTATGTTTTCCCCATGTCCAGTTCTCTTTATCTGTTCAGTTGTCCTGGGCCACACAACTTAATCCAAGGCTTTAGAAACATACTGCATCTTATGAAGTCATGCAAGTTTGCTTTTCAGTGAAGTTTTGGCAGCCCTGCCTCCCAGGCCTGGATTGCTTCCTTAGCGCCTCACTCATGGCTGCCAGCTGCTGTGCACGTCTGTCTCCCCCAGAGGCTGTGAGTACCCTGAGGAGAGGGCCTGTGTCTTGTTCATTTCTGACGTGAGGGCAGCACAGTCAGCACTTAACAAATATTTGTAGAAAGAAATGAATGCTGCCCAAGACATCTTTGTTTATATATTCTGAGTCTTTGGCCTTCTATTTTTATGGGATTGCATTCTAAGTGTAGTTTTTTGGTCAAAATCATGTATATTTTGAATTTTAATAGGTATTTCTTGATTTCTTTCCACAAAAACCTAAGCAGCTTTCTCCCATATTTCTATGAGTAACAGGTTTTATTGGTCTTTAAAATGTTTGCCGGTTTTATAGCTAGAAACCGATATCCAATTGTTGAATTTTTGTTTTCCTGGTTATTGATCAGTTTGAGTATCTTTGTATGTGTTTGCTGATGATTTAGATTTGCTGTTCCATGAATTAATATTTTGTCCATTTTGACACTTAAAAGTTTGCATTTATTTCAATATATATTTATACTGCAGTCTTCAATATATATTGATTTATATGTAAAATATATTTATTATTACTTCAATATACAGAAAACATGTATTGATTTATTTCAATATATATATAAAACAAAAGTATAAAGCCCTTTTTTACCTAACAATTCCAATCCCAGGTATGTATCCTACAGAAACACTTAGAGATGTAAACAAAAATGTATGCATAAACATGCCATTAAATCATTGTTTGTAGTAACAAAAAATGAAGTTTAATGACAAGAAAGTAGCTTAATCAATTATGGTGCTTCCTTATTATGGAAGAGAATGAGAAGTTAAAATGAATGAGGGAAATCTACATATGCTGTATAAAAGGATTTCAGCATATTATTCAATGAAGAAACCAAGTTGAAGATGTATTACAGAGTTCTGTCCTAAATTATATATTTATATATGCACATTGTGGAAGAAACTGTTTCTTATTACTCTTAGGAACCATCAGAAACTATTATTTGACTCACACTGCAACAAGCAGGTAGGAATTGTAAAAGCTAGGTCACATTCTAAAAGATGCACTGAGTTTTTATAATGTGGGAAAAATATGAACAGTTCAAGGTGGGAAAGGAAGAAAAAAGAAAGAAAACCTAGTGTTACTTGGGGGTTCAATTAGTTCTGAAGTGACTAATAAGATGCATGGTTTATTATTTATTTATCCTATTTTGCCAAATATTATGACTTTGTATATTATTTAAAACATGTTTCACAAACTCTGGAATTAATGACTAAAAATGGTTTACATTTCAGATGGATAAATTCTGTGTTTGTAGCTAAAACACTTGATAGAGTCCTTGTCTACCTTTACAGACCCTTTCTTATGTTTCCTAAGTTAGATATAATTTGTGATAAAAGTATATAACAACAGTTAATTTTACTTGAGATCCTCTCAACCAATGAGTCAGCAAGTAAATTCTTTGTTTCGTGTCCTGGATCTTTAATATGCTCTATCATTTAGCTTTCTTATCATCTTATAGCAAGTAGCTTAAGTTTAGGTCCAAGTGATTTGCTTCATAGGCAATATTTTTACTCCTATTTAAAGGAAGACTCACCTTTCTAATGTTTACATTTTTTCCTCTCAAAACGATTATTTAACTCAACTATGCAATTTCCACAGCTTAGGTATATATGCATATGCCTACAAACATGTTTTTGAATGTAAACTCACAGAACTGAGAATGTATGGACATGTACCAAGCTTGTAACAGGCTATGTGCAGGGATAGGAAATATGAAAGGGGAAAAGGGATATTGGGAGAGTTTGCTTTTATTCTAAGTATTTGTATAGTGTTTGAATTTTTTAAAATGAGAATATCTTAATCTTTTACACTTGTGTAATGTTAAAAATAAAAAGAGAAAATAACTAGTAATTAGCAAAAATTAATATTTTATATATCTTTTACAACCATATACAAGGAGATTACAACTTTTTGGAATATGAGGATGCCCTATAACTGCTGAATAATTTTCTGGACAGTCATGGTAGTAGTTGTAGTCTTAGTATCTGTTTAGAAAAGAAATAATTATCAAAGGGCACTATAAATCCATTATTACTTTTTTTTTGATATCATTAATCTACAATTACATGAAGCCATTATTACTTTTTAAATACTTCTAAATAGTATCTTGTCCATAGGGTTTATTTCTAGCTTCTCAGCTCCCCTGCCTGTCACCAGCATGGTAAAGCCCCAGGCTTGAAGGAGTTCATCTTCATGTTTTCTCTGTCTGCAGCCATACTGTGGAAGCCTCCTGGAGAAATAACACAACACAGCCATGGCTGTTACTCCAGTTCTGAAGCTGCCCAGCAACACTCCTTGTTTCCCTAGCCATTTCTCTCCCACTCACCACAGTAAATATTTCATCCATCCACCATTTACAAACATTAACCTTCAAATAATTCACTTTTCTGGGATTGTTTTCATTTTAGTCTTCCAGCCTAGATCTTCAGCTCTCTGAGGACTGAGACTGGCCTTGTCTTGCTCGCAGTTATCACTCAGGACCCAGCATACTGCTAGCGTGGGCATTCAGTAAACAGTCAGGGAGTGAGTGAATGAATGAGGGATGCTTTGTAACAAATAGATGACAGATATGGTGAGGGTTGCTGTACAGCTGTGAGGCACTAGTGCTTGAAGACATGGAGCTGGAATAGCGGTTATGGCGAGTTGTGTTATTTCTCTAGGAGACTTCAATACATGGGTGCAGAGAGGGAAAACATGAAGTTGAACTCATTCAAAGTTGGGGATTTGCTAGGCTCATGAGGGGCAAGGGAGCTGAGATACTACAGAGCATGCTTAAAGTGATAGATCATGGATCTTAGCTGAGTAGGAAAGAAGTGAAGAAAGGAGGTGATTAATAAAGAAAGAAGAGGACTGGGCTGGTGAAGGGAAAGTCCTGGTGGGGTGTGTGAAGAGTAGCTAACTGAGAGCTGGAAGATACTTGGAGTAAAAAATTCTCACCTGAACATATCAGAGGTAAAGTAGTCCTAGGTGATGGTTGAGGGTGTGGCTAAAGGTAGCTGATTGCATAGAGGGGTCATTAGCTTTGAGAGGTCAAGAAAAATGAGAGGGCCCAGGGTACTGCTATATCACCACATAGTTGTTCCAGGTGGAGAGTAAATCTGTTTACTGGGAGGAGTGCCACCGTTTTCAGTGACAGGAGGGACTGTGAGACTATAAACCACATTGATGAAGGATGGAAGGGGATAAAGGAATTAACCACATACATGTGAAGAACAGAAAGGATTATGACAGAGGTGGTGTTAACTGAGACCTCAAGTTGGACAGAAGAGAGCTAAAAGAGAAGTGAATATTTAAAGGTAATGAACATTTTGTATAATTTCCAATTGTTGAAAATAAGCATTACATTAAACAAAACTTCCAGGAAGTTCAAATACATGTTTTATTAGTTGAAATTACTCTAAAATAAAAACCGAGATCATATAAAATTTTTCTGAACCTTTCAGAAGATATAACATTGCAAAGGGGTTCAATTATAGAAGGAAAATCATAGCGGCTTGCCAATTCCTGTTCTGGTCAGGCATTCTTAAAATAGCTTGGAGTGGATTTTAGTCTCAAAGGGATTCTACTTTCAGAATATGAGCAAGTCCTGGAAAATAAGGTTCTTGAAATGCTTCTTTACTGAAACCTTCAGTCTGCAAATCTGGATAGCGGCAGAAATACATGAGCTTCATCTCTGGGACTTTGATTACTGATGAACTTGGACTTAAATACAGAGAAAACTACTGTTCTTTTTCCTCTCTGTGAAATGTAACTAAAAGCATTTCAGAGTATCTGTGCTCTATGATTAAATTTAAGGCAATTTATCAAGTATATGTTATATGCAGGATCTGAGTCCTTCCCTCACAGAGAACAGTACCTGAGCAGCAGTGACACACACCCAGTGAAAGGCTGTGGTACCACAAACAAAGCACCCCCCAAAATCCCCAATTAGCTTAGTGTTGACTGTGGGCAAATAGCTGAGAGCGACAATTGGGGCAGGATTATCAAGGAAGGCTTCCCAAGCATTGCACAAATGCACAAAGAGAGAGAAAGAATTCACACCAGGGAGGGAAATTATTTATGGCATTGCAAGGGTGAAAAGACTTTTTTCAAGGTCCTGTATCTCTGTTACTCTCTTCTAGTGTTTAGACATATGGAGTCACCATTGTCATTAAATTATTAAAATGTACCAGAAGGATCGGAATCTCTTAAGAGCATGTTGTAAGAAGGGCTGACACAGCTCCAATTACACCTTTGGTAGAAGTACCATGTCAGATTGATACCTGGAAAAGGACTAAGATTTGGAAAACTGCATAATGAGTTCTTGCATTCTTGCATTTTTTAATCCTGTATTTTGTGCAAACCACACTCAACATGCCATGAGTAGCTTCCTCCAAACTCAACAAGATAAAGATATGTAAGAGGAACTTGTCAGCTATCTTGATCCCTAATGGAATCCTCTTAAAACCTGAATTTTATTTCAGGGTCTACGCAAAGACCCTTGGTGAGCCCATTGCATGCCTTGTATCTAATCTTTACATGTTTTCTCTCTTGTTGTTCCTTTAGCAGAAATTATATTCCTTCCACTGTCTATAAACTGTCTAAGCTCAAAGGGATGGTTTGTGCTTTCTTAGTGTTATCTCACAGCCTAGGGCAAATTATCAGATAAAACAAGAAGCCAAAAGCTAATCAGAGGTCGGGTGCAGGAGGGTGTGAATCCCTCAGTATGAAAAGAAGACAGGAGCACCCTTCATCTTCCTTTAAAGACTATTTGACCCGTGTGCTTATAAAAGCAGCAGAAGAAACAAGAGCCCAGAGTGGGAAAGGGTGTGTGTGGGCGATGTTGTTGCTTAGCAACAGTGAAGCTTCTGGCTGATTTTCTGAATCGAACAAAGAAAAAGAGCTAGGACAGCACGGAAAAAATGGGGAAAAAGTGCAAGGGAGGAAAGCAGATGTGGTGGTGAGGGAGGACTAAGAGGAGAGGGAAAGATGAAACAATAAAGGAAAAGCATGAACATGGATGTGATAGGTACTTAAAAACCAGAAGACCGTGATAATAATTATTTGGGAAAAAAAGTAAGTGAAAGAAAGGTGAAAGCAGCCAGGAGAAGCCTCTGCGGTGGAGTCCGCTGGGCAACATCCCCAGTGCTGTGAACTCAGTTTAAAATGCGGCTCTTCCTTGCCATCACACCAGGGTGGACTTGAGGCAAAGTGCTCAGAACAAAATCCAAACCACCCATGTCTGATTAGGCCCTTCAGAAGATGAGCCTGGAGGTAGGGTAACTCCAGGGATGTTTACTGTAACATTTTATAACAGGTATGAACCCTTAGAATGGTGCTAAGTTAACTTAGGTTTTTAGACTACTGATCCAAAAGGGAGACCCCAGGAAAACTGGATGTACTTCAGTTCAGGTAAGAAAACTCCTAATTCCATTTGTGATTCCTCCAAAGAGCATATCACAGAGTCATAGCACAGGCTAAGTTGGTAAACATCCGTTATGGACACCGTGTAGGCATGGGTGTGTTCATTTATATTATATGACAGGTATACTTCTCTTCTATATTTGTCTCTTTAAAGGTTGACTATGCTTCCTAGTCCATCCTCCATGTTTTTTTATCATTTACCTGTGTAAGTAAAAATATTGTGAGCATTTCCTCCTCCCAACATATGTACACTTGTATTCATAAACTACATATATTATTTAATGATACATGGACCATTAGGAAAAGATACACATATCAAGAAAGATGAGATAAGATGTATTTTAAGTTTTAATTGTATAAGAATTTTGTTTTGTTTATTAATGGAACCTTCACCTCCACATCTTCACCTTCCTTTCCCTGCCTATCCATAACCTACCTACCTACCTACCACAGAACATGATGCACAACAATAGGATGTAGTAGGGGCTTATTAGCTATTTACAGTAAACAGAATGGAATGGCATTTTCCTGGTCTCTGCTTGGGGCTATCACATCAAATTTTACAGGGATGCATGGAAATAACTATGTTATCAACTCCGTACAGGTCTATATGTTATTTCTGATTTTCTACATATGAAATAGGACTTTGAATTCATTTCTATTTAAAAAACATTTTGTCATCTATAACATGATTTCTTGGTTTCTAGTTAAGCATGGTTGAATGACAGTACATTTTCTGGTCCTTATCTTTCCCAAATCTTACTGAAATGACAGGAAAAAGGACATGAGGCAACCATAAAAATTATAAAAGGCTTCATGTACCAGTTATCTATTGCTGCATAAAGACTACCTCACAACTTAGGGGCTTACTGTAACACGATTTATTAGTTCACAGTTCTTAGGTCCATAGTTTGTGCAGGGTTCAGCTAAGAACTTATCTCTGCTCCACATGGTGTTGGCTGACCTTACTCGCACATGCAGTCAGTGGGAGGTTAGCTGTGGTTAACAGCCAGGGTGCCTCAGCTCTCCACACAGCTTCTCCAGTGGGCCAGCTCAAGCATCTTCACATATTGTTGAGAATCCAAAGAAGGGCAGAGCTGAAGCTGCAAAGGCTTCTTGAGGTGTTGCTAGAAATCACAAGTCATCACTTCTGCAGCATTCTGTTGGTCAAGGCAAGCTGCAAGGTGTTATGGACTAAACTGTGTTCTCCCAAAATTCATATGCTGAAGCCATAACCCCAGTGTGACTGTATTTGGAGATGGGACCCAAATACATCACTACCTCTTATTCACTTAAATAAAAATTCTCAATTTTAGTTATAAAGAGTTTAAATGAAATAAGTGTTGGGGAAGTAATGCATGCATTTCCTTAAGTATATTTTTTGATACACCTATACTTTCTAAAACAAGCTGACATTTTCCAAGTGTGCTGAATTAAAAATGATCACAAAATGTTTACATCTCCTTCCATCAAGAGGAGGGGTCTCTTTTCTACCCCTTAAATCTGGGCTGGCCTTGAGTATGCGCCTATTAAGTATGCCCTAACAAAATACCACAGAGTGGGAAGCTTACCCAACAGAAACTTATTTTCTCACAGTTCTTGAGCCTGGAAGTCCAAGATCTAGAAGTTAGCAGGGTTGGTTTCACCTTGGCTTATACAAAGCCACCTTCTCACTGTGGCCTTTTCTCTATGTGCATCCTTGGTGTCTTTTCCTCTTCTTATAAGGGCACTAGTCCTATTAGAAGAGGGCCCCACCCTTATGACTGCATTTAACCTTAATTACTTCCTTAAGGGCCCCATCTCCAAATACAGTCACACTGGGGTTATGGCTTCAGCATATGAATTTTGGGAGAACACAGTTTAGTCCATAACACCTTGCAGCTTGCCTTGACCAACAGAATGCTGCAGAAGTGATGACTTGTGATTTCTAGCAACACCTCAAGAAGCCTTTGCAGCTTCAGCTCTGCCCTTCTTTGGATTCTCAACAAAATGTGAAGATGCTCGAGCTGGCCCACTGGAAAAGCTGTGTGGAGAGCTGACGCACCCTGGCTGTTAACCACAACTAATTAGATATAACTAGAAAATGATATCAAAGATATAGAATTTCCACTAAAAAATAAGAAAACCTTATTATGCCAAAACAGGTACATCTATGGAGAATAAATATAAAAGAAAAAATTTGTGTATCTCCAAGATTGAGCATTAGCCTTAAATACTGTATTACTTTGATTTTTCTCTGACTACTAGGTGAAAAAAGACATTTCTTTCTCAACAGATCTTGTACCTTATCAGTAGATGTTATACCATATGGGTTTTTCCCTTTCCTCTTTTTTAGTGGAAACGTTAATTTTTTTCAGGTATTCCACCCACCTTCATGTACAGATGTAAACTAATTAGGTCAAGCTGTCATGCTAATTCTCTCCCCCTTCCTAATGGCTGGTCCAGGAACCCAGTCTTGAAAGCTATTCTGTACATGCCACTTCCATGGTGACTATTATTGATACAGAAATGCAAGTCACTCTGAATGGGAGAACTTACGTTCCATGACTCTGAGATGGATCATCTTTCTGTTGAATATAAACAAGGAAGTATTATGGTCTGGTGGCTACCTTAATACCATGGAAAGTATCCACCTGAGGACAAAGCTAACAGAGTTCCCAAAGTTCACCTTTTCTCTGGAATTCTTAGGTATGTAATGAAATTCTGGCTCTTTAGGCCAATTTTACAGTTTTTTTTTTTAAACCTGTAGCCAAAAAGACCCTTCCAGTCTGTTGATGCGTTTCCTGCCTAGCCTCAGGGGTCCTTAATGATATCACATGAGAGCAGCTATGGAATGGTTTTGTAAGACTAGTCAATTCTCCTTATACTCCACTTCCACTGTCCTTCAAGATCACCAGACCTATAAGCAGATTCAGATCTCCATATGCCTCAGGAGATCCATTATAAAAAGTTGAAAAGCTCTTGATTTGTGTTGGCAAAATATGGAGAGTATGTGTGGAAACTGATTCTGAGAGTACTAGCCCAATGAAGGAGAAGTACAATTGTAGATCAGATAGAATTTATCAATAGAGGTACAGTTATCAGAGATTCTAGATTTAATGTATTCGCTCAGTTGGAAGTTGTCTAAATTATTTGCTAAATTATCTTTAGCAGTGCTCAACAGTAGCCTATTCTGAATGTCTGAGATGCCAGCAATTTCTTGTTATAGTATAGGGAAAGAAATACATCATTTTATTGAGGTATAAATAATGGGTTAGATTATCACATGTGAACCACTTACCTATTCTCTAACTGTCTCCTTCCTCTAAGAGGAGGAGGAAATTCCCAGGAAATATTTCCTATACCAGGAGCTTGAGAACTGCATAGGTGTAGGCAAGACTCAGCTTCTTGGAAAGCACTTTGGCTGTTCTTTTTCATACGCTGGGGTAAGATGAGGATATTCTGTGGTTGCAAAGGATTTCAATAGGGATGCTAAGATGGAGGAAGGCAACAGTGGCATTTAACTGCCAAAGTCAAGGTGGGCATGCTGACCATCCTAATAGCAGTAGAGTTGGCATGGCATTCAAAATGATACAACTCTCAAAAATCTCTCCAAGTCTTTTATACATAATAGAGTTACAAGATCAAAATAGATAGCAGCCTACTAGGGTTCTAATTCATCTGTGCAATAGAAAATAGTCCAAGATTAGTGGTTGTAGCTCTGGTGTTCTGTTCTTGAACAGAGTACTTCTGGTGGTGGCCTCTGACATCTACATCTCCGGCCTTTCCAGTGATTTTGTGAGCACCTATTTTTCTGTCTTAAGACTCTTCTACTTAAAGAGCGTTAGGGGTCCAGGGTAGTGAGCACTAACAGATGCATTCTCATAGGACCCTGAACCATTGCCATGATTATTTCCCCGCTTTCTGGGAATATTCTTGGGATAGATGACCTCAGATGTTAGAATTCCAACACTGACCCCTGACCTGTTGAGTGGAGGCTAAAGTCATCGTGGTAGAAATAGCTTAGTGAAGGCTCAGGAGCTCAACTTCTCATACAAATAGTAAATCAAAATGTATTTTTTTATACTTCAATAAAACAATTACTGTATTTTTAAAAACTGCATCTCTGGGGAAATCCTGTGTTTCCTATTACATCCCCACTTTTGGCCAGTGCAAAAATATGGATGCTTCTTGAGTCACAGGGGATCACTGCAGGCTGAGTCAGGTGGTAACTGCAAGTACATAAGGATACTCCAAATGTAATTGTGTTATTGCAGCAAGTCAGCAATAAAGGAGGCACGCTGACTGCAGATTGAATCTGGACAATTCTTTTCTCTGCTCCAGTGAACAGATTTTAGTGTTCTTTGTCTATTGGAACAGAGAACACCCGAATTAGTTTGATTTCACTTGAAGTGGCAGAAATATATTTTCCACTCAAGATTATTTGAGTTCTCTATTCTCTGTGCCATAAATTAGTCTGTAAGATTATAGAACTTGTAAGAATGAGGTCATTTCATGAGCCCAGGGCAAAGTGGGTGATAATATGCTGATAGCCTCCAGAGAACAGGAAGTGGGTGATATTTTAGATTAAAACCATGCATGCCAGAGATGGATTTACAAAAAGTAACTGAATGAAGTTTCATGGGATCTGTGTTATGTGGCATGTGATTTATCCTTTCCAATGTCAAGGACAAATGTTTTCCTACTTTTAGAAAAAACTACTATGATTGATGGTGCTCTTTGGATTTAGAAACAACATATATCACACTTTGTGTGCTCTTCAGCTCTTTCCTGAGTAACCTGAAAGAATGACAGCTCTGAGGGTCTGGAGGAAGACTCTCCAACTGGTCCAGGCTGCAGTTTTTTCATGTGGCCTTTTAGGAACCAATGAGATGAGTGGTGCTCAAAAATCAAATGAAATCTGTGGTTTGAAAACATTGAATGCAAGATTCACAGAAGAAATATCAGGGTTTTAGAACCAAGCTACCTGAGATGGATTCCAGGTCTTGTTGTGAGCAAGAATTAAGGATGGATGCAAAAGTGGTTGAGCTTTAGCAGTTTATTGGGAAATAAGAGTTTAAAAGCAAAAGCCTACTTTGAGAATTGACAGCAGGCAGATTTGGGAGTGAGTTGCCCCAAGGATACAATCTGGGGCTTTTTTATGTAAAAAGAGATGAGTATTTACTAAGTGGGAATAGGTTTCAAAGGGAACAAGCAGAGTCTTCCTGGAGTTCGGTCTCAGGGGAGTTTTTGGCTATATTCGATTCTCACCAGACCATCATGGCAGCCATCCCCAGAAAGAGGAGTCAAATTTGCAATGCTAGTGTTATGGTAATAAGGGTATAAGGAACTTGGGGGTGAGGCTTGGGTCAATTTCTCCATATTGGAACCAGCCGGCTTTAGCCAGTTGTTAACTTACATTCTGCACATTCCATGTTAACTGTTCTAGTCCCCACTCCCCTTCCCTGCTCATGTCTGCCTACCTACCTACTCTAACATAACCATTATTCTTTGGAGAAATAGTACTTGGCTTGCTTCTCAGCTCTGATAGAAACCAGGTGACTGTGAAATATAAGCCAGCTATCATGAACACCTGATCTACCCAGCTAGAAAGGCAAACACATCCAAGTGGAAATAGTATTTAAGTGAGTGCATCTGAGCTGGGCCTAAAAGTTCAAGTTTCACATGCTGATGTTTTCCTACTATGCCTAGTCAAGTCGCACAACCATGTCTCCACCAACCGACACTTACAGTATCATGAACGGTTCCCTACTATCAATTAACCAAAGAAAAGGAAAAATGAAGCATATGTACACATAGCTTTGCACAATAAGCTGGCAACAGCCTCAGAAGGGTTGCTGAGACCCACTCAGTCCCATGGGAGTGAAGGTGGAAAATTTTCCCAGCAAGAGAATAAACATTTTTGTTTTTTCCTAGAAGGAGAGATAAGTTAATGGACAGCCACAAATAGTTTGGTCAGATTGTCATAGACATGAAAAGAAAAAGAAGACCACAGGACTGGTGACAAGGAACTTTGGGGAGAAGGATGTGGGTGAGTCTCATAAAATGGGCCCATAGTGTGAAGACATTTGGGTTCCATGTAAATATCCACCACATTGGTTGTTAATCCAATAGCCATTCCTTTCTTGTGAACAAAACTTTGATACAGGTGCCTGTGCTTCTCCAGGTGACTGTATACTCTAAGGCTGACCACATCTCTACCCCAGCAGGTGAATCAATTAATTTAGCCAATCATGGTTATTCTATTCTTATGGGTGGTTAGTTTAAAAAGGGCTATGTGATACAATTTTGGTCAATTGTAGGAGACACTGAAGGAAGTCTGCTGTGGAGTTAGTACTGTGAGAGATTCTTTAATGAACAAGAATTTCTTTAAATTAAAGGTAGGCCCTTCCTCTGCCTCATGTTGAATTGGGACCTAGCCTTAAAAATAGGGGAAGAGGGGAAAGCACTTCTATGGTGGTTGTAGCAAAAACGTCTGGTTTCTGAGGACAGCATTGCTAGCCACGTTTACAGCAGTATTCAGCAGATAGTGACGACAGTGTCAATGGTACAAGCTGTAATATCTGACATGGAAGGGCAGCAGCCATGTCCTCACAAGACTAGCTCTCTGATGTGATTTTGGTTGAATCCCCGGCTACATGGCTTCTGAGACCGATTGTTCTCCCAGTCTTTGAGCTAACTAATATCTTTGCAACAAATTCCTTTTCTCCCAAACCAGGCAGAGTCTACTTTTATTCTTTGCACTGAGGCTCCCTGGCTGATACTGATCTTTAATATCCAATTATCTGTGAGGTATTGGTCCAAAATGTATTTTTTGGACCAATATTTTTCAGAATTAAGTATTTCTTTGTTAGTTTTACTTTTTGGTGTTATTAAAAATTAGAAAAGACATATGTTCTCTGGGAGAGTAAAAATTTTGCCTATTTACAATTTATCATGGGACCATCCTTGTTCATGAATTGAATGTAGTAATTTCAGCTATTTTTTCCACCTAGCCTGGTTAGAGGTCTCTGCTTTCCTTCCATCTCACCTCAACAGCTGGGGCCATATGATTTCCACCTTCACCATCTGTGTATGCCTATTTCTTAGGACTAATCCCAATCAGAGGGTAAGAAGAATTTAAATAACCCCGGCTTCACATCTGGGCTACTGTGTGCTGGGCATCCTTCTTGGCACTGAGGATGCCCCAGCATCCAAAAGAGACATTTCCAGCTTTAGTGGAACTTCCTTTCTAATGATTTATCTCCCTGCAAAAATCCCTGATGCTTCTTCGATCAGTACTTCTACACTTCCTCTCATTTCCTCTGCCCCCGCCTAGCTCGAGGCCATCTGTGCTTCAAGTGTGGAAGTGTGGTAGGAAGTCTTAATAGATCTATTAGAGTAAAAGAAGTTCGGCATTGTTTCTTTTCCTATTTAGGAGATTAATATTGTTAATCAGATGTATACCTTTATTCTTTTGTTAATTGGTGTAATATATTTATGTCTTCTTTAATGAAATAAAACCTAGATGTGTCAAAGTAGTCAATGAAGGTGAGTCTCTTAGTAGGGAAGGCTGTCCAACTCTATCATTTTAATGATCGTATCACCTGCTGGCCTTGAGGGGCAAAGATTGATGCTCTGCTTTCACTGCTTTGTCCCACATGTGGTTGCACGACTTTTCCTTGTACACCACTTAGCCCAACTGAGACAGACTTAATGCCCAAATCAAGCTTTTTTTTTTTTTCTACTTTGTGTAATAGAGTTTTGAGAACATTTCCCTCACAGGACAGCTAGAACAACCTTTTAACAACTGAGAAGTTAAAGATTTGAAAACAAGCTTGTCCATATGAAGTATGATTTTCCTAACCAAATAAGAACTACAAAAAGTATTGTATGTGAAGCTACAGGTAGCATACTAAGCTACCTGCAGTGTACAAAGTTGAATAACCAGAATTTAACATGAAATATTTTGACGATTAAATTCAGACAATTAATTTTACTATTAAAAAAAAACCATAGACCTAATATGCACCCCCTGAAAGCAGAAGCTGAGACAAAGATTTAGCCACAAGTCACGTGTTTAGGAGGTGATTCCAGGTAATAAGAGCAAGGGAGCAGGGCGAGTGAGACAAGAGAAGGAAAAGCCAGCCTATGGGCTTGTTACCCCAGTCTCTGCTGAAGGTACAGGGACTCTGTTCGGCAGGACTTTTGAGAAATGTGAATTTTTTCCAGAATTTTCCATCTGAGGGAAATGAAATGAAGCCTGGCTCCCACACTGGTTACTGGCCGATATTTGCCTTGGAAAGCATTAACATAGCTCACTTTAGGGCTGTGTTTATACACAGGCCCAGTGGCTCCAAGGCACAAGAGGAACTCAAGGCAGAAAGTGGAATGATTCTGTTCCTGCTGGAGGTGGGACCTTGTCAGCAGAAGGTACACCTGAACTCTCAGCAGCTGAAACAGAGATGGGCCATTGGGATAGGAATGGGGCTCCAAAGTGTCTATGACATAAAACAAACATGTGAAGGCCAAATGTAGTACATAGTTTGCCAGTATTTGACCTTTGGTCCTTGGCTTAGAAATTCACAAACTAAATTCATGGCATGGTCTGATTGACACCTCAGAGATTCTAGAAATAAAATATTAAAGAGGGCCAAAGTCTGCTTTTTCATTTATGCATTAATTCAACAAATGTAATGAATGTTTACCACATGCTGGTGCTGGTGCTGGAGACACATCAACAAACAAGATAAAGTAGCTGCCTTATTGAGCTTGCATTCTGCTTGGGACACAGTCAACAATGTAAGGTAATTTCAGATTTTTCAGTTATAGGTACTAGTGAAAAATGGAACAGGGCAAACCAACAGTGAGAGAAACATGGCTGCTATTTAAAACAGGGTAGCCATGGAAGTCTCCTCCACCTGAATGACATTTGGGGAGATACCTGAATGAGAAGATCAGGGAAGAGCATTCTAAACTTACAAAATAGTTTATGTAAGAGCCCTGAGGGCAGAATAATCTTGACAAACAGCAAGATCAGCATGTGTAAAGTTGAGAATGAGAGAAGTGGTAAGAGATAAAGTGAAACATGTCAGCAGTGGTCAGGTTATGCAGAGCCCTGCAGGCTATGGCCAGGAGGTCAGGTTTCATTTTAGTGAGATGGGAAGCCACTGGAAAATTTTAATCAGAGGAGGGATGTGATCTGATTTTTTATTTTAAAAAATCCACTCTAGTTGCTATGTGGAGACTAGGCAGTTATGTTTCCTGGAATTGTGTAACACAGGCATCCACACAAAGGCTTGCACGCAAGTGTTCTTAGCAGCATTATTCATAATAGCCAAAAAATGGAAACAACTCAAGTGTCTATCAACTGGTGAGTGGAGAAACAAAATGTTTTTGTTCTCAAGTATATATATACACAGTGGTAAACTATTTTACAATTAAAAGAAGTATTGATACATGCTATAACATGAACATCAAAATCATCATGCTAAGTGAAAGAATCCAGACACAGCGACTACATATTGCATGATTCTATTTATATGAAATGTCCAGAAAAAGCAGAACTATATATAGAGAAAACAAATTCCTGACTGCCTGGGGCTGAGAGTGGGGCCAGAGATTAACTGTAAAGGAGCAGGAGGGATCTTACTGGGGTGATGGGAATGTTCTAGGATTGTATGGTGGTGCTGGTTGCGCAACATGGTAAATCTACTGAAAATCATTGAACTGCATATTTAAAACAGGGGAATTTGAAGTATGTAAGTTATATCTCAATAAAGTTATTTCCAAAGGTATTTCTGAATTCAGAACATATATCTTCAGATCCTATGGCCCCCTCCGTCTCCACAGACCTTGACCTGGCTTGCCACCATCACCAGGGACCTGTTTTGGGAAACTGTTGAGTTACTGTTTCTTCTTCTTCCAACATTTTCCCCTTTCTGGAGATCCTACCCTTCCAAGTGTTCCCCATTCTTCCCATCTTCAGAACTCTCAGGTTAGTAGGGTCCTCTGTAAAGAAATCTGTATCATCTTTAGCCCATTCACTTATCTCTCACTTTGCCAGCATTTGCCAACTGTTTTAAGATACTTTCTTTACTACTTTCTTTTCTCTTTTTACTCCTTTTTTTCTTTCCTTTTCTACCTCTATTTTCTTCACTGTCACCCATCATTTTTTGTCTTTTCTGTTGTTTGAGCTCATTTCTTGGTTACAAATATGTAAAAATGTGGGATTAGAAATTCAGCTTAAAGGAAATAATCAGGACTGTGCTATTATGTGCAATTATGAAACCAGGGGCTTGCCTTAAGGGAGACACAGACGGACAATGCAGAATGCCACGGCAGACTGCATTCAGGGGTGTAAAGAACCTGCTTAACCCTATTGGGAAAAGTATAGGAAGAAACAATGCTGAGCTTTTACTTCCTGTAGGCGGCTCATAATTTATGAGATCTCTTTGCAGCTTCAAATATCTTTAAGATTTATATATACTTGTTAAGCCACAATAGTGAAAACTAAGCTCGTAAACAGCAAAACTCCATTTACATGTGGCCAGAACTTTCTGTTGTAACCTACGGGGAAAGTATCTCAGCAGAGTTGTCTTTTATGTTTTGATTTTTAACTGCTAATTTTTAAAACAGGCTGCTACAGAAAAGGGTGTGCTTTTGTTTTAGCTTTGGTCTCCATTTCCTGTGTAGGTCCAAGAACCGATGTTATTATAGATAGGGAATCATTGGAAAAAAACAGGCAAAGAAAAAATATTATGATGAAAAATTAAACATTAGTTTTCCACATAGTGTTTGGAAAGGAAAGTCAGTGTGTCAAGGTGGAAAAGGACTTTGGCAAAATAGGTGGCCCTGAATTCTGTATCAAGGCTCCCTGATGAAAGAGCCTAGTCTTTCGAAAGATCCTCCACCAAAATAAGCAGGCCATGATCCAACAAGTGCCTCTGTAGCTGAAGTCTGTAAGAAACAGGTGATTAAGTTTAGAGCTTTTACAAAGGTGGCCATACTTTTGAATCCTGCCCTTTAGCTATATATAGGCTTTACAAAGCTAGGTAGCTGTAGTAGAGAGGTACACTGAGGTGTTAGTCTTATTTCAAGAAGAAAAAGCACCTGGAATTTACAAATGGACATTGGTCTGTCGCTATGTGTTGATAAGAACATTATGATCCTTGTCACACTGCACTGCAAATGCACCAGGATGATGCGCAGATTTTCCAGCACCACTTGTGGAGTTGGGAAAGGACACAGACGACTGGTTACAGTTTCCCTTGGAGAATGTTTCTCTTCCTGCCCATCTGGGCCAAGTGACTCCTTGCAATGCAGCCAATAAAAGGTTAAAAAGTTAAGTTTTCACATAGATATGTTTATGGTTCATATCTTTCCATATAAACATTTAAAGAGGGGAAAAACTCCCGCCAGCTTGGCATGAAAAACATTGGTTTGGAAGTCTTCCCGAAAGAAAACTATTTGAACAAATTGCTGTACTTTCAACTAGTAAAAACACAATGCAGCTATCAGATTGTTCTAACTATAGTATAAGAATCAGAACTCTCAGAATCGGCTTTCTTATCTGGAATCTTCAGAAAAGCACATACCTTTGTAATGTAGGATGGATCACTTCTTGGAGGCCTCCAGAAACTCCACAAATTCTCTTATTAGCAACCACAGGAGCCCAACTGCATTAACCTTCATGCCTGACAAAAACTTGTACTTTTTCAAATTTAGACCCTTTCTCCTTGTTTGGCATTGTTCTGATTCCCTTGTCCTCACTGTGGTTAATATGAACACTCTGGAAACTCAAGAAGACATAAACTTCTAGATCTAAGCTCTAGGAACATTTCTGTCTTGGAGCTATGAACTCTAAAAAAACGTTTTGGTACTAAGTAATTGATATTCAAGGGCAAAAATTTGGAGCAAGCTGAAAGTGTGTGTGTATGTATTTCAGGAGTAGGAGAACTTACCTTAAGGGCACAATGTTATTTAAAGCTTCCCTTACCTCTCAAAGGAAATGAACAACTAAACAGTGGAGATATTTATGTTCCTTGTGCCGTTTGAGTGCCACATCACTTGTTTCCTTAACACATGGTGAAGGCACCCCTTCTGTAACACTTCTTCATGAAATTGAAGTGTGAACTCACGGAGATGGATCCCCTGTTTCACACACAGACAGCCTGTGTTTCTGAATCCTAGGATCTAGTATATAACCCTAGTAAATAAAGTACCAAAAAAATGATTGATACATAAAAGAAATCAATAAATTAGTAACTGTGTATTTATATACTGCTGTGACTAGGAAATGTAAGGCCTTACTTAATAAAATCAGTTTATGATATTAAGCTTGGATGAGTAGCTGCTCAATTTTTGAAAAGTACCATACTTTATTTTTCCTTGATTGTTTTTGTCTTCCTGAAAGAAATTATTTTGAACTGAATATTAATGTAGGTGAAAACACTGCTGAAACTGTATGATGATATTTAAGTGCATCACAAGTTTAATTATAGTAAAATAATACAGTAAAATAGAACTGGATTTAAAGGTACTTAGATTAAAATTTCTTAATCTGTCATCTGAGGTATAATTAAAACTCTATCTGCTTATGTATTAGTGACATTTCAGGAAAATTTCACTGGAGTACAAATACTGTGAAAAGGAAAACTGCAAACATTAAAAAATTCAGTGGGAAAAATAGAACAACTTCAGATATTTTGAAATCTTCTAAATTTCCTTGAAAATATTAACACTAGGTCTGTTTACTATTACTAATGGACATATGGGTGTTTTCACTCCAGATCCCTGATAATTAGTATTCAGCCTTGTCCAGGTCCTTGCTTCCCAACTGTTCTCCCTCTTATGATTGTATAGATGAACTCAATACCTGGACACTATACACTCTAAGTAAAAACACAGCACAAATCCTTGTTTAAAAAAAATGTGGTTCTGTTTATTGTAATTGTCCTTCCTCATTTGACTTTTATAAATTAACATCTTTAAATTCTCTGAACTGCCTTCAATGTTCAGGTTAAAAATTGTACTTTTCTATGTTGAGTTACCAGTAAGTTTTCTGTGTTGAATTATACTATTAATTAGGTTTTCTATGTTTTTAGTTCCTTAACAACCAAGTAAAGTTTCTTTATGGATTGGACTCAAAAGCTCTTGTTTACAGTCAATCCAGAATCCAGCAAATGTCATATGCACAATGGTTCTCTTGTGGATTCAGAACCAAGTTCCATTTCAACAATAGTTAACTCCTCCTCAGCAGGCCATGTTCTGCAGACATCTGGTTTCAGTCAAGCCCTTTAGAGCCACCTCAGAAAGTCTTTATTAGGTCTGTTGGGTCACAAGTTCTTACAGATACCCAGATGTTTAGAACTAAATTATTTCCCTGCTTCTCTGCTACCTAGCTCTGAGCATGTCAATTCCACAGTTCCACTTAGTATCTGATGCAAAAATTGTCAGGAGTAGTTGCTCACCAGTGGTATAATTTTGAGGAATTATTTTTAAAGTTTTTTCTGTATTTTCCAAATATTTTACAGAAAGCTTGTGTTATTTTTATAATAAAAAGAAAACCTTTGTTTAGAAAAACAAAAAAACAAAAAGCAGTTCCAAGGGTAGATACCAACGTTTTTTGTATAGCAGGAAAGGATTTTTTTTTTTTTTTGGCTGCCTGTGAAATTTCTGATCTAATATCCTGGCAGACTATGAAACCACTTCAGAAAGAGTTTTATTTCTCTCTAGAAATAGAGGTATTTCTTCTACATGGTTGAAAATGTCCACGTCTCTTCACACTTACTTCCATAGTAGTTTAGAATATGTTTGATTTCAAAGCGTGCATAAAAGGAGGTAAACTGGTGGCGTGTAAACCACATCAGGCCCAAAAACTGTTCTATTTGGTGACCACATGATTTAAAAATTGAAATTTAATGTCCCTTGCATAAACATTTAGTTCCCCACAGGCTCACCATACAATTAGGTAACCTGCTGGGCACCTGAAAGTATTTGAACTTAACACTTTTAAGGTTGGCATTTAGTAGAAAATGGGCTGAGAGATCATGTGACTGAGACATCTTAGGAAAAGCAGTTGTGCTAATGTCATCATTCTGCTCTTAATTTTGCATATGGGAAAAACTAATTTCAGAAATAGGGACTTAAAACTAATTCAGGGTCCACAGCCACATGCCTCTTACATAACCTTATAATTTTCTCCTCTGTATCTTCATCTCTTTTTAGTCCATTCTGCACACACTTCCAGGTTAAATTCCTGGGACCTAACTTTGCCCATGTATTTATTATTTGTTTACTCATTGTTTCTTTCATTATTGTACGCCAGGCCCCCTCAGGTGCTAAGGAAACACAACTGGTTATGAAGTTACCTGTCTGGTATCTCCTGAAGGAGATTAGACACGTAAATTAAAAGTAACAAGACTGATGGTTGGTAGCAACTGAGTCCTGTGGAAACACAGAGGATGAAGATTGTGACTGTGCCTAGGACAGTCTTCCGAAGGTGACAAATGAATTGATTCATGAAAGGGAGGTAGGCATTTTGCTGATGATCAGGTCAGATAAAGGCATTCTAAGCCAAAGGAAGGGCAAAGGCGAAGCATGGGTTTGAGAGAAGGCTTAGGAAATTCAGGGAATTGCAATTTGTTTGGTTTTACTGGAGCACCAGGGAGTATTGGGGAGAAAGGAAATATGTACTATTCTTTCATTTAATGATTCATTTGATAACTTGTTTAATGGCTTCCTGTGCCAAGCATTCAGGATATGATAGTGATTTATATAGTCTAATCATTTGTTACAGAGAGATCACAGTCTAATTAAAAATACAGAGAAGTAAAGAGGCAATATAATAGAGTATAATAAAGTAAATACTAGGGGTCAAGGGAACACAGAAGGATGTGCAGAGGTAGACAAAAGTATTGTGGATTCTCTAATGTGTTTCCCAGGTCCCCCTTCAGGAATGAAGGACTTTTCCTCCCGCCTCCTGGCAATGTTACTAGAAGACAAATCTCAAATTGTAGCATCACTCAAGGTCATACTTTCTTTCAGGGACATACTGCATCCAATGCTTGATCAATGTGCTATGTAAGGCTCTGGTCCCCTCACCTCAACTTGGAATAATTCTCAGGTGCCATTCTAGCTACAGAGCTCCCCATGGGGTGGGCTGAGAAGCTTATGTTGAGGCAGCAGGAGAGCTTAACTTCTTCTCCCTCTGCCCAATCCTGCCTCCTTTCCCACCCTTCTTTGAGTAGTGAACTGCAGGGTACCCTCTAATAAATATCCTGAACACTGGTCTCTGTTTCAGAATTTTATTTCCTGAACAGATTATGAGGTGTCATTGACTGCCTATTCTACGTAACTTGGATTTTGTGTTGTAATCAATGGGAGGCAGAGAGGGGTTTTAACAGAGAAATAATCTGATCATATGTGTAAGTTAAAAGAGTACAGATAAATTAATCAGAAGGATATTTTAAAAGTCCAAGCAAGAAATGTTTAGAATCTGAATAAAGACAATGACAGTAGAGTGGAGAGAAAGAGATGGATATAAAAGGTATTTATGGGCAATATTGGCAGGATTTGGTGATTGATTATAGGTGGCAGGCAAAGTAAAATGATACAGGAGATCTTCTAGGTCTTTGGCTTGGAAGAATGAATAAATTTTATATTATTAATAAATATGAAAAATACAGTTGAAAAAGTAGGATTAGTGAATATGACAAGTTTACATTTGGACCTGTGGAATTTGAAGTCAACAGGGGAATAAAATGAAGGTGATGCTTGGCAGAGAAATGAAAGCATGCATTGAAGGATGAAGAAAGAGGTCAGTGCTAGACATACAGGTCTGGGGGCCATTAATATGTATGTGGTAGTTAAATACATAGATGCACATGAGCTCAGTGTATCACTGTTCTGCTGTAAAATGGTCAGATCTCCATATTCCCTACCAAAGCAATTCCTGACTCCTCCATCTGGCATTCAGACAGAACAATGATGGTTCAGCACTATGGACAGTGGCAGGATTGCGGGCACATCCCTGCCCTCTCCTCATCCCACCCCTAATATTTTATTTCTGTTAGATAAGGACTTCATTATCTTCCTCTATCTAGCTTTTGCTTTATCTCCTTCTGCTCCCATGACCCATATCCTATGCTTAAGGTGATTGTGTTAAAGTCATCCAGTAAAAGTTTTTGTTTTTATCAGATGACAATCTGAGGCCCAAAAAGGCCAATGATTTGCTCAAAGCCATATTCCTGATTAGTGACAGAGCTGGGATGCAGGTCTCTAGGATCATGGTTTAATGTTCTGTTACAATACAACATGGAGTAGATACCCGCAATTTTCCAAGCAACAAGTTTCAAGCTAATAATGGTAAAAAAAAAAAAAAAAAAACAAAAAAAAACACAGAGAAACAACATAATAGTAGCAAAAAAAGAAAATAAATAAAAATTACTCTTTTTATCAGATTCTCTGGATCTCAACTTGGCTTAGTCTTCTGCTCAGCGAAATTTTTGTCTGATAATTATTTTATCCCCTTTAAAAAAAATCCTTTATTGGATATCCTAGATCTGCTCTCAAAACATCATCTTTTCTCCCATATTATTCATTCCTTTATAATTTTCCTCTGAGTTCTGTAAGGTTTTTTTTTAGTATGTCTTCAAATTCATTGATTTGATTTTTTGCATTTCCCAATTTTGCTCTTTGCTGCTTCCATTGCATTCTTTCTTTCTCCCTTTCCCCACTTTTTTTTAACTTGTAGCGATCCTATTCTTATTTCCAAAGCAATTTTTCCTAATCTCAAATTGTTCCCATTTTAAATATGTAATGTAATGTTATTTTTTAAAGTGACAACTTTATTGAGATAAGATTCACATACCATAAAATTCACTCTTTTGCAATCAAGTGGTTTTTATTATATATACAGAGTTGTGCAACCATCATCACTACCTAATTTTGAAATATTTTCATCGTCTCCCAAAGAAAAAACATTTACTTATTAGCAGTTACTACTTAATTCCCTGGTCCACCCCAGCCCCTGGCATTGTTTCCAAGGTTCACCAGTGTTATGGCATGTTAGCTGTTCTCTATTCTTTTTTATTGCTGAATAATAGTTGTGTGGGTGTGTGTATATAATTTTGTTTATTCATCAGTTAATGGACATTTGTGTTATTTCCATTTTTGGCTATTATGAATATGCTGCTGTGAACATTTGTTTACAAATGCTGTGTAAGCATACAATTTTATTTCTCTTGGGTATATTTAATTTCTTCTGGATATGTACCTAAGAGTGGAATTGCTGGGTCAAATGGTAACTGACTAACGTCCTGAGGAACTGGCAAACTGTTTTCCAAAGTAAGTACACCATTTAACATTCCCACCAGCAAAGCATGAGCATTCTAGTTTTTCCGTATCCTCACCAACACTTTTTATTGTCTTTTTTTTATTGTAGCCATCCTATTGGGTATGAAGTGGTATCACATTATGGTTTTAATTTGCATTTCTTTACTAACTAATAAGTTTTTTCATATGCTTATTGGTCATTTGTTGATCTTATTCAGAGAAATGTCTGTTCATTTTATTTTAAATTTGGACTGTATTGTTGAGTTTAAGAGTTCTGTATACTAGTCCCTTATCATTTATATGATTTGCAAATATCTTCTCTCATTCTGTGAGTTGTCACTTTACGTTCTCCAGGTTGGCTTTGAAGCAGAAAATTTCTTAATTTTGATGAAGTCCAATATATCTTTTTGTCTTCTTTGTTTGTTTGTGCTTTTGGTGATATATCTAAAAAATATTGCTTAATCCACAGTCAAAAATATTTAGGCTTACATTTTAGGAGTCTTATATTTTAGCTCTTACAACTAGGTCAACAACTCATTTTGTGTTAAATTTTGCATATGGTGTGCATATGCTATAATGTTCTTTTGAATATTGATAACCCAGCATCTTTTAGTACTAGGCATTTAGAGATTTTCTGAAGTTTTCTTTTGTTTGTATATATTTCATGAGTGGAATCATTTAAGTTTATTCCTCTAGTTAATCTCCTTTAATAGATTAAAACTAACTCTTTTAATCTAGAAAAGTACTTAAATATTGTTAAGGTATTTGTTCATTTTCATGATTATGTTTATGTCCATGGATGGAGTTCATGGTTTTCAGAATTGTCTAAGGGTCCTGTTCAAATAGGTACACTGGAAAGAAGGGAAAAGTTAAGGTTTACTATAGTTCTACAGTAATACATTGGATTCTAGTTGTCTGTTGGAGTAGAGAAAGAGTTACAGCCAAAGGTGGTAGGGCCATTTTTTTGCTATTTTCTACTTAACTACTGTGCCACTGAATTACTACTTGGTTTTTATTTGTTATCATTAATCTACAATTACATGCAGAACATTATGTTTACTAGGCTCCCCCCTTCACCAAGTCCCCCCACAATCCCCATTGCAGTCACTGTCCATCAGCATAGTAGATGCTGTAGAATCACTACTTGTCTTCTCTGTGTTGTACAGCCCCTTCATGCCCCACCCCCACATTATACATGCTAATTGTAATGCCACCTTTCTTTTTCCCTGCTCTTATTCCTCCCTTCCCACCCATCCTCCCCAGTCCCTTTCCCTTTGGTAACTGTTAGTCCATTCTTGGGTTCTGTGATTCTGCTGCTGTTTTGTTCCTTCAGTTTTTCTCTGTTTTTATACTCCACAAAAGAGTGAAATCATTTGGTACTTGTCTTTCTCTGCCTGGCTCATTTCACTGAGCATAATACCCTCTAGCTCCATCCATGTTGTTGCAAATGGTAGGATTTTTTTTATTCTTATGGCTGAATAATATTCCATTGTGTATAGGTACCACATCTTCTTTATCCATTCATCTACTGCTGGTCACTTAGGTTGCTTCCATTTCTTGGCTATTGCAAATAGTGCTGCGATAAACATAGGGGTACATCTGTCTTTTTCAAACTGGGCTGCTGCATTCTTAGGGTACATTCCTAGAAGTGGAATTCCTGGGTAAAATGGAATTTCTATTTTGAGCTTTTTGAGGAACCTCCATACTGCTTTCCACAAAGGTTGAACTAATTTACATTCCCACCAGCAGTGTAGGAGGGTTCCCTTTTCTCTGCAACTTCGTCAACATTTGCTGTTTGTCTTCTGGATGGTAGCGATCCTTACTGGTGTGAGGTGATATCTCATTGTGGTTTTAATTTGCATTTCTCTGATGACTAGCGATGTGGAGCATCTTTTCATGTGTCTGTTGGCCATCTGGATTTCTTCTTTAGAGAACTGTCAGTTCAGCTCCTCTGTCCATTTTTTGATTGGATTATTTGCTTTTTGTTTGTTGAGGTGTGTGAGCTCTTTATATATTTCGGATGTCAACCCTTTATCGGATCTGTCATTTATGAATACATTCTCCCATACTGTAGGGTACCTTTTTGTTCTATTGATGGTGTCCTTTGCTGTACAGAAGCTTTTCAGCTTGATATAGTCCCACTTGTTCATTTTTGCTTTTGTTTCCCTTGCCCCGGGAGATATGTTCATGAAGAAGTTGCTCATGTTTATGTCCATGAGATTTTTGCCTATGTTTTTTTCTAAGAGTTTTATGGTTTCATGACTTACATTCAGGTCTTTGATCCATTTTGAATTTACTTTTGTGTATAGGGTTAGACAGTGATCCAGTTTCATTCTCTTACATGTAGCTGTCCAGTTTTGCCAGCACCATCTGTCATTTCCCCATTGTATGTCCATGGCTCCTTTATCATGTATTAATTGACCATATATATTTGGGTTAATGTCTGGAGTCTCTATTCTGTTCCACTGGTCTGTGGCTCTGTTCTTGTGCCAGTACCAAATTGTCTTGATTACTGTGGCTTTGTAGTAGAACTTCAAGTTGGGGAGCGAGATACCCCCCACTTTATTCTTCCTTCTCAGGATTGCATTGGCTATTTGGGGTCTTTGGTGTTTCCATATGAATTTTTGAACTATTTGTTCCAGTTCATTGAAGAATGCTGTTGGTAATTTGATGAGGATTGCATCAAATCTGTATATTGCTTTGGGCAGGATGGCCATTTTGATTATATTAATTCTTCCTAGGCAAGAGCATGGGATGAGTTTCCATTTGTTAGTGTCCTCTTTAATTTCTCTTAAGAGTGTCTTATAGTTTTCAAGGTATAGGTCCTTCACTTCCTTGGTTAAGTTTATTCTTGGGTATTTTATTCTTTTTGATGTAATTGTGAATGGAATTGTTTTCCTGATTTCTCTTTCTATTAGTTCATTGTTAGTGTATAGGAAAGCAACAGATTTCTGTGTGTTAATTTTGTATCCTGCAACTTTGCTGAATTCCAATATTAGTTCTAGTAGTTTTGGAGTGCAGTCTTTGGGGTTTTTTACGTACAATATCATGTCATCTGCAAATAGTGACAGTTTGACTTCTTCTTTACCAATCTGGATTCCTTGTATTTCTTTGTTTTGTCTGATTGCTGTGGCTAGGACCTCCAGTACCACGTTGAATAACAGTGGGGAGAGTGGGCATCCCTGTCTTGTTCCCGATCTCAGAGGAAAAGCTTTCAGCCTCTCGCTGTTCAGTATGATGTTGGCTGTGGGTTTATCATATATAGCCTTTATTATGTTGAGGTACTTGCCCTCTGTGCCCATTTTGTTGAGAGTTTTTATCATGAATGGATGTTGAATTTTGTCGAATGCTTTTTCAGCATCAATGGAGATGATCATGTGGTTTTTGGCTTTCTTTTTGTTGATGTGGTGGATGATGTTGATGGATTTCCTAATGTTGTACCATCCTTGCGTCCCTGGGATGAATCCCACTTGGTCATGGTGTATGATCCTCGTGATGTATTTTTGAATTCAGTTTGCTAATATTTTGTTGAGTATTTTTGCATCTATGTTCATCAGGGATATTGGTCTGTAGTTTTCTTTTTTTGGGGGGTCTTTGCCTGGTTTTGGTATTAGGGTGATGTTGGCTTCATAGAATGAGTTTGGGAATATTCCCTCCTCGTCTATTTTTTGGAAAACTTTAAGGAGGATGGGATTTTATGTCTTCTCTGTATGTCTGATAAAATTCTGAGGTAAATCCAACTTGCCCAGGGGTTTGGTTTTTGGGTAGTTTTTTGATTACCGCTTCAATTTCTTTGCTGGTAATTGGTTTGTTTAGATTTTCTGTTTCTTTCTTGGTCAGTCTTGGAAGGTTGTATTTTTCTAGGAAGTTATCCATTTCCTCTAGGTTTTCCAGCTTGTTAGCATATAGGTTTTCATAGTATTCTCTAATTATTCTTTGTATTTGTGTGGGGTCTGTTGTGATTTTTCCTTTCTCATTTCTGATTCTGTTGATGTGTGTTGATTCTATTTTTCTCTTAATAAGTCTGGCTAGAGGCTTATCTATTTTGTTTATTTTCTCAAAGAACCAGCTCTTGGTTTCATTGATTTTTTTCTATTGTTTTATTCTTCTCAATTTTATTTATTTCTTCTCTGATCTTTATGTCCCTCCTTCTGCTGACTTTAGGCCTCATTTGTTCTTCTTTTTCCAATTTCTATAATTGTGACATTAGACTACTCATTTGGGATTGTTATTCCTTCTCTAAATATGCCTGAATTGCTATGTACTTTCCTTTTAAGACTGCTTTTGCTCTGTCCCACTGAAGTTGGGGCTTTGTGTTGTTGTTGTCGTTTATTTCCATACATTGCTTGATCTCTATTTTGATTTGGTCATTGATCCATTGATTGTTTGGGAGCATGTTGTTAAGCCTCAATGTGTTTGTGGGCCTTTTTACTTTCTTTTGTACAATTTATTTCTAGTTTTATGCCTTTGTGATCTGAAAAGTTGGTTTGTAGAATTTCAATCTTTTTAATTTACTGAGGCTCTTTTTATGGCCCAGTATGTGGTCTATTCTGGAGAATGTTCCATGTGCACTTGAGAAGAATGTGTATCCTGTTGCTTTTGGATGTAGAGTTATATAGATGTCTATTAGGTCCATCTGTTCTAGTGTGTTGTTCAGTGCCTCTGTGTCCTTATTTTCTGTCCGGTGGATCTATCCTTTCGAGTGAGTGGTGTGTTGAAGTCTCCTAAAATGAGTGCATTGCATTCTGTTCCCTCCTTTAATTCTGTTAGTGTTTCAAGATATGTCAGTGCTCCTGTGTTGGGTGCATATATATTTATAATAGTTATATCCTCTTGTTGGACTGACCCCTTTATCATTATGTAATGTCCTGCTTTATCTCTTGTTACTTTCCTTGTCTTAAAGTCTATTTTTTCTGATACTGGTACTGCAACACCTGCTTTTTTCTCCTTGTTGTTAGCATAAAATATCTTTTTCCATCCCTTGACTTTAGTCTGTGCATGTCTTTGGGTTTGAGGTGAATCTCTTGTAAGCAGCATATAGATGGGTCTTGCTTTTTTATCCATTCTATTACTTTGTGTCTTCTGATTGGTGCATTCAGTCCATTTACATTTAAGGTGATTATTGAAAGATATGTACTTATTACCTTTGCAGACTTCAGATTCATGGTTACCAAAGGTTCAAGGTTAGCTTCTTTACTATCTTTCTGTCTAACGTAACTCGCTTATTGAGCTGTTATAAACCCTGTCTGATGATTTTTTCTCTCCCTTCTTATTTCTCCTCCTCCATTCTTTTATGTTGGGTGTTTTTTTTGTGCTCTTTTGTGTTTCCTTTGACTGCTTTTGTGGGTAATTGACTTTATTTGTTGCCTTTAGTTAGTATTTGGTTGTTCTGCTTTCTTTGCTATGATTTTGTTTTCTCTGGTGTATCTATTTAGTCTTAGGAGTGCTCCCATCTAGAGCAGTCCCTGTAGGATGCCCTGAAGAGGTGGTTTGTGGGAGGCAAATTCCCTCAACTTTTGCTTGTCTGGGAATTGTTTAATCCCTCCTTCATATTTAAATGATCATCATGCTGGATACAGTATCCTTGGTTCAAGGCTCTTCTGTTTCATTGCATTAAATATATCACGCCATTCTCTTCTGGCCTGTAAGGTTTCTGGTGAGAAGTCTGATGATAGCCTGATGGGTTTCCCTTTGTAGGTGACCTTTTTCCTCTCTCTGCCTGCCTTCAATACTCTGTCCTTGTGTTTGATCTTTGCCATTTTAATTATTATGTGTCTTGGTGTTGTCCTCCTTGGGTCCCTTCTGTTGGGAGTTCTGTGTACTTATGTGGTCTGAGCGACTATTTCCTCCCCCAATTTGGGAAAGTTTTCAGCAATTATTTCTTCAAATATACTTTTTATCCCTTTTTCTCTCTCTTCTTCTTCTAGTACCCCTATAATGTGGATTTTTTTCCTTTTGGATTGGTCACACAGTTCTCTTAATATTGTTTCATTCCTGGAGATCCTTTTGTCTCTCTCTGCATCAGCTTCTCTGCATTCCTTTTCTCTGATTTCTAATCCATCAATGGCTTCTTGCATCTCTTCCATTCTGCTTTTAAATCCTTCCAGAGTTTGTTTTATTTCTGTATTCTCCCTCCTTAGCTCTTGCATATTTCTCAGCAAGCCCATCAGCATGGCTATGACCTTAATTTTAAATTCATTTTCAAGAAGATTGGTTAGGTCTGTCTTCCCAAGTTCCTTTTGAGGGGAGACTGTCTGGGTTAATCTGGTCAGTATCAAATTCTTCTTCCTTTTCATGGCTATCGAGATAGTCATAGTTGGCACGTGTCAGCTGGGAGAATGTCTCTTCTTTCTAGTTTGTGGCCTTCCTCTCCTGGGAGAATGGCAACCTCTAGCAGCTTGTGGTGGGCAGTTGCACACAGACAGCGTTTCTGATTCTTACCTGGGTGCTGTGAAGGAAGCTCCGTGCCCTGTTGCTATGGTGGGGCTATGCCAGATCGGGAATGGGCTGGAGGCTGTTTATCGCCGTGAGGGGCCTTGAGGCTGTGCTGCTGCCCAGGGGGTTATGGCGCCTGAAGATCCCCAGGTTCCCAGCTGCTGAGCTGAGTGTCCCGGGATGCTTCCGTCCAGTTGTGGGGTCCCTGTCCCTTTAAGACTTTCAAAAAGCACTCTCTTTTCTTTGTCCCAGGGGCGCCGGCTGCGGGGACCCGCTCACAGGTCTTAGTGTACTGTTTCCCTAGTTTCCAGCACCCCACGCACACAGTGTGTGTCTGCGCTCCGGTGAGGATGGCTGGGGCTGGGTGTTTAGCAGCCCTGGGCTCCGTCTCCCTCCCGCTCTGACCGCCGGGAGCTGGGGGAAGGGGCGCTCGGGTCCTGCTGGGCCGCGGCTTGTATCTTATCCCCTTTGCAAGGCGCTGGGTTCTTTCAGGTGTGGATGTAGTCTTGCTGTTGTCCTGTATTTTCTGGTCTCTCTTTTCAGAATACTTGTATTTGTTATATTTTCAAAAATATATATGTTTTTGGGAGGAGATTTGTGCTGCTCTACTCGCTCTGCCATCTTGGCTCCTCCTCCCCTACTTGTTTTTTGTGACTCTACTTTGTATAAGAAGGGTCTGATGAGATGTCATGGGATAATTCTCTGGGTAGACTCTAACTTTTAATAGACTCCCTACTGATATTGGTAAAATTGGTATTTGTCTCTCCCTGACTGCTCTGTATCTCACATTTGCTCTAGTCATTGAACACTTTAATGGAAATCCTCTGAAGATTATAGCAAGAGCCAATTCACATTTCCCCTGTTTTTTTATCCTTTTGGATATTCAATAGTAGTTAAAACGTATACACTCAGATCAGTTAATTGAATCAGAAGTCTACTTTCACTTTCTGATTTGACTCTATTCATTACTGATTATTCATGGCTTCTGTCTACTGACCCAAGTTAGTTCGGCTTCTATTCTTCACATCCTGATTGATTATTTTGTGTTTATGCTGAGGTTTCCTATTCCTATACTTGTCCTGGCCCAGTCATCATATCGTCCTGACCTTGGTGATCAATTTATTTCTTGATATTTTAGAGCACTAGACTAGAATTAGGGACCAGACAGTGCTTCTGCTGTATTTCCACAATGCCTAGCATCTCCATATTGCCTCACCTTTCTTCATTCTTATAGTATAAGTGATAATATTAGGTGTGATATTATAGTGTATTTACAGTGTAAATAATTATAAATGTAATAAATAAGATTTAATATGTTGTTTTATATATAATTGTTATATAATTATAAAAAGTAATAAGTAATAAACTTAAGAAGTATATATATAAATAATATGTGTAATAATATCATAAAATAAAATTAAGTGTAATAACCCCAATTATACCAAGGCAACCAAGTCTTTGTGTAGGAGTGCCTAACACAAACATCAGAGCTTCTTACAGATACTAAAATATCTTACCCATCTTTATATTGTCCATAGCACTTAGCACCATGTATGCACATAGTAGGTGTTCAATGAATATTAAAGGAAAGAATTCACTTGAATAATTAACAGAATAATATATCAAATTCTTAGGAAATAGAAAAGTTCTTCCTTTTTCAAATAGCTAAAAGGCAGACAGTTTTTCATCCTTCTTTTTATTTTGATGAGGGATTTGAAATGATACAAATGGATATCAGTGTTTTAAGCACAACACTTTCCTGGAGATGATCCAAAAAAATACCCCATTATCAATAAGTTTTAACAACAAAAGAGTTGATGGATCTGTGATGAAGTATTTTGTATTCATTGTATTAACTGAAATTAATATTTTTCTTGGTAACAATAGGGCTTTATATGTTCTCATTCCTGTTCCAAAAAGGATTTAGGGTGGCTAACATAAATGTATACAATACAACACTTCTTAATGTAATATGACAGTAAGTTATAAGGTAAAAAAAAGAGGAAATGAGTGTAGAAAAAAACCATGAAACCAAGAGAGCTGTTCGTACATAAGATGTATGCTGCAAAGTCATCTACATGCCCTTGCTTGTGGAAAGCTGCATATTTGGCTTTAACTATTCTAAGCAATTTCAAGAGGGCTCACAACCAGTTACAAAGCCAGTGTCTATAGACTTAAACAAACCAGTTGCTCGGGGTAAACACAATTTCTCCTTACTGAAACCAGAGAAACATTTCTCCAAAAGGTTGTCACAAAGACTATACTGTAAGTTATAATGATCACCATCCTTATAGCCAATGCAGCACAATTTCACAGGAGTCATTTCTCAATACAGGCTAAAAGCACAAAGTTCTTCATATAGAAATTTCAGTAAGCTAATTTGAAGTTATTCAGTGTTTTTAGCATTGACAATAACCTTTCTGGTAAACTTAATGAGGAGAACATTTCCAAGGTCAAATGCTTAGATGCCTCTAATGCAGCTCAATAGCCTTGAAGAAATTTTAAGATAACTGGGTATATTGTTAGATATAATGCACCAAAAAAATAAAAGAACAAGAGGTCTGTGGTATCAGTCAGATTTCTGCTGCAACAGTGCTGCATAACAACCAATCACAAATTTTAAAGGTTAAAACAACAAAATTTGTTTTTCTTGCTCAAGATTTGGGCAGCTCCACATGTTCTTGTTCTTGAATCAGTAGATTACAGAAACAAAGGAAGTAAAGCCAAAAACAAACACATTGAAAGCCTCTGCTTGCCTCACATCTGCTAACTTCACTTGACCAAAGCAGGTCACCTAGGCAAGCCCAATGTAAAGTAGGTGAAGAAGTACACTCTGCCTGTCTGGTGGGATGTACTGCAAAGCCACTTGACAAATGCTGTGTGATTCTACATCAAAGAGGGAGGAAAAAATTGAAAGTAGTCCAACTACCACAACCATAATTTTACTTGCTATACCCCTTCGTGTTTATTTTCCCATTTAGTACCTCTAAGTATCTTACCATCTGGGACTTGTAAGGAATTCTACAGTTTGTCTATTATGATCCTTTCATTTTACATTTGAGTTATTCTAGGGCCCAGAGAGGTTATGCGACTTGCATATAAGTCAGTTCAAAACTCTGCTACATTAAGCTAAATACTGTCAAGTGAACTTTGCTGTTTATGTCCCACCTCCAAATCCCAGCTCTATATGGAATTACATAAACTTAGTTCAGGAGATACGTATATGATTGAGGACCTAAACTTCAACCTCCCTAGGTAAAAGCCTAGACTGGCTGCAAATCTACAGTTTTGGTAGTACCCCAAAGAGAGACTTTAAATTCTAGGTTGGAGAATTTCTGAATAAATGAATAAAGTCTGACTTGGATAAATTGTTTTTTCACAGAGTTTTTCTAATGAAAATATTTACAGCCTGAGTTGTTATTTTAAAATAGGTAATGTTTCCAGAAGGAAATGTTTAGTTTGTTTCCCAGTTGCTTTCCATTGTCTCCATGTTTCATCTGACAAAGAATCACATGTAAGGAAGGGCAAGGGGGTGGGGAGGTGGACTGAGGGTGGAAGATTGCCAGAGATGGAGCAAAGATACAAAACAGGGCCTTTTAAAGTGGACTTTTGTTTTTTAAGTTTCCCTAATGTCCTCCCTAAGGTAAATCATTAGTAGCTGTATGTTTGGCTTACCCCTCAAAAGCAGATCTGAGCTGGTAAGCGAACTGAAATGCTCTCAAGTAGGGTTTGTTTTGAGAGAAGGGAACAGCTGTTCCTCCTGGAGTCCCCCACAGACATGGGGCTTCTCCATTACCTCAGTGATCCTAGACGGTATTGCTTACAGCTTTGTTGTGTTCTGTTTACTGTTCAATTCTGTAGGTCAGTTTAACTGGATATTACTGGTTTTCAAAGATACTAAATAGTTAAGATGGTATTTGCTATTAATGTCCTGTCCAGGTTGACAGTTTAACATTTTATGGTTTTCCTTCCAGTTTGTTTATTTGTGCATATTGGCAGCTCCCCTGGCAAGAAACTTGACCCCTGGAGATGATATGATCTTAGAGGAATGTAGGGCTAGGCTAGAGGATAGTTTTTCTGAGAATCAGTGATCTGACCACACATAATAAACAAAGCCAGACAAGAAACAGCCATTCAAGATGAAAAACTAAGAATAATAATTTAACTATACAATTTAAAAAATAGAAATATAGGAAAATATACAAAATATGTTTTAAAATAATTATTTCCTATGTTAATATTGTTCTGCTCCCTTTATTTCAGCCTCAGATGGTCCCCAAATTTTCAAGTATCATCCCATTTTTAATATAAAAAATTTTCACAGAGTTCCTCATAATAGTAATTGTAATTTTAGTAGAATTTGACTGAGAAAACACAGTAAGGACAAAATGCCTTATTATGAATTCAGTAATTCTTTTAATTAAAGTCATACTTGATTGAACAAAAGATCATTTACATTCATTTGAAGAACAGGCATACATATCAATACAAGCCAACTTATTTAGGATACTGATAAGCATACTTCATGGAACTGTGAGTCTCTTTGTAATAATTTTAAAGCTCAACCATGTCCATGCCTTATAGGCTGGGATCTATTACAATACCTTTCATCTTTTATGCCTATCAGTTTTGGGAGCTGTCCTATTTAATGACATCATTGGTCTCCTGTCTATACAGACACTACATATTTTCATTATTGGGATCAAAGAAGACATAACATAATGAACTGAGCCCTCCCTGTTTTTCTAAGTCAGAAGACTGGAATTTGGGATCTTTAAAAAAATCTACTAATATATTTTCTTGAGGAAATCAACATTTTTGAGACTATTTTACCTTTTTCAAAATTAAGAGTAGGGACTGAGAAGATACTTTCTCTGTCCAACTCAACAATTATTGTAGGAATCAAAATACTTTATGGTGCATCTAATTATATAAATAATAAATGGTGTCTGATCAGTTAGAATTTTAGTAGAATCTTCCCATTGGAAACTTATTCTTAGCTGTTACAGTAATAGAAAAGTATGATTTACCTAGAGTTACATTGGTCATTCTTTCCAGACTCACAGTGGATGTGGGGCAGGAAGTGGAAGGTCTGAGCAGTGGACTGGGCTGGGAGTGGTGACCTTGTTTTAATATTTACCTTTGCCATTTCAGAGAATCATTTAACTTCACTAGGCCTCAGTTCCTTGTGAATGCAGAAATGAACTAAAATCTCTCAAGTGTTTACTTTTTTGTAATGGGGCTCTTTTTTACTAAATGAAATCTTACTAAGAAATTCCGATATATAAGCCAAACACAAAACAACTCACAGCTTTCACATAGCATTTAAAACCTTCATTGCTTGACTGTAGCATCTTACTGTGCTGATAGTGACTGCAATGGATTTGGGGGGAGGGACTTGATAATATGGGTGAATGTCGAAACTACAATGTTGCTCATGTGAAACCTTTATAAGATTGTGTATCAATGATGCCTTAATTTAAGAAAAAAGAAGGAAAAATAAATAAATAAAACCTTCCTTGCTTGCAAGTGAGGCCTTAGGAGTACAGCTTGAAGACTGATTTATTCATATTGAAGATCCAGCTGTAAATGAAGATGTCTGTTTATTAATTTAAAGTGAGAGATATTCCTGCCCAAAGAATTGTTAGTAGTTATCTTTCCTTTCTCAGTGCCTAGCAGTACCTAATGTACAGAGGGCACCCGGGAAATCTTGAATGATTAAACGAATGAAATGAATTTATAGCAGCTCATTAAGCATGAAAAGATTGAATAACAGTATTAATTTCAAAAGTGACAATTATAAAGTTTATAGCTCATTTGTTACTGAGCAAATTTAGTTTATACCTACAGACCCAACAATGCCCTGGCACTCCTATGGCATCAGAAAGCCTGACTTTCTAAACCACATTTGGGCTCATTTTCAGGGTGCACACTGAACTGTCACCGATTAGCTACCTCCATCTCCAGCCACTGAGAGAACTTGGGGGAGCTCTAGCACAAAGTTGGTAGACCACAGAAGCTAGTTCTGGAAACTGTGGAGACTGACTGAGTTTGAATACGGGCCTTTCCAGTTGTTAGCTATATGACTTTGGCCAAGTTACCTGCCATCTCTGCGTCTATAAAATGGATATTAGCTAATGTGAGGATTTAATCAGTTAATGTCCCAAAAGCTCTTAGAACAGAGCCAGGCATGTTGCAACATTCAATAAGTTTTGAATCTCATGCATTCATCCTAGTTTAGAGGAACAAGCATAAGTTTTAAGTTAGGCAAACCAGGCTTTTAATTCATGCACTGGCCCTTTTTCTTAGGTAATCATGTAATTTCATGAAACTTTTTTCATCTTGTGTAAAATGTGGATAATAATAGCAGTGGGGGGAAAATGCTACTTAAAATTACATCGACTATAGGTTTCTGATTCCTAGGACTAAGTTTAGGAAAACACCCTGATGGGCCTGCTTTGGAGATGAAGGAGGAAACCCTGAGCAGAAAACTAAATTGTTTTACCTGGTAAAGTAAGAATTTTGAGAATCCCAGAGCTTGAGGTGAAAGCACCAACCCCAGGAAAGAGAGAAGTCCAGCAAAATTAACCAAAGTCTGCGGCTCCATCTGAGGCAATAGTTTTAATATCCAATAGTGAGTTGTTTGTTACTTGGCACCACAGTGGGCCATTCCTTACCTTCACCAGGACATAAATAAATGTTTGTTACACAAGTAGTCAAATGTGGGGGATGCTTTGGAGAGTGACAAAATTGGGGTGATGTATTTGTGGTATTGGGTCAGGCAGTACAGCAGGAGGGGAAGGAAACTCAAGAGATGCAGAAGAGAGGTGGAGAATTTGGCCTGGGCAGGAAAACAATGTGAGGTGAGGAAGGGAAACCTGAAGATGTGCAGATTTCTCACCAATGTGTGAACTGGTGGTCAAGCACTATTATTTTATGCTCATCTTAAAGGGTAAAAAAAAAAACAAAACACACACACACACACAAGTTGGAGAACCTGAGTATCCTGGCATGTGAATTATACATTCAGCAGGATTCTTGGGACAGTTAGAGTTAATGGATACAAACTCCTAGCACAAAGAAATCATTCTATAAATGATAACTCTCATCAGTCATCTTGTTGAATCATATATTATTCAATGAACATTTATCTGATCTGGGAGCTGGGCAAAGAACAGCTGGTCTATGTGGGGGCAGTGGGGCACACAGGTTCATTCGTCTTACCCAAGTTGGAGACTTACCTAACATCTCCACCCCTGGCCTCCATCTCCTTTTTGCACAAGAAAATAATACTCTCTGAAGGAACATTGTCTTTCAGGAGTGCTAGGGCTGTGACCTTTGGGGAGCACAGGCAGGCTTGTGGGATTATAAAAGATTTTTCCTAAGTCATGTTCATGCTTAAGACAATGCGTGTAGACCAAGAGATTAAAAATTATTTCATTAATCAACTCAGTTAAGGTAAGAGAGACAAGCAGTATTCTAAAAACATGCAGCTATTTTACCCATGATCCATTTTCCAGTAAGTGACTACCAAGATAGCTAGAGCACAAGAATATATAATGGCTTTGTTTTCCTGGGATGCAGTCATTGCGATTATTTTTAGATGAAAGATTTGGAGCCAGAGCACAACTCATCATTAGGTTGCTATGATTCTACAACCAGTTGTTTTGTGGAATTAATTCAACTGTGACAACTTTGCAGTCACCACATTCTCTGAAAAGATCAGAGATAAAAATTGGAAATAAAATATTCCATCACGTGAAGTGCCGTTACCTGCGATCATCTCACATCTTTCTACTTTTGCAGCCGGCACTCCCCTTCCTTTAGGCCGTCCCCTAGTCCGCAGCCCTTACCCTGCTCTAGTAACCCCGGAAGCCCACTGATAGCCCCTCTTTCAGAAGGCACTCCTAAAGACTCCAGCCTGATGGGTCGCCCATCCTCCCGAACTCCTACGCTGATTGTGGATTATCCACAACTGCCCTTGGAACTCCTCCTCCTCTTGAATTCTAATTATCTCATTGTTTCTAAAGCCAAGTTTGTACTATGTGTTAATTTCACATAACAAAAACAATGTGTTAGATCAATATTATAAAAAATTTGGAAGAGGAAAGAAAAATATTCATAATCTCATCATCCTAACACTAATCCTGTACTCATCATTTTAGAATGCTTTGTCCTTAACATTTTTATGCTTATTTTTTCATTCATTTAAGTCAACTGGATATAATTTCAAATTCTGAATTTTTTCAATTAATACATCACAACCATTATGCAAATTTCTATATAGCCTTTATAAATATTACTTTAAAGGCTACAAAATATTGACTACTATTCTTAAAATTTTAGCTGGATTATATTCCGTTATTATAAATAATCTTACAGTTGACATCTTTATGCATATAGTGTTTTCACTGTGTATATTTATGTGTATATTCATGCACATTTTGATTTTTTTTGTAAGATAGTGTCCCAAAAGAAAAATTGCTGAACCAGAGTATGATAATTCTATGGTTTAGAAACATATTGCCAAACTGGTTTCTAAAATGGTTGGACCAATTTATATCAGCAGAAATGTATGAGAATATCAGTTTCTCCAGACTTGCACCAAAATCATTTCCTTAGTTATTTAGTCTTCATATAAACAAAGTAAGATGGCATTAGTTCACTGATTAAATTTTCTACTATGAATTATTCAAAGCATGCAGAAAAGTATGGAGAAAAATATTAATCTATGGCCCTTATTTTATCAAATCTTAACACATTTTTATATTGTTACTAGTTTTATAATAATAACATACTAAATATATAGTTGAAGTGTCTGTGTACCTCTTCCTCAATGCCACTCCCCTCCCTCCCTTTATAGAGACAACTGAAATTGGATGTTTATCATTCCATTGCACTTCCATTTCCATATCTTTTAATTATTAAATCTTTCATTACTAACGAAGTTAAACTTTCCTGCATACCATAGCTAATAGGAAAGTAGTCAGGTTCTAGAATCAGGTTAACTGGCTTTAAATTCCTGCTCTGCTATTTTTTAACCATATCTCCTTGAGCCTCACTGTGTCTCAGTTTCCTCATCTATAAAATGGAGGTAATAAATGTTCCTACCATTCTTCATTGTGTTATGAAGATTAAATGGGACAGTGCAGGTAAAATTCTTGGCACAGTGCTTGGCACTCAATAATACCTTTCATTATTATTCCATATTCTTTTTTAAATTATTTTGCTCCTGGCCATTTTTAAAAAGATACCTAAAACTTATGAAATACTTTATCAAACATGATGTCATTTACTCCTCACAAAAGCTTAATGAGATAGTATTACAACAATCCCATTTGATAAAAGAAGAAACAGAGCCCAAGAGGTCCACAGCCAGCAGGGAGCACAGCTGCATCTCAATCCAGGTCGCTGGGTGCTGGCTCCTCATGTTTTGCATTTATATGCTGCAGCCCCATCACCTCTGAATTTTAACAAGACAAGCTACTTACTGCAATAAATACTGAAGTACTTTGAAGATATAAATTATAATGTATTCTTGCAAGCATTAGTAGGGCACTTTAATAAATATCAGTTTTGCTTATACAAATCTTAAAACTAAAAGAAAACTTTAAAGTAATGTTTTATGGTAATCATGTTTTTCTCAGTTTATCAATACTCATTTTTTCTTTGAATATTCTGACACCTCTCTCAGTAAGTGATGTTTTCCTTATTATATTTGAGGAAACCAGATTCAGAGAACCCAAGAGGCGTGGGACTTAGTGAGGGAGTTATAGAAAATATTACAAAGCCCCTGTGCTTGGTGGAAAGAGGGACCCCATAGGGAACTGGAGGGCAGAGAGTATCTCAAATCTCAGTAATAGATGCATGATCGTGCAAAAGCTACTTACTGCAATAAATACTGAGGTACTTTGAAAAGACCAATATAGATTCCACAAATCTCAATCCAGTGTTTGTTTTGGTTTTATTCCAATAGGGGAATAATTTTTCTTTTTTCTCCCAGAAACCACAGGGTTCAGGTGAGTGGTGAGATGGGGTTACTGGATGTCTATAAAAACCATCACTTTATAAATGATGGTCTGCCCCTCACCTGGCAATCTGCCATTTCACCAAGCTGCTCATTGCAGCACTACTCAGGTTGGCCTTTTGCCAAATCTGAAAAGGGATCAAGGCATCTGAGCTACACTGTGGTTTGCACTTGAGGTCCCCTTCAGATGACACCTTCTCTGGGAGGCCAGCAGTCAACTCAGCAGAAAGCCACTGCACAGCCTACAAAGTTTACGTCCTAACAGAGGTTGTATTAGCAAGAGAATGTCCACAAGTACCAAAACATTTTAGGGGAATTCATCAGCACCCCCTGGATGAAAAGGCAACAAAAAAAATTCAGTGTCTGGTACTGGCTTCCTGTGTAGCAGGTAGGTACTTAAAGGGTGAGAACTACCTCTCAGCCTTGGAAACATGGACATACACACTCTTCTCTGCTGTGACTCATTTCCTCTAAGAAATTTTAAGCAATCTGTTCTAAAAGATGATTGTGGGAAAATGAAAATTCTTTAAAAAATTATGAGGTAAAACCCAAACTCAAAACCAGAGCCAAAGTGGGATTGCTATTCTATGCATTGATTGGCAAGAAACAGCTTCAGGCGGCAGGCTCAGGAGCTGGACGAATTCAGGGGCCATTTTAGGGCAAGCCAGGGTGGGATTAGATGTTCCAGTCTGCGTTGTTCTCCTAAGCCTGTCATGATCTGAAATTTAGCTCTTGGGCCTAGGCCAGAATCAGAGTGACGTTCAAGGGTGAGCAAAGAAGGCAACAGCATTCAGGCCACTGCTGGGTGGATTCTCTGCATAATGCCTCTTAGTTCTACTCTCCCCTAACCCTGATCAAGTGCTCTGAGTCCCTGACCCTTCCCCTCTTCGTGTCATTATAGGTCCCTCCTGCTGAAATCATATACTTTTTTAAGATTATGAAAATAAATGCTAACTGCTGTAACTATCTTTTGATCGCAGTTGAAAACAGGTATCCTGCAGCGATCTTTCAGAGTATAAATAACTTGCCCAACTTTTTAAAGGATCAAGTTTTCACCATAACTTTGTTAGGAAATGGTCTATGTGAATTGGAAGTGGAAAAAAAGTACCTAGCTAAAAGACCAATTAATACAAAGATTTGTATAATATCCCAATTAGGAAAAAGTCATATAAATTCACATATATTATAATTTATTTTGTCATCATTCCTAGTACATGTATGAAGAGTGTGAATTTAATAGCAAATGCTTCTTCATTGTTAATTCATCTGTTTTCTCTCTGAGCACTTATGATAATGAATGTATTTGATATTCAGGTTTTCTGTGTTTTCATTTTGAAGTTTAGTAATTGGTGATTCATGATGCCAAAGAACATTAAAACACAAAAAGTCTCTGACACTATAATGGAAGTATAAATTGGTTATTCCACTAGATTTTTAAAAACCTTTGGCCTAACTGCATTGTAAGAAAAGTCTGTAAAATTTTATTCTTTCTGAATTCAGTTTTAGGTAGTATGTTAAATAGATTCCCTGGACATAACATTATAAAATATTAGAAATGTTTAAGAAACATCTTGCCTATGGTACAAAGTAGAGGGAAAAAAGGATGTTTTAATTAACTAATTTTGATTAGATATGTTCAAAAATATAGGTGATCCCCATTTGTTTCTAGATGCATTTTCAAAAATGTGTTTGGGACAACTGAATACATTAAACTTTTGAGATACAAATGAAGCAGTTAAATATCCATACAATATTAGTTTACTTATATTTTTAAAATACACTAATTTAGTTATGTTGTTTTTTCCCCTGGCATATTTAACATTTTTACAATCACTACAGTGTAATAATTACTGCACTTCATTTTAAAGTGATCTTTTAAGCTTTATTTTTTTTTAAATACAGATTCCAGATTTTACAGGTTGAATTTATGTCAGGCTAAGTGATGTCTCCAATCATTATGCTGTTGATCAAAATAAAGTAATTTAGAGAGTGACCCATTAATATGAGAGACTGTAATGATTGGACTACAAAGTGACTTTATGATTTATGAGAGATTACTTGGGTTAAAAAATCCTAAGCAACCCTCACCTTATAGATATATATGTATGTTTACATAACAGGAAATTCCAGAGCTGTGAAGGATTATAACAAAGCAAGCCAATCTTTCACACTTGTCCCTGGTTTTTCATGTCCTACTTAGGTACTCAACAAATACTAAATGAATAACTGATGAATATGTTATATACTTTCTGCTTTCTGTTTTTAAATATATTTTATTTTTACAATCAGAAAGAAAAACAAAGAAATTAGTTCCGGTATAAATCTGAAAATTGTAGCTAGACTTGTGTTTCGTTTTGAATATAGTATAATACTTAAAATTCCAGACCTTGACTGAAATTTTAGCAAAAAGATCCAATCCTTAAATTAGCTTAGATCACTCTAGGGATTGTTTTAGTGCTATTAACTCTATTTACAGTTCCAGAGTCCCCTGTGTTCTTCCATTGTGTAAGCCATATATGGAAACTCTTTGGAAAGAAAACTTAAAATTTAACAGTTACTGAATTGAATTCTCTACTACTATCTAGAAGTAAGGAAGTTACAATGAAAACTGTCTTAATGTTCTAAAATTGAGTGCTGAAGTTGTAGCCTATTAATTACTCTTAGATAACTAATTAAAATTGTTCCCTCAATGAACTCTGTAAGTTTCACACATTTGTAGTTTGCTCCGAGAAGAACTATGGATAATGGAAAACTTTTCTAATTGGGGCAGCAGTTGTCAGGACCAGGCTAGTCAGTAGTATTGACAACTTTATCTCATGAGTTTCATGTGTGCCCAAGGTATACCACTGAAACCCGTTTCCTCAATCCTGCCTTCCTCTGCTGTTCAAATGAATTCATCTATACTATTGTACGGTTTTAGTCCATGTTGCTATGTGTCACTTTCCTGGTAACCCATCCTTGATTTACTGTCTTCAGAAACATTTTCAGCATGCTCTACAGAGCCTCCATTTTACTATTTAAAACAAGCAAATAGGCAAAACGCTCACTCCCTTACACCTCTATCTTCACAGATTGTTTCAGTTGGGTTCTCTGGGAAACAGAAACTAAGATGGAGGTAGGAGTGCCAGAGGTTTACTGGAGGGTAAGACCTATGACAAGTAAATGGGGCAGGAAATCAGATTGGAAAGAAAGGCTCAGATCACAGTGCAGATCTGACTAGGTGTCAGTTAACCCAGTGGAGAGCTGTAAAACAGACACTGATGTTTTAGAAGGGGTCTGTGTTGGAAAGATGGGCAGGTCCCAGTATCTCCAACCTGCTCTGTCATTGTCTGGGTCTCTCCAGGAAAAGTGTGGCCTCACTCAAAAGTGAAGGCAGAGCCCAGCAGGTGCTAACAGCTGGATGCTGCTGCCCAACTGTATGTACTCCTTGTGGCTGAACATTGAGGACTTTCTTGAAGGGAGATCATAGATATGCAACTATAATGCTACCCCATAAATTAATTCCTTTCTTGCCCCACCTCTGAAATCTTAAACTTCACCACCCTGTCCACTCACCCTAATGCCCTATCTTTCACTGTTCACTCCCTTACTCTCATTATTTCTGCTCTTTGGTTACCTGTGGGACTTCTACTACCTTATTCTCTCAACCTTCCCTCAAAATTTAAGCCCTCTCTTGCCTTCACTGTTTTCTCTAGCCAGGCTAGATCTAGTTCCCCATCACTTCACCCATTCTCTAGCTAATATCCTTAAATTCCTTGCCCTTTTTCCATAAGTGCCCACACTGCAAAACCTTGTTTGTCTGCCTTCTTTATTCTTACACTCAAACTGCTGGCTGCAGCTAAAGAAAATCATACACCACCACACGTTAATGTTACAGGGTTCCCAATCTTAGCTGAACCCTAACACTATACAGTACTTCCTTCTCACATGGCATCTGAAGAAAATCTTTAAAATTTTTGTTTTGTGACCTGTTAAAGAGTGTGATGGAAAAGCATGGGCTTTGGAGTCGTACAGATTAGATTTGAATTCTAACTCTTGACTGTCTGTATGGCCTTACTCAAATTCTCTGAGTCTTTTTCTCAATCTTTAAAATGGAGTTAATATTAACCGCTGATGTCAGATTGTTCTGAGGATTACATAAAATATGTAACTGGTTTAGTGAGCAGTCTCAAATCATTGAAATTATATACTCTAAGGTTTTTTTCCACACCAACTGCTACCAAACTATTGAAATTACATCTCAATCCAATTCCAGAACATTTTGGGTATTTCAAAACATTGCTAATGCAGTCCTCTTCTCCACTGATGCCAATTACATAGGAGGCTGTGTGCATTGTGAGTAGTGAAGGCTTGATTTTCTCTTTCGGACTCCACAGTTCCCTCCTTCCACTTATCCTTTGGTGTCTGAAAAGGAAGACAGGCAGGGAATAATTTGTCTCTACATGGGATAACCCATAATACCCCCAACTCCCCATTGCTGTCTCCTTTGATTGTAAATGATCTTTGCATCTTTTCTATAGGCTCAATATGACCAGGTGGTAACCACAGTAAGTTCCATCGGCCAAGATATTCATCCTAGGCAGTTCCAATAAACACTGAGGTCTCTTGGAAGACTTAACTTCATCTCTTGGCTGAAGTACATCCCTCCCAGCCTCACTTAGCACCCAAAGGACTGGTCCAGCATTCAGTGGTATATATCTTACCTGCTTGCTCATTGGCCACTGCAATCCAGATCTGGAGCCAAAGGTACAGGTGGGATTCATTTTCTGTATCTCCAGGCATCTGGGATGTCCTTGTCCTCTTGGCCTGGCCATACCACCTGGCCACCCATCCCTAGTGTTCCTTCCTCTATTTTGGGAGCACTGGGCAGGACAGGAAAAACTGGTTGCTAGGCAGACATCCACATGGGGAGTTTGGGAATCACAGGCCAGAATGAAGACTTCTGTGAACTTGGTCTCAAATAATTTGGTGAAATACTTCTCAAGAGTGTACCATTTCACTATAATCCCTGGACTAATTAGTAACCCCAAAGGGTCAGGAAAAGATATCAACTGGTACTTTTACTTCATTCTGATACATGTATACAAAGCATCATTTATAACTGACCTGGATATATCAATGAATGTTACTTCTTCTTGGTGAGGTATAAGGGAACTCCATTTTAGACTGCATATCTATATAGCCAAATAGGGTACACACATGCACTGATCTAAACACTTTACCGATATTAACTCATTTAATTCCCACAAAAATCCTATGACTAGTTACTAATATAATCCCCAAATTACAGATAAGGAAACTGAGGCACAGACTGGTTAAGCAACCTGTCTTCGATTCACTTTTGTATAGTTGAGTGTATCTGCTAAGATTCTCAAACCCATCATCAATTCTTAGGTATGTTTTTTTCATTATTATAAACAATTATTTGATATTACAATAACCCATAATAAATTCTGTAATTTGTCATTTCTGTGAACTGGAATAGGCTATGTCTGTATCATGGTCCTTGTTATAATCTTGATGCACCAGAATTATCTATGCTCTGGAACATTTCAGATTTCATCCAAAAATCTGTTTCTATCAAGGGGCAATTTTTTTTTATTAAGGTATCATTGATATACACTCTTACAAAGGTGGTTTCACAAGAAAATCAATGTGGTTATTACATTCACCCTTATTATCGAGTCCCCCCCACCAACTCCCCATTGCAGTCACTGTCCACCAGTGTAGTAAGATGCAAGGGGCAATTGTTTTTTAGGAACCATTTCAATTGTTATTGGTTGATTTAATTTTTCCACAGTTTGTTGGTTTTTATCTTTTATATTCTGGTAAATATTAATCTCTTTTGGAGTTTCCCCATATTATAAACAAGATTTTCTTCTAATTTAAAAACATCACTTTTATCTATTGTTATGTCACTCTGGTTTTCTAGTTGTTGTTTGCCCAATATGAGAAATTTATATAGGAAACATACATGTACGATAGTTCAATTTAATCAGTTCAGAGATTCTTAGCCAAAGAATTTAAGATTTGTGGAAGCAACACTTATTTTTCATTTTTAAATAATGTCCTTTTTTGAATGCAACATTTTAAATAAAGACTTTAATATGGTTTGATATTTAATATGGTGTTTTTAATACTATTTTCCTTTTTTGTGCTCCTTTATATTTTTAAAAACTCCCTTCCCAAAACATTGTCTAAATTTCACTTAAGCAACTATATGAGTAAACACACACATACATATATACACACAAACACATACAGTCACTATTTTCATTACTAATTTGTATTACCTTTGCCTACAAGAATAATTACTGAAATACTGAAGTTCAATAATAAATGTCTTTGCTTTTAAACAAAAATATACCAATTTACAACATCAAATTTAGTAATGTTAGATAGTCTTTAGCCTTCCTATGCTGTGCTATGATAAACTTTAATCAGTCTGAGAACCATGCATACTGGGTATATCATGAATGTGGGGAGAAATCTCAGTTCAGCACATACTCAGAATCCACTGATTAAAAAAAAAAAAAGGATGGTTACAGTTTACTTCACATACATAATATTCATACTTGGTATTTCAATCACTTTAATTGCAGTAGCTCACTGGTCATCTCAAGTTTAATTAGTAGGAACACAAGAATTTTTATCTTTGGTGTTAACTTCCAAAATAGCAACATGCTTTTACTATTCCTTTTTACTCTGTAATCAGTATTGAAATATTTTACACAGTTTCAGTTTAACATGTACTTTTTTAGTGTATGTAGTGACATGCTCTCCACATTAGTAAAAACATGTAGAAAGCCTGAATGATTTTTTAAAACACTGCTTAGGATTGAGTGGAAGTTAGTACAATTTTGGAATAACAAATACATTTTAAATTCTCAAAGGAGCAAGATATCTGTAATAGTTCGTAAATTTCTTAGAACTGTATAAAATTTTTTTTGGTATTTAATAAATGCTATACCTAATATGAGTATATGGTAACTACAAATCATGAAAAAAGACACTTTATATAGTTCTATAGCTTCTGATAATTTTTTTTGGAATTTTATTTTTAGATTTCTTTTTGAACCTAAACCTATTCAAATCAATTCAATTGTGGGAATCAAATGAGTTAATATTGGTAAAGTGTTTACTAGATCAGTGCATGTGTGTACCCTTTTTAGCTATGTAGACATGCAGTCTAGAAATGGAGCTCCCTTATACCTCACCAAGAAGAAGTAACATTCATTGATATATCCAGGTCAGTTATAAATGATGCTTTGTCATGTTAAATAAGCTAATACACATCCTCAGGAAGAGGAACCAATTACATCCTTCTTTCATTTTCTGTCACTTTCTATCCTAAGACACAGTTAACTCTTGGGTCAACTACTCATGCTTTGGGAGAAATACGTGGAACTCTACTGGAGGAAAGCTAAGTGTAAAACTGCAATCAGATAAATAACAAAACAGATGGGGTAAGTGGTAAACTATCTACCTAGATATAATTAATCTCAAAATTTTAATCAGTATTTTCCAATTACCGGGTGTTTAAATACAAATATGAGGCCTTTGGCTTTGTTAGCATACTTTCAAAACAGGAAAAAAGTGTTGTAGGACTCAAAACCCCGTGGAGGGAAGGGAGTTGCATCTCAGTTTTCCTCTTCTCTCGTCCAAGCCCAGAGTCTGCCTTCTACAGTGTTCAAAAGATATTGGTTACACGAGCTATTCCTATGTAAAATGTGAGAAGGATTGTGATATTGCCAATAAGAAGTAAGATCTAAAAAGAGGATGCTGCGGCGTTTTGCCCTTCCTCAGGATACCTGCTCCAGCCCTCTAGGCTCAGGTGGAGAGTGGGAACCGACCAGGTTTAGGGGGAACATGAAGGTGTAGGCTCTAAGGAAGTTACACTGCCCTTTCTTACTTAGGTGCCATTTTGACTCCTTTCTGGTTGCTTGTCTGAAACATTGGGGCTACTAAATTAAAATTAACGGCCCCTTCCTGAACACTCTGGTACTAACTGCCCTTGGGTCTTTTTTGGTCTTTGCTTTCTCTCTGCAGTGCACATCCGGCTGTCACATTTGGCTCCTGTCTCCTCCCCACCCTCCACCACTGAATTTGCTAGTTGAGGAAAACGACTTCTATCCCTCACAGTGATCTATAAACGATGTTTGTGGAATGCATGATGACTTTAACCCCAATCCCAAATGCCAAGTAACTCTCTCAACCCCACCCGGGTTACCCTTTTTTAATCTCAAGCAGTTGTGCTGCAAAGGCAAGTCTTCCACGTCTTTTTCAGGGGGGTTCCCCGGAGAGCGTGAGGGATTATCCAACTAAGAAGGGTAACGACAGACAGGGCCTCGGGCTAAATCACCGCCCTCCTCTCATCTCGCAGGGTGCGGGGATGAGGAAGGAGAGATGCCCCCGGCGGAGCGACGCGGCGTCAGGGAACGACCGCAACCAGCCCGCAGTCCCCGCCCCGCGGCGAGCGCACCTTATGTAAGCGCCCGCGGCCCCGCCCCCGGAAGGCCCCGCCCCGGCTCCGGCTCTGGCTCCGGCTCCGGCTCCGGCTCCGGCTCCGCGGGCGGAGGGGGCGGAGAGAAGCTGCAGCTGCAACTTCGCCTGGAACCTGTGAGCTGGGGCTCAGCCGGGCTCAGCCGGGGACCGAGCCGCCGTCACCGCGGAGCCGCCGCTCCCCCGGCCCCGGCCTCAGCCCAGCCGGCTCGGCCATGGCAGCTGCCGCTGCGGAGAATCTGGCCCCTGCGGTTCCTTACCGTCGTTGAAGAGCCGTTAACCGGTCCGCCCTCCTGCGGGCTCGCCGCGGCCCGGGCTCCGCACAAGTTTCCGGCGCCGAAGAAGCAGGAGGCAAAGGCGGGGAAGGACTGACGTGGGGAGTCGGGCGCCCCCGGCCCTCCCGCTCGCGATGTGGGGCCGCCTCCTAGCCCCGGAGGCCGGTAGCCGGGATAGCCCCGGCGGAGCCCGCAGCGTCCCAGCGGGTAAGTAACGGGACCGTCCTCCAGCCGGCGTGGGGGTGGCGGCCGACCGCGCGTCGTGGAACCCCGCCGCCGCCGCCTCCCCCTCGGGCCTGCCTGCCCCGTTCGCCGCCGCGCCCCCGCCCGCCCGGTGTCCTCCCGGCCGCCCCGTGGGCCCAGCGGGCTGACATCTAGCGGGCGGCGTCTCCGGCCCTTTCCGCCTTCACCGCATCGCACAGAACCCGAGCGGCTGGCGTCCCGGCCGTCGCTCGTCGGCCGCAGCCCCCGCGCCCCAACTTAAAGCTTGCCTGGGCTTCCTCTGGCTGGGCTTTGTTGTCCGTCCTCCGCCCTTTCCCTTGTGGGGTGTGTGGCCGACGTGGATAACGGGGCTCCGGGGGACCCGGGCTAGAAGGTCGCCGCCACAGTGCTGCGGCGGCGACTTGGGGCGCTCACGCCCGCGGCCGCTACTCCAGGGGCGCGATTGGGGATGGGAGGAGGCTGCGGGGGAGGCCGTCGCTGCAAGCGACCCCCGAGGGGACCTCGGCGTTTCACTGAGCCTGGTCGTCGCCCCTCAGCCCTCTCCGGGGTAAGGCGAGGACACGTCCTGTAGGAGCCCATCTGTCTTTAAGCAATGGGAGTGTTAATACGTTTATCTCTCCCTGGCCCCTTAAAGGAAAATTTGGAGTTTGCAGCGTTCAGTGTGTGAAAGGAGCCGTTTGTGTCAGACAGCCATTTCATGCCTGCATCGCTCAAAAGTTGTATAGGAGCCACTAAATTAGGATAAATCCACAAATTTGGGATAAAGAGTTAAGTCTTCGGTTGCCTGTGACAAGTTATCTGACGTTAACGATTCCTCCAGGCACTTTAATCTTTATTGTTGAACCCCTTTGAAAAGCTGAGAGTTATATGGATCTTTCATCCAGGAAAAAAAAGCCATATGTATGTACATAAAAAATTTCCTACAATTTTACTTGTTTCTAGGACTCCTTTGAAGTAATTGTTTCACAGAAAGTTTAAGGTCGACTTGTGTAACTGACATTTTTGTATACATTTTCAAAGCTACTTGCAAAACAAAAAAGCAGAAGCAGCATTTTGAAGGATTTCTTTACTGGTAGTATTTTCTGCTAGGTAAAAAAAGGCACAAACTCATTGCTATTAATATTTCAAATCAGTTCTATGACAGTTTAGGAATTTGTGACGTGGGTTTTTTTAGACATGTAATTTTCTTAGCTTTATTAAGGGGTATAATTGATGAATAGAAATTGTCTATATATTTAAGGTGTACACTTAATGTTTGATGTATGTATACATCGTGAAATGGTTTCCACAGTCAATCTTGTTAACATATCCATCACTTCACATAGTAACCATTTTTCTGTGTGTGGTGAACACTTAAGATTACTCTCAGTAAATTTCAAGTATACAATACAGTATTGTTATCTATAGCCACCATACTGTAAATTAGATATACGTAAATTTAAAAGTCTAGAGTTAGATTTGAAATTATTCTCTTAAATTTGGTTCTGCCACACTTTTAGAAATAATACAATTTAGTATAGGCATGAGTTTAGTAAAAACCAATATAAGTAGGGAATTATTTTATCTAAAATGTGTGCTATTTCTGTTAAGAAGAGGAGACAGCAGTTGAGAGGTTTTTGATTCTTACTGAGTATTTATAAATCCTGAAATCAAAGAAATGTCAGTGAATGAGAAGATACTTGATTATCCATAGAGGCTGGAAGGAGTGGTTTCAATTTATCTGTACATGTCAAATGCCATCTGTAATGTCTTTGTAACCTAACCTCTTAAAATTTATTTGTAATAATAATGTGTTTGGAGGTATTGTACCACACAAGCATTGCATCCATTTTTCCACTGTTTTCTGTAAGGTAGAAAACATCATAGCACTTAGAAGTTAAGTAACTGAGGGAGGACTTAGGTTATATTGCAGCCTCTTTTCTTCAGCAAAGAATGTAGAGGGCGAAAATACTTCATAAATACTAACCAAGTTTAAGGAATTTGGACAGTATATCTTTACAAAGCATCTATTTTATCTAGCTTTGTTAATGGTAAGCCATTGGTAAGTCAGGACATGCCTTTCCATTAAAAATTTTTTTCAACTATATGCTGAGAATGGATTATTTTTACAGTAATAGTCATGTAATTATTTGTTGTTTCTTTATTCTCTTCTTGATCAAATATTTAAAATTATTTTTTAGTTTAAAAAAGTTACACCTTAAATGAAAAGCTTAAGTGTGCTTTCTTTAGCAAATGAACAGATGGTGAAGGTGAAGTTAATGACCTCTGAGTTGATTCATGTAGAGATTTTTTTTTTCCTTTCTGAGAATTCAAAGAAAATTTGTATTTTTGAAGTACTGTCCAGTAAGTCTTTTGACTAACTTGAATGATTTGGAGCTCCAAAAATAAAGGGAACCAGTCTCCTGACTGAATTTATCAGCAATCATTTTGGTTCGGAGGACCAGTGTAAAGACAGGGATAAGTAATGTCTTGTATTTAAATGAGTTTATCTCAATATGAGGGTTAATGTTAGGTGTCCTACAACGGGGTTGTTTGTACAAATACGTAAGTAGACATAAAGGAAAACCAAAGTTAATGTAGAACCAGTGTTCTAAAAAATTTGAGGAAACTTTCTTTTTAAGGTAATGGCAGTAAAAACATAAATAGGAATAACAACAAGTATGGTTTGGAAAATACTGAACTTTTAAGTTTTGCTTTAGAATTTAATTTTATTTTGGCTTTACCCACAGTTTTTTGGCTTTAGAGACTGTGTTATAAAGAAAATAAGATGAATATTTTTACATTTACAACAGATGAAACAAAAGTGTCGTTCCCCTTCCCCCTCCCCCTTCTATTGGCTATTTTGGGTAAATAGAAGAAGTCGTACATCTTTTGTGCGTTTGGCTGAGTGTGTTTGAGAATACCCTATTATTCAAAAGGTATAATAGTTTCAAAGTTGGATAAGGATGGAAATATTTCCCTTAGATTTCAAAAAATCTAGCATAGAGTGATATTTTGAATACTTGTACGTATTCTGAATTTGTTTTTATAAATCATACCTTAAAAATATTAACATATTCAACCCTTAAAGTATTTGGAAGTAGGATATGACAGTTTTCAAGTGTGCTAAAAATAAAATGTTATAGAAAACACTAATGTGATCTGAAGAAATGTCACTTGTTTAGTGCTTTGAGCTTTAAATCTGTCTCTTCCTAGTTGATGCAGTGCCATGAGGTGTTTAGTGATGTCATAATGGTAGTGGTAGTAACTGGTGTGATTGCATTAGATACTAAGGTTTTTTGTTGTGTTTCTTAATTAGATAGACCTGTAAGTACTATGGTACCAATGAAATGTAACTCTTCTGCTTAAACTCAATTGGTCATGTTCTTTTATAATAGGCATTGGGGGGTTAGGGGTGAATCTTAGCTTAGTGATGAATTTTGTGAAGTGAACTTCATTAGTACTTGGAATTTGATCACTTGTTGGCTTGAATGAAGCTGGTAAATTAATCCAAGGCCAGGAAATAAATGGTGAGTTTACGACTTCTACTACCATGTTGTGACTATTCCTGTATGTTTAGAACAGAAAGGTGTTACAGAATCATGATTTTTCTGACTGGATGAAGTGTCTGTATGTGTACTCTGAGAAAATGATGAAGACATGAACACTCCTAGATAGTTATTTTACCAAGTGATAGCTTAATTCCCTCAAACAGTGCATTAAGAAATGAAGAATGTGATCATTTAAATAACTTTTAAAGCTACAGTGTGATGCTAATTAGTATACTTTAAGGCTAGTCTTACTTTATACCGGCAAAATAATATTTTAAAAAGTGGAATTATATAAGGTCATTCATTTTAGGAATGGAATCATCAACATAAAAAGAACATCAAATTACTTAATTACTATTTTATTTCTACTTTCTAATTTTTTAATTACAAAGATCCATTGTTATCGAGGCATAGTGCTTGGTGCTTATAAGAAGTTGGTAAATGTGAGTCATTCTTTCAATAACTATTGTGTGACAGGTATTGTACTTGCTCTAGAGATACATCATTGAAGAAGATAAGATCCCAACTCTAAGGGAGTTTACATTCTAGTGGGGAGGAAACAGTCTGTAAGTAAACCAACAACAAGATAATTCAGCTAGCTTAAGTAGTACTATGAAGGAAAGGAAACTGGGTGAGAGGGCAGAGGATGGGTAGAGCTACTTTGGACAGGCCGGTCAGGAAAGGCCTCTGGGCAGGTAACATTGCTCTGGAGACCTGAATGATGAGGAGTCAGACATGAGAGGAGAAGTCATCAGGTGGAGGGTATAGAAACAGCCCCAAGGTAGAAATGAGTTTGGGGAGTTGGAGGAATATCAAAAGCCAGTGAGTCTGGAGCATATGAGCAAGGATGTGAAGTGAGGGAGACCTGATAATGGAAGACATTTGTAAGAAGTTCAGAGTTTATTCTGTGTGAGGGGAAGTTAGTTATGAAAGGGTAGGGGAGAATTGACTATTCATTCTTTTGTCTTTGAGTGCCTAGTTATGAGGCAGACATTGTTCTAAGTACTGGGAAAACAAAGTAGACATTCCCTATCCTTGATGTTTACATATAACTCCTCGCTGTTTTGTGGGGGAAGAAATTGTGGGGAGATGCAGGAAAGAATAGCAGTAGGGGAGCTGGTTACTTGATCTTTGGGGTAATTAGGTGAGAGATGATGGCTTGGATTAGAATGGTGAGACTGGATTTGGAGAGAAGAGAATGGTTTTGGAATATGCTTGATGAATAAAGCTGACAGGATTGAGTCATGGTTTGGAGGTGGCAAATGAGGGAAAGAGCAATTTAAGATGATTCTTAGTTTTGGCTTCAGTAATTATAATGTGGTGGTGCCATTTCCTAAGCTGGGAAAGAGTGTGAGGGAGGTAAGTGCAATGAAGAGTTCTATTTTGGCTATGTGAAGTTTGAGATGCTTCTTAGAGGTTTGGGTGAGATGTTCAGTAGGAAGTTGGATATGCAAGTCTGGAGCTCAGTTGGGGAGATATGGGGGAGGTGGAGGTGGGATTTGTAGAGTTACCTGTATTTAAGTGGTGCTTAAAGGTGATCACATGGAGAAAGTATGGAGAAGACAGTGGAGACTATAGATGAAACAGAAGATCAAACTTGGGGACATTGAATGTTTTCTGGTCGGGTTATAGGAAGAGAGGAGTTGTCCAAAGAGATGGAGAAGGAGCAGCCAGTAAAATAGTAGCCAAACCAGGAGAGTGTGGTGTTTCAGAAGAGAGGAGACTGAAGGAAGGAAGGCGTGATCACCAAAGTCTCATGCTTCTAAGAGGCCACTTACAGTGAGACAGAAGAGAATGGATCAATGCCCTGATCAGTTTAGTGAGACTTAGACATTTTAAATTGGCAGGGACTGGAGATTCTAGAATCCAGTCAACTCGCTTTATTGCATACAGATTAGTTCATAGTGCTTCATAAATGTTTGAATTGCTTTCCCAGTACCGCTTCTCAAGATGGAGTGACCAGCTGTCTGGGTTTGCCTGGGACATTCAGTTTTAAGACTAGGGGAAGTGTCTCCTGGGATTCGTTACATTAAACAGTGCCTGATTTTGACTAGAGGACTCTGCCGAGGGCAGCTGAACTGGTTTAAGTGTTCTTTCTCATCAGAATAGAAGATTTTCTCAATCAGGGACCAGATTTTTGTATTTAGTTTTATTTCATCCTTTGGCCTTAGTAAGAATCTGCCTCAGAATTATAATTCTATGTCTACTTTTGCTTCTTTGCTCCTGTGATAAAATGTTTTAAGATTTCATTAGGTGGTACTAAATTAAGTGATTGAAAATTTTTAAAATAAAAGATAGTGAATTTAAGATCAGAAACTTTGTTTTATGCTCTCTTTACATATATGCTTAGTAAATAAACCTGGGTGTTTTATTGATGCTACTTTGCCATACTGAAATTCAGAGTTCTGAAATGAGCTATAGTTTTTAGTTATCTTTCTAGAAGAGAATGGGATGAAAGGTTGGGACTACATTTCATGTGAAGTTTAAAGTTTTCTATGAGGTGGTATGAATAAAATGAAGGTTCCTGTGGCCAGGATTCTCACCTGGCCCTGGTTGGCTAGCTCAATGCACATGTGTGGGCAATACGTTGTTATTGACTCTATGTAAAGAGCCCTGCCCAGTGCTCTGGGCGACACAGTGGCAAGGCTGTAGGAGAGCAGTGCAGAGGCTGGAGTGGTGGCAGCGCCAAGGACAGAGGCCCAGAGGACAGCTGTCTTGTGCCAATAGTTTCAGCCCTGGGTAAGTTCACTATAGATTCAATGTGACCAAAGAAATGACAGTAGAATGTTCTTGGGGTGAAAGGGTTATACCCAACTTTATTTCCACAGTAGCAGGTTAATTCACTTAAGATCCATCCACTCAGAGTGAGTCTGTACGCATGTCTTGCCAATAGATTTCAGCCCTGGGCAAGTTCACTATTGATTCAATGTGACCAAAGAAATTGACAACAAAACATTTTTTGGGGTGAAAGGGTTTATTACCTGGCTTGTTCTCCCGGTAGTAGGTTGAGCACTAGCCTCTCTGCCTCTGCTCAGAGTACTGGGCCGAACTCTCTATATAGTGCAATAATAGCTTATTGCCTAAAGCAACAGGCCTGTTACATCATCAGGTGGTTTAAGTTCAGTGAGGATCCTGGCCACACTCCACCCCTCCAGGATTCTCGCCTTACAATCTACATGCTTCCAGTCTTCCGCAATGGTCCCTGTGTGAGAAAGCTGGAGCACTGTAACCAGATTCCACAATAGCAACAGAGGATAACAACAACTTAGAGATAATAAAAATTAAGAAACAGCAAGATTTTGATACAGGTAACAAAAATTATAATAACCCTTAAGCCAGAGGAGGTTCCTAATAACAAAAATTATAATAATCCTCAAGCCAGAGGAAGTTCCCAATCCACAAAGACTTTAGGGGTGATAAGACACATGTTTTAATGACACCAACATAGGCAAATCTTGTCCATGCAAGAGAGTGGTCCTGTGATAGTACTGTAGCTGGAAGGGGGTCCCTTCCAGGTCTGGATACCATACTTTTACTCCTTTCCCTGTGGGGGTTACTGAAGGGTGTATATATAGTGCTACTGGAGGTGCATGAACTGGCCATAATGATAAAACAAAACTCCCTGGTAAGATGCTCCTACCTTCTGGCCATTCAGGATATACTACTGTGATCTTTGGGAGCCACTCTGCTGTTATTCCAGGAATACACAGGAGGCCAGCTTCCAGGTCTTGTCTCCAAGGTGCCAGAAGAGCCAGCCATTGTTGGTCCATGTGTCGAAAGGTCCAAGGCCACGTCCACTCAATGGAGTCTCTGGGGTTCAGTGCAGTTGGTGCTGGCAGCAAGAGGTTCTTCTGGTAGTCAAACCTCAGCTTCAGTGATTCTTCCTTGGTTTGTACTTGCAGTTGTATAGGGGAGGCAGCTATATGTGTTAACATGTCTACGGGGCTCAGGGCTCCCTTTCGAGGTCTCTCATTAAAATGCCGTAGCATAGTCCATAAGCAGACTGACCATCCCCCCACAGACTATTGGTATCTGACTTTAGTCCAGATTTTAACAAGCCATGTGCCTCTCTATAATGCCTGCTGTGGTAGGATTGTATGGCACATGAAACTTCCATTTGATTCCCAGCTGTTGCACCCATTCTTGCAGTGTATGTCCTGGGTGCCCTGATCACTCTCAATTACCTGTGGTCGGCCATAGGCAGCAAAGAGATGCTCCAGGCCTCTTTTGGTCATCTGCTGCTCTGCACAACGGGTAGGAAAAGCAACCAGAAGTCCAGTAGCTGTGTCCACACAAGTCATCACATACCGATGTCCTTCTGACACAGGTAGAGGCCCAATATAGTCTATCTGCCACCTGACAAGGGGTATAGGCCCCTTAGCTATTGTTCCATGTTGCTGTGGAACTCGGTGTAAGTCCCTTTTGGAGCACACAGCACACTCCTGCCGGGCTCTACTAACTTCTTCAAAGGTCAAAGGCAAGCCCCACCAATGGGCTACAGCCCACATTGTCTTTTACCCCACATGCAACAAACGCTGATGTAACCGTTGGGCTACATCAGAGGCAGGCTTTCCTTCTAACCAATGTATCTGGGCCAGTTTATCTGCTTCATCATTTCCTGGGGATGCCAGTGACAAATGACCTGTCAAATGGTATACTGTAATTATTTTAGTCTGAACATGGGCCCATAAGTCTTGCCACAATTCTTGCCCCTAAAGAGATCAGTGACCAACCAACCAGTTGGCATGGTACCAGGTTGGTAGCCACAGGGTCAAGCCCCAATAGACAGCCCAGCTGTCAGTGCAGACATTTATAGGGGAGGGCTCCTGGCTCATCACAAGTCACATGGCCCACAACTCTGCCCATTGGCTGCTCTTCCCCTCACCATCTTCCATCCATATTGTCTCAGTCTTGGAATGGAAAGCTATGGCCCTCCATTCTGGGGGCTGCCCATAGCTGGAGCTATCTGTGTACCATGCATTGTCAGATATAGGGGCTCTTCCTTCCTGATAGGGACTCTATGCTAGTAATGGTTCAAAAGCAAGTTCTTCCTGCTTTTCACTTGTGTATGTCACTGGCCCCAATAAGCATTAGAGTTCTTCACTCAAGGGGCTATGCTTAATAGCATGCTAGAGAGGGCACTATGCTGCTATAGGTAAGCACCCCACTTGGCCAGTGTGGGCGTTTGTGCCATATCACTCCTTGGCTTTTGGATCCAGTCTTGTACCCACCCCAAGATGGGATAGGTGGTTATTACCTTTATTGGGACCATCCCAGTGATGGGTTCTGTAGCCAGCAAGGTGTGATACTCAGCAGCCAGTTGTTTTTCTATCAAAGTGTATTGTACCTCTGCCCCTTTCCAGAGCTGTGACCAGAATCCAATAGGTTGGCGAGTTTGTTCAAGCTGCTGCCAGAGACCCCAAGCCATAACCATCTTCAGTGACATGAACATCCAGCTCACAGGGCCTTGATAGGTCTATCACACTCAAGGCCTGCATGGCCTTGACTGCCCGTTTTGCTGTAGTAAAGGCAGATGCGCATATCTCATCCCAGTCCCACGTGATGCCCTTTCGTACCAACCAGTATAAGGGCTTCAGAATTTGTGCCAAGTGTGGGATAAACACTCTCCAGTAGCCTAGAAGACCCCAAAACTCATGTAGCAATGCTACAGTTGTAGGGGTAGGAAAGACCTGGATTTAATCTATAACTGCTTATGGAATAACTTTGGTCTTACCCGACCAGATGACCCCCAAGAATTTGACAGACAAACCAGGTCCCTGAACCTTGGTGCTGTTCACAGCCCATCCTTTCTCCTGTAAATGTTGCAGCAGTCTAGGTGCTGCACATCAGTATAATGGTACAGCTGCACCGGTGGCAGTTTCTCCCATGTAGCCAAGTCCTGGGTTATAAGCCCATGACAGATGGTGGGGCTGTGGAGGTATCCCTCTGGGAGGATGGTGAAAGTCCATTGCCATCCTTCCCACGTGAAGGCAAACTGTTCCTGACTTTCCTGCTCAAAGTCAATGGAAAAGAAGGCATTAGCAAGATCTACCACATAATGGTATGTTCCTAGTTCATGGCTAAGGGTATCCATCAGGTCTGCAATAGAGGGGACAGCAGCATGCATAGGGGGTATGTCTTTATTCAGTTCTCTGTAATTCACAGTCATACGCCAGGAGCCATCTGGCTTTTTTACTGGCCACACTGGGGAATTGAAAGGACTATGGGTGTGCTTTATAATACCCACCTTTTCCAGCTCCTGGAGGGTTTCTCCAATCTCTTTATGCCCTCCAGGCAGTTTCTATAGTTTGGTACTTAGTCACCTGCCAAGGCACAGGCAAAGCTATGGGCCGGTGCCTAGCATGTCCCCTCAGAACTGCCTTCACCACACATACTCTCAGTCTGAACTCACCTGCAGTGGTCTGCAACCATAGACCATACAGGATATCAATCCCAAAAATATATTCAGGAATAGGAGATATATACACAGTATACTCTTTTGGGGGTAGATGCCCTATTCTCAAAGGGATTTGGGCTTGTTTCACTCTGACAGCCTTACACCCGTATCCATCTATGACAGCGGGGGGTTCTGGGGAACAGTTCAGGGTTACCATGAATCAGTGAACATTCAGCTCCTATACCCACCATGTTTCCTGGGAACCAATGGATAGCTATTTCAACATGTGGTGTCCGGTCCCCCCTGGTCTCTCAGGGCTGATACCTCAGCCTTCCCTTCAGTCAAACCATGTTCCCCAGTGATATTCCTGTGTGGGCTCCAGTGAGGTTGGCTCATTCTCCAGCAGTAAGTCTTGCAAACACACAGGCTGGACTTCTGGCTCTGTCTCTGACCTCTACCTCTTTGGTCTTAATGGCTGGAACTGCTGCTCTGGTTTTGTTGCCATAGCTCTAGTAAGATCCTATTTGACTTCACATCTAATTTCCTTCCATCTACTCCTGCCAATATTAAATCAAATCTGGATCCTCATAACCTTCATGGGGTCTTTTACATTCTTTTTGTGAGTGGCAGACTTTCTTTCTTTCCGTGTTCTCATTGCTTCAGCTACTCCTAAGTCTGCTGCTGTACGTGCCATCTTGCTTATGGGATGCCCTAAATGAGGGGAAAGAATGGCCACTAAAGACCCAAAGAGGGATGTGGGAGCCGTTTGAAGCACAATATTTCTCATCCCAGTTGTGAAAATCTCTTCATCTGGGCCATAATTGTCTGGACTATAGATGGCATTTCTTATGCCTAGCTCTCGTAACACCTGTTGGAGCTCAGCACATGTCTGCCATCTAACAGGAGTGGCTGGTAGATCACCCTGATTGGGCCACACAGCACGAAGTGCAGCCATAAGCCAATCAAGGAGGGAGTGACTCCCTGGGGTCTGATGTGCATTTTATAATCGCTGCCTCAAGGTGGGCTGCACTGTCAAGGAAGCCAGCTTTCCTATCTCTGATCCCAGCAGAACAATTCCATCCACCCCTAAGTCCCACAGGTGCGGAAGCCAAGCTGATATTGACTCTGAGGGCTTCTGCCTAAACCGGGAGCCCAAATCTACCAGCTCAGCCTGAGGATAGGGGCGGAGCATAGAGTGCTCCTCGACCTGGGAAGGGGGCTGCTCCTCTCCTTGGGGAACTTTCAACTGCTGAGACTTTATTTTCTTTACAACCACTGGGTGTGCCTTCAATACAGGAGGCACCGGTGCCTCTGGCATCACCTCTTCGTTCTTCTCCAGCTCCTCCATTTCTGGGACTGATGGCACCTTTCTCTCCCCTCCCCCGAGTGCCTCCTCTGCTGCATCCTTTACCTTTTTTACCGTGCCTCATAGCAATGCTGGCTCAGTCTTCAGCAGCTCTGTTACCTTCACCTCAATGCTTTGCAACTGGCATTCTCTGCCACCTCTGCCTGTGCTTCCCTCAGGAGGTCGTCTTTTTCTTTCATGGCCTTTTCCTTCTTCAGAGCACCTGGCAGCACTGCTGTATCATTCCTTAAGGAATCTTTTACCTCTCACTTGGCACCTTCCTGCCGGCATTCTCATGATGCCTGCTCTCGCATCAGTGCCATTTCCTTCTTCAGGGAATCTGCAGAAGTTTGCAGCTTGCGTTCTTGTGCCACCATTTCTTAGGTCTTTTTCAGGAGCATGTCCTTCTCTTCTGTAGACTTTTTAAATACTGTGAGAAGCAGCCAACCCACAGTCTCTGCTGCCTCACGGGCACTCTGTCTCTCAAAAGATCTACTTACTATACCAAGGGCTATCTGTACTGCCTCAGGTATCACCTCCTCTTGCCTCCAGTCCTGGGGTGGGGCCCAGTCCTCTAGGAGGAAAGTCACCTCAGACCACATACCACTGGGGGAGGATCCACTGTCTCCCCATTCACAGGGGCAGCCCACTGAAGCACCCCTCCCATAAGGGCAGCCTTTCTTTTTCCTTGGTTAACAGTGAACCCTGCTGACTTCGCCAATTGTCTTGCCAATGCGTTTCAGCCCCAGGCAAGTTTGTTATGGATTCAATGTGACCAAAGAAACTGACAGCAAAATGTTCTTTGAGGTGAAAGGATTTATTACCTGGCTTGTTCTCCTGGTGGTAGGTTGAGCACTAGCCTCTCTGCCTCCATCCACAGCACTGGGCCAAGCTCTCTATATAGTGCAATAATAGCTTATTGCCTAACGGTGTGGAAGTGGTAGCCTAGCAACAGGCCAGTTACATCATCAGGTGGTCTAAGTTCAGTGAGGATCCTGGTGATAGGAACCCCATGTTCCCCACAACACAGGAAGCCGGTCTTTGCCTCTGGGCCTCTCTGTCCTCACAGCTGTCTTCTGGGTCTCTCAGTCTGCACAGCTGTCCTCTGGGCATTTGTCCTCGGCACTGCCTCCACTCCAGCCTCTGCTCTGCTGTCCTGCAGCCTTGCAGCCATGCCACCATGTCATCCAGAGCACTGGGCAGAGCTCTTTATGTATAGTCAATAACTACGTATTGCCCACACCTGTGTAGTGAGCTAGCCGACCAGGTGAGAATTCTGGCCAGAGGAACTTTCACTTTATCCACAACGGCTGTCCGGGCTGAGAGGTCCAGAGGCAGAGACCAGCTCGCTGCATGCAGACTCTCTTTGAGTGAGTGGGATTTTAATGATTGACCTGTCACCGTGGAAATAAAGTTGAGCATAACCCTTTCACCCCAAGAATATTTTATTGTCCTTTCTTTGGTCATATTGAATCCATAGTGAACTTGCCTGGGGCTAAAACCCACTGGCAAGTCAGGGGGTTACATTGCTCTTCTAGAGGCAGAGACAGTGCTTTCTCTCTGTTTTTTTTTCCACTGCTATTTATTTATTTATTAATTTATTAAGGTATTATTGATATAGACTCTTATGAAGGTTTCACATGAAAAACAATGTGGTTACTACATTTACCCATATTATTGAGTCCCCCACCCATACCCCATTGCAGTCACTGTCCATCAGTGTAGTAAGATACCACAGAATCACTATTTGCCTTATATGTGCTACGGTGTCTTCCCCATGATCCCCTTCACACCATGTGTGCCAATCATAATACTCCTCAATCCCTTCTCCCTCCCTCTCCACCCGCCCTCCCTCACTTCTCTCCTTTGGTAACTGCTAGCCCCTTCTTGGAGTCTCTGAGTCTACTGCTGTCTTGTTCCTTCAGTTTTGCTTCATTGTTACACTCTACAAATGAGGGAAATGGTTTGGTACTTGTCTTTCCTGCCTGACTTATTTCACTGAGCATAATATCCTCCAGCTCAGTCCACATTGCTGCAAATGGTAGGATTTGTTTATTTCTTATGCCTGAATAGTATTCCACTGTGTATATGTACCACATCTTTATCAATTCATCTACTGAAGGACATTTAGGTTGCTTCCATATCTTGACTATTTTAAATAGTCCTGCAGTAAACAGGGGTGCATATGTCTTTTTGAATCTCAGAACATGTATTCTTTGGGTAAATTCCTAGGAGTGAGATTCCTGGTCAAATGGTATTTCTATTTTTAGTTTTTTGAGGAACCTCTATATTACTTTCCACAATGGTTGGACTAATTTGCATTCCCACCAGCAGTGTAGGAGGGTTCCCCTTTCTCCGCATCCTTGCCAGCATTTGTTGTTCCTAGTCTTTTGTATGTTGGCCATCCTAGCTGGTGTAGGTGATATCTCATTGTGGTTTTTATTTGCATTTTCCTGGTAATTAGTGATGTGGAACATCTTTTCATGTGCCTGTTGGCCATCTGAATTTCTTCTTTGGAGAATTGTCTGTTCATATCCTCTGCCCATTTTTTAATCGAGTTATTTGCTTTTTGGGTGTTGAGGCGTGTGAGTTCTTTATATATTTTGGATGTTAACCCCTTGTCAAATATGTCATTTACAGATATATTCTTCCATACTGTAGAATGCCTTTTTGTTCTGTTGATGGTGTCCTTTGCTGTACAGAAGCTTTTTAATTTGATGTAGTCCCATTTGTTCAGTTTTGCTTTTGTTTCCCTTGCTCGAGGAGATGCATTTAGGAAAAAGTTGCTCATGTTTATATTCAGGAGTTTTTGCCTATGTTGTCTTCTAAGTGTTACATGGTTTCATAACTTACTTTCAGGTCTTTGATCCATTTCTAGTTTACGTTTGTGTATAGGGTTAGACAATCATCCAGTTTCATACTCTTGCATGTAGCTGTCCAGTTTTGCTAACACCAGTTGTTGAAGAGGCTGTTATTTCCCCGTTGTATATCCATGGCTTCTTTATCATATATTAATTGACCGTATATGCTTGGGTTTATATCTGGGCTCTCTAGTCTGTTCCATTGGTCTATGGTTCTGTTCTTGTGCCAGTACCAAATTGTCTTGATTACTGTGGCTTTGTAGTAGAGCTTCAAGTCAGGGAGCATAATCCGCTCCACTTCATTCTTCCTTCTCAGGATTTTGTGGTTCCATATAAATTTTAGAATGATTTTTCAGGTCTTTTGTGGTTCCATATAAATTTTAGAATGATTTGCTCCAGCTCATTGAAGAATGCTGTTGGTATTTTGATGGGGATTGCATTGAACCTCTAGATTGCTTTAGACAGGATGGCCAACCTAACAATTTTAATTCTTCCTATCGATGAGCATCAGATGTGTTTCCATTTATTGGTATCTTCCTTAATTCTCTCCTGAGTGTCTTGTAGTTTTCAGAGTATAGGTCTTTCACCTCTTTGGTTAGATTTATTCCTAGGTATTTTATTCTTTTTGATGCAATTGTGAATGGAATTGTTTTCCTGATTTCTCTTTCTGCTAGTTCGTTAGTGTATAAGAATGCCACCGATTTATGTGCATTAATTTTGTATCCTGCAACTTTGCTGAATTCAGATATTAGATCTAGTAGTTTTAGAGTGGATTCTTTAGTTTTTTTAATGTACGGTATCATCTCATCTTCGAACAGTGACAGTTTAACAACTTCTTTACCAATCTGGATGCCTTTTATTTCTTTGTGTTGTCTGATTGCCGTGGCAAGGACCTCCAGACCTATGTTAAATAAAAGCAGAGAGAGTGGGCATCCCTGTCTTGTTCCCAGTCTTAAAGGAAAGGCTTTCATCTTCTCACTGTTCAGTATGATGTTGGCTGTGGGTTTCTCATATATGGCCTTTATTATGTTGAGGTACTTGCCCTCTATACTCATTTTTTTTGGGTTTTTATCATGAATGGATGTTGAATTTTGTCAGATGCTTATTCAGCATCTATGGAGATGATCATGTGGTTTTTTTCCTTCTGTTAGTTGATGTGGTGGATGATGTTGATGGATTTTTCTAATACTGTACCATCCTTGCATCCCTGGAATGTATCCTACTTGATCATGATGGATGATATTTTTTATGTACTTTTAAATTCTGTTTGCTAATATTTTGTTGAGTGTTTTTGCATCTGTGTTCATCATGGATATTAGTCTAGTTTTATTTTTCTTTGTTGTCTTTGCCTGGTTTTGGTATTAGAGTGATGCTGGCCTCATAGAATGAGTTTGCAAGTATTCCCTCCTCTTCTAAAATTTTTGGAAAACTTGAAGGAGGATGGTTATTAGGTCTTTGTTACATGTTTGGTAAAATTCAGTGGTGAAGCCATGTGGTCCAGGTATTTTGTTCTTAGTTAGTTTTTAAATTACCAATTCAATTTTGTTGCTAGTAATTGGACTTTTCAGATTTTCTGTTTCTTTGTGCATCAGCCTTGGAAGGTTGTATTTTTCTAGAAAGTTGTCCATTTCTTCTAGGTTATCCTGTTTGTTAGCATATAATTTTTCATAGTTTTCTCTAATAAATGTTTGTATTTCTGTGGTGTCCATTCTAATTTTTTCCTTTCTCATTTCTGATTATTTTTATGTATGTAGACTCTCTTTTTTTCTTGTTAAGTTTGGCTAGGGGCTTATCTATTTTGTTTATTGTCTTGAAGAACCAGGTCTTGCTTTCGCTGATTCTTTCTATTGTTTTATTCTTCTTGATTTCATTCATTTCTGTTCTAATGTTTATTATGTCCCTCCTACTGACTTTGGGCCTCATTTGTTCTTCTTTTTCTAGTTTCATTAATTCTGAGTTTGGACTGTTCATATGGGATTGTTCTTCTTTCCTGGGGTAGGCCTGTATTGCAATATACTTTCCTCTTAGTACAGCATTCGCTGCATCCCACAGATTTTGTGGTGTTGAATTATTGTTGTCTTTTGTCTCCACATATTGCTTGATCTCTGTTTTTGTTTAGTCATTGATCCATTGGTTATTTAGGAGCATGTTGTGAAGCCTCCATGTGTTTGTGGGCTTTTTCATTTTCTTTGCATAATTTATTTCTAGTTTCATACCTTTTTGGTCTGAGAAGCTGGTTGGTACAATTTCAATCTTTTTCAATTTACTGAGGCTCTTTTTGTGTCCTAGTATATGATCTATTCTTGAAAATATTCCATGTGGACTTGAGAAGAATGTGTATTCTGCTGGTTTTGAGTGGAAAGTTCTGTAGACATCTGTTAGGTCCATCTTTTCTAATGTGTTATTCAATGCCTCTGTCTCCTTAACTTATTTTCTGTGTGGTAGATCTGTCCTTTGGAGTGAGTAGAGTGTTGAAGTATCCTAGAATATGCATTGCGTTTTATTTCCCCTTTTAATTCTATTAGTATTTGTTTCACATATGTAGGTGCTCCTGTGTTGGGTGCATATATATTTTAAATAGTTAAAGCCTCTTGTTAGATTGACCCCTTTGTCATTATGTAATGTCCTTCTTTGTCTCTTGTTATTTTCTTTGTTTCAAAGTCTATTTTGTCTAATACAAGTACTGCAACACCTGCTTTTCTGTCCCTATTAATTGCATAAAGTATCTTTTTCTATCCCTTAACTTTTAGTCTGTGTATATATTTGGGTTTGAAGTGAGTTTCTTGTAGGCAGCATATAGATGGATATTGTTTTTTTATCCATTCAGTGACTCAGTGTCTTTTGATTGGTGCATTCAGACTGTTTACATTTAGGGTGATTATCGATAGGTATGTACTTATTGCTATAGCAGGCTTTAGATTCTTGGTTTTCAAAGGTTCACGGGTAATTTCCTTACTATCTAAGAGTGTAACTTAACTCAGAATGCTATTACAAACATAATCTAAAGGTTCTTTTTTTTTTTTCTCCTCGTTCTTCCTCCTCCATTCTTTATATATTAGGTATCATATTCTGTACTCTTTGTCTATCCCTTGTCTGACTTTAGGGGTAGTTGGTTTAATTTTGCATTTGCTTAGAATTAATTGTTTGACTTTCTTTTTTTATTATAATTTTTTTATTAAGGTCTTATTGATATACACTCTTATGAAGATTTCATATGAAAAACAATGTGGTTATTACATTCACCCATATTATCAAGTCCCCCCCATATCCCTTTGCAGTCACTATCCATCAGTGTGGTAAGACGCCACAGAGTCACTACTTGTCTTCTCTGTGCTACACTGTCTTCCCCATAATTCCCTTCACACCATATGTACTAATCATAATACCTCTCAGTCCCTTTCTCCCTGCCTCCCCACCCGTCCTTCCTCACCCCTCCCCTTTGGTAACTGCTTGTTCCATCTTGGAGTCTGTTGCTGTTTTTATTCCTTCAGTTTTGCTTTGTTGTTATACTCCACAGATGAGCAAAACCATTTGGTACTTGTCTTTTTCTGCCTGGCTTATTTCTTAGTAATTAATTGTTCTACTTTTTAAAATTACAATTTACCTGATAATATCCCCCAGCTTCATTCATGTTGCTATAAATGGTAGGATTTGTTTCATTCTAATGGCTGAGTAGTATTTCATTGTGTATATATACCACATCTTCTTTATCCATTCATCTACTTATGGACACTTAGGTTGCTTCTATATCTTGGCTATTGTAAGTAGTGCTGCAATAAACATAGGGGTGCATATGTCTTTTTGAATCTGAGAACTTGTATTCTTTGGGTAAATTCCTAGGAGTGGGATTCTGGGTTAAATGGTATTTCTATTTTTAGTTTTTTGAGGACCCTCCATATTGCTTTCCACAATAGTTGAACTAGTTTACATTCCCATCAGCTATGCAGGGGGGTTCTCCCATCTCCACATCGCTGACAGCATTTGTTGTTCTTAGTCTTTGATGCTGGCCATTCTAACTGGTGTGAGGTGATATTTCATTGTGGTTTTAATGTTCTACATGCTTTACTGTGGCTTTATTACCTCAGGTGACAGCTATTTAGCCTTAGGAACATGTCCGTCTATAGCAGTCCCTGCAGAATTCACTGCAGAGATGGTTTGTGGGAGGTAAATTCAGATTTTGCTTATCTGGAAATTGTTTAATCCCTCCTTCCAATTTATATGATAATCTTGTTGGGTAGAGTATTCTTGTTTCGATGTCCTTCTGCTTCATTGCATTAAATATTATATCATGCCACTCCCTCTGTCCTGTAAGGTTTCTGCTGAGAAGTCTGATGAAAGCCTGGTGGATTTTCTTTTGTATGTGATCTTTTTTCTCTTTCTGGCTGGTTTTAATAATCTGGTCTTATCATTGATCTTTTCTATATTAATTATTATATGTCTCGGTGCTGTCTTGCTTGGGTACCTTGTGTTGGGATATCTGTGCACCTTCGTGGCCTGATTTCCTTCCCCATATTGGGGAAGTTTTCAGGAATTACCTCCTCAAAGACACTTTCTATCCCTTTTTCTCTCTCTTATTCTTCTGATACCCCTATAATGTGAATATTGTTCTGTTTGGATTGGTCACACTGTTCTCTCAATATTCTTTCATTCCTGGAGATGCTTTTTCCTCTGTGTGCCTCAGCTTCTTTGTATTCCTCTTCTCTAATTTCTATTTCATTTATTGTCTCCTCCACTGTATCTAGTCTGCTTTTAAACTCCTCCATTGTATTCTGTAATGATTGGATCTCCATCCTGAATTCATTCCTGAGTTCTTGAATATTTTTCTATACCTCCATGAGCATCTTTGATTTTTATTTTGAAATCTCTTTCAGGAAGATTGATCAGTTAAGTTTCACTTGCCCCTTTTTTGTGTGTTTGTGGAATTTGATTTGAACCAAGTTCCTTTGACTTGTATGTGGTGACCTCTAGTGCCTAGAAGCTCTACTCTCTGGAGCTGCTCGGACCCTTGAGCAATTTCGGGTTCACAGGAAAGTGGTGCTAGTGCCTTGTTCCATGAGGTCTTTTCTTTTCTCCAGGTGTATGCAGTCTTGCATAGCCTACTTTCCTGTTTCTCTTTCAGGATTAGTTGTATTATTTATATTTTCATATTATATGTGGTTTTGGGTGGAGTCCTCTTTGTTACCTCTCACGCTGCCATCTTTCTGTGTCTCTCTTAATCATAGGAAATATATATTGCCTTGCCAAGACACTGCTGAGGCTGTTTTGAAGCTTTTTCATTGATATGGAGCATTCCATTTCATTTTAGGAATAATGTACTGAAAAGTTTGGCTAGTAAGTAAGTTGTTAAATTTTGGGGAGATATTTATGAATTCTCTCAAAAGTTTTATTATGGAATGTTTTAAAACTACAATTTTATTTTTGTTTTAGCATTTTAATGTATTGTGTAGGGTTCTTAGGTTCCTAAGTATCAGAAAATAAATGGCTAATTGAGAAATAATTAACCTAGTTTCCTTCCTTTTGAGGTTAATGGCTACGTAAATAAAAGTAGCATTTATTAGGTCTCACACTTCCTTATTTAGGAACATTTATTTGATTGGGGTCTTGATTTTCTGCTGTGTGCTGATGGTCCTTAGTTTTGTCATAAAAACATTTAGGATAGTTTCTCTGTTAGTTGATATTGTGAAATGGTTGTATTAAGAGGGAAAGGTTTTTGCCCTCTGCAATGCCACATTGTATACTCCCTTACTTTTGGAGTATTTTTATTAAAAATCTCAGTTTTTACTATACATCATTTTTTCTATTTTATAAATAGAAACAAAAGCTTATGAGAGACTAAATTAAATATGTGATCCTCATTCCAAGTAGCTACCAAAATATTTTTTTGAATATAGCATTTTGTGTAACCAAAAGATAAAATACGTTTAGTTCTTTGTTTTATGAGTACTTGGTGAATTTTTATTGGTTTGAATTCACACTTTTTTTTTGAAAGGCGAACTACTTATTTATCCATCTGGTCATGTTCTTAATTGAGGTAATTGTAAGCCTGAACCAACCTAGTTTAAGGCTCTTCCTTGTTATACTAGAATTAAAAATAAGGAAATTCAGAATCACATCTGAAGGATATAGTCTTACAACCTTTTGTGGTAATGTTTTTAAAATTATTTACATGGTTTTAATGAATTTCCAGCTTTATATTTAGAAAGTAAAAAACACTAGCTGTTGATTGCTTAAAATTTGTTTTAAATCCTTAAATGCAAGAAAACAAATTAACTTAGATTGAGATGGATTTTTTTTTCTAGTTTAAGATGTAATTGATATATAATGTATTAAGATTTATAATATAATGATTTGGTGTATGTATATATTGTGAAATGAACACCACAAAAGTTTTGTTAAACAAAAATCACCACATACAGTTTGTCTTGCCAATGGGTTTCAGCCCTGGGCAAGTTCACCCTGGATTCCATGTGACCAAAGAAATGACAGTAGAACGTTCTTGGGGTGAAAAAGTATATGCAACTTTATTCCCATGGTTGCAGGTCAATCACTAGAACCCTGTCCACTCAGAGCTAGTCTGCATGCAGAAAGCCGTTCTCTGCCTCTGGTCCTCTCTGCCCCTGCAGCCGTCTTAGTGTCTGTTCTCGGTGCTGCTACCACTTCAGTCTTGTTTCTGCTCTGCTGCAGCCTTAAAGCTGTGGTACCATTTTTCCCCCAGAGCACTGGGTGGAGCTCTTTATATAGAGTCAGTAACAATGTGTTGCCCACACATGTGTAGTTAAGTAGCTAACCAGGGCCATGTGAGAATAAGGGCTACAGGAACCTTCACTTTATCCACAGTTGCAAATTTTTATCTTGTGATGAGAACTTTTAAGATTTACTCTTTACTTTGGAATATACAATACTGTATTGTTAAGTATAGTCACCATGTTGTACATTGCATCCCCAGAACTTATCTTTTAACTCTAAGTTTGTACTTTTTAACCACCTTTGCCCATTTTCCCCACCTCCCACCCCTTGTCCTTGGCAGCCAGCAATCTGTTCTCTGTTGCTATGAATTTGGGTTTTTTTACATTCTGTATATAAGTGAGATAAGACAGCATCTGTCTTTCTCTGTCTGGCATATTTCACTTAGCACATTCCCTGATGTCTACCCATGTTGTCACAAATGGTAGAACTTTGTTTTTTATGTCTGAATAATATTCAGTTGTACATAAATATCACATTTCCTTTGTTCATTGTTGGTGGACACTTAGGTTGTTTTCATATGTTTCAATGAACATGGGAGTGCAGATATCCCTTCCACATAACTATTTCATTTCCTTTAAATACATACCTAGAGGTGGATTTACTGAATCATATGGTAGTTCTGTTCTTAAGTTTTTGAGGACCCTCCATGCTGTTTTCTGTAGTGGCTACACCAATTTACATTCCTACCAACAATGCCAAGGGCTTACTTTTCTCCACATCCTGGCCAACACTTGTGATTTCTTATCTTTTTGATAATGGTCATTCTAACAGATGTGAGATGATATTGTTGTCGTGTTGATTTGCATTTCCCTTAGCACCTTTTCATGTACCTGTTGGCCATTTCTATGTCTTCTTTGGAAAAATATCTTTTCAGTTCCTCTGCCCATGTTTTAATCAGTTTTGTTTGTTTTTTGCTACTGAGTTGTAAGAGTTCTTTATATATTTCGGATATATACCTTACCAGATATATGATTTACAAGTGTTTCCTCCCATTCCATAGGTTCCATCATTTTGTTGTACTTTCCTTTGCTGTGTAGAAGTCTTTTAGTTTGATGTAGTCTCACTTGTTTATTTTTATTTTTGCTTTTGTCACCTTTGCTTTGGGTGTCAAATTCAACAATATCATTGCCGAAATTGGTATCAAGGTGCTTACCCCCACATTTCTTCTAAGAATTTTGTGGTTTTAGGTCTTAATTTCAAGTTTTTACCCATTTTGAGTAGATTTTTGGGTATGGTGTAAGATAGAGGTCCCATTTCATTCTTTTGTGTGTGGCTGTCCAGTTTTCCCAACACCATTTATTGAAGAGACTATCCTTTCCCATTGTATATTCTTGGCTCCTTTGTAGTATATTAATTGATCATATATGTATGGGTTTATTTCTGGGCTCTTTTCCATTGACATGTGTGTCTGTTTCTATGTCTAGCAATTAAAAAAATATATACCTTTGTACATTAATTCACTTAATTATCACAATGACCCTATAAGAAGATACTATGATTTTTCATCTTTTACATATGAGAAAGCTGATGCACAAATTGAGTGACTTACTCAAGGTCTCACTGCTAATATGATGTGGTATGGAATTGGAACCCTGGGAGCCTGGTTTCACAGTCCACATTCTCTTCTACTACAGTGTATTATTAATTCTGTAATAATAGAAAAAAATTAAAACTATTGGGATCAATTATCCTGGAGATAAAAAGTACTAAAATGTAGTGGAGGACTGAATGAAGAACATAAATCTCACTATGTTAAGTTTCTTCCATCTTAGCTAGATATTCTCCAGCATAGTACAAGATTTTCTGTTTTTTTCCCCCCTGGTTACTGTAATATGAATATTTTTCTATGTGTTTTTGTGTTCTATTTAATTTTTTGTGACTTTTTTTTGTGTTATCTGGCCCTATTGGAGATTGTTTTGCCATATTTATTAGGAATTTTGGCCATCAGCTCCTCAAACATTTATAATTATTAGTATTTTTTTGGTTGCTTTGGAAAACTATTTACTGATCTATATAGATATATACATGCAAATTGGCCCAAGTAATAGTTTAAAAATCTCTTGGATTTTAGAATAAACAAACAACAGTAAAAAAATCCCTGTTTTAATCTTTCTTCTAATGGGAAGAGTATTTTTTCTTTTTGGTATCATTAATCTACAATTACATAAGGAACATTATGTTTACTAGAGTCCCCCCATCACCAAGTCCCCCCCATATACCCCATTACAGTCACTATCCATCAGCATAGTAAGATGCTATAGAATCACTACTTGTCTTCTCTGTGTTGTACAACCCTCCCTGTGCCCCCACTACATTATGTCTGCTAATAGTAATGCCCCCCCCTTTTGTTCCCCTTATCTCTCCCTTCCCTAACTGTGAGTCCATTCTTGGGTTCTGTGCATCTGCTGCTGTTTTGTTCCTTCAGTTTTTATCATTGTTCTTATACTCCACAGATGAGTGAAATTATTTGATACTTGTCTTTCTCCACCTGGCTTATTTCACTGAGCATAATACCCTCTAGCTCTATCCATGTTGTTGCAAATGGTAGGATTTTTTTTCTACTTATGGCTAAATAATATTCCATTGTGTATATGGACACTTAAATTGCTTCCATTTCTTGGCTACTGTAAATAGTGCTGCGATAAACATAGGGGTGCATGTGTGTTTTTCAAACTGGGCTGCTGTATTCTTAGGGTAAAGTCCTAGGAGTGGAATTCCTGGGTCAAATGGTATTTTTATTTTTAGTTTTTTGAGGAACCTCCATACTGCTTTCCACAATGGTTGAACTAATTTACATTCCCACCAGCAGTGTAGGCAGGTTGGGAAGAGTATTTTTTAGATCTAATAATAAGGCTTCCAAAATTCTAATTTTATACCACAAACATTTATTGGGTATCCAGAGGTAATAATGACTGTATATACCAATACTTAGTGCCTAACTGTGCAGCTTTGTGGTAGGGACTTAAAAAAAATGGTCTTTCAATGTTCCCAAATTTGGTGAAGGAGAACAAAGTCATATGCATATGGGTTAATGTAATTTAGTAAATGCTGTTGTGGAATTTTGAATGATATATTAAAAGAGTACAAAGTTGTAGTTATTTAATACCACCTGGAAGAATCAGAAAACATTTAGAGCAAATTAATTCTGAATTGGGACTCTTAAAGACAGTAGAGAAGGGGAATAGCTTGGTGTCATGAAAGAACATGATCTGTTTGGAGGCAGTGGTTATAGGTATGTGTTGTCTAAAGTGTTTGCAGTAGGAGAGTAGGAATGGGGGAGGTAGGGATTGTAAAGTATTAGAAAATAAGGCTGCTGATTTTTGAAGAACTTTGCCAAATTTAAGGAATATAAGTTTTATTAAATACTGCATATATTATTATAAATATTTATACTTAATATATTAAATATGGTATATTTAATAAAACAGATAAACCACAGACCTATGTAAGCAGGGTAATGACATAAATATTTTTTATTTTAAGAAGGTAATTCTGATAGGGTAGAGGCTGGCAATCTGTAACAATGGGGATTGGAGAGGAGAGATCTTCAGTTAATACTTTCAAAATGGACTGAGGAGTTTCAGAAACTGATTAGATGTATAGTATGGGTTAAGGAAAAGAGATTTTTTTGTTTTGTTCTCAAGATTTAATTTTGACTTAGTTGTACTTTAATTTCTTTTGATAATAGAATTGGGGCAGTGAAGGCAGCTGTTTAAGTAAACTGATTTAATTGCACTGTTCTGAACTTTTTTCAAAAGTACTTTGCATTTGTTAATATTTCAACATGTTAAAATGTGAGATAAGTGCATCTTATGTCATAAAAAGGTAATTTTTTTTTGTTATTTTCTGTTGCGTTCTGTTCTATTATATTTTAAAAGGTTGGTCTCAGTCCACTAAATGGGTGGTAACTTGCATTTTGAAAAGCACTGCAATTTATATTCATGTTTTGTATTATATATTCAGCTTTTTATGTGAAAGTGTAAATCTGCTTTGTCATTCATGCTGTTTTCCTCTGACAGAGTTGTCATTAAAGAATTCAATAGGATTAGTTATTCTAAGTGCAGTTACAGATATATTAACATACTGTGGAAGACCTGACACTGTATGCATTTTTGCTTCCAATTTAAGCAAAAGTTTTAGAAAGAAAATAAAATATAACAGGTTATTTCTTCATTTGGATGCTAATCTTCCTGTATTTCCAGTGTAAGAAATATTAATAATTTTTAAGATAAGATACACCTGGGCATTTAGTATTCTATTGAAAATAATTGAAATTTGTATTAAAATGTATAACCCACTGTCTTCCAAAGAGAAGTTCCAATGTATGGTGTCTTGGGATCTGTGCTATTCTCTTAGAAATGCTCCTGTCTTTGTCTTAGAACTGATTTTACAGCCATCCAATTGCTTTACTATGGTAGAATCTGGGTGAAACTTTGTTGTTGAAGATCACTGAGTCTTATTTTAACTTTTTTTTTTTAAGTGCAAAGCACACATCTAGAAGTTGAATAGTTAACCATTTCAGTTAGCATAGTCTGTAACTATTGTGTGAGAAAATCTCCCTTATTGTATCACTTGGTAAACATATTTTCACATCTATTTCTTACTGCTTTGTGATTCTGGATTGACTTGAATAGAAGCAAGACGTCGTTCTTCTCAGACTGATTTCATTATAAAGATTAGGGTGTTATTTTATTCATGACATTTGTTAATTAACTTAAGTGTTCCAGGTACATAAAATATATTGGATCTTTTTAAAAAAGAAAAGTAGTTATTTAAAGGTTAAGACATGTGAGTTTAGGCTTATGGAGATCAACTTATATAGGTAATTCTGTCATTTTATTATGTTTCTGTCATTTTGGGAAGCCTGAGTGAATTGCTTTGCTTTCTTTAAAAGGAAGAGTTTAGTAAAAATAAGGTCATTGTGATATCTCATAAGCATATTATATTATCTTACTGATTTAAAAGAATAAGGTGTTCTGAAAAGGACACCTGTTTTCCCCACTGATTAATCCAGTGATTTGTCTGATGTGATTGGACTTGATATCTGCTTTCTTCTCTAGAGTTCTTTTGATGATACCTTTCTAGAAAAAACGACCACACTGTGTTTTTTTTGCAAAGTATTTGAATTGCTGTTTCTCTTGTGGAAAATAGAATCTCCTACAGCTTTAAAAAGCATCATCTTTTTCTTCTAATAGAAGTTTATTATGATATTATTAAACAGACTTTAGCTATGAACCAGAACAAAGAACAAATAATCTGTTCCAAGTTCTTTATTTTGAATTTGAAGAAATCTTTATTCTTTTTTATAGATTTAGTTAATTTTGTGTACATTAACATGTGGTTTTGTATTTTTGAATATTTTAAAAAGTTATTGTAGTTTGATTTACATGTTAGAATGTGTCCATTTTGTTCCACACTAGGCCAAATAAAGTTGTGTACCCATCAGTGAAAAAATAAAACCAAAGACTTTTATTAATAGTTACTTAGCACAGGTAAAGAATAATAATTAAGAGGTGTGTAAATGATGTTGACTTACTTGGTTTATAAGCAGTGGGGGCTAAGTGTTTTTCAAAAATTAATGCATTTTTTCTCATCAGTTTAATTAAACTATTATAATTACAAGAAAAATAAAACCATGAAGGTCAAAGAAATCTCTAGTAATCTTACCATCTAGAGAAAACTTCTAGTAGTATTTTGTTATATTTTTTTCTAGTTGCTCTGTGCTTTCTTTGTTTGAATCTTTACTATATTCTGGCTGCAAGCTCTGAGTAAGGTCTGGAAGACATGGTCTTTGCCCCTGATGAATATTAGTACAGTCTGAAAAGAGGACAGATACATGATCAGATAACTTTAGTTTAATTTGGCAGATGCTAGGCTGGAGACAGGCAAAAAAGAGTTCAGAGAATTCTTCCACAATATGAAATCTGAGGTTATTTGTGAATTCCCCACATATTAAATTTTGTGTTTTGTTACTTAGGTTCACAATATAAGCATTTTTTATGCTTTTTTAATTCTTCAGTGCTTTAATGGCCAAAATTCTGTTCCCTTTTTTATTTGCAATTGTTCTGTATTAGAACCTATGCTTAAGGAACATTGTTTTGTCTGTAACTCCACTCCCCCAAATGTTGGATTATTATTTCTTTTTTTCCTTAGTTTCATTGAGTGTAGTTGACAAATAGTATTACATTAAAGTTTAAATGTGTTGATTTGGTATATGCATAAATAATGAAAAGATTCTCACCAGAGCTAATTAGTACATCTCTCAGCTCATATATTTACCTTTTTTTTAGTTGAGTATGCTAAAGTTCTGCTTTCTTAGTAAATTTCAAGGATACAAAGCAGTTTTGCTAATTTACAGTCATTATATTCTACATAAGATTCTCAGACTTAGTCATTTAATAACTGAGAGTTTGTATCCTACCATTCTTTCCCCATTTCCCCACCCCCTAGACCCTGACAACCATCATTCTGTGAGTTCAACTTTTAAAATTCCACATGTATTATATGCACTGCAGTATATGTCTTTTCCTTGCTTATTTCACTTATCCTAATGTCCTGGAATTTCATCCATGTTGTCGGAAATGACAGGATTTCATTCCTTGTTCTGGCTGAATAATATTCTACTATGTATATACACTTAGACATCTTTATCCATTCATCTGTCAGTGGACACCTAGGTTATTTTTATACTTTGCCTATTGTGAATAACTATTCAGTGAACATAGGAATTCAGATACTTCTTTGAGATAGTGATTTTGTTTCCTTTGGATATATATCAAGAAGTGGGAATGCTAGATCATATGATAGTTTTATTTTTAGTTTATTGAGGAAATTCATACTGTTTTCCATAGCAGCTGTACTAGTTTACATTAAGTTCCGCTTTTCTCCACACCCTCGCCAGCATTTGTTATAGCTTGTCTTTCTGATAACAGATATCCTAACAGGTGTGAGATGATACCTCATTGTGGTTTGGATTTGATTTCCCTGATGGATAGTATTGTCGAACACCTTTTCATGTACCTGTTGACCATTTGTATGTCTTCTTTGGAAAAATGTATGTGCAGGCCCTTTGCCCATTAAGAAAATTTTTTTTTTTACTATTGTGTCCATTTTTACTATTGAGTTCATTTTATTTTTGATATTAACCCCTTATCAGTTGCAATTATTTTCTCCCATTCCATAGGTAGCCCTTTCATTTTGTTGATAGTTTCCTTTGCTATGCATAAGCTTTTTCATTTGATGCAGTCCCACTTGTTTATTTTTACTTTTGTTGCCTTTACTCTTGGTGTCAAATCCAGAAATCATTGCCAAGACCAATGTTAAGGAGCTTACCCTCTGTGTTTCTTCTAGGAGTTTTATGGCTTCAAGGTCTTATGTTCAAGTCTTTATTTTGAGTTGATTTTTATGTATGGTGTAAGTAAGATGGGGTCCAGCTTCATTCTTTCTTTCTGATAACAGATATCCTATATAATTGTCCAGTTTTCACAGCACCATTTATTGAAGAGACCATCTTTTCCCCACTGTTTATTCTGGGCTCTTTTGCAGTAAATAATTTGATCATATATGCATGGGTTTATTTGTGGACTCTTTTCCATTGATCTACGTGTCTTTTTTTAATGCCAGTACTGTAGTTTTTTGATTACTGTAGCTTTGTACTATTGTTTGAAATCAAGAGGTTGATGCCTCTAGCTTTGTTTTTTCTCAGGATTGTTTGGTTATTTGGGGTCTTTTGGGATTCTATCCAAATTTAAAAATTGTTTTTTGTATTTCTGTGAAAAATGGCATTGAAATTTTTATACTGATTTTGAGTCTGTTAATCATTTGGGTAGAATGGACATTTGAACAATATTAATTCTTCAGTGCATGAACATTTATCTTTCCATTTATTTGTGTCTTCAGTTGTTTTCATTAGTGTATTATAGTTTTAGATGTACAGATCTTGCATCTCATTTTAATTTACTCCTAAGTATTTTATTCTTTTTTGATGCAGTTGTAAGATTGTTTTCTTAATCTCTTTCCAGTAGTTTATTGTTAGTGTATAGAAAGAAGCACAACTGATTTTTATATATTGGTACTGTTTCCTTCACCTTTACTGAATCTGATTGTTTCCAACAGCTTTTTATTTGGTGGAATCTTAGGGTTTTCTGTCTGTAAGGTCATGTTATCTGCAAATAGAGATAGTTTTACTTCTTCGAATGCCTTTTGTTTTTCTTGCCCAATTTCTCTGGCAAGGACTTTAAATACTATGTTAAGTAAAAGTGATTAGAGTAGGTGTCCTTGTCTTATTCTTGATCTCAAAGGAAAAGCTTTCAGCTTTTTACTGTTTTGAGTATGATCACTGTGGGCTTGTCATATATGACTTTAATACATTGAGGTGTATTCTCTCTGTACTCAATTTGTTGAGAATTTTTAATGAAGAAAGGATGTTTAATTTTGTCAAATACTTTTCTACATCTATTGTGATGATCATATGATTTCTGTCCTTCATTTTGTTAATGTGTGCTGTATAACATTTACTGAGTTATATGTTGAAGCGTACTTGCATCCTTGGAATAAATCTCACTTGATCATGTATGATCCTTTTTAATGTGCTGTGGAATTTGGTTTGCTAATATTTTGTGGAATTTTTCACCTGTATTTATCAAGGATATTGGCCTGGAATTTCTTTTATTGTAGTGTCTTTGTCTGGCTTGTTTTCATGGTAATGATGGGCTCTTAAAAGGAGTATGGAAGTGGTCTCATTTCTTCTGTTTTCTGAAAGTTTGAGAAGGATTGTTACAATTCTTTAAATGTTTGGTAGGGGATTGTTTTATAGTTCTTGGTGTACAGGTCTTTTACTTCCTTGGTTTAATTTACTCCTAACTATTTTATTCTTTTGATATAATTGTAGCATTGTAAAATTGTAGAATTATAACTAATGGGTAAATTCCCCAGTGAAGTCATCTGGTCTTGGACATTTCTTTGTTGGGAGGTTTTTGATTACTGATTCAATGTCCTTACTAGTAATTGGTCTGTTTAGATTTTCTGTATTTTTGTGGTTCATTCTTGGTAGGATGTATGTCTGTAGGAATTTATCTGCTGTTGTGTAATTGTTCATAGCAGTTTCTTATCATCCTTTGTATATTTCTGTGGGTTCAGTTACAATATCTCCTTTTTCATTTCTGACTTATTTGTTTGAGACTTTTTTTTTCTCTTTTCAGTCAGGCTTGTCAATTTTACCTTTTCAGAACATCAGCTCTTGTTGCATTGATATTTTCTATTGTCTTTTTAGTTTAATTTATTTTCACTCTGATCCTTGTTGCTTCCTTCTTAATACTAACTTTGGGTTTTGCTTTTCTTGTTCCTTACAGTATAAATTTAGATTGTTTATTTGAGCTCTTTTTTTATTTATCGCTATAAACTTCCCTCTTAGAACAACTTTTGCATGCTCTAAGTTTGGGTACATTGAGTTTCTATCATCATTTGTCTCAGATATTTATTTATTTATTTTTTGACCCACTGGTTGTTTAGGAGCATATTGTTTAATCTCCATATATTTGTGAATTTTCTAGTTTTCTTTTTGTACTTGATTTATAGTTTCATACCATTGTGGTCAGAAAAGATGTTTGATATATTGTAAATCTTCTTTTATTTATTAAGGCTTGTTTTTGGCATAACAAAATCTGTCCTAGAGAATGTTACATATGCACTTTAGAGAAATGTGTATTCTCTATCTCTGTCTATGGAGAGAGACTTATCATAAAGAATTCATGTGATTATAGAGGTTGACGAGTCCCAAGATAATCTGCAGGGTGAGTTGGTAAGTTGGAGACCCAGGAGAGGCAATGGTTTAGTTCCAACATAAGTATCCTGAGATCCAGAATAGCTGATGATGTAGTTCCAGTGTGAAGTCTGAGAGGCTCAAAACCCAGGAAGAGCTTAATGTTTCAGGTCTAGTTTGAATAGAGGAAAAAACCAGTGTTCTATTTCAAAGACTGTCAAGTAGGAAGAATTTTTTCTTAGGGTTGGGTCAGCCTTTTCTATTTATACCTTAAACTAGTTGGAAGAGGCCTATACACATTTGGAGGGCAATGTGTTTTATTATATCTACCAATTTAAATATTAATCTCATCCAAAGACATCCTCACAAAAACATACAGAATACTGTTTAACCAGTTTCTGGACATCCATAGTTCAGTCAAGGTGACACATAAAATAACCATCTCACACATGTTCAGCACTGGCTGAGAGTTCTAAACCATATAAGTGAACTGTGACCATTTTATTCTAGAAAAAGAAATTTAAAATGTGGTTGATGTTTTTTGTCTGTAAGAAACCTTAGTAATGCTCCCATGAATTGTCAGATTTTGAACAGCATGACTCACTGATTTGTGCTCTAGAATAAACTAGATTTTCTTCTAAATAAAGGAGTGAATGAACATGCTAGCTGGAGTTACTCATTTTGAATCAGTTGAATTTTAGAGATTATTCTCCAATCGGAATGATTTTTTTACTCTAGATCAGGGGTCTGAAAACCAATGGGTCAAATCTAGCTTGTCACCTGTTATTGTAAAGTTTTATTGCAACATAGCTACACCCATTCTATTGTCAACTGCTTTTACATTACAGTGACAGAGTTAGATAGTTTTGACAAATGGAATGGCTTATAAAGCTGAAAATATTTACTATTTGGCCTTTTACAGAAAAAGTTTTGTGGAGCCATTCTTCCTGGTAATAGTTAATGATATAAGGCTAATTATTAAAGATTTTTCTAGCTTTTGATAATAACACCTTATCATTATCAGTAGATTTTACTTTCTTTTTCCTTCCCCCAATCACTGATGTATGTGCGTGGGTGTGTATGTCCATGTTTCTGTGTGTGTGTAACTATGTACTTTTATGTAAGTGGTTTCCTTAGGCCACAATTTGACAACAATGAATGGGGTAGATGTGTGGTGTGAGCTAATATGTAGCAGTACTTTATACTGGTCAAAATAGTTATAATGTTTAAAAACAAGGGTTTTTAACTTTATTTCAGTGGATTTATGCAGCTTTTGTACAATTATTACTAGGAATCTATTCAATTTATGTATCTTGATCTATGGCTAAGAATCAAATGTTCATGTTATCTGAAAATCAGTAAATAATTTTAAGCATTTTTCCCCCATAAGGTGGTGGTGTATAACAATAATAATAGTAATAATAAAAATAATTACTAATGATAGAGTAACTGTTCCTATAAATGTATTTGTTCCTTTAGTAAAGTATTGTAGACAGCATTAGCATTTAGGTGTAGAGCTCTCTGAAAGCTCCTTTTTCATATATGTAAACGTACAACCTCTTCTCTTACCATGGAATTCTATACATGCAACTATGTAAAGTGTTTCTCTCCCACACGTAACTTTCTGGATGTCATTACATGTTAAAAAAATAGGTCAGTAAAGCCATTTTCAGCACTTAAATATTATCAAATAATTTATAGATACATATTTTGTTTCTAGATATTTATTTTAAGTGGTGCTGCCAGAAATTTCCTTGTGCTTATTATATTCTTTACTTCTCTGTTTTTGTTTTTGGGTAAATTTCTAGTAGAAAGTCTTGTCTATGTTGAGATTTGATATCTGTTCCCAGATGCCCTAAATTAGAAATGTGATATTAATTTATATGCCCACAAAAGTCTATGGATATTTCCTGCACTTTGACATCAGTTTTTCAAATATTTGCCAATAATTCTATGTTTAGGTAATAATGTAGATAATGTAAAAATTGAAAAACTATTGTCTTTTTCATTTCTCTTATTAGTAAGACTGGACATCTTTTCACATATTTATTTGCCATTTACATGTACTCCCAGCTATTCATGCAATTTTCTGAAACAATTATTCTCCAAGGAATTAGATTGCACTTGGGTGAGAAAGTAGTGGGCTGGTTGCCCTTTTTTGATAGTGGTTTAGACAGACTTTGAGTTCTTTAGATGGGATATTATCTGAGGAGATGAATGAGGTCAGTTTAGCATCTACAAAGTATTAAGTGGTTATTCTGAACCTCACAGTTGGTAGCAAGTATCTCTTTGGTCAGTATTTTAAAATCTTGAGTTAATTTAAATGTATATGGCTTTTAAAGCTACTTTTGTACCTGCATCTATAAAATCTAAACAAATTAATTTATTAAGTATAAATAAAAATTCAAAATAATATTGTGGCATAATGTTTTATTATTATAAATTATTATAAATGTTAATGTTGGGATTATTAATAAGGTAGAAAATAGCTTCAGGTCTGGCTTTTAATTTGTTTATGTATTTTGATTTTAATATTGATAAAGAGAGTTACTATCACTAGAAGTGTGGTAAAAATGATGTAATTACTTTTATGGACATGTTTGTTGTTTTGCAAGAAAACACTCCTTACTTGCATGCCAATTTCAATAGTGTATCACATGGTAACTTTGTAAAGATGTCTTGTTTCATATCTGATAAGTGTCCAGTACATTATTTGACCTTTATTTAAATACAGCTGTAATTGCAAACATAAAACACAAATGGCATTAAAATTATGTGATAATAAATCTGTTTTAAGGTAGCCATACAACTACATACAGTGGCATTGAAATTAGGTGGAAGTAATCTGTTTTTAAGGTGTAGCTATTCAGATTTTCTGTATTGTTCTTATTAATTTTTTAAGTATATCATTGAAATGAAAGTCCAGAATTCTTATACAGAATCAGCTCCCACAATTGAGTGTACAGGCTTAAGTGTCCAATTTGAGAATCACTGTGTTAGCCATTAGTAAAGGTATGTGCTTCTATAGCTTTTACATAAAATTCAGGAGATTTAATATTGCTCTTTCAAATTATTGTACTAGTAATATATTTCACAGACAGTACTTGTTATGGATATATTTTAAGAATGATAAAGATTTACTATAACTCAACGGAAAATTGAGCAAAGACCCAGGATGATGCTGTGGTGTTAAACATTTATCAAAAGATAACTAAAGAAATAAAATAATTTTAAACATTAAGCGATGAGGATACAGTAGGAAAAAGATATTTTTTTAAACCTTCCATGAGCATATCCTACTTAGATTGTCATGATTCAATTAGACTTTCCCTGAGCCCAAATCCTTAGCTGATGTCTGTGTATGGAATCACAGATGCCTACTGATCATTTATTCCAGAGCAGAGTGTTGACATTTCTAGATAGACAGATGATAGAATTGACATTTAAAAAAAAGACAGCAGTAAGTGTTTAAAAATTAAAAGCTCAATACCTGTAAGCAGAAATCAGAGTCCTTCAGCCACTAAAAGCTTCTAAATCAGCACTGAATTTATGTATGTGTTGTTTATTTGATGAATCTTGTTTTCATTGATCTATTTTAATTCTAACCTTTTATATCTTGTGTATTTTTTACAAGGCCAAAAAAGGTATCTTCTGCCTACTGATAGATAAAATGTGTTCACTTTTGCATATTTTCCTTTGTAGGCCCAGATTATTCTTCAGCATGGTTACCTGGTAATGAATCATTGTGGCAGGCCACAACTGTTCCATCTAACCACCGAAATAACCATATCAGGCGACATAGTATAGCTTCTGACAGTGGAGACACCGGCATTGGAACTTCCTGTTCTGACAGTGTGGAAGGTGAGCTAAATTCTTAGTGCCTAGACATGAATCTTTGGAGAATGGTTGTGATTACGAACATTCAAGGGATATGTTTTACTATTCCAAACTAAGAAATTATAGTGTTTGAGTATTTAATAATATTCAGTGCTGTTACATACCAATGAAATTGTCCCTCTAGTCATATTAGATTTTCCTTCATTCACTCTTCTAGTTAAACTTTTTGAGATGATTGTTGAGTCACATGCAATTTTAAGAAACAGTACAGAGATTCTATCCAAGTTTTTGAAAGTGTCACCTATATTTGTGGATTTGAATATTTATTTCTTTAGCTTGATAAATTTGCATCATATGTTACATCTCTGTTTTTGATACATACATGTTTAGAATTGCTGTGTATTCTTGGTGGATTGGCCCTTTTATTATTATATAATGTTTCTTGTCTGTCTCCGGTAATTTTTTTGTGCTGTACTTTATCTGAAATAATACTGCCTCTCATGTTTTCTTTTAATTAATATTTAAATGGTATATATTTTCTGTTTCTTTACTTTCAGCCTGTCTGTTCTATATTTGAAGTAAGTTATTTGTAACAGCATACAATTGAATCATGGTTTTTAATTAACTCTGATAGTCTAAATATAATTGGTGTATGTAGACCATTTACATTTAATGTAATTATTGATGTATTAATACTTAAGCTTTCTGTTTGTTCTTTTTGTTACTGTTTTCATTTTCCTGTCATCCTGTGGGTTATTTGAACATTTTTAGAATTCCACTTGGATTTATCTGTAGTATTTTTTTTTTATAAAAAAAATTTTTTTTTGGTGTCATTAATCTACAATTACATGAGCAACATACGGTTACTAGACTCCCCCCATCATTAAGTCCCCACCACATATACTCCATTACAGTCACTGTCCATCAGCATAGTAAGATGCTATAGAATCACTACTTGTCTTCTCTGTGTTGCACAGCCCTCCCCATGCCCCCCCGACATTATGTCTGCTGATCCAAATGCCCCTTTTTTCCGCTTGTCCCTGTCTTCCAACCCATCCTCCCTAGTGCCTTTCCTTTTGGTAACAGTCCATTCTTGAGTTCTGTGCGTTGGCTGCTATTTTGTTCCTTCAGTTTTTGCTTTGCTCTTATACTCCACAGATGAGTGAAATCATCTGATACTTGTCTTTCTCCTCCTGGCTTATTTCACTGAGCATAATACCCTCTAGCCCCATCCATGTTGTTGCAAATGGTAGGATTTGTTTTCTTCTTATGGTTGAGTAATATTCCATTGTGTATATGTACCACATCTTCCTTATCCATTCATCTACTGATGGACACTTAGGTTGCTTCCATTTCTTGGCTATTGTAAATAGTGCTGCGATAAACATAGAGGTGCATATGTTTTTTCAAACTGGGCTGCTGCATTCTTAGGGTAAATTCCTAGAAGTGGGATTCCTGGGTAAAATGGTATTTTTATTTTTAGTTTTTTGAGGAACCTCCATACTGCTTTCCACAATGGTTGAACTAATTTACATTCCCACCAGCAGTGTAGGAGGGTTCCCCTTACTCCTTATCCTCGCCAACATTTGTTGTTGTTTGTCTTTTGGATGGTGGCGATCCTTACTGGTGTGAGGGGACATCTCATTGTGGTTTTAATTTGCATTTCTCTGATGCCTAGCGATGTGGAGCATCTTTTCATGTGCCTGTTGGCCATCTGAATTTCTTCTTTGGAGAAGTGTTCTTTTCAGATCCTCTGCCCATTTTTTAATTGGATTATTTGCTTTTGGTTTGTTGAGGTGTGTGAGCTCTTTATATATTTTGGATGTCAACCCTTTCTCAGATATGTCATTTATGAATATATTCTCCCATACTGTAGGATGTCTTTTTGTTCTATTGATGGTGTCCTTTGCTGTACAGAAGCTTTTCAGCTTGATATAGTCCCACTTGTTCATTTTTGCTTTTGTTTCCCTTGCCTGGGGAAATATGTTCATGAAGAAGTTGCTCATATTTATACCCAAGAGATTTTTCCCTATGTTTTGTTCTAAGAGTTTTATGGTTCCATGACTTACATTCAGGTCTTTGATCCATTTTGAATTTACTTTTGTGTATGGGGTTAGACAATGATCCAGTTTCATTCTCTTACATGTAGCTGTCCAGTTTTGCCAACACCAGCTGTTGAAGAGGCTGCCATTTCCCCATTGTATGTCCATGGCTCCTTTATTCTATATTGATTGACCATATATGTTTGGGTTAATATCTGGACTCTCTATTCTGTTCCACTGGTCGGTGGCTCTGTTCTTGTGCCAGTATGAAAATGTCTTGATTACTGTGGCTCTGTAGTAGAGCTTGAAATTGGGGAGCGAGATCTCCCCCACTTTATTCTTCCTTCTCAGGATTGCGTTGGCTATTCGGGGTCTTTGATGTTTCCGTATGAATTTTTGAACTATTTGTTCCAGTTCATTGAAGAATGCTGCTGGTAATTTGATAGGGATTGCATCGAATCTGTATATTGCTTTGGGCAGGCTGGCCATTTTGACGATATTAATTCTTCCTAGCCAGGAGCATGGGATGAGTTTCCATTTGTTAGTAACCTCTTTAATTTCTCTTAAGAGTGTGTTGTAATTTTCAGGGTATAGGTCATTCATGGTTAGGTTTATTCCTAGGTATTTTATTCTTTTTGATGCTATTGTGAATGGAATTGTTTTCCTGATTTCTCTTTCTATTAGTTCATTGTTAGTGTATAGGAAAGCCACAGATTTCTGTGTGTTAATTTTGTATCCTGCAACTTTGCTGAATTCCGATATTAGTTCTAGTAGTTTTGGAGTGGAGTCTTTAGGGTTTTTTATGTACAATATCATGTCATCTGCAAATAGTGACAGTTTGACTTCTTCTTTACCAATCTGGATTCCTTGTATTTCTTTGTTTTGTCTGATTGCTGTGGCTAGGACCTCCAGTACCACGTTGAATAACAGTGGGGAGAGTGGGCATCCCTGTCTTGTTCCCAATCTCAGAGGAAAAGCTTTCAGCCTCTCGCTGTTCAGTATGATGTTAGCTGTGGGTTTATCATATATAGCCTTTATTATGTTGAGGTACTTGCCCTCTGTGCCCATTTTGTTGAGAGTTTTTATCATGAATGGATGTTGAATTTTGTCAAATGCTTTTTCAGCATCAATGGAGATGATCATGTGGTTTTTGGCTTTCTTTTTGTTGATGTGGTGGATGATGTTGATGGATTTCCTAATGTTGTACCATCCTTGCATCCCTGGAATGAATCCCACTTGGTCATGGTGTATGATCCTCTTGATGTATTTTTGAATTCAGTTTGCTAATATTTTGTTGAGTATTTTTGCATCTATGTTCATCAGGGATATTGGTCTGTAGTTTTCTTTTTTGGTGGGGTCTTTGCCTCCTTTTGGTATTAGGGTGATGTTGGCTTCATAGAATGAGTTTGGGAGTATTCCGTCCTCTTCTGTTTTTTGGAAAATTTTAAGGAGGATGGGATTTTATGTCTTCTCTGTATGTTTGATAAAATTCCGAGGTAAATCCATCTGGCCCGGGGGTTTTGTTCTTTGGTAGTTTTTTGATTACTGATTCAATTTCGTTGCTGGTAATTGGTCTGTTTAGATTTTCTGTTTCTTTCTGGGTCAGTCTTGGAAGGTTGTATTTTCTAAGAAGTTGTCCATTTCTCCTAGGTTTCCCAGCTTGTTAGCATATAGGTTTTCATAGTATTCTCTAATAATTCTTTGTATTTCTGTGGGGTCCGTTGTGATTTTTCCTTTCTTGTTTCTACTTCTGTTGATGTGTGTTGGCTCTCTTTTTCTCTTAGTAAGTCTGGCTAGAGGCTTATCTATTTTGTTTATTTTCTCGAAGAACCAACTCTTGGTTTCATTGATTTTTTCTATTGTTTTATTCTTCTCCATTTTATTTATTTCTTCTCTGATCTTTATTATGTCCCTCCGTCTGCTGACCTTAGGCCTCATTTGTTCTTCTTTTTCCAATTTCGATAATTGTTACATTAGAGTATTCATTTGGGATTGTTCTTCCTTCTTTAAATATGCCTGGATTGTTATATACTTTCCTCTTAAGACTGCTTTTGCTGCATCCCACAGAAGTTGGGGCTTAGTGTTGTTGTTGTTGTTTGTTTCCATATATTGCTGGATCTCCATTTTGATTTGGTCATTGATCCATTGATTATTTAGGAGCGTGTTGTTAAACCTCCATGTGTTTGTGAGCCTTTTTGCTTTCTTTGTACAATTTATTTCTAGTTTTATACCTTTGTGGTCTGAAAAGTTGGTTGGTAGGATTTCAATCTTTTGGAATTTACTGAGGCTCTTTTTGTGGCCTAGTATGTGGTCTATTCTGGAGAATGTTCCATTTGCACTTGAGAAGAATGTGTATCCTGTTGCTTTTGGATGTAGAGTTCTATAGATGTCTATTAGTTCCATCTGTTCTAGCGTGTTGTTCAGTGTGTCTGTGTCCTTACTTATTTTCTGTCTGGTGGATCTGTCATTTGGGGTGAGTGGTGTGTTAATGTCTCCCAAAATGAATACATTGCATTCTGTTTCCTCCTTTAATTCTGTTAGTATTTCTTTCACATACATTGGTGCTCCTGTATTGGGTGCATATATGTTTATAGTGGTTATATCCTCTTGTTGGACTGAGCCCTTTATCATTATGTAATGTCCTTCTTTATCTCTTGTTACTTTCTTTATTTTGAGGTCTATTTTGTCTGATACTAGTATTGCAACACCTTCTTTTTCTCTCTGTTGTTTGCATGAAATATCTTTCTCCACCCCTTGACTTTTATTTTATTTTATTTTTTATTTTTTTAGATAATTATTTTTTATTGAAGGGTAGTTGATGCACAGTATTACATTACATTAGTTTCAAGTGTACAACACAGTGATAAAACATTTATATACATAATTCTAGGTTCCAGCTATCACCCTACCAAGCTGTTACAATATCTTGACTATATTCCTTATGCTATACATTACATCCCGGTTACTTATTTATTTTACCATTGGAAGTCTGTCCTTTTTTTCTTTTCTTTTTTTTTTTTTTTTTTTTTTTTGTGAGGGCATCTCTCATATTTATTGATCAAATGGTTGTTAACGACAATAAAATTCTGTATAGGGGAGTCAATGCTCAATGCACAATCATTAATCCACCCCAAGCCTAATTTTCGTCAGTCTCCAATCTTCTGAGGCATAACAAACAAGTTCTTACATGGAGAACAAATTCTTACATAATGAATAAGTTACATAGTGAACAGTACAAGGGCAGTCATCACAGAAACTTTCGGTTTTGCTCATGCATTATGAACTATAAACAGTCAGTTCAAATATGAATACTCATTTGGTTTTTATACTTGATTTATATGTGGATACCACATTTCTCTCTTTATTATTATTTTTAATAAAATGCTGAAGTGGTAGGTAGATACAAGATAAAGGTAGAAAACATAGTTTAGTGTTGTAAGAGAGCAAATGTAGATGATCAGGTGTGTGCCTGTAGACTATGTGTTAATCCAAGCTAGACAAGGGCAATAAAACATCCACGGATGCAGAAGATTTCTCTCAGAATGGGGGGGTGAGGTTCTAAGCCTCACCTCTGCTGATCCCCATTTTCTCACCTGATAACCCCCCTGCGACTCTGCCTGTCTTAGGTTGTTCCTCCCTTGAGGAATCTTACCCGTCTCTGGCTAACCAGTCATCTTCTGGGGCCATACAGGGAAATGTAAAGTTGGTAAGTGAGAGAGAAGCCTTATTGTTTGAAATGGTTAGCTTTTTATTTCTTTGCATATTTATGCCCTGTAGCTTCTATGCCCAGCATTTGTCTTGAGGTATCTTTACCACTTGGAAGAATTATGATACTCTGTAAATTTGATATGACCACCCCTTGACTTTTAATCTGTGCATGTTTTTGGGTTTGAGATTTGTCTCTTGTAAGCAGCATATAGATGGGTCTTGCTTTTTTATACATGCTGTTACTCTGTGTCTTTTGATTGGTGCATTCAGTCCATTTACATTTAGGGTGATTATTGAAAGATATGTACTTATTGCCATTGCAGGCTTTAGATTTGTGGTTACCAAACGTTCAAGGTTAGCTTGTTTACTACCTTACTGTCTGACCTCACTCACTTATTGAGTTGTTATAAACACAGTCTGATGATTATTTCTTTCCCTTCTTTTTCCTCCTCCTCCTCCATTCTTCATATGTTGGGTGTTTTGTTCTGTGCTCTTATTAGGAGTCCTCCCGTCTAGAGCTGTCCCTCTAAGATACCCTGTAGAAGTGGTTTATGGGAGGTAAATTCCCTCAACTTTTGCTTGTCTGGAAATTGTTTAATCCCTCTTTCATATTTAAATGATAATCGTGCTAGATACAGTATCCTTGGGTCAAGGCCCTTCTGTTTCATTGCATTAAATATATCATGCCATTCTCTTCTGGCCTGTAAGGTTTCTGTTGAGAAGTCTGATGATATCCTGATGGGTTTTCCTTTGTAGGTGACCTTTTTACTCTCTGTGGCTGCCTTTAGTACTCTGTCCCTGTCCTTGATCTTTGCCATTTTAATTATTATGTGTCTTGGTGTTGACCTCTTTGTATCCCGTTTCTCGGGAGTTCTGTGTGCTTATGTAGTCTGAGCAACTATTTCCTCCCCCAGTTTGGGGAAGTTCTCAGCAATTATTTCTTCAAAGACACTTTTATCCCTTTTTCTCTCTCTTCTTCCTCTGGTACCCCTATAATGCGGATATTGTTCCTTTTGTATTGGTCACACAGTTCTCTTAATATTGATTCATTTCTGGAGATCCTTTTATCTCTCTCTGCATCAGCTTCTATGTGTTCTGTTCTCTGGTTTCTCTTCCATCAATGGCCTCTTGCATCCTATCCATTCTGCTTATAAATTCTTCCAGAGTTTGTTTCTCTTCTGTAATCTCCCTCCAGATATCTGTGATCTCCCTCCGGACATCGGTAATCTCCCTCCGGACTTCATCCCTTAGCTCTTGCGTATTTCTCTGCAGGTCTGTTAGCATGGTTATGACTTTTATTTTGAATTCTTTTTCAGGAAGATTAGTTATATGGGTCTCCCCAGGCCCTCTTTCTGATGTTGTATGAGTGTTTTTTGACTGGATGATATTCTTCTGCCTTTCGTGGCAATAGATGTGGTCACAGGCAGGTGGTGTGGCATGTGTGTCAGCTGGGAGAACCAAGTCCCTTCCCGATTTTTGGTCGCCTTGCCCTTTTCTGCTGCCTGTGCCATCTACGCACACACCAGGAGCTGTCTCTGGTATATTGTCCTGAGCTGTCGTGGGCGGGGTCGCCCTCGAGATAGCCTAGCACACTGAGGGGGTGTCGCAGCCATGTTGGGTGTGTTCTCCTGCAAAAACAGCACCCCTTTTGCCTTCCAGACCTTGCTCTGTTTTCCTCTTTCTTTCCTGGTCAGCTGCGCACTGGCAGGAGACTCTGGTCACTGTGGGTGAGGCTGGTCTCCGGCTGCTCTGCAGGTATGGTGGGTCTGCTGGTTTGCTTACAGTGCCGGATGTGGGGAATGAATGGCAGGCTGCTTATTGCTGTGAGGGGCTTCAGGACTGCTTTACCCCCCAGGGAGGCTAGGGGGCCAGAAATTCCTCTAGATTCCCAGCCTGCTGGGCTGAATGTGCTGGGATGATTTTGTCCATTTGTTGAGCCCTTGTCCCTTTAAGACTTTTAAAAAGCACCCGCTTTTCTTTTGTCCCAGGGGAGCCGGCTGTGGGACCTGCTCACAGACTCTGTCTCGGATTTTTCTTTTCCGTTTCTCTAATATCCAGTATACCATGCAATGTGTGTCTGTGCTCCTGGATCAGATTACTAGGGCTTGTTATTTAGCAGTCCTGTGCTTCCACTCCCTCCCAACTCTGATTCTTTTCCTCCCACCGGTGAGCTGGGGTAGGGGTAGTGCTTGGATCATGGCTTTGTATCTTACCCTTTTTGTGAGATGCTGAGTTCTTGCAGATGTAGTTGTAGCCTGGCTGTTGTACTGTATCTTCTGTTCTCTCTTTTAGGAATAGTTGTATTTGTTGTATTTTCAGAAATATATATGGTTTTGGGAGATTTCCGCTGCCCTACTCATGCTGCCATCTTGAGCCTCCTCCTGTAGTATTTTTAAGTGATCTCTTTTATAGCTCTTCTGGTTGATTGTTCTAGGTGTTACATTTTATATTATATATATAATATGTATATGTAATATACATAACTTACTTTAACTGTTTGAGTGGCATATAGAAACCTTAGCTCCCTTTATGTCATTTTACCATCTCCCATTTATAATATAATTATTTCAGATATTTTTTCTACATATTTTTCTATAACCGTATCAAATGTGTTATAATTTTTACATCAACTGTCAAACATAATTTAGGAAACTGAAGAGGAGACACACAGCGTGTTTTATTTACTCATGTTCTTGCTTCCTGTGTGGTGTTCCAAGGTTCCTTCCATTCTTTCCTTTTGGTTTAGAGAACTTCCTTTAGCCCTTTTTTTAGGGTACATAAGCTGGTGACAAATTATCTTAAGTTTTTTCAACCAGGAATGTCTTGTTTTTCCCTTGACTCCTGAAGGAAAATTTCATTAGGTATATACAACTCCAGTTTGACAATTCCACTTCTTTCTGGCCTCCATGGTTTCTGATGACAGATCTTCTATTATTTTTCTCTGGCTACTTTCAAGATTTTTTCTTTGTCTCCTGTTTTCAGAAATGGAATATCACATGTTTTAGGTGGATTTCTTTGGGCTTATCTTGTTTGGGATTCATACAGCTTCTTTCTTTCCAGGACTCTGATGGCATGAATCATAAATCTTTTGTTATTGTCCTTCCGGTCTCTGATGACCTGTTCCTTTTTTTGTCCTATTTTTTGTTGACTGTTTAGATTGGTTGATTTTTATTCTGTCTTCAGTTCACTATTTTTCTTTGGTCCACTCCATTCTACTGTTGAGTCCATCCACTAAGCTTTTTATTTCTTTTATTGTATTTTTCAGTGCTAAAGTTCTTATTTTGGTTCTTTTTTTATAATACCTTCTATTTCTTGCTGAGATCTTTTGTTGTTTTTACTGATGCCATTTTGTCATCTGTTTCAGGGATGTTTGTAATCATTCATCAAAGCAATTTTATGAAGATGCCTTTAAAATCTTTGTCAGAATTCTAGCAATTCTGTTGTCTTTGTATTGGTATCTATTGATTTTTTTCATTGAATTTGAGAGTTTATTGGTTCTTTGTATGACAGATGACTTTCATCCCTTATGAGTTTCTGGATTTGTTTATTACATAACAAATATTTTAATATATATTATATGTTTTGTAAATATAAACTAACATTTATTTACATATAAGTAAATATAACATTACAAATATTTGTTTACTTACTTAGACTTAAACTGTTTCTGTTAGCTGGCTGTCTACTGTAAATATCTGTATTAAGCTAAATATAAGTTCATACTGATGTCTCCAACTCTGATCCAGTACAGCAGAGTTCATTTTAGCCCTTTTCCCTTGTTCATCTATAACTTCCCTCTTCAACCATCCATTTACTTATTTGTTCAGCCCTCAGTGTACAAATAAAGCAGGTTCAGAACTGTTAGCCCATGCTCCCCTTATTAGTTTCCCAGGGCTGCCATAACAAATTACCACAAACTGGGTGGCATAAAAGAACAGAAATGTATTTTCTCACAGTTTTGGAGACTATAAGTCCAAAATCAGGTTGTTAGCAGAACCGTTCTCCATTTAAAGGCTCTGGAGATGAATCTTCCTTCCTTTCCTCTGTACACTCTGTGGTTACTGGAAACCCTGAGCATTCCTTGATTTGTGGTGTCATAGCTCTCATTTCTGCCTCCTTTACATGGCTTTCTCTAGGTCTACTCCATGTTTTCCTCTCTCTCTCCCTGTAAAGACACTAATTATTTGATTTAGGGTCCACCCTAATCCAACATATGGTGGGCTCTAATCCTCATTTTTGCATGATTACATCTATAAAGACACTATTTCCAAGTAAGATCACATTCACAGGTACTAGGAGCTAAGATTTCAATGTATCTTTATAGGGGACACAATTCACTACATAAGCTCTGTGTTATAGACTCTGTGGTTAAACAGAAAGGCATAAAATGATTGCTTGGGAGTAATTTAAACTAAGATGAGTTGAAAATAAAGCAGGAGCACTGCTTTGAGGGTTTTTAACAATGTTATTAGCTATTTAGTCTCATCAATTAACTGTAACAATTAACTTTTTAGGAGAGAATGATGTGGAAAAGAGCAGATCTGAGGATGTAAAAGTTGCAGAGTGGATGTACTGGGATTTTCTTAGTGTTATAAAGCTGTTTGTTTTAAGCAAATCATACTCTTTCTTAACTTTGTTCCTGTGTTATGACTTCTCAGAAATTTACTTCGATCCAGAGATAAAATGTTTAGTTTTTTGAGACTTTGGCCTAGAGACTCATTACTAATCTTTTCATAGTCAGTTGCTTCAACCTCTGTAGAATATTACACTATTAATCTGAGTCCAGCTGGAAATGGTCCTTCCTCAGTTTGGCCAGTGAGAGCTTAAAGAAAAAGCCCTCTCCTTCTCCCCAGACTAGGTCAGTGTCAGGGCTGGGATGCTGCCTTTTCATAATGACTGCTGAAGAACTGAAAATACTTCATTGAGAACATATGACTATATGATTATATAATAGCATCTTTTTCATGTTCTCCAGAAGTTCTTTGCTCTTGCTATATATATGTTATATAATTACTAATTTTTTCTATTGTTATATAGAAAACTGCCTTTTTTCTTTGTTCTCTGAATTAAAAACTAATTTATTTGTGTTAACACTAGCAGATATCACTGCTTTTCTCACTGAATAATTCACTGGGTGTTAATACAAGTTCCTGTAATCTTTTAGGGATGAAAACCATGCTTTCTTCTTGAATTGGGCTGAAGTGAAGCTGTTACATTTTTTGCCCCCCACATTAGTTCTTGCTATTACCTCTAAGTTGACCTCCATCTCCTTTCCCTGCCAGGTTTTTATTAACTCATGAAACATGAATGGTTTTTACTGGTTTTATATATAGCACTATACAGAATATTCAAATAGACAAAGGACCCATTGAGTTTAAGACATGACCATAGCAGGTAGTGTTATCTAAAGGCTATTCTAATATGGAGGAAGCAGTGTCAAAATTTGAAGACAGAGGGCAAATACGGGAAGAGTTCCAGGAAAGGATAAAGAGTAGAAGGAATGGTGGATGAAAATAAGATTGAGTAGCAGGACCCTGGAAGACTGAGAGTAAATAACAATACTTGGGACTTCAGTGGAAAATGAATCATTTCCACTTCAGTGGAAAATAATTTGAGTCATTGGAGCTGTTAATGAGTGATTCTGATTGCATTTATTCTTGACTGGAGAGGTGGAGTGTACACTGTTAAAAAATGTCAGTTATTTTAAAATGCTATCTGAATATAGGAAGTAGTGTTAGCATATTAAAGACTATTGAAAGGAATGATTGATATGTTTGCCTAGTAGAGTATGTTTTCCTTCCTAAATTTATGTCTTTCTGAAGTTTTCATGATACACACTTTTGGGAACTATTCATCTGTTCTTCACCTTCTTTGTTCTTAGGTAAGTGTCCTGAGTCTTCTGATTAATAGTCTTTACTTTTCTGTTGTTGAATTTGCTACATGGAATATCTGTTTAATGTACAGGGCTCAGGGAAATAACCATTGTAGAGGATTACTGAATATCGAAAATGGCTTTACATTAGAACATAACTAATAGGTTGATATTCATAACATAATGTCAGCTTGAAACATGCTGTATATTAGATTATTTCATATCACTGTCATGTGGATGGGACTTTACATACTTTGGTCTTGGGTTACATAAATCGTTTTGCCATCCACTAACCATAGGGCTATAAAGTGTTTATTCTTTCTCATTTATAAAATTAAACAAATCTATCCTTATCACATTCCAAATATTGAATAACCTGATAAATCTTCTTCATCTCCTTTGTACTACAACCCTCAGGTGAGAATTACAATAGGGTATAATTATATTAATTTCTAAGTAATATACATGAAATTTGGACCAGTGTTACCAAATATATAGGTGAACTTGTTTTACAGTGTATCTATAGAATATTTTAGTTTGCTGCCTTTAACTCTATTAGAGTTACTGTTTGTCTTGAAGGAGAGTATATATTCCATCTTGATTTCCAAGGCTGTGGTTTTAAATGCTGCAGTATTTTGGTTTGTTGTAACAATTTTTAGGGGAAATGTTGAGTGCATTTGAATTCTTAAAAAACTGATTATTTTAGAAACTTGAGTATTTAAACCTCAGTAAATATACATGATTTACATACTACATGCAGCTATTAACAAAAGTTCCCAATTTAACTCTTACTACAATTTTATTACTGTACTTGATGCAATATACATACTTAAAACTGCTGTAAATTACTGTCAGTTTCTTCCTGGAAATATTTGAGATGGTTTTTGGAAAACAATAATATAGTGCTGTGTGGTTCAATATGGTAGCCACTAGCAACATGTGGCTATTAAGTGCTTGAACTGTGCCTAGTCCAAGTTGAAATGTAAAATGCACACTGTATTTGGACACTTTGTGTTAAAAACATGTAAGATATTTTATTAATACTTTTTGATATTGACTACATGATGACATAATATTTTGGATATAATGTGTTAAATAAAAGGCATCATTAAAATTAATTTTACCTTTTCAATTTCACTTTTTTGATGTGGTTACTACAAAACTTAATATTACAAATGTAGCTGCATTGTATGTCGGTTGGATATATCAGACATATTGGTATTGACAGTGTAAAATTTGCAAAGGGCTTTCTTTCAAATATATTATGAGTTTGTATATTTATGTGTTTTCTAGGAGAAATAGTATTGGCTTCTCAAAATAGTTCCTGTCAGCCCATTTACTATTTAATATAATAGAACATATCAATGGCATTATGTCTGTGATAAATTGTATTCTGCTTTCAGTCTGGGGATACCAAGAGCACACCCCTTTTATAATTTTGACAGTGATCGGAGCTTCACTGCCGTGGGATTATCCTGATTCCTTTGACAAAGAGCAAATTAGTTAAAGTGGATCTGGTGGGGTATAGGGGAGATTTGATTGTAGAATTCCTGAAATTCTGAATAAGAGTTCTCTTGCTCACTTGGGGAATGAGGAAAAGGAGTAATGGCAATAATTTTGCTGGAATTATCCTGTTGGGTCTGATATGCAGCCCCTCAGTCTTAATTAGGGGGGAAGAGGGAACATTCCCTTTGAGTCTCAGAGCATAATTTGCTGCAGGGCCAGTAGGTACCCGTAAAGTAAGTAGGTGGAAGAGTTATTGCACCAGTCTTTCATATATAACCTTAATTGGAAATTAAGTGCCTAGGAAGAGTGAGCCTATCTTCTGTAAGCTTCTGAAGTTTGACTGCTTTTTGCAAATAATAACATTATACATTATCATATAATTCAAATGTTTAACCTGTAGTAACTTTTAAGTTGTTATTTATCTTAGTAATAATTATTTCTCAGTCTATAAGACAATCATGGTTGAAGAGGTATACTTCTATATACTAAATGTAAAATTAATTTGGGGGTATAGATCAAAGAACATGGAATAATTTTTATTTAAATTCCATGGTACATTACTTTAAATAAACAGTACATCTGTGAAGTAAGATATTAGACAAACTGAATGGTACTGTCTAGGCAGACCACCCCATTCTTGTACCCCATTCCCTGCCATTTAGTATTGTTAAGTTATAAGTGATGTTCCAAATGGTGGTCTTTGGCCTCTGCTAAATCTTCAGAGTATCCTGTGAGTCATTGAAAAATAACTTGCATTCTTTTTTATTTTAATGTTACTTTATTTTAATTATTTTACAAACTTAAAATCTATACATGAGTATAGAGTAACTTAATACTTAATATAAATGCTTTATGAATTACAAAAAAGTCAGTTTTATAAATGACTATTATATAGTAGTACCTTCCTTTCTTTCATCTTTAGTCTGAAGCTTTTAAAGGTTCATTCATTTATTGGCTTAATAAATATTTACTGAATACTTACTGTGTTTCAAGAATTCAGAGTTGCAAAAAAGTCAGATGGAGGAGAGGATTACATCAGCATCTCAGTAGGGGTGGGACTTTAGTACAGAACAGTATTCTAAAATTACATTGAGTAATTTGCTTTTAGCCATGGTATTTTGAGATTTTCAAATAATGCTAAATAAAGGTGTGATGTTTTTAAATATATTTAACAAGAAGTTGAGACAATAATTTAAAATTAGCAGCACCATTTTTTAGCTAGGTAATTTGTTCATTGGGTATCAAATTCCAGGTTGGTAGGAAATAGATCTGTCACATGAGGATAGATGTGTCTGCAAGACTACCCAGTTGTAACATAAACCACAACAGCACATCACCCATTTCTTCTTAGGTTTTCTTTGCCGAGATCTGGAGGCTACATAAAAAAATAGCTGCTCTTGCCACAAAATTAGACTGAGAGAGTTGTTTTTGAGAAATATAGCACTTGTGTAGGGCATAACCTAAATGTGGTGCCAAAAGTGAATGATTAAGGGAAAAGCAAGAGGAAAGTGGAAATATATGCCTAAGGCAAAAAAAACCCCAAACCCTTAATGTTTGTTGTTTGGCTGTTTAACTTTCCACAGGGCTATGTTCTCTCCTGTATTATATGGCACCTGAGAAAAGCAGACTCACAGGCAGGTCTTTTATAGTCTGAGTTCATAAATGTAGTTTCTAGCTATCTGTTTGGGACTAATTTTCAAGCATATTTATATTTTTACTAAAAAGGTACAGTAGAAGTAAATATTTTTTTTCTTTGGTAATTCCCAACTGCTAATTTGTATTGGAGATAATCTTCTTATCTAATTAACCTCATTTATTTCAAAAAGAGACTGATAAAAATGGACTTGAATTTAATCATCTTCATTAGTTGGTTGTTTTTACTAAGAAATAATAGGGCTGTTGAATAATACAAGTTTTAAGATCATCCTGTGAGTATATATAAGAAAGGAAGAAAAATCAGAAATATTATCATTTGGTTCATTGTCTTTATTTTATGAAGAAACTAAAGCCTTAAAGTAAGTACTTGTTTAAACATTTATTTATTCATGTAGCCAGTATTTATTGAATGTCTACTGTGTGTTCCATACTATGCAAGAGGTTAGAATTAAACAGCAATTTTCCCTATCACTGTATATGTAAAGTCTAGTGGAAAAGATAGGAAATAATTATTATAAATATATTATGATAGGCAGAGTACTCAGGGTAGGGGGACTTAATCTAAATCCACTGAATTAGGAGAAGGACCCCTAGTAGAAGTAATGTTTAAACTGAGGTCCAAAAAGGTGAATAGAAACTGGGAGGCAAAAGGTAGGAGGAAAGTAGTCTAGGCTGAGAGATCAACATGGCCGTTACCTCAAAGATGGGACATGAAATAACATTCTGAGGATGGATCAGAGGAGAGCAGAACTGGATGCCAGAGACCATTTGTGTTGCAGATAGGAGCCAGTGGTGACTGGTTCATAAGAGAGATAATGGGAAAGAAGAGAATGACATGATTCAAGAGATACTTAGAAGATGAAAACCATACATTATTTCTTTTTAAATGGCTTTCATTTAGATGGGCTTCACATACCATAAAATCAACACATTCAAAGTGTACAATTCAGTGACTGACTTTTAGTATAATTCACAAGGTTGTATAACTATCACCAGTATCAGTTTTAGGACATTTTCATTACCCCAAAAAGTAACCCTATATACCCCTTAACCATCATCCCCTAACACTCCTGTTTGTCTCAGTTCTAGGTAACCACTAATTTTGGAGGATGTTGTAAAAATTTCCCAAGGCTCTCTTTTCTTTGCTTGCATATTTTATAGATTTTGTTAGTTTTACTTAGCAAATGGTTTCTTTAAAACATCCCATCTTAACGTAAAATATCCTCTTGTTCTTATTCCTCATTTTCTTTTACTTTTTCCATTTTTTTAAAGGAAATGTCAAACATATATCAAAGTACAAAGAAGGTAAAATGATGAATACACATGTACACAACACAAAATTTATACAATTATAAATTATATCACATAGCAATCTAACTTCATCTATTACCTCTCTGCTTACTCCCATACTCTTGGTTAAATTTTATTTATTTATTTATTTAGGTATCATTAATAGACAATCACATGAGCAACATTGTGGTTACTAGATTCCCCCTATTGTCAAGTGCCCACCACACACCCCATTACAGTTACTGTCCATCAATGTAGTAAGATGCTATAGAGTCACTACTTGTCTTCTCTGTGCTATATACTGCCTTCCCTGTGCCCCGTCCCCCCCATGTTATGTGTGCTAATCATAATGCCCCTTATTCCCCTTCTCCCTCGCTTCCCCACCCACCCCAGTCCCTTTCCCTTTGGCAACTGTTAGTCTATTCTTTGGTTCTGTGAGTCTGCTGCTGTTTTGTTCCTTCAGTTTTCCTTTGTTCTTATACTCCACAGATGAGTGAAATCATTTGGTACTTGTCTTTCTCCTCCTGGTTTATTTCACTGAGCATAATACCCTCTAGCTCCATCCATGTTGTTGCAAATGGTAGGATTTGTTTTCTTCTTATGGCTGAATAATATTCCATTGTGTATATGTACCACATCTTCTTTATCCATTCTTCTACTGCTGGATACTTAGGTTGCTTCCATTTCTTGGCTATTGTAAATAGTGCTGCAATAAACATAGGGGTGCATATGTCTTTTTCAAACTGGGCTCCTGCATTCTTAGGGTAAATTCCTAGGAGTGGAATTCCCAGGTCAAACCCACAATGGTTGAACAAATTTACATTCCCACCAGCAGTATAGGAGGGTTCCCCTTTCTTTGTATCCTCACCAGCATTTGTTGTTCCTAGTCTTTTGTATGTTGGCCATCCTAACTGGTGAGTTGATATCTCATTGTGGTTTTTATTTGCATTTCCCTGATAATTAGCGATGTGGAGCCTCTTTTCATGTGCCTGTTGGCCATCTGAATTTCTTCTTTGGAGAATTGTCTGTTCATATCCTCTGCCCATTTTTTAATCGAGTTATTTGCTTTTTGGGTGTTGAGGTGTGTGAGTTTATATATTTTGGGTGTTAACCCCTTGTTGGATATGTCATTTACAAATATATTTCCCCATACTGTAGGATGCCTTTTTGTTCTGCTGATGTTGGCCTTTGCTGTACAGAAGCTTTTTAGTATGATGTAGTCCCATTTGTTCATTTTTTATTTTGTTTCCCTTGCCTGAGGAGATGCGTTCCAGAAAAAGTTGCTCATGTTTATATTCAAGAGATTTCTGCCAATGTTTTTTTCTAAGAGTTTTATGGTTTCATGACTTACATTCAGGTCTTTGATCCATTTTGAGTTTACTTTTGTGCATGGGCTTAGACAATAATCCAGTTTCATTCTCTTGCATGTAGCTGTCCAGTTTTGCCAACACCAGTTTTTGAAGAGGCTGTCATTTCCCTACTGTATGTCCATCGCTCCTTTATCGTATGTTAATTGACCATATATGCTTGCGTTTATATCTGGTCTCTCTAGTCTGTTCCATTGGTCTATGGGTTTGTTCTTGTGCCAGTACCAAATTGTCTTGATTACTGTGGCTTTGTAGTAGAGCTTCAAGTCAGGGAGCATAATCCCCCCAGCTTTATCCTTCCCTCTCAGGATTGCTTTGGCTATTTGGGTTTTTTTGTGGTTCCATATGAATTTTAGAACTATTTGCTCTAGTTCATTAAAGAATGCTGTTGGTATTTTGATAGGGATTGCATTGAATTTGTAGATTGCTTTAGACAGGATGGCCATTTTGACAATATTAATTCTTCCTATCCATGAGCATGGGACATGTTTCCATTTCTTGGTTAAATTTTTAAGCAAATGGGGAGCTCCCTCTTAACCTTTAATTATAATAAAGTAATTTATTGAGCATAATCGATGCACAAGGCCTAATAATTAGGAAGGCTACAGGATTGTTTAATTTAAAAATAGGTACAATTATGTGCCCATTTTAGGTGAAATGAATGATATTTAGACCCTTCTCTAATCTAGGACCCTTTTGAAATTTTATTAGCAGTCATTTCATTAGGAAACTATATTTTTGCAACTTCATAACTTTAGAACTTTCAGGGATCCTGATAATGAATACTCTGGTAATATGACTTTCAGATATTAGAGTAGATTAGTTAGTCAGTTGCCTTAACATTAATAAATATACCTACCATAAATTTTTGCAGTAAGAGGTTTTATACTTTATACATGATTTTAAAAATATTTTTCATTATAGAATCCTTCTGTGGTAGAATATAATTATCTTCTTTTTCCTGATGAAACTGTAAGACTTTGATGACATTAATAGTATATGCCAGGTTATACAGCTGTCAGGTGGTATTGGTGTATTCTTCTAGTCTAACTCTAATACCCTTTTCTTAACCCCACTGTATTAGATAGCTGTACGTGGATGGGAGAAGGTAGAGGGAAAAACCCTGAGAGGTGTGGTGTAGGATAGTATAGGTAACAGTAGACTGGGAAACAGGAGATCAGGGTTCTATTTTGAGATATGTATGTAATGAAGTAATTTAACCTTTATGGTCTTTAGTTCATAATTTTCATATGAGAGTAGGTCAAAGATTATGCACAGAACACTTTTGGCTTGTGTATACCAGTTAATTTCAAAGCAGTACTAAAAACAATTGATTTATGTTCTTTTGCACCCTTTTCCTTTGCCTCCATCTCTACTTAATTTTGTCAATATACATTGTTGCATGAAATGAAATACTTGGATTTTAAGTTCTTAAACATGAATTTTTCAGAAATGGAGATTTTTTGTTGGTAGTTTATTTTGTATTTTATGGACTTTATTTTTACCATCAGTGTTATTCATCCATCCATCCATTTATCCACTCACTCATTTTTTCCTATCATTTTACTTATTGGCATAGTAGACTATGAATGCCTCAACCCGGTAAGCTGAGCTGAATTTAATCCATTTTAGTGACCTCTGACAAACCTACGCACTTCTGAGCTGGAAAGGCTCTTTAGTCACATAGCCATGGGTTTAGGGAAGAGACTAATGACTCCACTCTCCCTAGACTTTCAGATAGAGAGAGAGCCAAATGAAAACTTATTGTCTGTCCTGCATAAAGTAATAATTTTGTTGCTCAGAAAATTTGCATTTTCCAAAATCACATCTCATAATTTAATAGATTAAGTTATAATTTTCTTTGTAAAATTTCTTATGAGAGAGAACTAACACTTATGGATGGCTCTTTCCAAGGAAAGTGACTGCTGAGACTTAATCTTAAATTGAAACTAGTGGGAAATACTCAGAAAACAGTACAGTTGAATGAAATTTTAAAAAGCATTTAAGAAAAAAAATATTTAAGTTTTTGTGTAAATAAAGTTGTTTTTACTGACTAGCTTTTTTTCTTTTATTTAGATAACACTGATACATACTCTTATGAAGGTTTCACATGAAAAACAATGTGGTTACTACATTCACCCATATTGAGTCCCCCCCATACCCCTTTGCAGTCACTGTCCTTCAGTGTAGTAAGATGCCACAGAGTCATTACTTGTCTTCTCTGTGCTAGACTGTCTTCTCTATGATCCCCCCCCCCACACCATGTGTAGTAATCATAATACCTCTCATTCCCCTTCTCCCTTCCTCCCCACCACCCTTTCCCACCCCTCCTCTTTGGTAACCACTAGTCCCTTCTTGGAGTTTGTGAGTCCGCTGCTGTTTTATTGCTTCAGTTTTGCTTTGTTGTTATACTCAACAAATGAGGAAATCATTTGGTATTTGTCTTTCTCTGCCTGACATATTTCACTGAGCATAATACCCTCTAGCTCCATCCATGTTGTTGCAAATGGTAGGATTTCTTTCTTTCTTATGGCTGAATAGTAGTCCATTGTGTATATATACCACATCTTCTTTATCTATTCATCTACTGATGGACATTTAGGTTGCTTCCATATCTTGGCTGTTGTAAATAGTGCTGCGATAAACATAGGGGTGCATATGTCTTTTTGAATCTGAGAAGTTGTTTTCTTTGGGTAAATTCCTAGGAGTGGAATTCTTGGGTCAAATGGTATTTCTATTTTTTGTTTTTTGAGGAACTTCCATATTGCTTTCCACAATGGTTGAACTAATTTACATTCCCACCAGCAGTGTAGGAGGGTTCCCCTTTCTTTGCATCCTCGCCAGCATTTGTTGTTCCTAGTCTTTTCTTTGTTGGCCATCCTAACTGGTGTGAGGTGATATCTCATTGTGGCTTTAATTTGCATTTCCCTGATAATTAGCAGTGTGGAACATCTTTTCATGTGCCTGTTTGCCATCTGAATTTATTCTTTGGAAAATTGTTTACTGACTAGCTTTTAAATTTAGCTTTGCTTTGAATTATTGAGCTCTTGAAGCTGTATATCAGATTGTCCTTTAATTAAGTTGCCAATAATCTGGTTGGACATAGGAAATGACCTTTTTTTAAAAAAAAGAAAAAACAGCTTTACATCTTGTTTTATAAAAGTTTCTTAGTTTGTTGTGAATAGTTGCTTACAGTGTACAAAAAGGACTGGAGAATTGTCTAATTTGAGGACAAGTTCTCAAGACTTGTTCACAAGACTTCTGTAGTTTTAAACAAGTAAGTTTGGAACTTTTCACTCATTTTCTTAGGATTTGAAATGGCTTCACAAAGTACAATTGAAAAAACATAAAATAGTCAAGCAAACAAGTGATTGGTAATAATGGTTAGACAATAACAAAATGAGAAAAAAGATTTTCACAGAATTGCATCTTATTGCTTTCAGGTACAGTTGCTGAAAGAATAAGCCATACATTTGACTTTAAGGGAACCTATGTTTCTCACTATCTTTAAGATACAAAGACTAAAAAACAAGCAGTCAGGAAAGCATGCTTTTTTTGATGTTGGTACCTGACCAATAATTTTCCTAAAGTTCTTGACAGTTATTTTTTTATTATTTTTTATAATCATTCTCAGACTTTGTGCAGATACCATAATACCAAAATAGGACTTAATATTTTATTTTAGGTGTGTCTTTTGTAAACATTTAGCTGGATTGAAAAAATTACCTGGATAATTCTTGTCTTTTGAGTGGATTTTTACTTACTGTGATGATTGTCATATTTTGACACATTTTAAATCATATTGTATACTTTCTTTTCTGCTTTCTTGAGGTTTTTTTCCTATCTTTTTTGCCATTTTTTATTGGCTTTTTTCTTCATGCCATTTTCCTTCCAGTCTATTAGAAGTTGTACACTCTAGGTTTATTGAGATATAATTCACATACTATGAAATTCACCTATTTAAAATATACAATTTAATGCCTCTTAATATATTCTCAAAATTGTGAAGCTATTACCATAACCTAAGTTTAGAACATTTTTAGCATCCCTAAAAGAAATTCTTTAGTTGTCACTCCTGTTTTCCCTCCCACACCTAAGCAACCACTAATCTTTCCGTCTATAGGTTTCTTTGTAGTGGACATTTTATATGAATGTGCTCATCTGATACTGCGGTCCTTTGTGATTGACTGTCACTTAGAATGTTTTCAAGATTCACTCATGTAGTAGCATCAGTATTTCATTTTTATTGCCGTATAATATTATATTGTGAGAATCATACCACATTTTATTTATCATTTGATGGACATTTGGGTTTGTTTGTATTTTTCTCTATTAAAGATAATGCCTCTCTGAACATGTTTCATTTCTCCTGGGTGTATACCTAAGAGTGGAATTGCTGGGCGTATGTTTATATTTAACTTTTTGAGGAAATGTCAAACTGTTTCCCAAACAGTGGCAACTTTTTATGTTCCCACCATGAAAAGATGCTACACATCCTTGCCAAGATTTACTATCTGTAATTTTGATGATAGCCATCCTAGTGGGTGTGAAGTGGTATCTCATTGTGGTTTTGATTTGCATTTCCCTGATGAATAAATGATGGATGAGCATCTTGAAAGATAGGTTACTTTCCCAAATAATTCATGGGTGCCAGTAATTTACTCTTAACCCTTTGAAAGTATTATTTCACTATGTTCTAGATTCCATTATTGCTATTGAGAGTTGGCTATCATTCTGAGAGTTCTTTTATGAACTTTTTTCTTTCTCTGGATCACTTCTGATTGTCTGGTGTTTTATAGCTTCCTTGTGATAAATTTAGTTCTTGTCTGCAGCTATGTGTGTAATGGTGAAACTAAACCCCGACGGGAAGAGCTATATACATAACTTTATTGTGAATAATATATTTACATTGTCTTTTCTATCTAGCACAGTTCCTTGTTCATAATATATTCCTAGGATATTCTTTGTTTGAATTATTATGGCATTTCTTATATAGCTCTTTTCCTACTAGAGTGTAGTTTAGATATTTAAAAATTTTTACCTAAAAATATAGGGAATGCTTAGAAATGTACATTTGTTTTAAAAAAGATGGGGTTACATGTGGTACAAAAAGTTTTTTTTTCTCATATGATAATATATGATCATGGCATTAGGAAAAAAGTATCATGGTGTTATATGGAAGTTAATTATTACTTTTGAGTTAGCATTAACATTTTTATTTTAAAAATACTTGTTATAGTATTTCTGTTGATGGATAAATATAGTAAGTTATTACATTTTAAATCAGAATATTTTGATACAGGATTATATAGTTTCCTATTTGTTTTTTTTTTGTTGTTGTTAACTGTAAAGACTCATAATTTATTGTGATAGGTCTGGAGGGTCTTTTAAAAATGTAATTCTTCTGGAGGGTCTTTTAAAGATGTAATTCTTCGTTACTTTAAGAAGGATAGAAAGAGACTATCCCTATATATGAGAAGATACAATCAAGTGTATTCACTGTTCACTGTTGCCATGTAAGAATAACATGATTGGAACAGAACACTGAGATTTTTTTTCAGAATTGAGAATCTATTATTTTAAATATAATTCACGTGTATTATCAGGTTCCAGTGATCCCGTCCTCTTATATTCTTCCCTTACAAGCCAAAATCTTATCTGAAACTATTAGCTCTTCTGTGCTCTCTCTGAATGCTCTAAATCCTGTCTTCTGGTTTTGAAAAGGACTGCCCTCTGCTGGTTTAACATTTCACTATTGTAACTTAGATGTGGGACAGATGTCATTGTAATAACTTGCATTTGGGGTTTCTGGCTACAATTAGTACAGTAAAGCACATTAGGAATTGTATCTACCTCTTACTGTGTTTCATCAGGGCAAAATAACCTTTTTAAAGTGCTAAAATTGTCAAGTATTTTCTGGATTCATCTGCAGGATATAATGGTCCTTTTTTCACATATTCATGATGTGAAATAATTCAATTCCTTATTCATTAATTCATGTTTTGTGTGTTTTTGTATATGTGTGCATATGTGTGTGAATGACTAAGCTTTATTTCTTCGTTTTGACAGTAATGAATTCTGAATGTCATAGTAAATCAGTTTTTACACTAGAACTCAGATGTTCGTTGTAAGTCCGGGAAGAGGAAATCCTGGGGCAAAATACCTCTAAAAACTGAAATCAGTCAAAGGGAGAAATAAAGTTTAAAACCCATTTATTGCTCACAAACTGCAGTCCTGGACCTTCCTTCTCTGCTCTGGAAGAAAAAAAAAATCTGCCCTCCTGTCTCCTCTTGGGTACTGATAAGCCCTCCTTGCCCAGGTAATTAATTACCTATTGACATGGAGATGAACTTCTCTCCACCCCTGAGGAAAGATGCAAATGCACTAAAGCCATACTTCTTTCCACTGCTAAATGCCTATTGATATGCAGATGTACTAAAGCCAGGCAAGATATTCTGGAAATATTGCAATTTTACACACATTGGTGATGGCTGAACTTGGCATATTTAAGCTTGAAGGCTTCAGAACTGAATCAGACCCAGATGGAATGACATTGTTGTGAATAGAACAGAGACTCACTTATTAGAAGGTGATGTTTCCTGGGCCCCTCTCTACTATAACTGAATCAGAATCTCTTGGAGTAGTGTTTCAAATCTCTTCTACCTTTTTTTTGTAAGCTAAAGTTAGAGAACTTCAGATAAGTGACTTTTAGGAGTAAATTCCATCCTCAAAGTAATGTTCTGTGAACAGCATATATCAAATGTTTTCAGGTTTGTAGGAGTAGAGACTAGTCTGATGTGGAATTGTTGATTTTCTGTGCAGTTGGGAAATCCTGAGTGAGCACAGGGGGATAGGAAAGTAGCACATTATCAGAAATGTAGCAGCCAAGACTGGTGATCTCTGGTCTCAGAGGTTTCAGCTGCGATATGGAAAATGAGGCAGTCACCTGATACATTATTCATACTTTAGTAACAGTGTTTTTAGAGATATTTCAAACTCTGTGAGGTCACAAAGCAAAACATCTTTGCAGAACTTTGACCAAATGATAATGTTCCTTGAAAAGAAATTAAAATAAGATATTGTATAAAGTGAAATATAGGAACATCTTTTTCCTTTTCTCTTCTTCCCACCATGCAGGGATTACCTTTGTTTACTAAATTTTGGGTCTATTGTTCCAGACTGATTCTCTGCTCATGAAGATACATATATATGTATTTACATATATTCACTTGTATGTTTGGATATTTTGAATAGTGATATATGCAAACAGATTTCCTCACTTTTCCCAAATGCTATAACAATTTATATTCCCAACATTGTAGGATATTACAGCTTTTAATAATTTGATGAATGCACTTTTTACTGTTACTGAGTTTGAGCATCTTTTTTTTAAAACAGGTAATCTCTATTTGAGTTTCTTGTTTGGTGATTTGTTTACTGATTTCCTTTGGGTGTTTTAAAATAGGGTTAGTTTTTTTGGTGGTGGTGGTGGTGGTGTTCTTTGTATAGTATGGATATTTATGTAGTCTTTTTCTGTTACATTGAAATAATATTTGCTTTTAGTATTTTCAGTTGTATAGTATTAAGTAACATGTTTTTGTACCAGGAACTTGGTTGAGTCCTTTACATGTGTTAATTTCTCATATTCACTGTTGTCATCTCCACTTTACAGATGAGGTGACTGTAATGCAAGGAGGTTAAATAACTTGTATGAACACATGCTTCTGTTGAGTGAGAGAGCCAGTATTTGAATCTTAAAAGTTTGATTTGAAAACTATTACACTTAACCTTTACACTGTATCTTTACTTAGAAAATGTTTTAAGTGTGAAAAAACTGAAAATTTCAAATTTGATGTTAAACTCATTTTTTTTTAAAAGAATATTTTTAAGAGGCCATCATGACTTTAATACAAACATTCCTTCAGAACTAGTAACATAAACATGTATGTGAGAGATAGATAAAATACTGTAATGTGTTAATACAAATATTCCATTCCTTTTGTGGGCATTTGTCTTATTTCTGTTTAGAACTGACCTTCAGCATTTTGTTCCCTTCTATTTCCGTCTACTGATTTAATAGTAATATTAATACAAATAACAGATTGTTAATCATCTTGTTACCCATCATTTTCCTTTAATGTATCCTCAACACTACTACTGGAATAATCATCTTAGGTACAGCTTTGATCGTATCACTCACTCCTTTGTCAGGAAACTTGCAGAAATGTGGCATTTCTTGCTGAATGAACCCAGGCTCTTTCTTTAGCAAGGCATTTGAAGACTTGTACAACTCTTCTTAACCTTTATCTTTCAAGAATTATCCTGAGCAAAATTTTTTTTCTTTTTAAAAAATTAAGTTTGCTAGCCATGATGCATCTGTTGCACTAGACTTTGAATCCAGTGATTCAGTTCAAATTTCCATGGGACTTAATTTGTTTGTATGTAATATGACATAATGTAAAGTGCTATTATTTTTAGAATTTCTGTATATTATGATTGTAGATGTGGCAGACTTATTGGAAGCGGGGTAAGGAAATTAAGCAAGTTATTCTGAAGCAGGGTTTACTTAACAAACAAGATATTTCTTTCTTTAGATTGTGTTGTATATTTGGATGACAGAGGTTGGGGGTGGGAGACACCACCCAGCCACCCTAGGGCACAGACTATTGTGTAGGTACAGGCTTGAAGTATCTAACAGACCTTACCTGCCATATTATCTTGAACAATATATTTAACTACTCTGTGTTAATTTTCTCATTTGAATAACTTTTCTTGACACTCTGTACTGCAGATAAATGGGATAATTTGTTTGTTTCTTTTGGAGCCATAGTCTTCTGGCTTCATACTTGGATCAGTTAGTGTTCTCAGTTGGCAGGAGCTGACTGGCTTATTGAGTGAGGAATTTACTTCAGGGTATTTGGTACCTCATAGAATGTTTTGGGAGGCCTAGAGAACCAGGCTAATGTTAATGTTCCAGGTAATATGCCTCAAATCACGTCTGAGAACTGTCACTCCCCTGCCCCACCAGGCACTGGGTGAAATCATCAGTGCTGCTCAGCTGCTGCCACTTGTGGGCCAGTACTTGACGGGGCCACCTCTGCTACTCCACTGTGGAAGGCTGAGCCCCTGTTGGCGCCTATCCCGGTCAGAAATGGTAGCTCCACCCAGACATTATCTCTCATGTGACTCAATTCTAAACTGATGTCTTGTACAGGTGCTTCTACATGTCTGCATTATAATTGCAGGTATGTTAGGAATTTGAGGTCTAAAATTTATTTTGGAGGATAAGACTTATAGTGTGGGAATTATCCTGAGTATAAAAAGGTTCTGCAGAAGCTGATGAGAAGTTTGAATATGATAAATATTCACTATTGTACTTTTGCTTGTATTCCTTCATCTGTAATGATTTTCTCTCTTCATTTCCATGCAAAGACTTGCTGAAATTCCATTTTTTTAATCTGTCGGCCTGGTGTTTCTCATCTGAATTTTCTTATGACTTTCTCAACCTTTCTTTTCCCATTACTTTATTTCTTTAAAATTTTATCAAAGCTAAATATAAATATATTCTAGTATGAGTTAAACAGTATGGGAAGATACAGAATAAATTGTGAAATTTGCCTTTCATCATTCATCTCCTTTCCTCCTGTACTTCAAATTGCTTTCCCCTTTCTAGAGATTGTCTGACAAAAAGTAAAATCTTTGATTTTAATTTGGCACATTTGATGATAATTTGGCAATTGATGGTAAGTTCATTGAGTACAGAGGCTTTTATTTATCTTTTGGGCTTCTATAGACCTGCTTAAACTATTCCAGTGTGTAGAATAATACTGTGTAAAGGCCTGAACTAAGGCAATAGCTTATATAATCATTTCGGAAGTGAAAACTTACAACTTGGGTATTTTAGTATGCAGAGAAAGATAGGAATCAAAGTAGACTCTTAAGAGTTCTAACTTGGGAAGTAATATATTACTGATGATGCCATTAAGGCAGACTGGCAACATAGGAACTGCTCTGTATCTGCAAATAGATTGCTAGAACACTTTCTGATTCCTTTCCATTATGGTGGGAGCTCCTTTATCCATATTTCTGACTTGAATGAGAATTTGAGGATATGCTAAAATGTTCACATTTGGTGTAGATTACTACAGTTTAAGAAAGACAATGAAAAATAACATTTTCTATCAAGAGTTGTTTCTGAGGCTTCAGTGCTGGATTATGAGTAAGACCAGTCAGTGGGGAGATGGATTTTTCTTTTAAATGTATAATACTTAGATTACATAGGGTAAATATCAACCTGTTTTTCAGTCATTTTTTATCTGTAATAGATGTAAATGGGCATATATTTTGTTGTGTATACACTTTTAGAAAATAATGTTTGAAAATTTGATTTGTTTTTGTTTGGATAAACTTAAAATAACAACAAAAACAATAATCCTTTCATTTCAGTAAAATGCCTCTGGAAAAGTTGTGCTGGAAAACCATATTCAGATTTTTGTTTTGGCATTTTGCCTTTTTTTTTCTATTAATCACAACTAATTTGACGTTCTTTTTTTTTTTTTTTCCCAGATCATTCAACTTCAAGTGGTATATTATCTTTTAAGCCTAGTCGATCATTAGTTACTCTTCCTACTGCCCATGTCATGCCGTCTAACTCCAGTGCTTCAGTTTCTAAACATAGGGAATCATTGATATCAGGTGGCTCAAAATGGAGTTCAAGCCTCATTCAAACATTGGGAAACCACAGTAGAGTTGAACAGGATTCTTCACTAGACATGAAGGACTTCCGACCCCTTCGGAAATGGTCATCTTTATCCAAACTCACTGCCCCGGATAACTACAGCGAGGGTGGCATTATACACACTGAAGAGTCAAGGAGTGGACTGGAAAAGACAGGGAGGGGCAAGGCTTTGACATCACAACTAAGGACAGTGGGGCCCAGCTGCTTGGAAATGCTTAAGCTGGAGGACAAGGAAATAAATAAAAAACGATCATCAACTCTGGACTGCAAATACAAATTTGAGAGCTGTAGCAAAGAGGCCTTTAGAGCTTCTTCCTTCACTCTAAGGAGACAGACCTCAGACATGACACACAGTGCCTTACCTGAAAGTAAGCCCATTAGGACCAGCTCAGATGCTTTTGAACCTACGAAATACTTAATGCTTGGTCAACAGGCAGTAGGTGGGGTTCCCATTCAGCCTTCCGTGAGAACACAGATGTGGCTTACAGAACAGTTGCGGACAAACCCCTTGGAAAGCAGAGCTCCGGAGGACTCTCAAAGCTCAGCGCCTTGGCAACACCAACAGGTTGAAGAGTTTCGGCAAGAAAGTGAAATACCAATGCAGGTAAGGTTGAAATCCAGTGCTTGCTTCCCTCCAGCAGGTGCTGTGGGTACAACAGCACATTTATAGTGAGCATATGACAGTGTCCGTAGGTACAGATTATTTTGCTTTTCCTTTCCCTTGCAAATTCATAGACATAAATCTTAAAAACTATGAAAATATAGACTTGGTAATCAAAACTTTAAAAATATTTGAGGCTAGTTAAAGTGAAAAACTTAAAATCTTGTATCTAACTTGATCTTTACTTTCCTTCTGATTTGTTAAATGGGCATAAAAGTGAAGAAAGCAAAACAATTCAATCTAAAGAAACTTGAAACAGAAGCTGAGAAGCTGGCATGGTATAATAGAAAGAATGTCTACTTGAGAGTAGTATGAGGTCTTGGATTTGTTTCTGGTTCTGACAGATTCAGAACTTGAATGATTCTCTACCTGTCAGTTACTATTTAATATCTCTGGGCCTTAGTTTCTTTTTCTTTTTTCTATGAGATATAATTGACATATAACAATATATTAGTTCCAAGGGTACAACAATGAATTCCTGTAGGTATATATTATGAAATGATTACAGTAAGTCTCTTAACATCCATCACCATACATAGTTAAAATTTTTTCTCTTTGTGATGAGAACTTTTAAGATTTACTCTCAGTAACTTTCAAATGTATAACATAGTATCATTAACTATAGTCACCATGCTGTACATTGTATGTCCATGACTTACTTATTTTACAACTGGAAGTTTGTATCTTTTGATTCCTTTCACTCATTTTGCCCTCCTCACCCCCTCCACACACACACAACTCCTGCCTCTGGCAACCACTATTCTGTTCTCTGTATATCTGAGTGAGTATGTATGTATGTATGTATGTATGTATTGACTTATTTATCTTTATCTATCTATCTATCTATCATCTATCTATCTGTGATTCAACATATAAGTGAGGTCATACGGTATTTGTCTTTGACTTATTTCACTTAGCATAATGCCCTCAAGGTCGATCCATGCCACAGATGGCAAGATTTCCTACTTCTTTTTATAGCTGTATAACATTCCAGTGTATACATACCACATTTTCTTTATCTTTTTTTATAGCTGAGTAATTTTCCAGTGTATACATGTAAGTCTGGGGAGAGGAAATCCCAGGGCAAAATACCTCTAAAAACTGAAATCAGTCAAAGGGTGAAAGTTTGAAACCCATTTATTGCTTACAAACTGTAGTCCAAGGCTGTCTCTCTCCCCTGCTCCTGAAGGAAGCAAACAAGCCCCTCCCCTTAACCTGTCAGGTTCAGACACACCCTCGGTTGCCCAGGTAATTACCCATTGACATGGAGGTGAATTTCTCCCCACCCTTGAGGAAATGCAAGTGCACCAAAGCCAGGTGAGATACTCTGAAAACATTACAATTTTACCCGCAGGCCTCCCCTCCAGAAATCTCGCCTTATAGTCTGCTCATTCCCCCTCTTCCGCAATGGTCCCTGGGAGAGAAAACTTGAGTATTGTGACCAGACTAATGACATAACAATACCAACAGCAATAAAATCATGACAATCCTCAAGCCAGAGGATTCAGCTAGGTTCAAAGTCTTATGCAGATTAAGTCCATAGCTTGTCCATTCCATAGGCCGACAGTAGCTCAGGGTTCAGAGCAATCACCACGAGGCAGCTGCAGCCAGGGGGGCACATTCAGGCCATAAGGACTGTAGGACAAAATAACCTTAAGGGTTATTAAAATACGTGTTTTAATGACACCAGCATGGGCAAATCTTGTCCATCAGGTAGGATACATGCAAGAGAGTGGTCTTGTGATAAAACAGTGGCAGGAATGGAATCTCTTTCTGGTCCAGTATACCAGACTATCTATCACCCCTGTCCCTGTGGGAGTTACAGATGGGTCAATATATAGGGCTACAGGAGGTACATGCACTGGCCATAAAGATAAAACAAAACTTCCCTGCAAAATGCTCTTACTTCCTGGACATTTTGGATACACTACCGTGACCTTTGGGGGGCCATTTAGCTGTTATTCCAGGAATACACAGGAGGCCAGCTTCCAGGCCTTGTCCCCAAGGTACCAGAAGGGCCAGCCATTGCTGGTCCATGTATCAAAATGCGCAGGGCCAGGTCCATTCAACAGTGTCTCCAGGGCTTAATGCAGTAGGGGCTGGCTGCAGGATGTTGCTCTGCTGGCCATATTCTGGCTTCAGTAAGTCTTCTTTGGTTTGGACGTACAATTGTATAAGAGAAGCATCAAGGTGTGTGAGCATATTCACAGGGCTCAAAGCTCCTTTTTGTGGCTTCTCATTCAAACGCCACAGCACCGTCCATAGGTGAACTGACCAACCCCGTAGACTATTAATGTCTGACTTTAGGCCAGATTTCAACAAACTGTTATACTTCTCTATCATGTCTGCCCCCACAGGATTATATGATACATGAATTTTCCATGTTATTCCTAATTGCTGCACCCATTCTTCAGGTATAGGGGCTTTTCCCTTCTGATAAAGAGTCTCAGCTACCAGTGGCTCAAAAGCAAGTTCTTCCTGCTTTCCACTGGTAGAAGTCACTGGCCCCAATAAGCATTGGAGTTAATCCACTTAAGGGGCTAGTCCAGAGGGCGCTGCGCTGCTGTAAATACATACCCCATTTGGCCAGTCTAGGTGTCTGTGCCATGCCACTCCATGGCCTGTGGGTCCAGCCTCACACCCACTCTGTGATGGGATAGGTGGTTATTATCTTGGTTGGAGCTGTTCCAGTGATGGACTGTCTATCCAGCAAGGCATGGTACACAGCAGGCAGTTGTTGCTTCTTTGTCAAGGTGTGCCAGACCTCTGCTTCTTTCCATAGATGTGACCAGAATCCAATAGGTTGGTGTGTCCATTCAAGCCGTTGCTAAAGACCCCATCCATAGCCATTTTCGGTTTCATTAACATCTAGTTCACAGGACCTTGATGAGTCCATTACATTCAAGGCCTGTACGGCTTTGACTGCCCACTTGGCAGCAGTAAAAGCATCTGCACATGTCTCATCCCAGTCCCACCTGATGCTCTTTCGTACCAACTGGTATAAGGTCTTCAGAATTTGTGCCAAGTGCGGGATAAACACTCTCCAGTAGCCCAGAGGCCCATAAACTCTTGTAACACTGCCACAGTGGTACAGGGGTGGAAAGCTTCAGAAACAACTTTAGTTTTACCCAACCAGGCAACCTCCAAGAATTTCAGACAAACCAGGTCCCTGAACCTTGGTGCTGTTCACAGTCCATCCTTTTTCCTGTAGATGTTGCAATAGTCTAGCAACTTCCCCTTTTAAATCTGAAAGAGAATCAGATGTGAGCATAATGTCATCAATGTAATGATTCCACCGCACTGTTTGCAGTTTCCTCCATGTGGCCAAGTCCTAGGCTACAAGTCCATGACAGATGGTGGGACTGTGGAGATATCCCTGTGGAAGGACAGTGAATGTCCACTGCCGGCCTTCCCATGTGAAGGCAAACTGTTCCTGGCTTTCCTGTGCTATGTCAACAGAGAAGAAAGCATTAGCAAGGTCTACTACATAATGATACGTTCTCATTTCATTGCTGAGGGTGTCCAGAATGTCTGCTATAAAGGGGACAGTGGCATGCAAAGGGGGTGTGACTTTATTCAATTCCCTGTAGTCTACAGTCATATACCAGGAACCGTCTGGCTTTCTCACTGGCCACATTGGGGAATTAAAAGGACTATGAGTGGGCTTTATGATGCCCACCCTCTTCATCTCCTGTAGGGTTTCTCCAATTTCCTTGTGCCCCCGCCTCCCCAGGCAATTTATATTGCTTAGTATTTGTCACCCGCCGAGGTACAGGCAGAATTACAGGTGGGTGCTTAGCATGTCCCCTCAGAACTGTCTTTACCACACATACCCTCAGTCTGAACTTACCTGCAGTGGTCTGTAACCACAGGCCCTGCAGGATATCTACCCCCAAAATATATTCAGGGATGGGAAAAATGTACACGGTGTACTCCTTTGGGGGTAAATGCCCTGTCTCCAATGAGATTTGGGCTTTTTTCACTCTAATTGCCTTACCCCCAAAGCCATTTATCATAGCAGGGGTCCCGGGAAAACACTCAGGGTTGCTATGAATCAGAGAACACTCAGATCCTGTGTCTACCAGCACCAGGACACATTGTACATTCACAGGGGACCAATGAATTGCTAATTCTACATGTGGCCTCTGGTCCCCACCATGTTCCCCAAGGTAGGGACTTTGACACCCCCCTCAGTTGAACTGTGATGCCCAATCATCCTCCTGTGGGGGTGAGGGCTCAGGAAAATCCTGAGTACTGTCTCCCATGAAGTTTTGCAGGGACACAGGCCAGGCATGAGGCCTTGACTCTGGTTTCTGTGTCCTGGACCTCAGCAGCTGCAACTGCTGCTCTGGCTTTAATTGGTGCCACAGTTCTAACAAGATCCTATTGAGCTGCCCATCAAGTTTTTCTTTCACTACCCCAGGTTTTATCAAATCAACCCACATATGGGTCCTCAAGACCTTCATAGGGCCTTTTGCACCTCTCCTTTTAGTCGTAGCCTGTACTTCCTTCCATGCTCTTATTGTTTCAGCCTCCCCCAGGTCTGCTTAAGTACGAGTAGCCTCACTTATGGTTGCCCAAGAATAGTCACTAGGGACCCAAAGAGAGATATGGGAGCTGTATGCAGCACCAGATTTCTCATTCCTATAGTCAACACCTCTTCATCAGGGCCCTGGGGGTCCATATTACAGATGATATTTTTCATACCTAAATCCTGTAGTACCTGTTGGAGCTCTGCATACGTTTTCCAACTACTGGGAAAATGTAGGAAACCACCCTGATTAGGCCGAACTACCCTGTTGGCAGCTGTCAACCATTCCAGGAGTGTCTGATTCCCTGAGGTGTGACAGGCATTTTGCAACCACTGTGGGATGGAAGGGTGAGTCATCAGGGAAGCCATTCTACTCATCTCAGTACCTGACATAATGTTTTCCACCCCCGTATCCTAGAGATGTAAAAGCCATGTAGGCAGAGATTCCCATGGCCTCTAGGCAGACACTCGGTCCACCAGCACATCCTGGATAAAGGGGTGGAGCATGGATGGGGCGAACCTGGGGAGGGGATTGCTCCTTCCCCTGAGGAGCCTATGGTTGTTTCGTTTTTATTTTCTTAATTACAACTGGGTGGGCCTTTAAAATAGGAGAAGTTGGTACCTCCGGAGGTGGCCTGGGTAGCAAATCTGCTAATGGTCGGCCTCCTCCTCCCTCGGGCTCCTCCTCTAGTGGCGGCTACTCCACCGTTTCCAGGACTGAAGGCACTACTCTGTCCTCCCCTCCCCCACAGCCTCCTGCAACCTGGCTTTTCCTGCTGCCTCCCCCCTTGCTGCTAAAGAGTTTTCTAGGAGCGAGACATGTCTTTTCAGTAACTGTCTCTCTTCTTTAATAGCATCCCACAGGCTATCGCCCAGCTCCTCCAAGCGATGCTGAAGTGTGTCTCTCTCCCACCTAAGTCCCTCTGTCTCCTGTATAACATTTTCCACTTTCTTGATGAAAAGAGACCCTACAATGCCAGCTGCTACACTACCCCCTAAGGTCTCCAAGCAGTCTTCCAACTCACAGAGGGCTAATTCTGCAGCTTCCGGTGTTTCCACCCTTCCCCAATTCTGGGGAAGGCCCACCCCTCTAGGAGGTACTTTATACTGGTATAAAACCCCTAGTAGGGGTTCCCAAATTGGAAGCCCCATATCTGGGGGGATAATAACAGGTGAAGCGGCACCCTCTGCCACTGCATCCACTGGGACCTCCCCACCATCCACAGGAGCAGCCCTCCCAAAGGTCGCACCCATTATGACAGATTTCAGGTTCAGAGGAATCCTGCCAACCATGCCAGAATGTAAGTCCGGGGATAGGAAATTCCAGGGCAAAATACCTCTAAAAACCGAAATTAGTCAAAGGGAGAAAAAAAGTTTAAAACCCATTTATTGCATACAAACTGCAGTCCAGGGTCGTCTCTCTCCCCTGTTCTGGAAGGAAGGAAGCAAGCAAGCAAGCCTCTCCTCTTAGCCTCTCAGGTTCAGACATGCCCTCGGTTGCCCAGGTTTACCCATTGACATGGAGGTGAACTTTTCTCCACCCTGAGTGTATGCAGATGCACCAAAGCCAGGCAAGATACTCTGGAAACATTACAATTTTATCCATAATACGTAACACATTTTCTTTATTCACTTATCTGTTGATGACCCTGTGAGTTGTTTCTATGTCTTGGCTTTTGTAAATGCTGCAGAGAACATGGAGTTCCATATAATTTTTGGGTTAGTGTTTTCAGTTATTTCAGATAAATACCCAGAAAGGGGAATTGCTGGATGATATGGTAGTTCTATTTTTATTTTTTTGAGGAACTTCCATAATGTTTTCCATAGTGGCAAATCAGTTTACATTCCCACTCATAGTGCACAAGGGCTCCCTTTTCTCCACATCCTTGCTAACATTTGTTATCTCTTGTCTTTTTAATAGTGGCCATTCTGACACGTGTGACGTGATATCTCACTGTGGTTTTGTTTGCATTTCCCTGATGATTAGTGATGTTGAGCACCATTTCATGTACCTTTTGGCTGTATGTATGTCTTCACAGTTTCTTCACTATAAAATGACAAGGTGGAACTAAAGTCATTTATAAAGTTTTGGTAGTGGTTGATGTATATTTAATCTTGTAAAACAGATGTGCTTATTTAAAAAAAATTAAATTGGGTGTCAAGATTTATTTGTTAATCAGTTTAAGGAAAGCACTTTGTAATATAACATATAAAGAAAATACTGTCTACTCCCTTATGTTACATGTAAATGTGTACATTTCTTGATCTGGAAATGTTTCTCTTCCAAGATAATTTTCTATAGCTCATTTTAACTGAGAACCCAGTTTACAAATTTATCTGTAAAATTTTTGTGTTTTGCATTTTTTATTACCAGAATTTTCTGTAATAAATTAATTCTACCAAAAAACTACAAAATTTCCCCAGAGCAAACATTTAAACTTACTATTCATTACTGCTACTAATAAAAGTAAAACAAAGATTAAAGGAATATATTCTATGAAAGCATAACGAGATCACAAATCTGAGTATATCCCTAAACATGCACACAATGTAAGATGCTGTACTTACAGGAGAACCATTTCACATCCTATGGGTCTTCTTTACTCTTGTATTGGACACAGTTCTTATAATCCTGATTATGTATATTTAAGTCACATAACCAAACATCATTATGGTATCTGAATTGGAAAAGAGCAATTTAAGCAGATTTATTTGTGATTTATCAGTTCAAGTGATTGAAAGATAGGAAACTTAATTTTTAAAATACTGTCAAATTTTGGTCCTTAAATGCTTTGTGGTTATAGGAGAACAGAGATTAGGCAGTTATTTCTCCAGCTGGTATCTTCATAGAATTGGAGTTGTCTGGTCAGAGCTGAATTTTCTACTCAAACTGAAGTAGGTGTGATAGAAAGGTAACTGAGAAAATTGGGTGAATTTAAAGGAATAAGTATTACTTCATACATTTTATTCTGCTTGGAGGAACTTCTGCTGTAAATGAAGTTTTCCCCAACCCTGAAGCAATGTAGAAAGGGTAGGGAGCTTGGAAGTGCATCTTGGAACAAAATTTATTTTTAAATCTTCCTAGTACACAGTAGAAGTAGAAGACTACTAAGAAACAAAATCTGCTTGCACCCTAGCAAGTCCCACTTCTTGATTAACCTTATTTGGGATGGTCTCTTTATAGTGCTTTTAAGTTTGGAGTAGAAAGATGAAACCAGGTAAAGAAAGTGTAGACACTTCAGCTGCAATGTTTAAATGACTACTTTTCTCATTGACTTTTTGGACTACTACAGAAGAAAATTCTTAAATACCTTCTTCTCAGAGCCTCCAAGCACTCTATTTATTTTAAAAGCTCTCATCTTAGTTTCTTTAAAGACTCTTTAAAACATTGACTTCCTTTTAGTCAAATTTTTATGTGAAGTAAAGAGCCATGACATGGATCAGCCCATCTGATAAATTGTGAGAATATGTGATTTTCAAGCTTAACTGCTGAACTCTTACCATGGTGGGGTTGAGGGGAACAGCTCTTTTACAACTATGAAAAGGACTTTAGCCAAGAGTCATAATCTCACACTACCACTGATTTATGTAGAATTTTGTAGCTGTCTGAGTGTTCTGTCTCATTTGATCTCCATGCCTCCTTCCCTTTTTTCTCCTTCAAAGGTTAATATTGTAACACGGACTTTATGCTCTTCTTAGGACTCAATTCAGAATAATTATTGAGTCAGTGTCACAGTGTGTGGTGGTCTTGGATTCTCACCGTTTCCTACTAAATCAGCTAGAGTGCAGGTTGTGTAGCACTCTGAAGCATTTCCTTTTGTGAATGAAATGAAGCCAGCTATGCCTTCAGTTGGTTAGGATGCAGGCCTCCCTGTGCAATGTCCACCACATTCTTTTGTTCTTTCTTCTGTTCTACATTACCTCTCTCCTCCTACCCTCTCCAAAGCTCTCTGACCCTATAAGGACTGTGACAGAAAAGAAAAACAAACAATAAACTCTTTCCTTCTCATTGGAAAGAATGCATCCCTTTCCATGTCCGTCTTGCACTTCTTTTATTGTCTGGGAGTGTAGGGGTGGGAAGGGAATGGAGGGTGTGTGCTTTTACATACAAAGAATCCATTGGATTCCTGTAAAGTTCACATACTTTCATTTTCTGCAGTTTCCATTGTGATTATTCCTTCTTCGTTTCTGATTTTGTTAATGTTTGTACACTATTTTTCTTGATTAGCCTGGCTAAGGGTTTATCTATTTTACATATTTTCTCGAAGAACCAGCTTCTGGTTTTCATTGTTTTTTTTTCCTATTGTTTTATTCTTAATTTTATTTATTTCTTCTCTAATCTTTATTATGTCCCTTCTACTAACTGGGCTTCATTTGTTCTTCTTTTTATAGATTCTTTAAGTGTGAGTTTAGACTATTTATTTGGGATTGTTCTTTTTTCTCAAGGTAGGCCTGTATTGCTATGTACTTCCCTCTTAGAACTGCCTTTGCAGCATCCCACAGATTTTTGAGCTGTTGAATTTTTATTTTCATTTGCTTCCAGATATTGCTTGAATTCTGTTTTAACTTGTTCATTGATGCATTGATCATTTGGAAGCATGTTGTTTAGCTTCCATGTGTTTGTAGCCTTTTTTGTTTTCTTTGTGTAACTTATTTCTAGTTTCATACCATTGTGGCTTGAGAAACGGCTTGATAAATTTCAATCTTGTGAATTTATTGAGGCTCTTCTTGTGACCTTGTATGTGATCTATTCTGGAGAACTTTTCATGTACACTTGAGAAAAATGTGTATCCTGCTGCAATTGGGTGGAATGTTCTATAGATATGTTAAGTCCATCCGATCTAATAATACAGTGTTCAGTGCCTCTGTTTCCTTATTTTCTGTCTGGTTGATCTGTCTGTTGACATGAATAGTGTGTGAAAGTCTCCTAAAATGAGTGTTGCAATCTATTTTCCCCTTTACTGTTAGTATTTGTTTTACATATTTAGGGGCTCTTATGTTGGGTGCATAGATATTTATAATAGTTACATCCTTTTGTTGGACTGACCCTTTTATCATTATGTAATGTCCTTTTTTTGTCTTTTTTTACTTTTCTTTTTTTGAAATCTATTTTGTCTGATATAAGTACTGCTATTCCTGCTTTTTTCTCCCTATTGTTTGCATGAAATATCTTTTTCCATCCCTTTACTTTTAAGCTATGTATGTCTTTGGATTTGAAATGAGTCTCTCGTAGGTAGCATATAGATGGGTCTTGTTTCTTTATCCATTCTGCCATGTCTTTTGATTGGTGCAGTCTATTTACATTTAAGGTAATTATGGTAGATATGTACTTACTGCCATTTTATTAATTGTTTTCTGGTTATTTTTATAGCTCCTCTCTGTTCCTTTCTTCCTCTCTTATACCTTTCTCATATTATTTGATAGTTTTCTTTAGTGTTGTGATTACATTTCACTTAAAAAAATTTTTTTTGTATGTCTATTATAGGCTTTAGTTTTGTTGTTACCAAAGGTTCAAGGATAACTTCATTAGTATATAAGTCTGTATTAAGTTGCTGATTACTCTATTTCAGACACAATTTAGAAGTACTTTTATTTTCTATTTCTTCCTCCTCCAAACTTTATGTATTAGATGTCATAATCTGCACTTTTTGTGTGTCCCTTGACTGATTTTGTATATAGTTGGTTTTGCTTCTTTTGTTTTAATTTCATACTTGCTTGGTAATTAATTGGTCTACTACCTTTATTGTGGGTTTATTTTCACTGCTGAAAGCTATTTAGCCTTTGGAGCATTTCCATCCACAGCAGTCCCTTTAACATATTCTGTTAGGGTGGCTTAGTGGTGATGAACTCCTTTAGCTTTTGTTTATCTGGAAATTATTTAGTCCTTGCTTCAAATTTAAGTGATATTCTTGCTTGGTAGAGGATTCTTAGTTGGAGCTCCTTCTTTTTTAGTACATTAAATATTTCATGCCATTCCCTTCTGGCCAGTAAATTTTCTGTTGAGAAGTCTGCTGATAGCCCAATGGGGTTTCCTTTATAAATAATCTTTTATCTCTGGCCGCTTTCAATACTCTCTCCTTATCCTTGATCTTTGCCATTTTAATTATTCTACTTCTTGGTGTTGTCTTCCTGGGGTTCCTTTTTTTAGGGACTCTCTGTGCTTCCATGACCTGAATGTCTATTTCCTCCTCCATATTGGGGAACTTTTCAACAATTATTTCCTCAAAAAGACTTTCTATCTCTTTGTCTCTTTCTTCTCCTTTCGGTACCCCTGTTACGAGAATATTGTTTCGTTTGGATTGGTCACACAGCTGTCTTATAATTCTTTCATTCTAGAGGTCTGGAAAAAGGTTTATTTTTAATGTGAGGGTGTTTTGTGTATTATATTCTCTGAAAAGAAAGTTTTCTTATTATTCTTATTTTTGCACCCTGTTTTGTCTTTTTTTTTTTAAAGATAATATAACTACATTGAAAGATGTGAACACTATGATGCTTTTGATACGCTATGACATGACACATTCACTAAGTAGCTAGAAAGCATGTACTTGCTTTTTATACATGATTTAATAAATAATATTAGTAATGTGTGTGATGTTTTTTATCTGCCAACTTCTCTATATAGTGCTGGCATATAATTTTTAGACATTTTAAAGTATGCTGTTATTAACAGAACAGATCTTTTTTGAAAATTTATCATTTTCCTATTTTGCCAGATGACTCAAAAATAATGATAATTCTAGGTAGTAGAAAATTCATTATTTTGTGTAGGTCTGCCCTCTTGTGTTTGTACTAGGAAATTTCTGCCTTATTTGGGGGCAGTTACCAAAACAACCTGCAAAATCATAACTGCTTATCATCAGATTGTATTATGGTCTTATCAGTCATGAATGTATTAATGAGCAATTTCACTGAGTTCAAGAAGGTTCATTTTAACATAGGTCATTTGTAACATTAAACATTTAAGAATTAGTTCATTTTTAGTGCCTTGTAAATTAAGATTTGTATTTACAATAGAAAGTATTTGAGCATTTGGTATTTAAAAATTTTTAAATACATTGTTTTACTATAACTTCTTACACATCATGATAAATAGAATAAATAAGTTCCATTTAAAGACTGGGTTTTTGATCTACATTATAATCTGAGTTACAGTATTCTGTAATCCTTAACTATAAGATTTTAATTTGTATTAAAGGCAGAATGAAAAACCAAAACCCTTTACTTCTGTTTTACTTAGGAAAAAAGCCCCCAAACTTCACAGTTTATAATTTGAAGTTGATGCTGTAATAAACAATGTAATGGAAGGAATATAACTTATCATTTCAAAATTTCCACTTGTATTTAAGATCAATATGGCTAACTGTAGAACTTGGTTATTTTTGCTTGGTAATTACTGACACCAGTGACTATATGTGTCACTTGTTACTCAAAGCTTTCTAGTTGATGTTAGGGATCTCCAACCCATAGATGAGGCTTTACTCAAGAAATCTCCCTGTCAGTTGAGATCCCTTTTCCCTCTGTTCCTCAGATATCAGTGAACCAAAATTGTCCCCGTCCCATCTCCAGTACCTCTCAGGGGATCAGAAAAAATTTTAAAGCAGTATCTTCTTCACTATTCCATTAACAGCATTTGTGTTGCAAACCGAAGTCAATATTTTCAAATTTTTCAACTTTTCAAATTCTTTTAGTAACCATGTTTAGCAAATTGTATGGTAAATTGTACATTCTCTACTTCTATAATTATTGCTATGTTAGTAATATGTCTTGAGTTGAAGTTAAAATTATTGGATTAATGCAGTATAGGTGTAAGCCACTTTAGACTAAATTTTAAACTGAAGTCAACATAAGTTACCAATTTTGGAGATTACATTTTCAAACAACAATTTTTACTTCTGTTTCATGAGTTGTTGGAAGATATTTGTAAATGACCAGAGGAGAAATTGAAAATCTATGCAACAAGTAAATAATTGTAGGTTAGTATTGTTGGGTTTATAATTTAGCGTAGTAGGTATCTACTGTCTAGTTGATAGGTTAAGGAAAATAGCTATATCCTGTCATAAAAGGGGCAAAAGTTCATTTCAAAGTAATCAAAGAGTTAATTTTGGAGAGAGAATTCAAATTTTTGTTAATGTGTGAAATATGTATTTTATTCTTTTATTCTTTTTATTGCCAACATTCAATATGAGGTTAGAATAGAAGACAACCTATAAAATTATTCTAGTCTTCTGATTTCATGATTCCAAAGATATAGCCTGGCAGGTTATATACTCTAACTTAGAAAAAAGACTATAGTGCTATAAATTAAGGTTAGACTCTAATCTATTGGTCTGTTAGTAATTATGGCTAATCATACTGTTAGCTGTTAAATTAACCAACAGTTCTTGTCTGTTGATCATAATGTCTTGAACAGATTTATGGATTGCCTGCATGTACTAGAATTCTGTAATTCTTTGAAAGTCACTTAAGATAAATTTTATTTATGTAAGAGTATGGTCTTACTTTTTCCTTATTGATTCTCATAAACTTTAAAAAATGTGTTAGTATAGTATAGAAAAGAATATAATTTCTATTTTAGAACATAGGTTATGACAGTTACTACAAAGACCTTTGTGTGATAATAAAGTAACAGATGTGAAGAGTCAGCAGACTATTTTCAAATGATCATACTTCATTTGAATGATTATTTTGGTACTTGTAGAGACCTGAAAAGTACTTAATAAACATCAAAGAGGCTTTTATTAAACAATATAAATTATATTTACCCCAAATAGTGAAGCTTATGCTTTATATGAAATGATGTGTTAGCAGTGCAATTTCAAAACTAAATTCCTAGTTCATCCTCAGAAAAGATTTGGGATGGAAACTTATAAACTCTGTTGAGGAAATCAACAGTTATATTATGCACACTTATAGTCATTTTAAAGTTAATTTTTGAAAATAAAGCCCATTTCATGTTTACAAGATCCAGCAGATGAATACACTTGCTAACAATTTGTTTTGTTCTATATCTTGACCTTTTCACAAAGAAATTTTTCTACTTGGAAATGAACTGTTACATGGTATTGTTTTTCCCTTCTTCATAGGATGACAAATTTTTAGCTGAGGGTGATAAATTGCAGCACTGGAGACTGTAGCAGAACTTCAGAGAAGCATCACGATGATGCAGATCAACAAGAGACATATTAAGATGAGACAGAAATTGACAAATAGGTTCTGGAGATTTTGACGTGCTTGTTGAGGCATTTCAATGGTTGAAGCTCTTCTTATAGCTGAGCGAGTGAGGTATTGGACTTTCTCCATGATAACAGGAAGACAGGAAGTCTCAAGTTTTAAATGGTCAGGAGAAAGGTAAAAGGCTGGTAAAAAGCCAATGTGAGATCACTTTCTTCTTTTCCGTAGGCTGGAATGTAAAAACAGTATATGGATTAGGATCATGGTTGTAACGTGGTTTCTGAACACGTAAAACACAATTTTGCATTAACTCATCTTTCTCAGCATTCTTTGTATATTGACATCAAATCTCTCTCTAGTCTGTGTGTACACATGCCCACATATGTTTCCCTGTTTAAGTTGTTTTTTTCTTTTTTGTGAGCATCACCTTGATGTCTACTTTGTCTTGTGTTTAGTGTAGTTGTATAGTTTGTCTTGAAGTATAGCAACTTCAGTCTTTGCCTCTTCCTCTTAAAGTGACTAGCAATATAGTTTCTTTTAGAGTGCAGCTTGTTTTGGGCTATTCTCTTGGGCAAAAGTTCTTTCATGTTGTTCCATTAAGTCTGTTTCTCTGAGAGTGTAACTGTTGTGACAATAGTATATTAATTCTTGAACAAATTTTAGAAAAAGAAATGCATGCAATAAATTATTCTTCAGATGTTGATTTTAGTCCAGAATAAAATAGTTAAGCAAGAAGTATTTTACCAGAACTATAGATTCAAATGTTTGCTATTCCTTTTTATGATTTTATAGTTTTGTAGACTATGCTATTTTAAATAACATTTTTACAAGGCTTGATATTAGGTAATAAAGACTATCAGGCTCAAAGGCTAGTAAGAAAATTATGTACCACAGAGAGTTCCTATTTACAAATGATCTGTACTTAAGAGTAGTGGTTGCCCTTTGCCTTCTTTCAGAGTTCCCAAAGCTATTCTGCCCAATTAATTACTTTGCTAGTTAATAAAATAAAATAAAGCTTAAAATAATATGTAATTATAAAAAATTAGATACAGATTAAAAATTAACTGTAAATGAACTGTTCAGAGATACCAGCTACTAAGATTTAGGGATTTTTTGGTTAATCAGGATACTTCTATATACATCTTAAAATATGAAAAATTAGAAATGGAATAAAAACATAACCATAATTCACTGCCCAGAGATAATGGCTGTTAACATTTGTTGATATATAATTGTTAATGAAGATATTACTACCTTACCCCAGCTGCCAAATTTCACTTTCTCTTTATGTCCCATGAAAACCCAATTCAGCCTGTCAGCTCCATTTCTGAGAGACACTAACTAGTGCTAAAGAGAGCAGAGGAAAGAACTGAAAGAATGGGAATGGGGAAGAATGATCAGGCATGATCAGTGAGAACTTGGCATTTATTTTTACAAAAAAAGCTGTATGGTAATTGGTGGTTGTATTCTGTAGTTTCAGTACTTAAGCTTGGCTCTGTGTTTTGACTTATATACTAGTCTGGGCTTTCCTTTCACTAGAGACTCTGGCCTCTTTCTTAGTATTGGTCTGTAGTGAGGAGATCCAAACAGCCAACTTACATCAAACTTCATTTTCTTAAAGAGTTGGTAACAACCTGTGTTTCTCTAACATGTATTCTCTAGCATATACAGATCTCCAGCATATATTCCTCATTGCCCAACACAAGTGGCTATTACTTTATTTGTAACACCCTCTACTTAGAAAACGTGACTTAAACTTAGTATATATTTAACTTAATTACTTTTGTTTGAATTTTCCAGATAAAATATAAAAATAAAGAGGTTTTCTTTTGTTCTTTAAGAAAATGCACCCTTTAAGTTGTTTCTGGTTATACTTGTTTAGCTGTAGGTACAGTGAATTTATACTACTGGGTAACTGTAGTGAAGATTTCCTGCATTTCTTGGTATATTTGGCTAGTTGCTTTATATGAAGACATACAGTACAGTTAAGAAAGGAATAAGGATTAGCATTGGTAATTTCTATTTGAGCTTATATTTTTGTGAAGTTTTAGTACTGAAATGGTCTGAGAGTTCTGAATTTAAAAATTATTTCTGAGATAAAATATGGAAAAGGAGGAAGGGTGACCATAAAGCATATATATACAAGAGCTATTCCCTACACTGACCCTGCTGAGTTGTACTTCAGTCACATGAGACATGTCACCTTTCCATAAATACTTCATTGCCTTTTTTGATTCTGTCTTTTGCACATGTTGTTCTGGCTCTGCCTGGAATGTCTCTCCTCTCCTTCTTCCCCCCTAATCTTTGATTCTTTGCCAGGCAAATTTTAGTTGATCCTTAAGGCCCAGTTTAAATATCACCTCCTAATGAAACTTTCCATTACTCATTAAGGTAGAATTGGTTATCACCTCTTCTGGTTTGGTAGGGCTTTAGTGTTACCTATGTGAGGATAGCTATCAGGCTATGGTATGGTTTGATTTACATGTCTGGATCCCCAACTAGACTTCTAGTTCATGAGTATAAGGAACCACAAGTTTATTTTGAAATCTAGAACATAGTGTGTAATTGCTACCATTTGAATAAATCAGTTAAGCTGGATAAGGGATTCTTATGATTCACTTTAACATTTTTAGAAAATTGTTAATGATCAAAGATAATGCTGTGATTAACATGTTAACCAGTTATAACAATTTGATATTTGAACACATCAGCTCCAGTATTTTTCTCTAGTCTCTTCCTATTGCAGATGAGAAAAATAAGGCTTGGAGGATTTACCTAGAGGATTACAATTTAGATAAATTTTAAATGATTTAACAACATTAACTAGAACTAGGCTTTGTATAAATGGATATTTGGTGTTTGTGAAATATAAGACGTATGCCCTAAATACATGAGCCCTAAATACATGTACTGATAAGTACAATGAATATACTGTAAATATTATCTCATAATACTTCAGCAGCCAACTATTATCGAAAAATAATAGTTTGTTCCTGGAAATAACCAAAGATAGGGGTATCTTGTTTCTTGTCAAACTTAGAAATATGTTATAATTCTAAAGGGACTATAGTCACTTTAAAATCTTATGCTAAAATCAAAATGAAATATGCCTTATATACTAAAATATTAGTTGTTGCCTTCAATTTATTGGGCTCAGCTTATTTTACAGTGGTACAATCTAAAATGTTTTGACCTAGTTCTGCTGTATTTCCAAAATCTATATTATAGTTAATTAGGCCAGAATTCATCCATACTGATAGGATTTCCTGTCATATCCTGAGAATTGAAAAGCTGTGTGTGGAAATGGCACAATCCTATTTTTGGAGTAGTCTGTGACCTACAGTACATCATAATTTATGGTATGGTTGTCAGGTGTTTATCATTCTTTTCTCTGCACTCACAACCATCTTACGAGTGTAGATCTACAGTCTCTTTTTCCCCTTTCTTAGAGCCAAGCTGTTAATAGAGTAATATTTGGTAGAGAGCCTAGAAAAATAGTTCTGCTTTATTTTCATTTTATCTGATTTTACAGCATTCTTTTTAGATAATATAAATTGTGTTGGGATGTTCTGAACTTGCATCTGGCCTAACCATCCATGGAGATAGAAGTTAGCCCTACGTTTTCCCCCAGCCCCACTCTGAAAGAATGACAGCATGTGTAAATTAGGTGTCTGGTACAGGAGGAGTAAAGATACTTTAAAATTAATTCATCATCCAGTCCCTAGAATCAGAATATTGAAAATATGATAGATGTTTTGATAAGAGTTTGGTTGTAGAAATGCCAAATTCCTGTCTCTTGAGTTACATGTAAGAGGAAGAAAAGTATCTACAGTAGCTTGTATATCTATGGGGTCTATGATTATTCCAATTTTTGGAAGGAATGTGGGATCTGTGAGTATTTCAATTTTTACCATTCTTCATAAAGTATTTGTAAGGCCTTTGGTTGTCTTATTTCTCCTCATTCACTCAAAAAGGTGAAATTGGGAAGCAAATACTATGAAGTTAAAGATAACTGTTTTTTGAAGTAGAAGAAGGAAAGAGACAAAGCATGGGCAACTCTGTGATATTTCTAATATCATGTGCCATGAAAGATACTGTATCAGCTTCTGCATAGCCCTCACTTTGTCTGCAGTGAGTCCTTTTTCTTAACATAATATCAGATTAATTCTTGTGCAAATGGAACCTCGATAGACTTATGAAAATTTTTGGTGATATGCTGCTTTGTGACTTGCTAGACAATTGATAGCTTAACAATGTTGTATATGTTGATCAGTCGTCCCCACCTGTAATTTAAGCACTTTTAGCACTTTGCAGAACTGTCTGAACTTCGATTTTTTGGGTACTCCCTCTGCTGAAATCATAAATTCCTTAGATTCTTTATCTATATGTGTGGTTTCATAATTTTGCTTCCCTTTTATTTTTGCCTATTTATTTATTCTTTTAGTTGGATGTGAGTATGTTTCACTTGTAAATTCAAGTATGCACAGCTACACACTCAGATTACAGTCTGAGATACTTTTTAGAATTTTTTTCTCTTAATTGGTTCAGAAGAAAATTCTCTATAAATTTTAGTTTACAGAACTTGCCTGTATTAGGATTATTTGGGGATTTTATTTTTTCTACTATTTACTGTCATGTTCACAGATAATCTAGAAGTGATTTTGTATGCACCTGTTTTTTGACTTGATTAAATTAGGACAGTTCATTATTAGATTTATCATCAATCTGTTGGCATCTACAAGTTTATTTTGGTAGAATCATTTTCCCTTTGAGATTGCCTAATACTAAACTCAGAACTTCTCTTTGAAATTACTTTGTGGCAGCAACATTCCAGAGCTTTGTTGGTCCATTCTGCTATTTGAAAGGATCTTCAAGCTGTTTCTCCTGGTTATGAAAAGAATTGAATAAACATAAAAATATGTATATTTTCAACCTTTACATTGACCTCATAATGAAATGTTTCCCTTGTTTTAAAGCTTTGCCTTGAGGAAAATTCATCAAATAACAGCATAGAGAGAGTTTTCCTTATGAAATTGGAACATTGCTGTTGGTACTTTTGTCAATTTATCCTGTAGTAGTTGAGACTTCACATTCCTTTTAGGGGAAGAGGATGTGGAGAGGGAGTGTAGGGGAAGTTTTAAGGAAAAACAAATGCCGATTAAATATACCCCCAATAATGTTAGAGAATTGGTCTCTTTCTCTTTGGAAGACCTGAAGGTGGAGTACATTTTAAAAAACACTAGAGGTCCTCAGTTGACTATGAGTATACTGGGGTGGAGCTGAACTCAGGCCTCATTTTCATATGTTTATTTGGTAATACTTGCTTCAGAATTATGTAGGGTAAGAACATTGATATTTCTGGAAAGACTTAAAGAGACCACATATTATCTGATTTGGGCCACTGTAATTTAGGATTATTTCCTTGATTCCTAATCTTTATGTTTACTCCTTTGCTGCTATGATCAGCATTGTTAATTCAGTTTAGATGAAAGTTAGTGATTTTCATAGCATCATCAACAAAGCAGGATTCCTCTGTTCAAGCAAGCAGTTGAATATTTTAAATGGTAAATATGAAGAGATCATAAATGAAATTAAGGAAAGCTAAGAATTTAATATGGAACTAGAATAGAACATAAAAGTGTGGTTTTGAAGAGTTTGGGGAAATTAACCTAGATTTTAGGTATTAAGGTTAAATAGATTAAAGGCAAGAATAATTTGTCCATGAAACAAATTAAATAAAAGGAAACTTTGTGGCATGTTACTATTTTTAAAAGTCTGTGCAGTTATTTTAAGTTTTGTTGTACAGGGTATATTGCTTCATAACTAAGGACATCTATAACTTTCTTATATCTCTGGCTTTGAAAACGATTGCTATATTAATGTATAAAGAATATAATACAGAATATTACATAGTCTATTAAGGACGTATTACATAGGCTCTTAAGGCTTCATGCATAAATTAACTTTAAATGAAATGGAGTGGTTTTACATTAAAATAGAAGTTTGTATCCTCTGACTTTCCCTTTTAGAACACCATCAACAGTATTTGAGGACTTTCATTTTATTTTGCTTTGCCAGTGTCATGATTTATTTTTAAGCCATGTTGATCAGTGGATGGGGATGTGCATGTGGTTTAGAGTTATAAAACCCTGCCTTCTGCCAAGGCTCCACTATTTCTTAGCTCTGTGACCTTGGGCAGTTCACCTTTTTGCATCTGTTTCCTAAATTGTTAAATAGAGATGCAGTGTCCAACATATAGGAAGTTAAGATGATCAAATGAAATATTTGTATACAGCAGTACATTTCAAAGGTTTTCAAGAATAAAGAAGGAAGTTTTAATTGACCATTATTTCAAGGATAAATGTTTAGTTTAATTTACAGAACACATTTCATCTTTACATTTAATTTTTACTTAAAATTTATATTACATAATTTAACACATTACATAATTAATATATTACATAATGCAGTTAATACACTAAAATTTATTCTTTTTTTTTGAACTATTTTGTTTATACAAATACTCTATCACCAGTTAACTATTGAGATTAAGAGACAATATGTACAAGTATGCAACCAAATGCAATTTTTTTCTGGAATATTATTTTCCTTCATGTCCACTAAAATACTGTCAAAATAATTTTGATATTTAAATTTTAGGAAATGATAGTGACATTTCTCTTAGTAAAGCATGTACTTTAGCCCTTTCACGTGTTTTGAAAACTTCATTTTTAGTAACTTAAACATCTTTCATTCCCATTTCTCACATTTTGTTTGATCTGACACTTTTTAGCCCTTTGTTTTTCATATCTTTAGAAACAAAGACAGTACTTAAATTTCACACCATGACAGAGATGAACTCGTTGGGACATAATGCCTGGCACAAACTAGGGCAGTTAACAACAATCATTATAACTGTCATTTTATTAACCTGGATACACTATTTATCAAAGGATAACTTTCATAGCAGAATTTTTGCTCTTTCTAGAAATTATCAAATTTCTGGAGCAGTATGTGATGTGATGAAATTCTGGCACTAAAAAAACTCCTGAACATCCCATTTAAAATGTGCAAATGTAATTTGATAGGTATTTGAGTAAAAATGCATAAACATGCACTGAGTGACTTGTGTAATATCAAAGGAAAAACATTTTATGAATATAAAAATATTTAGGGAGCCTCAGTTGTAGACAACAATTAGAAATGTTTTTGCATGTCTTAAGAAAAGCTGCTTGTAGATTACAAAGTTCTTATCTGTAAAAAGCAGTGGAGTTAAGATTTGTCATAGGAACTTGGAATTCTAGAGATAAGTTTTAGTTTGACATATATATGGGAATAAAAATAATGCATTAAAATTGATGTAATATTCTTTGTGCCCTGATATAAGATTTAAGAATGAAAACACACTTCACGTATTAAATTGAGGATTGTAACATCAAGAGTAGAATAGAATTTAAGCATGTCATAAAATTTATTGCAGCATCTCCATTCCTGGGTATTTCTTCATTTCTTTCTTTTTTTCTCCCCTCTTTCCCTCTAAAGGCAGGAGAGAAAACTGAGGAACACTGGAGAATAGTGACTTGATGATGGTATATTCATTAACAGGCAGAAGAACATTCATTTTATCAAATTCATTCGAGTGAGATATGTAGGAATGTTCTGCCAAAATAACATTTCTTTATTTTTAAAGTGCTTAATTACTATTCTGAAACTCTAGAAAGAAGTTTGTGTTTCTGATGGGTGTTTTAAGATTTCTAAACTTGTCATTAGATTTGATATAAGTAACTCAATTTATTAAATCTTGGAATTTTTTAGAAATGTTTGTTAAAATTTGAGTAGGCTTATAAAAGAGAGTAAAAAAAGTCTTCAAAAGCATTTTAAAAGTAGTTTGCGTTATGTATTTTAAAATCTATTAATATTTACTGTAGGGAATCATAATGATAATATTGGAATAGTTGTGCTAATAATGTGCATGTTGTACAGTCACACGACTATTCATAGGATTTCAAATGTAAATAGACAACCCAGTCCTATCCTATTTCTCAGCAGAATTAACAGATAACAAAATGAAACCATTGTTTTTGTGTGGAGAAATCAAATCACCACTGCCACCAAATATGGTAACATAATTGAAAGATATTTTAGTTGGTAGAAATTAACTTTTGAAAGGCAAAATAAAAGTGAAAGTTAAAAATGACAAACCAATAATCAGAATCAAAGATGAATGCGACCCTTATCATTTCAAGTTTAGTCTTACTGTCACTGAATGGATTAGCATTCATTTAGAAATTAAGCTTTTTGTCTTATTAGATGTTTTATTGTCTAACTTTTAACTGAAGTTTATAAAACATAATTAATTCTTTTTAAAAAGCTTAGTAAGCTTGAATTATAGTAAGAATTACTAAAATCAGTGAAATATTTTTCTTACCTTGGCTGTTGTGATGTTCACAATATTAAGTATTTGGAGTTTTATGAAGTCTTACTGATGTTTAGCTGGAAAGTTTTCTGACTCTTGTTACCAGACTTATGGGAACAATTGAAGTAGGTGTAGGAGAAAAAGTGTTCTAGGGAGGTCTTATGATGTCACATAGGAATTCTGAAGTTATGATTGGTTAGTTTTAGTCTTATCACAACCAGACTTTTCAGAATGTCATTTATCTTTCTTTGGGTATGGAAAGGTCATTAACATGTTGTGCCATGTTTTTTGTTTTTAATTTTATGAAGTATGTAGGAAATAAGTGGGGGAAAAAAGTAAGTTTTGGGTGGTAGAAAGCTCCCCTTAAAGATTCATGCATTTTCAGGCTTAAGAGTAATCATATCCTGATGGTGATAATGTTGAAGAACTAAAATAGTCACAGTAATAGGCATTTTAATGAGTAAGAATTATAATACTGACCTAAGTCAGACAACTTCCACTGTGTCATTGCTGCTTTTGCTTCAATACAGCAGTTTTGTAATGTTAGCTTCTAGCAAGAAATAAACATTTTCACAGAATCAAATTTTATGTCTATCACAGTATCAAGAGTAACTTTCTAGCAAAAAAGAAATAATCACAGATTCCTAATCAGTTGGCATTCTAACTGATGATACTTCATCAGCATGTGTTGGAAATCTAAGTTTTGTAATATTTCCAAAAGGATGTGCCTAATTAATGCAGGAGTTATTTTCCTGATGATTACTATATAAATAAAATTTCAGTGAATGGAATGATGTTTTGAACTTTCTAGAACAGTTTGTCTTATTGTAGAACTGGGAGAAGAATTCTTTTGAAAAGCCTGGCATCATTTTCCTGATTTTTTTTCTAATTTTTTGTTTATACCATTACTTAAATCACCACCACTGAAAATTCTAATTCTTAAATCTCTTCTGTAATTCTGGAGGAACTATTTGTTAATCTCTAGTTTTTTTATACTCAGGGTAGAGTAAACTCACCCGGCTTCACTTTTTTTATGGCTAACTAAAATGTGCTGCAGCAGCTGCTTACGTGTCCTTAAATGGAGAAGATTTTGGCTTCTTCCAAAGAAAGAGAAAATCCTTCTCTAGAACAAATCTCTGGTTATTTAAAGAATCAGCTAAAGCTAGCAGAAAGATAATATTTCAGCAAAGACCCTCTCTGAATATTCCTAAGGGAAAATTTACAACTTAAAAACATTCAAGAAATTGCATAGATAATGTGACATTTTGCTCAGTGCTCTACAAGAATCTTTTTTCTTCCAGTCCTTACATAATAAAGATCTCTTATTGTCATCAATTGCCGATGATAACTGAAATATAAAACCTAGGCTTTAAAACAAGCCCAAAGTGGTTTACAGTGTTTTGTCAAAGATGACGCAGCTGCTAAGGGATAGACTGAGGGTTCAAATCTGGATCTGTTATAGTTCCCAGATAGATGTTGGCATGGTAGGACAGAGGGCGGGGGATCATAATTTGGATACAGCTTTTGTAGAGTAGCATACATCAATTTAAAAATTTTAAGAATAGAGATAGATGAATTACTGCAAACTGATCCTATTTTTAGAAAGTTGGCTTTGTCTGCCAGTTGACACATTAATTTGGAAATGACGTTTAGGGGATAGATTATTGTAGTGTGAGTGAACACCTCTAGTTCCTTAGTTCCTAAAAAACTGACAGATGGAGTATACATCGATAAAATACGCCCTAGATATCTCACATGATGGCACATTTGCTTAAAAAGTATACATAAGCACATGTGTGCACCCCTTAGAAGGATACTTACAAACTGCGTGTGCCAAGTTTGGAAAATGAAGACAAAATTTGTCCAAGGCTGTAGAGCATTTTTCCCTTTTTCATTTTGATTAGCTGCTGCTGCTTATTATTAGTCCCAGTGGAGCTCTAGGAGGTGTTACATTTTAGTCTTAACCTGATGGCTCACACAGAAAGTTGTTTAATAGGAGTGAGGTTCGGAATAATGATAGATTGTTCCTCAGAAATTCCACAATTAGTGGTTGGAAATGTTTTAGAGGTGCTTTGTCAGAATCTTCATTTGGAGTCAGACTGTAGTTTGAATCCATTTTTGGTCACCTAACCTTATACAGTTTTTCCCTAAGCTGCCTTATTTAGCGTTAGTGCTTATTTTCTCTCTTTCTTTAAGATGGTCCTTAACCTGCAGTACATGGGTAAAGTTCAGTGATCTTTGGACTTGGATAGAAAAAGACCCACATCTTTATTTTTGTTAATGTAGTGCCGAAAGTTCCTGTATACCCCACATCCGGGTTCCCCTATTGTTAATAGCCTACATTAGTATGGCACATTTGTCTCAAATTGCACCAATGTTGATGCATTAACTAAAGCCCATACTTAATATTGAGATTTCCTCAGTTTTCTGTAGTGTCAGTTTTCTTTTCCAGAATCCTATCAGGGACACCAGATCACATTCAATAGTCATGTCTCCTTTAGTCCCCTTGGTTGTTGCAATTTCTTAGATGTTCCTTTTTTTTTAATAACCTTGAACATTTGAAGAGTGCTGGTTAGATATTTTGTAGAATATTCCCCAGTTTGGACTTGTCTGATGTTTTCCTCACAATTAGGCTGGTTTACTGTGTTTTTGAGAGGAAAACCAGAGAAGTAAAGTACCATTTTCATCACATATCAAGGGTATGTACTGTCACCGTGACTTAATCACTTTTGTTGCTAACTTTGATCATCTGGCTAAAATGTAATTTTCCTCAGGTTTCTCCATTGTCAATTTTCTCTTTTTTTCCCTTCCTTACCATACTTTCCAAAAGAAAGTCACTGTACACAGCCCATACTTATGCTTCACTACTTTAAGAGTGGAATGTCTGTGAAAATTATTTGAAATCCTATGTATTTTATGTAAATCCTACATATTTTATGTATATAAAAACATTCTGAGAACAGTCAGTAGCCTTCAGCAGCCTGCCAAAAAAAGCCCATGGTACAAAAAGTTAAGAATTCCTATGTTAGAGAGTGTTTCTGTAGTGGTGCAGGGCAGCCCTTTTTGGAAAGAGAAGAACTAAGTACCTAAACAGGCTACAATCCAGACCTCTTAGTTTGCTTTTTTAGGCCCTGTCTTTCTAGCTTTGTCTCTTGTCACATTCCTTTGTATCCTGTGCTCTGGCACTGTACAGCTGCTCATGGTCCTCTGAACAGGCTATTGTTCTATTTTAGGACTCCCTACTTTTTGTAGGAAGGTTGTCCTTACCAATCTTTATTTCCAGCAAAATGTTATTTCAGTTTACGTCTTCTGTGCAGCCCCCTCTGCCTTATACCAAACAATTTTGCATATATTTCTATTATTATCTGTCTATATACTGTGTTTATCAGTGTATCTGCTTAGACTAGACTGCAAGCTCTTCGAGAGTTGATCCAATAACTCATATTTATACCACTGTTTATTCTTTATAGTGCTATTACACCGTATAGAGCTTGGTTCCTATTAATTCTTAAATACTGACTGAATGAATGATTAGATGAGTGAATAAAGGGGGAACGAGAAAAGACTGCAAGGTAGCAGTGGATGAGTAATTTTTCTTTTCTTCATTGGATTCATAATAATCCATGGTACTTTATATGTTCTTAACATTTCATGGCCTGCTTTTATTTATGTAGTTATTTATATTTTATTTTAATGTTTTTTTTTCTTTTTGTATTTTAGTAATGAGCACCTCTAAGATTACCACCTGAAACAAAAGCCAGGATGCTAAAAATAACTTGTATTTAACCACATGGTACTGTCACATTCTCCCTTTTCTCCCTACCCAAGCAAATGAGTATTCTGAATCCTGGATTCCTTTCTTTGCATTTGTTTTTATATAGTTCTGTGCTTTATTTAATATATTCCTTAAAATTATTTTTTATTTTACTTTATGTAAAGGAAATCATGATGTATGCAATCTTAAATACTTAATATTTAAGCTCCAGTTTGTAGTGGTGTGTTGGAAGGTAGACCAGTTTCTGGAAACTTGAACAAAAAATTTAAGTGGCAATGAAATTATGGCATTTTAATACTTAGATAAAATGCAAACTTTGAATAAGTTTTTGTGATATGCACACTACTTCAAGGATAGGGAGCTTTTTTAGGTTAGACACCCTAGGCATCTAGGAGTAAGATTTACCTAACTCTTTAAGATACTACTTTTCTATTAAAAGTTTGAGAATCACTGCCTTAAATTTTAAAGCTACTTAAGGAAGTATTAGTTGAAGAAACATCTATAGAGCAAAAATGAAAATGAGAATAGAAGTCTGAGAATAAGGGGATGGGGAAGTGCCTAAGGTAATTGTGAAGAGAGAATAGGAGTTATTTATCACATAGGGGAAAAAAGACCAGTACTAAAGTAACCTACAAACCTTAAGGTCATTGGGGGAGGTAGATTCACTTTTGGAATTGACTTGCCAGATACCTGAAGGCCCAAACATTTTATTCTTTCATACATGTCTGAACTCTGGACAGGCTCTCTTTCCTTATTTAATATTCCACTTAGTGATGGGGAAAGTTTGGCATCAGAGGGCAGTTTAAGGTAAGGGCTCATGGAGGTTTGCACAATTTTTGGAGAATCTGTGAAACACACGCTGGGTGATAGAAAGAAATGATAACACAGAGTCTGTGGGTCAAGGAACTTGTCTATCAGTACACAAGTAATACACAAATGAAACATTGAACATCTGCAAGTTAACCACTAGTGCAAGATATCAGGAGAACAAGGAAATTTAGGACTGAGAATCAAATTAGCACATATAGTAAGAAACAATATGATTTCTAAGAAAACTGAATATTCACACACACACACACACACACACACACACACACACACACACACACACACACACACACACACACACACACACACACACACACACACACACACACACACACACACCATAAAAAAATTAACCACAAAAAAACAACCCTCTGATCTCCAGATGCTTGTTCCAGAACTCTGTAAACCATTGATGCTATTATTTTGCTAAGAAGATTCTAATTCAGTATCACGATTTGTAGTTTTCCCCCCCAAATTAAATTTGTTATCTTTGTGCTTGGCATCCCAGCCTCTAAGCTCCTTGCACGGTGGCATCATTTATTTTGGCATCCAGATGGAATTTGAGACTCATCCTTGTTTCTCTCCTCTACCAGACTCCCTATTCATTAATACACCAAATGCAGATTATCAAATATAAATCCTTGTTCCTAGCCTCATCAACTGTCCTCTGAACTTTACTAGAAGCCTTCTTAACTGGTCTTTCTCCTTTCTGTTTTGACCCTCTCCTATTCAGTCTTTACCCTGACATCCTAGTTGCTTTCTCAAGTGCAAATCTGACTGTTACTCAAATGCTGAGAACTTTTCCCTCCCTAAAGGTTAAAGACCCAAATTTTACAGCATTACATATAAAGGTCTTTCCTGATGTGGCATGTTATCTAGTCCTAGGATTTGATAACTCTGCCATTGTATGTGTTATTTCTTCTATCTGGTATCTATTCCTTATTTTTCCTCTGGAGTGCCTTCATTTTTCAGAAATAGGTAGGGTCAGTATTTCTTATAATTCAGGTAAGTCAGATAATTGGAAGTTGGAACGGAAAAATATGTAAAGGGACTTTGCATATGTTATAGGTATGCTTGTTTTCTTTGCCATAAACTTCGTGAATAGAGACTGACATTTTTTCTAAATTCCTCTTCACTACCTAATAACTCTTAGAAGTTAAAGTTAATGGGTACTTAGAATATTATTTTGCCATTACAAATGAGCTCTTAAAAGGGAGAAGTCAGAGTAAAGAACTTCCTTCAGAGGTTTTAGAGGAACTGATTTCTTCGTGATTGCTTCTGAAAGTTTGGGATTTTACTTGTACTTAATTTTTTAAACTTGTTCACATTTTAACATATGTATATAACAATATGTGGAGTGTCTATATATCAATATGTGTTCACTGAAAAATAATATTAACTTATTAATATGTTCAGGCATTTTTGATGTGATTATTTTATACATATTAAAATGCATACAAATTTTGATAACTTTGTTGTTTTTAACATATAAATGTGCCATAATTTATTGTATTAGTCTTTTAGTGGATATTAGGTGACTTATAATACTCTCTGTTTTAAAACATAAAAAATAACACTGTTATTTTAAATAAACCTCATGTCTCCTTTTGTCTTTTTCAGTCTTGGCTCTGTAAACTTGTTAAGTGAAATGTTAGTTTATTTAAGGAGGATCAAGCTATTAAATGAATTTTATTTGTATTTGAAATCCAATTTAATAATTTTCAAAAGTTAGGTAGTTAGTTGACAGCATTGCATTTCCTTTTAATTAGACAAACCTATTTGAGAAAATTACCTAGGAAGATAATTTTTTTGATGAGGGTTAGACTCTGAAAGAGATAAATGTTTAGAGTGATATGAGTGGGCGACCCTAGCAATTAAAGGAATAATGTATTTAGTTTAGGTCAGGTGGCTTCTTGAACTGTGCTCCAGCAGTAGGGGTGGGAGAGATAACCTTTCCTTAATTAGGTCTGAGATTTTATATAAAGTCTTTGGTAATGTCAACATTAAGATTGCCTCAAGTGAGAACCTTTAAAACATAATGGTTTCTGTTCTTCAGTTGTATACTTAGCCCTCTTTAAGTATATAGAATAGAGATGCAACTGACCCTTGATTTTTCAGCATTGATGCAATCTTGCAAAGATTATATAAAATGGATTTTTATATGTGGAATTCATGTCTACCTTATAAAGCAAAGAGATGTAAAGTGTCCCAGTAGAGGGATTAATAAGCTCAACTTTCTACTACATAGCCATGGTACTTTTTATCAGCAATTTAATGTACTGAGAGTTGTACATCATTTTTATATATCTCAGTAAATCTGTATTCTTCCTTAGTCCATCTCCAAATTAAAGCTTATGTAGCATAGCAAAAGGATATGAACTTTTATCAACTGTTATTTTTATTTGTCCTTAAGTTAACTGACGAAAGGTGGTAATTGAGTTCTAGCACCAGCCCTAGCATTGGGATCAAGAGGATAATTTTGGCACAGTCTTTTGTTCAGCTGCCCTGTTAATGTATTCATTTTTATAGGTTTATTGCTCAGCTGTGGACATGGATATCTGAAGAGTTGATTGTTGGCTCCAGCATTAATATGATGATTTTTTAAAATCTAAATTAAAAAATAATTAAAAAATCTAAAAATTCAGTATTTGGGTAATTGTGAATCTGCGTAATGAATGTTAGAGAATCAAAAAGTGCTCTTGAGACTTCATACCTCCATAATAGATTCAGAATGGCCACTGAAGACTATGTTTTAAATTTATCTCTAAAATACAAACTAAAATTGAATTAGTTACATAGATTGCTCAGAGATTCACTGGGTCTGAAAGAAATAAACCAAAATTTTAAGGGCCAGAAAGCATGATTTTTTTTCAAGTGTAAGTTTGTGGACTGATCTTTGAACTACAATCTTTATAAAGTGTATGTATTTCTTTTATGTATGTTACTGCTATGAATATGATAATAAAGATTTTAAGTAATGATAATTGGGAGAAGTGGCCTTTTGTTGATTGTAAATTTTTAGATCGCTCAATATTTAGCAAAGATGGTCAGGTTCTGTGGTTGAGTGCCAGATCTTACAAAGAATAAGGTCTAGCTTGTCATAATACAGACTAAACTGGGAAAGGAACTACTGTTATTACTATCATAACACTGTAATTGCCTTACCTGTTGTGCTCAAAAAGAAAATTCTCTAACATTTGTGGTTCTTAGACTTTTAAGAAAAATATGTGAAGGGATGTTTAAATTGAACAGCAGTCAATTTGCTCTTGTTTTATGTTTTAATATAGAGGATTCCCTAAACACCTCTCAACAGTTTTACCCTGAGATTTTCCATGTTTGACTCTGAACATTTTTTTAAACAGTATTTTTAATATACAAAAGAAAGCAGTTAATGTCCCATAACTGCACTGTCAGGGAAAATGAAAATAGTATATGGATGGCAAGCCAAACCAGATAATACCAACTGATATAAAGTAAAAGCTTAGTCCTTCTCTGCCCACAAGATAGCCATTAATGGTTCCTTTTGTATCCTTCAGAAAAATCCTTTCATTTATTTTTAAATGTTGTAGGCAGTGCTTTGGTCCTAAACCACATTTATTATTATATATTTTTATTTTATCTCTTGGCAATAAAATGTGATAAAAGACATGATAAAACATATTTGGGTAACCTGCTTTTAAAAATAAATGGAATGTGTTAGCACTTGTGCTACCGCTCTCTTTTAATAGAATTTGATTCTATGGTCTGGCATATTTATTAGCCATAACCATGGGTAGGATCCCAAATAGGCCCACATTATATTAAGTACTTCATTTGAATCAACTTGTCCCCATTTCCATTTCATATAATAAGATATTCCTTTCATGAATTGTAAATTATACCCTTAATTTTTTTTTCAGTTTGGTTGCCAATAGAAGCTGTCAGTTTCATTAATTGCAATTAACAAATTTGTTAAATTATACTATTAATATATTTCATCCTAAGTTTTAAAAAAGTAAGTTATGACAGTGAAAGGCTTGGGTAAGGCTGCATTCTGGTTTATAAGTAAAATTCATGATTAAATTTGTAGACTTCAGCTTTTTTTCCCCCCCACTTAATCTTCTAATTGATTTGCTTAAGGAAAATAATTTGCTCTTCATTCTTGTATATACTATTTTCCCCCTCCACTTTTGCATTATGACTGTAATGAGATCATATTTCATGCCTGGATCATTCCTTTGTTAGCATTTGTAAAAAACACAGTAATGCTACCATACATTGCACATAAACCAGATTGATTTTTGAGAGGAAAAATGTCCCTTCCTCCTTTAAAGAAAAGAGTTAAATTACAGTAATTTACTTGTTTTGCATGGTGGAAGAAATTACTTGTTTTTGGGTCCTATTTTCATGCACATGTATTTCTAAGGCATAAAATACAGGTACATATTCCTCTTATCACCTACTTTTTATCATTTTTTCCTAAGGTCTTTTATCCTCAAAGTAACTTGATATATTTGCATTGTTATTTCAATAAAGGATATTAGGATGGCAAAGATAGCATTGTAGAGGTAGTAATAAAGATGAGTTGGAAAGTAATGAGATTATTAAAAACAGCTCCTTCTACAATTTAAATTTCAAGAGTCAGATGCAGATGTTCACTCTGAGGAAGAGCTTACAGATAGAATTTTTTAAAATAAAATTTTAGGGTTTTAATTTTATTTAGAAAAAAATACATACACTCCATAAACTACATGGGCTTAGTTAAGATGCAGATTTGTTTATGAAATGCATAGTTTCTTCAGTAGTAATATAGTATAAAAGATACTGGTTTTATTTTAATGTATATTCATTTAGTAATCAGATAATCCATGTTTTCCTTCTCTTGGTGAGTAAAGCTCTTTAATTCTATCTAATTGTAATTTATTTTCATCTTTATTGAGCTTTGTAAATTTACTTTTGGGTGAAGTATCATGATTCTTTACCAAAAAGCACTTGTTAAGTATCTCTTCAAAAAGACTCTTCCAGGAAACCGAGGGAGATTTGCTGTGTTATTTGACATGTTGTGAGTGATGAATGAGCTAAGGACAAAGGCAAATAAAGGAGAGATAGCAAGCCTGAGGAACTGCAGAGGCTCTATTCCAGTGAGGTGTGACAGCACTAGATTATCTAAATTTAACAGTATTTGTCCAGACTGAGGCCAAAGAAGTTTGAACTTTTTCAGCTGCAATAAAGTAACCCTATTTTAGAAGCATGTTTGACCATTAAGTGACATATTTTAGTGACTTTTAACACCATCTGGTTTTATCTAAGTAGCCTGTGTTTGGGGTTGTTCTAGACCCCTGCTATCCCTAGTAAATTATGAGAGTAGAATTTGTTCCTTTCAGTAAGAGGTGTCTATATATGTGTTGTGCATCTATAAATCTGGATTGTTGGGGTCTAGATGTAGAAGAGTTATGACTATTCTTTGGCTAGTAAACTTTAATACCAAATATGCATGAAAAATGTTTACTTGTAAAAAGTGTAAAAACTACTTGTTATACCTATACAGATTTTGAAGTGTTCACCACCTTGATGATATCCTCTCTCTTCAGTACTTAATATTAGCTCACACAGTTATATGCCTTTATAATTATTTTTTAGATTTCATGTTAATGTCTAGTTTTATTATTCATAAGCTATAAATATAAATTATATATTCACAAGTTTAAATTATGTTCTTGTTTACTTATAATGGCTACAGACAAGTAGAAACATGACTGACTGAAATTCTAAGTAGAATAGCAGAGCAACAGTACTTTTCTATTTATTGATATGTAAATTTTGATACTTTGTTCCTGGAAATATTCACAGATCTCTCTTCGGTGTGTTTTATTCATCTTCTATCAAAACAGTACCTATGTTTTCTGGAATATGGCCAAAATGTGTATTCACTACCAATATATAACTGCTACAGAGTGGTATACTTCTCATGACCAGTCATGATTTTATTACATAAAAATTCTTAATTGTTTTGTAACTAGTTGGGATAAAAATGTATTACTAATGGGTTATAGAGGAGAAGTTATTTGAATATAAAATACTTTCCTCTTTTTTCATATTAGGAAGCAGGACTTTTGTCTGTTTTAAGAAGACTTCTTTGTCCTCCTGTAGTATTGACAACTCTTAATAATTAACTTCTAGGTTGTTGGAGAGGAAAAGTAATTTTTCTTCCCCCCTTCTGAGTTCTTGGCTGAAACCCTGTAACAAAAGACAAATTAACAAGAGAAAAACAAGAAGTTTAATTAATATGCATAAGTCTTATACACATGGAACTCAAAAAGGCAGCTTTAGAATTCAGGATTAAATAACATTTTAATAGGGAAAGGGAGGGAGAATGTGGACCTCTAAGGGGAAAGTAAATGAGAAAATGATTTTTAAGAAAGATAAGTGTACTTTAGGAGAACAGATGGGTACTGTGATAGTCTGTGAGAAAGTTTGGGTGCAGTGTGTTTTCTAGTCTTCTCTCCTGTGATAATAGTCAGTCCTTCCTTGTTGATGAGATTCCCAGGGAAGAGATTTATGACAATTGGGTTCCTTTTGGAGGATGTGTCTGGAGACAGATGAGTAGAGTTCTGAGAAAGCCTCTCCCAGCATTTGCTGTTTTACAAGTGTCTACAAGCCAAAATAATATGTAAGCATCATATTTTGGGGTGGCATGTCCTATAGTCATGTGGGGTAGCATATTCTACTACTCTGCATTATCAACTCTGTTCTTGCCTTCCTGGTGTAGAGTGTTTATTTCATCTGGTCTTTTTATCTCTTGATTATTTGCAGATGTGGCATAGCACCAAAGTGATGTGGAAATATGAAATTATACCCAGGATAGTGCATTGTATCATCTGTAGTGTATTTTTGAATACTTAAGTATGCTCCCCTATCAGACAAGGCCATCATTTCCCCTCTTTTCTACTTTAAGGTAGAAAAATTTCCCTGTGGTTATTATTTATTTTGTTTTCTTGAAGTCTAACATGTATACAATAAAAGGCAAAACTGTATTAGTCTTAAATGTAATAAATGGCTCCATTCTATTTAAATATATATATGTGTGCGCGCATGTGTGTGTATCTTTATATTATAACCACCATTCAGGACAAGGTATAAAAAGTTTCCAGTGCCTGCTAAATTTAATTTTGTTTCTTCTCTCTTTCAACATCCCACACTACCTATTTCCACTATTCTTCTATTATCATTGAGTATGTATGGTTTTGTGTCTAGAGTCAAGAGACTCTTAACATGTCTCTGAATCTCATTCACATTGCAGAGTAACAGTTCTATTTTATTTCTGTGTAGTATTCTTTTGCATACATATGCCACAATTGTCCATCATGCTTTTGTTGAAACACATTTGGGTTGTCTCAAATTTATAAGTACTTTTTACTTTAGTGTTTTTTTAACAGGGATATATGTAAACATTTCTCTGTAATTACTCTAAGAAAAATTAATTTTATTGACATACCATTTACAAAAGCACACCATTTTTTTAAGAATCAAGATTATTGAAGTATAACATATACAGTGAAGTTCAATCTTTAAAAATGTACAATTTGAGTTTTGAAAAAAATGCATGTAGACATATATGCCACAATAATCATGCTGTACATTTTTATCATCCCAAAAGGTTACTGTCCTCCCCTAGCGAAATCACTGGTCTGATTCCAATCTCTATAGTTTTGCTTTTTCCAGCTGTCATATAAACACTATCAGACAGTATGTACCTTTTGAGTATGGCTTCTTTCACTTAGCATAATGCTTTCGAGATTCATCCATGTTGCATGTATTGATTATTTGTTTTATTGCTAAGTAATATTGCAAGTTACGGATGTAGCACAGTTTGTTCATCTATTTATCAATTAATGGGTATAGGAATTGCTTCTAGTCTGGGGTGATTATCAATACACATTTGCCTATACATTTATAGACATGTGTTTTCACTTCTTTTGATTAAATACCAAATTCAGTTTCCTGTTTAATTAGCTTTGCCCTTGTTTTGAAAACCAGTTGACCAAATGAAATAGATCAGAGAAAGGCCAATATTTTATGATGTCCCTTACACATGGAATCTAAAAAAGCCAGAATTGTAGAAACAGAGATTCAGGAACACATTGTACATTTTTATATATCAATTATGTCTGTGTAAAGCTAGGGAATAAAGAACAATGAGGAATTCTTGTGGTGATGCCAGCAAATGGAATAATGGTTATTTTTTTGTTGACCTTGAGTTGTGCAACCTTGCTAAAGTCACTTATTCTAGTACTTTTCTTTTTATTAGTATATTAATGTGTTGCGTAGATTTTCGAATGTTAAATTCAACTTGTATTCCTGGGGTAATTATTATCCTATCCATATCTTTATGTCTGGATTTGATTTGATTTAATTTTCTTGAGTTTTTTTTTTTTTTTTATCTGTGTTTATGAGGGACGATGGTCTACGATTCTCTTTTTCCTACTATGTTATCTGGTCAGTGTTGACCTCATCAAATGAGTAGGGAAATGTTCCCTTTTCTGAATTTGTTTAAGATTGGTGTTAATTCTTTAAACATTTGGTAGAACTCTATAGTGAAACTATTCGGCTGTAGAGATGTCTTTTTCAGGAGTTTCTTTTTTTTTAACTACAGATTCACTCTAATAGTTATAGAGCTATTCAAACTATTTCATTTTGGATGAATTTTGATTATTTCTTTTTGAGAAGTTGGTTCATTTCATCCAGGTTGTTTAATTTATATGTTTAGAGTTGTTCCCAATAATTCCCTTATTGCCCTTTTAATATAGTCTCTATAGTGATATCCTGTTTCTTTTCTGATATTGGTAATTTACATCTTCTCCCTTTTTTCTTTCCCAGTCTAGCTAGAGGTTTTTCAATATTATTGAACCTCTGAAAAGAAGTAGCTTTTTTCCCCCATTGATTTTTCTCAATTTTTCTGTTTTAAACTTAGTTGATTTCTGTTCTTAGCCTTATTTTCTTCCATCTGCTTGCTTTGGGGTATATTTTCTAGTTTCTAAAGATGAAAGTTTGGATTATTGATTTGAGACATTTCCTCTTTTCTAATATAACTATTTAGTGCTATAGATTCCCATTTCAGTACTGCTTTAGCTGCATCTCACATATTTTGATAAATTTTCAATTTCATTCTGTCAAAATCTCTGTACTATTAGAAGAATGTTGTTTAGTTTCAGTAATACCAAAAAATACTAGTATTGTTTCAATTTGAATTTCTGGATCCATTACAATGTGTATTATTGTTTTAAATATGATTGATTTATAACATACTTTATTATTATTTAAGCCCTACCTTACTATCTTCCTCAAAAATTTTCTTCCTTTACTATTTTATCTTATCTTTAAATTTAGGTAGAAACTAGTTGTAAAATCAGTGCCTCGTGTAAGGTACAGACTTAGTTTTTTCAAATCTCTCCTATAATTTTTCAGATAGTTTAGCTCAAAAGTTAATTTTGATAAATGTTATTTTCTCAGGAAGATGTACATTTCGTCTAAAATTATAGATTTATTGATATTCTATATCACAATACAATTTTAGTGTTCCTTGAATAACAAATTTTAAATAGTCTCATATGCATACACACACATTTCTGTGGACATACAGACATATATGGGATGGGGAGATAGGGAGTATCTCTTGAAACTATTCAATTTGGATGTTAGGAAAGCAGCTATAGACAATATGAAAAGAAAGAACATGGTTGTGTTTCAGTAAAACTTTATATATGGACCCTGATTTTTAAAATTTCATATAGTTTCCATGTATCATAAAAATATTTTTATTTTGATTATTTTTAACCATTTAAAAATATAAAATCCATTTTCAGTTTGCAGGCTATACAAAAACATGGTGAAGTGAATTTGCCAACTTCTGTTCTGATCTTTCTATTTCAGAAAGATGTACTAAAGTTTTCACTCTGTGGATTAATTGGTTTCTCCATTTGTTTCATAGTTCATATTTTTATTTTTTGTGTGTATATACCTGTGTAACCATCACCCAGATCAATCTATTAAACATTCCCACTAATATTTACCCGCTTCACCTGTTTCACCTATATCCATCTCACCATGGCAATCACCAGTCTATTCTCTGTGTTTGAGTTTATTTGTTTTTATTCATTCATTTGTTTTGTTTTTTAGATTCTACATATAAGTGAAATCATCCAGTGTTTATCTTTTTCTGTTTGATTTATTTCACTTAGCATAATACCCTCTAGGTCCATCCATGCTGCTGCAAATGGCAAGATTTCATTCTTTTATAAGGCTGAGTAATATTTCATTGTATTCATGTACCACATCTTTTTTTATCCATTCATCTATTAATGCACATATAGGTTGCTGCTTCTCAATTTATTTTTAATAGTTTTTTTTCATATGAGATATGCTATAATATTAATCAAATGTATATTTGTGACTATTTTATCTTCTTGGTAAATATTACCTTTTCCAATATAAAAGTTTCTCATTTTCATTTAATGCATCTGTTTTTTTTTTTATTTTGGTCTGGATTTTATGATATCCAAGAATGATATTGTCACTTGTGATACTGTGTTGTTCATGATAGCCAGTATTATGCAAGAGCATAGTTTGCAAACCACAATAACTCCTGCTCCACAGTAAAAAAGAAAATATTTTTATATTGAGTTTAATTTTCAATAACTTTTAATGAGAAGGTTTTAATAAAATTGCTCTTGGGTATCTTCCTTTTGCCACATATGTTAATGTTCCAAAGCTAAGATATTGCTATCTAGAGCAGTAAATTGTGCATTTATGTAAACTCAGGATTTCTATTTTGTCATTGTCAGAGGGAAAATACTACCCCCAAACCCCATCTGCTTTTGGGTAGTGCTTGGAACCTAGTTGATAATTGTTACTACTAAGAGTTTGTAAGGTCTCTTTAGCCTACCAAATGTGTAGAGAGAAGACAAATTCTATTTTATAAATAAGGAGAAGAGACTTTTAACATTTTCTGACAGGTTAAATTGGCAATTTTTTAACAATAACCTCTGTGAGATTACAATGTAGAAATGTGAGGAAGAACCAATTTGAACATAATCAGATTCCCTTCTTATTCCCAGCTCTGTGTTAGAATTCAAAGGATAAATAATACTGAGGTGTTCATACTGCTTTTTGTCCACATCTAGTGCTAAACAGTCTGATATTTCTATCAGATTCTCTTTTAGTCTCTTCCAGCCTCAAGACTGGAGCCTGAACTGCTGTAAATTATAATGAAAATAAATTTTCATCAATTCTTCCTTTTCTGTATATCTTTAGTAGTGCAGCATTGTCTATCTTGTATGCAAAATCAGTAAGGTACAGTGGCTGCCTTGTTATTTGAGCCTTCACAAAATGATTTAAAAAAAATCTTGGTAGGTACCTTGCATTCTATTACTTCATTTACTATAACATTGACTAGGGCCTTACTATAAAACCCTTAGAAATTAAAAAAATATCTCTGATTGTCACTTTTAGGGACAGGCAGATATAAACAGTCCACTTTAAAGTCCACCTGCAGCATTTGGTTGTGTGTCAGGTTTCATTCTCTTATTTAAACCACTTTTATGAATCAGGGTTGGAGTTTAAGAAGGAAGACTATCAGGCTGCTGATTTGTTAATTTGTATATTACATCTTTTTAAAATTGAGGTATAATTGACATTTAACATTATATTAGTTTCAGGTGTACAGCATGATTTGCTGTTTGAATACAGTGCGTAATGATCACCACTGTAAGTCTATTTGTCTGTCACCATACTTAGTTACAAGACCATCTGTCACCATACTTAGTTACAATTCTTTTTTCTTTGGTGAGTACTTTTAAGATTTATTCTCAGCAACTTTCAAATGTTATTGCATCTTACTTACAGGGAAAGACTTCCTTTTTCTTTATTCCTGTTTGTTCAGTTTCATAGCTTACTATTTGTTTCTTTTCTAAAGGGTTTAGATCAAGGGAGCTACAAATCAGAAGAATAAATTGTCATATTTCATCTTAGATATATTCATGGAAGTATCTGGCAAGTACTTTAGTGGTCCATCCTGCGAATTGTTCAAGTGCTGTAAACCAAGTAGTAGTATTTACGTTTCTCTTGCAAACCTGGTTTTCCTTCTGTTTACCTCCTCTTTCTTGATGCCAAGAAGTGTTCTGAAACAAGAAGAGACTTTTCTTTAGGAAATTGTCAGTCACAGGAAAACAATTTAGTGGATGGCTTATGAAAAGCAGAATAGCTAATGCCTTCTTGAGAAGATCATCTACTGCTTAAGTACCTGGCTTACCGAAGTAGGGCCAAGATGTATAAAGTACACATATCTTCAGATATTATGGTATAGGTCATTCCTGAAGTGTGATAAAAAATGAGGAACCTTTTTCAGATCTTTGAAAGAGGAGGGCATAGATCTTTATGCTACCTTGGAAGTTTTTTGTTAGGCATGATAACAATATATAAAATATATACAAAAACCAATATTTTAAATATATAAATAATTTGATATATTTAATATATAACTCAGTATATAAATAAAATATGTATTCACTATTAGTCTCCAAACAAGTGAAATATTTAGTATTATAAATTGTTGCACAAATGGTTCACAAAATCAATCTGGTAACCTCCAAATCTTATGTTGAGATTTGGAACTGTTGATATGGTCTCTTGTTTTGCTTAGCTTCTACTAGTTTTAATGAATTCCTTTTTGAGCTACAACTTCAAAAAATAAATTTTTTTTCAAATGAATTACCCATTAAATTGGTAGTTATTAAGTAACTTGGAGCTGCAGTAAGTGGAGACTTTCTCTTCACATCCACAATACTGTTAACGGTGCTGAATCCTCTTTTAGCTTCTAAGAGCAATTACTTAAAAAAAATTTTATACTTCTGATAAAATTTGAAATACCTTAGTTAATTAGGCCACAGTAGTAGTAGTATAACAGTGGGTGCTTAAGACTATGTGCTCTTTTTGGGGGTTTGCCTGTTTTGAATCCTAGCTTTACTAACTAAATAGAAGCTGGTAGATAGTGTTGAGATGTGAGGATTTGAGGGGGGGGATGACTAATGAAGGAGCCACCCAATCAGAAAGGATGCTATTTGTGGATGGAACATCCAGAAAGCCCTTTTTATGCCAGGAAGTAACTCTTATTTGTTGGATGATGGGGAGTTCTGCAGAGTGGAGAAGGCATTCAGGAGGTTTGGGGAGCAGCTAGTTAACCGCAATGAAAGTACTTCAGTATTACAACTAACATGTCTGCACTGGTGCATATTGGCTGAATATCAGCCTTTGCCTAACATCAGAGTTGTATGTTAGGCAAGGGAAAAATGAAATTCAGAGGCAGGATTGCCAGCTAACCTGCCCCTACAACTCTGTGTGTCACTTACACTCCAAATATCTGACCATCTGACAATGTTAAGTCCCCTGTTATCACTTGGTATCCTTACAAGTCTGTTCATCTTGTCCTGACTTTCTCCTGCCTGAATCATCCTCTCCTAGTATTACTTGACAATCATCTTAATTTAAAGGATTAATTTAGGACTAGCTGATGTCACACAGTTAGTGGTTTATTCAGAAGCAGGTCTTGTCAACATCTTTGGAAAACAAAGAATAAATATATCACATTTAAATCTCCTAAAGTTGTTTTGTGTTTGTATAGTACCATATAGCCTGCCAAAGAATTTATGTTCCTATTTGATTTACCAGTTGTAGTTTCTTAGAGCTACCCATAACAAAGGACACAAACCCAGTAGCCTAAACAATGGAAGTATATTGTCTCACAGTTCTGGAGGTTAGAAGTTCAAAATGAAGGTGTTGGCAGACTTGGTTCCTTCCAAAGAAGAAGAATCTGTTTCTAGGCTGGGTTTCTAGTGGTTTACCGGCAATCTTTTGTGCAACTTATAGATGCAGCATGCTGATCTCTGCATTCATCTTCGCATGGTGTTTTCTCTCTATCTCTTCATGTAGTCTTCCCTCTGTGCATGTCTTTGTTCAGATTTCCCCTTTACGTAGGATACCAGTCATATTGAATTAATTCCTATCCTAAGGACTTCATCTTGACTATATTTGCAAACACCCTATTTCCAAATAAATTTACCTTCTAAGGCACTGGGCATTAGGACTTCAGCTTATCTTTTTGAGGGGATACATTTCAACCCATAACACCTAGTACTAAGTTTTCTTTTCTGTTTCAGTCATAGGTATTTGAGGATATCTGCCATATTGGTTATTGGTTTTTATTGTTTTGTTTTAAATACCTGAAATTTTTCTTAAATTCTAAGCAGATTTTTTTCTAAATGATATGGTTTCACTAGAGACCAGTAATCATCCAGATTATCTGCTTAGTAGTCATATTTTCTATGGATATATTTACTACTTTGTGAAAACACTTGCTTTTGAAATTTTAATATAATTAAATGATGGGATGAATGACAATTTGAAATCTGCATGCTACAGATACCATTTTAATTTTCTTGTGGAAACCCTTTGGTAATATTTGTCTAGTCTAGCCATGGTACATTCTTTAACTATACTCCTTCCTTAGGCAGTGATTAATCTTATTTTCAGGAAGCTTCCACAGGTAATCATATCAAGATTTTTTGTATAGTATTAAAATAAGCCAGATTAAATGTTCTATTGCCACCAGTTCTTCATTAGACTTAGACTTTTACTTTGGAACTTCCTTGAGATTCTTCAAGTTATGTTATGTTCACAAGTGTGATCTCAGATAGTGTTTTAAAAAATCAAAGGAGAGTTTGGTTTTTTAATGAAAATCATTGGGAAAATATTAGAGGATACATAAATATTCCCTTTATACTTTTAGATTACTAATAGTGTAAACATGTTTATGCAGGTATTGACTGGATCATCTCATCAAAGTTATTCACCTTCTGGCTATCAGGATTTCAGTAAGTGGGAATCAGTGCTGAAAATAAAAGAAGGACTACTAAGGCAGAAAGAAATTGTAATTGATCGGTGAGTCTATTTTTTAAAAATTATTTCTTCAGGCACATAGAAATATAGATTAATGAATACCATTGTATCCACTACTTAGAGTTTAAGAAATAGAACCTTACAAATACATTGATATTTCATGTTTATTCTTTCCTGATACCAGTCCCTTTAAGAACCACTTTAAGAACTGAAATTTGGATGGTCAGTCTGTCTGCCTGTTTTCAATCATCCTTCCATTTTCATTAGAGTAACCCATTATTTGGAAACTCCTCTGCTTTTTCTTTGTTCATATAACAAGTTAGCTGCAAAGCTAATGAACTATCAAAGCTGAAAGGCACAGAGTCTTTGTGTTTTGCACTTGGGGACTATCAAATTGGAAAGCTACTTTAAAGTACTAATTACTTTAATACAGGTTAGATCTGAAGGCAAAGAAACTATGAAAATCATGAATGTTTAAAATAAAATAACTTAGAGACAACAATTTTGGAAATTTAGGGGGACATTGAAAAAATGTATTTTTATGTACCGAAACTCAAAAAAATCTTTTATACTTAATAGCTTCCTGATTATTTTTGAGCAATAAATATTAATATTACTCAACTATATTATCTATGATGTATATTGGTTCTATATTATTTATGTATGTTTTTGGGATAATTAAACATGAGGGTATAATGGTAATTGGGAAATAGTTTGAGGAGGCATTTTTTATTAATGCCAATTACTACTTATTTTCATGGGTTTATATGGGATTAAGTAGTAGACATTTAGCCTTAAAATTAAATCCTAAGTCAATCTTCAAATATATTTAATAGTTGAAATTTCAAAAGATTTTTCTTAGAAATTCATCAGTATTAAGTAAGATCTACTGGAATATAAACAAGAACATAGAAATCTGAACTTTCTTGTTCTATCCACTATGTTTCCAGCATCTTGAATAGAGCCTAGCACAGAGTATATGCTTATTAATGCTTGCTACTTCCATATTTGATAAATGAATGAAGACTGTAAAAGATAGTTTTGATTTTATGAAAAAGTTATTTAAAAATATTAGATATTTGTTGTACAAATGAATTTTATATATGAGTAATTACAGATAACTAGAGATATCTCCATCACTATACATACTTGAAATTAATACTTTTTTAAACAGACCAAAATTCAGACTTAAATATGAATGTACTTTCCTTCAAGCAATCAGAATCATTTGGCTTTTATCACTTTTTTGAACAACATTGTAATTACCAGTCCATTTAGGTATACATTAATAGGTGCCTTGGTCCATCCGGGATGCTATAGCAAAATACCATAGCCTTGGTGGCATAGACACAATAGAAATTTATTTCTCCCAGATCTGGAGGATGGGAAGAAGAGGATCAAGGCACTAGCAAAGTTATTTATCTGGTGAGAGACAACTTCCTGGTTCTTGCTATAACTCACATGGTGAAAGGGGCAAGGGAGCTTGCTGGGACCTCTTTTATAAAGGCACTGATCTCAGTCATGAGGGCTTACTTCTCACCACCTAATCATCTCCCAAAGGCCATGATATTGGCCATTAAGATTTAATATATGGAGGGGGGTGGGGCCAACATGGCAGCGTGAGTAGGACAGTGGGACTCTCCTCCCAACAACATATATATTTTTGAAAATACAACAAATACAACTAATCCTAAAAGAGAGACCAGAAGACACAGGACAATAGCCAGACTACATCCACACGTGCGAGAGCCCAGCGCCTGGTGAAAGGGGTAAGATACAACCCCCGGCCCAGCGGGACCTGAGCACACCTCCCCCCAGCTCCCGGCGGGAGGGAGACGGAGCCCAGGACTGCTAAACACCCAGCCCCAGCCACCTGCACCAGCGCGCAGACACAGTGCATGCGTGGAGGGCTGGAAACTAGGGAAATAGGGCAGCAAGACCTCTGAGCGGGTGCCGAAGCTGATGCCCCTCTGACAAAGAAAAGCAAATGCTTTTTGAAAGTCTTAAAGGGACAGGGACTTAACAGCTAGACGGAAACAACACAGGTCACAGCCCAGTGGCTGGAAATTACAGGGAAAACCAGGCGCACTAAACCCCTGGGCAACAGCTCTGAGACCCCTCACGGAGGTAAACAGCCAAACAGCACCCCCCATCCATTACCCCTCTGGGCGCTGTGAAAGCACAGAAACAGCCTAAGGCAAACCACGCCCAAAGAAAGGGAGATCGTCCATATCGGCCGGGCAAGACACAAAGACCCAGCCTACACGCAATTACCCAACACAAGCCACTAGGGGTCACAGTTGTCCCAGTAAAGAAAGGCCAGTAGCAAGTGAAAAAGTTTGGCCCTCCCAGCTGACAGTCAATAGCACCTGCCAACATGAAAAGGCAAAAAAATATGATCCAGACAAGACTAACCCAGACAGCTTCGGCATCTGCTACATCTTCCCCTGAGAAGGAACCTGGGGAGATAGATTTAACCAGTCTTCCTGAAAAAGAATTCAAAACAAAAGTCATAACCATGCTGATGGACTTGCAGAGAAATATGCAAGAACTAAGGAAGGAGAATACAGAAATAAAACAAGCTCTGGAAGGACTTCAAAACAGAATGGACCAGATGCAAGAGACGATTAATGGACTAGGAAACAGAGAACAGGAACGCAGAGAAGCTGATGCAGAGAGAGATAAAAGGATCTCCAGGAATGAAAGAATTTTAACAGAGCTGAGTGACCAATTGAAACGAAACAATATCCGCAATATAGGGGTACCAGAAGAAGAAAAGAGAGAAAAAGGGATAGAAAGTGTCTTTGAAGAATAATTGCCGAAAACTTCCCCAAACTAGGGGAGGAAATGGCCTCTCAGACCACAGAGGTACACAGAACTCCCATGACAAGGGATCCAAGGAGGGCAACACCAAGACACATAATAATTAAAATAGCAAAGATCAAAGACAAGAACAAAGTATTAAAGGTAGCCAGAGACAAAAAAAAGGTTACCTACAAAGGAAAACCCATCAGGCTATCATCAGACTTCTCACCAGAAACCTTACAGGCCAGAAGAGAATGGCGTGATATATTTAATGCAATGAAACAGAAGAGCCTTGAACCAAGGATACTGTATCCAGCATGATGATCATTTAAATATGAAGGAGGGATTAAACAATTTCCCCACAAGCAAAAGTTGAGGGAATTTGTCTCCCACAAACCACCTCTACAGGGCATCCTACAGGGACTGCTCTAGATGGGAGCACTCCTAAAAAGCACAGAACAAAACACCCAACATATGAAGAAGGGAGGAGGAGGAAAAAGAAGGGAGAGAAATAAAGAATCATCAGACCCTGTACAGAACTAAAGGAGGAAATAGAATGCAATGCATTCATTCTAGGAGACTTCAACACACCACTCACTCCAAAGGACAGATCCACTAGACAGAAAATAAGTAAGGACACAGAGGCACTGAACAACACACTAGAACAGATGGACCTAATAGACATCTACAGAACTCTACATCCAAAAGCAACAGGATAGACATTCTTCTCAAGTGCACATGGAACATTCTCCAGAATAGACCACATACTAGGCCACAAAAAGAGCCTCAGTAAATTCCAAAAGATTGAAATCCTACCAACCCACTTTTCAGACCACAAAGGCATAAAACTAGAAATAAACTGTACAAAGAAAGCAAAAAGGCTCACAAACACGCTCCTAAATAATCAATGGATCAATGACAAAATCAAAATGGAGATCCAGCAATATATGGAAACAAACAACAATAACACTAAGCCCCAACTTCTGTGGGACACAGCAAAAGCAGTCTTAAGAGGAAAGTATATAGCAATCCAAGCATATTTAAAAAAGGAAGAACAATCTAATGTCACAATTATCGAAATTGGGAAAAGAAGAACAAATGAGGCCTAAGGTCAGCAGAAGGAGGGACATAATAAAGATCAGAGAAGAAATAAATAAAATTGAGAAGAATAAAACAATAGAGAAAATCAATGAAACCAAGAGCTTGTTCTTTGAAGAAATAAACAAAATAGATAAGCCTCTAGTCAGACTTATTAAGAGAAAAATAGAATCAACACACATCAACAGAATCCAAAATGAGAAAGGAATCATCACAATGGACCCCACAGAAATACAAAGAATTATTAGAGACTACTATGAAAGCCTATACGCAAACAAGCTGGAAAACCTAGAAGAAATGGACAAATTCCTAGAAAAATACAACCTTCCAAGACTGACCAAGGAAGAAACACAAAATCTAAGCAAACCAATTACCGGCAAAGAAATTGAAGTGGTAATAAAAAAAACCACCTAAGAACAATAGCTGCGGGACAAATGGATTTACCTCAGAATTTTATCAGACATACAGAGAAGATATAATACCCATTCTCCTTAACGTTTTCCAAGAAATAGAAGAGGAGGGAATACTCTCAAACTCATTCTATGAAGCCAAGATCAACCAAATACTAAAACCACGCAAAGACCCCACACAAATAGAGAATTACAGACCAATATCCCTGATGAACGTAGATGCAAAAATACTCAACAAAATATTAGCAAACCGAATTCAAAAATACATCAAGAGAATCATACACCATGATCAAGAGGGATTCATCCCAGGGATGCAAGGATGGTACAACATTCAAAAATCCATCAACATCATCCACCACCAACAAAAAGAAAGACAAAAACCACATGATCATCTCCATAGATGCTGAAAAAGCATTCGACAAAATTCAACATCCATTCATGATAAAAACTCTCAGCAAAATGGGAATAGAGGGCAAGTACCTCAACATAATAAAGGCCATCTATGATAAACCCACAGCCAACATTATATTGAACAGCGAGAAGCTGAAAGCATTTCCTCTGAGATCGGGAACTAGACAGGGATGCCCACTCTCTCCACTGTTATTTAACATAGTACTGGAGGTCCTAGCCATGGCAATCATACAAAACAAAAAAATACAAGGAATCCAGATTGGTAAAGAAGAAGTTAAACTGTCACTATTTGCAGTTGACATGATACTGTACATAAAAAACCCTAAAGACTCCACCCCAAAACTCCTAGAACTGATATCGGAATACAGCAGTGTTGCAGGATAGAAAATCAACACACAGAAATCTGTGACTTTCCTATACACTAACAATGAACCAACAGAAAGAGAAATCAGGAAAACAACTCCATTCACAATTGCATCAAAAAAAATAAAATACCTAGGAATAAACCTAACCAAAGAAGTGAAAGACTTATACTCTGAAAACTACAAGTCACTCTTAAGAGAAATTAAAGGGGACACTAACAGATGGAAACTCATCCCATGCTTGTGGCTAGGAAGAATTAATATCATCAAAATGGCCATCCTGCCCAAAGCAATATACAGATTTGGTGCAATCCCTATGAAACTACCAGCAACATTCTTCAATGAACTGGAACAAATAATTCAAAAATTCATATGGAAACACCCAAGACCCCGAATAGCCAAAGCAATCCTGAGAAAGAAGAATAAAGTAGGGGGGATCTCACTCCCCAACTTCAAGCTCTAGTATAAAGCCATAGTAATAAAGACAATTTGGTACTGGCACAAGAACAGAGCCACAGACCAATGGAGCAGACTAGAGAATCCAGGCATTAACCCAGGCCTATATGGTCAATTAATATTTGATAAAGGAGCCATGGACATACAATGGCAAAATGACAGTCTCTTCAACAGATGATGCTGGCAAAACTGGACAGCTACATGTAGGAGAATGAAACTGGACCACTGTCTAACCCCATATACAAAAGTAAACTCAAAATGGATCAAAGACCTGAATGTAAGTCATGAAACCATTAAACTCTTGGAAAAAAACATAGGCAGAAACCTCTTAGACATAAACATGAGTGACCTCTTCTTGAACATATCTCCCCGGGCAAGGAAAACAACAGCAAAAATGAACAAGTGGGACTATATTAAGCTGAAAAGCTTCTGTACAGCAAAAGACACCATCAATAGAACAAAAAGGAACCCTACAGAATGGGAGAATATATTTGAAAATGAAAATGACAGATCCGATAAAGGCTTGATGTCCAGAATACATAAAGAGCTCACACGCCTCAACAAACAAAAAACAAATAACCTAATTAAAAAATGGGCAGAGGAACTGAACAGACAGTTCTCCAAAAAAGAAATACAGATGGCCAACAGACACATGAAAAGATGCTCCACATCGCTAATTATCAGAGAAATGCAAATTAAAACTACAATGAGGTATCACCTCACACCAGTAAGGATGGCTGCCATCCAAAAGACAAACAACAACAAATGCTGGCGAGGCAGTGGAGAAAGGGGAACCCTCTTACACTGCTGGTGGGAATGTAAATTAGTTCAACCATTGTGGAAAGCAGTATGGAGGTACATCAAAATGCTCAAAACAGACTTACCATTTGACCCAGGAATTGCACTCCTAGGAATTTACCCTAAGAATGCAGCAATCAAGTTTGAGAAAGACCAATGCACCCCTATGTTTATCGCAGCACTATTTATAATAGCCAAGAATTGGAAGCAACCTAAATGTCCATCAATAGATGAATGGATAAAGAAGATGTGGTACATATACACAATGGAATACTACTCAGCCATAAGAAAAGGGCAAATCCTACCATTTGCAGCAACATGGATGGAGCTGGAGGGTATTATGCTCAGTGAAACAAGCCAAGCGGAGAAAGAGAAATACCAAATGATTTCACTCATCTGTGGAGTATAAGAACAAAGGAAAAACTGAAGGAACAAAACAGCAGCAGAATCACAGAACTCAAGAATGGACTAACAGGTACCAAAGGGAAAGGGACTGGGGAGGATGGGTGGGTATGGAGGGATGGGGGGGGAGAAGAAGTGGGGTATTAAGATTAGCATGCATTGGGGGTTGGGAGAAAGGGGAGGGCTGTACAACACAGAGAAGACAAGTAGTGATTCTACAACATTTTGCTATGCTGATGGACAGTGACTGTAAAGGGGTTTATAGGGGGGACCTGGTATAGGGGAGAGCCTAGTAAACATAATATTCATCATGTAAGTGTAGATTAATGATAACAAAACAAAACAAAACAAAAAGCAGTTCCTGAGTGGTGACCTCCAATGAGTTCTACACAATGGTATAAAGGGCATATAAAAGTGTAGGCAAAGGGTCTGTTTGTGTTATACAGAGGTTCAAAGCCTAATTTGGCTACCCTGAAAATAAACTAAGATACGATATGAAAAAGAACTTCCAACATCAGCACTCTCTGGAAGACTCATGCCAGAAGATGATCATCAAAAAACCCCAGCAAAGATCCACGCACTGCTACAGGTGTAGATGCACTCATCCCACCAGTTCCTGGACTTGCCATGGGAATGAAGAAGGAGATATCTAAGCTGGCCTGTGCATACAGTAAAACAACAAATTTGACTGGGTCTATACTGTTGGAACTCAACCAAGAATTAGGAGAAGTGCAAATTGTAGCACTCCAAAATCTTACAACTACAGACTATTTACTGTTAAAAGAACATAAGGGATGTGAACAGTCCCCAGGAATGGGTTGTTTTAATTTGTCTGATTTCTCTCAGACTGTTCAAGTTCAGTTGGACAATATCCACCATATCATAGATAAGTTTTCACAAATGCCTAAGGTGCCTAACTGGTTTTCTTGGTTTCACTGGAGATGGCTGGTAATTACAGGTATGCTTTGTTTATGTAACTGTACTCCTATTATGTTAATGTGTGTGTGCAATTTAATTAGTAGTTTAAAACCTATACATGCTGAAGTTACTCTACAAGAAGATATGTGAAAGAAATAATCAGTTGTCCCATGTTTTCTGCTGCCTGCTACTTCTATAGCTTTTCTTCTTCCTTCCTAATTACAACCCTTAAATAGAATTCGTGCCTCATATCGAATTTACCGAGTATCATAATTCTTCTAAGTGGTAAATACCTCAAGACAAATGCTGGGCATAGAAGCCACAGGGGATAAATATGCGAAGAAATGAAAAGCTAACCTTTTCAAACAATAAGGCTTCTCTCTCACTTACTAATTATACATTTCCCTGTATGGCCCCGGAGATGACTGTTTAGCCAGAGATGGGTAAGATTCCTCAAGGGAGGAACAACCTAAGATAGGCACAGTCGCAGGGGGGCCATCAGGTGAGAAATTGGAGATCAACAGAGGTGAGGCTTAGAGCCTCACCCCCCCTGTTCTGAGAGAAATCTTCTGCATACGAGGATTTTTTATTGCCCTTGTCTAGCTTGGATTAACACATAGTCTACAGGCACACACCTGATCATCTACATTTGCTCTCTTACAACACTAAACTATGTTTTCTACCTTTATCTTGTATCTACCTACCACTTCAGCATTTTATTAAAAATAATAATAAAGAGAGAAATGTGGTATCCACATATAAATCAAGTATAAAAATCAAATGAATATTCATATTTGAACTGACTGTTTATAGTTCATAATGCATGAGCAAAACCGAAAGTTTCTGTGATGACTGCCCTTGCAGTATTCACCATGTAACTTACTCAGTATGTAAGAATTTGTTCTCCATGTAAGAACTTGTTCGTTATGCTTCAGAAGATTGGAGACTGACGAAAATTAGGCTTGGGGTGGATTAATGATTGTGCATTGAGCATTGACTTCCCTATACAGAATTTTATTGTTGTTAACAACCATTTGATCAATAAATATGAGAGATGCCCTCACAAAAAAAAAAAAAAAAAAAAAAGTACACACTTCCATTTGTAAAATAAATAAGTAACCGGAATGTAATGCATAGCATAAGGAATATAGTCCAAAAAAAAAAAAAATAGAGCATCAACCTCTTCAGGTCATCTCAAAGTAATTTAAAATAGAGTTACTTTTAGCAAGAAATAGCTGTGGCATTCCATTTACAAAAAAGATTGACTTGTAATTTTTATAAATTTCATACCTCACATGTCAAGTATTTGTTAGAGTCTAAAATTTTCAATAGGGAAATTATATTTCTAATATTTAATTGTTGATTAGTAACATTTTTTGAGTTTTAGCACTATTAGTGCTGTTAATATTCATACATGTTTTTTTAAAACAATTTGGCAATAAAGTTAAAAATCTTGTGTTTGTATTCTTTAAAAAAAAATAGATTTAATATATGAATTTGGGGTTGGGAGACACACACATTCACTATATGGCATTAGGAATGCAAATAACTATTGACATAATCTATTAAAAATGTATTTCTCAAATTTTTTGTATTGTATCATATTAAGGAAATAATCCTAAATAATTCAGGTTGCTCAGTTGGCCATTTCTTCATCTAGTTCTTCAACTAGTTTCATTCATGCATTCAATTCATGTAGCTGTGTTTTTAGGTAACAGCTGGCTGACCTAGGATAGGCTCAACCGGATTCTTTGCTTCAGGTAGTCTCTTATCTTCCAGCAGGCTCACCTGGGTTGTACCTATGGTGGCTGGGTGGAATTCAAGGAGAAAATGAAACATGCAAGGTCTCTTGAGGTTTAGGCCTGATGAGAACTGGCTCAGCATCACTTCCACTACATTCTTATTGGTCACAGGCCAGGAGACTTTACTTTTGGGCAATAGGAACAGCAAAATCACATTGTAAAGGAACATAAATAATAGAGGGAGGGAAATAATTGTGAGTGGTTTTGTAAACAGTCCATCACAGTATCTTAAATAATCTCTGATTTTTTTTACAAGTTTATTATGAAAATTTTGGTAATCAACATATTTGCTATTGTACAAAACAGAAGAAAAAGTAACTTGTTTCTAAAGCAACATAACTAGCATTTAAAAGTAAAAATATTCATATGTAAAATCTCTGTAATGTGTAGTGTTAAAAATTACCATATTCACTTACAGTGTGAAATCTGAAAAACAAAACTAACAAAGAAATAAAACAGAAATACACTCACAAAGACAAAGACTTTTGGTTACTATGGTTAGGGGGAAGTTCAGGTGAAATAAGTGAAGGTGATTAAAAGAAGTACAAACTTCCAATAATAAATTAGTCATAGGGATGGGAGTACATCATAGGGAATATAGCCAATATTATTATAATATCTTTGTATGGTGACAGATGGTAGCTACACTTATTGTGGTGAATATTTAGTATTGTATGTAATTGTCCAATCACTATGTTTTTCATCAGAAGCCAATATAATATTGTATATCAACTATATTTCAATAATAATGTTAAAAATTAGAACCGATCTATAGCATAACTTTTTCCGGGAACTAGATTAGACTAAGGAATGGCCTTTAAAATGGCAATAACACATACAGAGGCTATTTCAGAGAAACAGTTGACAGGATTTGTTGTCCAACTGGATGGAACTGAGAGTAAAGATCTGACCTTTCAATTTTGCAGTATGGTATGATTAATGATACCTGGATATTGTGTCTGAAAATATCACATTAGCCACAACTGTGTGAGAAGAATGTGGTTTTTTTTTTTTACAATGTATATGACTTCTATAGTTGTAGCCTCTGGATAATTACATCAAATCAAATATTCCTAAATGTGCCCCATCGCAGGAGAAAAAATATTTAACTTTAAACAACAACTCAAAAAATAAAAAAAAGAAAGTCTTGTTTCTGATTCTTTATATTTTACCTTTTGCATATTGATCTACTTATCTTCCTGGCTACAGCAGTTTTACCTCTTAAAAATGATATTTTTTTGAAGATGACTTTGAGGCAATTCCCTTTGTACACCTTAGTTTTAGAGCATGAGGATTAAGTGAATGAATGTACATAAAAAGCACTACTGCTACCTGGTGCATAGGAGCTGCTGACAAATAGTAGCCACATATACATGTCTTGTATATAATAGTTAGGTTTGGGTGCTTGAATTGCATTAGAATATCCTCATTGAACTACCTCACAGAACAGTTTTACATTTCATTACTCATAATAGGTACTCACCAAATACTCATTCAGAGGAAATAGCCTTATTTTAATGGAAAAGATGTTAAGGTTGATGGTTAACCTGTGTTGCTGCTGATACAGTAGTTTTGTAATGGTTTGCACTTTGAAATTGCTCACCTTTTGCCACTGAATCGATCAGGTAAGATTTAGGGGTAAGTTAGTGCACCTGAGACTGATCCTGAACAGAAACCCTTGTACCTTCTGTGGTGACCGCTGAGTTTATGTTAATAGTAAATGATACTGGCAGTGTAAAGGGGAGTCCTCATTTTGTCATTACTTGCAATTTACAGTATATGTCTTTCTCATCTAGATACATGTGGAAGTAAAAATCACATAATTGTGCTAGGTAATCTTTTAAAATAAGTAGTGAATTCTTTGATGTAGTATGAATGTTCTTTTTTGAATTCATAGTGTTCTTCTAATTCATTTGCTTTATAAGCTAGGATTTATGATCAGATTTCTTCAAGCAAGACCTATATACTGTGGTGTGAGTAAAATTGCAGTATTTCCAGACTCTCTCCTGGCCTCAGTCCATCTCCATATCAATAGGTGTTTACAAGGTGTGGAGGGGAGCTGTTCTCTCCTTAGTCTATCAGTAAGTTTTTACGAGGGGTGTAGGAAGAGGCAAGCATGCCCTGGGACTGGAGAGGTTTTTGGCCTCTCAGCCAAAATGGGAGAGAAACAGGGGAGCGAGTGAGAGTGGCGGCCAGAAAAACGAGTGAGCAGGAGTAGATGAATGGAGTCAGGATTCTTGTAAGCAATAAAAAGGTTTCTCCCACTTAATTTTTCCCTCAACTGATTTCAGTTTCAGTGGTTTATGGTTTATTTGCCCTGGCCTGGGAACACATTTTTCCCCCCAACTTACATTGAGTTATTACATACACAGGATACATATTACGGTTATTAAAAGTTATTAAAACTCCAACTCCGTAGATTAAATCAGTTGAGATTTTAGTAATTGTAATTTGTAGTACATATCTTTTATTTTGAGATGGACCTCAGAGTGCAAGAGTCATGGTTATTTTCCATCACATGTGTTGATGTGAGATTTGATTATTTTTTATCAGCTGATTTGAATAGAGTTTTAATAGTTCATTCCTAGCTAGGTTATTGTGGTTGTTTATACTTAGGTATGTACTATTCTGGAATTATTTTCTAAATCTTCTAAACAGAATCTGTTCTTTTTTAATGCAAATGCTATCATGCAATTCAGTTCCTTCACTAAATACCTATTGCTTCAGGGGGAGGGGTTTCCCGCTTCAGGCAAGATCACTATGAATTTGATGAGACAGGATAACAACAAAATGTTGGGGGTGAAAGGGGCTATATCAAGCTTTATTCTCATGGTGGTCTTACAGCTCTCTGCATGCACAACTCTATCTCCACCTCTGGCCATGGCTCCAGTCTCTGCTCTGGGAGCTGCCTCCACTCATAGCTCCATCTCTGCTGCTTTCTACTTCCTTCTTTAGGCTCCCTTCTTCTTCCTAGCATGGAGCTCTGTGGCTTCCCTATGCCCTCTCTCTTGGCTTTCTGCTTCTGTTTCTGGCTCTTCTCCTAGCACCTGGCTAGGAGAAGACTAGGATGCTATGGTGACTGTCAGACACTGTGACCAATTACATCTCCAGGCGCTAGTTTCCTTCCTTTCTACCTGTAACTCTGGGGGGAAAATGTTCCAAGCCCAGGGCAAATAACCTTTGAAGCCAAAATCAATCAAATGGAGAAATAAAGTGGGAGAAACTCATTTATTGCTTATAAGCAGTCTACTTCTGCTCACCTGTGTCTCTTGCAACCTGGCTGCAAGAGGACCCCACCAAATCTCTCAGCTCCAGGTATGTGTTTGCTCTCCACCCATTTTGTAATCACCTATTGATACAGAGATGGACTACTTCTCTCCACCCCTTGGAAACACCTATTGATATGGAAATGCACTAGGCCAGGCAAGAGAATCAGGAAATATTGCATTTTACCCATACCACCAGTCCTCGAGGCCAATATTTCCTTGACTGACAGTACACTCCAGGCAGAGCTCTAATAGTTAAAGTAATATTGGTGGTAAACAGCTTACTGCCAACAGGTATGCAAGTAGGTGCTTGTACAGCAGGCTAAGTATTACCTCATCACATGTATACAATGTATGAGATTAGAATCAGGTGAGAATCCTGGCCATGAAATTTCCATTTTCCCTACAATACCCCAAATTAGCATCAGGCTCCATGGCTTTAAGGGCACAGTACCCAACAAACTGCTTATCTTCAGATGCCAGCCTGAAGTGGGATTCCTAAGCCACCCGCAGTTCTGTTACAGTTGGTTTTGTTCTCCATAGTCCTTGTCCCTGCTGCAACAAAGAATTGAAAGGCAGAGGTACAATAGCAAAGCAGAGTGAAATTTTTATTTGAATACACACAAAGGGAGGTCAAAGGCCTCAGTCTTTTAGGTGGGAGGCTTATATATTACATTCGGTTAGGAGGCTTCTCTTTGTCTGACAAGGTGGGGCTTATTTGACTTGGTCTTTCTATATAGTCCTCCCTCTCAGTGAGCATGTCCTTTCCTCATGCTGAGGTATGATTTTGGCAGTTCTTAATTCCTTCCATTGGGATTTGGTTGGGGAGGAAGTTATCTCCTTGCAAAACTGTTGTTGTCTCCACATGGGACCCTCTATCTGGACAGAGTTTGGGCAGTTTTTTCTTTGAAACTTGTCCTTGGTGCTGCTTCTTTGAGCCTTATCTTCTCCTTTTCCAGCTGTTCATATCCATCTTTCTAACTTACATTACTAACATAATAAACTGGCTACAGATCTGGAGAGTTTCCAGAGTTTTTATTGGAGTTTGATGGTATACACATGGTTGATTAAATCATTGAGCACATGATTGAACTCAGTTTCCAGCATCCTCCTCTCCTTAGAAGATAGACTGGCTCAGAGTCTCAAACCTCTAATTACATGGTTTATTTTCTGGTGACTAGCCCACATCCTGAAATGCTATCCAGGACCCAGGAGTCACTTCATTAGCATAAATATAGGTGTGGTCCAGGAGGCGTGTGGATAACAAAAATATTCCAAACATTTAGTTTCCTTCCTGGAAACCAGGAACAATGGCTAATCAGATTCTTTATTACTGAACAAAATCTTTAAAAGATTTGTAGACAAATGCAAGAGACTCCTCTTAATATACTTTGGGAGTATTTTCAAGTGATACACTTAACTTTGTTTGGCAGCACCACTTGTTGGAGAAATTTAAAATTCTGACTAGTCCAAGAAAAATTAATATAACCCTTCTTTCCATCATACTAAAACAAATTAAGTATATTTAGAGGTACATTTCAAACCTAAAGCCCAGGGACATATTTTCTATTTGCCCAAAATGTGTGAAAGCCAATTGTGGAGGGTAAAGGTAATGAGACAGTTTTTAAAAAAATGTTTTATACCTTATTTATAGTACTAGACGTACAGTTAACCGTTGAACAACATGGATTGAACTGCATGAATCCACTTATGTGCAGATTTTTTTTTTCAATAAATATGTTGGAAAAGTTTTTGGAGATTTGCAAAATTTGAAAAAACATTTTCTTTTCTCCAGCTTACTTTAAGAACATAGCTTATATATATAATATATATAACATGCAAAAATGTGTTAATTTACTGTTTATATTATCTATAAGGCTTCTGGTGAACAGTAAGCTATTAGTAGTTAAGTTTTTGGGTAGTCTAAAGTCATCATGCATTTTCTACTGTGTGAAGAGTCATTATCCCTAACTCCCGAGTTGTTCAAGGTCAACTGTAGTTTGAAAATGTAAACTAATGAAAACAGGTGATAAATTTTCACAAGGTTGTACATTTTCCCTTTTATAGCATTCTTTTGAGACAGTTTGCGAAAAAGGAAATATTTGGAAAATTAAAGACTAAAATTTCAGTAGTCATTTTCTTCCCACACTAGACCTTTGGCCACCTATTCCTTTTTTTCAGTCTCTCTCTCTCTCTCTCTCTCTCTCTCTCGGTATGTATCAGAGATATCTCTTTGATAACTATTTCTGATAAATGATTCACTATGGCTGTTAAGCATAATTCATTTGGTGGTAGCATCTGTAATGATTTTAAAATCTCAATGGGAGCTATCTTTAGAGACCAAATTTATTTAGAAAAGGAAAGGAACCTTCTCAAAATGAAACAGATACACATTTTTGCTTTTTTGTATTTTTTCAACTAGAGACTGCATTTGCACAAAATCTTATTCTCCTGGATCAGGTATAGGGTCACTGCATTTTTAACTAGGTTGAATATTTTGTTTGGTAATGTAGTTGTAGTAGTTTCTCAGTTTTGACTTAACTTTTTTTTAACCCATTTTCTGATTTAGGCCATATTTTGAAGTATTCTGCCTGCTTCCTTTCTTGTTATGCTGTAGTAACAGTCCCCATTCTGGTCAGGAACTCACCATCTGTCTCAGTCAATTCCCAAGCAAAAGGAATGGCTGAGACTTAATGGGTACCCAGAAGCTGCTCTAGCTCTCACAGTTTTGTTTTTTTCTGTTGTGGTAAAAAAAAATCGCATAATGTGCAATCTGTCCTTCCAACAAATCTTTAAGTGTACAGTGTTGTTAACTCTATGCACATTTTTTACAGATCCCTTTTCATTTTGTCTAATTCAAACTCTGTACTCAATTCAACAGCAAGTCCCCATTTCTCCCTCACCCCAGCACATGGAAACCACCATACTACTTTCCTCTCTTCTATAAGCTTGACTGCTTTGCATACTGTAGAAGAGGAAAAACTTTTCTTCAACCCATTTTGGTCCTTTACTGGATCTGGAAATTAAACTTACAAAGATAAACAAGAGAAAAGCTGCAAATTTAATACAAGTTTTATGTAACACAGAAGCCTTCATAAGGAAATAAAGACCCAGAGTAACAGACCTGAGTGTTTTATGATAAGTTTGGTGAAGAGAGGTCATGGAGGAATATGATGGGTTAAGGAGTATAATTGTAGTAAACTGGGGGGGAATTTAGCAAGGTTTGTTTGTTAGGATTCTTCTTTGTGTTCTTTTGTCTTCAGAGATAAGTATGTTCCTTTCCTCTGTGTGTAGGGAGGGCACCCGCCCACATGAGGGTTTTTATGAACTATTTCAGGGAAGAAGGGAGAGGAGAAAGAGTCAGAGTAACATTCTTGCTTCTGCTGTTTTCCCAAACTCCTTCAGTGTAAAAATTTCAGTATGCCAGTGGGCCATGTTTTCGGGTAGTATGTCCTAAACCCCATTAATTTTTTGTATATGTAGAATTATGCGCTATTTATGCCTTTTAGTGACTGGTTTTTTGCACCTACTGTAATGTCCTCAAGGTTCATTCGTCTTGTAGCATATGACAAGATTTCCTTATGTTTTAATTTTAAGACTGAATAATAGTCAATTATATGTGTATATAACATTTTCTTTATCCATTCATCAATAGGTGGACCTTAAGGTTGTTTCTGCCTTTTTTTATTATGAATTGAATGTTATGTAAACCTTTGTTTTTAAAGGATATTTTCTTGATATGGAATTCCAGATTGGCAGTTATTTTCTTTCAGTACTCTGAAGGTACTATTCCATTGTGATTGGTTTCTCTGTAAGTCATCTATATATTTATTGCTACACTCTTTAGTGTTCTGCTGATTTTACATTTTCCTTTGTTTGCAGCAGTTTTACTATAATGTACCTAGGTGTGGTTTTCTTTATACTTTCTTTAGTATCTTGGGCATTGAAACACTTTTGATTCCATTCTAATGTCTTTCATCAGTTTTGGAAAATCTCTTCATGTATTTATTCGTGTGTGTGTGTGTGTGTGTGTGTGTGTGTATGTCAGACTACATCATCATTTTTCATCTTTTCTATTAAGAAAGGGAGGGAAGAGGAAGGAAAGAAGGGAGAAAAAAACAGTGATTTAAATATTTAACTCAGGAAAGCTAGTAAAAGAATAGTAAACATAAAATAGAACAAAGGAAATAATAAAAGTAAGAGCAGTAATAAATGGATAAAGTTCTACTACAGGCAAAAAGGGAGAAAGGCTCAAATTAAAATAGGAATAAAATCTGTTTTTTTTAATCATTATAAACTTACATCAATAAATCTGAAAACAGAATAAAATGAATAATTTTTAATACCAAAATTATTTCAAAAAGAAATGGAAAACTTACATAAACAATAACATTAAAGAAATATAATCAGATGTTAACTAGATTTACTGTAGTGATAATTTCTCAGTATATACACATATGGAATCATTATGTTGTATACTTGAAACTAATATAGTAATTAATTATATTTATGTTGAAATGTTATATATATAGTCTATATATAAATATAAATATTCAGCAATCATAAGTCTTCTAGACCCAAATGGTTTTAGGAATAAGATTTGCCAAACTATGTCACTGTAGTTGGGTCTTACTCTGCATTCTGACTATGTCTGCCTTTTAATTGGGAGTACTAGACTATTTGCATTTTGTGATTATGGATAACAGTTGAGTTTAAATCTACATTTTGCTATTTGTTTTCTAATTGTCTCGTCTGTTCTTTTCTTCCCTTTGCCTTCTCTTGAATTAGTAATATTTTTTACAATTTCCTATATCTCCTTTGTTAGCTTATTGCCTATAATTCTTTGTTGAGTTATGATAGTGGTTACTTTTAGTGTTTGTAACATACATCTTAAAGTGTAGGAACCTGTCTACTTTTAAGCAATACTATACTACTATATTGCTTCATGTATAACCTAAGAATCATAAAAATATACTTACGTGTTTCTCTCTTCTAGTCTATGAGCTTTTACATTATTACTTTTTCTTTACACAGTCTATTATCTTATATAGAGATTTAAATAATAAGAAAAATATGTGTTGCCCATGTAGTTATCATTTCTTGTGCTCTTCCTTCTTTGTGTAGGTATAAGTTTTCATCTGGTATTACCTTCCTTTTGCTTGAACGTTTTTTTCCTTTATTATTTCTTGTAGTTGAATTCCGCTGGTGATGAATCTTTCAGCTTGTAAGTTTCTCCTCTGCCTTTGATATTTTCCTTTGAGAAAGTATTCTAGGTTGATAGTTTTTCTTTATGTTTTTAATTAACCTTGGATAAAAAATTCGGTAGTTTGGTAGCTTTTTAATTTTAATACTTTCATGTAATACTTTGAAGTACTTCACTTTTTGTTTTTGCATTCAGATGAGAAATCTGCTGTACTCTATCTTTGTGTCTAAGAATGAATTTATTTTTTTTCCTCTGACTATTAAGATATTCTCTTTATCACTGATTTTAAGCCATTTGATTAAGATGTTTTTTCATTTAGTTTTCTTGTTACTTGTGCTTAGGTTCTCTGGTCTTCTTTGATCTGTGGGCATGTAGTTCTCATCACATGTAGAAAAATTTTGACCATTTTTCTTCAAATAGTTTTTCTTGCCCCCACCCCCTTTAAGGATTTAATTACTCATATGTTTGGTCTCTTAAAGAAATTTCACAATTCACTGATATTTTGAGGTTTTTCTCATTTGTTTTTTAACTGTGTTTCTTTCTGGAGAGTTTCTGTGGCTGTGCCTTCAAATTCACTAATCTTCTGCAAATTCTAATCTGCCTTTAATCCCATTCAGAATAATATTTATGTTTTGTATGTTTCTACTTAACATATTCCATCTTTCTTATAGTTTCTTGAACTTAAGAAAACAGTTACAATAACTGATTTAATGTCCTTGTCTATTTATTCTATCGGTGTCAGTTCTGGTTCACTTGCAGTTGATTGTTTTTTTTCTCTTTATTATGAGTCATAGTTTTCTGCTTCTTTGCATTCCTTTTAATTTTTGATCAGGTGCCAGGTATTTTGATTTTTAACATTTTTTTGAATACTACATATTTTTACATTCTTGAGCTTTGTTCTGGGGTCAAAATTGCACTCTGCTAAAAATTGCTGCTACCTGATGCTCTGTGAATTATGAAGTTTTCCACTCTGGCATTTGGGAACAGGCACAATTCCAGGCTCCACGTGAGCCTCAGACACCATTCCTTCTAATATTTTTAGTTCACATCCTCCCATACATACCGTTACCCCACTAAACAGCCATACTTCAAGTAGTTTCTTCATGTACTCATTAATTAGTACTCAACTGAAACTCAAGGGTGACTCTGTACTGTGAACCTGTTCTGTTTTCTCGAGATTCCCAGCTTTGTCTTTTCAACTCAGAAAGGCCACTTTCCCTGTGCTGGGGCCTGAAGCAGTAAGCTCTGGCAGTCACAGAGCTTACCTTGTTTGTTGCCCATCTTCCAGAAATCACTCTTCCTAATTGCCTGATGTTCAGTGTCTTGAGTCTTTGTTTCTTGTATTTTGTTTTATCTTGTAATTGTATCAGGCAAAAAGGCAAAACCAGTTCCTGTTATTCCTTCTTGGCTGGAGAGGAAATTCAGTTTTCTTTGTAAAGCTTTAAATTATATGAGTAGTGTCATATGACTAATCCCTCCTAACTTACCTATTTCCTATTTGATGTTTTCTGTGTGGATTTTCTTAAAGGGTAGCATATCTAAAAAATAAATCATAATTGGTCTGAATATAATACTCTGTCTGATACAGTCTGAAACATATAACCAGACGTGCTCCAAAATTACTTTTGTAAGTACTTGGAAAACATCAAGCCATTTGTTGACTCACATGTATCCTTATTTTTCCTTTAAAGCTCTTTCCCCCATAACCTTATTATAAGAGTTGTTATTAAATTTTTGAATATTAGTAGTAGTACATATATAAAGCTCTTAGCATGACATCTGGTACATAACAGTTTTCAAGTGAATGAGGCTACATATTCACAAAAGTTAAATAACTTAATTAAAGTAAGCTATAAGCTGCTGAGGAAAGATTTGACTTTCAATGTCTGTCCAACATGAGGTTATTTAAAATGGAATGTTAGAGCTATCCAAAGATGCAGAGCTGTCACCAAGTGAATTTTCCATCATTGGTGATGTTAGGTATAGAGCATGTAACTTGGGATATAATAAAGAAGTTATAGGCATAGAACAATAATTGGGCTAGATGATACTTATAAAAATAATATTTAACCACTGACAATGAGATTCTCAAAAGTTTCAGTTGGTATTAGTGGATGAATGAAAATAATGATTTTAAGGTGAAGACTTATAGACTGAGGACGTATTTATCATGTTAGGTAATTAAGAAGACAACAAGCAAAGCACATCTTTGTTAGAATCTCAGAAGACTATTCTGCAAAAGATTACATTCTATTAAATGTCTGAAGTACTTTACAGTATAAACTCTTCTATATCCAATATATGTCATGGTAATGTAGTTTTAAAAAAATCCCTATTGTAAGTTTTAACTTAGTTTCATTATCAGTACTTTTAAACTTTAATGACAAATTATTAGAATACTTTTATATTTTAAAAGTTCTGCTTTTAACTATCTCTCAGAAAAATATATCCTTTATAATGTGACCTCACTTTATGTTTTGCAGGCAGAAGCAACAAATTACCCACCTACATGAGAGGATAAGAGATAATGAATTACGTGCACAACATGCCATGTTAGGGCATTATGTAACTTGTGAGGATTCTTATGTGGCTAGGTTACAGGTAAGATTATAGATTATAGAGGATTCTGTAGTTTGTTAATTCTCTAGCATTTGTTAATTATATACTTAGCTTGTAAAATCAGGTGTTTTTTGAATTAATAATCTGTTCACATTTTTTATATTTATATATGTAGTAAAAGATGTCGAAGTACTGTCTTTCATCTGTCCAATTCACATGCCCCTCTGCACACAGGTATACACATCAGTTTCTACTGTATCCTTCCAGAGTTGATGTATATCACTAGCAGATATAAATATATTTCATTTCATTCCCATACCTTTACAAAAAAAGTAGCAAAATATATACAGTATCCAGCACCTTGCTTTTTTCCTATATTATATATAATGCTTTGATTAGTTCCATATCATTACACAGACAGCATACCTTTGCTTTTAAAGCTGATTGAGTTGCCATTTTATGGAGACAGCATAATTTATTCAGCATGTCCCTACTCGTCAAAGTTTGGATTGTTTCGAGTTGGGTACTGTTTTGAATACTTTTGTGAAGAATATCCTTTTATAAATACTGTTTTGCTCATACATATTTTTATAAGTTAAATTATCAGAAGCGAAATTGCTAGGTATTGTATGAGTTGGTAATTTTTACTGATACTGTCAAATTGCTGTCCAGGAGAGTCTGTTCCACTCTTTAGCTCCTACCAGCTATGTATAAGACTCTTCCATCTCCCACCTCCCAATTTGTAGCCATGTTGAACAGTGTGTTAACAACCTTTGAGATTTTTGCCCTTCTAGTAAGTTCATATAAAGGGTGGAGTTGGAGTTATGTCCATATTTTTTAAAAAAATTTTTTGTGTTAAAATACATATAAAATTTACCATCTTATCCATTTTTAAGTGTATGATTAGGTGGTGTTAAATACATTCATAATACTGTGCAGCCATTATGACTATTCATACACACAGCCTTTTTCATCTTGTAAAACTGAAACTTTATGCCTGTGAGGCAGTAACCCCTTATTTCCCTTCCTAGTGCCTGATAACCACCATTTTACTTTCCATCTCTGTGACTTTGATTATTCTAAGTACCTCAAGTTAAGTGGAATATACAGTATTTGTATTTTTGTTACTGGCTTATTTTAGTTAGCATAATGTCCTCAAGGTTTGTTCAGTTTGTAGCCTGTGTCAGAATTTACTTCCTTTTGAAGCTGAATAATACTACATTATATTTATACCACATTTTGCTTGTTCACTCATCTGTTGATGGACACTTGTGTGGCTTGTGGAAGCAACATTTTAGCTAGAGTGAATAATGCTGCTGTGAACATTTTTATATTATTTGAAATTGGGTGTACAAATATCTCTTTGAGATCCTGCTTTCAGTTCTTTTGCACATATACCCAAAAGTGGAATTGCTGGATCATATGGTAATTGTATTTTTAATTTTTTGAGAAACTGCTATTCTGTTTTCCACAGGGTGTACCATTTTGCATTCCTGCCAACAGTGTACAAGGGGTCCAGTTTCTCCACATTGTCTCTAACACTATTTTAATTTTTTTTTATTGTAGCCATCCTAATGGATATGAGGTGGTATCTCATTGTAGATTTTATTTGCATTTCCCTAATGATTAATGATGTTGAGCATCGTTTCATGTGCTTATTAGCTATTTGTATATCTTATTTGGAGAAGGTATATTCAAGTCCTTTGCCCATTTTTTAACTGGGTTGTTTTTGTTGAGTTTTAGAAGTTATCTGTATTTTCTGGATGTTAATCCCTTACCAGATAAATAATTTGAAAATATTTTTTTCCCATTCTGTTGCCTTTTTACTGTTGATATTGTCTTTTCAGACTCAAAATATTTTTTATTTTCATAAAGTCCAATTTGTCTTTTTGTTTTATTGTGTGTGTATTTGGTGTCATTTCCAAGAAGTTATTTGTCAAATCCAGTATCATGAAGTTTTTGCCATGTGTTTTGTTCTAAGAGTTTTGTAGTTTTAGTTCTATATTTAGTTCTTTCATCCATTTTGAGTTGATTTTTATATAAGGTATTATTAGGTAAGGGCCCAACTTCATTATTTTGCATATGGATAATCAAGTTTTCCATACACTATTTGTTGAAAAAAATGTCTTTTCCCCATTGAATAGTCTTGGCACCTTGTCAAAAATCATTTGAACATATATATGAGAGTTTATTTCTGGATTCTCTATTCTGTTCCATAGGTCTATATATGTCTATCTTTCTGCCAATACCACATTGTTTTAGTTACCGTAGCTTTGTAGTAAATTAAAAAATAAGGAAGTACGAGTCTTCCAGATTTGTTGTTCTTTTTCAAGATTGTTTTGGCTTTTCATGGTTCCTTGAGATTCCATATGAATTACAGGATTTTTTTTTATTTCTACAAAAATGTAATTGAGATTTTGATAAGGATTGCATTGAATCTGTAGATTTCTTTGGGAAGTCTTGATATCTTAACAATATTAAGTTTTCCAATCTGTGAACATAGGATGTGTTTCCATTTATTTGTGCCTTCTTCAATTTCTTTCAGCATTGTTTTATAGTTTTCATTGTAGAAGTCTTTTACCTCCTCGGTTAATTCCAAAATATTTTATTCTTTTTGATAGTATTGTAAATGGAATTGTTTTCATAATTTCATTTTCAGATTGTTCCTTTTTAAGTGTATGGTTAGGTGCAGCTCTGTAGAATTGCAACTATTTTTTGTGTGTTGACTTTGCAGAATTCATTCATTAGCCATAAGAGATTTTTATAGAATCTTGAGGGTTTTCTACATGAAAGATTACATAATTTGTGAAGAGAGTTTTACATCTTCTGTTCCAATTTGGATGCCTTTTTTTCTTTTTCTTGCCTATTTGTTCTGGTTAGAACTTTCAGTAATCTGTTGAGTAGAAGTGATGGAAGTGGGAATCCTTGTCTTATTCTGATCTTAGGAAAAGTTTTTGGTCTTTCACCATTATGATATAGCTGTGCATTTTTCCTATATAGCTTTTATAGTGTTGAGGTAGTTACTTGCTAGTCCTAATTTTTTTGAGTGTTCTTATCATGAAAGGTGTTGAATTTTACCACATGCTTTTTTGGCATCAGTAGAGGTATTTTTTTTTTTCCCTTCATTCTGTTAATGTGGTGTATTGCATTGATTTTTGTATGTTGAACCATCCTTTCATTCCAGGAGTAAATCTCATTTTGTCATGAAGTTAATAATCTTTTTAATATACTACTGAATTCAGTTTGCTAGTATTTTGAGAATTTTTGCATCAATGTTCATAAGGGATATTAGTTTATAGTTTTCTAGTAATGTCTGTCTAACTCTGGTATCAGAATAATGCTGGTCTCATAGGATGAGTTAGGAAGCATTCTCTCCTTTTCCAGTTTTTGGAAAATTTGAGAATTATTGGTATTGGTTCCTATTAAATGTTTGGTGAAATTCATCAGGTCCTGGGCTAGGGATTTTCTTTGTTAGGAGATTTTTTATTACTGCTTCAAACTCCTTTCTAGTTAGATCTATTCAGATTTTTTATATCTTCATGATTTAATCTTGGTAGGTTTTGTTTTTCAATAAATTTGTCCATTTCATCTAGTATATAAATTTGTTGGTGTATAGCTAATTGATCATACTACTCTCATAATCCTTTTTATGAATCAGTAATGTCCCCATTTTCATTTCTGATTTTAGTAATTTGAGTCTTTTTCTTCTTAGCCTGTCTAGCTAGAGATTTGTTAATTTTATTGATCTTTTCAAAGAATCTAATTTTTGTTTCATTAATTTATTTTTCTATTCTCTATTTCATTTATCTCTGCTCTAACCTTGAATATTTCCTTCCTTCTGATATCTTTAGGTTTCGTTTGTTCTTTTTCTAGTTCCTTGAGCATGAAGTTAGATTGTGGATTTGTGATATTTTGTGTTTTCTCCATATGGTTTCAATATGTATTCCTCCTAAGAGTGATGCTTAGCTTCTTTTTATATATTTAAAACCTACTCATATTTCTTTTTCTGTAAATTGTCTTCTCATATCCTTTGCTTATTTTTTGTTTGATATTGGTTTTTTGCTTATTTATCTTACTAACCCTTTATATATAAAAGAAATTAGCTTTTTGACTGTAATTTGACATGAAAATAGTTTTCTTATGTCATAATATTTTCTATTTATATCACTTTATTTTCCTTTATTTTCTTCTGCTGTGAAGTCTAATTCTTATGAGTATTTCATAAATAAGTTCCATCTTTATAAATGACCCATTTAACAAAACAATTATTATACATCCACTCTGTTAAGTTCTGAGGTCACAAAAGTCAAGAACAGTTCCCACCTCATGGATTTTAAGTCATAGAGGGAGAGATCATATAAGTAAACATGTTTTCCCATTCAAAATTTGTGTTCACTGCGGGTGAGGCAATGTCTAGGCACTAGACATAGAAATGCACATAAGATTGGTTTTGCCCTTGAGAGTACAATCTAATGGAAATAAACATAGGGTGTGTGAGGACTTACACAAATTTATATGCCTGGAAGGGTTACTCCCCCCAATTATTACTCAGGGTTTAAGAGTTTTCCTTAAAACTTGCTTGTATGTTTTTCTATATTTCTAAAAGAGAAAAGAAGCGTGGTATTCCTATTGGGATCAAAAGTGAGGACTAATAACTTTATGGTGTATATACATTTATTTGTGGAAGTTTATTTTGTGTTTTTCATTCAAGTCATTATTCCTAGACTTTAAAAATATCATTTTAGTAGACTCTTTTCTTCTATGTATTTTCAAAGCTCTTTATGAACATTAATGGAATTAGCATATTAAAATCAGGAAGTATTAACAACCAGATAACTACAGGCATACCTCCTTTTACTGTGCTTTGCTTCATTGTGCTTCACAGATACACAGTTTTTACATATTGAAGGTTTGTGACAACCCTGCTTAGAACAAGTCTATCAGCACCATTATCCAACAGCATTTCCTCACTTCATGTCTCTATGTCACATATTAGTAATTCTCACAATATTTCAAACTTTTTCATTATTATTATATTTATTATGGTGATCTGTGATCAGTAATCTTTGATGTTACTTTTATAACTGTTTTGGAGTGTTAACCCACATATAAGATGTCAGACTTAATCAATAAATGCTTTTTGTGTGTTCTGTTCACTAACTGGCCATTTCCATCTCTCTCCCTCTCCTTGAGCCTCTCTATTCCCTGAGACACAACAATATTGAAATTAGGCCAACTAATAACCCTACTATGGCCTCTAAGCATTCAAGTGAAAGGAATAGTTGCATGTCTCCCACTTTAATCAAAACTAAAAATGATTAAGCTTAGTGAAGAAGGCATGTGAAAGCTGAGTAAAAAGCTAGGCCTAATGTGTCTAACAGTTGGCCAAGTTGTTAATGCAAAGGAAAAGTTTTGGAAGGAAATTAAAATGCTTCTCCAGTGAACACATGAATGATAAGAAAACAAAACAGTCTTATTGCTGATATGGAGGAAGTTTCAGAGGACTGGATAGAGGATTTAACCAGCCATAACATACCTTAAGTCAAAACCTAATCCAGAACACAGTCCAAACTCTCTTTAATTCTATAAAAGCTGAGAGAGGTAAGGGAGCGGCAGAAGAAAAATTGGAAGCTAGTAGAGGTTGGTTCATGAGGTCTAAGGAAAGGAACTGTATAACATAAAAGTGCAAGGGGAAGCGGAAAGTACTGATGTAGAAGCTACATCAAGTTATCCAGAAGATGTAGATAATTCATGAAGGTGGCTACAGTAAACAACAGATTTTCAATATAGATGAAATAGCCTTATTTTGGAAGAAAATACCATTCAGGACTTTCATAACTAGTAGGAAAAGTCAATGCCTGTCTTCAAAGGACACACTGTCACACTGTCTTGTTAGGGAAAAATGCAGTGGTGACTTTAAGTTGAAGCCAGTGCTGATTTACCATAACCAAAATCCTAATGTCCTTAAGAATTTTGCAAAATCTGCTCTGTCTTTAGTCTATAAATGGATAAACAAAACCTGGATGACAGCACATACATTTACAACACGGTTTACTGAATATTTTAAGCCCACTGTTGAGAACTACTGCTGAGAAAAAGATTACTTTCAAAGTATTACTGTTCATTGACAATGTACCTGGTCACCCAGAGCTCTGAGGAGATTCAACAAGATTCATGTTTACATGCCTGCTAACACAACATCTATTCTGTAGCCCACGGACCAAGAAGTAACTGACTTTCAAGTCTTATTCTTTAAAAAATATATTTCATAAGGCTATAGCTGCTGTAAAGAGTCATTCCTCTGATGGATTTGGGGAAAGTCAACTGAAAAGCTTCTGGAAAGGATTCACCATTCTAAATTCTATTAAGAACATTTGTGATTCATGGGAAGAGGTTAAAATATGAACATTATCAGGAATTTGGAACAAATTGATTCCAGTTTTCACAGATGACTTTGAATAGGTCAAGACTTCAATAGAGGAAGTTGTTGCAGATGTGGTGGAAATAGCAAATAGAATTACAAGTGGAGCCTGAAGATGTGGCTGAATTGCTGCAATCTCATGATGAAACTTTAATGGATGTGGAGTTGCATCTATGGATGAGCAAAGAAAGTGATTTCTTTAAGATAGAAGCTACTCCTGGTAAAGATGCTGTGAAGATTGTTGAAATGGCAGTGAAGGATTGAGGATATTACATTAACTTAGTTGACAAAGCAGTGGCAGGGTTGGAGAGAACTGACTCTGATTTTGAAGAAGTCTGCTATGGGTGAGATGCTGTCAAACAGCATTGCATGTTACAGAGAAATTATTTGTGAAAGGAGGAGTCAATTGATGTGGCAGACTTCATTGTCTTATTTTGAGAAATTGCCAGAGCCATCCCAAACTTCAGCAAACACCACCCTGATAAGTCAGAGCAGCCATCAACATATAGGCAAGACCGTTCACCAGCAAAAAAATTATGACTCACTGCAAGTTCAGATGATGACAGCATTTTTAAACAATAAAGTATTTTTAATTAAGATACATGAATTTTTTTAGACTGCTATCACACACTCACAAGACTACAGTGTAAACATAACTTCTACATATTCTGGGAAATAAAAAAAATTCATTTGACTCATTTTATTATAATATTTGCTTTATTGTGGTGGTCTGGAACCAAACCCACAATATCTCCAAGGTATTCCTGTGTTAGACTTCTTGAGGCAGAAGCATTTGACAGAGATTTCAAGTCAGTCATCACTCTTTCCTTACTAACACCTCAAAGTACCTCATTATTATGTGGTCTCATTTGTAAATTCTATAATTTGGTAGCAAGGCTGTATAGTACTGAGATTAACAGTATAAAATAATTTGGAAGTCTCATTTCTATATGAGTAGTAGAATTTGTTGTGATAGCAGTGTTTTAGTAGAACTATAAAATTTATCCTGTAACTTTATAATTCTGAATGAAAGCTTCAATTATGCATTTATTATTTTATTAAAGCATTAAAATTTACTGTGTATCTGAAAGCTGAAGAAACTTTTTGACAGCATCAGGCCAGTAGAGGGCTCTCCAAGTCAGTCTGTAAGAAGATAGAACTATCTGGAAGGATATGGAAAAAGGGGCACTAAAAATGTTAGAAAGGTTTTTAATTATGTGGGGAACTAAAATATTGTTGAGTTTTAAAAGATAAAAGCAATAAAAGGGAATACAAGGACAACCCTAAGTACTAATTGTATATGATAAATATATAAGAAATTTTTTCAGTAGATAGATTTGCTGATAAAATGGCAAATTTTTAGGAGAAATAAATACGATAAAACATTTCTTTAACAAATAAATTTTTTGGCATGTGAACATTGCTTTATTTTCACCCATTTTTTAATTGATTAAATTTGACATGTAACTATTTTAAGGTATACCAGTGTTACTTTGATGATTGCTACTATAGCAATATTTATCACATTACATACTTATACTACAGTATTATTGCTGTCTATATTTGTTATACTGTGCATTAGATCTCTGTGGCTTATTTACTGCTTATTACTAGTCTTTATGCCCTTAAACACCATTACTCTTATATACCACCCTCATCCCTGGGTAACCACCATTTTACTCTGTTTTTTATGGACTTAACTTTTTTAGATTCCACATATAAGTCATATCATTCAGTATTTTCTCTGCCTGACTTATCTTGGTTGGTATAATGTGCTCAAGGTCCATCCATGCTGTTGCAAATATGAGGATCTCTCCCTTTCTCATGGCTGATTAGTATTCCATTTTGTGTATGTATCTCATATTTTTTATCTGTCTGTCCATTGATGGGCATTTGGGTTGTTTCCATATCTTGGCTGTTGTGAGTAATGCAGCAATAAACCTGGGAGTGCAGATATACCTTGTCAAAATACCTGTTTCACTTCCTTCGGGTATGTACCCAGAAATGGATTTACTGAGTCATATGGTATATCTATTTCTAATTTTTTGAGGAATCTCCTCATAAATTTTTTTCGTAATTGCTTGCTCACTTTGTTTTCTATAGTGGTTGGACCAATTTACATTGCCAACAACAATACGTAATCTATTTCCCTTTTCACCACATCCTCATTAGCGCTTTGTCTCTCTTCTTGATGATATCCATTCTAACACATGTGAGGTGGTATCTCATTGTGGTTTTGATTTGCATTTCCCTGGTGATTAGTGATACTGAGCATGTTTTCATGTGTCTGTTGGGCATTTTGATGACCTCTTTGGGAAAATATCTAATTCTGCCCATTTTAAAATTCAATTGTTTGGTCTTTTTGTAATTAAGTTGGCTGAGTTCTTTATATATTTTGGACATTAACCTCTTATTCAATATATTGTTTGCAGACATTTTCTCCCATTCTGTAGGTTATCTTTTCATTTTGTTAATTGTTTATTTTGCTGTGCACAAGAAGCTTTTGAGTTTGATGTAGTCCCATTGTTGAAAATTGCTTTTGTTGGGTTTTTGGTGTCATGTCCAAAAAAATCATTGCCAAGACCAATATTGATGAACTTCTTCCCTCCATTTTCTTCTAGGAGTTTTATGGTATCATGTCTTATGTTTATGTCTTTGATTCTTTCAAGTTAATTTGTGTGAGTGGTGTGAACTACCATTTCTTCAAAAATTATTTATATTTATTATGGATAAGGCACCATTTAGGCTCTAGTAATATAAATGTGAATTAAGTTGACTTTCCCTCAGTATACAATCTAATGAAGAACACAGATTTAAACAACAAACAATTGCAGTATGTGGGAGATATACAAAAGGGATATTTATAAAGTGCTATGAGAACCCCTACTAAGAACACATAAACCAGTCTCCCAAAGGTCAGGTCAGGCTTCCTGTAGGAAAGGATATCTAATCTAAGAACCCAGTGAACTAAAAGAATTTATTTAGAAGCATAGTGTGCTAAATGTGCAGTCCTAAAGGCAAAAGAGGAGATAATGCATTTTAAAAGCTACAGATTATTCTGTATGGATGAAATGTAAAATTGAGAGAAAGGTAGTGGTAAGAGACATTGTTGAAGACGTAAGCAGGGGTCAGTTGTATCGAATGCTTGAGACATAAATGGCCCATTTGTCCCAAATTTAGGGACAGTTCCAGTTAATGCATATTGTACTTAGCATAGTTATTAATGGCATACTCTTTCACTTCACAAAGTATCCTACTTTGTTTACTCCAGTGGCATAATAGAGATTGGATTTAAGATGGATGGTATTGGAGGCAGGGAACTCAGGCAGGAGGCTATCGCAGTAGTCTAAAAGTTAAATGAACACCTGAATTTTGAAACAATGTAGGTCAAGATAAGAGGTAGAGTATTTATTAAACATCTGTGCACCAAGCATGGTTTAGATTTAGTGATTTTAATGTGATAAGAGAAATGATTGCCTAGTATCAGATGGATTTATATTGTCAATGATCAGGATAGAGACTATTATGTCAGGAATAGGTTTAGAGGAAAAAATAATGAATTAACCTTATATATTATAAATTTGGGACTGAGATGAAGAATGTGGTAAATGGGTTTTAGAAATGTAGTGGTAAGGTACAGCAGGGTAGAAACATTCTGTAGGCCTTTGATTAGGTCTTAGTCTTTTCATAAACCTGTGCTCTTGGACTGTAAACTTCACCTGTACTTTTCAGTTTCTTCTTTCCCATCCTTGGCTGGGAAAGGGTGGCAGAGGCAACTGGAATTGGGTATTTCTTTCCTCTTGTGGAAAGTTAGAGGGAGTTGGAGTTGGGTATTTCTCTCCTAGGTAGGTTGGTTCCTTTCTAGATAACTTTCTAGATAGGTTAGTCTCTGGTAAAATAGTTTCTCCTGAGGGCAGGTCTTGTTAAGAAGAACATAGTGTTCTGGCATAATTCAGAATGTTTTTCTCCTCTCCCTGCTGGGAACACAAGGGGATTTTTCTCTGGTATTCACAGTGAAGACCTTGGTGGAATTCTGGAGGGTAAAACTCAAAAAAGTTGGAGGTCCTCTATGACAGTGCCCCTGAAGTTTCTGACTCTCAGAATTGTCCATTCTGAACCTCCAGCAATTTTTCTATTACAGTTCTGGTTTCCCTACCCCAGCACTGGTTTCCAAGAAGGATTCTGTTCTAGTAAGTGTAACTCTATTTGCCTTTTTTCTAATTTGGGGTAGCAGTTTGCCCTGTTACCTCATTTTTCTGGCAGACCTAATTGTTGGTTTTTCAGTTTGTTCAGCTTTTTACTTGCTAATAAAATGGATGGAGTGAAAATTTCTGAGTTTATTACATGCCAGATTAGAAACTGTCTATATAAACTTTATAGTTTATAGCCTAGCCACTTTCCTGAGTTCTAAAACCACCTCTTTGCTTGATGTTCATTTCTACTTGTATGTTCAACTGGCATCTTAATAGCAATAGGCTCTAATTGTAATTAAGTATATCTTCTTAGGCCTGTTCTCCTTTATGACCTCCTTACCTCTGCTCAGAATATGATATTCCCTGTTATTTAGACTCAAAATCTTAAGCCTTGCTTATCTTTAACATTTCTTGTCTATTCACATCTTAAAAAGTAATTTTTTCTAAATCATCTCAATTCTGCTTCCAGAGTTTCTTTATTCTGTTCTCACTGTTCTAGTTCAACTCATTTTTTTCAACCTTATAGATCAGAATAATTTCCTAAAGTGATATATTTATTCATCTCCATTTTCAATATCCTTGATTTCATCTTGTCCACTACTTCAAGTTGTAGTGGCACTCTCTGTGCTTTTGACTCATTACTCATTTCTTTTCCCTTTAATCAAAAGTTATTGAGAGTCTATACTGGGCCAAATACAAGGAATGCAGATTTACATAATAGAGTTCACAATCTTTTAAAATCATGTTAGTTTCTTTTTCTAAAACCATTTCTGGCTTCTTATTTCCTGTGAATTAAGACTGAACTCTGAACTTTGTGATTCTACAGTATGGTGCCACTTAGATTTTGATATTTCCCCATATATTCCCCCATTTGCAACCTATACTTTGAACAAACATGGGTACTCTGCATATATTCCATCTTTTAACTTCTTAAATTTTTCCTTCTGGAATGGTTTTCTTCCTTTCACCATTCCTAACCAAATCCTCCTTTGTTGGCATCTCATAGCATTTAATACATTCTAATTTGCAAGAGGAAATATTTGTATTTCCTGTCCTCCCTTTCAGTTTTTAATGCTGCTGGTGTGGGAAGGTATCTTATCTGAACTTCTTACCTGGAAACAATGATACTTGTTCATTCAGCAATTATATTTGAGCACTTTTGTGCCACTGACTGTTCTAGGATATAGGGATATAAGAGCAACCAAGACACCTCAAGACAAATGCTGGGCATAGAAGCCACAGGGCATAAATATGCAAAGAAGTAAAAAGCTAACCTTTTCAAATAATAAGGCTTCTCTCTCACTTACCAACTTAACATTTCCCTGTATGGCCCTGGAAGATGACTGGTTAGCCAGAAACGGGTAAGATTCCTCAAGGGAGGAACAACCTAAGACAGGCACAGTCACAGGGGGCCCATCAGGTGAGAAGAAGGGGGATCAACAGAGGTGAGGCTTAGAACCTCCCCCCCCATTCTGAGAGAAATCTTCTGCATACGTGGATGTTTTATGGCCCTTGTCTAGCTTGGATTAACACATAGTCTACAGGCACACACCTGATCATCTACATTTGCTCTCTTAAAACACTAAACTATGTTTTCTACCTTTATCTTGTATCTACCTACCACTTCAGCATTTTATTAAAAATAATAATAACAAAGAGAGAAATGTGGTATCCACATATAAATCAAGTATAAAAATCAAATGAATATTCATATTTGAACTGACTGTTTATAGTTCATAATGCATGAGCAAAACCAAAAGCTTCTGTGATGACTGCCCTTGTAATGTTCACCATGTAACTTATTCACTATGTAAGAATTTGTTCTCCATGTAAGAACTTGTTCGTTATGCCTCAGAAGATTGGAGACTGACGAAAATTAGGCTTGGGGTGGATTAATGATTGTGCATTGAGCATTGACCCCCCTATACAGAATTTTATTGTTGTTAACAACCATTTGATCAATAAATATGAGAGATGCCCTCACAAAAAAAAAATGTATATATATATATATATATACACACACTTCCAGTTGTAAAATAAATAAGTAACTGGGATGTAATGTATAGCATAAGGAATACAGTCAAAATATTGTAACAACTTGTTATGGTGATAGCTGGTACCTAGAATTATCATGTATATAAATGTTGAATCACTGTGTTGTACACCTGAAACTAATGTAATGTAATACTGTGTGTCAACTACCCTTCAATAAAAAAAAAAAAAAAAGAGCAACCAAGATGGACAAAGATTCCTTACTTCAAAGACCTTACTTTATAGTACTCTGCTCTGTCAATAGTTTAATTTAATATTAGCTGGAAATGATCTTCTGTGAGGAAATTTTTCTTTAGTTTATATTTATTTCACTGGAACTTTCACTTCTATATAATATACTATTTATACATCTAACTATACTTTTTAACCAAATAATAACTGCTTTCATAAGCTTTTGATATATGCTAAGAACTTTACATACTTTATCTCTGTTCTTCAACAAAAAGCCCTGCAAGGTAGACTTTATTATTTTTGTTTTATAGATGAGGAGATGGCAGCTCAGAGATGGTAATAATTTGATTTAATCATGGTGCATAACTAGGAAGCAGGAGAGCTGGAATTTATGCCAAGGTCTGTCTGTAGCTAAAGCCTGTATGTACTTTATGTACTATACCTCATTTCCAGTTTCTTTCCATTTGTTCAAAACAAGTAAACTTTAAAAATATTACCTGTTTTTTCTTTCCTCTCCCCATAGCCACAATATGAGAACACTTCACTCCAAACTGAATGTTCTGATCAGTCAGTGTCCCATTCCCAGCAAGAGGAACTTGAGCAAAAGCTAGCATCTACTGAGAAAGAGGTTTTACAACTCAATCAGTTTCTCAAACAAAGATTAAGCCAATTTAGTGAAGAGAAGAAGAAACTGGAGGAAAAGGTAGGTATTTTAATACAATTTAATTAAGACACTAACATTGCTTCAACATATACTTATTTGTCTATCATCTACCTTGTGCCAGGTGTCATACCAGGTTACACATTTATATTGAAGTGATTAGTATAGTAATAACTTTTGAGAAACCCTGTGCTATCTAAAGAAATCTGGGGACTTTCTTGAGGGATAAAAATACAACTGTATATTATATCTTTCTAATAGTGAAATCTTTTTTAAGTTAGTTGCTAAACTCAGATGTCACACCAATAACTGTTCTCCTTTTCTTTTTTGCACCCTGTTTCTTTGTTGTTAGATATCAAGGATTGATTAATGAAATAAAGGCAGTCTTTCTTTCATAAACATATGACTTAAAAATTAAATAAGCTGAAATTACATAAGCTAAGGCCTCTGATTCAGAATAAGTAGCTAAAAGCCAAATACCTAATATGTACAAAATGTATCTGTACATTTATTTCACCTTTCTGCCTTTATTAAGGTATTTTCACATATTTCATGTCATTCCACTATGCTTTAATATCACTAAAGATCTAGTACAGTACATGCTAGCCCTGACTTCCTGAAGAAGCATAGATCCTTAGTCTGCTGCTTAGCTGCAGAACTAGTTTTAAATTTCTCTCTTGATACACCCAGCTTATTATTCTATTAACTGAACCTTCCATACAAGTGATCTTGAACCAGTCACCATGATTTCTTTAGGCAGGTTTGGAGCTATTAATAGAGAACTCAATTGACATTTTTGTGGGTGTATATATATATATATATATATATACACATGTGAGTTAAATTTTTTTCTACCAAACGCTGATAGCCACGTTTGGTGGCTGGCATATTGAATGAATGCTTATAAGTGCTTTTGTCAAGAGGGAAGAAAAGGGAGTGAGATAACCCCAGCAAAGAAAGAATATAACTAGATGTTTCAGAGATGTTCAAGTGGGTTCATTATGGAGCAAGTTCCTAAGAGAAATAAGGATAGGTTGATAACAGATGCCAAGATGGAGGAGTTACTCTTGAAAAAGAAGATGAATAACCTCTCGGTAGAGTGAAGCAATTAAGAAAGGAAATGTCTATACCAGGGTAACTTGAGGAGGGGTTAATGTAGAGGGTAGAGTTTGTGTCAGAAGACATGGAAATGACTGGAGTTCTTGAAGGAAGTGTAGAAGCTAGCAAGTAGAGTCAGTAATAATGCATCAAATAAACAGCACTTTGGGCCTACATGAGATTGGATTGCATTGTTTTCTTCTGCATTTCCTCTCTATAATTCTGATCAAGACTGATTCTATGACAGAAAAATATTTAGTGGGATAATAATAGAAGTTACTCTTTGATGAATTCTTATATACACCATATGACAGGTTAATGTGCATTAAATGCATTGGATCATTTAATCCTAATCTTTACAGAACTCTACAAAATACATACTATACCCCTATTTAAAAAGCTGATACTTTGGTTTTAATAATAATGAAATTTAAAAATTAGAGTAAAATGTTTCCTCAGTATTCTACTTTGTTCTAATAACTCTACTTAAAGAATACATTTGTAAATGTCTTTAAAAAGAGGGACCTCCTATTGCCTTCTAGGAATGATCTCAGTATTGTATAATACCTCCTTGAAAGGAAGAACTTAACCTTTTATAAGTAGAATAGGGAAGATTTATTAGTGATGTCTCATTTACCTAGAGGTAATTACTGGAGTTCAGACCTCAGTGACTTCTATGAATCTGAAACAGTATAAAACTTGGAAGTTAAAAAGCAAAAACAAAAAGCAGAGAGCTTCTCATCAGTGAGTAGGGCTGAAAAAACCCAAGACTTAGTAATCAATTTATAGCCAACAAATAAGGAGATAGTATCCAGTCGAAGAGTGTTGGCAGAGATTTGTGATGAGGGCAATAAGCTTAACATGACAGCAAAGAAGACAGTTGACCAACCAAAGAGAAAAATAAAAACTAGGATATCTCTGCAGAGAAGATAGCATTACTGACCTATTCCAGGGGCTGCTTTGTGAAGACATCGCTGTCACATTTAAGACGTTTAAACAGTTACATGTAAATTGGGGAACATTTAGTATAAATAGGCTGGTTAGTTATGTTTACTTCCGTAACCTACAGGGTCATTTACCAAGGCAAGAGCAAGCTTAGTTGATGGGGAATCCAGGCACAGCTGGTTGCTGGAGAATTTATGGAAGTTTGACTATGAGTAGTGTGGAGGAGTTGAGAGAACATTGGCTTACAGTCAGGCAGTCTATATTTAAGTCCTAGCTCTGTCTTTGTGACTTGTAGTTAGTCATTAATGATCTCTCGGCCTCATATTCAAAAAGGGAATTATATGGTCTTTCAGTGCCAACAGTCTGAGTTCTGATCAATTACAAGTTAAATTGTCACACCAGCATACTTGCCTTTAATCCTGAGAAAGCTCAATAAATAATAGGATTTGTCTGTTCTACCAGTGTTGCTCCTTATGCGAGGTAGTAAGTGGATCCTGACATTAGTGGTAGAATGAATAGATGAATGAGATGTGGTTCGTTTTTACAATTGAAATTGTTTTAACAAAGGTTATTAAAAATTGGACCTGAAAGATACTAGATAAGGCATGAAAGAAACTAGATTGTGGACAACTGTTAGCTTTAGTAAAATTTGAAAAAGTAATTTATTACACCACTAATTACTGGCACTTATTTCCCTGGTGAATATAGAAAAAGGCTGTAAAAATATCTTAAGACTTCATAAGGTTCTAAAAGAATGTTAAATGTTTGGAGGGTTGGTCATTTAAAGTAAGTATCAATCTGGAGTTTAATCTTCAGGCAGCTGTTTGTGTCCACATACTGTTTTTAATTGATCTTAAGTATGAAAGAACTTTACACATAAGAAATGAAATTTAAAAATAATGTATTTCAGATAAAAAGGTGAAAAAAAATAGTACATAAAACTCTTGAGTTTCAGCCTATACAAATTGGGATTTACTAGGATCATGTACTACATTCTATATAGTAGATGTTCTATAGTAGTTTTCCAGTTACCATATTTCATCAAAAAGATGTCATCATTGGCAAGGTGCACCTTTATTTCATGTAATTTCTAGAAAGATAATATGCTATCAAGTTCTATTATGATATAATATCATAACAATAGTCTTAGCCTGAGTTACAGATTTGTCTCACTAGTCCCCTTATCTGTTCCTAAGTATTTTATAATTTTAGTAAGTTCTCCTGGCTTTACATTGCTTTATTACATGATAAACAGTTCCTTTGCAAGTCTCTTAGTAGTAAAACAACTTTAATTACTTATAGATACCTTCCTTTCTTAATTCATGTAAAACATTTGGATATAGCTTTGCAAGAAATAAGAAACTGGAGTCATTCCTGTGGAAATGAGTATTTGTTTCACTGATGTCAAAATTATACCCCTCAGCTCTGTTTCTGGGTTTTTCTGAGTACCCAGTAACTTTTTCCAATTATAATGTATTTTTAAAGGTATTTTAAATATTTAAATTCAGCACATAGTTTCAACATGTACATAAAACTATTGAAATGATGAAGATATGAATAGCCTTGACCAAATTTGCACATGGGCAGGCATTAAAAACAATATCACTGCTGCCTACCTTACCATAGTTTATCAAATGCCATCAGTTGAAAAAGCAAACAAAAATTGCAAAAACTCTTGATTTCAGTGATAGGAAAACTTGAAAAAACCTGAGTCTTAGAATTGATGAAATAAGGTAAATCTTACGTGAGTTGGTGGTGGACTTAACTATAACCTGGAACTGTTAGTAAATTCAAGTGGTTTTGTTACTATTTTTTAATAACATAAAGTATGAAGAATCATAATCTTTTTCTTTAGCTTAAAACCAGAGATAGATACATCAGTAGCCTGAAAAAGAAATGCCAGAAGGAATCTGAACAAAACAAAGAAAAACAGAGAAGAATTGAGACCTTGGAAAAGTATCTGGCTGATCTCCCAACTCTAGATGATGTACAGAGTCAGAGCCTAAAGGTAATGTGAAATAAATGATCATCTTTAAATGACATAAAGGCATATTTTTTTAAGTAGACTTCAGAAATTCTGTAATTTTTATTATGTAAAGTTTTAGTAGTATTGGCTTATAATAAGTGAAATCTGTATGTTTAGTTGCTGTTTTTAGGATTAACTTTAATTAGAAAGTTTCTTGTTAATTAATATGTAGTTACCTTCCTAATGACCCTGTGTGTTAACTCTCACTTAACATTTTACTCTAAAAGGTAGTTTCTAAACCAGTCTGACACCCCTGCCCCATACACACACATGCATGCACCTCAGCCGTAACTTTTCCCAATATTCTCTGGGATCTACCAAGGTTCAACAAGACTTTGACTGTATTTCCAAATTTTTGATTTGTTCATTTTTTCTTAATCTTTCTTAAATTCTTTCCAATACCTTAACCTATGACCTCCATTTAGTCTTCTGACTTTTCTTCTGACCATTTCCATTTTTAACAATACCTTATTCAAACTCTAGTGACTCCTGTGTCACCTCATTTATAAATCCATTAAATGTACTCTTCAGTCTTTCATCAAAGTCGTTCTAATCATGGTATTTTCAACCTCAGTACTGTTGACATTTAGGAGCTGATAATTTTTTTAAATTAAAGTATCATTGATATACAGTCTTACATTGGTTTCAAATGTACAACACAGTGGTGCAACAGTTACCCATATTATTAAATCTCCACTCACCTCCCACCCCCAGTGCAGTCACTGTCTAGCAACATAGAAGAAAGATGTTACAGAATCATTGACTGTATTCTCCATACTGCACTACCATCCCCATGACCAAATTATATTGTGATTACAAATTATTGTGCTGCTTTATCCCCCTCCTCCTTGATAACCACCAGTCACTTCACAATGTCTATGAGTCTACTGCTGTTTTGTTCCTTCTATTTTGCTTTGTTTTTATATTCCACAAATAAATGAAATCATATGGTATTTGTCTTTCTCCACCTGGCGTATTTCACTGGGCGTAATACTTTCTAGTATTTTTGCAAATGGCAGGATTTTTCTTTTTATGGCTGAATAATATTCTGTATGTATATGTAGTACATCTTCTTTATTCATTTATCTATGATTGACACCTAGGTTGCTTCCATATCTTGGCTATAAACATAGGGGTGCATATATCATTTCAAATCAGGGATTTGTTTTCTCTGGGTAAATTCCTAGAAGTTGAACTACTGGATCGAATGGTATTTCTCTTTTTAGTCTTTTGAGGAATCTCCATACTGCTTTACACAGCAGTTGCACCAATTTCATTCCTACCAATAGTATAGGAGGGTTCCCATTTCTCTGCATCCTCACCAACATGTGTTATTTCTTGTGTTTTGGATAGTGGGCATTCTATAAGTGGTGTGAGGTGATGGATACCATCATGGTTTTGATTTGCATCTCCCTGATGATTAGTGATGTAGAGCATCTTTTCATGTGCCTGTTGGCCATTTGTATTTCTTCTTTGGAAAAATGTCTGTTCAGATCCTCCACCCATTTTTTGATCAAGTTATTTGTTTTTTGGTTGTTGAAGAGTATGAGTTGTTCATGTATTTTGGATGTTAACCCCTTATCAGATGAGTTGTTTGCAAATATCTTCTCCCATACTTTAGGATGCCTTTTTGTTCTGCTGATGGGGTCATTTGCTCTGCAAAAGCTTTTTAGTTTCATATAGTCCCACTTGTTCATTTTTTATTTTATTCCCCTCATGCAAAGAGATGTGTCCAGGAAAAAACTGCTCATACTTATATTCAAAAGATTTTTGCCTATGTTTTCTTCTAAGAGTTTTATGGTCTCATGACTTACCAGGTCTTTGATCCACTTCGAGTTTACTTTTGTGTATGGAGTTAGACAATAATCATTCTCTTACATGTAGCTGTCCAGTTTTCCCAACACCAGTTGTTGAAGAGGCTGTCTTTTCCCCATTGTATACTCATGGCTCCTTTATCATATTTTAATTGACCATATATTTGGGCTCTCTATTCTGTTCCTTTGATCTATGGGTCTGTTCTTGTGCCAGTACCAAACCCTTTTGATTACTGTAGCTTTTTAGTAGTAATTAAAGTCAGGGAGAATAATACCCTCAGCTTTATTCTTTCTCAGGATCTTTTTGGCTATTCAGGGTCTTTTGTGATTTCATATGAATTTTACAATTGTTTGTTATAGTTCATTGAAAAATGCTTTTGGTATTTTGACAGAGATTGCATTGAATCTGTAAATATTGCTTTGGGCAGGATGGCTATTTTGACAATTCTTCTTATGCTTTGGGGACTGATAGTTTTTTGTTGAGGGACTATGTCCTTGTATTCAAGTACTCTTAACAGTATTTCTTACCTCTGTCTACAACTAGATACCAATAGAAGTGACTACCTCCAACAACAAAAAAAACATTTCGAAATATCCTGTGGAGGGAAAACTGTTCACAGTTGAGAATCACTGGTCTAATCGTGGAGTGTCATTTTCTGCAGACAATAGACATGCAGCACATTCTGTAATTATATTAATTTAGAAATTGTAAAGCTAAGAGTGACATCTGGACAGAGCTAAAGAAGGACCACAGGAATTTGCTTGAGTAGTAACAGAGAAATGTAGATTTTAAGACATGTGTTCATACTACTTTATACCCATTAGGATGACTAATATAAAAAGAAAAAAAACAAGCATTTGTGACTTTGTGGAGAAATTAAAACCCTTGTGCCCTGTGGCTGGGAATGTAAAATGGTTTAGGAACTATGGAAAACCATATGATGGTTCCTCAAAAAATTAAAAATAAAAAACAGAATTTCCGTATCAATTATGGGTATATACCCAAAATTCTACTTCTGTTATGTATATTTTACCACAATTAAAAGTAAAATTTTAAAAATACCCCCAAATTGAGATCATTCACCTTTATATGTCTTCTAGAAATTTCTGACCCCATTCTCCTTTTTTCTGTAATCTTTCTTCTAGTTCCCTTTACACAAAGGAGTATTATTAAGTACTATAGATGAAATAAAGAGGGTGGTTTTTACCATAATCCTATTAACCATTGAGAACACAGTAACAATTTCTAGTGGAATACATTTACTATTCCATGTGCTATGAACTTTAAAAAATTGCTCCTTAGCTGCAGGTTCTAGAAGAAAAAAATAAGAATTTGCAAGAGACTTTGATAGATACAGAAGAAAAACTTGAAGAGATGAAAAAACAGTGTCAAGAGAAAGAGGCACAGCTAATATGCCAGAAAAAGAAGGAAAAGGAATTGGTAACAACAGTTCAGAGGTAAGACAACCTTCAGTAATTCTGTTGACTAAATTTAAGTTACTCATATTTTTCATAAAGCATTTCGCTTAAAATACGTTAATTTATAGTCATTCTATTATTATTCTTCTCTTAAAGATGTACTGTTAAGACCCAGAAGTACTGTGTCACTGAAGCAGGTTATCTCAGTGTGATATAACATTTCAGTGCAACATAGTGACATCTTGCCAAAGGTTTTAGATAAAAATCCTAAAAAAGTCACCAAAAAATCACCAATTGAAAACTAAAAGTATTAACACAAACCCTTTATCTGATTGCTTTGTCAAAAAACAAGATTCTAAATAACAAAAGAAAGGCAACCAAATACTCAGACTGCACTCCTTAATGAGCTAGTCGAAGTGAGGTATTTGACTCCCATTTCACGTTACTACAGAGTAACAGATATGGACAGTTTTGCCATTTTCTTCCAAGTTTACTCATATTACTTACCACATGGGACTCTTCTCTTTTAAATTAATAGTTAGAATTCAGCAAATATCATTTGTTGGTATTTTTAGCTAATGTATTTAAGCTGAGAAATTAATACTGGATTCCTGAAAAAACTAGAGAAGTATGTTACATATGCACCTGCCATGTACTCTCTGTTTTGTAAAAATTTAAACCTTAATAAATTATCAACTAAATAGAAAAAAACTAAACTGAAGAATAAGACAACAAAGCAACAAAAAACTAAATTTAAGAAATACACTCTTCATGCTTACACAAATTATATATAGCTCAATGTATTCTCATCTTTTTAACCAACTTCATCTGATAGTTCCATGTTAATATTGCTTTGCAGCTACATTAACAGTTTTAAATATGCCTAGTCAACTTTTTTTTTTCCTTGGTTTTAAGTACAGAAAACCTCTGATTTCTGGGACAATTCAGTCTTCAGTGTTTCTAATTTCAGCTTTAAAAAATTCATGTATGTTTGCCTTTACCTTTTTTTTTTCCCTATTTTCTCCTTTCTTACTGTTTAATTTCCCTTTTTATAACTCCACATCTTATATCCTATTTTCTAGTCTCAAAGCAACTTCCTTACCTCCAGTAATTCAGCCACATATCTTTTTCTTTCATCTTGTTGATAAAATGAAAATAGATAATGTATACATTCTGTTTTATAGGGCATTATCTCACTGTGCCATTTTGTTAATAGAATTAGGAACACTTGAAAATATTTTCAGTATTTGTTTTGTTCCATTCAGTGCTTTTATATATTTAATACTATTTTATGCCTTCTCTTTTAATAGGTTTTTGGAGAGCATTGAGCCTAGTATCCTTGGTTTGGAAAGATTTAGTACAGTCCATTTCAGTTTATGTTCATTGCTTAACTTTATCTGATACTCTGAGGTTATGTTACCCTAGAAAATTTAACATGATTTCAAATAGATGTAAAGAACCAAAGAAAGTCTTCTATAATTCTTCAGTATTTGTATGGCTGTGGTGTCACTTGACTTTGGAGGCTGGGGATGTTATTTCAATTTCCTTAGCTATATGATCCAGTATTCCTTATGTTCCAGAAGAACTTCAGATGTTATGTGACTATGAGTTATATCATTACATTTATCTGTGTTTATATCATATTTCACATTTCCTGCTTTATAAATATACAAGAACTTTTTGGATTTAAGAATGAGATAAATGTTTTCCATTAGAAAAGAAAATGTAAGTAAAATTTAAGTAAAAAAATGTAAGTAAAAAATAGGGTGATATCCCTAGTAGTGCAATAATTGGTACCTTTGTTATTCAAGATGTTACTTTTCTAAGTGAATATGCTTCATAACATAAGCAAAATGAGAATATATACATGAAAGAAGACTCTTGGTATTTTCCATGAGAAATACCAATAGTACATTTTTCCCTCATAGTTCGCTTACTTTTTTTTTTTTAATATGAAAAACCTTTTCTACAAAAAGTAGAAAGGTGATGCAAAGATGGACTCTGCCTTCCATGTTAGATGCAAAGCAGCTTCAGAATGAAAATAATAACCCAAGAGAACAAAATGTGAATGCTAGTTTTAAAGTGATTTATTTTTCTTGGAGTGTTATAAATGCATAGAAGTAGTGTTTTGACACTGAATTGGGAAAAAACTTATTCTGAAGTAGAAACAATACATTTTGCACTTTACGACTGAAAAAACAAATACTTTTATGACAAATAACTTACCACAAAGCGGTATACTACATTCGTAATACATAAAAACCTCTCTGGTGCCATTATTTACTAACACATCAGAAGCCCTTATTGTACTAACTGTCTATTGTTTTTGTCCACAATCTAGATATAGCATTTACTTATTTATTTTTTGGAAGAGAAAGCACAGAATAGCCATAATGCTTGAAGAAAAGTAATGAAAATATCAAAATCTAAATTATAAGAAGTCTGTTTCTTTTAGTACTCTGCAGCTCTTGAGTATGATTACAAGCTGAAGTAGAGCTATTCCTACATGTCTTGCTGTTATGTTTTGGTTTTGGTTATTATTGTTAAGGGTATAGTTTCTTTTGACCCAAACATGACTATCCTTCCTTTCTCAGGCTAACACCTTTTTCCCCCTTTATCCTTTTATTCTAATTGTGTCAGAGGGGCTTCCTTTTGTTGTTTCCTCTTCTAAAATGCAACTCTGCCATGGATAGCATGAAAAACTGCTAAGTTAAGTAATAAATACATTGGATAGTCTTACTAATGAAAGAAAAATGTAATTCTGCTGGTTTAGGCAACAGCTGTCTTTCCTAATGAACTTCTGCTGAGCTAATAATAATGAAGGGCAAAAGACATGTATCCATCTTCTTAATCTGCCTGCCACCGTCATCTTAATCAAGGAACTTTTGTGGGAGAGGGAAAGAACGGGGCTTGTTAGATTAGGGTCATGAGGGACTTCACTAGTGCCTAAGGATGTTATAGACTAAGCAATTCTTGACTCTGTTTTCACATTTGCCATTTCTGAAATCACGTTCAGCCTCTATCAGATTTCTTACTTGTATGAAATACAGGTACTCAAACGTAACTACTGTCTGTGGGTCTTGATTATTGCTTGATTAAAAACTATTATAGACCCTAAGTAGGGACTTTAATGTATGTTGAAGTCATCTACCAAAATCAGCACAAAGAGCTTATTTTCTTTGTATAATTATCTTTCTAAAACACACAGTTTACAGCAAAAAGTAGAAAAATGCCTTGAAGATGGAATCCGCCTTCCCATGTTAGATGCAAAACAGCTTCAGAATGAAAATGATAACCTGAGAGAACAAAATGAGAATGCTAATAAGGTCAGTACATATCTTTGATAATAAATGTGAGGTCTATACTATATGGACATGTGTGTACATATAAATACACAATTTATAGTTATTTTATTTGATACCTATTTTTGTTAATAGCTTATGGAAATTTTTGTTTGAATATTTTTATCTAGACATAAAATAGCAATTTAAGTAAATTTAAATTAAAGCCAAATTAAGTAAATTTAAATTTTGCCAAATTGTCATCTTGGCAAAAACAAATGACTAAATTATTCAGTCTGTTTCAAAGTTATTTTTATGAACTGCATAAATTAGAGAAAAGTTTTATCAAGTACTAGAGGAATACTTTTGCAGTTTTACATTTGTGTGAAGGAAATCATATGTTTATTCAAAGGATACTTGGTATGAATACTTTTGTAAAAAAAATCACACTGTGATTTTTAAAAAGAAATTCATAATTTTCCCTGTGCTTTTCATTTTCTTGGAATATTGGTACTTTTGAAAAGCAATGGAAAAAATAATTTGATTCAGACTTACGTATTTCCTCTTTTTTAGATAATAGACAGCCAACAAAATGAGATTGATAGAATGATTTTAGAAATTCAGGTAAGGAATGTTTGTGCTTAGCTTAATTTATCTATGTACTAATTTGCTCTTAATGGTTACATAAGCTAAAAAATATTAAAAGATTAATAGCACTTGAGGTGAAGCTGTAAATTCTTTAATATTTATCTTTCAGTGTTTTAGAATGAAAATGCTATTTGGTAAATCAGTTCTTCAAAAAATTGTGAAGATTTTCCTTCTCTGTTCCTTACCTCTTTTTAATTGGGTGTAGTCTCTCACTACTACTGATAATCCGTTTGGTTAAGGTCAGCAGTGATATTCTAAAGTAGACTGTTTTTAGTCCATATAACTGGACAAGAGCCCCCTCCCTCCTGACAATTCCATATATTATTCTTTCTGTATTATCAAAGTGTAACACTTTGTCTACATATTGTGTCTTTACTCCTATTTAGTTTCTTGAGAATGGTGACTTATGGTAGATCATCTGCACATTTAAAGCATATCTGCAAGTGCCTAAGTCTGCATTAGATACAGATACAGTGGAGTTTATGCTATAATTAAGGAGAGAGTTCTGAATGAAGATAACCAGAGGAACAGCATTCCAGGCAAAGAAAGTAACCGGTGCTATGAATGTGCCTGGTATATTCCAGGACTGGCAAGAAGGCTACTCGTCTAGAATGCAGTGATTATTAGTAGAGTGCTTAGAGATGATGGTGGAAAGTAGCCTAGGGTCAGATCACATAGAGGTATGTCTTTGTATTCTATTCTAGGTATGATGGAAAGCCACTGGACAAGTTTTTCTGAATAAATTTTTATTTTTATACTTCCTATTCTTAAAAATGGTAGTGAAAAAGAAAAAAGTCAATGATTTGAGTGTCAGAATTCTAGACAGTCTACTTTGATTGTCTTTTAGCCATATTAAGTATACCTCAATGAGGTATGTGGGCTTGCTGCATTGACTTACAGAGGTTATACTCTTTTATTTGTATTCCTACAGACATAACTTGAGTTATTCTGTAAGCCATTCAAGTCACAAGGTGGTTAGGTTCCCTCAGCCGTTATTGTCTGACTTACTACAGACCATAAAGAGAATTTCTGTTTCATTTGGTAACATTTTCAGAAGAAAATCCAATGAGTCAGTATTGTCCTTTGGCATTGAAATTTTGGTGGATAAGACTTGTGGCACTTAATCTATCATATACTATCACTCACATTATAGATGTTCAGTATGTTTGTGTTAATTTAAATGGGCATTTTTCCCATGTGTGGAGACATCAATCAAGTCTTGTAGTCACATTTACATATGTCATTACTTTGCATAAATTGAATATGGAAAATAATGTGTAATTACATGCCATTCCATTCTTTGATCTTAAAAGCTTGAGTAAACATTCTATTTCTTCAAACTAAAGAATGGAAGTCTAATTAATGAGTTCCCTTTATTCCCAAATATTTGTGTCTAGACAATATACTCATTAATTCTTATCTTTTGAAGCAATGGCTTTTTAGGGGGAGTAGGAGAAAGGGGGTGGCCTAAGCCATTTTGGGATCTAGGTTTGTAGATCTAACATATTGTTTGCTCACAGAGACAGACAGCATATGTTGATAACTGGCTAACTTAGCTATATTTATCAAGATACTATTTAAATAGAAAATTTTAGTTGTAGACAAATATGCCACAGGTAATGAGAAGTATTTTGCTTAACGTTACTTAAATTTGTTGTTTTTTTTGCAACTCACAGCTGAAAAGCTAGTTTTTTTGCTTGCTATTTCATAATATGTGATGAATATAAAAAGGTGTGTACTCTGTAAACACCTGAAAATATTGCCATTTCTGAAAAACAGGTACTAATGATTTCCCTTTTTCCACATCTGCTTATATAAACAATGGCCAGCCTTATTCCTATGTAGGTTATGATGTCTTTCTCAGAAGCTATAGCTGTTTTTTAATTTCTTCAAAGTCTTTTGCATAGCCAAAATAACACAAAATACTTTATAATTAAGCATAACAGAGAACTTCCAACTATTTTTAACATGAATTATGCATTTAGCAATCACTGTAGCATTAAATTTATTAGAAAATTTCACTGCCATTACAGTTTGCATGTTTTGTTCCTGCATAGTGCCAGAAAATTTTTCCACTTTAGAGTATTTAGTATTACTAGAATTTCTTGTTTCACTGCCTCTTTATGTCCCTGCAAACTATCAAGAAGGACAAATTTGTTAAGAATTTATTTGCTTGAATTGGAGTGTTACATTGTCTTGGGTACAAGCAGGTTATTCTTATAGTTTAAATTTTATGACAAAAGAGGAAAACAAAATCCCTTGCTATATTTATTTTATGTCCAATTTATAGGAGATAAAAATAAGACATTGTTACAGAGTGAAAATGCTTTATTTAAAATACAGCTGTAGTTTACTACCTTGCACCAGAAGTCAAATAAATAACTGGTTTAAGTCAGTGGCAAGTTTATTGACTCACAACTTTTAAAGTTGGGGAGAGATCATTATTGCACTAGTTATATTGCATTTGTTTTCAATACAGAAAAAGTAGTACTTCATGTAAAAATATATGCTGATTTTGAAATTGAGCTTGGTGCTATAAAAGTACAGGTTTATCTACTATTTTGTTCATCTGTCAAGATACTGTTAATTGTCATGAATAATTTGTTTATTCATTGATCTTTTGAAAATATTGCCTTTCTTTGTGTCCATGAAACCAATATAGCTAAACTGGCTTCTTCTCCTACAGGTTTTTCTTCTGTCAATATGAAATATAAAAAGACATTTTGCAGTAGAATGTTCCCCATCATTTCTGTAAACATGGCTGCAGTCAAAATGTGAATGGGTTCTTCATTGGGCATTACTTTCCTTCCTATTTGTTCCTCAAAAGCACATTTTACTTACATAATCCTGTTTGCACTGACATACTATCATTGTATATTACTACTGTACTCCTTTGGCAGAAGAGATACAGAGTAAAAGAAAATTGTTAGGTTTATTTGTTTTCCCTGACATATTAAAGCATTTCCTCATTGAAAACACACATTTGAATGGCCTTTCTGAATTGACAGCTATCAGTGAACAACAATATCACAAAAGACAGAATGATATTTAAAAGACATTAAGACTGCTCACTCTTAAAGGTATGCCTGGAATGATTCCAGGCTCAAAACTGTAATGGTCTATCCTGTTTTTGGCACTTCAAGAGAAGGTATTTCTAGCCTCAAGATTTTATTCCAATTTTTAACAAATCTTTTTTAAACGCTACATCTAGTAGATTTTCTCAGTAGAAATGGTCAGAAAATGGATAAGCTAATAGAGTGTTTTACAGATGGAATATAACTTTTCTTTAATGGAAACATATTAATTGATTCAATAATTCCTATTATTGGTTGTTGTGTATCTACTATTTTAGTGTTGTCCTAATTTGAGTTGTGTCCTGACATGAAGTTCTTTCTTCCTTAAGTTTTTCTAATTTTTAAGAAGTTTTACCTATGTGAAATCACTTAATAATGCATGAAAAACTAAAAATATTCTTATCAGAAATACTAATTTTTAAAGAGCTTAGCAGCCAAAAAACAGTCTTCTATCAAAGGAAAATTAGCTGTTTAAAAAAAGCTCTCTCTCAAGTGTTTGTATTTATGAAGAAAATCTTTACATGTAGGCCTGTTGTATGCATGTTATAGTTGTTGCTTAATTATAATGTTAGAAAAATATGTAAAAGGTGGATTTAATTTTTGACAAAATCAAAGTTCTTTGTGCCTGAGGTGGGGAATTGCAGGAAGAGAGTCAGCTCACTTGAATCATGAAAGAATATTCTTGAGCCTGTATATGCTGTGAGTGGTCACCAGACTTTATGAATATTCAAATTATTTGGGATGATTTTTAAAACACAGATTTCTTGGTGCTATTGTGAACCTAATGAATCAGTATCTCTGGGATGAAGCTTGAAATACGTATCGTTGACAAGTTCCCCAGGCAGTTCTTACTTAGAGCCTGACAGCAGTCCTAGTTCTAGAGGCTTTGGGAAGTATAATAATGATCCTCAGCATGCTCGTTGGACCAAAAGTGGGAATTGACTGGGTGACTGAGGTTTAAGGGGGGGGGGAAAGTTTAGTTCTGAAATACCTGGATGTGTTCTTGACATATTTAAACTATTTTGGTAGATTTGCCTGATTGCAGATCAGGAGCTGAAAGGAAAGGAACCCAAACAGGTTGTTTTTTTCTTTATGTTGTGCTGATTATTTTATAACAGCTTTATTGAGATGTCATTCACATACCCTACAATCACCCTCTTAAAGTGTACAATTCAGTAATTTTTAATATACTCGCAGGTATATGGAACCAAGACTATAGTCTATTTTAGAACCTTTTATGACCTCATAAACTCCTTACCTTTAGCTATCACTCCCTTAAACCCCATCCCCTCCCCAGCCATAAGCAATCACTAATCTACTTCTTGTCTTTATGTCTATTCTAGACATTTTTTTATTAAGATATCATTGATATACACTCTTATGAAGGTTTCACAAGAAAAACAATGTGGTTATTACATTCACCCATATTGTCAAATCCCCCACCCATACTCCATTGCAGTCACTGTCCATCTGTGTAGTAAGATGCCACAGAGTCCCTATTTGTCTTCTCTGAGCTACCCTGTCTAGGGTATTTAGATATTTTATATAAAGGTAATATTTAGATATTTTATATAAAGGTAATATGTTGTCTTTTGTGACTACTTCCCCGACCACACCAGTTGTTAACCTCTGTTAATTGCCAGCTCTATTGTTTTCAACAGTGCCCTGTGTCATAAATTGCTTCACAGACTGATCTGTTCTAGCTCCTTTGAAGGAATAGTTCCTTAAATTAGTGTTTGAGATTTGTTCTGTTCCCAGGGTGTGTTTCCCAGTTGTCTCTTTCACTGTTTCTTTCTGGGAGCCTACAGTTTAGCCTATATCTCCAATGACTCTAACAGTATCCTCCCAAATGCCTTTCACCACAACCTCTACTGTTTTTAAGAGTGCCCTTAGGTTTGAACTTCACAATCTGTTGCAAATGAATTCAGATCCTCGTGAAAGACATTCAGAGCTCTCTGTTCTGTGGCATGCTTCTCTCCAGGCAAAAATCTCTGAGCCAAGTCAGTGCAAGTGGGAACAATGTCAAGCTTCTCTTGAGTGACTCTCCAGGAGGCGAGCACTCAGTGGACAGAGGGTAGGCAGCAACTCTAGATCTCAGCTTGCCTCTCCCAGTGTGGAACCCCTGCCCCAGAAGCAAGGTAAGGGTAATTAGGGCCCCAGTAATTCTTGGTGGTGCCACACCCAGGTAAAGCCTCACAGAGCCTGGACAGAAGGGAGCCTCCCACCTTTTGGCTATAGTTGGCCTGGAACTTAGCCTCAGATACAAGTATTTGAGGCAGGATGAGAAATGCTGATGTCCTGCCCCTCCTGGGAAGATAGTGCTCCATCTGGGAGCTGTGGGAAGAGGGAGCCCTGTGCTATCGATTCTCCCAGTCTGGAGTGGGATTTCCCTTTCACTGAGCTGTGGGAGTGCTGGGATGGAGTGGATTTTGTTTAAATGAACCACAGGCTTTTGCTGTTCTGAGTTTCAGTAGATTTTCTTGAATACAGGTTTCTTTATACCTTCACTTGCTGTAGGACCATTTCCAAAATCTTTATCTTTAAATGTGTTCTTTTATATTTTTTACTGGGGAGCAGGTCTGAGGAGCTCCTCATACCATCATACTGGAAGCAGAACTCTCAGGCAGATTGATTTTAAAATTATATCAGGTGGTAAGATAATAGTTAACTTAAGAAAGGAATTTGAGCCATCCATTGTCTTTAATTCTTATCAACAGGAACCTTTTTAAAAATGGTAATTTTTATGGTGTTTGCATATGTCATATTTCTCTTAGTTTTCCCAAATATTTTTTAAATTCTCACTTTTATCAATATGGATGAATGAGGAAAAGGGCTTTAGCATTTGTCCAGACTTAGGTCAAAGTGAGCAACGGAGCCTCTGCTGCCCAGTGCAGAAATGTTAGTGATGGTGCTGACGCTCCATGATACAGGAACCAATCTTTCTGATTTATATTTAATATCTATAAACTTCATAGTCGACTTACAAAGTGGGAAAGAGCATCTTCTTTGTATACATGGAGTTGCCATGATATAAAAAGGTGCGCCCAGGGTCTCAGATGAGATTCTGATTCATATCTGCCTGACCTCAGAGTTTGTGCTCTTGGCTGCGTCAAAATGAAAACTCCCAAGAGAAAGACAAAAATGCTCAATATAAGTGTTAGTCTGATCTCTTCTTTGTGTAAGCTTTAGAGGAGGGATTTGTTTTAAGGGTCTTTACCTGGAATGAAAGACACTTAAACTGGAGCACATTGGAAAACTATTGTTCTGTGCAAAGCACCTTACATTCAGTTGCCTAGAAGTAGAATTTATAAATTTTGTCTCCAAAGTGAGTTTTTTTAGTACGTCACACCCCATAGTATGGTGTCATTATTAGCTCCTTGAAATCAAATAAAATGCATGGTTTTGTTATCTGACACTTCAAGAGTTTTATAATGGGTACTCTAAAGGTCTTTGAACAATCCTTACCCAATCAGCACTTAGCTCAGTGCCTTGTATATAAAAGATGGTCAGTAATTATTTTTGAATGAGTAAGCATAGCTTTTCACTTAAAAACTAAATCAAAAAATAAGTACTGAGTAGTTACTTCTTCATACTTTTTCATGTATTTATTAATTCAACTCCTCAATAACTATTAACGGAGTTTCTACCATGGGCCAGGCACTCTTCTAGGAGATAACAAGTGAACAAAACAGACCAAAAAACCTTTGCTCACAAAAAAATTCATCCATAATGCCAATTTGGAACAGGCTCCTCCCCCCACCACCCCAGCTTTATTGGGTATAATTGACAAACAAAATTATAAAATATTTGAAGTGTATGTCATAGTGATTTAATACAGGAAATGAACTTTTTAAAATTTTATATAGGAAGAAAGGAATTGATGTTTTTGCATAAATATTTTGTACTAGGTAAAACTTATTTAGACTTTGTGATTGTAAGCAAGCATACCAATTCAGTTTAGCTTAAGGAAAAATAGTAGACTCTCCTGTATTTTAAAAATGCAGAAATATCTGTGGAACCTGTCAGTAGGAATGAAGGCAATCTTCAGAAGAGGCTTTTTTGCTTCTCTCATTGCAGGGTTTGTCATTGTTTTCTCTCTCTGCAGACTGACTTCCTTTCCCTCTTTAACTCACATGGCAAAATATGGCTGTCCCACAGCCCCTAAGTTCTACAGTTCATTTCCAGTCACTTACAGAGACTTAATTCATAGAGCATGGGGTCCAGTTCCTCAGTTTTGGTCACGTGTTCACTCAGCCTGCTCCAGTGAGCTATGACCCAAGGCTATAGAGTCCCAGTACAAATATTACTTCCTGTGATTCGTGGAATCTGTGAATAGGCAGACACTCAAAAGTACTGTCTGCATACCCATTGCATAATTTTCAGAGTACCTTACAGTGTTGTAACTTCTTGCTGATGTATTTGGAGCCTAAAAAGACTGAATAACTTACTCATGATTGCACAGCACATAAGCTGTGGACCCAGAATCTAGTTTTGTCTGACTCCAAAATTTTATGCTGTTACCATGAATTCTGTACTTCAGTTTTTATTTTTTAACCGTTCACTTATTTATTTCTTAATGAGATTTAATTGACATGTAACATATTAGTTTGAAGTATACAACATGATTATTTGGTATTTTTATGTAATGTGAAATCATCACAAGAAGTCTAGTTTACATCCTTCACCACTTTTTATTTTCCTTGTGATAGCTTTTAAGATCTACTCTCTCAGAAACTTCAAATATACAATATGGCATTGTTAACTATGGAGCCATGCTATACATTAAATCTCCAGGACTTATTTTATGACTAGGAGCTTATGCCTCTTGATCCCTTTCACCCATTTTGTTCCTCTACCCCTCTGCTTCTGGCAACCACTAATTTGTTCTGTTATCTGTAAGTTTAATTTCACATATAAGTGAGATCATAAAGTATTTTTCTTTGTCTGACTTATCTCACTAAGCATAATGCCCTCAATGTCCATCCACATTGTCACAAGTGACAAGATTTACTTTTTTATAGCTAATATTCCACTGCATAAACCACATTGTATATACCAAAATTTTTTTATCCATTCATCCATCAGTGGACACCTAGGTTGTCTCCATGTGTTGGCTTTATAGATAATGCTGCACTGGACATGGGGGTGCAGATATCATTTTGAGTTAGTGTTTATGTTTTTTTAAAATAAATTCCAAGAAATAGAATTGCTAGACCATGTGATAGTTATATTTTTAATTTTTTGAGGAACCTCCATAGTGTTTTCCATAGTGGTTACACCAATCTACATTCTCACCAACAGTGTACAAATGTTCCCTTTTTCTCTACATCCTTGCCAATACTCATTATCTCTTGTCTTTTTAATATTAGCCATTCTAACAGGTGTTGAAGTGATACCTCATTGTGCTTTTGATTTGCATTTTCCTACTGAGTAGTGATTTTGAGTACCTTTTCATGTACCTGTTTTGCAATCTGTATGTTTACTTTAAAAAATGTCTGTTCAGAGCCTCTGCCCATTTTTTAATTGGATTTGTTTTGTTTTTTGATTTTTGTTTTTGGTTTTGCTATTAAATTGTATGAGTTCTTTAAATATTTTGGATGTTAACCCCTTAGCAGATACATAATTTACAGATATTTTCTCCCATTCAGAGGACTGCCTTTTCATTTTGTTGATGGTTTCCTTTGCTATACAGAAGCTTTGTAGTTTGATATAGTCGTCCCATTTTTTAATATTTTTGATACGACAATTTATTTTTTATCCTGTGTATGCATTAACAAATTATTATAGTTATTTCTATTATTTTTGACTTTTAACCTTCATATTAGTTTTATAAGTGATTTAGCACACCTTTGCAACATAAGGTTATTCTGAATTTTATTATGTATTTATCTTTACCAGTACGATTTACACTTTCACATGTTTTCTGTTACTAGTTAGTACCCTTTCATTTCAGCTTAAAGAAGTCCCTTTAATATTTCTTTAAGGCTTGTAATGAACTTCTTCAGCTTTTGCTTGTCTGGAAAACTATTTCTCCTTCAGTTCTGAAGGACAGCTTTGCTGGGCAGAGTATTCTTGAAAGTTTTACTTCAGCATTTTGGATTTATCACTGCCACACCCTTCTGTCCTGCAAAGTTTATGGTCAAATATTTGTTGATAGTCTTATGGGGGTTCCCTTGTGTGTAACAAGTTGTTTTTTTCCTGACACTTTTAAGATTCTCTCCTTTTCTTTAACTTTTAACAATTCAATTATAGTGTGCCCTGGTGTGGGTGTCTTTGGGTTCATCTTTTTTGGAACTCTTTTTTGCTTCATGGATGTGGATGTCTGTTTCCTTCCCCAGGTTAAGGAAGTTTTCAGCCATTATTTATTCAAATTAGTTTTCTGCCCCTTCATCTCTCTCTCTCTCTCTTCTTTCTGAGACTCCTATAATGCTACTATTAGTCTACTTGATGATGTCCTTTAAGTCCCTTAAGCTATCCTCACTCTTTTAATTTTTTCTGCTCTGATTGGATGCATTCTACTGCCCTGAAGTTCACTTGTCCTTTCTTCCACTTCACATAGTATTCTGTTGAACCCCTCTATTGTATTTTCTGGATCAGTTGGTATATTCTTCAGCTCTATGAATTCTACTTGGTACTTTCTTAAATTCTCACTTTGCTTATGCATTGTTTTTCTGACGTTGATCAGCATCTTTATGACCATCATTTTGAACTCTTTATCAGGTAAGTCACTTATCTCTATTTTATCCCTGAGGTATTATCTTGTTCTTTCATTTGGAACATAGTCCTGTTTCTTCATTTTCCTTGACTATGTTAGTTTCTATACATTAGATAAAATAGCCACCTCTCCCAGTCTTGACGGAGTGGCCTCATGTAGGAGATGAACTTTCTCTTAACTAGTTTTTTAAAAGGTGTTGAGAAAAAATACCATTAAATTTCATTCAAAGAATGCATCCGCTTTATTAATGCTCTTAAGTGCCATTATTATCTTACTTTGTTATGTAACACATGCTTCTTATTAAATGCTATTTCTATAATAGCACTATTATCTTTTTATGTATTGTTACATATGCTATTGTAAAAATAGTGTGTATTAATAGAATCATAACAGTAATGAAAGCTTTCATTTGTTCTCAGTAATAATTTTAAAGTTATTGACTTATGCCTTGTTTCTAGACAGTTGAAATATATAAATTAAAATTTCAACCAAAAAAATCTCAGATTAACACTTTAAGTTTTTTTTTGTCATTATTTTTCTCTGATTTCTTTAATTAGATACAATAAATTTAAGACCTGTAGCATAAATCCTACTATAATAAAAACACAGGCAGGTTAATAGACTAGTACATAAAAATTGGACAAAATGCCTTACTAGATAGAAATTTTTCCATTTTATATTCTAGGGGAAAGTTTAGTTTCACTTGAGATATTTAATATTGTTTATTTTGAAGACATGTAAATTATTTCCATAAATATTTTATCATATTTCATAAGAGGGCATTTATTTCTTTTCCAGAATTCTCTATACTTCAATTGGTGATCTTACCTAGTCTCGTGGCTTAAGATATAACATGTGCTCACTACTCCCCAATTTTTATCACCAGCTCAAAATCTTCCCCTGATGTTGCCAAGTGTATGTATATGCAGTTGCCTACTCAGCATCACCACTTGACAGATAAGACATTACATGTCCAAAATTGAATTTCTTATCCTCCCAGACAAAAATAATAAGCCCTGATATACCTTCCATATAGGCAAATCCTCCCTTCCATTTGCTCAGTCCAGAAACCTTAGACCTATCTTTGACTTCTCTTTTATATCTCATCTGTAAGCAAATCCTATTATCTTCACAATATATCCAGCATCTGGTCCCTTCTCCTGACCACCACTGTTGCCACCCTAGTCCAAGCCCTCTTTATTTTTTATATAGATTATTTCTTTCTGCTTTCATCCTTGCTTGCCTACATTCTATTCTCATCAGCCTAAGTGACCTTTTAAACAAAACTCAGATCACATCATATCTTTTCTCAAACCTTTCAGTGTTTCCTCATTCCTCATTTTTTCCAAAGTAAAAATCAAAGTTCTTACATTGGCTTACAAGGCTTTACACAATCTATTCCTCATACTGCCTTGCTTCTCTGACTTAATAATCTTTTACTACATTTTGCCACCCTGGCTCTCTTGCTTTTCTCAAACACAGAAGGCACCACCTGCATCAGAACCTTTGCACTGACTGAAACACACTCTAGATATCTATGGTATACACATTTTCAGTTCCTTCAAACCTTTTCACAAATGTCACCTTTTTTCATGAGCCCTTACGCTACCCAATTTGAGATTCAGTTGTCTTCCATTTCCATGCTCTATTTGTTATCCAAAGCACTAGTCAAATTCTAACATACAATACTATGTAACTTAAATATTTATTATGTTTATTTTCTTTGGTCTTTTTCTCCTAGTAAAAGTTCCAGAAGGACCAAGAGTTTTGACTGTTCTGTTCACTAAGATGTCATCCACTGGGTGACTAATTTTTTTTGAATGAGTGATTGCATGAAGGAACATATTTGTGAAACTCTTCTATGGCATGTGTGTGCATGTACATGTGTGCATGTACATGTATTCATTGGGGTGGGTGTTTATATAGTAAAACTGCTAACATAGTTTTCTTTCAAAGTATTTTCTCTTGAATTGCAATTGTGTAGAATCTGTTGGCTAAGGTACAACTGGCTTTCCTTCACTTGAGCTATTTGTATATGGGCAAAAGGTGGTTAGCATTTCTGGATATTTATATCAAACAACAAATCTGTTTTAAAACCATTTTCAACTTGAAGAGCAATTGTGATAAATACCTGTAAGTTTTTAACTTAGAATTTTTTAAAAACATTATTATTAAACTAGAAATTTAAGGAGAAAATACACATTTGAAAATTCAAGATTTTAACTTTACCAATCCCATTATAAGCTTAGTAGAAATTTTCTGTACCTCCCTTTTTTCTTAAACTTTAAACATGTTTTTTTTCATGCAATTCAGAATGGAGAAGTAATCTTTTAGGTAAAATGTTATTGTCAGCTATAGAACTCATACCCTAGTATGTCCTAGAAATTACACAGCATTTGGTCCTTTTAGGATAATCATATCTGTTAACTCTTTCCCCTATTAAAGGTTGCTTCATCAGTGTCTTTGAACTCTACCAACACAACATCTTAAGCTTGCTATATTTCCCAAGTCAAATTTCCCCTCTTAACGACAAACAGCAGTACTACCAAATATTTATCTGACTTAGTCTGATGGAGAAAGTTGCCTGTTTCTTCACTGATTTAAATTTAGTCTTACATATGGACATATTAGAGTTACTAGCTAATTATTAGTCACATTCAGAATGACTCCGAATTGGCAAAAATAAAAAATACTATTAATCTTCTAAAGAATTATAGAAGTATGAAAGCACCTCCATTGTGAAAAATGTGAGATTTAGAGTAGTTTATCTATGGTACTTTCTACATTTCTAATAAACAGTCACAAATCTTAAAATTTAGGATAAAATCTGGATTCCAGCCAAATAATCTTGTCAAGCCAATAAACTAGGTAAATAAATCTCCATATGTCATTCAATCAAATAGGTTTTAATTCAGTCAAATGCAGTTACAAAGGAATGTCTGTATCCCAGAATACACATATTCAGCCCATGTGACATTGTGCTATAAGATTCATTTTTTTTGAAATATAAAACAAGTTTCCCTGGAAGGAAATATACTTGTTCATAGAGCTTAATTTATTTGTATCCAGCTTTTGAGTTATTAAATGTGATTTTTTTCAGAAATTAGCAGACAAATAAAACCAAAAAGCAACAAGGTCTCAGCCTTGTTAACTGAGAAAACTGCTTTATATTCAGTCTTATCTCATTCCAGGGTGACAGCTATCCTCTCTTATTCCATTCAGAAATAATGTGAGGAGAAAACCTTCATAGTGGATTGTGTGCTGTTTAGGTGGTCAGCATTCCAAAGTATTTTCAGAGTTGAGACTATTACAGTTCTGAGGAAGAAAAGGAAATCTTTTGTGAACATAATGTTTATTGATCTTGTGATTTAACAAAAGGAAAAATGTTGATAGAAACACCTAGAAATAATTGAGAACTACAGGGTTTATGGCAAGTTTTTCTTTGGTGTGTAGCTGAAAACTAGATTTATAAGCTGAAATGACACAGGTACTCTTAAAATATCCTATGTGCTGCTTTGGTATTCTCAAGATTTTCTTAAGCTGCTATCATGTCTGGATAATTTGTAATTTTATAATGGAGTTAAGAAAGGGATTAGCTTATCAAAGTCCCATATTATATAAATCTTTGGCCTGAATTCAACATCATATTCATTGCTTCAAATACTATACACTGAGAGAAGGGTTTAGCTGTGTTTCAAATGATAGAAAGGAGAGATGTTCTTATAGTCTTACTATCTTGTATCTTATTAATCATAAGAAAAATGTAAAACAAAAAGTATAGGTTTGAAAATACATTCCCAATATATAAACAAAAATCAATAAAATTAGGATTAAACAGCAACTTGAGATTTAACATGTTTTATCTAGATTAAAAACTTTCTTGGTAAAGATGGTATTTTTTTTTCCTTTGCAACAGCCACTTTAGAAGTAATCTGGGTTGATTTAAAAGTGAAGGCTTCATCTTCCAAGGGGCTGGGGAGGACAGATGATCTGAAATATTCAGGGCCAGTATTTCTGGTTACTTACCTGATGGTATTTTGCTTTAAGTGTTAACATGCTTTGCTTTCCAATTCTTTTTATTCTAGTCTATGCAAGGGAAACTTTCTAAAGAAAAATTGACCACTCAAAATATGATGGAAGAGCTGGAAAAGAAAGAAAGAAACCTACAGAAATTAAGAAAAACATTGCTTGATGTGAGTAGAAGAAATTCAAATTGCTTTCAAAGGCTGATTTGGTATCTAATTTAAAACAAAGGCTAATTTTATACGAATACATATACATAGGACATTTTTAAATTGAAGATTTGATTTGATGTGCCAATTAATTAATCCATTAGGTTTATTACAAAACTGTAATCAGAAACACAAACTTTCATTTTTCTTGTGTCTTAGAATACATTTCTGCAGATTTAGCTATAGCAAAGTCAAATGTTATGTAGAGATTAGACCCCCAAAGTCCTCAAATAAGGCATAAATTGAATTTTAGCAAAATGACCCTTGAAAATCCTTAAGGAAGGTATAATCGACACGTCATCATTGGAACAGATCACACTTTCTTCATTTAATTACAAGATAAAATACTTAGCTTGCATTTAAGGATATGTTATACAAAAAAATACTTATTTTAGTTTTATAACTGTTATCTTGACATTTTGCTTCCAATTGCTTAAGAAAGTATCTCCAAAAATTAGGAATATTTTTCCTATATAACTCTACCTATTTCCTATATAACCATTGTCACACACAATAAGAATAATATTCCTTGATATTCAATAATACCTAGTCTAGAATAAAATTTTTCCACTTCTTTCTCAAATGTTTTTTATAGTGATTGTTGGAACCAGCATTCAGTCAAGAACCATGAGTTACATTTCATTTTTGGCTTATATTATAAGGTCTCTTTTTTCTCCTATATTAGTGCCTTATTGACAAAAGTGGGCTTACTGTCTTACAGACTTGTAGATTGTCAGACCTAGATTTGTCTGATTGCTTCCTCATGGTGTCATTTATCTTGTTCTGTACACCCTCTGTTTCTTGCAAGGTAGAAGTTATAGGTAAAGATATCTTTACATTCAGGTCAGTTTTTGGCATGAACAGTTTGTAGGTATTGTTCACATTGTCAAATTATGTGTTGGGTTATTCCACTTTAAGTGACAAATACTGATCTCATTTAGGTTAAGATGATTCTTAACCATTGTAATGTTATAGCCTCTGCAAACAGTAATCTGTGGGTGATACGCTGATGGTTTGCTAATACCCTTTGCCTTGATGGTTTTGGGTACCAACTGGTGATCATTGCCTGAATCATTAGATGATTAAAAGGATAATTTTTTTCTTATTACATCATTCATTTTACATTTATTAGCTGTCATCTATTAAAAAAATATTTTCCTCATCAACACAGGCTATTTGCTTATTCTGAAATACAGTCTCAACTGGAAAACTAATTAAACTTACCTTGAATTAGGAATTTTAAGGCTGAGGAGTAGATGGTGACAATTTGGGGGGATGGGGTGAGGGTAGTTTTTTCCAAATGTAATAAATTTTGAGTTCCTATTGATACCTCCAATTCAAAGTTAACAATTAAGAGTGTTTGGGGTTTTTTTTCCTTCTTTGATTTTTATATTTGTATTTATTTTTCTCTTACACTGGAAATTTTAGTTCCTATCAACATTAACATAATATACTTTTTTCTCAATATACAAAATATAGTTTCAAAGTAACTAAACCACTATTGCTACTAACAAAACTACAGGATGAGCTTTTAAGTTTCTTGTAGTTCTTTTTGTTCTTGGGGTAAATCTCATAGAAAAATACATACACAATCTCATTATGTAAGATGCTCATTATAAAAGATGTGCATTAGGTGAGAGCATAAGAGACTTCTAGAAACTAAGACTATTTGGGTCTATAGTTCCTCTCTCAGGTTTACCCTTGGGCATCAAATAGCACAGAGGAAACATTTCCACTATTTAAATTATTTTTCTCTTTCTTTCCTACTGTGTGTATGCAGTTAAATTTGGTTAATACCCATATAATATGACTCTATTGTTTGTTTGTAGACAGGGAAAAATGTGAATGTTAACCTGTGTTGCTTTTAAGTACTTTTCTCTGTTCTAAAAATCTTATTTTTGTTTTCTTTATCCATTGCAGAACCAAGGGCAAACAGAAGAGACATGCTCTTTATTGGATCAGGGCCAGGAAGCAGACCAATCTAGGCAGCAGACAGTTCTCTCCAAGTGGCCACTATTTGATTTCAGTGTGATTGATCAGCTGTTCAAGGAAATGTCTTATTGTTTGTTAGACTTAAAGGCATTATGTAGTATTCTTAATCAGCGTGCTCAGGGCAAAGAGCCTAATCTTTCATTATTACTGGGAATCAGATGTAAGTGGCTGATGTTTGTCCTTACTGTATTGCTTAACAATTAGAAACCTGTCATAATGAATTAGGAACTTCTGCCTTTTCTCTGTCTCCTTTCCTACTTGGATTTATAAATCTCTGAATCAGTATGTGTGTCTTTGAGTACCTGTTACTGTGTCATTGCAAGAGCTTAACCTCATTATACTTAGAGAGATGAGCAGCGACATAGCTGATACAGCCTGCCACTTGGCAAAATTGCACATCTGCCTGTGTGGATGAACTATGCTGAATTCTGTGACTGGAGTGGTAGTTAGGTGTGATTTCCTGATTACTCTTCTAAAAGTAACAATTTTATTTGCTTTCATATGGTAATTATATAAATTAATGACCCAATTATCTGTCCATGGTAAAATAGTTGAGAAGAAATATTCGCTTGCTGTCCTCTACAGTGTATGTTCTATGGCAGTTGCTAAATGTAAATGCTAGTTCTGTCACACGAGGCAGTTTTTGTGGCCGACAGATCTGCTTCCCTTGGGATGCTTACCTGCTGGCTTTGTCCTGTGCAGTGTAACCCCCGCCTGTTCTGCCTCAGTTCTGCCCTCCTCCACATTTAGTTATGAGAGCTGCTGTAGAAATACCCTACTGTCCCTTCCCTTCTGTGCTTTTTCAGGAACACTCATCTCTGCATGTGGTCCTAAATTATTATAATAGTGATATGTTGGGTCTCTTTAGTACAAAAGAAATGGACATCAGTAAGGAGATAGGAATGGAGTAAGGCCATAAGGCTTATGCACTAACATGTATTGAATAACTGCCTAATAATATGGTTAATATGTGACTAGAATGAGGTCTGGTTTTGTTTCCAGTTTCATCAAAAATATTCTACCATCTTACATCATATTAGTTTAGCAAACCAAATAATACTCTTGATCAAAGTATGTCACTTGTTAAATATCACTAGTATATCACTTGTGTTCAGATGTCTGCAGAATTTTCCCCTCAACTTCATAGATGTGTGTATACATAATTGAATGTGGGTATATAAAAACAACCCCTCAAAGTTTAAGTATATTCACTCACTCAGGAAGTAATTATTAAATGCTTTTTGTAGTCCAAGCACTAAGGTGCTGACGATGCACATAAATTGAACACAGCTCTTGCCTACATATTAATCAAATTATTAAAGCATTGTAATAAGTACTATAATTGGAAAATGGACAGAGGACAGGCAGGGCGGTGGGGAGCAGAAGGGAAAAAAACAACAAAATCTACCTAGGAAGGGCTGTGAAGGCTCCATGGAATAGCTGGTGTTTGACAAAGGAGAAGTTTGCTAGGTGAACATGTGGTGGTTTAGTTAGCAGTGTCTATTGGAGCAAGAAGCAAAAGCTTACACACAAAAGACTCATTTTCTACACCATTTTAGAGCTGGCCACTCTTCAGTTATTTTGTAACTTTCTACATTTGCACTATCCTATGAAGTATTTAACTTTTCCACTAATAGGATAAGAGATTTATCCTAATATGAATAAAAGGGAGATTGAAGAATATTGCCATATTCACTTCCCAGTGTATACCCCTTCTAGTTTTAAAGTTTAACCCTAGAATCCTTACCTTTTAGTTTGGCACTGTGAAAATTTGACCATCCAGCTAATTTTTCAAAAATCGGTGGATTATTTTGAATCCTTATCTCAGCAGTCTGTCCATTATCTGCTGACAGTGTTCACCTCACCCTTCTCAAAACTCTGCTGACACAGTTTCTGTGACATTATTCTCTAGGCTCTGCTTCTACCTTTATGACTGCTCAGGCTCAATCTTTTGTAGAATTCTCTGCTACTTAAATATTGACGTCTCCCAGAAACCTTGCTGTTGACTTGTTTTCTCTTTTTATATACTTTCTCTGAGTAATCTTATCCATGTCCTGTTGTTTTCTGTTATTGCTGAACCTTTGACCCATACAGATACTTATCACTTACTTGTATGCTAGAACCAGCTGTTTCCTAGACATTACTGAGTCATTATGTCAAAAACAGAATCTACTTTTCTTCCCTCCCTAAACCTGCCCCCCACCTCAGTGAGGATAGCATCACCACCCATCTATTGCTACAACCCAGATTTTAGCTTCCACCCTCTTTCCTCCATCTGTGTATGTCCCATGCCTAGTCACTGATGCCTACCCAAGTTTATGATGGTTGAGCTCTATCTTTTCCATCAGTCCTCTCCTACTTGTAACATTTATTTCTACCATTGCATCTTCATTACACTGTTGCCTTAATTCAAGCTTTCATAGCCCTTCATCTGGACTGGTCTCTCTATCTTGTTAATCCCCTTCCCCTGCAAATCATTTTTCACATTGCTGCCAGAATGATCTTTCTAAATGCTGATTCTGATTTCCTAATAGTTACACTCCCCTTAAACAGAGAGAGGTATCCTCCACCTGCTTCTCCAACCTTCTTTCTTAGCACAGTTCTCTCTCATAATCTGTGCTCTCCCATTTTAGAGCTGGGTACTGATTTTCTTGAAGTTTCTTGAATTCTATCAGAATATTTAGTTTTCTGCCTTTATACCTTTGTTCATTCTGCTCCCTTGGCCCATCCAGGAAACCTGCCCCCTCTTCGCTTAGGCCTGGTTGTTGTCTTCCTTGTGCCTCTGTAGCCTGTATGTAATGGTAGGCCACCTACAATACCTGACGGCTTGCTTATTTGTGAAAGTGTATGTAAATAATTAAGAATAAGTCACTATATCCATTATTTTTCTGATGTCAGCATTTCACATAGGCTGGATCATGATAGGTATTCAATTAGTGTATGTTAAAATAACAAATAACAATATCTGACTCTCATATCTCCAACAAGCTATCAAGGCCAATGAAAGTGTAATAAGGAAAGGTTTATTTCACAGTCACTGGCTCCAACTCCTTTTATACTGAGATATGCTGACAAAGAGAGAAACTGGAGTAAATAGTAAAAACTAGCTGACTCAGGGCCTAACCCTCAGTTATTCAGCCTCTGGGCAACTAGCTATCAGCCTGATTCAGTTGTGTGGGATTACAGAGTACCAACTCAAAAGCAAACACAAACAAACAAACAAATACACACACACACACACACACACACACACGCACACACACCATATATTATAAAAATTTGTTTTGTTTTCACATCAATGAACTTCCACTTTGCAGTCTATAAAAATTTAAGATATCGTTCCTCACTACACAAATGATTTTCAGATTTTTGTCAGGCAGAAAGAACTGAATGCTCTAGTTGAGCTTGAAAAGAGCTGTTAAAGCATATTATCTTCTACTTTTAGAGTATTGTCATCCATGTTGAATTTGTGTATATTAATCTATGAACTTAACAAATTTTAATTCACAAAATTTTAAAAGAACCAAGTAAATAAGATCTATTTAATATTGAATGATGCCTAATTTAAACCTGAGCCTAACTGGTATTCAGTGTACAACATTATTTCCAATGATAATTAATTTGAAAATTCTAAATGCCTTTTTTCAAAAAAAATGTGAGACATTCCCTCCATATTTTATTTTCATAGCAATGAACTGTTCAGCTGAAGAGACTGAGAATGACCAGAACCCAGAAACACTCACTAAAAAATTGTCCGATGTGTGCCAGTTACGAAGGGACATCGATGAATTAAGGACTACAATATCAGATCGCTATGCTCAGGACATGGGAGACAACTGCATCACCCAGTGATCAAGTGTTGATCCCACAGCAATAATGATGCTTTGTTAAATGCTGCTGTGTTACAGTTCTTCATATTTCTTTTTAGGACCCATAATGGAAAGTTGCCAGTGACATATGAGTTACACATAGGATTTTTTTTCTGTGGATTTGTTGTGGGTATAAAAGGAATATAAGGAGATTTCAAAGGGGCTTATCTAATCAGGCCAAAAAACTGAATTACCATTTGAAAAATGTGATAAACTGTATAAAAAAATTCTGTATTCTCAAACTACTGATTGTAGGACCAAGCTGTGAATAGTGCCCTTCAGTTAGAAGGGTAGGATTTCTTTTTATCCTATAGTTGTGTGTGTGTGTATGTGTGCATGTGTGTTTATTCATAAAATTATAAGGATTTCTAGGGTAAAAGCAAAGCTTCTGAGAAAAGGCACATACTGTTTATTCTTGTATTTCTTTTCTTTCATGTAGAAGCTTGTGCTGTACTTGGTCGTTTTCAAGGGCTGGCTGAGCAAGAGTTCAAACAGTAGGCAAGTGTTCTAAGGTGGTAACAGCAAGGCAAAACCTTTGTATTTTGAACAACCGGTGTGCTGAGATGATGAGGCTTTGGGGTTGGGTTGATTTTAGTACTGTAGATAGGTCAGCTATTTTTCCAGAATTATTTTGGATTGCCTTAGAGGTGTGAAATTTTAATGTGATAATCTTTCATTAGCATTGTAATTTATATATTGCAAGACAATTTAAGATAATTTGAACCCATTTTAATGCATCCTTTACTATTTAAAATGCTATATTTGTATATATACCAATGTAAACACAGCCATATATAATTAATGCAAACCTTGTAAGGCTTCCTATCAGATGGTAAAAGATTAACAAAGTGACTCTGGAACAATAACTTACTTATCCAAATCTCAAAGGTTTACATTTTAGCAGTTTGTTTCTGTTTTAAAGTTGAGACTACTTTAAGAAAAAGCCAACTTGAATTCTTTATATCTGAATTATCACTAGCAGAAAAACAAAATCTAAATCAGGTGATCCACCAATTCCTTTTATTAAGTAAAGTATATTAAAAACAGGGTTTCTTCTAGAATGCGAACTTGGCCAGGTTAGTTCTTCTTGGGTACAGGATATCACTATGAAATGCAATTGATTTTTAAGTAGACATAGAACTATTTAAGCTTCCAGATGAATATTTCCCTGTTTTTGTTGATATTTTGGAAGGACTATATATTTTATTGCCTTCAGAGCATTCATTACATTATTTTGACTGTACTTAGTTATGGCAGTCAATGTCCTTTACAAATACGTTTGTTTTCTTGATGCAACCAAATCTCATTTAGGTCAAGATTAAATAAATGGTAAAAGAAATAAGGGATGTGAGTCAAACAGGATAATAATTGTTTTGGGCAACAGCTTATCACATATCTGTTTTCTTGCTAGGCTTGTATATTGGTATAAAGGCTATTCCCAGAAAAGATTTTTCTTAAATATTTTCAGCAGTGAAAACATATGTGGAATAAAGCCCCAAGGAAACTACTCAGGAAGACATTCTGTTCAGAATTTGGCTTATATGCAGTGCTCAATAAGTTATTTATAGTTACATTTCATCAGTTAAACTATACTGTAAGAACATCAGACTTCCCTCTGTTCAGTGCCTGAACTCCCTGCTTTTCTTGTTAGGATCTGGGCACTAAGAAATCAGTGCATTGTCGTGATTCTGTATCCCAACATCCATAACCTAATAAGGAGGGACTTTGCCACTGGTAAGAAATCGGCATTCTAACATGTTCATTTGTCCTGTAATGTTGGTGGTTTGAAGACAATCAGGGAGTAGTAAATTTGTACCAGAAATCTGATGCAAAAAATTCTGCCTTGCATCAAATTAATATCTGTAAAAGTGATTGTGGAGTAGATAATAACATCTGAAAGAGATGAACCACATGTGCAGTACACTACCTTTTTACACTTTCTTTGGATAGAATCCCTTCCCCCATTCCACTGTCCATAATTTTGGAAGTAAGGCACCCTAAAATGAATAGTACTAGTTAATGGGCAAATATTCACTTCTTTGGGTCACTAGGTCCGTACTTAAATGTCTCCTAGATTTTTAATGTATGTTTTGGGATTTTATGGTTATTGTTTTAAACAAAACTTTTGGTCATTTGTTTTGATCTATCATAGATAATTTTTTCTGGCTTAGGATAAAATAACATTTGATTTTTTAAAATAAGTTTTCTAAACTTCACAGAGTTTGACTTAATTCACATATCTTTTGATAAAAGTTTTTTAACAAGAAATTGACAAGCTACTGCTGATGTATTTCAGTTTCCAAAAACACATACTCCTGTGAATCAAAAAGGAAAATAAGATATAGTTTAACTAAAACCTTCAGTTACAAAATGTAATCTCCTGGAGTCTAGAGTTTATGAAAGGACCTAGTTAATATGTAGACAGTCTTGGATGGCAGTTTTGAGGGAAATGAAACTAGTAGTTTCTAACTAATCTGTTAGTATTTGACTTTGATTTTGATTATTCAGAAAATTCCCCTTTCCCAAGACAACCTCCTGTATTAGAATATAATAATATTGGTATCTTATCGTTAAGATTTTACTGTTTGGCAAAGTGACATGGGCAATTAGAAACATGACAGGGTCTTGTCCTAGTTTGAACTAGGATATTCTTAGGAGTTATTTCAATGATATATGTCTGAGATGAAAATCAACCTAAATTTTAAAGTAAATCTATTTGAAAATTTCCTTATTAGGAAGTATCTTATTCAGTATTGACATTGATTGTTGGTCTTCTGGGTTTTGAAGTCGAACTTGCTCTGCCTTGGTCACATTAAAGCAGGGATAAAGTAACAGTTGTCTCAATAAAAGAGCCAATCGCCTGGGCATTTAAAATTAACTGAATCAAAAAAAGGGATGACATTAGTTAAACTGTTAGTAAATTTCAGTGGCCTCTAATTTTAAAAAGCTTAAGTATTAACCAGGTAATTCATGACTAATTCTTTTTTTAAATAAGTGTGGCCCCTTTATATACTTGAAGTAGAATTCAATATTTAATGTTAACAATACTGACATTTATTTTGGTTATGACAATTAATTAAACTGAATTAGACTCCTTTTTATTAGCTTATTAGAGACAATCTCAAGGGCTGGAAAGTGTTGCTAAAATAGATGTTGTACATTTTTGATATACTAAGGAGCTTATAAACTAATTTTGTCATAATTTAAGACATAGGATTCTCTTGGAGGATATTTTGAAAGGAACTACTTTATTGGGAAAATGTTCTTTCAATATCCATAATAGTTGATTGAATAACACAGCGGCTGAGAACTTGAACTAAATATTTACATAGCATAGTTCAGCTCAGCACACCTTTAGTTTGGACTATTGGCATTTTATGTAGATTTCTATCATTACAGATACATGATTACGGTAATAAGCAGTTCTCATAGTCATATTCACCCAGACTATGTCATTTGAAACTGCCAGGAGCTGTATCTCTCAGAGACAAAGTTAATTCATTTAGTTCCCATTTTTGACAATTCTTTTCAGTATTCACAAAACAAAAAAAACGATTTCCTATTTGGTATAATTTACAGCTTCACCTCAAAATGCCATGGTGTTGTATTGCTGTGTGATAATATTATACATTAATCGTGTAATCATGAAGGGGGAAAGATTTTGGGTTTTTGGATTTTTTCAGTCATTAACAACACTATTGCAGCTGCATACAGAGAGAACCTTTTGTGCCTTTTTGCCTATAGTAAGTATTCATTTCTATTTTACATGAGCTATAAGAATGTTGATTATTGTACCTTGTTCTTCTGTAAATAGACTTGATTAAGGATTTTTTTTTAAGCAAGGAGCAGTTTTTCATTACTAGGTAGATATAGTAGGAAACATGAGAGGAGGTATCAGATATATGTCCTTGGAGCCTGTGTAAACAGGAATCTCCTTTGAAATGTAGTCTTCTGTGTGTGTATATGTGTGTATATACATGTATAGTTATTTAAACACATAAACATAAAATTCGGCATCACATTGGTGTGATGAAAAGTAGTAAGGTGCTAGGTGGTTACATTAAAAGCACAGCAAAGTGTATAATCAGTCACTGTGACTGGTGGTTTTTGTAAACAAGGTTCAGTTTTGAACCAACCAGAGTACCTCGTGTAAATACAATGGTCATGACTTAATTGAAATACTATTATTGTAAAAAAAAAAATGTGAAGCCACTGGTTGGCTTATGCCTTCTGATCTATCATTATTGCCTCTTTTTTTGTAAAGGGGTTGTTTTTCTGTTTTGTTAATGGGTTTACAGCTAGAATTTGAATGCCAAAGTTCTATTTATTAAATTTAAAAAGTTTCCAATGTTAATGGCTAAGTATTTTTCCACTGGACTGTTGTTTGTTGATGTTGGAATTTGTATTTACAGAGAAATAAATTTTTATAAAAAGATTTATGTCTTCTATGTGCCTAATGTTAATATAAAAATGTATTTGAAATTCTAGACTGTCCTGAATTCTCAGTGATAAGAGTATGCTGACTTGACTTTTGTGTAAAAGCTTTCTATGAATATACAAGAGAATCTTTGACTAGAACATGAAGACTTCTGCTTTAAGTCTCTATTACAATTTCTTTTCAGTTACTAAAAAGCTTTTTCTCAGGGTCTTCCCATGAAGGACATGGAGATTTTCTGACAGGTCCAAAATGCAAAGTCATGCCTGTATCCATTTCAACTAATAGTGCTGTGTCTCCCTTTTGAATTTCTAAAATCCCTATTTAAATCAAGAGTCTTCTTTCTACTTTTCCAAAAAACAAAATCCAGTTTCAGTTTTCCATATTGCTGAAAGATTGGGCTAACAAGTCAAATCTTTTTTATTTTCCCCTTCTACTCAAAGGTTGAAATATTACTGAAACACATTCAAATATGACCTTGTTAAAAGTTTACTGTGCAGTGGACTTGACAACTCAGCTTTGATGGTTTGCCAGCCCCATGGATGGCACCCTGGATCCTTGTTCTTCAGCACATAGGGTCTGTAGCCACAGTGTCTCCCATAAATTGGCTGATATCTGGATTAGCAGTATCTGTTTTCAGCCCATCTAACTTGGTGTTGCACTGTCAGTTTTTTAATGAGGCATCTAATTTGGTTAACAAAAGGATCACTTTGGAAATCATGTATCACAGCCTACTTAGGTTGCAAGCAAATGTCTTAGAAATAAAAGAATGGATAAAATATTTCTAAGGTGATTAGTGAAAAGGTTTCTCCTTCAGAACCAAAGATATGATTATTTTTGATCTGGTAAAAAGAAGTGTTTGATGGTTGTGTCAACAAAGAGCTTTTGATAGGGTACATCCCAGTGATTCTGCCAATAGTTTGAGATTCTTTGTGTGCCTACTTCCCCAACCAAGTAGAATCATTCTGTATAGAAGTACAGAGGACTTAGTTAAAAAGAGGTGTGAAATACATTGTTAGTAATGACATAAAATGGCAGTGTGATTACATAAAATGGCAGAGTGTGGATCCAGTAGAGCAAACACTTTACAAGGAAGAGCACTCTGTCAGTTAAGACAGTCTCCTTGATTTAGAAGAGATTCCAGTTGAGTACTGAAATTATGATAAGAGATTTCTAAAATGTTTAAATAAAACTGCTGTCCCTGACAAACTTCAGTGTGATCACAGAAAGAAAAGTCTGCCCATTTTATCCAACCTGTTTACTTAAAAACTGTTTCACTTCAGTACCTCTATAAAAGATCATGTTAAGACCCGTGATTTAGTGCCTCAAAAAAAAAACATTGTCTTTCCAAAGAATTCCTGAATTTTTACAGTAGTGACATTTGTCAGTATCATGGTCAATGTAGAATTTTCCACAATTTGTATTTGTCTGATTCTTTTCTCATGATTGGATTCAGGTTAAATATTTTTGGCAAAAATGTTACACTTGTCTGCACATTCTCATTCAGCACATTTGAAAATTCATAATGACTGTACCATTATCAGTGATGCTAAACTAGATCATGTGATTGTGCTAAATGATCACCTTCAATTTTAACAGTTAAGGGAGGGCAGATGACAAGACCTTGGTCCACATAAAGTAGGGAGTTGGAATTAAGACCTGTACATAAAGCCAGGATCCCCAGAATCACATATACAATGAAGGAAACATATGGGAGGAAAATTTGCCCTCAGTGAAAGGAAATTGGTTTTCAAGGACTCAACCCCAGGCAGGGGAATAAAAAAATGTCTCCTTGATTTGCAACCATAACCCTACAGTCATGTAGAATGAGGTTTGAACTTATGCTACATGTGTGGGCCAAGAATTCCTAAGGCCAAAAGTTGACTTAAAGGGTTAGTAGCTCCTTGGAATCATGGATAAAACAAAACAAATATTGCTGTAAGGAGTATTTTGAATTGAGTCCCCACTGAATTCCCATGAGTTTGTCTGAACATGAGCTCAAAATCCAAAATTTTTAAATACAAGGAAAAATCATTAAAGTCAGCAGAACCAACAAATAACAGGCCCTAAATGTTTCAGATAATTACCAGATTCAGTACAATTGAAATTACTGTATGAGAAAATTTTTATAAAGTTCAAAACCATACAAAACTCATGTATGATACAATGACTAGAAGAGGCACAAAGGAATTTATAGTTTCCAGAGCTGTTCCATTTCTTGATTTGGGTAATGTTTACACAGATGTGTTCACTTTGTGAAAATTTGTCAAGCTGTGCCCTTCTAATTTGTGCACTTCCCTATAATTCAATTAAAAGCTTACACTTAAAGAAATGAACAGGAAACTTTGGGAATAATAGAACTTTAGAAATGAAAAATATAATTAAAAATTAAATGAAGCATTACATAGCACATTAGCTACAAACAGAATTAGCAAACTGGAATATAATCAAGAAGAAATCACCCAGAAAAGGAGGTTTAGAAATATAAAGGATATAATGAGATGGTCTAATAAAAAATTTCTTTGGAGTTTTCAAAAGGAGAGAATTGAGAAGATAGAAAATAAATATTTAATGAGATCATATGTATTTGCCAGGATTGGTAAATTTTTCAGGACAGAGAAAAACATGAATTTGAAAAGTCAAGAAATTCAATGAAACTCAAGCCAGAAAAAGGAAAAAAAAAAACCTACTTGGACACATTGTAATAAAACTCAAAATCTTAAGTTAAAAAGAAAACTTTTAAAAGAGGTAGAAAATAGAGGAAACAATTAGAGCATCAAAGTTCTCAAAAGTAGTAACGAGACAGAAGACAGTAGAATGGTATCATCCAAAGGCTGAACCAAAAGACCTATCAACATAGAATCATATAAATTATCATTCACCACTCAGGGCAAAGTAAAGACATCTTTCATAAAAACAAAACCTGGGAAGAGTTTAACATCAATGGACCTCAATAAAGAAATGCCCAAATTTCAGGTAGAAACATGAAATTCAGAAAGGCAGATCAATAAGCAGGGGGGAACAGTAAACAAAAAAGTTCATATATAAACACTGTATAAAATTTACTTTTGGGCCTTTAGTATGTTGACATAGTTTCCTTCTGCTTTTAGTTTGTTGTATATTTTTATCATGAAAGATGTTGAAATTTGTCACATGCTTTTTCTGCATTGGTTGAGGTGACGTGGGAATTTTTCTTTGTTCTGTTAATATGGTGTGTTATTAATTGATTGAGTTTTCTATGTTGAAACATCCTTGTCTTCCATGAATAAATCCCACTTGGTCAGGGTATATAATCCTTTTAATATGCTGCTGAATTAGGTTTACTACTATTTTATTGAGGTCTCTTCTTTGTTTTTTGGTAGTTTTACTATAATGCACCAAGGAGTAGTTTTGTTTATATTTTCCCTGGTTAGGTTTGGTAGGGATTTTTGAATCTGTGGGTTGATGTCTTTAATTAATACAGGAATTTTCAGCCACTATTCCTTTATGTATTGTTTCTGCCCTGCTCTCTCTCTTCCTTTCATCTGTGACTCCAATTATGTGTAGCTTCTCTTTTATCCCCTCTGTGTCTTAGGTTCTTTACTACTATTTTTTTTCCCTCTTCTCTTCATTCAGACTATTTTCTTCTGATGAATCTTCCATTCATTATTTATCTTTTTAGCTATACTTTATTATCTGAGAAATCCATTGCGTTCTCAATATCAGGTATTGTATTTTCCAGTTCTAGAATTTCTATTTGATTTTTCCTTAGGATTTTTCAGTTTGCTGCTAGCATTCTCAATTTTGTCATTGATTTCTTGAGCATATTAACCATAAATATTTTAAAGCTCACTATCTGTATTCCTAATTAGTCTCTACTGCCTATTTCTCTTCATTTTTATAAAGTCTTGCTTTCTCACATGCCTGGTCATTTTTTATTGAGAACTGACTATTGCAGATGAAAATATTATAGACATAATTTGAGGCTCTGGATAATGTTATATTACTCCAAACAGGATTTAAATTTGCTTCTGGAAGGGCTAGGGCACTATTAATCAACCCAGGGACTCAGATGACTTAGAGCAAGAATTTGAGTCCATGGCAGAGCCATTCTACATTTGGTTTACCTAGCAGAGTCCCAGCCCAAAGCCAATGACACTTAGCAGTGCCTCCCTTCCTAAAAGGGCTATGTATTCCAATTTTATCTTCCAGCCTAGTGACTCACAAGCCAAATCTAGCCTACCACCTTATTTTTTAAATTATGTTTAATTGGAACATGCTTATGCCCATTTATATATTATCTAAGGCTACTTTTATGCTACAGTGGCACAATTGAGTACTTGTCTGACATCAAAGCCACAAGTTTGGCCTTACAGGAAACCCTTGCCCTAGGTCCACAAGTGTGAGGAAAGCTATGCCAGTTTCTCTGCCTCTGAGTTATCTCTTCCAGAGGTGGCAGACAGCAGTAAAGGAAAAAAGCCCCAAAGCCCAGAGTAGCCTCTTTTAGTTTCTTTCTTCTGTGAATCTTGGACCTATAAATTTTTTTACTGCATCATTAGCTCTGATATCTTGAAGTAGATTTTTGTCCCAGCATTTCCTAGTTGTTCTCTGTGGAAGGGTTGATCTGAATTTCCTAGCTTGGAATTACTGGAAACAGAAATCTTTATTAGAAGTTTCTTATAAGACATTTTCACAACCAGTTTTTAAATATTCAGCCTGCCAATGGGTACTCTACCACCCCTTTTTTGTTAGTTAAAATATTGTTTGCCAGGGATGTTGTCCTTTGTTACCTTTGATCTAGTTGTTTGCTATAGTGATGTAGGGTGCAGTTAATTCTAGAGTTGTTTTTCATACTTATATGGAACTGTTATCACCACACAAAAATGACTTCCTTTCTAAACTATTTCAATGGTATATTTACTTCATCAGCTTCCTTCTCCTCCTAATCCTGCATCTCTGCTTCTGAACAATATTCAAAGTGGCAGCCCTAATCAGGTTCTCAGAATCCTACAGTCATTCCCCATTGTCTACTAAAGAGACCCTTACCCTGACATTCAGTGTACTTTTCTTTTTTTCCTTATTCTCTTTTTCAGGATTTTGCTTTTCACTGGTCTTGTCACACATACACATACAATGGTTAAAGTGGACACTCGGCTCTGCTCCAAAAATACTAAATTATTCCCAGCCAAATTAATACTTCCTGTAGGCTGAACTTCCTCCCATTTCTGCTTTCCAAAATTCAGCTTGCTTAGGAGTATGTCTAACCATATCTTCCCTATCCTTGTATACCTCATAGAAGCTTGTACCTAGTGCACATTTAATAAATGTATGTTTTTTATTGGAAATAAGAATTGATTTCTAAAATACTTGGTTTGATAAGTATCAGAGAGAGAAAGATAGATATTAGAGAAAGAAAGATAGAGATAGAGAAAGAAAGATAAACTATTTTCATTGTGGTGTTGTCAGTCTTTTATTTCTTCCACAAATTTTGAATTTTTAATAAAGCAATTGCTAAAATTAAGTTATTTCTAGCATCAGAGTGGTTAGATAATAATCATTAAATAAGGGCTGTCATTGTATAAGGTATCAACAGATTTCTTATAACTGTTTCCAACTGTTGATAATGACTGCATATTTTGAGTCCACTCTTTCCTATTTTAATTCAAGTAGCAAGGTAAGCCAGGTGACCAGAATCTAAAAATGCTACTTTTTTAAACATTCAGACCCCTTATTAATCTACTAATCTAAAGTCTCCAAGTAATGTTATGAGAGAATCTTCGAGAATACCCAGAGGTTAGTTAATTTAAGAATACAGAGGAAAATGTGTGAAAAGTCTACTTGAAAGGATATGAGTTTTAAAACTTTATGAACTAGACTAAAATGTCCATCCAGTTTCCTATGTGTATAAGGTGGGTTAATTATCAGTCCTTTTCATAAATATAACCTTTGTGTAGTATTTGAGTCTGTGATGAAAAATAATTACGTTCTATATGTATCTTTGAACAGTTGCCCTCAATAGGTTAAGTCATGTTGGCAAGTGGCAGGAAATAAGCAAAGCAATAGCTAAAAGGGCAATTACTCCCGGGGCAGGGCTAGAAAAAGTGCTTAGAATAAATATTGTAGTGGAAAATGAAGAGTGGTGCAATGGAATACTGACTGCGTTGAGAACACCAAGATTGGTGAGTGTTACTATTGGGACAGGAATGTCTTTGCCTTGCTTTTGATTTCAGAATGAAAGTGACTGTGAGAACCTTTTATGTACAAACAGCAAAGGATGGCCAGGTTAGGCTGTCAGTCATGTGTTGGGCCTCTCCTCAGTAACCACTCATGCCTTTAGGCCTCAGGATATGAACCCATGCTGCTACTCAGAGTTCTGTCTATTAATCACACAGAGTGCTCCACTGGTGAGGCACCTTAAGAGAAAACAGCCTGATCCCTTAGTTTGCCAGTGAGCAAACTAAGGTTGTATATAGCCCAAGGACACGTAAAACAGAACTAAAATCCAGGGTTTTGTTTACATCACACTTTAGTCTTCATATATATTACCCAAAAGAGACATCATTAAATTTGACCTCTATACATATGAGCAGACACCTGAAGTAGGGAGAGCCTGTCTCCAGAAGTCAATGGGGAAGTGACATCTGTCACTTGGAATGGCCATTTACATTCACCTTCTGTCATGGATGAAGCAGCATTTGAAGCAGGAGTTGAAGTGCAGGTCAGATTTTGACACAAGGAAATGAGTAGAAGGAAGACTTACTGGCACCAAGATTTTCCCAGATTTGAGGCAATAGCGATCCTATGTGAAGGCAGCTAATGGTTCAGTTTGGCAAGAGGTGAAGAGTTTAGACTAGAATGTGGAGTTCAGACACATCTTAGAGAATGTTAACTCTAAGCTAGGGATAGGAAATCACTGAATTTGTAAAATAATCTTTAAATCCATCCCAAATTGTTTTTTCCAAAGCCAAACTTTAGTCTTACATCTTTGGCTCATAGCTTGACAAGAGAACTGTTTTTTCCTTCCATGAGTAATTGATGTTTCCCTTCCCATTTCTCTTCTGCACATCTGCTAGCCCTTTTTAAACTCCACTTGGTTATGTGCCTGCTGCTGAACAAACTTTGAGAACCTAAAATAGAAGACAGTGATACAGCTGCTTAGCCTGGCATTTGGTGCCCTCTGAAATCTGACGCTGACTTTCCAGTTTTATCCCCTATGACCTTCTCTAGATCTCTCTGCTCTAGTCAAGCTGGAGAAGTCACTGCTTTACAGTAAGTCAAGTGCATTATAGCCCTGCCCCCAGCTGGAACAGCATTTCCCTTCTCTAGGTCTGTGAATCTCTCCCTTCTGGATTCAGCTTCTCCAAGATACCCTCAACTCTGTCTACTATAACCATCAGCTACCCTCTCTTCCCAAAACCCTTTGCAATTTTATCATTCAAATAGAAACTTATTCATTCTTTCATTTAGCTGAAATTCGCTGAATGCCTATTATGTGGAAGATAAATATCTCAGTTCTAACCTGAAAAAGCTGAAAATCTAGTATGTGAAATAAGACATTCAGTTACAATAGAATGTAAGTGCAATCATAGCCATAGAGTACGTAATATGAGAACATCTAGCATGAATTAGTGGGAGGGAAGGGAGGAGAGAGAATGTGAAGTCTTTTGGTGGCAGTAATTCCTCAGTTTAGCTGTGAAGGCTGAGAAATATAAACAAAGGGATAATGAGATAGGAGAAGGCTCAGTACCTGACAAGTCTTGGAGGTTAAGTGGCAAATTAGGAAACACATGAGACAACTTGGCAGGTGCTTCTTGCTGTGATGCTCATGGAAATGTATGATTTGCTTCATGCTTTTATGAACAATGTTTAGTCCAGTAGAGGGGGAGGTGCTTCATCTGTAACTTTTTCTCATGTTGCTGTGGGTCGCTAGTTAATTAGTTCTGGTTACATTAAGCTGGTAGTTGGAAAAATGTTTCAAAAACCAGCAATTAAAGTTCTTTAATGGAACAAGCTCTAGCAAAGCAGAATGTGTGCCTCTTCCTCCCTAAACCACAGGCGATTTTGGTGAATTGCTGCTGACTTTGTATTCCTCTTCAATCAGTAACTGTAACTATTTCAATAAAATGACAGTCTTACAGCAAATATTTATAGAGAACTGTGTCAGACTCTATTATGTTCCACGTCAGATCCTCTCATCTTCACCTGTCCTGCATGAGCTCTTCGCAACTGCTCCCAGGGGTTGCTAGCTCACGCTGACCTGCTCCCTGCTTCTCTGCAGCCCACGGGTGTAGGACTGGGGGTTCCCAGGCAGCACCTGTGCGTGCATGTCTTAGAAATCCAAGGGAACCTGTGGGAGATGCAGGCTGGTGGACAAATTCTCCTCCCACAGGGAATTCTTCTTTCCCTAGAGAATGATTTTGACATGCAGTTTCTTGGCAGAGGATGGTCTTCTGAGATAGAGCAAACATTTGACTCAGACCCATTTTCCCTCACTTTTGCTCTTACGGGATTTCCTTCACCAGCAAAGTCATTGAATTTTAACCTTTGTCTCAGGCTCTGCTCTCTGGGACTGTAGGCTAAGATCACCACTTATTACATGCCAGGCACTCTTCCTGACTCTTGGGAGATAGGTAGTAAAGACTACTGAAGGTTATCTCCCAAAGGCTGAGTTCATGAGCTTCATTAGGAATGGGGAAGCATGAGTTGTGTAATTTGTGTCCATGCAGATATATATTTTTTAATATTTTCCCAATGGTCTCTGCTGAAGGAAGTGATGAAAACAGTATTAGGACATTAAATATGCTATATGATGTATAATTAAGGCATATGAAACTATGTAATAAGGGAGAACTAGGAAACAGAGACAGTGGCTTCACAGAATAATCCTAGGTACTATGGCCATAAATTTTTCCCAAAATGTATTTTATTTCTCACCTTTGTTTCACTTGTAAATATTTCTTTATAGATTTCTATCCTAAACCTCAACTCTTTTTCCTTTAATAATCAATTATTTTTTCTCTTAAAATGCCAACTAGTGTGTTGGCATTCATAAGGCTATGAAAATTCTTCAGACATGATCAGCATATGAGAACATCTGATTTTTAGGGGATGTTTTAGGAAGACTGAGCACCCATTCAAAATTAAATCTCAAAACTAAATGTCATTTTTACATGTTTTTAATGCCTGGTGGCTTAGATTTCACAAACACCATGCTAATGGCATTATAAATTTTCTCTTAAGCATGGAAATTGACAAAGAAGCAACTATTTTCATTAGTGAAGGCTTTGAAAATATATCGAAGGGAAAATAGTTAACTTTCGTTTTATTAGTCACTTTAAAGCATCCCACAGTGAAGGGTACAGGCCATTATTTTTGGTATTCCTGAAAGATTTTCTAAGCCTGCATGCCTATTTTGATCTCCTGAATGACTGAAGAGCACATCATGCACCTCTCCTCCCCTCAAAATTTCCACCCCCAACTGTCTCCCCTCAAACAGGAAACTTCCCACCTCCCCCTTGGCTAGTCTGCCTGAACATGGCCAATCACGTGGAGCTCCATTTAAGTGCTTCATTTGCCCAGGGGTTGTGTTGATCTGGAGTCTATTTGTTACTATGAAAAAGGACACCATGGAAATGTTTGACAGGGCTGCGATTGGAAGCAGCCCCTGGGGACTGTTCCAAATAATTGCGAGCACCATGCAATCATGCCCTTCCAGAGGCAGGTGAAAAGTCCCAAGACAGGAGGTATTCATGCAACCAGACTTCTTAAACTGCTTCTCAGGCAAACATGGCATTGATCTACCAAAAATTTGAATGGGATCATCTCTAGATAAAATAACCAGTCCTACTTCCTTCTCCCTGGCTTCAGTTTGGCAAGGTTTCCATGCCAGTTTTAAGTTCTGGTTCTTGTCAAAAAATCAATCATCTTGCAAACAGAAGTGCTTTTCCTTCCCAGAAAATGGCAGGAGTCTCCACTTATAAAGAGAAGGACTCAAAAAGACTAAATTGTGGTTGCCATCTTAAAGAAGGATTTAGCATTGACTACAATAATTTTTGGCAATAGCGTGACTGGTTGTCCTGCCCACAGCTTTTATTTGCTCTGCCTGCTGTATTTTAGCTACATTTTCAAAGCAGAGCCCCTGCTGCTTTTTGCATCAGTGGGAAGGCAGGGGTCCTCTTCTTTCAGCTTCTTGAACTGAACTGGAATCTGTGCCTTGGTACCAGGAAATGTGTTTTCTGCATTTTCTTTCTGAGAAGTGTAACAATGAAATGCAAATTAACATTAGCATCTTAGTTGATTTTTAATACCACATGAACAGTCCCTGCAGAAAACACTAGAGCTTTGTAGAGAATTATTGGAGACTCAGTTCCTAAATGACATATTTTTGTGCAATGCCATCTTCAGGGCAAGCTTGTCTACAGGGTTACATTTTTAGGGATTAGGATGACTGGGGAATAGCTGTCTAATTTTCAGCTAATAAAAGTTGGAGACCCTTTAGGAAATTTCTGCTTATTGAGTAGGGATTGGAATTTCCCTAAATACTATAAGTTCTGATGGTGACCCCATGTAGACATGTGTCATTTGAACCTTCCCTTTCCTAACAACCTCTATATTTGCACACTTTGTATCACAAGTCAGGCTTTGCTTCCTGTCGCCTAATTCCCTCCTCGGACAGGAGCTCTGGTAAAGTGCAGATCACTTAGCAGGACAAGCACCTGCGTAGATATGCCACCCTTTCCTGCCTCCGTTCTCTTGACTGTTGTTTCTAGCTAGAACTTGACATATGTTAAGTCTGAGCCAACTCTGTTCATAGGACAGTATCTGGGCCCCACAAGCACGATTCAGGCCCCACCTATTCATTCATTTTCTTTCACTTCCTATGCTCAGCTTCAGGGCATTTCTTCTCTTCCCTTCACTCCTGGATCCAGAGACAGGAGATGCTCTTTTGCTTTCTGTCCTCAAGCAGGAAGCACACCTGAATGGGGCCAAGATCCATGGTCCATGGTTCTTCTTTTTGCAGATTGTGTTAACAGCATTCAAAATCTGCTCTTCACATGTATTTCTAAATCTTTAGGCAATCCTGAGAGTGTGAGGATTCTTTTAACTTAGATCAAGTGCAGCACCAGGAGATGCACTTAGATCCCACCTGATGTGATGTGTTCCAATATAGCTTTCATCAGAGAGAACCTTCCCTGGAGTTTGTACAGGGCTTTCATAAATGTGAAAAGATAATACATGTTTCCTACATGGCTAGTAATATTTGGGTGTAGGCCAGATGCCTAGAGGGGGCAGAATTTTGAGTCAGGATCGTGTTCCCCAGTAATTTATCAGGGCTAAATTCTGTCGTCTGGTCCTAGTTGTTCCCAGATGGATAATTTGACACTGCAAGGCTGTTACCACACGATTCTGAGGAAGCCCACTACTTGGAGGCTTCTTTCCATGCACCTTACATTAGAATCAGAGATTTTATTGCTGGTGGAGATTTTGGAGTTCTGGCTGATTGAGTAAAAACACAGAAATGAGTCAAATGGGTATTGGTGTGTCAGTTTTAATAATGGTAAAGATGGATTAGAGAAGAAGATTAAGGCCCAAGGACAATATATAATGGAGTTTCCTACATTTATTCCCTGAATTAAAGACAATTGGGCCAATAGAGAGAAGAACCTTGAGGTATACCTTAGTTGAAAGTTAAAAAAACAGGAAATGACTGCCTCTTCTGCAGGTGAAGGGAGGACCCAGTTCAGGGGCCTACTGCATGGGGTCAGAAATGCAAACCCCTGCAATGCCTGGTCATACGTAGGTCAAGAGGCCAAGAGAGAAGCAGGGTAAATGGTATTTTGTTTTTGCAACATCTACTGGTGTGATGAGCCAGTTGGATTAGACATCTCTTCCAAGGGAGGACCAAGTAAGTGGTCAGAGAAAGAGACTCCCTCTGAGGAGACTTTAGGAGTGCTTCAGGTGAGCAGCTCCAGAGAGTAGAGCTTCCCATATACAAATATGAAATGCCAAAGGAACCTGGTTCAGAGTAAAATTATTAATACAACTCCTGAGAAAGATTTAAGTGACATCAACCTCATGACTTTTCCTGAAAGGGAGTTCAACATAAAAATCATTAACATGCTCATGGAGGTATGGAAAGATATTCACGAATTCAGGAATGAATTACAGTTGGAGATCCAATTGTTGAAGAGCACAATGGAGGGTATTAAAAGCAGGTCGGATACGGTGGAGGAGACTATAAATGAAATAGAAACTACAGAAGAGAATACAAAGAAGCTGACGCACAGAGAGAAAAAAGGATCTCTAAGAGTTAAAGAATATTGAGAGAACTGTGTGACCAATCCAAACTGAACAATATTCGTATTATAGGGGTACCAGAAGAATAAGAGAGAGAAAAAGGGACAGAAAGTGTCTTTGAGGAGGTAATTGCTGAAAACTTCCCCAATCTGGGGAAGGAGATAGTCTCTCAGGCCATGGAGGTGCACAGATCTCCCAACACAAGGGACCCAAGAAGACAACACCAAGACACATAGTAATTAAAATGGCAAAGATCAAGGATAAGGACAGACTATGAAAAGCAGCCAGAGAGAGAAATAAGATCACATACAAAGGAAAGCCCATCAGGCTATCATCACATTTATCAACAGAAACCTTACAGGCCAGAAGGGAGTGGCATGATGTATTTAATGCAATGAAGCAGAAGGACCTCAACCAAGATTATTTTATCTCGCAAGATTATCATTTAAATTTGAAGGAAGGATTAAACAATTTCCAGATAAGCAAAAGCTGAGAGAGTTTACCTCCCACAAACCATCTCTACAGTCTATTTTGGGGGACTGCTATAGATGGAAGTGTTCCTAAGGTTTAATAGCTGTCAACAGTAATAAAACCACAGTAAAGAAAGTAGAACAGCTAATTACTAAGCAAATGCAAAATTAAATATACTATCCCCAAAGTCAATCAAGGTAAAGACAAAGAGTACAGAATATGATACCTTATATATAAAGAATGGAGGAGGAAGAAAAAGAAGGAGAAAAAAAAACCTTTAGATTGTGTTTGTAATAGCATGTTAAGGGAGTTAAGTTAAATGCTTAGATAGTAAGGAAGGTAACCTTGAGCCTTTGGTAACCACAAATCTAAAGTCTGCAATGGCAATAAGTACATACCTATCTTTAATCACCCTAAATGCAAATGGACTGAATGCACCAATCAAAAGAGTCACTGAGTGGATAAAAAAACAAAACCCATCTATATGCTGCCTACAAGAGACTCATTTTAAACCCAAAGACATACACAGACTAAAAGTGAAGGGATGGAAAAAGATATTTCATGCAACTAATAGGGAGAAAAAAGCAGGAGTTGCAGTACTTGTATCAGACAAAATAGACTTCAAAACAAATAAAGTCACAAGAGACAAATAAGGACATTACATAATGATAAAGGGGTCAATCCAGCAAGAAGATATAACCATTATAAATATCTATGCTCCCAACACAGGAGCACATACCTATGTGAAACAAATACTAAAAGAATTAAAAGGGGAATAGAATGCAATGCATTCATTAGAGGAGACGTCAAAACTCTACTTACTCTGAAGGACAGATCAACCAAACAGAAAATAAGTAAGGACACAGAGGCACTGAACAACACATTAGAACAGATGGACCTAACAGACATCTACAGAACTCTAACCCAAAAGCAGCAGAATACACATTCTTCTCAAGTGCACATGGAACATTTTCAAGAATAGATGATATACTAGGCCACAAAAAGAGCCTCAGTAAATACAAAAAGATTGAAATTGTACCAACCAGTTTCTCAGACCACAAAGGTATGAAACTAGAAATAAATTATGCAAAGAAAATGAAAAATCCCACAAACACATGGAGGCTTCACAACATACTCCTAAATAATCAATGGATCAATGACCAAATAAAAACAGAGATCAAGCAATATATTGAGACAAATGACAACAATAATTCAACATCGCAAAAACTGTGGGACACAGCGAAGGCCGTGCTAAGAGGAAAGTATACTGAAATACAGGCCTACCTCAGGAAAGAAGAACAACTCATATGAGCAGTCTTAACTCACAATTAATGAAACTAGAAAAAGAAGAAGAAATGAGACCCAAAGTCAGTAGAAGGAGGGACATAATAAAAATTAGAGCAGAAATAAATAAAATCAAGAATAAAACAATAGAAAGAATCAATGAAAGCAGGAGATGGTTCTTTATGAAAATAAACAAAATAGATAAACCCCTAGCCAGACTTATAAGAAAAAAAGAGAGTCTACTCACATAAACAGAATCAGAAATGAGAAAGGAAAAATCACTATGGACACCACAGAAATACAAGGCATTATTAGAGAATGCTATGAAAAATTATATGCTAACAAACTGGATAACCTAGAAGAAATGGACAAGTTTCCAGAGAAGTACAACCTTCCAAGGCTGACCCTGAGAAAATCTGAACAGAACAATCACCAGCAATGAAATTGAATGGGTAATCAAAAACCTACCTAAGAACAAAACTCCTGGACCAGATGGTTTCACCACTGAATTTTATCAAACATTTAGGAAGACCTAATACTCATCTTCCTTAAAGTTTTCCAAAGAGTACAACAGGAGGGAATACTTCCAAATTCATTCTATGAGACTAAATCACTCTAATACCAAAACCAGGCAAAGACACCACAAAAAAAGGAAATTACACACCAATATCCCTGATGAATATAGATGCAAAAATACTCAACAAAATATTAGCAAACTGTCCAAAAATACATCAAAAAGATCATCCATCATGATCAAGTAGGATTTATTCCAGGGATGCAAGGATGGTACAACATTCAAAAACCCATCAACATCATCCACCACATCAACAGAAAGAAGGACAAAAACCACATGATCATCTCCATAGATGCTAAAAATGCATTTGGCAAAATTCAACATCTATTCATGTTAACAACTCTCAACAAAATGGGTATAGAGGGCAAGTGCCTCAACATAATAAAAGCCATATATGACAAACCCACAGCCAACATTATACTTAACAGCGAGAAGCTGCAAGCTTTTCCTTTAAGATCGGGAGCAATACAAGGATGCCCGCTCTCCCCACTTCTATTCAACATAGTACTGGAGGTCCTAGCCATGGCAATCAGACAACACAAAGAAATAAAAGGCACCCAGATTGACAAGGAAGAAGTTAAACTGTCACTGTTTGCAGATGACATGATATTGTACATAAGAAACCCTAAAGAATCCACCCCATTAAAAGAACATATGGGATGTGAACAGTGCCCAGGAATGGGTTGTTTTAATTTGTCTGATTTTTCTCAAACTACTCAAATTCAGTTAGATAATAACCATCATATCATTGATAAGTTTTCACAAATGCCTAGGGTGCCTAACTGGTTTTCTTGGTTTCACTGGAGATGGCTGGTAATTACAGGTATGCTTTGGTTATGTAACTATACTCCTATTATGTTAATGTGTGTGCGCAATTTAAGTAGTAGCTTAAAATCTATACATGCTGAAGTTACTCTACAAGAAGATATGTCAAAGAAATAATCAATCTTCCCATGTTTTCTCCCGCCTGCTACTTCTATAGCTTTTCTTCTTTCTTCCTAATTACAACGAATTCTTAAATAGAATTCGTGCCTCATATCAAATTTACCGAGTATCATAACTCCTCCAAGTGGTAAAGATACCTCAAGACAAATGCTGGGCATAGAAGCCACAGGGCATAAATATGCAAAGAAATAAAAAGCTAACCATTTCAAACAATAAGGCTTCTCTCTCACTTACCAACTTCACATTTCCCTGTATGGCCCCGGAAGATGACTGGTTAGCCAGAGACGGGTAAGATTCCTCAAGGGAGGAACAACCTAAGACAGGCACAGTCGCAGGGGGGCCATCAGGTGAGAAATTGGGGATCAACAGAGGTGAGGCTTAGAACCTCACCCCCCCTGTTCTGAGAGAAATCTTCTGCATATGTGGATGTTTTATTGCCCTTGTCTAGCTTGGATTAACACATAGTCTACAGGCACACACCTGATCATCTACATTTGCTCTCTTACAACACTAAACTATGTTTTCTACCTTTATGTTGTATCTACCTACCACTTCAGCATCTTATTAAAAATAATAAAGAGAGAAATGTGGTATCCACATATAAATCAAGTATAAAAATCAAATGAGTATTCATATTTGAACTGACTGTTTATAGTTCATAATGCATGAGCAAAACCGAAAGTTTCTGTGATGACTGCCCTTGTACTGTTCACTATGTAACTTATTCACTATGTAAGAATTTGTTCTCCATGTAAGAACTTGTTCGTTATGCTTCAGAAGATTGGAGACTGACGAAAATTAGGCTTGGGGTGGATTAATGATTGTGCATTGAGCATTGACTCCCCTATACAGAATTTTATTGTTGTTAACAACCATTTGATCAATAAATATGAGAGATGCCCTAACAACAACAACCAAGAAAAAGTACACACTTCCAATTGTAAAATAAATAAGCAACCGGGATGTAATGTATAGCATAAGGAATATAGTCAAAATATGTAACAACTTGGTATGGTGATAGCTGGTACTTAGAATTATCATGTATATAAATGTTGAATCACTGTGTTGTACACCTGAAACTAATGTAATGTAATACTGTGTGTCAACTACCCTTCAATAAAAAATAATTATCTAAAAAAAAAAAAAAAAGTCAATCACAATAATCAAGAAAACTCAATGTGTGTAAGAAATGCCAGTCACTGAGAAGTGGCCCAGTATAGACTCGTGACTCAGCTGGTGATACAGAGCCTTGATACAAACTACAGAAATGTAATCATTACTGTAATCAAGGCGGTTGCAAAACTGGCTGAAGGGGATATTTTCCTATTCGTGGCTCATGTCCTAGTTCACATAACTTCCCTGTGTATTCCCTTCACTCTCTATCTCCCCGAACACATGGACCAAAAACATGAGCGTTGGTGCACACAGCGGTGCCCTGCCTAAAAAAAAAAAAAAAAAAAAAAGAATCCACCCCAAAACTACTAGATCTAATATCTGAATTCAGCAAAGTTGCAGGATAAAATAATTAATACAAAGAAATCTGTGGCATTCCTATACACTAACAATGAACTAGCAGAGAGAGAAATCAGGAAAACAATTCCATTCATAGTTGCTTCAAAAAGAATAAAATACCTAGGAATAAACCTAACCAGGGAAGTGAAAGAGCCATACTCTGAAAACTACAAGACACTCATGAGAGAAATTAAAGAAGATACAAATAAATGGAAGCACATCCCGTGCTCATGGATAGGAAGAATTAATATTGTCAAAATAACTATCCTGCCTAAAGCAATCTATAGATTCAATGCAATTCCTATCAAAATACCAACAGCATTCTTCAACGAACTAGAGAAAATCATTCTAAATTTAATATGGAACCACAAAAGATGCCGAATAGCCAAGTAATCCTGAGAAGGAAGAAGAAAGTTGGGGGGATTATGCTCCACAACTTCAATCTCTACTACAAAGTCACAGTAATCAAGACAATTTGGTACTGGCATAAGAACAGACCCATAGACCAATGGAACAGACTAGAGAGCCCTGATATAAACCCAACCATATATGGTCAATTAATATATGATAAAGGAGCCATGGAAGAGAAATGACAGCCTCTTCAACAGCTGGTGTTGGCAAAACTGGACAGCTACATGCAAGAGAATAAAACTGGATTATTGTTTAACCCCGTACACTAAAGTAAACTCTAAATGGATCAAAGACTTGAATGTAAATCATGAAACCATAAAACTCCTAGAAGACAACATAGGCAAAAATCTCCTGAATATAAGCATGAGCAACATCTTCCTGAATGCATCTCCTCAAGCAAGGGAAACAAAAGCAAAAATGAACTCATGCGACTACATCAAACTAAAAAACTGTACAGAAGGGACACCATCAACAGAACAAAAAGGCATCCTACAGAATGGGAGAATATATTTGTAAATGACATATCCGACAAGGGGTTAACATCCAAAATATATAAAGAATTTACATGCCTCAACACCCAAAAAACAAATAACCTGATTAAAAATTGGGCAAAGGATATGAAGAGGCAGTTCTCCAAAGAAGAAATTCAGATGGCCAACAGACACATGAAAAGATGCTCCACATCACAAATCGTCAGGGAAAACCACAAACCACAATGAGATATCATCTCACACCAGTAAGGATGACCAGTATCAAAAAGACTAAGAACAACAAATGCTGGCAAGAATGTGGGGAGAGGGGAACCCTCCTACACTGCTGGTGGGAATGTAAGCTAGTTTAACCATTATGCATTGTGGAAAGAAATATGGAACTTCCCCAAAAAACTAAAAATAGAAATACCATTTGACCCGAGAATCCCTCTCCTTGGAAGTTATCCAAAGAATACAACTTCTTAGACTCAAAAAGACATATGCACCACTATGTTTATTGCAGCACTATTTACAATAGCGAAGATATGGAAGCAACCTAAGTGTCCATCAGTAGATGAATGGATAAAAAAGAGGTGGTACATATACACAATGGAATACTATTCAGCCATAAGAAAGAAACAAATTCTACCATTTGCAACAACATGGATGGAGCTGGAGGATATTATGCTTAGTGAAATAAGCCAGGTGGAGAAAGACAAGTGCCAAATGATTTCCCTCATTTGTGGAGTCTAACAACAAAGCAAAACTGAAGGAACAAAATACAGCAGACTCAGAGACTCCAAGAAGGAACTAGTGGTTACCAAAGGGGAGGGGTGTGGGAAGGCGGGTGGGGAGGGAGGGAGCAGGGGATTGAGGGGTATTATGTTTAGTACACGTGCTGTGGGGGTTCACGGGGAAAACAGTGTAGCACAGAGAAGGCAAATAGTGAATCTGTGGCATCTTACTACACTGATGGACAGTGACTCCAATGGGGTATGGGTGGGGACTTGATAATATGGGTAAACGTAGTAACCACATTGTTTTTTCATGTGAAACCTTCATAAGAGTATATATACCTTAATAAATAATAAATACATATATATTTTTAAAAGCTACACTTGTGGAACATCCCTCCCTACCATCCATCATTAAAGACAAGAAATAATACACTGCTCTTAACTCCAGAGTCCCTTCTGATGGCTTTGTCCTTGGTAAACTTAGCTTGAATTCTCTTCCCTGTGTAGTTTTGGGTTGGACTTAGCAACAAAAGAAATCTGCTTGAGAGTTGGAAGGTGGGAGTGAGGGAGCATCCCTTTGTGTGCTCTGAAGGGAGGTGTCTGGTGCCAGGCATGGCCATCTGACTGATCTGCTAGCTTGCCTTATTGCTGTGGGACTGGACTCAGACTTACAGTTCCTGCCAGTCTCCTTTTTTGACTTCTCTGAGAGCTGAGCCAGGGTGTTGAAATTCTGTGAAAAAAGTAGTAGTCCTGGAGGTCATCTACACCATAGAGGCTGAAGACACATAAAAGCAGACACAGGTCCTAGTGTTTCCTCACAGGTTCTGGTTTGTCCCTGCTCTTGTCCACTTCAGAAAGCTCTCCTTTCTGGCTGCCAGCCTGGCTGAACTGTACCTCCCACAGGCCCATCAGCACACAAAAGGCAACCACCTTTATGGTCTTCTTGATCAGATCCCACAACTATAATATGCATCCCTCACAAAAAATCCCTTATTCTACGTCACTCATTGTGGTTCTGCTTCTCTGATCAAACCCCCCAACTGATACTGAATTTGGTATTAGAAGTAGTTCCAGAGGAACAGTTCTTTGAGTTGTTTCTAGGCTATCTGGAGTAGGTTCTCTGATCTGATCACATTTAAAAAAATGATTGCCCTAATTCTAATGGTAAAGAAGATGCCAGTAGTCCATGACATGCAGTGGCAAAATGGTTAACTAAATTTCACTTCTAAAGTATGTAGAAGACAGGCTTTGGATGACCAAGTAGCTGCTGTCATAGAATATTTTTAGTGACAATAAGGAATGTAAAGGGTTTGTCTGGTTGTCTCCAAGTCCTATAGAGAACTTGGGAAAATAAAATGGTGAGTTCGGGGCTTTAAATTTCCAGCTCAACATATGAGGAATTAGGATTTTAGTAATGCCCTAAAAGAAATTCTTTCTCCTGTAACCACAGAACCAAGATTTCTGGAAACCAAACCCAAAGTTTAACTCAGGAATGTGAATTGCAAGACAAAGTGAATTCTCAGCCTCAGCAAGTGTCCTATGTTAAAGTAAGACTATTGATTGGGAAGGAGAGTGACCCTGAAAATTTGATGGAGACATACAGGCTGATTTCTATTAAAGTTGGGATGTGAAACACCAGAATTCTAGAGAGTCTTTTTTGCCAAGAAAAGATAGCCTCTCCTTTCTTGTCTGCTGTGGTTAGTCCCCTCTTGCCAGAAGAAGCACTCATGGCATTCTCTGGAGAACTGCTAATCCTCCTCGGGACTTACCTCTGCCACATCTCATTGCTTCTGAACCTGTAACAAGACAATTCCTGCCAGGCCCCAGATAGTAAGATAAGAAGTGTGCCCTATGAGGAAGCGCAATCCTACTAAATTGAAAAAAATTGCAAGATTTTGCCAATTTATATCACCAGAAACCTGGGAAACATGTATGGGAACAGGGCCTAAGGGTGCTGGATCAGGGTGGAGGAACACAATGTCAGTATGGCAAAAATTTGTTGACACAGGTTTAGCAGCTGACATTTGGGATTCTCTGTCTTGGCTTGCGTAGTTGAAAGGGGATCTAACAGTTCTGTTGTTTGTTCTGTTGTTTGACAGAAACCTCAACTGAGAAAGGCTTACGCTAAATGAAGTTTAAATTCCAGGACTTTCATGTAATACTAAAGAGGGAAGTTTCCAAAGGCTTGGTGATATTAGGGTGCTAGAGTGGGTTGATTATAAAAGAACTGCTTACTCATGCCCTTACCTATACCCATGCCCCCCTAGAAGAGTCTTAAAGGCTCTTCCTTCATTGCAGCTTTGAGAAATATCATTGTAAAGTGAGCCCCAGTATGCTTGAAGAGCTCTGTTCCAGAAATGACACTGGAAACTGCTGATACTAATTTATTTCAATGAGAATAGTGGTGCCCAGAGGTAGCTGGGGGCCAAGTGGTAGCACTTAATTGTCAAAGACCAGGTGGACACGGTTATCATAATGGACAGCGAGCTGAAGAAGTCATCAGAATGGTCTGACCTGCAGAAACCTTTGGCATTGGTGATTGATTGTGGTGTCCTCAGAATGGAAGCAGATAGGCATCCTACTAAAAGTCTTATTTGATATATGAGTAGAAAAGCTCTAGGTCTAGGAAACAGGACTCTGGCTTGAATCACCATAATAAAGTCACATTCTTTCATGCAGTTCTCACTCATGACCCTCCTGACAGATACAGAGCCCCTTGAATGAAGGATTCCCTTAAAGGAAGGATACTTACATGCTGAAAGTTCCTAGAGGGAAATTGCTGCTAAACATGCAAAGTTTATATTGTAGTATTCCTCCTAGCCTTCCTAAAAGAGACCTGTGGCCATTTCCCAGGGTGACTCTACATTGGGGAAAGGAGGATGATCAAATGTTCTAGCTGACTCTGAATTGACACTAATTCCTGTAAACACAAAATACTGCTGTGGTTCACCAGAGTAGAGTTAGAAGATGTCAAGTAATAAATGAACTTTTGGCTTGTGTTAATCAAGCAGTGATGTCTGTGAGTTTCTGAACCTACCCTGTGACTAGTCCCCAATTCTAGATTGCACTGTGGAGCACCGACATACTCAGCAACTGACAGAAGTCTCGTACTGGTTTTGTGACCTGTGAACCGAGAGCTCTTATGGTGGGAAAAGGCAAATGGATGCCAACAAATCTGCCTCTACCTGTCCAATTTCTGAACCAGCATTAAAACTGCATTCTTAGAGGCACTGCACCATCAAGGATTTGGAAGATCCAGGTGGTGATTCCTACCAGATCTCCATTTGCTATTAGGCTGGTGGAAAAGACAGATGAATCATGGAGAATGATGGTTGATTATTGAATACTTAATCAAATGGTTAATTAAATTATAGTTGCTCTTTCAAATATGGCTTCATTGCTAGAGAAAGTCAATACATCTTCTGGCACCTGGGATACAGTTATTGATCTGATGAATGGTTTTCCCTTTATAGCTGTTAGTAAAGACCACCAGAGAAGTTTGTTTTCACCTGGCAGGGCTAGCAGTATACTTTCACTCTCTCACCTCCAGGCCTACCAGCTCTCCAGCCCTAATTCAAAACCTGGTCCACAGAGATCTTGATCACTGTTTCTACACGACACCATGCTAGTCCATTTTTTAAATGATATAATGCTGATAGGACTTGGTAAGCAGGCTATAACAACAGTTCTAAACACCTTGTTGAGGCATATGTGAGACAGGGGACAGAAAATAAATGCCACCAAAATTCAAGAGTGCTACATGAGCAGGCAAGTCTGATGGTATTTGAAGTGTCTGTGGCAGACAGGGATATTTTGGGAGATTTGGTAATTTATCCTGATAGGTGAATTATAGTGCAGACCTTTAAGATTTAGAGCAAAGTTATAAGATCCTCTGCAGATAACAGTTTTTCTCCTGAGAAACAGTTCTTGGTTTGCCTTGGGCACTAGCAGTGACTGAATATTTGACCATGGTCCACCAAATTACTGAGACCTGAGTTGCCTATCACAAACTGGATATTTTCTGACCCACCGAGTCATAAAGCTTGACATGGACACTCCATCATCAAATGGAAGTGTTGTGTATGAGACTGAGTTCAAACAGGTCCTAAAGGGACAGGTAATTTGCATAAGCAACTAACCCAGGTATATCTGTGGACTCTAACTCCTGCTACATAGCTTAGCTTTCTCTCTCTCAACCTTCACTTGTAGCCTCATAGGGAGTTGTGACAAAAAAACGGTTGTTTTGAGTTGCTGCCTAGGCATTTTACAGTATAATTTTACTTTACATTTTACTCTGCTTACACCTAGAGTCTGGACATTTAGATAAGAACCTGAGCTTAGAATTCCCACCACAAGTTCATGCTTCACTTTTCCTGGGTACCTTTTGAAATAACCACTTAAAGTTGAGCCTGTGAAAAGTTAGTGACCTCTGCCCCAATCACCTTTAAGTAATATGTATCTTCTACTATGTCCTCTATCTACTGCTTGCCCATGACCTGAGATGATGGGCTGCCCTTCCTCCAACTCACTGTGCACGCCCCATTCTGTGATTTGTAAGTAATAAATCTGTAACTTTACTTCCTTTGTGTGAGTATACTGAAACTATGCTTTCAATCAAAATGACCCCAAGGTTTCACTTCCCCGAAGTGGGATCTTGGATGCTAAGGGAGCTACCTACCAATGCCAGTGGGTGGCTTTTGCCTCCTCATTAAGCAGGTCATAATTTGCATATTCTTAATTAATACACAATATTATGTGTCTCCCAACACAGGAGTTCCTTATGGCCAAATAACTTAGGAAGAAAAAAATCCATACTTGATGTAAAGATGATTATATTTGCATCTTTCGAAGTGTGGCTGCAGTATTACAGATCTTCTGTGAGATACTCCTGAAGGACAGTACTAGAAAATGATCTCAAAATCAATTTTTTGTAAAATTTTGTGCAGTGAACCTGGTTTTTCATTTTGGCTACAAGGAGAGATGGTCAGAAGCTCAGTGATTCATGTTGGAAGCTACTGGTTTGTCTAGATTATAGGGAATTGGAAGCAGGATCGGAAGATTGGCGACAAGGAGTCTCTGTGAGAGGCATGTGGCTTCTATAAATGAGCACAGAAAGTGAAGATCTCCTTAATCTGGTATCAGCTAAAATTCCTTCTCTTTCCTGGTTCTGTTTTAAAACATCTAGTAAAGAGTTTACCTTCTTTCTCCTATCCTATCTTGATAATCTGGCCTCTGAGACTGCAACTTTTCACCTAAGGAAATTGTAATTTTCTTCTAATTTTTTCCCTTTGATTCTGTTTAAGATCCAACCTGCTTTTTACATTGATTTTCTTTCTCCTTGAGTCTGAACAAAATCACATGCTGGAGATAGAGTTGTCCAGCATTTGGCTTTCAAAAATGTCATTTTTAGCCTTTAGGATGTAATAGCACCACTGGAATTTTTCACTACTTCAACTCAAACAGTTGCTGTATACCCTGTACCATAAAGGGCCCGTTCTTTTTTATCTATTGATTGATAAGATATGATTCTAGTGACCACAGGAGGTGTACAATCATGTTCAGGGCTTACAAAATTCAGAGCCAAATTGAAGCAAAATGGTAGAAGTGATTCTAGATGCCTATGGTCAAGTCATTTCAGCCTACTCCCTTAAAATTTCATCTCCATCCCCGGTTATAGTTAAATGTAAAGAAAAGTGGATAGAATTTGATCCTAACATTGAAAAATAGAAGTCTCAAAAAAGCAGGCCCCATAACTACAATATAACCACTTTGATTACCATTTCCCTGTAGATAGAGTTGTTTTACAGCTATATTCCTGGTTGGCAAGTGAATTTTAAAAAGAACTTTGCTGAGAATTTTTCTTTCTATTTATGCTTATCTTCAGAGCCTCTGATGGCCCAGAGACAAACTGCACCAAGATGCAGTAGGGCCCTGCCACCCTAAAGAGGTGAAGTCACCACTCTGGTCTAAGCTTCCAGAAAGACTCTTTCTCAAATGCAAGAGTAAAGAGGATCTCTTCTAAACACAAGAACATTTCTTCTTATCAAGTTTTAGGTATAGGACAAACCTATCTTGATCCCAAAATGAATTCTCTTCTTTCTAAACACAAACTGGACCTTGAACTATAAGTAATTAGGGAAGCTGTAGTTAATACTCAAACACCAAAGCTTGTAGGGCCATGCTAATTTGCCATCCAAACCCCAAGGGTACAAGGCACTTTGAAATGCTGAGCTCTCCATATGGGTCTTTGCCCTCCAAATGCCTCTTCCCTGCCTAGATAAAAGGGTTCCTTGCCCAAATGCCCTGTGTTGGCATTTAGCACCTAGAGTGTTAATCACTCACTGATACTACTTGTAGGTTCTTAACCAATTGAACACAAGCAACAGGAAGTCAAATGCACCTTGTAAATAGAGTTTCAGTTTTGTTGGCTGGCAGTCCCTGATGAACAATGTTAGAGGCTGGAGCTAGGGTAGAGGCCAGAATTTCCTCCATTCCTATCACTTCCTTCCTTTCCTCCCAACGTGGGCCTTGTTCCTGACCTGTAAGGAGAAGTGTTTCTGGAGGGCACACATTCTTCCCAAGCAACCATACAGAATCCAGCTAGAAGGAGACCGGTGTGCGGGTGGCTTTTCAAGGCTGTGCCTCATCCCCATCGTGGTCAGCGTGGTGGATATGTGTCAGATTATTCTCAGTCTTTCCAGCCTGATCTGTTTTTATCTTCATGAGGAGGAATGAGTAAAGGGCAAAGAGAAGATTCGGAAGTATTCACCCCAATACTGCCCCTTAATCTCTATGGAGATGTGAAAGGGGAGGCAGCTTGTTCCCTGGATTCCAGCTGAGACGAGGACACTGCTCTGGTTTTCACGAAATCATTCTTGGATGTTTCCGTGGCTGGATGTGAGATATGTTAGAAAAATATTTTTAGAACTTCAAAAGCTTAGCTTTAGCTTTAGATTACCTTGTAATTATCCAGTGGATTAACCTTTTATTGTTCATTATAAAACAAGATAGACTATTTCTCTTGCTTGATTCCTTTGAGCCCAGAGACTAAGAATGAGAAATCTGGTTTATACAGAAACGTTAATGTTCAAGGTCAAAAAGCACACTGATGAGCTAGAACGTCTTTATTTATTGAATCTGCTTACTTCATCTTACATCAAACAGAATTGTCCAGATGCCTTTCTCACAAAGAAAGCTGTGTGGTGCTGTATCAAACTGCTGCCTCACCACCGTGGGAGCTGAAAGTCTTCAGGAGACAGCTCTTCTCTCAATAAAGGTTTCCTGAGATATTTCTTACTAGAGTCCACATGATACTGGCATAAGTCCTGAGAACATAATGATAGACACTGCCTTATGCTTATCTCTCATGATGGTCAAAGTATCAAGCAAATACAATATTAATCTTTTAAATAAAATCTCATAAATCCACACAAAATTCTGGTTGATAAATACAATGAGAGCTTTTAAAGAACGTCTTGTTGGTCTACGCATCTGGTCACAATGTAGATAAAATTACAACCCCCTCTGTGCGTTTCCATCAATGTAACCCAAGAAGAACCATATGAATATCTTATATCTATACAAATATCTCATATGAATATGAAAATGTTGTGTTTTATGACATTTTACCAAACAGAGTTACTCAAGATTTTTAAAAAAGCTTGTTGTTCATGTAGGAAAGGGAACACACTGGCCCAGATAACTGGGAAGTCCAAGGGGCATTTGGCTTCAAGCAAATTTCAAACAATGTCGTCAGGGTCCTGCTTCCTCCTTATGTGTCACTGCATGAGGGAAAGACTGGCCAGTGGCGGCCTCAGGCCTGCACTTGCTGCTCCTAATCTTGGTCAGCAGCTCGCGCATTTGGAGGATTCTCTCTCGCGCGGCTCACATGTTCCTGCCTTAACACTGCTGTTGAGCACTATGCCTGGTCAGACCTCATCATGAGCCTCCTACCCTTTGGCCCAACTGTACGGAATAAGAAAGAAGTAATTCCACAAAGGAATGATGCCGCAAGGTAAAGGGGGAAAGGCAAGTGCCAAACAACCGAAAGTGTTTAAAAGAGCAATCAGCTCCCCACAATAGGCCCTTCGAGATTTTGAAATAGCAAGATTCTTAAGCCGACAATAGTGTGCTAATAAGTGTTTGAAACAACTGGAGGTCTGGAGGGAAAAGGCCCTAATTTGTACATATGCCAGATTCTGTGGTGTAAATACCCAAAGGCTGATTTCAAGCTATTAACCTCAGATCGCCACACATGAAGTTGGGAAGAGATGTGTGGTACCACGCCATTGCTTAGTATTTCTACCACACAGATAACAGTAAAATGTAGTAAAACAATTAAGCAGTGACAAGGTTTGAGTATTTGTTACATTTAGTTTTAATATAATGTATTTAACTGCAAGTTTATATCATATAGTCTTTAATAATGGTTTTAATAACCTGGCTTGTATTGCCTAGCTCTTCTGATTTTAAATCCATTCTCACAGGTCACTCCCTACCAAGGATAATTTACATGTGTACCTGTCTGGACTCAAAACGCCCTCATTAAGAACTTGATTATCCAAGTTCTATTTTTGGTAGGACAAACTGCTAGGTCTTTTCTATTTTTAAATGCAAAGTAAAGAACTGTGTTCTGAACTCAGAACAACTTGCTTTCTTTGGATACCAATAAGTTTAGCTACACCAAAATAGCAAAGAAAATTTGTTTGTCATTTAATTATCTTCTTTAAGATAAACTTAAAAAATACATACAAAATCTATTCCCACAGAGACAAGGTCAAATACAAACTACATCACCTGCAATGAATAAAATACAGTCACAGAGGAACAAAAGAGAATAAAGTCACATCATCAGTTAAAACCAAGAATTCAATATAGGTATGTCAATTAAATAAAAATCAAAGCCATGTACTGCAGAACTACTCTTCAGAATTCAAGGAAATATTGTACACAAGTTCAAAGACTTGCTGACATGCGACTCCTATTCTTTTCCAGGGAGGAGGCCAGAAAGAAAACTGAAAAGTTTCATTTCATGTTTGCTCTCCCTCTGAGATAACTTGTTCTCCAAATTATTCTGACCCAAATGGATGGACTGGAAGCCCTCAGGGAACAACCAAAAGCATTCAGAGAAAGAAGAGCCTGTGCTGTCAGTGGGTTGTTTATGACTGACAAGTGTTACAATGAGGGCTGTGCAGGGAAACCCGAGCAAGGATGAAGGAGCTCTAGGCTAGGGTAGAATTCTCATCTCTGACCTTTTAGTTGCATCTACACCAGTTGCAAGTTAAATTAAGGCCTTTTGCACAGGCCAACTACCAAGCATGGGGCCTCTCCCTGTCTGTAACCCATCATTTCTTTAGGGAAAAATAGGTAAATCACTCTCTCACTTTGGGAGTCAACTGCTATTATCTGAAACACTGTGTTCCCTAAGCAACAGAATCATGCCAAAGGCAATGGACATATTTCTCTTTAATGAATTTCACCATTGTCACTTTTGGCCATGATTATAGAACAGTGTTAATCCAATTTCCCTACAAGTTGTGTGGGTTTGACTCTCCCTAATGTTCTTTTAATAGCTGCTGAGTGTGTTACTTGGAAAATGATGATGAAGTTATAAAGATAGCTTCATGACTTCACCCAAGAAAAGGGGAAACAAAGAGGTGGCTGGCGAATTGGAAAATCCTTTTGAAGTGCAGAAGCCCTTTCAGAAATGGGTGACAGGACAGTGGTAGCCCTGGGGCACAAGCCGCCCCCATCACCAGGGACAATTAGCTTGTTCCAATGAATCTGTCTGTTTCAAGATGATGTGTTATAAATACCCCCCACCTCGGTAAACTCCCTCAATATATATTAAAAATCTCCATGGTTCATTAGGGCTTTATTCTGGGCTGTTAGAAATCAGCAGGAAATTTGGGTACCGTGAAAAGAAAAAGATGAATGTTTCTGAGACCAAAAAATCATCCTCGTACATCCCGGGGCAACCTTATTCAATAGAATATGTCTGGGTGGAAGTTATTTTTTTCTTCTCAGTCTGGGTGATAATCGGTGAACAAAATTCCACTGAAGCTCACAAGATGCCAGTTCTGGAGACACTGGGAGGCTGAGGAAAGAGCGCCTCTTGCCAGCCTTAGGCAGGGGCTCTGCACCCTGGCGAGTGCAGAAGAGGCCTAATGGTCTCTGGGCATCAGAGTGGCGCAGCCCAGACAGAGCGAGGAAAGAAGCAGGACCACGGGAGGAAAGAGAGTGGGACTGTCCTTTGATGGAGGGGCTTTGTACTCTCTGAATTCAAGGGCAAAGGAGAAAATCTAAGCAGAGTGGAAGAAGTAGGGAGACACCAAGCTGTGGAAAAGAGTACAAGGGGATCCCAAGGTGGATCCCTGAATTCAGCTCTGTAATCTTGTTTTCTGTTGCCACAGGTCACACAGGACCAATGGCCTAGTGACTGGTTTCTTACTTCCTTCTCCTTACCTGCACACGTTAGCTTAAGGAAGCCAGTTTTCGGGGGGTCTCTCATGCATGTCACAGAGTCAGGCAGTGAGTCTGTGTGAGTCAGGAGGCCATTTGTACAAGAAGGGGGTCTGATTTGGTATTAGGAAAGACATAAAAATGAGGCCATATGTAGAGGTTTTAGAATGGGCGAGCTTAGAGACTATATGGTAGCATAGTAACAGTGCTGTGTGATACCACCATGGAATTGGTTGTTTGACTGTAGCCAGGCCTGCTGTACACTTGAGGTCACGGCAGTAAACTATGAAGCAGCAAGAGTTTTTCATGAGTTAGCAGGCTACTGAATCCTTGACTACTGGTAGGAAAGAGAGCTAGGCTCTTGTGAGCCCAGGCCTTCATGTGGGCTTCTGCGAGGCAGGAAGGAGACATCAGGAACCGTTCCACTCACTCCTACCAGTTAATTCACACATTTAATAAATATTTGTCAGCACCTATTGAGTGTCAGGCACTGTTCAAGTCACCAGAAATATAGATGTAAACCAAACAGGCAACAATCTTTGCCTTCTGAGAGCTTATCTCTGGCAGGGGGAAGAGACAACAAACAAAATTAATAAGTGTGGTATAAAGATAAGCAATTAAAATATTTTTGTTCAGGTACACCTGTACCTGTGGTAAAACCATACAGAAGAGCAAGAGAATACTAAACACAGAATGGCTGGTTTGCTAATAAGCTGAAGTAAAAGCTACCAGAGACCCATCTGGAGGTCAGGTTTCCTGAGGTGACACCAGCCCTCTGTGGTCTAGCCCAGCTCAGAGGTAGTTCTGTTTGTATGGTGTTTAGCACCTTATCAGCCCAGAGAAGAGCTGTGATTAGATTCTGGTAACTGAAAAAAGCTCCTAGTTTGACAATATGTGTGCAGGGTTGGCTCTAGAGCAGTGTCTCCAGTCCAGTCAAGTACCCTTGGCCTGCTGGGGGCTCAGGGCCAAGCCTGGGCACTTTTGCTGTGGCCCCGTGTTCTCAGTCCTTGCTGAACTTGGCCACGTACTCTGTGAGGCAGACCAGGGCCCCACAAACAAGCAAGCTAAATAAGGATCCCCACTGTGATCATGCACTTGTGTCTTCTCCTTATGAAAATTCATCAGTCTGCTACAGGACTTCTTCACAAAATGGTGATTTATTATCTATTTTTCTTTCATATGGGCCCACTCAGAATTAATCATGTTTCTGGTCCATGACACTCTCCATGAATGGCCTCTTTTAGCTTCCTCTTTGCTGGTTGGTGTCTTTTAGTAATGTCATCAGCAAGTGGGACTATGTTAGCTTCTGCACAGCAAAAGAAATGATCAACGAAAGAAAAAGGCTACCTACAGAATGGGAGGAAATACTTGCAAACCATATATCTGATAAGGGGTTAACATCCAAAATATATAAGGAACTAATACAACTCCTCTGTGGTCTAAACCTCCAAACAATCCAATTTAAAAATGGCCAAAGGCCTAAATAGACATGTTTCCAAAGAAGATATTCAAAGGCCATCTGGCATATGAAAACGTGCTTAATGTAACCAATTGTCAGGGAAACACCAATCAAAACCACAATGAGACATCACCTAATACCAGTCAGAATAGCTAGCTAGTATCAAAAAGACAAGAAATAAGAAGTGTTGGTGAGCATTTCCACCTCAGACACTGCTGGTGGGAATGTAAACTGGTGGAGCCACTAAGAAAAGCAGTGCGGAGGGTCCTCAGAAAATTAAAAAGAGAACTATCATATGATCCAGGAATCCACTTCTGGGAATTTACCTGAAGGAAACAAAACAACAACTTGAAAAGATTTCTGCGCTCCTATGTTCACTGCAGCACTTTTACCATAGCCAAGACATGGAAACAACCTAAGGATCCATTGGTGGGTGAATGGATAAAGAAGAGGTGGTACATATATACAATGGGGTATTATTTAGCCATGAGAAAGAAGAGTATCCAGCCATTGCAACAACATGGATAGACCTTAAGGGCATTATGCTAAGTGAAATAAGTCAGGCAGAGAAAAACAAATACTATATGATCTCATTTATGTGTGAAATTTTTAAAAAAACAAAATTAATAGAAACCAAGAACAGACTGGTGGTGCCAACAGTGAGGAGTAGGAGGTGGGGGGAGAGAAGAAGGTGGTCAAAAGGGGCAAACTTTCAGTTACAAGATAAACAAGTCCTGGGGATGTAATGTACAGCATGGTGACTGTAGTTAACAATACTGTACATTTGAAAGTTGCTGAGGAGTAAGTCTTCAAAGTTCTCATCAGAAGAAAAAAATAACTTGTAACTATATGATGTGATGGATGTTAACTAATTGTGGTAATCACTTCACAATATGTGCATGTATTAAACCATTATGTGTATATCTTAAACTAATAGTGTCATATGTCAATTATATCTCAATAAAACTTGAAAAATGGCATCATTAATATACCATTCAGTAAAGAACAAAAACAAAAACAGCTAGAAGAAAGATGATAACCTACACATGCCTTTTTTGGTCCTTCACCATTCTCCTTTGCCTCCCCCACCACAAGGTACCTCTATCCTGAATTGGTGTTCATCTTTCCCTATTTTCTTTCCTATCAAAATTATTCTTAACTTTACAAAAGTATCACATTATATATTATCTTCTAGGACTTAGTTTTTTTACTTAATATATTGCTAAGATTCATAATAATATTCTGTTAGGTGAACGTGCCACTGGTTATTCACTGGTCTCCTGACACAGGCTCTTGGGTTGCTTATGTATTTTATTTTTATGAACAATGTGTTAAGTATATCTAATAGAATTGCTCACAAGGGCTATCAGTGTTCAAATTCATAATACTAAACTGTTTTCTAAGTGGTTTTAATACTTTTCATTCCCTTTAGCAATGTATCAGAGATCCTGTGGAACTACATTCTCCTAAATACTTGATATTGTCAAACTTGAAAATTTTGCTATTTGAAAATATAAAATATACTATCATATTGTGTTCTTGGTTTGCATTTCCTCAATCACTGTGAAGTTGATAGCATTTCAAATATTTGTTTGCCATATATTTCCTTTCCCATGAAATGCTTGGATGGAATAATATTTGGAAAAAGATGAAATTAGAACCTTTCCACATTTCATATACAAAATCAACTTCAGCAGACTGAGGACTTAAATATAAGGAAGGAAAGTTTATGCTCCTATTAGAATATGTAAGTGAATATGTTTTAGATCTTGATGTAAGATTTCCTAAATAGGACACAAAATTATTATCTATGAGGTATTGACAAATTTGACCATATTAGAGTTGAGAAGTTAAAAGACATGTTCAACCTAGTGAAAAGACCGGTTACAAACTGGAAGAAAGTATTTACAATACATGCTACCAACAAAAGATTGGTATCAAAATAATATTTATATGAAGAACAAACCATTAAGAAGGACATAATAATGATAATAGAAAAATAGGAAAAGGCATGGGCAGATCTTTCTTTTATTTCTCATTATATACTAATCTATTTTTAAATTTGTGTAATGTTAAATGATTAAGACTATGAATTCTAGATTTTTTTTAAAGGCCTGAGTTCAAATCCTTTGTCTGGCACTTATTAATTGTGTAATCTCTAGGAGGTTTTCTTAAACTTTCTAAATCTCAATGTTCTTAACTATAAAATGTTATTGAGCCATCAACTGATGAATGGATAAACATGAGGAGGTATATCCTTACAAGGGAATATTACTCAGCCATAGAAATGAATGAAATACTGGCATGAGCTACAAGAATGAACCTTGGAAACATTATGCTAAGAGAACTCAGCTGACACAAAAGGCCATATATTTTATGATTCCATTTTTATGAAGTACCCAGAACAGGCAAATCCATAGAGACAGAAACTAGGTTAGTGGTACCAGAGACTGGGGGTAGAGAAGACTGGGGAGTGACTGCTAATGGGTATGTCATTGCTTTTTGTGGTGACAAATGTTCTGGAATTAGATAGTGGTGATGGTTGCACAACCTTGTGAATATACTAGAAAGCACTGCATTGTACAATTTAAAATGTTAAATTTATGGTATGCAAATTATGTCTCAATTTCAAAAAAGAAAAATATGTTATTGTTAGTATTGAATGAGGTAACTAAAATAAATGTCCCAGCACATGGCCAGGTACATAATGAACATGCAGAAATGTAAGGTAGTTTTTAAAAATGCTATTCCATTGTCTTTTTGTACACTTTTCCCCTAGCTATAAATATCTCTCTCCAGAATGTATGTTATGTGACTCAGATTTCACATAGCATTGTCCTGAAAATGATCTTCAAAAATAGGATCAAAAGAATTGTGATGACTCTTCATCAGAACAATAGCTACCATTCAGGACTGCTTATTAGATATCAATCCCAATACTAAATGTTTTCTAAAAATAAGTTCTTGCTAAATCTACAGAACAATCCTGTGAATTAGCCCTACATTACATTTAAGAAAGCTGAAACTCTTTTGCCCAAGATCACACGACCAGTTGATCTGAGAATAAAACCAAGAACTTTTAAACTCCAAAATCCGCTTCTCTATGCTATACTACATCACACAAATGGGTAAATTACTGAGGAGAAAGGATGAAGAATATTAAAAAATGTAATGAAATAGTTAAATCCAATAATATGTTCATATCATTTAAAAATAAAGCTGTCTAGCAATAGGATTTTTCTTTGAGCAGTAAGAATTTTATTTTATAAATAGACTGCTACTGATGGTGGTGGTTTTGTTCCTGAAATTCTCCAAATTTCCTTTCATATGCAACACAAAATGTGGATGAACTTACAGTATGCAAGAGGAACCAAATTAGTCATTTAAATGTCAATTCTGTGAATGTCACTTTAATCAAAGCATTTGAAATCCCCTCATCACGATTTTTCACAGCATCTCTCATAATTAGGAAGAGCTTTGAGCCAGTACTATGGTGTTAGAAAAATTTGTAATTGACAGCATATGACTGAAATATCATCAATAAAAATACCAGCCTGTAAAATCATTGAGAAATGTAGCCTTCTAGCAAGTTGGTTTCTATGAACAAATCTCCATAGAGATTTTATTTTTACCCCAGACTTTATTTGATCTACTGGCAACCACAGACTTTGAGCTAACGCTGAAGATATCATTAGAATAGTTTCCTCTCATCGGTGTACCAAATTCTCACAGTTCATCAAAAGTATGGTGCTTGAGGTCACTAACCATTCAGAAAAAGCCACAAAAAGAAGCCAAATGTACTAACAGTGGCCAAAGGGGAAGGGAATGGGGGTGTAGGGAGTGTGGGAAGGGAGGGAGAAGGGGAATAAGGGGCATTACAATTAGCACACACAATATAGGTGGGGGTCACGGGGAAGGCAGTATAGCACAGGAAAGACAAGAAGTGATTCTATATCATCTTACTATGCTGATGGACAGTGAGTGTAATGGGGTGTGTGGCGGGGACTTGATAATGGGAGGACTCTAGTAATCACAGTGTTGCTCATGTAATTGTATATTAATGATACCAAAAAAAAAAAAGCCAACTGTGTTTGAATGGAAGGCAAAGTTTCTTCTTTCAACTTAGGTAAATTGCATTCTGTGTATAAGGGCCAGCACTTCCTTGATAAAATCTCGTTCTCAATATAGCAGAAAGCAAGGCATTCCACATTGCCATGAGTCTACTGCTTTAAGGAAGAACTAATCTTTGTTGGTGCATTCTGTGATGTGAACACTATAATATTTGCCTTCCATATGCTATCTCATGCATCCAATATCATGGCTCCTCTCTTATAGTCAGGAAATGGAAGCTTAAAGCTGTTAAGTAACTTGCATAGCTAGTAGGTAGAGGTGTCAAGATTAGAACTGATTTAAATATGACCCTTAAAATCTAGGCTGCTTTCATAGCACTATGCTCCTTCTCAGAGAAATACACTGGTTAAACAAGGAAGAATATTGTGAACATGAAAATGACCTAATTCTTATTATACAATGAGATTTTAAAGATATATGCTGAAGAATTATTATATTCTAAAATTAAAGATATTGTTATTTGTACAGCTTAATTGTCCTGATTGTTATGGGGGAAAAAATCTTATTCCTCATTCCTTATGCTTCCAGGGAAAAACTGCTAGTTCCTTCTTCCACTTGGTTCTCATTCTTCTGCAAGGGAAGGATGTGTCACATTCATTGACCCTCTCCACTAGCCTATTGTGGGGAAAATGGAAGTTCCTGTGGCCAGGATCCTCACCTGAGTCTACACTACTTGATGATATAAGTAGTACTAAGATGTAGCTACCCTTGCCCTGCTGATCCCTCTATGAGGACCAGGGTCCCTCTCAATATCTGTATATCCATCTCCCTCACCTCCATGTCTTTGCTCAAATATTGCTGTCTTGCCAATGGTTTTCAGCCCAGGACAAGTTCACTATGGATTCAATGAGACCAAAGAAATGACAGTGAAACATTCTTGGAGTGAAAGGGTTTATACCCAACTTTATTCCCATGGTGGCAGGTCTATCATTAGAATCCTGTCCACTCAGAGCAAGTCTGCATGCAGCAAGTCAATCTCTGCCTCTGGGCCTCTCTGCTCCCAGAGCCACCTCAGTCTCTGTCCTTGGTGCTGCCACCACTCCAGTCTCTGCTCTCCTGCATCCATGCAGCCCTGCAGCCATACAGCAGCCCAGAGCACTTGGCAGAGATCTTTATATAGAGTCAGAAACAACATACTGCCCACACGTGTGTAGTGAGTGAGCCAACCAGGGCCAGGTGAGAATCCTGGCCACAGAAACCTTCACTTTATCCACACTCCACCCCTCCAGGATTCTTGCTTCTCAATCTATGTGACTTTAATCCTCTGCAGTGGTCCCTGTGTGAGAAAGCTGGAACATTGTAACCAAATTCCATAATAACATAATACAATGTACAAATAACAAATTATGCCAAATTATAATAACCCTCAAGCCTGAGGAGATCCACTGCTACCAAGCAGTCATCCTGGCTGTATTCAAACCAATTCTATTCAAAGTAGTTAACAAAAAGGACCATGGGTGGGCTTTACAGTACCCACCTTCTCCAGCCTCTCCAGCAGAAAGTCTTGCAGACACACAGGCCGGTCTCGTTGCTTTGTCTCTGGCTTCTGCTTCATCTTCAGCAGCTGGAACTACTGCTCTGGTCTCAGTTGTTGCCACAGATTCGGTAAGAATCTGTTTGACTTTCTATCCATCTCTTTCTGTCTGCTCCTGCCTTTATGAAATCAACCCACATCTGGGTTCTTGTGACTTTCATGGGGCCCTTTAAATTCTTCCTTCGAGAAGCAGACCATATTTCCTTTTGTGCTTTCATTGCTTGAACCTGGAGACAGAAGCAGAGCATGGAGCGCTCCGGGACCTGTGGAGGGGGCTGCACCTCTCCTGGAGGAGCCTGCAGGTACTGAGTCTTTATTTTCCTGCAGGCTTTCCACCAGCTTTCAACTGGGTGGGGTTTCAACTGAGGAGGGGCCGATGCCTCTGGCACCCTCAGGGCCTCCACACCCACCTGTTCATCAAACCTCTGCTCCTCCATTTCTGGGGCTGATGGCTCCACTACATCTTTCTCTTACCCCATGGCACCTGGCAGCCTGCACTCTCATGCTGCTTCCTCTTGAGCTGCCACATCTTTTACCATTTCCACAGCATCTTGTAATGATGCCATTTCAGTCACCAACAAATTTTTTACCTCCTTGACAGCAGCTTACAGCTCACATTCTCATGCTGCCCCTTCTTGTGCTTCCTGCAGGAGGGCATCTTTCTCCTTTACGGCCTTTCTCAATATTGTGAGAAGAAAACTCCCCACCATTCCCGTGGCCTCATTGGCACTCTGTTTCTCTGAGGAATTCCCTATTTTGCTAAGGGCCAACTCTACTGCCTCAGGTGTGGCCTCCACCCCTTCCCAGTCTTGGGGTGGGCCCAGCCCTCTAGGAGGCAAGCCATGTCAGACCACATGTCCACTGGGGGACACTCAAATGTCTCCCTATTGGCAGGGTCCGGGGGTTTGCAATGCAAGGAGCAAAGAAGGCAGCGGGAGTCGCCATGAAGGGTGCTCAAAAGAGGCCACTTTATTCTGCAAAAAGATGTACTTCTTATACTGCCACAGTTCTAATTCCTGGTTGCATAAGTGTTTAAGGTATGCATGCATATGGCCTTCATGGCCAGGTGTCTGGCCTTCAAGGCACTTATCTAGCTCCTTTCTCATGGGTACAACACACTGTGTTTTCAGGTTTCTCAAGGCCAGACATATCTGGGATGAAGCAGCGGACAGCTGTCCTCATAGAATAGTAGGGAAAGTGGAGGGGGGAGGACTTCCCTACACCCATCCATAGGCACAGCCCACTGAAACACTCCTCCCATGAGGGCAGCCTGTTCTTTTCCGTGGTCAACAATGAATCCTGCTGACTATCGCCAATTGTCTTGCCAGTGGGTATCAGCACCAGGCAGATTCACTATGGATTCAATAAGACCAAAGAAATGACAGTGGAATATTCTTGGGGTGAAAGGGTTTATACCCAAGTTTATTCCCATGGTGGCAGGTCAACCACTAGAACCCTGTCCACTCAGAGCCAGTCTGCATGCAGCAAGCCGGTCTCTGCCTCTGGGCCACTCCATCCCTGCAGCCATCTCAGTCTCGGTCTTCGGTGCCGCCACCACTCCAGTCTCATCTCCGCTCTCCTGCAGCCATGCAGCTGTGCCACCTTCTCACCCAGAGCACTGGGCAGAGCTCTTTATGTAGAGTCAATAAGGACATCTTCCCATACGTGTGTAGTGAGCTAGCCGACCAGGGCAGGTGAGAATCTTGGCCATAGAAGCCTTCACTTTATCCACATAATAGCATTTACTATTTTCTACCATATATAACTTACTTATTATATTTATTACATATTGTATGTCTCACCAACTGGAATGTGAGTTCTTTGTGTGTTTAGTTCATATAGTCCAAGTGCATTGAGACATATTTGTTTAATGAATGAACAAATGAATGTAGGTGAAACTATGCATTTTTGTTTCCTCCCATTTCTGCTTGCAAAGCAATTAAGTATTTTCTGAGTTCTGTTTTTTGCAAAGCCACACTAACTCAGCAAGGAGCAGGCAGCACACATAAACCTTCAGTTCTGTTCAAGCACTTTCCCCAGTGTTTCTGACTTGTAGGTTTGTACACAGATGAATGTTTTGCATGGTCCACAAATGTCTTCAGCTCTCCAGCCTGTAATATCTATTTTCTTCTCTCTGTACTATTGTAAAATTAAGAAAGAGAAACAGTTCTAAGTTTTCCTATGGAAAAAAGTGCTCTGCTCTGCCTTATATTTGGGGATGTCTGTACAGGCTAATGACAGAAAAACAGAAGCAGGTCTAGAAAGGACTTGGAGAAATGATCACCTGGTGCAGTCTGCTTTTTACTCCTAAAATTTTTTTTTTCCAAACCCATCCCCAAGGAAATAAGGATCACATCTTCTTTTAAGGTTATCTGAACAAAAATGCTCTGTCATCCTCTTGTAAAGCTCATTCCTAGATCCTCCTCTTACCTCTAATTTCTGACATCTGTGTTTAAGTGGTTCCATTTTCAGTTGGAATCTAAAATCTCCAGGCTGTATTTTGAATCTGCTTCACATGTCATTTGTTCAGTGCTGTAGAGTGTACTGTTGGTGCTAACCATTGTGCTCACCTATGCTGAAGATTCCAATTAAAACAACAACAGAGCTCTTATAAATATGGGATTTTTCCCTTTTATTTTCATATAAGATAGATGCTGCCAAGTTTTCTTCTTCCATTTTCCAGATAAGGAAACACAACTCTGAAGAAGTTCAATGATTCACCTAAAGTCTCATAGCTAGTGAATTGCAGCACCACATCTCTAACTTGTGGGCCTGCCTCTAGTGTAGTACTGTAGTGTTGACATTCACTGCAGCAGATATTTGCAGCTACCCACCCACATCCTCTCGTCCTCTTACCACTCACTGGATAGGAAGTGTCAAGCGAGCCTGTGACCAGCTGCTAGAATGCATTTCCCAGCCCCCGCGGCAGTTAGTCATGGCCAGTGCGATGCGGGTGTGGGCCACTGGCCCTGTGTGTCTCTTCATGCTCTTTCCCCTCTACAGGACACAGGGAGGGTGATGTCCAGAACAACTCTGGAATACTAGAACAGTCATCAGCCTGGGTCCCTGAAGACCTGCTCTGGACTGTTACTCAAGGGAAAAGCAAAACAAAACACCTTGTTCATTAAGTCGCTGAATCTTTTGGGTGCATATGTTGCTTCAGCTCAGCTTTCCCTTAATTTTTACAACTCATTGCCATTTTGCTTGAACATTTTCAGTATTGAACTTGAACACTTTACCTCTCATGGTAGTAAAAGATTAACTCTTTATGTTGAATTAATCTTTTTTTCCTATTTCTTTCCTTTAGAGTGACCAGAATCTCAGTACACTTTTTCAAAATAACTTGCAAATATTTGAACGCAGTTTAAGGGCAACCAAGTCATTTTTTTCTTCAGAAGTTGCAATAAGCTATTGTGTTTTGTGAACATAAAATAATCAGTAAAATGAAAGACTACCTGTCTCCTAAAATGTGCTGCTTTGCATGGCATTTGGTATCACTTTTTTCTTCTTCTGCTTCTTTTAAGGCCAGGGAGGGCAGAGCCATGGAAAAAATTCTCCTCAGAAAATTTTGGTTCATTCCTCTTCCCCGTTTCACTGTGACATCAAGCAGACTCATAAAAATCTGATGAAATGGAAGTATTTGGGGGTCACAGGATCTAAGCTGACTAGATTACAGGTGAATCTTGAAGAGAGAGAGAAAGAGTAAGGGAGGGGAAGCCATGACCTCAGGTGTCATTGTAGAAAATGAAAGCTTTGCAAAGACCTGTGAGGAGAGAAGGTGACATGGAATGGAAAAGGCAGCGAGTGGTTGGAGAGCCCCAGAGCCACTCCCTCCCTGTCCCAGGCCTTCGCAGCGCCACTGCACGGGGTCCATGCTGCTCAGCAGGGCCTTTCTGCTGGAAAGATCACTTTCCCCTCTGACTTTGCCAAACACCCTTCTAACCAGGACTTTCTCTTGGCTCCACAGTTGTCATATACCCACCTAAACATGTGCAGCCAGCTATTCATTCTCTCCCAATTTTAAATGTTCCAGTTAAACACATTTAAAGTGCTCTGCTCCCAGTGAGTCCCTTGACTGGCCCAGGCAGCTTGGAGATGTTCTGCCTGCCTGATTCCTATCGGGAAAGGATTACCAAAGTACAATGATGACTTGAGGTTCTTTTGCCTTCAGTTGCAGAAGTTTCTCCTAACTTGACAGGCAGGCAAGCTAAATGCCTCAGTTCATAAAAGCAGACATAATTTTTTTATGTTGATACAATGGGGATTTCAACCAGTAAAACAGCCTGAACTGTCAGGGCAAATCACCCTTAAGAGTTCTCATAGAATAAGACGGCTGGGAACAGGTGAGGCAGCAGAGAGTGTGAGCTGGGCTGACTGGCCTGCTGACCTCTTAAACTGAGAATACTGAATAGGCCTTACAACTCTGCTGTCATCTTGCCTAATCTCATCCATGTTCCGTCCCCATAACCTCATCCTGCCTCGACTCGCTTTCCCTCTGACTGACCCGTTACTTCCGTGTCCGGATGCTCCAGCAGATGCATCCACAGCTGAGAGCACCTAGGGCTGCTCCGTCCTGAGGAATTGTGTGGCTCAAAATGAGAAGGCAGTTTTCCTGGGCGCAGGCTGTCCATGTCTTGTAATGGTCTCTTCTGCTTTCATTAGTGACAAAAAGAGCTCTTTGTGAGTAGAAAGTACACATGTGCACACACACACACACACACACACACTTGAAAGAAAAGCTAGAATATGTTTCCAACAAAACCCCAGGGCAAAGATACAACCAGTTCTTTTTCTAAAAGGTCAGTGATCAAATGCAAACAGTTGTCATTGGTCTCTGTGGGTTCTGAAGTCATTTTCAAAGATATTGATTTACTTCTGTGAGCCAGGCATCACCCCTTTCCTCCCCGAGCCCTGCCTCTGTGAGATCAGAAGTAATCTATTGGTCTCCATTAGCATGCTAACAAGAGGTCAGCATGCAGAATTTGATCCTCTTTCAGAAAGTCACAGTTTGTGCCCAGGTGTTTGTCCCCTGCCTTGTCCAGTAGAGCTACAGCTGCACGAAAGCCCTCCCAGACGTGGGAAATACACCTCTTGCAGGATGCAGGTCTCTCTCTCCTTTGCTCCTTCTAGAGTTACTCAGGGGGCAGGTTGGAGTTGATTTCTGCATCCTCCTTCATATTCTTTTCAACGACCAGTCCTCCCCACTCTTAGTTTCTATTTTGTAGACAAGCTCCTTAGACTCATGTTCAACCTACTGTTGCTGTCCAAGGTTTCTCCCAATAGCATATACCTCTGACATATACTTTGAAAACTTCCTGACTTCTCCCACCTGTGCCCTCAGAAGGACGCTCTTATCCTTTCAATGTCCAGTTTCTGAGAAAAACAAAACAAAACAGGAAGCCATAGCACTTTAATTAAATGGAATTAATGCTCTAGTCTGAAATGGTGTGTCTGGCGCTTGACTCTTGGTTCTACCTTCTATTATTGGAATAATCAAGTCAGTCATTTAACTTCCAAGAGGCCTGTTCCTATTAAAAGATCTCTGTAATGAGATCCAAACTTGGGGCTCACCTGGAGGTGTCCAGGGAAGAAAGCTTGGAAGATTATCAGGAGTGTAGAATAAGATAACCTAGGGGCAGCCACAGGGCCCACAGAAGCACTCCGCATGTTCAGCATGTTCAGTAAATCTTAAGGGAAAATAGACCCTGGTGTCCGTCTCTAGTTCTCATAAGATTCTGAGATAATTTCTCATGGAATCTTAAGAGCAGAAAAGGACATTGGACTGATCTGGTGGACAACTGTCATTTATAAGGAAGAACACTGAGCTCCTGAGAGGTTACCTGATTTGATTATCAAACAATTCCCTCAGAAGCTGGGCATGTGCCTAGATTCCCGAGACCAGAGTCGGCAGTCTTTGCTGCCTCCACCTCAACTATAAGTTTTCTTGACCAGATTTTATTGTTCTCTAATCCAACTCACTTTTTGTTTGAAGTCTAACATTTTACTCCCCCAATTCCTTTTAAACTTCCTTAAATTTTTGAAGGAGCCAAACCTTTTCTTCCTAAACTTTTTGAAGGTTATTTTTAAAAAGAAAAAACTGAATTTTATGAGAGCTATATACAATGGTTTAAGCACATCTCCTCAACTTTCCTCTTTTTGAGTGTTCTCTCAGGCCCCCATGCAGCACAGATGTGATTTGATCAGTGTGCAGTCCATCCTCTTAGCAGGGGTTTGCAATCTACAGTCCATGGGCCAACATAGCTTACACCTGCTTTTGTTAAAAAAGAAAAAGTTAAATGGGAACACAGCTTCATCCTCTTGTAGACTGTCTATTGTTGTCTCTATAATGCCCCAATCTATTGGTGAAAAACAGTTCCTGAGGAGCATATCATCTTTTATAACCCCAGATTTTTCCTTTATCCCTCTGTTCCAAAGTACACACAAACACATCACAATGAGTACAGTTTTAATAGAGGATCCTTTATACAGTGTTAAAGTCTTAGTGCTTGGCTCAGGTTTGATCAGCATTTGCAGACACTCCATATTTCTTGAAATATCCTAAAGCACTTCTTTTATGACTCAAAGAGTAAGACTAGGCGGAAATGCACATTTTCAGGCTGGTGCTAATGAAACAGGAGCAGTTAGCTATCACGCGATCTGATGTGAGTTATATCTTCCCAGGCTTGTGATCCACCGATGAATTTCTACCAAATGAGATGGAGTCGTCTGAGTTGGAGTTTCCTGGGAAGGAGTAACTCCCTAGGAAAAGTTCACGGTGCCCCCTCTCCAAATTCAAGCTTGTGAGCCGCCCTCCCTGCTCTCAGACGGGGGCGGACGCCCTTCCTGGACGTGCTGGTCTCTGGCTGCCGCCCCCGCAGCAGGTGGCTCAGTTCTCGGGAACTGTAGTGGACCCACTGCAGGGCACCCTGTCAAACCAAAGTCGGCTTCTGGCACCTGTCCCTCTCCCTGACAGCAGGGCACCTCCTCTGCCGCCAGGAGATTAACTGCAGCTCGGAGGGGCCCAGCGGGGCCTGCGTGCACGGAAGTATGTGTGTTTACTTCTCCAGCCCGTGTTTGTTGTCTTTTCTTTTATGAGGTCCTATTAGCAGCCAGCACATCATGCCCTCCCGACATCACACCCACGATGTTCACTTCATCCCATCTATTAACGCGGCCTGTCCCTCCCGGCCGGGCCTGGCCCATAAGGCCTCTGTGGGTCCAGGAGGAGCTCCGCCCTTCCCTGCCCCGAGCACTGGGGCAGGTTTTCTTTGCCTGTAATGCCCAACCCACCCTGGCCATCCCTAAAGCTCTCATTAGACCCTTCAGGCTCTGCTTGAACTCCATCTCTGGCTTTCCCAGTTAGAGTTAATTACGTCTGCTTCTGCCTTTTCAGTAGCATCCTGAGCTAACTCTTACAGCTTTTATAGTGTTAGAAGGTTTTGTTGGTTATTTTCTGTCTCCTCCTCTAGATATAGGCATCTAGAAAAAGGACCCTAAACTTCTTGATGCCCCCCCAGACCCTATACTAGTGTCTGGTACCTGAGAAGTAATTGGTTGAATCAATACAATATAAAACTTACTAGCACTCTAATAAGAAATGTTTTATTATTGCCTTTATGGGTGATGACTAGCTATGACTAAGCTCTTCACTTCAAAACTGAAGTTATAAAATATCCAACCCTGTCCTGTCTCTCCTCTAAACTCCACATTCCTAGGTCCTATTGTGCTGATTAATATCACTCATGAATGTCTTCTAGAGTTTTCCAACAATATGCCCCAACTGAATTCCAAATGTGACCTCTCAATCCTTAATTTTCTGGTTTTCCCCATTTCAGATAATGCAAATTACATTCTTTCAGTTGCTGTTTGCAGAAGCCAAGTATTTGGGAGTTAGCCCTGACTCATTCCTTTCTCTTACATTCACATCCAGTGCCTTAGCAAATCCTGTTGGCTGTTCCTGCAAAATGTCATTCATTCCATTATTCCCATGGTGCAGGCCACCATTCTCGCTTATCTTTATTGCAACAGCCTCCTAACTGCTTTTACCCTTGATGACCTGCTACCTCTGCGTCACGGTCTATTTTCAACACAGCAACCTGAATGGTCCTTTAAAATTGTAAGTCAGATCAAATCACTTCTCTGCTCAAAATTTTCCAATGGCCATTTTGTTCCAGGCTTTTTCCCAGCACCTGAACAGTGCCTGGCATATTGGAGATAACATTTGCTGAATGAATAAATGAATGTTTAGACCTTAACATTAAAAAAAAGCAGATACCAAGAAGTTGCAACTTATAATATTTAGTCACCTGAAAAGTATAATTATTAATTTACCAATATTTTTATATAATGTTTTCAATATCACCAAAATGTTCTAGAAATATCTGGGTACTGAAGATATTTTCCTTCTGTGTAGCAAAAAATTGACCATAAAGCCACCACCTGGTCCTGGCTAGCATATAGCTGTCAAGGAGTTGGTTTCTTTAGCTTTGAAAGGAAGAAATTCAACTGAAAGATTTTCATAATATCTTGCAATTTGAAATGTTCATAATTTCTTTTTGTGAATTTTAACTCCCTTTCTCAAGATGTGGAAAGATTCACCCTTCCTAAATAGCTCTTCTTTGATCTGGTTTTAAAAATATACTAGTTAATTTCACAGAATAAATCTGCAGAGCCACTGGAAAAGAATTCAGGACTGGCGGGAGGGATGGGAGAGACAGAATAAACTTCCTGGGCCAAATGGAGCAGAGGAGAGTGTGTGAGAGATGGGCTGTGAGGACAGACATTGTCTACTGCCATCTGCACCCTTTTTGTCTCTTTTGATTGGGGCCAGAGGGCTTAGAGAAGTGTCCTTGACTTTGGAAAGACATGACAAGGAATTAATTTTCAAGTGCAGTTCATTCACACTTGAGATTGTGTTTTTATGAAAAGCTGTTTTTACACTGAAGTCTGCAGGAATTTGTTCAGAGGTATATTTAGACAGGAAGCTAATATAAGATGAAACCATTACATTGGTGTCAACTTTAACAGGTTTGTAAGTGATTGGGTGGAAAGGTTGCTCACCCAGCCTTTGGGTACAAAATTATGAAAACAAATCAAATATGAAAATTATAAAAAATTTCACCTTTGGTAATTTTAAATCCAATTGAATTCACTTTTCAAAATATTTATAGTGTATGTTTCAGATGCAACTCCTTATAACCTGCAATTATTTGTGTGGGACTTTAAAATACATCATTTAAGAATGCAAAATTTATCCGCTTATGAAATTTTTAACTTTAGTAATTTCAGCTCTCACTCATCATCAGAAGATAGCAAATGGCATGCAAAAGCCAGGCGGTTCACCTTTCTCAGCTTCAGCCCAGCCACTAACCTTCATCATGACTTGTTCACAACAATTTTCCATCTCACTGGTAACATTCTCCAGTTTCTGTTGAGTGATATTGCAAACTGCTTCCATCATCCCTGCTCCACGTTCCTCCAAACCATGTGCCTTCCGTGAGTAAACATTTGCTGCTTGCTTGCATCATACCCAAATCCAAAGTTAATAAAACTTGAGCATGCATTATAGCTCATAAAGATCGGCCTTGATAGACATGTTTATAGAATTATGCCTTTAGTTACTGATGCAGTATATAAATAATAGTTGTAAAAAACTCAAGGATTATAGAAATGTACAGTTTAGGTAGGAAATGTTCTTCCTCTCTCCCACCTCCTAGGCTCACACTGGGAGAACTACAGGCTATCAGTTGAGTGTCTTTGTAAAATTCTCCCCTAGTCACAAATAACTCACTCAGGCATTTAGGTTATCCCTGGTTTTGCAAGGTTACCAATAATGGTGTAGATGTAGGAAGAAGGGAGGAAGGAAGCAGGGATAAATTAAAAGAGCAAGAGGAGAACCCCTCTATGCTGTTACGGGATCTGAGACCCAGTGTCAGAATGCAGTCAGCATTGGGTTCACTCAGGCCTTTGAGAACAGAGGTGACCTGGGCTACTGCCCTTCAGATACCATGAAGGCAGGACCACTTGCTGGCTGGAGGGCCCTGCCTCATGGGTGTTCAAAAGCTTCCTTGGGTGTTCCAAGCATGCAAAAGAAGCCCTATCTCCAAACTCACCATCCTCCAAAGGACATATAAAAGCCTTGACTTCGGTGCTTACACACCAAGGGCTCCTTGGCCAGTCCACCCACCTCAGCACATCCAACAAATGTTCTGTTAAGAATTCTAATGCCACTGGGCTTCTGAAAAGGTCTCAGCCTACCTAGGGTTCCATTCAGAACATTGGGGTCAGTTCAACCCACCTAGGTTCCTCTGTCACTGACACAGCCCTACATGCATGATCCTCATTGCACCCCATCTTCCTGTTGTGCCTCTCAATGCATCCTCCCACGGATGCACTCCCAGCCCCCTTGAGCACCTGTACAGTCCTCTGCACCCCCACGTCTCCACAGAGCTTTTCCTTCTACTTCCTCTCTCTGTGTTGATGCCCGACTCTGAAGAAAGCATGCTAATCTGGGGTTTTGCCAAGGGCCTTGGGAAGACTTCTGCTCTCCCTCCACCTTCACCATGTCTGGGCATCGGTGTGAGGATGGGCTGCGGAAGGAGGAGAGTGGGGTGGGTGCTCCCAGCCATACACATGTTCTTTTCTCTACAGGCCCCCATTACTGGCCTAGCCCACTGCCTTCCCTTCCTGGCCACTCTCACTGTCTAAACCCTTGGTCATTCCTTCCAATTTATGGAAAACTTTGGTTCCTATGTGTATCACAACCGTATGTCACCTTCATCCTGGGAGACCCCACTCACAATGTGGGGACTCAGGAAGACCCTGGTCCCACAGGCCTTTGACTTCCTCCACTTCATAGACTGTCATGCCCCTCTCCCACTCCTGTCATGCACACCCACACGCACATGCTCATCAAGCAGAAGCCCCTCCACGAACATCTTGAGTTCCCACAGCTCACACTCCCCCAGCGTCTCACCCCTTCTTGCCTACCACCCTGGCTTTTCAACCTAATCACAGTCCTCACGGGCATCCTGCGCCCACCGCCTCTGCCTCAGGCTCACTTTATTTCTTAATCTGATGAGTCTTAGTTCAGTCCATCCTTTACTTTCTATCCTACCCTTTCTATCCTCTCCCTACACTTGCGCTCAAATCCTCTCCACAAGCCGGCCGCCTCCACCTGAGCGGCCCCGGTGTCCTTTGGAAGAGCCCCCTCCTTCAGGTTTTTGCTTTGGGCATTCCCCGTAACCAGCTTCCCTGGCTGCCTTAAGCACCCTCTTCCACAGCAGGAAGACCTACACGCTCTCTTTCTCCCACGTGACTGAAGGTGCTCTCTGCTGTGACCGCCACGCCCCCGTCTAGTCTCGCGTGATTATCCTGTTCTCATCTGTCTGGCTTTGGCTGCCCCCTCCTCACCGTCAGGGGACCTCTAGAGCTGCCTGTCATCCTGGAACATTTGTATCTCCTAGGTCCAGCGTCACTTTAGAGGATTATTTCCAAATTCTTTTATAATATTTTCTGTGTTGAAAGCCGAAATTAAAACAGGAAAATTGACTCCAGCATTTACAGTTTTCAAATAAAGCAATGTTGCTACAACACAGAAATCCTAGGAACATGAATAATAATTATGACAAAAGACCTCATCGTTATATACTTCATTTATTATTCACAAAGGAATTTCTGTCTATTATCCTATGTGCTTCTTATACTAGTTCTAAGAAGTGGGACTTTCCTCTTTCTAGATGAAAAACTGAATGATTTTTTCTAGATGAAAAAAAAATGATATAAAATGACTTGTTTACATATCTAGGTTAGGAGTGGACACTGTTATTAGAGTGCAAGATTCCTAAATCTATACCTAAGGCTTTCTTTTATACCTTGTTGCCTTCCAAGGGAAAATCCAGCAAGGCTTGCATTAAAGCCTAAGACGCTGTGACCCGGAAAGCCCCTTGTCCTTGTCTAGGTACATCATGATTTTACATTATCCTTGAACTGTCCTTAAGTTCAAGCAAGGGCATGGTTATCAAAATACCAGCTCTAATTTTAGAAGGGATGGAAAGAGGAACAGGCAGAGATGTGAGGTTTAATCAAAAGTGCTATCATTTAGGGATGTTAATAAGCCAGTTATCAGGCTCCTGGCAGGTCTGGCACATTTGACCTCATTATCTGGAAAGCACATGATGTTGGACCCCAGCTTCTTGTCACTAGACAGATGACTCAGAGCCACGGCTGCTGAAAGCCTATTGGAAACAGAATTCCAGGGTTCAATAGGAGCCAAGAAATCCTTCCACACACCCTCTAAATAGCATGTGATAGGTACTTATATCAAAACAGAACAGCACCTGGTTTTTTTCTGACCCATTATGTTTAGGTGCTCAGGGGATAGAGTAAAATGCCTTATCAAGAAAAATGTAACACTTAACCCTGTTTTAAGAGTCTTCCTAAAGGTGTCTTTAGAAAGCAGTCTGTCATAATTTTAAGGTGAAACTTGTTACAAAAAGTCTGGGGTGGGAATAAAAACAGTTTAACAACCTGATCAGGCCTTGGTCTGAGCAACAGGATTTATAATCATTGCCTTATGTCTGGCCTCAAAGACCAAGGGGACTCCTGCCAGAGCTGTGGGAATCCAGACCAGGGCACCTTGGCCAGAGACCTTGTCCATCAGAGGCTTCCAAATGGCTTCCATCACAAGTCCTTCACTGGCAGGAAACTGAACCACAGCTGTGCAGCAAGACCTTGTTCCCAGCAAACATGACCACTTTGGGAACTGTCTTGGTTGTACACTGGAAATGTAGACCCAGACTCAGAAAGTCTTGGGATCTTCTCCAGTCCTGAGAAGTTTGGGAGGCCCAGGTCCAGGCTGGAAGTCGCTGTAAGAAAGCTGATTGCCCTTTGGTCATCCTCATGGCTTGTTTCTGCATCAGGAAGATTCTGGGGAGGGTGGCACCACCTTCTTTGGTTCTTAAAACAGCTTCTTTCCAAGAATGACTTAAGGGTGTGTTTTAGGCTTGCTGGGGGGTGATGGAGGCCCCCTCAAAGGGTCTGAGGGGAACTGAGATGCTCATAGAGCTGGTGCTTACTCCCTGGGTTGTCCACTCCAGGTTGACTTGTACCTTTGTCATTAAGGGTCACAGTGCTCGGACCCTTCCCATCACTCAATAGAAAGGTGAATGTTCCCCAAGAATGCAGAAGCCATACAAAGGCCATACACACTTATTCTAAAAGATAGTAGAATATTCCTTGGCTAAACATTGTTAACTGAAGAGGTCTATGAGCAATAGGCTTATTTCCTCTTAGATTTTGACCAGGTAAAACTCTTCAATCTTGATGGGAAATAAGTACCCAAATCCTACAGCCATCAGCTATATGTCTGAAAAGTAGTTAAAGTAGTTATTCATAGTGGGAAAATACATCCTCAGATTAGATGTTACTCCTGGAAGTTGAAATATATGCACAATGAATGAGTTGTTACTTTGTTTTCTCTGCAGGGCAGCCTCCTGCATCTCTCTGAGACTGAAATAGCCCCAGGCTTGTGCTGTTCTTTATCTGCTCAAGCACATGGGTTAGAGAGCTCAACATAAAACAGAATACAGGCCATCCTGCTTGGAATGTGGCTTCTAGTTTTCCTCATCGAGGAAGCCCTTGGTGAAAAAGATTAAAGTACTAAGTAACTGAAGGGCATGGTGACTTTCCTCTGATCCAGCAATGTGGGCCATCAAGTCCTCTTTCTCTAAGTGCTGCAGAGACAAAGGGGCAGGACTTGGATGGAGAAGCCTGGGGGACTGGAGCTTCTCCCTGAGTTTCCTGGCTTATTGTGCTGTATACTATAAGTATTTATGTAATATGTGTTTATGGATGACTTCAAGATATTTGACTGCCTAATAATTCCACAGTGCTGTTTGAAGACTTTAAAAGTGGATTTTAATAGGTAAAGCCACTTTGGAAAACCATTTAGAATTTCTTAAGAAGTCAAACACACATCTATTCTATGACCCAACAATTACACTCCTAGGTAATTATTCAAGAAAAGTAAGCGCATATGTACACTAAAAGCCTTGTGCAAGAATGTCCCTATCAGCCTTATTCATAATAGTCAAAACCTAGAAACAGCTCAGATGTCCTTCAACAGGACAATAGATAAGCAAACAGAGGTACATCCATACTATGGAATACTATTCAGCAATAAAAAGAGATGAATTGTGGTACATGCAACAACATGGATGAATCCCCTAAATATTATGTTGAGTAAAAGAGCCAGACAAGAATAGAAAAAGTTCATGCAGTATGATTCCATTTAAATGACATTCCAGGCAAAATGAACCCATGATGATAAAAATCAGATCAGCAGTTGTTTGGTAGTAGGGGTGAGAGGGTGACTGGGAAGGGGCAGGGAGGAACTCTCTGCGGTGGCAGGAGTGGTCTGTGTCTTTATATGGATTAGTCAAAACTGTTTCAATGGTACGCTTAAGATCTCAGCATTTCAGGTCTTATGTTACAGCATTTCAGATGTATATAAATAAAAAAATGTCAATTTAAAGGTTGGAATGGGATTGCTCCCAAAAGTTTCTCAAAATTGTATGTTGCAAGTGTCAAATTTCCCTTGAGAGCATCAGGAGTCATGCTTTCAAGCCCGGGAGGACACTTTATAATTCCACGATTCATTCATCCCTTCACTCTACGATACAGCTGTTAACTCCTGCTCTTTGCCGGGCATGCTTCCAGCAGAACCAAACAGACATGTTCCTGCTCTTATGGAGCTCAATTTCTAGAAGGAAGAGGCAGGAGAGAAGCAAGTAACCAAAAATGAGCAAAGCTGGTTTTAGATAAAAGGATTGTGATGAAGAACATGAAATGGGCTGATATGATGGTGGGAGGGGCTGGAATGAGAGACGGACACATTTAGTCTGGTGGGAGGGGGTGAGGAATGTCTCTATAAGGAGGTGATATTCTAAATGATCAGAGCCCATTGTGCAAAGATGAGGACAGAACATCCAAGACAGGTCATAGCAGAGTTTCTCCCACTGTCCCACGTGCAGCCCCAGTTGGTTCCAGTTCTCCAAATCCTCACCAACGGTTGTTATTCTTTAAAAAATAATAGACACCCTAACTCGTGGGAGGTGCATGTGTCTAAAATTTCAGTTATGCAAGATGAGTAAGTTCTAGAGATCTGCTGTTAACACAGTGCTTGTAGTTAACAATGTTGTACAGTGAGCAAGTTGTTGAGTATATCTCAAGTTAAATGCTCCCTATCTCACACACACACAAATACACACACACAAGTGTGCTGGCAGGAGGAAGCTTTTGGAGGTGAGGATGTTTATTACCTTGTTTGTGGTGATGGTTTCATGCTGTATGTTCATGTTCAAGTCCATCAAATTGTAGACATTAAATATGTGCAGTTTTTTGTATGTGAATTGCGTCTCAGTAAAGGTGTTTTTTAACAAGCGCAGAGAGAGAAAAGAGGGAAAACAGAGGCTTGGAAATAAGACTAAGTTTGGGTCCAAATTCAATCTCTACCATTTATTCCATTTTAGACTAGTTTGAGAAAATTAAATTCTCTTCACCTCAGTTTGCACATATACAAAACAGGGATGATAGGACCTCCCAAAAGGATGTTGTATGGATGGATTGAGATCATTACTTATAGAATTTTTAGCAGAGTGCCATATGCCTAATAATTGTTCAAAAAATGGAGTGTTATACATTATCAAAGGATCATAGTTTTATACTTTGAGGTATATATATTGTAGATATTTGGATGCGTAGGTTTTTGTAACTTGACAAAGACAGTACAACAAAATTTATAACTGATGCTTGGAGAAGTTCTTGGCTAAATGGTGAACTTTCTTGAAACAAGATGCTCCTGAGTGTTCTACAGAAGTAATTTTTTGGCACATTCTGATCTGAGTAAAAACACTAGGTTTGCAAGGATGTTAAAATGAGACCATTGGCAACACTTCTCTCTGCTCACTGTTTATTACTCCACCATGAAATGGCCAGATTTGCTTTGTTTAGGGAAGTGTCTTAAAAATATTGGCAACCAACTATAATTCGCACTCACAATATAGGTAGGTCACAGAGAAGGCAGTACAACAGGGAGAAGACAAGTAGCTTCTATAGCATCTCATTATGCTGATGGTGACTACAATGAATGGGACGGAGGAACTTGATAATATTGGTGAATGTGGAAACCACAATGTTTTTCATGTGAAATCTTCATAAGACTGTATATCAATGATACTTAAAAAAAAACTTGCCTAATAAACTTTAAAATCTTAAACAAAGTATATTGCTGACTATATCTCACATTTTTGGGTCTCCCTGGAAACATCAGCCGGCCTTTGGACGTGATACTCCCACACTGGGCATTCAAAGGCTGGCCTCAAATCTCCAGGATTTTCCTGGACAGCCACTTCTCTGATGTTTTTTGGTTGAATGTGTTCCAGTTTATGAAAAAAACAGTTGTAGGTTTGAGCAGGGAGGCTGAGTTTTCATCAATGATTTTTTTTGTGTATTAATTAGAGGATAAGACAGAGAATTTTGAAACCATTGGTGGAATAGTTTCTAATTCGGTGGATGCACCATCTGCAGTACCATCTTTGTAAGGCAGGAGCCAGAATCCTGAGAAATAAATAGTGCATTTCATGGAAAAGCTTCCAGAAGCTTCCCTAGACATTGTTTCCTTAACTCTCTCAAATCGTCAGCCTCAACAGTCCGCCAGAAGCCGCACTTGACCTCATCTTAGGTCTCAGTCTTTGCAGACAGCTGACTTGACATTCTTCTTTCCTCATTCTCTTACAGATCACTCAATTATATGCACACCCTGTCCCAGGAAATACAGTGTCCAGCTAAATATTTTGTCCCATCTGTTTAATGAATATTTATTGTTATAGCTGTAATTTTTATAATAGCTATTGGTATACTTTCTTTCACTTTTATTTGTGCTTAAGACAGAGTCTTATCCCTCTTTCTGAGTGTATTGCTTGGAATAAGGAACAAAAACAGTCACAGCTTCATTACTATTGGTGATGCAGTCTTTATGGATGAGTGATAAGGTTGAATCCAACTTGTAAATCAAACTGTAACTCAATTTGTGGGCTCAGTCATCTGTGTGTGTTTCAATGACTAGTTTTTCTTCTCCAGCAACTTAGAACAGGTTCAATGAACTCTGAAGAGATTTACTAGGTGCAGAATATAGATCTGAGACTGCTGAGTTCAATATCAGTGCAGAAACAAGTGACAGCATCAGGCTCCTTGTTCAGATAGAGCAAGGCTTCTGAGACCAGTCTCCTTTTTTTCGTATTTCTTTGAGAGACTGAAAGGCAGATCATCAGGATACAACTACACGTGAGAGGGCTGAGGCCATAGCTCCCCTGGGAAGCCACATGGGCAGAGTTATTTGCCTCCAAAAGACTAAAGACTTCTTTCCTCCCTCCCTCCCTCCCTCCCTCCCTTCCTTCCTTCCTCTGTCTCTTTCCCTCTCTCTGTCTCTCTTTCCTATATTGGTAGTCAAAATATCCTTGGAAAACTGTGCCTCACAAATAAAAGGAGCTCTGTGATTAGCTTTTGAGTGATTATGGAGTGGAAATGTATTCTTGGGGCAAATAGGGACCTGGCCAGGGATGACACATTGGTTTCCATTTGAACGTTGCCTTCTTTCAGTTGATGCAGTTCTGTGCCGGTTTGGGCACTGCGTTCAGACGCTGTTAAGAAAGAAGGCCATAACCAATCGCCGCTTTCTGAGAAAGTAAGCGGGATGCGATGCCATGGGAAGGGGAGGCCATTGTGGAAATCCACCACTCTGGGAACTGCAATGAAGTACGGCGGTTACCACTGTGGATGCTGGAGCCAGAGTGCCAGGGCTCACAATTCTGATTCGGTCATTTCCTAGTTGTGTCGTTTGAGCAAGTCAAATTGTCTGGGCCTCTGATGTCCAGAGGTTTATCCATTTTGCTGATCTTTACAAAGAAACAGCTTTCGCTTTCATTGACTTTATTATTTTCCTCTTTGTAATTCCATTGATTACTGCTCTAATTTTTATAATTTCTCTTCTCTACTTGCTTTAGGTTTTTATTGCTCTTCCTTCTTTGGTTTCCCAAAGTGGAAACTTAGATTATTGATTTTAAATCTTTCTTTTTTCAATTACATGCATCCAAAATTATAAATTTTCCTATAAGCACTGCTTTCACTGCGTCCCACTAACTGATAAGTTGTGTTTTATTTAGTTCGAAGTATGTCTTAATTTCTCTCAAGACTTCTTCTTCGACCTATTTGTTACATAACATTGTGTTGTCTAATCTCCAAATACTTTAGGATTTTCCTGAGATCTTTCTGTTATTGATTTCTAGTTTAATTCTGCTGTGGTCTGAGAGCTTACTTTGTATGTCTATACTTTTAAATTTGTCAAGATGTAGTTTATGGTCCAGAATGTGGTCTCTCTTGGTAAATATCCTATGTGAGTGTGAGAAGAATGAATATTCTGTTGTTGGATGAAGTAGACTATACATGTCATTTAGATCCTGTTGATAGTGCTGTTCAGTTCAACCAAATGTTTACTGATTTTCTGCCTGTTGGATCTCTCAATTATTCATGGAGGAATGTTGAAGTCTCCAACTATAATAGTGGATTCTTTTATTTTTCCTTGTAAATAGACTACCAGTTTTTGTCTTATGCATTTTGACACTTTGTTATTAGGCACATACATTGTTTTCTGGGAGATTTGACTCCTTGTCATTATGTAATGCTTCTTCTTATACTTGATGGTTTTCCTCGCTTTGAAATCTTCTTTGTCTATAATTACATAGCTACTTTGTTTTGATTAGTGTTAACATGGTTTGTCTTTCTCCATCCCTTTACTCGTAATTTATCTGTGTCCTTGGATTTAAAGTAGATTCCTTTCAGACAACATGTATATAATTGTATCTTGTTTTTTGTTGGTTTTGTTTTTCTATCCACTCTGATAAACCTCTGTCTTTTAATTGGTGTTTTTATACATTCACATTTAAAGTGATTTTTTATGAAATTGGATTAATATCAACCATATTTATACCTGTTATTTGCTGTCCCTTTTGTTTTTTTTCAATTTTTTTCTTCCATGCTTTCTCTGTTTTCTCTGGTTTTAAGCGAGTGTTTTATATAATTCTATTGTTCTCTCCTTTCTTAGCAAATAAATTATACTTCTTTTCTAAAAAACTCTTTTTTGGGTGCCCTAGAGTTTGCAATATACATTTACAACTAATCCAAGTCCACTTTCAAAGAACACTACACAGTTTCACAGGTAGAGCATGTACCTTATAACTGAGGATTCCCCCAATCCTTCCCTCCCGTATCTTATTATACTGCTTTCATTCATTTCACTTCACCATAAGCCATCATTATCCAATATATTGTTTCTGTTATTATTTTGAACAAGCTTACCCTTTAGACCATTTAAGAATAAGAAAAATAAAAGATTGTATTTTACCTTCATCTATTCCTTTCCTAATTCACTTCCTTTCTTTATTTAGATTGGGTTTCTGACCTATGTCACTTTCATTCTTTCAGAAGAACTCCTTTTTTTTTTTTATAAACATTTCATACAAGGCAGGCGTACTGGCAACAAATTCCCTGATTTTTTGTTAGAAAAAGTATTTCTTCACTTTTGAAGGATAATTTCCCTAGATATAGAATTCTAGTTTGGTGTTTTTTTCCTTTGAACATTTTAAATATTACTTTCCACATTTTTCTTGCTTGCCCGGTTTTTGATGACAAGTCTGATATAGTTCTTACTCTTATTCCTCTCTAAGTACAGTGTTTTTATTTTTTTTATTTCTTCAAAAAAATTCTTCTAACATTAAATTTTGGGCAGTTTGATATGATATTCCTGAGTGTAGATTTTTTTGTATTTTTCCTGCTTGGTGTTCTCTGAGCTACCTGGATAGATGTTTTGGTGACTGTCATTAATTTTGAAAATTTCTTAGCTTTTATTACTTCAAATACTTTTTTGTTCTTTTCTCTCTTTCTTCTCATTCTGGTATTCCCATTACATATGTGCTAAATATATGTAATTGTCCCACAGCTTTTGGATATTCTGTTCTTTTTTTTCTTTGTTTTTCAGTTTGGAAAGTTTATACTGACATTTCTTCAAGCTTACTGATTCATTTCTCAGTGTTTTCTACTCAAATGATGAGTCCATAAAAGACATTCTTTATTTCTGTTACAGTGGATTAATTTTTTTGTTTCACTGGGGCAAAATACACATAAAATTTACTGTTTTAAGCACTTTTAAGTATGCATTTTAGTGACATAAGTATATCTTCAGTGTTGTGTAACCATCACCACTATCAATTTCCAAAAATTTTCATCATCCAATAGAAACTCTGTACCCATTAAATAATAACTCCTCATTTCCCTCTTCTCCTGCACCTGGTAACCTCTATTGTATTTTGTCTCCATGAATTTACCTATTCTAGGTACCTCATATAAGTAGAATCATGAATTTAAAAAAAATTTTATTAAGGTATTATTGATATACACTCTTATGAAGGTTTCACATGAAAAAACATTTACCCATATTATCAAGTCCCCACCCATACCCCAGTGCAGTCACTGTCCATCAGTGTAGTAAGATGCCACAGAGAATTATGAATTTTTGTCCTTTTGTCTCTGAATAATTTTGTATTCTATCCTGGATATAGTCAATGTTGTGTTGTAGAGTCACTGCATTCTATTATAGTCCTCTAAAGAATGTTGACAATTTTGTTGTAGCTGCCAATTAAGTTGACTGGACTTACACCTCAAACCCTGCCTCTTGGCATCCATGCCAGTCTCCATCAAGTCTTTTTATCCTTTGCTGGTTTGCTTGTAGACTATGTTATGCATGCATGGTTCAGGGTATAGCCAGATATTTTGACCAATGTTTGTACACAGAATTTGTGGCTCTTCCTCTCTGGGTCTGCTCTCTGTCATTCTCTCCCTTTACATTTTAGTGGCTGCGGTTGCCCTGAACTCTCCCTCTAATACTTCTGTTTTTTCATTTGATTTATTTTTGAGTTTTAGCTGTTGGACTTCAGTGTGATTGATCTGAGGCTAAATGCCATAATAATGAAAGAGTGACCCTCTATTAGTTTCTTCTTTCAGTGTCAATTCCCCTCCAGAATCTATTGCTTTTGTTAGTCTTCAGAATTTTCAGGAAGTTATTTGTTCTGTTTTATCCAGGGTTGTAGTTATATGTAGGAGAATCAGTCTGCTAAGAAGTTACTTAGCAGTTCCCTCATTACTTTGAATATAGACACAGTAAGAAATAGTGTCTGAGTAATTCAATAAACACTATTTCTTATTGTGTCTATATTCAAAGTAATGAGGGAACCAAATCTCCCTGAAGAAAATAACTAGCTGGTATGCTTATTGTATATGAAGATTTCCATCCTTCTCCCATGGAAATTTTGATTCAGTAGGTTTGAATTGGAAACCAGTAATATTTTCTTATTTTGTTAGAGGCTCCAAGTGATTATTCTCAGAGAATTCAGGCAAACACTGCATTAGGCTCTTGCTACTCAAAGTGTGGGAGCTTGTTAGAGGTGTAGAACTCAGCACTCTCTCAAGGCATACTGAATCTGAATCCACATTTTAACAAGACCCCAGGTGATTCATGCCAACATTAAGGTTTTAGAAGCTTTATTTTGGTTTATGGCATGTGATTTTTTAGTATAGAATATGAAATGGTTTTCCTTTCTATTATGCATTCATTCATCAAATACTTTTGGTGATGAATAAGCAGATGTAGATCCTGACTTTATCATAGACACCCATTAAATAAATAAACAAGCACATAAGTCCCTACTAGATCTGCAAAGTACTATAAAAGAAAGAAACATGGTGGTAAAATTTAGACCAGTGATTCTCAATCTTTCATGCAAATTAGAATCACCTGGGCCTTTTAAAAAATCTCAAATGCCAGGGCCACACTCCAAGGCAAATTAAATCAGAATCTCTGGGGATGGAATCCAGGTACAATAGTTTTAAAAATTCCCAATTCATTCTAATATATAGTCAAGGTATGAAATGATGATTCAGGCTAATTTAAGATAACTTACAGGTCAAGAAAGGTCTCATTTAGTTGGAGGCCTGAAGGATTTGCAAGTATCCAAGGACGCTTGAGAGTGACATTCCTAAAGGTGGGGTCAGCAAATTCGTGAATCCTGAGGAAGAATAAGCTTGATGTATTCGAGGAACTAAAAGAGGGCCAGTGTGAATCCAGTATAATGAGTTAGAATGAGAAGGCATACAGCTGAGCAAGGGCCAAGCTGCAGGTCATCCACAGGCCATTTCTTGGGTGTTTGATACCTGTGGGACTATCAATTTTAGGTATGTTAGAATTTGTCACAAGTGTTTTAGGAACTTTAATAATAGCAGTTGCAATATGTTGGCTTTCATCTAATATTTCTCTGGCTAAATGAGATGATCTAAACTTGGGTTTCCATACACAGCCAGTTTCTTTCTTTTCTCACATTTTATTTTTACTTAATTAGAAAATCCCAACTTGCTACCAGGAATGGCAGCAAGGGTTTGATGGTTTAGAAAGGTGCTTTGGGATATTCCGGTGGAACATGCACAGAGAAATTATAGGATGATTGCCTAATTACATAACAAAGTTTCACTGGACTGTAAGGCAACAAGTCTTTTATGGCCTTTGCCCTGCCCTTGGCCAGGTTACTTGCTGTTCATGTTTTCTGCTGGTCTGGCAACTGAACTTTCTTTCTTGATTGAGATAAATCCCACTTGTTAATAAGCAAATATTCAGAGTTTAGGCATTGTTACATCCATTGTTCAAACCTACACAGATATACAATAGGCTGAAACTTTCACAACTTTCACTTTGTAAACTGCCTGCCAAGCGTGTGGAAACATGTAGTGTGGAATAGCAAAGGGCAGGGTGCAGGGCACGAGGGTCAGCTCCCTTGGCTCTGGCGGGAACCGCCAGCTGCATGCGGGTCAGCAAATAGCCACTTTGCCCTTCAAAGACCCCCTAGCAGATTGTTCATGGATTCCACAGGGAATTCTCACTTTTGCTTTAGCAACTGACCCTTGTTCTACCTCACGTCAGCCCCCATTTTCCTTTTCTCATGTTTTCATCTAACTTATTGTTCAGTCTATTTAAACAAATATTTCCTGAGTGAATATATTAGTACAAAAATACTTGCTCAAAGGGCATGAATTTGATTTCAAGATTCAAATAAAATTGCTGAATTTCTTTCAATAAAGTTTTTTGCAAATTTTCATACTCATCAGAGGTTTATGAATCTCTATTTCATTCATACAAATATTTTGACATTTTAACAGGAAAATGGCATTCATTTTGTTGTATTAATTTTCAATTCTTTATGTTTTAGTAAGGTTGATTTTTTTTTTACATATTTTTTGTACATGTATATTTTTCTTGTCCTTTACCAGTTTTCTCCTGGGTTATCTCTTGATTTATAGGAGCTGCCTATGCTGCAAATATCAATGAGCTGCCATATAAGTTACAAATGTGTTTTTTTTTTTTTTGCTATTATATTTAACATTTGTTTATGGCATTTTTGGCCTATTAAAGTTTTTTTTTAATTTTTATATAATAAGCTGTATTACTCTTTCCCCTTATGATTACTTTGTTTTTATTTAATAGGAAATATTCAGCTTTTTCCCTGTAATTTTTTATGTTTCATATTTATCTTTTAATTTTGTCACCTAGAAAATTGATTTGCTTTATAATGAAATGTTTGTAGTTCTCTTCATATAGGACATGTATATAGATAGGTGATAAATAATGTACATCTCTAATATTTTATGTAAACTTACTATGGATGGAGTCTTTTCTCCATGTATATACATATATAATATTTCATTTTTATTGTTATAAAAGCAAACTATTCTTAAAATGTAGCTGTTGTATTGTTCTCTTTATTTCAAATAGTTTTTGTTGATTTCAGACAGAATAATCTACTCATAATATATAAACAATTGTGATATCCTTATATATAATAATTGTATCTCTTGTTTCTGTTTCCTTTTATTTGTTTTTACTAAACCCCCCAGAACAGGTTAAAATAAACATGATGAGAGGAGGGTAACTTTGTCTTATCTCTGCTTTTTAAAGCCACACCTCTTGTGTTTTACTGTCATTAAAATGTTGACTGTTAATATATTTTTATAATGTTAAGACAGTATTTTAATTGCTCCTTTTTAGGAGTTTTTTCAAAAATCAGAAATGGGTATTGGTGTCTTTCTAAAGATTTGTTGGAATGGAATATTACTCAGCCATAAGAAGAAAACAAATCTTACCATTTGTACCAACATGGATGGAGCTAGAGGGTATTATGCTCAGTGAAATAAGCCAGGGGGAGAAAGACAAATACCAAATGATTTCACTCATATGTGGAGTATAACAACAAAGCAAAAACTTAAGGAACAAAAGAGCAGCAGACTCACAGACCTCAAGAAGGGACTAGTGGTTACCAAAGGGGAGGGGGTGGGGAGGGAGGGAGAAGGGAATTAAGGAGCATTATGATTAGGACACATAATATACGGGGGGGTGGGGGCACAGGGAAGGCAATAGAGCACAGAGAAGACAAGTAGTGACATTACAGCATCTTACTACTCTGATGGACAGTGACTGTAATGGGATATGTGGGGAGAACTTGATAATAGGGGTGTGTAGTAACCACAATGTTGCTCATGTGAAACCTTTGTAAGATTGTATATCAAGGATACCTTCATAAAAAAAAAAGATTTGTTGGAATGCTTGACATAAATCAAGCCAACTACATTCTATCTTATTTCACTTGTTGAAATGATGTATTAAACACCTTTCTGGGGTAAGTACTACTTGATTTTAGATTGTTATTCTTTGAATATATTTTTAACTTGTTTTCCTAGTAGTTTGTTAAAGATCTGTTTATACTTAGTTCAAGAATGTGAAGGACTACACACTACAAAGAAAACTCTAGATCAATCCCAGGTTTAAAATTCAGAATATTGCTAGTTTTGTTTTGAGCTCTGGGTTGGTTTTCCCTGTTTTGTTTGCCCTCCATCCAATATACTGTGGGAGTTAATGATTCTGTGAAAGTTTGAAAGAGTTGCTTGTAAAATAACCACAGTGTGAACTTTGAGGAGTAATCCTTGACTTTTCTCTCTTTGCACTGACCAGTTCAAGTTTCCTATTTCCTGAATATTGGTCATCTATATTTTCCATTAAATACTCTGTTTCATAAAGATATGAACATGTGCAGCATTGGTGCCCACATGCATTGTTATACCATCATTAGGCTATCGATCTCGTTAGTAAGCAAAAGGAAAAGAATTTACCATGTATTTCTCTATTTGCTATTATGAATTCAGGTCATTATCAGCTATGTATTTCTAATTTCAATAATATGTGCTAACTGTCTTTCTGTCCTAGTAGAGTTAGTAACACACACACACACACACACACACACACACACCATTACTCGTCAGTTTAGAAATTTCCCAGGATATTCTGGCTTGTGAATTTTTCTTGGAATTGTGCCTTCTAGTTAAAAAGAAAATCCTGGTAGTACTTTCATTGAGATCACTTTAAATATGGGTGCTAAGAGCGTGGCATGATTCTCACTTGTCCAAGTCCTCTTTTGTGTTCCTCAGGAGTGTTTTAAAATATCCTTCTTAGGATTTTATATATGACCTGTTAACTTACTCCTTTTATTTTTTTCCTCACTGTTGCAAATCAAGGCTTTTCTCTGCCATTATATCTCCTAAACAGTTTTCTTGTGTATATTAAACCACTGATTTATTAGTCTTATATCTGGTAAAATTAGTGAATTCTGTTATTTGCAAGTTAATATTTCTTTTGGCTCTTTGGAAATACAAGCACATCATTAGCAAGTGCTGATTCTTTTCTATTTTTATATCTTTATCCATCTATCATCTGTATTTTTACCTGATTCCATTAGACCTCAAGCTCCAGAACAATGAGTAGCAGTGGTGATAGTAGAGGTAACTTTCCCATTCCTGATGATAACAGGATGCTATGTAGTCTTTTTCCTGTTTAGTCTGATGGTGGCCTGTGGGTTGACTTACCTATATTTTAATTCATGGGCATTTTAATAGGATGCTGGGAGGTGATTCAGTTATATTTCATTCACTGACAGCTTAATACAGAAACCTGATGGATTTGAATGTATACAGGACTCTTCTCTTGATTTATAGATTGGCCTGATTTCTGAGCATGATCTTGAAAACCATGCTTTTTTGGGGAAAAATAAAGGACATATAAGTGAGCAGATATTTATGAATTATAAACAAGTAGGCAAAGGAAGAAGCTTGTTGTTTTAACTGGTCTAAAGAAAGTCTTAAGGGACGTAGCTGGGACAACAGCTACTCAGTCTGATTTTGAAGCTGCTTTTTTAACAGTGCTGACAAACCTCATCTCCTCTGGTGATCTGCTCCATTTTGGGCAGGCTCTTAGGAAAATCAGCATTAATGACATATACATTTATTTGAACTTAGAGTTCATGATATAGTCATAAATCAACTCAAAACCAGCAGATACCTTGTTCTATTTATCATTATGAACTTTGATCCTGTTATGGACCAAATCTTTTTCAAGAAAGGTAAAGCAGAAGGTATATTTCATAGTGTTGTGGATACACCTGTCATATGCTAGCTGGCTATTGCCTTTGGAATAGCCATTCTATATTTGGTGACATTCCCACCTGCGTCCTGCCTAGGAATTGAAATTTGGTTTCTTAGTCAATCTTGAATTAGGTTGGAGGCATATGACCCAGCCTCTGCCAATGAACCCCTCACACAGACTTCCTTTTCAAGCAGCTGAGGAGTGGAATTTGCTTCCCATCAAGGGTAGCCAAGTGGGATAAAGAAGCAGCAGATTTTAGAAGCTTTAGTGATGGGCTTCTAAGAGTGGAGTCCTGCACCCAGGCCTGTGCCTGTAGTCAGTCCACAGTTCCCATTCCCTCATCTGTCTAAGAATTCCAGAAATTACCTAATATTCTCTAAGAAATTGCTTTTCTGCTCAAGCCAGCCACAGTGGACATTGTGCTTTGCAACCAAGAACACTAATCAATAGCTGGTCCAGGAGGAAAAAAACCACTGACGTTACAATCCATCAAAAGCACGGTGGGAAGCTGGGTTTTAATCACTGAATATTTTTGCTTGTTAGGTAGAAACTCTTAGGAGCATGTCTGTCTGTATCATTCCTGAATATGTAAAGAAAAAGGAAAACCTACATTGGCCAGCTCTATCTTTGTTGGAACATGGTCTATGTACAATTTTATATGACGTCAAATAATAAGTTTAGTTGATCTGTTTGTGATCATTCTGCCTTTTGTTTTGGCACCTAAGTGGCACAGCCTGCACCTTAGAGGGCTCTGTCAGATTCCTCTGGAGGTTTCCAGTCTGGGCCAAGATTAATTTTATAAACACGGAGAAGCAAAACTCATCTATTATAATTTGCTGCCTTCCGGTTCCTGAAGTTTCATGTCTGGGATGTGATTTTTATGCTTCTTCATATTGGACAGTGGCTGGGGAGAAGCATGTGACCATTTTATAACACAGCAAATAATTTCCAAAATGTAATCCTCTCCACGTCTCCCTTCCTTTACCTCTGTACTTTAAATGGGACATGCCAGTGGATTTTCCAATTTATTCAATGACATTTGATATGAGAGCAGAGAGTAAACAGATCAACTAGGATTAGAATTCCCAAGGGCATCCTACTTGTTGAAAGATAAAAATCTTCTCTTTGGTAAAATTTGTTCCCTAGAATGCTCTCTGTAAAATGGTTGGCATAACTACACCTTGCTGCTTCTAACCTGAAAGAGAGAAGCACATGCATCACTTAGCTTCGGGGTGTCAGCAGGCAAGACCTTTCCCCAATAAGGAAGGATTGGCGCCATGCTGCTAGAGGAACAGTCATTGGATTGAAGCATCCTGAGGCTGGTCATACGGCACAGCTGGCAGGTCAGCCAGTGGTGGAAGCAGGTCCCAGACCAGGGCTGTCTGCGGGCAGGGCCTGCGGTTGGCTCTGCGTCCATCTTTGCTCCTCCTGGGCTCTGCCCCTGGGGTTGCCGGGCTGGCTGGGGCATGGGCACTGCCTTCCATGGCCCTGCTGCTCATTTACCCGCGCGTGCAGGCCAGAAGTAGAGTCAGCTCTATGTCCTGCTAACTAGGAATCTGACTCTTACATATTGAAGGCTTTCTATGAATTTCCAAGAAGCACATTTCTGGGTGATAGAGGCATCCCCAGGACAGGCTTCTTAGAGAAACATATCCCCTGGGTTTTGAAAAACTGCAAATGACAAGTTAAATTCTCTAATTCAACTTCTTTCTAAAATTTCTACTACAGGGCCCTCCCTCATAATTTTCTGAACGTTAGGAAAATGAAAAGGTGGCAGTTCAATCATTAGACAATGCAAGCTCTGGTGATACAGTGTGGGTAAAATTGCAACATTTCCAGAACCTCTTGCCTGGCTTTAGTGCATCTGTGTATCAATAGGTGTTTCCAATGGGTGCAGAGAATTAGTCTCTCTACATATTAAGAGGTAATTACAAGGGCTTGCAAGGGCATATCTGGAGGTTGGGTGGGGTCTCTTCTTCTGCAGCCTGGTCATGAGAGATATGGAGAAGCAGAAGTGTACGATTGCTTGTAAGAAATAAAGGGGTTTCTTAACTTTCTTTCTCACTTGGACTGATTTCAGTTTAGAGATATCTTGTCCCAGGATTTCCCCCCAAGAGTTACATCTGATGGTAGTTGGCAGGACCTCTGAACCCAGAATCTGTCTAAATGGGTGCAACCCTTGGGTGGGCTGCTTCTTGGGATGATGGGGAGGCCCCAGTGACTGCAGCAGAGAGTGCAGCTTCACTTGGGAACCCCCTGTATGTGGGGCTTCCAATTGGTCCAGGGTAAAGTACTTCCTAGAGAGGTGGGACCTTCCCCAGAATTGGGGAAGAGTGGAGACACCAAAAGCTGCAGAATTAGCCCTCCATGAGATAGAAGAATACTTAGAGGCCCTGAGTGGCCATGTAGCAGCTGGCATTGTAAGGTTTCTTTCATTCAGGAAGTGGAAAATGTTACTGAGGAGAGAGAGAGAGTTATTGAGGAGAAAGAGAGGGTTATCGGGTAGAGAGAGAGAGACTTTGGCCGGAGAGAGACACACTTGAGCATTGCTTGGAGGAGCTGGGTGATGACCTATGGGATGCCCTTAAGGAAGAGAGACAGTTATTGAGAGGATGGGTCATGATTCTGGAAAATTTCTTAGCAGCATGGGGGGCGGGGCAGTAGGAGAGTCCACTTTGCAGAAGGTCATGGGGCAGGGGGAGGAAAGAGCAGTGCCTTCAGCCCCGGAGATGGTGGAGGTGTGTCGGGAGAGTATGGGGTGGGGCCAAGGGCCGATCTGTTGCTGAGGCTACCACCTAAGGCACCAGCCTTTCCTGTATTAAAGGCCTGCCCAGTTGTAATTAAGAAAGTAAAAATACAATAATCACAGGCTCCTGAGGGGGAGGAGCTGCCCCCTCCCCAGGTTGTGGAACACTCTGTGCTCCGCCCCTATACCCAGGATAAGCTGGTGGACAGGAGCGTCTGGTATCAGCAGAAGCCATGGGAACCTCTGCCTACATGGCTTTTGCATCTCTGGGAAATGGTGGTGGAAAACATTGTTATGTTAGGTTCTGAAATAAGTAGACTGGTGTCCCTGATGACTCACCCTTTCCTGGCAGCAGTTGCAAAATGCCCATCATGCCTCAGGGAATCAGGTGCTTCTGGATTGGCTGACAGTAGCCATCAGGGCAGTTTGGCCTAATCAGGGTGATTCACCATACTTACCCACTAGCTGGAAAATGTATACAGAGCTCCAGCAGGTGTTGTGGGAAATGGGCATGAAAAATATCACCTATAATATGGAACCCCAGGGCCCCGATGAGGATTTGTTCACTATAAGAATGAGAAATCTGGTGCTCCATACAGCTCTCCGATCTCTCTTTGGGTCCCTAGTGACTATTCTTGGGCAACCATAAGTGAGGCTACTCGTACTTTAGCAGACCTGGGGGAGGCTGAAACAATAAGAGCATGGAAGGAAGTACAGGCTACGACTAAAAGGAGAGGTGCAAAAGGCCCTATGAAGGTCTTGAGGACCCATATGTGGGTTGATTTGATAAAACCTGGGGTAGTGAAAGAAAAACTTGATGGGCAGCTCAATAGGATCTTGTTAGAACTGGGGCACCAATTATAGCCAGAGCAGCAGTTCCAGCTGCTGAGGTCCAGAACATGGAAGCCAGAGGCAAAGCCCCATGTCTGGCCTGTCTCCCTGAAACACTTCCTGGGGGGACAGTACTCAGGCTCTGCCTGGGCCCTCACCCCCACAGGATGACAAATGGGTGTTGCAGTTTGACTCAAGGAGGGTCAAGGCACCTACCTTGGGGGATGTGGTGGGGACCAGATGCCACATGTAGAATTATATTCATTGGTCCCCTGTGAATGTACAATGTGTCCTGGCCCTGGTGGACACAGGAGCTGAATGGCCCAGGATTTATTGCTACTCGGAGGGTTCTCCAGGGAAAACCCCGCCCTCCATTTGCAGGGTGGGGCTGAGTGGAACAAGCCCGAATCCCCTTGGGAATAGGGCATCTAATACTGTGTGTGATGGTACATTCATGTCTGATTACTTTGAAGATAAATGTGGCATTTTTGCAAGAGGTTTCAGGTCTTGTAGGCTGCTGGAGAGTACTTATCCTGCATTTAGCAGAAGCTCTTATGCCATTTGGTATGAAAGGGCATTCAGTGAGGCTGGCATGAAATGTGTGCATTTACCTCCACTGTTGCAAGATGGACTATGAAGGCCGTGAAGGTCTTGAGTGAGACAGACCCATCAGGCCCTGTGAGCTGGATGTCCATGTGACTGAAGACAGCTGGGGCTGGGGCTTAGGCAGTGCCTTGTAGCCCAGATGCATTGGCTAGCAGCACAGCCTGCCTCAGGCACAAGACAATGTAGGCTGTAGCCTATCAGTGAAGCCTGCCTTTGGCCTTTGAAGAGGTCAGCAGAGCCCTGTCAGAAGTGCACTGTGTGAAAAGATGGTGGCGTGAGAGGAGGGACAGAGGCTTCCTCCTAAAACAGGATACAATTAGAAAATTTAATTGGGGCAACTAATCCTGAGGGAGCAACAGGAAAGAGGACGGCGTCAGACTGCACACACACCTGGAGAAAAGAGCAGACCTCACTGATCGGGGTAACGTACCAGAGCTGTGGCTCCGCGGGACCCAAGCCCCTCCCCAACCCCAGCTCACCGGAGGGAGGAAGAGAAATGGAGCAGGGAGGGAGTGGAAGGCTTGGGACTGCTGAATACCTAGCTCCGGAGATCTGCTCTGGGAGCACAAGCCTATATTTCACGGTGCTTTCATGAGACTGGCAAGACTACCGGATCAGAAAGTTAATACAGGCAGAGTTCCAGGGGAGACTGGAATTCTGGCTGCTTGTGGAAAGCAGGGATCCATATCCAGCTGCTCTGGGACAAAAACTTATACCTGTGTGACCGGCCCACTGGCTCAGGCAGTGGAGACAGGCACAGCAGCCGGGAGGCAGGGAACAGCTCTTTCCTCCCCCATCTCTGCAGTCTATTTTGGAGGGACTGCTATAGATGGAAGTATTCTTAGGGTGGGATAGCTGTCACCAGAGGTAGTAAAACCACAGTAGGGAGGGTGGAGCACCTGATTGCAAGACAAATGCAAAATTAAATCGACTATCCCCAAAGTCAATCAAGGGATAGACAAAAAGTACAGAATTTGATACCTACTATATAAAGAATGAAGGAGGAAGAAAAAGGAGGAGAAATAGAAAAGAACCTTTAGATTGTGTTTGTAACAACATACTAAGTGAGTTAAGTTAGACTCTTAGATAGTAAGGAAAGTAACCTGGAACCTTTGGTAACCATGAATCTAAAGCCTGAAATGGCAATAAGTACATACCTATCGATAATCACCCTAAATGTAAATGGACTGAATGCACCAATCAAAAGACATAGAGTCACTGAATGGATAAAAAAAAAACAAGACCCATCTATATGCTGCTTACAAGAGACCCACCTCAAACCCAAAGACAGGCACAGACTAAAAGTCAAGGGATGGAAAAAGATATTTCATGTAAACAACAGGGAGAAAAAAGCAGGTGTTGCAGTTGCAGTACTAGTATCAGACAAAATAGACTTCAAAAAAAAGAAAGTAACAAGAGATAAAGAAGGACATTACATAATGATAAAGGGCTCAGTCAAGCAAGAGGATATAACCAAACACAGGAGCACCAGAATATGTGAAACAAATACTAACAGAACTAAAGGGGGAAATATAATGCAATGCATTCATTTTAGGAGACTTCAACACACCATTCACTACAAAGGACAGATCCACCAGACAGAAAATAAGTAAGGACACAGAGGCACTGAACAACACACTAGAACAGATGGACCTAATAGACATCTATAGAACTCTACACCCAAAAGCAACAGGATACACATTCTTTTCAAGTGCACATGGAACATTCTCCAGTATAGACCACATACTAGGCCACAAAAAGAGCCTCAGTAAATTCAAAAAGATTGAAATTCTACCAACCAACTTTTCAGACCACAAATGTATAAAACTAGAAATAAATTGTACAAAGAAAGCAAAAAGGCTCATAAACACATGGAGGCTTAAAAACATGCTTCTAAATAGTCAATAGATCAACGACCAAGTAAAAATGGAGATCCAGCAATATATGGAAATAAATGACAACAACAACACAAAGCCCCAACTTCTGTGGGATGCAGCAAAAGCAATCTTAAGAGGAAAGTACATAGCAATCCAGGCATATTTAAAGAAGGAAGAACAAACCCAAATGAATAGTCTAATATCACAATTATAGAAACTGGAAAAAGAAGAAAAAATGAGGCCTAAAGTCAGCAGAAGGAGGGACATTACAAAGATCAGAGAAGAAATAAACAAAATTGAGAAGAATAAAACAACAGCAAAAATCAATGAAACCAAGAGCTGGTTCTTTGAGACAATAAACAAAATAGATAAGCCTCTAGCCAGACTTATTAAGAGAAAAAGAGACTCAACACAAATCAACAGAATCAGAAATGAGAATGGAAAAGTCATGACAGACCCCACAGAAATACAAAAAATTATTAAAGACTACTATGAAAACCTATATGCTAAGGAGCTGGAAAACCTAGAAGAAATGGACAACTTCCTAGAAAAATACAACCTTCCAAGACTGACCAAGGAAGAAACACAAAATGTAAACAAACCAATTACCGGCAAAGAAATTGAAGCGGTAATCAAAAAACTACCCAAGAACAATACCCCTGGGCCAGATGGATTCACCTCGGAATTTTATCAGACATACAGAGAAGATATAATACTCATTCTCCTTAAAGTTTACCAAAAAATAAAAGAGGAGGGAATACTCCCAAACTCATTCTATGAAGCCAACATCACCCTAATACCAAAACCAGGCAAAGACCCCACCAAAAAAGAAAAGTACAGACCAATATCCCTGATGAAAGTAGATGCAAAAATACTCAATAAAATATTAGCAAACCAAATTCAAAAATATATCAAAAGGATCATACACCATGACCAAGTGGGATTCATCCCAGGATGCAAGGATGGTACAACATTCGAAAATCCATCAACATCACCCACCACATAAACAAAAAGAAAGACAAAAACCACATGATCATCCATACATGCCAAAAAAAGGCATTCGACAAAATTCAACATCCATTCATGATGAAGCTCTCAGCAAAATGGGTATAGAGGGCAAGTACCTCAACATAATAAAGGCCATATATGATAAAACCACAGCCAACATCATAGTTAACAGCGAGAATCTGAAAGCTTTTCCTCTGAGATCAGGAACAAGACAGGGATGCCCACTCTCCCCACTGTTATTTAACATAATACTGGAGGTCCTAGCCATGGCAATTAGACAAAACAAAGAAATACAAGGAATCCAGATCAGTAAAGAAGAAGTTAATCTGTCACTATTTGCAGATGACATGATATTGTACATAAAAAACCCCTAAAGACTCCACTCCAAAACTACTAGAACTGATATCGGAATACAGCAAGGTTGCAGGATACAAAATTAATACACAGAAATCTGTGGCTTTCCTATACACTAACAATGAACCAACAGAAAGAGAAACCAGGAAAACAATTCCATTCACAAGTGCATCAAAAAGAATAAAATACCTAGGAATAAACCTACCAAAGAAGTGAAAGACCTATACCCTGAAAACTATAAGACACTCCTAAGAGAAGTTAAAGAGGACACTAACAAATGGAAACTCATCCCATGCTCGTGGCTAGGAAGAATTAATATTGTCAAAATGGCCATCCTGCCCAAAGCAATATACAGATTTCATGCAATCCCTATCAAATTACCAGCAACATTCTTCAATGAACTGGAACAAATAGTTCAAAAATTCATATGGAAACACCAAAGACCCTGAATAGGCAAAGCGAATCCTGAGAAAGAAGAAGTAAGTGGGGGTAATCTCACTCCCCAACTTCAAGCTCTACTACAAAGCCATAGTAATAAAGACAATTTGGTACTGGCACAAGAACAGAGCTACAGACCAGTGGAACAGATTAGAGACTCCAGACATTAACCCAGACATATATGGTCAATTAATATTTGATAAAGGAGCCATGGATATACAATGGGGAAATGACAGTCTCTTCAACAGATGGTGCTGGCAAAACTGGACAGCTACATGTAAGAGAATGAGACTGGATCACTGTTTAACCCCATACACAAAAGTAAATTCGAAATGGATCAAAGACCTGAATGTAAGTCATGAAACTATAAAACTCTTAGAAAAAAGCATAGGCAAAAATCTCTTGGACATAAATATTAGCGACTTCTTCATGAACATATCTCCCCGGGCAAGGAAAACAAAAGCAAAAATGAACAAGTGGGACTATATCAAGCTGAAAACCTTCTGTACAGCAAAGGACACCATCAATAGAACAAAAAGGTACCCTACAGTATGGGAGAGTATATTTGTAAATGACAGATCCGATAAAGTTTGACATCCAAAATTTATGAAGAACTCATGCACCTCAACAAACAAAAAGCAAATTATCCAATTAAAAAATGGGCAGAGTAGCTGAACAGTTCTCCAAAGAAGAAATTCTGATGGCCAACAGATACATGAAAAGATGCTCCACATCGCTAGTTATCAGAGAGATGCAAATTAAAACCACAATGCGATATCACCTCACACCAGTAAGGATGGCTACCATCCAAAAGTCAAACAACAACAAATGTTGGTGAGGTTGTGGAGAAAGGGGAACCCTCCTACACTGCTGGTGGGAATGTAAATTAGTTCAACCATTGTGGAAAGCAGTATGGAGGTTCCTCATAATGCTCAAAATAGACTTAACATTTGACCCAGGAATTCCACTTCTAGGAATTTACCCTAAATATGCAGCACTCCAGTTTGAAAAAGACAGATGCACCCCTATGTTTATCGCAGCACTATTTACAATAGCCAAGAAATGGAAGCAACCTAAGTGTCCATCAGTAGATAAATGGATAAAGAAGATGTGGTACATATACACAACAGAATATTATTCAGCCATAAGAAGAAAACAAATCCTACCATTTGCAACAACATGGATGGAGCTAGAGGGTATTATGCTCAGTGAAATAAGCCAAGCAGAGAAATAGAAATACCAAATGATTTCACTCATCTGTGGAGTATAAGAACAAAGGAAAAAGTGAAGGAACAAAACAGCAGCAGAATCACAGAACTCAAGAATGGACTAAGAGACTGGGGAGAATGGGAGGGTAGGGAGGTATAAGGGCGGAGAAGAAGAAAGGGGGTATTATGATTAGCATGTATAATGTCGGGGGTGGGGAAAAGGGTAGGGCTGTGCAACACAGAGAAGACATAGTGATTCTACAACATCTTACTATGCTGATGGACAGTGACTGTAATGGGGTTTGTGGGGGGGACTTGGGGGAGAGCCTAGTAAACATAATGTTCTTCATGTAATTGTATATTAATGATAACAAAATCAAAAAAATATAAAATAATAAAGAAAGAAAGAAGTGCACTGTGTGACTGAGTCCCACAGTAACCTGGAGACTACGTGGCCTTGGACAGTTTGACACATGGACCAATGATGGCTGGCCTTTCTGGCACCTCAGAGACAAGGCCTGGAAGATGGCCTCCTGTGTGTTCCTGGAGTAACAGCAGAGTGGCCCCCAAAGATGATGGTAGTGTAACCAAAAATGCAGGAAGATAAGAGCAATCTTACCAGGAAGTTTTATCTACCACTGTGGCCAGTGCCTATGCCTCCTGTAGTCCTACATACATACCCATCAGTAACCCCCACAGGGAGGAGGGTGAAAGTCTGGTATATTAGACCAGGGTGAGATCCCATTCCTACCACTGTCCTATCATAGGACCACTCTCTTGTATGTATCCTATGTGATGGACAAGATTTTTACCTGTGCTGGTGTCATCAAAACATGTATCTTATCGCCCTTAAAGTTATTTTCTTCTACAGTCCTTGTGGCCTGGATGTGCCTGCTGGCTGCAGCTGCTGTGTGATGATTGCCCTGAACTCCCTACCTGTTCAGCTACTGACTGCCTGTGGAATGGGCGAGCTATGGACTTAAACTACCTAGGACTCCGAACCTAGCTGAAGCCTCTGGCTTGAGGATTGTCATGATTTTATTGCTGTTGCTATTTTATATTATTAGCCTGGTTACAATGCTCCAGTTTTCTTACACAGGGGCCATTGCAGAAGATGGTGAACATATAGATTGTGAGGCAAGATTTCTGGAGGGGTGGGCTCTGGGTAAAATTGCAATATTTCCAGAATCTCTTACCTGACTTTAGTGCATCTGCATATCAACAGGTGTTTCCAGGGGGTGGAGAGATTTTTCCACCTACAGGTCAATAGGTAATTACAAGGGCGTGCAAGGGCGTATCTGAATCAGAGAGGTTGGGTGGAGTGCTTTTCTGCTGCAGCCAGATAAAGAGAGAGACAGGGATGACTGCTCGGAAGAAATAAAAGGGTTTCTTGACTTTATTTCTCTCTTTGACTGATTTTGGTTTTGGAGGTATTTTTCCCTGGGATTTTCCCCCTGGAGTTACAGATAGCAAACCATTTTTTCCCCTTTTCATTAAATGAATTCCTTCCTTCTCATTCCAGATTTTACTTTTAATCTTCAATTGTAAACAAGCCAAGATGCTGTAAAATTTTGACAAGAAACAGCACACTTTCAAATGCACTGGACTCCAAAAGCTAAAGGACTCCAAATTAAATAAACTATCTTTTAAATTACTTAATCAAATCACAGCTCAACAAGAACATGGCTCTTAAGCAGAACAGCATCTGTATATCTGCACAAATCAAGGCCAATTCTTTTTTTCCAAAAGCTAAACATTGCCAAGTTTTTGAGTTAGTGGTTCAGCTATGCAGCCTTTTCTTCCACTGAGGGTGTTTATCCCCAGGAGATTTCAGGAGAGGCAGCTACCCTTTCTGAGGTCATCAGGGCCTCTCTATCCCCCTGACTAAAGGTTAGTAGTACATATTTATGTCTTCACAGCTTTGCACAGAGACTATTTCCACTCCCTTTTCAATCTAACGCTGTCCTTTGATGTCTGAGCTTTGCTATTTACCTCCTGTCTCTCTGGGTAACTTGAGCCACTTGCCCCAGAGGTACCACTTAGTACACCACCCACATGTGAGCAGTCCCGGCTCCAGTAAATTCTGCCTCCCCATCTGTAATCTCCTCCTCTCCTCTGTCACTGCCTTGATTCAGGCCTTTGTCATTTCTCACCTGGATGATTGCAAAGCCCTGGAGATGTTCTTCTTCCTCCTCTCTAGCCCCTCCTCTCATGGCTGTTCCGCATGCCAGACCTCTGCTGAAATGCTTTTAATAGCTTTTTATAAATTTAAGGATAACATAGAGACTCCTTAACTCTCCCCCTAAACAAAAGAAGAACTTCTCTCCTTGTCCCTGCTCCTGCGTTCTCGCGGGCAGCACCAGCCTGTGCACTGTCCTCACTCCCTCTCCAGCCAGGCCATCGGCCCCTTTTGCTTCCACACCTCCTCTCTCCCCTCCACCTGGAAGATACAAGCTTATGCTCTGTGGCTCAGCTCAGCTCAGCATTAGCTGCTTGGAAAGCTGCCGAGTGGCACCATTTTGTGTGAGGAGGCCCTCCTCTGTGCCCGTTCGCCAGGCCGCCAGCACTCTGTCTTGTACCACACTCTCCCTGCTGTTGGTCCCCCTGGACTGTGAAGAACTAGGGGGTGTGGATAAGTTCCAGAGGCTAGTACAAGGCCTAGTATATAGTAGATATTGGATGTATGTGTGAATACTTGCTGGCCCAGGGCCTTTCACTTCTGCTCTAACAGCTCCTTGCGTCCTGGACTCTGCTCCCCTGCACTTCAGTCTGCAGAGTCCAGCACCAGGCAGTCATTCGCTGCCAAAAATGGTGTAGGTTCCCTCCAGACCATGGATTTTAAGAAGTAAATGTACATTTTGTAAGGCTGAGAGCACTGACGGGAGGAGCAAGCACGTCGGACCCTGATGACGTGTCAAAGTCCCCGGCTGCTGCCCCCCCCAACCTGATACATTAGCCAATCCTCGCACTGCTGTAAATCTAAGCTCTGCCTCCCCCTACCTTCTTTAAAAACTCACTGCCTGTCTGCTTATGCGCGCGAATTCCCCAGCCTCTATTTCTGTAGACTGAGGAAATCTCGCCCGGATGTTTGCATTCAAATAAATTACCTGGCCCTTTGTTGCCTCTCTTTGCCTGCTTATTTCGACTAGAATTTATCTTACATTTGGCGCCGAAACCCGGGAGGAGTGTGAGTGCGGGGGCCCGACTGGCCACTGGTGGCCCCGCCCCCTCCTTCCCTGACCCGGGACTTCAGCCTGCTCTCTGCTGCATGTTCTATCTTCTGGTGAGTCCCTCAGTTTCCCCCGGTCTGCTTCCCTTCCTAACTCCATTTCACCTGGTCTGTCCAAAATCATAGCTATGTCCAGGTCTGGGCATTCAGCCCATCCGTTGCGAGTATCTGGGATACTCGCCCCTGGCCCTGCGGTGGGGGAGACATCCCTCACCCGGCCTTCCAGGCCGTCTCCCCTGACTTGGTGCTCTTGGGACGCTGGGCGCTCCTCTCAGGGGGATTTTTTTTTGGGAAGTGGGAGCAGACATGGGGAACCAGTCCTCCACAGCAGAGGCCCAGACCCCACTGCAGTGTCTCATTTCTAATCTGGCTACTCTATATTTGTCCCTGGAAATTTTCAAATGGAAGTTAGTCTTCCTTTGCTCTCAGGCCTGGCCTCAGTATCCCTTGGACAATCAATCTCACTGGCCCCCTGAGGGAACTTTTGATTTTGGCCTCCTCACCGACTTAACTAATTATTGCCACCGGGGCGGAAAGTGGAGTGAAATCCCATATGTGCAGGCCTTTTGGACTTTGCGCACCCATCCAGATCTATATGTTAAGTGTTCTCCTTCCCAAGTTTTGTTGGCCCAGGCCTCCGCCAAAGATCGCCGAGCTCTACCCCTCCTATTCCTGGGAGGATCTTCTCTGACGGACTCGGGGGAGGATCTCAGCTACCCCCCTTCCTGCTCCTCCAGGCCCACCACGGGGGCCAGCTCCCTTCCTCATTGTTTATGTCCTCCATCTTGTTCTCCTTCTCTCCCAGTCTCTCTTCAACCTTGCTCTCCTTCTCCTCCAGTCTCTCCTCCACCTTGTTCCCCTTCTTTTCCAGTCGCACCACTATTTTGCTCCACAAGTGCCGACTCCACTTCGGATAAAACTCCCCCATACCCCAGTCCACTACCTTCAAGTTCTGCACTGATTCCCAGGTTGTACCCCCACTAACAAGGTCGCCTCCTCCATCCCCTCCTCCAAATCCACCACCGTCTTACTCGCCGCAGCTGCTGCCCAAATGGTCTAGCCCTCCTGTAACCTGCTCTAAGTCACAGCGGTCTCAAGCTCATGTGATGGCTCCTCTGAGGAAGGTGGCAGGAGCTGAAGGAGTGGTGCAAGTTCATGTTCCCTTTTCCCTGGCAGACTTGTCACAAGTAGAACAGCGATTGGGGTCCTTTTCCTCCAACCCCTCAATGTTCGCTAAACAGTTTAAATATCTTACTCGAGCCTACAAGCTCACCTGGCACTATGTACATGTAGTCCTCTAAACCACTCTAACCCCAGAGGAATATGACCATGTCACGTCAGTGGCACAGCACTGTGCCAATGAGGCTCATGCCACAGATGAGCAGGAACCTATGGGCAGAGAAGCTATTCCTCTACAAGAACCCCTGTGGGATTACAATTCTCCCAAGGGTGAAGCATGCCGAGATCGCATGATTAGCTACTTATTGGCGGGTATGAACTCTACTCACCAAAAAGCTATCAATTATGATAAGCTTAGAGAAATTACCCAGAAACCTGATGAAAACCCATCAGAATTCCTCAAGCGCCTCAAAGAAACTCTAGGAGCTTTCACTAAGATTGACCCAGCCTCAGCGTTAGGTTCCTCTCTCCTAGTCATGCAATTTATAACTCAGTCAGCTCCTGACATCAGGCGCAAGCTTAAAACGGCTGAAGATGGTCCCCAAACCCCTCTAGGAGACCTAGTAGATATGGCATTTAAAGTTTTTTATGCCCTAGAGGATGAGAGCGAGAGGAAGTCAGCTGCCCGAATGGCAGAACAAACTCGTGTCATAACAGCTGCTCTGCTGCTGGCTCGTAGAGATCGTCGGGGTGTCCCTGAAGATTGACTCAAACCTCTGGGCCCTTGCTTTCGGTGCGGCAAAGACGGGCACTGGGCATGGAAGTGCCCCAACCCACGCAAACCGACCAAACCATGCCCCAGCTGTGGTAAGCGAGGTCATTGGAAAGTAGACTGTCCTCTAGAGGGTGGTCCTCCCCTGGCAGCAGAGTCCCACGTGGGGCAGACGCCCTCGAAGGACTACCCTTCAGACCTGCTGGGCATCCTTGAAGATTGAAGACGCCTGGACTCAGACACCCCGATCACCCTCGCCGAGCCCAGGGCTAAGCTGTGGGTAGCGAGTAAGTCCATCTCTTTCTTGGTGGACACAGGGGCTACCTACTCTGTTCTCCCCTCCTTTCAAGGGCCTTTATACCCTGCCAAGGTCTCCACAGTTGGAGTCATGGGAACCTCTTCCAAGCCTTTGGAGATGGGCCCAGTAGCCTGCATCTTTCAAAGCATCCCATTTACTCACTCCTTCCTTGTCATGCCTTCCTGTCCTACCCCTCTGTTAGGACGAAATTTGCTCTATAAGTTAGGAGCCTCTATTTCCCTCCCACCTTTTAAATGCTTACAAAATGCCAGAAACTCCCTCATTGCTTTAGTCAGCGAAGGAGAGTTAGACAGAGACCGAAGTCTCCCAATTCCCTGGACTGCTGTCAATCCAGTTGTGTGGGACATCCCCACCCCCGTGGTGGCAACCCACCACACCCCAGTTTTAATATGCCTTAAAGACCTATCCTGCTTCCCTCCTTGGCGTCAATTTCCTATTTCGCAGGTTCACCAAAGGGGATTACAGCCTATTGTTAATCATCTACTCTCACAAGCGCTTTTAGTACTGACTAACTCTCCATGCAATACTCCCATCTTGCCAGTAAAAAAACCTTCTGGAGCGTACCGCCTCGTTCAAGACCTCCAAATAATTAACGAGGCTGTTATTCCCTTACACCCAGTGGTGCCTAACCCATACACTCTTCTATCTCAGGTCCCACCCGGTACCTCTCATTTTACTGTACTAGACCTTAAAGATGCCTTTTTCACTATACTCCTCCACTCAGAATCGCAGCCGCTATTTGCCTCCACATGGGAAGACCCTGATACCTGTCGATCTAGACAACTGACCTGGACAGTTCTACCTCAAGGTTTTAGAGATAGCCCCCATCTTTTTGGACAGGCCCTGGCAGAGGACCTCTCACGACATTCAATGGGCAAGAGTACTCTCCTCCAATATGTGGATGATCTTTTACTTTGCAGCCCCTCAAAGGAGGCCTCGGTCCTAGACACCACATCCCTTCTCAATTTCCTAGCAGACCTGGGGTACAGGGTATCCCCGGCCAAAGCACAACTGTCTCTACCTCAAGTTACATACCTTGGGCTGACTCTAACTCCCACCACTAAAGCCCTGATGGCGGACCGAGTAGTTGCGATTAAAGCTCTCCTGCCACCTACTTCAGGAGCTGAGATACTATCCTTTCTAGGATTAGTAGGGTTTTTCAGACACTGGGTGCCTAACTTTGCCCTTCTGGCCAGACCGCTCTATGCGGCTATTACAGAGACTCCTACTGGGCTGCTAACTTCACCCACTGAAGTAGCTTCTGCTTTCAATCAGTTGTGGAATGCGTTACTCTCATCCCCCCCCGTTGATGCTCCCCGATCTAACCAAGCCCTTTACCCTATATACAGCAAAAAGGGCAGGAGTGGCCACTGGAGTGCTGGTACAGCCAGTGGAGCCGGGGTGCTGTCCCATTGCCTTTCTCTCCAAACAGTTGGATGCCACCGCCAGAGGGTGGCAGCCTTGCCTCCGGGCCCTGGCAGCTGGGGGAAGTCTGGCCCGAGAAGCCCTGAAATTAACTCTCCAATAGCCCATTACTGTGTATTCCCCACACCGGTTACAAGATTTTTTGAGTCATAAATCTCTAGCCTCCTTGAGTCCTTCAAGAGTACAAGAATTCCACCTCCAGTTTATTGAACATCCACAGGTAACCCTAGAAGTCTCTCCACCCCTTAACCTAGCCTCCTTGCTTCCCATCAGCGATCAGGCAGATCAGCCCACTCATTCCTGTATAGAGATTGTAGAAGATCTTAGAAAACCTAGAGAGGGCCTACAAGACATGCCCCTCGAAAACCCTGACGACCTTTTTCATAGACGGAAGCTCAGTGAAGGGGAGTGATGGGGTGCAAAGGGCAGCCTATGCAGTGGTAACTCTGTCACAGGTGATAGAAGCAAACCTACTCCCATCTGGGACCACCTCCCAGAAAGCAGAATTAGTAGCTCTTACCCGGGCGTTACAGCTGGCAGCTGGGAAGAGAGCCACAATTTATACTGACTCTAAATATGCCTTCCTAATTACACACACTCATGCAGCAATTTGGAAGGAAAGGGGCTTCCTCACCACCAAGGGAACCCCAATCATCAATGGCAGGGCTATCGGCCACCTGCTACAGGCCCTACAGGACCCCAAGGAGGTGGCCATGATGCACTGTAAAGGACATCAAACTGGAAATGATCCAGTAACCAGAGGTAATGCGTTGGCAGACACCACGGCCCAACAGTTAACATCCAGGTCTTGCCCACCCTCTGTGTTGTTTCTTTCCTCCTCTCTACTGCCCCAATATCCCAATGATGAACGACAACTGCTCCTACATCAAGGGGGAGTGTTAGGAGATCAGGGATGGATATATCTCGGGGGACGAATTACCCTCCCCCAAGCCCAAGGCAGGGATGTCATGTCCAAAATTCATCAGTTTCTACACATTGGGCTGGAAGCCATGCACTGGTTTCTCTCCCCCATATTTGCCCTTTATGGTCTCTGCAAGGCCATCGATGAGGTACACCAAGGCTGCACTAATTGTCATTGCATCTCGTCTCAAGATGCTCTAAAAATCCGGATGGCTCTCCACCAGATGAGAGGAACCATCCCTGGACAGGACTGGCAGGTCGATTTCACCCACATGCCTAAACATAAAAAACTCAGGTATTTACTAGTTCTGGTTGATACCTTTTCAGGATGGATTGAAGCCTTCCCCACCAACCAAGAGACAGCTTCGGTGGTGGCACAGACATTGGTGGCACATATCATCCCCCGTTTTGGCCTGCCTGCCTCGCTAGTCGGACAACGGGCCTGCTTTTGTCTCTCGGGTCACCCAGCTAACAGCCGAGGCTCTCAATATCACCTGGAACCTCCATATACCCTACCACCCCCAATCGTCAGGTAAGGTTGAAAGGGCTAATGGTCTCTTAAAAGACCAACTAACTAAGCTGTCTCTAGAGGTAAAGCTCTCGTGGCCCGATCTTCTCCCCATCGCTCTAGCTCGGCTTTGTGCTGCCCCCCAGGGACCAGCTAGACTAAGTACATTTGAGCTGATGTATGGCAGGCCCTTGTTATTAAACACAGGCCTGCCCACTACCTCTCCTCCTTTAGCCTCCTACCTTCCTTACTTTACACTGTTGAGGCATCTTCTTAGAGAACACGCAGACCAGCTCTTACCCCAACCTACATCATCCAGCAACCAAGGAGACATAGTGATCCTTCAGCCAGGAGATGAAGTGCTCCTAAGAGAACTCCAGCCAAAATCTCTCCAACCCTGCTGGACAGGGCCTTATACAGTAATCCTCACTACGTCCTCAGCAGCCAAACTACACAGGCACTCCTCCTGGTATCATCTTTCTAGGCTCAAATGGGTGCCTTGTGAGGTGGGTCCTCTTAAGCTACGGGTTAGTCGTGTCAAGTACAGCCAGCCAAATAGATGACCCTATAGTCTCCAGGCAGAGCTATTCGGCATGGAAATTCAGGCTTAACCTAACCCTTCCTCATGGAACTGAGGCCTGAGAAGTAGGCATCCAAAGCTGCCTGCGTGCGGGTTGTCAGGCACCAGTTCAAATACCGATATACACAGACATCTTAAATACCTTCTCAAACGCTATGCTTCCCTTATGACCAGACCTCTAGTACATGTACATTCCAGTCCGACATGTATGGAGGATGCCATCCTGAAGCAAACAAATGTAAAGTCCATACAGTAAGAGACAGGACAAGGGGAACCAATGACAAAATGTTTACTAAGATACAAAATAGGCTATACATTACCGTTAGTGACCCATGGGACCAATGCTGGGAAAAAGGAGTACAGGGCAAGCTGTACGAAAGCGGTCAAGCCTTTCCACGGGGCATGATCGACATCAAAAGAGAGTGGACCACTGTAAACTCCACTCTCACGGAGGTCTTAAACACCCAAGCATGGGTACCAAGTAATATTTTAAAAACAGAACAGGCACTAAAACAGAGGATCCAGTCAGGCCCCTACCCCCACTCTCTACGACCAGCAGGAACACAACTTTCCTGGGCCAGAGTCATCAGAGAAACAGTGCAGTTTCTTAATGCTTCACATATCCTCAGCAATGTGTCTGATTGTTTCCTCTGTGCCTCCCTCCAACGCCCCCCGGTGGCTGCAGTTCCCACTAGTTTTTTCCAGGCTCAACCAGTTAAACTCTGAAAAAGACTGCGGCCTCCCTTTAAGCGAAGTACCGATGTGGAAAACAAGCCTTGAGCCCAAAGCTTGGCATAAGCCCGGGGTCACCAGGAAATGGCACAAAAAGCCATCATCCCCGCTCACCTGCTACCTGACCCAGCATTCCACTATCTCAGAATGGCCAATGGGAAGCCAATGCTGATGACGGGTGACTGTAGACACTCCAATTTCCCTTCAAGGAGGTGGATTCTTCTGGTGCAACAGCACGCTTACCCAATGCATCAACAGCACCATGGTAGGACCCTGCTTTTCTGTAATGCTGGTGCCCCAACTAACTTTGTACAGCAAACCTGAGGTAAGACAGGCACTAGACGAATGGTCTATATATCAAAACACTAGACAGAAGAGGGTGGCTTTTCTAATGGTGCTGGTGGGATTGAGTCTAGTTACTGCAGTGTCCGCAGCCGCCACAGGGGCAGGAGCGTTAGGCCATAGCTTAGTGAGCTCTCAGGGTCTAGCAAGTCAATTGGCAGCATTAGACTATAGAGTGAGCCTAACCTTAGGAGAAACCTCAACCTCCCTTATTTCCCTCCAGCGACAACTTGCTTCCCTTGCCCAGGTCACCCTTCAAAATCGGCGGGCCTTAGATCTGCTTACTGCAGAAAAGGGCGGAACCTGTATTTTCTTGCAAGAAGAATGCTGCTACTATGTCAATGAGGCTGGGGTTGTAGAGCAAAGCACAAAAAAACTGCAAGAATTACAAAAAGACCTCCACAAAACACAAGTACCTGAAGGCAGCCCTTATGGGTGGCTTCAGTCTCCCATAATGGCCTGGCTAATGCCTCTGCTAGGCCCCTTAATAACAGTTTGTGGTTTACTCTTAATCGCCCTGTGTGTTTTCAAGTTCCTTCAACAGTGCATAGCAGAAATTTCACACATAAAAGTTAATCAACTGTTGCTGCGCGAGTACTCGCCCCTCCCGACTGAGCCTCCAGCCATCAACCAGTCTTAAATCCCCCACATCGCCCCTCCTCAGCCGGAAGTAGCCAGATCAAGTCGGCGCCCATTATAACCAAAAGGCTGAAATGTAAGGCTGAGAGCACTGACGGGAGGAGCAAGCACGTCAGACCCTGATGACGTGTCAAAGTCCCCGGCTGCTGTCCCCTCCCAATCTGATATGTTAGCCAATCCTCGCACTGCTGTAAATCTAAGCTCTGCCTCCCCCTACCTTCTTTAAAAATTCGCTGCCTGTCTGCTTATGCGTGCAAATTCCCCAGCCTCTATTTCTGTAGACTGGGGAAATCTCGCCCGGGTGTTTACGTTCAAATAAGTTACCTGGCCCTTTGTTGCCTCTCTTCGCCTGCTTATTTCAGCTAGAATTTATCTTACACATCTAATGTAAGGAGAGGCCCTAACACTCCTCCTCTTAGCCCTTTTTCTCTCCCCTTGTGTTAGTCCTGGGTGACACTCCATTTTCCAGGCATTGCTAGCCTGTTGTCTGTTTGAGGGACTTGACCGTATCTCATCTTTGTAACTCCAGTGACTGGCCCAGGACTGGTTCACAGAAGGTGCTCTGTCAGAGGACCAAGCACTTCTTCAATCCCAGAGGAGGAATCTAAGGCCCAGAGAGGTTGCTAACATACCACCATCACACAGCAGCCACCTGGTACAGCTGGTGTGACCCCAAAGAGGATGCAAATCTAGATCAGGACGTGATGCCTGAATAAAGCCTTCGTTGGTGATTACTAACCACATGGGGAGCAGTCCCTGCACTGCCTACCACACCCTTAGCCAGGGTTTTAGAATGTGGCTTTTCATGATTAAGACAAAATGCAATTGTGTTACCAAATCTCACCTCTTTTCACCCACATGTAGGTTATTGAGGATTCATTTTTGGTGGCAAATGAAATGACTTCCGCAGGATTTCATCTACATGCAGCTTTCAGGAGTAAGTTCACTATATCCGTTCTTGGAGAAGCTTTCTTGATCACTCTTCTAGTAGACATGTGACCTACTGTATATGTAAATCCATCCTCTATTAATCAGAACATATGTGCCAGGTAGCAAGTAAAGTGAAATGCTTTATTCACATTCTCATTTTATCCTCGCAACACTGAGGTACTTTAATTTTCCCTCTGTTACAGATGAGAAACCTGAGGCTGATAGAGATTAAGTGACTAGGGCATCACTGTACAGCTCTGTGTTGCAGAGTTAGGATCCCCAGTTCCAGCTCACTCCAGTGTCCTAACCCCCTTTTGCTGAACTCAGGTCTGCATTCCCCTAGCCTCTACGAGTGCTGGCAGCTGACAGCTTCACTCAGTGTCTCTCTGGCACTTTGCTCAGCTAGGGGAGAGGCCTTGCCCCATTCTGAGGGCAGTCCCTACCCCATATGACTGGCTGATGCAGGAGTACAAGTGCCCTGTCTCCTTGCCCCAGTTTGGGATAGCTCTGAAGGCCTTCTGTGGTGATTAATTTCGTGTACATTTGTCTGGGCCAAGAGATGTCCAGATAGCTGCTTACACATTAATTTGGGGTGTGTTTCTGTGGGTGTTTCTGGAAGACATGAGCACTGGCATTGGTGGACTGAGTAAAGCGGATGGCCCTCCCAGTGTGGGTGGGTGCCATCCAATACTGCAGAGGGCCTGAACAGACCAGAAGGCAGAGGAAGATTTGCTTTCCGCCCTCCTGCTTGAACGGAGACAGCAGCCTTCTCCTGCCTCTGGTGTGCCTGGCCCTCAGGCCTTTCGGGTCCCAGCTCTCAGACGACAGAGTGGGGGGCTTCTCAGCCTCCGTAATTGCATGAGCCGACACATTATAATATATATATATATATATTTATATCTCTCTATATAAACACTATATATACATATATACACACACTACTGGTTCTGTTTCTCTGGAAAACTTATCTAATACACCACCCAACTCCAGACTTTGTGTGGATTGGCTGAGGCTCTTGCTATTGAGTTGTAGATCAGTTTCTCCTTCTGGCCAATTCTTCTGCCTCCTTTTCTTTACAAGTGATGACCCTTAGAGCAATCCGCCCAAATAAGCTTTCCTGTCCACCAACCTCCATCTCAGAGTCGGCTTCCTGGGAAACCCAAACCACGTGTTATACCATGTGCAGCTTCCATAGTTCCTATAGTCTTTCTTTCTCATCAGGACTGGAACACGGATCCTTTCACACACCTACACACACAAATGTTCTCCTTCAGCGAGCACAGATTATTCACAATGAATTGCTTGCTGTGCCCTGCTCCTCTGCTCCATCTGCAGAGGGGCCATGGAGAGAGGGGAATCCTGGGCCTGCTGTGTGTCTCTCTGAGAGTAAGTATGTGAATCTGCACCAAAGAGCCCACTTTTAATTTTCTTTTTCTACACTAGCTCTCTCTCTTCCTTCCTTCCCCCTCTAACATTCATTATTTTGCTGTGAATATAAATACAAGAGTAGAGTCAGGGGTAGGGTTGAAATAGGCCTGCAAATGGGTAGGATAGATGTACTTTACCTGAAAGAGCATCCTATAAATTTTACCTTCAGAGTAGTTCCTGATTTCATCTACTTCCCTCCTTCCTCTCATTTTCTCTCGCCTGCTTTAGTCCACCAGTTTTACCTAGATTACTACAACAGACCCTCAGTTTATTCCTTGTCTCCTGTCTTGTTCCCTCCTAACAAATACCCAAAATGCAGCCAGTGACCCTCAGGGTAAATTTGACCTGTTAACCCACTTGTTTAAACCTTTGAGTGGCTTTCTATGGTTCAGAGGGTCAGCTGTGCTCCAAAGCTCATTCTCCCTCCCATAGGATGGACTTATCATCAGGAAACAGTGACTATGTTTGACAGGCTCCCTTCTTTCTGCGTGTGACCATATGATTAGCTCTTGCCAATGGAATGTTAGCAAAAATGGTGTAGGTCCCTCCAGACCATGGATTTTAAGAGGTAAATGTGGTTTGCTGTGCTTTCTTCTCATCTCTTCTGGCTGGAAGAGATAAGATCCTAGGGGTTGATGGAGGAACAAACAGAAGAAGCCTGAGTTCCTCAATCACCATGTATGAGAGGCGTCTGCTGACCAGAATCTTTCAATTATATGAGCAAGAAATAATTTTCTGTTGAGTCTGAACAATTATCTATGTATCTATCTATCCATCTATCTATGTATCTTATAAAGTGTTCTAATTATTACAGCTGCCAGCTTACCCAAATGAGTAGACTATTACTGTTATGACAAACCTTAAACTCTGTAACCTAACTTAAAAGGTCCTGTGTGATTTAGCTCCTTCTTGCTTCTTTGGCCTCCTCACTGTGGTTAGCCCACAGGCTCTGGAGATTATGCACATAGGTTCATATCCTAGCCCCCCTACTAGCTGTGTGGCCTTGGATAAAGTACTTAACCCCTCTGTGTTGTCTCCATTTGCCCTCTAGAAGAAGGAGATAACATTTGTCAAGAGCTTTGAAGAGTCTGAAATTTTACACTACTTATAAGCCAGCTTGCTACACTTCTACAGATGCTGACAGAAGACAGGAGACTCCACAGCCAGAGTAAAAGGACTTTATCACTCACAGCCCAGCAGGTGATATGAGCTTCATATTTATATTGGCTCCTCTTGTCCTCCAAGATCCCCAGGGTGATGCAGATGCCAGGCCAGGCAGATGTGATACATGCTGTGGGTTCGCGTCACGACTAACAGACCTGAGCTTGGGGATTCCAACTCTTTGTAAATGGCCCATGGGCAAATCTACTTGAACTTTGCCCCAACAGGAAGCACTATCTTTATTATAATAGGCAAACCTAATAAACAAATCACCCTGTGCTCTGGAGGTGATATGTCTATCATCTTCCCAGGGAGATATAACCTCCTCATTGGATTACTGTGAGGGCCAAGTCAGGTATCACCTATACAGGCTTAGAATGCCTGATAGGTAATAAACGCTCGATAAATGAGCTGTTGTTATCATGTCTCCCCATCCCACTTCTTTCTGCAAGCTGTTCTGAGTCCTTTTCATTTGCTCAGACATGCCATGCTTTCCTTTGCCTCTGGGATTTCACATTGGGCACTCTGTCTGAAATACTCAGCCCCACCCCAAGCCCTGCTCCTGCCTCTACCCCGCTTTTGGTCCCCACCCATGAGCTTAGGTGCCTCTGCTCTCCCACAATCTGCTCACTCTATTCCCCTCTTGGCATGCTTAGCAACCCTAAGTGTTGATGTTGTTTAAGTTTCTTAAAATCCCCTGGAATGTAAGCTCTGGGAAGTTAGAGAAAATATGAAGCAACAGAAAGTGGCTCTGGCTAGCTTAAGGAATAGAAAGAATTTATTGGAATGTTTCTGGATTATCTCATGGAATCAAAGCTGGAATCGAACAATCAGGAACATGGGAGGGGAGGGAACAGGTGAGCTCAGTGACCTCAGCAGCCGGTGTCTGCAGATCCATTATGTGACTCATCTCTAATGATTCCCAAATATGAGGCATATCTTTCCCAAATTTCGAAGACCAGAAAGAGAATCTGAATTCAGTTTGAGTTAGATGATCACATTGGATAAGTTAGCCATGGTGGGCAGACGGAGTTACCCAATACAGACACAGGCAGTGGGGACCACTCCCAATGTAGGGATGTCACACTGAACCGGTCACCTCCAAGGACTGTCTGTCACTGGGAATATGCCCATGCGCTTTGTTCTGACTCCAGGGTGCCTCCTCCAATGCTTCCCCCATTGCTATAGGACTATTCTAGTCCTAAGCCATGGTCTCCCAGCTTCGAACCCAGGCTTCCCTGTTCTATTTTGTGACACTGGGTCTGGGGCTCACAGAGAAGCCACAATTCTGCTCTGCCAAGTGGACCCATGTCAGGCTCTGGCAATAGGGGGCACTAGAGGAAGGTGCAGGGTTGGAGGTGCGGGAAGGGATTGCTCCTGCCTGGCGGCTTCCTGTTTTTGTTAGGGTGACTCACCCACCTTGCTTCCTCTCCCAGCAGTACCAGTTCACTCCAGTAGCAGCCCTCGATTCCAGTTTGCCGCCTTTCCAACACTCACAAGACACCAGCACCAGTCCAGCAGTACACACCTCGGAGTGTGGGGTCCCAGCCACGTGGGTCCTCCCCTCTGAGCTCAACGCAGCCCCCCAACCCCACCCCAGGTAAGCCGCACCCCCTCCTCAAGGTCTGAGCTTCAGCTCCACCCGGCCTCCTCTCCGGGCTTCTTCAGCAGCAGCCCCAGCCTCTCCTTAGCTGGGCACCAGCTGCTCTCCGCGGCCCCTGTCCCTGAAGTAAGATGCTGCTCTCCTGTCTTTTCACTTATCTGGTCAATATTCTTTACAGCAATGTCTCTTTATTAAAATAACTCGTGCGATTTCTGTTTCCTGACTCACCCTGACTGATATGAGGTCTATCCATCCCTAGTTAGGCTATTATTCAGTCTTAAAAAGGAATGAAATTCTGGTACGTGCTGTGTCAAAGATGAACTTGGAAAACATTAGGCTACATGGAATAAGCCAGACACAAAGGGAGAGATGCTGTGTGAGTCCACATGCATGAGGTGCCTACAGTAGGCAAACTCGCAGAGACAGAGTAGAATAGGGACCACCAGGGGTCCTGGGGGTGGGCGGATGGAGAATTATTGCTTAATGGGTACAGAATTTCTATTTGTGATGATGAAAAGATCCTGGAAATTTGAAGTGGCAATGGTTGCACAACACTGTGAATGCATTTAATACCACCAAGTTATACACCTAAGAATGGTTAAAAAGTAAATTTTACTTTAAGTATATTTTACTACAATGAAAAAAAAATCACCAAAATATGCTTCTGTGCTCTCATTGACTAAACATTGATTCAGCAAGAAAAAAATCTGTGAAGGTAGCTTTGAGTTTTTCCTCGGCAGTCTGTGGTTGTGCTGCCTTCCTGGCTTGTGCATTTGGCAATCATAATTGGTGGGCAATCAATTTATTGGTATATTTATTGGCATATATATATATATATATATGGCAGTATATTTATTGCTATTGTTTCTCTCAACATTGGCCTCAAACAGGACTTCAGCATGGAAGTTCTGGTACAAGATGGTCATCCGTTTGGTGTTTCTCTTTTTGTCACAGTGTTGAAATCCTAAGTCGCTATGGTCAAAAAACTCCTCGCTGCTATATGTAGAAGCAGGAAGCACAGAGCAAAGTGAACTCTCTCTACTCTAGTGCTTTGTTTGCCTTAAAACAGTTAATTTTAACAAGGAAGATTTAGGGTAATAGTTTGTCCTAACATCGCCAATTGATGGAAGATAATAGGGCAATAACAGATGGTTTTGGGCCCAGAAGATTTCCCCCATTATCAATTCTTCTCTTAATGTACCATTTCAGTAAAGTTTCAGTAGCAGTAATAAGATTTTTCTCTCTCTCTCTTTCCATCAAGGAATGAGGACAATTTAGATATTTTGCTTAAGAGTAAAATAATATCAACAAATGTAAACCCAGCCTAATAACTTTCATTTTCTTGATGAGGCGCATCTAGATATGCTAGCCGGCTGCCAGAGCCTGCAAATACAACTGGCCCTCCTCGGAGCTCTTTCTCGCCTGTCTTGCCCCAGGTCCCGTACTGAATTCAATGGTAGGTTAATTGGATTGGCTGTGTAATATTAAATTGAGACGATCTCCATTAAATTTATTTATAAATTCTATTCCCTAAATAGTGACAGTGAGATAGTAAACTTTTTTTTTACTACCATAGTTAACATCCCCCTAAAGAAGGAAACATGTTTAGGGCATTTGGATTTACTCAGGAAAGGAAAATATAGTCACAAAACGGAAAAAGGAGAGAGACACAGAGGGAGAGAGGCAATATCACTTAACTTCTGAAGGGAGGCCAGGGCTTCAGGTGACTTGTGGGGAAACTGCTCTCTGGATCTTTTTATCCCGGACTCCAAGAGCCTCAAGACATGCTGAGCGACATGGTGCCACAAGGAGGGAGGAAGCGCGTCTCCAAGATCACACCCACAGCCATAGCGCAGGCTCCCCTCCCGCTGTGTGCCTGTGCAGGAGGCGACCTGCAGTGACGACCGGAGGGACCACGGACTCACTCCAGGCAAAGAGCTGGTGCCTGGTTCTCCAGCCCTGGGACGCAGCGGCAGGCACTACGTGAAGGACCAGTGTGCAAGAAGGGAGCAGGCCTCCCAGCAGCCGCCCAGCTGCGGTGCCTGGGGGGCGCCAGCCCAGACGCCGGAAGCACGCTCCGGCTCCTCCACCTGCCAGCAGTAAGATCTTGGGCAGGCCAAATTGTGTGTCTCTGTTTCCTACCAGTACAGTAGGATTAAAAATACCTGCCTTCTCAGACTATTTTGAGAATTAAATGAGATAGTACACAAAGATCTTAGACCAGGGCCTACCGTATACTAAAGCATTCAATAATTGTTAACAATTTTTATTAGCACTCTTCTCTTCAACTTAGAGCCCCAGGGCTCTGTGCTGAGGATGGCCACACGGTCCCGTGAAGAAGAGTGAATGCTGAGAGGGAGGAGAGCACCACCGGCCCACTTTGGCAAGGGTTAAAGCCGGTCACCGAACCCGGGCAGAGCACAGCTCAGCTGCAAACGCTAACTGCTAGCCCTCAACTCTCAAGGTGATAGAGTCCAGTGTTAACCACATGGTTAGAGCCAGCGTCATAGGGCAAGAAAAGGAAGGCATCATGTGTGGGTGTGGAGATAGCGTGGGCTGGGGTTAACGGGGAGGTGCCTAGGTTCATATCCATTTCTGCCAGCTACTAGCTGAGTTCACCGGCGAGTTATGTAACATCTCTATGCAATGGTTTCCTCCTCTGAAAAATGGGGATTTTAATGGTATCTACCTTAAAGGGTTGTTATGAGGATCAAATGAGTTAAAAGTGGAAGAGCATTGAAAATATTGCCTGGAACATAGTCAAGTGTTATATAAACATCCACAGCTTAAAGAGTTTATAACAATTGTTATTTCCATGTGAGTTTAACTCTATTATCTACCCACAACCTCAGATCTTTAGAGGAATTAAAGATGGGAACATTCCCCAATGCCACAGTATTTCTGAATTACCTAGAGTCTTGTTTTTCAGACTCTGTAAATATGATGAATCAAGTACACCGAGTGTACACCATTCCCTGGTGAATGTTTCTTGTGTTTCCCAAACAGGAAAATGGGAAGAAAAGGAAGGAAGAAGAGAAAACCCTGCCTAGTGAAAATGAACCAGATGGTTATAAAAAGCATAGACTTTCAGGAGGCAGAAAAGGAGAAAATATAGAAGAGGATCAATGAGGGGGAAGATGGGCACCATAGCTGGGCGAAGGAGCAGTTTGGTGTAATGGGTTAAACCAGTTCTGGACTCTGCAAGACAGTTGCACTAGTGAGACTGGTAGCACTCGCAGGAGGGCACATGCCTCTCCATCCCCTCTCCTCCCTCCCATGATGCCTCTGTATTTTTAGCCTGTGGGGATGGAATGATGAATGCCCCAATGGAAATAATGTTGGAAGGAGATTTTTCTTGGCAAAATGGCAGAAAAGGCTGCCAAGTATTTTCTAAGATATAAACAATTTGTCCACCTTCATCAGGGAAAGATTAACACATGTTATTCCTGAGTCAGTGTGGGATTTTCACTTGCCGTAGTTTGCAATTTGAGTTCTCCCCGATTATTGTGAGCTTTTGCAACCTGGTGTGCAGTAAGCACTCCATTACCCTGGGAAATCACTGGTGTTCCAGCTGCTAGAATCAAATCATCAGGCACAAATCAGGAAATAAAAATCTTCTACTCAAAATAGACAAGTGAGGCGTGTGGTTTGGAAGTAGCGCTGATTTGGGCTTGGATTTTCTCTTGGTTATGCCACCAACTGTCTCGCTTTTACAGTTATAAGAGAGGAGTACGGGATTCAGTGATTTTTAAGATTCCTTCCAGCTCTGCATCTGTGATCTGGTGTTCAGTGTTATTACAGACTACTCTGGGCAGAAAGCAGCTCTGTCTTCATATTCATGATAAAAACCTTCCAGAATGTCAGTGCTCCCTCTTACGTTTTGTAGTGTCCTTTTCCCCCAGGGTCACACAGTGAGTGCCTCTACCAGGCCCTCTAGAAGCTCATGGCTTTCCACTGCAGAGTGTGGATTCCCGCTCTCACCAGACCTCGTATCCTTACTATGTTCTAGAATGTACCCTGTTTGAAACACTAGCCCCATTTCCTCTCTTAACTCCCATCTCCAGAGCTATACTCTCAGCTAGATAGCTTTAAAAATTATGTATTTAAAAAATGTTCCTCTTTTTTGGATAGATATCTGCCTTTAATATGAACTTAACCAAAAGGAATGGTAGGAATTTCAGTTACCATGAATGCTGGGGGATACTCTCTCACACCCAGAACCTTTGGGAGTTCCAAATAACACTCAGAGGCAACTGCCTACATGTGAAGTCTACTTATATCTTCAGGGAATCCAATTAAAAAAATATCAAATACCAGCTTGTGTGCATTTTATGGTTCTAGGGCCTGGTGGAGTGAAAGGTATATCACAAAGACAAATAAGACAGTTCTTTCTTTTAAGAAGCTTAAGATTTAGTAGAACTATAAAATGTTTTTTATCTTAATGGATAGTTGAAAATATTTTTACTATAGTAAAATATACATAACAAAATTTATCATTTTAGCCATTTTCTTTTGTTTTAATTGAAGCATAGTTGTATATAATGTTATGGTTCCAAGTGTACAACATAGTGATTCAACAATTATATACATTAAGCAGTGTTCACCAGGGTAAATGTTAACATCTGTCACCATACAAAGATATTACAGTATTATTGACTATATTACCTATGCTGTAAATTTTATTGCCATTACTTATTTATTTTATAATTGGAAGTTTGTATCTCTTTATCCCCTTCACCTATTTTTCCCATCACCACCTCCATGGTTCTCTGGCAACCACCAGTTTATTCTCTTGTGTTTCTAAGTCTATTTCTGTTTTGTTTGTTCATTTGTTTTATCTTTCAGATTCCACATATAAGTGAAATCATATAACATGTATCTTTCTCTACCTGACTTATTTCATTTAGTATAATACCCTTAGGTGCACTCATGTGGTCACAAATGGCAATATTTTGTTCTTTTTTATGGCTGAACATTCCATTGTATACCTGTACAACTTCTTCTTTATCCATTCTTCTATTGATAGATACTTAGGCTGCTTTCATATCTTGGCTATTGTAAATAATGCTGCAATAAGCATAGGGGTTTTTATCTTGGTATATTTCCAGAAATGGAATTATTGGGTCATGTGATATTTCTTTTCTTAAATTTTTTGAGGAACCTCTATGTTTTATCATGGTGACTATACCAATTTACATTCCTCCCAACAATGCATGGGGTTCCCTTTCCTCCACATCCTCATCAACACTTGCTGTCTCTTGTCCTTTTGATTCAGCCATTCTGACTGGGTATGAGGTGATAACCTCATTATGGTTTTGATTTGCATTTCCCTGACTATTAATGATGCTGGGTATCTTTTCATGTATCAGTTGCCTATGTGCCTGTCTTTGGAAAACTGTCTATTCAGGTCCTTTGAACATTTTTAAATAAGATTGTTTTTTGGTGTTGAGTTGTATGAGTTCTTTATATATTTTGGAAATTAACCCCTTATTGGTATGTCATTTGCAACTATATGTTCCCACTCAGTAGGTTGCCTTTTCATTTTGTTGATGGTATCCTTTGCTGTGCAGAAGTTTTTTAGTTTGCTGCAGTCTTGTGTATTTATTTTTCTTTTGTTTCCCTTGCCTGGAGAGACATAGCCAGAAAAGAATTACTCATGTTGATGTTCAAGAGCATTTTAACCATTTTTAAGTGCACAATTTGGTGGTATTAAGTACAGGCATGTTGTTGTGAAATATATTTTTATCCACAATTACTTATTTATTTTTTGAGAGCCATTTGTTTCAGTACATAAAAATGAGCAAGTTATAGTTCACACCTTGGAGAACTTACCTTTTGGGTGTAACTTAGCTGAAGAAATAAATGTGATATAATTGGTCAAGAATTTTAAGGCAGTCAGCCTGCCTGCCTTCTTTCCTTCCTTCCTTTCCTCTTTTCCCTTCTTTCCATTTCCTAAAATTATCTAAAATGGATTACAAAATATATATAAGATAACAGGGCGAAGTAAATGTAAATTTGTCAGGATACATAAGGGTAGGAAAGTGAGATGGGACCATGTACGAGGTTAGCAAAGAAAATACATGTCCTGAAGCCCTGTGAATGTGTTCAAGACAAGCTTCAGATTTTACTCTAACCCTCCCAGAGCCAGTTTAGCAGAGAAATTTGATCCATTATAAGATTCAGTGTCCTGCCTGTGCCGTAAAACAAAAACAGCTGCTCAAGAGCACATGGCTTTCCTTGATATTGAGATCAGAGAGAAAGTTCTCCTGTGGGTGTAACTGAGAGGATATGTGTGGTATAATGGACAACATCCATCTGTACTGTCTACACAGTAATGAATCATTATGGACTGAATAACCTTCACTACAAGCCCATGGCATTGTTCGGAAGGTTAGTTCAGTAAAAACAGTGTGGTTCCAGTCCTTGGGTCTCTACTAGTCTGGCCTAATCCCATGATAGATTTTAGAGGGTCTAGGGTGAATAAAGGTGAACTAAGATGTTCATCACCATAGTCCTTTAAGTGGCCTCAGACAGCCACCTGGGCACATCCCCAGGTTGAATGCTTCTATCCCAAAAACTGCTTCTGTTTGTGTTAATGTGCCTTACCAGTATCACCATTGTCTATGACATGAGAAAAGTAGGGAAGTATTGTTTAGGGCTATTCTAGTTTGTGATGGTGGCTGTATCATCAATACCTAAGTGGCTGCTAAGTTCAGTGTATCCAAGTGGGAAGGCCTAGCAGTGTGATGTGGGCTTCCCAAAGTGGTATTAAGCAATAAACTGGAAGGAGGAGAACCAAATCACATGGAATTTTAGCTCAGTGGAATTCTATCTCCAGTTCATTTCTTCCAACCCTGAGTCTCAATGTAAGTGCTGTCATGGTCTAAGTTCTAGATGGACAGAAATGACCAGGGTCTATAGGGCCCATGAGGATTAGCCCATTTGTCATGATTTTGGCTATTAAGCATTGCTAGTGTGGGGAAAACCCTCACTGTAAGAGTCTTGGTGGGTGGCAGGGAGCACTGGAGAAGCCATGAATTGGGCAAGTACCATCCTCTTGTTGCACATGACTTGGCTAAATGTACATTCAAACTTTAATTCTTAAGTAAATGGTGGAGGGACTGTGAGATTTGTTTCTCAGTAGTTGTGATGGTGCCTTAGCAACATTTTATATGACTGATGACAGTGTCCAGGGACAGCTGATTGGAACGGCCAGAGAAGTATTCAGCTATGACTGCAGTAGTTCCTGTCTGACTATGTCTTTCCCTTAGGTTTTGCCTGTTTTGTGAGCCTAATTCTCCAGCTTCTGAGTTACCCAATATTTTTTTTCAAATATTCTTTTATTGCTTAAGGTAGCCAGGCTGTAATAAAGAATCTTGATGATACAGCCCACAACCAAAAGCTAAGGGAAAGGTTACTTTAGTCAGGACCAGTTTCTTCAGAAAGTGATACAGAGGTCAGTCATGATCCAGAACTTAGTACCAAATTACCCATGCTTGCCATGCCACCCATGACACACAGGCCAGAGAAACATAATCTTGTAATAAGACAAGAAACACATTAGGTAGAATATTTAGTTAGCCAATAGGTCTTTTTTTATTAAAGTATAATTGATATAAAAGATATTCGTTTCAGGTGTACAATGTGATATGACAATTACATACCTTATGAAATGCTCACCAGGGTAAAGGTAGTTAAGGACCTTTAAAAAATCGGATAGTTTCTATAATTCTGGACCTATGTCAAAAGGCCACATCTGTAAAGCTGATAAAGGCAAAACAAATTATTAGAATCAGAGTCCACACTGACATTTTTTTTGAAACTCAAAAGTACTTTAATATGAATGAAAATGAAGATACAACATACCAAAATTTAAGGAATGCAGCTACTTACAGGGAAGGTGATAGTCGTGAATATATTTGGAAAAGAAAGGTCTCAAAAACCCAACTTTGCTCCTGAAGACACAGGAAAAAGATCAAAATGAACCAAAACCAAGTGATGAAAGTAACATTTAGCATGGAATTCAAGCAAAGAGAAATGAGAAAAAAAATGCAAAAAAATCAACTGGCAAAAACTTGGTTCTTTCAAAAGATAAACAAAATCAACAAACCTTTAGCAAAAGTGACCCAGAATAAAAATGAAGCTAATATAAGTGTCACCACAAAAAGTGTGTCTGCACATATATAAATGCAAACAAATACAGCTTATTACATATAACCACATCAGGCCACAACTATTAGACCTTACTATCAGGCAATGTCTACTACACAGGGTATTGAATAATCTGCTCTATGAATCATAAAACTATTAATCGTTATCTTCATTCCAAATACCTCTTGTTTTTGCACTAAGTTCCTTCCCTCTGTTGTATAGAACTTCCTTGTTTCTTCTTGGAATTTATTCTCAAAAGATTCTTGGTAAATGTGCAAATCAGAAAGCATATTTAAAAGTCTTTGAATCAAACATTGATCAACCATATCACCATTTCTTTCTTTTTCAATCAACAGAAGAGTCCCATCTATAGTCTTGCTCTAAATGTTCTGATCACAAATAATTCAAGCCCCATGTCCCAAATGGATGATAACACTGGAATCCTTAAAAATGTAAGTTCTATCTAGGAATCATGATCATTTGTCTGCAATGATTTTGCCAGCATTTATCCACTTTCTTTAGAAAATAGTCACTATCCAAAGAATTCTCTCTGAACTGATGAACTTGTGCCTTGATATGGAGTTCACAAAGCCACTTTAGTTCTTTATACAAATTTGCAGATAATTGTAGGAGCAAAAGTTTTCAACAGTCTGATAGAGTTCTTCCTGGGAGTATTTAATGGAGACATTGTTCTGGATAGCTTGTGTAGCCTCTTTTAATTTTTGCCATAGTTCTTCAGTATACTTTTCCAGCATCAGAGGTTTATCTTTAAAGTTTTTGATTACCAACTTCTTGACAGAGCCAGTGCCAGACTTGATACTGGAAAAACTGGACAGAGTCACAGGGGTTTCAGTCAGGTCCTCTGTGTGTGGGTCTGCAGCCACAGAGAAAATTATCAAGTTTGGTTTTAAATTGCTCTTCTTCCTCAGAGACAGGAGCACATGAAGAAGATGGCCATTTTCACATTATGCCCTCTGTGCAAAGCGAAGAAATACCTCAAAAACGACAGCTGACTACCCCACGGTCTCGAGGTCTCACAAGACCTCACCCTTTCTCCTCTGGAGTTGTTGGTGTCCACAATTACCGTTATGACCATCACTTGGCAACCGCAATTGTGAACGTAGTTCTGCAACCGGAGAGGGGAGAGATGAACTAGAGCCATGTTGAAAAAGAGATTATGCTGTAGATAAGCGAGAAGAAATGGGCTTGATCATTGACATCCCGAGTGTATGTAGTTAGTGATTTAAACAGCCTGAGTGTGGAGCTTTAGGTGTATCAATTCTGCACCTTTTGTTACCACGGTGAAAGAACGGGTGCACCGTTCCACTGCAATACCAGGCTGACGCGTGAAATGGATGGAGCCAGCTCCTACTCCACTTCGTGCTGCAAAAATCCATTTAATGTATTGTCCTCGGATAGAGGACATACCAGATATTAAACTGATAAAACAGATACTACACTTGATCTCAGCCAAAAGGCCGAGAAGGGATCCACACTGATATTTGTCCTGGAAGCCCTCTGGGGGCCAGAAACTCATCCCCCAGGAGATCACAGTCATCTTGAGCTTAGTAACAAGGGGAGAATCCTGGGCTGGAGAACAGGCATCCTGACAATCTGAAGGCATTCAGGACAGGCTACCCTCAAACATGGCACTTAGGCCCTGAATATTTTGAGCTGAAGGAAGGACTTCCTGAACTTCTCCTAAAGCACATCATAAAACCCTCTTGTGAGAAGTGCCCTCCGCTTTTCATCAAAACTAGCATAAAAACGCTCAGGTTGAACTGTTTCTGGAGCTTCATTCCCTTATGAAGATTCCCACGTCATGTAAAACTTTTATTAAATAAATGTATATGAATTTTTCCTGTTGCTCTGCCTTTTGTTACAGTGGTCCCAGTTGAGAACTTAGAAGTGAAGGGGAAAAATATATTTTTCCTCCCCTGGAAATCACAGCATCTGAGGTAGCTGGCTTAAATCTGTGAAGCTGAAAGAGCAATCTTCCCAAATGTGACCTCCAACCTGACCTAGGACTTGACCTACCATATTGACAAGTATGACTCGTGGCTGCATAACTCCAGTCATGCTTCCATTTGCACACTGTCTTCTTTGTGTGTCTCTGTCTTCTGTCTCTTGTAAGGACATTTGTCATTGGATTTAAGGTTTACCTGGGTAATCCAGGATGATCTCACCTCAAAATCTTTAATTTAATTACATCTTCAAAGATCGTTTTTCCTCTTTTTTCCAAATGAGGCCACATACACTGGGTGGATGTATCTTTTGGGGGGGCCACTATTCAACTCACCGCAGCAACATGTGGCTCCCCAGACCCAGGCCTCCGTGTGAGCAAGGAGGTGTCTGCTAGTGAGCGCTGAGTTCAGCTGGGGTTTGCTTTTGGCTCACTGGTGGTTCCTGGGAGCTGCTCTTTCCCAGGCCAAGGCAGAGCATTGGGAGTAGGGTGGCTCATCCTGCCTCCATTCCCAGTGGAGGCTTTTCATTCTCAACTCCCATAGAAAAGAAAGCTCTCCATGTCCCTATTTCCTAAAGACTACCATGCCTGCTTTTATTTACAGCATTAAAAATAAATTTCTAATTACCTTCGATTTCTATAGTTAATTTAGGGATTCTCCAAAGAAATTATTTCAGTAGCTCAGGCATTTTAAAATTTAATTCCAACCTGTCACTATTGTTTCACCTTGTTTATGAACCCAATCCCTTTTTTGGTTTTAAATAGGGTATTACATGGCTGCTCTTTTTACCCTCCATTCCCATGTTTTTTTTTGTGTGTGTGTGTGTGGAATTAACTCTTGAATAATGAAATTGGCTAGAATGTGCACCCAAATTCATTTTTTTTTCAGAGGAAATTGCAATATCTGATGTCTTAATATACAATATCAAGTGTTCCTTAAAGTATCCTCTCAAGAGGCAGAAGAGGATGTGGAAATTATAGTCAGCTCATGACTGCAGACCTCCCACACTGTTCTCTAGAAACTGTCTGGAGTAGATTGAAGAAGGGAGAGGAATCAAAACTTACCACAGCCAACTTGTTAGGATCTTTGGAAAAATATTTTATGAGAACAAGCCTGGAGTTACTAACATGGAGTTTCTGGCTCAGTCTGTGAATTTTCACTCTTTCTGAACTTTTCATATTCCCTATCTTGGAGGAATGGAAGTTAAGCATCATTTTTATATTCCAATTTTGAAAATTCCTGAAGAACTCCAAAGTCAGAACGTGGGACAACATGAAGGACATTTGAAATTAAGATGAGTTTGTGTATTTTTTATTTCCATATATTCCTGGTTTTCATTAGATTTGTTACTTTTCCTTTTATTCCGGAAGATGGTTATCTCCTGGTGTGATGTCAGAGGCTCTGGGGTAACACTGATAAATCACCAAAGTCATCAAAATGCTTTTGTAATTCATATTTTAGAATTTATATTGAATCTTTTTCAGAACTTTGTTTTTCCATATGAAGGTGCATTTATTCCATAATGAAAGTAAGACTGACAAACCCTCAAATGCTTTCCTCAACTGCTAGATGTTAATGAAAAGAAGGTAAAGAAGGTGGTAAAAGAACTGTTCCAACTGAGTTCCTATAACTAGGAAATCTTGGTTCTTTGAGCTTTATCTCCAGACTTTGTCATTTAGGCAAAATTTTCAATCCCAGCTTATTGGATCTCAAACCTCCTACAGCAGGAATGGAATGACTGGTCACTAGTATGAAAGAACAACCACGTTTCAGACATTATTGTTTCTAGAATGTGCTAGAATGTACACTGTGCTGAATATCAAGAGAATCTGGAGAGAGCTATTAAATAAGGCTTTTTCATACCACATTCAGGAAAAACCTTTACTATTTCAGTTAATTTTTGCATTTACTTTATTTGAAAATAAGTTGCAAGTTTGATATTGAGGAGGTTCAGAACATGTTACCCCAACACATGGCACCTTGATATACTGAATATTTCAAGCTGAAGGAGTTTGAGAAAATGTTGGTCTCTCTGACCTTCCCTTGCCCTTCTCCCCTGAAGCAGGTCCTGAGACCCTCATGTGAGAGGTGCTCTCCCTACACCAGAAGGAAAGGAGCATCCTTATCTCTAAGATGGAGGGAGAAGCATCCAATTAAACAGGCGTCAGTGGGTTTCCCCAGTTTTTTACATTTAGCTCACACTTACATTGTCCTATCATATTTCTCCATGACTGTCCACTGTCCCTCTAACCTAGCATAAAAACACACAGATTTAACCCTTTGATTCTTCATTTCTTTATGAAGGCTCTGCTGTTCCATAAAACTTATACTAAGTAAATTTGTTTACTTTTCTCCTGTTAATCTGCCCATGTCAGTTGAGTTTTCAGACCCAGCCAGGGATGATAAGAGAGTCAGGGAAAATGTCTTCTTCCCCTACAATATCAAGGGTTCTATTAAACTAAAGCTTAAGAGTCCATTGGCACCAGACCCAAGATAGTTTTCTAATTTTCCTTTATTTTTAAGCCTAATATTTTAGCTGAATAATTTAGTTAAGAGACAATGTTCATCATCATTATTGTCTTACTTCATATTTTCACACAGGAATTTTTACCTCTTTTCTAAAGGTTGTTCTCTTTTGCCCAGACTTGGATAAATGGCCAGGGTTCTACACAGCCACAATCACTTGCTCACTTCCCTATGTTTGTGGAGGAGCTCAGTGTTTTTTTAAATGCTATTTCTGATTTTGAAAAATTGTTTACTAGTGTTTTTATACCAGGTTTTGTTTTTCAAAGATATCTAAGGTGGTTCCAGGAGCATAAATGTTAAAATTCTACCTCAAAGAGCCAAAATCGTCCTAAAGAAATTTCTCCCTCTCCTTAATCTGGCTAAACCAGTTTCTGTTGCTTCTAACAAAACAACTAATATATTTTCCAGCCTTACAGAGTTTATACTCTAGTGGAGAACATGGTCATGAAACAAATACAAGTTGTTCTTTTAAATGGCAAGAAGTGTCATGAAGAAGCTAAACCAGGGTAATGATAAGAGGTGAGCCCAGGGTGAGGGTGGTCAGAGCAGAGAGGGATCCTGGAAGGGGCCCCAGGGAAGAGTGGCCTCCGGGGTGCAGGGCCACCAGGAGAATGTGGTTCGACAGCTTCAGGGGAAAGAGGCGTTTCTTGGAGGGTGAGGTAGGCAAGCAGGATGCGGCGCAGGCACCACCACAGACCGTGGCCCGGATAAGCCGTCCCTGCCTCTGGGGAGACTTGCGGCCTCAGCAGGGAGCTTGTGGAAGAAGTCCCGTCCGGACATCTGCCCAACTACATTTATCTACTTCTAGAGCAAGTCAGTATATTTTCTGTTGGCTGACAGCATTGTTTCCTTCCTGTCTTCATACCATTTGTTGCTGTTGGTGATGCTTAAAGGGGAATCGGCCTGTCCCTCATTTCACATGTCAAAGGCGAGCCGTGCCTGTGGCTGGCCTCCATTTCTTAAGCTCGCCGAGTCAATCATTACCATCTAACTGCTTCTCTACTTGGATATAGTCACTTCATTTCTCTCCCACATGCTTATTATGGATTCTTGTGGAAGCTTTCAAAGGTGCTGTCAACTTAAACCCTCTGCTGAGACATTCTGAGACGCGTGGTACAAGAGTGTATTCTGACATGTTTGGAATCAGGCACACCTGGGTTTGAACCCTGGCCTCACTGTCTGCTAGTTGTTTAATCTAGCCGTTTTATATAGCACGTCTATGCCTCCGTTAACTCGTCAAAATCACAAGGGTATACACTTCACAACGTCCACCCAATACAGTTGTTTTTGGATTAAATGCCAGTGTCTACCACACAATAAAATAAATGATAATGTCTGTAGCTTCAACTACACAGAGATCTCTAACAGATTCAAAGAAAATGTTTTGGCTCCCCCAATAATTTCGGGCCAGGATCCTTTAAGACTGGTAGCGAGCAAAGGGTACCTAAGGGAGGAGACCTTGAGTTCTGACACTTACCGCTGAGCTTCCATCCTCCCCTTGAAGATCTTGCACTATTGCTGTGGTTCCACATTATTCCCCAGAGGGAGGGGAGAGTCTCCATCCACGAGAATTGTCATTATGAGGACCAGGACTTGATTTTACAAAGGGAGCTACTGGGCTTCCCTTGATATGCAAACAGAAAAGTCAGTTCAGCATGTACCAAGGCTTCCTTTGTCTGACTGAAAAAAGGGCACCCAGTGGAATCAAATCTTAAGCTCAGCTCTGGTGGCATCCAGGAAGAGCGAATGCAACCTGTTTTGTTCTCAGGCATTAATGAACCTTCTGAACCACAAGTGCAAAGGATGCTGCGCAAAGTCAATGTGTTGGCCTTCTTATTACCTGACCTTGGGCTTCCCAGGAAAACCCTGGAGCCCTGGAGCCCTGAGTTCACAGCTTTGCTAGAGACTGACAGCTGGAATAAGATGGTCAAGTGATGAACATGAAGAGGAACACATCCTCGAAGGTAAAAATAGATATAGCTACTGGGTCAAACTGCAAAAGAGAGCTGGAAGGATTTTTGAATTCCTTCTCTGGAGAAAATCGTCATCCAATGTACGTAAGTCAAATAAGACCTAATCTATAGGCAAGTGGCTGAAAGGTGGTCTCAAGTTCCCATGTAGAGATAGGTTTAGGGATCCCATATGGTGAATCCAAATAGCATTATCAGGAGTAACTATGGAGTAAGATAAGGTGCCCTGGATATTTCCTGGATTCTCTTCCCACATCTTGCCTTTGCCTCTGTGTGGGCACATGGCTTTGTGGGCACCTTTTTTAGCTCAGTGACTGAGCATGTGAGCTGAACTAAGTCTGTCAGGACTCCTGTCTACACCTACCCATTTCCTGTAAGTGTACCAAACAGGGGCAGAACCAGATTAGTGGGAAACAGACTTTAACCAAAACTTCTATTTAGTTTAATTTGGGGGCCTAATTTTAATGCCTTATTTTTCAGATTTTCATCTCTAAAATTAATACTATTAGTTATTATTCTGTTCTTCTAAGGATAAAGCATATAAGAAAGAAGAAACTTTCAGTTCATTTTAAAGAGGCAGTGAATTATTTGCTGAATATTACTATCTCTATGTTATTCTACCTGGTCATAATTTCCTCTCAAGAATGGTTCTTTTGCTGAAAGAATAGCATAAAGATTTTTTAAAATTCCAAAATATTTGGAAGTAAATATTTGGAAGTAAATGCAGGACAAAGAGAAGTTAAAGTAGCTACTAATCCCATTGAAGAAAACAGGTTCATTCAGCAGGATGGATAGCCTGAACCAGCCCCTGCAGCAGTAAAACCTTCCACAGGGCTTCACTAAAATGGGAATCTTGAAGTACAGCATTGACAGGGCAGGACACTAGAAAAAATAATAACTTTTAATTTCATAAAACTATCATTTGATTTTAGAGTGATTGTTATTTAGGTCCCAGGGTATTTTCATTTAATAAGAATGCCATGTGATATAAAAAACCTAATTAAAAATGTGTATACAGCCTAGAAACAGTGTCTAAGATATGATCGATCATTCATTCTCAGTGAAGTTCTCTTCTTTTCTTAAATGGCTTTAAAGACAAAAAGTCAAGTAAAACCAGTTAAGTTCTAAAGTAAAGAAAATCATTTTCTTGAAATGCTCAAAGAAGCAGTTATCAAGCAGGAACTAGGAAAGCCGAGAAGATGGTAGCAGATACGGAATGCTGCCGTGAAGCTGGGTCAGCCATTTCAGGAGGAATAGACAGAAATGATATGATGCCCAAAGGCAGGTGCTATTATACTCCCTATAGAAACAGGTAGGAATTATGCTGGACTCTGATGGGAAGACTCCACTTTATCTTGAAATTGTAATAATAAAGTCCCATGAGTACCTAAGTCTATTTATTTGCAAAATCAAGAATCAAAAAAAAAAGGAGACTGCATTGCAGACAGAAGCAGTACATGAATTAAACCACAAAAGAAATAGTGGAAGGGTACTCTCACTGAGAAAAGCAAAACCAAACCAAACTCATCAAGCCAAGAGTACCAGGTGATGATCCCACAGAAACCTGAGGCCCCAAGAGACTCTGGCGCCAGCGTGAGCAGAAACACGCACCTCTCGTGGAAGACTGAGGCAACTTTTGCCCTTAAAATGTCAAAGCTCCTATATCCTGATCTCCTAAGTCCTGATCTCTTGTCAGTGACTTTCATTCCCCTCATCTTTGCATTACAAGCACCACTTGGCTGAGTGTTTCATGTTGCTCCAACAGTCAGGAGGAACATAGAAGCTCCTTCACCTTAGAGTCAAAGACAGGCCTTTATTCAATGGTTGGTGAATTGTTTCCCAAGGGCAGCAGCCTCACTTGCCACACTGACCTGCCGTAAGTCACTGGTGAAGACAGGCGTGACAGCTAGTGGGTGTCTGGAGGTAAGAAATCTCCCTGTGGAAACAGTGAGCTCTTGATCCTGACATAGGAGTTACAGATGGGCCATTGCTGCTTTAGTAGCGTGCCTGGTCTGGGACTTCTCTGGGCAATGCTAGTTCCAAAACCCCCTCTTGCACTTGTATGTTGAGTAGGAGAAACAAAGAGGCAATTTCCCATTTTCAGCTTTGCCTGGATGTATTCAATCCAGGGGGCAAAGGCAGTTTACCTGGGGCATGTATCAGGTGCTTTTCCTTTCTTTTCTCTTTGAGTTTACAGAGTTGGTTGGAAATAGGGACCCTTCTAAGGGACACTTATCTAAGCTACCTAAGAAGAGGCCTTAACAGGAAGGGTCTGTATTAGCTCTCTGGCTCTGGTTTCTAGTGATCACAGAGCAGCCTCTTCAGCTGGAGAGCCATACACTGTGGTGTTACCTATAGAATTTTGGTGGACAAGGCTATAGCTTCTCCAGGCTAAACATCTTGCCCTCCACGAAACCATCTCCACACTGATGTGCCATGAAATGTCTTGAGATTTTGAATGAAACAATCTCCAACGTTCCCACCAACACTCAAATTCTGTGCCTACACTTCTGACTAAGATGAAAATGAACTTCATTGGTGTTTGGAAATCAAGATTATGAATTGAAAACTAAGTACCAAGTGAAGTCTTAGTCTTCAACTTCACCACCCAACTCCCCAAGCTGTCCTCTACCCACAACAATTCTCCTTTTAATTAAAATGCAGCCTGATAGGCAGAATCTTGGGGCATGTAAAGCAGTTATGTGATTCACTCAACCATTTGTATGCCTGTGTGACCTATTTAGCTTTTAAAATCCTATTTAATGCCAAAATTCTATTTTCTGCATTAGAGAATTCAAACAAAAGCTCACAGGGAGTCCCATAATGAGACTGTTTTGATTATTCCAGTGATTAGCCCATTTCCTCTCTCTTCAGTAATTTCATTTAGAAAAGTAGTCATTTTAAGAACAAGTAGTTTTTCTTTATTGCTTTTCTCATTTGCTGTGAAATTGGCAAGTGGCCAACCATCTGTGAAATTGCAATTATTACTATTACTTAAAATCTATCAAACCTCTTCAGGTGCTATTGAAGTAATTCTCCTTGCCGACAGAGACAGGGCCAAGGGAGCCATGGATAAGACCCAACTTTGCACAAAAATGTTTTTACCCCAACATTTCAACCTTTCAGCCCCAAATCCCAGAAATGGCATTTGCAGATGCCATGGTAGGAAATGTTGGGTGAGGAACTGCTGGGTTTGGATCCACTGCCACAAGGTATCTGCTTTCTAGCACCTAGGCGTCTTATTTCTTCCTCCGGTGAGGACAAATGCATGCATGTATTTGTCACTCAGCGTTGCTTGAAATGCATGGGGGTGTCAGCTTCTAATGTGATTTGCTTTTGAACAATTCTATCTGTGCTGCTTCCTTTAGCCTTGAGTGTTTCTTTCTTGTTCTTTTATGTTTAGCAAGGAAGGAGCAGTGAAGATGTTTGAGATTATACCATTGGAACTCCTTTCATTTCACTGCCCCTGGACACAGGTATTCCCGAGGAGGAGGCCTGAACAGTAAAACCGGAACCTAGACCAGAGCTGACCTCTAGGAGTAAGACTCCAGGAGCAACCTCACCACGCGGGCAAGCAGTCAGCCTCGTGCAGCTGTTCCACCTCAGACAGCGACCTCTAGAGGCAAGGAGGCGCGGCTTTACACTGTGCTGCCAACTTCCCTGGTGCGGAACCTGTCATTGTATCTCTTAAAGCCACGGTGGCCACACATTCATATTGGCCTGGGACAGAGGAGTCTATGTCTACCACCCAGCATAATCATGAGTAGTACCTGCTTCCACTCTTGGAAGTGTTAACAGATTGGATAGTGAATTATACAGCCTGCTTAATGCCTTCCTGCAGCTCTCCCATCTATCAGGAGAGGTAACACATTTTTAGCCTGTACCATCACTTTGGGGATAATGAGTTCAGGAGTATTACTTCCCATTGTGTAAAGTAATATTTATCTCTATCCATTCTGAAATTATCCTTCAAGCATTATGGGATGTTCCTAGCTCTAAAGCTGAGGCCTGATGAACGACCTCATTTTATAGATGTTAGTCTTATCCATACCAGGCCTTTGTCTATCCAGATGGAAGCCCCTAATTTTAGTCTATTCCCAGAGACCTCCTCCCTCTGATCATTAGTTTTCCTTGTTAATCAGGCTGTAGTAGCGTCTGGAGGCAACTTGTCTGGCTGTCTGAAAAGTGACGCACAATGGCTTGTCATTTCAGGCACCGATGAAAGGCCATCTGCTAGGTGCAGGGCTTTCCAGCTGTATTATAATTTTTTTGAATTAAACATTTTTGACCACATAGAGAATAAAAGACAGAGACACAGCCTAGGTGGCCCATGTGAGCCTTCTGTTTGTGCCTGCAGAAAGAAAAAGCCCAGAAAAAGGAAAAAGAAAAGCAAAGAAAAGAAAGAAAGGAAGGAAAAATGGAAGACCAGTGTACATAATTAAGAAGCACTGTTGTAAATTCAAAAGCACTATTTGCAAGTAAAAAAAGAACTTCACTTTGCTGCCTTTTATCCCAGGGCCAACCTAAAGGGCTAATCATTTTAAAGGTTTGTAAAAAAGAAATACCCAGAAGGGTGTGTTTAAGTGGGCCAGTGATTTCTTCCTTTCCCAAAACAGGAATTTTGCAGAAAAAAATACTTAAATAGTGGAAGAAGAAAGGGAACATTTTGTAATAGAAATTTTTCCCTTGTACTTTCTATTTCTGGTTTAGAAGTTAGATTCCATTAAAAAAAAAAGCTGTATGAGTGCCTGCCCTGTGCAAGGGGGGTTTGGTTAGGCCTGAAGATAGGCAAGCTGGAGCTGATTTCAGATCCTCTTTTTTCAGACATTACAATATGTTTTCCTATGGAACATCAAGACAGCATAACAAATTATAGTTCTCCTGCTGAATTACATTTATTTCTCTTTTCCTTTTATGCTAATAGTCACAATCATTCAAGTGTTGCCTTATCCTATCTTTGCAAGAACTTCCAAGCACTCCTAAATGCTTGGAAGTTCTTTCTCTTAAGGAAATTACAGTGCATTGTGGAGATAGAATAAACCTGATGCATACATGTACTGTGTGCTCTTTGGGCCCCAATAATTTAGAACTGCTGGATTTTAGGACATAGGCTGGACTGAAGTTCAACTATACTTCATCTTTGATCAAAGAGTTTACTAAATAACCACTTTAGAGAAAGATTTACATTTTTCAATGAAAAGATGTTTTTAAACTGTAAATGACATTTTTCAAGCAAATTGTTTGTTAAGTATATGCCGTTTTACTCATAAATACAGATCACAGTGGATCACAACCTAGGAACACTTTATAAAGGATTAGTGTGCTACTGTGCCTCTTTTCCCAAAAAAACAGATGTTTTTCTTAAAAAATTTTGTTTTATTTTTTTAGGAAATCCTTTCCAGGAGTTCTAATTGCTTCAGTTTTGTTTTTTAAACTTTGCTTTTGAAATAATTTTAGATTATTTCAAATATTCTAAATACATAGTCTTTTCAGCTATTTTAATTTTTGAGGTCTGGGTGTGAACACAAATGATAAGAACATGTACATTTATTTACAGACAGTCATCTCTAAGTACTTCAGGGGTTGCCTGCAGTTAGTGGAGGCACTGTTTAAGTTTGGAGCAGAAACACCAATTGTCCTGCTTTATAAATGTCCTGCTCTGGATGAAGGCTCACCCTTTAAGCCTGGCATTGTGCCTGGGGCAGTATACATAGATTTTCTTCTTTATGAGAAACTATTTCTTGGGGGTAAATTTATGTTGCCATACATGTGTTTTAAATGTGGGCTGGAAGGTTGTAGCCCCAGAGACTTCTTAAGTGCCTAGATAAGGAATAAATTTTGCAAATTACAAATGTGTTCAATTTGGCTTTCCAAAGCTACAATTCTGAGACCAATTGTGCCTTCCTAATTTGGGAATATTTTCTTTCTGGTTTTTATTTTGACATGTACCCTGATATCTCCTTTCATTGCTATTTCTAGCATCCCACGGGACCTGCTTCCATGGTTGTCATAGTACAGAAAAACACTCAAGAAAACCAAGAACTCAGTGCTTTCATAAAGCATTTACTCTTATTTGAAAACATTATACAAGCATTACATTGCCACAGCCAGTCCATAGGGGAGCATGCAAATATCAAAAATGGAGAGTTTATTCAACTTATCTGTGTAAATTTCCTTTTTGGTTCATATTTTCCATTTGCAGTGTCTGGAATAGTGTGCTTTGTTATGTGGCTTGACAATAGAATCCTACCCATGGGGTAAAATCTGTACTGGTAGCTAGCTGGGGACTACTAAATGGTTATAAATCAAAACAAACCCAAAACAAACAATACTACACGCTTGTCAAAAGGTTAATAGCACAAGTTAGCAATCTCTAAACTAAACACTGAAACATTTCATGGGACATGGTGCAAATTTTCCCAATGCCTGGTCTACCCAGTTGCGTGTTTCACGGTTTGGAGCTGTGGGAAGGTGTGTCCCAGGCAAGCGCAGTCCCCAGTGCAAGTTTTCATTAAGGAGTGAGGACCAACAAGTGGTCTCTGTTGGGGTTTAGGAAAGCTGTGGTTTGCTCTCAGATCACTCTATGCAATATGCCCAGTATACCCAATCAAATTCTATACATATTGCTGAAGTCCCATTTGTGGACGAGAGAGGGGTGGTGGATGGGGAAGCTGAAGTTTTTGCTGGTGTCTACTGAGGTTATGAAATTTCAGAAACAAAACAACTATAGTTAATGTTTTCCCATTCCCATTCCCACCCCACTCCAAAAGGATCACTGTTTTTGCACAGGGAAAGAGTTTGTTCTTTGCTATTTTTTTTTTCCTGAGGGTCTCTTTGGAACTCCTGATCCCGGGTAACTCAGTGTTACCAGCCTTCTAAATGGAGATGACCTACACGGTAAGGGACCCCAGGGACGTGAAAGTCTTGTGTACAAGGACACTGGGTGATAAAGGGTAAACAGTGAATTCACTTTAACATTCACACTTGGTTTCCATACAATGGAGTCAATTAAAATATCCTAGAAAATAATTCAGATAGCAACTTTTAGCCATCTGCTGATTACAAACTCTTTTGAAATTAAATTAAAAAAAAATCCCAGTCCACTGAGTCAACTTATACATACTTTCATCCACTTATTTCTCATACTAAGCATCTACAAATTAGTGTAGAAAAGTGAATAAAGAAAGATTAAAACATTTGGCATAAAATAAATACTAAAAATGCAATAAATCAAGCAAATTATGCAAAACAAAGGAATGTAAACACAAAAATAAAACCACAGTCTTTAAAGGTCTTCAGATCTGAATGGACAAAATTTTCAGAGAAAGGTATTTAATTGGCTTACAAGGTAGCAGAGAGTAGACATTGGCAAAGTCATTTTGACTTGATACAGCTTTAACATGGATTTTTTTTTTCCCACAGAAAATAAAATGTTTCTAAGGGGACTGAACAGGGATAACCATAAAATCTGCATATCATAGAAGATAATTTTCTTTCCCATCTCCAAGGGCAAGACCACCCACCCTGGGCAGAAGGCAGCAAAGGGGCCACATGGTGACAGCTGACAGCATAGGATGCTTTTGCCTGCAGACTTAGGCCTTGTAAAGGCGATGTGGGAGTCCCAACTAAGTGGCAATCTGTTCTACTTTTCAGGGTTCCCTCCGCTCTTTTGCTGTGCTTGCTTAAGATGTAATGATTTGAATTGCCCTAAGTTTCATAAACAGTTATTTTTCCTAAACAAACTCTGTAACTCCATGGGGGGTCTTTATGAATGGTACTGAAGCCAGCCAAACTTAAAGATGGTTTCACATGCTGACATGTAGAATCTATTTTAAATCATAGAGGCCTGTGGTATTTTTTCATTTCCTGTGTTTGAAAAAAGGGCTATTTTAAGGGCAACAAAATTAGACTGGTGACATTTCCCTCAAAGCCTTATCAGGACACTGTAATATTCTCTGTATCCATAAGAATGTTATATTGATATATTCTGCTATTGAATGGATGCCAAATATAACCAAAATACCAGATCTTTTCACTGGTGATCTCTTTACTCCTACAAAATGGCCAAATTGAGCTATTGTCAGAGATGGCTCCATATCAGCAACTTGACTTTGCTGGGATGCCTCACCAATGATAACTCCACAATAAAGGTAACTGCCACACTGGCGTATTTCAAAAAGGGTGTCACACAATGAAAAGAGCAGAGGACCGTAGCTTTTCTTAATGCCTTGATTAATTTCCACATTATTGCTAAAGAAAAAAAGGAAAATAAAACATATTTTTTGAAGAGAGGAGAGGGAGGGTAAGAAAGATTGAAAAAAAGATGTATATACATTACCCTAAACACAAATGATATTACTTCTGGAGTTTCCAATGAGTCACAGAAATGAAACACTCCTTATCCTGTTATTACAGGAACTTGATTAGCAGAATCACATGGCACAACAGAAAGGCAATGGCCTGGAGTAACCAGAGATTGAAATATAAAAAGGCTAAAATGTTTGTTTTATGTCTATTCCTAGAATAGAGAATCATATGTTCACTTGCCCCTCCCCACAAGGGTCACAGCACAAAATACTTAGCGAGCAGGCGATCCAGCAGGTAACAGAGGAAAACATTAGCCACCAGGTCCCTAGGGTAAGGAAACTTCTCAGGGGGGGAGCTCCAGTGGCATGCAGCACTCAGATAGACTGTGCAAAAAAATAAAGTATGATTCTTAAAAAGTGACTTGCTGTAGAAAAGTGGGATTTATGTTAACTACATGTGGGTCTGGCAATAGTTCTCATCAGGAGTACAAAACATCCCCCTGAAAGTCAGTGTAATAACAGTAACAATAATAATACAAGTAATAATAATAATAATACTTGCTTCTGGTTCAAAAATTTTCACAGGAATTAATGTAGGGCATTGTGATCAGCTTATGCACTAGCTAGGCATCTCTCCAAGTCAGGTCATTGGAGCCTGTGCCTCCAGTGATGTTTAGCTTGTGTCTCTTACAAGCTTCAGTATTTGCTACCTTGCAGTCCACCTGCGTAAACCGCACCTAATAAATACCTTTCTCTATGTACAATACAGAGATGATGGGCAAACACATGGCCACTGAGTTGTGCCCAGTGAGTAGGGAGGGCCTCCTCCTAGGCCACACGAACGCGGGGCTCCTCCTCGGTCTCCTGGCCCAGGCTGGTGTAGGTGACCGAAGGCTCCACCTGGGATGAGCTCGGTAAGTCCACAACAGGTGCCGAAGGATTGCGGAACTGCTTGTAGACCCGGGGGTCCTGGGCTATGTATGTGGAGGTGGAGGAGTAGAGCACCAGCCCGATGAGGATGGTGAAGAAAGACAGGAGATAAAGTCCTGAAAACTAAACACACAACAGCAAAGTAATTTAACAGCCATGGCTGAGCCACTTAAACCTTAACAAGGCGCCGAGGGAAAGAGCAGAGCTGCTTCCTCTCAGCACAGGCAGCTGGACGAGTTGGCCAGCGCTCTTGATGGAGAGTCAATGTTCTCTTCCTGGCTGGTTGCTCTCATCGATTCTCCTTGTCTGTTTTTCTCCACTCTGTAGCTAACACAGAGGAACACTTAGCTGATTGTCCCTAATGTGCCAGTCTGAGCAGCTGACGTGGGAGGACTAGATAAGCACAAATTAAAACATCAAGTTAAAAGCAAAAAATGTCCAACATCACTCAACAATGAGTTGGTTGGTTATGGCTTCATTAAACCCAGAAGAAATATAGATATTCCATTTAATGCTGTATGAAGCCAGAAACACCAAACTCTTCCCTGCACTGGGCACTCTTGTTCTACCTTAATCCAATTCAGACACTGTCTTCCCAGTAAGAATTGTTACTAACTTTGGTAACTTTCTTTGCAAAATCAGATTACACCTCTATGGAAAGGAATAGTATAGCATTCTATTCTTTCACAACTCATCTGAAAGCAAACCCAAAAAACCAAACAGGTTTATATTTTATATATATATATATATATATAAATAACATTCTGCTTCCCCAAGTACTTGCTTGATAATTCACAGAGATTTGGTTGGGGGGGGGGAGAAAAAGAAAATGGTTTATACAAGAATTTACATATATCTTTGGAAAACTATTTCTGGACTCTCTTGAATGGTTATGCTGGAAGTAGTCCCTCTAGTAATTACTAGGGGAGAGTAAAGTAACAACATGAGTGTTGCTATTTCTATTGTTCCTTTCATTCATTTATTCATTCTTTCATTCAACTAGTAGTTTCTTGTATGCTTCTCTGTATCAAACATTGAGCTCCAAATTGGGGTAAGAGAAATGAAAACATGGTCCTTGCCATCAAGGATTTGACAGTCAAAGTGGAGAAACAGAGGCACAGATCAATAAAAGTAATACAGTGCACCTGTGGCATGCCCAGTCACCTTTAGTCAATAACTGCTGTCCCAGTCTTGGCCACATGCTGTACCATGGGGGAAAAAAGAGGGATCAATTTCATTATCCTGTTTTATTTTAGATGATCATATTCTGAAAGAACCAAAAATTGGTAAAAGGCCAAAATTAATTGGAAGCTGGAAGAACAGGAAAAGGATTCAGAGTCTATAATGTAAGTTGCAAGGAGAGGCAGGCTTGAAAATGGGACATAGAAAAGATATTCCTGAGGCTAAAAGCCCCTGTGGTGGTGCGCTTCGTTCCCTTTTTTTCCTCCCTCCCTCTCCCTCTCCCGCCCCCTCCTCCTCCTCTTTTTTCTCTGTCTCTCTTATAGGAGCAGTGTAGCCAAGACTAAAGATTACATTCTGATTTTCTTTCTAGAGCATTCCTCATTGTGACCTTCAATTCCTTTATTCTTCACATTCAATCCATACAATAACACTTCATCAAATGGATTTATATACTAGACTCAGCTTGTAACAGCTTCACTTAATTATCTTGAAATAATTCTGCTTTTCCCAGTGAAAATAAATGTGCTTTATTCTTTGATTTATGAATTTGTTTGTAAAATAAAATGGTAGGAAAAGAAGACCACTAACTTGGTACTCAGTATGCGATCTCAGAAAACCTATCTGTCCCTGAACTTGCTTCCTGAAATTCTACATTCAAGAACTTTACCTTTTACCTGAAACTTTGGTGAATGAAAAGGGTTCTAACATTACCACTATTTCAAATATTTTGTTACCGACTTTCATTTTCAAAACTCCACTTATGGGTCTCTAGTTTCAAGTGAAGAACCATGAAGGGGTTGGGGGTGAGCCTGCCTCTACTGCAGCAGTTAGAGGCAGAGAGATTAGAATAGGTCTTTGAGGTTAGAACTGCACTCTAACCACAAACTGGATTCAAATCCTAGGCCCACTACTTTATAATTGTCATTTTGGACAAATTCCTTAACCTTTTATGTCTGAGTTTCCTTATCAGTAAAGTGGGGATAATAACTGTACCTGCTACATAGGGTGGCTAAAAAGGTTAAATTAGATAAAGCATGTAAGCACATATCCTATGCCTACCATGGAGCAAACTTTCAATTATATTAGCTTCAACATAACTGTTATTGTTTTGTTGTTATTATTATAGCACTATCTTTTTTTTTTTTTTTTTAGGAGAGCAGGGCAGAGGCTTTTACTTAGAGATAAAGCGAGAGGACAGAGCTCCTGACTCACACCAGGAGGAGACAATAGAGCCCCTATAGCACTATCTTATAAACAGTGATTATATGACTGTCACTACTCTTCTATAATTATTGACTAAGTTGACTTTTTCCTATAGTCCCTTGACTAAGGGACTGTCCCATTTTTGACCAGTGTCAAGTGCAGAGCCTGGCATAATATAGGCATCTACTGTTATTTGCCTTGTTTTCATTTTGCATGCATGAATGCATTTAATCATGGAGAAGTTTTAGACCAAAGAAACAATAAGAGATCAGCTTGTACAAATGGTGTATTTCAAATTTTGCAGCTTTAAACTCAACAATCCAACGTCATTTCTCATTTATAAAATGCTAAATTCACAAACTCATTGAAACAGAAGTCATAGTACTGATCCTTAGTCATTACTCCAAAGGTCATCTTCAAATCTGGAGTCAGGGGTGAGTGATAAGACAAGGAATTGGCAGGGGCCATGCAGAACCCAAGGGTCTGGGTAGAAGACTGAAGGCTGCTGCTCGGTGGGTTGGCACTGCAGTTTTCATAAACTTGGGATGGACAGGATTTGGCAACTGAAATAGTGTAGGGATAGGGACAAGAAAGGATCGGATACAGGGGGTCCGGTGAGAAGGTTTTGAATTCCCCTCAGTTTCTGATTCTGTATCCTGTATTCTGACTTGACCAATATGACAAGTATTTTAAAATTCATTTTTGTAAAGCTAATGCCTTTGCCAGTATAAGAAATAATACCTGAATTATCCCTTTTTAAGATATGGAATGATCAAGTTGAATGAGAAATACACTACAAAGTGTTTTCCTGGAACATAGCTTTAGAATGACAACACATACTTTATTTCCAATGCATTATACAGAATTCATTCTAAACTTGTTCAAAATACAGATAGCATGGGATTTTACATTACAGAGACATCTTGGAAGTCACCCAAGGAGTTTTATTAATAGATGCTAGAGAAAGTTTTATTTAACACAAGCCCAAATAGGGAGCAGTAAAAACAAGCATTATGATTAATTTGGATAAATACTGAATATTAGAAATAATGACAGAAAGATTTGATTTTTTAAAAGGAAAAAGTTTCATCTTTTCTCTCTTTGTAGATTGACAGAAAAAAGAAAATTTAATCAGGGTACGTAATAGAGTGACTCTCAGTTCTGGAAACTGACAGAGCATCTGTTTAAAAAAACCAAATAATCAAGCAAAAATTCTGTATATTCTAGGCTGTTAATTTGTTAACTGCAAAGAAATACTCATGCCTAGCTCCCTAAGCAAAGAGAGCAAGAACTGCTCTGGATCACTACAGGAGGCCTGAAAGCCAATTCCAAGTCATAGATAAGTTACAGGTAACTTTCAGGTCAGAGCCTGCTGCCCTCATCTGAGAACATGGGCTGTTGTCTGAAGTGGGCTTTGTAGTCCTCCTCCCAGCCAATCATCGCCCATCAGAAGGGTCCATGCTGCACACTCACCTCTACCTACATTTTATGTGAATTGTAGCTTTGAGAGGCTGAGACAGGATGCACCCTGCATTAAACACTATTACAGTGCACACACTGTGTACTTTGCTGACTTTTTCCATCTTGACGGGCCTCTTTGCTAACAAGGGTCAGAAAGCACTCATAGTATATAATAAGAATGCCTGTGTATTGCTTAGAATGATCTGTCTGGGACGCAAGCCATTGTCCAGAAGGGCATGGTTGGAAGAGTAATGATAGGGATCAAAGTTTGTTAACCTCCAACTAGGGATTAAACCTACATTTTAGCAAGCTGGCATCTTAATATAATTTCTCTTTAGCTAATGGGACATTCAGCAGATCAGTTTAGGAAGAAACAAATTTTCATTTTAGCTTTGGTATTAAACATCTAAGTTCATTTTTTTTATTGAAGTATAGTAGATATACAATCTTATATTGCTTTCAAGTATACAAAACAGTGGCTCAATAGTTACCCATATTATTGAATACTTACTCCAACTAGAGCAGTTACTATCTGTCAACACAGAAAGATGTTACAGAATCATTGGCTATATTCTGCAGGCTGTACTACCATCCCTGTGACCAACTTATATTATGAATGAGAATTTTTGTGCCCCTTTATCCCCCTCACTCACCCCAGCCACCCACTCCAGTTCCTATCCCATGATAACCACCAATCATTTCTTGGTGAGTCTATGAGTCTACTGCTATTTTGTTTATTTTATTTTGTTTTCTTTGCAGATTCCACAAATAAGTAAAATCATATGGCATTTGTCTTTCTCCACCTGGCTTATTTCACTGAGCACAATATCATTTAGATCCATCCATGTTGTTGCAAATGGCAGGATTTATTTTCTTTTTATGGCTGAATAATATTCCATTGTGTATATGTACAACATCTTCTTTATTCATTCATCAATTGTTGGACTGTCTGGATGCTTCCATACCTTGGCTATTGTAAATAATGTGGCAATTAACATAGCAGTGCACATATCTTGTAGAATAAGATATTTTGGTTTTTTTGGGTAAATGCCTAGAAGTGGAGTAACTGGGTCATATAGTATTTCTATTTTTAGTTTTTTTGAGGGTCCACACTGCTTTCCACAGTGGCTGCACCAACTGACATTCTCACCAATAGTATAGGATGGTTCCCTTTTCTCCACATCCTTGCCAACACTTGTTACTTCTTATCTTTTAGATAGTGGCCTTTCTAGCTTTTAGCTGATGTGAGGTGATATGTCATTGTGGTTTTAATTTGCATTTCCCTGATGATTAGTGATGTGGAGCATCTTTTCACATGTCTGTTCGCCATCTGTAGTTCTACTTTGGAAAAATGTCTGTTCGGGTCCTCTGCCCATTTATTAATTGGGTTATTAATATTTTTTTTGGTGTAGAGGTGTATGAGTTCTTTACATATTTTGGATGTTAATCTCTTATTGGATGAATCATTTATGAATATATTCTCCTATACTGTAGGTTGCCTTTTTGTTCTGCTGATGGTGTCATTTGCTGCACAGAAGCTTTTAGTTTGATGTAGTCCTACTTGTTCATTTTTATTTGGTTTCCTTTGCCTGAGATGTGTCCAGAAAAAAATTGCTCATGCTTATCCATGAGAGTTTTGCCTAAGATTTCTTCTAAGAGTTTTATGGTTTCATGATTTACAGTCATGTCTTCGATCCATTTCAAATATACCTTTGTGTATGGAGTTAGATAGTAATCCAGTTTCATTCTCTTGCATGTAACTGTCCAGTTTTCCCAACACCAGTCATTGAAAAAACTATCTTTTCTCCATTGTATAGTCACAGCTCCTTTATCATGTATTAACTGACCATATATGCATGGTTTATATCTGGGCTCTCTATTCTGTTCCATTGGTCTGCTCTTGTGCCAGTACCATACTGTTTTGCTTACTGTAGCTTTGAAGTATAGCTTGAAGTCAGGAAGTGCAATACCCCCAGCTTTGTTCTTCTTTTTCAGGATTGCTTTGGCTATTCAAGGTTTTTGGTGGTTCCATACATATTTCAGGATTATTTGCTCAAGTTCACTGAAAAATATTGTTGGTATTTGTTAGGGATTGCATTGAATCTGTAAATTGCTTTGGGCAAATGGCCATTTTGACAATATTAATTCTTCCTATCCAAGAATATGGGATAGATTTCCATTTATTTGTGTTTTCTTTAATTTCTCTCATGAGTGTCTTATAGTTTTCAAAGTATAGGTCTTTCACCTCCTTGGTTAAGTTTATGCCTAGGTATTTTATTCTTTTTGATGCAACTGTAAAAGGAGTTGTTTTCCTGATGTCTTTTTCTGCTAGTTCTTTATTAGGAATGCAATAGATTTCTGTGTATTAATCTTATATCTTGCAACTTTCCTGAATCCAGTTATTAGTTCTAAGAGTTTTTTGGTGGAGTCTTTTGGGTTTTCTATATATAGTATCATGTCTTCAACAAATAGTCACAGTTTTACTTCGTCCTTACCAATTTGGATGCCTTTATCTCTCTGTGTTGTCTCATTGCCATGGCTAGGACCTCCAATAATATTACGTTGATCAAAAGTGGTGAGTGATCTTGGAAGAAAAGCTTTTAGCTTTTCATGATTGAGTATGATATTAGCTGTGGGTTAGTCATATATGGCCTTTATTATGTTGAGGTATGTACCACCTATGCTCATTTGTGTTGAGCATTTTATCATGAATAGATGTTGAATTTTGCTAAATGTTTTATCAGCATCTATTGAGATGATCATATGGCTTTTATCCTTCTTTTTGTGAATGTGGTGTAGGGTGTTGATTGATTTACGAATATTGGACCATCCTTGCATCCGTGGAATAAATCCCACTTTGTTGTGATGGATGATCCTTTTGATGTATTTTTTAATTAGGTTTGCTAATATTTTGTTGAGGATTTTGCATCTATATTCATCAGGGATATTGGTCTACAATTTTCTTTTTTTGTAGTGTCTTTGTCTGGTTTTGTTATTAGAGTGATGTTGGTCTCATAGAATGAGTTTGGAAATATTCTGTACTCTTCTACTTTTTAGAATACTTTAAGAAGTTTGGTTATTATCTCTTTAAATGTTTGGTAGAATTCAGTTATGAAGCCATCTGGTTCTGGTGTTGTTTGTTGGGAGTGTTCTGATTACCAATTACATTTTGTTACTCATAACTGGTCTGCTCATATTTTCTGTTTCTTTCTGGGTCAGTCTTGGGAGGCTGTATTTTTCTAGGAGTTTGTCCATTTCTTCTAGGTTGTCCAATTTATTGTCATACAATTTTTCATAGAATTCTCTAAAATTCTTTGTATTTCTGTGGTATCCTTTGTAACTATTTTTTGTTTCTGATTTTGTTTATCTGTGTCCTGTCTTTCTTGATAAGTCTGGCTGGGATTTGTCTATTTTGTTTATTTTTTCAAAGAACCATTGATTTCATTGATTTTTTTTCTATTGTTTTATTCTTCTCTATTTTATTTATTTCTACTCTGACTTTTATTATGTCCCTCCTTTTACTAACTTTGGGCTTCATTTGTTGTTCTTTTCCTAGTTTATTTAATTGTGAGTTTAGACTATTTATTTTGAATGTTCTTGTTTCTTGAGGTAGGCCTATATTGCTATGTACTTCCCTCTTAGAACTGCTTTTGCAGCATCCTGCACATTTTGGACTGTTGTATTTTTGTTTTCATTTTTCTCCATGTATTGCTTGATTTCTGTTTTGATTTGTTCACTGATCCATTGATTATTTAGAAATGTGTTGTTTACCTCCATGTGTTTGTGGGTTTTTTGTCTTCTTCATGTAGTTTATTTCTAGTTTCACATCATTGTAGTCTGAGAAGATGCTTGATAAGATTTCAATCTTTTAAAATGTATTGAGGCCCTTTTTGTGGCATAGTATGTGATCTGTTTTGGAGAACATTCCATGTACAGTTGAGAAAAATATGTATCCTGCTGCTTTTGGGTGGAATGTTCTGTAGATACCTGTTAAGTCCACCTGATCTAATGCTGTGCTCAGTGCTTTTTTCCTTACTTATTTTCTGTCCAACTGAGCTGTCCAGTGATGTAAGTGGCATGTGAAATGTCCCTTAATATGAAAATATGAATGAATTTCAGTTTATTTCTCACTTAGTTCTGTTAGCATTTGTTTTACATATTTAGATGCTCCTGTGTTGTGTGCATTGTTGTTTATAATTACTTATCCTCTTGTTGGACTGACCCCTTTATCATTATGTAATGTCCTTGTCTCTTGTTATTTTTTTGTCTTGAAGTCTATTTTGTTGGATATGAGTACTGCCACTCCTACTTTTTTCTACCTATTATTTGCATGAAATAATTTTTTCCATCCCTTCACTTTCAGTCTTTGTATATCTTCAGGTTTGAAATGAGTTTTTTGTAGGCAGCATATAAGTAGGTATTGTTTTTTCATCCATTCTGCCACCATATGTCTTTTGATTGGGGCTTTTAGTACATTTACATTTAAGTTAATCATTGATAGGTATGTATGTATTGCCATTTTATTAATTGTTTTCTGGTTTTTATAGCTCCCCTCTGTTCCTTTCTTCCTCTTTTATATTCTTCTTTTGTTTTTTGATGGTTTTCTTCAATTTTGTGATTGGATTTCTCTTATTAAATTTTTTGTGTATCTATTATAGGCTTTGGGCCTGTGGTTGCTGTATGGGACATGGAAGTTTCCTAACCATATTAACAATCTATATTAAGTTGATGATTGCTCTATTTCAAACACTAAAATCTAAAAGTACTTCATTTCCTTTTCCTTCTCCATACTTTATTAGATGTCATAATCTGCACTTTTTGTGAATCCTTTGACTGATTTTCTACATAGTTGGTTTTATTACTTTTGTTTTGCTTTAATTTCATGCTTGCTTGGCAAGTAATTGGTCTACTGCCTTTACTGTGGGTTTATTTTCACTGGTGAGAACTATTTAGGCTTAGAAGTCCCTTTTACATATTCTTAATGCCAGCTTAGTAATGGTGAATTCCTTGAGCCTTAATTTATCTGGGAAATGTTTAATCTCTCCTTCAAATTTGAATGATAATATTGCTGGGTAGAGGATTTGGGGTTAAAGGTCCTTCTGTTTCTATACATTAAATATTTTGTGCCACTCTTTTCTGGCCTGTAAAGTTTCTGCTGAGAAGTCTGATGATAGCCTGATAGGGTTTCCCTTATAAGTAATTTGTTTTTTCTCTATCTGGCTGCTTTCAATACCCTCTCCTAATCCTTGACCTTTGCCTTTTTAATTATTATATGTCTTTGTGTTGTCTTCCTGGGATTCCTTTTGCTAGGGGTTCTCTGCATTTGCAGGACCAGGATGCCTATTTTCTTCCCTAGACTGGGGATGCTTTCAGCAATTATTTCTTCATAAAGACTTTCTACCCCTTTGTCTCTCCCCTCTCCTCTTGTACTACTATTGTGTGAATATTTTTTGATTTGGAGTTGTCACACAGATCTCTTAGCATCCTTTCATTTCTAGAGATTCTTTCTTCTCTCTGTTTCTCAGTTTCGTTGTGTTCCTGTTCTCTAATTCCCATCTCACTGTCTCCTCTACTTGCAGCAAACCATTATTGATTCATTCCATTGTATATTTCATTTCAGTTACTGTATTCTTCATGTCTGAGTGTCTCTTTTTCAACTCTTCTCTTTGTTGAAGCCCTCCCTGAGATCTTCAGTACTTTTCTGCAGATCTGTGAGCATATTTATGACTGCTACCTTGAAATCTTTATCATGAAGATTGGTGATCTTCATTTAATTTAGCCCTCTTTCTGGTGTCTTATCCCATACTTTTGTTTGAAACATATTCCTTTGCCTCCTATTTCCCCAGGTTTCTGTGTTTCTTCCTTTGTGTTAGATATGCTATGCCTCTTGGTCTAGAGAATAACAGCCTTATGTAGAAGGTGTCCCAGAAGCTCAAGACTCTTTACTCATCTCTGCCTGGTTCTTCTTTGTGGTGGAGCCCCAGTTGCTGTTGGTAGACTGTCTGCCAGCAGTGTCTGATTTCTGTCTGTAGGAGGTGGCAGCTTGCCTCAGCCAGCCCTTTGTGAGCAGAGCCACCGTGCTTCTGCTAGGATCATTGTGGGTGGGCTGCCCTCTGACTGCCCTGCAGTGATGACAGAACTGCTAGACTGACGTGGTGGGCCAGGCAGGTGCACAGGGGAGCATGGCAGTGCTGGGCTTCTAGCAAGCAAGAAAGAGCATTTGGAGCTCGCTGGAGAAGGAACCTCCCCAGTTGGGCTGAGAAAGTGCTGAGAAATCTGGGAAAGCCTCCCTCTGCCTGCCAGGTGACAAAGCTTCCTGCCAGGCAGCAAAGTCTGACTGCAGGTGAGCAGGTGGATATGCAGGGTGGCACCTTGGGGCTGAGCTGTCAGCAAGGGGGATGGAGTGCTTGGGGCTCCCAGGAGCATGTGACCAGTTGGGATGAGGAAGGCCAGGGGAAGTGTTGTCCTGCCCTTTCTCCTGCAGAGAGAACTCCATCCAACCCTCACTCCTCTGGCACCCTTCCCACTGCTGGTTAATTTTTCAAACTGCTGCATCTGTGTTGGGTCTTAGTGGTACTGAGGGATCGTGCCTGTCCTCCACAAGCAGCAGGAGTCTCAGCCTCCCATTGTGTTCCAACCTCTCCTTGGTGTCCATCCCCATTAATCAACAAAGCTTGATGCAATATAGACTCATGTTCCTAGAGCAGATCTCCAGGGTCAGGTGTGCAAAGTTTCTGAATGTGTATCCTCTCCTTGCTTTGTTTTTCTTCCTCTCACCTGTGGGCTGGGATGGGGGAAGGCTTGTGGTCCTGGTAGATCATGACTCTGCCACTTTACCCTACTCTGTGGGGCATTATCTTCTTCCCCAGGTGTAGGTCGTCTGTTCTGCAGTGTTCAGATCATCTTCAGGGTTAGTTGTATTTGCTGTAGCTGCTTCCTTAGCATGTATGTGTGGGAGGAGGTATCTGCCTTACCTTACTACTTAAATTTGAATAAAATAGTGACTCTAATGGGCCTAAGCCTATACAAGTAGAAAACCACATGGTTTGAAATACATTTCAAAGTACATTTATAAATATATGAACCAGAATGCATGAGGAAGAGAATAATTTTCAAAGGTAGCTTTCTTTTTCTAGGTTGAGCAAAAATATTGCAGGGATGAGCAGGGGAGAACATGAGCAATCCTCAGCGAGGCATAAAGTGGAGTATGAAACTCTATTTTTATGTACCAGCCTCTTCTATATGGGAAATGTACTTTAAAAAGAAGCCTTTTATGAGGCAGAAGAATCTGGTCCAGTCAAAAATCACTCAGACAACCCCAGAGAGAGGGCCTGGTGAGATAGATATAACCAACTTCCTGAAAAAGAATTCAAAATAAAAGTCATAACCATGGTGAAGGACCTGCAGGGAAATATGCAAGAGCTAAGGGATGAAGTCTGGAGGGAAATAACAGAAATAAAACAATCAATATAAGGTTTTAAGAGCAGACTGGACTAGGTGCAAGAGACTGTTAATGGAATAGAAATCAGAGAACAAGAATACTGAGAAGCTGAGGCAGAGAGAGATAAAATGATGCCTAGGAATGAAAGAATATTAAGAGAACTGTGTGACCAAATCAAATGGAACAAAATTCACATTATAGGGGTACCAGAAGAAGAAGAGAGAGAAAAAAGGATAGAAAGTGTCTTTGAAGAAATAATTGCTGAAAACTTCCCAAAGATGGGAAAGAAGATAGTCTCTCAGACCATGGAAGCCCACAGATCTCCAAACACAAGGGACCCAAGGAGGACAACACCAAGACACATAATAATTAAAATGGCAAAGATTAAAGACAAGGACAGAGTATTAAAGGCAGCCAGAGAGACAAAAAAGATCACCTACAAAGGAAAACCCATCAGGCTATCATCAGACTTCTCAACAGCAACCTCACAGGCCAGAAGATAATGGCATGATATATTTAATGCAATGAAACAGAAGGACCTTGAACCCAGAATACTGCATCCAGCACGATTATCATTTAAATTTGAAGGAGGTATTAAACAATTTCCAGACAATCAAAAGTTGAGGAAATTTACCTCCCACAAACCACCTCTACAGGGTATTTTAAAGGGACTGCTCTAGATGGGAGCACTCCTAAGGTTAAATAGATGTCACCAAGAAAATAAGATCACAGCAAAGAAAGCAGACCAACCAAATGCTAACTAAAGAGAAAAAATAAAATCAACTATTCCAAAAAAGCAGTCAAAGGAAACACAAAAGAGTACAGAATAAAACACCTAACATATAAAGAGTGGAGGAAGAATAAGAAGGGAGAGAAATAAAGAATCATCAGACTGGGTTTATAATAGCTTAATGAGCGAGTTAAGTTAGATAGATAGTAAAGAAGCTAATCTTGAACCTTTGGTAACCACGAATCTATAGTCTGCAATGGCAATGAGTACATATCTATCGATAATCACCCTAAATGTAAATGGACTGAATAGATCAATCAAAAGACACAGAGTAATAGAATGGATAAAAAAGCAAGACCCATCTATATGCTGCTTACAAGAGACTCACCTCAAACCCAAAGATATACACAGACTAAAAGTGAAGGGATGGAAAAAAATATTTCATGCAAACAATCAGGAGAAAAAAGTACGTGTTGCAGTACTAGTATCAGACAAAAGAGACTTCAAAACAAAGAAAGTAACAAGAGATAAAGAAAGACATTACATAACAATAAAGGGGGCAGTCCAAGAAGAGGATATAACCATTATAAATATATATATACCCAACACAGGAGCACCAACATATGTGAAACAAATACTAACAGAATTAAAGGAGGAAATAGTATGCAATGCATTCATTTTAGGAGACTTCAACAGATCACTCACTCTAAAGAACAGATCCACCAGACAGAAAATAAGTAAGGACACAGAGGCACTGAACAACACACTAGAACAGATGGACCTAATAGACATCTACAGGACTCTACACCCAAAAGCAGCAGGATACACATTCTTCTCAAGTGTACATGGAACAATTTCCAGAAGAGATGACATAATAGGCCACAAACCTCAGTAAATTCAAAAAGATTGAAATTCTACCAATCAACTTCTCAGACCACAAAGGTATAAAACTAGAAATAAATTGTACAAAGAAAACAAAAAGGCTCACAAACACATGGAGGTTTAAAAACATGCTCCTAAATAATGAATGGATCAATGACCAAATTAAATTAGAGTTCAAGGAATATATGGAGACAACTGACAACAACAGCACAAAGCCCCAACTTCTGTAGAACACAGTGAAGGCAGTTCTAAGAGGAAAGTATATTGCAATCCAGGCCTATTTAAAGAAGGAAGTACAATCCCAAATGAATAGTTTAAAGTCACAATTATTAAAACTGGAAAAAGAAGAACAAATGAAGCCCAAAGTCAGCAGAAGGAGGGACATAATAAAGATCAGAGAAGAAATAAATAAAATTGAGAAGAATAAAACAATAGAAAAAAATCAATGGAGCTAAGAGCTGGTTCTTTGAGAAAATAAAAAAAATAGATAACCCCCTAGGCAGACTTATTAAGAGAAAAAGAGAATCTGCATACAAACAAAATCAGAAATGAGAAAGGAAAAATCACAATGGTCCCCACAGAAATACAAAGAATATTAGAGAATACTATGAGAATCTATATGCTAACAAGCTGGAAAACCTAGAAGAAATGGACAACTTCCTAGAAAAATACAACCTTCTAAGACTGACCAAGGAAGAAACAGAAAATCTAAACAGACCAATTACCAGCAACGAAATTGAATTGGTAATCAAAAAACTACCCAAGAACAAAACACCCAGGCCATATGGATGGATTCACCACTGAATTTTATCAGATATATAGAGAAGATATAATATCCATTCTCCTTAAAGTTTTCCAAAAAGTTGAAGAGGAGGGAAAACTTCCACACTCATTCTATGAAGCCAGGATCACTCTAATACCCAAACCAGGCAAAGACCATACCAAAAAAGAAAATTACAGACCAATATCCCTGATGGACATAGATGCAAAAATACTCAACAAATATTACCAAATCAAATTCAAAACACATCAAGAGGATCATACACCATGATCAAGTGGAATTCATCTCAGGGATGCAAGGATGGTACAACATTAGAAAATCCATCAACATCATCCACCACATCAACAAAAAGAAGGACAAAAACCACATGACCATCTCCATAGATGCTGAAAAAGCATTTGACAAAATTCAACATCCATTCATGATAAAAACTCTCAACAAAATGGGTATAGAGGGGGGCAAGTACCTCAACATAATAAAGGCCATATATGACAAACGACAGCCAACATCATACTAAACAGCGAGAAGCTGAAAGCTTTTCACCTAAGATAGGGAACAAGACAAGGATGCCCACTCTCCCCACTCTATTCAACATAGTTCTGGAGGTCCTAGCCACAGCAATCAGACAAAACAAAGAAATAAAAGACATCCAGATAAGTAAAGAAGAAGTCAAACTGTCACTATTTGCAGATGACATGATATTGTACATGAAAAACCCTAAAGACTCCACTCCAAAACTATTAGAACTAATATCTGAATTCAGCAAAGTTGCAGGATACAAAATTAATACACAGAAATCTGTTGCTTTCCTATACACTAATGATGAGCTAGCAGAAACAGAAAGCGGGAAAAAAATTCCATTCACAATTGCATCAAAAAGAATAAAATACCTAGGAATAAATGTAACCACTGAAGTGCAAGACCTATACCCTGAAAACTACAAGACACTCTTAAGAGAAATTAAAGAGGATACTAACGAATGGAAACTCATCCCATGCTCTTGGTTAGGAAGAATTAATACTGTCAAAATGGCCATCCTGCCTGAGCAATCTAAAGATTCAATGCAATCCCTATCAAAATACCAACAGCATTCTTCAACAAACTAGAAGAAATCATTCTAAAATTCATATGGATCCACAAAAGACCCCAAATAGCCAAAGCAATCCTGAGAAGGAAGAATAAAGCAGGGGGGGATCTCACTTCCCAAGTTCAAGTTCTACTACAAAGCCATAGTAATCAAAACAATTTCGTACTGGCACAAGAACAGACCCACAGACCAGTGGAACAAAATAGAGAGTTCAGATATTAACCCAAACATACACAGTTAATTAATATATGATAAAGGAGCCATGGATAGAAAATGGGGAAATGACAGCATCTTCAACAGCTGGTGTTGGCAAAACTGGACAGCTGCATGTAAGAGAATGAAACTGGATCATTGTCTAACCCCATACACAAAAGTAAATTCAAAATGGATCAAAGACCTGAATGTAAGCCATGAAACCATAAAATTCTTAAATAAATACATAGGCAAAAATCTCTTAGACATAAAGATGAGCAACTTCTTCATGAACATATCTCTCTGGGCAAGTGGAACAACAGCAAAAATGAACAAGTGGGACTATATTAAGCTGAAAACCTTCTGTACACCAAAGGACACCATCAACAGAACAAAAAGACATCCTACAATATGGGAGAATATATTCATAAATGACATATCTGATAAAGGATTGACATCCAAAATATATAAAGAGCTTATGCACCTCAACAAACAAAAGGCAAATAATCCCATTAAAAAATGGTCAGAGGATCTGAACAGACACTTCTCCAAAGAAGAAATTCAGATGGTCAACAGGCACATGAAAAGATGCTCCACATTGCTAATCATCAGAGAAATGCAAATTAAAACCACAATAAGATATCACCTCACACCAGTTCGAATGGCCACCATTCAAAAGACAAACAACAAATGTTGTTGAGGATGTGGAGAAAGGGGTACCCTCCTACACTGCTGGTGGGAATGTAAATTAGTTCAACCATTGTGTAAAGCAGTATGGAGGTTCCTCCAAAAACTCAAAATAGAAATGCATTTGACACATTAATTCCACTCCTAGGAATTTACCTTAAAAATGCAGCAGGCCAGTTTGAAAAAGACATATGAACTCCTATGTTTATTGCAGCACTATTTACAATAGCCAAGAAATGGAAGCAACCTAAGTGCCCATCGGTAGATGAATGGATAAAGAAGATGTGGTCCATGTACACAGCGGAATATTATTCAGCCATAAGAAGAAAACAAATCCTACCATTTGTGATAACATGGATGGAGCTAGAGGGTATTATGCTCAGTGAAATAAGCCAGGCAGAAAAAGACAAGTATCAAATGATTTCACTCTTATGTGGAGTACAAGAACAAAGAAAAACACTGAAGGAACCAAACAGGAGCAGACTTACAGAACCCAAGAATGGACTAACAGTTACCAAAGGGAAAGGGTCTGGGGAGTATGTGTGGGCAGGGAGGCACAAGGGGGAAAAGGGGCATTATGATTAGCAGACATATTGTAGGGGGGGTATGGGGAGGGCTGTACAACACAAAGAAAACAAGTAGTGATTCTGTAGCGTCTTACTATGCTGATGGACAGTGACTGTAATGGGGTATGTGGTGGGGACTTGATGATGGGGGAAGTCTAGTAACCATAATGTTTCTCATGTAATTGTAGATTAATGATACTAAAAAAAAAAAAAGAAGCCTTTTATGGTGTTTACCTCTGTGTAATATGGCTTTTAAAAGGTTCCTGATGTTGATGTTGGACTCTGATCATTTTGCTCAGTGACTCTATTTGTGCTTGTTAATGATCACAATAATTTTGTTTTAACATATAATGGAAAGTTAAAAAATTCTTTTAGCTCTTAAAGGGAGCTTTATCACAGTTCTATCTCCAGAAAGAAAATGAAGATTCAATGGAATAAAAAGAAACTATGTCATGTTTGAAAGGTAGAAGACCTGGAAAAGAGTAATTAGTATGGTTTCTTAGGAATGGACCTAAGATCCAATTTGGATCTAACTTGGGAAGCTAAGAAAGCCCAGAGAAATTACAATTGAAGTAGGGAAGTTTAAATTAGAAAGAACAAAAGATACAGATAAAGAAAATTTCTCAAGAGCTAGAAAGAAATGTGAGTACAGAACTTGGATAACAACAAAAAAATTCTGTTCTAAATTTTCCCAGCACACCCACATCCATGGGATACCACTGCTGAACTGAGAGGATTTGCCTTTTGAACTTTTCTTGAGAGAAGCCAAGTAGTGGGAAGAACATCACACCTAAAGGCATCTCATATGTGGCAGGTGAGCAAGGCACAATGCTTTCAAGCCCTCAAGTGTTCCCAAAACTATCTGTGATGATTGGAGGAAGAAAATACCAAATATTTCAGGCCACAGCTCAAGGATATTATTGCTAAAACTTCAAAAGACTTGAATTAATTCAAGAATATTTCTAAGTGTTTACAGACATGGTTTTTAATGTGGAGGTATTTCACATAAACAAATCTATGTGGCCACAATTCTGATTTCCTCACTAGTTCGTATTCAAGCTTATTTTGAACAGATACAGATGTAATTAAACCTTTCCACAGTTTAAACTCTTTAACATAAAATATCTGGGAGAGCAGTCTGGGAATCTGCAAACCTAGCAGCTGCTTCAGAGGTCAATGCAACTAGACACAAATAGAATGACAAAGGGCAGTGATCAGTTCTTCCCAGGGTTACAGGGCACAGGCTGGTGAATGTGAGGTTCAAGGGCTGCTGGGAAGAACTGCCATGCAGGGAGACAGGCCTGGAAATTCCAGCAACAAGTTATGCCTAGGAAAAATTATAATTAAGTTTGTGAAAACTGTTCTGAATAATCTGCCAGGTAAAACAAACAGTCTTTCCCTTAGAATTCCATACTGTGCGATGTAAGATAAATCAGCTGGCACATCTAACAGTGACTTTTAGACCAAGAAAGAATAAATAAGCCAAATTCTGTTTCACATAGAACCAGATTACACAGTTCAGAGATCTTAGATACCAAGGTAGTTTAAAAGATTCTTCAGTGACTTAAGTAAAGCAGAATGCCAATTAAAAGAGTGAATCATAATGAAATACAATGTTGCTGTAGTGGAATGTCTAAGTCTAAATATTATGGGTTAATAAAATTGGATTATATAACTAAAAGGAAAGCCCAAGGTCTCTTGAGTCTCCACTTGATATGTGGATTGAAGGGTGGACTCTTTGGCAACAGCCAATCTGTGCAGTGTCCTGGAGTGGGCGGGAGACAACAGCTCACCATCTCTCAGCAGCTATGTGTGTCTCAGAGGGTTGCAGACCACAACTTGAGCCTGGGAGAGGAATGCTCAGGAACGAGAGGAAGCTGGTCATTGCTGGGCAGGCTGCAAGCCATGGTCTGGTTGGGATCCTAGGATGCAAGGCTCTGCCTGGTCCTGATTTATTGCTGCTTGCTCTGAACCAGTGGCTATTCCGGGCAAGGAAACTAGACAGACCTGGCTCCACAGAAATGCCAACATAAACAAGTTGATGCTTGACTTCCTAATTTTGGCTCTTCACTAAACTGAAGTTCATTTTTATTATTATTAAGAGTAGAAAAAATGCAAAAGTTTGGTTTCTCAGTTTACTGAACTAGAAATAAATTGCCCAGAGAGGTCAGAGATTTTTCAAATTCTTTGGACCTGCCTTATTATTGTTCTGTCTCCTACTCTTGCTTCCTCTCATTTCTCCTCTTCCTCATTCCTTTATTTTTTTAAGAAAAAAAATGGCTAAAAATCTTTGGTTAAATGTTGCAACATTTCTTTCTTCTAACTCATAGCATGAAAAATACCAAAAGTGGGCATGGCACACAATCTACCACCAAACACCAAAATCTACCACCAAACACTAAAACACAAAATGTTTTAGTGCCGCCAAGGCTACTGACCTCCTCTTCCTCTTCTCTATTCTTTCTCCAACTAGGAGAGAGGAAATGACCTCAAATTCATGCTGCTTTAATCAAGACAGAAAGTAAATCAATGAGAGCCTCAGTCAGAATGCCAAATGGTTTCTATCTGTATCAGAAAACCAAGGCATGGCTACGATTTACATACTTGGGAAACAGTTTACCCTCCACGTCATGTGAAGGAGAGAAGCAGCACTCAAGGCCCTTGCCTCTCTGTGGCCCAACACCGTCACCCAGGGCAGGTCTGTGTCTTCCCCAACCGCAATCCCAGTTTGGTTGATGAGGCTTGCTGTTTGGTTTGCAAAAACAATTCATTTGGCAGTATAATCTGTGCAGCTGATCATATCTGAGGCTAGTAAGACTTCTATCTTACCCTGTGAATAATTTCACACAAGAGCACAGCAACAAGGAACTAAAAATGGGTTTCTGCCATTATCTTTTACATGACAAGTAGACATTTTCACTTGGTTGATGAATTGATAGAAATTCTCATCCACACAGATATCTATTCTCTGCACTTCAGCAAAAGACAATAATAGCCAAGCCAGAAGTAGAATACAAGATGGGCTACTCTGTGGGAGTGTTTAATTATGAGCTCAGTTACAGCAAAGGCCATTTAATAGCTTATTTATGTCCCCTTCCCATACATTATTTTTATTATCACTAGTCAAAAAGGGATGACATCTGTGTGCAATGTACACTGAACAGTGGCCTTCTCTCCCACATTTGGACCCTTGCATCATAAGACATCCATTTTTCTTCCACACAACACAGAGGTGGCATGCTGGGCTGGAGTTATTTTGCAGGAGAATGAATTTAAAGCCAGGGAAAGATATGTAGTTTAAACAAGTGTTAGTGTTGCAGCTCAATAAGACTCAAAATCACCTGTTCCATTACAATGGAATCAAGAGGTGGAAATTGAAATGGCACAGCTCACTATTTCCCCTACTGATCAACTAGTGAAAGTTTTGCTTCCTGTCACTGCAACTTTATGCTCTGCTAATCTAAGAGTCCTAGTTCCAAAGGGATGATCATATGTTTCCACCAGGAGACACAACAATGATTCCACTGAATTAAAAGTTAAGACTGCCACCCAGCCACTTTAGGTTCTTCATGCTCCTCAGTTAACAAAGAAGAGAGTTCTTGTCACTGTGCTGGATGGGGTGATTAATCTTGGTCACCAAGCGGAAACTGGGTGGCTGCTTCCTTCACAGTGCTGGCAAAGAAGAGTATGTCTGGGACACAGGAGATTCCTATGGCATATCTTAGTATCACCATGCCTTGTAATTAATGTCAATGGAAATTTCAACAACCCAATAGAGACAGGATTACTAATGACACAGCCCTTTCAGGAACAAAGACTGGGTTGCCCCACCAGGTAAAAAACCATGATCGCTGAGGACAAATGGAATACAGAACGGGTATTGGAAGAAAGTAGTTATAAGTACCAGCTACAGGAACATGACCAGTTACAGAAATGAGGACTATAATTGTCATGAGTATTTATTCCTTATTTTGTCATGAATATGTGTGTGTATATAAAATCTTTTCTTTTTTCTCATATCACCTTATCAGATAGGATGTACTGACTTTGTATCATATAGTATTTCAGTTCAGTGTATCAAACAGAAGACTGAACATCACTCAAGATGTCTGCATCCTCTTCCAGAAAAAGGTTAGTGTGTTTTCATTTGTGTTCATGATACTTGTATCATGGTAGGCAAAAGTATGACCTTGTTATTGTCTTTATTTTGAGATAAGTATGATTTGAAGAGTTGTGCATATGGGTGTCAAGTTGACAAGACATAGACTTGTGACAGTTAACTATATGTGCCAATTTGGCTAAGCCATAGTACCTAGGTTTGGTCAGACACCAGTCTAGATGTTGCTAGGAGGGTATTTTTAGATGATATTAGCACTTAAATCACTAGACTTCATGAAATGGATGAGCCTCATCCAATTAGTTGAAAGTCTTACAAGAAAGAGTGAGGTTGCCTGAGCAGGAAGGGATTCTGCATTTGGACTTGAGCTGCAACACCAACTCTTCCCTGGGTCACCAGCCTGCCAGCCTACCCTGCAGTCCTGTGAGCCACTGCCTTCAAATAATTTCTCTATCTTTCTCTATCACTAGATTTGGTGATAGATGATACTGATAGATAGATATAGGACTGTCCAGAGACAGGGATGATAGAGATAGATAGGTATTCAAACACATTGGTTCTATTTCTCTGGGGAATCCTGACTAATGCAACTGATAACAAAAAAAATCTGTTATACTAAAAGTCTTTATGCTGATATGGAAGCAACCTAAATGTCCACCAGTAGATGAACGGATAAAGAAGAGGTGGTACATATACACAATGGAATACTATTCAGCCATAAGAAAGAAACAAATCCTACCATTTGCAACAACATGGATGGAGCTAGAGGGTATTATGTTCAGTGAAATAAGCCAGGCGGAGAAAGACAAGTACCAAAAGATTTCACTCATGTGTGGAGTATAACAACAAAGCAAAACTGAAGGAAGAAAACAGCAGCAGACTCACAGACTCCAAGAAGGGACTAGCGGTTACCAATGGGGAGGGGTAGGGGAAGGTGGGTGGGGAGGGAGGGAGAAGGAGATTGAGGGGTATCATGATTAGTGCACATGGTGTGTGTGGGTGTCACGGGGAAGACAGTGTAGCATAGAGAAGACAAGTAGGACTCTGTGGCATCTTACTACACTGATGGACAGTGACTGCAATGGGGTATGGGGGGCACTCAATAATAAGGGTGAATGTAGTAACCACATTGTTTTTCTTGTGAAACCTTCATAAGATTGTATATCAGTGATGCCTTAATGAAAAAGGAAAAAGAAAAAAAAAGAGGTCTTTATGCTGATGTAAACTTCCATAACAATTTCTCTCTAGAGCAAGCATTAGAAATGGAGTATTTGGTGTTATCTTCCAAGGAATAGCAAGTGATGCTTCACAGTATGAGCTCTAGAGTCAGAGTGCTGGAGTTTGCATCTCTCTTTGCCATTCCCTTTTTTGTGTTCTTGGACAAGATCCTTACTTCTCCATGACTCTGGTCAGTCATCAGCTAATTAAGGATAATAATAGTACCTGCCATTTGGAGCTGTTGTGAGCATTAAATGAAATACATATATAGCCCAAAATGGCAGGTACTATTATTATTATTATTATCCCAGTTAACTGATAAATATATATATAAAACTTTCAGTATAGTGTTCAGCACATAGTAAATGTTCAATAAATGTCAGCTAATGTTATCTTTACATCGTAAAGAACAAATGCTAAAGCACAGGAAGATATAAAAACTGTCCTCGATATCCTTTTCTGAAAAGTTCAGCTTGAATCAAGTTGAACTACAAATGAGTTAAGGCAATTGGCAATTTAGAAGAAGAGGGCAACAATCAGTCCATCTGGAGTAAAACGCTTTGTCACTGCACAAAACAAACCTATTAATAGGCTTTGTGTTTGAACTTACTTATGTTGAGTTTTCTTACAATGATGGATAATTATGTAAGTCACAGGAATGCTCAGAAATTCCTATTCTGCTTTACCTTGTTTATTAATTTTGAGCAACTGCTCCCCATTGGCACAATCATGTTTGAGCATCCACTAGTGTATGTAAGGTCAGCAATTCATTTTGCTTCATCGATGTCATAGGCTGAAAAGTGGTCTCCTAAATACATCCACATCCTGATCCTTTTAAACCTGTGAATGTTAGTTACCCTATTTGGAAAAAATCACGTCTTTGCAGATGTGATTAAGTTAAGGATTTTGAGATGATACTCTCCTGAATACTATGGCATGTAGTGTGTCTCCCACTCCCAAACTTGTACATTGAGGCCATGACCCCCAATGTATCTGTATTTAGAGATGGAGCCTCTATGGAAGAAATTAAGGTTAAATGAGGTCATAGAGGTTGATTAGTGACCACCCCTCCCGCTTCCCCCCACCCTGCCCACATCTGTACAGACGGAAAGGCCATGTGAGGATATAGTGAGATGGCAGTTATCTGCAAGCCAGGAGAAAACCTCTCACCAGAAAATGAACCCTTGCTGGCCCCTGACTTGGGACTTCCAGCCTCCAGAAGTGTGAGAAATAAATTTCTGTTGTTTAAGCCATGCAGCCTGTGGCATTTTGTTATGGTAGCCTGAGCAGGCTAATACACCTAGATTATTCAGGTAACTTTAAATGCAATCCCACGTATCTTATTGCAGGGAGGCAGGGGGAGATTTTAGATACACGGGGAAGAGGGGGATGTGAAGACAGAGCTGAGAAAGATTAAAAGATGCCACTTTAAAGACTGGAGTAATGTTGCCACAAACCAAGAAATGCTGGCGGCCACAGATGCTGGAGGAGGAATAAACAGGTTCTCCCCTAGAGCCTCTGGAGGGGTCATGGTTCTGTTGAACCTTAATTTGGGCCCAAGGAAACTGATTTCAGACTTCTGGCCCCCAGAACTGTGAGAGAATAAGTTTCTGCTGCTGTAATCTGTTACAAGCAGCAGCATGAAACTAATAGACTAATTAATTATTAATTCAATACCTGAACTTAACTGTGAGCTAAGACCTTACTTACCACCCCACATCCATCCATTCAAGAAATACTTATTGAGTTCCTACTGTGTGTTATGTACTGAGGATACAGTGATAAACAGAATGGATACACCTCCATTCCTAGTTTAGTCTATTATGGAGACAGACTAAAGACAAATTGAAAAAACTGATCTGTAATACAAGTTTGGGAAATACTATGAGAGAAACAAATAGGTGACAGGAGGATGTGAGCATGTGGTGGGAGTAAGCTGGGGAAGTCTTCTCTAAAGATGAGGCATTGCAGTTGAGGCCTGAAGAACTGGAAGGAGCAGCCGCTGAAGGAGCTGTGGGAAGAGCAGTCCAAGCAGAGGGACATCAAGGGCAAAGGCTCCGAGGAAGAAGGGCTCGCTCTGGGAGTGGAAGGACAGCAAGCCAATGTCACTGATGTCCAGTACTTAGTAGTCACTCACAGCTGCACGCTTACACTGTACCAGCACAATTTGGTGGGATTTACATCATTTGCCTCCTTAATAACTCATGAGGGAGCTATGATTTTTTCTTCCCATTCTAAGCAGAAGACATTGAAGCACAATACGGTGGGCAAGCGTCAGGAGCTGCAGGTTGGACCAGAGGTGCACAGGCTCTCAGCAGTGGCTGGGCCCGTGGAGGCAGCAGGGCCTTTACACACTGCTCAAAATGCAATGAGAGGGAAGGTGTTTGGCAGAAGAGGGTCCGGGCTGGTGTTTAAAGAGGATCACTGTGGCTGCTGGTGAATGATTAAGTGCAGAGGAGTAAGTGCAAGCAGGAGGACCAGAGACTGTTGTAATGGTCTAAATGAGAGATGATGGTGGTTTGAACTAAGACGATGGCAGCAGAAATGGAAGAGAATCCATTTTGTAGGAGGACCAGCAGAATTTGCTAATCGGTTAGATGTGGGGAGTGAAGAAATTAAGATTGAATCTCAGCTACCAAAGCTGACTGTTATGAGTATGTGATTCTTTTCTAAGCACTTTTCATGGTGTATCTACTCCCCTATTTTCACATTATCAGCTCTTTAACAGAGAGGATTTATACTTAACATCTACAGTACTAACATAAACTGTGTGTGGTTGTAGGTATAATTCCTGCCAGTATTTAAAGTTCTTCCATTATTCCACTGGTCTTTTTTCTTGTAACCTGAGAAGTGTTTTAAGAAGAGAACCATATATTTAGGAAAGACAATTAATAATAGTTCTAAATTAAGTATGATAATCTTAGCAAGAAAGCTGCTACTTCCTCCAACGTATTTTCATATATATAATCTCATTTCATTGACAAAAACCAGCTGTGCAGACCAGCACGGAGAACCAGGACGGACATCCCGGAGGTGCACCGGCAGGAGGTGTGGCAGCTTCAGGAGGGCTTCGGGTGTGGTTTTGTAAAGACGCGGACACGGTGCCCAGAGCCTTGACCCTCCGCCCGGTTCTCTCCCCATCTCCTAATTGCTTGGCTAACTGCATTGCAACGTAATTCTGCTTGTTTCTCCCATTCCCTATATTCAAACTTCTATGGACAATCCATTCTGCTATTGCACGGGGGAAGGATCCAACTTGAACCTATCTTCCAACAAACTTAATGGATTATTGATGAAGTTGGAAGCTGTCCTTTCTCATTTCATAGAAATGAACAATCATGAAGAAATATTATCATGGCTGAGAGAGGGGAAACCCCTTGACAAAATGAAAAATGAGCCCTCCTACAACATAATGGAATTCTTTATTTCCTTCTCTCACGAGTACCTGGCGGTGGCAGGAGAGAGAGAAAAATGAAATACAAGGATGAGCAATTTATTGAAAAGAATATCATGATGTGGCAGATGTCAAGGAAGAAATCATATTATGGTCTTAATGGTTATTCATTTTTTTTCTAAATTAGAAATTTGATACCTGATAAATAGCTGTTACCTTCTCTTAAATAGCCCTCAATACTCACTTTTTAAATTCCAGATTATCAACTGAGAAGTACTGGCACTGGGCCCCAAATATTTGGTTATTCCATAATTATTATTATTCCATTTTCACAGTATTGTATAATCCTTGAAATCCATGGAGTGCTACTGAAAACATGACATTCAACAACACATTTAGGTTTTTTTTCCTCTTTTAAATTAAACTTTGTACTTATTATAAAAATAAAATTAGATTATCTAATGTTTAAAACTTGAAAACAGTGTGAACTTTGGGTTATGTTACAATTATGTAAGCATATTAAAAAAAATCAAAATCTAAAATTTAGTGCCCTAAGTTTGACATTCATGAACTGATATACTCACAACCATGTATGTATACATCTCTCTATATATACAGTTTTGAGGGAGATGGTAATGGTGAAGCCAAGCTATAAAGGTCTTTGTCAATTGGAAATGGCCTGCCTTACAGTCAAATTAGCCTGTGTGTATAATGGCCTCTCTTCTCTGGACATGTGATTCTGGGAAAGCTAATTTGATAATATCATTGTTATCTGATATTCTTGTTTCTTTTGGGGCACACTGTATCTATAAAATCAGTTTAGAATAAAACAAATGAACAAACAAAACTGAAATAGATTCATAAACACAGAGAACAAACTGATTGTTGCCATAGAGGAGAAGAGATGGGAGGGAGTATGGGTGAAATAGGTGAAGGGGATAAATAGAGACAAACTTTCAATTAGAAAATAATTAAGTCACAGGGATGAAAAATACAGCATAGAGAATATAATCAATAATACTGCAGTATCTTTGTATGGTGACAAATGGTAATGCACTGATGGTGAGCATTTCTTAATATATATAATCATTAAATCACTATGTTGTACATCTGAAACCAATATAATATTGTATATTAACTCTACTTCAGCTAGAATTGTCAGTTTAGAATGTGCTTCCTGTCTACAGATGCCGTTACTTCATCCTTCTTTGTAAGCAATAGCTTTAATATCCCTTCCCTTTCGTATCTTAGTTCAGGGCTACTGGCTTGCACTGGCACCCCACATATTCCTTTATGTAAAATGAAAACAATAAACCGATCAACTGAAGATATTTCATTGTAAATGTATGCATGCCACTGATACCCTTGTAACAAAACTAACAAATATGGCCTTGGATGCCACCAAGAACTCAAAAGGGAGGCAGATACTCCATTTATTCTAAAACTTGTTAGAGATCACAATTAGCTTTGAAAAGAAGTCCACATACTTGGAATGCATGGAAATCTGTAACATTTTTTTTACAGCTTTATTAATGACATACTTTGCAGAAGAAATTGCTATTTCCTGGGTGCAGAGAACTAGGGAAAAGTTTTCAAGGACAGTTACAGTCTGCATCAGGGGTCAGTAAACTAACAACCCTGGCAGCTGCCTGTTTTTGTAAATAAAGTTTTACTGGAGGCCAGCCATGTCCATGGTAGAGTTGAGTAAGTGTGACAGAGACTGTCTGGTCTGCCAAGCCTGAAATATTTTGCAATCTGGTCTTTTGCTTAACAGTTTCCTGCGCCTGTGGATGAGACACATCAACAAATATATAGATATGGAAATACAGCATGCGATAATGGCTCACTTCACAATTGTACTGTGAGATGGCTTATGAATAATAAATCTGCATTTTAGATATTATTTTTTCTATAAATAGGACAAATTTCTTAGCAAATTTTCAACCCTTGGTGTGAGTTCTATTCTTCTGTTCTTCCTCTACAACACTACATATAGTTACTATGTCATTGAACTGGTTTTCTAATCTCTATGTTTCCTTGAGATGTTCCCTCAGCATCCATCAATTCAATGAAAGAATAAGTCAGAACAGGCACTTGCTATTGTGGGATCTAAGTTTTTTGCTTTTCAGCTCATTTCATCAACTTGAGGTATTAAAAAGTCCACATCAATCAGAAGCTTTCTTGCTTCTCTTGAAAATTCTTAGATAATGTTCAGCCTAGAAAATTGAAGTCAAACCTTTGATGTTTCTTGTAGAAATAAGCTTTTCATTGAATAAAGAATTGCTGAACGCCTACTGCACTAGACACCAGGGATCCAGCAGGAGACACGCACAGCCCTTGTCCATCTGGAGCTTAGCGCTTACTTCTTACGTAAAGTCAGTCCTTTCATTTAGAGGTGGGACCAGTTAGTACCCAAAGGAACCACTGCAAAATCCGTGACATCTGAGACCCTGCAGAGCAATGGGAAATGGCCATAGTCCTGCACATAAATCCCTGCTGCCATGGAGCATTCGGAAGGAGCTGGATATGAAACTGGTAACTAAAATTCTCATTCAAGTTATATTGAGTTACACTATGCAACTTGAGGCCCCGTGGAATGGTTTACAATGTGTTTATTTTAAAAATAAAACCATATCCCAAAATACATTAAATGAGAAAGAAACTAGGCATGTGACTAAACTAGTGTTTAGCCATGTAATGAGCGAAGAGTTTAGTTACGTAAAAATGAGGAAAACAGACACAAAGAAACATTTTTTGTTTATGTTTGTCAATGAAAATCGAGAACGAATAATGTAGAACCTTCTAATCAGTGTCTGGTTGCAATTTTGTCTCTTTTCTCAATGTAGAGATTCATACTTAGATTTCCTTTTTATTTAAGGGGATAGCTAGCTTTACATATTTTTGAACTGAAAATAACTTGATTGTTTTATGATTATAAAAATAACAAATGTTCAAATAGCATTTTAGCAGTATAAAATTTATGTACTACTTTGAAGTGTGAAGAACATGAAATATAAGCACTCAAAATTGTACCATCCTTACTAATAGCTTTATTTATTGAATGTTAACTGTGCCAGATAGCTGCAGTAAATGATTTACATTCACGATTTCATTTCTACACAAGGGCCCCAGATGGCGCTAGTTTTACATTATGACCCCCATTTTGCTGATGGGGAAACCAAAGTTGAGAAAAGTTCAGTAACTTCTGCACAAGGCTGTATAACTGGTAGCACTTGGCATTCCTGCACAGAATTAAAGGGATCTGTAAACCTGGACAAGAAAACTGGATTTTACTTTCACTGACCTCTGACATGCACCATTTCTTCATTACAAATATGAGGAATGAGTTACATTAGTGTTAGCAGGACCTTAGACTTTTTTCACCAATAGAAATCACATATATTTTCATATCACATTGTAATTGCTGCAGATCTCTCCAAATATTGATTATACTCATCACTGCTTTGAAATGACAGTAGATATTAGATATGCTTCTAGATCTTGCAATTTGTGTATTACTTTGTCATCATGTTTAGAAACACTTTAATATAATCAGCCTGCTTTGTAATGCTACATACTTTGTTTTAGACATTTAAAATATTGTGAAAGGGATCTCTAGGCTTCACCAGACTGCCAAAGGGACCCACCGCACACAGAGGTTAGGGACCCATAGGTAGGGAGTGAGCTGAAATTGACACGTAGGAGGTCTGGGTCTGGAGGTTGGGCTCAGGCTTGCAACAGCTCTGGCGTTCTGCCTGCCCCTGGGCTCATGTTCACATTTTGTTGAATATACTTTCAGATTTCTCTCCAATTTGACAGAATTGATTAAGTGGTGATTAGGCAAACTCAGGGAAAAGTCAAGGAAACAGTCTCAGGACTAGACACATGCTCTCCCACTTCCTCATATTCTTAAGGAAGCAGAGTACTGGGGTTTGCCATTATCTGGGGCCATTATGTGGGAGAAATTCAAGGCCACCAAGGAATTGCACCCTGGGAATGGATAGTCATAGACCAAGCTGACCTACAAATGAAAAGACATCAGAGATATTCTCAAACAAAAAGAACCCAAAGATACAACACTTACTGGGGTTTTTTTTGATGGAAAAAAACCCCCCAAATTATTTAATGATAAAATCCAGTCACTCAAAAGATGGAAAAGGACAGGTGCAGTGCTCAACTTTTAAAAACAACCCCTCACCTCCTTAATATTTATCTGAGAAAAAGAAAATGTCACCTACGGAAGTTAGCCTTTAAATACAAATATAAGAAATGTTTTCAAGGAAGCAAAGACTTGGGAAATACAGCACCTCAGAACACTTCTTGACAGATCCACCACGTTTGCAGTGATTATAAAGTCTCCCCTTTGTCAAGGCACTTGACTACCATCTACTAGAAAATATCCCCTATAAAGGACAATTTGCACTGTGGACAGTCAGCACAACTGTACATAGCAGCCCTGCTCCCTAGTTTCACCAGCAGTGATGAAATCCAGCCAACTAAGAGATCAATCAAAATAAGGAATTCAGAAAAAGTGGAGCCTGTATTTCAGACACTGGTGGTATAGCAAATGTAGTAAGTATTGAAACATGGCTTAAAAACCACAGGGATTATATTGATAGAAATTAACTATAAAAATGGCAGTATAAAAACAGTACAACAGATGCCAGGAAATGAGGAAGGGACAGTATGAATTCTTTCATAGAGGGGAGTATATGAAAACTCTCAAAACTTTAAATGTAGAGTTAAAAAAAGTCTCCCACCATAGTGGCCCCTGGGGATGTATGGGAGTGGTAGCTCTGCTTCAGCCTTTAATGTTGGACCCTATCTTTGTTCTTTATCTTAGTAAACTAATGCTCTGATTTCCTGGGTTCCTAAATATTCTGGTCCATGGGGAACGGATCCATATAGGTCTGCCGACAAAATTAGGTGTCTGCGTGGGCAGGAGGGGGCCAGACCGTGCACTCTGGTAATGAACATACCCTGTGTGCTTCTCCGGGAGACAACCAGCTGGTTTTTCCTGGTTACACTCCAGTCCAACCACAAGCTTTTCCGTTTGAAACATCTGCAGCACCTCTAGTACATTCCATTTCTCTTTATCATTATCCTGATGATATGAATTCAGAATATGTGCTTGTGATGTAAACTTTATGAACAGACTCTTGTAGAAGGAATTTTTACTTCTGGCTATAATTATAGACCTGCCTCACAATTTATCCCCAACTTCTTTAATCTTCCCTATATTTCTGTTAAATGGAAACTGCTCATGTGGCAGAGACAGGTTATTTGTTCACTAATTTTCCTTTCTTCCTACACAAACTGACTACATTTCCTAGCCTCTCTTGTGGTTAGGTGTGGCTATGTGCCTAAGTTCTGGCCAACAGAACATAAGCCATAAAAGTCTCCAGGCTGCCTCACAGAGAGGGCTGCAGAGGACTCTAAGGGTGGAAAACTTTTTCTGAGAATGCTAAATAGTCAATGTTTTAGGTTTGTGCCTCATACAGGCTCTGTCACAGAGCCTGACATAGGGTAAAGGCAGCTATGGGTAATATGTAAAGAAATGGGCATGGCTGTTTTCCAGTAAACTTGTATTTACAAAAACAGGGGGCTGGCTCAGAGTTCCTAATTTGTTGATCCCTGCTGTAGAGCATGGCAGAGACGCCAGACGGAGGGAGCCTGGGCTTCCCCATGGCTGTGCGGGAGGCACTCCCTCACACCCGCAGGAGCTAGTGACACGTACCCTAACTAATTCACCAAGGAAGAACCCTCAAAAGACACTGTACTGAGTTTCTAGGCACAGGGAAACCAAATTCAAACATTGCTCTATTACTCTGGAATTTCATAGGAAATTCTTTGGAGCCTCAGTGATGTCAGTTTCCCCAGTTCACTACTCAGCAGTGACAGCTGAAAAAACATGAAAAGAGTCATAAACGCTAAATATTAATTTAAAAATATCCCTTAATTACATTTAGGTACTATCAACTTAAAATACATAGTCTTTTAAGGTGGCATTCTTACAAAAAATAAATACAACAGGCTATTATGAGGGTAGCTTTATAACTAAGATGTGCAGTATTGTTTTTCTGCTCACTGGCTGCCACAGACTGAGGCCACCCACACTGGCTTTCCAGGGCAGTTCCATTACTGAAATTGTTCACTGCTGCAGAGGATCAACAGGGTTACTTGGCTCCTGTTTCTGATCCGTGGCTAATTAAAGATTCCAACCCTAATGCAACCTCTGCAGACTCTCTGGCATTGGCACTCAGATGGTAAGGATGCTTGAGATTGCTGGTCTATTCAAATTTCAGTGGTTTTGAATCTCGTCCTTTGCATTAATCCACCTGGTGATTTTTGGTATTCTCGTCATCTTTATTTATAAATAAAGAGTTAAGCACCAAAACAATGCCTGGTGCATAGCAGGCATAGAATAAAAAATAATTGCTGAGTGAAGTGCTTTTAAATTTAGTACACAATAATATATTATTAAATTAGTACCATATCCAGAGTTACTAAGTTTTTCTTGCCAAATCTCATAACAATGCCACCACCACCACCAACAAAACCAGTAAGAGGAACTGGCACACGTGGGATGTAATTTTTAGTGGATGACAGATAGGGTAAGGGTACATCATAGAGCTCTGCACCTGACTTCAGAGGATATAATCTGGATTCCTAGAGCAGGCAGTTGACAATGTAAGAAACTTTTCTGATTATTTGTAAAAATTAACTCATGGCAATTATAAAAAAATTTTATCTGATATAAAGATGAGACTTAAGCATGCAGGTATTTTCTAGTGAACACAACAGATGAAATTCTAAAAAATTTACATGAATCACATTACCCAGAAGAGTTGAACTAGCCTTCTTGGACAAATAATTTTGAAATCTCTCTCCCTTTTTCTGGTAGTGAGAGTTTGTCTGATAACATTCTCCTGATGTAAGAGTTTACATTTTATGGAGCCCTTCCTTTCTAAAACATTACTCTTCTAATAGGATCACCTGGAGTTTCAGGCTGTTCAGTGTAGACACCCATAGAAGCCACTGGCCTACAGGGAGGGTTTAAAGAGAATTTGAGAGAACTTACAATGTTCATTTTTTTCTCTATCAATTTCTTGTTTATTTTGATAAAGCTACAAAAATAATCACTTCCAATGTATTTGTAGGGAAAATGAAAGTTTCCATGGCCAGGAGCCTCACGTGACTCTGGTCTGCTTGCCCATTGCTTGTGCAGTGCTCACAGGCACAGGCTTACACACCTGCTGGCAGTGAGCTACTATTCACTGTGATGCTATATAAAGAGCTCCACCCAGTGCTGGGCACAGAGGCAGAGGTGGAGACAGATTGCAGACTTGCTGGGTATGGATTGAATTCTAGCTCTCCACCTGCCACCACAAGAATAAAACTTGGTATAAGACCTTTCACCCTTGATGTCCTGTTGCTGTTATTCGGTCTCACCAAATCCAGAATGAACTTGCCCAGAGCCGGAAAGCTCTCATGTGACATTTGGTGCAATTGGCAGAATTCTCTGCAGACCAAAAATGGAATAAGCTGCCCTCATTGGAGGGGTACTTCACCGGGATGCCTCTATGGATGGGGAAACACTTGGGTATCCTCCAATGGGCATGTGGTCTGAGGTGGAGATGCCCCTAGAGGAATGAGCTCCTCCCCAGGACTGGGCAGAGGTAGTGGTGGTAGTGGTAGTGGTAGTGGTGATGTTTGGGGTAGTGGCAGAGACCCGCTACAAAATAGAGAAATCCTTAGAGAAAGAGAGTGCCTGCGTGGAAGTGCAAGCCGTGGGTTGGCTATTTCACACAGTGTTAAAAAAGTTCACAAGGGAGAACAATGCACTCCTGCAAGAAGCATTAGAGGCAGCACGAGAATGCAAGCTGTGAAGTGCTGTGAAGGAAGTAAAAGATTTTTTGAAGAATGAGAAGTCATTGCCGCGAGACACTGTGGAAAACATAAAGGCCATGAAGGAGAAGGACATACTCCTGCAAGAAGCATGAGAGGAGGCAGCACAAGAACACAAGCTGCGAGGTGCTATGGAGGAAGTAAGAGATTTGTTAAAGATTGAGATAGCATCACTGCAAGGCACTGTGATGATGGTAAAGGAGGCAGTGGTGACTGAGTGGACATGCTCTGTGGAGCGGCAAGAGATTTGCTCTCAGCTCCATAGTGTTGGGGAGAATACAATAGGGGAGAACGAGGAGGTAGAGGTGGTGCCGGAGGCAACAATCCCTCCTCTATTGAAATCCTGCTGCATAGTAACTAATAAAGATGCAGAAAACTGTGGGTTGCTCCAGGAAAAGTGCAGCTCCCTCCCCAGCTCATGGAGAACTCCATGCAGAGCTGCTGGATTTGGGCTCCCAGTTTCAGCAGAAACCCTCGGAGTCCATAGCAGCCTGGGTCCTGAGCCTTTAGGTTGTAGGGGTGGACAGGATCATTCTGTCTGGGTTAGAAATGGGAAATTAGCTTCTCTGACAACTCATCCTACCTTGCAGCAGCAACTGCAGAATGCACACCAGACCCCAGGGAATCATTCCCTTCTTGAATGACTGATAGCTGTTCTTCGCACTATATGGCCCAATCAGGGTAACTTAACATCTTCCCCTTCTAGTTGGCAGATGTATGCCAAGCTCCAACAGGAGTTAGGGGAGTTGGGCATGAAAAATGTAATTTATGACCCAGTAAATTATGGCCCAGACAAGGAGCTGTTTACTGTAGGGGAGAGGGATATGGTGCTACAAACAGTTCCCTCATCCCTCTTTGGGCCCATAATGGCCATTCTTGCCCCTTACTTAGAACAGCCCATAAATGTGGTTACCCATATTGTGACAGATTTGGGGGAGGCTGAAGTGATATGGGCACAGAAGGGAGAATGGCTTGCTACTGAGAGAAAGGGTTTAAAGGGCCCAATGAAGGTCATGAGGACCCAGATGTGGGTTGATTTGATAAAGACAGAATCAGGCAGAGAGAAATTGAATGGGAAAGTCAAATAAAGTTTTCCAGGAGCTATGGCAACAATTGAAGTCAGAGCAGTAGATTCAGCCATTGGCTAAGGTGAGAACCAAGAAATGGAAGCTGGAGACAAAGTCATAAGCCCAGCCAGTGTGTCGCAGGACATCCTGCAGGACAGTGACCTGACCTCACCCAGACCTGCACGGCAAGATGACTGGGCAATACATTTTGACCGAGGGGAAAGTCAACACACCTGCTTTGGGGGATCATGGGAACCAGAGGCCACATGTTGAAATATCAGTTCATTGGTCCCCAGTGAAAGTACAAAGTGTCCTGCCTCTGGTAGACACAGGAGCTGAATGCTCACTGATTTATGGCAAACCTGAACAGCTTCCCAGGACTCCCACTGTTACAGATGGATACAGGGTTAAGGCTATCAGAGTGAAACAAGCATAAATGCCATTGGGAATAGGGCATCTACCCCCAAAGGAGTGTACTTTGTATATCTCTCCCATCCCAAAATATATTTTAGGGAAAGATATCCTGCAGGGCCTATGGTTACAGACCACTGCAGGTGAGTTCAGACTGAGGATACGTGTGGTGAAGGCAGTTCTGAGGGGACATACTAAGCACCCACCTGTAGTTTCCCCTGTGCCTCAGTGGGTGACTACTACCATGCAAACTGGAGGACATAAATAAGTTGGAGAAACCCTCCAGGAACTGAAAAAGGTGCATATTATAAAGCCCACACATAGCCCACTTAATTCCCTGGTGTGGCCAGGAAAAAAGCTGGTAGGCCCCTGGCATATGACTGTAGATTACAGGGAAGTGAATGAAGTCACATCCCTCTCTGCATGCTAGTGTCACCACCACTGCAGGCCTTCCCTGTACAACTGCAAGTACAAACAAGGAGGAATTGTTGAAGCTGAGGTTTGACCACTAGTATAACAACTAGCTACGAGCACCAACTGCAATAAACTCCAGAGTCTCTGTTCATTGGTCGTGGCCTTGGATGTTTTGACACATGGACCAGTAATGGCTGGCCCTTTTCACACCTTGTGGACAAGGCCTGGAGGCTGGCCTCCTGTGTATTCCTGGAATAATGGCAGAGTGGTCTCAACAGAATATGGTAGTGTACCCTAAATGGCCAGACGGTAGGAGCATCTTACCAGGAGTTTTGTTTTATTTTTAAGGCCAATGCATACACCTCCAGTAGCACTATATATAGACCCCTCAATAATTCCCACAAGGAGAGTGGTAAAGGTAAGGTATATTAAACCAGGACAGGAACCCCTTCCTGCTACAGTCGTATCACAGGACCACTCTCTTGCATGCATCCTACATGATGGACAAGATTTACCTATGTTGGTGTCATTAAAACATATGCTTATTTCCCTTAAGGTTAATCTTCTCTAATGTATTCATGGTATGGGCACACAACCTAGCAAAAATTGTTGCTTTCTGGGTGTGGCCAGAGCTCCTTATGAGTTACACTACTGGCCTCCCATGGAAAGTGTGAGTCATGAACTCATCTGAGTAGAACTGGTTTGAACACAGTTGAAATGACCAATTAGTAATTGATTTGAGGCTTGAGGATGACTATAATCATCATAATTTCTCTTATTATCAGCATCCTAGTATGTTGTTGTACCCTCAATTGCTGTCATGGAATCTGGTTGCAATGTTCCAACTTTCTTGAACAGGAACCATAGTTTAGAAGACTGAAGGCACACAGATTGTGAGGCAATAATCTTGGAGGGGTGGAGTGTAGGGAAAATGGAAGTCACCATGGCCAGGATCCTCATCTGAACATGATCTACTTGCCAATAAGAAATACAAAGAGAAGCATGGGAGCCAAGATGGCGGCGTGAGTAGAGCAGCAGAAATCTCCTCCCAAAACCACATATATCTATGAAAATACAACAAAGACAACTCTTCCTAAAATAGAGACCAGAGGACACAGGACAACATCCAGACCATATCCATACCTGCAAGAATCCAGCAGCTCGCTAAGGGGGTAAGATACAAGCCCCAGCCCCACGGGAACTGAGCAACCCTCCCCCCAACTCCCGGCGGGAAGAGAGGAGTCAGAGCAGGGAGGGAGAGGGAGCCCAGGACTGCTGAACACTCAGCCCCAGCCATCTGCACCAGAGCGCAGACACAGTGCATGCGTGGGGCCCTAGATACTAGGGAAACAGGGCAGCAGGACCGGTGAGCGGGTGCCTGAGGCTGACGCTGGAGAACAAAGAAATGGGAGCAGCCATTTTTTTTTTCTCTTTTTTTTTTGGTGAGTGCTTCTTGGAAGTTTTAAAGGGACAGGGACCCCAATACTAGGGAAACAGGGTAGCAAGACCCGTGAGCGGGTGTCTGAGGCTGACGCCTGAGGACAAAGAAATTCGTGTGTTTTTTTTTTAATTACTTATTTAATTTTTGTTGTTGTTGTTGTTTTGGTTTGGCGAGTACTTTTTGGACGTCTTAAAGGGGCAGGGTGGGACAATTAGTCCAGAGGCAGGGAATCTGGGGATCTCTGGGCACTCTAACCCCCTGGGCTGCAGGGAACATGGAGGCCCCTTTCGGAGGTAAATAGCCTCCCAGCCGCTCCCCCTCCACCAGGGCTACACCATTTTGGAGCCGCAGCCTGAGCCAGGCCACGCCCACAGCAACAGCGGAGATAAACTCCATAGCAGCCGGGCAGGAATCAGAAGCCCTGTCTGCGCGCAGCTGCGCAGCACAAGCCACTAGAGGTCGCTGTTCTCCCAGGAGAGGAAGGCCACAAACCAACAAGAAGGAAAGCTCTTCCAGCCGTCACTTGTACCAGCTCTGCAAACTATCCCTATCACCATGAAAAGGCAAAACTACAGGCAGACAAAGATCACAGAGTCAACACTTGAGAAGGAGACAGACCTAACCAGTCTTCCTGAAAAAGAATTCAAAATAAAAATCATAAACATGCTGATGGAGATGCAGAGAAAAATGCAAGAGCAATGGGATGAAGTCCGGAGGGAGATCACAGATGCCAGGAAGGAGATTACAGAAGTTAAACAAACCATGGAAGGATTTATAAGCAGAATGGATAAGATGCAAGAGGCCATTGAAGGAATAGAAACCAGAGAACAGGAACACAGAGAAGCTGACATAGAGAGAGATAAAAGGATCTCGAGGAATGAAACAATACTAAGAGAACTGTGTGACCAATCCAAAAGGAACAATATCCGTATTATAGGGGTACCAGAAGAAGAGGAGAGAGGAAAAGGGATAGAAAGTGTCTTTTAAGAAATAATTGCTGAAAACTTCCCCAAACTGGGGGAGGAAATAATCGAACAGACCACGGAAATACACAGAACCCCCAACAGAAAAGATCCAAGGAGGACAACACCAAGGTACATAATAATTAAAATGGAAAGGAACAAGGACAAGGAAAGAGTTTTAAAGGCAGCAAGAGAGAAAAAGTCACCTATAAAGGAAAACCCATCAGGCTAACATCACACTTCTCGACAGAAACCCTACAGGCCAGAAGAGAATGGCATGATATATTTAATACAATGAAACAGAAGGGCCTTGAACCAAGGATACTGTATTCAGCATGACTATCACTTAAATATGACAGTGGGATTAAACAATTCCCAGACAAGCAAAAGCTGAGGGAAATTGCTTCCCACAAACCACCTCTACAGGGCATCTTACAGAGACTGCTCTAGATGGGAGCACTACTAAAAAGAGGACAGAACAAAACACCCAACATGTGAAGAAAGGAGTAGGAGGCATAAGAAGGGAGAGAAGAAAAGAATCTCCAGACAGTGTATATAATAGCTAAGATAAGTTAGGCAGTAAGATACTAAAGAAGTTAACCTTGAACCTTTGGTAACCATGAATTTAAAGCCTGCAATGGCAATAAGTACATATCACTCGATAGTCACCCTAAATGTAAATGGACTTAATGCACCAATCAAAAGACACAGAGTAATAGAATGGATAAAAAAGCAAGACCCATCTATATGCTGCTTACAAGAAACTCACCTCAAACCCAAAGACATGCACAGATTAAAAGTCAAGGGATGGAAAAACATATTTCAGGCAAACAACAGCAAGAAGAAAGCAGGCAGGGGTTGCAGTACTAATATCAGACAAAATAGACTTCAAAACAAAGAAAGTAACAAGAGATAAAGAAGGACACTACATAATGATAAAGGGCTCAGTCCAACAAGAGGATATAACCATTCTAAATATATATGCACCCAACACAGGAGCACCAGCATATGTGAAACAAATACTAACAGAACTAAAGGGGGAAATAGAGTGCAATGCATTCATTCTAGGAGACTTCAACACACCACTCACCCCAAAGGATAGATCCACCAGGCAGAAAATAAGTAAGGACACAGAGGCACTGAACAACACAGTAGAACAGATGGACCTAATAGACATCTATAGAACTCTACATCCAAAAGCAACAGGATATACATTCTTCTCAAGTGCACATGGAACATTCTCCAGTATAGACCACATACTAGGCCACAAAAAGAGCCTCAGTAAATTCCAAAAGATTGAAATTCTGCCAACCAACTTTTCAGACCACAAAGGTATAAAACAAGACATAAATTATACAAAGAAAACAAAAAGGCTCACAAACACACAGAAGCTTAACAACATGCTTCTAAATAATCAATGGATCAACAAACAAATCAAAATAGAGATAAAGGAACATATAGAAACAAATGACAACAGCAACACAAAGCCCCAACTTCTGTGGGACGCAGCGAAAGCAGTCTTAAGAGGAAAGTATACAGTGATCCAGGCATATTTAAAGAAGACAGAACAATCCCAAATGAATAGTCTAATGTCACAATTATCAAAACTGGAAAAAGAAGAACAAATGAGGCTTAAAGTCAGCAGAAGGAGGGACATAATAAAGATCAGAGAAGAAATAAACAAAATTGAGAAGAATAAAACAACAGCAAAAATCAATGAAACCAAGAGCTGGTTCTTTGAGACAATAAACACAACAGCTAAGCCTCTAGCCAGACTTATTAAGAGAAAAAGAGACTCAACACAAATCAACAGAATCAGAAATGAGAACGGAAAAATCACGATAGACTCCACAGAAATACAAAAAATTATTAAAGACTACTATGAAAACCTATATGCCAACAACCTGGAAAAACTAGAAGAAATGGAAAACTTCCTAGAAAAATACAACCTTCCAAGACTGACCAAGGAAGAAACACAAAAGTTAAACAAACCAATTATGAGCAAAGAAATTGAAATGGTAATCAAAAAACTACCTAAGAACAAAACCCCCGGGCCGGATGGATTTACCTTGGAATTTTATCAGACACACAGAGAAGACATAATACCCACTCTCCTTAAAGTTTTCCAAAAAATAGAAGAGGAAGGAATACTCCCAAACTCATTCTATGAAGCCAACATCACCCTAATACCAAAACCAGGCAAAGACCCCAACAAAAAAGAAAATTACAGACCAATATCCCTGATGAATGTAGATGCAAAAATACTCAGTAGAATATTAGCAAACCGAATTCAACAGTATATCAAAAGGATCATACACCATGACCAAGTGGGATTCATCCCAGGGATGCAAGTGTGGTACAACATTCGAAAATCCATCAACATCATCCACCACATCAACAAAAAGAAAGACAAAAACCACATGATCATCTCCATAGATGCTGAAAAAGCATTTGACAAAATTTAACATCCATTCATTATAAAAACTCAGCAAAATGGGAATAGAGGGCAAGTACCTCAACATAATAAAGGCCAAATATGATAAACCCACAGCCAACATTATATGAACAGTGAGAAGCTGAAAGCTTTTCCTCTGAGATCGGGAACTACACAGGGATGACCACTCTCCCCAGTGTTATTTAACATAGTATTGGAGGTCCTAGCCACAGCAATCAGACAAAACAAAGAAATACAAGGAATCCAGATTGGTAAAGAAGAAGTTAAACTGACACTATTTGCAGATGATATGATATTGTACATAAAAAGCCCTAAAGACTCCACTCCAAAACTACTAGAACTGATATCGGAAATACAGCAAAGTTGCAGAATACAAAAGTAACACACAGAAATCTGCAGCTTTCCTATACACTAACAATGAACCGATAGAAAGAGAAATCAGGAAAACAATTCCATTCACAACTGCATCAAAAGAATAAAATACCTAGGAATAAACCTAACCAAAGAAGTGAAAGACCTATACCCTGAACACTACAAGTCACTCTTAAGAGAAATTAAAGAGGACACTAACAAATGGAAACTCATCCCATGCTCATGGCTAGGAAGAATTAATATCGTCAAAATGGCCATCCTGCCCAAAGCAATATACAGATTCGATGCAATCCCTATCAAATTACCAGCAACATTCTTCACTGAACTGGAACAAATAGTTCAAAAATTCATATGGAAACACCAAAGACCCCGAATAGCCAAAGCAATCCTGAGAAAGAAGAATAAAGTAGGGGGGATCTCACTCCCCAACTTCAAGCTCTACTACAAAGCCATAGTAATCAAGACAATTTGGTACTGGCACAAGAACAGAGCCACAGACCAGTGGAACAGACTAGAGACTCCAGACATTAACCCAAACATATATGGTCAATTAATATTTGATAAAGGAGCCATGGACATACAATGGCAAAATGACAGTCTCTTCAACAGATGGTGCTGGCAAAACTGGACAGCTACATGTAGGAGAATGAAACTGGACCATTGTCTAACCCCATACACAAAAGTAAATTCAAAATGGATCAAAGACCTGAATGTAAGTCATGAAACCATAAAACTCTTAGAAAAAAACATAGGCAAAAACCTTTTAGACATAAACATGAGTGACCTCTTCTTGAATATATCTCCCCGGGCAAGGAAAACAACAGCAAAAATGAACAAGTGGGACTATATTAAGCTGAAAAGCTTCTGTACAGCAAAAGACACCATCAATAGAACAAAAAGGAACCCTACAGAATGGGAGAATATATTTGAAAATGACAGATCTGATAAAGGCTTGACGTCCAAAATATATAAAGAGCTCACCCACCTCAACAATCAAAAAACAAACAATTCAGTTAAAAAATGGGCAGAGGAGCTGAACAGACAGTTCTCCAAAAAAGAAATACAGACGGCCAACAGACACATGAAAAGATGTTCCACATTGCTAATTATCAGAGAAATGCAAATTAAAACTACAATGAGATATCACCTCACACCAGTAAGGATGGCTACCATCCAAAAGACAAGCAACAACTAAGGTTGGCGAGGTTGTGGAGAAAGGGGAACACTCCTACACTGCTGGTGAGAATGTAAATTAGTTCAACCATTGTGGAAAGCAGTATGGAGGTTCCTCAAAATGCTCAAAATAGACTTACCATTTGACCCAGGAATTCCACTCCTAGGAATTTACCCTAAGAATGCAGCACTCCAGTTTGAAAAAGGCAGATGCACCCCTATGTTTATCGCAGCACTATTTACAATAGCCAAGAATTGGAAGCAACCTAAGTGTCCATCAGTAAATGAATGGCTAAAGAAGATTTGGTACATATACACAATGGAATACTACTCAGCCATAAGAAGAAAACAAATCCTACCATTTGCAACAATATGGATGGAGCTAGAGGGTATTATGCTCTGTGAAATAAGCCAGATGGAGAAAGACAAGTACCAAATGATTTCACTCATCTGTGGAGTATAAGGACAAAGGAAAAAGTGAAGGAACAAAACAGCAGCAGACTCACAGAACCCAAGAATGGACTAACAGGTACCAAAGGGAAAGGGACTGGGGAGGATTGGTGGGTAGGGAGGGATAAGGGGGGGGAAGATGAAGGGGGGTATTAAGATTAGCATGCATAGAGGCGGGGGTGGGAGAAAGGGGAGGGCTGTACAACACAGAGAAGACAAGTAGTGATTCCAGAGCATTTTGCTATGCTGATGGACAGTGATTGTAAAGTGGTTTATAGGGGGGACCTGGTATAGGGGAGAGCCTAGTAAACATAATATTCTTCATGTAATTGTAGATTAATGATAACAAAAAAAAAAAAGAGGGATTACTCCCAGATAGGATAAAACTAACTGTAAATCAACGATTAATGCATGCTTTAAATATCCTTAATTATCATCATTTAAAGGATGTCAGATGATCAGCTAAGGCAGTACATTTTTCTGATAATATTCCTTTCTCTTAAAAAAAAAAAAAAAGCAGTTCCTGTGTGGTGACCTCCAATAACTTCTTTACAATGGTATAAAGGGCATATCAATGTGTGGACAAAGGGTCTGTTTGTGTTTATACAGAGGATCAAAGCCCAATTTGTCTACCCAGAGAACGAAATAAGATACGATATGAAGAAGTTCCAAAATCAACATACTCTGGAAGAGTCATTCCAGAAGATGATCATCAAAAAATGTCAACAAAGATCCAGGCGCTGTTGCAGTTGTAGCTGCATTCATCCCACTGGTTTCTGGAATTGCCATTGGAATGAAGGGGGAGACATCTAAGCTGGCCTGTGCATATAGTAAAATAACAAATTTGACTGGATCTATACTGTTGGAACTCAACCAAGAATTAGGAGAAGTGCAAGTTGCAGTGCTCCAATATTGTGCAACTATAGACTATCTACTGTTAAAAGAACACATGGGATGTGAACAGTTTCCAGAAATGTGTTGTTTTAAATTGTCTGATTTTTCTCAAACTATTCAAATTCAGTTAGACAATATCCATCATATCATAGAGAAGTTTTCACAAATGCCTAGGGTGCCTAATTGGTTTTCTTGGTTTCACTGGATATGACTGGTAATTGTAGGTCTGATTTTGTTATGTAGCTATATTCCTATTATGTTAATGTGTGTACGCAATTTAATTAGTAGTTTAAAACCTATACATGCTTATGTTACTCTACAAGAAGATATGTCAAAGAAATAATCAATCTTCCCATGTTTTCTTCCGTCTGCTACTTCTATAGCTTTTCTTCTTCCTTCCTAATTACAACCCTTAAGTAGAATTCGTGCCTCATATCGAATTTACCGAGTATCATAATTCTTCCAAGTGGTAAAGATACCTCAAGACAAATGCTGGGCAAAAAACCCACAGGGCATAAATCTTCAAAGAAGTAAAAAGCTAACCTTTGCAAACAATATGGCTTCTCTCTCACTTACCAACTTTACATTTCCCTGTATGGCCCCGGAAGATGACTGGTTAGCCAGAGACGGGTAAGATTCCTCAAGGGAGGAACAACCTAAGACAGGCACAGTCGCAGGGGGGCCATCAGGTGAGAAATTGGGGATCAACAGAGGTGAGGCTTAGAACCTCACCCCCCCTGTTTTGAGAGAAATCTTTTGCATCCATGGATGTTTTGTTGCCCTTGTCTAGCTTGGATTAATACTTAGCCTATAGGCACACACCTGATCATCTACATTTGCTTCCTTACAGCACTAAACTATGTTTTCTACCTTTATCTTGCATCTACCTACCACTTCAGCATTTTATTAAAAATAATAATAATAATAATAATGAAAATTATAATAATAAGGGAGAAATGTGGGATTCACATATAAATCAAGTATAAAAATCAAACGAATATTCATATCTGACCTGATTGTTTGTAGTTCATAATTCGTGATCAAAACTGAAAGTTTCTGTGATGACTGCCCTTGCACTATTCACCATGTAAGAACTTATTCACTATGTAAGAATTTGTTCACCATGTAAGAACTTGTTCGTTGTGCTTCAGAAGATTGGAGACTGATGAGAATTAGGCTTGGGGTGGATTAATGATTGTGCATTGAGTCCCCTGTACAGAATTTTATTGTTGTTAACTGTTAACAACCATTTGATCAATAAATATGAGAGATGCCCTCTCAAAAAAAAAAATTATTTTACAAAAAAAAAAGAAAACAAAAACGAAGAATTATTAGATAATACTATGAAAAATTATATGCCAATAAATTGTACAACCTAGAAGAAATAGACCACTTTGTATAAAAATAAAACCTTTCAAAATTGACCCAGGATGAAGCAGAAAATCTGAACAGACCAATTACCAACAACGAAATAGAATTGGTAATCAAAAAACTCCCCTAAAACAAAAGTCCAGGTACAGGTGGCTTCGCAGTTGAATTCCACCAAACATTTAAAGAAGAGCTCATACCCATCCTTCTTCAAGTATTCCAAAAAGTAGAAGAAGGAATACAATACTTCCTCATCATATGAGGCTAGCATCACTCTAATACTAAAATCAGACATAGACATCACAAAAAAAGAAAATTGTAGACCAATATCCCTGATGAACATAGATGAAAAAATTATCCACAGAACACTAGCAAATAAAATTTAAAAAATACATCAAAAAGATCATCCATCATGACCAAGTGGGATTTATTCCAGGGATGCAAGAATGATACAATATTTATAAATCAATCAATCATACACCACATTAACAAAAAGCATAACAACTACATGTGCATATCAATAGATGCTGAAAAAAGCATTTGACAAAATTCAACATCCATTCATGATAAAAACTCTTAACAAAATGGGCATAGAGGGCAAATACCTCAACATAATAAAGGCCATGTATGATAAACCCACAGCCAACATCATACTTTATGGTGAAAAGTTTAAAGCTTTTCCTCTACAATTGGAATAAGACAGGATGCCCACTCTTTCCACTTTTATTCAACATAGTACTGGAGGTTCTAAGCATGTCAATCAGACAACACAAAGAGATAAATGGCATCCAAATAGGTAAGGAAGAAGTTAAACTGTCACTATTTGCAGATGACATGATATTATACATAGAAAGCCCTAAAGTCTCCACCAAAAAACTATTAGAACTAATAACTGAATTCAGCAAAGTTGCAGAATAAAAAATTAATGCACAGAAATCTGTTGCATTCCTATACAGTAACAATGAACTAACAGAAAGAGAAATCAGGAAAACAACTCCATTTACAATTGCATCAAAAAGAATAAAATACCTGGGAACAAACCTAACCAAGGAGGTGAAAGAACTGTACTCTGAAAACTATAAGACATGCATGAGAGAAATTAAGGAAGACACAAATAAATGGAACTCTATCCCATGCTCATGGATACAAAGAGTTAATATTCTCAAAAAGGCCATTCTGCCTAAAGTAATGTACAGATTCAATGGAATCCTTATCAAAATACCAACAACATTTTTCAATGAATTATAATAAATAGTTTTAAAATTCATATGGAACCACAAAAAACCTAAATAGCCAAAGCAATCCTGAGAAAGAACAAAGCTGAGGTGATTACACTCCCTGACTTCAAGTTCTACTCCAAAGCCAAAGTAATCAAGACAATTTGGTACTGGCACAAGAACAGAACCATAGACCAATGGAACAGACTAGAGAGTCCAGACATTAACCCATGAATATATGGTCAACTAATATATGATAAAGGAGCCATGAATATACAATGGGGAAAAGACAGCCTCTTCAACAACTGGTGTTGTAAAAACTGGACAGCAACATGTTGAAGGAAACTGGATTATTGTGTAACTTCATACACAAAAGTAAACTTGAAATGGATCAAAGACCTCAATGTAAGTCTGGAAACCATAAAACCCTGAGATGAAAACATAGGCAAACATTTCTTGAATATAAGCACAAGCACCTTTTTCCTGGACACATCTCCTTGTACAAAGGGAACAAAATAAAAAATGAACCAATGGGAGTACATCAAACTAAAAAGCTTCTGTACATCAAAGGACACTATCAGCAGAACAAACAGGCATCCTACTGTATGTGAGAATATATATTCATAAATGACTCATCTGATAAAAGGCTAACATACAAAGTAAGTAAAGAATTCATATGCCTCAATCCCCCCAAAACAAATAACCCAATTAAAAAATGGTTGGAGGACCTGAACAGACATTTTTCCAAAGAAGAAATACAAGTGGCCAACGGGTACATGAAAAGATACTCCACATCACTAATCATCAGGGAAATGCAAATTAAAACCACAACGATGTATCACGTCACACCAATTAGGATGGCCCTATCCAAGACAAGAAAGAACAAATGCTGGCAAGGGTATGGAGAAAGGGGAACCCTCCAACACTGTTGGTGGGAATGTAAATTGGTGCAATTCCTGTGGAAAGCAGTATGAAGTTTCCTCAAAAAAACTGCAGATACAAACGCCATTTGACACAGTAATTCCATGCTTAAGAATTTACCCAAAGAAAACAATATTCTTGATTCGAAAAGATACATGCACCTCTATGTTTATCACTGCACTATTTGCACTATTTGAAACCAACATAAGATTGTACATCAGTGAAAGTTCATTAGAAAAAGGAAAACAAACAAACAAACAAAACCTCCATAAGGCAAATCTCAGCACCTGGAAGTTTGGAGAGAAGTGCTTGAAGAATAAACAGAAGCCACAGTTTAAATCTGGGCTTCTTTAACTTGCCAGTCCATGCTCTACTGCCAAAACGTCCTGCTGAATTCATACTTCATACAGCAGATACTAAAGTAGTTCTGCCCTAACCCAATTCATTTTCTCCTCACATGCCCTAGTGTTTGCCTTGTTCAAATTGCATAATAGCAGGTTACCAGAACGACTTTAATTTAATATTCCCAGAGTTTGGAAATTCAGCATATTACAATATCTGTAGGTGGAGAATGGGTCTTCATTGCCCAGATGCAGCTTTGAAAGAGCTCTCCTAGCTGTCTGTGCTCTGCCCCAGCTGGCCCAGCTGGGAGCCTATGTGCCCTTATTTATCCTGGTGTAATTATTAATAGTCCTCCTGTGGTAGGCAGAATAATGAACTCCCAAAGATGTTCATATCCTAATCCCTGGAACCTGTGAATATGTACTGTGGGTAAAATTGCAATATTTCCAGAATCTCTCACCTGGCCTTAGTGCATCTCATATCAGTAGGTGTTTCCAAGGGGTGGAGAGTAGTCTATCTTCACATCAATAGGTAATTACAAGGGTGAGCGAGGGCGTATCTGGACCAGAGAGGTTGGGTGGGGCCCCTTCTTCTGCAGCCGGGTTGTGAGAGACATGGGCGAGCAGAAGTGGATGACTGCTTGTAGGCAATAAATGGGTTTCTCCCACCTGATTTCTCCCTTTGACTGATTTTGGTTTCTAAGATATTTTGCCCCGGGATTTTCCCCCGGAGTTACAGTTACCTTATATGGTAAAAGGAAATTTGCAGATATGATGAAATTAAGGACTCTGAGATGGGGAGATTATCCTGGATTATTTGGATGGGCCCAACATCGAGGGAAGCAGGAATGGCCATCAGATTTGAAGATGTCATACTGTTAGCTTTGAAGATAGAGGAAGGGACATGAGCCAATGAAAGCAGGTAGCTTCCAAAGCTGCAAGGAAAGGAAACAGATTCACACTAGAGAGACTCTAGAAGCCTCACTGCTCTGGAACACCTGATTTTGTCCCAGGGAGACTTCTGACCTACAATACCGTAAGATAATAAATTTGTGTTGTTTCAAGCTGCTATGTGGTAATATGTTACAGAAGCCATAGGAAAACTAATAATCTTTCAATTTCAAGAGTGTCCTGGTTCGTACACGAAATATAAGGGGATAGAGTTCATAACTGATGAAGCTCTGACCTTGAAAAGCCAACACATCACCAAATTAAAAAGCTTCCATATGACTCTCTTCCTGGGATTGGTTTTGGGGAGTCTCTGAAGCACAGTAAAGCTCATTTCCTGTATTTCCTATGTATTATTATAGATCTACTGTTCTGGACTCAATAATGTTGTCAGGTAGTAAAGAAAAGAAATATATAACCACTTCTCCAAAGTCTTGTAAAATTAGAGTTTCTAAGAGCACTATACCGTGCAGATAGTCTAATTCACAATTAGGTCATTTGCTTCCCCATGATGTGGGGTTTTACTGCCCAGTCAGCATGGCAGTCAGCACAAGAGGCAGAGAAGCTGTGCACAGAGGACTGATGGGTGGTGAATGGAATGGATTTTTTCCAAGGGTGAAAAGTGAGAAAAGGCAAATAATCAATGTTGGGCAGGAGAGCTTCATTTAATGATTTAGTTCTGCCTGGGTAAGCAACATCTGTGAGTAAATAGCTCTCTCCTCTCAACTTGCAGATATTTATAACCAGACCAGAGGGCTGTTTAGAGTAAAAACATCATGATTAAGTGAAAGGAATAAACTATAACTGCAGACTATAGTAAAATGAAAGGGGATCTCAGAGGTCACTGGTCAGTCCTTTGTACTGAGGAGTGAGGTACCTCCACATTGTCCCTCTGCCATTCTTGTTCAGCTTACTTAAATGAGAACTCCTGACAGTCTACTCCACATTTAGATGTCCTTAAATTTAGCTATCATCTTATAACCTTCACCTTTGGTCCCAGATCCTCCTGTATCCAGCCACATAAAGTAAGTGAACCAGTGGCTCTCAATTCTGGCTCCACACTGGGATTATATGGGGAGCCTTTAAAAATTTACTGCTTGGGCTGAACCATAGACCACTTAAATCAGAATCAGTGAGAGTGAGACCCAAGCACCAGGATTTTAAAAACTCTTCAGGGGATGCCATTTCACAGCCGAAGTTGAATGTTACTGGCTTAAACTTTTCTACACTATACTCTTCACATAGTTAAAAACACCCTCATCTGAATTAAACCTTCTGTCCCTTAGACTGTGTGTGACTTTGAACCATCCCTTAAGAGCAGACAATTTGAGGCAGTCATTATTAAGCAGCCCTGGAGAGGGCAGTGTTGAGAGCACCAGGGAAGACTTGGTGACCCAAAGGCTGCAATGGGATTGATTTGGTTCCTTTAGACTTTTAAAAGTATTACCATATAGATAAAGTTGATTCCATTAAAAAACTTTTGTGCTTCCAAGGTGTAGAGAAATGGAAGTTCCAGTGGCCAGGATGCTCACCTTACCCTAATCTACTTGCCCACTGCTCACGTGCAATGATGTAACTGGCCTACTGTACAGATGCATGCTGACATATGTGTTGACAATGAGTCTTTATTGTCTGTGTTGCTGTATGAAGAGCTCTGCTCAGTGCTCCATGTGAAGATGGAAAAGGGGGCATGGATGAATTGTTGACTTGCCGGATGCAGATGTGATTCTAGCACTCGACCTGCCAACATTGAGAATAAAGCTTGGTAGGAGGCCTTTTACCCTAAACGTTCCATTGGTGTTATTCTGTCTCACTAAATCCAGAGTGAACTTGCCTGGAGCTGGAAACCTCTGGCATGACACAAGGACATTAGCATGAAATTGAAAGGGAACCACAGAGTGGGAGAAAATGTTTGCAAATCATGTATCTGACAAGGGTCTAGTATCCAGCATATGAAAAGAAATATTACAACCCAATAATATAAAGACAAATAGACCAATTAGAATGGGCAAAGAGTTTAAATAGACATTTCTCCAAAAATGGTATATTAAAAAAATAACCACCTTCTCCCAGTCCCCCAAACACATATAACACACACACACACTGTTTTGCCTGAGGGTTTCAGCCCTGGGCAAGTTCACTCTTCAGTGAGACCAAGAAATGACAATGGAAAGTTCTGGGGGTAATAGGGTTTACACTCAGCCTTATTCTCATGGAGGTTGGTTGAGCACTAGAACCTGCATCTAGCAGTCTACAGGTCCATAATCCACTTCCATTTCTGCCTCCACCCAGAGCACTGGGCAGAGCTCCTTATATAGTGACTCAGTCTATAACAGCTCATTGCTTATGGGTATGAAAGCAGTAGCCTAGCAGTAGGCCTCAAGTGGTTTAGGGTCAGGTGAGGATCCTGGCCATAGGAACTTCCATTTTACAAACACACACACACACAATCATGACATCATTTTTTAATTTTTCAAAATTTGCCAAATTTTTGCATTCACCATAAATTTCTCATAATGATAAAAGTACCTCTAATAAGCATTATTTAAAAATCAGTTTCCAGAGATGGCCCAACTGGCTGTGGTGGGAAACTTGCAAGCCACACAGACTTGCCCTTCTCAGGGCTCTGGAGAACCTGTCATCCAGGAGGCCCAAACCAATTTCAGAGGCAGGCAAGAGGGGCTTTGGGGAAAAAAAAAACCTCTGGATTTTCCAGTGACTTTTGACTGCAAATTCAAGCACTGCTTGGAAGATCCTTTTAGAAACTGTTTTAGGCAAACAAAAGTTTTTTAAGTTTTAGATTTAAATGGAGTATTTAGGTTATTTCTTTGCAGGTATTAAATATTATTGTTCATAGAACAATTAGAGAGCACACAAGGCAGCATTTATTCAATAACTAATTGGGGTGGTGTTAACCATAAGTACAATGAGAGGGAAGAAAGAGGAGAAATAGAGCATTTGTCTGTGTCCTTTGTGTCTTAATATTGGTTACTCTAATATTAATAGGAATTTGCAAACACTGCCTCTATACAGGGTTCCTGGTTGGTCAGGAGGATTCTCAAATAATTTTAAAGATCTTGGTTTCAAAACAGAAATGAAACAAACCAATTCGAAGATTCAATTTATTTTCTGAGAAAATATTGAAACACTGAATGTGAGCCAAGATTTAGTACAAGCTAATTCCCCAAATTATTCATATCAGCCAAAAAGAGATACCACCTGAATTCAGTAATTAGGGATTGTTAAATTGGTTTAGCAAGGTATGGGGCATTTTTGCAACTACTCTGGGGACGCTATTTGCATTGAGTAGGTCAAGGCCAGGGATGCAACTAAACATCCTAAAATGCACAGGACAAGCCCCCTGCTCTCAACAAAGAATCTTTGGTCTAAAATATCTATAGTGTCATGATTGAAAAATTCTGTGGGGAAAATGGAAGTTTCTATGGCCAGGATTCTCACCTGGCTCTGATTTGCTGGCTCACTATGTTGTTAGTGACTCTACATAAACAGCTCCGCCCAGTGCTCTGGGCTGCAAGGCTGCAGGAGAGCAGAGACTGGAGCAGTGGCAGTACCGAGGACAGAGACTGAGACGGCTGTGGGGGTAGAGAGGCCCAGAGGCAGAGACCAGCTTGCTGCATGCAGACTGGCTCAGAGTGGATGGGATTCTAGTGATTGACCTGCCACCATGGGAATAAAGTTGGGTATAAACCCTTTCACCCCAAAAACATTCCACTGTCATTTTGGGATCTCACCAAATCAAGAGCAAACTTGCCTAGGGCTGAAACCCATTGGCAAGACATTCTGGTTCAAATGAAGTTTAACCAGTCCATGGAATATTATATGTCCATTAAAATAATCTTGTAGATTAGTGATGCTCAGCTCTGGCTGTGTGCAAAGATAAATGGTGTATCACTGAAGAGATTTTATAACACCCCATTTCTGGCCAGTCAGGATCAGACTTTTGGGATGGGACCTGGGCATGGCTATATTTTATAATCTCTCCAGGTGACTGTTAATGCATAGCCAGAGGACCACTCATTCAGGGTCTCATTACATATAGATATTAAATGAGAGGGTAATACATACACACTAATTTTAAGTAAAGCATGTAACAAAGCAGTAGGTACAGTACAATTAAATATTTATTAAAATATGAATGAACTGTAAGAATATATATGCACTGTAAAAGTGTACCAATGTATAACAGTACTTATCTGGGTTTTATGATTTTCTCACAATGAATATGTATTAGTAATAAAATACATTAACTACTCTGGAAAACAGTTTGGCAGTTTCTTATAAAACTAAACATGCTATGACCATATGCCCAGCAATTGTACTCTTGTGGACTCTCTGTCCACAAAGAACCTGTTCATGACCGCTCAGAGCAGCTTTATTTATAATAGCTCCAAACAGAAAGAACCCAGATGCCCTTCACTGAGTGAATGGTTAAGTAAATCTTGGTATATCCATACCGTGGAATGGCACTCAGCAATAAAAAGGAATGAGCTACTGATATATGAAACAATCTGGATGAAGATCCAGAGAATTAATGCTGAGCAAAAAGTCACTCCCAAAGGGTTACATACTGTATAATTCCATTTACCTACCATTCTCAAAGTGACAACTTTAGGAAAACTGAGAATAAATTAGTGGTTTCAAGGGGTTAACAAGGTGGGTGAGAGGCAAGTAAACAAGGCTATAAAAGGCACATGGGCAACCCTTGTGGGGTTGGACATGAGCTGTCTGCTGACTGTATCAATGTTAATATTTTAATGTTTAGTTTTACAAGGTGTTACCAATAGGGGAATCTAAGTAAAGAGTAAGTGTAATAAAATAAGACAATCGGAATCAATTTTAGCTAGAGAAAATACCTATTGTGTTGAACTAATCATTACCTTAAGGAAATGTATCTGTTAATAGGAATGAAATATATGTGCATAGTGGAAAACATCACTTTGAGAAGTAAAAACGTCCATTACACTTCCAAATTGGTGAATATAAGAATTCAATTTTCAGCAAATGACTTAATGAAGGGTTACTACATGGTTTGCTCTGCAGCAAAGACACTTATCCTAAAGAGTAACATGCAGATGAAGGGAGAAGATGGATTGCAGAGAATTAGAATTTACCTGTTCAGGAGCCTTCTCCGTTCTGACGCTTGCTAATGTGGAGTGCCCCACATCTAACCAAGAGTCAGTGGAAGTATGACAGAAGATGCACAGGAACAAGCCCTGCTCAGGTATTTGTTCTCAAATTTGGAAAACATCAGCTTCACAGGGGAGCTTGTTAAAATGCAGACTCCCCCAGACACAGCCACACACACTGATTCTGTGGCTCAGGAGAATGGTCCATGCATCTGCATTTTTAACGAGAGCCCATGGTGAAAGCTGTCTCTGAGGACCTGCCGTAAGGGATGTGGGAGCTGCCTGGATCAGGACTACCCAAGAAGTGACTGCCAGCCTCATAAGAACAGCATGTTTTAGTAGTGTTTCCTTAAGGAAGATTAAAGGGATGCTTCTAGTTCATGAGCTTATAAAGATATGGGGATAATTGCTGAGAACTGAACTCACACTGAGGAATAGACTAGCTGTGGATGCCCAGCTGCAGAGGAGAAAAGAAAAATGGTGGCCACTGTGCTGCAGCGATATGACCACGGCTGGGTGGCCCCAGGGCTTGGGAAATGCCTGGGTGTCTAGGGCAATCCTGAGGGAAGCTGGTCCTCCCAGCACCGTGGCTGGGAGCAGTGGGAGGGAACATGCTGTGACTTTACTGTTTGCCTTTATAAAGACCAGAGTGTGTTCAGGAACAGAGATCGTACATCTAGACCAAACAAACTGCAAACAATGTATGAATATTGTCCAGCCTTTGACAGGTTCTTTATCATTTCTGACACCACACCGGGCACAGGTTCCATATGAAATGGGGACTCAGCACTTTATCCTTGTCTGCGGCCACAGCCACTTCTCCACCTCCCATCTTCCCAATCTGCTTCCAGGCTGCCTGGCCGCTGACCTTGTTTGTGACCTCTTTGCACCCCTGTCTGCCCTTCCAGCCTGTTTCTTGGCTACAACTCTGGCTTATCACGGCACTATTTCCGATGATTCACTTCAGCTGCTTAGCCACTGGTCTCCAGTGCATAGTCTTTCCAGCTCAGCATTTCTCTGAACCTCCAATCCCAGCTTGACCTGGTTGAAGATGTCCTGCCACCAAGATGCCTCCTCACCTGGCCACACCTGTGTGCTGGTGATGCTAACTGTCATTCTTGGCTAGAAGTGGCCAGAGTTGGGTCTCCTTCCTTCGGCCTCTTCTTTTGCTGGTCCTAATTTGATCTCACCTGTGTGGATATTCCATATCTGTCCTTTTCCACACTGGCCATAGTCTCCACTGACTCCTATCATATAGGACTAGTTAAGGAAAAGCAAACAGGTACAATTTTAACAGAGCAATTCTTAGATACCAATTCTAACCAGCTGTTAATGGCTGCAGTGAATGCAGTGTTCCAAAGGTAGCAGCTGTCCTCAGGGGGCCGTGACCAAGGCACACGCCTGCCCTGGCTGAAGATGGAGGCAGAGTCTTGCATTTGAATAGACTGCCATCTTTGGACTGAACAGTTTTTTCTTTTCCTCGGGGCTGATTTATTAACTGCAAATGCTTTATGATATCTCTTTTCATCCCTTAACCCCCAATCTTTTAGTAAAGAAACTATTTTGAATGCATTAGCATTTTCCATTCAGATTGGCTATGATAATATCTGCAGAACAGAAACTGTGTGAATTGTCATTTCTCCAGTGAGAACAGTGCCAGCGCCTTTGGCAGGTTCCATTTTGTGGTTCTGGTTCGGCAAGTGTGCAAATCTTCCTAGCTTTGGGCTGGAGGAAGCGTAGCTTCTGTGGTGAATAGTGTCAGAAGAACTGCTCCCCATCATTTAAAACCTGTTCCCTCTCTGGCTGTTTCTTGTCTTTATCAAATGTCTGCAGTTACTGGTTTCTTGTGAAAAAATGCTGCCTCGGTCTCATAGTTGAAACGTGAATATGCAGATCTCAGGGTTAGCATACAGAGTTGTTTTCCTGCTTCTCTACACAAAACCAGGGCCTTCCACAGCAGGGCGTGCTGACCTATGTGTGTTATTTCCTACCAAGTACTGTCCTTGCAAAGGAGCACTGACTTGACTTACCTTGTAATGGAAGAGAAACAAGCCACAGAATAGGCTGTACAGGTCTGCTGTGAGCAGGGAGAGGTTGACAGAGGTGGCACTGGTCTTCTTTATGACCACGGGCATGAAGCTGTAGAGACCGAACATGCAGGCGCTGAAGCCGACATAGAGCAGTCCTGTGGGGTGAGGAGAGAAAGGTGGGTCACAGCCTCCTCCGGGCCCCTGGGGAATGGGGCACACCGCTCAGCACTCACACCAGGAGGGCTTCTTTCATTCTCTCAACTGAGGTTTATTACTGGGTAAAACAAGGTAAAAAAGTAAAAATCTGTATTTGACAATTAATTTTCGGCTCCTCACTGTATACCTGGTATTTGGCTTCTTCTGGGAAGGAGTGTCTCTCAGCGGCTAGTCAGAACATGAGGTCAAGCTGCCGAGCTCTATTTCCAACTGTGCTGTCATTAACTTCTACTGCCCATGCCTTTTAAAATATTTTTCATCTCTTTTTTATTTGTCAGGTAGGAACAAAAGTGATTGGTACCATGTATTGCTCACAATGATGAATAACTGCATAGTCCTTAGAATGAAAGTGTTTACAGGTCAGAGAGATGTGTACTAAGCCAGAGGACAGAGCTGGAGCCCTGACTGCGGCCTCAGGCAGGCCACTTCCTTGCTCTGCGCACAAGATGATCTGTCAGTTTGTGAATGCTGCTCTGTCTTCCCCCCCAACACGCAGAGACCTGCTCCCCCATCACCTGTCCTGGCATACCACTGTTCTCTCATGTTGGCTCTGCTGTTTTATAAGTAAATAGGTAAACGCTTTGTAAACCATCAAAGAATTAAGTTTTGCAAAACAGAAAAGAATTTTTAAAAGTTGTTGAAAGTCTATATGGTCAGTCTCTCTACTTTGAAAATCCCCTCCCTAATTATAACTAGATAAACAATTGTTGATACTAATTTTGTCAGCACACAATTTTTGTGAGTCCCATGCAGGAGTTTATGGCTAAAATCTAGGGTCTGGTTCATCTTTTCCAATGCTGATACAACACAAGGGTAGAAAAATAGTGCTCATTTCTCTACCTTCAAAGAATAAGGTATAGAATAAGCATAAGGAGTACAATTCAGTGGATTTTTGGAGATTTTAATGAAAGTATCTAGCCTTCTCGAAGGAATCCTTGATTAAATGTGTCTGATACAGGCTGTGGGCTGATTGTTTCCTCTGAATCCTGTGAATTTTGGAGGATTTGGTGGGTCCAGGACGTAAGTCCCTCTGACTATGAAGACCAGTGACTCCTCCAAAGAGAAATTTCGTTTTCCCATATGAAAAGTATTCACAGGCGCAAGTCATCATTCTATGTTTCTGATCCTAAGTTTAAGGAAAGCCACATCATAGAGATATAAAAAAATGTATCTTGAACAGTAAGTAAGCAAACTCAGTACAACAGCCCCCTCTAGTGTGGTGCGTGTGCCCCGAGAGGAAACAGGAGTAGCCACGACCCCAGCTGGGAGGGGTGCAGATCCTCCAGCTCGCTCTCGGTCACAGTAGCATCAGGCTTTTGACTCCATCAAAAGTTATAATTCCTTAAAAATGGTCAATCTTCCTGTACTTAGGTTTCATGCTACTTATAATTCATTTTCCTTTTAACTGAGTTACTATAAATGCACTACTAAATAAGCTATGATTAATACATGAAAAGACATAAAAATTAGTTCAGTATTCCTTTAAGGAATCTGGGATTAACAAACTAGGGACAAGATACAAGTTCAAATTAATTCTCTAAAAATAATCAGACTTGATCAGAAGATAGTCCATGACACCAGAGCCTTTGTGTGTGTGTGTGTGTGAGGGTTATCACTGATTTAAATTATATATGGCTGGGCTAGAAAGTTCCAGAATCTTACCCTTCCATCACCTTTCCTAACACACTCTGGACTCTCAGATGTGGCATCTGATGTTTTATATTCACGCAATTGTCCAACCATGTATTCGCTGAGTACCTGCAGTGTCCTCATCACTCTGCTATGCTAGCAATGCAATGGAAACCGGAATAGACAAGGAGCTCAGAGTTGGTATTAGCACCATGAAGGAAGTGGCAGGGGGCTTGGTGTAGGCAGGCTGATTAGATAAGGCTTCTTGGTGGAGGTGACACTTACTGGAATGCTGAAGGATTAAAAGGAGGAGTGAGAGGGAGAATATTTGGGGAAGGCAGATTTGCAGATGAAAAGACCCTGAGAAGGGTCCGGGCTTGATGGCTTGCAGGGGCTGCCAGAGGCCAGGATATCTGAGCAGATGAACAGAATGGGGCACTGATGAAAGATGGGGTTGGAAAACGTGTAGGGGATAGAAGATGCAGGGCTTTGGTTTCAGAGGAAAACTAGTATCTTATTCTGCCTGCAATAGGAAGCTATTGCGGAGTTTGAGGCAGGTGGCTAACAACTGGTATATATTTTTAAAAGATGATTTTAGCTACTCGTGGAGAAGGGACTGGATGGAGAAAAGCATGGGAGGAGTAGTGACAAGTATAGTGTCATAGTCCAGGTAAGAGATGCTAGTGGCTTTTCTTGGAATGGCAGTGGAGAAGGGAAGTGGCTGGGTTTGTGAGACTCAACAAGCCCTTGTGATAGACCAGACGCAGGGAGTGAGAGCAAGGAGGACATCAAACACCCATGGATCTGGCCAACTTAGAAACTAAGTAAATTGTCACACCACTTACTGAGATGGAAAGAACCGAAGGAGGACCAGGTTTTCAGGGGAAATAAAAAGCTCCACGTTGAACATGTGAAGTTTTAGATGCTTATGTATCATCTGAGAGGATCTGTCCATTAGGGAACTGGATATGGAGTTGGCAGGCTCAGAGAAGAAGTGGGACTTTACAAGCACAGTTGGTGAGCCAAGGAGAGTAGGAAACAGATAACAGCAGACTTTTACTCTGCTCTTCAGGCTCCCTCAGGATGCTTCAAGCTTAAACATCCTAAACATGTTTTTTTAAAACTGCAGAAATTAAGTTTATGGGGATGGGAGTGGGATCTATATACCATCATATTTAATCACTTTGCTAGGTCAACCAACTTTTGTGTGTGAATATCCTGTTTTGTGAGCAAAGCATAGTCAGCCAAATGAACACATGATTAAGTTGAGAATGGGAATCAGTATGGTTGCAGTTTGCTGTGTTCGCTGTTCTTAGATGGACATTAGCTAGTTAATGGGCATTAGTAACACATCTAAACACCCAACTTTCTGACCATGTAGGGTTTTCAAATAGTCAGTCAACATGATCAAACAAATGAACTGAATTACCTTTTGACTGATAACTACATAATGGTTAAAATAACTACATTTTTTGGACAAAGTACATGTATAACCATTTCTTACTTGAAATGTTTTATCTCTCACTAAAGATATAATTTGATAGCTCTTATCCTCATTTCCTAAAGAGATTTAAGCAAAAGAAACTGGAGAAAATACTATCAGCTAATACTGAATGACGACTGCTGGCTACATGTCATGTATTTTATGCACATTAATTAATTAATCTCCACAACAGTACAATGCCATTATTATTGTTATCCTCTTTATACAGGTAAGGAGATAGGCTTATGGAGTGTATCAGTCAAGAAACACAGTCCATGCCAGGTTCAAGGAAGGAAATTGAAAATGGGGTACATTATAAAGGTGTCCGAAAGGGTGACAGGGGATGATGGGTGACAAGGCAACCCAGGGATTAGCAACAGCAATAAATTAATCACATCCCTGGAGCTAGAAGGATCCAGGGAGGAGGCCATGCTACCAGACGTCAGAGGTTAGGGAAGCCCAGAGCCGGTATAATCACAGAGGACACTCAGCCATCTCTAGAGACCCAACCCCAAACAGAGAGAAACAGGGAGTCATGCCCTGGTTTCTTTCTTGCTCCCACCCTCTGATCTCCTCCTACTGCCCGACTGGCCAAACCAAGCTGGAAGCCCAGGCGGCTTGGGAAGCTCAGTCTGAGTCGGCCTCTGCAATGAAGAGAAGAATAAGGCTGGGCAGAACTGGGAGTAAGTGGGCAAAAGACCACCATCCAGAGTTTGGGTAACCTGCCCTCAGGTCACACAGGCTGTCTGACTTCAAATTCTGAGCACATGCTACTAATCCGTTTTGCCTAATTATTATGAAGAGTCACAGGGCTTTGATGGAGCATCTGATCTGGCTCTAATGAGCATGTCATTTCACATATGAATATATATGATACAACACAGTATTTCATATACATATAATATATCACATACATATGACTGACATGATATATACATGTATATAGCATGTATCTGTGTACACTGCATGTGTTTTATCTCATCACCTTCTTTGGGATTCCTCTGATGTTCTGTCTTTCACGTCCCTTTTAATATACTAGATTTTAAAATATTTTTAATTCTTAGAAATAAAGCCTGGGTGAGATGACTTCTTAGAACATAATCATTAGGCTAAGCCTGTAAAGGGCCCAGGCTGGCGGGGCCAGCTCAGACGGTGCCCAGCCATCTGCCTGGGTAGCTGTGAGCCTCAGTGCTCCACGCCCCCAGGCCCACATTGGGAGAAGAAGAGCAGGCACTGAAAACGTGCATTCTTAATTGTCTTTAAGGTCCTTCCTGCTCCATGGTCCCACTATTCTGTTTTCAGGGAAAGGTCAAATCTCTTGATTTGGCCTCCAGGAAAAAACCCAAACCCAAACCCAAACCCAAACCGGCATCACCCACAGGAAGAGACAAGAACCCCGGCCCCACACACTTGTCCTGGCCGACCCACAGCACGCCTGTTCTTTCCTCTGACATCTCACCTCCACATCACTTAGATTTGGTCACATGTCCTTTACACAATATGGCAAATGGGATAAAGGGAATGTTTAAGCTCTTTATTAGATTTCTGACTGACTCAAACACACCTGCTCCATAGGAAGATATTTAGCTCTATTAGGTCATATATTTCACTTGAGTTTAATGATTACATCACCAGAACTAGTCTTCTCTGTTTAGTAGAGTAAAACAAAGAAATAAAAAGAAATGACAAAATTACTGTTACCTTGCTGCTTCTAAATACTCTCTGTATCTTGCTATTGGGCAATGTCACAGGAAAATAACAGAAATCATCAGAAAAAAAATGTCTTCCAAGTCCAGAAAATTTACATAAAACACATTTATTGTCTCACTCCATAGACAAAAAATCTTTTTACTTTGATAAGATGGCAACCATATGAAGTGTTCACGAGAACGAATGAGGGGGGCTACTGACTTGGAGAGAGAAATACATTGACAGATGGTGGGAGATTAGGATAGTCTTGGATTTTGGTCTCTTAACTAAGATGCTCGGAACTTTCCACTGAGACAATGATCGGGGCTCAGCACTTGTGGGTGGCCTCCCAGTGAGTGAGAAGATGCGCGGAGAGGACATTGGTCACTCTGGATGTCGCCCTGTCTCTCTGGCCTCCAAATCGCTGTAGCCAGTACACTGGATCCCCAGAAAGAAAGCACAATGTCTGAACCTACATTCTCCTGCCATTGTCTCTCCTGCTTCCCTTGTGTCTGTATTTTGAAAGATGAGAGAGGCAGGGACAGGCCCCATCTCCTTTGCTTATTATTCATTCATTCGCTCATTTAATAAACATTTATGCACTCATTTGTATGTGCCTGGAACTAAGCAATATAACCATATAGTAGGTCAGGATGAGGTGACGAGGACAAAGGTGCCCCTGTTATTTAAAAAATTCTCAAACCCAACACTATCAATGCTTCAAAAAGGAAAGGATGAATATTCAGCTTCTAGGCCATTTTGGCTTCATTTCTGATCTGATGTGTTCCTTTCCCACAGCCCTTCATCTTGGACTACAGAGGACTGATATTTTAATGGTAACATGAGAGCTCAGAATAAAGCTACCTTTTGATGACAGATTTAACTAACACTGAATTATAACAGAACCTCAGTGGATGTGCACATGACATCTATATAATTAGAGGATAAATTATTTTTTATGATTGCTATTACTATTAATATAAAATCAATTTATACTCAGAGACCATTGCATGTGAAGTGTTACCAGCATGGTTAACACTTTGTTTCCTGGCTCCGAGAACTACAAAGGCAAAAGCGTCTGTAACCTGCAGCTGCTGTCCTTTCTCAGCTGCCCTTCCTCTCCTCCCTCGTCCCTTCTTCTCTATTGATTTTCATTTTACTGTAACATTTTACAGCAAAACTCAAGAGAAATTAAAGGGCAGGACACAGTGACAGACATGCAGTCTGGTCAGCCCTTGAGTCACTAGAGGTCACCCCCAGGGGTGCCACGCATAATTCTGGAGCTCACAGTGTGCCTCCAGAGGGAGTTACGCAGTGGCAAGTCAGTCTTGGATGCTCCGGGGTCGAGGGTAGGTAAAGCGGCGCAGGGAAGTTTACGTCACAGCTGTCCTTGCTCCTGGAAGCAGAATTTGACCGAAGCTGTCAACTCCATCCAAGCCTACATAAGCAGCCAGCTTCTGTGTGGGGCACTGTCTGTATGTTCACCCCCCGTTTGCACTCATGGTGCACACATTCTCCATGTATCACCATAAGCCAAGCTCTGTGTCCATTTCTGGAGCCCATGCATCTTGGTGGAGACACTGAGGAGACACCCTCTGGGCTGCGGGTTTTAAATGTCAGCCTCCTTTAGGGTTTGCTGTGTGACCATTAGGGCATCAGCTAGGATCTAAAGTTATTGTCCTAAATTTTTTTTTTAGAGAAAAGTGGTCTTAGACACAGGTGGAATCTGAGATGCTCTGGATGACTATTAACTAGCTCAAAGGATGTCTGGTATTTCCCACCAAATCCATTAACTATTTCTTATGTGCAAACTGCTCCCTTCTGAGAAGGTTTTTATGGGCTCAGAATGCCCATTACCTTGTTTTTCTTTTATGCCTTTTTAAGTTCACTTTGCCCCTTTATTAAATTGCCGCTTTTTAGTGATCACATCAGTTTTGGCTTTCTTGGCTAGAGCAAATTACTGTCATTTATGTTCCACCACTGCCTCAGGGCATTTTTTCTTTCTGGTTGGTCTTTAACCTACAACATACTTTTGTGTTTACACTAATGGAATCTTGACGATGATAATGGGAAGAAGCTCAATTAGGAAACATTATGAATCAGACAGTGCAGTCTCTTAGAGTGTACAATAATTTCCAAAATAACAAGGGGATTTCATTTTCTTTTGTCCCCTGCCTTTGAAATCTTTTCATTGTTTGTGCACCCCAACTCACAGTACTCTTCAAACATATTTCTCAGATTTACCAATAACAGCTTCTCAGATGAGCAAACCCCTTACCTATTTGCCAATCCCATGGTACCTTTAACAGCTCCTTGTGCTCCATGATAGCTCTGTAAATTCAAAGAAAGAGGACCTGATGAGCAAGGTTATAATGCATTCTACCTTTTTTTTTTTTTCACTTACCAGATTTATACAAATCACTAAACAGCCAGTTGGATTTCAAAATAACTTGGGTCACTCAGAGGCAAGTCAAATCAGGTAGCCTGAGGTTCACCCCTGAAGGATCTCATTAGGTGTGGCGAGCAGCAGGGGGAGTGAGCCAGCAGGCATGGTGGAGCTCAAACCTTTTGCTGTTCTCCCCACCCAAACAGTCTGCCTTTGTTTCTTCTCATGTAGATGTCTTCTAAAAAGTAAATGGTGAGGTATGGAAACTTTCTTTGCTTCTGGTTTAATCAATTTTCTGACCGATCATTCTTTAAGGCAGTGGTTCCCAAACTTAAATGTACAAAAAGCCACTTGGAGAGCATGATGAAACAGTTTTCTGGGCCCCTTCCCTAAAGATTCTGATTCAGTAGATCTGGGTGGGGCCATGGATGTGCATTTCTGTCAAATTCTTTCCTGGTGTCAGTGCTGCTGGTCAGAGAACCACATTGTGAGAACCAGTGGTCCAGAGAGAACCAGGAGGTGAGGCTGGCTCCACCCACCGGCGTGGCTGTGGTTTCAGTGTACCCTCAATGTATCCTACTTGCCAAACACACCCATAGGCCACTTCCACTCTTCTGGCAGCAGTGTCCCTGAAGGGCTCTGTCAGCTATAATGGACTATTCCTGAAGCAAATGAGCTCTAGATCTCTGAATACACTGCCTGGATTCAAAAATAATAACCCATGAAAGGAGCCATCCATCTATGAAATGTTGGTTATGAATAGCTGAACTAGGCAATTTTTTCCCTCTCACAAAGCTGAAGCACCAAACTTTAAAATGCTATCAGACTTTCAAAATGAACCAAAAGTTAACCCTTCTCAGGGAGTTTTCCCATCTCTAGGTCTTGTTTGCTATGTAGCTTTTCCTGGTTACCTCAGGTTACTGGAATTTGGAGGATTCTTAGAAACAGCCTATTTGAAAAACATGTTTAAGGTGATGCCAAAATATCTCCCATAAATAATTTCAGATTTGAACCAATATAGTTATGAAGTACTTGCAAAAGAGATTTAGTAAAATTAGAATTACTTGCTTTGTAGAAAGGACTTTGGTGATATTAGACTGAAGTGAAACTAAAATGCGGTCTGTATTGATGGAAAATTATGCTTTTATTGACACTTTTTCTCACAACAATTTCTAATGCAGTAGTCAGTAATGATTTATATGCTCAGAAATGAATTAATATAAAATTGGTATTTTGGACTTGTTGATGCTTAGTGAGTGTCTGTGTTATATCTTTAACTGTTTAAGAAAAATGGAAACTGAATTTCTAAGAGGTGAATTTGAAATATGATTCCTTAGTGCAAATCCATAGGCAATAAAATAACAAATTTATCAAAGGGCAAATTTAAACTATAGGTTTTCTGTGACAGATGTCACTAGTAAACAAAATGTCATTTTTTGGAAGTACATCAAATCATGGCATTTATGCTTAGTTATTCTACTTCTGTAAGTAACAATCCACTGACTGGTTTGGTAGGATCAATGTACTTCTAAGGCTTTCTTATAAATTATCTTCAAAGTCCATTAAATGTTTTTCTAATAACTTATAATAAACTTGCTTAGTTTGGAAGAAATTTGGCAATAAAGGTACTGAGTTTCCAGACTTCATGTGGGATGTTGGCGAAAGGTTTCCAGCCTTGATTTTTATAAAATAATGTGACTAACCCATAGCCCACTGAAAAAATTGCAGTAAGTCCTAAGAGTACTTGCTGTCTGAATTTCTTGTTAAATTTACTCACAATTGAATTCCACTGAAAAATGCCCCGAAGAGTCCAATCATTCCCAGGAATTCCACTCGACTCAGGGTTCGGATGATGTATTCTTCCCAGACATTTGAGATGCCGTAAAGGGTGGCTCCTCCTAAGACCAGAAGGTCCCCTACCAACTTATTTTCCCCTAGGAACCAAAACACAAAGGATGCTTCATTAACATTTTCCTAATGAGAATCTGGCACCAGCAAATTTAGATCCTTTGCCTATTGCAATCTGTTTTCAGAGAAGTCTGGTAATTTCCCAAATAAGATTTAGTTAAGTTTGTTTATCTGCAACCCAGATATATTCTGATGTAAAAAGGTTGCCTATGTCTGCCCAGCTACAAGTCTTCCTTCAACTAAGAAAGGGACTAGTTTCTTCTAGATTATACCATCTCCACAAAGCCCCATGTCTTCTGTCGAGGTATTTGTCTAGGAATATATGCTAATACTTGTGCATGTTATATTTGCTGCAGGGCATTTTCCTGCTTAGCGAACATGGTGTGGAACAAACAGAACCAATCTGAATTTTCACCCTCTGCTACACAGACAGAAGCCATAACAGTAGTTGAGACTCTTTATGCTGACCATAGGCAAACTGGGTACTTGCTTAAAAAAATGAGAGTGAAAGAAATTATGTTGAAATTTTCAACTCTTTCAAAGTAAGTAAATAAGAGTGAAAATATATACAATTCACTATCACAGTAATATTTTCCTTTTCTATAAAAAAAGTTTTAAATTCAATTTTGGTTAGTTTTGGTTTACATTCATTTTTTGGTAATTTTTAATCATGCTGTATCAGGCTCTTTCCTATAACTGGGCAAATTCTCTCCACTCCAGGAGGTGTGAAGCCAGGAAGGAGAGCAGAAACCAGTAGTCTCTAGTGCTCTAGGGAGCACACAGGTGTGGGGCAGACCTGCAGCTCTGGGGCAGAAGAGGTGCATGATGGGGAGCGAGCTTGCTCTCTGCAGCAGGATTCTAAGGGAGGAACTCATCCTAGAGCAGCCTTGGTCTGCCGGGTTAGCCGGAACAGCCTAAAGCTGCAGAACTGATTGTCACTGTCGGTTGGGAGCACTAAGCATCCTCTAGGAAGTGGCTTCACTTCAGAGTCCAGGCTGGGCTTGGGGAGAGGCCTCTTCATTTCCGCCTCTGCGGTCACCTTGGGAGAGCATGTTTACTCTAAATGGTATCGCTTTTCCTAAGGCAACTTCCCACTCCTAGTAAGCATCAGAGAGAGAGAAGAAACTCTGAAAGGCAGGAGAGCTCTCTGGATTCACCCTCAAGGGAATGGAGCTGAGAATCTGGATCTGAGAGGGCGGGGACCCTTTCTGGGCTCACGGGGAATGATGAGACGGGACCAAGAGGAGGCAGCACACCCGCTGGGAGGTCCTGGGTGGTCTTCTGGGGAAACTGAGGTTGCTTTGATGGAGAGTGTCATCTTCAGCAACCTGATTAATCTTTTTTATGCATCAACTTGAAAATGATAAAACTTTTAATTTGAAGTAGTTCACTTGAGCAATAACCAGTAAAAGAAAATATGTCCATTACTAAAATTATAAAATTATAATGAACATGACTCAGTCACTTCACTCAGGAGCCATTTCAAAATCTTGTGATGACGTGGGGTCATTCTTATTAATATCAATTATTGTACTAGTAAAGTATGGAAGTACTGCTTAACAGAATTCTTGGCTAATGAAATTATATGAGTGGATTCAGGAAAGTTAAATTATAATGAAACACTTTAAGAGAAAGGGAAACATTGGTCTATCTTTTAGAAGTCCTAAAAGGAGGCCACACTTTTTCAGTGAATGGTCTAAGCAATCTTTTCAAACCCCACATTCGTACATTTACAGTCTATTCTGTTAACTGGCCTTTGACTCTGAAATCTACTCCACAGTACTTTGAATTTTCACCAATACAGTGATAATTATTGTTAATATTAATAAAACAATTTTGTATAACTTCAAGTTCAAAAATATTTTCTAAGTTATCTGTGACAAAAAGATTAAATATTATTTATGAAAATTTCACTAGTAATTGTATGAGTTTTTAAACCATTTAAAATAGACACATATACTATGTTAGAAAATTTAGTTGATGAAATATAATTAAATTAACAAGGACACGATTTTATCCAATCATAAGTAGCTATATAATGAAGTATTTGATATGATACAAGAATACTGGGACTAAATTTTGTGTCTACAATCTGAACCTAGTTAATTGGAAACTGAAACATAGTGCTCCATGTTTTACCCACTGTACAGCATGTACCTGACAAGTAAAACCAGTTGCTCTGCAATGTTCACGGGGAAAATCATCCCCAGCATCTGCCATTTATATATGTATACAACCATGACAAGTGACAACGTTTTGCGAATTTTAGGTAAATGGATACATTTGAAATTATGAGAAGTCCATTCAACCCAGTGCCTTCTTTCCCTCTGAACTTCACAGCATTGTACCTGGGTATGGTACCCATGGCACTTTGCTCCATGTCTGTTAACTGTTAACTTGTATGTCTTCCCTCATCCCTCTGTTTTCTTACACAATAGGGTTGAGGGGCATGGTTTGCAACTTACTTAGCTTTATATTGTGTGGTCCCTACCATGGATCCTGGCAAATAACAATTGTTCAAAAAATGTTTAAATAAATTGAGTTGACTGGAAAGGTCTTAATCCATCCTATGGTGAAGATTGTGAATGGCAACAGCTTTCAATTCAGGTAGACAAGGGCTCTAACCGCATCTCTGTCATCTGTTAGCTGGTTAAACACTGGGCAAGCTACAGAATCTTTTCGTACTTCAGTGTCCTTTTTAGAAAATGAGCTCATTGTGGAACTACAGTAAGGTAGTATAAAATAATGTAAATAAAATAAAATAATGTGAAATGCTTAGCATATCATCTGGTACTTATTAAGTGTTTCCTAAAATGGTGGTTAAAAAGAATTAACTAATCATTTCCTTTGATAACCACCTGTCTCTTTGAGTTGGCCATTTCTCATTTTGAATTGCTTTTTGGTTCTAATTATTCTAGTCATAAACACCTTGCAAGAATTAGTTTTACTTATTAGATTTGGGAGTCGTAGAAACACCACATTTGGAGGGATACTTGTGTCTGCATGGTGGTAGGAAGAAAAAAGGGAAAATTTTTACAAGTCACTATTTAACACTATATCAAGAAGTAAGCAGTGAATTATACAATAATGTTGAAAGACTATTAATGCAATTTCTGAAAATGAACGATCCCATTCAATATCTTTGAGTTTTAAATGTGACCAACCATCTTGTTTTTCTGGGGCTTTCTTGGTTTTAGCACTGAAAGTCCCACATCTGGGGAAACCCCTCCATTCCTGGCAATCGGGGACAGTCATTCATTCTAATTTACTACAGCAGAAGAAGTGTTCATTTCTTAAGGAATCACTTATAAGTATTAAGTGCGGTACAGCAGAAAGAATACTGTCTGGATTTCACATCTAGGCCACACCATTTAGGACTTGGGTGCCTTTTCACAAGCTTCTTATATTCCCTTAGCCTTGATCTCTTCAGCTGCAAAAATGAGAATAAACATACTTTCTTTGCATGATTAGGAGGATAAATGAGATAATGCACGGGCACCAATAAAATTGTCACTTTGGTTTGTGTTTAGTTATCTAGCTCCTTGAAAATATCTTCTCTTCCTTGAAGTGAATATAAAATTATGTCTAATAATAAGAAAAAAAGGTTATTATGGATATCTAACATTTTTGATAAATGAGCTATAAGATGAAATAAATATAATATGGTAGAAAGATATTTTGAAAAGCGAGAAATGTATTTTATAATAAAGAACCGCTTAAACTGAATTCTATCTAACCTATTATTTTCTAATCTTCCCTTCCCTCTTTGTACACCACTCCATAGGTTCCAAGGCAGAGTCTCTGGTGCCATGGACTGCGGATGCCTTTCTTCCACCTGTCTCCAATGGGAGAATTTGCTGTAGGTTTCATACAAGCATAATTCTTAGCACATCATTGTATCCAAACATTTGCATTTCGGTCTGGAGTGCCTAATGCCATTTGAGAAGTTTCCTTCAGCAAGGTTTAAATCAAAATAAAAAACTCCCAAACAGCTGATGGAGAAACACTCTAACAAGTAAAATTAGAGCAATTACTTCAATTTTAATGAAGTCAAAATAACTTCGAACTGGCCATTATCAAAATGTTTGAGGACAAGCTAAGATGAACCATGGATCAAGCAACATAAGAAGGATCAAGTCAAATATTCTCTTTTCTGGTGAAAAGTTCTTGATATGGTGATGACAATTTATATTGAATTGAATGCCTGATCAGAGTTCTAGCGAGTGCCTTAAGTATTTTAGAGAAGTTCTGTCCCTGGACAATTACTACAAAATTGAACCAACTCTACCATAAATGTAAAAGTAAATGGACTATTTTAAATAATGATGCACACCAATCTTAGGATTATATTGTCCTCAGAACCAGAGTGATTTTTTTTCAAAACATTTTATATGATAGCTTAAATTGCTACCTAACTTAATATTTTTATAGAGGTAAATCATGTCAAATCACTATTTTGGATCTGTGGGGAAAACTGCAATATTTCCAGATCTCTAGCCTGGCCTTAGTATATCTCCATATCAATAGGTGTTTCCAAGGGGTGGAGAGAAGTAGGACATCTCCGTATCAATAGGTGATTACAAGAGGGGAGCAAGGGCATATCTGGGCCAGAGAGGTTGGGTTGGGTGGGGTCCCTTTCTGCAGCCGGGTGACCAGAGACACGGGGGATCAGAAGTGGAAGACTGCTTGTAGGCAATAAACAGGTTCCTTCCACTTTATATTTCCCTTTGACTGATTTCTGTTTCAAAGGTAATTTGTCCCTGTCTGGGAATAGATTTTCCTCCTAGAGTTACACCTGGAAGTAGTTGGCCGGACCTCTGAACCCGAAATCTGTCCTCATGTGCATGATGCTTGTGCAGGCTGCTGGTAGAGATGGTGGGGAGATACCCAGAAAACCCCTTGGATGGTGGGGAGGCCCCATGGCTGCAACGGTGGAGGGTGTGGCTTCACCCAGGAGCCCCCCATCCCTAGGGCTTCCTCTTGCAGAGTCCCTAGTGGGGAATTGCTCTAGGAGAAAGCACATTCTAGTGGGTGGGCCCTTCCTCTGACTTGGGGAAGGGTGGAGACAGCAGAAGCTGTTGGGATTAGCCCCCTGTTTGATAGAAGACTGCTTAGAAGCCTTGACTGTCTGTGTAGCAGCCAGAATTGTGGGATGTTTGTTACTCAAGAGAGTGAAAAGGGTTACAGAGCAGAGAGACACACTTTGGCAGAAGAGAGACACACTTCAGCATCACTTGGAGGAGCTGGATGATAATTTACGGGATGCCTTTAAGAAAGAGTGACAGTTATTGAGAAAACAGGTTACACTCCTTGGAAGATACTTTAGCAGCCAGAGAATCTACGTTGCTCCTAGAGTTACACCTGGAAGTAGTTGGCAGGTGGGGGAGGGGGAAGAAAGAGCAGTGTCTTCAGCCCTGGAGATGGTACAGGAGTTGGTGGGAGAGGATGAGGGGGTGGGGCCAAGGGCCGATCTGTTGCCAGGCCACTGCCTGAGGAACCAGCCTCTCCAGTATTAAAGCCCTGCCCAGTTGTAATTAAGAAAATAACGCAACAACTGCAGGTTCCTCAGGGGGAGGAGCACCTCCCTCCCTAGGTTGTGGAACACTCCGAGCTCCACCGGTGTACCCAGGATGAGCTGGTGGACATGAGCGTTTGGTTTCAGCAGAAGCCACTGTAAACTCTGCCTGCAAGGCTTTTGTGTCACTGGGATTTGGGGGTGGAAAACTGCTTCCCTCCGGCAGCAATTGCAAAGTGCCCATCACACCTCAGGGAATCAGGCACTTCTGGATTGGGTGACAGCAGCCATCAGGGCAGTTTGGCATAATCAGGGTGATTTACCATACTTAATTAACCACTAGCTGGGAAACGTATACAGAGCTCCAGCAAGTGTTACAGGAGTTGGGCATGAAAAATATCACTTATAGTATGGTCCTCCAGGGCCCCTATGTGGACGTATTCATTGTAGGAATGAGAAATCTGGTGCTCCATACAGCTCTCCCATATCTCTTTGGATCCCTAGTGACTATTCTTGCCCCCCACACAGGGCAACCCCTAAGTGAGGCTACTCATACTTTAGCAGATCTGGGGGAGGTTGAAACAATAAGAGCATGGAAGGAAGTTTGGGCCACGACTGAAAGGTGAGGTGCAATGAGGACCGTGAAAGTCTCAAGGACCCAGATGTCAGTTGATTTGATAAAGGCCAGGGTAATGAAAGAAAAACTTGATGGGCAGGCCAACAAGATCTTGTTAGAACTGTGGCACCAATTAAAGTCAGAGCAGTAGTTCTAGCTGATGAGGTCCAGGAAATGGAAGCTGAAGGCAAAGCTCCATGTCTGGCCTGTGTCCCTGCAGGACTTCCTGAGGGACAGTACTCAGGCTCTGCCTGGGCCCTCACCCCCACAGGAGGATGAATGGGTGTCATGGTTTGACTGGAGGGGATAAAGGCCCCCACCTTGGGGGACATGGTGCAGACCGGAGGTCACATGTAGAATTAGCAATTCATTGGTCCCCTGTGAATGTACAACATATCTTGGCACAGGTAGACACAGGAGCTGAGTGTTCTCTGATTTATGCCAAGCCTGAGAGTTTTCCTGGGACCCCTGCTGTGATAGATGGCTATGAGTGAAGAAAGCTCAAATCCCATTGGGATAAGGTGTTTACCCCCAAAGACATACACTGTGTACATTTCTTCCATCCCTGAATATATTTTGGGGGTAGATATTCTGCAGGGCCTGTGGTTACAGACCACTGCAGGTGAGTTCAGACTGAGAGTACATGTGGTAAAGGCACTTTGAGGGGACATGCTAAGCACCCACCTGTAGGTGCTCCTGTACCTCAGTGGTGACTAATACTGAGCAGTATAAATTGGCTGGGGGAACAAAAGGAAACTGGAGAAACTCTACAGGAGTTGGAGAAGGTGGGCATCATAAAGCCCACTCATAGTCCTTTTAATTTTCCAGTGTGGCCAGTGAAAAGGCCAGATGGCTCCTGGTGTATGAATGTGGATTACAGGGAATTGAATAAAGTCACACCCCCTTTGCATGTTGCTGTCCCCTCTATAGCAGCCCTTATGGACACTCTAAGTCATGAACTGGGGACGTATCATTATGTTGTAGACCTTGCTGATGGTTTCTTTGCTATTGACATAGTACAGGAAAGTCAGAAACAGTTTGCCTTCACATGGGACATTCACTGTCCTTCCACAGGGATACCTCCATAGTCCCCCCATTTGTCACAGACTTGTAGCCCAGGACTTGGCCACATGGAAGAAACTGCAAATGGTGAGGCTATTATCAGTAAATTGGTGATGTTATGCTCATGTCTGATTCTCTTGCAGATTTAGAAGGGGCAGTTCCTAGACTGCTTCAACATCTACAGGAGAAAAGATGGGCTGTGAACAGCACCAAGGTTCAGGGACATGGTTTGTCTATAAAATTCTTGGGGGTTGTCTGGTTGGGTAAAACAAAAGTTATACCAGAAGCAGTCATAGACAAGGCCCAGGCTTTCCCCACCTCTACCACTGCAGGTGAGTTACAAGAGTTTTTGGGTCTTTTGGGCTACTGGAAAATGTCTATTGCACACTTGGCACAAATTCTGAGGCCCTTATACTGGTTGGTATGAAAGGGCATCAGGTGGGACTGGGATGAGACATGTGCAGATGCTTTTACTGCTGCTAAGTGAGCAGTCAAGGCCATACAGGCCTTGAGTGTAATGGACTCATCAAGGCCCTGTGAGCTGGATGTTCATGTAATCAAAGATTATTATGGATGGGGCCTTTGGCAGTGGCCTGAATGGACATGCCAACCTATTGGATTCTGGACAACTACAGAAAGGAGCAGAGGTCTGGTATACTTTGATAGAGAAGCAACTGGCTGCTGTGTACCATGCCTTGCTGGCTATGGAGCCCATCATTGGAACAGCTCCGAGCAAGGTAATAACTACCTATCCCATCATGGGGTGAGTGTGAGACTGGACCCAAAGGTCATGGAATGGCGTGGCACAGATGCCTATACTGGCCAAATGGGGCACATATTTACAGCAGCGCAGCGCCCTCTCTACTAGCCCCTTAAGTGGAGAACTCCAATACTTATTGGGGCCAGAGACATACCAGCAGAAAGTAGGAAGAACTTGCTTTTGAGCCATTGATAGCCGAGACTCCTTATCAGGAAGGAAAAGTCCCTATACCTGAAGATGCTTGGCACACAGATAGTTCCAGTCATGGGCAGCCCCTGAAGTGGAGGGCTGTGGCTTTTCCATCCTAAGATAAAGGCAATATGGATGGAGGATCTAGAGGGGTAGAGCAGTCAATGCACTGAATTTCAGGCAGTATGGCTAGTGATCACCCAGGAGCCCTCCCCTATAGTTGTCTGCACTAGAGTTGGGCCGTCTATCAGGGCTTGACCTTGTGGCAACTGACATGGTACCATGCCAACTGGATGGTTGGTCACCAACCCCTTTGGGTGCAAGAGTTGTGACAAGACCTATGGGCCTCTGGTCAGACTAAGACACTTACCATATATCATGTGACTGGCCATTTGCCTTTGGCATCCCCAGGGAATGATGAAGCAGACACACTGGCCCAGGTACATTGGCTAGAAGGAAAACCTGCTTCTGATGTAGCCCAATGGTTACATCAGTTTGTTGCATGCAAGGCAAAAGACAATGTGGGCTGTAGCTCATTGGTGGGGCTTGCTGTTGACCTTTGAAGAAGTCAGCAGAGCCTGGAGGGAGTGCCTTTTGTGCTCTAAGAGGGAACACTGAGTGCTGCAGCAACCTGGGACAATATTAAGGGGGCCAATACACCTTGTCAGGTGGCAGATAGACTATATTAGGCCTCTACTCATTTCAGAAGGATATCGGTATGCCATGACTTGTGTGAACATGGCTACTGGACTGTTGGTTACTTTTCTGTCACATTATGCAGATCAGGAAAACATCAAAAGGGGTCTAAAGCATCATTTTGCAACCTATGGCCAGTCACAGGTGATTGAGAGCTATCAAGGCAGACCCTTTACTGAACATGCCTTACAAGAATTGGCAGCAATTAGGAATAAAGTGGAAGTTTTATATACCATATAAATCCCACTGAGGCAGGCATGATAGAGAGGTACAGTGGTGTGTTGAAATCTGGCCTGAAGTCAGACACCAATAGTGTATGGTGCTGGTCAGTTCACTTATGGACAATGCTAAGGCATTTTAATGAGAAACCCCAAAAAGGAGCATTGAGCCCTATGGAAATGCTAACACACATTGCTGCCTCTCCTATACAACTGTATGTGCAGACCAAAGAAGAGTTATTGAAGCCAGGATATGGCCAGAAGAGCAACATCCTGCTGCCAGCCCCAACTGCATTGAGCCCTGGAGACACTGTTGAGTGGACATTTTGACACATGAACCAGCAATGGTTGGCCCTTCTGGCACCTTGGGGACAAGGCCTGAAAGCTGGCCTCCTGTGAGGTCCTGGAGTAATAGCAGAGTGGTCCCCAAAGATCATGGCAATGTATCCAAAACATCCAGGAGATAAGAGCATCTTACAGGGAAGTTTTATTTTATCTTTATGGCCAGTACATGTACGTCCCGTAGCCCTATACATTGACCCATCTGTAACTCCCACAGGGAGTGGGGGGGAAAGTCTGGTGTATTAGACCAGGACGAGATCCCATTGCTGCTACTGTCCTATCACAGCACCACTCTCTTGCATGCATCCTACCTGATGGACAAGATTTTCTTATGCTGGTGTCATTAAAACATGTATCTTATTGCCCTTAAGGTTATTTTCTTCTACAGTCCCTGTGACCTGGAACCACCCCCTGGCTGCAGCGGCCACGTGATGAGTGCTCTGAACTTACTATCCATTCAGCTATTGGTGCCTGTGGAATGGGCATGCTATGGACTTAATCTACATAGGACTTTGAATTTAGCTGAATCCTTAGGCTTGAGGATTATCATGATTTTATTGCTGTTGTTATTGTATGTTATTTATCTGGTCACAATACTCCCATTTTCTCACAGAGAGCCCATTGGGGAAGATGGGGAGTGAGTAGATTGTGAGGCAAGATTTATGAAGGGGTGGGCTGTGGGTAAAATTGCAGTATTTCTAGAATCTCTTGCCTGGCCTTAGTGCATCTCCATATCAATAGGTGTTTCCAAGAGGTGGAGAGAAGTAGTCCATCTCCATATTGATAGGTAATTACAAGGGGGAACGAGGGCATATCTGGACTAGGGACTTTGGGTAGGGTCCCTTTTTGCAGCCAGGTCGCGAGAGTAGTGGACAACTGCTGGTATGCAATAAATGGACTTCTCCCACTTTATTTCCCTCTTTGACTGACTTTGGTTTCAAAGGTATTTTGCCCCAGACTAGAAACAGATTCCCCCCTTAGAGTGCTGGGTAGTATTTTGGGGCCCTTGGATCCTATTTTTGAGCTGCCCTTAGAACATCACACCATGTAGTTGGGCACCATTACTTTAGCTTGGAAGGTATTCCAGAATAATAAAATTTAATTATGTTAACACTGGTACTGTTGATGTCACAAAAAGGATGGAGCTGTGGGCCTTAAAAAGACTCACACAGACAGATAAAACACTACTCTAGTATGTTTGAAGTACTCTGCATTATTTTAAAAAAATGATCACTTTTGAAAGATCCTCAAATTGATTTACTTTCTTCTTAAATAGTACTTCTTTCCTAACACTTCATTTGAAATCAAGAAAACTTTTTTTATAGAAGTAGGAATGCAATCTGTATTTAAGCCAGCTTAAATTTCTGGGCTTCAGCTTCCAGATTTATTAGGAAAATTGTTTTCTTTGACTATAAACTGAAAGATGATGGCCAGGGTGAATGGCTAGGGTTAAGCAAAGCAGAATTTTCTTAACTAAGTGCACACGATTCTACTTAATCTGTGTTTACATAGTTCAAGTAAAGCTGAGAAAGACTAATTAAATTGTGACTTTAGAACAACTGGCTACATTGTATCAGATAAAAATACCATCAGAGTGGTTCAAAGAGATTATCCATTTCAGGCTCACTATGGTATAGAGCATAAAACTGGCTCTTTCCTATGACATCAATTGATATTCCATGGAATCATACTGTATAGAAGAAAATTTTGGAAAAGCTGGTGTCTGTATTTTAGCCCATCTGTGGGGTGGGGATTGAGCACGCCATATTGGCAGTGGGTTTGCGAGGGCCAAGCTGTCCCTCTTTTGCTCTGTGTTGTGTCTTCAGCTCCAAGCAACAAAGGAGATGGAAGAAGGCCTGCCCCAGAGTCAGGAGCCCTGGGTTCTGGCTCCGGCTCTCTCTGACCTGAGACCCTGGGCAACTCTCTTGGCTTCCCTGTATCTCAGTGCTCCTGTGTGTCATATATAAAGTTGCTCTTTTCAACACAGTCTCTTTCAGCTACAAAATGCTATGGTACCACTTAAAACCATAAATGATATTCATTTCAGGTACTTCCTATGATTTAGTCTCATAAAGAGAAAGGCACCAATTTTGTCTCTTTATCACCTAATTCCCTAGAAAGGCCATGCTAAGAACTACAGAGGAGTAGGTACTTTTATCCCATTCCTGACATTAACAAAGGAGGTCATTTTTCTTCCTGCCCCCCCAAATCTTCTGTAGCACAAGATTTTGGTGCATTTTAAAGAACGGCAATGCTTTTAAAAGAGTCCTTGGGAAACCATTGTGGATCAGGGCTTCCCAGCGGATTCATAGCAATTTGATGAGTAAATCATGAAGCTTACCTTACAAGTCTACACGCTATGATTGATACCACAAGTCCACCACCCAAAGCAAATTAAAGAACCACACATGAGGAGATGGAATTTAACTCTCCCTCAGGAAAATACTGAATATTCCTAATCTCACCTTCAAATTTTAAATATCCACTCTTAGGCTTATCTAGCAACCTCCACCCAGTAGTTTGAAAGCTCACTTTCTCTGACTTGGGAGAGAGAGTTGGAGGGTGAGGTGTAGGAAAGGACCCTGTGGCTCAGGAGTGGACTAACCCACTGACACCACCTCTAATCTGCTGGGCTGGGCCAGGCAGCAAAGGCATCGAAAACATCCTACAAATGGGTCCTGACTCTCAGCTTTAAACACTGGGGGCATGTTTCTGAATTCATGTGAAAAAGGTGTAAAATCTGTATTTTGCTCCCTTCATTCACTCAAGAAACATGTATTACAGCACCTTCTATGTGCCACTGTTCCAAGTGTGGGGGAACAGACATGAGTTGGACACAGATACTAGGAAAACCAGGTTCCTTGCTCCGCCCACGCCAGCCCCCAATCATGAACATGCCATGTCTTGCCTTGGCGTCATGCACAGAGGCACGTAACCTAGTGACCAGCTGGAGACTCACCTGCTCCCTGGTGTCTTCCCACGAGCACATCTGCTCCCGCCATGCAGCCCATTCCCAGGATGCAGACAACGATGCCAATGAAATGCACAGCCTTGTACCGGATCAGCAGGAAGAACCAGGAGAGCAAAATCACAACTGGGATCACAAAACAGTCCAAGAGCTATTGGGAGGGAGAGAGGCAAAAAACAGGAGTTCCAGGGGGAAATTTCCATGTAACAGAGAAAAATGGCACGTGTAGCGCACTTGAAAGGGTTTTTCCCCTGAACCTGAGCTTCTGTGCAGACCCAGAACTGATGCAGTTAAAACAGGCTCTGCAACAAATGCAGATTAGCTTTAATGAACATCCCCCAAGTCTTGAGGGAAAGGGGAGCCAATGGATACACAGACTGGTGGTGCAGATTCTCCTGTTCCTACTGCGCTGCCTGCCTTCTTCCTCAGCACCCCAGCCCACTCCTCCGAACACCTCCTGGGAGGGGAGAATATGCCCAGTCACTTTAGGTGGTCCCACTACTGTAAAAGTAACTCTGGGGATGGGAGGTGATGTTTTATAAAGTATTAGAATTGAGATGAAAGTTGAACTTAATTTTGTCCCAGACAAGTGTCTCCCCACTACCAGTAAAAGTTACTTTAATGTGCCCTTGAAATTTCACTCTTAAAAGAAAAAAAATTTGTTCTAAATATAAAATACAAATATTACTCTTTACATAAATACTTTACAAATACTGTTGTAAGAAGGAGTAAGAAAGAGAGAGAAGGATGAACAGAGTATAGAAAAACGTCTTCAATATCATTTCTTAAAGATTTTGCACAAATAGTGAGAATCCATCTTACACAGAAGTTCCAAGAGTTGGTGGAGTGTTCACCCTCATCATGTAGTGAGATGACGTGGTAAAATGAGAGGACTACTGGGCCAGGGGCCAGAAGATCTGAGTTTGAGCACTATCTCCTTACAGCACGGAGACCCTGGGCAAATCACAAACTCAGGGAGCCTTAATTTCCTGTTAGAATTATGAAGATAACTCCTATGGACTTTTCCCAGAGATCATAGTGAAGCTTAGCCATAACACATGTGAAAACATTTTGTAAATTAAAAGAGCCTCAATGCTTGTCTCTAATCCTGCTTCCAAACACATGCTCCGGGCTCCACAGAACTGGTTGTTTGTACTGCACCTTGCTAAGATGTAGAGACCTTTGGATATTCCATGCAAGGCAGGGTCTCCACTAGACAGACTGATGCCCCACAGAACTTCAAACTCCAGGTATGAAATGAGAAACTGGTGATCTTGTCCCATCGCCCAGTACAGCTCCTCCTCACCCAGTCTCAGATACAGGACACTAATCCCTGATATTCCTCCACTCTTACTGCCTACATCCTATTCATACCCAGTACTGCCAACTCTGTCTTCTAAACATCTCTCAAATCTATTCACACCACTATTACTTCTGCCACCTAGACTAAGCTCACATCCTCTCCCACCTGGGACAAGCACTTCCTTCCTGCCTTGGAGTCTTCACTCATGCATCCCACTCCTGGAACGTTCCACTTCAATTCTTGAACTTCTCGTCTCCTCCTTTTTCTTCAGGCTTGTGCTTATATACTGCCTTCTCAAGACAGCATCTCAGGTCCCAGGCTAGACCAGTCCCACTTGATGCCTTCCTTGCATCGTGTACTTCTCCTTTATAGTGTCAATTACAATACGTAACTAATATGGAATTATCGGCATGTCTGATTTGCCCACTGGTCCAGAGGTCCATGAGCACAGGACTATATTCCTACTACCCAGACCCTGCTGAGCTTATGAAACTATCCAGTAATAGTCATTGAACAAGTACATACAAAGGCTTTAAATGATCAGTAACATCAAAATGGAGTCTTCAAGATTCAGTAAAGGCTGGAAAATGTTTGTATATTTGCAAAGCATCCCTGACCATTAGAATGGCTTTTTGGCACTAGAAACAGCCCTCAGAATCCCCTGTCCCGAAAGCTTTCTGGTACTCAGGCAGGCCCCATGCAGGAGCATCAGTCTTCTCTTTTGCAAAATGGAAAAAGCAATCAGAATAATAAGCTGTCCTCAGGGGTGCTGTGAAGTGATGTGGCGATGAAGGCCATGTGAGTGCTGAATAACACCGTGAAGGCTGGGGTGAGCCCAGGGGTCCCGGCACTCCCGGAGCAGCTGTGTGTGTACAGGGGTGGCTACTGGTAGGACTGTACTGCAGCACGTGGTTGCTTACCACACAGTTAATTAGCAAGTTAATGATCCTATTTAATTTAATGTGGTGAAATGCTCTAAGGCAGGTTTTATGATCGGCCTCAAATGCCAGTTAAGCATAGTTGGAAATTTGATTTTACCAGTGGAAACTGTTCACTGGGCCTAAAACAGTTGGTGTTTTGTTTTAAACCTTAGAAATTACTGAATCAATGGTTGAAATATTTAGCTACATGCTATGCAATTAGGATTTCATTATAAAGGTCTCCATTCCTGAGTTACTGATGGCAAACCAGGCTATCATGCAGTCTTTGGGGAGGGCGGAATTGGTTCTCAGTATCATTAGAAACCCAAAGCACTTGATGAGTACAGGGATCTATTCTCTTAATGGGTTGAGCTGAAAACCCTTATTTGTATTGTGTCAGGTGAACCTATGGCCGGGGAAGACTTTTAGAAAGAAGGGAAAAGATGGATAGAATCCAAGCCAAGATTTCTGGGACATTTTAGCTAGGGAAGCTCGGGGACCAGCATACAGCAGGGAATCTATAATGGGTGGCTAAATGAATTAATGAACAGACAGGCATTTGGTGTCACTATCAGAAGGGACACTGGAGATAATTCAGGCTGCTTTGGAATTTTGGGTGAGATAACTCATTTTGCAGGACTGTTCATGCAGGGCATTAAGCATTGTTGGGCCCCAACCACTAACAAGATACTCCTCCCCATTTACAGAGTTCCTCAGGGGTGACATCTTCCCAGTTTAGAATCCCTGAGACTCCTTTATTTAAAAACTGGAGATTCAGAAGTTTCAGGAGATGAAGAAGTGATGTGCTCAAGAGCACTCAAATTGTCCGTATCAGCAGTTCTGTCATGATTTTTTTTTGAACAATATTTTAATGAAGGTCAATGTGAGGAATTGCTATAGGTGGAATTCTAATAGTATCCGTAACTACAGATAAAGCCACTTGGGAGCTGCTTTTAGTAAACAGGCTATTATTTTTTAGTGATTTTTGGCTCCAGCCTTTCGCCTGTGGTTATATAGCATAAAATACACTGACAAAATAATTTTCCAATAGTTTTCTGGTAGCTTAACTCCTTAGCAAAGTGGTTGTTAGAGAAGCATTATAAAAAATACCTACAAGAAGGGCTATTAAAGAAAAAGAACTAAAAAGCCTTCAGCTTCTGTCATTATCCTGTTTAGTGGATTTACCTTTCTTTGCATGTATTTGTATTGATATTTTATAATACCAAATAATAAACAAATGGGTACTATTTCATAACCATTTTATGCTCTGAAAAAAATCTCAAAGAATATTAAGAGTATTTTGGGAAAAAACATGTTCATTGTCCATTAGATTTACACAGCATCATTTTCACCCTAAAGACTTCAACAAATTTTGCTCTTTTATGTCATTTGTCCTGAGGTGATACCTAACAGAAAGACCTATGATCCCAAATTATCTGATTTTATTTATGGAGGCACACCATTCTCAATGGCTGGGGCAAATTCTCTGAAGTCATGGTTGAAAGAAGAGAGGGGATGTGAACTCCACAGTCCAAGCAGGTTTATTGCTGAATCTGAGAGGGACCCCTCTGCCCTGGCCAGCAGAACAAAGGAAAAAGAGGGTCTCTAATAGGTCTAGAGGCTTTTTATGGCCAGGGTTTTTGGCAGGCTTTTTGAGGGGAGGGGTCAGGGGAAAGGTGGGCTTGTGGCTTGCTGACATGTTCTCTGGAGAATGCTTGTAGCCTAAGTAAGATGAAACCTAGGTCTCTCTGAGATGGCGGGTGGGTTTATTCAAAAGGCGGTATTCAGGTCTAGCTTCTATCAATGATAATAGCTCCAGGATGATTATTTGAACTTGGGAAGTTTAAATAACATTTACAGTCAGTTGTATTAAGTTTACATTTATAGTTTGAAGAACATTATTTTTTCTTAATCTTCATAACAGCCCTTTAAGGGAGTTATGACTATACTCATTTTATGGATAAGGAAACTGTGGGTCTAAGAGCAAAGCAAGTTAGTGTCTGAGACGGGGTAAAAATACTAGTGTATGGACTCTTAGGTCAGAGTCCAATGCAGCTTCCAAAAGTTACTTAAACAATAATTTTAAAAAAGGTTTTGAAATTGCTCCTAGAACAACACAACAGTCAATGTTAAACAAAATCAACGTTTTGTTTTTTAAGCATGTATTCGAGGATCACAGCACCATTTAACCTTTTGCTCTCTCTCTCCCTCTCTTCTCAGTTTCTGCCAATCTCTTACCACTAGCTCCTTCCCTGTACTCTTTAATCACACTTGGTTATGCTCTCTCCTAAACACACACACACACCCCAGTCCTCCCTTCCTGCCAATACCCACTCAAGTTTCCTTCTCCCTTTCTGTGCTAACCGCATTCACCGACCCTCCCCGACCACCTCTTCCTGGTTTCAGACCCACCGGTCTGGCTTTCCTGCTCAGTAGTCATCTCCTCCGAGACCCTGATGTGGTCACTACACTCTCCTTAGGGATATGACACATTTTCTGTGTCAGTGAAATCTTCTGCCTTCACAGACTGCTAAGCCTCCCTGCAGTTGGGGAATATCCCCGGTTGTATCCTGGCTTTGCAGTTTCCCAGCTTTTGGTTCACTTGAGTTCACAACTCTACGGCTGGCCGGAATGCTGGGAAAGGCACAGGCAGCTGCATGCTGGGCGCCTCCCCTCAGAAACCCTGCCAGGGGCTAGGGCCACGGAAGGGAGGGTCAGCAGGCTGCAATGGCCCCGGAGCTTCAGGTGGAAGTTCCCACAGCTCGCAGGTTCTTGCCCTCTTCTCCGTTCCCCTGGCTCTTTCCAGCTGAGTCCCGTCCAGCTCTGCCCGGGATTGATCCTGCAGGGCTGCGAATGAAGCCCAGAGCCCCGGCTCAGCCGGCCCACCTTCTTCTCCCAGGTGGTAACTGTTTTGGGTGCCTATTCTCCAGGAACTTTTATCATAAATGATTGCTGTGCACCTTGGTTTAAACAGCTGTCTCTGAGCTCCCATGGCAGCCTTTGGCCACTGGGCATACCCGGCTGTGGTCAGAGATTGTGTCCTTATCCTTGGAATGTGATTCCCAGCAGCGGGGGCCGTTTGGCCCACCTTATCACAGAGCCTGGCTGTGCCTATAGACCATGCTTTTGCAACAAAAATGTGATAAATGAATGAATGTGTTATCTCCTGACAGGATTATGAGTTTCCTGAGGAAAGAGAGGGTGTCTCATTCACCTGTATGCTCTCCAGCATCACATTGAGAATCTGGGCTTTAGTAGATGCCCCAAAATGCCAGCTGAATGAAAGAATGAAACTTTTCTGGCCTTAATCTTCTCTAATTCCTTAATCTTCTGTTCCCATGACTTCCTCACATGCCATTCTACTGATTGTATTTAAGTTATTCCCTTTGAGAAATATGAATTTTATCCCTTCCACTTTACTTGTGTATCTATGCCTTTTCCTGTGAGTTTATTTAATTGAAGTATGTGTATGTCTCTGCAGTGTCTTTGTGAATATAACTTAAGTGGTAGAACTCAAAGTCACTACATTAACTTGGCTAGTTGAGGCAAACTGATTTTGATGATTATGACGATATAACATATCTACTTACACAGAATTTCATTGCACAATTACCATCATGGAGTTATTGTGATAGTTAACTGCTGCTATGCTACATGGCTCTCAAAACTGATGCAAAGTGATTAAATAAGGAAAGTAATATAAATTCCATCCCCATGATCGATCTCATAACCATGCAAAGCCCAACAGTCTCACTGGTGGTGATACCACAGCAGCCCTCATCAGTACCACACTTGCCAGTGGGTTACTGTATCCTCTCTCTGTCTCACCTTTATGCAGCTGGTATTGCCAGTAAAACATCTAGACCAGAGGCCTCCTCTAGTACTGGTTGATAAAGAAATTCAGTTTTACTAGACATATCCTTAGCCCATAAAAGTGTGCCTACTGCAAAATGGGCCAATTTCCCCTACACTTGTTCTCAGATTTGGGTAATAGTAAATTAAGCCTTTCAGGGCAAACCTGTATCTTTCTCCAAACCCTTAACAAAACAATTTATTACAGTTGCTGGAAAATCAGTGGGAGATAAATTATACTTTTCAAAAAGGGCACAGTGACATTGATGTCAGAAAAACATGAGGTTTTTTATTTGTTTTAATCAAAGCAGAAAATGTAGACAGTTACATAGTACTTAAAGTAAATGTTATATTTTAGGCTATTGTTAAGTTTTTTCTTTGAGTTGGTTACAGAGAGTTTCACCAAATTAATCCAAAGTATAAATAAAATTCATTTTACTGCAAAAAGGATGAGTAGCTTTGCCTAGAGGTACAGGAAAAACCAGCAGGTTATTTCTTTCCAGAAAAGCAAGGAAATACTTATAAAGATCAAATTTGTAATGTTGATTTTACCCCTTTCGAAGAGTTACTTTAACACACAAAACAAACACCAGAGCATCATAAAGGTCATAAAGTTAGCATACCATGGTATTTCATGTTTTCTGACTTACATGCTTCTATGCTCTTTAACACGGATGAAGATGACAAAGTATCTAGGTAACTAAGATGGAGAACTGCTCTGGAAATTAGAAACAGGCATTTCAGGAAACCCCCACAGCGTTCCTATTTTATACTTTCAGACTTAACAACTCAGTATGGCTTGTCCTTTATCTTCAACTTAAATATCTTAATATAAATATCCTTGAATATCTGCAGAAAAGCTGAGTATAGCATCATGCCTGCAGTCTGATGAAATGTCTATATTTAGATGCTGTCTTTTGTGTCTAACATGCCACATGTATGGTTTTCTTCTTTACTGTTGGGTACTATGATTCTAGTCACTTAATTGTCCTCTGGATTCTGTCTGGTAGAAAATAATAGCTTGATCCATTTGGATTGACCCACTGTAGGTCAGATTGATGAAATACTGGCTCATATGGCTCACCTAAGAGACCCAAGGACCTAAATAGAGATCAGACCTAGTTGTATAATTAGACCTGAACTGCAGAAGGCAGCACTGCCTCCTATCTCCCACTCCAATTTTAACTTAGCTTAAACTATCTTAGGCAGATACACTGGGCAAAAAGGTCACCTCAGGGGTCCTTCCCACAAAGGAAGAAATCCATAAAGCAAGCAGAAATGAAACACTCAGAAGACAGTTTTTCCCCCTTTTCTTCTCTACTGAGGATAATAACCCCATCAAGTGGTAACATCCCCTACTGGACATCTCATTAGTTCTTTCCTCCTTGGGCTGCAGTGAGAAGGAATGCAGAGAGAGGAGAGTCCCCGGTTCTCCCAGCATCTGGAAGGGAGCACACGTTTCCGCTGGCCTGGGCGGACAACGGGAGAAGAGGAGTCCCTCTGCATTCTCTCTGTACCATGCTTGGTTTGGGTGACACATATAATCATGTAAAAATGTGTCTCTTGATTAAGGATCTACATACTAGAGTGCTAGGCATAAAAATCTCTGGAAGAAGAAAATCAAAATACTTAGGAATATAAATATTAACAATGGTTATGTTTGGATGGGCTAACTCAGTCTTTACAACCCCCCACTCAAATTCTCTGAGATTTCCAAATTTCCTCTCATGAGCATATACTACTTTCAAAATATATAAAACAACACACGAAAGAGTAAAAAATTTACAAGAGTCAGATCAATGCTTCTCAAGGGAAGCAGATGGTTTGTAAAAAAATTAAAGCAAAACAAAAACCGCTACCCAACTGCTCCCGCTCCAGTAGTGCATAATGAGGAGGTGACCTCATCCCTCTTTCTAATTCTCTCTGCCAAAAAGAGACTCCTCGGCCAGCCCTCGGCTCCTCATTAGTGCTCCCCTCTGGCTATTCACAGGGAAAAAGCTCTCTTCATAGGGCCCAACTGTCAGAGGCTAAACCTGAGGCAACTGGTAGGTGATTCGGGAAAGAGAACATTCTCCTGCTTCTAACTGGCAATTCCCCTGTGTTTCTGAAAGTGATATATATTATAAATTCATCTCCGGTGAGTAAAACTGAAATGTTAACAGGAAAGGATCTTAAAAAAGACTAACTTCAGTAACACAGACACAACAAAAATCCTCTTTTGGCTGACAGGCCAGCTGAAGAGCCTGAAATATAATTTGAGAAACACCCATTCACATGCAATCAAGAACCATTTTAATTCAGTGGCCTGGACATGTAGCCATCCCGGAGGCATCTGAAAATCAACTGGGTGCATAATTCCAGGGAGTGTCTTTCATATGGAACAGACTTTTCTGGTAGACACCTCCACCTGCTCCTACCACTCCAGATTTTTTCTCTCCCAGGATTATTTTATGCAGAACACCTTCACCTGCCCCCATAAACCCATACTTTAGGACTTAAAGTTTAGGTTTTACTCTCTTAAAATATTTGTATTGATTATAGCCAGATTTTCACCAGGTAGCCCAAGAGATCCAAACCAATAAAATGTGTCATTGTGCTGACTATATGACAGCCATTTCCCAAGAAATGCCCTGTTTTCGGGATTTAGAAAAGAATTCTTACCAAACTATTTTTCCTATTTCTACTGATAAGAATTTAAACATGTGAATTTTATACATCCCGATAGTGTCAGTCCAGTGGAATTCTTAGTTGTTAAAGTATATCCACTTTCCTTTTTTGGCTTCAACTCTCAAAGACAAAAAGAAAGAAAGAAAAAAAGACACTACCATACACTGAAAATCTGGGACAAGGGCCTAGAAATCCAGGTGACCACCAAAAGATACAAATAATTAAGAGACAGGTACTCTCCAGTTCTACTTCAAGGAAATCTGCCCAGGTGAGAGCAGAGCTACCTTGGGGGACAAATTCTTTCTGGGTGAGCATCACTGGATCTTTAATTAGGTTTAAAAACAAGCTCTGATTATCAGCAAACTAGATTCTAGAATCAGGAAGCAAGGAATTACCATGTAATGAGAGTCTATCATATACCAGGCACAATGCTAGGTTCTTATTTTCCCCATTTTACAGATGAGAAAACCAGAGTACTAAAGATAATAGGTAACTTACTTGAAGTCATGTAGTCTTAAGTGTCAGAGCCAGACGGGATCCCAGGCTGCCATTCTCCTTATACAAAGTGAGTTTAAACAGTCAAGGTCCATGTGGAGTAGAAACTATGTGAGGCTAAACAGTGGTTTAGCCTGGGTCAGTCTCAACTCAATCTAGCAGACTTATTTATTTACTCTCCTTCACTGGGCACACTCCAGAAGAGAAGGCAGACTGAGGGCATTGAAAGAGTAATCACCAGTTGCCGGCATCTTTTTATATTAAAGAGGGTTATAAGAAAAAGTGTATGAGAATTAGAATTGTACCACCAAAGTGGAAACTACTGCTTTTCCAATCACTGAAGCATAAAGTATGGTTACAGTTTGCTGACAACATCCATTCATCAAGATCCGCTCTGTGGTATGACACCTCTGCCTAGGAAGATAATCACAAACCTAGTTACAATGTGTTTTTGCTTATCCAAAATATTTACGAAAGAAAAGAGAAGAATTAGAATCATTTCTTGTTAAAAAAAGCTGATGGGTCTCAGATACTATGTGGCTATCTGAGGTATTTTTGGAGAAGTGGTTGCCTTAAGTCAGCAGAGCACTACCAATTTGTATTTCTTATTTATAGAAATACATGAACATAAGAACATTAACAATAACATTAAAGAAAGCACACGTTTCAAAGCACATACTGAAGGAAATGAAAGCTTTCTGATAAAATATTAATTCTGCATTAATTTTGCATGACTTTGGATTCCTCCTAGCATTAAAACAGTGGGGAGAAAGGATTTCAAAAGCTAGGGGAAAACATCTTGTACTTTCTTTCTAGGGTCTATTTCTAGACCTAACTCAACTGTTCCAGGTTTTATTTTAAAAAAAAAGGCAAAATCAGATTTTCACCACCTTATACTTATCATTTATTTATGCATTCAATAGGAATTTCTGAATGCTTGCTGCATGCTCAGCATTGTTACAGGGGCACGGTGCAGCAGAGAGAACACAATGCCACATCTAGGCTCATGCGCACAGATGCCAAGGACACCTATTTCTCCCCTGCAGGTCGCAGCCGGCTTCCTTCCCTGGGGAGATTCTGCAGGGGATTGGCCCTGCAGGGGATTCTGCCCTCTGTTCTCTGGGATCCTTACGTTCTGCTCCCTGAAGGGCCCTGCTTTCAGCAGCTATCCCAAGACCCTCTTTATCCTTTCCACGAAGCTGGCTCTTTCCTTCGCCATAAAGGCACATCCCAACTCACCCTTGATGCCCAATTGCTCTGTAGCTATTTATCTTTTTCTGCTTCACCAGAAGATTAATTTAAAGCCACTGCCTCCGGTATCTTGGCGCCACTCATTCCTCGAGCTTCAGCAATGATGACAACTCCCTTCACTGTGATTACAAAGCCACACTGCGCGGCTGTTTTTGACTAAACTTTCCTGCAGCCTTTGGTTGACATTATTAATCACTCTCTCCTTGATTCTCTCCTCTATTGATTTATGTCTTTTTTCCCTCCTCTGCCCCTTCCTTCGGTCTTTTATCTAATTTTGTTCTTCAAAGTTGGTGTGTCTGAAGGTTCTGCCCTTGGCTCTGTCATTCACACAGTCTACACAGGCCACCCTCTGGCTGTCTCCAAGCCCCTATCCCCCTTATTATCTTTACTGTAAACTTCTTGAAAAGAGCTGCCTTCAGCAACTGCTTCCATCAACATCGTTCAGTCGGTCAGCTCAGTGCATCTGGACTGGCTCTGTTCCCCAAACACCAGCACAATGGCTCAAAATTCTCGTTGCCGGTTCTTGAACCTAACAGAGACATTTCAGTCCCTACAAGTCACTCAGAGCGGCGCCTGACACTCCCTCTCTCCTTTGATGCTCCTGCCTGCTGGGCCTTCCCGTCCCTCCACCCTGCACTTCGTCTCTCTTGTCTCCTTCTCAGACCCCTTTCCAAGCTCCTGGTCAACTCTCTCCTTCTCAGACCCCTTTCCAAGCTCCAAGATCCACTCTCACCTCTCAGAAGCTGTGCTTCCAAGATTTTGCCATAGTGTCTCCTTATCATCTCTCCACATTTACCGGAGTGATTTCACCTACTGTTCTGGCTTTAAAGTCATCTGTATGCTGACGACTTCCAAATCAACATCTCAGTTCCGGTCCATCTGTGAATCCAGAGCCATTGAGCTCCCTGCTGCTCGGGTGTGGATGAACCAAAGAACGCCCACAGCTCAGCCTGGTTCAAACACAGCTCATCTCCGTGGCCCCAGATTGTTCTTACTCACGTGATTTGTCCCTCAGTGAATGAGACCAATAAGCAACTTAGTTGCTTTGTCTGAACCCTACATGTCCGACATGTAGTGGTCACTCCTTCCCTCTTGAAACATTTCCTTGACTTGCTCCCAGGGCCTGCCATATTCTTCTGGCTCTCCTCTGACACACTGGCCTCTCCTTCCCAGCCTATTCCCCGCACTCTCTGAATGCTGGCATGTCCCAGGGCTCAGCTTTTGGTTTTCTCCTCTTCTCCATTCATACTCACCCCATTTGTGATCTAATCAGCATCACCTATGAAAATGATCCTAAGATAACAGTTTCAGTTCCCACCTCTCCCCTGGATTTCAGATACACGTGCCCAGCCATATACGAGCTCTGCTTGAATGTCTAATGGGAAGCTCTGATCTACATGGGTAAAGCAAGACTAGATTTTCTGCTCTACATACGCTGTTGCCAACTTTCTGTTGTTTCACCTCAGGGCACAACCCAGTGGCTCAGGCCAGTAACAAAGAAATTTTTTATTTTTTTCTTCTCAAACTTTCCCCATACAAATAATCAGAAAATCCGGTTAGTTTTATCTTATAAATGCATCCCACAGACTGTAGCCACCACCACAGTTTGCACCTTGCTTTGAGTCACCTTCATCTTTCAGTCAGTGCCCTCCTGTCTAACCATGTCCACTGTCGCTCTTAGACAGTCAATTCTCCCTCCATGAACAGCCACAGTCACAGTGATCCGAAAATGCAAATTAGTTCACATCAATCCCCTGTTCTAAACACTCTAATGATTTTCCTCAGGACAAATCCCAACTCCTTTCCTTGATTCACATTGCCTGATATAGTCTGGCCGCTGTCTCCTTCTTCAGTATCATCTCTTACTACCAGAAACTTCAATCACTCTTTCTGTGTCCACTATGTTCAGAGCCTTCAGCCTTATACGGTTCCCTTTGCTTAGGACTCCCTTTATATATCTTTGCATATCTCACTTCTTCATGTTCTAGTGGGAGGCAGAGAAAATAAAAACTAAATGTAACTTGGAAGCAAAGCTTCATGAGGGCAAGAGCACTATCTTCTTCATGCTATATGTTTAGCAACCATGGTAAAGTGTATATAATATATGCTGTGTAAATATTTGCAGAGCACATGAGTGAATAAAACATGGATTTATACTTCTACACCCACAAATCAAATAAGTCAAAAAGTTCTGTCTTTTTAGCCACCTAAACTTCATTAAAATCTTTTCACTTGTTCCATCCTTTCTACTTCATCAGGCAATGCAAATGATCTTTCTAAAGTGCAAATCTCATGTCATCCTTATACTAGAAACTCTCAGGATTAAGCCCAAATTCCCTAATGTGGCTCATAAGTCCCTTAGTGATCTGTCACCAACTCCCCCTTCATTGTCTTCTTTGACCATTTCCTCCAAACTCCATGTTGAAGGATTTTTAGCTCCTTAACATGTGATGGTTCTTCTTGACTCATTTCTTTGCACATGCTATTCCCCCTGCCTGCAGATCTCATATCCACCTCTTGCATGACCCCTTGCCTGGCCTGCTCAGATTTATCTTTCAGAGCTCACTTTAGACAATACTTCTTTCAGGAAGCTCTCTTTGGCTTCCTAAATCTGGATTATTTGTCTCCTCAGTGGCTACCTTGATCTCTGTATTACCAAATTGTACTTATTATGCTAAACACAATTATGTTCTATAAGGAAAGGAACTTTTCTCTCCTGTAGCTAGGATGGTACTCTATGTACAGTAGGACCCCTTAAGGATTTCATTTATTCATTGAAAAACATTTATGGAGCATACTAGGTGCTGGGCATTATCCCAGGAAATAAGAGATCTAGATAATAAAAAAAAATCCCTACCCATGTGGAATTTGTAATCTTATATAGGAAGACACAGACAATTAAGTCAGCTACATAGTATATCACTGGTGATAAGGACAATGGAGAGGGTAGAGAGCGCCAATTGGGGCAGGAGACTGTGATTTTAAACAGGGTCATCAGGAAAGAACTCACTGAGAAGATGACGTTGGAGCAAAGCCCAAAGGTGCTTATTTCATTGTCTGGCAGATAGCTGATGCTGAATTAATGAATAAATTGTGAATGAATAATTTCCATTTCTCTGAACCATCTGGGAAGATTTGTCCCTGAGGTAACTGCTACTGCCTAAAGCTGCTTATTGAGATGATGTGGGCCCTGAGGAGCTGAAGGTGAGCACTCTGTACAGTTGCTAGTTCCTGTCATTCTCTGTCCCAGATGGTATCACAGCTCCCAAACTGATCACAGAGCCCCTACTTGATGGCCCCAGAAAATGCTCAGCCACACTCTGTTTTGCTATTTGGGACTCTTAAATTGGAACTGACCACATCCTGGAAAATATAAACAAGAGGGAGGACAGGAAGAAGAGGGACAGAAATAACTTCTGCTATTTTCTCACATGGTGTTTTAATGAATTCTCAACATCTGAGTCTTAAAAAGTTTCAGCAACTATAAGACCGTACCCTTCAGTCTTAAAGGAGCTTGCAGGCTTTTACTGGTTTACGATTTATTAACAAACACATCCCTTCAAATGCACTGCCAAGGGAAACAGTCTATGCACATTAGTTCTTTTTTTTTAAACGCAAGTACACCCTTCTACTTTGACCATTTATCATGGGTGGATTTTGTGTAATGATTGAGTCAAATGAGCACTTCTTCAATGTACACAGTCATGGCACAGATGTCTTTTTCATGTGTATCTGTCCATGGCAGACAGCACCAGAGTGCTCCTCCAAGGAGCCCACCTGGACAGCCTTGGGAGCATTGGTGCTTTGTGCTTAGTAAGCACAAAGAGAAAACAGTTCTCAGCAGGATCCCACTCAGCAGGAATCAGAGAAGCCTGCTGGTTCTTTTTGAGGCCCTCAAAAAGCCAGTGACTTCAAATCTGCAGGAGGAGGAATGAAATATCGTCTAACTGTGTTAGTTTCCTATTGCTGCTGTAACAGACAACCACAAACGTAGTGGCTTAGAACAATTAATAAAATATAAGTTCTGGAGTTCAGAAATCCTAAAATCAAGGTGTTACCAGGGCTGTGTTCCCTCTGGGAACTCTAGGAGAGAATCCCTTTCCTTGTGCTTTTTAGATTCTAGGAGCTGCCTGCATTACTTGGTTTGTTGCCCCTTCCTCTGTCTGCAAAGCCAAGAGTGTAGTATCTTCAAATCTCTCTCTGAACCTTTGACCTCTGTTTCCATTGTCACCTCTCTTCCCACCTCTGACTCCAGCCCCTCTTTCCAAAAGACCTTTGTGATTGCATGGGGGTCACTCAGATGACCTAGGATAATCTCATCATTCCAAATCATTAATTGAATCACATCCACAGAGTCCCTTTTGCTTAGTAAACTAGTTTATAAGGATTAGAACTTTGACATCTTTTTAGACCAAAATTCTGCCAACTTATTCAGGCTACGTTCATGCATAATGAAAGGTGCGCCTTGAAAATAGTGAGATTTTTTTTTTTAAGGGAAAGAAAACTGCCACTTATAGAGCAGGGTGTGCAAGTGTTTACGTATCTGATCTTGAAAGCATTGTAATTCATTCATCCAAACATGGTTGTCATTTAAGGTAGTCCTCTGGAAGGTCATGCGTGTATTTTAATGAAGCTCTCATTGCTCAAAAACATTTTAAACTTCTTCAAATTGCCTTTGGAGCACTCACTGGAATATCCTTAATGGAAGCAACTGTTCATTCTTTGAGAGTAGGCTTTATTTTTCAGAAAGAACAAAAATGCTCTGGATTAAGCTAGATAATACTTTCTGGATTCACAGGAAGGATAAATTATAAAGAAATTTGAATGACTTACAATTGGCTCTGAAGATCTTAAAATAGAAGTTCTAAAATATTTTGAATAATAATAGACACATCTGAATAAGTATCTAATGAAAAATAAGCACTTTGAAGAATTATTAATTTGAATGTATAAATATTGTTTATTAAATCACTTTGTTTATAAGTTATATAGTAAAATATTGTTATTACTTCCAAGACCTTTTTATTTGACAAGTTAATAGAATTCTTAGAAAAAAGATGTTCCTAACAAAACCCTTTGGAGTTTGCTGACTTTTAATTCCCATGTTACATTGTCTAATCATTGAAAGTTATCTCTTACAAACCAGCTCTTTTCAAGTCCACTACCTTTTCATATTGTGTCCTCTAATTAAATCTTTTACAGGACATAGCATTGCATTGAGCAAAACTAGATCATTAGTTTAAAAAAAAATCCTCAAATCTTGTAAACAATAAAAAAAAATCTCTGCCCTTCTTTCACTTTATTAATAATCTTTAATTTTTCAAGAAACCTGGGAAACAATTACCTGGAGAAAACTATGAGAAATAATCAATGAGGTTACTTATTTAATTTTGCTTGGTGAAAGGCAAGGAGGATGTCTTGAAATAAAAACATGATTCTAAATTTCTATCAAAAGATTTCATATCTATAAAAATCACTTAAAGGCCAAATGATTATGTTTGATCACTGAGCATACCTTAATTGGCAAGAACTTAAAAGTATGGCTAATTAGAACACACTGACTTTTAAAATTCTAATTAAAATTAGCTTCTATCAAGGCTTCTAAGTCATAAGTTTCCAAAGTAAAGAAAAATTTGAGTTTTAAAGTTTTATTTACTTGGTTATTAGAAAACTTTTATTTTCAGTGCTGAGCTTTCTGTCTGTCTTAGTTTCTCTGTCTGGGTGTGTGTGTGTCTCTCACACATACACACACACACACCTAGAGATGTTCATTAAATCTATTTGCAATTCCTTACTTGAATGAAAATGTTGATTGAAACAGTCCATTTATACAATCTGCCCACAATTTCACCAGTTGTATTCTATAAGAAGTATTCACATTCAGGGAGTCTGCTAGTTAGTGGTTAACAGATAAACCTGTGTGAGCACAAAGAAGCCTTGGAGATATCCAAGGATGGGCCTCCTGTGTCTTCCCATCTGCCCTATTCATCCTTATCCATCAAATATGCCAAGCTAGGCAATTTGGCCACTAACTCTGAAAAACATGAATCTTTGTGTGTGGTGTAATATTGGACTATAGGAGTGTTTTACCTTTCACAAATTCAATATATAGAAAGAATACAAATATGGAAACAAACATGAAAGGAAACAAGTATGAGTTATTATTCATAGTATAAAATGCTTCTTCAATTTACATGAAATACTTTTTGCATTTCCAAGGGAATATGCATTTCCCATATTTATTTAAAAATATAAATCATTAAAAAAATTTATTTGGAAATATTATTTCAGTAATATATTCACAATAAAGAAAAGGTGGTATATCTGTACTATAGGAGAAAATTTTCTTGATTTTACATGTCAAGCAACAACATTCCAGGGCTTTAAGGTTTGTTTAGCCCCCGGTACTATGAAAGCCTGATTCCAAATATTACCACGTTTTCTTGTAAAATTTCCCTTGATATTTTTACTCCCAAACAGACTGGGTGGAAGATTTTGTTAGGACCTAGCAGCAATCTTCTTAATCTTTATTAAATTTCACCTCTATTGACAGGCAAATGGTCTTACCTTGGGTAACAGTAATCACTCAGTGGCAAAAGCTAACTGGAAAGCGGAGTTCCTCACCTTTTTGGGTGTCAGGTAAGTTCTTTCACCTTTGTATCCAACTGTAAAATTTTTCTTTTCTTTTAAATTCACCATTTAAACTGTGTAATTCATTAGTTTTTGGTATACTCACAGGACGGCACAACCAGCATCACCACTATTTAATTCTAGAACATTTTCATTAACCCCCATCTCTCCCCACAAAAAAAGACCTGGTACAGTTCACAATCACTCCCAATTTCCCCTCTTCCCAACAAACACTGATTACTTTATATTTTTAAGGATTTTCTCATTCTGGACACTTCATATAAATGGAATTATAAAGTTGAGGCCTTTCGTGTCTGACTTTTTTATGTTAGCATAATGTTTTCGAGATTCACCCAGATTGTAGCAAGTATCAGTACTTTTTTCCTTTTAATAACTGAAAAACACTCCATGTTTTGCTCATCTATTTGTCAGCAACTGTGAAATTTTTCATCCGTCTTCATAAATTTGCTGTTCAAGATTAAGAGTATATAAAAAGATGGATTGGTTTAAGCAACATGTATGTTTATTCTTTTTCTTGAATTGGATCACTGGAGAGAATACACAAAGTGGAAAATATATGCGTAAAAAGGGCTGGCATGTATTGAGCATGTACTACATGTTGGAGTTGTTAATAATGTAGTGGGCATCTCAGCCTGACCAACTGGCTGGCACATGCATCTCTTGAGTGCTTGTCACATGGATTGCAGACACGCCAGAGAGTGGGGAGACCAGTGGAAGGCCTGTCTGTAGGGTGGGCAGAGGACGTCATTGAGGAAGGTGTCAGAGTGTGCAACAGGAGGCAGTGGCAGATTCAGAACAATAAAACATGCTAATGTTTGCTACATTATTTTTGCTTGAGGGCTGGTGGGGAAACATGGACCAATGAATGCAAAGTAACATTTACAAAACCAGGACCACCAGGAGGCGGGTTCTTAAACTTCTTACTTGTAAATGGGAAAACTGATGCTCTGAGAGAAAAATAACATATAAGGGCATCTCACTGATGTATGACCTGTCTCCATGAGCCATGGGAGATGACAATGAAACTAAGTCGCTCTGTTTTACTCTCAGATTCATGTTGTCTCAGTAAATCTTAGGCTTATATCCCCCACTGCAATGTTCCTCTGGAGTCCTCCCTCTCTCTCCTCCTCAGGGATCCCATAGCATTTTGTGTACAGCTCAATTTTATTAACTTTCACACTGCACTGAAATTTGTTTATAGATCTCTCTTCCAGCAAAGTAGGATAAAGTTTTTGGAAATTTAGTTTTCCCCTTTCAGTCATGCCCTTCACAGCCTTCTCCCTATCAAACAGCCTGAGGAAAAGGAGAGCATGTCCTTGTAGAACAGATAGGTCACTGATCATCTTCCCAATACAAAGCTGACTCGTCTCACTTATTTAACAAGATGAGGTTTAGACAGTCAGGGTTATGGAGAGAGAAGGGATTCTAAATTCTGTAAGTCTCCCTCCAACATGCTAAGAATTCCTTTTGTCAGCTATATCAGAATTGCTTCCAGAAAATGGAAGTTTGCCCTTTCCTCCCTTAGGGCTGAGCCAGGAGGCCTGGTGTCCCAGAAAGAGGATGTGAGATGAGAAAGTCCATGCTGAAGAGGGAGAAGAGAGAGCAAAGTGCTTGTCCTTGCCACCATGGATGTGGGGAAAAAAGAGGAAATTGACCTAGGAGAAACGGGTGTTGAGTCATATGTGCCTAGAGGTGCCTTCTCTGGATTGATGTCCTAGCGCGGGGGTAGGAAGATAGTTTGAGGGGAAACTGGAAGCAAAGCATTGGTTTCCTTTTGGGACAACACCACACCAACTCGAAGAGGCTCATCAGAGAACAACTGGAGGTCAAGTATCCTTAAGCAAAGCACTCTAGCTCCACAGAATCCTCCTCCACTCCTATTTTGCCAGAAGCCCAACTGCTCTGCAAAGGGGTGTAGGCTGGCTTTCTGGGATGGGATGGAGGGTTCCATGCAGGAACCAGCAAGATTAGAGAACAAATGCATTCACAGGTGAGATACCTGGAGGTCCACAGCATTGGTAAGTATCAGGGGCAGCCAGCAAGGAGAAGGGGATGACTGCTGGGGCGGAGAGAGCGCAGAGGCCAGCAGAATACAAGCACACAACCAGGCAGCAGCCCCTTGTCTCATTCAGCAAACGCACACTCAAGAATCAGTGAACTGCCCTACAGTGGGCAGCAGCCAACGGACTGACATGAGGCCAAAGGTCACACTGCAGACACACATGCCAGCTCAGAAATGAGCATAGAAAAGAGGAATTCTGAGAGGCTGAGCATTTGTCCAAAAGCAACTGAACTATTCAAAAAAGGTTTTTAAACTGAAAGAAATTGTCAAGTTTTACATCTAATCAGGCTTTTGTCTCTACCCACAGCTATTTAGCCAGCTTGAGGGTGTTTGCAGGAAGGTTCACTATGAAGATTACATCAGTTACAGGATTATACAAGGTATGGTAGCTTTGAACATGTAAGTATAGCACAAACAAGTCTCCATCCATGCTATGCCTACAGCACTTGAGCTTCTTGAGAGCTGAGACAGTTTTTTCATCAACTTTATATCCCCAGAACATAGTACAATACTCCAAAGGTGTTCAGAGTTCCATATCTGGGTCCTGTACGAAATACATGAATAAATGAACTTACTGATGCTAAAACTACTAAAGGTCACTTGTGTTGCCTTGCCCAATAACTGGCCTTTAGAAATTCAGCCTTTCATTCATTAACTTACTTATTCAAATATTTCATACATTTTTGACATCTGTGTACATGATCTTGCAAGGGAACAAAAATGAACTGTTTCTGCATTTATTCAATGCTTACTGAGTACTAGGTAAGGGGATTACAGACTTGTAAGGACCCTACAGACTTAAAGGAGCAAGAAAATATGTAAACAACTATTACATAAAGGAGAAAGTGACAGTTACCATTAAGAAAGTGAAGATGAAAAATAGAGTCAAGGCAGGATCAAATGTGTTTTCCTGTCCTGCAGGCATGGCTGTTACAGAGTGCAGTGGAAGGACGAGAGAGAGACACTCCTCTTGTTTTCCAATGGCTTTACCTGCTGTCATGTGAGGGACCAGCCCACACACACAGAGTCAATGGAGGTAGAATATGAAAGCCCCCTTCTGTAGTGGGTATCTCTAAATAACATATTTGAAGACAGGTTTAGTGAAGGGCATAGTGATGGAACTAAAGAAAGACTGAAGATAGTTTTACTGTGCTGCTCTGATGATAAGAGTAAGACAGCAAAAATCTATACCTTATATCAGGCAAAAAGGCTGACAGAAGACTGTGTAGTGCCCAGATACTTCGATTTGAACTGCTACATATTTAAGTTATTTTCCCAATCATGAGAACAGGAAGTCCAGATCTAGGAAATCTATCAGAATATCGTATTTCCCTTACGGGTAGGAACTTTGTTTTTGAAAGCTCTGTCTTTAAATATACTTTAAAATATCTCTTGAAGAGTCAAACTGGCACAGCTCTGCACCAGGGACAGGCAAGAACAGCAAGGACGAAGAAGGAAACGCAGTCCTGGAAGCTGAGCTCAAGATCATAGCCTCAAGCTCATGGGACCTGTTCCTAATGCACAGGCATGCTTTCTCTCTGGGCTCATCCATAGAGGGGAAATCCAGGTTGGCCACAAATAAAAGCCTACTTAGTGACTTCCTCTTGTGTGTCATAACTTCTTGATGATGGGCCACAGGTACATGAATCCTGGGGGTGAGAGGAACCTCTGCAGTGTCTCCACTACACTGAATACAATGGTTAAGGCAGCCGCCTACCACCCCGCAGCAGGGTTCAGATCTGAGTCAATAGTTGTTCCCCCAGTGTCTAGCCACAGCACCAGCATTTTTTTAATCAATAAAGGAATCTCAATGGCTTAAATTTTAGACTCCAGACACACACAGAGGTACAATGTAGCCAGCTTTTCTCTGTATCTGATACAACTTAATTGATAGCCAATTGAAAATTCATTAGGCACAGACTCAGAAAGGCCTGAGAGTTATGTAAAGTGATGAGACAAAATCTGCCGTGTGCGTGTCGTAATATGTTGTGTATATTACACAAGCATCCTGCATGCGTACTCTCTGTACAATTAGTTTCAGGGGTGGATATCACACTGCACACTGGAAAGGCTGGCTTACATTGTGTATTAACCTTGCTAATATGTCAAGTAACAGGAGTGGAGCAGGAAGAAAATAATCAAAGCTAGAAGGATTTCTTTCTTGAAGACTAGGAAGAGCTCTGAAAAATGCCCCATGTGAGGGAGGTGTGTTAGGGGTACAGACCCCTCTGCATGGTTATCAGCAAGAGTTCTGGAAATTGTTTCTTATGTTTAAGTTAATTTTAATTACCAGCTATGTTTGAAGAGACAGGCTTTCTTCTTATTTCACAGAAGCATTAGTTTCATCTGTTTGCCTTTTAATACTACACAGCTGAAGATAGATGAATAATCTTTAGGTGAGAAGTCATAAAGCTGATATTTTTACAGAAACAGTTCATATCGCACAATTATAAAAATAGCACAGCTTTTAGAATTTGTCCAAATGTCATTGCTAATCTGTCTCAAAGTCACAGGCACAATCTATTCATTCTCTACAAGTCAAGAGATACAAATCCACAAATGTGTCTTTAGAACACAATCCTTATAAATCCTCATAAATCTCTTTTTACTTTATAATAAAGGAAACAGCTGGGTTTCTTCACTTCAGTGTCTTTCATCATCTTTGTCCTTAACAAATGTTATCTCTTTTACCATTGTTAACGTTCTTTAGCTTCTGACAACAAAGGCAAAGTTAAAAAATATTGCTTCCAAAACATGTGCAACATTATAAGCCATGAGGGAATTGCAAATTAAAACCACAATGAAATATCACTATGCACCTTTTAGAATGACTAAAATAAAAAATAACATTAACATCAACTGCTGGTGAGGATGGGGAGCAACTGCATCTCTCATAATTGCTGGTGGGAATGGAAAATGGGACAGCCACTCTGGAAAGTTGTTTGACAGTTTCTAGAACCAAATAGGCACCTTCCACATGACCTCACAATAGCACTTTTGAGCAGTTATCTCAGAGAAATGAATTATGCTAACACAAAACCCTGCACATGGATGTTCATAGCCTCTTTACGTGTAAAAGCCCACAGCTGGACACAACCCAAACGTCCTTCAACAGGTGAAGGATTAAATGAACTCTAGTGTGTCTATACCATGGAATACTACTTGGCCACAAAAAGGAACAAACTACTGATCCATGCAACAATGTGGCTGTACTTATAAAGACATTACAATTAATGGCAAAGGCCAGTCTCAAAAGATTAAATACTGTATGATTCCATTTTATATAGCATTCTCTAGATGACAAAATTATATAGACTGAGAACAGATAAGTGGTTGCCAGATGACAGGGACTGGGGTGGTAGAGTAGGCTGACTTCACAGGGGTGGCACAAAGGAGTTCCTTTGTGTGATGGTCAGTCCCACATTCTGACTGTGGTAGTGGTTACACTGACCTATGCATGGAGTCAAATTGCATAGAACTACACACACACACATACACATAATACATGAGTGAAGGAAAAAGGGATGAAAACAGAGTAAAATCTGTAGTCTAGTTAACAGCATTGTACCAGTGTTCTTGACATTATACAAAAGTCATATTGGGGAAAGCTGTGTGAACTGTTTAACAAACTCCATATATTTTTGTCTATGTCATTTCAAAATCTGTTTTCTCTAGTCATTTCAAAAATATATTTTCCCTCTCAACCTCATGTACCCATTGTTTGTGACATTTAACCATAAGTTTGGTGAAAGAACTGAAAGGGCAGGAGGACGAAGTGAGGCAGGGATCTTCCCTGACCTTTTGCTTTACATCTCTGTTTTTAAGGTGATCAGAAAACAAAAGCATTTGGTATTCTGCCAATTGTTAATGAAGACTGTCTTGTAAAAATAAAAATGCTTTGAAAAAGGACATTGGGTCACATCTTATCATGTCTGCTCTCAGAAACCGTCACAGCTCTGTTACCTACAAAATTAAGTCATGTTCTTGGTCCGAGCATTGAAGACCTCCTACAATAAATATGTCCCCAACTTAACTTTTCATCTCTATCTTCCTCTATTGCTTTTGATCACCCACTGTTCTCTACACCAGAGCCTGAGTTGGCTTTAAAACCCTAATTTGGCTTCCATTAGCACTGAGACTAAAGATGCCAACCCTTGACTGGCCATCAAGACTCATGGAGTCTGCCCTGCCTCCTTCTCCAGACCATTTTGTATTGTTCCCCTCTTTGATCTCTCTGTGCCCAACCATGTGACCTTGTCTCCAACCCCATCCTTGCCACCATCCTTCCCACTAGAGGGTCTTCCTTGCTTGGACTTCTTTCCCTCCCAACTCACTTTCTATTCCTCTTTTAGAACTCAGCTTCATCATCAGTTGTTTAAGAAAATCTTCCCCAACACCCAAATTTTTGGTCAGGCTGTTGTGACAAACATTGTCAGAGAATTGTTTAGAACACATCCTTGATTACAATTAAACATCCACTCATTTGGTTATTTGACCAAAGGCTGCCTTCCTCATTTGCCTAGAAACTCCATGAGAATATGGACCATATCTATTTTGCCCACAAGTTTGTTCACCACTTAATACACTGTCTTGTACATAGAAATATTCAGTAATTACTTTTTCAGTAAATGGATGAAGCAAACTGGAATAAGTGCTTTTTAGTTATATTCCTTGGTTTCCTCCCCCAAGTTAAACCCACATTTTATCCAATCTTATAGTCTAATCCAAATGGATACTTTCTTGCCTTGGGAAATAAACACCATCTCTGTCTCCTTTGGAAATTGTAGCACTTCTTGACATACTTGGTGTTGCTATCAATAGACTGTGCCTCTTATCACCATTAGAAATTCATAAGCTCCTGGAGGGCAAGGCTTATTCATTTATCTTTACATTACTTGCAATAACTACTGCATTTCTCAGATGCTTAATTAATGTATTTTCCTTATTGATTAATATGAATGAAAACTAAAGGCTGAGCACACATTATGTGCTCAATTAATATTTATAGAAACAAGGGAAAATCATTATTGGTCTTGTTAGTTTCACCAATTTGCAACAGAATTAAATTACTAAGCATGGTATAGACATGGTGCCCAGAACAAATGCCTTCTATTTTGACAATTTATTATTATTTACTAGGCTTATTTTTTTGGGTGACAAAATCATTCTAGAATTGTTAGATTCAGCTTGTTTTTCTACTTTCTCCTGTCCCTTTGTAAGTTACAAAGGCCAACTGCTATTTCAGTGGAATTATTATATTTTCTCTCACTACAGAATTAAAATAAACTTTTTCATAGAATATAGCACTAAATAGGGTGTCAAACCGTTAAATTGAGAGAGATGGCAGGATGGATTAGGGTGGTGGTGTATAACATGGGTGGAACTAAACACCTGGGGACCAGTTATTAAGAATAAATTGTCACCATTCACAAAAAAGAACTGAGAGATTGAAAAATTGAAAAAAAATTTTTGGAAAAAACACTATAGAACTTAAGCAACCAGCAATTGGTTGTGATTTTTCAATGCTTAACAGAAAAAAAAACACAAGTCAGCTGTATTTCCAAAGGGGGAAGTCTCCTCATTCTGCCCAGACCCTTTTATAATTTTTGACTCAGGGCTAATGGGTCCAGTTCTGCCATAAAACTGACACCTCCCTTCCTTCTCCCACAGTATCTGTATAGATATTCCAGAGGCCTTTACATTTAGGAAAAGAACTGTTGGGAGTGTCTATGCTCCAAAATACTAGAAATCAATGCAATTTGATTAACCTCTTTAAGCATGTATTGAGTACCTTTTATGTACAGGGTTCCCTGTAGGTACTAAGATTCAAAGGTAAACAAGAAATCATCTTTGAGTGAAAGAACTCACATTTTGGTGGAGCAGATGGGAATATTCAAACGTTTTTCTTAGGTAATAGAGACTATGGTGACAGAGCTAAAAGACAAAGTGCCATGCGGACATAGGAGAGAGACTATTGTCACTGTGGGGTTTATTGAAGTAAGGTAAGAGCTAAGCTGGGTGTAAGGCATGGTGATCATTTCCCCAGCATTCATTCACCTCACCTCTTCTTCAGTAGGTGACAGATAATGATTGGGTGGGCCTGATCCTACCCTGATTCCAGGAGTAAATGCTTATTGGTGAGCCAATGATTCTCAACCAGAGATGGTGCCTTCCTGTTAGGGGTTATTTAGAAATCCATGGGGATGCTTCTGGTTGTTGCAAAGGCTGAAAAAGATGTGATTGGCATTTATTGGGTAGGGGTTGGAATGTTAAATGACAAATAAAATAGGAAAAGAACTCAAACGAAGAATATCATTGTGCTCAAAATGTCAGCATTACTCCTATTGAAAAACATTTGTCTAAATCAATCAGAGAAATTTCATCCTCTATTGGTTCAGAGTCCAGGTCTAAGCCAATTAGCTCACAGACTCCCCTGATATTGGTGTGGTCTAATCAGAATAGATCTTCTGGAGTGTTCTTCAAGCTGTCTGTTTCTTTCTGTCAGGGCATGCAGGAAGAAGCAAGCAGCCTCATCTAAATCTGGTTTAGACAGCTTGCCAGGCAATCTATATAATCTAAATTTATTCAGTTGGTTTGCTTGCTTGTCTCTCCATTTTTTATTGTTGTTTTTAAGAAAACTATTAGGATAGCAGGAATGTAACTGAGGTATCAAGTCTAGGCAAAATTTAATATTCAAGAGAATATTCAAGTGAACATTTTTTTGCTTTCATCCTGGATTTGGAATGAGTATGAAATTCATAATATTGCCACAAAAAGAGAAATGAGGGTGAAACAAAAATAGTCAAGATTCGAATTTATGGTGTAATGAGGAATGTAAGTGATGTCTGGCAAAAATTATGAAAACCTAAGTTAAACTTGCAATTGTGTGTGTTTGTGTGTGTGCACGTGCATGCGTGTAAGTAAAAGAAAAAGAGAGGGAGGGAGGACACACTAGCTGTTTTCAAGCAAAACAAATATTATGAATTTAGATCTTGTCTCTTTAGGAAAAATTCTGTCCTTTCAGGTTGAAACATCTTCACATTAAGGAGAGCTAAAAGAAAAGATTATTAGACACTTTGATTACTTAATCAAAGTCAATTAACATATTCTAAAATGTTACAAATTGTGATTAAAAGAGATTTATTTTTATGCTTATTGGTAATTCTCCTGCTGACATAAAATTAGCTGGCAGTATTCATAGCTATAAAACATTTTCCTACATTGTCGCTGGTTATTGTGGTGCATTAAGAATGAAGAGGAAAAAGATGTCCAAGTACATGTGAATTAAGAAAAATTAAAGCACAGAAATAAATTTCAAGTTAATTTTTATATAGCCAATTTCCCTCTTGTTGCAAAACTTTTAGAGTAGTATTCCAATTCCCCAAACTGGAAGTAAATTACATCTAGAAGCTGAGGTATTCGAGAAGGAAAGAAGAGCGGTGACTACCTGGACACTGGTCAGAGTTGTGTACTGGTAGGCCTTGACCACCAGATAATTTGCTTCCAGGTCTATGAGTCCCAGGATCATATATTTCCACCATCTTTGTCGTAAAATTGCCAGGAGGTTTTCTTCTCCTGTGTTAAGAAGTTGAGAAGAAATGGGTTAGGTTCTGAACACACAGTAAACCACTTATTTAGAAGGATTCTAAAATATCATACTAGTGTATATTTTACTGTACCTTATCAAATGTTTAATTAAACAAATGAATCAATGTGTCAAAGACTGACATGTTTCTTACTTAGCTAATATTCTTCATGTAGATTTCAGTGCTTCAAATTGATTTCTATGCCAGAAGAAGACTGGGCAGGTTTTTAGTTCACCATGTAGAACATTTTCTCTTGAACATTTAAAGAAAAAAAGTTCTATCATGCTTAAGAAAATAAAAAGAAAGATGTGCCAGGGAAGCTGCATAAACAAACAAAGTTCAAACCATCCTGAACCTCAGGACTGTGGTACGATAGAAAGACATGAAAAAGGGTAGCCCAATGGACAAAGGCCTATGCTTGGCAGCAGATCTGTAGTAAGGCTCCAAGATGCTATCCTGAGTGCTCATTCAGTTTTGAATGTAACATTCTGGTGGTGTATGGGTGAAGGGTGGAGAAAGGAAATTAGGGATAATTCTCAGATGGAAAAGAGTGCTACAAGACCATAGGTTTAACACAGCTAAAAATAATATTCACCATCTTGCCTCTTAAATTGACAGCATTCGAATGACTTCAAATCCCTTAATTCTTCATCATTATTTTTGCATATCTCAGTCCTGAAGTAAACCTTATTTCTCAAGGGGAAATCATGATTATTAATATTAGCTCTCTGGAGCCAACCTGTGAGGTCTTCAAAGAGGATGTGGAATATGCACCTGAATGTATGGTGACTATATTCATTATCTGTTGCTGTATAATAAACTACCCTAAAACATATCTGCTTAAAACAACAAAATTTATTATCTCATAGTTTTTGTGGGTCAAGAATCTGGACAGAGCTTAACTTAGTGCCTCTGGTTCAAGGTCTCTCATTAAGTTGTAGCCAAGTTGTCAGCCAAGGATGCAGTCTAATCTCAAGGACTGACTGGAGAGAGATCTGCTCCTAAACTATTCACATGATTGCCAGGCCTCCATTCCTCTCACCACAGGCCCCACCACAAGGTGGCTTGAAAACATGGCAGCTGACTTTGCCCAGGATGAACAATTTGAAAGAGAGAGAGAGAACTCAAGATGGAAACCACAATCACTTTTATAATGTAGTGTGTCAGAAATACTTTTACCCTAGTCTATTCTTTAGGAGAGAGTAAATCCAGCCCAAGGGAGAGACTTTCATAAGGGTGTGACCACGAAGAGGCAGAGATCACCAGAGGCCATGTTAGGGAATGGCTGCCTAGTGCTGGTCCTCAAGAACCCCAACAGACTCCACATCCTTACCTGTCTCTGGGCCACTCTCAGGACTCTGAACTCCTGATCTCTGCCTTGGTCTTATTCTAATGACCATTGCATGAGATGGTCTTTTCAACCTTATAAAGAAAGACATGTAAAAACAAAGCTTTCCAGCCATAGAGGATGTCAGAGTATCAGTGTGTCTAGCTGACAACAAAAAAGGAGAGGGTTCTCGACCTCTGGTAGCTGACCCAGTGTTCTAGCCTCATTTTGGATGCCACACTTCCCATATCCTTTGTTTCAAGCACACTAAAAATCCTTCTGTCTCAGTGAATTGCTAACTCCTGTTCATCCTTAAAAATTTAGCTATCCTCTGCTATTTTGCCCGATACCACTCCCCAGCTGGGCAACATGTCTCTTCACTAAACTGGGAGTTTTTGGATGGTAAGACATAAAGTGTCTTAGTCATATATTTAACCACAGCACCACACTGACATCTAGTAAGGGTTAGCTGAGTCCTTTCGGATGAACAAATAGCTGAACTGAAAAGTGTAAAGTGCTATCTGAATATGTCAAGAGTCAGTTTTAGAATATGAGTCACACTTCTGATTGTTTTGCACTTAGATTCATAGCTGGCACATATAATCCCCAAGGTCATTATAGCCAGCTTGTTTTGGCAATGCCCTTGCACAGCATTTCTGATTTCTTGCTTGTCTACACATTTGATAAATCAATGCACCTCTCAAGATCTAACTTGTAAATCAGTGATCATCAACCTGAGTATTCACCTCGTGGGAGATTTAAAAAAATCCGAATGCTTGGGATCAGCCTCCATAAATTCTGATTCAGTAGGTTTTAGGGCCTGGACCTTGGACTGAGGATCAAATCTAGGACTTTCAGATGGTTGATGTCCAATGGCCACCCTCAGAATGACTTGAGCTAGGAATATCAAAGAGAAATAACCACAGAGTAGTAAAGACTCTTCAGACCAAAGAAATAACCTGAACACTTGGCCCAAAATATGTTCTCTCTTGTCTTTTATTGTCTCTTGTCTTTTCCTGTGCTTGAACTATGCTTTCTCCAGTGTCCGAATGAAGGATCAGCATAGACACTACCACCAGGAAGCCTTCTTTGATCTCTCACCTTGATCTTCCTATGGTTGCGTGTAATGAACTTATGCCACATATAGTACTTATCTCACTGTATTAAAATGACCTGTTTTCTTGACTCTTACTCCTCAGATTATTAACAATTTGGAGAGAGTGGCACTGTCTTTGTCGACACTTTAGAACTGAAAGTACATGGTGCGCAGTCAATAAATAATATAGAATGTATGAATAAATTTCATGGTTAATAATCTCAGCAGTGCTAAATAGCTTTGAAATTAGGTACTTAAAATATATCCACTATAAACATTCTTGTTCTAGACCATGAAAATTGTTTTCAAGTTAGAATGGAGGCATCTGACAAAATTAATTTGGTGACCATTTTATAAGTAATATACTACATCAAAGATATAAAAATATGGAATAATAAACTGCAAAGCTGCAATTCTATAGTCACTTGTCATTGTCCCAGTTAATGTACACAATGAACAGAGAATTGCCAACCTCGCAGCATGTCAGCTACATCTCAATATTTAACACTGAAACCAAAATCTGGGTCATAGTGCTGTTTGTTCCACCAATCAATAGCATATGCAAAGTGTGATTCATGACATAGATTTAAAGTAATGATTAGCTGCCTTGTTAATCTGCTGAAGAACCTTGCAAAGCAAAAGACCTTAAATAAATGTTCTATATTGTTTCATCTGAAGCATCTGAAAACATACAACACACGTGGTTAGCAGAATTATCTAGGAAGGCAAGAGCTCTTTTTTATTTTTGGCTGTGAGCAAAAAATGCAGCCCTAAAAAGGAGTACTTAGGGATTTATCTACATGATTCTCATTAACACTGATGTACAATAGGCCATTAAAATTCTTTCTAGAATAATGGAAATGCATTCTTTAGAGCCCTTGTGCCAAAAAACGCCAGCACAATTGATAGTATGTTAATGCTTTGAAAAAAAATGTTTCTAATTAACTAGGAGTAATAAAATCCATGGTGAAAACTTTAGAATTATGGCTTGGCATTTAAATGTATTCTGTTAATTATTATTTTTATTATCAATATGTTCAAATATAAATAAAACAGATTAGGAAATGTAATAAAAGAAACTCCAACCTGATTTAATAAATGGTAACATTTTGTCATATTTGCTTCAGATTTTTTTTGGACGGGAAGAAAACGTTACGCTAAAACTGAAGCCCCCTTTCTGCTCCTGCCATGTTTCACTCCCTCTCTTCTTTCCTTAAATCATTTTGATACTGTTGTGTATCCTTTGTGTTCATGTTTTTATTATACATTCTCTACATGTGTACCTATCCAAAATAGTATATAACTTTCTTTGGCATGTTTTAAAACTTAAATGAAAGTTTATTGTATCTACTGTGTGTGTCCTTCTTCTTTTTATGTTTAACACTGTTTTGGAAATGTATCCCTGTTGCTTCATGTGGAGTTAAGTCACTTATTTTAGACAATGTATATTAATACAGTTTATGAATATGCCACAATTTATCCAGTCTCCCACTAATAGACCTAAGGTGTTTCCAGTTTTTCTCTATTAGGGACAGTGCGGCAAAGAACATCCCGCACAAGTGTGTCTCTATAATTGTTATAGAGCTTTGTTTTCATTTTTTTTTTAAAGGGCTGAGGAGTATGCTATTGACAAACACGTAAAACATAATTAAAGAAAGTTAGGCTAATTACAAGTAATAGAATCCCAGCAATAATAACTACTCCAATAACTGAGAACAGAGAGGGAAATTACTGACAATCTTGATCATGTGATTCATATCTAATTTTACTAACCATCAACAGGATTATCAATCAAATATATTTTTGAATTTTTTAAACAAATTTTTATATGATACTTACTATGTATCAGGCAGGGTGTCTACATGCTTTGCAAATATCAATGCACCTAATCCTCACAATAACTCTATTCAGTAGATATTGCTATTAACCCTATTTACAGATCACAAGACTGAGGCCTGGAGGAGTTAAGTAACTTGCCCAAAAAGTCACACAGATAAGCCAGAACTGGAACTGCTAACAGTCAGGCACTAGGCTGTATATTCATTGCTATTGTGCTATTTTTTCTCACTGATTTGTAATTTTGGCATTGTCCTCAGGAGTCGTGCATGTCTCATTAAAGGATCTTTATGATCTACCTGTCCAAAACACCTGCAGGGTGCCCAACTGCCAACTCCAGGGTGTGCCCATCACACTGAGGCTGCAATGCATGGTGTCCCTGGAGCTGCCAGTACCCAGTAGAGCCACTGTGTCCAAGCCCTGAATCCACTTAAGAATGAGGGTGTGTCTCACCGTCATCAGTTCAGTATCAAGGATTTGATGTCTCTCTACCTAATCTAAGTATATAACAAGTTTCCCTGGTGAAATGGAAAATAAAGCTTTAAATCAGTTTTATGGCTTAAAAAATCTAATTACAAGAATTACAGTTAGCATGCTGGGCTACTCACTCTAGCCTGGGGCATAATAATAATGGTCGCACATGGGGTGGGATAAGGATGGTGGGGATTAATAAATGCTGAATGAAGGAAGAGGAAACTTGTACAAAACCTGAAACATGATCCATGTTCATGGCAATGATTGGAAAACAGAAGAGCTTTGATTCATAGTATTTTTGTTCACCCACAGTGGGAGTCTGAGCAGAGAATAAAAATACTGCAAGACAGCACCTGAGGTGGACTCAGCCAAGGGAGCAAGAAGCTGCATTATTCTCAGGACTGCATTTTTCTTAAGGGCTTTCACTGGTGTTGGGATCCTTCATGGTGCTTTTATGCAAGAATAGAACTCAGTGCGCATTGCAGAGAGATTCTGCAGGAAGAGCAAAGCCCCCGCACAGGGGGTGAGGCCCTTTCTTGAGTGGGTACCTCCTTGGCTCACAATTTGAAGCCATAATGTCATCTTCCTTTACCAGAACTCCAAAGGGAAGTGTTTAAGTATTAATCAGTGAACCTGAAAAAAAGAATAATTTATGAGGGTGGTTTTAATTACTCAGCTTTAAATGCTAAAATTTAATATTTGAATGTAGAGTTCAAAACAACTGTCTTTAGTCAGAAAAGTGAACAGAATAAATGTACTAATAAGGAAATGAAAATGTAAACTGTTAACAGAAAGGCTTGCAAACAATTATACTTCATAGTGTGAACCTGAGTGTAAGGATGAACTACAAAAAAGATAAATAATGAAGATTAAATTTTGTTTTGTAATCTTCCATTCATTTTTACTATTAGAGCCAGACAGTAAAGTTAGGAAGAGCATAAAAGGCAGTCTTTTAATGTTTTATCTTGATAGCAAACAGACCTGGGCTTGACCACAGACTGCCCTCTGCTATGTGGTACTGAGAACTTGGTTAATGGCTCTGAACCTTGATCCTCCTACTCTAAAATGAGGGTCAGAACAAATATCTCATAAGGCAATGTAGATTTAAGGTAGTATGGTAATATGTTTGAGCTAATATCTAATACAAGGTATGTGCACAAGACATAGTAGCAATTGGGGGGGTCTCCAAATGCTTGAATCCTTGACTGGCCACCAACCACATGCCAGCTCACATTGCGTGATAGACACTTCATAGAGGAAGGCCAGGAAAATAAACTCTCTTAATTACTCAGTAGGGCTTTAGACACACCTCCCTCTGATGAGTGGTGCTGGGTCACATCAAAGCCAGCATATGATACTGTTTACATGAGGCAGGCCAAGGTCCTCATCCTGGACACCTTTCTCCTGGGCCAGCCCTTTGTCTTCATTCTCTTGATCTGTGAGTGGAGGCAATGCAAACACACCTTCTCCAGAGGCCCAAACTAGAAACTGGCTTTGTGACCTGAGACTGCTCCTACAAGGCTTTTCCAGGGTGGGGCTTCTAAGGAGCTATTTCCAAGATCCCTTTTATCACACAAGCTGCACATGATGGGCAAGACATAAAAGAGGAAACTGCACCAAAGGGGTTCAAAGGAAGGCAAGAGGAGAAGACGCTTCACCTCGGTTTCTGTTTTGTTCTCTTTGCAGCATCTCATTCAAGCTTCCACTCACCCCAGGACTTGGTCTCGGTGTTAACTCCCATGGGAAGACCTCCCAAATTCTCTGCCCTCTCCTCCAGTCTCTTTCTGCACATACTGCTTTTTTATGAATGCTCAACTATGCCTAGGACAGTTACTTAGACAAATTACTCACTGTAAGATCTTGTTATTAAGGTAAGATACTGAATAACAATTTTAAAATCTGATCAGTCATTTGGCTGTTTCCCAGAAATGCCTAATAAGTGTTTGGAAAAATATCTAAAAGCAGCTAAAAACGAATCACAATCATAAGGTTCTAGTAGATGTTTTACAAGCTGAATATGAGAGAGAAACCCTATTATTGCAGAAATGACTGCATACTGGATAGGGTTCTTAACAGTAAGTTTTTAAAATTTCTTTCACAGTTACATTTTTGGCATCAATAACTAAAATTCAATACTATTGCTCTAATTATGAACTCAGTCTATTATGTTTTATGACACAAGAACATTTACAAATTATAATATGAAAATGAAAGTCTCAACTTCTCAACATGTATATTTCAGGTTCTTTTAGTCATTTTTAACACAAATGAAATCATGTGAGTCTTAGAGACTTTTCACTTTTTTCAACATATTCTTTCTGGATTTTTAAAAACTGTCATCTTTTCTGAAGCTAAGATGTATGATTTTATGTACACATTTATACTGTACACTTTTCCAAAACATCCTAACTTCTTGTGGTCTTGTATCTTAAGGGAGAAAACACAATTGCTAACATTTCCTTCTTGGTAAGTTTGTCCAAGTTTTATCATGCAGATAGTTTAAACAAATAGACAGATAAACAAATAAAGAACTTCCCAGAATTGCTAAAGATCCATATGTGAATACCAGTCACTAAGCTTTGTTGGTCATAACTATGCTTTATAGGTTGTCCTAACTTTTAAAGAAAAGAATGTGTGAGATCTAAATGATTTCCCCAAACAGACCTCACTGAGAATTTTATAACTAGGTATAGAGTTCAGAGCATCCATTTTATATTCTAAGAAAGAACACCCAAAAAAGAATATACCTGCTTGATTGTCCCTCTTAATAACTGAAAGAAGAATCTGAAAATCTTAAAAATATGATATTATTGCAGGAATAAACACAGACCAATACTTCTGACCCACATTTCTAGTGCAACAGACACCTTTCTTCATATTTATCATCTAGCAACTAAAATCCAACCCATTAAAATCGAGCACATCTTCCTCCCCCAAACTCCTGTTCAGTATATGCCTTTTGTTGAGCAACCATCTCTTTGAGGCCATCTTAACTCTGTTGTATTTGCAGGTGCAGTTTCTTTGTCTGGAAAGTCTCACCAAGGTTCCTTCCTTTTTATTTAGGAAGTGAGTCTGCAGGCTGGGTCTTTCTCCTCGGGCTGCCAGGTTGTCCAGCTCCTGGAGGCAGCTTTTCAGAAAAGACAAGAACAGTGACAACAGAGTTGTGTATCTGGCAGCCAGGCGTTCCTTTGGCAGGTCAGCATGGACAAAGCATCAGAGCCATTCAGCAGTGGACTCCACCCCAGGCTCTTCTGGGCACAGGGTGTGTGATGCTGTGAGACCGAGTCTCTCTGAACCTCAACTTCCCTCATCCATTGAAGCTACTAAGTGGACTGATGTGAGGATTAAATGAGATATTTGTAAAATGCTTGACATAGTGCCTAGAAAATAGCTCCTGTTAGTATTATCTTGATTTTTATCATAGCTGTTTTTTCCTCATGACATACTTCCAACGTGCTGCAGCTGTGTAGTAAAAAATGTCATCTTGACCAAAGAGAGGTCTGGGATTAGCCCTAGGCTAACAATATGATTTAAGGTAGATGCTGGTCATGCCAGGAAAACCAACAATGTACTTTAGGGTGGGGGCTTTGGGTCATGCTCAGAGACTGGAGACTGAGATCAGCCAAGTGGGTGATCAGTCATGTTTACATAACGGAGGCCCAGTACAAACCCTGAACACAGGGTTTCTAGCGAATTTCATCTGTTGGCAATATTTTCTCCATATTGTCACACATTGCTGCTGGGAAAGTAACACATCCTGACTCCAGGGGGACAGGACAGTGGGAGCTCTGTACTTGGTACATCACCTAGACTCTACCTTATGCACTTCTCCCCTTGGTTGAGTTTAATTTGTATTCTTTTCCTGTCGTAACTATAACCAGGAACATAACAGCTTCAGTGTGTCTGTGCATCCTAGAAAATTACTGAAACTGAAGGTGGTTTTAGAGGGACCCCCATCCCCAAACCTGCAGTTGGAGTCAGGAGAAAAGGTGGTCTTGTGTGGATGCCAAACTTTTAAATCCAGCCTCTCACAGGTGTTGTGAGGTTAAGGGTAGTGCTGGGACTGCGCCTCTAAATCTCTGCAGTAGGTTTTCCTCACTTACAACTAAATTTGGTCTCCTCTTGCTCAAGAACTACAGTACATATTAGCTGTATCTCAGAATAACCAGACCCCAGAATCTTCCAGGTCTGAATTCAAATTAAAAGAAACAAATAGCATTCTTTTCAGGTGATTTTAAACAATATATGTGGTTATTTGCCATCTTAAAAAAGAGTATAGAAACTTTATGTTTTCCACCTAACTTTTCTGTTATTATAAAGACATCACTTACAAAGGGAAATATGTTCACTAGCTCAAAATGGTTAATGATAGGTTGGCTGTGTGTGGGGGCAGATGCTTTGATTTGAAATTATTTAAAGCAATCAAATGAAACTATGTACTAATACAAATCTCCCTATTTTCCTGGAGTAAGCCTGCAGAGAGGGAAATGTATTTGTCCTTTTTAATGACAAGACTATTTTACTTTCTTCACCCCATTTTGTGAAAAGTGACCCTACTTGACTTTTGGAGGTCTACTGTAATTGGCTCTGATGCCTCCAGACATTAGCAGATGAATCTGTCAGATCTGTGAATTTTGTATCGAACAAAGAGCTTCGTAGCAGCTAACGACACACAATGTAGGGGGAGAGGCCAAAGCAGACTTGCCTCCAGACTCCTGCCACTTGCTGAGCATATTCAAAAGACAACATGACAGAAGGTGCCAGCCTGAACTCTTAAAGACTGACCTTGAGATCTGACAAGAGAGCATCTGTCATGGTAGACACATAGGTTAGACCATTGTGGGAAATTAGCAAGAGGAGTGTCACAGGCCAGAAGGCCTGGTAAACAGAAAGCAGGCCGGCCTTCTCTCCCCTGTCCACCTGCCTATCTCCATCTCAAAAGCCACATACCTATCTACCAAGGCTACATCTGTTAACTGACACTTATTTTTCACTGAACACCATTTGTTAGGCACTGGGCCAGAGGTTATGAAGATAACAACAGAAATAGATAGAAATGGATCAGACATGTTTAAATCCAGGAGTTCATAATGAATCTAAAAGCAACAGTAACCACCACCAACACCACAAAACAAATACAAAAAAACTAATGGGTCACCACTGGAAGATAATAGTAAGCCAACTCATTATTTTGAAAATTCATAAAAAGAAAAGAACCAAGGTTTTCCCCCTAGCATTCTTACATGAACTATACCACTAGGTAACTTAAAATAGTATATGAAAGGAAATTTGTCTTTATAGTAATAGTCTAGTAGTAAGTGGAGAAGAAATGAGAGCATTAGAATATCATCATTTTGTAGATACAGGGCTTAGAGGTCAAACTACTAACATTACAGAGAAAGAGACAACCAAGCTTATGTTTTATGTGCTTCCTGATAAAAGAACAAAATGCCACCTATACCAAAAAAGTACAAAACCCAAAAAACCTAAATCTGATCAAGTCCCTGGACTCAACTGCCAATTCAGGCAATTCACAGGTCAAAGAAACATCTTAAAATACACTAGAAAGACTTAATCAGCAAAATCCAGCTTATGGAATATGCTATAGTCTGGTTACTCAGTTTGATTTATTGAATGACAGCAGCACCAAGGGAAAGTGTATCATGATGCAGAATCTTAGGTCCACCTCAGACCTGCATTTGATCAAGTGCCAGGGGATCTGTAGGCATTACAGTCTGAGAAGCAGTGATTTTATACACCATATGAGAATTTCTTCAAACAAATCAATTGTGATAAAAATAAAAGGAAGAATCAGGTGGAGCCAAGATGGCGGTGTGAGTAGAGCAGTGGAAATCTCCTCCCAAACCACATATATCTATGAAAATATAACAAAGACAACTCTTCCTAGAATAAAGACCAGAGGACACAGGACAACATCCAGACCACATCCACACCTGTGAGAACCCAGCGCCTCGCGAAGGGGGTAAGATACAAGACCCAGCCTGGTGGGAACCGAGGGCCCTTCCCCCCAGCTCCCAGCGGGAGAAGAATAGGCAGAGCGGGAGGGAGACGGAGCCCAGGAATGCTGAACACCCACCCCAGCCATCCAGACCAGAGCGTAGACACAGTACGTGTGTGGGGCCCTGGTTACTAGGGAAACAGGGCAGCAAGAACTGTGAGAGGGTACTGGAGGCCTGGCGCCGGAGGACATAAGAAAAGTGAGGGGCCATTTTATTTTATTTTATTTTTCTGTTTTGTTTTGGCGAGTGCTTTTTGGAAGTCTTAAAGGGATAGGGACCCCAATACGAGGGAAACAGGGAAGCAAGACCGGTGAGCAGATGCCTGAGGCTGGTGCTGGAGAATAAAGAAAAAAGAGTGGCCATTATTTATTTATTTATTTATTTACTAATTAAAAACTTTTTTTTTTTTTGTGGTCATTGTTTTGTTTTGCCGGGTGCTTTTTGGAAGTCTTAAAGGGGCAGGGCGGGTCACTTAATCCAGAGGTAGGGAATCCGGGATCTCTGGGCACCCTAACCCCTGGGCTGCAGGGAGCAGGGAGGCCCCTTACGGAGATAAATAGCCTCCCAGCAGCTCCTGCTCCAACGCGACTCCACCATTTTGGAGTAGCTGCCCGAGCCAGGCCACGCCCACAGCAACAGCGGAGATTAACTCCATAGCAGCCGGGCAGGAAGCAGAAACCCTGTCTGCGCGCAGCTGCCCAGCACAAGCCACTAGAGGTCGGTCGCTGTTCTCCCAGGAGAGGAAGGTCACAAACCAACAAGAAGGGAAGTTCTTCCAGCCTCCACTCGTCCCAGCTCTGTAAACTATTCCTATCACCATGAAAAGGCAAAATTACATGCAGACAAAGATCACAGAGACAACATCAGAGAAGGAGACAGACCTAACCAGTCTTCCTGACAAAGAATTCAAAATAAAAATCATAAACATGCTGACAGAGATATAGAGAAATACGCAAGAGATATGGGATGAAGTCCGGAGGGAGATCACAGATGCCAGAAAGGAGATCGCAGAAATGAAACAAACTTTGGAAGGGTTTATAAGCAGAATGGATAGGATGCAAGAGGCCATTGACGGAATTGAAACAAGAAAACAGGAACGCATAGAAGCTGACATAGAGAGAGATAAAAGGATCTCCACGAATGAAACAATATTAAGAGAACTGTGTGACCAATCCAAAAGGAACAATATCCGTATTATAGGGGTACCAGAAGAAGAAGAGAGAGGAAAAGGGATGGAAAGTATCTTGGAAGAAATAATTGCTGAAAACTTCCCCAAACTGGGGGAGGAAATAATCGAACAGACCACGGAAATACACAGAACCCACAACAGAAAGGATCCAAGGAGGACAACACCAAGACACATAATAATTAAAATGGCAAAGATCAAGGACAAGGAATGAGTTTTAAAGGCAGCTAGAGAGAAAAAGGTCACCTATAAAGGAAAACCCATCAGGTTAACATCAGACTTCTCGACAGAAACCCTACAGGCCAGAAGAGAATGGCATGATATATTTAATGCAATGAAACAGAAGGGCCTTGAACCAAGGATATTGTATCCAGCACGACTATCATTTAAATATGATGGTGGGATTAAACAATTCCCAGACAAACAAAAGCTGAGGGAATTTGCCTCCCACAAATCACCTCTACAGGTCATCTTACAGGGACTGCTCTAGAAGGGACCACTCCTAGAAAGAGCACAGCACAAAACACCTTACATATGAAGAATGGAGGAGGAGGAATAAGAAGGGAGAGAAGAAAAGAATCTCCAGACAGTGTATATAACAGCTCAATAAGCGAGCTAAGTTAGGCAGTAAGATACTAAAGAGGCTAACCTTGAACCTTTGGTAACCACGAATTTAAAGCCTGCAATGGCAATAAGTACATATCTTTCAATAGTCACCCTAAATGTAAATGGACTTAATGCACCAATCAAAAGACACAGAGTAATAGAATGGATAAAAAAAGCAAGACACATCTATATGCTGCTTATAAGAAACTGAACTCAAACCCAAAGACATGTACAGACTAAAAGTCAAGGGATGGAAAAACATATTTCAGGCAAACAATAGCGAGAAAAAAGCAGGGGTTGCAGTACTAATATCAGACAAAATAGACTTCAAAACAAAGAAAGTAACAAGAGATAAAGAAGGACACTACATAATGATAAAGGGCTCAGTCCAAGAGGAGGATATAACCATTCTAAATATATATGCACCCAACACAGGAGCACCAGCATATGTGAAACAAATACTAACAGAACTAAAGGGGTAAATAGACTGCAATGCATTCATTCTAGGAGACTTCAACACACCACTCACCCCAAAGGATAGATCCACTGGGCAGAAAATAAGTAAGGACATGGAAGCACTGAACAACACAGTAGAGCAGATGGACCTAATAGACATCTACAGAAGTCTACATCCAAAAGCAACAGGATACACATTATTCTCAAGTGCACATGAAACATTCTCCAGAATAGACCACATACTAGCCCACAAAAAGAGCCTCAGTAAATTCCAAAAGATTGAAATCCTACCAACCCACTTTTCAGACCACAAAGGCATAAAACTAGAAATAAACTGTACAAAGAAAGCAAAAAGGCTCACAAACACATGGAGGCTTAACAACATGCTCCTAAATAATCAATGGATCAATGACCAAATCAAAATGGAGATCTAGCAATATATGGAAACAAATGACAACAACAACACTAAGCCCCAAATACTGTGGGACACAGCAAAAGCAGTCTTAAGAGGAAAGTATATAGCAATCAAAGCATATTTAAAAAAGGAAGAACAATCTAATGTCACAATTATCGAAATTGGAAAAAGAAGAACAGATGAGGCCTAAGGTCAGCAGAAGGAGGGACATAATAAAGATCAGAGAAGAAATAAATAAAATTGAGAAGAATAAAACAATAGCAAAAATCAATGAAACCAAGAGCTGGTTCTTTGAGAAAATAAACAAAACAGATAAGCCTCTAGCCAGACTTATTAAGAGGAAAAGAGAGTCAACACAAATCAACAGTATCAGAAACGAGAAAGGAAAAATCATGACGGACCCCACAGAAATACAAAGAATTATTAGAGAATACTATGAAAAGCTATATGCTAACAAGCTGGGAAACCTAGGAGAAATGGACAACTTCCTAGAAAAATACAACCTTCCAAAACTGACCCAGAAAGAAACAGAAAATCTAATCAGACCAATTACCAGCAACGAAATTCGAGGGGTAATAAAAAAACTACCAAAGAACAAAACCCCCGGGCCAGATGGATTTACCTTGGAATTTTATCAGACATACAGGGAAGACATAATACCTATTCTATTTAACGTTTTCCAAAGAATAAAGGAGGAGGGGATACTCCCAAACTCATTCTATGAAGCCAACATCACCCTAATATCAAAACCAGGCAAAGACCCCACCAAAAAAGAAAACTACAGACCAATATCCCTGATGAATGTAGTTGCAAAAATACTCAACAAAATATTAGCAAACCGGATTCAAAAATACATCAAAAGGATCATACACCATGACCAAGTGGGATTCATCCCAGGGATGCAAGGATGGTACAACATTCGAAAGTCCATCAACATCATCCACCACATCAACAAAAAGAAAGACAAAAACCACATGATCATCTCCACAGATGCTGAAAAAGCATTTGACAAAGTTCAACATCCATTCATGATAAAAACTCTCAGCAAAATGGGAATAGAGGGCAAGTACCTCAACATAATAAAGGCCATCTATGATAAACCCACAGCCAACATTATAATGAACAGTGAGAAGCTGAAAGCATTTCCTCTGAGATCGGGAACAAGACAGGGATACCCACTCTCCCCACTGTTATTTAACGTAGTACTGGAGGTCCTAGTCATGGCAATCAGACAAAACAAAAAAAATACAAGGAATCCAGATTGGTAAAGAAGAAGTTAAACTGTCACTATATGTAGATGACATGATACTGTACATAAAAAACCCTAAAGACTCCACCCCAAAACTAGTAGAACTGATATCAGAATACAGCAGAGTTGCAGGATACAAAACCAACACACAGAAATCTGTGGCTTTCCTATATACTAACAATGAACCAACAGAAAGAGAAATCAGGAAAACAACTCCATTCACAATTGCATCAAAAAAAAAAAAACCTAGGAATAAACCTAACCAAAGAAGTGAAAGACTTATACTCTGAAAACTACAAGTCACTCTTAAGAGAAATTAAAGGGGACACTAACAGATGGAAACTCATCCCATGCTCGTGGCTAGGAAGAATTAATATCATCAAAATGGCCATCCTGCCAAAGCAATATACAGATTTGATGCAATCCCTATGAAACTACCAGCAACATTCTTCAATAAACTGGAACAAATAATTCAGAAATTCATATGGAAACACCAAAGACCCCGAATAGCCAAAGCAATCCTGAGAAAGAAGAATAAAGTAGGGGGGATCTCACTCCCCAACTTCAAGCTCTACTATAAAGCCATAGTAATCAAGACAATTTGGTACTGGCACAAGAGCAGAGCCACAGACCAATGGAACAGACTAGAGAATCCAGACATTAACCCAGACATATATGGTCAATTAATATTTGATAAAGGAGCCATGGACATACAATGGCGAAATGACAGTCTCTTCAACAGATGGTGCTGGCAAAACTGGACAGCTACATGTAGGAGAATGAAACTGGACCATTGTCTAACCCCAAGTACCAAAGTAAACTCAAAATGGATCAAAGACCTGAATGTAAGTCATGAAACCATTAAAATCTTGGAAGAAAACATAGGCAAAAACCTCTTAGACATAAACATAAGTGACCTCTTCTTGAACATATCTCCCCGGGCAAGGAAAACAACAGCAAAAATGAACAAGTGGGACTATATTAAGCTGAAAAGCTTCTGTACAGCAAAAGACACCATCAATAGAACAAAAAGGAACCCTACAGTATGGGAGAGTATATTTGAAAATGACAGATCCGATAAAGGCTTGACATCCAGAATATATAAAGAGCTCACACGCCTCAACAAACAAAAAACAAATAACCCAATTAAAAAATGGGCAGAGGAACTGATCAGACGGTTCTCCAAAAAAGAAATACAGATGGCCAACAGACACATGAAAAGATGCTCCACATCGCTAATTATCAGAGAAATGCAAATTAAAACTACAATGAGGTATCACCTCACACCAGTAAGGATGGCTGCCATCCAAAAGACAAACAACAACAAATGTTGGTGAGGCTGTGGAGAAAGGGGAACCCTCCTACACTGCTGGTGGGAATGTAAATTAGTTCAACCATTGTGGAAAGCAGTATGGAGATACCTCAAAATGATCAAAACAGACTTACCATTTGACCCAGGAATTGCACTCCTAGGAATTTACCCTAAGAATGCAGCAATCAAGTTTGAGAAAGACCAATGCACCCCTATGTTTATCACAGCACTATTTACAATAGCCAAGAATTGGAAGCAACCTAAATGTCCATTGATAGATGAATGGATAAAGAAGATGTGGTACATATACACAATGGAATACTACTCAGCCATAAGAAAAGGGCAAATCCTACCATTTGCAGCAACATGGATGGAGCTGGAGGGTATTATACTCAGTGAAACAAGCCAAGCGGAGAAAGAGAAATACCAAATGATTTCATTCATCTTTGGAGTATAAGAACAAAGGAAAAACTGAAGGAACAAAACAGCAGTAGAATCACATAAGTCAAGAATGGACTAACAGGTACCAAAGGGAAAGGGACTGGGGAGGATGGGTGGGTAGGGAGGGATTGGGGGGGAAGATGAACGGGGGTATTAAGATTAGCATGCATGGGGGGAGAAAGAGGAGGGCTGTACAACACAGAGAATACAAGTAGTGATTCTACAACATTTTGCTATGCTGATGGACAGTGACTGTAAAGGGGTATATAGGGGGGTCCTGGTATAGGGGAGAGCCTAGTAAACAAAATATTCATCATGTAGTGTAGATTAATGATAAAAAAAAAACGCAGTTCCTGTGTGGTGACCTCCAATGAGTTCTACACAATGATATAAAGGGCATATAAAAGTGTAGCCAAAGTGTCTGTTTGTGTTTATACAGAGTATCAAAGCCTAATTTGGCTACCCCGAAAATGAACTAAGATACGATATCAAAAAGAACTTCCAACATCAGCACTCTCTGGAAGACTCATGCCAGAAGATTACCATCAAAAAACCCCAACAAAGATCCACACGCTGCTACAGGTGTAGATGCATTCATCCCACCAGCTCCTGGACTTGCCATGGGAATGAAGAAGGAGATATCTAAGCTGGCCTGTGCATACAGTAAAACAACAAATTTGACTGGACCTATACTGTTGGAACTCAACCAAGAATTAGGAGAAGTGCAAATTGTAGCACTCTAAAATCTTACAACTACAGACTATTTACTGTTAAAGAACATGTGGGATGTGAACAGTCCCCAGGAATGGGTTGTTTTAATTTGTCTGATTTCTCTCAGACTGTTCAAGTTCAGTTGGACAATATCCACCATATCATAGATAAGTTTTCACAAATGCCTAGGGTGCCTAACTGGTTGTCTTGGTTTCACTGGAGATGGCTGGTAATTACAGGTATGCTTTGGTTATGTAATTATACTCCTATTAGGTTAATGTGTGTGTGCAATTTAATTGGTAGTTTAAAAGCTATACATGCTGAAGTTACTCTACAAGAAGATATGTCAAAGAAATAATCAATCTTCCCATGTTTTCTTCCGCCTGCTACTTCTATAGCTTTTCTTCTTCCTTCCTAATTACAACCCTTAAATAGAATTCGTGCCTCATATCAAATTTACCGAGTATCATAATTCCAAGTGGTAAAGATACCTCAAGACAAATGCTGGGCATAGAAGCCACAGGGCATAAACATGGAAAGAAGTAAAAAGCTAACCTTTTCAAACAATAAGTCTTCTCTCTTCACTTACCAACTTTACATTTCCCTGTATGGCTCTGGAAGATGACTGGTTAGCCAGAGATGGGTAAGATTCCTCAAGGAAGGAACAACCTAAGACAGGCACATTCGCAGGGGTGCCATCAGGTGAGAAATTGGGTTCAACAGAGGTGAGGCTTAGAACCTCACCCCCCCTGTTCTGAGAGAAATCTTCTGCATACGTGGATGTTTTATTGCCCTTGTCTAGCTTGGATTAACACATAGTCTACAGGCACACACCTGATCATCTACATTTGCTCTCTTACAACACTAAACTATGTTTTCTACCTTTATCTTGTATCTACCTACCACTTCAGCATTTTATTAAAAATAGTAATAATAAAGAGAGAAATGTAGTATCCACATATAAATCAAGTATAAAAATCAAATGAGTATTCATGTTTGAACTGTTTATAGTTCATAATGCATGAGCAAAACCGAAAGTTTCTGTGATGACTGCCCTTGTACTGTTCACCATGTAACTTATTCACTATGTAAGAATTTGTTCTCCATTTAAGAACTTGTTCGTTATGCTTCAGAAGATTGGAGACTGACGAAAATTAGGCTTGGGGTGGATTAATGATTGTGCATTGAGCATTGACTCCCCTATACAGAATTTTATTGTTGTTAACAACCATTTGATCAATAAATATGAGAGATGCCCTCACAAAAAAAAAAAAAAAAGTACACACTTCCAATTGTAAAATAAATAAGTAACCGGGATGTAATGTATAGCATAAGGAATATAGTCAAAATATTGTTAACAACTTGGTATGGTGAAAGCTGGTACCTAGAATTATCATGTATATAAATGTTGAATCACTGTGTTGTACACGTGAAACTAATGTAATACTGTGTGTCAACTACCCTTCAATAAGAAATAATTATCTACAAAAAAAATAAAATAAAATAAAATAAAAGGAAGAGAAATCTGCAGATTAAAAGAATTTGAGAAAAATATCAACCACTTGCAATGTGCAGACCTTATCTGCATCCTGACTCAAACAAACTAAAAAATATATTATCTATGAGACAACTGGACATTTGAACGTGGACAGAATATTTGGAAATATTGTTAAATGTAATCATGGTATCAAGGTTATGTTATTTTTAAGCTTTTATCTGTTAGAAATACACATTGAAATAACGATAGATAAATTGATATAATATCCGTGATTTGATTTAAAATAATACAGGAAGAGGGAAGTGGTGAGGGAAAGCATAATATAAGCCTGACCATTATTTGAAATTTGTTGAAGCTGATATATTGACACACAGGTGTTCATTACACAATTCTGTCCACTTTTCTATATGTTTGGAATCTTTCAGAATAAGAAAGTTACAAAAAGAAGAGTTTCAATTGTGAAGAGAGATGGTAGCTAATGGAACTGTACAGGCCAGAACAGATGAATATCAATAGTGCCTAGGTGCCTGTGGATTTCTTAAAGCATTTTACTGATGCAGTCACATTCTTCCTTATAGTATCCTTGACTTCTAGGTGGCATTATCCTCTTTAGCAGCCAGAGAATGCAGAAGTTTGAATTCTTTTACTTCTCTGTCCTGTTTCAGTCTTGGAGGCCAGGAGAAATACTTGGGAACTCCTCCGGTAGAGGTTTTGACAAGCTCTTTGTATTTAAACCCTCTCGTTCATTCCCCTGCATTCTGTATCTGTGGAGGTCCCCTGCCTTGCCAACGGACTAGATGTTCCCTACCCTAGTTGCTTCATTTACAGACAAACTGTCTGTGTTTAGACTCCAAAAGTCCTCATTGGGAATATTTTGTTGGTGCAGTGTAGGGTCTGTACCAATCACGGAAGCTACGTAAAGCTACTGGTGGAGAAATCACTCCTCTCAAGGATTGATAGTGCTGTGCTCAGCCAGGTACTGCAGGAACTATTAAGGCAAAGATGACTGGGCACAGTAATAGCTAACGCAATTCTAAGAGATGGCGTGATTTGAATTGTGACTGACAAGAACAAGGAGAGGAAACAACAACAGATAATAAGCTACCGTACATCCAAGTGAAGCCTCCTGTGTCACGTGGCAAATACAATTGGAGGCACAAAGTTGCAGTTGTTGCAGGTCACGAAGCACGGTGGTTCCAGAGTGTGTTACCAGCCTTGGCCCCACATGGAGGCCCACAATAAATCACTCAACAATGCTGAAGTATTTGGGATGCAAGAAAACAAAATAAAACAGCAACGATCATTTGTTTACAAGATTATATAAATGTTTGTTTGCTGATGAAATCAGATTTTTGCCAGTTTTCCCCAGCTTTGTCTAGTTGGGCACTTAAATTTAAGTGTGTATTAGGATCCCCTGGGGAGCATTTAAAACTGACAGTTTCTGAGCTCTACCTCTTTAAAACTGGCCCACTCTCACTCAGCAGGTCTGGGCTGGGGCTCAAGAATCTGCATTTAAAAAAGCCTCCTAGGGATGAGATGCTGCTTGTCTCTGGTTCCATTACATTTTTGGCAATTTTGACTTATACTAATAAGCAAATTGGCCAATTAATTCTTCCATGAGGCATTTACACTCCAGAGCTTACTAAATGCTCAGTGGTGACTGGAACCAACTGATAGGGTCGCCCTTGTATAAGAATAAATCTTCAAATCCTACCTACTTGGAGAAGCTTCCCCAGTTTGACTCACATTGACTTATTCTCTGAATTCGTACAGTCTTCATGCATTATTCTATAGACTTGTGAACTTAACTTCCTTTCTTATATTTTAAAAATATTGCATTGTGTATTTCTTCTGTCTTGAAATAGTAGCAACGTTACAGAAAGCAAAGCCTCTTTTATAATCATTTTCTGCTACACTCTTACAAACATACATTTTGTCTACTTAATAAATATTTATTGACTTTCTGTTACAAACAGATCCTCAACCACATATATTATAGATCTATTCCATACATCTTAAGGCCTGTATTTTTATTATCTTCTACTATATTTATATACTACATTTTAGGGAAATTTCAACTTTCCAAAAATTGTATTTATTTATTACATGCCAACTATGGCACTAGTGATTTAGCTCAAGTGCACTGCTAATGTTGATAGAACCCAATGATCCAAATTAAAATTCATAGAAATGTATACCCCAAGAAAAAGGTCAACTTCATGATATAATTTTTTTAAACCCACAATATATACAAACTCTAATGACTCATGATAATTGTCTTTCTTGAGAAGAGAGTCTGTTCTTAGATATGTGCCCATTATTGGAATTAAACTTCTGAGAATTAAAAGATGAGTGTCTGTTTCCAAGATACAGCAGATGGCCTGTAAAAGAACAACACGTGAGCACTATTAACAGTCCACCAATACATTTCTAGGTCTTGGGGTTAGTTACTAATGGGACGTGAATAAGTCCCAGAAATCATAGGCTACAGGACAACTTATTTAATATGATTCTCCATTTGTCTGTGGATTTCTTAAAAGAGAGAGAAATGTAGCTTAAAGGTGAATAAAAGAAAACTCTTTAGAGTTCCAATGAGTAGTTAACATAGGCGGTAAGGACATGTGGGCTAAAATTAGGATTCCTAATGTAAACCTGGAAGACAATTCAAGCTATTCCCCAAAGTAGTTCCATTAACCTTTTGGCTCTCTTCACTTCTTACACCTTGGAACTAATTCAAAAACCAAACTTGGAATACCCACTGTCCCCCACATCAACTACATCCAAGCTATTTTAAAATCTGATCTCAACTGAAAGAGAGTGATCTTTTGTGAAGGTTATGGCTGAAGTTCGAAGGGTGTCTGAAGGTTGTGGATCTTCACCCAGTTGAGAAATGAAGCTGCTAACACTGCCAAGCCATTGGTAGGAAACTAGAATATGAACAGGCACAATGTCAAAGGACTTTTAGAATGCTTCCCCCCACAGGTCTTCTGGGGACATCATGCCTATAAGCCTGCTTCTTCTATTCTCCTTGGGTACCTTTTCCTGACAGGCCTCATTTCTTCCTTTTTAATAGAAACTTAGACTCATCAAAAGTCTGATACAATTGAAGCAAAATTCCAGGACTTGCTTTCTACTTCAGAATAAGATTGGGCCATCTGTCCAGTCTGTGGACCTGCTGTCTGTACCATACCATCTGTCCTATGAGCTCCAACCAGGGCAGGAAGACGGAGCTTCTCCCTTGATGTCTCAGTGCTGCCACGAGCATGTGGCTGGCTTTAGCAAGGGAATAGATAAATAAGTAATGCTTCAAGAAAGCAACATAAAGAAACAATTCTAGGAGAGGAAATTACTAAACTGACCTTGAAGTACCCTTGGCATTTAAATTAAGGCACAGTGATATCACCATTGTATTTTCCAAACCGAGGTTGAGAGAGAACGGTGCAATTTCAGGAAGGAATAATCCAAGTGTTGAATTAGGATGAGATGATGATTTTTTTTCATGATTATTTTTTCTGTATGGTAAAATACATAGAACATAAAATTTGCCATTTTAGCCACTTTATGTGGACTCACATTTAGCATTAAGTGGACTCACATTGCTGTGCAACCATTACCACTATCCTTCTCTATAAGTTTTTCATCTTCCTGTACTGAACTCTACCTGTTCAATAAGAACTCCCCATTCCTCTCTTTCCCTGCTACTGGTAGCCATTGTTCTACTTCCTGTCTCTATGAATTTGACTATTTTGGGTAACTCATATAAGTAGAATCATATACTTATCTTTCTGTGTCTGCCATATTTCACTTAGCATGTTTCCAAAGTTCATCTACGTGATAGAATTTCATTCCTTTTTAAGGCTGAGTAACATTCCATTGATGTATTTACATTTGTTAATCCATTCGTTAGTCACTGGACACTTGGGTTGTTTTCATCAGCTATTGTGAATAATGCTGCTTTGAATGCCAGTGTTCCTGTATCTGTTTGAGTTCCTGTCTTCAATTATTTTTGGTATGTATGTAGAAGTGGAATTGAGGATATGATGTTTCATAGATTCAGGGATCCAAAGTGAAGTTACATAATGACTAAAGTTAACTACAGGGAACTTTTCTTTTTTTCCCCTTGTTTTGGCCCCTCTTTGGAGTCATCCACAATGGCTCTTCCAAATCACTGGATCTTCAGGCCAGTTAGATGATCACTCACTTTCAATCACTTCGGAATCTAACTCAACTTAGGCTACTCAATAAGAATGGGAGTGAGTGTGGGACTAGGACTTAGCTGATTATGTTCTTACTCTTTGGGAAACCTGGGTAGCTGCGACTCTGGGCTTGAACTAAAGTTCAACATATATATACCCACACATACATACACATACACATATACATATACTCATTTTAAATGATAAACTTTCACAATCTTTGAAACTCTAAAAGCATGACTGTAATAAATGCTACTCTGTCCAGTATTTTCAGCTCTTCAAATAAAGAGAATAAGGAAATATATATATATATATTTTTTATTTTAGTATCATTAATCTACAATTACATTGAAGTATCAATGTCTACAATTAAATGAAGAACATTATGTTTACTAGGCTCCCCCCCTTCACCAAGTCCCCTCCACATGCCCCTTCACAGTCACTGTCCATCTGCGTAGTAAGATGCTGTAAAATCACTACTTGTCTTCTCTGTGTTGCATAGCCCTCCCCGTGCCCCCCATGCACTATACATGCTAATCGTAATGCCCTATTTCTTTTTCCCCACCCTTATCCCTCCCTTCCCACCCATCCTCCCCAGTCCCTTTCCCTTTGGTAACTGTTAGTCCATTCTTGAGTTCTGTGATTCTGCTGCTGTTTTGTTCCTTCAGTTAGGAAATATATTTTATGTAATATGTATATAATTGACAATTAATGAATAATCTTCATCAATGCTTATGATATAGACTTTCTTATAAATAAATTGCTCTGATACAATTTATTTCAACCATTTCCTGACTGCTTTTGCTCCTCTGCCTTAAACTAATAAAAATGCCCTCTGTTCACTTTATCCAACAGTTTTTTGGGGGAGTGGGAGGGTTGTGGGGGGTACTGACTTATTTTCTTGCCTATAATTCAACTTTTTAGTAGTAAGAATGATAAAATAAGAATTGTAGAGACTATGGAGATCTAAAATATAAACCATGTATGTAAAATATCCAAAATCTTTAGGATTCCTAAAATGAACAGTATTCATCCTCCTATGAAAAAACTATGATATGAAATACACTATCAAATAAATTTCACTTTTAAGTGACAACCAAATTCCTTTGATAGGTGAGTGATGAATTGAGTTCTTGTTTCTAATTCAGAATACACCATATTCACACTGTGAAGATAATCAAGCTTTGCTTCTGCCCATAATAATTGCCTAATATACTCTGAAATCCTGCAGCTCCTTCTACTATCAGAGTCTTCAAATACAACCTAGAAAGTTAGAAAAATCTCTAGTAGGATGAACAGGCCATTCTACATTAAAAATATTAATTGCATTGCACAAGAAATGTGTAGATTAGGCAAATAAATCAAGATACCTCACTTATTTCAGTCCATCCAATCTTCATTTCTGCCATTTCCCATTATGGGTGAAGCTTGTTATCCTGGTTTCTATTGTGACAAGAATTCATGCTAAAATATTCACGAGTTCCTCTACCTTCCTGGCCCATTATTGTCTTCATGTCTCCGTTGCCTAGCAACAAGACCATCTTATCAAAGCAGCAAAACCCTCTAATATGTATTAGTTGAAAGCATTTATTGGTCTTTCTTTTATTGTTGAAAACTTTTAGAAATACCCTTTTCTCATGCACTTTAAATTGCATATTTTTTTGTTTTTGAGGTATGACTGCAAGGGAAATTCACTATGTGGTTTTCAGATCTTTTGTTTCATTTACCATAATACCTTATAGTCTGGCCAAATATAGAAACCCTAAGGAACAGAACACATCTGATTGCCAAGGCACCCTGTGGTTGACAGCTGCTTTCCCAGTTTTGCAGTGACTCGCACCTCAAAGTCCACTTTGCTTGAACCAAGGATGCCAGTGACCTGACCCTAGAGGGAAGATAGGGCTCTCTTCTGCCTCCTGATTCCAGGGAGAATGTAAAACCAAGCTCCCTGGAGAAATGTCTTTTGACATAAACTGTTCACCAAAGTAGTACCTATCAATTACAGTTGATCACTTTTAAGAAAAGTGAGGGAGAAGCAGCAAAAATTAAAAAGCAAAAATCACACATCCATAAAAAGGACTAAGAATGTCATTACTTCTCCTTGTTTCTGCCCCCACTCTATACTTTCGTTTCCTTCTCTCTCTCTCAGACATACACACACACATAGCCTGCTATTTTTGTCTCTTTAATTGCCAGGGGTTTTTCCACTCGGAACCTGGTTGCTCAGGGAAAAAGGAGCAGAGGGAAGAGAGTGTGCTAAAGCATGTCAAAAGCCACTTTGTTTGTTGAGAGGATGAATCCATCACAATGGCTGAATGATCTTTTAAAGGCACTGCTCTTGTGGGCTCTGTGCTTCCACCTCTACCCTCAGAGTTGGTAAGTTGTATTTACTGTGGATTCCAATTCCTTTTGATGCCATAGAGGATCCATGTACATCTGAAGTATTTAATATGCACTTCAGGATCTCAATCAACACATTTACTGAGTTTCTAATGTAGGTAGAGCCTTGCTGGCCAGCCTGCCTTACCAGCATACAGCCCATATCAATTCTCTTTTCTTTCACCAATGACTTCTCCCTCTCCAATTCTCTGTGTGAAAAATACAGACTGTATTTTGGATTCTATCCCTTCTTAAAAACAGATCTACCAAACCCTTTCTAGTCAGGGCAGAGGTGTGATCCTTCCACTTCTGATGGACAGCTTTCTACCTTACCATTCTTCACCTTTCTTCCCCCACTGTTGGCATATGTAATAATTTGCATGTTGCACCCATTGTTCATGTTGTATCAGCCTAAAGCTCTTGTGGCAGCTTCAATGGAGAGACATACCAGATGATGTTTTCCACTGGGTCCACATTTGATCTGATTTATCCACGTGGACCCTGGACTGGACATGGAGTTACCAGGAAAGTCATCAGCTACATGTCTCTCTGCATGCTTGACTTACTACATAGCAAAGAAAACTCCAGATGAAGAGTCTTTATATAACAGATGTATTATCCAAAAAAGTCAATGTAAAGAAACTTTTTTGTAAATACCATCACATTTTATATGTTCAAGGAAGAGGCCTACAATGAATCATATTTTTAAAAAAGGGAAAATTCCCTTTTAAAGTGCCAATCACACCCTAATTTAATCGTTTGTAAGTAGTGATTTTCTTGTTATGTTTTTATAGGGTGAAGCCCACCCACATGTAATATCATGACAACTAGAAAAATTTCATATCACAAGCCTATTGAAAATATTTCTACATTGAGGCATGCCTAAGCTCACACATATTTTTCCCAAAAAGGACTTTTAAATTCTGAAGCTAGAAAATCCTTGAGGGTAAAACCATGTTTTATAGGCCTTTGTTATTTCCTATTGTACAAACCATAGTGTTTTATATGAACAGGCAATGTAATATATATCTGTTAAAACTGAATGAATGAATCAAGTATTTTGTGTCATAGATAGTAATGAACTTGAGAAGACTTCTACTTTTGAAAAAATGAAAAATACAGAAAAATATTAGCTACATCAATGTAGGTACAACAGAGAATTGGTAGTTTTAAATCATTTTCTGAAATACCTCTAAAACCACTTCTCAGAACAAAGTAAAATGAAAAATAAAACATTCCATATGAAGTCAAAGTCCTTACTTTCCGACATCCAATGTTACTTCCCCCATCCTCAGAAAGAACAACAGGGAATTTATAAACTGTCTCACAATCCATTTTTGTTTCTATGCACATGTATATGCATATGTATGCATATCTGTAAATAACATGCTTTTGTTAGGGTTTTATAAAATTTGTAATGCTGGTTATCATACTCTAGTTACTTTATATTTTATTCTGCAGCTTTCTTTTTTTTCCTCACTCAGCACTGTGTTGTGAGTTATCCATGCTATATACAAATAAATCAGGCCATTTAAAAATGAGTTGAACAGCAGGCTATCTTTTATTTATGCATTCCCCCATCCCTTGACTCACAGGTTATTTCCAATTTTTGCTATTATAAACAATCCTGCAATAAATATGTATCTGTGCCTGTGTAAACTTTATCAGCACCCAAACTTACTGTTCATAGAATATGCACATTTTTTTACATTCCTAGGTAACAACTAAATAACTTCCCAAAGTTTTTGTACCAACATACACTCCATCAGCAGTGTATGAAAGTTCTCTTTCTCCCCATCCTTGCCAACACAAACCAGGCATAACCTGCATGCTTAGCTCACAACAGACAAGGAGGATAATCTCTCATCAATTTCATGTTTTGTAATTAAGACAATGGAAATTTAATAGTCATTAAATGATTGCTAGTACAGTGGCAATAATTATACCATGTTGTAGACTTGCTGATTTGAATACAGTGAATATTAATTAAGAGGCAAATGAAAGAAAGACGGAAAGATGAAGGATGAAAACTTGAATAGAACTAGGGTGCATCATTCTGTGCCACTGGATTTCAAAAAGATGCGCAGATGGGGAAGGTGCTCAAGATGGCGCATTGAGTAGGGTGGCAGAAATCTCCTCCTAAAATCAATATATTTTGAAAATACAGCAAATACAACTATTTCTAAAAGAGAGACCAGAAGATACAGTACAACAGCCAGGCTACATCTACATCTGTGAGAACTCAGCATCTCATGAAAAGGGTAAAATACCAAGCTGTGACTCAGTGGGACCTGAGCACACCCCATGCCCAGCTCACCAGTGGAAGGAAAAGAATCAGAGTGGGGAGGGAGTGGAAGCACAGGACTGCTAAATAACCTGCTCTAGTAATCTGCACTGGGAGCACAGACACACATTGCATGGTATACTGGATATTAGAGAAACAGAAAAGTAAAATACGAGACAGAGACTGTGAGCAGGCCCCCATAGCTGGCTCCCCTGGGACAAAAGAAAAGTGGGTGCTTCAAAAGTCTTAAAGGGACAAGGGTTTAAAAGGTGGAAAAAATTGTCCTGGCACACTCAGCTCAGCAGGATGGGAATCTTAAGGGACTTCAGGCACCCTAGGCCCCTGGATGGCAACATAGCTCTGAAGCCCCTCATGGCGATAAGCAACCTGCAATTCATTCCCTTCAGCCGGTGCTGCAAGCCAACCAGCTGACCAACCATTGCTTTGGACCAGCCAGGGAGCAGCCATGCCCACAGTAATCACACAGAGTGTTCTCCCAGGGCGCAGCTAACCAGGCCAGACACAGAGGCTGCCACCAGCACGCATCGGCCTGCAACAGACAGAGGAAGCCGGCGCAAAGTCCGGAATACACAAAGAGATGCCACAATTGTAGGAGAACAGACACCATGCACCTGCAATCCCTGGAAGTGACCTAGGCCATCCTGAGGGCCACCCCACCCATGGCAGCTCAGGAGAATAGCCCAGAGACTGCTGCCTGTGTGCAGATAACTAGCACAGGTAGCAGAGAAGGGCAAGGTGACCAGCAGGCAGGAAGAGACTTTGTTCTACCAGCTGACACATGCACAACTTGCCAGTGATCACTTCTATTGCCATGAAAAGGCAGAAGAATCTGGTCCAGTCCAAAATCATTCTAACAATGCCAGAGAGAGGGCCTGGTGAGATAGACATAACCAATATTCTGGAAAAAGAATTCAAAATAAAAGTCATAACCATGCTGATGGAGCTGCAGAGAACTATGCAAGAGCTAAGGGATGAAGTCCAGAAGGGGGATAACAGAAATGCAACAATGAATGGAAGGACATAAGAGCAGAGTGGATGAGGTGCAAGAGACAGTTAATGGCAAAGAAATCAGAGAACAGGAATACAGAGAAGCTGAGGCAGAGAGAGATAAAAGGATCTCTGGGAATGAAAGAATATTAAGAGAATGATGTGACCAATCCAAATGGAACAATATTCGCATTACAGGGATGCGAGAAGAAGAAGAGAGAGAAAAAGGGATTAGAAAGTGCCTTGAAGAAATAATTGCTGAACACATCACCAAGCTGGGGAAGGAAAGAGTTACTCAGACCATGGAAGACCATAGATCTCCCAACATAAGGGACCCAAGGAAGACAACATCAAGACACATAATAATTAAAATGGCAAAGATTAAAGACAAGGACAAGGATAAAAGGCAGCCAGAGAGAGAGAAAAGATTAGGTACAAATGAAAACCCATAAGGCTATCATCAGACTTCTCAACAGAAACCTTACAGGCCAGAAGAGAATGGCATGATATATTTAATGTAATGAAACAGAAGGGCCTTGAACCAAGAATACTGTATCCAGCACGATTATCATTTAAATTAGAAGGAGAGAAAGGATCAGGAGAAGATAGCAGCGTGAGTAATTCAGAGGAAATCTCCTCCTCAAAACATATATATTTACAAAAATACAATAAATAAAACTATTCCTAAAAGAGACACCAGGGAATGCAGTACAACAGCCAGGATACATCTAAATCTGCGAGAACTCAGGAACACATGAAGGGGGTAAGATACAAGCCTCAGTCAGGAAGGACCCAAATGCTCCCCCACCCCAAAACCTGGCGGGAAGAAAGGAGTCAGAACGGGGAGGGAGTGAAAGCCCAGGACTGCTAAACAACCAGCTCTAGAAATCCACACCCGGTACGCAGACACAAGGTGCACGGGGTGCTGGATATTAGAGAAACGGAAAAGTAAAACCTGTGGGCAAGTCCCCTGAGACAAAAGAAAAGCGAGGGCTTTCAGCAACTCTTAAAGAGACAGGGACCCCATAGCTGGACGAAGTTGTCGTGGCAGCTGGGAATACCGAGGAAACTAAGGCACCCTAAATGGAGGCAGTGCAGCTCTGAAGCTCCTCACGTCACTAAGCAGCCTGCCAGACATTCCTCCAACTGGCGCAGACACCGACACACAGGCCCAGTAGCGGAAGAGTGGCAGCGCGCGCCAGGGACGGCAGCACCAGAAGGGACCAAGAACAGATCTGTGCACTGCAGGAGAGGCTTGTGCTAGCCTGCAGCAGCATGACCAAACAGCCCAGGCACGGCTTGCACGAACCAGCAGCAATGAAGCCAGAGGAGCCAGAAGCAGCCTGCATGGAAGAGCCCCGCGTGCACCTTCAGAGGAGCCAGAAGGAGCAAGCGTGCTCCCAGCAGCCGAACTGAGTCCCAGCCTAATGCAGAGCCGCCCGGGCAATACCCAAAGGCTGCTACTGCCACACAGCTGCCCGGCAGGGTCGCAGCTAGCATGGAGGAGTGCACCTGGCATGCCTGCCACACCCTGCAGGGCTCTGCACTGCTCTGATGGACACCGCAACCACAGCGGCTTAGGGGACTAACCTGGTGGCTGCTCCAGGAGTGTGGGTAACCATCACAGGCAGCGGAGATGGGCAAGGCATCCAGCAAGCAGGAAAGGACTTTCTTCTCCCAGCTGACACACCCGCAACCTGCCTACAGCCACTGCTATCACCATGAAAAGGCAAAAAAATCTGGTCAAGTCCAAGACAGTTACACCTGAGAAAGGATCTGCAGAGGCAGACCTAACAAGTCCCCCTGAAAAAGAATTCAAAATAAAAATCATAAACATGCTGACAAAGCTGAAGAGAAATATGCAAGAGCTAAGGGATGAAGTCGGGAGGGAGATTACAGACGTCCGGAGGGAGATTGCAGATGCCAGGAGGGAGATTACAAAAGTGAAACAAACTCTGGAAGGATTTATAAGCAGAATGGATAAGATGCAAGAGGCCATTGATGGAACAGAAACCAGAGAACAAGAATGCATAGAAGCTGATGCACACAGAGATAAAAGGATCAAAAGGAATGAAACAATATTAAGAGAACTGTGTGACTAATCGAAAAGGAACAATATCTGCATTATAGGGGTACCAGAGGAAGAAGAGAGAGAAAAAAGGGATAGAAAGTGTCTTTGAAGAAATAATTGCTGAGAACCTCCCCAAACTGGGGGAGGAAATAGTTGCTCAGACTACGGACGAACACAGAACTCCCAAGAGATGGGATCCAAAGTGAACAGCACTAAGACACATCATAATTAAAATGGCAAAGATCAAGGAAAAGGACAGAGTATTAAAGGCACCCAGAGAGAGGAAAAAGGTCACCTACAAAGGAAAACACATCAGGCTATCATCAGACTTCTCAAAAGAAATCTTACAGGACAGAAGAGAATGGCATGATATATTTAATGCAATGAAATAGAAGGGCCTTGAAACAAGGATACTGTATCCAGCATGATAATCATTTAAATATGAAGGAGGGATTAAACGATTCAAAGACAAGCAAAAGTTGCGGGAATTTGCCTCCCACAAACCACCTCTACAGGGTATCTTAGAGGGACTGCTCTAGATGGGAGCACTCCTAAAAAGAGCACAGAACAAAACACCCAACATATGAGGAATGGAGGAGGAGGAAAAAGAAGGGAAAGAAATAATCATCAGACTGCATTTATAACAGCTCAATAAGCGAGTGAGATCAGACAATAAGGTAGTAAACAAGCTAACTTTGAACCCTTGGTAACCAAAAACTTAAAGCCTGCAATGGCAATAAGTACATACCTTTCAATAAACACCTTAAATGTAAATGGACTGAATGCACTAGTCAAAAGAAACAGAGTAATAGAAAGGATAAAAAAGCAAGACCCATCTTTATGCTGCTTACAAGAGACTCACCTTAAACCTAAAGACATGCACAGATTAAAAGTCAAGGGTAGAAGAAAGATATTTCATGCAAACAACAGAGAGAAAAAAACAGGTGTTGAAATAATAGTATCAGACAAAATAGACTTCAAAATAAAGAAAGTAACAAGAGATAAAGAAGGACATTACATAGTGATAAAGAGCTCAGTCCAACAAGAGGATATAACCATTATAAACATATATGAACTCAATACAGGAGCACCAATATATGTGAAACAAATACTAACAGAATTAAAGGAGGAAATAGAATGCAATGCATTCATTTTGGGAGAATTTAACACACCACTCACTCCTAAGGACAGATACACCAGACAGAAAATAAGTAAGGGCACAGAGGCACTGAACAACACGCTAGAACAGATGGACTTAATAGACATCTATAGAACTCTACATCCAAAAGCAACAGGATACACATTATTCTCAAGTGCACATGGAACATTCTCCAGAATAGACCACATACTAGGCCACAAAAAGAACCTCAGTAAATTACAAAAGATTGAAATCCTACCAGCCAACTTTTCAGACAACAAAGGTATAAAACTAAAAATAAATTGTACAAAGAAAGCAAAAAGGCTCACAAACACATGGAGGCTTAACAACATGTTCCTAAATAGCCAATGGATCAATGACCAAATTAAAATGGAGATCTAGCAATATATGGAAACAAATGACAACAACAAAGCCCCAAATTCTGTGGGATGCAGAAAAAGCAGTCTTAAGAGGAAAGTATATAGCAATCCAGGCATATTTAAAAAAGGAAGAACAATCCCAAATGCATAGTCTAATGTGACAATTATTGAAACTTGAAAAAGAAGAACAAATGAGGCCTAAGGTCAGCAAATGGAGGGACATAATAAAGATCAGAGAAGAAATAAATAAAAATGACAGGAATAAAACAATAGCAAAAATCAATGAAACCAAGAGCTGGTTCTTCAAGAAAATAAACAAAATAGATAAGCCTCTAGCCAGACTTATTAAGAGAAAAAGAGAGTCAACACACATCAACAGAATTAGAAATGAGAAAGGAAAAATCATGACAGACCCCACAGAAATTCAAATAATTATTAGAGAATACCATGAAAACCTATATGCTAACAAGCTAGAAAACCTGGGAGAAATGGACAACTTCCTGGAAAAATACGACCTTCCAAGACTGACCCAGAAAGAAACAGAAAATCTAAACAGACCAATTACCACAAACAAAATTGAACTGGTAATCAAAAAACTACCCAAGAACAAAACCCCCAGGCCAGATGGATTTACCTCGGAATTTTATCAGACATGCAAAGAAGACATAACACTCATTCTCCTTAAAGTTTTCCAAAAATAGAAGAGAAGGGACTACTCCCAGACTCATTCGATGAAGCCGTATTCACCCTAATACCAAAACAAGGCAAAGACCCCACCAAAAAAGAAAACTACAGACCAATATCCCTGATGAACATAGATGTAAAAATACTCAACAAAATATTAGCAAACTGAATTCAAAACTACATCAAGCGGTTCATACACCATGACCAAGTGGAATTCATCCCAGGGATGCAAAGATGGTACAACATTCAAAAATCCATCAACATCATACACCACATCAATGAAAAGAAGGAAAAAAAACCACATGATCATCTATATAGATGATGAAAAAGCATTCGACAAAATTCAACATCCATTCATGATAAAAACTCTCAACAAAATGGACATAGAGGGCAAGTACCTCAACATAATAAAGGCCATATATGATCAACCCACAGCTAACATAAGACTGAACAGCGAGAGGCTGACACCTTCTCCTCTGAGATCAGGAACAAGACAGGGATGCCCACTGTCCCCACTGTTATTCAACGTGGTACTGGAGGTTGTAGCCAAGGCAATAAGACAAAACAAAGAAATACAAGGAATCCAGATTGGTAAAGAAGAAGTCAAACTGTCACTATTTGCAGATGACATGATATTGTACATAAAAAACCCTAAAGACTCCACTGCAAAACTACTAGAAAAAATATTGGAATTCAGCAAAGTTGCGGGATACAAAATTAACACATAGAAATCTGTAGCTTTCCTATACACCAACAATGAACTAATAGAAAGAGAAATCAGGAAAACAGTACCATTCACAATAGCATCAAAAAGAATAAAATACCTAGGAATAAACCTAAACAAGGAAGTGAAAGACCTATACCCTGAAAACTACAAGACACTCTTAAGAGAAATTAAAGAGGTCACTAACAAATGGAAACTCATCCCATGCTCCTAGCTAGGAAGAATTAATATCGTCAAAATGGCCATCCTGCCCAAAGCAATATACAGATTTGATGCAATCCCTATCAATTGACCACCAGCATTCTTCAATGAACTGGAACAAATAGTTCAAAAATTCATATGGAACTACCAAAGACCCCGAAAAGCCAAAGCAATCCTGAGAAGGAAGAATAAAGTTGGGGGGGGGGGAATCTTGCTCCCCAACTTCAAGCTCTACTACAAAGCCACAGTAATCAAGACAATTTGGTATTGGCACAAGAACAGAGCCACAGACCAGTGGAACAGAATAGAGACTCCAGACATTAACCCAAACATATATGGCCAATTAATATACTATAAAGGAGCCATGGACATACAATGGGGAAATGACAGTCTCTTTAACAGATGGTGCTGGCAAAACTGGATAGCTACATGTAAGAGAATGAAACTGGATCACTGTCTAACCCCATACACAAAAGTGAACTCCAAATGGATCAAAGACTTGAATGTAAGTCATGAAACCATAAAACTCTTAGAAAAAAACAGAGGCAAAAATCTCATGGATATAAACATGAGTGACTTCTTCATGAACATATCTCCCCAGGCAAGGGAAACAAAGGCAAAAATGAACAAGTGGGACTATATCAAGCTAAAAAGCTTCTGTACAGAAAAGGACACCATCAATAGAACAAAAAGGTATCCTACAGTATGGGAGAACATATTAATAAATGACAGACCCGATAAAGGATTGACATCCAAAATATATAAAGAGCTCACATGCCTCAACAAACAATAACCAAATAATCCAATTAAAAAATGGGCAGAGGACCTGAATAGACAGTTCTCTAAAGAAGAAATCCGGATGGCCAACAGGCACATGAAAAGATGCTCCACATCGCTAATCATCAGAGAAATGCAAATTAAAACCACAATGAAATATCACTTCACACCAGTAAGGATTGCCATCATTGAAAAGACAAACAACAACAAATGCTGGCGAGGATGGGAGAAAGGGGAACCCTCCCACACTGCTGGTGGGGATGTAAACTAGTTCAACCATTGTGGAAGGCAATATGGAGGTTCCTCAGAATGCTCAAAATAGAAATATCATTTGACCCAGGAATTCCACTTCTAGGAATTGACCTTAAGAATGCAGCACTCCAGTTTGAAAAAGACAGATGCACCCCTATGTTTATCGATGCACTGTTTACAATAGCCAAGATATGGAAGCAACCTAAATGTCCATCAGTTGATGAATGGATAAAGAAGTTGTGGTACATATACACAATGGAATATTACACAGCCATAAGAAAATAACAGAGCCTACCATTCATAACAACATGGATGGAACTAGAGGGTATTATGCTCAGTGAAATAAGCCAGGCGGAGAAGGACAAATACCAAATGATTTCACTCATCTGTGGAGTATAAGAAAAAAGGAAAACTGAAGGAACAAAACAGCAGCAGAATCACAGAACCCAAGAATGGAGTAAGGGAAAGGGACTGGGGACGATGGGTGGGAAGGGAGGGATAAGGGCGGGGAAAAAGAAAGAGGGCATTACGATTAGCATGTATAGTGCGTGGGGGGGCACGGGACGGCTGTGCAACACAGAGAACACAAGTAGTGATTTTACAGCATCTTACTACGCAGATGGACAGTGACTGTGAAGGGGCATGTGGAGGGGACTTGGTGAAGGGGGTAACCTGGTAAACATAATGTTCTTTCTGTAATTGTAGACTAATAATACCAAAAAAAAATTTGAAGGAGAGATTAAACAATTTCCAGATAAGCAAAAGTTGAGGGAATTTGCTTCCCACAAACCACCTCTACAGGATATTTTAAAGAGACTGCTCTAGAAGGAAGTACTCCTAAGGATTAATAGATGTCACCAGAGAAAATAAAATCAGAGCAGAGAAAGCAGACCAACCAAATACTAAGTAAAGGCAAAAAATAAAATCAGCTATCCACAAAAGCAGTCAAGGGAATCAGAAAAGATTACAGAATAAAACACCTAACATATAAAGGTGGAGAAGGAAGAAGAAGGGAGAGAAATAAAGAATCTTCAGACTGTGTTTATAACAGCATAAACAGTGAGTTAAAGTTAGATGGTAAGATAGTAAAGAAGCTACCCTTGAACCTTTGGTAACCACTGATCCAAACCCTGCAATGGCAATAAGTACATATCTATCAATTATCACCCTAAATGTAAAGACACTGAATGCACCTATCAAAAGACAAAGAGTAATGGAATGGATAAAAAAGCAAGACCCATCTAGATGCTGCTACAAGAGACTCACCTCAATCCCAAAGACATACACAGACTAAAAGTGAAGGGATGGAAAAAAATATTTCATGCAAACAATCGGGAGAAAAAAGCAGGTGTGGCAGTACTTGTATCAGACAAAATGGACTTCAATCCAAAGAAAGTAACAAAAGAGAAGGAGAGACATTACATAATGATAAAGGGGGCAGTCCAATAGGTGGATATAACCATTATAAATATCTATGCACCCAATACAGGAGCACCAATATATGTGAAACAAATAGCAACAGAATTAAAGGAGGAAATAGAATGCAATGCATTCATTCTAGGAGACTTCAACACACCACTCACTCCAAAGGACAGATCCACCAGACAGAAAATAAGTAAGGACACAGAGGCACTGAACAACACACTAGAACAGATGGACCTAATAGACATCTACAGAACTCTACACCCAAAAGCTGCAGGATATACATTCTTCTCAAGGGCACATGAAACATCTTCCAGAATAGACCACATACTAGGCCATAAAAAGAGCCTCAGTAAATTCAAAAAGATTGAAATTCTACCAACCAACTTCTCAGACAACAAAGATATAAAACTAGAAATAAACTGTACAAAGAAAGCAAAAAGTCTCACAAATACATGGAGGCTCAACAACATGCTCCTAAATAATCAATGGATCGATGACCAAATTTATATAGAGATTAAGCAATACATGGAGAAAATGACAAGAACAGCACAATGACCCAACTTCTTTGGGATGCAGTGAAGGCAATTCTATGAAGAAAGTATATAGCAATCCAGGCCTATTTAAAGAAGGAAGAACAATCCCAAATGAATAGCCTAAAGTCACAATTATTGTAACTGGAAAAAGAACAAATAAGGCCAAAGTCAGCAGAAGGAGGGGCATAATAAAGATCAGAGAAAAATTAGATAAAATTGAGAAGAATAAAACAATAGAAAAAAATCAATGAAATCAAGAGTTGGTTCTTTGAGAAAATAAACAAAGTAGATAAACCCTAGCCACACTTACTAAGAGAAAAAGAGAATCTACACACATCAGCAGAATCAGAAATGAGAAAGGAAAAATCACGACGGACCCCGCAGAAATACAAAGAATTATTAGAGAATACTATGAGTATCTATATGGTAACAAACTGGATAACCTGGAAGAAATGGACAACTTTCTATAAAAACACAACCTTCCAAGACTGACCAAGGAAGAAACAGAAAATCTAAGCAGACTAAATACCACCAACAAAATTGAACTGGTAATCAAAAAACTATCCAAGAACAAAACCTCTGGGCCAGATGGGTTCACCACTGAATTTTATCAGACATATAGAGAAGATATAACACCCATTCTCCTTAAAGTATTCCAAAAACTAGAAGAGGAGGGAATACTTCCAAACTCCTTCTATCAAGCCAACATCATTCTAATACCAAAACCAGGTAAAGTTCCTACCAAAACAGAAAATTACATACCAGTGTCCCTGATGAACATAGATGTGAAAATATACAACCGAATATAAGCAAACCGAATTCAAAAATACATCAAGAAGATCATACTACATGATCAAGTGGGATTCATCTGTACAACATTTGAAAATCCATCAACATCATCAACCACATCAACAAAAAGAAGGATAAAAACCACATGATCATCTCCATACATGCTGGAAGAGCATTTGACAAAAATTCAACATCCATTCACGATAAAAACTCTCAACAAAATGGGTATAGAGGGCAAGTACCCCAACATAATAAAGGCGATATATGGCAAACCCACAGCCAACATCATACTTAATAGGGAGAAGCTGAAAGCTTTTTATCTAAGATCAGAAACAAGGCAGGGATGCCCACTCTCCCCACTTTTATTCAACATAGTACTGGAGGTCCTAGCCATGGCAATCAGACAACACAAAGAAATAAAAGGCATCCAGATTGGTAAAGAAGAAGTCAAACTGTCACTATTTACAGATGACATGATATTGTAGATAAAACACCCTAAAGACTCCACTCCAAAACTACTAGAACCAATATCTCAATTCAGCAAAGTTGCAGGATACAAAATTAATGCACAGAAATCTGTTGCTTTCCTATACACTAATGATGAACTAGCAGAAAGAGAAATCAGGAAAACAATTCCATTTGCAATTTCATCAGAACGAATAAAATACCTAGGAATAAACCTAACCAAGGAAGTGAAAGACCTATACCTTAAAAATTACAAGACACTCCTTAGAGAAATTAAAGATGACAGTAACAAATGGAAGCTTTTGGCTAGGAAGAATTAATATTGTCAAAATGGCTATCCTGCCTAAAGCAATCTATAGATTCAATGCAATCCCTATCAAAATGCTAACAGCATTCTTGAATGAACTGGAACAAAGAGCAAATAGTTCTAAAATTCATATGGAACCACAAAGACCACAAATAGCCAAAGCAATCCTGAGAAGGAAGAATAAAGCAGGGAGATATCACTTTCCAACTTCAAGCTCTGACACAAAGCCACAGTAACCAAGACAATTTTGTACTGACAGAAGAACAAACCCACAGACCAGTGGAACAGAATAGAGACTCCACATATTAACCCAAACATATATGGTCAATTAATATATGATAAAGGAGCCATGAATATACAATGGGGATTTGAAAGCCTATTCAACAGCTGGTGTTGGCCAAACTGGACAGCTACATGTAAGAGAATGAAACTGGACCATTGTCTAACCCCATAAACAAAAGTAAAGTTGAAATGGATTGAAGATCTGAATGTAAGTCATGAAACCATAAAACTCTTAGAAAAAAACAGAGGCAAAAATCTCCTGGACATAAGTATGAGTGATTTCTACATGAATGTATTTCCCCGGGCAAGGGAAACAAAAGCAAAAATGAACAAGTGGGACTATATCAAGCTGAAAAGCTTCTGTACAGCAAAGGACACCATCAATAGAACAAAAAAGCATCCTATAGTATGGGAGAATATATTCATAAATGACATATCTGATAAAGGGTTGACATCCAAAATATATAAATGGTGGCCACCTCAACAAAAGAAAAGCAAATAATCCCATTAAAAAATAGGCAGAGGATCTGAACAGATACTTCTCTGAAGAAGAAATTCAGATGGCCAACAGGCATATGAAAAGATGCTCCACATTGCTAATCATCAGAGAAATGCAAATTAAAACCACAATGAGATATCACCTCACACCAGTTAGGATGGCCACCATCCAAAAGACAAACAACAACAAATGTTGGCATGGTTTTGGAGAAAGGGGAGGCCTCCTACACTGCTGGTGGGAATGTAAATTAGTTCAACCATTGTGGAAAGCAGTATGGAGGTTGCTCAAAAAACTAAAAATAAAAATACCATTTGTCCCAGGAATTCTACTTCTAGGAATTTACCCTAAGAATGCAAGAACACAGTTTTAAAAAGACAAATGCACCCATATGTTTATCCCAGCACTATTTACAATAGCAAAGAATGGAAGCAACCTAAGTGTCCGTTGGTAGATGAATGGATAAAGAAGTTGTGGTACATATACACAATGGAATATTACTCAGTCATAAGAAGAAAACAAATCCTACCATTTGCAACAACTTGGATGGAACTATAGGGTATAATGCTCAGTGAAATAATCCAGGTGGAGAAAGACAAGTATCAAACGATTTCACTCATCTGTGGAGTATAAGAACAAAGCAAAAATTGAAGGAACAAAACAGCAGCAGACTCAGAGATCCCAAGAATGGAAAGGGAAAGGGACTGGGGAGGACGGGTGGGAAGGGAGGGATAAGGGGGAAAATGGAGCATTACAATAAGCACACATAATGTGGGGTGGGGCATGGGGAAAGCAGTAAAACACAGAAAAGACAAGTAGTGACTCTACAGCATCTTACTACACTGATGGACAGTGACTGTAATGGTGTATGTGGTGGGGACTTGATAATGGGGGGAGTCTAGTAACCGTAATGTTGCTCATGTAATTGTACGTTAATGATACCAACATAAAAAAAAAAATGAAAAGATGCTCAGACACAGCCAGGCTTGCCTTAGCTTTTATGAGCATGTTTGTAATAATATGGTCAACTATCCTGCCTCTAAGTATTTTCTTCAGTTCTCATGATCTTGGCTTTTTATAGGTGAGATGCAGGTTAAATATGAATTACTTCCTAATATAAATGGTGTTGGGACACTAGGAGATTTCCCAAAAGTAAGAAAACTAGATTAATTATTGTTCTAAATGGCTTATAATATTGTTGCTGAGAAAATGTGGATGACAGCTACCTATATGTTCATCTCTGTATCAAGATTTTTCTAATTGAATACAACAGACACTGGCAGTGGTGCTTGCAAGTAAAAAAGGCAATTGTTGGAAGGTCGAAACTGGGTTTGAAAAAAGTCTGTAAGAAACTAGGACACCTGGGACACCTATACAGTAAAAACAGAGAGTCTTAAGATTCCACTGCTGGAGCAAATCAGAAACAGTCATTTTAACAGTTTGCCTCACTGCACTGAAGATTCAATACCTGGGAGAAAAGGAAACAGTGGCCATACTTGAGTCACACGTCCAGCTTTTGATAAGGGAAGGACTGGGTGCCTGGACTGAAGTCACACAAAGAAGACATACTTAGGAAGAAGAGCTTATTTCCCTGAAGAAAATACTAGACGATTTGGCTAAGACAGAGAGCAGTGGATGCTGATTGACTGGTACAAATAGGTTGAACAAATTTGCTTATTTGATGTCTACTGTGTGCCAGGAATGACCAGCACGGAGATGCGCACTGTGCTCTGAAGAGCTCACACATAGCCACAGTATCTGCAAACTAGACTGTGAGTAGGTGTGTGTGACGTGGCCAAACTCTAATAACTGCCAACCTAGCCAACTGCCCCGCCCACCCTGTATCCAAAAGGATGTGTTGTAAACAAGTGAATCTATTCCTTCACAACAGACCTCAATTATCTCTCACTCTGCAAACACTTTCTTTGGTTACAGTCCTGATTCTTGGTAATGGGGCCAGCAAAACCTCCAGCCTCAGAACCGTTTTAGACTTTTCCCTCTCCCTTGGCTTGTCAGTTCTGAATCCCTGCTCATTTTCTTTCTCTATTTTTTCTTCTCTGTGTTGATTCTGTCAAGTTTTGTACTGCTTCTCCCCTAAACTCATGCTGGCCTCCTGGCTGATCTCCCATCTCTCATTCAGAATCACTTTGCCCCTGTGTATATATAAGCGCTGGATTATTTTTCCTGAACCCATTGTCTGAGAAAGGAGAAGGACAAATCAGGGAGAGAGGGCTAGTCGATGCTGGGACCAAAAATGTTAGGTCTAATGGCATTTACCTTTCTGGCCACTCAACATCTTATACATCTTACAAACCCTCTTTGCTTCTTTACATTTACAGAAATGCCCACATCTAGATACAATTTGCTCACTCTTCCCTCACAAAGGGAAACAGCTAAATGCCTCATCCAGTTATTAAAGTAAAAGTCTTATTTAAAGTCCAAAAATGAAATTACGTTGCCAGTGTTCAACTTTTCGAATACACATTTAGATCCAAGACAAAAATTACTGAGTAATGAGACATCTCAGTGAGACTGACACTCACAGCCCTTAAAGGTCTGGCAACCTTCCTGGGAATGATAAGCTTAACAACCCCAACACACTGAGTTACACAACAAGGGAGAGAGAGAAAACTCTCATTTCACACTAAAACTCTCATCTGAGAGAGTGGAGAACTTTCTACCTTGGCACTGAAGGACTCTTGGTCAGCCTACCTAGTTCACTGTTCTTTTGCTTGGGGAGGTCCTCTCTGGTGCCCTGTCCTCCGTGGTCCACTTTCCTGGGGAGAATGCTCCTGACACATTTTTCTCCGTGGCCACAGCGGGGTGTGCACCCCAGGGAGGATTCTTCTGTGGTCTGTGCCTCTTTCTAGGATTGGTGGATTGCTGGAGAATCCAACTGCCAAGAACCAGGGCGGCATGAAACGTGGTCTTTTCATTGGAATGCCACATCTCCAATGCCCATGCTGTGCTGTGTCGTGGCCTCTCATGACATAGCTCATAGCCCCAGGAGAGGATGTCCCACTGGCTCCATTTTCATCATGCATTCACTCCTTGATTGAGAACTGGGTTCCTGAGAGCCACCTGGCCTTGAGAGAGAGTGGGGTAGATCCCCTGACAGAATCTGGGCTTCTGTTGGACACAGGGTGAATGGATGCTAGCTGACTAAACACAATGTCCACCCCAGAAGGCTTTACTATCGACAGTTCTGGTCCCTTTTTTAATGTGTGAATTCCTGTCTATTAAACTTACTGTGAGAAAATAAACAGCTAATGCCCTTACCTGAGAAATCTAATTATTTAGGCAATGCATCAACTAAATTCTCAAACTCCTTTCCACTTCACTGTGCACAGCTCTGGCTAAGGTCAGACAAGGAATTTATTATAACAATGACCTGTTAACACCACTTAATCTGCTGGCGCAGCAAGGATAAGCAATATGAAAATACTAGAATGCTGTAGTCAGCATGACATGATCTTGGCACAATTTCTCCTTAAGGGTCCAAATGTTCGTGTTGTTCTTCAATTGATCATGTACCCTTTAAGAACTGACATTTCAAAATGATTTATGTCAGTCACCTGTCTCTTGGGGGTCATGCTTATTCATTTATTCATTTAGCAAATATTTACTGAGTGTCTAGTAAGACTGTGCTATACTCAGGGTTTATAGTAGGCACACGATAATTATTTGATGAATTAATGAGTGCAATGTAGCAGTATGAAATGCATTAGACTTAAGTCTCATGCACCAAGATCTTATGGGGAAAAGTGATATGAGATACCAGTACATGCATACTTGCAATACAAGGTAGAAAGTAAGAAAGACGAAAAATGGCAACAGAAAATAGAAAGAAAAAGGGCTTACTCTTGACTAGGATGGTATGTTAGTGTGCTAGGACTGCCATAACAAAGAACCATAGACTGTGTGGCCTAAGTAAAATAAGTTTATTTTCTCAGTTCTGGAGACTAGAAGTCTGAGATCAAGGTGTCAGCAGGGTTAGTTTCTTTTGAGGTTTCTCTCCTCGGCTTGCGGATGGCCATCTTCTCCCTCTGTTTTCATGTAGTCTTTTCCTGTGTCCTAATCTCTACTTCTTATAAGGATACCAGTAAAATTGGATTGCGGCCCACCCATATGACCTCATTTTACCTTAATTACATCTTTAAAGACCCTACTGCAAATACAGTCACTTTCTGAAGTACTGGGGGTTAGGACTTCAAAATATGAATTTGGTGAGGGGGGCCAATTCTGTCCATAACAGGTGGTTAGGGATGGATTCATGAGGGGCAGCAGTAGGGCTGGGGATCCTCTCTTACTCAGGTGTGGAATAATCAGCATGTACCTTTACACTTGCCAAAAGGTTTGAGTTAGGGTTAGACACATAACCTACATAAAGCCACAGAGATATAATCACTTTGCCCTCAAGAGACCAGGCAGAAGCTTTGCTCTTTCTCTAAGTGCCTGAACCTGGAAGTTTTAAGGCTGGAAACTGGAATTGAGGTAGATTTCTTCCAATCAAAAGCAGTGAGAAAGCTCATTTGAGACTGGGTCTTATTCAGGGGAAGCTGGAGTGAAGATATGCAGAAATGGGAAATTAGGTCATGATGCATAATTTGAGGCAGGTCAAGCTATGTAAACCAGTACTACTTTTCAGTTTCTCCAGTCTGTTTCTTTTGGATTTTATTTTGTTCTCTTATATATTTTTTATCTTTATTCAAGCAAATTAGAATTTGATTTTTTTGTCACTAGTCACCAAAAAGTCCCAGTCCCAGTTGGTAAGTACTTCAAACAAAACCTTTCATACAACAGGTAGTAAAATCTTAACAGGAAAAATATCTTTGTAAGGGATTAGAAAATGAGGGATATGAACAATTGAATATGTCAGTGGATAAGTTTAATTGTTGAAAACTGTTGGAGAATAATAGTAATAATTACAATTAGGTCTGGTTTAATTATAAGGACCGCTAATAACTCAGGCAGAAAACGATAAACCTGCCACTATCTCCCATTTTCAGCCAACCACCTCAACGTGGAAGAGCACATATTTGCATAATTGGGTTCCTTTTGTTCTTTTACTTGCTCCAACTAAGTGTCTTAGAATACTGCTCTTACTGCTTCCACTGATGTATAAAATAAAGATAACTTTTATATCAGGTCACCAAAATTATCGCTGCCATCACTTAGTTTAGAATAGCAAAGGTGCATATGAAACCTTCGGAAAGTGTAAAATCAGAAATTACTTCTGTTTCTTTTTGTCATATGGATTATCCTGGAGGGAAAGTCTGAGAAAGTTGGAATAACGCTTATGATCACAAAATATATGTGAAAACTCAGATAGGACATTGCTAGACTCTCATGGAACCAGAGACATTATGAGTTTATAAACCATTTAAGATTACTTAATGTAGTCTTACTACTCTGTTGGCCAGGGGTATTTTTTAAATTATCAAGATTTCTGAAATGTTATGGTTACCAAAAAGAGAGAAAAAATGGATTCTGGCTCCTATATATTATTTGATAGACTTAGTTTTCAAAGTTCTGAGCACCTAAACACTTAATTGCCCAATTATAGAGGTGAATTTCAATACAACTACTTGTTAGAATATTTATGTTTTAAGAAAGACTTTTAGAAAGGCTTTGTAATACAAACAATATGAAAAGTCTATGATGGTACATTAAGTGCGAGTACAAAACTCAGGTGTGAAAATTATAAATACAGTATGACTTCAATTATGTAAAATAAAAGCACAAATACTTTAGTATAGAAAGGTTCTAAAAATAACATCAAAATATTAACAAGGCATTTGTGATTGGATGGTGGCATAATGTTTTTTTTTCTGTCTAGGTACTTTATTTTCCAATTTTTCTTTAATAAGCATGGATTGCTTTCATAATTAAAAAGTACTTATGATAACAAAAAAATCTGAGCACTCTAAATAATAAAAGTATTATTTTAAAATCTATTTCTCTTCACAAGTTTGAACTCCCATAATTTACAAACCATATGTAAAGAAACCAGAGAATTATTTAATCCACAGAACCAAACAATAAATGTCTTGGTCAAAGGAAATTGAAAAGGCATTTGTCATTATTTTATGAGCATTGCTCACACTCTGTGGTAGGTTCTCATTTCATTACCAGGTGCTTCTGCATTAGAGAGAGAAAATTACTTCCCCGGGTCACATATGAATGGAACATAAAGAGCTGGAGATCCCATCACAGCCTGGCTGAACAGAGGGTACTGGCAGGTTATACAGGATGTGCTGTACTCTGTGTATGCACGTGCCCGCTTTCTTGATGCTTTCCCTTTCTTGATGCCTCCATTCTCTTTTTCTAAGGAATCCTTGCCCCTCTTTAGGGGCACTGGGCCTTCCCGCCTTCTACTCAGGGCAGAAATCACCACCAGATCCAATATGGGAATCATTTGCTCTTATCTTTTAAACTTAATAGATTCCATTCATGCCAGGTGGCTAACTGTTAAATATTTAAATGTTAAAGGTATTTGTGTCTAACAATGGGATAAAACCTTTATCTCTGATGTAGGGAATGTTAGGTAATGATAAGCAGGTAGTTTAGATCCAGGGAATGAGAGAGAGAGTATCAGGAGAAATACCTCTTTGTTTTTCAAATTCGATTAGGTCTCCAATTTGGTAAAATAAAACAGCTTTAGTTTTTAAAACTACTTAGGAAGGTCTGCTGACAGTGTCTTTCAACTTTCTTCCCTCTTACTATGAACTTCACATGTCCCTCTCCATCCCAATTCCAGTTTCCTTTCATACTTATGCCACTACTTTGTCCTAAGTTGCCTCTGAAGACAGTATATTTATGTGTGGACAGGGAAACACAGCCTTGTGGTTTGCTGGTCACATCTCAGAGATGCTCAGAACTCCAGGAAGGACTTCACATCATATTCTGAAGTACATACATCCTAAGCCTTATAATTTATGACATACGGATATTTGAAAAGGAATTATTTCTGAAAACCAATCAATGAACTGATCAACAAAACTCTGACTTATTTTCTAACCCTAAGTAAATGACTCATTAATTTTAAATGTATTTTATTATAACATATAACTTAGAAAATTTTATTTTGATTAACTGATCCAACCATTCCTTTCCTACAAAAGGAAATAAATGCTTCCTAAGATCCCTTCTGAGATCTTTGCTTACATTTCATGGTCATATATTCCTCCTTACTTGTACAACAAACTTTTTCTTGGACTTATCCTTAATACAAACACAGATTCAGGTATTTTTCCCATTTACCCACTTGTTTTAGAAGAAGGATACTCCTTTTTCTGCTTTGATTTTCTCAATTAAGAGATTCTGATTTATTAAGCAAAGATGAGCCTATGATTAACGGTACATGTCAGAATTTGTTATAGTAATTATTTAAAAGATATTTTTAACTTTTTAAAGAAAATAAGAGAATTAAGTCATGCAGAATATCAGCTTCTCAATTGTAATAAGTGATCAAATCCTTGAGTCTGTCTACATGATAAGAGCTTCAATAGGAAACATAAACATCTGTATGCAAAGGCTGGGATCCTTTAGGTCAGGCCAGGTTACAGTACAGCTTAATATGCCCCTTGGTCCCCTGTGAAGGACAGGAGATTTTTGGTTTGTTCACAAGACAGGGATGTCCCACCTCTCAAGTGGCCCAACTGCATGGTTGATCTCAAGATTCTCAAACCTTGTTGAGATTTTTTCAGTTATAAAAGGATATGTAAATCTAAGGTTACGGTAGTCACACCATTCTTCCTTGTCGTATAAGAATCTAGAAATGGAGGGGAGCCAAGATGGCGGTGTGAGTAGAGCAGTGGAAATATCCTCCCAAAACCACATATATTTTTGAAAATACAACAAAGACAATTCTTCCTAAAAGAGAGACCAGAAGACACAGAACAACATCCAGACCACATACACACCTGCGAGAACCCAGTGCCTCGCAAAGGGGGTAAGATACAAGCCCCGGCCGAGTGGGATCTGAGTGCCCCACACCCCAGCTCCGGGCGGGAGGAGAGGAGTTGGAGCAGGGAGGGAGTGGGAGCCCAGGACTGCTAAATAGCCAGCCCTAGCCATCGGCACCAGAGTGCAGACACAGTGCATGCATGGGGTCCTGGATACTAAGGCAACAGGACAGTAAGACCTGTGAGCTGGTCCCTGCAGCAGGCGCCCCAGTGACAAAGAAAAGTGAGTGCTTTTCGGAAGTCTTAAAGAGACAGAGACCCCACCGCCAGAAGGAAGTGTACTGGGACACTTAGTCCAGCAACAGGAAACTCCGGGCACCCTAAATCCCTGGATAGCAGGGTAGCTCAGAGGCCCCTCATGGAGAAAAAAAAGCATCCTGGCCATTCCCCTTCCAACATGGCTCCGCCATATAGGAGTAGCTGCCCGAGGCAGGCCACACCCACAGCAATGGCAGAGATAAACTCCATAGCGGCCGGGCAAGAATCAGAAGCTCCATCTGCGCACAGATGCCCAGCACAAGCCACTAGAGGTCGCTGTTCTCCCAGGAGAGGAAGGCCACAAACCAACAAGAAGGGAAGTTTTTCCAGTCGTCACTTGTGCCAGCTCAGCAAACTATCTCTATTGCCATGAAAAGGCAAAATTTGAGGCAGACATAGATTACAGAGACAACACCTGAGAAGCAGACAGACCTAACCAGTCTTCCTGAAAAAGAATTCAAAATAAAAATCATAAAGATGCTGACAGAGATGCAGAGAAATATACAAGAGTTAAGGGATGAAGTCCAGAGGGACATGACAGACATCCAGAGGGAGATTATAGACATACGGAAGGAGATTACAGAAGTGAAACAAACTCTGGAAGGATTTATAAGCAGAATGGATAAGATGCAAGAGGCCACTGATGGAATAGAAACCAGAGAACAGGAATGCACAGAAGCTGACACAGAGAGAGATAAAAGGATCTCCAGGAATGAAACAATATTAAGAGAACTGTGTGACCAACAGAAAAGGAACAATATCCGTATTATAGGGGTACCAGAAGAAGAAGAGAGAGAAAAAGGGATAGAAAGTATCTTGGAAGAAATAATTGCTGAAAACTTCCCCAAACTGGGGGAAGAAATAATCGAACAGACCACAAAAATACACAGAACTCCAAACAGAAAGGACCCAAGGAGGACAACACCAAGACACATAATAATTAAAATGTCAAAGATCAAGGACAAGGACAGAGTTTTAAAGGCAGCTAGAGAGAAAAAGGTCACCTATGAAGGAAAACCCATCAGTCTATCATCAGACTTCTCAAGAGAAACCTTACAGGCCAGAAGAGAATGGCATGATATATTTAATGCAATGAAACAGAAGGGCCTTGAACCAAGGATACTGTATCCAGCACGATTATCATTTAAATATGAATGAGGAATTAAACAATTCCCAGACAAGCAAAAGTAGAGGGTATTTCCCTCCCACAAACCACCTCTACAGGGTATTCTAGAGGAACTATTCTAGACAGGAGCACTCCTAGGACTAAACAGATGTCACCAGAGAAAATAAAATCACAGCAAAGAAAGCAGACCAACCAAATACTAAATAAAGGCAAAAAATAAAACCAACTACCTACTAAAAGCAGTTAAAGGAAACACAAAAGAGCACAGAATAAAACAAACAACATATAAAGAATGGAAGAGGAGTAATAAGAAGGGAGAGAAGAAAAGAATCTCCAGACAGTGTACATAACAGCTCAATAAGTGAGCTAAGTTAGGCAGTAAGATACTAAAGAAGCTAACCTTGAACCTTTGGTAACCATGAATCTAAAGCCTGCAATGGCAATAAGTACATATCTTTCAATAGTCACCCTAAATGTAAATGGACTGAATGCACCAATCAAAAGACACAGAGTAATAGAATGGATAAAAAAGTGAGACCCATCCATATGCTGCTTACAAGAGACTCACCTCAAACACAAAGACATGCACAGACAAAAAGTCAATTTATGGAAAAACATATTTCTGGCAAACAACAGCGAGAAGAAAGCAGGGGTTGCAGTACTAATATCAGACAAAATAGACTTCAAAACAAAGAAAGTAATAGAGATAAAGAAGGACATTACATAATGATAAAGGGCTCAGTCCAACAAGAGGATATAAACATTCCAAATATATATGCACCCAACACAGGAGGACCAGCATATGTGAAACAAATCCTAACAGAACTACAGGGGGAAATAGACTGCAATGCATTCATTTTAGGAGACTTCAACACGCCACTCACCCCAAAGGATAGATCCACTGGACAGAAAATAAGTAAGGACACGGAGGCACTGAAAAACACACTAGAACAGATGGACCTAATAGATATCTATAGAACTCTATATCCAAAAGCAACAGGATAAACATTCTTCTCAAGTGCACATGGAACATTCTCCAGAATAGACCACATACTAGGCCACAAAAAGAACCTCAGTAAATTACAAAAGATTGAAATCCTACCAGCCAACTTTTCAGACCACAAAGGTATAAAACTAGAAATAAATTGTACAAAGAAAGCAAAAAGGCTCACAAACACATGGAGGCTTAACAACAAGTTCCTAAATAACCAAGGATCAATGACAAAATTAAAATGGAGATCCAGCAATATATGGAAACAAATGACAACAACAACACAAAGTCCCAAATTCTGTGGGATGCAGCAAAAGCAGTCCTAAGAGGAAAGTATGTAGCAATCCAGGCACACTTAAAGAAGGAAGAACAATCCCAAATGAATAGCCTAACATCACAATTCTCAAAACTGGAAAAAGAAGAACAAATGAGACCTAAAGTCAGCAGAAGGAGGGACATAATAAAGATCAGAGAAGAAATAAATAAAATTGAGAAGAATAAAACAATAGAAAAAATTAATGAAACCAAGAGCTGGTTCTTTGAGAAAATAAACAAAATAGATAAGCCTCTAGCCAAACTTATTAAGAGAAAAAGAGAATCAACACACATCAACAGAATCAGAAATAAAAATAGAAAAATCATGACAGACTCCACACAAATACAAAGAATAATTAGAGAATACTATGAAAACCTATATGCTAACAAACAGGAAATCTTAGAAGAAATGGACAACTTCCTAGAAAAATACAATCTTCCAAGACTGACCAAGGAAGAAACACAAAAGTTAAAGAAACCAATTATGAGCAAAGAAATTGAAAAGGTAATCAAAAACTACCCAAGAACAAAACCCCCGGGCCAGACGGATTTACCTCGGAATTTTATCAGACATACAGAGAAGATATAATACCCATTCTGCTTAAAGTTTTCCAAAAAAAAGAAGGGGAGGGAATACTCCCAAACTCATTCTATGAAGCCAACATCACCCTAATACCAAAACCAGGCAAAGACCCCACCAAAAAAGAAAATTACAGACCAATATCCCTGATTAATGTAGATGCAAAAATATTCAATAAAATATCAGCATCCGAATTCAAAAATATATCAAAAGGATCATACACCATGACCAAGTGGGATTCATCCCAGGGATGCAAGGATGGTATAACATTTGAAAATCCATCAACATCATCAACCACATCAACAAAAAGAAGGACAAAAACCACATGATCATCTCCATAGATGCTGAAAAAGCATTCGATAAAATTCAACATCCACTCATGATAAAAACTCTCAGCAAAATGGGTATAGAGGGCAAGTACCTCAACATAATAAAGCCCATATATGATAAACCCACAGCCAACATCATACTGAACCGCGAGAAGCTGAAAGCTTTTCCTCTGAGATCGGGAACAAGACAGGAATGCCCACTCTCCGTAATGTTATTTAACATAGTATTGGAGGACCTAGCCACGGCAATTAGACAAAACAAAGAAATACAAGGAATCCAGATCAGTAAAGAAGAAGTCAAACTGTCACTATTTGTAGATGACATGATATTGTACATAAAAAACCCTAAAGACTCCACTCCAAAACTACTAGAACTAATATTGGAATTCAGCAAAGTTGCAGGATACAAAATTAACACACAGAAATCTGTGGCTTTCCTATACACTAACAATGAACCAACAGAAAGAGAAATCAGGAAAACAACTCCATTGACAATTTCATCAAAAAGAATAAAATACCTAGGAATAAACCTAACCAAAGAAGTGAAAGACCTATACCCTGAAAACTACAAGACACTCTTAAGAGAAATTAAAGGGGACACTAACAAATGGAAACTCATCCCATGCCCTTGGCTAGGAAGAATTAATATCATCAAAATGGCCATCCTGCCCAAAGCAATACATAGATTTGATGCAATCCCTATCAAATCAGCAACATTCTTCAAAGAACTGGAACAAATAGATCAAAAATTCATATGGAAACACCAAAGACCCCGAATAGCCAAAGCAATCCTGAGAAAGAAGAATAAAGTGGGGGGGATCTCACTCCCCAACTTCAATTCTACTACAAAGCCATAGTAATCAAGATAATTTGGTACAGGCATAAGAACAGAGCCACAGACCAGTGGAACAGAATAGAGACTCCAGACATTAACCCAAACATATATGGCCAATTAATATACGATAAAGGAGCCATAAACATACAATGGGGAAATGACAGTCTCTTCAACACATGGTGCTGGCAAAAGTGGACAGCCACATGAAGAAAATGAAACTGGACCATTGTCTAACCCCATACACAAAAGTAAATTCAAAATGGATCAAAGACTTGAATGTAAGTCATGAAACCATAAAACTCTTAGAAAAAAACATAGGCAAAAATCTCTTAGACATAAACATGAGTGACCTCTTCTTGAATGTATCTCCCCGGGCAAGGAAAACAAAAGCAAAAATGAACAAGTGGGACTATACTAAGCTGAAAATCTTCTGTACAGCAAAAGACACCATCAATAGAACGAAAAGGTACCCTACAGTATGGGAGAATATATTTGTAAATGACAGATCCAGTAAAGGCTTGACATCCAAAATATATAAAGAGTTCACCCACCTCAACAAACAGACAAAAAATAATCTAATTAAAAAATGGGCAGAGGAACTGAACAGACAGTTCTCGAAAACAGAAATTCAGATGGCCAACAGACACATGAAAAGATGCTCCACATCACTAGTTATCAGAGAAATGCAAATTAAAACCACAATGAGATATCACCTCACACCAGTAAGAATGGCTACCATCCAAAAGACAATCAACAACTAAGGTTGGCGAGGTTGTGGAGAAAGGGGAACCCTCCTACACTGCTGGTGGGAATGTAAATTAGTTCAACCATTGTGGAAAGCAGTATGGAGGTTCCTCAAAATGCTCAAAATAGACTTACCAGTTGACCCAGGAATTCCACTCCTAGGAATTTAGCCTAAGAATGCAGCAGTGCAGTTTGAAAAAGACTGATGCACCCCTATGTTTATCACAGCACTATTTACAATAACCAAGAAATGGAAGTAACCTAAGTGCCCATCAGTAGATGAATGGATAAAGAAGTTGTGGTACACATACACAATGGAATATTATTCAGCCATAAGAAGAAAACAAATCCTACCATTTGCAACAACATGGATGGAGCTAGAGGGTATTATGCTCGGTGAAATAAGCCAAGCAGAGAAAGACAAATATCAAATGATTTCACTCATCTGTGGAGTATAAGAACAAAGGAAAAAACTGAAGGAACAAAACAGCAGCAGAATCACAGAACCCAAGAATGGACTAAGAGGTACCAAAGGGAAAGGGACTGGGGAGGATGGCTGAGTAGGGAGGGATAGGGGGGGAAGAAGACAGGGGGCATTATGATTAGCATACATAATGTGGGGGGTGGGAGAAAGGGGAGGGCTGTGCAACACAGAGAAGTAGTGATTCTACATTTTGCTATGCTGATGGATAGTGACTGTAATGGGGTTTGTGGGGGGCACTTGGTGTAGGGGAGAGCCTAGTAAACATAATATTCTTCATATAATTGTAGATTAATGATAAAAATAAAGAGAAAGAAAAGGGGTATTACTCCCTGATAGGATAAAACTAACTGCAAATCAATGATTAGTGGATGCTTTACATATCCTTAATTTTCATCTTTTTAAAAGTGTCAGATGATCAGCTATGGAAATACATTTTTCTGATAATATTCCTTTCTCTTAAAAAAAAAAGCAGTTCCTGTGTGGTGATCTCCAATAGGTTCTTCACAATGGTATAAGGGTCATATCAAAGTGTGGGCAAAGGGTTTGTTTGTGTTTATACAGAGGATCAAAGCCTAATTTGGCTACCCAGAAAACGAATTAAGATACGATATGAAGAAGAACTTCCAACATCAACATCCTCTGGAAGAGTCATTCCAGAAGATGATCATCAAAAAACTTCAACGAAGATCCTGGCGCTGTTGCAGTTGTAGCTGCATTCATCCCACCGGTTCCTGGACTTGCCATTGGAATGAAGAAGGAGATATCTAAGCTGGCCTGTGCATACAGTAAAACAACAAATTTGACTGGATCTATATTGTTGGAACTCAACCAAGAATTAGGAGAAGTGCAAGTTGCAGTGCTCCAATATCGTGCAACTATAGACTATCTACTGTTAAAAGAACACATGGGATGTGAACAGTTTCCAGAAATGTGTTGTTTTAATTTGTCTGATTTTTCTCAAACTATTCAAATTCAGTTAGACAATATCCATCACATCATTGATAAGTTTTCACAAATGCCTAGGGTACTTAACTGGTTTTCTTTGTTTCACTGGATATGACTGGTAATTGTAGGTCTGATTTTGTTATGTATCTGTATTCCTATTCTGTTAATGTGAGTATGCAATTTAATTAGTAGTTTGTTAAAACCTATACATGCTTATGTTACTCTACAAGAAGATATGTTAAAGAAATAATCAATCTTCCCATGTTTTCTTCTGTCTGCTACTTCTATAGCTTTTCTTCTTCCTTCATAATTACAACCCTTAAGTAGAATTCGTGCCTCATATCGAAATTACCGAGTATCATAATTCTTCCAAGTGGTAAAGATACCTCAAGACAAATGCTGGGCATAGAAGCTACAGGGCATAAATCTGCAAAGAAGTAAAAAGCTAACCTTTTCAAACAATATTGCTTCTCTCTCACTTACCAACTTTACATTTCCCTGTATGGCCCCGGAAGATGACTGGTTAGCCAGAGCCGTGTAAGATTCCTCAAGGAAGGAACAACCTAAGACAGTCACAGTCGCAGGGGGACCATCAGGTGAGAAATTGGGGATCAACAGAGGTGAGGCTTAGAACCTCACCCCCACTGTTTTGAGAGAAATCTTCTGCATCCATGGATGTTTTGTTGCCCTTGTCTAGCTTGGATTAATACTTAGTCTATAAGCACACACCTGATCATCTACATTTGCCCTCTTACAGCACTAAACTATGTTTCCTACCTTTATCTTGCATCTACCTACCACTTCAGCATTTTATTAAAAATAATAATAATAATCATAAGGGAGAAATGTGAGATTCACATATAAATGAAGTATAAAAATCAAACAAATAATCATAATTGACCTGATTGTTTATAGTTCATGATGCGTGACCAAAACCGAAAGTTTCTGTGATATGACTGCCTTTGCACTGTTCACCATGTAAGAACTTATTCACTATGTAAGAAGTTGTTCACCATGTAAGAACTTGTTCATTATGCTTCAGAAGATTGGAGACTGTTGAGAATTAGGCTTGGGGTTGATTAATGATTGTGCATTGAGTCCCCTATAGAGAATTTCATTGTTGTTAACAACCATTTGATCAATAAATATGAGATGCCCTCTCAAAAAAAAAAAAAGAATCTAGAAATGTTTTCTATAACTTTGCTTAGAATAATATTCACTGTTCTCAGTATACAAATAGCGAGAATCCATAAATCCAATATTTGGTTTCATGTTAAAAGTTGTGGGTGCTGATGCTGAGGTGACACCTCCCGGAGTGGGCCACAGGAAGCATAAGCGAGGGCAGCAAGGCACCCTAAGTACTTTCTCCAAATTGGCCTCTTGTGAAAACATTTTCTAAAGATAGCCTGCTAACATGGTGGCTAACAGGATGGCAAAACAAATGTCAGAGGTAGTAGCATGAAAGCCGGTCCATCCGATATGGAGAGAAAGGAATCAAAGAACAGTGGCTTTTCTTTTCTCTTTTTTTAAAATTGTAATAAAATATACTTAACATTATATTAACCACTTTAACCATTTGTAAGTGTGCAATTAACTGGCATTAAATATATTCATGGCATATAGCCATCACCTTTATCCATACTCAAAATGTTATCCTTGTCCCCAACATAAACTCAGTACTTAAACAGTAACTCCCCATTCTCGCCCCCCGACAACCCCTGGCAACTTCTATTCTACTTACTGTCTTTCTAAATGTGCCTATTCTAGCTTTGCCACATAGAGGGGAGTCATACAATATTTGTCCTCTGGAGTCTGTTTTTAGTCACTTAGCATAATGTTTTCAAGGCCCATCCATGTTTTAACATATATCAATATTTAACTTCTTTTTATGGCTGAATAATATTGCATTGTATGTACAGACCACATTCTGTTATCCATTCATCTGTTGATGGACACTTGAATAGTTTCTACCTTGGTTACTATGAATGATGCTGCTATGAACACTGGTATGCAAACATGTGCCTGAACCCTGGCTTTTCATTGTCTTGGATATATACCCAGAAGTGCAGTTGCTGAGTCATATGGTAGTTCTGCGTTTAACTTCTTGAACTGCTAAATGGTTTTCCATAGGGGCTGTACCGTTTTATATTCCCACCAGCAATGCACAAAGATTCCAATTTATGCATTCTCATCAACACTTACTTTCTGTTTTTTGTTTGTTTTATCACAGTCCGAATAGGTGTACAGTGGTAACTAAGACATTGTGGTTTTGACTTGCATTGCCCTAATGACTAGTGAGGTTGGTCTTTTCATGTGCTATTGTCTATTTGTATATCTTCTTCAGAAGACGTCTATTCAAATCCTTTCCTCATCTTGGGTTTTTATTGTTGTGGGTGGTGGCTTTTTAAAGATTTGCTTTACCTCCAGCTAACAACACTGGCACCTTCCTCTACAAGAGGCTGCTGTTAGGTCTTATCCTACTTAAGAATGCCTGCAGATAAGGTGTGCAATGTCCTGTGAGCTGCCTTCCCAGTATTGTTCTCCCTTGATGGAGGATGGAGAGTGCAGGTGAAGCTACATCAGGAAAGAAGGGATAATATCTTCTGGAGGCACCCTGGATGTTGCTGGAGCCAATGAAATTCTGACAGAAGAAGAGGTGAAAGATTAGCTCCTTGCCTAGCTGCCCTATGCTGGGGTCCTCCAGTGTAGTGTTTTGTCAACCCGGGTTACCTCAGACTATTTATGGGATCCCCTGCTCTTTGGACCCTCTTGCATTTTGTCTTTCACTTTCTCAAGGAGCTTTAATTCTTAGTGTACCTGTCAGTGGGTCAATGGTTATGTAATAGAAAGATTCTTTTAAATCTGTATTTTCAAAGCAGACCCAGGACTTTGTGGTAGATCATAGTACACTGTTTCAGGATTGGCCCCCAAAGAATTGTACAGTGTTATACAAATCCCTGCACAGTTCCTTCTACATTAGCTGTGGTCTGGATCTGCTTTGGTCAATGGGTAATTAGCAAACAGGACAGAGGAGAGGCTTAAACAGCATTTGTGCATTGGGGTTTGCTCTTTTTTTTTTTTTTTTTGGCTGTGGTTGGAACCTTGAGTTTGCAGTGTGCATAAGCCCAAATGAGCCCACTGGTGAACCTAGAGGAGAACAGAGATGCCCCAGCCAACTCTCAGACATGTGATTAGGACCATCTGAGGCTGCCCTGCTCCTGTGGAACCTTCAGGTATCTGCAGCCACATGATCGAGCACAGGTAAGCCCAGTCCATGTTGCTAACTCATGGAATCAGGGGCAAATGGCACAATCATTGTTGTAAGTCACTAAAATTAGAGGTAACTTCTTATTCAGGGACAGATAACTCATAGAGGCTTGCATGCACAATATTTAAAGAACTAGAAATCAGTAAGAAATTGACAAAACCCAAAAGAAAAATGGACAAAAATTTGAATAGGCATTTCATAAGATACCCAATCAGCCAATAAACATATAAAATGGTGCTTATTTTCATTATGCATCAGAGAAATGCAAATTAAAATGATAAGGAGATCTTTAACAGAATGGTTAAGAGCTTGGTGAGGATGTGGGGCAACAGGAACTCTCCTAGATTGCTGGTCTGTTGGTGGGAGCATAACTGGTACAATCACAAGGGAGCATAAATTGGTACAATCACAAGGGAAAACTGCTTGTATCTACTAAAGACAAATGTACACATGTCCAAGGTTCAGAAATTTCTCCTGAGTATATACCCAGTGGTGTGCTGATAAATGTTTTAACAGCTATCTTTCTGGGAACAGACAACAAAAAAAAAGCAAAGCCTGATTTGTAGTATTTGTTGATGTCCATGGTATAAATACTGCCACCATATGTGATTGCAAGCTCCGACCTGGCAACACTGAACACAAAATGGGAACAGATGTGGACAACTGGCTTTTGTGGGCTGGTACCAGCACACAAGTGTATATGCTCAATAGAAATGTATATATATTATATATATATGTATATACACATACACATATATACCAAGAAATAGGTATGAGAATGCTCATAGCAGCACTACTCATAATAGTCCCAGGTAGGAAAACACCCAGATGCCCATCAACAGTGGACTAAATTGTGGTGAGTCCACACATTGGAACACTGTGTAGCATTAAGAATGAATGAACTACAACTATATGCAACCAATACAGACCTACCTTACAAACGAAATGTTGAGTGAAATCAGTCAGACATAAAAGAGTACAAATATTCATGATTCCATTTACACAAAGTTAAAAAGCAGGCAATACTAATTTATGTGATTAGAAGTTAGGATTGTGGTTAACTTTAGGAAGAAGGTAGAAACTAAAAGAGATTATCATGGGGGACACTGTTGTTCTGGGGAGTGGGTAATACTCTGATTCATGATCTGGGTGCTGTTTACAGAGGTAGTTCACTTTGAAAATTTCTGATAATTTATTCACTATTCTGTATGTATGTTATACTTCAAGAAGGGATCAGAATTACAAAAGAAAAAACTTTGCCCCCTCAACAGATTCAATAGTTTCATGGTATGTCTACTTAGTAGGTAAGTCACCTCTGAGGTCCTATCTAGATTTAAGTCTAGAAGCTCCTAAATATATTAGAAAATGGAAATAGACATTTTCTAGTGGTCAAGAATCAAAAGAAGATGCTTCATTTGTCTAAAAAGGCAGAGTAACTTTTTTAGAAGGCAAATTTGATCCTCTCTCTCTAAGTGAAAAGCTTCCATGACTTCCCATTGCAGGCAAAACAAAACCTGACCCTGGAGGCCTCATATGATGTGGCCCCCTGCCTACCTCTGCATCTTCATGTTACACCACCAGTTCCTTGGCTCACTGTGCTGCAGTAATGAATGACTCTATGCTGATTGGAAAGAACAGCATGTTTTCCCATAATATGGTTTCCATAGCACAATTTGGAATACATGGGTATTCAGTGAGCAGTCCCAAAGAATTTGCAGTTATTTCCCCTCTAATGTCTCTCTGTGAACAGGATTGTCCATGAGTCTGGGCAGGAACCAGACATATCCCTCCCAACAGCGTGGTTCCTTCCCTTCACAGACTAAGGCTTTACTTCATTAGCCTCAGATGCTTGTCTAATGCAAATAGAGCCCTTGGAGGGTGATGGTTAGATTAAAACACCGTGGGAATTTGAGAGGCCCTTCTGAAAGGTGGGAGGATGGAATCAAAGACAGAGACTTGGGCCAGCCACTTATAGCAGTTGTACAAGTCCTCAGTTTTCAAGATCTTGCCTTGACTCTCAGAGAGACAGATGCCGGAGGTAAGGTATCTCGCGCATTTGGCATTCATTCATACAGTTGGCATTTGATAGCAGAGTGCTGACCCATAGGAGACACTGCTGCTCAAAGGAGCTATGCTTCACTCAAGACAGCCACTGGCCTCAGAGCCCTGTAAATCTCAGACAACGGTTGACTCCTGCACAAATAGAGTGGAAGTATCCATGGACATACGACCAGCTTAGGAGTGAACAGCTGTGAACATGAAAACTCCCAACCCTGCTGTTAGATGCTGGCCCCATGTGAGAGCAGGAAGGCTGCCTTTCACTGAATGTGGTTTGCCAGAAATCAATCAACTGCAGGTAGGAAGTAGGGTCTCTCATTCCTCAAGGAAGTTAACTCAGAGTTTTTATGTTATTGGGTTGTTATGCACATAGACATGTGAATCCTCGGGGCCTCTACCATTTTCTATGCTTTTGACACTCACCACCCAGATCTTGATGAACTAGAACTTATCATTCAGGTCTTGGCCCAAATGCCCTCTAATTGGAGAGGTCTTCCCTGATGATCCAACTTAAAGGAGCATTCTCAGCCACATGCCAGCCACTCTATGTCACATAGTCTATTAAACAGCTTTCACAACATTTACTACTACATGAAATCCATCTGTGTTAATTTATGTGGTTGTCTGTCTCCCTTCCCCAGATTGTGAACTCCATAAGAGCAGAAACTTTGTTCCCATCACAACTTCAGTGTTTAGAACAATGCCTGGCATATCTTAAGTTTTCAATGAAGTAATTTACTGCAGTATATGAGGTTCAAAAAGCCATTCAATAATGTCAAATAGTGTAGCCACATTGGAAAACAGTCTGGCAGTTTTCCAGATCTTCAAAAGATTATATATGAAGTTACTGTATGGCCCAGAAATTCCACTCCCAGATAAATACTGAAGAGAAATGAAATCATATGTCTACACAAAAACCTGTACATGAGTGTTCACAGCATAATTATTCATAATATACAAAAAGTGAAAACAACCCAAATTTCTATGAACTGATGAATAAATAAAATACAGTATATCTATACAAAGGAATATCATTTGGCAATAAAAAGGAATGAAGTGCTGATTCATGCTAGAAATGGATGAAACTTTTACAATATTATGCTAAATGAAGAAGCCATTTGCAAAGACCACATATTATATGAGTCTACTCTATGAAATGTCCAAAATAGCCATGATACAGACCGAAAGTAAATTTGTGGGTTCCTAGGGCTGGAATGTGGAAATGGGTAGATGGGGAGTAACTGCTAGTGGGTATAGGATTCCTTTTCAGGGTGACAAAATATTCTAAAGTTGATTATGGTGAGAGTTGGACAACTCTGTGTTTATACTAGAATCCAAATTGTATACTTTAAATGAATCAATTGAATGATTTTAAATTATATCTCACTAAAGCTATTATTAAAGAGAGTCATTCAGCCAGGCATGATACCTGAAATTACTCATACATTCTATCTTTCAACATGTATTCATCACCTTCTTTGCAAAAGGCTCAGTAGTACATGAGGGGGATACACATGAGTTTTACCTTATGGAACATATCATCTATTGCAATGTTTGTGGTCTTTATGCCAACTCCTCACCTTATTTCACATCTTGTAAGAGAAATCTGATTACAGGAAATGGTATGTGGTGGAGACCACTACTGTTAGTAAAATCCACATTCTCTTACTCTTCTTGGGACACAACTAGTTTTCATTTCCTAGCCTCCCTTGCATTTGGGTGGCCTTGTAAGTGAACTTCAGCTAATAGTCAAAAGTCTGGCTTGCTCCTTTATGCATTTCTTCCCCTCTGTCATTGGAATAAAAATGAGTGTGCTGATCTTGGGAGCCATATGTTGACATGGCAATCTTCATCAACTTGGGACCCTGAATGACTATGTGAAACAAAATGCCCAAGCTGCCCCATAATTGTATTGTTATACTAAGAACAAATAAACCTCTAATATTAAATTTACTCTAACTAATGCATTGGGATATAATAGAAAAATAGAAATATTTCAGGTGATGAGGCCTCTCCTAGTCTCAAAAATTGAGGCTTATGGTACTGTATTCCTTCAGATACAAAGTGATAATTTTACCAGGTTTTCATTAGACTTGTGTTATTGCCTTTATTACTTAATCACGGCTTGGTTTCTTCTATTCCAAGGGGACTCCTTCTACTTTAGCAACTGGGTACCTGGGGAGATACTGGCAGAGGAAAGTGTAATTATGGTTAAATATAGTGGTACAGGTAGGTGATACTAAAAAATACATACAAACAAATAAAACACCATGGTGTTCATGTTTAAATTATCAAGAAAATTCTAGCAAAAGTGTTGCCTCCTGCCATTTTCCCCATTTTCCTTCCTAATATAATTTTTCTCTTTTTGCCTTTCATTTTTTACTGCTTTAAGACTAATCCCTTGATAGTAATTTAAATCTGATAATACTAGATGATGAAGGGCACTCTTTGGGATAGATTCTATCTTGGGGATTACAAATTTTGACATTTGTTCAAATAAGTCCATATTAGGAAGGGCTTATTTCAAACAATACCATAAAAATATTATCAAGCTTTTGAGAAAACAAACAAACAAACAACAAGGGAGTAAAGAAAAACAGTTGTTCCATTCATCTGTGGGAAAAATGGAGAATCACTTACCATAGGAATTCTTGCACTTACTGCCAAGCCCTCAATTCCTCCAAATGCACAGTGACAAGACATGGTATGAGTCAGTCAACAAGGACAGTTCTATTACCCCTTCAAAGGTGTTTGGATCTGTGTCCTAACCATGGGAAGGTCAAGTGAAGAGGAGGAAGAACATGGGAGGGAAAAGTATCACCTGGGCAAATGGGGATAAAGTTCTAGCTGTGTGCACAGACCTGAGTCCCTGTGTCCAAGACTCCCCAATCTTTAACGATTAGAGAGCAGCCAGTGACTATTTTATTTATTTGTTTATTACACTCATATAGCCATTGCCCAGATCAACATATCAAATACTCTCATTAACTTTTCGCCACTTTCACCTAGGTGAAACCAGGGACTGCTTTAAACTAACACCAAAGAAAATGTCTAGAAAACCCTGGGGAAAAATTAAAACTGATGCATGAAATAGAAAGATTATATCTAGGAAGCTTAAGGGCTTTGTTGCTACTTCAGTTCTTACCATCCAAGACACTTTCAAAACAGAAAAGGTATGTCAAAGGTATGGTTCCAGAGGGTTATGAAAGAAATGCTGATGAGAAAGAGAAAGAAATCTGAAGGAACATATTTTATGAAGCATTTTTTTTTTGGTATCATTAATATATAATTACATGAGGAACATTACGTTTACTAGACTCCTCCCACTACCAAGTCCCCCCCACAAACCCCATTACAGTCACGGTCCATCAGCGTAGTATGATGCTGTAGAATCACTACTTGTCTTCACTGTGTTGCACAGCCCTTCCCATGCCTCCCTCCATTATACATACTAATCATAATGCACCCTTTCTTTTCCCCCACCCCTTATCCCTCCTTTCCCACCCATCCTCCTCAGTCCCCTTCCCTTTGGCAACTGTTAGTCCTTAGGTTCTGTGATTCTGCTGCTGTTTTGTTCCTTCAGTTTTTTCTTTGTTCTTATACTCCACAGATGAGTGAAATCATTTGGTACTTGTGTTTCTCCGCCCAGCTTATTTCACTGATCATAATACCCTCTAGCTCCATCCATGTTTTTGCAAATGGTAGGATGTGTTTTCTTCTCATGGCTGAGTAATATTACATTGTGTATATGTACCACCTCTTCTTTATCCATTCACCTACTAATGGACACTTAGGTTGCTTCCATTTCTTGGCTATTGTAAATAGTGCTGTGACAAACATAGGGGTGCATCTGTCTTTTTCAGTCTGGGCTGCTGCATTCTTAGGGTAAATTCCTAGAAGTGGAATTCCTGGGTCAAATGGTATTTTTGAGGAAACTCCATACTGCTTACAACAATAGTTGAACTAATTTACATTCCCACCAGCAGTGTAGGAGGGTTCCCCTTTCTCCACAACCTCACCAACATTTGTTGTTGCTTGTCTTTCGGATGGTGGTGATCCTTACTGGTGTGAGGTGATATCTCATTGTGGTTTTAATTTGCATTTCTCTGATGACTAGTGATGTGGAGAATCTTTTCATGTGTCTGTTGGCCATCTGAATTACTTCTCTGGAGAACCGTCTATTCAGCTCCTCTGACCATTTTTTAATTGGATTATTTGCTTTTTGTTTGTTGACATGCATGAGCTCTTTATGTATTTTGGAAGTCAACCCTTTATTAGATCTGTCATTTATGAATATATTCTCCCATACAGGATGCCTTTTTGTTTTATTGATGGTGTCCTTTTCTGTACAGAAGCTGTTCAGCTTGATAAAGTCACACTTGTTCATTTTTGCTTTTGTTTCCCTTCCCAGGAAGATATGTTCATGAAGAAGTCGCTCATGTTTATGTCCAAGAGATTTTCGCCTCTGTTTTTTTCTACGAGTTTTATGGTTCCATGACTTACATTCAGGTCTTTGATCCATTTCAAATTTACTTTTGTGTATGGGGTTGGACAATGATCCAGTTTCATTCTCATAGATGTAGCTGTCCAGTTTTGCCAACACCAGCTGTTGAATAGGCTGTCAATTCCCCATTGTATGCCCATGGCTCCTTTATCGTATATTAATTGACCATATATGTTTGGGTTAATATCTGGAGTCTCTATTCTGTTCCACGGGTCTGAGGGTCTGTTCTTGTGCCAGTACCAAATTGTCTTGATTACTGTGGCTTTGTAGTAGAGCTTGTAGTTGGGAAGTGAGATCCCCCCTGCTTTATTTTTCCTTCTCAGGATTGCTTTGGCTATTCGGGGTCTTTGGTGGTTCCATATGAATTTTTGAACTATTTGTTCCAGTTCATTGGAGAATGCTGTTGGTATTTTGATAGGGATTGCATTGAAGTAGATTGCTTTAGGCTGGATGGCCATTTTGGCAATATTAGTATTTCCTAGCCAAGAGCATGGGATGAGTTTCCATTTGTTAGTGTCCTTTTTAATTTCTCTTCAGTGTCTTGTAGTTTTCAGGGTATAGGTCTTTCACTTCCATGGTTATGCTTATTCCTAGGTATTTTATTCTTTTTGATACAATTGCAAATGGAATTATTTTCCTGATTTCTCTTTCTCCTAGTTCATCATTAGTTTATAGGAAAGCAACAGATTTCTGTGTATTAATTTTGTATCCTCCAACTTTGCTGAATTCAGATATTATTTCTAGTAGTTTTGGAGTGGAGTCCTTAGGGTTTTTTATGTACAATATCATGTCATCTGCAAATAGTGGCAGTTTTACTTCTTTACCAATATGGATTCCTTATATTTCTTTGTTTTGTCTGATTGCCGTGGCTAGGACCTCCAGTACTATGTTGAATAACAGGGGGGAGAGTGGGCATCCCTGTCTTGTACCTGATCTCAGAGGAACAGCTTTTAGCCTCTCACTGTTCAGTATGATGTTGGCTGTGGGTTTATCATATATGGCCTTTATTATGTTGAGGTACTTGCCCTCTATACTCATTTTGTTCAGAGTATTTATCATGAATGGATGTTGAATTTTGTCGAATGCTTTTTCAGCATCTATGGAGATGATCATGTGGTTTTTGGCCTTCTTCTTGTTGATGTGGTGGATGATGTTGATGGATTTTCGAATGTTGTACCATCCTTGCATCCCTGAGATGAATCCCACTTGGTCATGGTGTATGATCCTCTTGATGTATTTTTGTATTTGGTTTGTTAATATTTTGTTGAGTATTTTTGCTTCTATGTTCATCAGGGATATTGGTCTGTAATTTTCTTTTTTGGTGGGTTCTTTGCCTGTTTTTGGTATTACAGTGATGCTGGCTTCATCGAATGAGTTTGGAAGTATTCCCTTCTCTTCTTTTTTTTGGAAAACTTTAAGGAGAATGGGTATTATGTCTTCTCTGTATGACTGATAAAATTATGTGGTAAATCCATCTGCCCTGAGGGTTCTGCTCTTGGATAGTTTTTTGATTACCACTTCAATTTCATTGCTGGTAATTGGTCTGTTTAGATTTTCTGTTTCTTCCTTGGTCAGTCTTGGAAGGTTTTTTTTCTTCCAAGTTGTCCTTTTTCTAGGAAGTTGTCCATTTCTTCTAGGTTTTCCAGCTTGTTAACGTATAGATCCTCATAGTATTCTCTAATGATTCTTTGTATTTCTGTCGGGTTTGTCATGATTTTTTCTTTTTCGTTTCTGATTCTGTTGATGTGTGTAGATTCTCTTTTTCTCTTAATAAATCTGACTAGGGGCTTATCTAATCTTTATTATGTCCCTCCTTCTGCTGACTTTGGGCCTCATTTGTTCTTCTTTTTCCAATTTCAATATTGTGACTTTAGACTATTCATTTGGGATTGTTTTTCCTTCTTTAATAGGCCTGGATTGCTATATAGTTTCCTCTTAGTACTACCTTCACTGCGTCCCACAGTAGTTGGGGCTTTGTGCTGTTGTTGTCATGTTTTTCCATATATTGTTTAATGTCTATTTTAATTTGGTGATTGATCCATTGATTATTTAGGAGCATGTTGTTGAGCCTCCATGTGTTTGTGAGCCTTTTTGCTTTCTTTGTACCACTTATTTCTAGTTTTATACCTTTATTGTCTGAGAAGTTGGTTGGTAGAATTTCAATCTTTTTGAATTTACTGAGGCTCTTTTTGTTGCCTAGTATGTGGTCTATTCTGGAAAATGTTCCATGTGCACTTGAGAAGAATGTGTATCCTGTTGCTTCTGGGTGTAGATTTCTGTATATGTCTATTAGGTACATCTGTTCTAGTGTGATGTTCAGAAAAATTACTTATTTTCTGTCTGGTGGATCTGTCCTTTGGAGTGAGTGGTGTTTTGAAGTCTCCTGAAATGAATGCATTGCATTCTTCTATTTCCTCCTTTAATTCTGTTAGTATTTGTTTCACATATGTTGGTGCTCCTGTGTTGGGTACATAGATATTTATAATGGTTATATCCTCTTGTTGGACTGAGCCCTTTATCATTATGTAATGTCCTTCTTTATCTCTTGTTACTTTCTTTGTTTTGAAGTCTATTTGTTGTTTGCATGAAATATCTTTTTCCATCCCTTGACTTTTAGTCTGTGTATGTCTCTGGATTTGAGGTGAGCCTCTTGTAAGTAGCATATAGATGGGTCTTGATTTTTTAAAAAAATTTTTTATTAAGGTATGTTTGATATACACTCTTATGAAGGTTTCACATGAAAAAACAATGTGGTTACTATATTTACCCATATTATCAAGTCCTCACCCATACCCCAGTGCAGTCACTGTCCATCACTGTAGTGCTACAGATCCATTATGTGCCTTCTCTGTACTACACTGTTCTCCCCATAATGTTTTTATCTCTTTTAGGCAGCTCCCTGGGTGCCTCTCCTTCTAAGTCTGAGTTTCCCTGAGATAAATATCATCTTTTTTCCCTTTAGGTGTCAACTCTGCATTTCCTGGTTGGAATCTTCTGGGCATGCTGACTAACTGACATTCTTGAGCCCCAAAGAAGGTTCTAGCCCTTCACAGCTTATCTGCCTATCTCACATAAAGTCATTCTTTACAACCCATCACTGAGCTGTTCTGAGCCATATATTCCCCATTAGGAGGGATCTGGAAATAGTTTAATATGGTTTAACATTCACGGCATCACCCTTCATAGGCAATGTCAATGAAAAGAGTGAAGACATTAATTTTCTTACAAAGGTTGAGGGGGTAAGGAATAGGGCAGGCTCTTCCTATAGTAGGATCTGCTCCTGGCCAGTCATGAGGACATTTTCTACAAGGACTTTGTTCTTTACTTCATTTACACTTTTTCAATAATATGCTTCATTTCTGCCTTTCATGTTTTTATCATTGCAGTTTTCTACCTTCCATTTCTCCATTTTTCCTAAGCCAAGAATTGCCCCCAGAGAGTGAGATCTTGCACTGTTATCACAGTGTCTGCTACAGAGAAATATGTGAACATCCAGTTCATACATGTTAAATTTTTACTCTATTAACCAGGAAGTTGATTGTTCAGTGGCTAGGGAGAACCAGAGGGCCTCCATTTCAAGGCACAGAACCTATCTTGCAAAGAGGTGACAGAGATGATATTGTGACTTGCAGGAAGCCCAGGCCTTCCCAAGTGAAAAGCAAGTGGGTCTTGGCATATGGCTGACTCAGATTATGATTATTCCAGAGCCAAGATTTTCTTGAAGTTTTGAAGCCAAGAAGAGAGCAATAAGGCCTGTTTCTGATTTTGCACTTCACAGAGGAAGCAAACAGGAACAATCATGAAAAGCAGACTAATTGTTTCTTTCAGATATTATAACCATATTTACATAAACTTCAGTATAGTTGCTTCATCTAGTTTTGGCACTAAAATGATTTCTTCTTTCACTGACCTTTTTTGCAATAAATAAGGCCAGATTGAAAAAATATCTCTAAAGACTATAATTATGGATTTGTTTGGCGCAAAATGTTTCCTTCGGCATACTTCAGATGATCTTTTAAACGAATTGATGAGAACAGGTGGGTCTTGCTTTTTTATCCATTCTATTACTCTGTGTCTTTGGTGCATTTAGTCCATTTACATTTAGGGTGATTATTGAAAGATATATACTTATTGCCATTGCAGGCTTTAGATTCATAGTTACCAAAACTTCAAGGGTAGCTTCTTTACTATCTAACTGTCTAACTTAACTTGCTTATTAAGCTATTATAAACACAGTCTGATGATTCTTTATTTCCCCCCCTTCTGATTCCTCCTCCTCTATTCTTTATATGTTAGGTGTTTTATTTTGTGCTCTTTTGTGTTTCCTTTGACTGCTTTTGTGGGTAGTTGATTTTATTTTTTGCCTTTAGTTAGTATTTGGTTGGTCTGCTTTCTTTGCTGTGATTTTATTTTCTCTGGTGACAACTATTTAGCCTTAGGAATGCTTCCATCTAGAGCAGTCCCTTTAAAATATCCTGTAGAGGTGATTTGTGGGAGGCAAATTCCCTCAACTTTTGCTTATCTGGGAATTGTTTAATCCCTCCTTCATATTTAAATGATAATCATGCTGGATATAGTATTCTTGGTTCAAGGCCCGTCTGTTTCATTGCATTAAATATATCATGCCACTCTCTTCTGGCCTGTAAGGTTTCTGTTGAGAAGTCTGATGACAGCCTGATGGGTTTTCCTTTGTAGGTGACCATTTTTCTCTCTTTGGCTGCCTTTAATAATCTGTCCATTTCCTTGATCTTTCCCATTTTAATTATTATGTGTCTTGGTGTTATCTTTCTTGGGTCCCATGTCTTGGGAGTTCTGTGGGCTTCCATGGTCTGACAGACTATTTCCTCCCCCAGTTTGGGGAAGTTTTCAGCAATTATTTCTTCAAAGACACTTTCTATCCCTTTTTCTCTCTCTTCTTTTTCTGGTACCCCTATAATGTGAATATAGTTTGTTTGGATTGGTCACACGGTTCTCTTAATATTATTTCATTCCTGGAGATCCTTTTATCTCTCTCTGCCTCAGCTTCTCTGTGTTCCTGTTCTCTGATTTCTATTCCATTAACAGCCTCTTGCACCTCATCCAGTCTGCTCTTAAGTCCTTCCAGAGATTGTTTTATTTATGTAATCTTCCTCCTAACTTGATCCTTTAGCTCTTGCATATTTCTCTGCAGGTCCATCAGCATGGTATGACCTTTATTTTGAACTCTTTTTCAGGAAGATTGGTTAACCTAGGCTCCCTCTCAGGGGTTGTCTGGGTAATTCTCGACTGGATCAAATTCTTCTGCCTTTTTATGGCAATAGAGGTAGTCGTAGGCAGTTGGCACATGTTTTAGCTGGGAGAACAACGTCCTTTCCTGCACCTTGCCCTTCTCTGCTTCCTGTGCTGGTTACCCGCACATGGGGAGCTGCTTCCAGTTTTTTTTTCCTGAGCCGCAGTGGATGGGGCAGCCATCAGGGCATCCCAGAGCCCAGCTGGAAGGGGCAGGCATGCCGAGTGTCCTCTCCTGAGAGAACAGTGACCTTTCGCGTCCTCTCCCAGCTTCCTCTGTCTGCGCTGGGCTGCCGAGCGCTGGAGTGGCCTCTGAGTCTGGCCCAGGCAGCTACAGAGGAGGCTCTGGGAAGCCGCTGTGAGCACGGCCACTCTCAGGCTGCTCCCCTGCTATTGTGGGGCCGCACCGGAGGGGGAATGGATAGGAGGCTGTTTATCGCTGTGAGGGTCTTCAGCACTGTGCTGTTTCCCAGGGGGTTAGGACGCCTGTAATTCCCCGGGATTCCCAGCTGCTAGGCTGAGTTTGCTGGGACGCTTCCGTCCTGTTGTGAGGCATCTGTCCCTTTAAGACTTTCAAAAAGCACTCGTTTTTCTTTTGTTCCACGGGTGTCGGCTGTGGGGACCCATTCACAGATTTTACTGTTCCGTTTCCCTAATATCCAGCACACCATGCAATGTGTGTCTGTGCTCCTGGTGGAGATGACTAGGATTGGGTATTTAGCAGTCCTGGGCTTCCACTCCATCCCCGCTTGGACTCCTCTTCTACCACTGGGGAGGTGGCATGGGGGAGGGTGCTGGGGTCCTTCCAGGCTGCGGCTTGTATCTTATCCCCTTCGTGAGGTGTTGAGTTCTCGCAGATGTAGATGTAGATGTAGCCTGGTTGTTGTACTGTATCTTCTGGTCTCTCTTTTAGGATTTGTTGTATTTGTTGTATTTTCAAAAATATATATGGTTTTGGGAAGAGATTTCCGCTGCCCTACTCATGCCACCATCTTGGCTCCTCTCCTTATGAAGCATTTTTGAAGCCATAGTTGCCATGACAAGTTGAAGCAATATATATCATAAGTATAACTTTTGGGAATGATTTGGGAGAGTTGGTACTTATTTACATTGGCAGTCAGATTGTGAATGGTACAATCTTTCTGGAAACCAATTTGGCAACATACCAAAAGGCTTAAAATGTTAGTAATTCTCCACCTCTCCAATCACAAAATTGGGTACTCCCTGACTTTGTCATTGCATTTCTAGTAAATTAATAATAAATTTAAAAATTAAAGAAACTGAAGATTTAGTAATAAGGATGCTGTGGGTAAAATAGCAATATTTCCAGAATTTCTCACCTGGCTTTAGTGCATCTCCATACAATAGGTATGGATTTCCAGGGGATGGAGAGGAGTAGTCCATCTCCATATGAATAGATAATTACAAGGGTAAGCAAAGGCTTATCTGGACCTGAGAGGTTGGGTGGAGGGTTCTTCTTCTGCAGCCTGGTTGCAAGAGACACTGGCAAGCAGAAATGGACTGATTTCAGTTTCAAAAGTATTTGCCCAGGATTTTCCCCCAGGCTTACTCATGCTCATAGTACAATTTATTATTTGAGAAATCTGACTCAACAATGAGATGGCAAGGAAAAATTGTGAAAAACTTTAAAATTTACCAGGTGTCCTGTCTAGCTATCTTCACTATTATTTGTGTTTGAGTACATTACTTTATAACTCTATAGAAGTTCACTTTGAACAAAACTGATAGTAATGAAAATAATTTCTGACCATAGAAATGTATATTGTGTCCTGTGGAATGCAATTGGTTATTTCCCTGTGGATATTGTCCAGTTTTGCCATCCATGTATAAATTTATTTTAGTATTCTTTATCTCACTCTAAATGAGAGAGAGTTTGAGGGTTTTTTGACCTGGTTGTTATATCTTTAATGGTTCCTCATTAATGAATAAGATAAACAAAATCTTTGACATGTGTTCATTTTAAATTTGTATGGGAGTTATGATTTTATCCTCTTTAAAATGTATACTTTAATATGATGACTGGTTGAATAAATTATGATTTATTTATTAGGTAGAAAGATAGACATGAGCAGCCAGGGAAGGGGAAGGTAAGATTCAAAGAAAAAAATGCCGAAACTCTGCCCAGGTAGGGGTCCCATGTAAATGCAACAAAGGCTTTGCAAGGAGAGAACTTCCTTACCTATAGAGCAGGCCAAACTGGTCCTGGCCAAGTCCCAGTGCACGTGCAATGAACAAAACTAAGAACTGCCCAAACCACAATTCATCATAATCCCATTAAAATAAAATTGTGATTTTGCTCCTCACCCCCACCCCCCCCAACCATGGGTTTTTTTCTGTGTGTATTTTGGGAAAAAGGCATGGGCACCAAGAGAAATGGGTGTATAACTAGAGCTGTCAATCAAATGACCCATCCTGTCAATCAAAGAGGCACCTCCAGGCTAAGTCATAATAAATGAACCCTCCCCTAAAGTTGGGGGCCTTTTTCTACCTTGACTCTGGTCCACTCCTCCCTTGGAGTATATTCAAATAAAACTTTAACTCTGCTTTATTATGGTGTCTCTGCCTTTCAAGTCTTTGATTTGGTGGGGACAAGAACCAAGGAGAACAAAGTCAACCTGTAACCTAATATTCAGATAATGTAATGCTACATAGCTTTAAAAGTTGTTGATACAGACGAATAATTATTAACATAAAACTAGACAAGTTGCAGCACTAGAGGCACAGAGTAAGTTACCTTGTGTAAACATTTGAACATATACATGTGTATATGTGTATGTGTGTGTATACATATATATATATATGTGTGTGTATATATTCATACAGACGGAATTCAGGACAGGCTATTACAAAATATGGCACCTTTGCATATCTTAAGTTGTATCTTAAGCTGAAGGAGTTTGAGAAAACAGCAGAAGCAGGAAGACTTTTCTGAAGCAGGTCATAAGGCTCTCCTGTGAAAGGTGCCTTCCCTGGACCATGAGGAAAGGAGCATCTTCCTGCCCAAGTTGGTAGGAAAGACTCTGCAGGAACAGGCTGTCTGTGTTAAATTTCCCCCAATTTACTATTGTAAGTCCAGGGAAAGGAAATCCCGGGGCAAAATACCTCTAAAAACTGAAATCAGTAAAGGGAGAAATAAAGTTTAAAATCTATTTATTCTCACAAACTGCACTCTGGGCTGTCTCTCTTTCCTGCTCCAGCAGAAGCAAAACTGGCCCTCCCCTCACCTCTCAGGTACAGATAAGCCCTCTGTTGCCCAGGTAATTACCCACTGATATGGAGGTGAACTTCTCTCCACCCCTGAGGAATGATGCAAATGCACTAAAGCCATACTTTCTACCTCTGAAAGCCTGTTGATATGCAGATGTACTAAAGCCAGGCAAGATATTCTGGAAATATTACAATTTTACCCACAACTATACTTAGCTTGGACTCATTGCCTTATCATACTTATCCATAACTTTCCATTCTTCATCAAAACTAGCATAAAAACACAGTTTAGCTGTCTCTTCAGGTATTCATTCCTTATAAAGGCTCCTGTGCCATGTAAAACTTGTATTAAATAAATTTGCATTTCTCCTGTTTGATCTGTCTTTGTCAGTTTAACTTCCAGATCCAGCAAGGGACCCTAGAATGTTGAGGAAAATTTTTCTTCTCCTACTATATATGCATGTGTGAGTAAACTTAAATGTGAGACATATATATAGATATATATACACACACATATACATATATCTATGTATTTTTGCTCTGTAATGATATACATCAAGGTAATAACAAGGATTATCTGTGGGGATAGTAAGTATTTAATTCTTCTATATGCTTTAATGTATTTTCTTGCTTTTCTAAAATAAGTTATATTACACTAAGAAAATGCATTTTTAAAAAAATGCAGAGGGATAAGCAAGAACATTTTTATCTTGCACTAATTTATCTTCAGATGCAAGAACTCAATCCCTCCTGTGTAAATTAGCCCAGGAAAACCTGGTTTCTGCCTGTTGTCCCCACATGAATAATAGGGCCCCCTTTTCTTCTCAAAACCATCCCAGTTTAAAAGAAAAAAAATTATGGTCATTTTACTTCTGTGACATAAAATCACAAGATTTAAGACAGATCATTCCTCAGTGCATGAAATAGGGAATATGAAGGGAGACTAGACTACCTGTGAGCAATTCCATAATTCAACTGGTTCAAAATCTTAATCTTATCTAATCTATAAAAATATTCTTGCAAAACAAAGGATGCATGCCTTCACAGGTTGCACGATTGAATTTCAAGCTGATTTAGTCATCTTAATGAATGGGGAAAATGACTACAGCACTTCTTTCATTTACATTTACGATAGGCTCAGAGTCCTAAAGTCAATTGAATGTTTTCAGATGGTAAGTGCTCCAGAAGGACAGTATTTATGATATAAGAATTGCTTTTAATAACAGGAAATTTTCTTTCTTCTGTAAATTTATGTAACTGCAAACAATTTACAGATTTTAAAACCAAGAAGAGACTTTAGATTTACAGCAGCATTTATCTTGTCTGTGAGTTTATTAGAGTGATGCCTTTACAAATCCACTGCCAGCCCCATCCCAGGCTCGCCCAGTGGGGAACCATTTCAGAAAGTGAGCTTTTCAAATGTAAAGTAGGTTTTTTTTTCCCCTCCCTTCTTCTTCTGAAAGCAGACAACTTAAAGTCTTAAAATTCAACCCTGAATTGTTACAAGGGCATTTCTGAGGGCTGAGTACAGTTTCGGCCTCAGGCCATGGAGACTGATTTTCATAAGCTCGGAGTTCTGTATTTTCCTCAATCCTCTTTCACCCTATTAATATTATACTGGGATCAGATAGGAAACCTTTTCTTAATCCCAGAGATATGGAGTTGGTCTGAGCCTCTGTACTTCCTAAGCTAGATGTCCAAAGATAACTTCTTAATAAGGTGAAAACTCCTTTTGTTCAAGTTCTTTGCCATAAAGGCAGCATAGTTTCACTGAACTTCTTTTTTAATTCTAATACATTTAATTTCTCTTATCATTTAGTTTCTAGACACCTGGAGAGTCAAAGACACATCTTAGATTATCCACTGAAAAGAAAAAAAGAGGTAGAAAGGAAAGTTGGCTGGAGTGAGAGGAAGAAAAATAAAGAAAGGATGAAACAATAAAGAGAAAAAAACGACAGGGTAAAATAGTTGATTCAATTACTGAGCAAAATAACTCAGGCATGCTGAAAATTTTTTTTTACGACCTACCATTGCTCTGATAAACAAGGGATTTCAGCCGGAAGTAGTTTTTCTTTGGCTGAACTGCAGTAAATGAAGACAGCTTGAAAAACAGCAGAAACCTAACAAAATGTAAAAGGAATTGTCTCCTAATGAGAAGTGCAGTGCCCAGGAAAGAGTTAATTATTTTGTGGAGAGCCCAGCTGGTGTCCACAGCAGATCTCCCCTAAACTTCTGGGTCTGCACAAGTTCTAAATGGTACTGTAGCATTATTGCTTATGTTAAAGATAGTGACATATAACAAAGCAATCAGACCCACTATTAAATTCTTGGGTCAGTGCTGAGTTTTCAGTGTCTTGACAGAATGTGAAGTAAATACATTATGTTGTGGTTCAAGAGGAACCAGGCAATAGGAATTTATGCTGTTATTCTCGAAACAGCTCTTGTCTCAGGCAGGGGCCAGAGACAGTGGCCTGTGTTGGTGTTTTCCCTGTGTGGAGCTGGAGAATGATTTATATGCCAGTAGGGAGAAGAGTTTCTCCATTGTCTGTAACAAGACTATTTTTAACTCTCTCTCAGTTGAGAAAACTCTGTTTTCTGGCTCAGGCACCTCTTAGATTAATATGCTTCCTAAAACTGAGATGACTCATTAGAATCGTACTTGGAGTGGGCTGTAGGCTTCGTTCCTCACATCTCTCTTCAGAGAGCCGTTTCATCTTACAGCCCCCGGAGAGGTCCCTCAGCCACCCTCACACCAGATAACTAGGGGAAACCTGATCAAGGCGCTGCCAAGGGAAAGGCCTGGAAGAGCAAAGTGGAAACTTCACTGTCACTGAAGAAGGCTTTTGTGACCGAAAGGTGAAGCAGTGCAGACAAAATTCAACTTGTTTTTGTTGTTGTTTCTTCTTCACTTGATATGCTCAGATAACTGCTTTCATGAGTTGGTTAAAGTTTTCCAGCCTCTCCTTTTCTTGTATCTAGAGGCCTTAAGTTGAACAGTTGTCACTCTTAGCAAAAGTGGTGGGGAGGAAAGAAGTGGAAACAAAAACATGCTCTCAGAATGTGAGTGCTCCATTTGACAGAAAAAGCAATCTTAGCCCTGGCATTTCAGGGAAAGAGAGGAGAGAGGAGAGGTAACCCTGACATGTCTGCCTTGTGCAGGGTGTTGGTACATAAATTATCTCATTTAATAGATTGTGTTCAGTGACAGAGCATGGACAGTGAACAAATCCCAGCTTGTACACACCAGGAGAAAATGAGATCATTCCAAAAGGCGGCTGGTTGAGATGGAAGGAGAGAGAGAGTTGGGCACAAATAATGGGGTTGATATGGGAAAAAAGGGGGAATGTCTGGAGGGAAATGGTAGTCTAGAAAATATCTGCCTATGCCAGCTTTAGAAGATAGCCCAAAGCCCTGGGAAGCTGGCTTTGGTTCAAGTTGTCTAGGAAACTTATCATAAGCCCTTAGCAGTTCACCAGACAGGAAAAGCTGTACCTTTATTTGGGTTGTGGGGGGAGTTCTCCAAGTTCATCATTTCCCCCCAGTGGATCACCATGGCCTAATTTAGAGAATGTGGGCTGCCAGCATCATTCACCTTCCTATTCCTAGCACCTAGACTGGTATCTAGCAAATAAAAGCAGCTCAATACATTTCTATTGAACTAATGCCTTGAACAGTTAAACAAAATATATATTTATTATTTGAAAACTGGCAGACTCCTTCACAGTGAATTTTGACAATATGAAATACTTTTATTTTCTTAGGAATAATTTAAAAAAGAGAAAACTGGAGACTAGAAATAGGGGAAAAAGAGACAGTGACTTAGATGGTATAATAGGAATAAATGCTTTTGCGAAGCTGTAAGTAAGATAAAGAGGCTGGAGATGAGATAAAGATAAAAGAGGCTGAAGAAAAGTATATTTTTGATGCCTTACAACTGTGCTCTTGTGAACCCACGTAAGAGGGGCCATTGCCCTTGTATTCCCACTCACATATGTTGAGTGCCTCACAAACTCAAGTGCCTACCAGCTGAGCAACAGAGACTGTGACCAACATGGAGGGTGCCCATCTTGTCTAGGGGGCAAGCCACAGTTCACTTCATGGGGTTGTTGCTGCCAGCTTTGCAGACTCCCTGCTGCCACATTTTATTTTTTCATAGAAGCTGGAGATGCATACTTTTATGTGAAATGTTCTGACTTTTTAAATGTTTCCAACTAACTCAAATTTTATGAACATTGTACGGGCCAAACACAACACCATCTACCTTCCTGAATTGGCCTCCAGTCTGCCATTTTGTTACTTCTGTGTCACACAATTCTGGTAAATCATCGTGACAAGAAGATTAATCAGGGTACTTCCTGAAGTCTCACCGAGAGCTGCTAGAGTAGTCTGGGAATGCTTCCCTGAAGCACCTACATCAAAGCTGCTATATGGAGGACAGTGTTGCTTACAGCATGTGATTTTCATTTCCCATGGACTTTTGTGGCTAAATACTGTTTTGAGATTCTTTTTTCTTTCCCAGTATTTTTCCCTATTTCTTCCACTTACTCAAACTGGTAGCTGACTTTCTGTTTTATTGCCTTAGGGGAAATGTGGCAGGGCCAGTGCAGAATTAGCTTGCAAATCTTTCTGGTTTTTATTTTCCCCAAACTTAAAGCCTTAGAAGTCATTTGCAGAAGGAGTAAAAGAAAGAAGGATTTTTTAGTATCTGCAGAGTCTAGGAAAACCAAAGGAAAAAGTAGTACTCATTTCCTGCCCCAAGAAAGAAATTCCTCCTAGTCTGGGAAGACGCAGGAGAAGGAAAGAAGAAACAAAAATGGGTTTCAGAGCAGTGAGGATCCAGGCTCTGCCTCTCACAGATGCCGTCATTGGTCACTCCAGGCAGAAGGATCTGAAGGCAGCTTAAAGAACATAGCTGTACCCTGAGCATGGCCTCTGGGGCTGCTGAGAGCTTCTGGACAAGGAGGCGCCAGCAGACAGGACAACAGCTAACCAGTGGAAACTACATCTCCTGGTTACCCATGACGTGGCCACAGAACCTCTACACCATCCCTGACACTGGAAGACTGTCACAGCCAAGGTGAGGCTTTCTTACTCATCATCAGTGTGGCTAAAGTTAAAATAGATTTCTGAAGTACAGAATATATGAAAATGTGTTATTTTCTCCAAATTTGAGGATGTGGCTCAAAATTCAAGCCCATTACAGTTTTTAGTTACAGACATCACATACTGAAGTGTCCAAGTTTTCATATAAAGTTCTTCAGAATTCTTCTCTTTAAAAAATACAGATATGGCACATAATTATCTTTTTTGTATGAATTCTATGTCTTGACCCTGAAAGACTCCGAAGACAGCTCCTGCTATATCCTTCCCTCGATGTTCGGGGGCAGGGTACTCTTGTCCTTGGAGGACAAATGGGGTGAAGCAGAAAGAGTGGAGTTGGGAGATGGCTGCCTATGCTGAGCATGATCTCTGGGTGCTGGTGAGAGAATGTTCTGCCTAGTGTGCTATTCCCCTATAACAGTAGCAGGGAGCAATTCCATGCTATGGTAAAGCTTGGAAACCCCTTGAACTGGATTTCCAGAAAACCTGATCCACATGTGGTAGGGCCAAGTATCCCATCATCTAGAAACACTTTGTTGAGAGTCATATTATTATTCCAGGACACAGGCATAATGTAGTATTCTCATAGGCAAAACAGATATGTGGGCATACTATCTCACTCAGGGTGATCTTCTCAATGTGACTTGTTTTCTGCACTTTGTTAGGAAAACATCACATGCTAGAAAATTGCTAGAAACTGCTGACTTCTAAATCAGTCAGAGGAATCTGAACCAGTAACTAAGGCAAGCTTTGTGCTGGCTCACTAACAAATTCACACAAGTCTTTGCTGGAAGATTCCTGTTGCAAGGTAGATGGACAAATGCCTTTCCCTCTGCTTCTTAATACTGAGAGATGAGGGAAAGGAATGAAAGGCTTAAAGAACAGGGTATTTTTTATTTCTTGCTTGTAAGAAGACATTCAAATATATGATTTTTTAATCTGCAAAAGAAAAGACACAGTAAAAAATTATGGTGGGAAGAAAGATTCATAGTAACTTGAAAAATGCTTCTGTTAATGTTCAATTAACCGCAGAGTTGGTTGTAGACCCTGGGTCTTCCAAGCCCTATTCCAGGAAAACATCTCTAGGTAGTCGGTTCTTCCTGAGTTAACTCATCTGGGATTCTAGGAGATGAGGGCTTACTGGGAAAAACATGCTTTGGGTTCCAAGGATATATTTGGAATATGTGTTTCTTGCTGGCTGCTGTCGAGTATTGATCTCTACTGTTGGTATTGTCATTTCATAGGATCTATCCAATTTTTCTCTGAAAAACAATTTCCTCTTCTTCCATGCATATTTTAAAACCAAGAAAAATTTTTCTCCAACTCCTTCATCCTCTGTCATCAATAATGGCTCTCAACTATCTAACTTTAACTTCAGAGAGTGGAATTAAGTGAAAACAAAATGCACACACACACACACACACACACACACACACACACACACACACACACGCCACCCAATCATTTGCTATCTGTCATGCATTTCAAAGCCACCTAGTAATAAAGATCAGAAAATAAAGATGTTCACTGCTGGTGGTATTTAAGACATATGGAGTTACTGTGATGGATAGCAGCAATATAGTTTCTCTTACTTTGAACTAGATTTTGAGAGAGGTGTTGAAAGTTTTAGAGTTAGGCCAAAGAGAAATCCTTCCAGGGGGCATATTTTCAAAAAATAATAAAAGGTTTTAGTTGATTCATTTGAATAGAAGAATCATAAGAATCATGTCAGTTTTACTGTAATGGTCTTTAAGGATTAAATTTGGTCACAAAAATGTATCACAAATGTTATTTTACATTACAGAGCTTTGATAGGTCTATAAAGTATAATCTTGTTACAAATGTTTTTGTGCATAGTATATATATATAATCAACATTCATATACATATATGAATTTATATTAAAATATATATGAATATACATATGAAAACAGCAATGTCATTTCACAACAAGTAATACAGAACACCTACATCCATTTAGATTTTAATTGTTTCAAGTTGCTTTTTAATACTTGGGTTTATTCTGCAGTTCACTGAATTTCTTAAGCCCAAAGAAACAATAAGGAACGAGATAATAAAGGACAAGTGGAGAAGATGAAGTAAAAAACAAAGACATACAGAAAGTATCATCCAAGTCAAGAGTTATTTATTAAAAAAATAAAATTAGCAAACATACTCTACAAAATTCCCTGATTTCTCTGTTACTGAGTCACCTTTAAAAATCTCCCACTTCAAAGGATCAATTTTTATTTTACTTATTTTGAATCTCTATTACTAGGAATTTACAAGCTTAAAATTGTTTAATGTTTTGAGTAACTCAATCAATAAGAAGTGAGCCCTATCATCAGTAATTCTTTTCTTAAAGTTTTCATCAAATATATCCACAGTAGCTCTTTTTTTGTTTAGCTTTTTTCTGGTTTATCTTTTTTTGCATTCTTTTACTTTCAATCTTTTTATCCCATCTTTCTATTTTTAGGTGTATCTTTTGTAATCAGCTAGAATTTTAAAAAATTCATTTCAATGACCTTTTTTTTAAGTAGAAAGGTTTGTGCATTTACACTGTGATTTCTGATGTATTTCTCTATTGATTTTTGCCATTATCTTTAGGCTTTTTGTCTCATGCATTGTTTCTTCTCCCTGCTGCACTTTTTCCTTTTTTTAGATGTATTGAATTTCACTCCCTCATTTTATTGTCTTCCCTCTAGTAGGTTTAAATTGTGTTCTCTTTCTATTCTTTTAGTGGTCACTTAAGAAATGTAATATTCCTTTGTTTAAAGTTAATTTTTCCCTCCTCTAAATCAGTACAATAACCTTAGGATATTTTAATCCCAACCATCACTTCCTGACTTAAATGCCACTGTTGCTTGCTCATTACCATTATGTTTTATACAATTAATGTTTGTATAGACCTGCCTTCCTGATTTGCATTTCTTTACTTACAATTCCTTCTTTTATCTTAGACTTTGCTTAGATCATAGTTATTTTCCTTTAGTACATCTTTTTTAGTTTCCTTACTGAAAGTTTGTTAATTGTGAACCCTATTTTTATTTGTGAGAAAATATCTTTAGTAGACCCTTTTTTTAAAACAGGATAATTCAATTATATATATAATTGTAGGTCTTATTTTCTTTTAACAGTTACAAGGTGTTATTACACTCTTTTGTAGATGTTACTTTTCATCTAATTGCCATTCTTTTGTGGGTAGTCCTTATCTTGAGTTGTGTTTAACATATTCTCTTTTATCTGGTGTTCTCCAGTTTTATTATGATGCGTCTAGATGTGGTTTTATTTTTATTATCTTGTTTGGCATCCACTAGACATTCAAAATCCAAGGATTTGGGACTTTCATTAATTCTGGAAAATTTTTTGGCATTTTCTCTTTAATGTGTCTATTTTCTCTTCATACCTCCTAGAATCTGAGTTCCTGTTACACATTCTCACTTGCTTTCCATGTCAATTAACATCTATTTCATATTTTTATCTTTATCTCTCTGTGCTGCATCTAGCATAGATTCTTAAGAACTTTCAGTTTGCTAATTCTCTCTTTATTGGGATTGAATCTGTTTTTTAACGTTCAGTTTCCAATTTCAATTGTTATGTTTTTCATTTTTAGAAATCCTATTTGGCTCTTTTCTTCAGATCTGCCTGATCTGTTTCTGATAGTCTCTTTCTCCCACGTCATAAAATGAAAACCCTCTTTCATTTGTTAAACACATTAGACACATTTACTTTGAATTCTTTCTCTGCGAATTCCAATTTCAATAATCTTTGCAGGTCTGTTTCTGTTGTTACGCATATTGTTATGCTGGCTCTTACTCATGTTTGTTGTCCTCAGTTCATTTAACACTAAGAAATATGTATTATTAACTCATATTGCCTAGAACTTTCTCTGTGGGAATTTTTGAGATCTTATTTTAAAGGGCATTCCTCCAGAAGATCTGTAATTCTTATGCCAGGCTCCTAGAGAAACTATACTCTGACACTATTTAAAATGAAATTTGCACCTCAGTGCTTTTGAACTCCAACAAATTATATGATTTCTGGTCCCAAATATGCACACATGTGCTCTTATGGTGAGAATTTCTCAAGGGAAAACTTATTTTTATTGATTCTGCCCTAACTAGATGTGGAGCAAATGGAAATTTCTGACCAGGATCCCAGCCTGGCCTTAATAGCACTCACTGTATATAGTAAGAGCTTGTTTTCATATCCATGGGATGTTTACTGGGGACAGAGTAGCTGGTCAGTCATGGAAGTACACACCCAGGAGAGTGGTGGCGAGGAATCACCCATTCTCTTCTCTTCCCAGTCGCAGGTCTGTAATTGGTCAAACATCCACCAGTCCCAGAGACCTGCCCACAGAGCTCCTTCAGTGATAGAAGTGGTGAAGCAGTAGGCCACTGGAAGAGCAGGGAGTGAGGAGATTGAGAACTATTGGCATGAGAATAAAATTGCCTTTTATCCCCAACTTCTTGCCCTTGACTTCATTCAGTGTCTTTGAATTCATAAGGAACTTGCTCCCCTCCTTCCTCCAAGAGCAACACTAGATCAAAAGTCAGATTGGCATATAATTCCAACTCCTCTTTTCATGGGACAGATTGCATCCTAGTTCATCCACTGGGAAGGTTTCCCTTTGCAGTCTTTCATTTATTCTAGGTCTCTGATTTTACAGTCTATATTTGTTCCAGGCTTTTCCTTTAGAATAGCATACAATGACATGTTAAAATCACTACTCTAAAACCACGCTTTAAACCACAAGAATTAGCTGTTATATACTTGAGGGTAAACCAGCACTTGTGTGAGTAGGTCCATCAAATGAGCTTCAGGCCTAAAGCTGGTGTCGTCTCCATAAATTCCCATAAATTTCCTGTAAGGTCAATTACACTTGAAAAAAAACTTTCAAAGCACATTTTATGTTACAGTACTTTAGCTCATATTTTGGGTGCTCTACTGGGAAAGACTTCTCAGACACATATCCTATATCATGTTTATAAATGAAAAATTTAGAAATCCTGATATGGTCATTCTAAAAAATACTCATTGTCTGAATTCCAGTAACACAAAATGATACTGGAAGCCTGCCTTGGTAAAATATAAAAAATAAAAAATGGAAAATAGAGGACTAATTTACAAGATATAGAATTCTTGAAATCAATCTATTCAACATTTTGATAAAACTACTTCTTCAAACCCCAAAAGGCTAGAAAGAGAGGCTCTGGTTATGGTTAGGGTTCTGATCATCAGGTCTATGTTTGAAGGAAAGCATAGCCATGCTCTTGTCTTGAAAACCTGAGATACCCTGGCTTTCCTTAATCCCAGGTATAGGAAGGGATAAACAGAGATTTAACCAAGAGGAAAATTTAATTTAATCTGTCTACAAAAAAAAAAAATGAATCAATTCAGTCATATAATCTGCATTAAAAAATCTTCATTAAAATTTTTAGTAATGTGGACACAGCCTTTTTATTATGGTTCCCCATAAAAATATTCTTGAGGAAAGTGTTGGAAACTATTTTGTTATTATTGAAGTTTAGTTTTAAGTCTGAGTTGCGGAACCACCATGGGTGAAACCGATTATGTGTCAATCAGAGACTCAGATTTTTAAAGCACAAATCTATTCATACAAGTACTGAAAAATCCTGGGAACAAGATAAGAGAGTTATCTTTGGGATAAATCTTATCTGTCTTGTGATTGTCTGTGTTTCTTTATAGGTACTGTTAGTCTCTTCTAGTTCACTGTGCGACTAGGGTAGAATCTTCACTGAGGCTCAGTGTAGAGAACTTTCTTTATATCTTGGGTATAATAGAATAAAAGGCATCTGGGTTTTCTTCATATGATTTGCCTTAAACTACTTGTGATACTCCATTTTAAAAGCAAATAATAGGAAAAAAATATCACAAGAAAGATTTATCTAAAATGCTAAAATTTACTTTTAATGTTAAAAAAAACCATTCACTAAAAGTAAGTTCTTGTAAATGAGATGGCTAGCTGAATTGAACACAAAAATGAAAAGACATGAAACTTATTAAAAGGTAAGTCACAAAGTCCAAAGGTGAACATGTCCTTCCACACAGGGGCAAACCAGCTGGGCCCTAAAAAGCAAGGCACTCTGACAAGAGAGATGTGGAGAAGGAAGTGAGGTGGAACATTCCTGGTGGACAATGAAGGAGGGTAGGGGCACAAAAGAGTTGGCATCCTTCAGAGAAGGATCAAAAATACAAATCACCACATAGTAGGAGGTGCTGACATCTAGTAGTGCAATTATCCAGGGGATCTGAACCAAAAGGACAAGAAGCAGTGACAGGGATCTGATTAGCTCTCCTTTTCAGTGTTTGAGGGAAACTTGAGTTGCAAGGTTGGTAAAGTTACTGTTGTAAGAGTAGAGCATCCATACTTTACAACAGTAAGCATGAGATAATTCACCATCCACCCACCCCAGAACTGTGACAAAAGGATGTTTAACCATGTGAGACAGGAAGCAACGAAGTAAAGATGAGCACAGAATGGCTTTACAGGCAGTACTTAACCTAGATGTTTAACTCCTGCCAAGGAATCATGTGATCTATGTATCCACTGTCCCTTCACACTACTGTGCTGAAAAACCATTCCTTAGCAGACAAACAGCATTTCTCAGAATTCATGATAGATGCCAAAGGGATAGGGCATGTAGTAGCAAATCAAAATGATCATTACCTACAGGGGATCACGGGAAGATGACGGAGTGAGTAGTTCAGTGGAAATCTCCTTCCCAAAACACATATATTTATGAAAATAAAATAAATACAACTATTCCTAAAAGAGACACCAGTGGATGCAGTACAACAGCCAGGATACATCTACATCTGCGAGAATTAAACATCACAGGAAGGGGGTAAGATACAAGCCGCGGCCAGGCGGGACCCAAACGCTCCACCACCCCAGAACCCGGCGGGAAGAAAGGAGTCGGAATGGGGAGGGAGTGAAAGCCCAGCACTGCTAAACAACCAGCTCTAGAAATTTGCACGCAGAGCACAGATACAAGGTGCACGGGGTGCTGGATATTAGAGAAATGGAAAAGCAAAACCTGTGGGCAGGTCCCCGCAACCGGCGCCCCTGAGACAAAAGAAACAAAGCAAGTGCTTTCTGCAAGTCTTAACACGACGAGGACCCCACATCTGGACGAAGTCATCCCGGCACACTTAGCCAGCAGCTGGGAATCCTGGGGAACTTTAGGCGCCCTAAGCCCCAGGGCAGCGCACAGCTCTGAACCCCTCACGGCACTAAGCAGACTGCCAGTTGATCCTCCAATGGGCGATACCCCGACACACCAGTCCAGTAGAGGGAGAGTGGCAGCGCACGCTGGGGGCGGCGGCAATGGCAGGAGCGGATCTCATGCACCGGTGGCACCAGAGGGAAGCGGGAGCAGCTTGTGCGAGCCTGCCGCAGCACCGACCGAACAACCCGGGTGCAGCCTGCATGGGCCAGTGGCAGTGACGCCAGAGGAGCCTGGGAGAAGGCAGTGTGGGAGAGGCCTGCGTACAACTGCAGAGGTGCCAGAGGGAGCAGCCGCACTCCCAGCAGCTGACCGGAATCACAGCCCAACACACAGCCACCTGGGTAAGACCCAAAGGCTGCTGCTGGCACACAGCTGCCTGGCAGGGGTGCCGCTATCACAGAGGGGCACACCTGGCGTGCCTGCCACTCCCCGCAGGGCGCCGTGCTGCTCTGATGTAGACTGCACCCACAGCAGCTTAGGGGAATAACCCAGTGGCTGCTGCAGGAGTGTGGGTAACCGACATAGGCAGCGGAGAAGAAGAAGGCATCCAGCAAGCAGGAAAGGACTTTCTTCCTCCAGCTGACACACCCGCAACCTGCCTATAGACACCGTTATCACCATGAAAAGGAAAAAAAAATTTAGTCCAGTCCAAGATAGTTCAGACAACACCTGAGAGAGGATTTGCAGAGACAGATCTAACCAGTCTCCCTGAAAAAGAATTCAAACTAAAAATCATAAACATGCTGACAGAGCTGCAGAGAAATATACAAGAGCTAAGGGATGACGTCCAGAGGGACATTACAGAAGTGAAACAATCTCTGGAAGGATTTATAAGCAGAATGGATAAGATGCAAGAGGCAATTGATGGAATAGAAACCAGAGAACAGGAACGCATAGAAGCTGACGCAGAGAGAGATAAAAGGATCTCCAGGAATGAAACAATATTAAGAGAACTGTGTGACCAATCCAAAAGGAACAATATCTGCATTATAGGGGTACCGGAAGAAGAAGAGAGAGAAAAAGGGATAGAAAGTGTCTTTGAAGAAATAATTGCTGAAAACATCCCTAAACTGGGGGAGGAAATAGTTGCTCAGAATATGGAAGCATACAGAACTCCAGAGAAAAGGGACAACACCAAGACACATAATAATAAAAATGGCAAAGATCAAGGACAAGGACAGAGTATTAAAGGCAGCCAGAGAGAGGAAAAAGGTCACCTACAAAGGAAAACACTTCAGACTATCATCAGACTTCTCAACAGAAACCTTACAGGACAGAATAGAAGGGCATGATATATTTAATGCAATGAAACAGAAGGGCCTTGAACCAAGAACACTGTATCCTGCACAATTATCATTTAAATATGAAGGAGGGATTAAAGAATTCCCAGACAAGCAAAAGTTGAGGTAATTTGCCTCCCACAAACCAACTCTACAGGGTATCTTAGAGGGACTGCTCTAGATGGGAGCACTCCTAAAAAGAGCACAGAACAAAACACCCAACATACGAAGAATGGAGGAGGAGGAATAAGAAGGGAGGGAAATTATTATCAGACTGTGTGTAAACAGCTCAATAAGCGAGTTAAGACAGACAGTAAGGTAGTAAACAAGCTAACCTTGGACCCTTGGTAACTGCGAATCTAAAGCATGTAATGGCAATAAGTACATATCTTTCAATAATCACCCTAAATGTAAATGGACTGAATGCACCAATTAAAAGACACAGAGTAAAAAAATGGATAAAAAAGCAAGACCCATCTATATGCTGCTTACAGGAGACTCACCTCAAAACCAAAGACATGCACAGAGTAAAAGTCAAGGGATGGAAAAAGATATTTCATGCAAACAACAGAGAGCAAAAAGCAGGTGTTGCAATACTAGTATCAGACAAAATAGACCTCAAGATAAAGAAAGTAACAAGAGATAAAGAAGGACATTACATAATGATAAAGGGCTCAGTCCAACAAGAGGATATAACCATTATAAGCATATATGCACACAATACAGGAACACCAATATATGTGAAACAAATACTAACAGAATTAAAGGAGGAAATAGAATGCAGTGCATTCATTTTGGGAGACGTTAACACACCACTCACTCCAAAGGACAGATCCACCAGACAGAAAATAAGTAAGGACACAGAGGCACTGAACAACACACTAGAACAGATGGACCTAATAGACACCTATAGAACTCTACATCCAAAAGCAACAGGATACACATTCTTCTCAAGTGCACATGGAACATTTTCCAGAATAGACCACATACTAGGCCACAAAAAGAGCCTCAGTGAATTCCAAAAGATTGAAATCCTACCAACCAACTTTTCGGACCACAAAGGTATAAAACTAGAAATAAATTGTACAAAGAAAGCAAAAAGGCTCACAAACACATGGAGGCTTAACAAAATGTTCCTAAATAATCAATGGATCAACAACCAAATTAAAATGGAGATTCAGCAATATATGGAAACAAATGACAACAGCAACACAAAGCCTCAGTTTCTGTGGGATACAGCAAAAGCAGTCTTAAGAGGAAAGTATATAGCAATCCAGGTATATTTAAAGATGAAAAGAAGAAGCCCAAATGAATAGTCTAATGTCACAATTACAGAAATTGGAAAAAGAAGAACAAATGAGGCCTAAGGTCAGCAGATGGAGGGACATAATAAAGGTCAGAGAAGAAATAAATAAAATTGAGAAGAATAAAACAATAGAAAAAATCAGTGAAACCAAGAGCGGATTCTTTGAGAAAATAAACAAAGTAGATAAGCCTCTAGCCAAACTTATTAAGAGAAAAAGAGAGTCAACACACATCAACAGAATCAGAAATGATCAGAAAGAAAAAATCATGGTGGACCACAAAGAAATACAAAGAATTATTAGACAATACTATGAATACCTATGTGCTAACAAGCTGGAAAACCTAGGAGAAATGGACAACTTCCTAGAAAAATACAACCTTCCATGACTGACCCAGAAAGAAACAGAAAATCTAAACAGACCAATTACCAGCAACGAAATTGAATCAGTAATTAAAAAACTACCAAAGAACAAAACCCCCGGGCCAGATGGATTTACCTCGGAATTTTATGAGACATACAGAGAAGACATAATACCCATTCTCCTTAAAGTTTTCCAAAAAATAGAAGAGGAGGGAATACTCCCAAACTCATTCTATGAAGCCAACATCACCCTAATACCAAAAGCAGGCAAAGAGCCCACCAAAAAACAAAACTACAGACCAATATCCCTGATGAACGTAGATGCAAAAATACTCAACAAAATATTAGCAAACCAAATTCAAAAATACATCAAAAGGATCGTACACTATGACCGAGTGGGATTCATCCCAGGGATGCGAGTATAGTACAACATTCAAAAATCCATCAACAGCATCCACCACATCAACAAAAAGAAGGACAAAACCCACATGATCGTCTCCACAGATGCTGAAAAAGCATTCGACAAAATTCAACATCCATTCATGATAAAAACTCTCAACAAAATGGGTATAGAGGGCAAGTACCTCAACGTAATAAAGGCCATATATGATAAACCCATAGTTAACATCAAACTGAACAGCGAGAGGCTGAAAGCTTTTCCTCTGAGATTGGAAAAAAGACAGGGATGCCCACTCTCCCCACTGTTACTCATCATAGTACTGGAGGTTTTAGCCACAGCAATTAGACAAAACAAAGAAATACAAGGAATCCAGATTGGTAAAGAAGAAGTCAAACTGTCACTATTTGCAGATGACATGATATAGTACATAAAAAACCCTAAAGACTCCACTCCAAAACTACTAGAACTAATATCGGAATTCAGCAAAGTTGCAGGATACAAAATTAACACACAGAAATCTGTGGCTTTCCTATACACTAACAATGAACTAATAGAAAGAGAAATCAGGAAAACAATTCCATTCACCATAGCATCAAAAAGAATTAAATACCTAGGAATAAACCTAACCAAGGAAGTGAAAGACCTATACCCTGAAAACTACAAGACACTCTTAAGAGAAATTAAAGAGGACACTAACAAATGGAAATTCATCTCATGCTCCTGCTAAGGAATAATTAATATTGTCAAAATGGCCATCCTGCCCAAAGCAATACAGAGATTTGATGCAATCCCTATCAAATTACCAACAACATTCTTCAATGAACTGGAACAAATAGTTCAAAAATTCATATGGAACCACCAAAGACCCCAAATAGCCAAAGCAATCCTGAGAAGGACGAATAAAGTGGGCGGGGAATCTCACTCCCCAACTTCAAGCTCTACTACAAAGCCACAGTAATGAAGACAATTTGGTACTGGCACAAGAACAGAGCCACAGACCCGTGGAACAGAATAGAGACTCCAGACATTAATCCAAACATATATGACCAATTAATATATGATAAAGGAGCCATGGACATACAATGGGGAAATGACAGTCTCTTCAACAGATGGTGCTGGCAAAACTGGACAGCTACATGTAAGAGAATGAAACTGGATCATTGTCTAACCCCATACCGAAGAGTAAATTCAATATGGATCAAAGACCTGAATGTAAGTCATGAAACCATAAAACTTTTAGAGAAAAACATAGGCAAAAATCTCATGGACATAAACATGAGTGACTTCTTCATGAACATATCTCCCTGGGCAAGGGAAACAAAAGCAAAAATGAACAAGTGGGACTATGTCAAGCTCAACAGCTTCTGTACAGAAAAGGACACCATCAATAGAACAAAAAGGTACTCTACAGTATGGGAGAATATATTCATAAATGACAGATCTGATAAAGGATTGACATCCAAAATATATAAAGAGCTCACATACCTCAACAAACATAAAGCAAATAATCCAATTAAAAAATGGGCAGAGTAGCTGGAGACAGTTCTCTAAAGAAGAAATTCAGATGGCAAACAGACACATGAAAAGATGCTCCACATCGCTTGTCATGAGAGAAATGCAAATTAAAACCACAATGAGATATCACCTCACACCAGTAAAGATCGCCATCATCGAAAAGACAAACAACAACAAATGTTGGTGAGGTTGTGGAGAAAGGGGAGGCCTCCTACACTGCTGGTGGGAATGTAAATTAGTTCAACCATTGTGGAAAGCAGTATGGAGGTTCCTCAAAAAGCTCAAAATAGAAATACCATTTGACCCAGGAATTCCACTCTAGGAATTTACCCTAAGAATGCAGCAGTCCAGTTTGAAAAAGACAGATGCACCCCTATGTTTATTGCTGCACTATTTACAATAGCCAAGATATGGAAGCAACCTAAATGTCCATCAGTAGATGAATGAATAAAGAAGATGTGGTACATATACACAATTGGAATATTACTCAGTTGTAAGAAAAAGACAGATCCTACCATTCACAACAACATGGATGGAGCTAGAGGGTATTATGCTAAGTGAAATAAGCCAGCTGGAGAAAGACAAGTACCAAATAATTTCACTCATATGTGTAGTATAAGAACAAAGAAAAACTGAAGGAACAAAACAGCAGCAGAATCACAGTACCCAAGAATGGACTAACAGTTACCAAAGGGAAAGAGACTGGGAGGATGGATGGAAGGAGAGGGATAAGGGCGGGGAAAAAGTAAGGGGGCATTATGATTTGCATGTATAATGTGGAGGGAGGCAAGAGGGGACTGTGCAACACAGGGAAGACAAGTAGTGATTTTATAGCATCTTACTATGCTGATGAACAGTGACTGTGAATGGGTATGTGGGGGGTACTTGGTGAAGGGGGGAGCCTAGTAAACATAATGTTCTTCATGTAATTGTAGATTAATGATACCAAAAGAAAAAAAAATCATTACCTAGAACAATGGGACTATATCCACAGGAAGATTCTGCTTAAAATATGAATATTGATTTTAAAAAAAGCATTCTATGCCATTTGTAACCGATTTGTCACAGATAAATGAGAAGAGGAGTTAAGGCGACAATAAAAGAAGGATGCTGGACCAGACTCACACCTTGTCCAAGGTTCTCACAATTTCCATTGTAAACTCAAGAGGAAAATTCTTAAAGAAATCATTCCTTCCATTCTGTTTTCATGACAAAACATACAGCTGTGCTCCAACTGTAAGGGATATGGGAGGGCTTATCTCCTGTGCTTTCTTAACCATCCCATTAGATTTTTACTTAATAGAAGGAATACAACAAGAAAAAATTTAAGATAACAAAGATAGGGAGGCTTGCTAAGAAAAGGTGAACTTCTGTCAGTTATATTATCTTTAACAGTATCTGATTTAGAGTTTTGAATTTTTAGGAAGTATGGAGAGATCAAAGAGAGTCTGGAGGTAGGCAGTGAAAGCTATGATAAGCATAGAAAGTAGGACCTATGAAGAGAGTTTAAAAGGTATGCAAGACTTCTTCCTCAAAGATGGACAGGTTTTGGTCATTTAATATGAATTAAGCTGACTTTGAGGGCTAAGGGATACAAAAGATAATTAGAAGGAAGTGAGTATATAAGACAGTAGGAGAAATTCTGGTCAGGTGTCAGAAAAAAAAACTTTTAACAAATTAAGTTATGGAATTAGCTGCTTGGGAAAAAGCTTTCCTACAATAAAGATGTAAGAATGTGTAAGAAAATCAATCAGTTACTTTTCATTTGGGATTATTTAGGTTCATTTGAGTTGTGATTGCAAAAAAAAAATCAAGTGCAAGCTTAAACTTTATAAATAAGAATGTAATATTTAGAAAGAGGGAAATGATCATTGTCCTGCTTTGAACAGCAGAGAAGTGGATATGTCTCTCTCAAAGGGAAAGGGGCTAAATGGAAGATTGAGAAGAGAGTAATCAGAATGGAGAAGGAATGGTTTTTGAGGCACAGATAGCCAAGAGATGAAAAGTATGCATGAGGTTTGTTTTAAATATTTCAATGAGTATATTGAAAAAGAATTTAATATTCCATGGGCTCCCCAAAAATAGATTTACAATCCTGTGTATTGGAGAAAGAGGAGATAGCTTTTGACTTACTATAAGGAAGAAATTTAACAGTCAGAGTAGCCTAAAGATGGGATGCATTTCTCTGGAATATGCATACTACTTAAGTATATACTGAGACCATGGCTTGGGCATGGTAGAAGTGGAGATTCTACAGTTGGAGTAGGTAACTCTTGAAGTATCTGTCAACCCCTTTTTTCTCTAAGTAGTCTCACTATAAATAAGAAAAATTACTTTCCTTTTTTGGCTCAGCCTGAAATTAGATTAGGCAACCATGAGCTAGGTAGTGACTATAGATAATTACTCAAATGAAGTTCTTAGTCAAAACAAACCACCTTGCCTAACCTTCATGTATCTTACCTTGTTATCTTCTGCCCCAAGATGCTGTTGTGAATACCTACTGAAAAATAATAATTTTTAAAACTGCCAACCACATTTGTTGGTAATAAGTGTGTGTATACCTATGACAATGGTGGTATTTGTGGAAGTGAGGCTGTTTCATATAAGTAAGTTTGAAAACATCTAATGATGTGGAGTTACAGAATGTCAGATATCTTTGGCAACAGGAAACTATAAAGATTTTATTTTCTTCTATAACCCAAATAATTATCTTAGTGTCATTATGGTAAATTTATTAGAAAATTTTGTTCTTTCTCATGTTTTTCTTTGAGTTCGAAAGAGAAAACCCTGAATTTACACATTTAAAGTATCAAATTTCTTATTTTTATTGCCAGTGAGGATCTGCCATAACAGAAAAAGGTTGACAAGGACTCACTATGACTTTTCACATCTCAACTCTAAGAAAAGAGATCGAGAAAAGTGGGCCATCTCAAGCTACTCAAAGGACCTTGTCTCTAATATCTAGCTTGCCAATTTACCTCTGTAGGAAGTAGGCAATGAAAGCTTTGAATTTACTTTCTATACTTTCTGCTGATTGAATTTTTTTTACAAGGCATTCACTATCTTTATAATAAAAATGAATTGCAAAAATTAAACATTCCAAGGCTGGCATTGCTGAATACATATGCCAATACACAACAAAAATAATACGATACAAGCAGGGCTGACCATCATGGGAGCCAATCTTCCCATTTTTAGGTTCAAATCTTGCCTCTGTTTCTTATTAGCTATATGCCTCTTATTTGCCTTCACTTTTAAAGGATATTTTCATTGTTCATAGACTTACATGATGATAGGTGTTTTTTTCTTTCCTTCAGCGGTTCAAAAATGTTGTTACATTGCCTTTCTTTCCCTACTGTTTCTGGCAAGAAGTGTTTTTCCCTCTGTGTAATGTTTCTTCTTTCTTTCACTGCTTTTAAAATTTTCTCTTTGTCTTTGGTTTTCAGCACCTTGACTGTGGTATATACACAGGTGTAGTTTTCTTTGCTCTTATCTTGCTTGGAATTTCCAGAGCTTCATGGATCTATTTGACACCTTTCAGCAAATTTGAAAAGTTCTTAGCTATTATCTCTTTATGTATTTATTCTGCCTCATTCTCTCTCCCCTCTTGTTTTGAAAGTTCAATTATATGCCTGCTGGATAATTTCATATTACCCCAGATATTCTATTCTGTTTTTCTCCTCTTTTTTAAACTCCTTTTTGTCTGTTTCAATTGAATACTTTGTACTGAGCTATCTTCATATTCACAGATTCTTTCCCGTGCTGAATCCTACCTTCATCATTTTTGATACTATGTTTTTTATTTATAACATTTCTATTTGGCTATTTTAAAATTAGTTTCTTGGTCTCCGGTGAATTTCCCTACTTCTTCATGAGTGCTTTTTATCATAGTTATTAAGTTCTTGTCTTTATAAGTCCAACATCTATGGCATCACCAGATCTTTTTATTGGTTATTTTCTCTCTTGACCATGTGGCATACTTTCTTGCCTTTTCACTTATCTAGTAGTATTTTATTGTATATGGATATTTTACATAAAATAACAGTAGAGACCAAACTAAATAATATTTACTTTCAAAATAGAATGTCCTTTTTATGAGTCAGGCTGCTTGTTTAGGGGGCTGAATCAATATAATCAAGGGACTAGGCTTTCTTGCAGCTTTAGCTTGACTTAGTTCATTACTGACTTCAAATATTTTGAAAGCAAGATACACACTTACTCTTCTTCAGGACTTGGGGTCTGAGTACTGGTAATATTCTGGGGAGCTCTTTGTACTTTATAACCAAGCTACCAACTTTCTGAATTATTTAAAATAGATCTTTGCTTTATAGATCAGTTGACTACTGTTTGGGTTGCTGGGAGAATTCTCTTTGCTCTCCAGTTCTGTTACATCTATAGAAATCTCTCTGTGTCTGAAATGTCTCAGAAGAATTTCCCTATCTCTCTCACCATTCCTCCAACTCTTGGCAGCTAAAAGTCTGGTTGCTTCAAGTTCATTTTTCTCAGATTTCCTGTACTGCTCCCCTCTACCCTCAAATCATGCTGTCATGCACTTGGGGATACTCCACATACCTCAGGTAGAATATCTTTAAGTTCTTCTGTTCCATGTCAGTGTTTTGTGTACTATGTGCCCAGCACCAGACAAAGATCTGTGGAACACAGCTTGCAGGTGTGCATAGACATGCTCTGTGGTTGGGATCCTTTAGAATTATAGTCTAAATTCCAGCTCACATAAAGCTACAAATACCCAACATTTTTGCTATTTTTTCCTACCTTTTTCTTTGTGGATTCCTTCCCTTGTCACTGCCAGGGATAAGAGAAGCTATGAATATTTTCTCACTAACAAAGGGAATTTTCTAGAATTTTATACACCTAGAGTTATTTTCTTCCTTACCTTTCTGGTAGGCTCAGAAAAACTATGATTTTATATGTTTTTGTTAGAGTTACAGTGATGGTCTTTTGTGACTATATTTTAAACAGAAGCCAATACATAATTTTTGATAGGTCACACTGAGCCTCAGTTTCTTCATCAACAAAGTGACCTACCAAGTGGTTTTAAGGCTTTAAAATGATGCAGCTATATTCCCATTTCCTTTATCTTTCTTCTTTGGGTGGTACTCAAAGTAGTGCATAAGGTGGTCATAAAAATCAAACAAACACACTGTGCACTATTTCTTTCTCCATCACTTAATTGTGCTCTTCTCTTTGTCAAGGATCATCCAAGTTGAATGAACTGGCTTTCTACTTACTGCTTCAGAAAGTCTTACTCACCTTGAAATATACTAGTTTTAGTCAAGGCTATTGCTTAATTAATTAAATTAATATCTGATCTTCAAAAAAATCACATATGATTGAATACTGCCTCTCAAATACCAAGTCAATTAACATTCCAATGATACCATTCTGAGCACATAAAATGATCACTATATGTTAACAAACCATTTTTATTTGCTGGTCATCCCCATTTTTTACAGCCAGGAAATCTGAGATACTAAGTTGACCTGCTTAAGGAAGGCACATAACCATAGAAAAGACCATCATTGAATGTAATTCTTGATTCCCACACCAGTTATCTAAGCAATGCTGTTAATTTATACTACTAGGGAATCCTAGAACCTAGTTTTTGAAGAAGAGATAAACATGTATATTAAACTCATGTCATTTTCTAGATCAGACATTAATAAAAATGCCCCAAGAGAAAAGGGTTAAAGATGGTGGCATGAGAGGTGAGACAGGCTTCCTCCTAAAACCACATATAATACGAAAATATAATTAATACAACTAATCCTGAAAGAGCAACGGGAAAGAAGGCTGCACCAGACTGCATACACCTGCAGAAAAGAATAAACCTCATGGAACAGGGTAACGTATCAAAGCTGTGGCTGGCGGGACCCAAGTCCTTCCCCCACCCCAGCTCTATGGCGGGAGGAAGAGAAACGGAGCAAGGAGGGAGTTGAGGACTGGGACTGCTGAACACCTAGCTCTGGAGATCTACTCTGGTAGCACAAACCTATATTTCATGGTGCTCTCATGATTACGGGAGTTGGAAAGCTAAGACAGGCAGAATACCTGGAGAGACTGAAATTCCAGTTGCTTGTGGAAAACAGGGATCCATATCCAGCTTCTCTGGGACAAAAGAAAGGTGGGAAGTCTGAGAGACTTCCTAACAGTGAGAGGGCTGCTAAAGGGGCAAGGATTGCACAGAGCTTACTGCTCAGGAGAAAGGACAGGTAGATAAAATTGTCCAGGTGCACTCTGCTGAGTAGGTTGGGAACTTTCACAATCTTCAGGCACTCCAGCCCCCTGGCTGGCTACGCAGCTCCAAGGCCCCCCTCAGTGATACACAGTCCGCTGCACCTTCCTCCCAGCCAGCCCCACCTGACTCGCAAATAGGCAAACCCTACCCTGATGTCAGGCCAGCCAGGGGGAAGCCCCACCTACAGTAGCTACAAACGCAAAGCATAGAGGCTTAGACCTGTGTGCTTGGCCCACTGGTTCAGACAGTTGAGACAGGCATAACAGCCGGGAAGCAGAAAAGAGCTCTTTCCTCCCTCCAGGCACCAACACAACTGCCCTGAGACCCCCAAAATTGCTCCAGGGACTGAGCAGCTCCAGAGAGTAGAGCTTCTGGGCACTAGAGGGCACCACATAAAATATGAAACATCAAAGGAATCTAGTTCAAAGTAAAATTATGAATACACCAGAGAAAGTTCAAATTAAATCAACCTCATGAAAGAGACTTCAAAATAAAAATCATTAACACGCTCATGGAGGTACAGAAAAATATTCAAGAACTCAGGAATGAATTCCGGTCGGAGATCCAATCATTACAGAACACAGTATCAGAAACATACAATGGAAGGTTTTAAAAGCAGATTATATATGGTGGAGGAGATGATAAATTAAATAGAAATTAGAGAAGAGGAATACAAAGAAGCCGAGGCACAGAGAGAAAAAAGGATCTCTAAGAATGAAAGAATATTGAGAGAACTGTGTGACCAATCCAAATGGAACAATATTTGCATTATAAGGATACCAGAAGAAGAAGAGAGAGAAAAAAGGATAGAAAGTTTCTTTGAGGATGTAATTGCTGAAAAGTTCCCCAATTTGGGGAAGGAGATAGTCTCACAGGCCATAGAGGTGCACAGATCTCCCAACACAAGGAACTCAAGGAAGATAACACCAAGACATATAGTAATTAAAATGGCAAAGATCAAGGATAAGGACAGACTATTAAAAGCAGCCAGAGAGAGAAAAAAAGATTACATACAAAGGAAAGCCCATCAGGCTGTCATCACATTTCTCAGCAGAAACCTTACAGGCCAGAAGGGAGTGGCATGATGTATTTAATGCAATGAAGCAGAAGGACCTCAACCAAGAATACTTTATTCGGCAAGATTATCATTTAAATTTGAAGGAGGGATTAAACAATTTCCAGATAAGCAAAAGCTGAGGGAATTTACCTCCCACAAACAGTCTCTACAGTGTATTTTGGAGGGACTACTATAGATGGAAGTGTTGCTAAGGTTTAAGAGCTGTCATCAGAGGTAATAAAAGCACGGTAAAGAAAGTAGAACAGTTAATTACTAAGCAAATGGAAAATTAAATCAACTACTCCCAAAGTCAATCATGGGAAAGACAAAGAGTACCTAATATGATACCTAATATATAAAGAATGGAGGGGGAAGAAAAAGGTGGAGAAAAAAAAAGAACCTTTAGCTTGTGTTTGTAATAGCATATTAAGTCAGTTAAGTTACACTCTTAGATAATAAGGAAGGTACATATGGTGTGAGGGGTCACGGGGAAAACATAGTAGTACAGAGAAAGCAAATGGGATATGGGTGGGACTTGATAATATGGGTAAATGTAGTAACCACATTGTTTTTTCATGTGAAACCTTCATAAGAGTGCCTATCAATAATATCTTAATAAAAAACATTTTTTTAATTCCCCAAGAGGGAAGAAAGCCATATGTAAATGACACTGAGCTATAGAAATAAGCAGAATATATTTGGCTGATGAATTATATAACAGTGCATAATTCTGCACTGATACTGGCCAAAATTTATCTCTCTACAATCCATTCTGCCTAGGGATATCTACACCAGTAAACCTTCCCTGGAATCCCAAATGCAAATACTGGAATATGCCCAAGGGTTATCCCTCACACTCTGCTTTCTAAGCAAAGTGAATCTTTTTTTTTTCTTTTTTTGAATGGAGAGTCTGATTAAACCCTAGCTAAACTGACTCAAGTGCTTTGGTTTACATGATGCCCTAAAGGATTATTACTGATGTCATTTATGTGTTCACAAGCTGTGTTTACAGCAATAAAGAAAGCTAGGCTTGGGTAGTATTAATAGCCCTACTAATTACACTACTATAAAAGGTTTAAGGATGATATAAATTTCTATATTATTACTCCGGTGTTCTGGCAGTGGCATTCTTCCAGAGGAAGGTATCACAGGGCTCATTTGTTTTGCATTATTTGCACTAATTCATAAGGAGATGAAAACAGGAGACTGAGGGAAAGACAGAAGAAAAGGAGTCTACTGGGACTTACTCTTACACCAAGAGCAGACTTTGTGAGGGATCATTGTCATTTCTTGCTCTTATTTTAGGATTTAAAAGTTATTTCGTCTTGCCTATAAACATACAAAATGATGTTCATTTCACTGGTAATTAAGGGACTAAAATTTAAAACAATGACATTTTCCACCTTTCAGATCGACAAAAAAATATTACTGATAATATCCAGTGTCAATACATATGCGGGAAAACAGATACTTTCAAATACTGTTAGTAGGCTTTTGAACTGGTATTACATTTGGGGAGGGGAGATTTGGTGACATTTATCAGTATTTAAAATGCATTTAAGTTTTTAGAAATCTAAACAACAAGATACTCTCACATGCATTTAAAGATATATCTATAAGAATGTTTCTTATAAAATGGATGGAGTAATTCAAAATTAGAAACAACCCGGATGACCACTAATTGTGAGTTTATCAATACTACCATAGCAATTAAAAACTATAAGATAAATGTACATGTACTGAGATGGAAAATTTTCCAGGATATATTATTAAGTGAAAAAAGGAAATTTCAGAACATTATGTATAATTCCTAGCATGAAAAACACATTATAACTATTTATATGAATGCATATGCATAGAAAAGTGACATAAAATATGAATAATAAGATTTTAACAAAGATTTGAAGATGAGAGTGGAATTTATGTAATGTGTAGGAAGCACTCTCTTTTTTAAAAAACATTTATGTCTGCATTTACAATGTTTATATTTACATAAACATGTAATGTTTATATTCAGGTATTACTTGGGTAATCAAAAAATTTTTTTAAATGGTTATAACATTGTCACATCAAACATTGTCTCAGAGTCTCTTGGCTGTTCAGGGTTTTCTCCTAATATTTAGCAATTTTTAAAAAGTAGACATTGGACTAAGTAGCAATCCAACAAAGATCTTTGATTAGAAGATTTATTATTAAGGAGGATTTCAATTTATTTTAATATTCAACTAACTAAATTGGTTTTAGTTGGAAGCTCTATATTAAAAGATGGATGAAATTCTTCAAGGTCAGCAATAATGCTATATAGAAAGCAGAGTATCAATAAAAGTTGGTATGAAAATAGTATCTGAAATATTGTTTATTTTTTTACATTAGGATCAACATCTCCCATTTTGAAATCCAAGACAACATGGTTTGCACTTTAGAAGAAACTCTGCTCAGAAAACAAAAATTAGAATATTACATCTTTGGCCTCCTTTCCTCAAGTAGACAGGCTAATTAGAAAGCAGGAACAGCAACATTCTAGTATTTTGATTTTGAGCTTCCTTGAATCCTTATTAAAAAGAATGTATTTCAGCTCCCATAATGAAGCTGAAAAGTATATGTTGATTTCAATGGATATGGAAAATAATAACTTTTTACTAACCAATTTCTCTCCCAATTGCTTTTTAAAAATTCTAATTTCAACATAAATCATAAAGAAGGATATATACGATCACCCAAAGCCTGGCTGACACTGCACTTGAGTGTAGAGCAAATAAGGTTTTAAAAGTGGGATTCCAGTGATGAAGGTGTGGCAGGTGTCAGAGATAGAGAGGAGTCCAGGGTGGTTACCAAGCAGTCCAAGGGAAAAGAGATGAGTGGCTTGGCTTAGACAGTGCTAGAGCTGATGGGGTTGGAGAGAGGGCATCTGAAAGGGTCTCATGTGCTGCCTGGTATACCATGGGCCCAATAAACATTTGTGGAATTTAATTGAAGACAACTTTGCATCAGTCAGTATATTCCGCAACGAAATGAAACTTCAGCCTCAGAGATGATGGGAGTTTCCTAAGTTAGTTTGTTCATGTGTTTAAACTTTAAACATGGGAGTTGCATAGATACACAGGAAATATCTGTGGTTGGAGGTATGCTTGCTAGGGAGAGATATCCTATTTTGTTTTTTAGGTGAATCCATGAATAAATAGATTTAGATCAGGGATTTTAGTACAAGATCAACAGGATGCAGTAATCGTTTGTTCAAAGGAATCATAATCATTGCTGCACTCAGTTAGATATTTAACTATGCTATTTTCTGGAACTATACTGAAACTAGTGAAGATTGTACTTATGACTCTGATTACCAAAGGCACCGTTAACTTACTCCTCTGAATACTACAAAATGGTAACCTAATAACTTGAAAGAGATGTAATGAGTATTGACTAAATGGACCATGCAGTACATTAAAAAAACGAGACAAGCTAGTTGGTCAAAGGCAAGAAGTTGATATTTTGGTTTTCCTTCCCTCTCTTCCACAGATGCTAATTGTCCCAGTGAGTACTGGCACTTCTTTCTCCCTGTCGGGTGCTGGAATAAAGCCCACAAACTTTGATGTTCTTCAGTTATTACTTCATTTCATAATATTAAATTATTGTGGTTTCTAATATATCATGGGGGTTGTTAGAAACTTGGGAAGAATATAATTTCATATTCCAGCAAGTGCTGAAGGTACATCCCCAAATCATGAGAAGAGCAAAGGCTTTTTAAAGGGATAAAGCCAGAAAAGTAAGGGACTATTTGTCACTACATTAAAGGGTCACTTAAGTCAGGAAAAATGATGTAGACCTTTGATTCATACATAACTGCTTGGAAAAGGATAGGAGACCTCTGAGGGTCTTGGAAGTCACTAGTAATGAGAACAGCCAACTGTTCTGGCTCATAGAAGCATAGCAGCCAGGGAGTCCCCACAACTTAGTCTAAATAAAGGAGGTGGATGGAAATGTATTCTCCCAGGGAGACAGTGTAGGGGGTGGTGCTGCTCTTCTCACTGCAAGCAGGACCCTAGAGCAATGGGTGTGTGCACAATCAAAGCAAGGCCCTGGGGAGGCACGAAATGTATAGACTGTAACTGCTTGTAATCAATTTTTATGCTGTGACTAATTGGGAAAGGGAGGACAGGTGGCTGTATGGAGAACAGAGTGGTGACATGGATGACAGAGGAGAAATTCTTTTTTAATGGAGACTTGGTGGAGATAAAGGAAAGCAAGGTCCTTAGACATGCACTGTGCAGTTGTGAAGACTCTTTACTTGTCACTCTCCTCCTCTTATCTGTGAGCTTAAAAGGAGTGTGGGAAGGGAAATCATCTTTACTCAGGTATCTTTCACACCTAGTAGTACAGTGCCTAAAAAAGAAAGGCCCTCAAAAAAGCGTATCTTGAATAAATGAATGAAATAATATATGAATGAATGCACGAAGAAAGAAATGAGTGACAGAGGAAGGTAAGAGAACTCCAATTTAGGTAAGAGAAATTTAAAGAACATGTAATTAGGTCAGAGCTTTCTAGAAGGTTTTATATAAAGTAATCATGGGCAGAACCTAAACTAAAAAACTGGGGAGGGTTGCATCTTTGGCTTGTGTGCATAGTTACACCTTACCAATGACTTTCCTGTCAGGCATCTTAAATTACTCAACATAGCTGATGCCAAAACAAGAAAAGTCAAGGGTTGAGATCTATTATGTTTCCATATAGTAAATCACTCTCAATTTTTAACAGTACAGAAACTTCCACATTTATGCCACTTACATAAGATCTGCCCACACATTTCTCTGTTAAGAAGTTACCAAGTTCCTTAACTTTATTTTTAGAAGCCAAGTCCTTTGCTTGCTTCTGAACGATCTTACTTTCTTTAAGCCTGAGAAAAGTTTAAAATCAATAGCTTGCTTGAAGTCGTGCTATAATGGTCCTGAGTTTAATACAGCACAGCTGGAAATTCCTACCTCAGTGAATGGCATCCAATAAGCCAAAAGTTAAAATGAGCTGGCATGTGTAGAACATGCCACTTTGAATTTGGTGAAGCCCCAGTAATCCACTGAGTTTGTCTGTGGCTGCTCTTCCTGCTGAAAGATGGCTGAGCAATGGCTCTGTGATCAGCTAGAGGATGATATGCTGGCAGCCACTTCCCTGGCTATAAAGCTCCCAAAGCTTTGTGCTCTCTCAGGGCATTTTGCAGTTCTTTTGCATGTTGGATTATTTTTATGTTTTTTTCCTCTCCCCATCCTAATTTTAGTTCTTAACTTTGAAATAAGAAGTTTTTACCCTGTCAAAAAATGGAAGCAAGATTACTTTTAATGAACTCTTCAAGGAACAGTTTTTGTCCAACCAGTAGTTCATTAGTAACATTAGATCCTGTGCAGATTTCTTACTATGGTTTCCATTGAAACGGTTTTAAAAGGGACATACTGTTTATTCCTTATTCCAAATAACTGATGGAGCTTTGGGATTCTGATATAAAATAGTGACCCAAGTCTCCCTCCAGGAATACATCTGAAGAACCCTTGCTGTTTTAATGACAGGATCTTCTAAGGTATCTATGGCCTTCGCCCCAGGAACTGATTCCTTGAAGGAAATGATCTGGTACAGAAACACCTTCCCCTCCTGGTTTTGGTCAAACCACACTTCTTTTTCCTCAACTTCTCAAGCTGGCATATGCCTTGGTCAGCAGGCCCAATAGGAATGTAATTTTCCCAGCTGCTTTGGATCTGCTTTGCTTTCTACATGCGTGTTCAGTTGGTTGCAGTTCATAGATGCACTCTGTGTGTGATGTGGAAGAAAAAACATTCAGGAAAAAAGGTAGTCAAGCTTAGTTTCCAGCACACTTGATCTTAATTGGTGTTCTTGTGCTCACAGCCTTTCCTTGAGTAAAGAAAAGCCACTTGCAGTGGCTATTTGCAGGCATGGCTTAAACTGAACCTGGATCTTCTCTGTGAGGTCTGACTTTGTACTGACAGTTCTATCTCAGTAAAGGGAATGGGAATGTTTTGCTTTCCATTTCCTCCCATTTATCTATCAGTTATGACTGTATGAGGAGGAAAAAGCTGAGGCGAAGGCAGGAAATAGGAGAAAAGATAGGAAACACACACAAAACAACAAGAGGGAGAGAAGGGGTGGGAAGCAATTCTGCCTTGAAGTTTCACGGTCATAATCAAAGCTCTAGAGCAAAGTGCCCACTCTTTTCTGGTGTCAGGTGTTTAAAGATATATCTACAAGAATGTTTCTTATAAAGGCAAGCACTGGCCTAGAGAATTACTCTTTCAACTCTTTGGCAACCTTCACGTCCCATTCCCGGTATCTTGTAGTTTGTGTGCAGCTACACCTGGAAGTAGAAGGGTGGCTCTGGCTCCTTTGTGCAGATTCCGGGTGCCCACTGTATCCCTTGGCTGGGCTTTCCAAGGCAGAAGGACCCCCACTCTACACCTGGGGTGGGGCGAGGGGAGCGGGGGGTGTGAACTAGTGCATTTTAGAATTAGCCAGATCTAGTGCAATCATTCTACCAGTGAGTTCCCTCACTCACACTGGCCACCGTAGGGGTGAGAAAACATTTCAAATGCCTCTTTTTGATCCTGATATGAATCATACCAGCACCTACTCTGACGTCCAGGGACAAGTTAAGGAGAACACAATGCTGAAATATGGCTAATGAATGTCGGGGTCCTCATGAGGGAATTTATTCAAATTAAGGATTACCTGTGAAAAACCTAATTTGCTGGGGAAGAGACCGATATTTCTTAAGCAAATCTAATGAGAATGATGGCACATCATACACATTCAATGCTTTCTGCATGCTTGATACTGTGCTAGTTTCTGTGTAACCTCATGTAGTTCACATGAATCTCAGAGCAGTTACTATTATTATCCTGACATAGGAAATAGGGAAATATAGTATTGATAAATTATGGGAACTTACTGGGATGACTCAATGGCTCATGAATTTTACTCCAACTTTAGTCAGAACCCACCATTTGCAAACATCACATTTAAATTTAGTGAGTTACATGATCCTCTTCCTGGTCTTCAAAAATCTCAGCAATGAAAACCAATGAAATCAGATACTCAAAAAAATGCATAGACAGGGGATTCTGATCTAAGGAGAACCACAGTGAAATTCTAATTCCATGGAGGAAAAAAGATTACTTCAGTGTTTTTGTTTTTTTTCTCCCCTTCAAATCTCATGTAGCCAACTGCAACAGATTCTGTGAGACAGCTAATGGCCAAGTCTTTGATTTAATGAAAACTTAGGGAAAGCAATTCAATCCACTACAGGGACTGCTTTGTTCTTCCATTATGATTCTTTTTTAATGAGAAATATGATTGTAAGGATAAACTCTATTCTTTTGAGTTTTTACACTAATTACATACAAAGCACTATTTTGGCAGAAAGGGACTTATCTCCTTTAGGCAATATGGTTATCTTGTAACCACCGTTCAGTCTCCCACATGAATGCTAGAGCTGCGTGCCAGAAATGAGTGTTACTCTGTATCAGCTCTCAGAATGAATAGATGCATCTTAAACATTTCCAGAATTCAGTCAACATGGACTCCAGATAAAATAGAGAGACAGTCCCTCCATCCAAGCTTTTATGCTGTTTTTGGTGAAAGAATCAGAAAGGCATCCATTAGTGAATATTGGGCATGGGGAATGAGGGAAGGTCTGATGGACAGAGGGAGAGAGAGAGAGAGAGAGAGACAGAGACAGAGAGAGCAACAGAGATCGAGAGAGAGAGAGTGTGTGTGTGTTTTATGCAAGGATTCATTAAGAGGAGAAGACAGTGTTGCACATTCATATCATTTTCCTTCAGTCTAAAAGTCACTTATTGCACTAAGCAATACTGAAATTTCTATACAAGGTATTATTCTATTTGAGATTTATCCACTTTAGCACAAACAGAACATGCAGTATTGGACAGTATACATTTGATTAAGTGGGAGACTTAATAGGGTGTCAATTCATCCTGTAAGCATTCCATCTATACATGGAGTGTGTATACTTTTACAGTTTATATTATGAGCTTGATGAAAGCTGAAGTCACATTAGCAAGTTCCTTGGAGTAGATGCATTTTTTTTTTAATTACTCATTCTTATAGACTAAATGTATGCCACAGTGAAATGGGAAGTTTTAATGGCATGTGCTAATATCCATTAGTGACTGAGGGAATGGCTACATATTGGAAACTCTACATGATAGAGACTCTAATGACACATTTTATCATGGTAACCACAGGTTGATGACAGACAGTCAAGTAATTTTCTTTCACTCTTTTCTGGTCTTTGTTCAAGAATATTAAATAAAACTTACATGTGATAAAATTAACGCCTTCTAAGTATACAGTTTAAAAATTTTGAAAAATGTGTAACAGTCATGTAACCTCTACAACAATCAAGATAGAGAACACGTCCATCACCACAAGAGTTCCCTTGTGCTCCTTTGCAGTCCACTTCCTCCCTGTACTCCCAGGCTTTGGCAACCACTGATCTGTTTCTTGACCCTACAGGTTTTGCCTTTTCCAGAACATTAATTACCATGCAGTGTGTAATTATACAGTGTCTAAGCTGTTATGTCTGGCTTCTTACACTTAGAGTAATGTTTTGATATTAATCTATATCATTACATGTATCATTAGTTTATTCCTTTTTGTGGTTGTATGAATTTACCAAAGTTGCTAATCCTTTCACAAACAGATAAGCATTTGGGTTGTTTACAGGTTTCGGTAATTATGAATAAAGCTGCAGGTGGACATTTGTGTACAGTTCTTTGTGTGGCCATTATTCTCTCCTTTCTCTTGGAAGAATGTGGTTGATGGATCATATGGTAAGTGTATGTTCAACTTTATAAGAAACTGCTAAACTATTTTCCAAAGTGATGGTATTATTGTACATTCTCAGCAGTAGTACATGAGAGTTCCAGTTGTTCCATATACTGGCAGGCAGTTTTACTAGAACTGGATTCTAATTTTCTCTACCAGTGTGCCAGCATAGTGTGTGACTAACCCCCTAGCCCCTTTTTCTTCTCCCTTCCCTGACAATAGAAGCCTAATACCCATGGAGTGTCTACCAAGGATTTACCTCAGAAATCCCTGAAGTACAACCTTTCTATACTATGGAAGCTATAACTCTCCAATCATACTTAGAAGTAAAGATAAATGCAACTTGACAAGGGATAGGAATGGAGGCTTGCCAAGTAATTTCCCACAAGGGAGACTTTTTAAAAGGCTCCAATGAGTATTACCTCACCAGACTTAGGTAACTGAAAGTCATATTTTCCCTACGACTCCCAAGGGAGTTATGATTCAGTATTTACATTTGCTAATTGCTTTCATATTGTGCCAACCTGCTAACAGCCCCTTCTCCTCAGTGATTTAGTCAAGGTTATCCAGAGGATTGGAACTGAACTGTGTGTGAGCCAAACTTGGGCTTCTCCTCTGAGAAAATCTTGGATCTTGCTTTAACTCTTTCCACTGCTCTTGCCTCTGCTTTTGGCTTCCTATGGTAAGCATCAAAGAAAATCCCAACAAAAAGCAAGAGGCAAAGCTTCACAGAGTCAAAGCGGTACTGACAGAGTCGGGGAGGTGAGATTTTTCAGGTAACTCTGAGGTCTGACAAACTGTGAAATGCCAGATACCTAAGTTTCTAAGACCTATTGTAGTTCTCTGAGAGGTCAGTATTATTTTGTATGAAATCCTACATTTCTTCTAATTTTATAGATTTTTTAATCTTGCAACATTGGTAATTGAGAAATTGGTCTATATAACTATATGTAAGAACTGTACTGTTTCTGCAGAGAACCAATAATGGAGCCTGTCTGGCACTGGAAGGGGTAACAATATGTGCAGCCATCACCAAAAGGAGGAATACTCTTTTGGCACAAATTTTGAAAAGAGCACACATTTAAAATGCTGAGGGCTGTGGGACCAGACAACTGGGCTATGAACATATCCAGCTGTTGCAGCCAAGCTGTCATTTGTATACATTCCTTTCATCTCTTCTGCCCTACTTGAGTGCTCTGGGTGGGAAAAAGAAGATGGTGGGGAGATGAGCCTGGGAGAGAGTGAGTGCTTGAAATACTTGAGCTGAGTTCCTGTCTTCAGCCTTCCCACTTACAACTGAAATTTGAACCTATATCTTTAGGATTTCTGTGTTCTGGAATTTTATGTTCAAAATGAGAATATTTCTCATGAACAGTCTGGCATGCATTTACTTTTCAGTATTCTCTCTTTAGGAAAAAATCAAAGGTACTACACATGGTGATGCTTTCATAAGTGATCTATTAGCACTATTAGAGATTTGTTTCATTTTTACACGCACACAAAGAAATATATAAACAATTCAATAAATAATGCCTGTTTCAAGAATTTGGTGGAAAGCAAAACACATGCAATAGTCATCAATTTTTTTTTAATCTGGAAGCTCTTATTCAAAATTGGAAGAGCTTATAAAAGTATCTTTTAATGAGAAAGCAGAACTTATAGAACCAGTCACCAGCAAAACTTGTAGAACCAGATCACCAAAACTTGATGATCAATGGTGGCAACATTTTCTTTTCTTTCCGGGGTCTGTATATGAAAAGAAACAGACAGTTTTATTCTATTCATGTTTCCATTACTAATACCCTTTTTTCCCCCACCACTATGACTTTAGGTGGAAAATAAGGAATGAAAGGTTCTTTTTTTTTCTGTTTTATCTTCATAATCCTGTCCTTGTCCCACAACCTTATCTCCCCCAGTAGCATTTGTTGATGGGAAAATAAAGAGGAAATAGACAAGAAGTGAGGGGAAAAAATGGCAAAAGAGAAGGAGGAGGAAGTTATTGATTATTTAAAAACTCTGTTGTTTAAAAATAATCAGAAGTTATAAATAATCAGAAGTTAACAACTGACAAAAGAGGAGCCATGAGTATCTATTATTTAAGAACTGCTGAAAGCAGTTCTGGGAAGAAGTAAGATTCTTGTTAATAATTGATGAGAGAGGCTTACGGGCAAAAAGTTTGATGACTTTTTTTTGTGATAAGGAATATACCCCATTTTTACCTTTTTTTTTAAAAGCCTTTAATGTTTCTTGCTTCTACAACACAAATGCAAGAACTGGGTGGGCTTCAGTTGGACCCCAGTCTGTTCTTTTTCCTCTTGTTTATAGTCTAATTTTGTGTTTCTCTGTTTCCTGACTTCAGCTAACATTACATGGAATTTTAAGAAAAAGTGGATATAAGGAAGAGTCTTCTTTTGAGAATTCCTTAGGAAATCCACAACTTTCTGGAAGTTTATCATACTTTCTTAGTTCCTATTAGGTAATAGAAAATGCATATATTGGTTTCTGTCCCCAGCTCCTGGCACATAACTTCTCAAACCCCTGTAAGATAAATGATAAAAGCACTAGGAGCATCTTTTGTTCTAATGTTTGGTCTTTGATGATGGTTCCTGACACAGAGTTCTGAAATCCCTTGGAATTTCCAGGGTGATAGAAATGTCCTTTGGTCTAATGAAGTGAATTGTGGTGGGCTCCTAGATGGGGACTGGTCACTAGAAATTCCAAGCCATGATCAGAAGCTTGGGATTTTCAGCCCTGCCTACCCATTCTCTAGGGAGGAGAGAGGGGTTGGAAATGGTTAATGAGCAATCATGCCTATGTAATAAAGCCTCCATAAAATCCCAGAAGTACAGAGTTTGGAGAGCTTCTGGGAATTTGGTGAAAACAGAGAGGTGCTGGGAGAGTGGTGTTTCCCCATACCATACCTTGTCCTGTTCTTCTCTTCTATCTTGATGTTCATATATGTCCTTTATAATATCCTTTTATAATAAACTGGTAAGCAGTGGGTAAATTGTTTTCCTGAGTCCTGTGAACTGCTCTAGCAAATTAATCAAACTCAAGGAGGAGGTCATGACAGCCTCCAATTTATAGCCCATCAGTCAGAAGCACAGGTTACCACCTGGACTGGGGTTAGAATCTGAAAGGAGGGAGCAATCTTGCGAAACTAAGCCCTTAGCCTGTGAGATCTGATGTTATCTCCATGTAGATAGTGTCAGAATGGAGTTAAATTGTAGGACACCACCTGGTGTCACAGAATTGCTTGGTGTGGGAAACAATCTCCACACATCTGGTATCAGATGTGTTGTAAGTGTGGTTGTAGCATGTAAAGGAAAGACACACAGGAAGAGGACTTGTTTCTTGACAAGCCTGGAAGCCCTACTTTAGGCATGGGTTTCGATTTCAGGCATTACTTCAATAGGTACATTTTAATTGCCTGAATAACTTCTCCAAAGTGGTTACAATTAGCCTACTGAAGTAATAACTATCTAAATTTTAACTAAATTCTCAAACATGATACAAGGTCAATGGAACAACTTTTTTGAAACACATTTTTCTACAAAGTTGCATTACTGAAACTCTTTGGTATGAACAGCAATATCTTTTTTTTTTGAAATTTAGAATAATCTGGAATAAAAAACTAGCTCCAATCAAGGAGAGATGTAGATTTAAATCTTTGTTCAACAAAATTCAAAATTTTTAAGGATGAAATGTAGGTAGAAGAAAAGATGGCAGTGTGAGGAGAGGGGCAGAAACCTCCTCCCAAAACCATATATAATATGAAAATACAGCAAATACAACTAAGTCTGAAAGAGTGACCAGAAAGAAGACTGTGACAGACTGCCTACATCTTGGGAATAGAGAAGATGTCATGGAAAAGGGTAAAGTAGCAAAGCCACTGTCCAACAGGACCCAAGCCCTTCCCCCTCCAGCACAATGGAGAGAGGCAGAGAAACAGAGCAGGTAGGGAGTAGAAACCCAGGACTGCTGAACACCCCCTTTGGAGACCTGCTATGAGAGCACAAACACACATTACATGGTGCTCTGGAGATAAGTGAGGATGGAAAGCAAAGACAGGGAGAATACTCAGAGAGACTGAGATCCCAGCCTCTTGTGGAGAACAGGTACCCACTACTGGCTGCTCTGGGACAAAGGGCAGGTGGACACTTTGAAAGACTTCCCAATAGTGAGAGGGGTGCTAAAGATGCCAGGATTACACAGAGCTTACTGTTCAGGAGAAAGGACAGGTGAACAAAATCATTTCAGCACACTCAGCCCAGCAGGTTAGGAACTTTCAGGAGCTTCAAGTGATTGATTCCCCTAGCTGGGGACACGTGCTGAAGCCCCCCCACTGTGAAACACAACCTGCCGCTCCTTCCCCAGCAGGCACCAGTTCACAAACATGTTGCCTCCACCATCATGCCAGGCCAGCTGGAGGGCAGCCCTGCCTATGGCAGCGACAGGGGTATAACATAGAGGCTCCTGCCCATGCGCATGGCCCATTGGACTGGGCAGTAGAGGCAGGCACTGCAGTGGGAAGAAGGAAAGAACTCTTTCCTCCCGACAGGCACTGGTGCCACTCACCTGCAACTCACACTATTGCTTCAGGTGTTGGGCAGCTCCAGAAAGTAGAGCTGGGCACTAGAGGGTGCCACCTATACAAAATTATTATTCCATAGTAATCAGTAATCATTAGAAATATGAAACAGCAAAAGAATCTTGGTACAAACAAAAATCACTCAAACACCAGAAAGAGGGCTAAGTGAAACTGAAATCAACAATATTCTTGATAAATATTTCAAAATAAAAATCATAAATGTGCTCATGGAGCTACAGAAAAATATTCAAGATCTCAGGAAGGACTTCAAGAATGAGATAGAAACTGAAAAACACAGTATCTGAAATGAAACATATAATGGAGGGATTTAAAAGCAGAGTAGATGAGGTAGAGAAGACAGTAAATGAAATAGAAATGAGAGAACAGAAATACAAAGAAGCTGAGGCAGAAAGAGAAAAAAGGATCTCTAGGAATGAAAGAATATTAAGAAAACTGTGTGACCAATAAAAAAGGAACAATATTCACATTATAGGAGTACCAGAAGAAGAAGAAGAGAGAAAAAGAGATAGAAAGTCTGTTTGAGGAAATAATTGCTGAAACCTTTACCAGTCTGGGGAAGGAAATAGTATCTGAGGCCATGGAAGTGCAAAGATCTCCCAACACAAGGGACTCAAGAAAAAAAACACCAAGATATATGATAATTATAATGTCAAAGATCAACAACAAGGACACAGTTTTAAAAGCAGCCAGAGAGAGAAAAAAGATCACATACAAAGGAAAACCCATCAGGCTATCATCACACTTCTCAGCAGAAACCTTACAGGCCAAAAGGGAGTGGCATGATATATTTAATGCAATGAAGCAGAAGGGCCTCAAACCAAGAATACCCTACCTGGCAAGGTAATCATTTAAATTTCCAGACAAGCAAAAGTTGAGGGAATTTACCTTCCACAGACTGTCTCTATAGTGTATTTTGGAGGGACTGCTATAGATGGAAGGGTTCCTAAGGCTAAATATCTCCTACCAGAGAAAATAAAACTACAGTAAAGGAAGTAGACTGATTAATTACTAAGCAAATGAAAAATTAAATCAACTACCCACAGTCAGTCAAGAGATAAACAAAAAGTATGGAATATGAAACATAAAACATAAAAAGTGGGCAAGGAAGAAAAAGAAGGGAGAAAAAAAAAGAACCTTTCAATTGTGTTTGAAATAATGTACTAAGTGCGTTAATTTAGAATGCTAAATAGTAAAGAAGCTACTCTTGAACTTTTGGTAACCACTAATCTAAAGCCTACAATGGCAATAAGTATATATCTATTGATAATCACCCTAAATGTAAATGGACTGAATGCACCAATCAAAAGACACAGGGTCACAGAATGTATAAAAAAACAAGACCCATCTATATACTGCCTACAAGAGACTCATTTCAAACCCAAAGACATACACAGACTGAAAGTAAATGGATGGAAAAAGATATTTCATGCAACTAATAGGGAGAAAAAAGCAGGAGTTGCAGTACTTGTATCAGACAAAATAGACTTCAAAACAAAGAAAGTAACAAGAGACAAGTACATTACATAATGATAAAATGGTCAGTCCAACAAGAGGATACAAACACTATAAATATCTATGCACCCAACACAAGAGCACCTACGTATGTGAAACAAATACTAACAGAATTAAAGGAGGAAATAAGATGCAATGCATTCATTTTAGGAGACTTCAACACACCGCTCACTCCAAAGGACAGATCAACCAGACAGAAAATAAGGAAGGAGACAGAGGCACTGATCACATTAGAACAGAGGACCTAACAGACATCTACAGAACACTTAACCCAAAAGCAGCAGGATACACATTCTTCTCAAGTGCACATGGAACATTTTCCAGAATAGATCATATACTAGACCACAAAAAGAGCATCAGTAAATTCAGAAGGATTGAAATTGTACCAACCACCTTCTCATTCCACAGAGGTCTGAAACTAAAAATAAATCATGTGAAGAAAACAAAAAGCCCACAAACACATGGAGGCTAAACAACATGCTCCTAAAGAATCAATGGATCTATGACCAAATAATAAAAGCAGATCAAGCAATATATGGAGACAAATGAAAACAATGACTCAACACCACAAAAACCTGTGGGACACAGTGAAGGTCATTCTAAGGGGGAAGGATATTGCAATACAGACTTATCTCAAGAAAGAAGAACAATCCCAAGTGAACAGTCTAAACTTAAAATTAATGAAACTAGAAAAAGAAAAACAAATGAGGCCCAAAGTCAATAGAAGGAGGGACATAATAAAGATCAGAGCAGAAATAAATAAAAATTGAGAAGAATGAAACAATAGAAGGAATCAATGAAACCAGGAGCCATGGATATATTATGGGGAAATGACAGCCTCTTCAACAACTGGTGTTGACAAAACTAGGCATCTACATGTAAGAGAATGAAACTGGATTAATGTCTAACTCCATACATAAAAGTAAACTTGAAATGGATTAAAGACCTGAATGTAACTTATGAAACCATAAAACTCTTAGAAGAAAACATAAGCAAAAATCTCTTGAACATAAATATGATAAACTTTTCCTGAACACATCTCCTCAGGCAAGGGAAACAAAAGCCAAAATGAACAAACAGGACTACATCAAACTAAAAAGCTTCTGTACAACAAAGTACACCATCAGCAGAACAAAAAGGCATCTACAGTATAGGAGAATACATTCATAATGACACATTTGAGAAGGCATTAACATCCAAAACATACAAAGAACACACATGCCTGAACACCCAAGAAAGCAAATAACCTGATTAAAAAATGGGCAGAGGATATAAACAGACACTTCTCCAAAGACAAAATTCAGATGGCCAATGGGCACATGAAAAGATGCTCCACATCACTAATTATCAGAAAAATGCAAATTAAAACCACAATGAAATATCACCTCACACCAGTTAGGATGGCCAACATCCAAAAGACAAGGAACAATATATGTTAGTGAGGATGTGGAGAAAGGGGAACCCTCCTACACTGTTGGTGAGAATGTAAATTCGTGCAACCATTGTGGAAAGCAATATGGACATTCCTCAAAAAGCCAAAAATAGAAATATCATTTGACCCAGGAATTCCACTCCTCAGAATTTACCTGAAGAAAACAAGATCCCAGATTCAAAAAGACATATGCACCCCTATATTTATTGCAGCACTATTTACATTAGCCAAGACATGGAAACAACCTAAGTGCTTATCAATGGATGAATGGATAAAGAAGATGTGGTACATATACACAATGGAATATTATTCAGCTATAAGAAAAAAACAAATCTTAACATTTGCAACAACATGGATGGAGCTGGAGGGTATTATGCTCAGTGAATATTAAGCCAGGCAGAGAAAGACACATACCAAATAATTTCCCTCATTTGTGGAGTATAACAAGCAAAACTGATGGAACAAAACAGCAGCAGACTCACAGACTCCAAGGAGGAGCTAGCGGTTACCAAAGGGAATGGGTAGAGGAAGATGGGTGGGGAGGGAGGGAGAGCACACATTATGTGATTAGCACACATAGTGAAGGAGGGTCATGGGGAAGACAGTACAGCACAGAGAAGACACGTAGTCTATACAACATCTTACTATGCAGATGGACAGTGACTGTAATGGTGTAGGGGGGAACTTGATAATAGGAGTGAATGTAGTAACCACAATGTCAGTTATGTGAAACCTTCATAAGATTGTATATCAATGATGTCTTAATATAAATAAATAAATTGTTATTTATTTATTTAATAAACAAATTAATAAAATTGTTAAAGAAGAGAAGTACTCAAATTGTTGTAGTCATCTAAAATAATCAGGGACAAATTCAAAACTTCAGTTTCACCTGGAGTTATACTCAGACTTCTGCTAGAACCTTGTATTTCAGAATATTTGATCATGGGTCCAATGATATTTGATAAAGAGAACTCAGTTCAACTTTGAAGTCAAGTTTTCACAAGGCGTTTCTAATAACATCACCCTTAACATTCTTAAAGGCTTCTTGCATTTATTATATTGTGTTTATGTGACAATTATAATTTTTGTTTTATGATTGAAATTATGAAGATTTGTTTAAAAGTATATATCCAAATCTAACTTCTTGCTGTTATGTAGTTTAAGGTAGCATCAAATTAATATGGTGGCCCAGCAAGATAGGTGACATCTGGGCTGGCAGAGATGGGAAGACAGGCATCTTGTTAAGTCTTAATCTGTAGCACTCTTGGGAGTGGTTGGCGAGAACCAGGAAAGGAGGAGAAATTGTGGTCATGAGGACATCTCCCTATACACAGAGCACTTTCCATTCCTCTTCCCCTCTTTGCTGTTGTTCATTCCCTCTCAAATCTTGAGGTGAAATAGGAGAGAGATTATTATGTCTCTAGAACATAGTACTGAATCAGCCTATACAAAATTAATGTAATTACTATGTTGATTTCCAGATGTTAGTGTAATGCCAGCCTATTAAACCTTCTAAAGATAAAGATTAAAACAAACATTCTGGGTAAACACCCAGATAAAGACATGCCAGCAAATTCAGTGATAATTGGAGGCAATGGTAAAAATCTCCAAATAGGACATTTTAGAAATTTATTCTATAACTGACAGGGATAGACAGAATTTCCTCAGGCCCTCTTCAGTCTTCTTTCCAAAGAGCCTCCAAATCCCTTGCTGCTTCCCTTCTTGGGCCTCCTTCCAGTGTTGCCTCTCCCTTACCTGCTCTCCCCTGCCTACCTTCCCCACACGAATCTTGGCCACATTCTCCTGACTTTGCTCCTATGCCTCACTAGATCTTGCACCCAGGGCTGGTTTCTTCTGCAGGATTTTGAGATTCAAGGAAAAAACCCTCCTTTTGCTCACAAGTATCTCCCTTCTCTCTCCAGTGGCCTCACATGTACTGGGCAGAGGGGCCAGAATGGCGTGCAGCCCTGGCATCGGGTGTGCCTCTATGCCTCCTAGTTCTATAGTCTGGAGCAGGTTCTTGACACAGGCAGAGTCTCAGTTTTCTCATTTATAAAATCTTGGATAATAACACCCATCTCTTTGGAATGAAGGAATAAAAGAAGTAATTCATATACATAGTGTCTGGAAGATTATAAAGCCTCAATAGAAGGTATCATTAACTGTGGGTCTTTTGCTACCTTTAGTTTTCTAATATTTCTGTCTCTACCTGCTATGATATTATTCTCTTGCTTCTTAGAATGGCTTGATTTTACTTTTTTCTTAATGCATGTATTTGTTAAATCCCTGGACTCCTGGGAGAGTAAGATGAACAAGACCCCAAAGACAAATTACAACTGATCGTCTTGTAGCCTAGGCTATTTGGTGATAAAAATACCTAGAGTCCTGAGAAGGAAGAATAAAGCGGGAGGGATCTCACTCCCCAACTTCAAGCTCTACTACAAAGCCACAGTAATCAAGACAATTTGGTACTGGCACAAGAACAGAGCCACAGACCAGTGGAACAGAATAGAGTCTCCAAATATTAACCCATACATATGTGGTCAATTAATATATGATAAAGGAGCTATGGACATACAATGGGGAAATGACAGCCCCTTCAACAGCTGGTGTTGGCAAAACTGGACAGCTACATGTAAGAGAATGAAACTAGACCATTGTCTAAGCCCATACACAAATATTCGAAATGGATCAAAGACCTGAATATAAGCCATGAAACCATAAAACTCTTAGAAAAAAACAGAGGCAAAAATCTCTTGGACATAAACATGAGTGACTTCTTCATGAACATATCTCCCTGGACAAGGGAAACAAAAGCAAAAATGAGCAAGTGGGACTATATCAAGCTGAAAAGCTTCTGTACAGCAAAGGACATCATCAATAGAACAAAAAGGCATCCTACAGTATGGGAGAATATATTCATAAACAACAGATCCGATAAAGGTTGACATCCAAAATATAAAAAGAGCTCATGCACCTCAACAAACAAAAAGCGAACAATCCAATTAAAAAATGGGCAGAGGAGCTGAACAGACAGTTCTCCAAAGAAGAAATTCAGATGGCCAACAGACACATGAAAAGATGCTCCACATTGCTAGTCATCAGAGAAATGCAAATTAAAACCACAATGAGATATCACCTCACACCAGTAAGGATCGCCACCATCCAAAAGACAAACAACAACAAATGTTGGCGAGGTTGTGGAGAAAGGGGAGCCCTCCTACACTGCCGGTGGGAATGTAAATTAGTTCAATCACTGTGGAAAGCAGTATGGAAGTTCCTCAAAAAGCTCAAAATAGAAATACCATTTGACCCAGGAATCCCATTTCTAGGAATTTACCCTAAGAATGCAGCAGCCCAATTTGTAAAAGACAGATGCACCCCTATGTTTATAGCAGCACTATTTACAATAGCCAAGAAATGGAAGCAACCTAAGTGTCCATCAGTAGATGAATGGGGTACATATACACAATGGAATATTATTCAGCCATAAGAAGAAAACAAATCCTACCATTTGCAACAACATGGATGGAGCTAGATGGTATTATGCTCAGTGAAATAAGTCAGGCGGAGAAAGACAAGTATCAAATGATTTCACTCATATCTGGAATATAAGAACAAAGAAAAAACTGAAGGAACAAAACAGCAGCAGACTCATAAAACCACGAGTGGACTAACAGTTACCAAAGGGAAAGGGACTGAGGAGGATGGGTGGGAAGGGAGGGATAAGGCAGGAAAAGGGGTATTACGATCAGCACACATAATGTAGGGGGTGTGGGGCACAGGGAGGGATGTACAACACAGAGAAGACAAGTAGTGATTCTACATCTTACTACGCTGATGGACAGTGACTGTAATGGGGTATGTGGTGGGGACTTGATGATGTGGGGAGTCTAGTAACCATAATGTTGCTCATGTAATTGTAGATTAATGGTACAAAAAAAAAAATACCTAGAGAAGATAAATTCAGCCACTTTCATGTGATTTTTTTTTTTTTTGGGGCACTTGTAGAATTCAAAATAATTGGCTTCCAAAACACACTGAGGAAATACAGCTGAGACTCAATGTCTATAACTTTTGTAGCCTGAGGTTTTGATTGAAATTTTATTTTTAAATTAGTTATGTCTACTGATGTTAAATTTTAAAAAACAAACACCAGTAACACCAATTTTTCAGAAGTAAATGAAATCAGCTTCTTCAATACTTTAAACAAATCCAAAATTAAACTTGAATTCTGTCCCACTGAATGAAATCTAGTATGAACAAATCATAACTAAGCACTATTACTCTGGATGGTCACCAAATGAGGAAGTATAAAAACTAAATAATGACATACAGTTCTTATAGAAGTTTCAAAACAGTATGATTGTTAGGATTAACGCTATTCATGCATCCTTATTCATTATTAAAGTATAGAATTGTCTTTAAACCTATTAATGATTATTTTTCAATGCATATTTTACAGTCAACACTACTACTGGGGGAAAATGGTGGCTATTCCTGGGCCATAGATAAAAGCATTTACAAGAGATTCAGTGGTTATAATCACAAGGTTCTGAAGTATAACCTCCAAAGATACACTCCAAGTATTCTAACTGCAATTGGCCATCAAAAAGCTTTTCTTGCATTGGCTCTTGGAGAACTTGTTTTATTGCTTTAGCTATTTTAAGTTGAGTTAGAACATTTCACCTGAACGTTTGTGGACTTTTTCCCCCCTTACTAGAGTTGTGTGTGTTTACTACTTTTATCTTTCCCATGCCACTTTCCCATATATTTGTCTGTAATTCTCTTGGATTTTCTCAGGATAGCATTATTTAAGATAACTGCAGTAGGCCTGTTCCAGGTTCCAGGGAGGTACTCTATTTAGATTTACTGAGAGGTACAAGGAATGTTAACAGGAATTCAAATAGTGAGCAATTGTACATTTCTGCTTATACATGCATTTTCTACTTCCTGCTGAACTCAGACTATTTATGCTTCTTTGTGATTTATTCATTCATTTTGTTTGCTGTATTGCTGCAAAATAGAAGAGTGAGATTTAGGGTTTTGAATTCTCTTATGATACTGTAAGTGAAAAAGTTACCTCATAATAGCTCATCATTCTTCTATATGTTTGTAAAGGAGAAACCAAGCTATATTCTTGGGATTTTGCATGCTTACCTTGTCTGACTGCTAGTGTGGTGGTATAGACCAAGAAAAGAAGGATGTAATTGAGGAAACTCTGGAAGACTGGTGTATTGGCATGGAAATCTTCTGACAGGTACTTGCTGGTCAAGCCAATTCCACAAATAAGGAGGGATAACACCTGGCCCAGAGCCACAGAGATTAACATCTCCCTGAGAAATAAAGAGAAACAAGAATGATCAGCAGGAAATCCATTAAAACATTTACAGTTAAAATTTATTGAGTACATGTGCTATTCATGAGGGGAAGTGCTATAAATAGTATTTCTTTTAATCCATCACAGCAATCCTACCAGGAAGGTGCAGTTATTACTGAGGTTTTACAGAGGAAGAAACTAAAGCTTAGAGGGATTAAGGAATTTGCTCACAGTCACATAACTAGGAAGTGGCAAAGCTGGGATTTGAGACCAAATCTCTCCAAGTGATCCTGGCTTCTAGCCACTGTATTCTGGAGCCTGTGGGGAAAATTAACATCGTCCTGTGCCCACCATAGCATTAACTAAGTGTTCAGACACCTGAGAGAGCACGTGAACACTGGCCAAGAGGGACCAGATTTCAACCTTATCCTCAGGTTCTCACACTAAAAGGAGACTGTTTTCTTTACAGTTGAAATCTTGGTTCCAGGAACACTTAGTGAAGGACCTGTATGAACCTATGAAAATCCAGAAGGACCATCTCCTCTCCATTTCCAGATTTTGGATCTCAGTTTGCTCTAGCAAATACTAAGATGATCATTAGTTTCTGTGCTCTGATTAAGGTGCAATTACTTAGCCATTAATTGTTATTCATGAAGGAAATACAGTGACTGAGGTGTTGTAATAAAACATTTAAATTCTGTAAGTATTTTCTGTGGCTTTTTCATGTACACTAACCCTTAGGACCGCTGTAGGAGGGACTAGAGGCAAAAGTCAAGGGGTTCACTTTGCATAGAAATAAAATGCCATATGAACTTTATGATCACATGAGCCTGCATGCTCTGACACATGAAGAGACCCTAGGAACAAACAAAGCAGGTTTTGCTCTCCCCCAAAGAATCATCTGACTTTCCCAGTTAATTTATAGAAACAGCAACATAAAACAAGAAAGTAGTAGTATTTCAAAACAAAAAAGCATTAGGTAGATGATTTGTAGTATTACATATTTACTTTCCTTTGGCAGATGTGAATCTATCTTTCCAGAAAGGGCACAAATATCTTGGTACTGTCTTGCTTAAAAAAAAAGAGGCATCCCTCATATTTTGTTCATTCCATTTGCTTCCATGGAATAATTATGACAAGGCATGTGGGCTCAGAGAAAAGGCTTCACTGCGGTTAACCTGTAATACACTGGTAGAGGCTTCTCACTGGTTGCTCTTTTTTCAAATACTGGTCCTGACCCCCTAAATTCAATCTTTATAAAGGAATCAGAGAGATATTTTTAAAGGTGTAAGTTTAAAATGTCAGTCTGTTGCTTAAAATCTTACAACAGTACCCTACAGAATGCAGTGATCTCAGGCCTGTGGTATGCCCTCTACAAGAAGGTTGTCAATGTTTCTTCCCATTCCTCTACATTCATGCTGCTCCTCCCCAAAGGGAGGTGGGATCTGTTTCTCCTTTCCTGGAAGTTGAGCTGGCATGTGACTTATTTTAAATGTAAGGGAAAGGATGTAGGGATGGGAAGTTATGAGACTTCTGGGTCTAAGCCTTAAGAAGCTAGGTAGCTTAACTAGGAAGTTCCATTTTTTGCCCCCTTAGGATAGTTTCCATGTAAGGTGGACTACTGAATCTTGAGAGACCATGGCAAATGAAAGAGAGGACCAGTCAGCCACTGCTCTCTCAGTTGAAGCATTAGATAAGTGAGTAAGGATCCCGGATCCTCCTGCCCCCAGGAGAGCTGTGCCACCTGAGCCCATGGAGCAGAGATGAACCATCCCCAGAGATTGCTTCCCAGTTGGAGAACTGTGAGGAATAATCAGTGGTGGTTGTTTAAGGGCATGAAGTTTGTGGTCACTTGTCATGTAGCAACAGATAACTGAAACAAGGCCCTAATACCTTCTTCCTCCTACTACCTCTGGAGTTTACCTCCTGCTTCCCCCATTTTATCCCCCCATGAAGCCAGAGCCCCAGCCCTATGGAACTACTTCACCTCAGCAATGAGGCATGGTCTTCTTTGCCAACATTTCCTTGAGTGTGTTATTATTTCCAGAATGTTCACCCTGCCTTTGTTCAGTCTGACTCCTATTCATCTTTCCAGTTTTAGCTCATGTTACCTACTTTATGAAGTTTTCCCTGCCCTCTCTTCCCTGGGATGTTTCTCCTTTACTTCTATATCATTGATTATAATTACTGCTTTTACACGTTTTTCCCCTCTGCCAGACAGCCAGAACATTTATCTAATGTTTTTCATTGTAGCTACAGCTGGGCAATGGCATTCAAAGTAGAAAATGGAGGGACTCAAAGACTGCAGAACTAGCCTTAGGCAACACTGAATAGTTGTATTGAAATGACAGGGAGATTTAAAAAAAAAAGCAGAGATGAAGAGAAGTTCCAAAATTAACTCAAAGCTTTTAAGTCAGCCTAAAAGGGGATCCACTAACTAAAATCATGATAAGGAGTTGGTTTTAGTGGAAATATAATCAGCATTTTTGGTATATTGAGTGTAAGCAGGCAGATGAATTTCCAAATTATCCAGCAGTATTAGGAATGTGGGATGTGATTTGGGGAGGGAGGTCAACAAGAAGATAAAGAGGTAGAAGTCATACACATAAGAGTGATAGCTGAAGGACTGGAAATGGATAATATCACCAAGGAAGGAAGACTAGGAAAGTGAATAAGTAGGCCTAGGAAAAAAATCCTTGGAGAATCCCCAGATTTGGGATTAGGAGAGAAGAAGTCCTATCACTAGAGTCAGAAGCAGTTAGAAGGCTAGGGAGAGGGCGGGGGATGTTTTTGCTGTCAAGGAAGTCAAAGCAGCAGAGACTTCATGGAGAGAACAGTCGTAACATTGAATGCTGCTTAGAGGGTGAGGAGAACGAGGACTGATGGAGGATGACTTGCAGCCAGTGCTAGCCTTCGCGAGCCCTGGTTTGGCTGAGTGGAGAGTACCAGAACAAAACTGGTGTCATGGAAACCAAGGGAACAGAGAATTTCATGGAGGGAACAGTTAGCGGTGACTAACTGGACAGGAAAGGAGGAAAATAAAAATGGCTGTGAACCAAGAAAGAATGACTGATGAATTTTGAAGAAGTCAATGACTTTTTTGAAGAAGTTTGACCTACCTGCCACATAACAAAATAGTAACAATGATAATTAAGATAATAACATCTAACAAAATTTAAAATTTAATTTAGGTGGATTCATGGTTATCTCATTATCCTCTCAATATCCTCTTGTTGATTTGCATAATAACTTACATCCTTAAGTGGAAGAAAAATAGGGAGAGTTACAGCTAACATACTAGAAGTTGCTCCTGATGCTGAGTATATCTTTTGGAGAATTACGTGTACAGAGAGTGTCACCTTGGGAAAAAGTTGAAAGCTACTGCCATGACATGGTAATTCCTACTGCTGCTTAAATTACAACCATGGTATTCAAATCCTTGGCAACATTCTGTGACTTTCCCAAATAAAACCATGCCACACAAAAAAAGACAGATTGCTTGCATAAGAAAATAAAATTTTAGTCCTTCTAACATACATGCAACAACATACTATAAAACAGCTTTCTATATGCCAGGCACTACACATTCGAAGATGAATAAGACACTGTCCTTGTCATTGCAGAGCTACTAAACCAAGATTCTGGAGCTGAAATTCCTATTTATAAGTTCTTACTATATTCCACGTCCCAGATTTAGACTTACACATACTGTCATACTTAATCCTTATAATAACCTTATAAGGCAGATACTATTATATTATTTGTGTGTGTGTGTGTGTGTGTGGCATTAACAGCTTCATTTCTCATAGAAATGTGCTGACACTGGGCACATTCTGAAAGCTTATAGTGCAATGAATCTGCTTACCTGATATTAATTTACTTTTTATAGTTTTTAGAAAGATAGCATTGATTAAATTAGCATTTAGATTAATGGCTTGCAAGTTCAGAGAGACTGAAACAGTTATCTCAATACAGAAATAACTGAAAGATCAAAATGTCTGAAAATCAGTTTTCTAAATATTTTATATCTACCTACGGCATACATCATTATATAATCACAGTATATAAGTGTATAAACATAAATATGTAATACACATATTAATATCTATGTATAAAACATAAATCAAATTAAGTTAATGAAAATTATCTCAAAAAGCATTTTTAAATGTCTAATAAATGCCATATACTATGTTAGATACAGAATAGTAGGATGAAAAAGCATGTGATCCAACTTTAAGAAACTCAGTTTCAAGGAACAGGCCTGGCTACATAATTTGCACATCTTAGTGAAAAATGAGTAGGTGGGGTCTTTTGTTCAAACAGCAGGAAAAAAAAAATGTGATTATAGGTACACACAAAGATTTTTCTTGTTTTCCATGTTCTACTTGTCTGGTTTTTTTTTGGTCCTCCCCACTGTCAATTCTATTATTTTTCTTGTTACCTTTTGACTCCTTTCACATATTTCAACAACACTGACATCTCCACCTTTGAGTTTGTTTTTCCTTTCTTTTTCTTTTTAAGATTCCATATGTAAGAGAGTTCATACAGTATTTGTCTTTCTCTGTCTGACTTATTTCACTTAACATAATGCCTTCAAGATCCACCCATGTTGTAGCAAATGGCAAGAGTTCATTCTTTTATACAGCTGAATAATATTCCATTATGTGTCTGTACACCACAGTTTCTTTCTCTGTTTCTTCATTGATAGATGCTTAGGATGTTTCCATACCTTGGCTACTGTAGTTAATGCTGCAATGAACATGGAGATGCAGACATCTTTTCTAATTATTGTTTTCATTGTCTTCAGCTAAACACCAGAAGTGGAATTGCTGAATCATATGGTAATTCTACTGTAATTTTAGTTTGCTAACATTTTGTTGAAGATTTTTGCATCTATGTTCATCAGGGATATTGGCCTGTAATTTTCTTTTCTTGTGGTGTCCTTATCTGGTTTAGGTATCAGGGTAATGCTGGCCCCATAAAATGAGTTTAGAAGAGTTCCCTCCTCTCCTATTTTTGGGGAGAGTTTGAAAAGGATTAGTATTAATTCTTCTTTGAATGTTTGGTAGAATTCACCAGTGAAATGGTCTGGTTCTAGACTTCTCTGTTGGGAGGTTTTTGATTACCAATTCAGTCTCCTTATTGATAATCAGGTTGTTCAGATTTTCTATTTTGTCATGATTCTTGGTAGGTTATAAGTTTCTAGGAATTTATCCAGTTCTTCTAGGTTGTCCAGTTTGTTGGCATAATTGTTCATAGTGGTTTCTTATGACCCTTTGAATTTCTGTGATATCAGTTGTGAAAATCTATAAGTAGAATAAATTTGATTCTATTTATTTGTCCTCTCCTTTCCTTTTCTTGGTAAATATAACTAAACGCTTGTCAATTTTATCTTTTCAAAGAATCAGTTCTTAGTCTCACTGATCTCTTGTCCTTTTAGTTTCTATTTCATTAAATACTTATCTAATCTTAATTTCCTTCTACTAATTTTAGGCTTTGTTCTTTTTATAGTTCCTTGAGGTGTAAAGTTAACATGTTTATTTGAGACTTGTTTCTTGAAGTATGCATTTGCTGCTATGAACTATTTTCTAGTAGAACTGCTTTTGCTGCATCTCACAGTTTTTGGTATGTTACACCATTTTTGTTTGTCTCAAGGTATTTTTTAAATTTCTCTTTTTATTTCTCATTTGATCCACTGGTTGTTCAGTAGTGTGTTGTTTAATCTTCACTTATTTGTAAATTTTCCCATTTTCTTCATATAATTAATTTCTAGTTTCATACCATTGTGACTGAAACAGATGCTTGATATAATTTCAGTCCTCTTAAATTTATTAAGACTTGTTTTGTGGTCTAACATATGATCTATCTTGGGAATGTTCCATGTGTACTTGAGAAGAATGTGTATTCTATTGCTTTTAGATGAAATGTTCTGTAAATATCTATTCAGTCCATTCAATCTAAAGTCTCATTTTAAGCTGATGTTTACTTATTGATTTTTTGTTTACATGATCTATCCATTGATGTAAGGAGGGTATTAAAATCCCCTATTTTTGTATTGCTGACTATTCCTCCCTTTCATTCTATTAATATTTGCTTCTTATATGTATGTGCTCCTATATTGGGTTCATAAATATTTACAAATGTTATATCCTCCTGTTATATTGACACTTTTATCATTATGTAACACCCTTCTTTGTGTCTTCTTTTATTCTTTGTATTAAAGTCTATTTTGTCTGGTCTAAGTAGAGCTACTCCAGTTTTCTTTTGGTTTCCACTTGCATGGGATATCTTCTCCATCTCCTCACTTTCAGTCTGTATGTGTCCTTACATTAGAGTGAATCTCTTGTTGACAGCATATAAACACTTCTTATTTGTTTGTTTGTTTATCCAATCACCACTCCATGTCTTTTGTCAAGCAGAACTTAGTCCATTTACATATAAATAAGCATTTATAGGTATGCGCTTATTACTTATCTCTGTTACGTATTAAGAGTTAACTACATGTTAATTATTAATATTTTGTTAATTGTTTATTGGCTCTTTTTGTAATTCATCTTTGTTCCTTTCTTCTTCTCTTGCTCTCTTCCTTTGTGGCTTGATGACATTCTTTAGTAGTAGGCTTATATTCCCTTCTTTTTATCTTTTGTGTAATTACTATAGGTTTTTCTTTTGTGGCTACAGTGAGGCTTACATATAACAACTTATAACAGATATTATTATTGTTGTTCCATTTTATAGACAAGTAAACTGATGCATAGAGTGGTTAAGCAACCAGTCCAAGATAACAGAGCCAGCAAGGGGAAGAGTTTGGAATGGAAACTAGGTTACATGATTCCAAAGCCCAAGTTCTTAATCACTATGCTATATGACTATTATGCCCCCAAAAGTACTCTTTGCTCTTATAGAGGGTGCAGAGTACAGTGCTAGAAACCTGTGTCTGGTTTCCAGAAATATTCTGGGTAAAGTGAAGACAAAAAAGCTGGCCAGACTGATGAAATTCTTGCATCAAGACACCTATAATGTGTGTCTTTCGAAATGTCAATATAGCCTGTTCTTATTACTTTAGCTAAACAAAATAGAAAATCTGTTGTAATCAATTTCTTCTTTTAATTAGTGGCCATTTCATTCAGCTGCTGCTGGTATGATTTGATAGAAAATGCAAAATATGGTTTTATCTGTCATGTTAGTAAATATAACTTGTAAAACAAGAAGGAATTAATGGAAGGGATCTCTTCTTAGATTAATTCAGTCTTTCCCAGCAGTAGGAAGCTAAACACTGTTGCTATTGAAGTCTATACATCTTAACTAAGTTATTAGAGTCACCAAAGAGAGATAAATAAGTAATTAAATAAAAATATAAAGTAACCCAGATGTTGATACTCTGCTAATTTCACCTACCACCCTTCTACCCAATCTTCCTCTCATCAAGTTCTCTTTTGTTCTCTTTTATCACAGGACAAGTTCTTTTGGTGATTTGCTTCACAGAATGTTTTCCCTACCATTTTCTGTTTTAGGATCTTTTCAGTTCATTTACTGTTGCCTTATCTCTCCAAATTATTTTTTTCTCCATAGGTAACCACCACAGTAGATCTGTGCTCCCTACACCTCACTCCTCATAATCTTAAGGCACCATCTTCTCTAGAAAGGCCCCCCTTGGCCACTCCCTGCTTCCCAAGGCTGATGTATGTGTCTTCATCTGTATGCTCTTATGTCTACTTGTACTTACCACATTGTATACCCATGAGCTCCTGAAAAGAAGGGAGTGTATTCTATTCATTCCTATGTTTCTGGTACCTTAAAGACTGTTGAATGGAAAGGAAATGAAGCTCAATAAATATAGAATGAATGAATGAACACATTTATGAATGAACAAATATCTATAAATGAAAAGGGAGAAATCTTAGAAGATTTGAAAGATGGCCATTTATATCAAATAAACTATTACATCTGAAAGACAAAACAACCTCACTTTTACTGTATTCCATCTGCCAGTTAGACACTGAGATTAATAAGCTATTTTCTGGCATGCTTCTGAATAAGCCTAGTAAGGTGCTATCTTGCAAAAATGATGCTAAATAAAGTGCTGGATGGAATTGTGCACAAAGAGCTTTTGGTTATTCATATACAGAACAGCACACTAGATGCATTCTAACATCGGATACACAGTTTCTATAATTTTAGTAGCAGAAATTGAGAGGAGACTATGATACGCACTTTCATCTTCTTTGTTTATGCATTTAAAAGGACGTCTTATCTGCTTAAAATTCAGGATGACTAGACAATGAAAAATGCATGAGTCTGAGGAAAAACAGTGCTGCTGGGAGCTGAATACCTATTATAATAGAGCTTGTATTCATAAAGACTGACATAACCATTACCATAAACACTTTATTCTGTTAAAGAAATAGACTTCAGAACCTTGTGAATAAACTTGTGTTACAAATTAGATATTCAAAATAATAAGATTTAAGATAAAACATAAATTGAATCTTGTTTTATTCCCTTAGTTATAAGAATATATCCTTTTAAAAAGGTATGAAAAATCTCAATATAGTGTTGCAAATCATATTGCTCTGTAACTCTTTAGCAAAAGAGTGAAACAATTATGCTATCATCTTGAATTAGAGCACATCAACCTTTCTATACTGGCATCTTCACTGTGATAACTATTCTTAGGCAAGTCACATCAGATTTTAGTCAGAATATGAATTCAGATACACGTAACATAAAGAACACTTAAGTATGCTGCCTTGACTAAAAACAATAGTAACATTTGAAGGTGGGAGAAACATGTGTTCTACCATATTCTTTGAAAAAATTCTTATTTCAGAAGTTAGGACATTGGCTTCTTGAAGATGTTTGCTGAAAGGTTCTATCATATTTAGGTATTAATCGGAATGCTATGTAAGAAGATTGTTAAGCAAGAAGCAAATACACATCTCCAGAGGTTTAACATTAGTTGGAGTTTCTTTGCCTCAGATGCTGTGTTCATGGAATTTAATCTGTTCTCTGGTTCCATGACAGCTTTTTGTTTTGTTTTGCTTTGTTTTTTAGAGAAAACCAAGTAAGCCATAAAGGAATCCCTCCTAAACAACACTTCACTGAATCTAAGAAGAAGTAAGTGTAGGAGATGTTTGAAACTCTAGCATTGAGAGGACATCACAAGCACACACTCACAGAAGGGCAAAAGGCACCAGATGGGGAGCTAGAAGCTATGGCTCTTGAGTTCCACTAATAAAGCTCCTGACTTGGGGCACCTTCCATCACGGGCTTGGGGTGCTTTATGTAAGGCATGGATATTGCAAGTGGTGAGTGTGTAAGAAAGCTTTTATGCTTCCCTTCAAATCCTCCTGGCCTTACCTACCTCCAAGGTCTCTTATTCCAGCTCCAGTAGTGGCTTCCATAGACTGCACAGACACTGCACACACTGAACCAACACTATGTGAGCAAGGCCCAGAGGCGTCATGCCCAACCCATGCACCTTGTGCATTCGGCCCTTGGGACTCCAGGTTGATGCTGAGGGCCAGACCTTGCGAGGACCTGCTTGGTGCCCACTTATCAGCAACCCAGAAGTGCAGGGGAATTACTGCCCCTGATCACTGGGAAACTGTAGCAGACAGATAAAATCCTCTCCTTGGCAGACTGCTCTGAGAAGCAGTCACTTCTACAGGCTCTCTAAAGATGGTCCCGCCTCACAAGGTGGGTGCTCTGTTAGGTACTCTGTGCCCTTGTATTGTCTTTCCTTCCTCCTCTTCCTCACTCCTGCTCCCAGGATTGGAGCCTTTAAATAAGTAACAGCACATAAGCCTCTGCTTTCTGGGGAACTTGGGCCAAGATAATTAGCTTTACATTTCCTTCTACTCCATAATTGAGAGTGGAAGCTGGTGTGTAATTATTAACTCTTGAAATTGGTATCTTTGATCTTAAAGTCTGTTCCTTTTGTGTATCTGATTAAACTCTTTGGTAGCTGAGTTACCAGCAATGTTTGCTTATTTATTATGTGTAAATCCTGTGGGTTATGGGATTAGCCACAGAGAAACAGATCAGCAGAAGCACTTGCCAAGGCTGTGAAGTGCAGGTTATGAGAAAGGAATGGTTGGACCATGCCTCCAAGAAACTTAGAAAGGCATGGAACATAAATATGTGAAACTATCTAAATTAAGAACACAAAAATTCTAATGTACTCAAGTAAGTCTATGTAAAAGTGCTAGAAGCTATTGGGATTGTTTCAATCTTAAAATTAGGCAAAGCAAATCTGGAAAGGTTTCATAAAGAACATAGTTCTGAGCCTATTTTTATTTTAAGTAATGGAAGGGATGTAATTTAGTATTGAGAAGTTGGCATGCCACTCCAGGAAAGAGAACGCTGTGCTGTCTCAGAAACAGAGATTAATACACAAAATCATTTGGCTGGCCAGTAAGAATCTTAAGAGCAGAGATGGTACAGCAGAGAGGTAAGCAGCAGAGGAACCTAAAGCATAGGGTAGAGTTAATTCAGTAGGAATGTTCTTTGGAATTTCTGAGCAAGAGAAATGAAGTAAGCTCCCGCCATAATGTCTCCAATTTCCTCTGCTCATTCCATTAGTTACAACCATACCCTGCTTTTTCCTTGGGGAAAAAGTTTCAAAAAGAGGCAAGATTGAAGAATCAGATACTTTGTATAAGTGCAGCATCCTGAAACTCCATTAGCTTCCTAATATAGCTACCTCTGATGGAGGCATGCTAGATAACATCTGAACACTGCAAAGCTTCAAGGCCTCTGATACTTGCTTCTTTGGAGCTTCAAGCATGGCTTTCTAAGCATCTTTCAATATTATTTGTCGACAGAACAATGTATTTTATCTGTTATCATCTTGTTTTTCTTGTATAGTATAGCTACCTTTACAGTGACAGGATGAATTACTCCAATAGTATAAGGGTTTTGATCATTTATTATAAATATCAACTGAGGAAAATCAAACCACCATTATTATTAACTTTAAAAGGAATTTTTAAAGGTAATGTGCAGCATGATTTTAAGCACAGCCCCGCGAGAATTTCAGAAGCTGTCTTTTTGTTATAGTTGTGAATCCATCTTTAATAAACTTGGAAGCACTTAGAGTGACTGCATCTTTAATAAACATGGAAGCAAACTCAAAGATAAAATCATCTTACTGACAATTACACATTTTAGTTAATATTTGTACGTGTGATTAAGTTTCATGTTTGTTTTACTTTGTAATGTGACTGATGAAGAAAAGGTCAGATATAAAGAAAAAGATGTTTCAATTGAGCAAATTTTTTTTCTTATGTATTTATGGAACAATTTTTATCTTTGATTCTCAGATTTTATGACGGAATCATTTTTAAGCCAACAGTTCTCTTTGTGAATTTAGTTATTGAAATGATGTACTCAACATGGTGTCATAAAATAAGAATATGCTTTGAGAATGGATTTGAATCTTGACTGTCACTAGCAGACACTCATTTTCTTAATCTATAAAATGGGGGTAGTATATAAATCACAGGGCTGTCGTAAGGACTAAATGATATAGTGTACATAACTATCTCCCTACTACAGTATCTGGTTCATGGTAAATGCTCAGAAAAATAGCTCTTATTACCCTTCTGTATACTTGGGATTACTAATACTCATGTATTACTTAAATCTACCTGTAAGATTGTATTAGGAAGAGAGGGGCAGAAGATGGCAGCGTGAGTAGAGCAGCGGAAATCTCCTCCCAAAACAACATATATCTATGAAAATATAACAAAGACAACCTTTCCTAGAATAAAGACCAGAGGACACAGGACAATATCCAGACCACATCTGCACCTGAGAGAACCCAGCGCCTCGCGAAGGGGGTAAGATACAAGCCCCGGCCCCGAGGGAGCCGAGCGCCCCTCCCCCCAGCTCCCGGCGGGAGAAGAATAGGCAGAGCGGGAGGGAGACGGAGCCCAGGACTGCCGAACACCCAGCCCCAGCCATCCGGGCCAGAGTGCAGGAGGCTCGATACTAGGAAAACAGGGCAGCAAGAACAGTGAGTGGGCACTGGAGGCTGGGCGCCAGAGGACATAAGAAGAGTGCGCGACTATTTTTTTTTTTTTTTGCTGTTTTGTTTTGGCGAGCGCTTCTTGGAAGTCTTAAAGGGATAGGGACCCCAATACTAGGGAAACAGGGCAGAAAAACCGGTGAGCAGAGGCCTGAGGCTGGCACCGGAGAATAAAGAAAAACGAACGACCAACTTTTTTTTTTTTTTAATTAAAAACTTTTTTTTTTATTTAAAAAATTTTTTTTTCTTTTTTTTTTTTTTGGTGGTCGTTGTTTTGTTTTGGCGGGTGCTCTTTGGAAGTCTTAAAGGGGCAGGGCGGGTCACATAATCCAGAGGTAGGGAATCCGGGATCTCTGGGCACCCTAACCCCTGGGCTGCAGGGAGCAGGGAGGCCCCTTACGGAGATAAATAGCCTCCCAGCAGCTCCTGCTCCAACGCGACTCCACCACTTTGGAGTAGCTGCCCGAGCTAGGCCACGCCCACGGCAACAGCGGAGATTAACTCCATAGCAGCCGGGCAGGAAGCAGAAACCCTGTCTGCACCCAGCTGCCCAGCACAAGCCACTAGAGGTCGCTGTTCTCCCAGGAGAGGAGGGCCACAAACCAACAAGAAAGGAAGTCCTTCCAGCCGTCACTCGTCCCAGTTCTGCAGACTATTCCTATCACCATGAAAAGGCAAAGCTACAGGCAGACAAAGATCACAGAGAAAACACCAGAGAAGGAGACAGACCTAACCAGTCTTCCTGACAAAGAATTCAAAATAAGAATCATAAACATGCTGACAGAGATGCAGAGAAATAAGCAAGAGAAATGGGATGAAGTCCGGAAAGAGATCACAGATGCCAGAAAGGAGATCGCAGAAATGAAACAAACTCTGGAAGGGTTTATAAGCAGAATGGATAGAATGCAAGAGGCCATTGATGGAATTGAAATCAGAGAACAGGAACGCATAGAAGCTGACAAAGAGAGAGACAAAAGGATCTCCAGGAATGAAACAATATTAAGAGAACTGTGTGACCAATCCAAAAGGAACAATATCCATATTATAGGGGTACCAGAAGAAGAAGAGAGAGGAAAAGAGATGGAAAGTATCTTAGAAGAAATAATTGCTGAAAACTTCCCCACACTGGGGGAGGAAGTAATCGAACAGACCACGGAAATACACAGAACCCCCAAAAGAAAGGATCCAAGAAGGACAACACCAAGACACATAATAATTAAAATGGCAAAGATCAAGGACAAGGAAAGAGTGTTAAAGGCAGCTAGAGAGAAAAAGGTCACCTATAAAGGGAAACCCATGAGGCTAACGTCAGATTTCTCAACAGAAACCCTACAGGCCAGAAGAGAATGGCATGATATATTTAATACAATGAAACAGAAGGGCCTTGAACCAAGGATACTGTATCCAGCACGACTATCATTCAAATATGACGGTGGGATTAAACAATTCCCAGACAAACAAAAGCTGAGGGAATTTGCTTTCCACAAACCACCTCTACAGAACATCTTACAGGGACTGCTCTAGATGGGAGCACTACTAAAGAGCACAGCACAAAACACCCAACATATGAAGAATCAAGGAGGAGGAACAAGAAGGGAGAGAAGAAAAGAATCTCCAGACAGTGTATATAACAGCTCAATAAGCGAGCTAAGTTAGGCAGTAAGATACTAAAGAGGCTAACCTTGAACGTTTGATAACCACGAATTTAAAGCCTGCAATGGCAATAAGTACATATCTTTCAATAGTCACCCTAAATGTTAATGGGTTGAATGCACCAATCAAAACACACAGAGTAACAGAATGGATAAAAAAGCAAGACCCATCTATATGCTGCTTACAAGAAACTCACCTCAAACCCAAAGACATGTACAGACTAAAAGTCAAGGGATGGAAAAACATATTTCAAGCAAACAACAGGGAGAAGAAAGCAGGGGTTGCAGTACTAATATCAGACAAAATAGACTTCAAAACAAAGAAAGTAACAAGAGATAAAGAAGGACACTACATAATGATAAATGGCTCAGTCCAACAAGAGGATATAACCATTCTAAATATATATGCACCCAACACAGGAGCACCAGCATATGTGAAACAAATACTAACAGAACTAAAGGGGGATATAGACTGCAATGCATTCATTCTAGGAGACTTCAACACAGCACTCACCCCAAAGGATAGATCGACCGGGCAGAAAATAAGTAAGGACACGGAAGCACTGAACAACACAGTAGAGCAGATGGACCTAATGGACATCTATAGAACTCTACATCCAAAAGCAGTGGGATATACATTCTTCTCAAGTGCACATGGAACGTTCTCCAGAATAGACCACATACTAGGCCACAAAAAGAGCCTCAGAAAATTCCAAAAGATTGAAATCCTACCAACCAACTTTTCAGACCACAAAGGCATAAAACTAGAAATAAACTGTACAAAGAAAGCAAAGAGGCTCACAAACACATGGAGGCTTAACAACATGCTCCTAAAGAATCAATGGATCAATGACCAAATCAAAATGGAGATCCAGCAATATATGGAAACAAATGACAACAACAACACTAAGCCCCAACTTCTGTGGGACACAGCAAAAGCATTCTTAAGAGGAAAGTATATTTAAAAAAGGAAGAGCAATCCCAAATGAATGGTCTAATGTCACAATTATCGAAATTGGAAAAAGAAGAACAGATGAGGCCTAAGGTCAGTAGAAGGAGGGACATAATAAAGATCAGAGAAGAAATAAATAAAATTGAGAAGAATAAAACAATAGCAAAAATCAATGAAACCAAGAGCTGGTTCTTCGAGAAAATAAACAAAATACATAAGCTTCTAGCCAGACTTATTAAGAAGAAAAGAGAGTCAACACAAATCAACAGTATCAGAAACGAGAAAGGAAAAATCACGACGGACCCCACGGAAATGCAAAGAATTATTGGAGAATACTATGAAAACCTATATGCTAACAAGCTGGGAAACCTAGGAGAAATAGAAAACTTCCTAGAAAAATACAACCTTCCAAGATTGACCCACGAAGAAACAGAAAATCTAAACAGACCAATTACCAGCAACGAAGTTGAAGCGGTAATCAAAAAACTACCAAAGAACAAAACCCCCGGGCCAGATGGATTTACTTCGGAATTTTATCAGACATACAGGGAAGACATAATACCCATTCTCCTTAAAGTTTTCCAAAAAATAGAGGAGGAGGGGATACTCCCAAACTCATTCTATGAAGCTAACATCACCCTAATACCAAAACCAGGCAAAGACCCCACCAAAAAAGAAAACTACAGACCAATATCCCTGATGAACGTAGATGCAAAAATACTCAACAAAATATTAGCAAACCGAATTCAAAAATACATCAAAAGGATCATACACCATGACCAAGTGGGATTCATCCCAGGGATGCAAGGATGGTACAACATTCGAAAGTCCATCAACATCATCCACCACATCAACAAAAAGAAAGACAAAAACCACATGATCATCTCCATAGATGCTGAAAAAGCATTTGACAAAGTTCAACATCCATTCATGTTAAAAACTCTCAGCAAAATGGGAATAGAGGGCAAGTACCTCAACATAATAAAGGCCATCTATGATAAACCCACAGCCAACATTATATTGAACAGCGAGAAGCTGACAGCATTTCCTCTGAGATCGGGAACTAGACAGGGATGCCCACTCTCTCCACTGTTATTTAACATAATACTGGAGGTCCTAGCCACGGCAATCAGACAAAATAAAGAAATACAAGGAATCCAGATTGGTAAAGAAGAAGTTAAACTGTCACTATTTGCAGATGACATGATACTGTACATAAAAAACCCTAAAGACTCTACCCCAAAACTACTAGAACTGATATTGGAATACAGCAAAGTTGCAGGATACAAAATCAACACACAGAAATCTGTGGCTTTCCTATATACTAACAATGAACCAACAGAAAGAGAAATCAGGAAAACAACTCCATTCACAATTGCATCAAAAAAAATAAAATACCTAGGAATAAACCTAACCAAAGAAGTGAAAGACTTATACTCTGAAAACTACAAGTCACTCTTAAGAGAAATTAAAGGGGACACTAACAGATTGAAACTCATCCCATGCTCGTGGATAGGAAGAATTAAGATCATCAAAATGGCCATCCTGCCCAAAGCAATATACAGATTTGATGCAATCCCTATGAAACTACCAGCAACATTCTTCAATGAACTGGAACAAATAATTAAAAAATTCATATGGAAACATCAAAGACCCGAATAGCCAAAGCAATCCTGAGAAAGAAGAATAAAGTAGGGGGGATCTCACTCCCCAACTTTAAGCTCTACTATAAAGCCATAGTAATCAAGACAATTTGGTACTGGCACAAGAGCAGAGCCACAGACCAATGGAACAGACTAGAGAATCCAGACATTAACCCAGACATATATGGTCAATTAATATTTGATAAAGGAGCCATGGACATACAATGGCGAAATGACAGTCTCTTTAACAGGTGGTGCTGGCAAAACTGGACAGCTACATGTAGGAGAATGAAACTGGACCATTGTCTAACCCCATATACAAAAGTAAACTCAAAATGGATCAAAGACCTGAATGTAAGCCATGAAACCATTAAACTCTTGGAAGAAAACATAGGCAAAAACCTCTTAGACATAAACATGAGTGACCTCTTCTTGAACATATCTCCCCGGGCAAGGAAAACAACAGCAAAAATGAGTAAGTGGGACTATATTAAGCTGAAAAGCTTCTGTACAGCAAAAGACACCATCAATAGAACAAAAAGGAACCCTACAGTATGGGAGAATATATTTGAAAATGACACATCCGATAAAGGCTTGACATCCAGAATATATAAAGAGCTCACATGCCTCAACAAACAAAAACAAATAACCCAATTAAAAAATGGGCAGAGGAACTGAACAGACAGTTCTCCAAAAAAGAAATACAGATGGCCAACAGACACATGAAAAGATGCTCCATATTGCTAATTATCAGAGAAATGCAAATTAAAACTACAATGAGGTATCACCTCACACCAGTAAGGGTGGCTGTCATCCAAAAGACAAACAACAACAAATGTTGGCGAGGCTGTGGAGAAAGGGGAACCCTCCTACACTGCTGGTGGGAATGTAAGTTAGTTCAACCATTGTGGAAAGCAGTATGGAGGTACATCAAAATGCTCAAAACAGACTTAGCATTTGACCCAGGAATTCCACTCCTAGGAATTTACCCTAAGAACGCAGCAATCAAGTTTGAGAAAGACAGATGCACCCTTATGTTTACTGCAGCACTATTTACAATAGCCAAGAATTGGAAGCAACCTAAATGTCCATCGATAGATGAATGGATAAAGAAGATGTGGTACATATACACAATGGAATACTACTCGGCCATAAGAAAAGGGCAAATCCAATCATTTGCAGCAACATGGATGGAGCTGGAAGGTATTATGCTCAGTGAAACAAGCCAAGCGGAGAAAGAGAAATACCAAATGATTTCACTTATCTGTGGAATATAAGAACAAAGGAAAAACTGAAGGAACAAAACAGCACCAGAATCACAGAACTCAAGAATGGACTAACAGGTACCAAAGGGAAAGGGACTGGGGAGGATGGGTGGGTAGGGAGGGATAAGGCGGGGGAGAAGTAGGGGGGTATTAAGATTAACATGCATGGGGGGGTAGGTGAAAAGGGAGGGCTGTACAACACAGAGAAGGCAAGTAGTGATTCTACAACATTTTGCTATGCTGATGGACAGTGACTGTAAAGGGGTTTATAGGGGAGACCTGGTATAGGGGAGAGCCTAGTAAACATAATATTCGTCATGTAAGTGTAGATTAGTGATACCAAAAACAAAGCAAAAAAAAAAAAAAAGGGCATTTCCTGTGTGGTAACCTCCAATGAGTTCTACACAAGGGTATAAAGGGCATATAAAAGTGTAGGCAAAGGGTCTGTTTGCGTCTATACAGAAGATCAAAGCCTAATTGGGCTACCCCGAAAATGAACTAAGATACGATCTGAAAGAGAACTTCCAACATCAGCACTCTCTGGAAGACTCATGCTAGAAGATGATCATCAGAAAACCCCAACAAAGATCCACGCACTGCTACAGCTGTAGATGCACTCATCCCACCAGTTCCTGGACTTGCCATGGGAATGAAGAAGGAGATATCTAAGCTGGCCTGTGCATACAGTAAAACAACAAATTTGACTGGATCTATACTGTTGGAACTCAATCAAGAATTAGGAGAAGTGCAAATTGTAGCGCTCCAAAGTCTTACAACTACAGACTATTTACTGTTAAAAGAACATATGGCATGTGAACAGTCCCCAGGAATGGGTTGTTTTAATTTGTCTGATTTCTCTCAGACTGTTCAAGTTCAGTTGGACAATATCCACCATATCATAGATAAGTTTTCACAAATGCCTAAGGTGCCTAACTGGTTTTCTTGGTTTCACTGGAGATGGCTGGTAATTACAGGTATGCTTTGGTTATGTAACTATACTCCTATTATGTTAATGTGTGTGTGCAATTTAAGTAGTAGCTTAAAACCTATACATGCTGAAGTTACTCTACAAGAAGATATGTCAAAGAAATAATCAATCTTCCCATGTTTTCTTCCGCCTGCTACTTCTATAGCTTTTCTTCTTCCTTCCTAATTACAACCCTTAAATAGAATTCGTGCCTCATATCAAATTTACCGAGTATCATAATTCTTCCAAGTGGTAAAGATACCTCAAGACAAATGCTGGGCATAGAAGCCACAGGGCATAAATATGCAAAGAAGTAAAAAGCTAACCTTTTCAAACAATAAGGCTTCCCTCTCACTTACCAACTTCACATTTCCCTGTATGGCCCCGGAAGATGACTGGTTAGCCAAAGACGGGTAAGATTCCTCAAGGGAGGAACAACCTAAGACAGGCACAGTCGCAGGGGGGCCATCAGGTGAGAAATTGGGGATCAACAAAGGTGAGGCTTAGAACCTCACACCCCTGTTCTGAGAGAAATCTGCATATGTGGATGTTTTATTGCCCTTGTCTAGCTTGGATTAACACATAGTCTACAGGCACACACCTGATCATGTACATTTGCTCTCTTACAACACTAAACTATGTTTTCTACCTTTATCTTGTATCTACCTACCACTTCAGCATTTTATTAAAAATAATAATAATAAAGAGAGAAATGTGGTATCCACATATAAATCAAGTATAAAAACCAAATGAGTATTCATATTTGAACTGTTTATAGTTCATAATGCATGAGCAAAACCAAAAGTTTCTGTGATGACTGCCCTTGTACTGTTAACTATGTAACTTATTCATTATGTAAGAATTTGTTCTACATGTAAGAACTTGTTTGTTATGCCTCAGAAGATTGGAGACTGACGAAAATTAGGCTTTGGGTGGATTAATGATTGTGCATTGAGCATTGACTCCCCTATACAGAATTTTATTGTCGTTAACAACCATTTGACCAATAAATATGAGAGATGCCCTCAAAAAAAAAAAAGGACAGACTTCCAATCGTAAAATAAATAAGTAACCGGGATGTAATGTATAGCATAAGGAATATAGTCAAGATATTGTAACAGCTTGGTAGGGTGATAGCTGGAACCTAGAATTATGTATATAAATGTTTTATCACTGTGTTGTACACTTGAAACTAATGTAATGTAATACTGTGCATCAACTACCCTTCAATAAAAAATAATTATTTAAAGAAAAGATTGCATTACGAAAAAAACTAGAGGAAAACATTGTAATGTACATCCCCAATTTATTTCCTCAAATTCTCATTAATACTTTTACTCCTAAATTTGGGAAGTTTAAAATACTCCTGACCCTCAGAAAATGGGGAAGGAAAATAAAAGAGAAATTAAGAATATTTACAGAGTCTTACCAGACATTAAAACTTATCAGACTATTAAGAAACTAACAAATTAGTTTTAAGTAGCAATTTTGATCAAGTTCACACACTCGCTAACATCTTCTTGGAGAATAGAAAAGAAGTGCCAACATTTTTAGGTTGACTGTGTTGCTGTTTTCTTTATTTATTCACTTTTAAATGACTTTGACATTTTTCATTGCAGAATGCTCTTAACTTTGCATTTTGAATTATGTTAGTGATCCCTGATACCAAATGGCAAATATTTAACTTAAAAAAAATCTATTGAATAAATAAAAACAAATTATACAAATGAACTGGTGACTCATTTTCTTTTAGAAAGTCCATGTCCAATTCCATTATTTGTATGCATGGAGTGTAGTGTGTTTGAAGTAGAGCAAACTGGGAAAATTAGATTCCACTAAATGCTGACCTTCACACACAATTAAAACCTGCTTGAAAAATGTATAATCAACTGAGATAATCAATTATGCCTTTTACTTGGAAAACATACGGGTAACTTAGGATAAAAGTATGGAAACCTTATTTTAGAAGACAATGTATCTCACTTTTGCTTTCAAGTTCATAAAAGGATTTTCTGAGTGGAAGCTAGCTGACATTTTCTTTATCATTCTTTGTATCAAAAGGTGATTCCAATTGCCCCATTACAAGGACCTGACAATAAAGGAGTAATTTTATCTCAGTACCTGTGACAGACTGCCTTGGAAAACAACTCAAAATTATATCAAAGTTCATTTTTTTGCTGCATGAGATAGACACAATTTATTCTAGAGTAAAAGGTCTTCCATAAGAATAAAAAGTGTATATTTACCGAATTAAATATCACAAGGATGGGAAGAAACTCAACCTGTTGAAATTGATATTGTAGGGACCATTCTAACCAAGAAAAAAATCTATTATTGCTACTCCTGCTTCAGGGTTAAAAGAGGAAAAGGCAATTAAAAGGAAGGTCCTTCTCTATAGCATGTTACTACACTGGTGGAGAGTGACTGTAATGGGAAATGTGGTAGGGACTTGATAATAGGGGGCAATGTAGTAACCACAAGGTTGCTCATGTGAAACCTTCATAAGATTGTATATCAATGATACCTTAATAAAATAAACAAACAAATAAATAAATAAATGTATCAAGAAAAAAGAAGGAATCTTCTTTAGTGGAAAATCCCAAAAGGTCCTTGGTGCCTTTAACAAGAAAGAGGACAGAGAGACCAACCCAAGGGAGGGAAAGCTCCTGAGGCAGGGCAAGCTAAGAGGATTTTTAAAGACTTGGGTGATAGGGGGCTGATGGAGAAAAGAAAAACAACAAAATTAAATTGATGAATTCATTAAAATTCAGATTGGCACATGAGATACAAAATGTTCTAACTTTTTAAAGGCTACCAAGATAAAGACACTGTGGTAAAGAACATCAGGCCAAATAAAAATAGGGATTTTTATTCTGAAAACCAGGCTTCTCATTAAATTCATGTTCTCTGTCAAGGAGATTAGCCTGTTCTTGCAAGTTGAGTCGCTGCCAAGGCTATGACTGAAAACCTGTCTCAGGCCCTCCAACAGTGGGAACCCACTGTAGCTTTCTTCAAGAAGGAAGGAAAAAAAAGTGAAAGATAACTTCGGTGAACATAAACTGTACCCTCAATCATTCCTCTGCTGGAGCTCATTGTGAGGTAATCTGTCAACATAGTGAGGTGTGCTCAGATACACCTGGCTTGGTGCCGTCCAGTCCCCGTGAGAAGGGTCCTTCCAGACTTACACTAGGGCTTCAGCCTGGTCTGCCTGCTCACAGCAGCCCTTGTACAATGCACACTGCTGAGGAAAGCGGTCACTTACTATGCCTCCAGTGGAAACCGCTTATAAACCACCTTTCCTTCCTTTTCTCTTATGTCAAGACTTGGGTAAATGCAAGTAATTTCAGATATTTGACACATTTACCTAGTTAATCTATCTACCTAGAAAGGCTGCAGGGATGTCCTAAACCGTTCAGGCACAGTGAGCATCCAGTGAGTATATGGCCAAGTACCAAGAAAGGGAATGCTAAGATTTTGTCTTTCAAATTAAGAAAATGGGAATAGGCTCATTCAAATCTTTAAAATTCCATGGAATAGGAAAATACATTTCTAGTAGCTGATAAATAAACACTACAATTTAGTTCTGTGTATCTTAGTAAAGGTGTATTCCTACCTGCCTTTCCAGACCAGCACACCTAAGTTCTTGAAACCATCTAATACTTCTTAGATGAAAGCTGCAGTGAAGCAGCCTCATGGCTGAGAATAATGCTGAGGCCTTATGACTTCAGCACACTGGTAAACCAAGAGGGCACAGGGCTCACTTTCTACTTGTGGATGCCTCAGAGGTAAGAAATTTGGGATCAATAATGTGGAAGGAAACAACACTTGTTGTCTGCCTTTGTTCCCTGAATTGCAGAAGCACACAGCCTTGGACGATTTCTGCCGGATGAAGCTGATCATGGCCACCGAAGACTCAAAAGACAGTTTCAAGGTTCTCCTTCTGGAAAATGAACAATGAAGTCAGCATTCTTCCAGTGATGCCTACATAATACCCACGTGGTGCCAGGTCCTGTAAGGTTGTGCTATTAAGACCAAGTGTAAGTCAGTGTGGCATGTCTATTAACAGAAAAACAACCTCCAGACATATTAGCATTTCAAACTATCCCTAAAAAAGAGTCTTTCAAACTGAGTTGTCTTTTAGTGTTCTCTAAAGAGCTCACAGCTCTGAAGTTGTGTTTTTCCAGCTTCATTGAGATATGATTGACTAATTAAAATTGTATACATTTAGGATGTACAATGTGATTTTTTAAAGGTATGCAACCTGATGATTTAATACATGTATACATTGTGAAATGATTACCACAGTCAAGTTTATTATCAGACCCACCACCTCATATTGTTATCATTTATTTGTGTGGTGATGAGAAGACCTAAGGTCGACTCTCTTAGCAAAGCTCAAGTATACAATACAAAAATTTTAATCATGCTGTACATTAGATCCCGAGAACTTATTCATTATAACAGAAAGTCACTCCTCTTTAATAGATGTCTCCCTATTTTCACCTCTGGCTCCTGGCACCCACTGTTCTACTCTCAGGTTCTGTAAGTTTGGCTTTTTTAGATCAAAAAGTATTGTGAAATTATGCAGTACTTGTCTTTCTCTGACTTATTTCACTTAGCATAATGTTTTCCAAGTTCATCCATGTTGTTCTAAGTGGCAGGATAGCATAATGTCCTCCAAGTTCATCCATGTTGTAAGTGGCAGAATTTCCTTTTTTGTTATGGCTGAATGTTCCATTGTGTATGTGTGTGTGTATGTGTATGTCACACACACACATATATATATCACATTTCCTTTATACACTGATCCATCAAGGTTGTTTTCATATCATTGTTGTGGACTATGCTGCAGTCAGCACAGGAGTACAGATATCTCCTCAAGGTACTGATTTCATTCCTTTAGAGATATATCCAGAAGTGGAATTGTGGATCATATGGTAGTTCTATTTTTAATTTTTTGAGGGATCACCATACTGTTTTCCACAATGGCTGTACCTACCAAGTTACATTCCCACCAACAATGCACAGGGTTGACTTTTCTTCACATCTTTACCAGTGCTGCTTGTCTTTACCTTCTTGGTTAAACAGACATCCTGACGGGTGTGAAGTGATATCTCGTGGGGCTTTGGATCTGCATTTCCCTGATGATTACTGATGTTGAGCACCTTTTCATACATTGTTGCTCATTTATATATCTTCTTTGGAAAATGTCTATTCAGGTCCTTGATCATTAAAAAAAAAAAGATTATTTGTTCTTTTGCTATTGAGTTGTAATGAGTGCCTTACATGTTTTGGATATTAACCCCTTTTATCAGATACATGGTTTGCCAGTATTTTCTCTCATTCTGTGGGTAGCCTTTTCATTGTTGATGGTTTCTTTTGCTGTGCAGAGGATTTTTAGTTTAATGTAGTCCTGCTTATTATTTTTACTTCTGTTGCCCATGCTTTTGGATTGACACCTTTAGGTTTTAATAGTGCCTGTGAAGGTGATTTGAATAGTCTGAATATCATTTCTTTTCCTTTACTGATCCATTTATGTATGTGATGGAAAACATAGGAGGGGCTAAAAAGATACCCTTTTTGGGAGTATAAGTGAATTGCTACCTGAAGTGCCTGTCTTACCAGTGCACATGTTGCCAAAGAGATTAAATTCAAGTGAGTTGTGGGTGGCATGAATAATGTTGTACACATTTTGCTTCCTTTAGTGCTCCTGAGGACCAGTTAGTTTATGCATAAAATAGATTATTTTGGCTAGAATACCGCAGAGCCAAATAATTCCATTGCACTTTAAAATAAAAATAGCAAATATAATGAATCATGGTGTAACATGTAATATGATGTACACATTCTGCTGAATTTAATTGAATTCTAATTAAATTACTTGGGACAAGATAAATTAGATTATTTTAAAGCACATTTTAGAACTTTATCTAATGAACATTTATGAGTGAAAAAGGCAGAATGGGCTTTGTTTAAGAACTTGGTTAGTGCTATTCTCTTGTAGTGAATAAGAGGTCAGACAGACCTTGGGTCGTTTCTTTCTTGGGTGAGACAGATAATTACACTAACTTCAGAAGGACTGATTAAAAAGGGAGTAGGATTAGCTTTATGTTGACAGTAAAATGATTTATTGAAGCATTTAGTTATGCAGTTTTTCCCATTTTTTTTTTTTTCCTTTCTGGTTTTGGAGTCCCTTGGCATCAAAACAGTTTCTACTGGGAAGGAAAACAGAGGTCTAAAGCAAATATTCCTTTTGTTTGTAATCCCATGAGGGGATTAGATTAGGGATAGGGAAGGCAAATATTAGCTAGAGGGAGGAGGGCACAGAAGTATAAAGTTGGGAGATTTCCCAAGACTAGGGTAGGTTCTGGAAGGCCTCATGCCACTGTAGGGAAGGGAATTTCACAGACATCTAGGTGGAATGTCTTGGTAGAGACCATGTAGGTAAGCTGTATCCCAGGAACCAGGGCTCCTAGTTTAAATAAGTTTCTGTTCCTGAGGGTGGCATAAAGCCAGCAAAGCTTCTGGATTCCAAGGGCCAGTGCAGGCTTGGGAAATATGTATATTGGTAGTCCAGTGTGTTTTGATATGGAAAAGATCCTTAATCATCTGGCCTTAAAGGAATGGGTGGGTGGGAAGAGTGGGAGTTAGGGGTTTGAGGTGAACTGAGAGTGGAGAAAGGGAACCCTCCTCCTCAGACTGCAGAGAGAGAATTTCCTCTGAGTTCAGAGCCAAGAGAACTTGAAGTCAGATTTAATTTGTTTTGTGGAAATTTGTGGAACAGAAGGTCTCAATTTCTTCCACTCTTGGAAAAGTTTATTTCCATTTTGTTAGCTAAGAAGTCATTTATGATTAAAGTACCTTGCTTCCCTCAAATTCCCTCTTTTCCTACTCCTTTGGAAAGTGCTTAGAATTTTTTTTATAGGAAAGGATTATAGTTTCTTTGGCTTGGGTGGCTAGTAAAGTCTGAGAGGGTGGAAAAGGCAGAAAGGAACAGTTTACAAGGCTAAAAGACACTTAAATGATACACTAAAGGATAAATGCAGAAGAGATAAGGTATCATGTGTAATAATAACTAGAAAAACAGAGGTATTCCTATGACAATTGTTCACTTTTCTAAAACAATGACATATAAAATCAAAGGAGAATGGATTAAGAACCTGAGGAAGTCACCCAGCCATGAATGAATAGACACTACCTGATCTGTACTGCAGCTCCATGGACAATTTAAGGAAGGAGAGAGATGAGACCCTTTGAAGATGGCTGCTATGATACATATTTCATAAATGTTTTCTCACAAAGGGTACTCTTCTGCACATTCCCAGTGCTTTCAGAAATTGTATATTAGTGAGAGAGATGAGAGGAGCAGGTTTTCTCACTATTTCACTCCTTCATGTTTGGCACATACACTTTTGGTTCAGTTGACAACCTCAGAACACATCTGCAAGCATTTTCCCATTTGATATTTATGGAAATATTTATTCTAAGTGTAGGGCTGGAAGTAAAGCAAGACTCCTGAACTGCTTTGGGCATCTTTAGGAACAAAGAGAAGGGGTGGGAGTAGATGGGTTGGTAAGTAAGGGTACTACTGTCCTCTACTAATGTAGACATTCCTCCAAGATATAAATATGTGACTGAACAGTAATAAAATTAGAAACGAAAAGAAAAAAATGTTTTATTCCCACCAAGGCATGCATGTTAGCATGGAGACCTCAAACAGAGACACTTAAGTAAACCAGAGGGCATTTTTTAATGAGCTATGTTAAATGTTGCAGCAATAGAGGGACAATTCTATGTCTATATCTCCTCAAAGATATAACAGATACAGATTAGAACAGTGTGTTCAATGGGTTAGTGACTATAGATTACATAAACGACAAGGGCAGGAGACCTCTGAATTCCTCACAGAGTCTAAGGGAAATGTAGATCATTATTAGCACCAGGAGAATCATAAAAAAGGAAACAATAATTAGTGGCATTTTATAGCACAGCACAGCCAGCTGAGGGTAGGCAGTGAGAAGATGCTATATGCTCGCAGTGGGACATCGTGGGAAAGGCATCATAAGGGAGATCCTCTCTCCATGGTGGTGCTTGTTTGTCAATGCCAACCTCCAAAGTCAACATGATGGCAATGACCTCAGGGTTCTGATCCTCTGTGTCCTGCTCTTTCTTACATCCCAGTGTATGGAGTGGGAACCGCAGAAGCTCAATCTTTTACAGGCTCTCTGGCAGAAGTGAGTATCTGGCTCTGGGCATATGAGGATGGTCTGATTGAATATCCCCCAGACTCCTGTAACTTTGTCAGGCAGGTGGTCAACACCTGCTGTTATTTTCCCTCTAAAGAAATATTCGGCAGAGAGTTAAAGAAGGAATTATGTTAAGAAAAATGTGGATTTTTGTACAGTATATATAGTTGTAGTGAGTGTCAGAAATCACCCAAATGTGCTGTTCAAGCTCTAAACTCCCTTCACTCAATGGGCAGCAGAGATCTTGAGAGTGTTTAGAAATGAGCAGGTGCTAAATCTGCACACACACAGACAAATGCTGAACCCAACAGGACTGTGGAGCAAGTGGGAAGTTCAGCTGGCCTGCAGAGCAGCCAAGCCAAATTAAGGGCCTGGACAGTATCCTACTCAAGCAGCACAGATGGCTGGTACCTTACATCTAAATGCTTACAACGCTTCAATCTTCCCATGTCCTATGCATCTTTTTGTTAAATAACATAAACAATGTTTCTACTGTAGAAATATAACACAGAGTTCAAAAAGCACTGAAAATTCTTGAATAGTATTTTAGAAAGAATGCTATGATTGACAAAGAGTTTATAACCTAAAAGATAATTTTCAAGGACAAAAGGATTATTAACTTCTCAGTTTATTAGAAGGTGAGTGATTAAGAGTCATACTTGAAATTCGGCTATTTTAAGTTTTAATGACTCTCTGGTAAACTTGTATCCTGAGTGTGCTTGTACCCCAAAGATGGACATACCTGGCAGGATGCTTTTCAAAGTGCCTAGAATGGTCCACAGTTATTTTAGAAATATACTTCATCATAAAGAAGGAACCATTCACTCATAGCCCATAAAGAGGTGATATCCTTGTTTTTTATCTCTACAGCTTGACATTCTCTGACTATTGATTTAGCCTTTGTATAAACTGTTTAGAAGTAAGCTTTCCAATTTTGGCCCTCATTTTGAGTGACAGAGTAGGAACAACATTCAAATTTTAATCCCTGGTTTGACAAAATGAAAGACAAATCTCAAAGAAGAAAAAGGAGAAAGAAGAAGAGGAAGAAGAGCAGGAGGAAGAAAAAGAAGAGTAGATAAAGGGAAAGGGGAAAGAAGAGGAAGAGGAAGAAATACACAGCTCCTAATGATCACTTCTGCTGCTTCATGGAGGGAAGCAACTACAGTCTCTAAAACTGCACAGCTCACTGCTGAGCCACTAGCCACGTGTGTACATCTTGGAGGGCTTCTCTTTCACAGGTCATTTCACATAGATTCTTCTAGTCCCCACTCCAGCCCCCAGGAGAGGCCTGCCACATGGAGTCATGCCAGAAGCAGAAGCAGGGAGAAGGCTTCCTCTGTGTTGCTGTGCACATCAGGTCACCTTGGTCTAGGTCTCTGCCTGAAATTCACCTTGGGATTGTCTTTATTAAATTCTTCTTCACGTGTGGCATCATTCTGGGACTCAGCACTATTTCATGACCAGCATTCTTCCACCGCCTGCTCCTGTGAAAGGCTCATTTTTGTACCAACACATTTCTTCTGGCTCTCCTGCCCCAAGAGTGCTGAATCAGAGCAGGCTGCCAACAATGTGTCTAATTCCCTGTTTCCAACTGGACTGAGCGGATGATAAAGCAAACGTCCCAAACACAGAAAGGAGAGTCTTGTAGGAAGTACTGAGGTAACAGACTATAAGATGCAGCCAAACTACTTTCTTCTCTGAAGGAAGACTCTGACCTTGGCTAACACTGTGCTCTTCTCTAAGGTCCAACGCCCACCTTAAGTGGGTCACCTTTGGAACATGCTAGAACAACCTGTTCTACACAGGCTCTCTCTTCTTTTTGCTGCAGTCTTTTCCTCCTACTGGTATATCTTCATTAACCTGAGATTTCATAAGGATTTCAACTTTCAAATGTGGATGATTGTGTTTCATCTTCTAGAAAGGAGATAGGTTGGGGGACACAGCCAAACACATGACTCTCATATTAAGACTGCCTTGATAGTCTCAGAGACACATAGGAAAGAAAGGTATCAAAACACAAGGAAGTGATAGCTGAGTGTTAAACAAGAAGGTTATCCATGGATGGAAAGGCCAGTGCTTCCAGGAAGCAGAGCACTAGATCGTTCAATACAACCATGCTGTGCAGTCACTGGGCATCCAATGGGTGACACACTTACAAGGTCCTAGATGAGAAACTGTGACATGGGAGGTCAGAGCATATGTGTATGGTTATCTCTAGAAGTTAAGCAGCCCATAAGTATATACTTGAAACTTTTGTTTCAAGTATCACTGATTTACAATCTTATATTGGTTTCAAGCATAAGGATCATTTTTTTTGCCATTTAAAAAAGTCAATGAGTAAGAACAACAACAAAATAATGTTCTAGATCTCTGCATTACAAGAAGGAAAAGAGAAAAAATACAAAACTATTTTTTCTTGAAAGTTGAAGACTGTTTTCTGTAAATTTAAATCCAAAATGAAAATTAAAAGAAAACATTCTTCCCTCTGGTAATGCTGTACATTGAAATATTTCTTTGTAGTGAAAATTGGACTCGTTTATTCTATCAATACAATTAACCTTTTATAAATATGTTCTTGGTAGAAATTTATTTTTTTTCTGGCCAGAAATGTTGCCATTTATGCAGCTAAAAACTAGGTTTAGTGGAAAGAAATGACATTTTTCAGAACCTAAAAATAGTTTTGTTACTTAATTTTGAAAAAACTTTCAAATCAAGGGAACAGTTTTCTGCTCACAGAATTAGGTTTGCAGGCTTTTTCTGCAGCTGGACTTCACTTTCTATTTTTTTCTTTCTTTTGTCTCTTTTTTCTTTGCCATCAGCAAGGTCCTGCCTGAAGAGCTCTATGAACAAGATCTTTTCCCTGGATCCAGGGGCAAATCACAGATTACTGGTTTTAGGAAAACAACATTTCCATTGTCATGCAAATACCTCCTGTTCAGAGAAACCATGCAACCCTCTATCTGTTCTTTCCAGAGATTAAGGTCCATTCCAGTCACGTCTCCTGCCCAGATGCACTATCCAGGGAAGCACACGGAGTCACATGCCAGCCTCTTCCCTCCCTCCGCTGGAGGAACCCTATTCAGCCCCATATCCTATCCCCTTCTCAGTCCTACCTATTCCACCTCCATGCCTTCTAGAAGCAGTGTGGACTTGTGTTGTTTTCACGTGTAACTCTGTTGATCCCAATGAGATAGTGAGGTAATAAGCCACCTCATCTACATTTCAGAAGGTGGCAAAGGAAGGAAGGTAAAACTTAATAAAAAGGAATGGCTGTAATAGTGGAACTTGACAAATTAATGAAAGATATCCTCAAGGATAAAATCTTCCAGATACTGCTACGGGCAAATATTCTGTGGTGGCTAAGAAGCTGTGCCACAAAATGAAAGAAAATAAAATGTCTCTACTTAATCATTCTATACTGACAGAAGTCAGTCATTTTGAATATTTTAATTCTTATCAGATAGTGACAATAATAATTAAGCACTAAGTGCCAGGCACTCTAAAGGTTTTTCATATATTAATTCTACAACAACCCCACTAAGTAGGCATTTTCATTATCTCCACTTAATGGGTGAAGAAACGGAGCCACAAAGTGGCTAAATAACTTGCCCGAGATCACACAGCTGGCAAATGATAGAAATGTAATCCAAACTCCATCTAATTCCAGTGCCTGAGTCCTTAACACAAACTGTACAGCCATACACAACCACACATAAACACAGCACACACATGCTCACAATCACGTGTTATATTGCTTTACTTACACCACGATTTTTGTTTTACTTCATTATTTTTCTTTCTCACATATTTTATACCTACTACGTCTATCACTGTACAATTTTTCCACCATTCTGATCCAAGGGCTAGGAAATGATGTAAAATGGGATGAGGGTTGGAAAGAAGAAAGGATATGTGGTCCATTCTGAAAGACTTTCATCTACCTGCTTACATTTCTTGAAGTAGCAAATTCTTAAGAGCAAGGTCCATCCTTTGAGTTATTTGCTAACTCTATATATCCACTTCTTGAGGTCTTTAAAAAATAGTAGTATAAAGGATGATTATATATCTAACACTTAGCTTAAAGAATTTTCTTAACAAAAGATGTAACCACATTTGTGTGGTGTTACTTATTTCTGAAAAAGCCTATTTAAGAAAAAAAACGATTGATCTTCTAGCAGGAAAATTAAATAATTAATCAGTAGGGTGATACACATTACTTACATAAGTATATGTTTTGTATATTTGCTTATGTATATGTATGTGACTACTATGGTAAAAAATATTAACATAATATAAATTCACCTGTCTTTCAGGATGTGAAATTTAGTACAACTATATCTGTATGCAAAATTTTCATCAACTTATGAAAGTAGAAAAAGCAAGAGCACCCATGTTTAAAAGATGGAGCAAAATATCACCTCCATTATTCACAGCAATATGTACTGAAATACAGTAATAGTCATATTCTCTGACACTTCCAGTAATTCAATAAAATACAAGAATTTATTGTAAGGAAGATGTCCAAAAAATGGAAAACTATATTTGTATCACTATTATTATTCATAATGACAAAAATTAGAAATGATCTAAATGTAATTATACTTAATAGTTCATTAAATTACAGTGCCTCAACTTCACTGAATAGTAGGCAGCAATTTCATAACGCTGCCAAAAAATCTATAGATATATAAAAGTACTTAAAATATAATGCTGAGTGGAAAGTACTATAAGAAAATTGTTCACCTTGACTATAATTTCATAAAATTATTATATGCATAATGACAGAGATTTTTTCTTTCACTGTATGTTGCAACTTTGATCAACAAGTTTATTACTTTTGAATTTGTTCTTCTGTACTAAATTAATCACACAGGAACTTGAAATTTAATTAATAATATTATTTCTAATTAAAAAATATGTAAGTGGGGAAAGTGTAATATTGGACTAACCAGCATATACGGTGACTATGTCCAACCTTCAACTTCAGCAAGAGAGTGACATTTCACATTCATGGTGAGAGGGCAATGTTTGTTATCTTTCCATGCCATCTATTTTATGAAGATTAATCAGAAGATTGTAAAGTGATCTGAGGTAATTGCATGAAACAAGTCCTAGTTATAGAAAACATAAAATCTTTATAAAATCTTTATATACTTTTCCTCTTCCATTATGTGCTTTGGTTCTGTTACTTTTATTTAAGTGATTTATCATCTTTGAGCCTTTTATTGTAATCTACCTTAAATCCTTTCTGACTATTGCACAGTATAAATAAGAAATAATAATAGTGCTTTATGCATACAAAGTAGTGGTCATTCTCTGCATACAGAACTGTAGATAAAACTAAAAAAAAGTGCTTTAAGCAGTATATTTTTTCACATTTCTGAATGTTTGACATCATGCAATATGATAGCCTAGCCAAGTGTTGTGCATTTGGCATTATCTACCCCAAAATACTACTAATACCTTGTTCTTAGATTAGAGATCCCTTAGAAAGACAGAGCATTCTATAGTAAACCAGACTCCACTGATTTCTGAGAAGGGAACCATCTTTATTTTGCAGATGAAACTGAATCACATATATCCCAAGAAACCTGTCTTGACTAATAATAAGAGGTAAAATGTATTGAAATCATACTGTGTGACAGGCAATGCATGGTACTTCATGTGCTAAGTGATTTAATCTTCACAACAACCCACTGAGGAAGGTACCGCTGTCAAATTTCAGCTTAGAGATGAAGAAACCACTCAAGAGAGGCTAATACTTTGCCCCAGGTTTCAAGCTAGGAAGGCAAATACCTCAAATTGCTCAGGTTGTAATGTTTCAAAATTAAAAAGGGTTTTATAACACTGCATCATATAGTTTAGAAATCATTATGCACAGTGTATGCATTGGGGGTGGGGGTAAGGGGAGAGTTTGAAAGATAAAAGGTGATTCACCTGAGGCAATAAGCAACTTAGCATGGAGAAAAATGCATGAAACCTACCTAATGTCCTTACATGCAGTGAAGAACTTCCTACAATGAATGGCTTTTCTATTGAATTCTGCTTCTTAACACTCAATATGGAATCTTTTGTTTAACTGCATTATATGTACATTATCTCAAATAGGTAAAGAATGCTCCTTTGGCATCATTGACTTAGTATTCATCATATTTTTCATCAAAACTAAGATAGGGGCTTCCCTTTCATATCCCTGATTCTTTACCAGGTCTCACACTCCAGGCCCAATGCATTTGCAGCAAGTCCTGCTATCTGATTTCCAAAACATCTCCATGCCTTACTCCCGCCACAGATGCCAACACCCTCATCCAGGTCACCATACCTTCTCACTTAAGACTTCTGTAAATGCCCCCAGTCTCCTGCTTCCATAATTGAACCCCTTTTATCTATTCTTTATAATGTAACTAAAATAATCTTCAGGAAATGCAGATCACAGCAACTAACTCCTCAGTTTAAGAAGCCTTGGAGGCTCTGCTTTCTTAACTCTGATCCTGGACAATGCCTTCTGCATTTGGGCCTTTATGCCTTCTGTCCCCACTGCTCAGAATTCTCTCGCCTTGAGCTCTTCACAGTTTTTATACATACACCAGCCCAAGTAGTACCTCCTCAGAGAAGCCACTTCTCATGTCCCCACTGAGACCCTGGTATTATTATTCTCTACCATCGCTCCCACTGATCTCCTAAGCACTAATTACAATCCACAGTTATTCGATTCATTCACTGGCTTCCTTATTTATCGTGTCTCCCCAGCTACACTCTCAGCTCTGTAAGGAAAGGGGCTGGACATCTCCTGTGCATTGTTGTATCTTGCCTGCCAAGCATCTTGCCTCTCACAAGGGAGGTACACTTAATAGTTGATGAATAGATCAATAACAATCTAGTGAAATATTGGAAAGGGAGCAATGAATGTGTTGAGTAGGTATTGTTTAATCATTTATTTTAACGAAATACCCAGTTAAAACACTGACATTCAAAGACAAAAAAAACCCTGGTTATGTGTTGGGCTAGCTTTATCTAAATGTCTTGCATGTTTTAATCCACCTAATCCTAACAATAAGTCTCTCACGACAGTGCTTTGTATCCTTCTTTCACAGAAAGACACCAGGCCAAGAAGAGTCAGCAGGCACTGATGAGTTAGTGAGGGGACTATCGGGGTTGTCATCTTTGAAGGCCTGCCCACTAACTACTCTCTCTCTCAAGATAAAACTTGGATTGCATATATTCTGAATTTATCTTCTTAAAATTTTCTGATCCAGTATAATATCTAACTCAGTCAGTGTTTCACAGCCAAATGCTAGCAGAAATGTCAATTACCCTAGGAATTTAGCCAAATAAGCTGAAAGAAGGGAATAGAGATTATCCATGGGTAGTAGCCCAAGAGCAGCTCCAGGCCCTGGAACTGTCAGCTCTACTCCATCACTGAGTGGCTGGCTGACAGCAAATGTAATACTAACGAGGTCACATATTAAATACGTCTTTTCTTCAAAATCTCATCAAAATCACAGATGTCATCTGGCTTGGCTTACTCCATCTCTGGAGCATTGACAAACCCCTTGTCTTAGAAATATGGAACAGTAGAACGATCTTGGGGCTCCAGTTCCGAGGCTGCCTGCCACTGTGTATCTGGGAGAGTTCTCACATTTTATGGATGTTAATAAAGGGAGAAAGTCTGGAGGAACAAGGCTATAGGGCTTCAGTTACATTGTCCAAGTAAGTCCATGATACTCAGGACATGCTCACAAATAACAAGATCAATCAGTGTCTAGTTCTTGCTCCACTCAAAACTTTCTCAAAGAAAAAATTTGGACATGAACATACTATATCTACAGTAAGTGACCCAAAAAACATAAATGAGTAAAAAAAAATTTCCAGTTATATATATAATTAGTATCTTTTCCAAAATAATCATGTTCAGTTAAGATAATATGGTGAGGATGGCCAACATCCAAAAGACAAATAACAACAAATGCTGGTGAGAATGCGAAGAAAGGGGAACCCTCCTACACTGCTGGTAGGAATGTAAATTAGTTCAACCATTGTGGAAAGCAATATGGAGGTTCCTCAAAAACCTAAAAATGGAAATACCATTTGACCTAGGAATTCCATTCCTAGGAATTTACCCAAAGAAAACAAGATCACAGATTCAAAAAGACAGATGCACCCCTGTTTGTTGCAGCACTCTTTACAATAGCCAAGACATGGAAGCAACCTAAGTGTCCATCAATAGATGAATGGATAAAGAAGATGTGGTACATATACACAATGGAATACTATTCAGTCATAAGAAAGAAACAAATCCTACCATTTGCAACAACATAGATGGAGCTAGAGGGCATTATGCTCAGTGAAAATTAAGCCGGGTAGAGAAAGACAAGTACCCAATGATTTCCCTCATTTGTGGAGTATAACAACAAAGCAAAACCGAAGGAACAAAATAGCAGCAGACTCACAGACTCCAAGAAGGGACTAGCAGTTACCAAAGGGAAGAGTGGGGGAGGGCGAAGGGGATTAAAGGGCATTATGATCAGCACACATAATGTAGGGGGGTCATGGGGACAGCAGTGTAGCACAGAGAAGACAAGTAATGACTCTATAGCATCTTACTATGCTGATGGACAGTGACTGTAATGGGGTGTGGCAGGGGACTTGATAATATGGGTGAATGTAGTAACAACAATGTTGCTTATGTGAAACCTTCATAAGATTGTATATCAATGACACCTTAATAAAAAGAAAAGATAGCATGGTGGGAAAAGTTCACTCCCTATAACAATAGAGTTCAGCTAGTGGTTTTAAATCAGGAACCAGAAACAAAACCTGAGTGCTTAATTCTGAAAACACCACTTTCTTTTTTTCTGTAAATAAACGTTCTGATTTTTCTCTTCTCTCTCACACACACACACATACCACACATACACACACACCTACAAGCACCTGCTTTTACATACATACACACACACACACACACATGTATTTGTATATCTGAGACACAGAAGTTTTTGCAAATAGTTGCTTATGCAGTTGAGATTCTGGAATATGAGAAGTTGAACTGCATAATACCCTGTTCCAGCATTTCTTTTGCCCATGGTTCCTGGTTGATCAAGTTTTATGTCATCATAATTTGCTGCTCATTCATTCTGCTGTCATCTATTTTGTACACTGTGAAAAATATTAAGTTGTAGAAAGAAATAGGTTCAATGCCACAAAGAATAGCATTGATAATTGTAACTGTCAGTCATTTTTATAGTTTAGGTTTTTAGCAATACCTCAAGAATATATGGAAATTCTTTGATGTGTTCTTCAGACTAGATTTGAATATATTCACTTTGGGTCAACACAAAAGCCAGGAAGGAAAGAGTTTGTAAATAAGGATATGGGACCTTCATTAGGTTCTAAACTTTCAAGTAGTCAATACAGGTGGACTTTGATATTACCTGAGCAGGTCATGTCAGCCTGGACCTGGGCTCAGTGACAACACAGAGGCCTGAGACCTCAGCCAGGAGGAAGGCAGTGGAGGGTTCTCTCCTTTCTTCCAGTGTGGGTATAGCTTGTTAACATTTTATTCCTCTCCTCTCTAAGGTAAGAGGGATATGCAAGTCCAATACCATAAAGAGGACTCTTGGATTCTCAGCCTGGAGACTGTAGTTCAGAGAAAGAGAATGACTATCCCAGACCATCCATGGTTTTATCTTTTAAGCCAAATCTATCAAATTTAACAGTCCTTGCCTGTGAGATCAAAGGATAGTAAAATACTAATTTAAGATCATGAGATTTCGAGAGAGTGAGTGACCTTAAGAATCATATGGCCATTCTCTTTAAGTTTACAGTTGAACAAAATAAAACTCAGCTGCTAAGGGACTAAATAATCCAAGGTCAACATACTTGCTAGTGGCAAAGCCAATACTGGAGCCTGGATCCCTAATTCCTAGTTCAGATATCATCTCTCTATGTCTCCCAGTGTTCTTGATCCTTGAAACAACCGGAAATATCCTGAGACTGAATTGTTCACAAATTAAGTTCTATTCAAAATGCAGCCTTGTTCAGTTCTGATTTGGGTTTCTGCTCAAAACTCATTTGCAGAGACCAATTTGCTGTGTATACAAAAGACCACTTATTTACCCCCTTCACCTCCCAAAAAACAATAGCAGGCCTGACTACAACTGCATAACCTGAGCTGACTAAATAGGCCCCTATTTAGTCAGGTCCTATTACAAGGAGTTCCTTAGTCTATCTAAAAGTAAATGCTTCCAGAATTGCTATTTCAACCCAGAGTTTTCAGAAACTCTCACCAAGGGGGGTAAAAGTGGATGTTCAATTCAAGCAGATTATTTCAAAGAATGGCAGGATATTTTGACAATGATAGGAGCTCACTGAAGTCTGCAAAATGTCAGTTCAGAAATGTTTTCCATTTTAAGCCTGAGAGTCTTATTCTTCTCAAGGAAGACTAACGGTTGCAGAGATCCAGCAAGTCCAAAATTGGCATTTTCCAAAACATTAGCATGTAGAGCAGCAAGGCACAAAAGACAGTCCCCTCTTTAAAGTGCACAGAAGCAATTTCTTTCCTTGCCATTTTTTAAATATCTTATCCATTTGTTAAGAGCCTTTCTCCATGGTAACTTATAAAAAAAAATCTGTCATTTGGTACTGTATTTCCAAGAATGGTCTTTTAACACCTACCAAATACCAAATACAATTCTACCCAGCAACAGTTAACTGCTGGAGTTAAAGCAAAGTGTAAGCTTTGGGTGGAATCTGCCTGTTAATTCAGTGAGATCGTTTTCTTTTAAATCTTCTAGGTAATTGCTTAACCGTCTACTTTAACTGAACCTGAAGACGTAGCCAGGGAAGTGTTTCTGTCAGGGTTTCACTTTTGTTTGGAGATGGGTGTTTATTATACAACATAAATGGAACATAAACAAGCTTTAAAGAAAAAAGGCCTTTCATGAATAAATTATGAATAAATTCTATTCAAACTACCAGTTACCATCATCTCATAACTGAAAGTGAAAGCTGATCTTCTCTCCAGCTTCTGCCTAATACCCTCTCTCCTACCTGGTTCTATCTCACTTCCTGCTTTTAACCCATAGCCTTCGACTCCTACAAACTGATAAATGTTCCAAGTTTTCAGTGCTAATCCCTGTGCCCTATTCATTGCTAAGCTTCTCTTAGGTGTTGGTTATTTTATTTTAAAGCCAGCCCTTAATTATTTGGATGCCAATTAGCCAGGGTCTGGAATTAACTTGACTCTGCTCTTTCTCTGTTTCTTTTCCGCTGCCTGCCTTTTGGCCACAGCATAGCTTGTTAGCTCCTTAGTAAGGGATTGAGGGGCAGGAGTGGTATAGGGCTAAAAGCTTAGAGACTCAAATAAGCTCATTTTGTTATTTGTTGGTAGCTCTGGTAGAAAGTTTGGCAGGCAGTGTCTTAAAAGCACACAATAAAAGTAAACTTTATCGTGTACTTCTCAATTATCCAAGCTCTTCCAGATTCCCCTTGCTAAATTGGAAGCTGGCAGAATTGCATTTGGTACCTTATATTATGGCAAGAAAAATAAAGCTTCTTTGACTTGGCAAAAGCTTGTTTAATGAGCAGCTTTGCTTGGTACTGAATCCTCTCAGATCAACAAGAACAAGGCAATCAGCCACTGGAAATCAAGCTACCACGTTGTTGGCAAGCTTACCACAGCTGGCTTCAATGGTATTAACAGTGGAGTTAATGTTTTTGTTGCAGTTCAATTTTTTTCCTTAATAAAAAGAAAAGGAAAAAAGAGAAATGAGGGAATTGGAATAAAAATGCTCTTACATTGGACATTCAAAAATGCCATGCAAAGTTCTTCAATTAAAATAAATTATTAATAACTTATTAGACCATTATTTTGCCTCAAATGAGATACAAAAATAAAACATCACTGGACCCTGAACTGCATTCAAAATACAAAGGTAGAGTTCATTTTTATCAGCCTCCCATTTTATGAGTAGTGTCAATTTTAGAGAAAAGTTAATTTTGAAATGGGGAATCTCTTTAGGATTTAAAGGCAACATTGGATTCTGAAAGACTAGGATAGCTATTCAAACAATGTATGAGGAACTGATTCTGAAACACTTAATTGTACTGTTATTAATCATCTAGTAATTTTTATTTTATTAGTATCTTAAAGATATGAGAATTCTATTTTCCTTTGTATCTACCACAGTGTTTCAATGTGTCCGTGAATCTTCCCTTCAACTCTGGAAAATAGAAAGAATGTGGAAGATCGTGTAAGATATAAATTCAGATACAAAGAGGAATTTCATATTTTTGAGGGGAATACTAAGCATCAGAATGCACCTTTAAGGGAATGGTAAGGATGTCTTTGGAGACAAAGTAATTTCTCACTACATGGAAACTTAAATGTTATTCTGTGAGATGAGAGGGTGGTTAGCTAAAATGATCTGTAAAGAGGTGGCATTTGTACAGAGGAGAAGAATATGGCCAAACAGTCCTGGGTTCAGATCTTTATTGTGCAATTCACTAGTGGTGTCACCTGGAATATCACACATAATTCCCATCAACTTCAGTTTTCCCAATCATAAACTGGTGATCATGGTTTTGTGGAGGCTAAATTAGATCAATATAAAACATCCTTACCATAGTAGCTAGATTATAATGTGTTTTCAGAGGGTAACAGTTATTTTTATTAAGGTCTCTTTCAACTTTCTGAATATAGAATAGTGCCACAGATTCTAATTTATATCTCTGAATAACTCTTCTCAAATGCCTAATAAAATAAAGCAGTGAACACCTCCACAGTAATGCTAATCATGATAAATCAAGGGATTGACACAGGAAACAGGGCTAAAGCAAATCAATTTTTCCCTAATTCTTGGCTTTTTGATAGCTCATAATGCAAAGCCACTTTCATTGTTAATACTTTTATTTATTCTTGCTTGGTCCCCTATTTCAAAAAACGTTTGAGAGCACTTAAAAACTAAACCAAAAAAATAATTTAGTTAGAACTATTAACAGTAAATTAAAAAGAGAGTTGAAAGGACAGTAGTTTAAAAAAAGAAAGCAAGAAAGGAGGAAAAGCTCATTATGCCAAGAATTAGAGATAATCATTGAGTTACTAAAGTTGAGGCTTAAGTTTAATATTGAAAGTCTTGTTGAAGCAGGAAAGGGAAGAGCAAGAGGGACTCCATTTTAAACTGAACCTCCACCTTGGGACTTAATGATTAAAGGTTAAAAACAAAGAATATCCATTAACTGGCCATATGACTAACAATCAATTTACCATATCTTAAGTCAGAACAAACACTCCCAAAAGTTAATAACCAGTGGAAAGCCAGTGACCATGGCTTCACACTACAAAAAAAGCAAATGATGGAGATGACATCATGAAATAATCTGTCAATGCCATTCCTCTCAAAACCTCTCACCCTCTGAAACCGCCTTTATAAGCCCTATGTACACCCCTTTGAGGATCACAATACTCCTCTTGTTGGATCCCTGGTATACAAGTACAAGCTATCTCTAATATACTCTACCTGCTTGCTTGCTTACTTTCCAGTCTACTGTTCATTTCTATAACATTGAAACTCAAAAAGAGCCTGGCCTTGGGGGTCTGGTAACACTGCCGGGGCAAAGGGCTCCTTGTATTACTAAGTTCTTAGAACCTTAATGGAATTAATTCTGTCTGTGCTACACCAGAGTGCAATCTTGCAAGGGATGTTGTTCCTTTCATGGGTCCAAACACATCCATCACCCTCCATCACCAATTTTCTTCATTCAGATCTTTATTCTTATTGTACGATGAGTTAGGGGGTTGAGCCTTCACAGAGTTTGAACTAAGTGGAAAAAAAGAATGGTAAACTGTAAGGATGATGTGGCTAAGCCTTTCCCTCCTAAGTTTACATCTATAGATACAAAGGGAATTCCTACTTCTGAGTGTGTTTCAAGCAGCAGCATGCATCTGTACGGGGAACTGTGGGGCTATCTTTAATACAAAATAAGCTTTCTACTATGCTTTGAATGAGTTAAATTTGATTCTGTGTGATGAGTGGGTGGGTGGCTGAAGTGCTTCTTATAGAGGTGGTATTTGTACAAAATTGATATTCAGGACTTATCTGGATAGCTTACGCTGTATTTGCCTGGTCTCAGCTACTCTATCTGTAGTATCATTGCTTGTCACCAGACATAAAAAAATTAAAAGAAAAAAAAGTTTTGCTCTGGATACAATTCTTTGGATTTTTGAGAATTGCCAAGTAGCTTATCAAATTATACCAAATGCTTTTCCATGCCAGGCACTGCGCACTGTGGGAAACCGTCAGTATGTTTATTGTTGATATCAAATTAGCCCAGAAGAAGTGAGGAGGTGCTCTTGAATGGGGTGTCATCTGACCCAGCCTGAGCCTAGAGGCTGTAGCCAGAAGCTGCTTTTTTTTTATGCCATTTCTTTTCTGGTTTCCATTTCAAAGATTATCCTTTTCAATTGTAACCTTATTATTTTCACAAATACTTTTATTATGTTTGACTTCCTATTTGTTTTATTTCAGCTTTCCATCTGTTGTATACTCAATTTATTAAGCTCAGTAGTGCAAAATTTAAGTTATTTATGTAATTTGAATTGGATATCACAAAAGATAAGCTACAGTGGTTTGAATTTCCCTCAAAAACTGCAGGCCTATTATTTCATCCTGTAAAAACAAGCATAATATTACAAGTTTCCTATATATTTTAGGTGAACAACCAGGATTACTGAAATTATTTTGGGTAATTCTGGTGGATAACTCACAATATAGAAAGAGTGCTAAATAAATATTATGTGGTAATGACTACTTAGTACAAAATTATTGTATATTAGACAGCATTTCTATGGATCAGCTAACAATATATTTTTGCTCTCTAAAATAAGAAAATATTGTTATCGCTGAATTATTTTACATCATCTTGTATATAAGCATCCTATTTTAAGATATTAAAAAGCAGAATGATTGTGCTACATTTCTTTTCTTTTAACATAAGATTTAACAGCTATTGAGAAATATTTACTTCATTTTAAATCTTCTTTGAGATCTATCATCACATAGCCTTTGCCAACATCTTTCACTCTGACATAAGTCTGAAAGTTACCTTACACTATTTCAGAGGAACTTATGTCAAAAAAGAACTTTTTTTTATATCTTAGCACAAGAATCCATATCTGGACACTGTAGCAAAAAAAAAAAAAAGGCATTATCTATGCCTTGAAACTGGCAGGTTTATTTTTGGGTCTTTCATTTGCATCTTTCCATGGGTATCATGAAATCACTGGTGTGCAGTATTCCAAGTATACCATTCAGTCATACTGGGAAACAAAGCTTATTAGCTCCCCACTCTGCCCCTTCCTGAAATGAATTCTGCTGTTTACCTACCAGATTTGTTACTTCCTCCATATAAGGAGACACTCATAAGAACTTAAAGACTCCTGGATTCTTTCAAGAATCTATTTTGAAGACATAACTCAATTTAATAATAGACAAAAAAATTGATGTTATATGCTTGAAACGAATATAAGATCGTATATCAACTCTTCAATAAAAAAAGAAATACTGCAAAAGCAATAACTCCAAAAGTCTAAAGAGAATTAACTAATAAATAAACATGATTTACTTAAAAAAAATTGAGCAGATACCTCACAAGATACATAAAATGGCCAAGAAGCATATGAAAAGATGTCATCAGACAAATACAAATTAAAACCGTAATGAAATACCACTACACCCCCATTAGAATGGCTAAAGTTATAATGACTGATGACACTAAGTGTTGACAAGGATTCACAGCAAGTGGAATTGCCGTAAGTTGCAGATAGGAATGCAAACTGGCATAGCCACTTTGCAAAATGTCGTAAGGTAACACATGTTTCCTGAGTGAACCAGCAATTTGGATTTCTAGATATTTATCCAATAGGAATAAAAATATATGTCACACAAAAATGTATATATGAATGTTCATAGCAGCATTATTCACAATAGCAAAGAACTGGAAGCAACTTTAATCTCACTCAACTGGTGAGTAAATAAACAAATTGTGCAATACCCATATCACAGTACAATACTCAGCAATAAAAAATACAAAATATTAATACATACAACATGAATCTCAAAAACATTATTCTAAGAAATCAAATACAAAAGAGAATGTATTGTGTAATACATTCATGAAATTCTAGGAATGTACTCTGTGACTCTGAAATTCTAGAAAAGGTAAAACTACAGAAGGCAGATTAATGGCTGCTTCATTTGGGGGAATTTGAGGAGGGGATTTTCTTCAAAGGACATGAGGACTCTTTAGGATGATTGAAATACTCTGTACCTTTGTTTTGGTGGTGGTTGCATGATTATATAAAATTACTAAAACCTAAACATTTTACTCTGGACTGCTGTTTTGACTCATCCTATTGATTATAAAGTGATAAAACTGACTCTAAATTATTGACCCTTGTTACCAAGAACATCAACTCTGATAATCTCAGAACCTTTTCACTCCATGACTGTTCCCATGAAACACCCCATTCCCTTTCTTTCTACTTGTTTTCAGAGTGCAGTTCTTGCAAACTTACATATGGTCTTTTTTTCCTCTTTGTTCTGTCATAAGCAATAAGTACAGTGCTTTTGGAAGTAAGCTGTCCCACAAAAATATGTATCTATTCATTTAGGAAAGTGTAAAAATTCTTTACAAGACTCTGTTTTGAAAATGTTTGTATTAGTAAAGATGATATTTAGAATCAAATCTTTGCAAATAGGGTTGTTGGTATAGCAAGGTCTAAATTACCAAGCTCTCACTTATCTGCTGCAGGTCTGAGATGGACCATCTCATTTTAGTAAAAAGGAACAGTGTGACCTAAATAAGGTCTCAGGTAGCAGAATGAGGGTCATTTGTGGAAGTTACAGGGTTTGTATATATAAGTAAACCTTCTCAAATCTACAACTGTTCAAAATTAAATGGTTGCCTTGTGAAATAGTGAGCCTCCACTGACTAGAGATAATGAAGCAGAGGTTGAATAAACACTCGTGCAAATGCCACAGATGTTATCCTAGCAGCAGCTAAGAGGTGAGGTTATACGATCTCTGAGGTCTCACTCAATGCTGAGTTTCTGTTATTCGATTAAACAACTAATGACCTTTTCATCTACAGTTTGATTAAAGTCATGGGTCAAAAACTTAGATTGCACAGGGAGTGAGCTAGCGGCCACAGACTGCTTGCTGGAGCAAGTTTGAGTGTTGCTCATGAAGAGCAGAAAGAAAATAAGAATAAAGCAATACATTTCCGAGGGTCTCAACAGGGTCTAATGAGCACCTGCCTTTTTAGAACATGAGTTTCAAAAGAAGAGGTAGGAAACAAGTTGAAAAGGGAAAACTGAAGTGACAGAGAGAAAGGACATGAGAAGATACAATGTAGGTCCCTGCACGTAAAGTCAAGTCAGTCATGGTTTCTGCCTTTTTAGTAAAGAGGAGGGTAAAGTCTTTTGAAAAGGAGGTGGAGAAGATAAGGCTGAGAATTTAGAGTTACATAGAGTGGAGAAAGGATGAAGGAGAGGATGTTTAGGGAGATGGAAGTGTCAACGTAAAGTTAAACATCTTGGGTGGGTTATCTGGTGGCTCAGATACAAAGACAGCAGACAGCAGGTTATCTAGTGCTGAGAGTAATGTTTACTCCAGTCTCACCTAAACATCAGGAAAGAAGATAATTCCAGTGGTGGAGAAGAGCAGCATTAATGTGGTAAACTTTGAAGACCCTGTGAAGGTAGAAAGGTTTAATGGTGTGGGTAAAGCAGAAGACGTTTTGAAGTGTTGGTAAAGGAGAATGGGAACAATAACAAACATTCGATAGTATTTCACCAAGGCTTTTTATAGACATGATTTTATCTAAGTGCCTCAACAACTCTGCAAGGCATCATTATCCCTTTACTCTTAAAGTTAGGAAACTGAAACTTAAATACAATTAGAGACCCTGACTAGGTCACAAAGCTCATGTAATGAGGCTGGGAAGTGAACCAGGTCTTCTTATACCAAACAATCCTTCTCTTCCTTGGATGGCTACTGTCTTTTCTGTGTGTAGGGCCCAGAGTAAGGGACAGAGTGCAAGAGAAAAGCAGCAAGCTTCTCATAACTGGGATGGTTGTGCTCCCCCCCATGTCTTCAGCACCCAGCAGCATTCACCAGCACAAAGCGGGTACTCAGTAAACATAAGAGCTGAGAGCTAGCACAAGTCCTAAAAGGAAAACTCTTCTGTGAAACAGCTTGAAAACAACAGAAGTATGCATGAATTAGCCATCTCAAATTGCTGTTCCTTTATAATACATAAACTATCACACTCAGTTTTTTAACTCCATGTTTTTAGGTATTTTTGTTGCATTTTTTTAGATTGCACTATTTGACATACCTTAAAATGCAGCTTTTCTATTTTTGTTCTTAAAATGATTAATCTCCAGAGCTATAACTTCTATTAAAATAATAATTTAGAAAGGATTAATATAATATCTTTTTATCATGAGTTAGATGCTAAGGCACTGGTTAAATAATATAAATTATCAAGTCCCTTTCATTTTGGTGTGTATTGCTTATTCTGTGCATCTCAGATGGTAGTAAATATGGCTTGAATTAAATTACAGTTACAGGCATTATATTCTATCAATGTGTATTTAATGTTCACAGAAGAAGGACTTATTTCTACAAATACCTTCAAGATTTTCACTTGCTGCAAAGCTGTAAAATGTTGACCACACTTATATTCATTTTATAATCACAGAAGTTCATAAAGTTTTATAAGCATGGTCAGCTTAAGGACAACCAATTTGCAGATCATCAGCTTCCTTATGTATGGAATCATTCCTCAGTGGGTCTGCCTGAGAACCTGCAGTAGAACATCATGCCAGCACTCCTTTCTGATCTCTTTCACAGTCTCCTTTCTCCCACTTTACAAAAGAAATGTATATGTCCCACTCATGCTGCATTTCATCATCGCAGGGAAAGAGTCTTGGGATATAGAGAGTACTTGGGGACACTACACAAAGGGACAGTTTGAAGTACTGTGTTTGACAAGCCTTCCTTTAGCAAGGCACCGAGTCTGTCAGTTGCATATTCAAATTATTTCAAAGAAAGAGAAAATTTCTGTGTTTACTTCCAACCAGTACACATTAAATCTTCAAAAAAAAAAAATCAGAGGTAAGCTGATGTTTTACAGCTTCTTTTTACTACAACTTTTTCACATTTTACTAACTTTTTCACATTTTGAACATCAACATTTTTATTAGCCTTAGCCACATATTGACTGGATACAATAAATCCATATTTATTTTCTACTTGGATACAAGTCTGCTTGCTGTCATTTTGTCAATCAATTCTTTCCTCATTTATTCCTTCTTACTATTTGTAAGACTTATATTAAGCTAAGAGTTATGTTGTGGTTGGGGTAAAGGGTGATAAGAAAATTATAAAAATAAAATTAATAACTACTTGAATTTTCTCAGGATTAAAGTGACACCTGCTGTGGTGCAAAGAGCGCCGCCTGCTGGCCAGTTTCAGCATCTGTAAAACGCAGGGCCCACTGAAGTTGTGGCGGTGAGCCTCGAAGACAACTGATGATGTTAAAGGCTGTGTGGACTGTAAAATACCATGAATGCAAGTACTTTTATTCTAGAGTAAAAAGAAGAGAACAATGTGTAATCATTAAAACTACCACTTTGCCCTTGATTCCTCCAATCACCTCACATTTTCTCCTTGTTGGTGCTATTATTTTTTCTACTTCCATTTGTCAACCAACAAGGGCACATTGCACACCTGCTATCTGGTCAGTGAACCTTCCCCCTTCCTAGCAAATTTAGGACCTCCTCCTCCTCTACAAATATTCTATCTCCCATTCCTGCTGATACGTGATAGTTAGCTTTGACATATAAAGCATGAATCATTCTTCCTAGGACACTGTGACAAGCTCATCAGTGTGGAATTAGGGCTAAAACTGCACCTGAGAGACTAAGCTGGAACTTAGGCTATGAGATAAAGCCACAAGTCTTGAAACAAAGCTGTGTCTGTGAGCACAAAAGATAATGACCTGGACAGAGATGTGTGAGGTCAAAGCTAGCACCTTTAACTGCACGTACACTGCAATCCTACATTTCACAAAAGGAGTGATATCCTCTGAATAGTCATTTTAGTCTTTCCTGGTTAAAAAAAATTTTTTTAATGAATTCCTACAGTGTGCTGCAATTAATGCATTTCCAGTTACAATCCCATCACTTGATTAGAAGACATCAGCAAAACACCTGCCAGAAAAAGTAGCACATTGTAAATAGTACTTGTTTCTGTTTTGTATCAATGCAGAACTGTGCTGGCAGTAAAATCAGGTGATTGATACTCAGCATAATCTAAGGCAAGAGCTGAGAGAGTTCTAAAAGAGAACAGCGAGTGTAAAAGTCAACTAATAACTCAATGCATCTGCTTGGGAAGAACATTCTGGATACCAAATTAGAAGTATCTAAAACAAACACCTTCTGCACCAAGTGGCTTCTACATATACCCCGTACTAGGTTTGCATGGGTATTACATGCAGCAGATCATGTATCTTTTAAGTTACTCTACTTTTTAAAAATTTAATTATTTGTTTACATTTAATGAAGACACAAAATATTTTAAGTAAACTGTCTCTTCCCACCCCATTGCCTATGATTCCAATTCTAAATAACAGGATAGACAGTTTCTAAACTAAATCACAGGACATGGGGATGAAAGTGAAAAGTTGTTAGAAAAAGACTTCAGCTGGCTGGTGTAGTACAAGGAATGAGAGCTTGAACCACCGGAAGAAAATTTAGGAGGCCAAACATCTTTGGGGTGGGTTGAAACTGAAGAACAAAGGTACAATCAATGAGAAATAGAGGGAAAATAAAAGCAAAACTTCACTTGGGAGTTAAAATATTCCAAGAACATGGACTAAACTCAGGAAGCAAAACTGAAACATGATTGTGATGATAACAGAATGTTTGTAAAGAGAGAAGGTGTGGTGTAGTGGTTAAGTATTTGGATGCTAGAGTTGACCCAGCTGAGTTCACACCACAAACGCTGCCACTTAGCAGACTTAGCTGAGTTCTGCAGCAGCCTCTCTGAGGCTTGGTTTTCCTATTTGTACAATGGGGATAAAAGTAGTGCCTATCTCTTATGAAAATAAGTGATATAATGCATAGAGAAGGGCTTGATTTAACTAATAGTAGTATTTTTGCTTCAATGTTCGTAGTACTATGTATTATGTTATGCTGAGTAAAGACAAGTAAATAATCTATGGGACACTGCAGATACATCATACAACAAATGACACCAGCCCTGCAATATAGTAGCAGCTACAGCATAGAACAGAGACAATATATGTTTTAAGTAAGTAAAATTGCACAACATTTTTAAATGGTATCGGACAGCTAATTTTTAATTGGGCTGTAAAATACGAAAAATTTAGGGAGGAAAGTTAGAAACATAGTTATTTGTTGGGAAAGGCAGGCTATGCATGCAGTCTTTTCACCTTCATTGGGCTGCAAAAGAATGGGCCTTGGGCCTGGAGCACTTGTTTCCAGAGATAAAGAGCCCTCATAACCTGTCAGGTTCTCATTTTGTGTGGGACTATCTTTACTTATTTCAGACTCAATGACTGCCCTTTTGTCACTGTTTAAAGAGCATGCATCATATGGCACCTGGCCAGCCCTACTGTTTTATCTGTGTGTAGGCTAAGTGCCCTGTGTTTGCTGCAGGGAGAGACTCACTGGCCACAGGAGGCTGACACCTACTACTGGAACTGGTCTTGCCCTGTTTCTTCTCTATGGAAAGCATTTTTCCATCCAGTACTAAACTGCATTGTGTTTTCTTTGGAGACTCCAATACCTGGATGCAATATGTAGAAGTGTTCAGAGTCCTCTCCTGGGACTGGCAACTGGCACAGTACTCTACTCCCTGGGATTGATAGCTGGTGACAGGTAATAACCTGACAGGTTATGTGGGCTCTGCATGAATAGACTTGCAAATAGAACCCAGGAAGAAAAGTTAAAAAACTGAAATAATAGCTAGAAAACACAGTATTGAGGGGTTGCTATGATTTCCTGTGCTCTGAAGTCTGCCCTCTCTAAAATAAATATAGCTACTCCAGCTTTCTTTTGATTAGTGTTATCATGGTTTATCTTTCCCCATTCCTTTACTTTAATTCTATCTGTGTCTTTATATTTAAAATGGATTTCTTGTAGATTACATACAATTGTGTCTTAATTTTTTTAGCCGCTCTGACAATCTGTCTTTCAATTAGTATAATTAGAACATTCACATTTAAAATGATTTTTGATATAGCTGGATAAATATCCATCATCTTGAGTAATGATTTTCTATTTATTGCCTTTGTTCTTCACTGCCTTTTTGTCTTTCACTCTTTTTTTTTTTTGCCTTCTCTGGCTCTAATTGAACATTTGATATTATTTTATTTCTTCTGTTTTCTTAACATATCAATTATACTTCTTGAAAACTTTTGTTAGAGGTTTTGTTATAGTCTGCCATATACATTTATGACTAATCCAAGTTTACTCTCAAACACTCCATACTGCTTCTTTGGTAGTGCAAGTAACTTATAACAGAGTCTTCTCAATTCCCCCTCCTGTACCTTAAAACATTGCTGCTATTCGTTTTTCTTATTTACACATTGTAATCACCAAGTACATTATTACTATTATTATTTGAAGCAAACTGTTATCTGTTAGATCAATTAAGAATAATAAAATAAAATATATTATTTTACTTTCACATATTCCTTGTCTGATGCTCTTCCTTTCTTTAGGTAGATCCAAGTTTCTGAACTGTATTGTTTTCCTTCTTTCTGAAGAACTTCTTCTAACATTTCATGGAAGGCAGGCCTACTGGCAACAAATTCCCTCAGTTTTTGCCCGAGAAAATATCTATTTCTCTTTTACCTTTGAAGGATAACTTCAGTGGATATGGATTTTAATTTGTTGGGGTTTGTTTTTTCTTTCAACACTTTTAAGTATTTCGTTCCATTCTTTGCTTGCTGGCATGGTTTTTAAAGAGAAATCCAATGTAATTCTTATCCTTGCTCCTGTACAGGTAAAGTGTCGACCCTTCCTCCTCTGGCTTCTCTCAAGATTTTCCTTGTTGTCTTTGATCTTCTGCGGTTTGGACAGGATGCGCCTTATGTGTAGATTTTTTTGGTATTTATTCTGCTTGGTGTTCTCTGAACTTCCTTGATCTGTGGTTATTGCCTGTTATTAATTTTGGAAAATTCTCAGCCATTACTACTTCAAGTGTTTATTCTGCTCCTTTTTCTCTTTCCTCACTTTCTGTTATTCCCATTACATGTATGTAACACGTTTTGTAACTGTTCCACAGTTCTTGGATAATCTTTCAAGATTATGTTTTTATCATTCCACCTTTCTAATTTTTTTTCTCTTTGCATTTCAGTTTCACAAGTTTTTATTAACACATCTTCAAGCTTACTGATTTTCTCCTTGGCCATGTCCAGATTACTGATGCGCCCATCAATGGCATTCTTCACATCTGTTATAGGGCTTTTGATTTCTAATATTCCCTTTCAGTCCTTCCTTGGAGTTTCCATTTCTTAAATGTAAGTGTTTCCCTGAGTTCTGTGAGCTGCTCTAGCAAATTAATTGAACCTAAAGGGGAGGTTATTGGAACATCCAATCTGTAGCTGACTGGTCAGAAGCACAGGTAATAGCCTGAGGCTTACAACTGGCATGTGGAGTTGGGGGGCTGAGGACAGTCTTGTAAAATGGAGCCCTTAACCTGGGGAGTCTGATACTATCTCCAGGCAGATAGTGTCAGAATCAAGCTAAATCCTTGGACATCCTGCTGGTGTTTGCGAATTGCTTGGTGTCATACATGGGAACCCCCCCCCACCACCACCACCACAACACACACACACACACACACACACACACACACACACTGGAACTGGGTCCAGGAATCCAACAGACGTAGTTTCTGATTTCTGTCAGAAGATGACAGGATGGATCTACCAGTCTCTTAACATTCCTCTTATCCTCTCAGGTTCTTTCAATTTTTGCGTAGTTCCCTCCAGGACATTCTGACCATCAGTACATTTCCTTGTATGGACTAAGAAAAGTCGATAATATTATGTCTCAACAGAGGTTTAGTTTTTCATGCCTCAGAATTATTGTCTTCATTCATTCAATAAATAATTGCTGGATATCTCCTGTGTGTGAGGTTAATGGTATTCTGTCTGCTAATGTAAGTCTTTCTAGCTTATATGATTTATTATTACTGTAAGACCAGATAATGTAGAATAAATCCTCTTTCTACCACACGGTTTTCTCAAAATACTTATACCAACTTTAGTTTTTGTTTTTTCCCCTCAGTAAATATTTGCATTTGTCCAAGTTCTTACTTTCTAAATGCTAGATGTTGAAACTGTAATAAAACTTTCATGTCCAACTGAGGCTTGATCCTGAGCATTGTTTACTTAGAATATACTGTTTTCTTTTTCAGGTAATGTCCAGAGAAATTTTTTGCCTGTGCCTTGAATAGAACGCTGCTATACCACTGGCACTGGAAAGAATAAAATCAAGGGCTATTAAGGAAAACCTCTAGATGTATCAGTCAATGCTTCTGGAATTCTGAGAGCTAGCATTCTCTGTCACTCCACTGCTAGCCACATTGACTGTGGTCAATGGCTTGGCACAATCACAAACTTTTAGACATCCAGATTTCTCCATATGCTCCACATCTGTTTATATCACCCATTTTTACTGAGTAGGTAAATCTCTTAAATCCAATTACTTTAAACATTCAGGTTTTGTCATGAGGCTTTTCCTTGCTCTTCTTATCTCAGTCTCATCTTTCCTCGGAAATCTCCTTTGAGTCTCCTCTTAACTATGATTCCCACTAATGAGGAAGTTGTTCCTATGTGTGAAGTTCCATCCTATGTGTGAAGTTAAATTAATCTGCTCCTTCGATACTCTTCTTCATTAAATTTCACCATGTTTCCTTGGTTTCTTTGACTTAAGTTCTTATAGTTTACCCAGCAAAATGCCTTCAAAGGAGCACAGGCACACAGGACTTTAGAGTGACCCCAAACAAAGAAAAGCAGTAAGTATTGCAACTTAATCTTATGACAAATTTAATTTTCCCAGTGAGAGAAAATAATATAGCCAAAAAATGTCACTGTAACATAAGAGGCTAAACTCATTTCTCTACAGTTTGATAAGAAAAAAAAAATTTAATGGAGAGCAGCTGATTGATAGTTTTCAGCATGGGGAAAACACAGAATAAAGAGGCTCCAAAACAATTCCCCGACCCATGCTCAAGTAATAACACAGTGCGACAACAGAGAAGTATGGATTTTAGGGAAACAGCTGTTCTTGAGAAAAGATTTTCAAGTAATTTCATTTCCTTTATATCCAAGGCATTGGATATAATCATGAACCAAGGTATTTATATGTAGGTGCATTAAAAAGTGTCTGCAAACAAAGCTCTCTTAGCACTTTCAGCACTCTGGATGGTCCCCCACTTCTTAAAGAGCTTTCAAACTTCTCCCACTGCAGGGAACTGTGGTTGTACAGAGAAATTGTTCTGGGGTCTAAGGCAGTAATAAATCACCATTTAAGATTTCCACTGTGACTCCTTCAGATTCTTTCTTTGCTTGTTTGTTTGTTTTGGTTTGGTTTTTTGGGGACTTTTATTTTTATTAAGGTATCATTGATATACACTCTTATGGAGGTTCCACATGAAAAACAATGTGGTTACTACATTCACCCATATTATCAAATGCCCCCATATCACATTGCAGTCAGTCACTGTCCATCAGCGTAGTAAGATGCCACAGAGTCACTACTTGTCTTCTCTGTGCTACACTGACACTGTCTTCCTCATGACCCCCTCCCACACTATGTGTGCTAATCATAATGAGACAGGGACCATGAGCTTAGACAAAATAGGTTGAAAGCCTCTGGAAAAAGCAAGGCAGGATATTTACAGTCAGAGCAATGTAACTACATGCAAAGAAAACCCCCTACCAAAACTCTGTGTTAAACATTAAGCTCTAGAGTTATTCTTCAGTAAGATCAGTTAATATTCCCCAGATAAGGAAGAGTAGCACATGTTTTTATTATGCTAATCATTTGTGATCACATGCAAGATTCACTTTAGTATGCTAAAAGGCCCAGGCCTATGTGCTGTCTTTCCTCCTTCAGACCTGATTAGGTGATTTGCAAACTGGGCAACTAATTTAGCATGCAGGCCCACCCAAAAACAACATAGTAAAAGGCAGGAAAGATTCCACTTTAAAGATAAGATTGCATTTTAACACTCAGGATGTTTAAGAAGAAAGATTCTTAACTTACTCTTTAGCAAACAGACAATACCTCAGCCCACCTTGGGGGCTGGGCAGGCAGCCTTTTGATTTGCTCCCAGACCAAGACACTGGTATCTCAGGGAGAAATCAAAGCAGGAAATTCCTTATGTAAAGTTAATTCTAAATATTCAGGGACAACTTAACAAGTCCACACCCCTAAGCCTTTATTCACATTCCCAAAAATTCTCAACTGCCTATAAAACCCCTAGAGAACCACATCACCACGGGCTCTCTCGCCAGTGGCTCTGTCTGTCCTCTCACTGTATCTCCCAATAAAAGCCTCTGCCCTGACTCTCCTACCTTGGGTGTTCACGAAATTCATTCTTTGACTCTGTAAACAAGAACCCCGGCATCAATAATGCCCCTTAATTCCCTTATCCTTTGCTTCCCACCCATCCTCCCCCATCCCTCCTCTTTGATAACTGCTAGTCCCTTCTTGGAGTCTGTGAGTCTGCTGCTGTTTTGTTCCTTCAGTTTTGCTTCATTGCTACACTCCATAAATGAGGGAAGTCATTTGGTACACCAGTTAGGATGGCCAACATCGAAAAGATTAGGAACAGCAAATGCTGGTGAGGATGAGGAGAAAGGGGAACCCTGTTACACTGCTGGTAGGAATGTAAATTAATTCAACCATTGAGGCACTTAAATCCATCACAGCACCTCAGGGTAGGATCTGAAGATTTCACTGTGGCAGAGCTGTGTGCAAACAGAGGCTAATAAAGGCCTCCTATTGATAACCATTGTGGAAAGCAATATGGAGGTTCCTCAAATAACTAAAAATAGAAATACCATTTGACCCGGGAATTCCACTCTTAGGAATTTACCCCAAGAAAACAAGTTATCAGATTCAAAAAGACATATGCACCTCTATGTTTATACAGCACTATTTACAATAGCCAAGAAATGGAAGCAACCTAAGTGTCCATCAGTAGATGAATGGATAAAGATAATGTGGTACATATACACAATGGAATACTATTCAGCCTTAAGAAGAAAACAAATCCTACCATTTGCAACAACAGGGATGGAGCTAGAGGGTATTATGCTCAGTGAAATAAGCCAGGAGGAGAAAGACAAGTACCAAATGATTTCCTTCAGATTCTTAAGGAAATTCACCCAGAAGCAGCTTAGGTCTTCTTCACATATGATGACTGTGGCAACCAAGTCTTGATCATGATAAAAGCTCACTTCGCACTTCAATTATAGAACTATGGAGCTAGTAAACTAGTATGTTTAAATATCAAGCTTCAGACACATATTAGACTGGCCTGGCAAAACAATGTATTCTTTGCTATTTGGCAGCAGCACAAATTTTTAATGAATCAAATATTTGAGTTATATAGAGTTACAATGTACACTAAACACAAACTTTTAATCTCCAAATAATGATGTGCATTTATTTATACACCAATATTTTACACTGCTCACTCATTCTGGAATGATCCAGGAGGCACTTAAATCCATCACAGTACCTCAGGGTAGGATCTGAAGTTTTCACTGTGGCAGAGCTGTGTGCAAACAGAGGCTAATAAAGGCCTCCTATTGATAAAACTCTAGGCAAGGTAGAATTTGCTATAATATGAGCAAATGCTTAGAGATTTTTCTGCCTCTGAAAGTATATTCTTTCCTTGATCTCCAATACCATCCACATTACTGTCTCCATTGGCAAATACTGATAATTCTCATCACACATACACACATACCTTGCTCATATGTGTAGATGCATATGTTTAAGCTACACACAAGTCCACAAATGGCAAAGATTATTTTGAAAGTCTTTTTCATATGCAGAAAAATGAGTCTAATCTCTATTCCATTCTTCTTAGATCTAGGATCCATCTAAAATATTGCCCCAGGGAAAAAGCCTATTACATTAATAGGCTATGTGTTCATTTTTCTAGCATTGTGGGCAATGAAGAAAATCTTTCCTGATATATGGGGGTTATTGTAAAATCTGTCAGTATTCCATCTGAGGGGCAAACAGTTGAGGAAAAAATATTTACATGTCTTCCCCAATTCTCTTCCAAAGTGGTACTGAATAGCTATGCATCCCAAATGACAGTGGGAGTACAGCAGTTGGAAGTTGGGAGCGCAGGATGTACGATGGGGAAGAGAACATAGAGTAGTAACTGATGGAGTTATTGGAAAGAGGGCAGTGAGTGTTTTTATTTGTTTGTTTCCCTTGAGAAGGCACACATTTAACAAGTTTTAGTATTTATAGAAATGATCCATTTTTTTCCTATCTATCCTTTCATTTAACAAACATTTCTTGAGCATCTATTATGTATCAGGCATTGTTCTAAGCAGTAGAGAATAGCACCAAACAAGACAGGCAAGATACCTGAAAACAGAAATAAACAATGGGAAAATAACATTAATTTTAGTTGGTGATAAATGCTGTGAAGAAAATGTACAGAGTGATGTTGGGTGGGGTAGAGTGGTCACAAGAGGCATCTGTGATGAGATGACATTCGAGTAGAGGCTAAAGTGAGGAGAAGGAGCCCGACATGAAACAAAATAAAGCAAGAGGCAGGAACACACAACACGGTGTGTCCAAAGGGCTGAATGACAATCAGTGAGTGTAGTATATGAGGGGAGGTGGTAGAAAATAAAAGCTGGGAGGTAGACATAGCCCACCAGCCCTTGAAAGGCCTTTGAATTTTCTAAGTCTAATGTATTCTGATCACAATAGGAATGTGTTAGAAAGTTTTCAACAGAGGGAGTGGAATCATCTTATTTAAAGTTTAAAACAGTATCCCTGTTGTGTGGAGATGTATTATAGGAGATTGAAAGAAACAACAAAAAAAGTAAGACCAGTTAGGTAGTTACTGCGGTAGTACATGTAGAGTGATGTATCTGTGAAAATGGTAAAGAGTGATCAGACTTAGTTAGCTTACAGATGTTTGTAAAGCTGACAGGACTTGCTGATAGATTGCATCGCTGTGAAAGAAAAAGAACAAGGACGTCTGAGTCTGAAGATTTTGCCCTGAGCAACAGGGTGCATGGTGGTGCCATTAGGAAAATCAGAGAGTATCACTACCCTGCTCTGGGGAGAGGAACCAAGAATTCTGTTGGAATTTGTGAGCTCCTGATGAGAGACATCGATTATATTGAGAGGCAAAGGAGAATTGATAGTTGAAGATGCTAGAGAAAGCAGAAATATACAAAGCTTAGGTGGAGGAGTCATTATTAGTTTTAAGGATGGGCTGCTCTTCTAGTCTACAGAAGGTGTGGAGCAGAGAATGGGTACTGAGTCTTAATTTTCAGACTTAATAACATTAGTATGATCAGTACTTAGTTGCAGGCTTGATATTACATGCTGATTGCTACCAGTCTGTCTATGAAGTGCAGGGAGGAAGGAACAAAGGGTGAATGAGATTTGAGGAGATTGGAGACAATTATAAATATTTATTGTGGAGTTTGGGAGAATGAGCTGAATAGGAAAAAAGGATGCTTGCCAAGCAGTGCTGAGGGTCTCTTCGAGGTTAGTGACCAAGAATAGGTAGTAATATTATCTATTCTGATGTGTAATTTCTTTTTATCAGCACTCCACTGGTCAGGAATAGGCATGAGTCAAGTATAAATGTGTATTCCTCTAGAGTTCATATTTTATCTGCCGGGTGTAACAAAAATTCAGTGAGGGGTCCTAATATAAAACAGACCTTGGAAACTAAGATAGATAAGGATGCTATTAAAAGATGCTTAGGCAATGAGTAAAGAGGTCAATGAATAAGAGGGAATGATGAGGTAGAAAGAATGTTAAAGAATGGTCATAATGTGAGTGGTGAAGCAAGCAAAATAAAACAGAGAAGGTTTCAGCCAGAATGCAAACTGCTTAAATTATTTGTTTTGGTAACACTGATGACAATGTCCAGGGGAGGACAATGGGTGGGTTTCTAAGATGGAGAATAGAATGCCAAGGAAGTGGAGATAAAGAGAAGGAACTAAAACCTAGAATGTTAAATGGCTCACTCTCATGTGGACACTGAAACTGCCCATTGAGGCCTTAATGGATATGGAGATGGAGACTGTGAACCAATTACCAAAGTCTTCAGTGAATGAGCAGGACTGGTGAGTAGACAATAGCCAGAAAGAGGGAGAGGAGTCATGTCAGTTAGTGGCATGTTCACAGGGGAAGGGTTTGAGTTATCGATGGATGAAATGAAACAGAGCAACAGATCTACGGCCTCATTCTGAGGAAAAAGAGATACAAAATAACACTCAGCTACTCTTTAAGATGACTATAAAAAAAGGGGTGTCCTCAGGAAAGAGCCTGCTGGAGCACAAGGAGGCTTTGCGATAATGCTGTGTAAACAAGGAAGCGAAGGAACAGCTCTGAAGGACCCAACAGCACGAGTCAAGAAGAGGAGGTGCAGTAGGCCCATGTCTAGTAGGACAAGGATGCTTAGAACATCACACCTGCAGTAAGGACCAGAAGGGCTGAACTTGGAGGGAAAGAGTTACTCTGTGGGCTGTAGACAGAGAAGAGAGAATGGGCAGATTCTTTTTAACTTGCAAGGGCCCTAGGCCTCAAATAGTTGAAGATCACTAGGGGTTCAGTTACATTGGTCCAAAATTTTGAATCTCCTGCCTTCAGAAGGTATACAGAGAGTTTTCAGATATATTCCCTTTAAGTTATTTATTTATTTATTCAAAAAATAATATTGGTGGCTACATTATTTCTCCCTTTCTACTTGTTATGGTACAACTTTTATCATGGCTGAACTTGAGAAGTGAATCACAAACATCAAGAATAGTATTACTAAAACAATAAAATTCTCCATAAGTAAATAAAGAAAGTAGCTAACATTTACTGAGCATTTATTATGGATCTGGCACCATGCTTTATGCATTATCTAAAACTCACAATCCTCTGAGCCCAGCATTATGGTTTACATTTCATGGATGCTCTAACTAAAAATCAGAAAGGTGAAATAGTTTGCCCAGGATATTTATGTCAATAAATGGTGAAGCCAAGATTTGGCCCTGGTCAGTCTTATTCTAGAGTACAATGTCATACAGTCTCTGGAATGTTCTAGATATGCAATCTAATTTATAAACATAACATTGGAGTATTTTTAAATCTAAGCACTTTTTAAATGTGAAAGGAAGGAAGGAAAGAGAAAGAGAAAAGAGAAAAGAGGGAGGGAGGGAGGGAGGGAGGGAGGGAGGAAGGAAGGAAGGAAGGAAGGAAGGAAGGAAGGAAGGAAGGAAGGAAGGAAGGAAGGAAGGAAGGACAAGACAACAAGGTATATACTGACATCCTAAACAATGAGGAGGATGGGTAGGGGTTTGGAACTTCAAAGGAAAAAAGACGCAATTCACAGGAATATGGAAGAGTAAATATGCTTTGTAAAAAATACTTGATTCGCCACACAGAAACAATAGGCCACAGGAACTGTAACAGGCTCAGCCACATCCCTCCCTGTCTATCACTCCTGGCTCAGTTTACAATATGGCTATCTAGGCGATGGCTCTCCTGGAGCAGTGTCTCCACCTAAATCCTCTATATGCAGTTGAGTGGGGTGAGGTGGGTGTCAGTTTCCTTCTGAATCTTTGGGGCCTTGATCGTTTTCAGCTCTGAAATAATCTGCATGCCACCATGGCACATCTTGGGGCAGCCTTCCCTCGGCCTCAATGCTACAATTACTTCATATTCTTTGACCTATCAAACTCCTCCATGACTGCCCAGTTTTCATCAAATCTAGCATAAGAATACTGATAAAAATGTTTCTAGCATAAAAAAATGTTTTTTCATTTCCTTATGAAGGATTCCATATCACAAAAATACTTATATTAAATAAAAGTGTATGCCTTTCTCCTGTTAATATGAATTTGAAAATGAAAAGACCACCTTAGGTCAACCAGTCGCCACAAACAGGAGGACGGAAGCAGAAAAATCTGACGTGACTCTGATAGTACGCATGCTATTGAAAACAAATATGGCTGACTGTCTGCCGAAATGTCAGTATTTCAGTGTGTTTAATCTTCCAGTGTAAGTCACTGGAAGGCATCTGCTGATAAAACAAAATAATCTCCTTAAAACTCTGAGGATTTTTTAGGTGGCATTATTGGTTAAAAATAACTGCTTGGCAGACCTGAGTGATGCTAGGAAAACAAAAATGGTAAACAGTAAACCATTTCAAAGGCTGTCACAATAATCATCTGAGTCGGGACAAGCTGCACTCATAAACAAAGCAAGCTCAGACCCATGGGCCACATGACCCAGCCCTTCAAAGGTCTGCTCTCCCCTGAAAAGGGACAGGAAAGTATGGAAAGCGTCCATTCACACATCCAGACAAGGTGCCTCCCCTTGCAGAGATGGCTGGCATTTTCATTGATCAGTAAACACACACTTGGGGTCATTCAGCAACATGTGGGAGCCCCCTGCCATTTTGGGGGTAGCATGTTCAGCAAGTGGATGGAATGGGACCTCTGAGGCTTCCCAGGTCCGGGCATAGAGGGCAGTGGCCTGGGTGGACACAATCACGGGTGCAGCTGTGCCACTCGCCCCACACACTGACAGAACAGACTTGCTGCTTAGCAGGCTTCAGGGCACAGCAGCCAAATGGCACCCTGCATTGCAATCAGTGAATGTTCTCAGCTGGACCTTGCAGTCCCTGAAGCAGAAGGTCACTAAGCTGACACTTCATAAGTTAGGCATTGCGATGGTGTGATTTATAATAAGAACTACATATTTTGTCTTCGTCCATGGTTCCCAGCACATAGCTCCTAAAACGTTTATAATTTCTTAAGTGATAAGAGCTAGAGAGGCATCTTTTGTTCCCAGCTCCAGAAATAGCTCCAGACACTGAAGGTGAAATAACTATTTTTATTATTCATAACTAGCTCCTTTTAACTCATTATGTTAATGAGGTAACTCTTGGAAAGCCCCTAAGGTTTGGCACTGGTGGCAAGGGCAGCCAGCCATGTGATTAGAGGGTTGGAACTTTCAGGAGAGGGGCTGGAGGTGGAATCAATCACCAATGGCCAATGATTTAATCAGCCATGCCTGTGTGATGAAGCCTCCATAGAAAGCCAAAAGAACAGGGTTGGAGTGCTTCAGGATGAGCAAACACGTGGAGATGCTGGCTGACAGTGTACCCAGATTGTGTGGGAGCTTCCCGCCCCTTCCCCATGCCTTGCCCTATACTTCTCTTCCATTTGGATGTCTCATACCTGTCCCTTATCATCTCCTCTTATAATAAGCCAGTAAAAGTGTTTCCTTGAGTTCTGTGAGCCATTCTAGCAAATTATCAAACTCAAGAAGTAAACTGTAGGGACCCTGATTTCTAGCCAGTGGGTATGTACCTGGTACTACTGATTAATTAGTGTCTGAAGTGGGGGCCATGTTGTGGGACTGAGCCCTTAACTTACGGGATTGGATGCTAGGTAGATAGTGTCAGAACTAGTTGAACTGTAAGATACACAGCTCATGCCACATAACTGCCTGATACGTGGAAAACTTTTGCAGAAATTGGGTGTCAGAAGTGTGGTAGTAGTATCTGAGTAAACAAAAATACAGGGGTGTTTTTCCAAGACAGCCTTCAGTTTTTAAAACCAATGATAATTATTTGAAAGCTTCAATTTTGCATTAGAAATCTGTTTACTTGACATTCAACATATTCTTTGTGGAGGGGGCACCTAACTGTATTTCAGATATGTTCCCTTATTTAATCCTCAAAACAACCTGGAGAGATAGACCTAATGATCATCCTGATTTCACAGCTGGTAAATGGGGACATCATACTTGGTTGTGTTAAATGGAAGCTTCCTTTGTGGCTTTCTTTCTGGATTGAGACTCATGCCTCCTAGGAAAACATCTTCCTTCCTGCCAAGCACTGGCTTTGTCTCTGGCTGATGGGGACAGACTTACAAAAGGAGAATTTAGAGGACAGGAGGAATTAGGCCTCAAAGCCCACGGATGAGCTCTCGAGGCCCAGCAGTGGCTGCCTTCTCTAGATCTGAAGCATCTGATTTTAGAGTAAAGCCTGCTGTGCCATGACATAAAAGTGTCACTTAGCATCCATGGACATCTTTAATTCCTCATCACCCAGGACTGTCACATTATAAACATAGCTGGTTGTTGCACCTGAATATTAACCCATTCTTTTTTTTCCTTTAAAAAGAAATAGGAAAAGTCTGTGTTGTAAATTGTCATTGTGTGCCAGTTTATGTTGCTTAAACCAGCAATGTTGGACCTAAAGAAAGGAGCTCGTCAGTTTAAAAGCTGCCGCAGCAATCACAAAACCCCAATTCTCTTACTTCTAGTTAGTGAGTGAGGGGTAAAGGGAGCATGTTGATGAGAAAGCAAAACCAGTCAATCTGGCAAACATCCCAGATATTCAGATGGAGACGGTCAGGCCAAATTAAGCATTCCTTCTCTTCTTCCTCCTTCCACTGGAAATCCAGATTTTACACATCAGATTTGAGGAGTTCAATTTCAGAATAAAGAAGGCTTGAACATCATAGGAAATGCCATGTTTTGAGTGAGTTATAAATACAAGTGTGTAATGTGCCTATTTTTATAACAGCCAGACCTTCAAAATACAAGGCTTCATTCATGCATAACATGCTTCCCTTTAGAGCTCACTGCAGCCTTTATTTATACCTCCTTGCTATTTTCTCATTTGCTTGCTCTGATTTGGAGAGACATACATTAACGGCATACAAGCTGATTTTCATGGAAGATTGCTTCTTCTGATGTTTTAAGTTCCTCTCCCTATCCGCCCCTCATTATTTTTCATTCTAGAAGTCCACTGGAATTAAAACAGCTTTCTCTGCCTCCCTATTATTTGCAAGTACCTCAATATAGTCTTTAGTTCAGATATCCATTCTTTTCAAAGGCAGAGACTTGGTTAACTCAAGCATTTTCTCATTTACATGTGAACCAACCCCAATTCACAAACACTATAATTTACATGTTGGGTGTATAAAAGCTCACAAGTGCAGAGTTCTGTGGCTCTCAGTTCACACAGAGATACTCATTCGCTTGCTATGAAGTTTGTGTAAGGTTTGACTCCAAGTGAGTTCATTGCAAATTGCTGCACTCTGCTCACCACTAGCCTCCGCCACTTAAGAGCTCTCTAGCTTCCTCCTGATTTAGACACTTTCAATGGTGTTACCTTTTCTGACTTTGTGTCAGAAAATTCCAGGAGAAAATTCTTCCTCTTTCTACTGCCTGGCATTGAAATAGGGCTGCTGACCTAAATGATGTCACAGAACTCATGTCTGAGCAGGCATACCTACTCCACCACCTTCCTGAGCTGTACTTCTGTAATAAAGAATTTAGCTGGCCTTTGTCTCCAGATCCTGGGCAGTAACCTCAAAGGCCTTGGAATTTCCTGAATGGATGGAGTATTTGTCATGTTACTGTGTTAGACCCATGCTGGGTCCCTGGGCCACACCTACTACTTTACACCAATCAAGTGACTGGGTCAGGAAGCGGGCCACACCAGAAGGGCCAAGCGTGTGATTAGGGGTTCCAGGCTTTGGCCACTGGATATCAGCCTCATATCCAGGGAAGGGAGGTGGACTGAAGATTGATTTTAGTCACAAGACCAATGATTAAATCAAACTAAAGCTTCACATTTGAAGCCCTCGTTAACGCTTCTATGTGCCCCTTCCTCTGGCTGTTTCTAATCAGTATGCTTTGGCTATGTAAGAAGACTACAATCATTAAGAACAGTTTCCTGAGTAAGTTCTGTGAGTCATTCTAGCGAATTACCAAACCTGAGGGAGTCCACAAGGATCCACAAACTTGTAGTCAGATGGTCTGAAGTAGGGGCAGCCCTGAGTACCGCTGACTTGTCCAGGCTGGTATCTGAAGTGAGAGCAGTTTTGTGGAGGCTGTGCCCTTGACCTTGAGTTTGGCTAACTGTGGGGAGCTTTCTCAGTAGTCCCTTAGTTCAAAACTTAGGAACCATTTTGTTCCTAAGACACAAGATGGTACATGAAAGGCCCCTGCTCAGGTGATAAGCTCAAAATAGTCCATATCATAGCAAAAGGCAAGTCCAGGCTTTGTCACTTGGCTGCCTTAGTCCAAATCCTGCCTCTTACTCACAGCTGTGTGACCTTTGATAAGAATTTAAACTCTCTGTGCCTCAGATTCTTCATTATAAAAAGAGTATAATATTAACAATACCTAACTTTCTGGGTTGTTGTGAAGGCAAATAAACAGGCAAACTGCTATCAAGTGCTCATAAATACTACTTACTTATACACAGATGAATGCATTGGTTTTTTTTTTTTCTGTTAAAAATAATCAAGAAGCAAGTAACACCAATGTATTTAATATCTTATTTCTTACAGTATCAAATCAGGGCTTTTTGATATTTAACCACAGGCCATTCCATTGCTTATTAGAGAAAAAAGAATGAATACCTCTCCAGTCCACCCATGTGTGACTGGGAACCACACTACTCACAGAGCAGCTTTTCCCAGTGCAGGCTGTATGAGGTGGGAATCTGCAGGTGTGGGAAGCACTGACAGTTCATGCCATGGCTTACCTCAAATGTGCCCTTAGCCACTAAGCAATGTTCAGCCTGAGAGCCACTCCCTTCAGTCCCCTTGGCAGTCAGCTCCATTTACAGGAGAGACTGCATGAACCAGCCTTTCAAGCTTTGAGAGTTAGCTGTAAGCACTGAATAAAGTGATCCTGGTATGGTATGAGGGGGAAGAGACATGTCCTCTTTTGGGTTATTGTAGGGAAAATGAAAGTTATCATGGCCAGGATCCTCACCTGATCCTAATCTACACACCATTGTATACATGCAATGATTTAATACTTAGCCTACTGCACAGGCACAGGTATGCACTTGTATACCCATTGGCGATAAGCCATTATTGCCTATGTTCCTATAAAAAGAGCTCCACCCGGTGCTAAGGGCAGAAAGCAAGACAGCAAGAGATCAGGAAAGAAGAGAGCAGAGGCTAAGAATGGAGACAGAACCTAGAGTGGAGGCAGTGCCTGGGGCAGAGGCTGGAGCAGAGACAGAGACACAGAGTCAGACAACATTTGAGAGCTTGAACTGCCATCATGAAAATAAGCTTGGTATAAACCCTTTAACCCACAATGTTCCATTGTTATTTGATCTCAGCAAATCCACAAGGGACCGAAGGAAGACAACACAATGACATATAGTAATTAAAATGGCAAAGATCAAGGATAAGGTCAGACTATTAAAAGCAGTCAAGCTAAGACAGAACTTGCCCAGAGCTAGGAATCCCTGTCGGCCTGGAACTACAGTTACATACTTTCCCTATTGGATAACTACAGCATCTAAATCAGTAGTTCTCAAAGAAAAGTCCCCCAACTAGCAGCATCAAACTTAATGAATTAGAAACTCTGAGGGTGGAATCCAACAATCTATTTTAAAACATTCCAGGTAATTCTATTGCTCAAGTTAGAGACCCATTGCTCTAAATGATTTTGTTATAACACGTGGGTTGCCCTCAAATCAGATAATCTGTGTCTGTGGCACTCATAATCCTGCTGAAATTTCCTTTCTAGCCTCTAATGGATACAGTTTTGTCCCTCACACCATGAGCATAACTGCCCCTGAACTCTCCTTCATCTAACTACCCTAGCAGCAGTAAGTTTCCAAATGCTGTTTTCTCCCATCTCACACCATCATTATCATTCACAAACAGTCCTAGAAGCTGCATAAGAAAGGAATCTTATAGAATAAGTAAAACTCAGGGAAGAGAAAATAATGGGAACTAGGGAGGTACACAATGAACAGGGACAAGGAATTGCCAACTCCTTCATTCTTCATGTGTGTTAGTAATAAAATATAAAAATAAATATGTTGAGTCTTATAAGAAATGTTACTTCTTATCTTGTTAAATCCCTTTGTCCTGATTAGTACAAATAAAATTCCACCTCCACTCATTTCATCCAAGGTTACATTATTTGATAACATTAGTGTAGTCATCAAATAGGGAATATATTCAAGAGGATACAGGAAATGGGGACTTCCATACTTGAATGCATAGAAAGAGGATAGAAAGAGGGAAGTGTAGAAAAAGACACTTCTTATCTTGAATGCATGGAAAGAGGATAAAAAGAGGGAAGTGTAGAAAAAGATGGGACTTAGAGAATGAAGCAAAAGTAGTCCAAGGTATAAAGAAAAATAAGTCAATAGAAGAACAGTGGGGATTGGATTCAAGGGGGTGGCATGAGAGGTGAGACAGAGGCTTCCTCCTAAAACTTCATATAATATGAAAATATAACTAATACAACTAATCCTGAAAGAGCAACAGGAAAGAGGAATGCACCAGATTGCATACACCTGGAGAAAAGAGCAGATCTCATGGAACAGGGTAATGTACCAAAGCTGTGGCCCAATGGGACCCAAGCCATTCCCCTACCCCAGTTCACTGGTGGGAGGAAGAGAAACAGAGCAGGGAGGGAGTGGAGGCCTGGGACTGCTGAATACCTAACTCCGGAGATCTGCTCTGGGAGCACAAACCTACATTTCATGGTGCTTGCATGATACTCCCATGATTAGGGGGTTGGAAAGCTAAGACAGGCAGAATTCCTGGAGAGACTGAGATTCCAGCCACTTGTGGAAAGCAGGGATCCATATCCGGCTGCTCTGGGACAATGGAGACAGGCATAGCAGCCAGGAATCAGGAAAGAGCTCTTTCCTCCCCCCAAGCACCAATACCACTCCACTGTGACCTCCGACATTGCTTCAGGAGCTGAGCAGCTCCAGAGAGTAGAGCTTCTAGGCATTCAGGATGCCATACACAAATATGAAACACCAAAGGAACCTGGTTCAGAGTAAAATTATTAATACAACTCCTGAGAAAGATTTAAATGACATTGACCTCATGAAGCTTCCTGAAAGGGTGTTCAAAATAAAAATCATTAACATGTTCATGCAGGTATGGAAACATATTCAAGAACTCAGGAATGAATTCTGATTGGAGATCCAATCGTTGAAGAGCACAAAGAAGGGTACTAAAAGCAGATTAGATTTGGGGGAGGAGATGATAAATGAAATAGAAACTAGAGAAGAGGACTACAAAGAAGCTGAGGCACAGAGAGAAAAAAGGATTTCTAAGAATGAAAGAATATTGAGAGAACTGAGCGACCAATCCAAATGGAACAATATTCGCATTATAGGGGTTCCAGAAGAGGAAGAGAGAGAAAAAGGGATAGAAAGTGTCTTTGAGGAGGTAATTGCTGAAAATATCCCCAATCTGGGAAAGGTGACAGAGATAGTCTCTCAGGCCATGGAGATGCACAGATCTCCCAACACAAAGGGCCCAAGGAAGACAACACCATGACATATAGTAATTAAAATGGCAAAGATCAAGGATAAGGACAGACTATTAAAAGCAGTCAGAGAGAGAAATAAGATCACACATAAAGGAAAACCCATCAGGCTATCATCAGACTTCTCAACAGAAACCTTACAGGCCAGAATAAATCATTAACATGCTCATGCAGGTATGAAAACATATTCAAGAACTCAGGAATGAGTTCTGGTTGGAGATCCAATCGTTGAAGAGCACAAAGAAGGGTACCATTTAAATTTGAAGAAGGGATTAAATAATTTCTAGATAAGCAAAAGCTGACAGAATTTAGGTCCCACAAACCATCTCTACAGTGTATTTTGGAGGGACTGCTATAGATGGAAATGTTCCTAAGGTTTAATAGCTATCACCCGAGGTAATAAAAGCACAGTAAAGAAAGTAGAACAGCTAATTACTAAGCAAATGCAAAATTAAATTAACTATCCCCTAAGTCAATGAAGGGATAGACAAAGAGTACAGAATATGATACCTAATATATAAAGAATGGAGGAGGAAGAAAAAGGAGGAGAAAAAAAAAAACCTTTAGATTGTGTTTGTAACCACATATTAAGTGAGTTAAGTTAGAATCTTAGATAGTAAGGAAGTTAACCTTGAACCTTTGGTAACCAAAAATCTAAAGCCCTCAACGGCAATAAGTACATACCTATCGATAATCACCCTAAATGTAAATGGACTGAATGCAACAATCAAAAGACATAGAGTCAGTGAATGGATAAAAAAAAACAAGACCCATGTATATGCTGCCTACAAGAGACTTGCTTTAAACACAAAGACATACGCAGACTAAAAGTGAAGGGATGGAAAAAAGATATATCATGCAACTAAAAGGGAGAAAAAAGTGGGAGTTGCAGCACTTGTATCAGACAAAACAGACTTCAAAACAAAAAATGTCACAAGAGACAAAAAAAGACATTACATAATGATAAAGGGGTCAATCCAACAAGAAGATACAACCATTATAAATATCGATGCACCCAACACAGAAGAACCTACATATGTGTAACAAATACTAACAGAATTAAAGGGGAAATCAAATGCAATGCATTCATTAGAGGAGACTTCAACACTCCACTCACTCTGAAGGACAGATCAACCAGACAGAAAATAAGTAAGGAGACAGAGGCACTGAAAAACACATTAGAACAGATGGACCTAATATACATCTATAGAACTCTACACCCAAAGCAGTAGAATACACATTCCTCTCAAGTGCACATGGAACATTTTTAAGAATAGATCATATACTAGGACACAAAAAGAGCCTTGGTAAATTGAAAAAGATTGAAATTGTGCCAACCAGTTTCTCAAACCACAAAGATATGAAACTAGAAATAAATTATGCAAAGAAAATGAAAAAGCCCACAAACACATTGAGACTTCACAACATGCACCTAAATAACAAATGGATCAACAACCAAATAAAAACAGAGATCAAGCAATATATGGAGACAAATGACAACAATAATTCAACACCACAAAATCTGTAGGATATAGTGATGGCTGTGCTAAGAGGAAAGTATATTGCAATACAGGCCTACCTCAGAAAAAAGAACAATCCCATATGGGCAGTCTAAACTCACAATTAACAAAACTAGAAAAAGAAGAACAAATGAGGCCCAGAGTAGAAGGAGGGACATAGTAATGATTAGAGCATAAATAAATAAAATCAAGAAGAAAAAAATTATAGAAAGAATCAATGAAAGCAAGAGCTGGTCCTTCGAGAAAATAAACAAAATAGATAAACTCATAGCCAAACTTATCAAGAAAAAAGCAGAGTCTACTCACATAAACAGAACCAGAAATGAGAAAGGAAAAATCACTACAGACACCACAGAAATACAAAAAGTTATTAGAGAATACTATGAAAAATTATATGTTAACAAACTGGATAACCTAGAAGAAATGGACAACTTTCTAGAAAAATACAACCTTCCAAGGCTGACCCAGGAAGAAATGGAAAATCTGAACAGACCAATTACCAGCAATTAAATTGAACTTGTAATAAAAAAATTACCTAAGAACAAAACCCCTTACCAGATGGCTTCACCACTGAATTTTATCAAACATTTAGTGAAGACCTAATACCTATCCTCCTTAAAGTTTTAAAAAGAGTAGAAGAGGTAATACTTCCAAACTCATTATATGAGGCCAGCATCACTATAATACCAAAACCAGGCAAAGATACCACAAATAAAAAGAAAATTACAGACCAATATCCTTGATGAACATAGATACAAACATACACAAAAAAATATTAGCAAACCAAATTATGAAATACAACAAAAAGATTATCCATCATGATCAAGTAGGATTGATGCCAGGGATGGAAGGATGGTATTACATTCGAAAATCCATCAACTTCATCCACCATCTCAACAAAAAGAAGGACAAAAACCACATGATCTTCTCCATAGATGCTGAAAAAGCATTTGACAAAATTCAACATCCATTCATGATAAAAACTCTCAACAAAATGGGTATAGAGAGCAAGTACTTCAACATAATAAAGGCCATATATGACAAATTCACAGCCAACATTATACTTAACAGTGAGAAGCTGAAAGCTTTCCCTTTAAGATCAGGAACAAGACAAGGATGCCCACTTTTCCCACTTTTATTCAACATTGTACTGGAGGTCCTAGCCACGGCCATCAGACAACACAAAGAAATAAAAGGCATTCAGATCGGCAATGAAGAAGTTAAACTGTCCGTGTTTGCAGATGACATGATATTGTACATAAGAAACCTAAAGAATCCACTCCAAAACTACTCGTCCTAATATCTGAATTCAGCAAAGTTACAGGATACAAAATTAATATGCAGAAATCTGTGGCATTCCTACACACTAACAATGAACTAGCAGAAAGAGAAATCAGGAAAACAATTCCATTCACAATTGTATCAAAAAGAATAAAATACCTAGGAATAAACCTAACGAAGGAAATGAAAGACCTATACTCTGAAAACTACAAGACACGCATGAGAGAAATTAAAGAAGATACCAATAAATGGAAACACATCTCGTGCTCATGGTTAGGAAGAATTAGTATTGTCAAAATGGCCATCCTGCCTAAAGCAATCTACAGATTCAATGCAATTCCTATCAAAATTCCAATAGCATTTTTTGATGAACTAGAGAAAATCATTCTAAAATTCATATGGAACCACAAAAGACCCCGAATATCCAGAGCAATCCTGAGAAGGAAGAAGAAAGCTGGGGGGATTATGCTCCCCAACTTCAAGGTCTACAACAAAGCCACAGTAATCAAGACAATTTGATGCTGGCACAAGAACAGACCCATAGTCCAATGGAACAGAATAGAGAGCAGATATAAACCCAACTATATAAGGTCAATTAATATTTGATAAAGGAGCCATGGACATACAATGGGGAAATGACAGCCTCTTCAACAACTGGTGTTGGCAAAACTGGATAGCTACATGCAAGAGAATGAAACTGGATCATTCTCTACCCCATACAGAAAAGTAAACTCAAAATGGATGAAAGACCTGAATGTAAGTCATGAAACCATAAAACTCTTAGAAGACAACATAAGCAGAAATCTCCTGAATATAAGCATGAGCAACTTCTTCCTGAACACATCTCCTTGAACACGGGAAACAAAAGCAAAAATGAACTCATGGGAAAACATCAAACTAAAAAGAGTCTGTACGCAAAGGAGACCACTGACATCCTACAGTATGGGAGAATATATTTGTAAATGACATATCCAACAAGTGGTGGAACATCCAGAAATACATAAAGAACTAACATGCCTCAACAGCCAAAAAGCAAATAACCCTATTAAAAAATGGGAAGAGGATATGAACAGACACTTCTCCAAAGAAGAAATTCAGATGGCCAACAGACACATGAAAAGATGCTCCACATCACTAATAACCAGGGAAATGCAAATTAAAACCACAATCAGATATCATCTCACACCAGTAAGGATGGCCAGCATCAAAAAGACTAAGAACAACAAATGCTGTCGAGGATGCGGAGAAAGGGGAACACGCCTACACTACAAGTTGGAAAGTAAGCTAGTTCAACCATTGTGGAAAGCAATATGGAAGTTCCTCAAAAAACTAAAAATAGAAATACCATTTGACCCTGGAATCCCACTCCTTGGAATTTACCCAAAGAATACAACTTCTCAGATTCAAAAAGACATATGCACCCGTATGTTTATCACAGCACTATTTACAATAGCCAAGATATGGAAGCAACCTAAGTAAGTGTCTATCAGTAGATGAATGGATAAAGAAGAGGTGGTACATATACACAATGGAGTACTATTCAGCCTTAAGAAAGAAACAAATCCTACCTTTTGCAACAACATGGATGGAGCTGGAGGATATTATGCTCAGTGAAATAAGCCAGGTGGAGAAAGACAAGTGCCAAATGATTTCCCTCATTTGTGGAGTATAACAACAAAGTCAAACTGAAGTAACAAATAGCAGCAGACTCAGAGACTCCAAGAAGGAACTAGTGGTTACCAAAGGGGAGGAGTGTGGGAGGACAGGTGGTGAGGGAGGGAGAAGGGGACTGAGGGGTACTATGTTTAGTAAACATGGTGTGGGGGAATCACGGGGAAAGCAGTGTAGCACAGAGAAGATAAATAGTGAATCTGTGGCATCTTAGTACACTGATGGACAGTGACTGCATTGGGGTGTGGGTGGGGACTTGATAATTTGGGTAAATGTGGTAAGCACATTGTTTTTTCATGTGAAACCTTCATAAGAGCATGTATCAATAATACCTTAATTTAAAAAAAAAGGAATTAAAAGGAATTAAAAAAATAAAAAGGAATTAAAAGGAATTAAAAAAATAAAAAGGAATTAAAAAAGGAAGGAAGGAAGGAAGGAAGGAAGGAAGGAAGGAAGGAAGGAAGGAAGGAAGGAAGGAAGGAAGGAAGGAAGGAAGGAAGGAAGGAAGGAAGGAAGGAAGGAATGAGGGAGGGAGGGAGGGAGGGAGAGAGGGAGGGAGGGAGGAAGGAGGGAGGGAGGGAGGGAGGAAGGAGGGAGGGAGGGAGGGAGGAAGGAGGGAGGGAGGGAGGGAGGGAGGAAGGAGGGAGGGAGGGAGGGAGGAAGGGAGGAAGGAGGAAAGAACAACTGGCTGGAGGAGCTGGATTACCATTGGAAAAATGGCATAATGAAAACCACACTGGCACTAGCTTCAAGTGACTTTGATTCTGATGCTAAAACCATTACTTACTGGTTGTATATTCTTAAGTCACCAAGACACTCTGAACTTGGTTTTTCTTAATTAGGAGAAGGGTAATAGCCTGACCTACCTCATAAAGTTATTGTGAAGACTAAAGTAAGCATGTAAATGAAAAGTGCTTTGCAACCATTCTCTTCTACAGTTGTGAGGTAATAACGTCAGACCCATGAACTTGGAGATTTTTGATGGATTTGTTTGCTGTGTCCTCACCACCTAGAACTATGCTGGCATGTAACAGATACTCAGATATATGTATTGATGAACCAAAGTACTCTGTTATTATTTAAAAGTATTGGTGTCACTGTGAATTTTTCATTCATGCTGTGTCAGAGCACAGCTCATAGGAGATGTATAGCCACAGTAGTCTTATTTTTAGAAAGGAGATATGTGGTACTTAGAAACTAATCTATTTATAAATAGATGTGAGAAGATTAAGAAATATCTAAACCACACCTACTCAGTTAGCAAGACTGAAAACTTCACTCTAGAATAATTATTAGGTAACTGGTCATTGTTTTGGATGATTATTACAGATAAGCTCAATGTTATTTTTAATGGATTAGTGTACTTCATTTCATAGGTACAAAGAATAACCACTGGCATTAACAGCTGCTGTGGCTGGTGTTGGCAGCAAAATAATTCTCTAAATGAGATCTGTGACTTGAATACACTTTCCTGTATAAAGCAATCTTCACAGAAAAATATCACGCGGTCACAGTCAGCTCTGCCTGTGCAGACATCCCATTCCTGACAGCTTACATTTAGACCAAAATGGCTTCCATAACCCTCCAGGTCCAACAGGAAAAGAGACAGTGATGCATGCACACCACCAAGATACATCTGATTGAAAAGTCTTAAAATAGAAGAAAAAAATAAGGCCTTTAATGCTCTGGCTCAGGACAACTGGAAATGGGGAGGAGACATTTTAAAAGGGAGAAGCAAACTCTCCTCACCTGGGGCCTCCTATCCCCCTTCAACAGCAGGCCTTCTTTCCTTAAACAGTTTCTGTGAAGCTGTACCGAAGATAGTTCAGTGGGACCTGGGCAAAGAACAAAATGAATGTGGAAGGGGACATAACAGGACATGGAGGCCCAAGGAGGGGGATGATAATGAGTAGGGCAGGGAAATGGGACAAGCATGATTAACTTTTCCTGGCCTATGATGAGGTATAAACAGTATAGTTAAAAACAGGAGGGACTCCATATTAAGGTTAAGGTTCCATTTTAAAAACCAGGGAGTTAGGAGGTAAGATTCCTGACATATTCTTCGGTAATCAGTCAACAACCCATCTTAAGGCAGGGCAAGCAGGTCCTGACTGATATGTCCCCACTGCTTGAGGGTAACCACTAACTTGGAGAACAGAATCAATAAATTCCTTGTGTTAAGTTTATCTTACAGGACTGACTATGGATGGTGACATAATGTCTCTCACTGGAAAGAGACATCATGAGACCACGTGTCAAGACTACCTATCCCTTTGCCCCATTCTTGAAAGCCTTAAAAGACAGAATCCTAAGCTCTTAAGTGCATCTCCTCTCTGAGGTCACCCACACTCCCCTTTCTTTAAATGTGTACTTTTTGCCTTAAATAAAGACTTCTTACTGCTCAATTTACTGCATTTTGTCTCTGTGCTCTTCTAGTGGTAATAAGCATCTTTGTTACTTTGCTATTTCATTCTATTTTCTAGACATAGCAGTGGTCTTCTCTCTCTCTCTGTTCTACTTCAGACAAGCAGTGAAGGGCTACTGAGATCTCTAATTTGGGCTTGAAAGTTCCTGTTGCCTGGGTAATGGGGACAGGACCATAGCTGTACAATAATGTTCTTTAATAGCCTGCCCTAAAATCTCCTTTCCTTGCCTTTGGGAAGTTCTCAGAACGTAATCTCACTCCATCCAGTGCTCCATGGCTCCCCCACATCCTGGGGTGGTAGGGGCTTAGCTCCCAAGCCATGCAGATCCAAGCAGACACTGGACACCAGGTGATCCTGGCTTCAGGAGTTCGCAAGGTATTTTGCTCTATGCTGAGCCAGAGTTCAATGAACTTCCTTTTCCTCCCTCTGTTCTTCCGTGCTCTCTGGTGCCTGTGAAGCAGCTGCCATTCGCTGCTACTCTTGCTTTAATGAATTCCTTCCTTACCTACACTAGTCTGACCTGTTTGAGAATCTCGTTCAGAGTCAAGAACCCTCTCCCATCCAGGTTGAGGCTTCACCTAATGTTCAGGGAGATGCAATTGCCCAACAACAGTAATAGAGTTAGCTTCAGAGTGTGGCCCTTTTCAGGGGCAAGTGGAGGCAGTTGCATAAAAACACTGAAAGAAGATTGAAGACAGGAAAGGAGGTTGGTAAGAACCAAGGGTGAAAGACTTCTGAGATCCTGAACTGAGGTACAGAGATGAAGAAGAGGGGACAGATTTAGCACTTGCTTACGAGGTGGAACTGATAATTCCATGACCAATACTGTGAATAACAGGGAGTGGAGAATTCTATGTAAGCCAAGACAGAATATCAACATTGTAGAAAAAGAGCAGATTTGGTATGAGAGCAATTCCATGAATATTAGAATGTTTCCCTTCACAATTATGCATTCTAGTAATGTCTGTAGTTAGACATTGAATGAATAAATGTTCAAAGAGGAAGGTGAGTGGTGTAGCCTCCTCAGCTCATTGAAAACTTTTCAATAGGAAAGTCCTAGAATGAAAAGAACAAGAGAATGAAGTGTGATCTCTGACGGTCAACCTTTGGGATATTGAAAAATAATGAAGGCACATCTATTGTGCATTTGAAGGAGACTTTACTACAATGCATTTGTGACCAGGGGCTGCTCAGTGTGTGGCCATTCAAAATTGAATGCCCAATCACTTTGGAAACTCAGCCAAGAGAAGTATGATTATTTATTTATAGTCTAGCTTTTTCCAAAAAAAAGATCTGAGATAGTTAAAAGGAGGAGTATGACTATAAAGACTTGTTTCACAAGAGGTTTTATTCTTTACAACTCACACTCACTGCCCTTCTGCTATGCCTTAACTAAGGGAAGCATGTGGATTCAGTCATACGGTACAAATTTTTAGGTCAAGTTGTACCAAAGTTTACCAAAAACTATCTTTGACAATATTCCTCACACATTTTAGTATTTCAGTATTTTTGTTTATTCAGTATTGCCAACTGAAAATTCAGTCCTGAATTAGCAACTTACTTCATTGAAGGAAGAGGTTAAGACAGGATGGAGAAAATTCAGAGAAATAGGATTTGGCAGCAATATTCCAAACTTCGTTGATTCAGTTCTTCTTTCTCCCTACTTCTGGAAGCTTACAGAGTCACTCAAGACCATGCCTCTCCCATGACCCATATTCTCACATTTGCCTCTTCTGTCAAAGTAGGATTTGTAAATTGGAGATCCAGGTCGGGAGTGTGGCGCTCAGTGGGTAATAATGAGGCTGAGCCAAAGGAACCATCTCAATCCAAGACAGAAACACTGAACTGTGTGTGGCCTTCATCTGGCCCACAAGCCCATCCCACCACTCCTGCCTGGCCTTTCTCCCCATCATCTGCCTTCACTTTTTTCCCTTTCCTTCTTTGTTGCTTCTTTCTCACTCAAACACCATCTCAGCCCCCTATCAGCTCCACCTCTTGAGCTCCCAAATGCCCTACTGGTTATGCCCAGTTTGGTCAGAGATGCCCAGGACATTCCTTTCCCACAGATATCAAAGTTTCAACCTCACTATAGTCCACATCTGCAACCTGCACATAACATGCTAATTGCAGACCCCCCACAGCTGTTTACCTAATGACAAACAGGCTGAAGACAACTAACAGCAAGTTTTTAAAAGCAAAAACCCTCATCAAATATGTTGTCTAATTTCATGTGCACAATCACCCAGTTGGGTAGAAGCTATCATCTCCTTTACAGATAAAGAACATGAGACTCTGAAAATGTAATAATGTACCCAAGTTAATGCAGTTAACCTCTCCTCCCAACCCCCTCATGTCTTTTGCTAAACACTATGCTCTCTTCTCACTGAGATGTTCAATGCTGAAAACTGTTTTAAAGAATGAGCATAAACTTAGATTAATGACAACAGATTCTTTGAGCTCACTAAGTACTACCCAGTATTCCTACCCCACTTTCCTGGAAAATGAGCTCCTTAACCTTTCAAAAATGCTTTTCTTGCTCTCATCTCATCAGCTGATGATCTTTGCTTCATATTTCACTGAAAAAGTGTGAGATTGACATCATCAATTATCACCCACTTTAGATGGACCTAAATAGTCCGTCTTCCCTAATGTTTCAATGGAAGAACATTCTTGGTCTTATCAATAGCCAGTCTTCTATTTGTGCCCTGGACACCATCTCTTCTTTTACCAAAGGCTTGCTCTTGCAAATATCCCTGCTTTCTTTGTTTCCATCTCTATTTTACCTCTCAATAATTCTCAGTATCCCAGAATCATGCCATAACTGCAACCTTAAAAACAGCAGTGCAAGAAAATGCCATCCCTTCAAACTATCACCTGACTTTCCTCAAGTCCTCTTTAGGAAAACATCAAAGACTTGTCTGTCCTCCATGCTTCCACTTCAGGCTTTTGTGGCTCTTCTTCAAGTTCTCCAATGAAAGTGCTATGGTTAAATTTAATCGTGACCTTTCTCTTGTCAAATGTATTGACCAATTATCAGTCCTCTTCTTACCCATCACTTCTTTCCCCTGGCTTCTAGGATGTCATAGGCCCCTTGTTTTCCTACTTTTCTGGATAATCTTCTTGTGCACTTACTAAAGACAAGGGCCTTTTCATTAGATATCATCATTTAGATGTCTAATAGGCATCTCACGTTAACAAGTCCAAGTCTAAATTCTGGATATCTCCTCCGTACCTACCCAACCCTGTTCATCACTTTAGTTAAGACCTCTTCATACAGCTAAGACTAATTCACTCAACTGCTTTTGGCAAAAACTGAAGTGTCATCCTATCATCTTTTATTTCTTTCTCTTTTCCTTACCCGCAAATCCAATCTACCAATAAGTCCTGTCAGATTCTTCAAATTCTGTCCCATTTCTAACCACTTTTGACCTGTACTTCCACATCTACCCTGATCCAAGCCTAACATCTTTTGCCTGGGTAATTTTAGTAACCTCCTGTTTAGTCTTCCTTTTACATGTGCTCCCCATAGTCCATTCTCCATACAGTAGTTAAAGGGATGTCATTAGAAGTATTAGTATAATTAATCAATCCTCTTCTTGCTTAAAACTGCTTAAAACCCTCCACTGATTTTTCCATAGAATTAAACCCAATTCCCTGTGATCTAGAAGTTAATAGTTGATCCAGATTCTGCCAACCTTTTTTACCTTATTTCCTACTACTCTTCTTTCTCTCCAGACTTCAGCCCCATCTGTCTTCTCACTATTCAATTATGCCAGGCCCAGTCTCAGCTCAAGGCTTTACACATGCTGTTCCCTCTGCCCATGCAGAATTTTCCCCAAGGTATTTACATTGTTGGCTCCTTCCTTCTTATCACTGAAGTCTTTGCTCAAATGCCATCTCTGTGGAGAGGACTTTTGTGGTATTTCAAAGTACCATCTCACCATTTCTGCTTTATTTCCAGCATAGCTATTATTGCTATGGAAATTTATATACTTTTTCATTTAGTAAGTTATCTGTTTCCTTTCACCATGACATAAGCTCAATGAGGGCAGAAACTCTGTCTCATTCACCACATCTCCATGACAGATACAATGTAGGCATTCAAAACCCATATGGTACTAGTAAATAACAATACTAGGAAATTTGACTTGGAGCATCTTAGTTGATTAGACAAGGGTCACCATGAGTTTCCATAATTCCAAATACTTGCAAAATTTATGCTTCACTTTGGGGTTTAAATATGCTAGCAGTTGCCCTATAGAGATGCAGTCCTTGCCAGAGTTTTAATAATTATCTTGATATCTTTGGGTTCTAAACACCCACTCTGAGTCTTACATTACAGTTATATCATACTGCTCAAAGGCACGCAGAACCTAGACAGATTTTAAGGCATTCCAACGGATCAATCTGTTTCTAAGACATTACCAGCTGCTGTTTTAATCATTTATGGGACCATTACAGTTTTTCGGCTTCAAGTCAAGAATTGAGGCGTTGTTTTTTGTTTTGTAAAACCGGCTTATGGAAAAAGGACTTCCCTTTCAATTTTGCAAAGTCAAATTGCAGGCTGATGGTTATTTTGGAGAGAGCTGTTAACAGAATACTCTAATACACAGACGCCCCCAGGATCTAAACCCACGGTAGAAAAGGGGTCTTCAGCTGGCAATATAGGCATGAAAATAGATCCACAAGTCTTTCGAGTGTCTTATCTTTTAGTCAGCACTATTGCAAAAATATGTTAGGGAGCAGCTTGTGGCCTCTTCCATGTGTTTTTTATTTTGTTTCTTAGCTCGGGAATCTGCAGTAGTTTACTATTAGTTGTCAGTGCCACCCTTTTTTCTTGACTTGTACATCCTGCACAGAGAATATTAGAAAAATGAGCAAAAGGAAATAGAAATTAACAGTAGTGTTTTATGGCAGGAAAAGACTTTGGAAGTAATGAGTACGTAATTATTTTGGCAACTGGACCCATAGATATTGAATAACTTGTCTAAACTCCCAACCCAGGATCTTTTGCTTCTTTTAGGCTTTGGGAACTCACAAGGACTAGCCTTCTCATGGCTGTTTTATAGGACTCTAAAGACAATATAAAGTAGAAAATCCTCAAGCAGCATGTACAGTGGGACTCCTCAAAACAGAACTATTACATTTCTTTCTGTTCCCTCACCTCCAGCCTTCCTCATCTTAGTAAATGGCAGCAATAATCATCAAATGCTCAGGCCAGAGTTCTGGGGTCCCTTCTCATGCTCCCTTCTTTTTCTCACGCTCCCCTATATCCAGTCTATCAGCAGGTCTATCAGGTCTATCTCCACTGCTATTACCTTGTCCTAGGCATCATCATTTCTTCCCTGGGTTTCTGTGATAGCTTGTTAAATGATTTCTCTGCTTCCATTCTGGCTCACCACTCCGCCCCACCAACTGTGCTACATGTGATGGGTCCATTGTTCTCTAATCCTCAGGGATGCTGCTAGTCCACAAGGAGTCTTATATAACTCACAAAACTTACATAAATGTTTCTTCTGGGTAGATGCAGCCCTACAGATGCAGAGCCTGGTGAATGCACAGAATCCTTATGTTAATTAGAAAAAAACCTTATTTTCTTCCCTTTCACTAGGCTAACACATCTGTATGCCAGGGTCCATGGCTTAATAAGACTGATTGCAGCCCTATCAACTCTTTGACTGGATGCCCTTGTTCAGTGTACAACATGAACAACCAAACACAGTAGTTTTACCTCCAACTTCCCTCCTCCAACCACCAACATTATTTTCTTTCAAGACATTCTTTTTATTGCCAAGAGAAGATTTATTACAAGTAGTGCTCATTAAATATTCCAATATGAAAAAATAAATGGATGAATGTTCAACATTTATCCACTCTGTAGATGAAGCACAGTGGGGAAAAAAAAGGCTGAGAGATAAACTAAGAGGAAAGCTGCCCGGTTGCTACAGTCAATGTTTCTTTCAAACGGGCTCTTTCCCAGGAAACTACTTTTGTGGCCACAGGCAGATGGCAGCCTGTATAGCTGATGAGAGCAACCCTGTGGTCTGCCTTGAATTATCTATTACTACACAGGTTTCAGGGTTGGAAGTATTTTCAAGCCATTGCTCTGGTCACCAAGAGACTAAATTTTAAATATAAGGGACTGGAAAAATGGATAAAAGGATACTCTGTCATAAATAATAAATATGAAATTCATGTTAGGAATGAACAGTGCTTTTGGAGTTCAGAAGGCAAGATCACCATGAAAAATTTATGAAAAGACACACACTTTAATTAGGCTAAATATTTGAAGTAACCATTAAAATAATCCAGTGATTATATTCACCACATTAATAATTTGTCACATAGTACTTTTAGGAATATGTGTAACTATAAAACAAAACATAAATGTTTATTGCTTTGAATGTCATACTACTCTATGATAAGATCCAAACCGATTTAATATTTGTTGAGTGGTTGCTGGGTACAAACTAAGTGCTTGGTGCTTTAGTGTACATAAAAATGAACATGATAACAGAAAGTTTCTATAAGGTGCTTACTATCATGTACATGCAAGAAGGGC